>NC_141691.1:1117927366-1120427366 GCF_964263255.1 Lissotriton vulgaris | reverse complement strand
CAGAACCTGGCTGTATGCAAATTAGTCTGTTCCTGTCCCAGTGCATGATGGGAACAGGGCAAACCAAACTACAAAAGCCAATTCTTACACTGGGAAGGAAACAAGCTACCGGGGACCGGTTTCTGGCATTTCAGCCTCTTCGGCCCGGCTTGCTTGAATCCTGATGGTGCAATGAGCAAGGGACTCACATCTGAGTATACCCTTCCACGCTTAGGGTGGACAAAAATATTTACAACAAGGGGTGGTGAGGGACAGAGTCTCTGAATTAAACAGAATACTCTCACCCAGTCAAGAGATCAGGGCTAGATCCAACACCGTTTTTTAGCTCACTGCACCATCCCAGTTTCAGAACCTGGCTGTATGCAAATTAGTCTGTTCCTGTCCCAGTGCATGATGGGAACAGGGCAAACCAAACTACAAAAGCCAATTCTTACACTGGGAAGGAAACAAGCTACCGGGGACCGGTTTCTGGCATTTCAGCCTCTTCGGCCCGGCTTGCTTGAATCCTGATGGTGCAATGAGCAAGGGACTCACATCTGAGTATACCCTTCCACGCTTAGGGTGGACAAAAATATTTACAACAAGGGGTGGTGAGGGACAGAGTCTCTGAATTAAACAGAATACTCTCACCCAGTCAAGAGATCAGGGCTAGATCCAACACCGTTTTTAGCTCACTGCACCATCCCAGTTTCAGAACCTGGCTGTATGCAAATTAGTCTGTTCCTGTCCCAGTGCATGATGGGAACAGGGCAAACCAAACTACAAAAGCCAATTCTTACACTGGGAAGGAAACAAGCTACCGGGGACCGGTTTCTGGCATTTCAGCCTCTTCGGCCCGGCTTGCTTGAATCCTGATGGTGCAATGAGCAAGGGACTCACATCTGAGTATACCCTTCCACGCTTAGGGTGGACAAAAATATTTACAACAAGGGGTGGTGAGGGACAGAGTCTCTGAATTAAACCGAATACTCTCACCCAGTCAAGAGATCAGGGCTAGATCCAACACCGTTTTTTAGCTCACTGCACCATCCCAGTTTCAGAACCTGGCTGTATGCAAATTAGTCTGTTCCTGTCCCAGTGCACGATGGGAACAGGGCAAACCAAACTACAAAAGCCAATTCTTACACTGGGAAGGAAACAAGCTACCGGGGACCGGTTTCTGGCATTTCAGCCTCTTCGGCCCGGCTTGCTTGAATCCTGATGGTGCAATGAGCAAGGGACTCACATCTGAGTATACCCTTCCACGCTTAGGGTGGACAAAAATATTTACAACAAGGGGTGGTGAGGGACAGAGTCTCTGAATTAAACAGAATACTCTCACCCAGTCAAGAGATCAGGGCTAGATCCAACACCGTTTTTTAGCTCACTGCACCATCCCAGTTTCAGAACCTGGCTGTATGCAAATTAGTCTGTTCCTGTCCCAGTGCATGATGGGAACAGGGCAAACCAAACTACAAAAGCCAATTCTTACACTGGGAAGGAAACAAGCTACCGGGGACCGGTTTCTGGCATTTCAGCCTCTTCGGCCCGGCTTGCTTGAATCCTGATGGTGCAATGAGCAAGGGACTCACATCTGAGTATACCCTTCCACGCTTAGGGTGGACAAAAATATTTACAACAAGGGGTGGTGAGGGACAGAGTCTCTGAATTAAACAGAATACTCTCACCCAGTCAAGAGATCAGGGCTAGATCCAACACCGTTTTTTAGCTCACTGCACCATCCCAGTTTCAGAACCTGGCTGTATGCAAATTAGTCTGTTCCTGTCCCAGTGCATGATGGGAACAGGGCAAACCAAACTACAAAAGCCAATTCTTACACTGGGAAGGAAACAAGCTACCGGGGACCGGTTTCTGGCATTTCAGCCTCTTCGGCCCGGCTTGCTTGAATCCTGATGGTGCAATGAGCAAGGGACTCACATCTGAGTATACCCTTCCACGCTTAGGGTGGACAAAAATATTTACAACAAGGGGTGGTGAGGGACAGAGTCTCTGAATTAAACAGAATACTCTCACCCAGTCAAGAGATCAGGGCTAGATCCAACACCGTTTTTTAGCTCACTGCACCATCCCAGTTTCAGAACCTGGCTGTATGCAAATTAGTCTGTTCCTGTCCCAGTGCATGATGGGAACAGGGCAAACCAAACTACAAAAGCCAATTCTTACACTGGGAAGGAAACAAGCTACCGGGGACCGGTTTCTGGCATTTCAGCCTCTTCGGCCCGGCTTGCTTGAATCCTGATGGTGCAATGAGCAAGGGACTCACATCTGAGTATACCCTTCCACGCTTAGGGTGGACAAAAATATTTACAACAAGGGGTGGTGAGGGACAGAGTCTCTGAATTAAACAGAATACTCTCACCCAGTCAAGAGATCAGGGCTAGATCCAACACCGTTTTTTAGCTCACTGCACCATCCCAGTTTCAGAACCTGGCTGTATGCAAATTAGTCTGTTCCTGTCCCAGTGCATGATGGGAACAGGGCAAACCAAACTACAAAAGCCAATTCTTACACTGGGAAGGAAACAAGCTACCGGGGACCGGTTTCTGGCATTTCAGCCTCTTCGGCCCGGCTTGCTTGAATCCTGATGGTGCAATGAGCAAGGGACTCACATCTGAGTATACCCTTCCACGCTTAGGGTGGACAAAAATATTTACAACAAGGGGTGGTGAGGGACAGAGTCTCTGAATTAAACAGAATACTCTCACCCAGTCAAGAGATCAGGGCTAGATCCAACACCGTTTTTTAGCTCACTGCACCATCCCAGTTTCAGAACCTGGCTGTATGCAAATTAGTCTGTTCCTGTCCCAGTGCATGATGGGAACAGGGCAAACCAAACTACAAAAGCCAATTCTTACACTGGGAAGGAAACAAGCTACCGGGGACCGGTTTCTGGCATTTCAGCCTCTTCGGCCCGGCTTGCTTGAATCCTGATGGTGCAATGAGCAAGGGACTCACATCTGAGTATACCCTTCCACGCTTAGGGTGGACAAAAATATTTACAACAAGGGGTGGTGAGGGACAGAGTCTCTGAATTAAACAGAATACTCTCACCCAGTCAAGAGATCAGGGCTAGATCCAACACCGTTTTTTAGCTCACTGCACCATCCCAGTTTCAGAACCTGGCTGTATGCAAATTAGTCTGTTCCTGTCCCAGTGCATGATGGGAACAGGGCAAACCAAACTACAAAAGCCAATTCTTACACTGGGAAGGAAACAAGCTACCGGGGACCGGTTTCTGGCATTTCAGCCTCTTCGGCCCGGCTTGCTTGAATCCTGATGGTGCAATGAGCAAGGGACTCACATCTGAGTATACCCTTCCACGCTTAGGGTGGACAAAAATATTTACAACAAGGGGTGGTGAGGGACAGAGTCTCTGAATTAAACAGAATACTCTCACCCAGTCAAGAGATCAGGGCTAGATCCAACACCGTTTTTTAGCTCACTGCACCATCCCAGTTTCAGAACCTGGCTGTATGCAAATTAGTCTGTTCCTGTCCCAGTGCATGATGGGAACAGGGCAAACCAAACTACAAAAGCCAATTCTTACACTGGGAAGGAAACAAGCTACCGGGGACCGGTTTCTGGCATTTCAGCCTCTTCGGCCCGGCTTGCTTGAATCCTGATGGTGCAATGAGCAAGGGACTCACATCTGAGTATACCCTTCCACGCTTAGGGTGGACAAAAATATTTACAACAAGGGGTGGTGAGGGACAGAGTCTCTGAATTAAACAGAATACTCTCACCCAGTCAAGAGATCAGGGCTAGATCCAACACCGTTTTTTAGCTCACTGCACCATCCCAGTTTCAGAACCTGGCTGTATGCAAATTAGTCTGTTCCTGTCCCAGTGCATGATGGGAACAGGGCAAACCAAACTACAAAAGCCAATTCTTACACTGGGAAGGAAACAAGCTACCGGGGACCGGTTTCTGGCATTTCAGCCTCTTCGGCCCGGCTTGCTTGAATCCTGATGGTGCAATGAGCAAGGGACTCACATCTGAGTATACCCTTCCACGCTTAGGGTGGACAAAAATATTTACAACAAGGGGTGGTGAGGGACAGAGTCTCTGAATTAAACAGAATACTCTCACCCAGTCAAGAGATCAGGGCTAGATCCAACACCGTTTTTTAGCTCACTGCACCATCCCAGTTTCAGAACCTGGCTGTATGCAAATTAGTCTGTTCCTGTCCCAGTGCATGATGGGAACAGGGCAAACCAAACTACAAAAGCCAATTCTTACACTGGGAAGGAAACAAGCTACCGGGGACCGGTTTCTGGCATTTCAGCCTCTTCGGCCCGGCTTGCTTGAATCCTGATGGTGCAATGAGCAAGGGACTCACATCTGAGTATACCCTTCCACGCTTAGGGTGGACAAAAATATTTACAACAAGGGGTGGTGAGGGACAGAGTCTCTGAATTAAACAGAATACTCTCACCCAGTCAAGAGATCAGGGCTAGATCCAACACCGTTTTTTAGCTCACTGCACCATCCCAGTTTCAGAACCTGGCTGTATGCAAATTAGTCTGTTCCTGTCCCAGTGCATGATGGGAACAGGGCAAACCAAACTACAAAAGCCAATTCTTACACTGGGAAGGAAACAAGCTACCGGGGACCGGTTTCTGGCATTTCAGCCTCTTCGGCCCGGCTTGCTTGAATCCTGATGGTGCAATGAGCAAGGGACTCACATCTGAGTATACCCTTCCACGCTTAGGGTGGACAAAAATATTTACAACAAGGGGTGGTGAGGGACAGAGTCTCTGAATTAAACAGAATACTCTCACCCAGTCAAGAGATCAGGGCTAGATCCAACACCGTTTTTTAGCTCACTGCACCATCCCAGTTTCAGAACCTGGCTGTATGCAAATTAGTCTGTTCCTGTCCCAGTGCATGATGGGAACAGGGCAAACCA
This sequence comes from Lissotriton vulgaris, assembly GCF_964263255.1. Lineage (NCBI taxonomy): Eukaryota > Metazoa > Chordata > Amphibia > Caudata > Salamandridae > Lissotriton > Lissotriton vulgaris. Next base: position 1,120,422,457 of record NC_141691.1, on the reverse strand, counting down.
AACTACAAAAGCCAATTCTTACACTGGGAAGGAAACAAGCTACCGGGGACCGGTTTCTGGCATTTCAGCCTCTTCGGCCCGGCTTGCTTGAATCCTGATGGTGCAATGAGCAAGGGACTCACATCTGAGTATACCCTTCCACGCTTAGGGTGGACAAAAATATTTACAACAAGGGGTGGTGAGGGACAGAGTCTCTGAATTAAACAGAATACTCTCACCCAGTCAAGAGATCAGGGCTAGATCCAACACCGTTTTTTAGCTCACTGCACCATCCCAGTTTCAGAACCTGGCTGTATGCAAATTAGTCTGTTCCTGTCCCAGTGCATGATGGGAACAGGGCAAACCAAACTACAAAAGCCAATTCTTACACTGGGAAGGAAACAAGCTACCGGGGACCGGTTTCTGGCATTTCAGCCTCTTCGGCCCGGCTTGCTTGAATCCTGATGGTGCAATGAGCAAGGGACTCACATCTGAGTATACCCTTCCACGCTTAGGGTGGACAAAAATATTTACAACAAGGGGTGGTGAGGGACAGAGTCTCTGAATTAAACAGAATACTCTCACCCAGTCAAGAGATCAGGGCTAGATCCAACACCGTTTTTTAGCTCACTGCACCATCCCAGTTTCAGAACCTGGCTGTATGCAAATTAGTCTGTTCCTGTCCCAGTGCATGATGGGAACAGGGCAAACCAAACTACAAAAGCCAATTCTTACACTGGGAAGGAAACAAGCTACCGGGGACCGGTTTCTGGCATTTCAGCCTCTTCGGCCCGGCTTGCTTGAATCCTGATGGTGCAATGAGCAAGGGACTCACATCTGAGTATACCCTTCCACGCTTAGGGTGGACAAAAATATTTACAACAAGGGGTGGTGAGGGACAGAGTCTCTGAATTAAACAGAATACTCTCACCCAGTCAAGAGATCAGGGCTAGATCCAACACCGTTTTTTAGCTCACTGCACCATCCCAGTTTCAGAACCTGGCTGTATGCAAATTAGTCTGTTCCTGTCCCAGTGCATGATGGGAACAGGGCAAACCAAACTACAAAAGCCAATTCTTACACTGGGAAGGAAACAAGCTACCGGGGACCGGTTTCTGGCATTTCAGCCTCTTCGGCCCGGCTTGCTTGAATCCTGATGGTGCAATGAGCAAGGGACTCACATCTGAGTATACCCTTCCACGCTTAGGGTGGACAAAAATATTTACAACAAGGGGTGGTGAGGGACAGAGTCTCTGAATTAAACAGAATACTCTCACCCAGTCAAGAGATCAGGGCTAGATCCAACACCGTTTTTTAGCTCACTGCACCATCCCAGTTTCAGAACCTGGCTGTATGCAAATTAGTCTGTTCCTGTCCCAGTGCATGATGGGAACAGGGCAAACCAAACTACAAAAGCCAATTCTTACACTGGGAAGGAAACAAGCTACCGGGGACCGGTTTCTGGCATTTCAGCCTCTTCGGCCCGGCTTGCTTGAATCCTGATGGTGCAATGAGCAAGGGACTCACATCTGAGTATACCCTTCCACGCTTAGGGTGGACAAAAATATTTACAACAAGGGGTGGTGAGGGACAGAGTCTCTGAATTAAACAGAATACTCTCACCCAGTCAAGAGATCAGGGCTAGATCCAACACCGTTTTTTAGCTCACTGCACCATCCCAGTTTCAGAACCTGGCTGTATGCAAATTAGTCTGTTCCTGTCCCAGTGCATGATGGGAACAGGGCAAACCAAACTACAAAAGCCAATTCTTACACTGGGAAGGAAACAAGCTACCGGGGACCGGTTTCTGGCATTTCAGCCTCTTCGGCCCGGCTTGCTTGAATCCTGATGGTGCAATGAGCAAGGGACTCACATCTGAGTATACCCTTCCACGCTTAGGGTGGACAAAAATATTTACAACAAGGGGTGGTGAGGGACAGAGTCTCTGAATTAAACAGAATACTCTCACCCAGTCAAGAGATCAGGGCTAGATCCAACACCGTTTTTTAGCTCACTGCACCATCCCAGTTTCAGAACCTGGCTGTATGCAAATTAGTCTGTTCCTGTCCCAGTGCATGATGGGAACAGGGCAAACCAAACTACAAAAGCCAATTCTTACACTGGGAAGGAAACAAGCTACCGGGGACCGGTTTCTGGCATTTCAGCCTCTTCGGCCCGGCTTGCTTGAATCCTGATGGTGCAATGAGCAAGGGACTCACATCTGAGTATACCCTTCCACGCTTAGGGTGGACAAAAATATTTACAACAAGGGGTGGTGAGGGACAGAGTCTCTGAATTAAACAGAATACTCTCACCCAGTCAAGAGATCAGGGCTAGATCCAACACCGTTTTTTAGCTCACTGCACCATCCCAGTTTCAGAACCTGGCTGTATGCAAATTAGTCTGTTCCTGTCCCAGTGCATGATGGGAACAGGGCAAACCAAACTACAAAAGCCAATTCTTACACTGGGAAGGAAACAAGCTACCGGGGACCGGTTTCTGGCATTTCAGCCTCTTCGGCCCGGCTTGCTTGAATCCTGATGGTGCAATGAGCAAGGGACTCACATCTGAGTATACCTTTCCACGCTTAGGGTGGACAAAAATATTTACAACAAGGGGTGGTGAGGGACAGAGTCTCTGAATTAAACAGAATACTCTCACCCAGTCAAGAGATCAGGGCTAGATCCAACACCGTTTTTTAGCTCACTGCACCATCCCAGTTTCAGAACCTGGCTGTATGCAAATTAGTCTGTTCCTGTCCCAGTGCATGATGGGAACAGGGCAAACCAAACTACAAAAGCCAATTCTTACACTGGGAAGGAAACAAGCTACCGGGGACCGGTTTCTGGCATTTCAGCCTCTTCGGCCCGGCTTGCTTGAATCCTGATGGTGCAATGAGCAAGGGACTCACATCTGAGTATACCCTTCCACGCTTAGGGTGGACAAAAATATTTACAACAAGGGGTGGTGAGGGACAGAGTCTCTGAATTAAACAGAATACTCTCACCCAGTCAAGAGATCAGGGCTAGATCCAACACCGTTTTTTAGCTCACTGCACCATCCCAGTTTCAGAACCTGGCTGTATGCAAATTAGTCTGTTCCTGTCCCAGTGCATGATGGGAACAGGGCAAACCAAACTACAAAAGCCAATTCTTACACTGGGAAGGAAACAAGCTACCGGGGACCGGTTTCTGGCATTTCAGCCTCTTCGGCCCGGCTTGCTTGAATCCTGATGGTGCAATGAGCAAGGGACTCACATCTGAGTATACCCTTCCACGCTTAGGGTGGACAAAAATATTTACAACAAGGGGTGGTGAGGGACAGAGTCTCTGAATTAAACAGAATACTCTCACCCAGTCAAGAGATCAGGGCTAGATCCAACACCGTTTTTTAGCTCACTGCACCATCCCAGTTTCAGAACCTGGCTGTATGCAAATTAGTCTGTTCCTGTCCCAGTGCATGATGGGAACAGGGCAAACCAAACTACAAAAGCCAATTCTTACACTGGGAAGGAAACAAGCTACCGGGGACCGGTTTCTGGCATTTCAGCCTCTTCGGCCCGGCTTGCTTGAATCCTGATGGTGCAATGAGCAAGGGACTCACATCTGAGTATACCCTTCCACGCTTAGGGTGGACAAAAATATTTACAACAAGGGGTGGTGAGGGACAGAGTCTCTGAATTAAACAGAATACTCTCACCCAGTCAAGAGATCAGGGCTAGATCCAACACCGTTTTTTAGCTCACTGCACCATCCCAGTTTCAGAACCTGGCTGTATGCAAATTAGTCTGTTCCTGTCCCAGTGCATGATGGGAACAGGGCAAACCAAACTACAAAAGCCAATTCTTACACTGGGAAGGAAACAAGCTACCGGGGACCGGTTTCTGGCATTTCAGCCTCTTCGGCCCGGCTTGCTTGAATCCTGATGGTGCAATGAGCAAGGGACTCACATCTGAGTATACCCTTCCACGCTTAGGGTGGACAAAAATATTTACAACAAGGGGTGGTGAGGTAGCTTGTCTCCTTTCTGGTAAAGAATTGGCTTGGTAGTTTAGTCTGCCCTGTTCCCATGATGCACTGGGCCAGGGACAGACTGATTTGCATATAGCCAGGTTCTGAGCTGGGATGGGGCAGTGAGATAAATAACGGTGATGGATCAAGCCCTGATCTTTGGACTGGGTAAGAGTGGTCTGCTCAATTCAGACACTCTGTTCATCACCACCCCCTTTTGTAAATCTTACTGTGGTGCCACTGAGATGTTGCTGAGGATGTGGGCGGTACCACTGCACTACTGGGGACAGGGCTAGAAATGTCTCCCTATTGTTCACCTTCCACCGTGATAATATCGTCCCCTGTTTCTTCATGCCCAACAACAATGGGTTGAGTTTTTACTTTGTTCTAAGCAAAGTAGGTGAGCCTCCCACACGATAGTGTGGAGTATTTTGAGATGACTGGTTTGGCCTCCGGTACCATAGTTTGTACCAAGCTTACCCCGCCTAACAGCATGTCAACAAATTGAGCATATAGCAATGTTCCCTCTATACTGCTAACCGAAAAGAAGTCCCAAACTGGGTAGGAGAACTTTCTGGCGCTGCTGGATGTGCCACTTTCAATACCAGATGAACTGGAGGGTGTGCTTGGAATGTGACTCTGTGCAGCTACACTGTGACTTCTATCACTACTTACTGAGATGGTGGTTGAGCTGGATGTAGGTCCCTGCCGGGCCTTTATAAATACTAATATGGCAGCTGGAGGTCGTGGTGGTGTTACATGTGTTGGTGGTATTAGTGCTACATCCCTCGCAGCCATTTTGGATAGGGTAATAATGTTGGTCTCCATCCCCTTTGGGCCGGGAGTGATGTTTGTGATGACTGGCTCGTGATCATCATCATCCCCCTCTTGTACATCTACCTCCATAACTCTAAGGCTGTCTGAAGCCTTCCTTTTCACTAGTGTTGTCTTGTGGCGTGCATCACTCTCAGACTGAGCTGGTGGCTTCCAAGTAGCATCTCGATCATCAGAAGCGGGGCTTGAAGAAGATGATTGACTTACCCTCCTTTTCCTTGCTGGGGGTCTGGAGGACAATGGATCTTCTGAAACAGTGGTTGCTCCACTTTGTCTGCAAGAAGTTTGATTTCCTGAAATGCCCCTACTTCAGGAGGAACAACTACTATTGTGGGCTGTTGTTGTAGCTGTTCTTGCGGCTGCTGCTGGTCTTGCAGCAGCTGCTGTTCTTGTGGCGGCTGTTGTTCTTGCTGCTGCTGCTGTTCTTGGGGCTGCTGCTGTTCTTGTGGCAGCTACAGTTCTTGCGGCTGCTGCTGTTCTTGCGGCTGCTGCTGTTCTTGTGGCTACGCCTGCTGCTGCACACTTATGTGCTGAGTTTCCGCCTGCATTGATTGTGTACTACTTTGCGATAATGACATTTCAACATCGCTGCTCGTTAGTAGACTGGCTACCTCTGTGACATCATGGGCTTGGGCCTAGGTTGGTAGGGTTGGCCCGCTGGTGCGGAGGTGCTGCTTCCAGCTTGGTTCCCGGACAACGCTGCTGCAGGCGTAATTTGTTTGGTCCCAAAAAACACATTGGTTGGCACACCAGTCGTGGTTAGTGCCACTTCCGTTTGCTGTTACTTCTTCTCACCGGCAACTTTTGTGGTACTGGAGGACCTGGTACCTTTCTTTGGGGCCATCTTCTTCAGATGTCAGGCAGGACACAGGTGCACAAGTTACAGAGATGTCTGTGGTCACACGTGGACGTGATGTGGTGCGCAGTAGGACTTCTGTCTGGCAGTACAACTGGTGATGTTGATACCTCGTCCTCTGTCTTTTTGTGCACCTAAAAGCAAATAAGCCAGGAGAAGAACATCAGTTAAATGTTGCATTTGTTGTGGTTCAATTACTACTAGTACAAACAAACAAATAAAAGATATAGTCTAGCAATTTCTGAGACTTTGTCAACAAGGGCTATGGTATACTACTGTGTACACACTACACTCCCAGGAAGGATAGGAAAGAGAATAAGAACACCAACCAAAATACAAATGTAATGGAAGTGGGGTGAACCCTGTATGGCATTAAATTTTAACCATCACATCATTCAGGGAGCTGCTGCTAGCAAATGGGATGGATGAAAGCAGTAAGCCAATAGGAAAACCATGCAGGCCTATATGGCAAAAGCAGAACACTAATAACTCCCACCAGAAAAGGCCAGCAGCCACATGGAAACTCACAAATCACAAGCAAAAAGCAGGAGGCCTGGGAAACAATGAACTGACAAAAGGCCTATAACAACCAGGCAAAAGATGCATGCTAACCCACACTGCTTTGCATTTTTAATGCAATAAAATGCAAAAACGAAAATCCACAGGGCAAAACAAGGTCTGCAGGGTGCACACCAACACACCAGACACACACAACAAAGGCATTTCTTTAACACAGACACAAAAACAGAAATACCCCCTAAAAACATTTTCCAACTCAATCCAATGTCATCCATGCCCTAAAGGATGTTTAAATTCAACAGAACACACAGAAACACTTGTTTAATGCACCTGCTCTGAGCCTACTGGGTGAAAGCAGGCCTGTTGGCAAACATGGCCACACAAGCTTGCAGGCCTAGGTTTCAAAATGACCACCATCCACAGGCCAGGCCCACCCAACTACAAGAAACTGAAGACAGACAATGCAGGCCTATTTCAAAAAGCACACTGCCTGCCTTCATAATGGCCACCAGCCTCATGGCCAGGCTCACAACAGGAAGCCTGGGACACAAAGGAATACCATGAAGGCCTATATGGCAAAAGCAGCACACTAATAACTCCCACCAGAAAAGGCCACCAGTCACATGGACACTCACAAATCACAAGCAACAAGCAGGAGGCCTGGAAAACAATGAACTGACAAAAGGCCTATAAAAGCCAGGCAAAGGATGCATGCTAAACCACACTGCTTTGCCTTTTTAATGCAATAAAATGCAAAAACGAAAATCCACAGGGCCAAACAAGGTTTGCAGGGTGCACACCAACACACCAGACACACACAACAAAGGCATTTCTTTAACACACACCCAAAAACAGAAATACCCCCAAAAAACACATTTTCTAACTCAATCCAATGCCATCCATGCCCTAAATGATGTTTGAAATACATTCAACACACACCAAAGGAACAGTTGATCATGCACCCACCCATGACTAGCTCTGGGTCTACTGGATACCCACAACAATTAAAAAAAAAAGAATGATAAGTACCAAAATTGTAGTTGCAGCAACTGCAATGCCCTCAATCAAACAGAGACAACACCAACTTAATTGTAAAACATCAAATTCAAATGTCCTCAAATTCAATGATAATGATGCAGTAGACACAAAGAGTGATCCTTCCAGCTCCAAATCCAAAGGCAGAATGAAAAGGAGATGGACAAAGCACTGGGAGGAGCCTGCTGGACAGGAACAGGAAGTTGGAGACTGTGGCACTTCCTCCCTCTCGCCCGAAAAGATTTCTTTGTAAAAAGGACTCCTTGCACAAAAAGGACACCCAAATGCCAATCTGAGTAGTTTTTTAAATCCAAATCATCATTCACAGAAGGTTTTATGCTGCTACAGATAATATTCTTCTCCAGATTCAAAATCTTGCATGTTCGAGATCGCGAGCTTCACCACACTTCCGCCAGATGTCGATGGCTTGTCCAATATGGCGTGTTCGCGATCTCATGCTCTCAGTCGCGGTGGAGATTGATGTGTTCGCGACCTCACGCTCTTTCTCGCGTTGGAGAATGACGTGCTCTCGATCTCAGACACTCGCGGTGTCTGATGGCGAGGCGAATGACGTGGTCACGAACTCTTGCGAGATAGAGCGACCGGCTATCAACATCTCGTATGAGCACGCGAACGGATCGGAAAACTCGTCGGCGACCGTGGGGCTCCCGGTAAGGTGATCGCACACGCGAGAATGCATTTTCAAAGCACGAACATAAAAAAAATCTCAGCTACGCAGCGAATCCCGGAAATATTGGCATTTTCGCGCTCTCCGCTGAACACGAAAATGTCAAAATATCGTAATTCCCGTGAGCGAAACGGAATTCGAGCCCCAACTCTACCCTGTTCCTCATGGGAACAGTCCAGCCCGAACTGCCAACCAAGGCCTTCTCTGGACCAGAAACAAGCATCCTGATACTGGTTTCAGGGTAACACCCCTCATTCTCCAGGTTAGCTTGAATCCAGTGGCACGGTGAGCAAGGGACCCACGTCTGGGCATACTCTCCCAACTGAGGGTGAACAAAGCAAACACAAGGAGATGATGGACGGAGCTCTGCAACTTTTCAGACACTCCCCCCATCACAGATCTTGGTTTAATCCATCGGTCTTTTGCTCATTATGCCACTTCAGTTTGGACCCATCCATATGCAAATCTTATGGGAACAGTCCAGCCCAATCTGCCAAGCCAGGTCTTCCCTGGACTAGAAACATGCATCCTGAGACTGGTTTCAGGGTAACACCCCTCATTCTACAGGCTAGCTTGAATCCAGTGGCAAAGTGAGCAAGGGACCCTCGTGTGGGATATCCTGACAACTTAGGGCAAACAAAGCAAACACAAGGCGATGATGGACGGAGCACTGAAACTTTTTAAACATTAACCCCCTGTCAGAGAACTGGGTTGAATCCATCTCCGCTCTTTACCTCACTTCGCCAACCCAGTTCAGACCTAGCCATATGCAAATCAGTCTTGACCTTGTTCCTTGTGGGAAAAGACCAGCCCAAACTGCCAAGCCAGGTCTTCCCCTGACCGGGAACAAGCATCCTGGGACCGGTTTCAGGGTAACACCCCTGCTAGCTTGAATCCAGTGGCACGGTGAGCAAGGGACCCATGTCTGGGAATACTCTGCCAACTTGAGGTGTACAAAGCAAACACAAGGATATGATGGACGGAGCCCTGAAACGTTTAAGACACTCACCCCCATCACAGATCCTGGTTTAATCCATTGTTCTTTTGCTCACTATGCCACTTCAGTTTGGACCCAGCCATATGCAAATCAGTCTTGGCTCTGTTCCTCTTGGGAACAGTCCTGCCAGAACTGGCAGGTTAGGTCCTCCCTGGACCGAAAACAAGCATCCTGGGACCAGTTTTGGGGTATTACTCCTCGTCATCCAGGCTAGCTTGAATCCAGTGACAAAATGAACAAGGGACTCACTTCTGGGCACACCCATGACCACTTAGGACGAACATAGCAAACACAACAAGTTGATAATGGAGTGCTGAATCTTTTCAACCACTCACCCACAGTCACAGATCTGGGTTTAACCTATTTTTTTCGTCACTATGCCACCCCAGTGTGGACCCAGCCATATGTAAATCAGTCTTCACCTTGTTCCTCATGGGAACTGTCCATACTGAACTTCCAGGCCAGGTCCTCCCTGGACCAGAATCAAACATCCTTGGACCGATTTCGGGGTATTACCCCTCATCAACCAGGCTAGCTTGAATCCAGTGGAACAGTGAGCAAAGGACCCACGTATGGACATAATCTTGGCCACTTAAGGCAAAAATCGCAAACACAACTGGACGATGGACAGAGTGCTGAAACTTTTCAACCACTCACACCCAATCACAGATCTGGGTTTAATCCATCATTATTTTGCTCACTATGCCACCCAAGTTTTGACTCAGCTATATGAAAATCCGTTTTTACCCTGATCCTCATTGGAACAGTATAGGCCAGACTTCCAGGCCAGGTCCTCCCTGGACAAGAAACAATTATCCTAGGACCGGATTTGAGGTATTACCCCTCATCAGCCAGGCTAGCTTGAATCCATTGACACAGTGAGAAAGGGGCCCATGTCTGGGCATACCCTTGGCCACTTAGGGCGAACATAGCAAACACAACAGAATGATGGATGGAGTGCTGAAACTTTTCAACCACTCACCCCCAGTCACAGATCTGGTTTGAATCCATAATTCTTTTGTTCACTATGCCACCCCAGTTTGGACTCAGCCATATGCAAATCAGTCTTTACCCTGTAACTCATGGGAAGAGACCAGCCCGAACTGCCAGGCCAGGTCCTCCGTTGACCAGAAACAAGCATCCTGTGACTGGTTTTAGGGTATTACTCCTCGTCAGCCAGGTTAGCTTGAATACAGTGGCTCAGTGAGCAAGGGGCCCACGTCTGGGCATACCCTTGGCCACTTAGGGCAAATATAGCAATTACAAGATGATGAACGAAGTGCTGAAACTTCTTAACCACTCACCCCCAGTCATAGATATGAGTATAATCCCTCGTTGTTTTGCTCACTATGCCACCCCAGTTTGAACCGAGCTATATGCAAAATATTCTTGACCCTGTTCTGCATTTTATCCATGCCACTGTAGTCAAGCTAGTCTGGCTAATTTTCTCCAAGCTAGGGTCTGACTTGTTTTTATCAATTTCCCAATTCTAGAGGAACTCAGTGAGATGACTGAAAAGCTGCACTCTAAGATTTCCTGATGTTTAGCAGTAGAATCATGAAGCTGTGGCAAGGAAACTTGGGTGCTGTAATCATAAAATCCTTCTATTTTCCCCATGAACTGTGAAGCACACAAAAGAATATTAACCTGCGGATGATCACTTAAGAGATAAAACGCCTTATGCTGCAGTTACCTGTTTTGGATGGAAAGTATAAATAGTGGTTGTAGCAGCAGAATTAGCCTTTTCAGTGCTCAAATATTCTTGCTCCCTTTCATCAGGCTGCTAGAAGACAGTACTGTTCTGTATCTAAGGTTCCTCGTGGTGTGTGCTTGTGGAAATTTGACATAATAATGTCAATAGTCCCCTTGTCGACTTGATTCGATTTGGCAACAGTTTAGTCTGCCATGTGCCACCGTCAGTTCGCCATAGAGAACACGGAATACAGATTTTACAAAAAAAAAATGATTTCTGTCATCCTGATTACAACAGAGTTTTTTTGGTGACCAGCATTGGTGAACTGCCGACATGGACCAACGTGCCTTCTTTGAAGAAGCAGATCTTCCTTTACATACAGGTCGTACTTCACAGGCAGGAGTGGAGTTCAAATAATTCGCTGCCACCAGGAGTGGAATTCAGCTAATTGCCGTACACAGAGCTGGCATTGTTTTTTTACACACCATGGTTGTTCATGAAGCCAGAAGGAAAGAAAGTTTTTTAAAAAACGAGGTTAGCTGTGATGTCTGCTGGGATGCTGTGAAATGCATAGTCTTAGGAATGCATCGTTCGGCATGATCCTCCATCTTTGTGGCTGCTTCCATATCTAGCATTGTGATTTGGCAGACTGTGACATGCAGGGCTGGACTGGGAACTCAAACCAGCCCTGGCAATTGGTCAGACCAGCCCTCTTGGTGCAGTTGGGATGGGGGGGTGCACGTGGAAAACACTGCAGCTGCAAAACTGGCCCACTAAGAAAAACAGCCTTCCAGGGATCTAAAACCGGCCCCAACCCTGGCTGCCCACTGGGGAAATGCCCAGTGCCCGTTATAGCCAGTCCCAGGCCTGCCCTGCACAAGGCCTCACATGGTGAATGTTCTGAGTTCTCTGTGAGGGTTGCGACATGAGCAGGTCTGGGGTTGCAATACTAGGGACACAATATTTCTCTCGGTTTCAGCCTTGGTTTCTTGTATCAGGTGTATTGTGTTCCGTATGTTGTAGTGTTGGTTCGTCTTGATAGCAGATCGGATGGGGTCTGGCCTTGGTGCTGCCTGGGGATGATGCTCATCACTGTTCTTCCTCCTTCTCCTCCCATTGCCTCTGACCTGGCTCTGGCCATCTCACGCAGCCCACTCCTTGCAGGTTCTAAGGACGGTACGAGGAGAGGTTCGGTGATTTAAGGTGTGGGGTCTGTAGGGCAGGCATAAACATTGAGAATGGGTGAATGAGGTACAGGGCGCTGTTTCCTCGGGTCCACTGTGAAGTTACAGAGTGGAGTAGGTGTGTTGTTGTGAATGTTGTCATTGCAAGACTATGAGGGGAGGATGTCAGGCAGGTGCATTGCAGAGAGTGGATAGACAAGACAGCTTTGTTTGCCCTGTGCAGGTAACATAGTTAGAACATTGCTTGTTGTGCTGTGGAGTTTGCACACTACAGTAGCTGGGCAGTTTTAATTCTGTAAACCATGGAGTGTTTTTCCTGCGTTTGCATGTTTTGGGTCAATACTGTCACAATTGCTTTGTAGTCATCAGGTTTGCTTTGGGGTGCATGATTGTCCCACTCTTTTTTTCAGAGTTTTCTCGAGCGAGAACCCCCTGGACTCCCCTTTTGACAGTCATGCTCACTAGCCCCATGATGCAGTACACATCGCATCAGCAGCTTTTGCGCCTTACCACTTTCCAATGTCGCCGGCACCCACCACTGCTCAGAGCACATTCCCTAAAAAGCATGAAAAATGCAAAGCGAGACCATAAGGTTGCAATAATCTTTATATTCGAAAGAGCTTCTGGCCCCTATCTGAGCAGGCTTTTCCATAAAGGGGCCCGACCTGCAACCCTCTTTTGGAAGCAATGATTTTGCACATTTGCCCGGGGAATCCGGTCACCACCTCCTTCCCTGGGGGCCTCGGCGGTGTGGTGTTCGCCGGCTACCCTTACTCTTGCGGGTGCTTGGATGAGTGCTGAAAAACCTGTCGGGTCTGTGGATTCACTTTCTCCTGGTGGCCTGAGAGGCCTCCTGCCTCAGTGAGCAGACCTCTATGCACTAAATATGGGTAGAAAGGCATCATAAAGCTTGGGAGTGATAATATACGGGAAGAGGAGTAACTGCAGGGGTTAGAAGAAAGAGAAGGTAAAATACAGGTGAGAAAGGTAATAGTGTAGAGAAGAGAACTGAAAAGGTTAATCTGTGTCACAGAAACGGCAGAAGAAAGAGAAAAGTAACACGATAGAGAAAACAGGCGGGAGGTGGAGGGAAAAAGAGAGTTACAGGGATTGGATTGACAACAGCTGATCGTAAATAGAGATGTGTACAAGGGACAAAGACGGCGCTGGCGCTCCAGGACGAGGAGACGGTTAGAAATTTCAGAATAAACTCAATTATCGCCCCTGGAGTCAGAGAAAGGGCGAGATGGCTGCTAACAAGTAATGGCCAGTTTCCATTTCTTGTGAAGCGTTCATGTACGCGGCGCGTCCCAGTAAGTTGCATCTCTTATCTAGATAACTTATCTCAAATACATCACACCTCGTTTGGGGCACACCAGTAGATGGGGGGGGGGGGGAGCACTGACACAGACACCAAAATAGTGTGATAAAGGCCGCTTTATTGGAATCAGGTGCACCCTGGAAAACACCCACCTGGCCTGTGCCGAACAAAACTAATGCTCACTGAATAACAACTGCCTGACAGCTCCACACCCCCACCCCTAAATGTATCCCCAACATTGCAACCGAAATGCAAACATCCACTCAGCAACCTACCCCCCTACCCCCCCAACAGCAAAGACCTCAGTGACCTCAATGACCTCAACCCCCCCTACCGATACAGCTCCAGGCCTCCTGCAAATCCCCCCCTTTCTTATTAGGAAAGTGCCACCAAGTAACCGCACCTGTTCCAGCGACACCACAACTCCTGACACCTTACCATCCCAGTGCACCATCATCCAACAAAACCCCCCCAATAGCCACACCACGCCAAGGAAAACCCCCTGCATGGGGACCCCCCCCCGTACCAACCCAGGGAGGGAGGGAGGGAAAAAACCGAATGACAGCGATCCCGCTGCTGTGTCACTGCACCACAGAGTGGGCAGTGACACAAAATGTCCGGTTATAAACCCGACCAGCCCAAATGTCGCCCAAAAGGAGCCCAACCAGCCCAACTAGCCCAACCAGCCCAAAACGTCATGCCCACAGTGGTCTCCTGGCCCCCCCCACCCACTGCCCCAAACTTCCCCGGGGGGGCGAGCCTCCCGATGGTCGGCCGCCCCCCCAAATCCCCATTGGGGCACACCAGCAGGTGGGGGGGAGCACTGACACAGACACCAAAATAGTGTGATAAAGGCCGCTTTATTGGAATCAGGTGCACCCTGGAAAACACCCACCTGGCCTGTGCCGAACAAAACTAATGCTCACTAAATAACAACTGCCTGACAGCCCCACACCCCCACCCCTAAATGTATCCCCAACATTGCAACCTAAATACAAACATCCACTTAGCAACCTACCCCACAACAGCAAAGACCTCAGTGACCTCAATGACCTCAACCCCACCTACCGATACAGCTCCAGGCCTCCTGCAAATCCCCCCTTTCTTATTAAGAAAGCGCCACTCGAAAGCCGCTTAACGACTTTCGACCCCCCCATAGAACTCCTGCCTCCTGGGATACCTGTACACCCCCAACGCTCCATCCAACGCCTCTTTCAACTGCACTATGTACAGCTCCATTCCATACCTAGAGAGGTGAACCCCATCCTCCCTGAAAAAATATACCGCTCCATAGCGCAACTCCGGGTGCTCCATCCAACCTACCCCCTCCTTGGCACAGAATTCCCTCATCTCTCTGTTGATTTTCCTCCTCACCCTGTCAATAGCCCATGGGCGCTCTGCTCCCCTCCACACCTCCCTGGGGATAAACTCGGGCCAAATCACGTAACAGCCCGCCCATTGCTTTTTGATTTCCCTCAGGTCCCTCTTCATTTACTTGACCAATGCCTGCCCCTTACACTGCACCAGGTCATTTACCCCCTGATGTATCACCACCACATCCAGGCACCCCCCCCCCTGACCACCGTGTTCAACAAAGGCAACAACTCATGCCAACGCCTACCCCCTTTCCCCCTCCAATGACAACGATACAATCCCTCATCCAGTCCCAAATTGAGTTTCCGATGTCTGTCCCACTCCGCCTGTTCCGCCCGTTTGACAAATGAGTGTCCCACAATGTACACATTCAAAACTGCCACCTCTGGCCCCGCCACAGCACCTGCAAAGACACACATATCAGAAGGCGAAAATCAATGCACAGTCCCCCCATCCGCCTCCCGCATCCTCACATACGTTCGGTAACAGTCCGACTTCCACCTCCCCAGTCTCTGTATCTCCTCCTTCCCCCACCCCCTTCTTGCCGCCTCTGTCGCTGCCCCAATCCGAAAGGAATGCGTCCTGAAAGCCAGTGGGTCCTCACCCATGTACCGCAGGGTGTGCCGCAGAACCCACAACGCCTGAGCCGCCGTTACTCTGCCCCCGCCACCTCGACCAAAAACCTCCCCCTCCCTCACATACTGGCTCGCCATCAGCCTCCTCCCCCACGCCGCGGGACACACCCCCTCCTAACTGCCTGGGCCCAACACCACCCAAGTCCCTACCCCCGTTGGTCCGTCTTAGAGCGATGCAAACGCACCGCCACCTCTCTCGTTCGCAACTCCACATTCTCCCACAACACTCCCCGCCCCCATCTCGCGCCCACCAACTCTGACACTCGGAACGCTCCAAAAAACAGCCAGGACATCAGGGTGGAAAACAACACTGTCTCGCCCCCATCCTTGCACACCGCAGGCAATGCACCAATGACCCCCTCCAGTAAGGCCACCGTGATGGGTCGACGCAACTGCACTTTTGCGCCCCTCTCCCTCTCCCACCCCTCCAGCAATTGGGTTCCCAATTCCCCCGCCGACGGGGGGTATCCCCACCACAGCTTCCCCATGAATGCCACCGCCGACAGCTTGCCCGCAATCGTCACCCGCGACAGACCCTTGTCCATAAGCGCGAACATGTACCTCACCACCTGCTCCTCGCGCTGCCACTGGTCCCCCTGCCTTACCGCGCCAGACAGAAGAAATTCCTCCCATGCCTGATCGTACGCCTTCCAAGTAGATACTGCTACCGACGCCTTCACCAGCTGAAAGACCCGGCCTCGATCACCGACCACATTTCCTCCGGGACCGGTGTTCTGACTTCCTCCGCTGCCGTGGCTAGCCCATGAAATCTCTGCCACTATGAACGAGACAAAGCATCCGCAATGTCATTGTCCACCCCTGGGACTTGGCGCGCCTGAAACAGGATGTCATTCTCCAAGCAACGCAGCACAAACACCCTCATCAACTTCAAAACATGCGAGTCCCGCGCCGACTGCCTGTTCACCACCTGCACGACGGCCATGTTGTCCACCCGAAACAACACTCGCTTGTGCACCAGCTCCGCCGACCACACAGAGACCGCCACCACCAACGGAAACAATTCCAAAAAGGAAGGCTCCGCCCCCCCGCTTGCCACTGCGCCGGCCACTGCTCCGCGCACAATTTTCCATTCCAGTACAGACCAAAACCACCGCCGCCCGCCGCATCAGAGTACATGGTAACGTCCCACTCCCAGTCCTCCGTCGGCGCCATGGGAACCCCACTGAAACGTCCCAGGAATGCTCGCCACATGCACAGATCCTCCTTCAGCCCCACCGACAGGCACACATGGTGATGAGGCAAAGTCAAACCGGACAACGCCAAACCCAAACGCCGGCAGAACGTTCGGCCCGCCCGCACCACTCGACAAGCAAAATTCAAATGCCCCAAAAGCACCAGCACTTCCCCCACCGTCACTTTCCTATTTGCCAGCATTCCATACACTAAGGCCAACATTGCCGACCTCTTGTCCTCCGGTAGGCGTGCTTCAATGGCGACCGAGTCGAGCTCAATACCGAGAAAGGACAACACCGTACTGGGACCGTGCGTCTTCTCTGGCGCCAGGGGAACACCAAAGTCCCCCATCAGCCCGGCCAAACCGTCCAGCAGCCGCTGGCAGTCCGCCGCTCCGGGCCGCCCCACCAGAAAAAAGTCATCCAGGTAGTGCGCCACTGACTCCGAGCCTGTGCGCCTGGAAAAAACCCACTGCAAGAAAGAACTGAAGCGCTCGAATAACGTGCACGCAATGGAGCACCCCATAGGCAGCGCCTTGTCCACGAAAATGAGACCATCAAACTGAATCTCCAGCAACTGGTGATCTGCCGGGTGGACAGGGAGTAATCAGAAAGCCGACTTTATATCACATTTTGCCATCAATGCGCCCCTTCCCGCCGCCGAGACGAGCCTCCGCGCCACATCCACCGACGAGTAGGTTACCGACGCCAATTCCGCCGAAATGTAGGCATTCACCGACTCCCCCTCCGGCCAAGACAGGTGCTGTATCAGCCGGAATTGTCCCGCCTCCTTCTTGGGCACCACCCCGATGGGGGAGATGATCAATCCAGGCAACGGCGGCTCCGAGGAAGGGCCCGCCATCCTGCCCTCCCTGACCTCTTTGAACAGCTTCTCCCGCACCATGCCCTTGTGAGCATTCGTGCGTTCAGATTGTCTGCCCAGCGAGCAATCCGGGGGCCCTCATAGCGCAGCCGAAAACCCTCCCGAAAACCGCGACGCAGCACCGCAGTATCCTCCGCCCAGGGATATGCCGCCAACCAGGGCTCCATCTGCTCTATCTTAACCGGCGTACGAGCCTTTGCCCAGAGCTCTGGCTCCCCCCCTGCCTCCCCCCCTCCTGCCACTCTGCCCCCCCCAGGTTTCCACTTCCTTGGGCAGGCAGCTGTCCCGGGGTGCCGCGACCCCCCAGCACCGTAGCACTGGGTGACGCCGCCTGCATTTTGAGCACTCGTGCAGGAAACGGCACACTGTCCGCCGACGCGCTCCTCTATTGAAGTCCCAGCAAGCCCCGACCGTGGCCCGGCTGCTGGACTCACCCTGCCCCACCCCCCCCGGGTGGGGCAGGCCGCAAAGGGGGGCGGCCCCAGCGGCAAACCGCTGGCTGTATAGATGGTGCGGCCGAACTTGGCCCCGCCCATCGTCTGCTGGTACAAATCCGAGTCCAGCTCCCCCTACTGCACCTCCGGATCGGCTGACATGCACGCCCGGAACCTCTCATCATAATGTGACCACGCAAAACCGCTGTAAGTCACCTGGGCCCTCCGCACCATGTCCATGTATTTGAAAAGTGCGACGGACCGGTCCGGAAACTTCTCACAATACACTTTTGGGTATATGAGGAAAGCTGCTGGCCAATTGTCCAGCGTCAGAGGCACCTTCGGGCGTCTAGCTAATTCCTGTTCCTCCTCTTTCGACCCCTCCTTTGACGTCAACTCCCTGTGCAGTAGCTTCAGGATGTCAATGTACTCCCCTTTCCATATCTTCTCCTTCGTTGCTAGTGAAAGGTGTGCTCCCAGCGGCTTAGTCAGCCCCATGTACGGCAACTTACGCACCGGCACAACACAGCTCTCCTTCCCCTCTCCCGTTGCATCTTTTGCGCTGACCGCCGCCGACCCGCCACACGCGCCTGACCCGTCGCCACCAGCCGCCGCACCGTCCGTACCCACGCCTGCGTCCTGCACATACCTACCGCGCACCAAACGCCACCTGTCTTCCCCCCGAACCAGTCCCTACCGACACCTGCACGCAGCACTGCTTGCCACTCCCCGCTCCGTTTCCCACCTTACCTGGGGTCAAGGTCGGCATCCTCGCCGGATCCCGCCGCCTAACCAGTGGAGCTGAGGGGGCCGTCACTCTGGTCGCATCTTGCCTTGGCGTAACCTGTAACACACTGCCAACAACATTACTCGCCCCCCTCCTCCCGAATCTCCCCCTCCTCCTCAGACTCCCCGTCACCAACATCCACACCCCCCCTGGCCACCCCCTAGGGGTTCCAGCCAGCTCAATCCTGCATTCTCCCTACACACTGCATCAAGTCCACCAAATCCACGCCCCCTCCATGCCCCGCTGCCACACTCGCACCAAAAGCAGAAGTATGTGCATCCATGAGCACCCCCCTGCCCCTGGCGGCCGTAGCGACCTTTCAGGGGGGGGGCGGCAGAGACGTCTCCCGCCGCTATTCGTTACGATCACCTGCCAGGTCCCTCGCTGGAGCTTGACTGCCCGTACTAGACAGAGCCGACCCATCCTGTCGGTGGTGCGGAGCCGCATGCTGCTCACCCGAGCGCCTCCCTAACAGCTCCTGCCAAGGAAAAAAGGTGGAGTCCAGCATGCCGGGGTGGAAAAACCCACCTTCCCCCCCATGTGCCCCCCCTTCCCACACGCCATCCCTCCCCCATCCCCACGGCGCACCCCACCCTCACCCCACCGAGTGACCACCTTGCCGTGCCGGGAACCCCCCGTCCACCTGACCCCATCCCCCTCCCAGTCCCAGCACACCGGGCCCCCCACCCTCCAAACCCCCAACTTGGCTCGCACCCCCCCACGCCCCCCCAGGCCCCCCTCTCTGCTCTCCCACCTCCCCACTTGTCTCCGCCACTCCCCCCCACCCCTCCGCTTGTCCCCCTCCAACACCCCTCCCCCGCAGCGCCGGCCCTGGTGACGGAGACCTGCTCGGGCCCACCACGCCCCCTCCCTCCTCTGATGAGGACGAACCCCAGTCCAGCTCAGTGTCCCCCACCCCCCCACCCCCACCTCCTCCATCTCAGATTACTCAATTAACAGAGGGGAGCCCGCCCCCCCATCTACCCCCCCCGCCATTGGCTCTCCCCCCTGCTCTTCCCTGGGGGCCACTGCGTCTCCCCTCGCGTCCCACCCCCCACATCTGCCCCAGCATCTCCTCCTGCCCCCAGGCCCCCCCCCCCGCCACACCCCCCTCCACCACCAGTGCCTGACCCCCAGTACTCGCATCCCCCCTGCCCTCCCCACCCCGGGTCCTCCTCTGGGCTGCCCTCTAATCTCTGGTGCCCACCTGCCCCTCCCCCCTCCCTCCCACCCATCCACAAAGGCGAGCGCCTTCTTCTTCCCCCTGCGCCTGGTCCCCCCAGCCCCTCCGCACGCTTTCCTCCACGGCGCCTCTGCCCCACGCTTCCCCCCGCCTCTTGCTCCTCCGCCCCCCCCTCCCGCCCCTCAGAGCCGTCCGCGGTCGAGACCTCGGCGGCCTACATGCCAGCACCGCTGCCGCGGCGCCGTTGGCAGCGTGCCGCGGTGGCCTCACCTGGATATCGGGCCGCACCAAATCCATGCGGCCCGCCTCTACCAACAATCGCAAAGCCTCTGCAACTCTGGGGTCCCTCAAAGCCGCCATACCGCCGGAAACCAAACCGCCACACCTCACCAGCCACTGCCAACCACGAACCCTGCCCCAGCCTCTCACACCTCAGGCCTATGCGGACAAAACCGAATGACAGGGACCCGGCCGCTGTGTCACTGCACCACAAAGGTGGGCAGTGACACAAAATGTCCGGTTATAAACCGGACCAGCCCAAATGTAGCCCAAAATGAGCCCAACCAGCCCAACTAGCCCAACCAGCCCAAAACGTAATGCCCACAGTGCTCTCCTGGCCCCCCCACCCACTGCCCAAACTTCCCTGGGGGGGGCGAGCCTCCCGATGGTCTGCCGCCCCCCCCAAATCCCCAATCTGCGCACTGTGCATTATGTATCTGAGATAATGCACAGTGCACAGATACGGGATTGTCTGATTGCAAAATGCAAATAACACTTGACTCACCTGGCGGCGGCCGTCACTGGCAAACCTTCGGCAGCAGCCAGAGTGGGGGGGCTAGGCTAGAAATAATTAAATTATGGGCAGGGTGGTGACTACGAGAGAGGGCCTCTCGTCGTCACGGTCTCTCTGGATTCTAGAATCGGGTTCACGCACAGTTTATTGCGCTAGCCCCAATGAGCATTTGTCACCACCAAAAACAGCGGTGCCTGCCCACCTCCACACCCATAAGATGGGTGAACTTAACTAACTGTAAACTAAAGACTGAGCAGGCTGCGGAGACATCTGCACACCACTCAGCGCACACATGCAACTCACCTCCTAAAATGACCCTGAGACTGCTGCACTTAGATTAATTAAATTATGCTTTTTTTCCCCCACGGAGAGAGGAGACATTGAGAAGGAGCAGACGCAGCTGTACAGTAGTAAGTGACTAGTGACTTCACTACTGTACTGAGTGCAGTACAAAAGATCGGCCCCTGCCACACCCAGCAACAAACCCCCCCCCCTGCCCAAAAAATGGGCCCCACCCCTGGCAACCTACCGGGAGATTGCCCGGTGTCCGGCATTGCCAGTCCGGCCCTGGTGACACTTCATCACACGCTTCTGTGTGGAGAACTTTTTAGGAAGGTAAGGCACTCTGAATTACCACTCCAGCTCATTTTAGTATTGGGTTTTGCTTTGTTGTGGAAATCATCCAAAGATCAGAGCTGTTCCTACGGAGGCAGCATGACGGGAATTGTGTACTCGAATCCTCATTCATGAAGGCAGGTGTATTTGCTGACCTGCACAGCTATCCTCAACCAAGGTTGCACTTTAAAATACTGGATCTGTTTTATTTGCGAAAATCTCAATAACTGTCTGGAAATCATTTACAGGTGTGCTTAGTTATATATGCAAATATATTATTTTACAGACATTTAAGCACATTGTTCATGCTGATGTGCACAGCATTACAGAGATTGTTTTTTGGAGCAATTGTTACATTTGGTTCTCAAGGCAATTTTTCTTATAAAATTGTGAGCAGTAGGGTGTTTTAAACTTGTGCTTTTTGTCTAGTACCAAGGAGGGTTAATTATCATCATTATTTTCCACTATATAAACTGTGTTATAGATTGGGTCAAATTGCAGGCTGTGAATCCATCACCAACAATGTAACGATGCCTTTAAGACATATCTAAGTGCCCTTGGGGAATTACACTTTCACCCAGAATGAAAGAAATATGTGCTTTTACATTCACTAGGATTTGAGGGTTGAGCCATCTTGAAAAATGTCCCTTATTTAAGAATTAAAGAAGGTGTTGAGGAGGTAGATGAGTTCCAGGAGACAGTCAAGAAACTTCAAAATAGATTTCATATAGAACCCAGCATTGTGGTGGTCAGGCATAAATTATTTTAGAGGGTCCACAATTCTGGAGAAGATGTTGACACATACATTACAGCTTTGAGGAGACTAGCAGCTGACTGTCAGTTTGCAAAATGTACAGATTAGTTGGTAAGAGATCAATTAATTGGACATTGTTTTGGCAAAAGTTGCTGTCTATGGAAAACCCATTGATAGCTTGTACTATCAAACCTGCCAAAAGTATTAAGTTGTCTCACATTTCTGCTAGAGAATTGGGGAATACAGGTCCTGAGCCAGTATCAGTTGTCAAAACTGATGTTACCAAGGTCACTAGAGAACTCAAGCAAGGTGAAAGACTAAGGGGCATAATATCAAGAACGGCGTTAAAATTATCTCTGGTTTAGCGGCAGAAATCTGCAGCTAAAGCGGCGATAATGGGCTTGATAATATGCCCTGGAGAATTCCAGTAGAAGCCCATGTTCACACCAGAACATGGACTTTTATTGGCCGTAGTTTTCTGCTGCTAAACCGGCGATAATTTTTAACGCCGTTCTTAATAATATGCCCCCTGGTTCTTTTTTTTTTTTACAGCAGGAGGTGTGTTTTCGGTGTGTTGATCATATGCATGCAAAAGGGGGAAAATAGTGTCCTGCTAAAAAATGTGGTATGTAGACAGTGTAACAAGTGCAGGCATTTTACTAAAGTCAGAGACTTAATTGCGCTAGACCCAATGAGCATTTGTCACCACCAAAAACAGCGGTGCCTGCCCACCTCCACACCCATAAGATGGGTGAACTTAACTAACTGTAAACTAAAGACTGAGCAGGCTGCGCAGACATCTGCGCACCGCTCAGCGCACGCATGCAACTCACCTCCTAAAATGACCCTGAGACTGCTGCACTTAGATTAATTAAATTATGCTTTTTTTCCCCCATGGAGAAAGGAAACATTGAGAAGGAGCAGACGCAGCTGTTCAGTAGTAAGTGACTAGTGACTTCACTACTGTACTGAGTGCAGTACAAAAGATCGGCCCCTGCCCCACCCAGCAACAAAACCGCCCCCCTGCCCAAAAAATGGGCCCCACCCCTAGCAGCCTACCAGGAGATTGCCCGGCATTGCCAGTCTGGCCCTGGTGACACTTCATCACACGCTTCTGTGTGGAGAACTTTTTAGGAAGGTAAGGCACTCTGAATTACCACTCCAGCTATTTAAGAATTAAAGAAGGTGTTGAGGAGGTAGATGAGTTCCAGGAGACAGTCAAGAAACTTCAAAATAGATTTCATATACAACCCAGCATTGTGGTGGTCAGGCATAAATTATTTTAGAGGGTCCACAATTCTGGAGAAGATGTTGACACATACATTACAGCTTTGAGGAGACCAGCAGCTGACTGTCAGTTTGCAAAATGTACAGATTAGTTGGTAAGAGATCAATTAATTGGACATTGTTGTGACAAAACCATCAAGCAAAAGTTGCTGTCTATGGAAAACCCATTGATAGCTTGTACTATCAAACCTGCCAAAAGTATTAAGTTGTCTCACATTTCTGCTAGAGAATTGGGGAATACAGGTCGTGAGCCAGTATCAGTTGTCAAAACTGATGTTACCAAGGTCACTAGAGAACTCAAGCAAGGTGAAAGACTAAGGGGCATATTATCAAGAACGGCGTTAAAATTATCTCTGGTTTAGCGGCAGAAAACTGCAGCTAAAGCGGTGATAATGGGCTTGATAATATGCCCTGGAGAATTCCAGTAGAAGCCCATGTTCACACCAGAACATGGACTTCTATTGGCCGTAGTTTTCTGCTGCTAAACCGGCGATAATTTTTAACGCCGTTCTTAATAATATGCCCCCTGGTTCTTTTTTTTTTTTTACAGCAGGAGGTGTGTTTTCGGTGTGTTGATCATATGCATGCAAAAGGGGGAAAATAGTGTCCTGCTAAAAAATGTGGTATGTAGACAGTGTAACAAGTGCAGGCATTTTACTAAAGTCAGAGACTTAAGGGATTTAAAGAATCTGGTTAAGTATGTCACAGATGAGAGTGTTCTTGTTGATAAAGAGAGAATTTGTAGAGATTTGAGAGATATGGTTCTGGTTGTTAAAAGTCATGTTAATGGAACAGGTGATCCAAGTACTTGTGTTGACCCATATATTGTCATCATGATGGGTGGCGAGGTCAATTCAATTTAAATATTTATTAAGATTTGGCACACTTATGAGGTCCACATAAAATACATACAAAGTAATACATGAAAATGGAAAAATAGCAACAGTCATTCCACAGACAGAGGACAGAGTAAAGTGACAAGATGTATCCTAAAAAGTATAAAAAATGAGCGAGTGACAATAACTGTCAACATGTTAAAATACAAAATACAATGCAAAATTCATCGTCAGCAGAGTATTTGATTTTGGCAGCAAACAGAATTTATAAAGCATATCCTATACTAACCAGAAAGCAATACAGTAGCAGCAGTACATGTGCAAAAAGACGCAATACAGTATCTTACATTATCTGAGGCTTTAAGCTAGCCGCAGAACGGAAGATGAAAGAAGAACACAGCATCTACCTCTTGTGCAAACAGCAGCAAAAACAGGATTAAAATATATACATGAACTCCTTCAAATAATTTAAAAGTTTTAAACACACTGCTTCATTTTTTGGACAAAATAGAAAGCTGCGTGCAGAAGTTACATTTTTGACAGAATTTTGTAAGAACATTGGGCGACGCCAACGACGGCGGCACGAGGTCAATGCGGGACATGCAAACAAGACGTGGTCCAAGGTCTGAGCACTCAAATTGCAAAGATTACAAATTATTCCATTACTCCGATTTGGGGACCAGTGTGCAGTTAATCGGTTAAAGGTAGAATATTCATGCGACAAAGTGTAAGAAGTCTTCGGGTTCCATGCTGTAAATTCCAGTATACATATGTTTGAGAAGTTGTTGGTGTTTTTGTCCTAGAAATTAATTCTAGTCTCTTTTTGGAATTACAGAATTCATTGTCGCTATTAAAACTAATCTTACCAGTAGAGGTTTTTAAGAAAGATTTAATTTCTGAAGAAAGAAGAGTATTCACTAAATCTTGTACAGAGAAGTTTTTTTGTGCACATAAAAAATCATGATAAAAGGAATATTTACATGCCTGAACACCAAAAACTTCTTGACACATGATCCCTCCTAATGAGTCTTGCTCACTATTTTTCAGCTGGTATCCCCAACATAAAACCCTAGCTAAACCTTGAATGTAGGAGCTTATTAAGCCAAATTCCAGCCTAATAGCAGCCGTTGGAACTAAAGTATTAAAATTACACAATTTGCGTAATATCTGACCTTCGATTCTGTCCCAAAAATTCCAGTCTTTGACAGGGATGGATTCAATGCAGCGTTGATGGAAGTTTTACTTTAAAAACCATTAATGCATGTAAAAAATGCCTTCTACCCATAGCATTATAAAAAATACGCAAACCATTGGCGTGCGATACTGCTTTAGAAGCGCTGCTTACGTTGGGCCACTTTGTTTGAAGCTTGCTCCACGTCTGGGATTAAAACGTCAATGCCACTAGATCGTAATTTGTCACTATCGGCCAGATTCATGAAGCTTAATTGCGCTCGCAAAGGGCCAGATTCTCAGAATCTGGCCTTTGCAGGCGCAATTTTTGCATTTGGGATTCATCATCCCAAATGCAAAAATCGGTAATAGCGAATTCGCTAATTTGCGAGGAATTACATTTAAGGAATCTCTATTTGAGATTCCTTAAATGCAATTCATCATCCATTTTCAAATTGTGAAATCGCAATTTTGGGCTGCTATTTACAGCGAGGTAAATAGCGAAAACTTCGAAAAATGCTTTTAAAAGCATTTTTTTAAGTTGCATGTTGCACACACACATGTCCTTTGGACATGTGTGTGCGCAACACCAATATAGATTACCTTTCAGGGGTGCTACAGGGTGTCCTTTGGACACCCCTAGCACCCTTGAAATCGCATCCTTATTTGCGATTAGCAAATTGCTAATCGCATATAAGGAATAACTCCCCATTCATTCTTTTGGGCCTTTAGGCCCATAGGATTCAATGGGGAGTTATTCCTTATTTGCGTTTAGCAATTTGCTAATCGCAAATAAGGAATGTGTAGGAATCGCAATTTATTTAGCGATTCCTACATGAATCCCGTTTTGCGAGTCTGTAATAGCGATTCCTTATAAATCGCTATTACAGACTCGCAAAACAGGTCTTTGATGAATCTGGCAGTATGTGCCAGAATCAAATATGAAATAGCTTTGGATTTGAATGTTACTCTTGCACCCCGAAGATTATTATTATATTTTTAGATCTAAACCAAGGCGATGTCATTGCTCTCAATCAATTGAAGGCCTGGAATTGCTGCAAAGCACCCCAGCAAAAAAGACCTAGTCATATGTGGATCAAGGTAAAAAATAAATGAAAAAAACAAGATATTGGGGGCAAGATGTTGCGTGGCATCAACAAAATTGGTCACCTCGGGAAAATTTTCGTGTGGGTTATAAATGACAATATTACCTACGGAAGAAACAAATAGAGAAGCTTTGGGATTCAGAGTATTCTGGACAGTAGGGGAAACATTTAAGTCTGTCAACACTGCTTCTTGTAACGGTTCATTAGGTACCCTTAATTTTGGAACAGAGCAACAGTTGCCCAGTTGACTACTTCCTGAAAGGCCATCCTCCTCCTTCAAAATATTTGAATCCAGTTTTATTGGCATTTTTTGAGTAGGATTGGAATCAAAGCGTAACCGTTTTGTCCTTTTTTTGCTAATCCTTCGGCGTTTTTCCTTCTTTTTTTTACAGTCAATATTACATATATTCGTAGTGGCCATTTCTTGGACAGAAGAGGATCCAACTTTCGATTCTGACTCTGTCGGATGCTTACAAGACTTTTTAATTGTTTTGAGAAAAATGGGGAACATCTTTTGGGATATACTTGTATTTATTTTTTCCGGCTTAACTTGTGGACAAGACAGCGGTGCAGTCAATTTAACTAAATGCTCAGGATCAAAATATTGCTGTTAGAAGGATAGATGTAAATTATCTACGGGATCCGAGTTTTCTTTCCCTTTGATTTTATTTTTTCCCCTAAAGAATGGCTTCCCAGCCTGGGTCCCAAAGTCCCGGGTATTACCATTTGAGGAAGGGGCAGATAAAGTAGAGTTTGACTTGCCTAAGTTATCCTCTATAAGTGGAGGAATAGATGATCTCTTTCTTGTGTTGGGGATAATGGAGGGAGATTGTCCAGTTCTGTTTGTCAAAAAAGTTTTGTTCAGAGGCTATAAACTTTGTCAAGGACAAGACAGCGTCCAAAATAAGGTCAGAGTTACCTACTGATCTCTCCAAGAAAGCTAGAATAGAGGACAGCACTCTTTCCAGACAAAATAGTGATTCCGACATAGGTATTTTAAAATTCAAATTTGTTTTATTGGTTACAAGAAAAAACACAGGCAATGCATTGCAAAAGAAGGGTTCCACATATAGGTAGCGTATGAGACAGACAAGCATGTCTTCTCCACAGACCAAACTGCTATCAAGATACATGGTTCCAACCATAAGTGTGAGGCAGAAACCGTGTGTATGGAGCCTGTTAAAAGACCGTGGTCTCAAGAACACAAACCAAAAACTCCCTCCCCTCCCCATCCCCCCCCACCCCAACCAGTGTGCCGGATTAGTGGAGCAACCATCAAAACGTTCACGATTTGCTTAGCTCGTCTCGTCATTAGGCCTGTGAGAGTCACTTAGGTTATCTGTAAGGCGCAATAAGCGGAGGTATCTGGGGCATGTAATTTCATTAAATTCTTTCGACAGAAGGGACAGTAATGGTAACCAAATCTTGCGGAACGTATCTGCTGACTGTGTAAGTGTGGCTTGAATGCGTTCCAGTCCCATTGTGAACCAGATATTGTGCAGCCACCCCATGTGAGTGGGTTTAGTGGTCGTCCCCCAGAGTGACAAGATGTGTTGAGATGCAGCCTGCATGGCGATCGACAACATAGGTATTTTTGACTCTGGATTGTTGATTGAGTGGAAACAGCTCGGGGGCAAAACAGGGATTAGGGAACCCCGGGAATCTATTGATCCCGATTCACTAGGTGTACTGCTGAACAGACGCATTTTGGCTGGACATTGCTTGACAGAAAGAGAAGTAGCAGGAATAATTATCCTAGACGATTCCAAGTTAGAAACTTGGGACAGCTTAGCGGACTGATCTAACCTTATATCAGGAAGCGTAAAGTTTTCTAAAATATGTTCACCCGCATCTGAAACTGGACGATGCGGCCCTTCGGCTTCAACAATTCCTTTAGATAGAGAGTGAATAGGTAAATTAGCCAACAAGGAATCACCCTCCCCAAATTCTAAGGGCTGCGGATCTATAGGTCGTGGGCCCCTGTTTTTGGACAGCAAATTAGAGGTTACTTCAGGCAGTGGCTTTCCAATGGAATCATTGGCTCCTACGTGATCTATAAGATCTTGTTGAAGAGATCCCTGCATCTCTGCTGATTTAAGACTTATTCCTTTAAAAAAAAAAAATGGAATGGTATTAAAACTCTTCAGAATGTTTATTTGCAATGAATTATTCCTTAAAGGATTAGCGCTGGTATTTTTGCATGCCCTAGAGTACACCAATCTGCCAGAGCGCAATTTTTTTGCAGTCATTACTTAGATCTTGCAAAATAGAAGACCTTTAGGCAAGCCGACCACTTAAAGAGGTATAAATCCAATGCGCCAGACCACGGATGTACCGCTCATGCAACACCAAAGACCAGACGCAGGATTTCCACTCTCCAACTCTCAGGTCTGCAAAAAAAAAAAAAACACACGGAATCAACACAGAGCCAATACTGACAATATACACAATCACTGTGGCAGACCGAGTAAAGAGATCGTTAGATTGCTATGGGTATCGCCTTAAGCAAGTTCCAACAGAGCTAGAGATGTGGGCTATGCAGACCAGCAAGTACAATAAGTTCAACTCAATTTATACAGTTTGTGGAGGGACAGGAGTTGGTACTGCAGTTGATTGAGTTATGCGAATAGCAGTAAGGTGGGGTAGGTAGAGGGTAGGTGGAAAGTACTATGAAGATTACTCTTCTCTCCTCAGTCTATCCTCCGTCTTCCTGGTTGAAAAAAGGGCGCACTTTCCTTTACTTTGCTTTTTCTAGACCACAGATAACTTTCCTGCGCTCCTCTGCCAGCTCCGTTGAGCTTACAAACTGCAAATCTGCCACGAAGAGCCTGGTACAATTCTGACCTAAATACTCACTATCGCTTTGCCTCAAGGTCTGTAATGCTGATGCGGCCCCCCAGGCAAGTCGAGGAGGGGGTGCGGGAACGGAAAACCAGGACTGGAATTAGCGAATTAGCGAACTCTCTGGTACGACTGGTCGTACTCTGTACCTCTCTCATCAGCCTCAGGATCATTGGTGGCTCCCTTCCACCACTAGTCGTCTTTTTTAATAGGACGTGGACTGAGCAGAGTTTTTAATGGGGCTGGGACCGGGACTAAAATATGAATATGAAGGGGGGGCGAAGGGGCGAAGGGGTGAATTGCAGGGGCAATTTGCGGTAAGCGGTTGGCTTTTAGTAAATGGCCCGCTGGTTTTTACGCCCACGCTCACCTGCGGGCACCTGTGGGCACTCGCGGAAGCTCACCGGGGGCAGCAGCAGCCGCAACCTTGCACCGTACACTGCTCCTCTCAGCCTCAGCCCTGCCCCACCGATGAGACGTACAAGCCGCCGCCGCGGCTCCAGCGGTTCTCGCTCTTGCTCCCGGAGCTCAGCTCTGCGCTCTGCGCTTTGCTCGCTGTTCTCACCAAGTGACACGCCGCTCTGCTCTCCTCCCTTGAATTGTCTGGGGAAATCTGATCAGCGCAGCTGGTTATTAATTGTAGAACAGGATTATGTATTATGGGTGGCGAGGTCTTAAAATTACTGTTTAATTCTGGAGCATGCATGTCAATGATTACTCAATCCTTGTTCAACAAGGTTTGGCCTAATAGACCTTTGTTACAACCAGATCGGAAGGATGTGTTGTATGAGGGACGCAGCATAGACTTGTGTGAGCACCTAGAAGATGTTTTAGAGTCTAAAGGGCGCAGAATTGCAGGCATAATTTATGTGGCTCATAAGGGGCTAGATATCCTAGGTTGGTTTCACCAGGGTATTTTTGGCATGATTCTAAAACCAAGCACAAGTGAGCAGGTGTTGGCTGTTAGGGATGATCAAGACCTAGAAAAACTCACATATAAATACCTGCATTTGTTCCCTTGAGAACTGGGCAAAATTAAAGACTATAAACACAAAATTGTAGTGAAAAGGGGAACTATGCCTGTGAAACACAAACTTAGGAATGTGGCTTATAGTATTTGCTCAGGTTTGGGGAAAGATGTGGACATATTATGCCAAAGGGTGATTATTGAGCCAGTGGATTCCTCTTTGTAGTTGCCACCTGTGGCTTGCAAGCACTATGGAGAGTTGAGGGTGTGTGTTGACCATCGGTGTTTAAACAAGGACATCTGGGTTGATGCTGATCCATTGCCCAACATCTCAGAGTTACTGGCATGATTGAAAGAGGCTAAGGTCTTTTCTAAGCTGGATTTAGCCTTCACCTACCATCAAGTGGAGTTGAAGGCTGAATCAAGGCATCTGACGGCATTTGTGTCTTCTTTTGGGAAGTATCAATATTGTCATATGCCATTTGGGCTGGCCTCTATTTTTCAAAGGGTGATGTTCAACATTCTTAAAGGAGTTCATGGTATTTCCATTTTCCTGGATGATATTTTGAATTTTGATCGAGATAGGCAGTCTCATGACAAGACATTGGCTGAGGTGTTGAAAAAGTTTGAAACAAATGGAATAGTGCTCAGGAGGGACAAATTTATTTTCCATACCAATAAAATTGAGTATTTAGGACACTGTGAAAAATGTGGAGGCAAGGAACCTAAACCGCAATGGTTGAAAGTATCACACAAGCTAAACCACCTGTGGATAAAGTGACGTTGAAGTTGTTTCTTGGATTGTGGTAATTTTACTCTAGATTCATATAAAACTATGCAATGAGGTTATGGCCCTTTTCCTGTATGTTAAGGAGAGTAGTTGCATTTGTATAGAGTGAAGAATGCCAGAAAGTCTTTCAGTGGGTGAAAGAGCAAATGTTGTCATCTAAGGTATTGAACATTTTTGATCCTGATCTCAAATATGTTTTGACGGTGGATGCACGCAATGTTGGCTTTGGAGCTTTGCTTACTCAGGTGAAAGATGCACTGACCCCGACTATTGGTTATGCTGACCGCTTCTTGTCTGATACTGAAAAGCAGTACTCAGTCATTGAGAGAAAACTGTTGGCGTGTTGATGGACTGTGAGGAAAGTCAGGAACTATGTGTTGGGTATGCGTTTTATGATTCAAACAAATCACAAACTGTTGGCGTATATTCTGAGTGGAAGAAATTCTAAGGGCTTTATGCCCCGTATTGCTAGGCTTTCTACAAAGTTGTTGCAGTTTGATTTCACACCGGAGTACATCCTAGGAGGGAAAAATGGTTGTGCAGATTTGTTATCCCCCTCACTTGCATTTTAAGAGAATGTCATAGTATTGAGAAATGAGGACAAAGAGGACTGTATTGTGGTATCCATAGATTTACCTTGGTCGAGGGCCTATAATGAATAAGTATGGGCTGAAATTGTGTTCCACTCGCGGAATTTGCGAATTTTTGGCAATTTCACAATCAGCGAATCGTGGGAAATTGCCAAACAATTCGCAATTCGTCGAATTTTTTTTGCTTGGTCTCGCTTCAAAAATACAATCTCACGCGTGCGGCGTTGACTTACCGTGATTCTAAGTTCGCCGAGATGTTTTCCTCCCCGTTTGTGTGTGCTGCGCCATTTTGGATCTGGCTGCATGATCGCGTGAGACTTTTCGACCGCGAGTCCGTCATGGAGTCCCGCCATCTTGCACTGAGAGACTTTGAGAACGCGAATACGTCATAAGGGCCCGCGATCATGCATCGCGAGAGTAAACAATAGCGAATAAGTAGATTCGAAGTGCAGCTGACATCCGACGAGAGATTTGAACAGCTCGCTTTCCCGAAGTCGCAAAAATTGCAACTCTGCACAAGAAATCTATCTTTGGCAGTATAAACCTTCTTAAAATGATGATTTGGATCAGAATAACTCCTCAGATTGACCTTTGGCTGCACTTTTTTGTGCAAGGAGTCCATTTTTGGGGGGCTGGGAGGAATTAAGTGCCCCAGAGTCTCCAACTTCCTGTTCCTGTCCAGCAGGCTCCTCCCAGTGCTTTGTCCATGTCCTGGTCACTTTTCATTTGGATCTGGAGCTGGTAGGATTACTCTTTGTGGCTGCTGCTGGATATTTGTATTTGAGGACTTTTTGTTTGGATCACTTTTGGATTTGAGATTTTAAAAGTAAGTTGGTGTTGTTTGTTTGGGGCATTGCAGTTGCTGCAACTACAATTTATAAACTTTTTCACAACTTTAAAAAATATATATTGTGGGTAGCCACAGTATCCATTAGGCCCAAGGTTAGTCATGGGTGCATGATACAACTGTTTCTGTGAGTTTTGTTGAATTTAAACATCATTTATGGCATGGATGGCATTGGATTGGAGTGATTTTTGTGTGTATTTCGATTTTGTGGGTGTTGTTGGGGCCTGGTCCAGGGCCTGGCCATGTGGGTGGGGGCCATTTTGATGCCTGGTCCAGGGCCTGGCCATGTGGGTGGGGGTCTAGGTGCCATTTTGAAGCTGGGCAGTGTTCTTTGTGCCATATGCCTGCACCCAGTCTGCCTTGCTTTCATCCATTATGCCCAGGGTTACTCAGTGGTGCATGGACCAAGTCTTTCTGTGGAGTCTCTCGAATTTAAACATCATTTTGGGCATGGATGGCATTGGATTGGGGTGATTTTTGTGTGTATTCCGATTTTTGGGGTGTTGTTGGGGCCTGGTCCAGGGTCTGGTCATGTGGGGGCGGGGTCCATTTTGAGGCCTGGTCCAGGGCCTGGCCTTGTGGGTGGGGGTCTAGGGGCCATTTTGAAGCCAGGCAGTGTGCTTTGTGCCATAGGCCTGCACCCAGTCTGCCTTGCTTTCATCCATTATGCACAGGGGTACTCAGTGGTGCATGGACCAAGTCTTTCTGTGGGGTCTCTTGAATTTAAACATCATTTTAGGGCATGGATGACATTGGATTGGGGTGCTTTTTGTGTATATTTTGATTTTTTGGGTGTTGTGGTGGCCTGGTCTAGGGCCTGGCCATGTGGGCAGGGGCCATTTTGAGGCCTGGTCCAAGGCCTGGCCATGTGGGTGGGGGTTTACGGGCCATTTTTAAGCCAGGCAGTGTGCTTTGTGCCATAGGCCTGCACCCAGTCTCCCTTGCTTTCATACATTATGCCCAGGGGTACTCAGTGGTGCATGTGCCAAGTCTTTCTGTGGGGTCTCTTGAATTTAAACATCATTTAGGGCATGGATGGCATTGGATTGGGGTGATTTGTGTGTGTATTTTGATTTTTTGGGGTGTTGTTGTGGCCTGGTCCAGGGCTTGGCCATATGGGTGGGGGGCATTTTGAGGCCTGGCCCAGGACCTGGCCATGTGGTTGGGGGTCTGGGGGCCATTTTGAAGCCAGACAGTGTGCTTTGTGCCGTAGGCCTGCACCCAGTCTGCCTTGCTTTCATCCATTATGCCCAGGGGTACTCAGTGGTGCATGGACCAAGTCTTTCTGTGGGGTCTCTTGAATTTAAAGATCATTTAGGGCATGGATGGCATTGGATTGAGGTGATTTTTGTGTGTATTTCGATTTTTTGGGTGTTGTTGGGGCATGGTCCAGGGCCTGGCCATGTGGGCAGGGGCCATTCTGAGGCCTGGTCCAAGGCCTTGCCATGTGGGTGGGGGTCTAGGGGCCATTTTGAAGACAGGCAGTGTGTTTTGTGCCATAGGCCTACACCCAGTCCCCCTTGCTTTCATCCATTATGCCCAGGGGTACTCAGTGGTGCATGCACCAAGTCTTTCTTTGGGGTCTCTTGAATTTAAACATCATTTAAGGCATGGATGGCTTTGGATTGGGGTGATTTGTGTGTGTATTTCAATATTTTGGGTGTTGTTGGAGCCTGGTCCAGGGCCTGGCCATCTGGCTGGTGGTGGTGGTGGGGGGGCATATTGAAGCCAGGCAGTTTTTGCCATAGGCCAGCAAGCTTGCTGGCGAGTAGGCCTAGGGTTATGAAAGGGTGCATCAAACAACTCTCTCTGTGTGGTCTGGTCTATCTTCTATTAATTTAAACATCCATTTTTGATTAGAATTGCAATTTTAATTTTGGGTCTTTCCATTTTTGGGTGTGTTGTGTTAATAATAATAAATGCCTAGTTGTAATTGTATTAATTGAAGCACGACATATGCAACATTTATTTAACTGATGTTCCTCTGGCTTCTTTGCTTTTAGGTGCCCAAAGGCTGAGAACAAGGAATCATCCTCATTATCATCACTTGTTGTAGTGCCAGGAAGAAGTCCTGCTGTGGTGTGTGCACAACGTCACGTGACGTCACGTGTGGCCACAGACAACTCTGCAACTCGTGCAACTGCCTCCTGCTGTTCTGACATCTGAAGAAGATAGGCCCAAAGAAAGGTGGCCGTAGCTCCTCTACCAAGAAAGTTGCCAGTGCTACTGCCAGTAAGAAGGAGCAGAAGAAGCAAGTGGTGCCACTTACCAAGGAGACTGGTGTGCCGACCAACATTTTTTTTGGGAAAATAAACACTACGCCTGCAGCAGCGGTGTCCGCTGGGGACCAAGCTGGGAGCAGCACCTCCGCTTCATTGGTCTCAGTGCCACCACACCAAGTTAGGACCAAGCCCAAGAGTGCCACAGAGGCAGCCACTTTAATTGCTCTTTCACCATCGACCAGTGATGTTGGCGACCATCGCAAAGTAGCATCCAATCAACGCAGGGTGTAACTCATCTGACGAGTGTTCTACCACAGCCACAACGACAACCACAGGTGCAACAAGGAGATGCACAAGGGAAGGTGCAAGGAGAGGAGCAAGGAGAGGCGCAAGGAGAGGCGCAAGTAGAGGCGCAAATAGAGGCGCAAGGAGAGGCTCAAGGAGAGGCGCAAGTAGAGGCGCAAGTAGAGGAGCAAGGAGAGGCGCAAGAAGAGTCGAAAGGAGAGGCGCAAGGAGAGGCACAAGGAGAGGCACAACTGCCCACAATACTTGTTCCTCCAGAAGTAGCGGCACATCGGTAAATCGAGATTCATGCAGAAGTATCAGCCGAGCAAGCCACTCCTGACGATGCATTGTCTTCCAGATCCCCAGCAAGGAAAAGGAGGGCTAGTACAACTTCTTCTTCAAGCCCCCTTCCTTCTGATGATCTAGATCTTGATTGGCACCCACCAATTCAGTCTGAGAGGGAGGCACGCCATGAGCTGCCAAAGCTAGTTAAAAGGAAAGTTCCCGCAAGGCTTTCAGTTATGGGTGATGATGAGTCTGACAAAGAAGAAGTAGAAGTGGTGTATTCTGCTGCCGATGAAGAGTCTGACAATGACAACCCAGTCATCACAGTCGTCACTCCAGCCCAAGCGGGTATGCAGCAGACAGACATTTTTACCCTATTCCGAAATGCTGCGCGGGATGTGGGCGGCATGGCATGGGTACCACCACCAACACAGGTAACTACTACACCAACACGACCTACAGCTTCCATATTTTCTCTTCAGAAGGGCCGGCAGGGACCTCCATCCAACTCGACCTCCATTACCTCAAGTTAGTGGTGCTGTAAGTGCACAACAGAGTCAAATTCCACCACGCCCATCCTCCACTTCATCTGGCATGGAAAGTGGCACCTCAACCACCACCAGAAATCTCAACTCCCCAGTTTGGAACTTCTTTAGTATTAGCAAAAAGGCGGAAAACCAAGTTATTTGTTCGATTTGTAAACAAGTAGTTAGTCGGGGTAAGCTTGGTACCAACTATGGTACCGGAGGCCAGAGAGGTAATCTCCAAAAACACAACATCATCTAGTGGGAGGCGCACCTAAGTAACATCCTGAAAGCCAAAAGTACAAATCCAAATGTCACCATTGATATTGCATCTGATGACGAGGAGCTGATCGTGCAGGGAGGAGGTGAAGAAGCAAGAGACTTTTTTTCTGGTACACACAGTACCCCTGGCAGCAGCACCGCAGTGGTAGCGCCTACACCCTCTACCCCAGCAACATCTAGGAGGCACGGTTAGAGTCTGGTAGAGACACCAATGCGAAAAAGTACATTAATGAGCCTAACTGGGTTGAAGAAGTCGGGATCATCATCACATATGAAAACGGTCCAGACCACCATTAAAAGCATGTTTTGGTCGGAGGCGCCATTTGAACGCAACCACTCAACAGCACGTCTGTATAATACAATGCTGGCGAAAATGTTAGCATTGGACCTTCTTCCTTTTTCTTTCGTGGAAAGGGTGAGTTTTCTAGAATTTGTGGCAACAGTCTGCTCTAAATGGAAGGTTCCTAGCCGGTCCTATTTTGCCAGAGTTGCGGTTCCAGCACTACATCAAGATGTGCTGGACGTGATTGGGGCAGCTTTTCAGAAGAGTGCTGTTCACACTATCCACCTGACGACAGACATTTTGATCAGTTGCCAAGCCATTGATTACATGTGCATCAATGCACACTGGGTCTCTTTTGCGGGGGTTAAAGAGAAGATAGTAGCAGGTGTTGACTGTGTCACAATTTTTCAAGCTACTCTGAAACATGCAACAGTAGCCATGTTTGCCATGGAGAAATCTCATACTGAGTAAACATTTTGGAGGAGTTTAACAGAAAGGTCTTTCAATGGATGCAACCAAGAAGGCGCATGATTGGTTATGTTTCCACGGATAATGGCAGTAATATAGTTAAGACGCAAAATTATTGGTAGGATGGTGCACACCCTTGTTATTTTAGCAAGCTGATTCAAGTTGATCTTACAGTTTTTTAGGTTGGGTGCTCCTACAGGTGGCGTGTCCGTGCTCAACACGTCAGTTTAATGTAACAGGAAAGTGTTATCATCAAATGATGATAACATCCCTGATCTTGGGCACAACTTTGTGTTCTTGAAAATCAAGACTCCTTGTTTATTTCATCAATGTGAGGTTTATTTTAAAGTTCATTGTAGATTTATTATCAATCCATATAGCTATTTCCACTCATATTGAACTTATAGCTGCTCCATTGTGCTCCAATGCATTTCGGGCTTGTGAGCACTTCATCTGGGAGCTCTAAAATGTAAAATATAACTGTAAGCCACATGGCTTTGCCATCATAATATACAATACGTTTGTCAGCTACTTAATGAAACATTGTCTTAATGCAGAACAATTGTCTTAGTAAAGAGAAACGTTTAAACCATACGGTGAACCAAAAATACACAGAAAACCATTTAGAAAAGAGTAATGTGACCTTGGAAATGTCGGGTGTATAAGGCCGTGTAATAAAAACGGGTATCAACATGCAGGGGCCGGTTTGCTAAGTGTATTCGTATTAACGCGGTATTCAACAGTATATGCCGTGATTGTTAAAAAGTGCTCAGCATGCACGGTAGTGAAACAGGATTTTATTCGTCACCCGATTGGTTATTTAGGGAAGGATCGGTATATCATAAATAAAGGGTATAAAGCTTACGATAAGTCGATCTTGTTTAAGCGTGTTCTAAAAGAAAACACGGAAAATTGTCAATGCCAGAGATTTGGTGTGGGCTCTAGAGAATATTACGTGACAGTTCGAGCGGCAGACACTATTAGTAACTTAATGAAAAAAGTGTGGGCCAGCGGCATGATAGTTTACTACACGCCCTTATACACCCGACATTTCTAAGGTCACATTACTCTTTTCTAAATGGTTTTCTGTGTATTTTTGGTTCACCGTTTGGTTTAAACGTTTTTCTTTACTAAGACAATTGTTCTGTATTAAGACAATGTTTCATTAAATAGCTTACAAACGTATTGTATATTATGATGGCAAAGCCATGTGGTTTACAGTTAAATTTTACATTTTAGAGCTCCCAGATGAAGGGCTCACAAGCCCGAAATGCATTGGAGCACAATGGAGCAGCTATAAGTTCGATATGAGTGGAAATAACTCTATGGATTGATAATAAATCTACAATGAACTTTAAAATAAACCTCACATTGATGAAATAAACAAGGAGTCTTGATTTTCAAGAACACAAAGGTGTGCCCAAGATCAGGGATGTAATCATCATTTGATGATAACACTTTCTTGTAATAGTAATATAGTTAAGGCCATGGTTGATGGTGGCTATTTCGGAGTGCAGTGTTTGGCGCACAGCATTAACATTATTGTTCAAGATTACTTGAAAAAAGAAAACACAGTCAGCAAGTTACTGACCACCTGACGAAGAATCTGCACACGTTTCAGCCATTCTTTTAAGGCCCGGAAGCCACTGAGGATCATTCAACGTGACAGTAGAGTGCCAGTCAGAGGGCTCATCGAGGAGGTGGCAACACGTTGGAACTCAACCTTCTACATGCTTGAGCGTCTGTTTGAGCAGTACTTGGTAATAAATGAGTATGTCTTTCACACATGGGGTGCTTCTATGAAAGACATGAGGCTAGAGGTGGAGGAATGGGACCTAGTTAAAAGCCTGACAGACATGCTTCATCCTTTTGAGGTCTTCACGCATGAAGTCAGCAGGGAGGACTGTACTTTGGGCAAAGCTATCCCACTGATGCTGAAAAACAAGATGCATATCGGTTGGCGGAGAGCTTATTAAGCCGCCTAGTTGACAATGCAAGGCTTAAAGCAATACATTCAGAACAACATTACATGTGTGCCACTATTCTGGATCCAGGATACAAAAAGGCACTGGCCAGCAATACATTCATTCCTTTTTCTGAAGCAGATGTTTCCAAGTACAAACATTGGCTAGCTCTGTCAGCCACTCGGTTCGAAAAAGAGCGGCAGGAAATTGAAGGAACCACCACAAGTACTACTGAAGCAGCAGGCCATCTGGCGTCAAGGTCCACTTCTGTGGCCGAAGGCAGTCACTTTCCCTCAGAGCCGTTACCGACACCAGCAACCGTATCATCATCACCTGCACCAAGCCCAGTCATAATATTGTCGGAAGCGGATTGGATAACTCATCAAGGGTTTGCTCGTTCCAGTGTTGATGAAAAGGCAACAGATGGTACACAAATTCGAGCACCCCTGGAGGACCTTGAGTGGATGGTGCAGGTCTATCTGGATGACCCAACAGAGGTCTTCTTTGATCAGTACCCATTGGTGTATTGGTGTAGGAAAAGGCCTCAATGGCCACTGATCACCATGCTGGCTATAAATTATTCGGCTTGCCCACTTGCAAGCATGTCTTCTGAACGTGTTTTCAGTGCTGCTGGTGCCATTGTAACTTCAAAAAGGACCCGCCTCTCGCCCAAAAACGTGGAGAGGTTAACAATGATCAAGATGAATCAGCACTTCATACCACCAGATTACAAAATACGTGAATCCACGCAGGAAGAAGAGGACACCGACTTCGGTGACGGAAGTTCTTCTCTGTTAGCTGACCTACTCCCGTTTCAATTCACAGAGTTTGAGGACGAGCTCTACTTCCCTGACACCTAGGCTTTAAATACTTATTTTTTTTCCCGTCCTTTTTCACTTTTATTTCTGTGTGTCTTTCTTTGCTTTGCAACTTTTGGCACAACAAAACTCTAATCACAACAAATCCATCAGCAGCACTGTATTTGTCTTATTTCCATATTGAAGGTGCCACTGTCTGCATTTCCTAAGTTCACAAGTTCACAACTCAGTCATGCTCCTCTATCCTCCTCCTCCAGACTCCCCCTATCCATTTCCCTCAAGACAGATGGCCGGATTACGCAGAATCAAGAAACTGTCGCTTCGTAGACGAGTCCCCTCAAAAGAAGTTGGACTGGAATGGCTGACTGTTACTTCTGAAATTGACACGAGAGGCTGCCCTAAGACCCTTCACTTAAGAATAAGATGCTGACAAAAGGTGGAACAGGTAATGAATGATGAGATGGCATACAGCGGACAACACTGGCTGTCTGCTCTGATGAAAGCAATTGCTGTTTGTTTATTGTGCATGAAATGAATCCTATGTGTTCTGTTATTATTTAATCTTTTACACACTAAATGTAACTCAAGTCTACTCTGTTTACCTTGTTTAATGCAAATTGTACTTCTACTGCAGGGGCCACTACGTTGCATGATTTTTTAATATGGAAAATGTCCTTGGACTCACTGTGTGTAGACTGTGACTGCATGAACAACATTGAGTTTGCAAACACCATGATGATTGATGATGATGAGTCATGATGATCAAAGTTACATAATATCTTTACAGTCACTCACTGGGATGGATGGATCATCATCATTGATTTACGGAAAAACTATGGCCATTTCATGAGTGGCAAACAGGTAAACAAGTCAACAACAACCACAGTAGAACTACATGTCTGTCTAGTCGTGGTATGGAGTGGTCGAGCCAGTGTAGTGTTATGCCAGAGTCCAGACAGCAGTTCATGTAAAATTGCGGCTATGTGGCTTGCTGTATAAAATTAGATCTGCTTTGTCTGTCTGTGTTAAAGAGGTATGCTACATGGAGGTTGGTTTACTCAGTGGTGCCTGCCTTGACCGTCTGCATGGCCCTGGCCTGCTGTGTGCTAATTATTATCCTGGAAACAGAGACTTAGAGTGGGCACTTTAGAAATGATGCATGTATGTAATACTGTCACCTCTGAAAGTGAAAGTGTTATTTTTGCACTACACACTGTACCTTATATTTTTCCTCTGGGGTGTTTTAATATCCCTTTCTGTTTGTCCATCGACAATTACAGGCCGGCACTTACCCTGTGCGATGGGAAAAACCTTAACTCAGGCTTACCATAGCAATTCGCAACTCCGCATCCGCCAGGCAGGCAGTGGATAGTGTGGTCACCAAGATTGATCGACGGAGCGCCCGATGGAATGGAGGAGTACTGCGAATAAGAGGAATCGCTGGATGCATGCAACTTCCCAATTTGACCAGGACAACTACAACATACAGTTACAGTATCCACTTCATTTTTTTTTTTTTTAAATATATTTTATTTCCCCCCCCCAACTTTTTCTTAATATACACATTGTATTACATATCATACATTTGTACATTTTACAATTTACATTCTACAATTTAACGTTTTCTTTCCAATTTTTCCCCCATCAATATTTTTACATTTCTCTGGTTTGAAGTTTTAAACAATATAGACAATATAAAGATATCATAAAACATAATTAAAAAATTCTAAATATCCTATTCTGTTACGTTATCTTATAGTGCCATCCTCTCTTTCCATTTGGCTATTGGTTCCCAAATTTTCAGCCCAAGACTCCTCCCCCTTTTCCCCTTACGTGCATATATTGCTTTCTCAAGATTATAACTAGTTAGTAGATTTGCCAACCATATTTGCATTCCCGGGGGTATCTTATCTAGCCATACTCTTGCTATTGTCAGTCTCAAAACTGCAGTAGCTATAAACATAAATTCCTTCTGGTCAAATCCATCCTGATTATCTCTCCCAAACAATATCATCGTAGGTGTCAGTTTAATTCGTATGCCAAGAGTATTACCAAGAAAATCTTCTACATTTTTAATCAAGGTATAGAGCTGAGGGCAGGTAGCGAACATATGTATAATATCTGCATCCCCTGCATTATAACGTGGACAGGTAGTGCCGGTGGAGCCTCCCCATTTAGCTATTCTAGCGGGGGTATGATACAGCGAAAATAAAGTCTTGTAGTGCTGCGATTGCAGGGGACCCGAACACAGTATATTACATCCCAAGTCCAAGGATTCTAGAAAATTTCCAGAGTCCCCACCCAATTTTTCAACCCATTTGTTGCTAACTTTCTCTAAGTCATCTATCTTACCTTTTGCTAGACATGCATAAAAAGTTCTAATTGTGCAGTCCCCTCCTATTTTAATTTTCTCCAATACTTCGTTACTATTAAACCCCGTACTACCACCTTGCTTACGACAGAGGAAGCTCCTTACCTGTAGGTATTTGAAGAAGTCCTTCCTCTCAATCCCATACTTGAGAATAAGATCTGAAAACTGGACTATCCCCTCCCCATCCATTAGATCCCCAATCTGTACTATCCCTTTTTGAGTCCAACCCAACATTGTCGAATCTGCAAATACTTCTGCCGGGAAAGATTTGTTCTTGTAAAGCATAACATATCTATTGTATCTTCCCAGTCCCATTTTTTTTAAGAATGCATTCCATATCCTACATGCTGCCACTACAGTCTTAAATCTAGTCCTTTTGTGGTATCCAAACTCAACTCTATTTAAGAAATTATTTTCTGCCTCTACCCCCAGTGTAATAGAATAGACTTCCATGGACATAGTCGTAACCCCAATGTCGCTTCCTCCACCCCCAATTAGCCCCTGCATGTACTGTAATGCTGCAGCCATTTGGTACAACCTAAAATCAGGGGCCCCCCATCCCCCTCTTTCTCTTGGGAGGGTCATGTACCTGTAGGCCCGCCTGGTTTTCCCATGTGCCCAGATGAATCTATTAAGTACCCTCTCTAACAAATTAAACCATCTAACCTCAAAAACTAAAGGGATAGATCGGAAGAAATATAAACATTTAGGCAAAATTAACATTTTAATTACATTCGTACATCCCATAAGAGAAAGGTGCAAGTTGTTCATCCTCTCTAAATCTTTTTTGACTTTATCAATAAGAGGGGCCAAATTCAGCTCTACTATCTTATCCAAAATCGCCGTTAATAGCACCCCTAAATATACTGCTGAGTTAACCACCCTGTCATCAATACATGCAGTATATCTATTTTTAATAACCTGCGTTTTTAGTCTATTTAAACTATACCCTGATATCTTTCCGAAAATCTGAGCCTCTATCTCCACCTCTTTTATAGCTAGGGTGGGGTTAGGGGTTAAAATTGCTACGTCGTCTGCGTAGGCTAAGGTCTTCACCGTACAGTTATTTATCCTCATTGGTGGTATCTCTTGATTAGCTTCAAGCCTTCGCAGTAGTGGTTCAAGATATAGCGCAAACAGCAGGGGAGAGGAGGGACATCCCTGTCTAGTTCCCCTAGCGATTTTTACATTATCAGAAAGGCCACCATTCACTCTTATTCTTGCTGTTGGGGCGTTATAGAGTACCCGTATAGCTTTAATAAAAGGTTCCCCCATCCCGCACCACCTCATAACCTGCCAAAGATAATCCCAGGCGACCCTGTCGAATGCCTTCTCGGCGTCTAGGAAGAGTGCTGCAACAGGGTCCCCTAAGATATCTGCAGAGTCAAACATCGTAACCACAGTCCTTACATGTTGCGTGGTCCCTTTACCAGGAATGAATCCATGCTGGATGGGGGTTACTAGCTTCTCAATGATCCCAGCCAGCCTTTTCGCTAAGATTTTGGAGTATATTTTAATATCCGAATTCATTAATGTGATTGGCCTATATGACCCGGTTGTTTCTGGTGGCTTCCCTTTTTTCAAAATTACTATTATATCAGCCCCTCCCCATGA
This sequence comes from Lissotriton vulgaris, assembly GCF_964263255.1. Taxonomy (NCBI): domain Eukaryota; kingdom Metazoa; phylum Chordata; class Amphibia; order Caudata; family Salamandridae; genus Lissotriton; species Lissotriton vulgaris. The sequence continues at coordinate 1,120,379,140 of NC_141691.1, read as the reverse complement.
CTCCGGACTGGGTTCCCCTATCTGTGCTTGTTGCATTATCAAGAACATATCTGCCAGAAGCACATTTTTAAATACTTGGTAAAATTCAAGCGGAATTTGATCTGGCCCTGCCGCTTTACCTGCCGGTAAACTACCAAGAGCTTCTTCAAATTCTTCTAACTGTAACGGTCCATCTAATGTTTCCCTATCTTCGTCGGACATTATTGGTGCGGAAACATCACTCAAATATTTTTCAATCTCCACTAGGTTCGGTGGGTCTTCTGGAGTGTATAAATCTGCATAAAATTTTCTAAAAGCTTCTCTACAGTATCCACTTCACTTGTCCTTATCTTTTAAATAATGTTATTGTTGTGAACTTCTTTGAGTGCGACTCTGTGCATTTGCTCTCTGCTTCAAATTCCTCCCTACAGCTATTTGATAAGTTTCTTTGCTATTTTTAAAACTAATATAATGTACTACTACTAAGTGTTTATTCTCTCTGAGGGCAGATAGGCAAGTGAAATCACGTAATTACTGCAGACCTGTACTGTCTAATTGTTTAGTACTAGTTAGTAAGTTGTAGTAAGTACTACTTTTCAGTAACCTAACCCTCCATTTAGCAAACAACTTCATGCATGCACTTCCTTCATGTCCCTTAAAAGATGTATGGATATCTTCATATCCAAGAATTTGTTTTTCTTCATTTGTTGTTTGTCCATGCTGTGTTTTTTTTTTTTCTCTCTCCAAAAAACTTTCCCAAAAACCCCCATTCTCATCCAGTTTTTAAACCCTAACCCTCTTCCACCGGGCTGTGTGGTTTTCATTGAGGTATGACTAAATGACACCAATAATTCCACACGCTTGCTGGGGAGGATAAGGTCAAAAGCAACAGAAAATCAATTTCAAGGCAGGTCAAGGAATCCAAGGATATATTCTTATTTTGCTTGACACACACCCATGAGTATTTGCAAATCAATTCAGAATTTCATGTCCGACATCGAGTGGATTCATCATCAACAACATCCTCCTACACGTGACAAAAGCTTATGCTGCTGTGTTCCTCAGTACTAGTTCTTGTAGTAGCAATAATCCACGCAACTAGTAGTTAACTTTTGATTGAATACTTTAGCATTGCTTAGGCTACAATTTATGGCACTGTTCTTGTGTACTGTACTATCGTACTGTTCTAATGCTCCTCTCAGGCCCCTCAATGTCTCATTTCCTTTTTTTCCATATGCTACTACTGCCAGTGTGTATCACTACTACTACCACCACAATAATGCCATTTCATCCGTCCAGGATTCCATAGCCAACCTTAATCGCCATTTGCCATGCAGCCAGCCCTGTGCCTTGCCCTATTATCAAACACGAATCACAGGTAAGATAAGTGTTTTGTGGGAGGACGAATAATGGAGTAGGAGGAGAGGAGAGACTGACGGAAGTACTAGTAAAGTAGTAGGCCAATTGAATACACTAACTCTGTCAGTTGTACTTTTGTAAAAATGTGGGCGATTACTTAGACAATTTAAATCAACCAGCCAGTTAAGTTTCAGGAAAACAAACATACAGTTAACCCCCTCCCTGCCTCCCCCAGAAAACAGTAAAACGTGTATGCTATGTTTAAGTGGAAAATAAATAATTATTTCGACCCTAACAAAAATAAACTATCCCAAAAGACCCGACTCACCCCCCGAAAAGTTACAAAACCTCAACGCCCAATTCCCACCCCCCAAAAGTCTTTAAAAAAGGGGCAAGGGACAATGTCTATTTTGGCCGGCGGTGTCCTGTGGCCAGGTGGTCACGCAGCACTCTCCGGAGGGCCTTGAGTAGGAATTTCTGCCTCTCCACCTCCTGCTCAAGGTAGGCCACTCGCAGGGTAAGGCGGTACACATGCACATTGCAGGTACTGTGGGGGGCAACTGTTGGTTTCACTGCTCGGCGGCGGCGGGTGGCTGCCGGACCACGGTGCTGTACCGCTGGAGGATTGCGCTGGCTGTATGACCCAGGGGCAGTGGAGGAGGATACAGCTGTTGTTGTTGACTGAGAGTCATCCTCCTCCTGCTGAGCCCCCAGCTGCCAATATTCAGCGACAATTGCCTCCAGCTTCCGTCGCCTGGCCCGGATAGCCAAGTCCTTCCTTGATAGTTTAGAAGGAGTATCTATATGAAGAAAGAAAAAAATACTGTAACCAATACTCTTTAAGATTAACACAAAATAATTCAACAGAAAGTTGTGTCGCAGTAGCACCAGCAACTTGCAAGAACAGTACATAATATTTATGGCATGTATCTATCTAACCTCCCACTTCGTCGGCCTCTGTACATTAGTGGGAGTTTCAGGAATTCTACTAGCACTATGGACTCACTACATTAGACTCAGACAGTACACCAGTCTTCTTCTTCTCTCTTGTTTAGCGAAATTAGTACGCAAACTTGTGGAAGCCGGCATAATGCCAGCGCAGTCAGCTTGCACCCAAGAAAAACAGGCGCAAGCCATGATGACACAGACTCACGTTACTGTTACCAGTACATGCAGGTGGGGAAGCTCTTACTTTTCTATTACGGGTGGCACTGGCCATACTCTGTTGCAAGGGCTACTGCTCAATTAATTTAACTTTCACCCTGCCCTGCCCCTGACTACTACAAAAGGAAAATTAAGAAGATAAAATGATCATCTATCCCTTCACATGATATTTGCTTATATAAGGGATGACTTTAGGTGCTTTGTTTTTATTGAATGAGTGAACACCGATAGGCCACACATGAATGACAGAGTTGAAAAAAAAATATTAACATAGGTAGTGAGTGGTCCCCATAATCGCCGGAGGGAGGCACTTGTGACTTGACTTGATAATGTGAACTATACAATATAGATACACAATATATACTGTGCTTGCAAACTACTGTTAGTCAAGGGAGTATTCTGAAAAATTACAACTTCTACTTTGCTCGGCTTTGCTACTCTGGCAAGGACGTGCGGTGTTACATACTCTACAAAATAACACATTTCATCCAGTGACCGTCTACTCTGTCTACTCTACATACACCTATGCTATCTATGAGAAAGATAACATTCAGGCATCCATCCATTCAAAGTAAATGTCAATCATTCTTCTTAATGTCTCAACTGGACAAACCTTACTTTTTCTCACTGGAAACCCCCCATTATATTTTATTTTGTAAACCGCCACCCATGCATCCGTTCTTGACTTGCATTTGAATTTGACCCAAAGGATATATTGCGCACACATACAGTTTCTCTTTCACCCACCCAGGCAGTCCTCTTTTCTTTCTCCTTCCTCCCATCCTTGCTTCAACCGGCCATGCATCAGATTTCTACCAGCCACCTTTGCCTGCATTCAAAAACACGTATCATTCTTTGTCAGTTATTAATTTAACTCGCTCGTCCTTCCTTATTTCTAATACCCTTCTTTCCCTTTTCGTTCACCCCATCCATCAAGTTCATCTCTGATCTGACTTGGCTTCTCGATAAAACTTTCACAGCTGAGTTGAAGTCAAATTTAGAGGAGGCCATTGGTTACTCGTCATCTCCCGCCGCTAATGCTATTGCTAATGCGAAGTCAAGGGTGACTGTCTTCTACCTGGTTGACAAAAACTTTGTAAGTCTTCTTAACAGTAAAGTGTACTTGTACTGTACAACATACACCACTGCAGCGAGCTTACTCTGCAATCTCAATAAGTAAGGAATATAATACCTTACCTCTGCCCGCCACTACCGAGGCATCCCCCACAGCAGTTCCTGCGGCTACTGGTGGCACCGCATCCGCCCCTGGAGTGACCACCTCCGCGCTGGCCCCGGCACTGGTGTTTGTCTGTGCCGATGGTGTTTCACCTAGAAAAAACATTTTATATTTTTAGATGCCATATACACCACTCCCTATTTTGTCTAGGAATGAAATTTTATATTACTACATAAAGAAATTTAATTATTTGTGACCCTTTCGGATGGGGAGGGTGTTTTTATTTATGCTTAGCCATAACATGCTACACTTTTTGTCACAACTGATGAATGCTTGCTTTTTAACTCGCACCTTTTTTCTCATAACAGACAGAAGATTCCCTTCTACGAACAAGAGCAACATGTTACTCATCATCATCACCATCAGTACTTTAAGTTCCAACCAGGTGAGTGGTCTCCCACAATTAATGTGTAAATCAGCCACTGTTCAGTTTTCATGAGTTCACCGTTTCTCTTCTATGAAGTTGATTTTAATACATATTTTTATATAATGCACAATTGAAAATTAATATAAAGAGTAAACACAGAGCTAGTTGTTTTACTTTTAATAAAGCTTTAAAACTTACATAGACTCTGTGGTTTTTGGTCATGAGTGAGTGAGCAAAAGGGTTTGCAATTTGCAAGCATGATTCCGTGACTCAGAGAGGTCAGGACTCTGACTCCGTAGTCTTATGTTCTGGGTTGTGTAATCATTGGGGATCATTGCTGCATTCGGGAGCTAAATAATGACTCTGACACACTAGCTAGTCAGTAAGGAGATTGGGGGTTCAACTTCTGTTATGACTGAGGTATGTGGAAAGTCTAACTGCGCCTATTATCACCGATGCCCTATTTCTTGTCCATAGTTCTGTATGTGCAGAATAATCCCTGCAACAGTAGTAGTATGTCCTCCTATCCAATCAAAAAGTAAACTAGTATCTTATTCTTGGTGGCCATTGACGTTTTATTGTTGGGAATTGACAAAGCATAAACATTAAGAAGACTTCAATAGACATTATGCACAACACAGAGGACTGCACTCAGTGCCTAGAGCTATTGCTGAATAGGAGTTTTGTTTAACACCTTTTGCCAACTGTGCAAGCTTAGCTAGCTACACAGACAGACTAATAATAATAAATAGTAGTAGCACAGAGAGTCATAGTAGAGGCAGGATAAGAATTTAGAAACAGTCTACAAGAAGATCAAAGATGATTTAGGGAAAAACTGACTTATGATGAACGTTTGGAATACATAGGTGCTGTAAAAGTTAGGGAAGTATAATTATAAATATTAACAGGAAAACTTACTAGGGCCAGCAGAAGAGCCCTCGGCGGACCAATCCTGGCCTTCCAGCTCTGCCGCGCCACCACCTCTGTCCTCTTGCCCCTGGGAGGAGCTGATGTACATGAAAGAAAGACACAAACATGGATGATTGTTGTCAACGAAATTAAAACATTTAAAAAAAACAATAACAAATTATTTCGGGGAAATAAACAAAAATTGCACTAAATGTATTGACCTATCTGATGTGGTCTGCTAGGATATTAGTATTGCTGGATTCGCGGACCGTCTACTTGGAAAGTTATGTAACTCACTAAACCAACCACAAAAAGGTTCTACTAGGACTGGCAGCACTCATCAGCACAAGAAGTGACAGACAAAGTCAGTCATGATTGCAGACCACTAAAAAATGTCCTACTAAATAACAAGCCATAATATACTCAACCTATCAATCCACCACCACTATCTCTTCTCAGTGGCAGGAATACAAAGGAAGGACTGGACTTGAGTCTCTAGTCTCTCTAGCATTACGCAGTTCTGTAAAGTACACTCATACATAATCACTCAGGCCAAATGAGCACAAAATTGAAAACAAGTAAGCATACTGGTAGCACCGCCACTGAGCAGGTGAGCACCTGCAATCACAGAAGCTTTTGAAACATAATTTACCTGCAATGTAATCAGCAGCATTCTTGCTCTTCGGAAAAAAACATATATTTGCAATATAACACAGAGCAGAAGAAAACAAAGTAGTTATTAAATAGCTTCTAGTACTCACCAAGCCCAGGGATCTCAACGCAAAGCAGGTCGAACAGGTCTTGTTCCTGGTTCAGTATGTCGGACCACCGGTGCGTCACCTGGTTGTAGGTGCACCGGACCCCTGACTCCCGATACATGGCCCGGCACACCTTAACCCATAGCTGGCGATGCTCCCGGAGGCCGTACCCGGTACCTGGCCTGCCGCCTGCTGCGATGGTCTTCGGGAGGTGGCGCTGCACAAAGAAGACCAGTGCGGCCACCTCCACCACGCTGAAGATCTCCCTGGGACTTACAGACTACCCCCTTAAACGCCCGCAAGGGAGCCGGCTGCGGGGTGCGGGACTCTTCCCCTTGGACTTGCCTGCTCCCTTTTCCATGGTCCTGGGTTAAAGAAAGGAAAAATAGGAAAGAATAGGGAAAAAAGTAAATAACAGAAAAGAGAGAGCTAAAAAAAAAGTAGTTATTAAAGTAACAAAAAGTAGAAAAAAACACAAAATATAAATGTACAAAAATAGAGAGATAGATAATGAGTAAAGAAGATTTTTTAAAAGTTCAAACAAACAAAGGATTACAAATATTGAAGCAGGATAGAAAAGGCATGCCCAGAACCATAGCAATGAATGAAAAACAAGATGGCTGCGCCCAATGCAACCACGTGCGTAAGTTTGCACAATATTTTCCTCGCGAGCACGCAATAACGGACGCGAACACGCAATTGCAACCCAGAACAGGAAATGCACAACGCGAGCATGCAACTAGCGACCGGAAACGGAAATACGCAACGCGAACAGTGAAAACAAGATGGCCGCAGTCATATACAACCGCATGGGTAACTTCGCGGTAGCCGCGGTGAAAAAGAATCCTGTGAACTCTCAAAAATAAAAAATCCGCAATCTCATGAAAGTTCGCGGATTTTGTGGACCGCGAGTACGCTTTCGCGCAAATTCGTGTATTGCAAATTTGCAAAATTCACCCATACTTAATACTGAATAAGAGTAGAGGAAAGCAATTAAATAGGGGGGATGGAACCTTGTGTTTAGTCATGAACTATGATGAGCTTAGTTGGCAAATAGAAAAAAATCTTGGATTTTAACTAAGAACTTTTCTCAAAGTTCCAGAGCAGTTGTAGGATGGGTTACTGGAGGATGTATTGTTGATAAGAATGGATAAATGTGTTCCTCCTAATTTATTTAGAAGTCTATAATTGTAGGTGCACATGAGGGTCATTTAGGCGCTACTATGACAAAAAAAGTTTATGATTATGCTTTGATGGCCTGCTATGTAACTGGAAATTGTTCAAATAGTCAAGGAATATGTAATTTCTTCAAACTAATGACAAGTCCATGAAAGTAAGAACTCCCCTGTTATGTCCAATTGAGTTACCCGGGGGAACCTGGGAAAAGGTTGGGATTGACATTGTAGGACCTTTTCATTGATCGGCCAAAACTTCATAATTTGCACTAGTCAAGATAGATTATTACAGTAAGTGGCCTATGGTGAAATTTGTGAGTGAGGTGACTTTTAAAGTAGTAGTGGAATTTTTTAAAGAAGTTTTTATTGAAAGAGGATTCCCTGCCATGTTAGTGTCAGATAATGGGGTATAGTTTGTTGCCAATGAAGCTGAGGTATTTTTGGAAGCTAGTGATGTGAAGCATCTCAAGAGTTCACTGTGTCAATCAATCAATCCACTTTATTCAATTTTTTTTAAATCATAAAAGTACACAAAACAGATACAAAAGCACATACCTTTAAAAACATTTAAGCCATCTATATGATACAATAAATCGATATTAATTTAAAAGAGGCGGTACACCCAGATTGCAAATTCATAAAACAGTACCATTGAAGCTTATACACTGTATAGACTGGGACATCTTTTCTTCTTAGAGCGGACAGCAGCAACAAGAAAACAGGCAACATTAAAAATATCCCATGGGTTACTCAACATTTGGAGATAAATTAGAGCTGGTTTGGCTTGTACAAAGCTCTTGCCGCTCAATAAAGGAATTATAAACCTACTCCTAATATCGTTGTAATAATCACAGAACATCATGAAATGTAAAGTGTTTTGTACCGAGAAGTTATCACAATGGCAGGGTTCCGCCTCCTCTGGCTTACACCAGCCCTGGAAATCACCCAACGCAAAGTGGATCAGATTAAAATGGAACCTAGTCAGGAGCCAGCGATGGAAAGGTTTAGTCACCATTATTAGATAAGGTTCAGTTAACAAGGTGGTTTTAGTCAAACAATGAGCCCTAGCTGATGGTTTCTGAAGCTCCCGCTCTTCCCGTTCTATCATTAAAATATTCAAAAAATTCAATTTGACCCACTTCACATCCTCCTTACAGATCCTTTCAGGGAATTCAAATAGATCTGGCCGTCCTATTTTAAAAAGCATGCGTTTAACATATGCCAGCCACCGGATGTCTTAGGCTTTATCCAAATTGATGATATCACACAGAATCAGATGATTCAGTGTCAATTCTTGATTAAGCCAAGTTTTAAGCCAGCACAAAAGTGGAGCTAAACACATTATATCCGCCACGTAGCCCTGCCCTAATTCCTTGTGAATTGCGTAAATAGATGTTGATTGGGGGACAGACAGGAGGCTATGGGGGAATCTATTTTCAGCTATCTAAACCCCTGGCTGTTGTTTAAAACCCCAGATAGAGGAGCCGTATGCGGCAATAGCCAAGCACTTTGATCTGTATATTTTGAGGATCGCCTCTATGGGCCTAGCCCCCAAGCGCTGGGCAAACCCTAACAAAGCTGTTGTCAATCTAGTGACAGCCAACCTTTTTACTTTATCTTGAGGGGCCCATGAACCCTTATCATCGAATAAGACCCCTAAATATGTGAATGAGGTTACCCTGGACACTTCCACTCCATTACAAAAGGATAGCTTCACTTACCTAGTTTTTTTGCCTATTAACATAGTGTATGAGTTTCCATTGTTTACGACCAGATCCAAGGACTGCATTTAGGCTCCAAAAGCATTCAAAAGCTTCTGGAGACCCAACGCAGTACGTGCTAAAAGGACGGCGTCATCCGCGTATAGGAGGACAGGTATTAAATATTCACCTACACGTGGAATCTCCAGGCTGCCCTCTTTAGGGATTTGTCCAAGGCATTAATATAAAGAGTGGACAATAGGGGAGCCAGCATACACCCTTGGTGAACGCCCTTATCAGATTTAAAATACATGGTACATCTACCATCCTGGGAAATCCTCACTGATGCATAGAGATCCAGATGGAGATCAGCTAGGAAATAAACTAAACATGGGTCAATGCCCATTTCCATTCAAATATTCCACAGCTTAGACTTGTTAACCAGGTTGAAATCTGAACGCCATGTGCAGAGAACCTTCCTTGGCCTCAGTATATTTGCCAAATAATGAATGCAAGTTGAGGCACTGGTCCATGGTGCTTCTGCCCTGCCTGAAGCCATACTCCAAGTTTGATAAAATCTTGTTTTTAATGACACCGACTGTTATCTTAGCTAAGACCACTTTACCCAAAATTTTAACCACTGAATCGATCAGCGATATAGGTCTATAGCACAGCGGGTCCCCTCTCTGACCTTTTTTAAAAACCGGAATAATAATAAAATTGGCACCAGGATGCCGGAAACCCATGCATACCAGAAGCATTAAAAACATTAGCCAGTATTTTTTCCCAAAATTTAGGGTCGCACTTATAAAGATCTGCAGGAACCCCATTGGGTCCAGGGGCTTTATAGCTCGAAGTCTCCTTTATTGCTTTCTCAATGTCCATCTCACTAAACACAAAAGGGACTGTTCCCAGTTGAGAAGGTGGGCTAACAACAGAGGTTAATGAACCGCCGGAGTCATAAATCACCCCAAAGTGAGCTAGCCACTGCACCTCTGTGATATTACACTCCTGTGCATCATTCTCCACAGAAAAAAAAGGGGGCATTTATAATGGAACAAAAGCCTCTGCCTTAATTTCTGCTTTCCGGGAGTGCACTGCTAGCTTATACTGCTTACAAAGGCTAGCTACCAGCAACCTATCACGGGGTACACTTTTCAATGCTAAAATTAGTAGACGATGGGCCCTCGAACAGGTGTCATCAAACCACCTAGAACCACGGTTCCCTTTGGGCTTAGTGCCAATCATCACATCTGCTGCAATCTGGCTACAAATACCCTCGAAGGCTTTAAGAACCAGGGGCTAGATGTAGGTAAATAAGTTTTACCGATTCTAAAATATCGAATTTTACCGATTCGGTATTGTAGAATCAGTAAATCCTATGTAGGTAAATATTCGGTAAAAATTACCGAATCGTTAAGATTCGGTAATTACCGAATTGGTATTTACAGATTCGGTAATTGCCATTCATTCCTATGGGCCTGGAGGCCCAAAGGAATGAATGTCAATTACCGAATCGGTAATTACCGATTTGGTAAAATTGGAAAAAAAAACAAGGGTGGCAGGGTTTTACTTTGACACCCTGCTGCACCCATGATTAGTGTTTGTGTGCAGATGTGGCACACATACATGCCGAATCGGTAAATACTGATTCGTTATTTACTGAATCAGTAAAAAAGCCTCCTACATAGGAAAAGTTTATTACCGGTCGGTAACGGCCGAATTCGGCCGTTACCGACTGGTAATAGCCTACCTACATCTGGCCCCAGGTCGTTTGGGTTCGAAGAGTCCGCACACATAGCAAAATTCCCTTCAGCCTTTGTACAGAGATCAGTGAAAAAAGTATTGGGCATTACTTTAGACCACTTGAGCCTCCTTCCCTGGTCACAGGATACCAAACAGTTAGCTCCACAGTTCCCCCCCAGGTCCAAGATACCAACCCCGCTATCCAATCCTAAAATAACAGGGTTATGGTCACTATAGGATGACACCCTGGCGTTATAAGAGACTACTCCGTCTAACCAGCTGGGGGACAAAAATATATAATCAATAATGGTGTCTTTATTGTTCGATTTGAACGTGGGTAACCGTCTGAGTGGCTGAAAAAGCCAGGTTCAAAAAGATCTGCTTCAGCCAAGAGGTCCTCCAGGGCCTTCCCCTAGAGGGAATGTTCAAAGTGGGGAGTCACCAAGTGAATAGGACCCAAGTGATCATCAATACTACAATTTGAATCGCAAGGATGTACGTTAAAATCACCCATCAAAAGTACATGATAATACGTGGATTGTTTTAATCTATATTCTTCTAAAAACAATTCAGGAAAACACAAGTGTTGATTCCTAAAGTCCCATTCCCCAAAGTTATACAAATTTACCAATAATAACTTTGAATGGCTATGAATGGTTACTTCTACTGCCAAGCAGTGTGGAGAATCAACCTCTAACATTTTTAAAGAGCCATTTAACTTGAGTGAAAGGAGGAGCACTAAGCTCCCATTGCTTGTCCCACTGCAGCAGGCCGAGCAGGTTGAAAGAAAGACCTAAACCCATCAACACAAAAGTTTGCCCCCATATCCCACGTTTCCTGTAGCGCTATTATATCGTGAGATTTAATAAAATGATGCTTTAAGGAGTCATCTCTTTTTGATCTAAGGCCCGCAATAGTCCAGCTAATAATACTACAGGTTCCTAAAGTTTCACCTCCAGTATCACTATTGACAGGATGCTTCGGACATGGGGCAGCATTACCACCCACCTTTTTGATCAGTCAATCATTCTCATCAAGTTGTGCTAGAGGAAGGAATCTATTTGAGAGGTGTAAGTCCCCCTCAACCGTTTGGGAAGGACAATGGGCCAGATGTGAAGGTACGCTTGACTCTCTCATTTTATTCTCTAGACCAGGCACAGCACTTCTTCTATTGGGGTGGCTTAAGGGCTGATGGTGTCAGAGGTAAAACTGCTGTTAAACTTTCTAGATTTTTTGATTCTGGCCTCTGTCCACCTTAATGTGAATCACCCCCCATAATGTGATATCCTCCTTGTTAAGGGCTGATGACATCCCCTAATATCCCCCTTACTACAATCCCTCCTCTTATAGGGCTTTTTACAGGGGGGTATAATAAACCCAATGAAAGTGCCCTAATGTCACCCCCATATACGGTGGAGGAATCCCAAAACAACCTGTCTACAACACCCCGTCAGTTAAAATTGAATATAATAGTCACCAAGCATCTGTTTGGGTCGGCTTCCAACCCAAGACACCCTCCTTGCCATTATAATATGTGCCAAGATATCAGATTGCCCTGTACAATATTAATCACACCAATGTTTAAATTTTTGTATAAGGGCCATCGTTGGTTCACTGTCGGGGTCCCTAACGGGAGGTACCCCAACAAGAACCGCAACCAGAGGGGAGGCTTCAGGTGGAAGATTAACTACGGGCGGCGGATGTGGCTTTGTGTAGGTGAACGAGCGGGGAGCCGTTTGGATAAAATGGCCCAAACGTGAAGATTCCTCCTGCCGCTTTGGCCCATGGGACAATTTGTCAAAAAATTTTAAACCAAACTTTACCTCCTCAAGTGAGGGGGCCTCTAGAATCTTGGGGAAGACTTTTCCTACCAAATACTTCGACAAGCCACAGGTCGTATGAGCAAATGATTCTACCCACTGTATCTGTACACTTTAGGATGCCCAGAACAGTGAACTGTTTTTTTCACATTGGTCCTGACGAATGCCGAGCGAATCTTGCTTGTCTGGCAGAAACATGTTGACCACCTCTTTTTATTAATTTTCTTCACACTTTTTCGACAAAGGGACTCTGTGGTTCAAACTTGCACAACCCGGTGTAGTCCAGAAAAATAACGTTTTTTCGATCACTGATTTTAACAGAGTTGGAGCTACCCTCTTATTAAATTATTTTGAGGAGTAGTGTGTACTCTTTTTATATTCACTTTCACCTCTCTAGCGATACAAGGGACCCAATGAAGACAACTGGCTACCAGTGTTACACTGGGGCCTGAGGGTCCTTTAGCTAGTACTTCTAACACGTGCACTCTGTCCTTTCTATCTATTATTAACAGCCTTGTCTATCAGACTAGTGGTAACCAGTACTAATTCTGCTAGTATCGCCTGTTTGTATTAACACTCTCTTGTTGTTTGTGTCATGAATTCATAGGGGTATGAGAGTGTTTACTTCTAACCCTTACTCTCTTATTGTTGTTATTGGAAGATTAATTCTACCACCTTTGTAACTTACATTATTAGTTTGGGGTGCACATTTCTCAGTACCTGTCACCATCAAGCCAGTAGATAATAAGTTATCTGAACTACGGATATTTTGACAAAAATTGGCTGAATTTAGGTTTCCCCCCACTTCAACATCAAAATCAGATTGTACCCCTCTTTCTGCAGGAAAATGTAGTTGATTACCTAGGTTTTTCTCCTGGGGGATAATACTTCTCGCTACAGGGGATAAGGTAACAAACCTACTTTAGGAATAACTTCAGTATGGTGCTTTGTGTCCATTAGAAAGAAGTCCAACTTCTCAACACATGTGTTAAGAGTGTCAATAACATATTTGGCGATGCCCATTAATATGGACTCAAACCGCTCACTAAAAATCTCGTCTATCAGGGTCCGAAGAGTTAATTCAAAGTTTTCATCCAGCTCAAATGGCGGTTTAGAGGGACCTTTTTTTTACATGCTTTTGCCGTTTACCAGTTTTCCTGTAAAGACCTTTTTCTCCTCGGAGCCTCCTTTGGACCCGCTATGGGTCTGACCATAACACAAGAGGGAGAATCCACAGCAACAATCTCTGGCAAAACAGTCTCAGGGATTTGAGCTTCACTCCTTGCGCTTGAGGCATTAATCGAAACCACTGGTTCCAATGGTATGGGGCAGATAATTGATGTTCAACTGCCACATGCCCCTCACCACAAGCTTGGCTTGTGCCCAGCCCCAGCTCTTTTTCAGCATTTGCAATCTCTTTATTTAGGGCTCCCACAGTGGAAGTCAAATATGAAATTATTAAGGGAATCTTTCTTGGTACTTTGGCCTTTAAACCTTCTGTTTCCACATCTTTTCGCTTACCCATTTGGCAGATGTTATGGGGGGGGGGCTCAGCCCAGCCTCTGTCAGGCACTGAGGGGCTCGGACGGGCCCGCCCTTGGCCCGGGCTTTGCCAGGGCATGCCTGCGTGCGTCTCGCGCTGCGCTGGTTAAGAGCGCCTCTGGCACACTCCGATGATGTCACAGGCTTGTGCCACACAGGGCCTCCTGGGTAGTGTAGGCAATAGCCTAGCCGTTCTCCTCACGGCTGTTTTGGCGGCGCTGTGAGAGTTCCTGCTGGCCCCAAGAAGATGAAGTAAATGCAGGTTAGAGGGTAAGTGATGGTTGTTCCCCTCACTGCAGGCTCTGACTGTGTGTGAGAGTGTCCCGCGCTGCGGGAGGGCCGTGCCGGTTAAGAGGCCTCTGGCACCCTCCGGTGATGTCACAGGCCTGCGCCACGCAGGGCCTCCTGGGTAGTGTAGGCAACAGCCTAGCCTTTCTCTTCACGGCTGTTTTTGCGGCGCTGTGAGAGTTCCTGCTGGCCCCAAGAAGGTGAAGTAAATGCAGGTTAGAGGGTAAGTGATGGCTGTTCCCCTCACGGCAGGCTCTGACTGTGTGTGAGCGTGTCCCGTGCTGCGGGAGGGCCGTGCCGGTTAAGAGGGCCTCTGGCGCCCTCCGGTGATGTCACAGGCCTGCGCCACGCTGGGCCTCCTGGGTAGTGTAGGCAATAGCCTAGCCGTTCTCCTCACGGCTGTTTTGGCGGCGAAGTGAGAGTTCCTGCTGGCCCCAAGAAGATGAAGTAAATGCGGGTTAGAGGGTAAGTGATGGCCGTTCCCCTCACGGCAGGCTCTGACTGTGTGTGAGTACGTCCCGTGCTACGGGAAGGCTGCACCGGTTAAGAGGGCCTCTGGCGCCCTCCGGTGATGTCACAGGCCTGCGCCACGCAGGGCCTCCTGGGTAGTGTAGGCAACAGCCTAGCCGTTCTCCTCACAGCTGTTTTGGTGGCGTGGTGAGAGTTCCTGCTGGCCCCAAGAAGATGAAGTAAATGCGGGTTAGAGGGTAAGGGATGGCTGTTCCCCTCACGGCAGACTCTGACGGTGTGTGAGCGCGTTCCGGGCTGCGGGAGGGCTGTGCCGGTTAAGAGGGCCTCTGGCACCCTCCGGTGATGTCACAGGCCTGCGCCACGCAGGGCCTCCTGGGTAGTGTAGGCAACAGCCTAGCCGTTCTCCTCACGGCTGTTTTGGCGGCGCGGTGAGAGTTCCTGCTGGCCCCAAGAACGTGAAGTAAATGCAGGTTAGGGGGTAAGTGATGGCCGTTCCCCTCACGGCAGGCTCTGACTGTGTGTGGGTACGTCCCGCGCTGCGGGCGGGCCGTGCCGGTTAAGAGGCCCTCTGGCGCCCTCCGGTGATGTCACAAGCCTGCGCCACGCAGGGCCTCCTGGGTAGTGTAGGCAACCGCCTAGCCGTTCTCCTAACGCCTGTTTTGACGGCACAGTGAGAGTTCCTGCTGGCCCAAGGAAGATAAAGTAAATGCGGGTTAGCGGGTACGTGATGGCTGTTCCCCTCACGGCAGGCTCTGACTATGTGTGAGCGCGTCACTGTGTCATTCCCAAATGAATGGAATTGTGTAGAAAGTGAATAAGTGTTGGGGGAGTGCATTCAATGGACGTTTACCAATAAGTATGTTGTGGCCAATGCTGTAAGGAGTACAGCATTCCCTGTGCGTATGGCTATTTTGTGCCAGTAAGATGAATGGCTTCCACCACTTAAACAGGGATGACCTCCTACAGTGCCTATATGGACATGTGAGAGCACTAGGTTGACTACCTCAATCCATATCTTCATTTACAATTTTACACTGTTCCTGGCCATGAGCTTTTTCCTGCAGGGTACGCTGGGTTATTTAGTCCAAGGGAAGCAAACTGATCAGTAGTTCAAAGCTGAACCTCCTCATACAACACATAGTTTTCTTAGGTAAATCTAGGTTCAAAAGTACCCTCAAAGTTCCCCAAAGTTTGAGTGTTCAAGTTGAGTTGCAGTTCCATACCTCACAAGGCAATTTTCATTTGTCTGTGTCTCAGCTCTTTAGGACATTTTAAATAATGTACTGTTCAGAGCATTTTCATGCTATTCTGGTCCGCTTCCTATGTTTATAGACAAAGTAAGCATTGACTCTCTATATTCATAGCTGTAGCGTACAGACTTTGGAGAAAAAGGAGAATTCACAATGTATAGCTATTTGTACTTTTTGTTTCCCGTTTAAAATTACATTTTACATACTATGCGACTGCACGATACAAATGACCAATTTAACAAAAATCAGTAGCCTGTGGACTTGACAATTTACAAGCATTAAGGCAAAGCTGAATTTTAAATATACATTGAAAATGGTGTATGAAAATGCAGTGCTTATCAATATATAATACCTAGACGGAAAATGTGTTCAGAAATACAAGTGCAGCGTTTCTGAAGAGCATCTACTGAGAACACGGCATAGAAATCAGAGGTTGGCCATTATAAGAACAACTTCTGTAACCAACAATACATACTTAAATTATTGGCCATGCAGAACCCCAGAGGTTTAACCTGAAACAAAACGTACACGGCTAAAATAAAAGGTGTACTTTCTCCTCAATTAGAGCCACATTTAATTGCCATAATCCCTCGTCTAGGAATAAATCAAATCGGATTAACTCAATTAATTTCCGGAAGAACACTTAAAGCAAATAAGTGTCAGCTTTCTTGCATTTTTACTTTATGTTAATTAAGATGACTTTGCTCTGCAAGGTCCTCGACAAAATTTAACATCGGTGAATGATTTATTAGGATTTATTGATGAATTACAAAAAAGGACCACTTTCGTTTAAAGTTGGAGGCACCGAATCACTGTCTAGTAGTAATCCAGCTATTGTTTCAAAATATGCTCTAACAAGTGACAAGAGCCAGGTTGGGTGCCAGCGGTATATTTGTCCGTGTCTATATGAATAATTTCAGATGGAGAATTAGCTACTCGTGGAATGGCCCCTATGAAGTGTTTTTTTTTCTGATAGTACTACACGTGTGTCCAAAGACATGCTGTCAATATTAGGCGATTGTTGTTGAAACACACCTGCTAATTATCTCAAGAAGGATATCACTATTCTTTTTTCCTACTCTGACCTCAAAGTGAGGGCATTTTGTATCTCGAGCCCAGTGACTATCACTGGTGCGAAAGGAGAAGGTTTCAGAACAAGTATTTTCTACCCTACTATTAATATTATGCATGCTATTAACATTCCTTTTGTTTGCAAACTCACTTTTCAAAAAATTCAAGCAACATGTTAAACACTGGTGCCTAATTCTGAAGTTTTATGGGAACACATCATTTAGCGGGATTAAAATAAACTAAAAAGCATTACATTTACTTTGTGTAACACACACAAGGTTATAACTGCTGTGATAGGTTTAACTGTGTTAAATATATCAGATGTAGGTTTTAAATTTAACCCATTTGCAACCCCCCAAAACACAGTATTTTGTTTTTTTAGATGAAAGGCATTTGCAGTATATTTCTGACATTTCCATTTACCATCCATCACCATATTGGTTCAACACATACTACTGCTCACAAAGGTTATGAACGAGATGGCAATAACACTGTGGGATACATTGTTAGCCAGGTTAGTGGTAAATGTAATGTAATGTAAATGTAAATGGCAAAATGTTTAATAGTGTGTGATAATGGTGTTACCATGTGTTATTCCTCCTATTTACTACCAAAAATTGTAATTTTGAATAGTGGTGGCTGCTATTTAAATACAAATGGTGGGGCAGAGTGGGGGCAGTGCAAGGGGCAATTCGAAGGTAGTGCAGGGGGCAGCGTGGGGAGAAAAAAAATCACTTTCCTGCCAGTCGCCACCTCGGCGCTCTTCTGCACCTTTCAACCCCCGGCAGTCCATCCACGGGCTCCCAGGATCCCCTACACCAATCCAGAAGCTACACACGCTGGCAATACCCAGCAACCTGGTTCAGGCCCTGGGAACAAGTGCCTGTTCTCCACCTAGCTCTGCAGCACAGCTCGGGTGGAGAGATCTAACGGTGCATTTCAGTATGGCCACCCTAAGATGGACAGCCAAACCGACATGCGCACTTGCAGCAGTGCTCACCACTCCTCCTCCCTGCAGCCTGACCCCGCTCTAGACTCAGCTCAGCGCGGAAAAATATAATGATAATAAGCAGTTTTATTATCATTTTATTTTCGAGGTTTTCACTGCTTAGAGAGCAGTAGGGCGACGCTTCTCTATCATAACATTGAACATAAAACCTAAATAGCTATTTTCAAGTTTTACCACCTGGTTCAGTGCCTTGCTCTCCATGAGAACATTGTGTGGTTTTATCCTTGTAGTCCATATTTTGGAGTATCATCTGTTTATTTTTGCCTGATGTATTTTTCTTTGCCTCTTACTGAAATATTGTGCTGTCTTTGCAGAAAAGGCGTTAATCCATTAGTTGATCCTCAATTGCTGAGAAGTCATTTCCGGTTCTTTCAGTCTTACCTTTGTAGTAAGCAGGGTTTCAGAAAATGCAGTGCATTTAAACTGCACAATATTTAAAAACGTTATTGTCCCTGTTTGAATATTTCGTTATTGTGTTTTAAAGAAATACCTCTTTAAATCAGTCATACTATTATTTAATAAATAGAATATCCCTACAAAAATCTGTTTATACTCCCATTTTTATTCTCAATGAATATGTAATGCAGAGCACAACCTCAAGTATACACACTACAGCACACAAAGCTACAACAACAGATTAATATTCCTTCATCATACCTCACATGGGTGATGGAAAGGCATAGTAGGTTGGTAAGTTTGGACTCTGCAGGCTCAGTTTAGCAGTCTACACGGCAACTTAAACTTTTGCTGACATTACAGGTGCCATTAGACTGCAATGGGGGCAACACAACGAGGAAAAATATGTTTAGTTCTAATCGTTTTTTTCCACTTTCCATGTGTGCTGCATTCTGCATCACAAATAGCAAGAGGAAAACGCCTTGTAGGGTTGTTTTAGTGCAGGAAGGTACCTCTTCCTGCACAAAAACTATCCTGCCTGCATTGGAGGCACACTTGCACCATGGTGCAATGGTGCCCATGTTGATGCTAGGCTGCCACAACAGTGCCAGCGCAGGCAGAAAGGACAGGAATGAGGCCCGCAATTGCATTTATATATTTTCATGTAATAAAACTGTGTACTTTGTGAGGTGTGTTCACAGATGCTACCAGGTGGACTAACACCTGATTTCTAAAATAAAACAACAGGAAACATTAAGGAATATGACAAATCTAAGTAGTGAGCAGGGGCCTCTCATGTCTGCTTGATTGGACCCTGGCTCTGGCATACATCTGTTTTTCATAGAATTGGACCAATATTTGAAGAAGCATATATGTGTGGCTTGGTGTATTGTCCGTTTGCTGAGCAGTACGATGAGACTCTTTTTACCAGGCAGACAGTACCTCTGATGTCAATATTTGTCTGACACAATAAGATGCCTTGTGTGTTCTTCTTATACATTAATACAAAAGTGTTAATATTTCTCCTAACACTGTGTTTCTGTTGTGGCCCACCGTTTCAGAATAACACAATATCTGAAATGAAATAAGTTGGACCCACACAGGTCCTCAGTCACAAATATTCTTGTTTGACTTTTGTAATAACCCTGAATTCCACATGAGTAAGCCAGAAGTACTACAAGAGCAAGTCAAACTACTCAATTCAATTCAATTCATTCTTTATTCGGATAAAAGGATATCCATAAAAGTACAAAATAAGATACCAGCACGAGTATTCATTAAAAACAATCGATACATACATAAATAAATGGTTAAAACAACAAACGCATGACTTAAAGCAGTAGGCACACAAAAACATATACATAGTGCAAGAATCAGCGCGGCGAGTTCATCATAGACATATAATTTAGTAGAGCCAATAGCAAAGATGTTCCTGAAATGAAGCAGCATGATGTGATAAGAAACAGATGGTATAACAAATAGCATCAAAGTAATATAAAAACACACATTAGGTCAGAAGTAATAATAGTGTGGTTTATAAGATGTAGCAGCATGATATAATAAAGTTTAGACAATTTAACAGGTAACGTAGTGCAAAAATGCATACAATTACGTTAAGCGACCCGCATGGAGACAAAAATGTCAAAGAGTGCCATCAGAACTACTTATACAGTGCTCATAGAGGCGCGGGAGCAAACAGCCAGTTTCAGAAAAGTGCTAACACCGAGGGTTAGATTTTCCCCATTAAGCATGACAATATCCCTTTAGTCCACCTTAAAATCAGTAATAGCCGAAGCCTTAAAAAAGGGAATCTGCAGCTGTTTGCTATATATCTGGTAGAAGTTACAGAAAAACAAAAAGTCTAACATGCATTGACTACCACGATTTCCACAGGGACAAAGCATTTGCTCAAGATTGGTGTTAAAGCCTAAGGGGAAGTACAATCGGTATTTTAAAGTGCCAGCCCAAAGGCGAAAGAGCAAGCTTCGTTCACTGTGGTTGGTCACCTTTAGGAGATAGCTAGCTGGAAGTTTTGTGGAGGGGCCCATCAGCATCCACTATAGTTAAGTACCTGGCGACTGAGGATTTAAAAATGTCTTGCCTATATCTCAAGTGGCCGTAATACTCATACAAGGCCTCCTGAATAACCTTTTTATTAATGCCTGCCATATTGCTTAGATTTGTAAAAAATATGTGACAAATTTACAGAAGTCAGACTAGCCTTGACGACCGCCAACCATGGTATGTCACTGCCCTTATCACATTTAAGGCAGTCAGCTATTATTTCTTTAGTTTGAGTGGCTTCTGGGTTTTGCCATACATTTATCCAAAAGATGGCTGGGCAGGTCCTGATGTAGTCCTCTATATAGGACAATTTTAACTCATGGGGGCAGATAAAGGATGAGGAACAGATTGGTGCCCCCAAGACTCTCCGACAGAATCTATTTTCTTCTACCTGTATGCTGTTGCAATTCAAGTAGCCCCAAATTTCAGCTCCATATGTTGCGGTAGGTATACACTGCGTCTTATATATTTTCAGTAAGGGTAACACTACCTCAATTCTTCTGGGTTGGGGGAGGCACAAGATCAAATTGGCTGCCTTTAAACATTTGCTGCGGCTATGTGCCAAATGAGCAGCCCAAGTGACGTTATCTGAGAAAACCAAGCCCAAATACGGGAAAGTGCGTGTGCATAACAATTTTTCAGAACCAGGGGTAAGTACATTAACAGAGTGTTTTTTGGGGCCACAATTCATTAAAAATGATTTTTTTAAATTTGTGCAAAGGTCTAGTTTATTCATAAAATCAACAAAGCCCCCTACTAAAATGCGCAATGCATTAGGTGTGCGGCCCATTAGGACCGCGTCATCCGCATATAATAAGGCGGGTAGTTTGTTGCCATTGATCATCGGGACGTCCATAGTCAGTTTAGACAACTCATTATGCAGCTCATTAATATATAAAATAAAAGCAGAGGGGCCAGCAGGCATCCCTGCCTGACCCCTCTGCCAATGACTATGTTCACTGAGACTGCCCCATCCCTACTAATCGTCACCTTTGCTCCCAGGTCCCAATGTAAATAAGCCAAAAAATGTAACAAGGCCTCGTCCAACCCATATTTTAAAAGACATAACCATAGTCTTTATCCTTTTACAAAATCAAAGGCTGAGGTGAGGTCCATAAATGCTAGGTAGATGGGAGAGCTATTGTGTATTTACCAATGATCAAATTTAAATTGAGGCATTGCTCTACTGTTCCCAATTTGCTTCTGAAGCCGAACTGGCATTGGTTTAAAATACTTTTATCCTCAGCCCAACACCTGATTTTATTAAATAACACCCGGCCAAGTATTTTAAGTGTGTTATTGATCAAAGAGATCGGTCTATAACAGCTAGGGTTGGACATGTCCCCCTTTTTGAAAATCGGGACTATGATACTAGTCGACCATGTACTTGGGATTTGGGAGTTTGTTAGGTTATTAAAAACATTGAGTAAAAGCGGTGCCCAAAACTCCGGTATATGCTTGATAAGGTCGAAGGGAAGTCTGTCTGGGCCAGGGGCCTTGTTACCAAAACTTTCGTCAATAGCATCCTCAACTTCAGATAACGAGATCTGGACTTGTGTAACAACATGAAGGTCTGTATGGGCCTCGTTCTGAAAAGAGGCTGTATTTTTTTTGTTTATGGGCTACCCAGGCTTCACTAGTTATATTACAGCTTAGGGGGGTGAGAGTCTGGCCCATAGATGTCATATTTTTAACTGCTGCCCAAAAGCTGTTTATGTTGTTAAATCTAGCAGCACAGGCCAAGTTATCCCATTGTTCTTTCAGGATCTCCTCTTTCCTCTGCTTGACAACTTTGTTATATTGGTTCTTCATTAGTCTAATAAGGTTTGCATCCCTGGGTATGGCTGACAAAGCAGCGCGAAGCTCTCTATTTGCCCGTGAGTAAACGCTATTGAACCACTTGGGATTGTGGTTATTATTATACGTAGGTTTTGAGATCATTTGTTTTATGCCTGCGCATAAATGGGCGAAAGCAGCAACTGCCTTAGGGTTGGGGACAGTAGGCGACACACAGGTATCAGCAAGTGATTGATAAGATGTTAAAATGTTCGAGAAAACATTACTATTGCCAATGCCTTTCCAGATAATTCTTAGGTTGTCATTTGAGGATGATAGGTTACAGGCCCCTGGTTCTACAATAAAATTAATTCTAAGTGCGATCCTAAGCATAACCGTGGTTGGGTTGTGGTCCACAAACACAACAGTTATGACCTCGGCTCTGACTAAAATATCTTCAAGCGTGGCTGATATAAAAACATAGTCAATTATTGAAGCACAACCGCGACCTCTGTAAGTGGGTATTGGGTCACTGTCATGATGGTTTATGGCTGCGATGTCCATCACATTTAATAGGTCATGGTTTGACAAATAGTTCAGTAATTCAGTCCCCCTTTTACACAGATTTACATATGTTTCATGGACAGTGTCTGATTTATTTGCCCTAGAGATCTTAACATTAAAGGCGCCACCCAGGCAAATTCCATCTAAATTGTAATTCCCTGTTACAGTCTGTATGTCTAAAACAAAATTAAAAAGATTTGCAAAAATTATGTTAGGTACACTTAAGAAGTCATTATTATAAAAGTTAATAAAACAGATCGAAGTCCGCCGTGTGTATATCAGGGCTTGGAAGTTGGGACTATTTGTAGGGATCATTTTGACACTGCCACCAGACGAGATGTTAACCCAAATGGAAAGGCCGCCAGATGGTCGCCCGTGTTTGGGGGCAGGTGCACAAACATTAAAACATTGAAAACCCTCGAGATATATCTCCCTTGTAGCCCACGTCTCCTGAAACATTAAAATGATATATTTATTTACCAGCTTGACCCAGTCCTCATTTTCTACTTTGGAGGCTAAGCCGGCAATGTTTCAGCTTATCACCTGCAGATATTGGTCAAGTGGCCCAGAGACCTCTTTTACCAGGGGGACTGGTACTATTGTAATAGGGGCTGGTTCAGTGGACATTGGTATGGGAGGCAGTCAATCTAGAGTATCTAGACCAGAAAGGGAAGAGAACCTATTTTGTGACAAGAATGGGGAGATGACAGGTATATTATGGCTGACGTTGGGTTTGTAAACATAGCCAAGAGGCAGTGACCTGATGTCAATGGGTAAGGAGCTATTATGCTCTCTTAACATTAATATTGAGTTTACAAGAGCTGGTCGACGAAAGTTAATAACAACACAGTCTCCCTCTATGGTCTTATCTGAGGGACCGACCCAGCCAACCCTACGCATCATCAAGATGTCATTGATGTTAGACACCCTGAACCCTTTAAGTTTAGTCAGCCAGTTGGTGCTCTTATTGCGTAATTAGTCCCATGACTCTGACTGATTTTTCCCTATCGGGGGCACCACTGCTAAAACCAAGGCATAGGGGCAGGCCTCAGGAGGTAGGCTTAGAACATCTTTTCTAGTAACAATGGGCCCGCCAACATTGCTCCTGGTGGCACAGGCAGTACTCTGGCAATTATTAGCATTATTTGCGAGGGCTGCTGGTTGGCTAGGTTGTCTAGGTAAATGTAGTGTGTTGGAATTACCTGGATTTAAAAGAAATTCTGCGCGAATGGGAAGCTCTGAAAAAATGCATTATTTTTTGACTTTGCGAAAGGTATTACAATAGTCAATTAGCAGAGTCTGTGTTGCAGTTTAAGTTTGCTGTGGCATGCTGGAGACTGGTCCGCTTTGGGCCTGCGGTTTGTGTGACTCCCCCTGTTGTGATTATGTCTTGGGTACGTTACAGTGATAACTAGGTTTATTAATTAGTGATTCTAGACAATCCAAGCGCTTCTAAAGTGTAGCAAAATTCTTATCAACATGTTACTTAACGCGCTCAAACATGGTATCTATATCTGGAGGAAAAGAAAATATCCAGTATATACCAAACCCTGGTGACGCATTGCTCGACCTCCCTACACAAACTGCGGGAAGTCTGGGAAAAGGATGTGGGGGCGATGGATGAGGATGATTGGCGAGAGGCACTTGAGGCCCCCAGAGGAGCTGCAATTGCGATGCGCCTGCGGCTCATTCAATTTAAGTATCTGCATCAAATCTGCTATACCAGGGAGAAATTGTGGCGGGCAGGCCTGATTGCGTCCCCGGATTGTCTGCGGTGTGGTAGAGAGGTTGGATCATTATTTCACACAGTGTGGAGCTGTGGCTCGCTGGACAGGTTTTGGGGGGGTGTATGGAGCAGTCTGTCTGAAGTTCTGGGATGGGAGCTCCCCCATACCCCGCGGCTGGGTCTACTACATGTTTTAGAAGGGGTGGGGGGAAATGAATATAAACGACACCTACTGTTGTTGGGCCTCACCATTGCCAAACGGGATGCGGCTAAGGCATGGAAGGATCCCCGGGTGCCATCAGTGCTAGTGTGGAAGAGAGGGCTTGATTTTTGTATGGGTGTGGAGCATCCGATCTTTGAGGCCCGGGGTTGTCCTAGGGAGCATTACAAAATCTGGAAGCGATGGGCAGACTACAGGGGCCTTTGGCTGGACCCACCTGTGGATCGGGAAGACCTGCTGGGGATGACATGAAAGGATACACTACCTTGGTGACAACACACATATGGATGGACAATGCATTTGGAGTGGGAAGACTATCGTGCAGCGGGGTGGGGAGGGTTTGGGGAGTAGTTGGGGGTCCGGGGGGGCTCAGTGGAGGGGGGGTAGGGCAGGGGGTGTTTGTTATTGTTGCTAAATATTCAAAAAATACCCAGATTGCCAATGGTCTGATGTTGTATAAATGTTTGCAGTGGACTCCGGGGTACGGAGAGCTGCGTCTGGTATGCAATCTTTCAATAAAATCTGTTTTGAAAAAAAAAACATGGTATCTATAATAATGTCAATTGCAGTGTCGCCCAATTTAAAATTATTAAAAAGTGCTGGTGTGGGTTCAGTCTGAGTCTGAGTATGAATTGAATGATTAGACATATCAGTAGACATTAAAACAGCAGGGGCATTTACAGTTACTGTGTCAGCTGAAATCGCTGGACCTTGAATCCATGTACTTAAAGTGTATGCTGTGGTTTTAGATGTGGTGGTTGTGTCCTCTTTGGACACACAGGCTTGGTTGTTTTAATTTGTCTTTTTGCACCTGTGATTTCTGGGTTAGGGTAGACGTTCCCACTGGCACCGATATCCTTATAGCAAATCGATGACAAAGGATCCACAGCCTCCCTGGGGACCCCAATAACCATGTTACCCTCATCGCCCAGTCCGCCTCCTAAGGCTGGCAAATGCATATTATTTTCGTTTGGCGAATTCAGCGTCGGGGAGGGGTGGTATGATCACCGTTCGTGTTTGAGAGGATGAGTTGAGGAGTTATTAATCCCAGGGACATACGCCTTTCAGTTAACTCAATTTCAGTACTGACAATATTAACAACTCTCTCCAGCATACTGTATATAGAGGCGGGGGCACATGAACTGGCCATAGCAGACCGTTTAGCCATAACAAATAATATCCACAGGAGCACGACTTACTTTACTCATTGCGCTGATGTCAAGAATGATGGGTGATGTCAGAGAGATGGCCCAGCCCAGCCTCCTCCGGTCGCTGACGGGCGCAGCAGGGCCTGCCCTTGGCCAGGACTTCCCCCGGGCACGCCCGCACGCGTCCTGCGCTGCGGGGGCCCTGGCCTTCTTTTGAGCTCCTCCCGGCACGCCTGATGATGCAAGAGGCGTGCACACCGCAAGGGCTGCTGGGGATGTAGTGCCCTCCCCTTGCAGCACCGGTATAATAGCTGAGGCAAACTGCGGCTGAGCGGTGAAGCAGTGAAAATACGGCCCCCTTCCTAGCGTCCAGGTCCTGCTGTCCTGTTGTACAAGCACAAAGTGTCAGGCAAGTGTGTTTGAGCTCCGGTGCTGCAGGAGCACTGGCCTCCTTTTGAGCTCCTCCTGGCACACCTGATGATGCAAGTGGTGTGTGCACAGCAAGGGCTGCTGGGGGATGTAGTGCCCCCTCTCGTGGCACCAGGATAACAGCTGAGGCAAACTGCGGCTGAGTGGTGTAGCGGTGAAAACACGGACCCCTTCCTAGTGTCGAGGTTCTACTCTTCAGTGGCATGAGCACAAAGTGTCAGGCAAGTGTGTTTGAGCTCCCAACTACTCATATACCAATCTTTGGGACTTGGGCCTTACAAAATGCTTCTGGAAACATACAAGTTGTAACTACAGAGTAATATTGCAACTGAGGAATTGTTGAAGTATTTAATAATTTCTTGAAGTGCCGATCAGTTCTATTTTTTTCTTTAGGGAGGTTTTTGTATGCATAATCTGGGAAAGTGAGGCCAGAGAACTATAACATCTTTATCATAAAAATTCTGCAGTTATTGTTCCACAAATCACCAAGGCAATATCAAGGAATGCTCCTTCCATAATTTTTTGGCACATCTCCTACAGTTCAAATATGGAAAATCGGAACGGTCTGAGAGACAAACAGAGAGTGACAGAGAAACAGAGAGGCAAAGAGCGAGTGAGGGAGACAGAGGAGAAAATATCCTGCCAGTCTCAGCACAAACTAGACTCTCATTTGAGTCACAATCAAGTAAGTCCCGAATGCTCCACATAGGCAAAGCATAACAACCAGGAATCAGAATAAGACCTTTGGACTTATTTCCCATACTTATATGGAAAAATCACAGGTGCAGGTTTGAACAGTACCTATTCACCTGTAGATGGAAGTATTATAACACATTGCCTAGTCATGAAGAGACACTGGATCACAGGTTTGTCCATGAAATAAACAATCATCTTACATTTTGAAGGTAATTAAGGCCTCACACTTCCTCAGAAAAAGTTCCAGTCCCTCATGTTTTTCTGGTTACTTTGATGCTCAAAGAGGCCATTTTGAAGGAGCCTGAGCTCTCTCTAAATGATATTACCCTCCCAAGCTTAGCTATATATATTTGTGAGAATTAAATCTAACATGCTCAACATAACCAGACCCTCACCCTAGCCCTTTTGGCACACTTGGTTTTTCAGCAGTAGTTACATGTCTCACAACCTCTATGTCTTTAATGAGGCAATATTGATAACCAGCACCTCCACTTAAATATTGTCGCTACATTAGTGGTGCTTGCATCAATGCTTAATGCTGATTATCAGCTGGGTTCAAAGTGACTTAGGTTATGGTGACATCATGTTCCGTGTATTACAAGTATACCTGACCAGTATTCGTCTCTATGCTTTTAATTCGTATCCTTGTGTCAATTTCCGGAACTACAGAGAACCCCTGAATGGAGTGATGTGATTGGTATAGAATGCAGAAAATAATGGCCCAGCCTGGAGTTGACCCTATCAGCCTCCGCAGAAAAAGAGAGGTTTTCTGGATATTTATGTTCAACTCAGTACTAAAAGGCCATAATGAAGAATGCCCATGGTCCAATGCCCTTCTCTGAACTCAATCCTTTCATGACCCTTGTCCTTATGAAAGCCATAGCCCTGGATGTGTTTTTCCACTTACTTTTGCCCTTGCATGATTAATGAACCTCTTCTTCGTCCCCTCATCCCTTTTATATGTGCCTTTCTCCTTCGCCTACCTAAAGAGTTCCATCTTTCTAACCTATGTGAGGTGATCTAGTTTTATCATGATTCTCCCACATCCCTATTTCCCTTACTCTACCCGTCCCAAGATGGCCGCCGCCATGATCCCGACTTATCCCTTGTCCCTCTTTTTTGTCCTTTACCCTACCCATTCCAAAATGGCCGCCGCAATTCTCCCTAGACTTTTTATGTCCATCCTCGCGTTTTACGTCCTCTTACACACCTGATATCATTGATGGATACACCTTAAAAGGCCCTCCAATCAATGTAGCCTTTCTGCTTCTCCCCCTTCGAGAGAGGACGCCGCCCCGCGGTCCGTGCTAACTCCAACGACTCAGGTAATGATAACCCGCATTTCCCTCCTATATGTATCAGCGTGCTAGTATTTGTTACGCTGGTCTTCACCATTTGCCCCCTGAATCTAAAATGTACCCACTCTTCGCAGGACCATCCCCTGTTCTTCCCTTGATCCTGTCTGTATTCTACCCACGACGGGACAATATTCCGGCGCTGGATCCTCTAAGATCTGACCCATCAGAGGCGCTACCATCTTTGTATACCTGGGGTAAGAGATCTCTCCGTCCTGATTTAGCTCGCTATTTTATGTCCCGCCGGTTCTTGTTATTTACCCTCTTGAACTTATAAAATATATTCATTCCTTGCAGGGTTATCCCCTGGTCCCCCCTGACCCTGTATATATCCCGCACCTGACGGGGAACTAATCCGGTGCCAAATCCTTGAAGATTTGATCCACTCGAGGCGCCATCTCTACTGAACCCCTGGGATAAGAGACTCCACCTGTCCGGTTCCCGTGAGCCCTACGGCCTTTGATCTGCTCACTCGAGGTAAATTTCTCGGTCATTCCCCCTCCTTTCTTAGACCCCTCATATTGCTTTCAACAGTTGGAGATAGCTATTTTGGTGCATGTCCCGCCAAGAGTATGACGAGCCACTTTTTAGTCTTAAACCCCTGATAAACCCTGAACTTGCTCTGCCCTCTAATACCTGTCTAATGTGCCCATTAATCTCTTTTGCAGGGCACTGTTCGAACTCCTAAAAGATTCCATCTGACAGGATGAGCGTCTAACACGAAAGAAGGACCCTTATGTAGCTTTACCCCTGCTATATCGGTTTTTCCCCGTCCTACCAGGTAATCTCTTTTCCCTGGGCCATTCTTTTACTATAATCGATTAGGAAACTAGAACAACCAGAGCCTGTTGCTCTTATTACAGAGGACAATTAGACGCTACTTATGTCTCCCATGTTGCTCTCAAAAAGCAGTTTTTGACCCCTGACCCGCTTCGCTACCCTGTTGCATATAGGACCGCTCATCGTATCTCTGACTCTTGAATTCTGAGCCTTTTAGAAACCTAGCAGCTGGACCCGCGTAAACCAACACCTTCTCTTCTAGGTATATTTACATCATTAACTGGAATCTATTGTTCTTTCACCAACTCGTTCTCATCGCTTGCCCAAAGTCAATGTATATTACACCCCTTTGATTGTTGGAACTCACCCCGTTCCTTCTTTTCCCAGAGAATTCCCCTATTATTGACGCAGGAAACTCCCACCTATGCTGATGAAACTCCTACCACGCGTCTCCTATATAGCGTGAAAAGCGGTAAGCTCTAACAACTCCTTTCCTTTATTACAATACCGGCAGGCCTGCATTAACGTACCATGACTCACAATGCTCCCCCCCAGGGACTCTGTCAGAAAGAAAAACATTTTTTCCCTCCCTACCCTTGGACTGCTCTGAAACAGCTCCCTGTCCTTAAGTTTTAGATATCTAGCTGCCTATTTGAATGAATGTTTGTGAGCACACTGGTTTCTTGCCTGGTCAGTGTATTCTTTGGTCCTTCCTTGCTTGACCAGAGTGTCTCTCCCATTGAGGAAGAACCTATACGTATTGAGTGACCTTACGTTATCAGAGCTTTGATACACACCTTGAGT
Source organism: Lissotriton vulgaris (assembly GCF_964263255.1). NCBI lineage: Eukaryota > Metazoa > Chordata > Amphibia > Caudata > Salamandridae > Lissotriton > Lissotriton vulgaris. The sequence continues at coordinate 1,120,349,337 of NC_141691.1, read as the reverse complement.
TAGCTCGCTGTATAAACAATTTGAAACTCCTCATTGTGCATTTGCCTCCTTACCTAGGAGTAATATCAACCATCTTAAATGTCTTACAAATATCTGAATGTTTGTATCGGACTTGTATTGTTACTTATGATTTTAATATAACAAAAACCTTTTTTATCCACAGTGTGTGTGTGTCCCCGCCCCCTGGTCTTCCTCGCCCTGATGAAGGTGCAGCCTGAATAGGCCCTGCATCGAAACGCGCGTTGGCGTGACCCACATTAATGGCCCCAAGTGTAGTCTTTGTTAAACCACTCTGTCCACCTCATCTCCATGTTGTAACTCTAGTTCTAGCAGCCACAAGATATTTCTCCTGCAGGCCTTAATGTACCTCTATAATTTTATGTGTGTGATTGTATAATTATTGTAGTGAGTGAGTCTGAGAGTGAATGTATTTTTAGTGGATGACTGTGGAAGTGTGTGGGACCTGAATGAATGCATTTTGCTTAACTCCAATTATGATATGTATTATGTAAGATTCCAAATTAATGTATATGTATATACACTGGATCACAGGTTTGTCCATGAAATGAACAATCATCTTACATTTTGAAGGTAATTAAGGCCTCACACTTCCTCAGAAAAAGTTGCAGTCCCTCATGTTTTTCTGGTTACTTTGATGCTCAAAGAGGCCATTTTGAAGGAGCCTGAGCTCTCTCTAAATGATATTACCCTCCCAAGTTAGCTATATATATTAGTGAGAATGAAATCTAACATGCCCAACATAACCAGACATTCACCCTAGCCCTTTTGGTACACTTGGTTTTTCAGCAGTAGTTACATGTCTCACAGCCTCTATGTCTTTAATGAGGCAATATTGATAACCAGCACCTCCACTTAAATATTGTCGCTACATTAGTGGTGCTTGCATCAATGCTTAATGCTCATTATCAGCTGGATTCAAAGTGACTTAGGTTATGGTGAGATCATGTTCCGTGTATTACAAGTATTCCTGACCAGTATTTGTCTCTATGCTTTTAATTCGTATCCTTGTGTCAATTTTCGGAACTACAGAGAACCCCTGAATGGAGTGATGTGATTGGTATAGAATGCAGGCCTAGGATGTGTGACAGAAACATATTACTGCAACTCAGGCACTTCACACATATTCCATCCACTCTCTGTGGTCTTGCACTGGTAGAGTGGCTACATATACACGTGAAGGTGGTCTTGTTCATGTATCTAGGCAAAATGATCTTTCTGTTCATTGGAGTATTTAGAAGTTAGTTTCGTTGGGCGAGGCAAAGGTCCTCAATTAAAACTAATAAGGGCCACCAACAAGATTAATCCTAAAAACCATTAAGAGTGCTTATATACATGTTTGCCTAAAATCTCTGAATCTGACTTTGTATGTAGATAGATATAAACATACATACAAAGTCAGATTCAATATTTTCAGCAAACAACGCTGCTTTGCACCGAAATCTTGTTGGACAGATTTGTGTGTTTGGCAAGGTGCAAGGTCTGTTTTTTTCTGTGTCACTCCCATTCATATTAAACAGCATCAGTGAATGGCCAGATGGGTGGCAAAACAAATACAACTGGGGCACGGGAACATAGGAATCCTTACCCCCATAGGTACACCATTGTTTCTTGGCAGAATTTTATGAAATTAGTTCTAGTGTGCTGAAGGTTGCACAAACCACAATAGCTGACATATTTTTAACTAATGTTTTTGAGTGAAGATTGCTCATGTACAGCTCCATTACGTGAAACTTTGTTCTGACAGTGATCTGAAATGCCCTAAAGTCCCAATGGTTTTACGGCGCAGTACACCCAGCTTCCCAGTCAGAGAACATGTTGGGGACTGTGGTAAGCAAGATTGGTCATTTTCTCAGTATAAATAAGAGGCGTTGCCCAAAATGTCAAGGAATGTTCATTGAGAAAGGAGACTTGCTGAAAATCAGATAGACAACTTTATTTAGACATTTTTTGCACCACATGTGTGCCCCATTATTTCTGCACATGCAGTTTCGCCTGGTGGTCTTTATTCCTACCATTGATCATAAACTTTGCAGCAGTTGTGCCAGTTGGTAAACCTTCTCCGCCAACATTCAAATGTTTGTCTTTCTCTTTTTCCCTTTTTAATTTAGAACCATCAGTGGGTGGAATGTTAACCACTTCTGCCTCAGGCTATACCAGTTGTTAAGTGCCCTCTCCCTCATTATAGGCCCACACCTGCAGCTCAGGCTCATACCTTGGTTTCAGGGCCTTTAACAATCAGTATAGCCCTTGGCAGCGAGGTATAAGGTATTATAAAATACCTTGCTAATGCCTCTGGACTTATCTCCAACACACAATATGGCTTCTGAAGGGGTATGGTAACAAACAAGCAGTGATTATGGGTAAGTACATGAAGGCCAGGAAGGGGTCAACCCACCTGACTTTCATGGACTTATCCAGTGCTTTTGATACAGTAAATTGTGGGAAGCTGTGGAAACTAATGGAAAAAATGGGCTTCAAGGAACCTGTTGCGCAGGTTGCATGCCTCTTCTACTGCTGCCATTCATTATGGTCCTGAGGGAGAGAAGACTAGGCCAATTGCTTCTACAGAGGGAGTTCACCAAGGTTGTATCCTGGCTCCTTTTTTATTCCTTTTATATACAAATGGGTTGGAGTCATTTCTGCTAGAGCAGCAATTGGACTTTCCTTGCATAGGAGGTAAATCAGTACCCTTGTTTTCATATGCTGATTACACTGTTTTGATGGCTTTCATGGCCAACAGCCTCCAAAAAAAGCCTTAAATGTTTTTACTGACTTCATGTTGGCATTGGACCTAAAAGTGAATTTTTGTAAATCTTTTATCATGGTATGTTGTCCCAACCGAACCAAAACAAGGAAATTAGTGGTGAAGGAAAAGATTATCGATAAGGTGTCCAATTTTGCTTACTTAGGTAATGTTTTTAATAATAAATTGAATTGGGAGCAACTGATTGTGGCCAAGGTTCAACACACTAGCAGCATAGTAGAGGGGCTGTTCTGCTTTGCTTGCAAGCTGGGACATAAGCCAGTAGCGGAAATAATAATCCTATACAAATCTAAATGCCTGTCAGTAGCTACCAACGGGGCGGGTGTATGGGGGCATCATAAAAGTACTCAGATACAAATTTTGGAAATTACATTCCTAAAAAGATTATTAATGATCCCTATTAGTTCTACTGCATCTTTCTGTCACTCTGAAGTGGGGTTGGATTTTGTAGAAGATAGAATAAACATCGCCCCACTGATCCTCTGGGGGAATGTTTGGACCTCAGAGGACTTATCATTTTCAAGGAATATTCTTATACACTGTTTGAACCTTGAAAAGGCTCTTGCTATCACCTGGCTTCCATATGTCAAAGATATTTTTAATAAGATTGGGCTAGGGCACTATAATGATAATCCCGATTGTATAGAATCCAATATGAAATTGATCATAAAAAATGCATATTATGTCTAATCGGGATTTTGGAACACAAAACTGTCTTGACAGGCGCCTAAACCATCCGTAATTGTATTTGTCTTTCACTATGCATGTACAATCACGTTTCCTCATGACTAGATTTCGTCTTTGCACACTGCACTTTCTTGTGGCTTTTCCCAAACAGGCAAGTTGGTGTGAGAGACTAACTCCCTGTCTGTGCAATAATTCAGCCCAACAAAGCACAATGCACTTTGTGCTGTTTTGCAAGCTCTACAAAGACCCAAGGGCACGCTTTATCAAACCTGTCTTGAGCGAGATTCGACCCTGTTCTTACCAAGAGGGTTTTAACTATTTACGATCTTTATCTACTGCTGCTATTTGTATTGCTGTTCTTAACCTCATTCGAACTGCTTCATCAATTAGGAAACGCTATGAATTGTTACAGAAATTTAAGTTTTAAATGATTTTATAGCTTTATTTATTTGGTATTAATGTGCTGAAAATTGAAATGATTCATTAATTTTTATTAAATATGGAATTTGTGCAGGGGGAGTAAGAGTCATGTAGGAGGATATGTTTTGTGTTTTAAAGTTTTAAACCTTGAAGTCTATATATGTGTTTTGTGTCAGATTTTTTGCATACGTTTTTATATATATATAATTATTTTATGTATGTATGTAAACTTTTATGATTCAAATGAATCGAATAAAGTTATTTGACTGATTGACTATAAAATAACTTATTGGTGTTTGTACTGATTCTGGTGTCTTGTGCGACACCTATAACTGTAAGAGGATTTTTTCACTGTAGATGTAGGACTTCTAACACACATATGTCAGATCGATCAGTCAATCAATCAATCATACTTTAGTTGAATACAAGTTGTGTCCATAAAAGTGCAATGCACAATAATTAAATACATACAATACATACATAAAAACATACAAATAATTAAAATACACTCCTCTGTTAAAAGTACATGTAATACGAAATCCAGAGTTAAAACTCTTTAAAAAAGCCTATACAGTCTTCATGGTAGGACAAGCTCTTACAGGTCCTTTCCAAAAAGCGCCTAAATGGGTCGTTACCTCCTCACCCGCCAGAGAAAAGAGCATATTTAATGCATCGCTCAGATTACTAATACCTTGTTTTCTTAACAAAGGGATCAGCAATGCTTTGAATACATAACCTAAAACCCAGTGGGAAACACAATAGATATTTCACAGTACCAGCCCTGTAACGGATCAGAGGGCTACGTCCCCAGCATTCCCACACTATGGCCAGGTACCATTATCTGGATGACGTAATAACATATAAGTTGCCACACTCACCTTTAAAGTTTCACACTTACATTCTCTTAGAGGCAGCCTGATTATATAAAGCCTGCCATAGCTGTTTTTAATGAATATTTAGGTTATCAATTGGGGCAATAAAAACCCGTTATAAATTAACAGAGTGGAAACTAGATCCAATGCTAATTAGCCAGGGAATTTCCGTGCTTTTTTCACACTTGAGGCAGTCAAGGATGATATGCCTTCTCATTTTTCCAGATCGCTAGCCAAAATAAGGGCAGCAAAGCTTTAATATGATCCCCAATATATGGGATATCCATTTCCTAAAGGCAAACAAAGGTCGAAGAGGAAATAGGTGCCATAAGAGCCTTTCTGCAAAACCAATTTTCCTCTATCTGAATGGGATTGGAATTCTGGATACCCCACACGTCTGCACCATACATAGCTGTTGGCAAACATTGGGTTTTATGTATTTGCAATAATGGCAAGACTGCACCGCCTCCCCTAGGTTGTTGTAGGCTAAATAAAGTATCAATAGAATTTGACAATTTTAGCCTGCTATGTGCAATCTGTGGGGCCCACCAACCAGTAGCAGCAAATGTTAATCCCACATACGAGAAGATACTAGTAGTATTGTTGCCTACCGAGATAGAGGGCAAACAATATTTCTTAGGTCCATCGGACATAATAAAGAATTTAAAAAAAATGTGTTTGAAAATCCTGGGTAGCCAAACAAATCAACAAAACCTTGTGCTAGCTGTCTTAGGGCTTTCGGAGAACAAACCTTTTAAATGGTGTAGTCCGCATATGAAAGTGTCAGTAAGGGAAAGCTGTTGATTATTGAGACGTCTGGAGTCATATGCTTTAAAAACGGATGGAGATTATTATTGTATAAAATAAATAAAAGGGCTGCTAACACGCACCCTTGTCTCACTCCTCGACAGACATGTATTGCAGACGAAACCAAGCCCTCTGCAGTGATTCTAATTCTGGCCTTCATATCGGAGTGCAGATAAGCGGGAAAGTGGATCAGTGCATCATCCAACCCCTGAACCAAGAGGATCGACCAAAGCACTGAATGGTTTACACAGTCAAACGCTTGAGACAGATCCATAAAGTTAAATCTATAGGTGTCTGTTATGCAAATATGCATTTCCTGGTAGGTAAAGACAGTTTTAAACATTGCTCAACAATACCACGCCGAAACCGTATTGGCACGGATATAAAACATTCTTATCCTCTGCCCACTCTCTAATATGGTTATATAAAATGTTTCCGAGAATCTTAACTGTAGTTTCAACAAGGGAGATTGGTCTATAACAGTTAGGCTGGGTACAATCTCCCATTTTTTAAATTGGCACAATAATGGAGGTTGACCATGCACTAGGTAGTGGTGTGTGGGTCAGGCTGTTGAACACGTTCACTAACACAGGTGCACAAAACTCAGGAGAGGGCCCTCTCACTCATTATAGGCCCATAAATGTGGCTCAGCCTTACAACTGGGGTTCAGGGCCTTTAAAACCCATATAGGCCTCTGTAGCGAGGTATAAGGCTTTATTATAAAATACCCTATTGGTGTTTGTACTGATTCTGCTGTCTTGTGCAACACCTACAGCTGTAAGAGGATTTTTTTCTCAGTAGATGTAAGAGGATTTTTCACAAATTTGTCTGACTTCTAACACACTCACATATGTTATCTTATGTTATGTTAGCGCATATTTATAGAGCGCACAGCTACTCCCTGGAGTGTCCCGGCGCTAAAAACATCCACACATCACGTAACATAGAACAAAACCAAACCACTGCCAACAACTCACAACTGGAAGATCCACGTTTTATGACTTTTCCTGAAGGAAAGAAGATCAGGACTGTCTGATCAAGAAAGGAAGACTATTCCACAGCCGTGAGGCAGCTGCATGAAAAGATCCACCCCCTATCCTGGCCTGTGGCACCCTGGGGGTAATGATCAAAAGTTGAGATGAAGATCTCAGGTTGCGCTGAGGGACATAAGGCTGAAATCTGTCCCTGAGATAAGGGGCACCTATCTTATGGAAGGCTTTAAAAACCAGAAGCAAGGCTTTAAACTGAATTCTTTTCCGTACCGGAAGCCAATGAAGTAAAGACAGGAGCTGGGTGGTATGGGTTCTAGATCCTGTCAAAAAAATGGCTCTGGCTGCTGAGTTCTGGTTCACTTGTAGTCGGCTCAGCAGATATTCAGGAAGGCTGAGATACAAGGAATTAACATAGTGCAATCTAGACATTATCAATGCCTGGACCACTGTTTTCCTGTAGGGGATAGAGAGCAATGGCAGGAAATTTTGCAATATATATATATAAAACTGATAAAAAGCATACCATATGGAGAATTTCTCCGTATGAAGAGGAACTGTTCAATGAGTGAGGAAATGGAAAAGAAATTTAAGATCGCTTCCTGGAACGCGGATATAAACATATTGATATCGTACAAGGGGAACAAAAAGCAAGATTGAAATCAAGATTGGAAACACTGAATAAGGGGAACAGAGATGGAACAATAACAGAATCACATAACAAAGAAAAGCTCATGCAAACCGAACAAGGAAAGGAAGAACGACCGCGGATGATTGCAACCTTCAGTAAGGAAAGTTACAAAATTCAAAAAATTCTATCAAAATACTGGCATGTCTTAATGAAAGACCCGGACATAGGAACTGAAATTGGAACGGGTCCACTAATCTCATATCGGAGAGCGCTGAATCTTTCGGACCATTTGGTGCGAAGCCATTTCTCAACAAACAAACCTGCGGATTGGCTCCAAAAGTGGAGCAATGGCTTTACAAAATGCATAACATGCAAAGCATGCAAGATAGGACAAAATACCACCACCTTAAAAGACCCTTCAGGGAAAGACTTCATAATTAAGACCAAGATAACTTGTGAATCATTATTTGTAGTCTACATGTTGAGATGTTGCTGCGGAAAGGAATACATAGGCAGCACAAAATGCCCTTTGAAAAAGAGAATACTGGAACATATCCGGGCAATTCAGAACAATGATAATACATATGCCATGGCAAAACATATCAGAACTCATATTGGAAAAACATGGCAAGACATAAAATATCTGGGCCTGGCAACAATCCCGAAACAAGAACGAGGGGGAGATAGACTACTAAAATTGAGAAGACTGAAGTCCAAGCTCATGATAAAATTTAAAACAAAGCATCCATTGGGTCTGAATGCAGATGAAGAGATGCATGTCCATCTGTAGAAATGGTAAAATGACATTGAAAGGGTAATACTGTTATAGCGTGTACTGTTTGATCATAGTAGGAACTACTGTACGGATTGATGCACAAATGTAAATAATGAAAGGGCCTTGAATAGTGAACAGCATATGAGTGGGTAATAGGTGGGGTAAAGGGCACTCAGCCCGAGTAATCAATGCGACATCACCCAGTGAATACTCAAAAAACCATTTTTGTTTAGCATTTATGATTTTCCATGATCAAACACATAATAAATATCCTACTAAAGGATCATACATGTTAAAGAGTATCACACTAGATAAGCATCCCCACAATTATCCCAGTTGAAACATACTGAAAATGAACTTTAACAAACAAAGTTATGTTGACAAAACTACAAGGCCCATAATGCATCACCCTATAAGCTAAAGGGTGAGAGTATAAAATGTGGAAATTGAAAAGGGACTAATGTAGAACACTGCAGTGATCAAGAACGTTTGTTCGAAACGCGTAGGAGTTTTGCGCTAGACCTGTGAAATAAACGAAATAACTGCTGCCAAGAAGTGTGCTGCATGATTTCTTGTTTCTGAATTAGACGGAGACACTCTCCCGGTCTCAGACGCGGGCACCGAAGATCGAGTTCCGTCTGCGACGGGAACAGTTGAGAGGAAATATATATATATAATTATATTTCCACAAAGTTCCCCAGATATGAGGCCGCACTCTTCCACAGGTAGGTGACAACACTTTTATTTTTATTTTGATTGGCAGCCTGCTTCACACCCCGTCGTTGTGCCCCCCCTGGACTGACGCGTTTCGAGGAGACATTCCTCTTCTTCAGAATCCAAAAGTGCAGGCAGCCTCTTTGCGTGCATCTGCAGGGTCCCCGTCTTCCTCATTTGCATATTTTTATTGGCCTCACATGTGCCGTTTTTGTGCCGCTTTCTGGGACCTGCAGTTCATTTATGCAGTCTTTGTACCCTCCAGTGGGTTTGGTGCCTACGCTGTCTTGTGGGGGCTATTTTCAAAGGCTCTCCATTAAGCCCCGAGTGAGACGCAGCCTGCCATATTAAATTACCTGCTTCACTGTTCGCTTTTCGAAAAATTCAAACGCGCAGTCTTTTCCTTTTTTCCAGGTTGGTGCGATCTCTCCACGGCCTATATATATATATAAGACCTACTGGCAGTCGCCAGTAGGTATATATAGTTAGGACCTAGTTACCATAGGAAATTTGAACATTCTATTGGGAATAACTTTGGCGCCGATTGAGGGATCTGCCTGTAATTTTCCTTAAACTTGCCTCGCTACACTCCGCTCCTTCCCTGAAAGTTTCGGGGGGATTCGTCAAGCGGGCCACATGTTAATTTCCATAGGGACATTCTGACGGTACACAGTCAAAATATTGAGAATTAAATATCGACCTACCAAAATATCGTGTTAGAAATTTCGAAGGTGCAGAATATCCATGTCAAGAATATCGTTGGACAGAATATCGACCCTAAGGTAAGTAATATCGAAATTCTTCATATCGATGTAAGTAATATCGAAGTTAGTAATATCGATAGCATATATATCGATGTTACTAATTTCGATGACACTAATATCGATATTTGTATTATATTTTTGTTTTTTATTATGTATGTGTTATATGTTTTACTTAAGTATTTAAAATAATTAATATTATATGTGTATTAATTATACATATTAATACATTTATTTATAAGCAAATTATATGTTTTAGTACCGGAGCGGGTTGTGGGTTTATAGGGGAATAGGGTGGGAAGTAATTTAATTATGTTAAATTGATTATTAATTAGTAGGATTTATTAATACATTGTAATTAATTGGTGATTATTTTTAATTAATTGGAAATTTATTTTAGTAGTTAATAATAATTAATTTTAAATAATTGGTAATTACATTTAATTAATTGGTAAATCATTTTTATTAATTGATTAATTGATAAATATGTTCTGTAGCGGGTTGTGGGTTTATAGGGGAATAGGGTGGGAAGTAATTTAATTATGTTAAATGAAAAATTAATTAGTAGTTATTAAATAATTTTAAATAATTGGTAAATAAATTTAATTAATTGGTATTTCATTTTAATAATTTGATTAATTGATATATATGTTCTGTAGCGGGTTGTGGCTTTATAGGGGAATAGGGTGGGAAGTTACTTAATTATGTTTAATTAATTATTAATTAGTAGGAATTATAAATTAATTTTAATTAATAGGTAATTCATTTTAATTAATTGGTAATGATTTTTAATTGATTGGTAAATAATTTTAATAAATTGATAAACACAAAAATGTATTCTGTTGTGGGTAGTGGGTTTATAGGGGAATAGGGTGGGAAGTAACTTTAATTTAATTAGGTAATAATGTTTTTACATTTTTTTTTTAATAATATAATTGTTAATGAATTAATAATTGGTAATTAAATATTATAAAATGGTTTTTTTTAATATTTATTTTTGGTTAAATATATTTAGCTAATCATGTTTTTTTTTATTATGTATAGGTATTGTATATGGTTTATATTTATTTAATAGTTTATATTATTATAATTAAAAAAGCTTTTATTTATAAGTATGTTATTTTAACCCCTACGCTATCCAACACTTTCCCTACTGTTGCACTCTCTGGAGTAGGAATAGTAATTGTTACCCCTACGCTATCAAACATTTTCCCTACTGTTGCACTCTCAGGAGTGGGAATAGTAATTGTTACCCCTACGCTATCCAACACTTTCCCTACTGTTGCACTCTCAGGAGTGGGAATAGTAATTTTTACCCCTACGCTATCCAACGCTTTCCCTACTGTTGCACTCTCTGGAGTGAGAATAGTAATTTTTACTCCTACGCTATCCAACGCGTTCCCTACTGTTGCACTCTCTGGAGTGGGAATAGTAATTTTTACCCCTACACTATCCAAAGCTTTCCCTACTGTTGCACTCTCTGGAGTGGGAATAGTAATTTTTACCCCTACGCTATCCAACGCTTTCCCTACTGTTGCACTCTCTGGAGTTGGAATAGTAATAGTTACCTCTACGCTAGCCAACGCTTTCCCTACTGTTGCACTCTCAGGAGTGGGAATAGTAATTGTTACCGCTACGCTATCTAACACTTTCCCTACTGTTGCACTCTCAGGAGTGGGAATAGTAATTTTTACCCCTACGCTATCCAACGCTTTCCCTACTGTTGCACTCTCTGGAGTGGGAATAGTAATTTTTACTCCTACGCTATCCAACGCTTTCCCTACTGTTGCACTCTCTGGAGTGGGAATATTAATTTTTACCCCTACGCTATCCAAAGCTTTCTCTACTGTTGCACTCTCTGGAGTGGGAATAGTAATTTTTACTCCTACGCTATCCAACGCTTTCCCTACTGTTGCACTCTCTGGAGTGGGAATAGTAATGTTTACTCCTATGCTATCCAACACTTTCCCTACTGTTGCACTCTCAGGAGTGGGAATAGTAATTTTTACCCCTACGCTATCCAACGCTTTCCCTACTGTTGCACTCTCTGGAGTGGGAATAGTAATTTTTACTCCTACGCTATCCAACGCTTTCCCTACTGTTGCAATCTCTGGAGTGGGAATAGTAATTTTTACCCCTACGCTATCCAAAGCTTTCCCTACTGTTGCACTCTCTGGAGTGGGAATAGTAATTTTTACCCCTACGCTATCCAACACTTTCCCTACTGTTGCACTCTCAGGAGTGGGAATAGTAATTTTTACCCCTACGCTATCCAATGCTTTCCCTACTGTTGCACTCTCTGAAGTGGGAATAGTAATTTTTACTCCTACGCTATCCAACGCTTTCACTACTGTTGCAATCTCTGGAGTGGGAATACTAATTTTTACCCCTACGCTATCCAAAGCTTTCCCTACTGTTGCACTCTCTGGAGTGGGAATAGTAATTTTTACCCCTACGCTATCCAACGCTTTCCCTACTGTTGCACTCTCTGGAGTAGGAATAGTCATTTTTACTCCTACGCTATCCAATGCTTTCTCTACTGTTGCACTCTGTGTAGTAGGAATAGTAATTTTTACTCCTACGCTATCCAATGCTTTCCCTACTGGTGCACTCTCTGGAGTGGGAATAGTAATATTTACCCCTATGCTATCCAACGCTTTCCCTACTGTTGCACTCTCTGGAGTGGGAATAGTAATTTTTACTCCTACGCTATCCAACGCTTTCCCTACTGTTGCACTCTCTGGAGTGGGAATAGTAATTTTACTCCTACGCTACCCAACGCTTTCCCTACTGTTGCAGTCTCTGGAGTGGGAATAGTAATTTATACTCCTACGCTATCCAACGCTTTCCCTACTGTTGCACTCTCCGGAGTGGGAATAGTAATTTATACTCCTACGCTATCCAACGCTTTCCCTACTGTTGCACTCTCTGGAGTGGGAATAGTAATTTATACTCCTACGCTATCCAACGCTTTCCCTACTGTTGCACTCTCTGGAGTGGGAATAGTAATTTTTACCCCTACGCTATCTAAAGCTTTCCCTACTGTTGCACTCTCTGGGGTGGGAATAGGAATTTTTACCCCTACGCTATCCAACGCTTTCCCTACTGTTGTACTCTCTGGAGTGGGAATAGTAATTTTTACTCCTATGCTATCCAACGCTTTCTCTACTGATGCACTCTCTGGAGTGGGAATAGTAATTTTTACCCCTACGCTATCCTAAGCTTTCCCTACTGTTGCACTCTCTGGAGTGGGAATAGTAATTTTTACTCCTACGCTATCCAACGCTTTCCCTACTGTTGCACTCTCTGGAGTGGGAATAGTAATTTTTACCCTTACGCTATCCAAAGTTTTATATAATTAATTGTAAAAATATTAAAAGTATATTTTAATTTTTTATATTTTTTACATTTTATTTATCGTATTGTTTTATGTTTGTAAATGTATTTGTAATTTAGAATATACTTTATTAATTTATAAATTAGTAAAATAATTATTACAACTTATTGTTCAGTACATATATATTATATATTTACTGTATATTTTTAATGAATGTTTTATTATTATATATGTATTATTTATTAATTTTAAACATTATTAGTTACTTTTAACTATGTAGATTTTATTTATTAGTGTTATATACTTTATTTTACATTTATATTTTAAAAGAAAAAAACGATATTTTTAACATCGATATTTTTTACATCTACATTATTTTTTCGATATTTTTGTACTTACCATGTTGTAGATAGGATGTCGATATTCTTGCCCTCGATATTTTTGACTCGATATTTCTGTAGGTCAATATTTTGGAGGTCGATATTCTGTCAGTGATCCCATTCTGACAAAGCTACAGCTCGAACGGCTGAACAGAGATACACCAGATTTGGCAAAATGGTAGGGACTGGTATGCAGCAGTGCCTTTTGTATGTTTGGTGTAAATCCCTCCAGTAGTTTTTGAGAAAATTGAATGTGAAATTGAGTCCAATGCAATTTTCCATAGGACCTTTAGACACAGCTACAGCCCGAACGGCTGAATGGAATTACTGCAAACTGGGCAAAATGGTAGATCCTGGTATACAGAAGTGCCTTTTGTATATTTGGTGAAAATCCCTTCAGTAATTGTTGAGAAAATTGACTTTTTTCAAATTATATATCTATGGGGGGGCACGGTACGCGCACGGGCTTGCTCCGTCCTTGCACTGTTCTTTTACGTGCGCGGACCTTAACGTGCGCGCGCTGGATTCTGATTGGCTGTTGGACGTCTGTCAACATTCCAGTCAGTCGAAAAGAGGAAGTGCTGTCCGCCATCTTGTTTTTGTGGCAGATGATAGTGCTCGTAAACAGAAGTGTAATAGTTGACAAGGAGGCAGGGTAGAGATTCCTGAGCCCCCTAGGTTTTGTCATGGGGTCTGTAAAGGACCCCGAAGGTTAAAAAAAATGAAAACATTTTTTTTTTTAATTCGCGGGGTCCGCGCACCGTGTGCGGACTTCGGCTCAAAAAGACAAAAAAGGAATACATTACAATAAGAAGTTTTAGTGTTTAGATGTTGGTTGAGTGCAACATTGAGTGATGACTCTTTCACCTTTGGGTTTAGGTAGGTGTTTTGGGGAGAGTTAGTATGGTAATTGGTAGAGAGCATTGGGGGTAAGTTGAACATTATGTGAGTTTGAAAGTGTTGATAATTTGCACCAATTAAAATATTACTTTGGTTTTGATTTTGTGTGTGATAAAATGTGATTGGCTTGGTATGTGAATATGTATGAGAAATGAGAGGGAAACACAGTCATTTTGAGATTTTAGTGTTTGAGGTATACTTCTGAGGTGTGACATTGACACAGAATTTACTGTTCAACAATTTTCTAGAAGGTGAGTTGTTAATTTGTAAGGAGTACTAAGGTAGATCTGGTTGTACTCAGATGAGGGCTGTAAATGAAATGGCATTTGTAAAGCTTGCAGTTTAGAAAAAAAGAGGATGACATTCACTGCACTTGAAATTTAAGAAATGATTAGTGCTTTTTGAAAATGCAGTACAGCATATTAGGATGCATAGTTCTGTTTTTTAAAAGAAGGAATTCTAATGGTTCAGAAAAGGTCATTGAAAGGAACATTGCACATGATTAGCTGTTTGTTACATTGCTTATGCTCTGCATTTCCCTTGCTTGGATTTCCCCATTGCTTAGCCACTGCATCTAGAAGAATGTTTGATGACACACTAGAATGTTTGGAACCTGACTGCTCTGAGCAGAGGCAGTTGATGGCAGACAGGCTGAGAGAGAGAAGAACTGCTCCTGGTGGGGTTTTTATTATTACATCGGTGCACGTATGGACCTTGAGCCACTCTGAAGTGACGGAGCTGACGTGCCGCCATATTATGTTGGACTGCTGGGGTTTCATTTGAGCTCTGTGTTTAGTGTCCTTGGAGGTCTTCAATTTAAAAATGTTTTCCTCAGCATTTTGGAATATCTCAAGCATGACTGTCAACATGAGGTAAAACATTTTTTTTGGGCCTTCTGGATTATTTCAACATGACTGTTTTTGTTTTCATCTGAGATTCAAACGTCCCGCTCGCACATCGTATTTGCCTGCATTTTCCCGGTGACAGGCACACCTTTGTCTTTAAAGAGATTCCGTTTTAATTTCAACACATCTTGCCTGTCTGCAACTTTACTCGGTGACAGGCACACCCTTGACTTTAAGGAAGTGGTGTTATTATTTAATAAAACCTTCCTGTTTATGCTTTTGTTTTATATTTTAGGAATATTTACAGAGTAACGTTTTATTTAACCTGCAAATGTTTTTCATTTATGTATTTCTGGGAAGACTGCACATCATTTTAGTTGCCATGTTTTTTTTTTCTTATTATATGAGTTGCATGTGTGTACTTTGTATGTGTGTACTTTGCATGATGTATTTTGAATATGGGAGCCATGTTTATGCTCAACGTATGTTGAGGTGCCCTATCATTTTTTATTCAGATTTCTGGTTTTAGTTATTTATGGAGTGAGCCATTATTATGCTCTACTTTTGGTTGTGGTGCTCAATTAGTTTTTTTTTCTCTCGTGTTCATTTGCAGATATTTTTGATTCTGATATGCTGATTTGAACCACAAGTGTGCTCAATTTGTTTTGAGGTGTTCAATGCTATTTTGTTTTTCTTGAAGATTAATTGTTCAGGTGTTTGAACTTATTAGAGTGTATTTTTGCTGGAGCCACTTCGGTGCTCATGTTTGAGGCGCTCCATTTTGGATATGTACTTTTGGGGGAGCCACTTCGGTGCTCATTTTTGAGGCGCTCCATCCTTTTCAATTGTTTAATGTTGTGAAGAGCCGTAGGTTGCTCAATTTTCTGGTTTTGGACTCTGAGGGGTTCAATTGTTTAATGCTGTGAAGAGCCGCAGTTGCTCAATTTTCTTGTTATGGACTCTGAGGGGCTCAATTGTTTGATGTTTAGAAGAGCAGTAGTTGCTCAATTTTCTTGGTATGGACTCTGAGGAGTTCCATTGTTCAATGTTGTTAAAAGCCGCAAGTTACTCTATTGGCTGATATGAACCACGCAAGTGCTCTAATGTTTAGAGGAGTTCATATTGTATTTATTTTGTTGTGAAGAGCCGCAAGTTACTCTATTGGCTGACATGAACCACAGAAGTGCTCTAATGTTTAGAGGAGTTCATATAGTATTTATTTTGGATATGGAGGTTGTCGAAGATTATATGAACATCTGTTTAATTTTCCCTAGGAAGGGGGATGGGGTCACTATATTTGTGAATGCAATTATATTTGAGTATGCAATTGTGAATATATTTGTAAATGCAATCCTTATTATATTTCAACTGTTATATATTTAAGAATGCAATGCAATGTGTTCCATTCATATGATTTGTACATATATTCTCTTATCTTTGTTTGTTGTTTTCTAAGGAAGGGGGATGTGTTACATCTTGCTTATGCTCTGCATTTCCCTTGCTTGGATTTCCCCATCGCTTAGCCACTGCATCTAGAAGAATGTTTTATGACACACTAGAATGTTTGGTACCTGACTGCTCTGAGCAGAGGCAGTTGATGGCAGACAGGCTGAGCGAGAGAAGAACTGCTCCTGGTGGGGTTTTTATTATTACATCTATTGATCATTTAATTGTTAACTTAACTTGGATTAACCTACAATAAATCATACCTACTTATACTTACTGGATTCAAGCACTTTATTTGCTACACTGTTATATTGAAAGGCCAAAGAATCTTGCTGGATTCATTTGCAACATAGTATGATGAACTTTTTACCTGTGTCCTTCTTAGGTGGGAGTTACCATAGTAACAGGTTGAATGAGCACTAGGGGGATGGGTGAATATTATGTGAGTTTGAAAGTGTGGGAATGTAGAACCAATTGAAATGTTAGTTTAGTTTTGAAATAGTGTGGGAAGACATTTCATTGGTTAAGACCTGAGATATGTGTGAAGAATGAGTGGGAAAGTGTGCCAGTGTCTGAGCTGCATTTCAGAGATTCTGCTTAAGAAAATCTGCTGTGTGTTTGACACTGTTCTATATTTTCAAAAGCGATTTTAAAGGTGAGTAATATAGAGAGAGTGCTGTTTGCAGTATTGGGAAGCATCACAAGCATATTGGGCTTCATTACTGTTGTATTTTGAAAATGAGTCAGGTTTCTGCATTGTAGTGTAGTGCTCATTTAAATGGGTTGTGCTCTGTGTGTAAAATGATTTACCATGCTAAATGTTTTTTGATAAAATGTGTGGCTTAAAGATTTTTGACAAGGATCACAGTGAGTGTCTGTGTGAATTAAGGAATTATATTTTCACCTTTTTCCATAATGTTAACTGATTGGTGCATATTAGAAATTACATTTTGAAATGAGTTAGGTTTCAGCAATGTAATGTAGTGCATACTGAAATGGGCTGTGTTCTGTGTCTAAATCGATTTACCATGCTAAAGGATTTTTGCTGAAATGTGTGGCTATAATATTTTTCACAAGGGTCACACTGTGTGTGTATGTGAATTAAGGAATTATATTTTTATCTTTTTCCATAATGTTAGCTGTGTGTGCTTACAGTTTGTAGCTTTTAGTTTATAGGGTAGACTTCTTTTTAAATTGTTTTTAATGCTTGGATTTAATGCTGGTATGGAGATAGTGTAATGGTTTCATTGGACTTCTAAATATGCTCCTTTTTTAGAAGTGTCTTGCGCAACCTTTAACATGGGTGCAAGCAGTGAATGTATGGAGAGGGATAGGAATAGCAGATAGAAAAAAAATATGAAATGGTGTGGGAGATGCATAAAGGATTTCACTAATGGCATCAATTGAGATGGAATATAAGATAAAGGGGGGCATATTTACAAGCCCCTTGCGCAATGTAGTGCATATTGAAATGGGCTGTGTTTTGTGTCTAAATCGATTTACCATGCTAAATGATTTTTGCTGAAATGTGTGGCTATAATATTTTTTCACAAGGGTCACACTGTGTGTATGTGAATTAAGGAATTATATTTTCATCTTTTTCCATAATGTTAGATGTGTGTGCTTACAGTTTGTATCTTTTAGTTTATAGGGTAGACTTCTTTTTAAATTGTTTTTAAAGCTTAGATTTAATGCGGGTATAGAGATAGTGTAATGGTTTCATTGGACTTCTAAATATGCTCCTTTTTTAGAAGCGTCTTGCGCAACCTTTAACATGGGTGCAAGCAGTGAATGTATGGAGAGGGATAGGAATAGCAGATAGAAAAAAATATGAAATGGTGTGGGAGATGCATAAAGGATTTCACTAATGGCATCAATTGAGATGGAATATAGGATAAAGGGGGGCATATTTACAAGCCCCTTGCGCAATGTTTGACAAGGGTGTAAGCAGAAAATGCATGCAGAGTAATAAAATTGGCACACTTATAAGAATATGAAATGGTGTGAGAGATGCATAAAGGATTTTACTAATGGCATAAATTGATATAGAATATACAAAAAAGAGAGGCATATTTACAAGCCCCTTGCGCAATGTTTGACAAGGGTGTAAGCAGAAAATGCATGCAGAGTAATAACATTGGCACACTTATAAGAATATGAAATGCTGTGAGAGATACGTAAAGGATTTTACTAATGGCATAAATTGAAATAGAATATACAAAAAAGAGAGGCATATTTACAAGCCCCTTGCGAAATGTTTGACATGGGTGCAAACAGAAAATGCATGCAGAGTAATAAAATTGGCACATAGAGAAGAATATAAAATGCTGTGAGAGATGCGTAAAGGATTTTACTAATGGTTTAAATTGAGATAAAATATACAAAAAAGAGAGGCATATTTACAAGCCCCTTGCGCAATGTTTGACATGGGTGCAAGCAGAAAATGCATGCAGAGTAATAAAATTGGCACACAGACAAGAATATGAAATGCTGTGAGAGATGCGTAAAGGGTTTCACTAATGGCATAAATTGAGATAGAATATACAAAAAAGAGAGGCATATTTACAAGCCTCTTGCACAATGTTTGCATGGGTGTAAGCAGAAAATGCATGCAGAGTAATAAAATTGGCACACAGACAAGAATATGAAATGCTGTGAGAGATGCGAAAAGGATTTTTCTAATGATATAAATTGAGATAGAATATACAAAAAAAGGCATATTTACAAGCCCTTTGTGCAATGTTTGACATGGGTACTAGCAGAAATGCATGCAAAGTAATAAAATTGGCACACAGACAAGAATATGAAATGCTGTCAGAGATGCGTAAAGGATTTTAATAATGGCATAAATTGAGATAGAATATACAAAAAAGAAAGGCATATTTACAAGCCCCTTGCGCAATGTTTGACATGGGTGCAAGCAGAAAATGCATGCAGAGTAATAAAATTGGCACACAGACAAGAATATGAAATGCTGTGAGAGATGCGTAAAGGATTTTACTAATGGCATAAATTGAGATAGAATATACAAAAAAGAGAGGCATATTTACAAGCCCCTTGCGCAATGTTTGACATGGGTGCAAGCAGAAAATGCATGCAGAGTAATAAAATTGGCACATAGACAAGAATATGAAATGCTGTGAGAGATGCGTAAAGGATTTTACTAATGGCATAAATTGAGATAGAATATACAAAAAAGAGAGGCATATTTACAAGCTCCTTGTGCAATGTTTGACATGGGTGCAAGCAGGAAATGCATGCAGATTAATAAAATTGGCACACAGACAAGAATATGAAATGCTGTGAGAGATGTGTAAAGGGTTTTACTAATGGCATCATTTGAGATGGAATATAAGATAAAGAGGGTCATATTTACAAGCCCCTTGCGCAATGTTTGACATGGGTGCAAGCAGAAAATGCATGCAGAGTAATACAATTGGCACATTGGTAACATCATGGAAAAAGATGAAAATATAATTCCTTAATTCACATACACACTCAGTGTCAAAAATCTAAAAGCCAGTCATTTCAGCAAAAAACATTTAGCATGGTAAATCGTTTCAGGCACAGAGAGTGAGATGACACATACACACAAACAGACAGATGGTGCAGGCAGAGAGGTATATGAGACACACAAAGAGAGATGGGATCCCGGGATGCCAGGTATTGTACCACACAGGCGCGTAGGATGGCGAAGACAGCGAAGATAGCAGAAGATCGAAAGATGATGCATCGCGAACATGTTACTACATTGACCAGAGTCCTTAGGGGCGACACCGCCGTTGTGTGAGTAGTGTGCGACCCCACCCCCATTTGTAACCTAAAAGCTCCCTTGAGCAGCGGGCTGAAGAGCCTGGGATCCCGCACCTACGTGCCTGTGTGGTACTATACCTAGCAGATATTGGCAGCCATCGGCAACCCCAGAACACTGCCTATCCCTGCTGACAAGGGGTGATACCCCGAAACACGTGTCCAGGGATAGCGAAGACAGCGAAGATAGAAGAAGATCGAAAGATGATGCGTCGCGAACACGTTACTACATTGACAAGAGTCCTTAGGGGCGACATCGCCGGTGTGTGAGTAGTGTGCGACCCCACCCCATTTGTAACTTTAAAGCTCCCTTGAGCAGCGGGCTGACGAGCCTGGGATCCCGCACCTACGCGCCTATGTGGTACTATACCTGGCAGATATTGGCAGCCATCGGCAACCCCAGAACACTGCCTATCCCTGCTGACGAGGGGTGATACCCCGAAACACGTGTCCACGGATGGCGAAGACAGCGAAGATAGAAGAAGATCGAAAGATGATGCATCGCGAACACGTTACTACATTGACCAGAGTCCTTAGGGGCGACACCGCCGGTGTGTGAGTAGTGTGCGACCCCACCTCCATTTGTAACTTTAAAGCTCCCTTGAGCAGCGGGCTGATAAGCCTGGGATCCCGCACCTACGCGCCTGTGTGGTACCATACCTGGCAGATATTGGCAGCCATCGGCAACCCCAGAACACTGCTTATCCCTGCTGATGAGGGGTGATACCCCGAAACACGTGTCCAGGGATGGCGAAGACAGCGAAGATAGAAGAAGATCGAAAGATGATGCATCGCGAACACGTTACTAAATTGACCAGAGTCCTTAGGGGCGACACCGCCGGTGTGTGAGTAGTGTGCGACCCCACCCCCACCAGTCATTTTGTCCATGTGGAATGCTGACATGGATATTCAATATGTTGCTGACAACTCTATTGCTGTGGCTCGATATGTAACGTCTTACATCACAAAATCAGAAAAGACAGAACTGAAGGAAATGTGGGAGGATATTTTGCATGAAAAGAGCCTAAGTAAGAAATTATACAGTTACGGTTTGAAGATGTTGTCGCATTGAGAAATTGGAGCATATGAATGTTCAGATCGGTTATCATCAGCAAGTCTGTATGCCAAATCGAGATCCATCATTTGGGTGAGTCTAGGTCTTGCTGCAACACGAAACCGAGTTTTGAAGTCTGCACAAGAAATTGAGTATTTGGCGGAGTTTCACCCAAACAGTACAGATATTTGGAAGACAAATATGTTGGATACATATTATCCAAATAGAAGTATTCATCTTGAGAATGTTTGTCTCTATGAAGTACTGCAAAGCTATACTTTTAAGAGAAATATGACAGAAGATATCAATAAAGGAGTATATGCTGTAATTGGATGTGAAGGATGTCTGGTGAAACAAAGAAAAGGACGTTTGATTAATCATCGTAAATTGAGTTGCGAATCTCCTGATAAAAGGGAATTTTACTATTTAGCTCTTTTGCAACTCTTTAAGCCATGGCGTTCAGAAAAGGAACTACTTGGAGATTTTCTCTGTTTTGAAGATTCTTTCAATGCAACCAAGGATACCATAGCAATTCCTGTTTTTCCAAATTATCTGCAAATGTTGAACGATGAAATACAGCAAGAAGCTACCATTGCAGCAGAGATTGCTAGAGACAGTTCTCAAGACAGTCAAAGTTCTGTTTCGTTGAGTCAGGATCCACTAGGAAGACCAATTATCCAAAATGAAGCTGCCACTGCCATGGAAGAGGTGGAAAGAGCCATGGAACAAGCTCAAGAGGATGTAATTAATTTAGAAGATTTGGAAAATCAACTAAACGTGGAGCAGAAACAAATATATGATGAAGTCACAGAACAGATTGAGCATGGTTTACGTCATGATAAAAAAGAGTGCTCATGTATGTCATTTGAACCTGTCCGACTGTATGTGAGTGGAGAAGCCAGAACTGGGAAACGTTTTCTGATTAAATCAATTGCAACTTATCTGCAGAAAAGAACAGAGTCATCACTGTCTTGTGTTGTTACTGCTCCAACTGGGTTGGCAGCACATAATATTAAAGGGATTACTTTACATCTTTTATTGATGCTGCCAGTAGAGCATGATAATAAATTACAATACCACAAGCTATCTGGAGAAGCTTGTTGTGAAGTTGGTAGAGACTTACTACTTCTCACCCCTGAGGCGAAAAGCCGGGGGCTCTACGTGCTTTCCCTTTACTTCCTGGCATTTTACTGATAATATAGAACTGTTTGCAGCACTATTTTAAAAATTGTGTATATATTTTAGTCAGCCCGTTTTTAGCTGCTAAACACTCACTATTTGCTCGGGCAAGATCGACATTGGCCCGAGGCCCCCCGAGGACTTTGCCTGACCGGTGCAGCCGATTTTAGGGCTGACGCCGGCAGGGTAGAACGGTCGCCATCTTGGGGAGGAAGAAAGGAAGAGGTAGCGGTCCAGTTGTTGGACGCTACCCGAGTGGCAAAGGTATTTAAATCGCGCTCTCCCGCCCTACATCAGACTTACTACTTCTCACCCCTGAGGCGAAAAGCCGGGGGCTCTACGTGCTTTCCCTTTACTTCCTGGCATTTTACTGATAATATAGAACTGTTTGCAGCACTATTTTAAAAATTGTGTATATATTTTAGTCAGCCCGTTTTTAGCTGCTAAACACTCACTATTTGCTCGGGCAAGATCGACATTGGCCCGAGGCCCCCCGAGGACTTTGCCTGACCGGTGCAGCCGATTTTAGGGCTGACGCCGGCAGGATAGAACGGTCGCCATCTTGGGGAGGAAGAAAGGAAGAGGTAGCGGTCCAGTTGTTAGGACGCTCCTACTCCCCCCCCCACTGGATATAATGATGACATCCTCCCGTCCGCGCAGCGGGCGGGCGCAGCGGGCGCGCCGGCGGCGCGCCGAAGGCGCGCCAAAGGCAAGCCCGTCTACGCCCGTCCGCGGCAGTCCGGGGCACGGGGCCAGAACCCCTGCCTATCCCACCTCGCCTGCCACAACTCATATTAGGTACACTGCCAATGACTTGATTGCCTTACGCCCCAAGACTAATGAGAACTGCTGCCACACTTTGTCTGCAGACTCTCCCACCATGCATTGCGCGTCCTGCCATTTTACGATCATGAAGGGAAAGGATGTTAAGCTATTAGGAAAGACCTTGAAAATGTCACTACTTAACTGTAGATCCCTCAAAAAACACAGATCAGAAATACACGATCTTGTGTTAGATGGGGATCTCGATGTTCTTTTTTTAACCGAGACATGGCTTGACACAGCCTCGACTCCAGAAACCTTGGAGGCGGTCCCGGTAGGTTATAGCCTGCTCAGAATTGATAGAGAAAAACAGATAGGAGGAGGACTGGCCATAGTGCATAAGTGCGACCTACATTGCACCTTAGAGAAAACTACTCTGCTGAATAGTGAGAGTGGTTTTTTTTCGATAAAGATTAGTCCCAAAAGTAACATCAATGGACTTTTAGTATATAGACCTCCAGGTAAATCTTCACAATTTGCCACTCAGCTGATAGAACTTATAACGCAACATGCACTCCGACATAAGAAATTTCTCATTCTGGGAGACCTTAATTTTCATTTTGAAGATCTTAAATGCAGAGAGGCACAGGCCGTGATAGAGGCTCTGAATTCACTGTCACTAACACTGCAGTCACGATCTCCATCCCATCAACTAGGCCATCTTTTAGACCCTGTGTTTGCTAACTGGGAAGACCTCAAAATGAATACTCCGTTGCAGATCACATGGTCTGATCACTTTGTCATCCCCTTTGAGGTGCTAACTGTTCTACAGGATGGCAGTAAGATTAATTCTAATGTGCCCAACTCTAAACCTGTGAAACGCAGAGATTGGAAGAACTTTACAGAAGAAAAGTTTAAATCTGCCCTTGGGAGAGAACCTCCCCCCACCAACGATACCCTGGTTAAGGCATGGGAAGACTATGAAAAATGGATGTCCAGGGCTCTGGACACAGTAGCACCGTGGACATTTAAACCCCCTGTTAGAAAGACTCAAACGGCTCCCTGGTTCTCCAAAGAACTTAAGGAAGCTAAGGCCAAATGTAAAAATATTGAACGAGGATGGAGGAAAAACTATGATCCAGAGGACAAATTAAAATATAAAAATGAATTAAAAATCTATCATAAACTTATTAGAGCAGCTAAAGGTGTGCATTTTAAAGAACGTATTGAAAATGCAAAAAATCCCACTAAGGAACTTTTCTCTATATATAAAGAACTCACGGTGCCCACCAGACTTGAGGCTCTAGACACATACTCGAATGAGCTATGTGATGAGATTGCTGATTTTTTTGTGAAAAAAGTAGACTTAATACACGCTACTTTCACAGACAGCCCACATGACCATCACTCAATAGTGAGAAAGGTTCCCGATACCAAGCCCCTGTTGACAAGCTTCTCAGTCCCTAAGAGATCTGACCTGCTTCGGACTGTGAGAGAAATACACTCTGGATCCCCTCTGGATGTAATCTCCCCTAGTCGATGCACGGGAGCCCTTGATGGCATGATTGAGCAGATAGAACAGCTTATCGCTCTCTCTTTCCAGGAGTGCCATGTGCTGGAGGCTTGGAAAACCGCACAGGTAATACCCCTGAAAAAGAAAGCAAACATTCATATTTCTCAACTGCAAAACCTCCGCCCCATATCCCTCCTCCCCTTCTGTGGGAAAGTTGTGGAGAAGGTGGTGAATAAGCAACTTATGCAATTCATCGAAGAGAACTCTTGCCTCCACCCAACCCAGTCAGGTTTCAGAGCAGGTTATTCTACTGAATCTGCAGTCCTCTTTTCCACTGAACGCCTGAGACAACTTGTTGACGGAGGGCAGACAGCAGCGTTGGTGTTACTAGACCTCAGTGCAGCATTCGATACCGTGCTGCACTCAACGCTGCTGTCACGCCTCTCAGACATGGGAATAGAGGGACCAGCTCTGGAATGGATAAGATCCTTCTTGGAAAATAGGAGTTTTCAGGTTCATTGCCCTCCCTATAAGTCATCCCCCCGCAAGCTGAGGCATGGGGTTCCACAAGGCTCAAGTCTGAGCCCCACGCTGTTTAATATTTATATGGAGCCTTTAGCACATATTGTGGAATCCTATGGTGTGGATATCGTCACATACGCTGACGATACCCAATTGATAATTCAGCTTGCTAATAACCAGCCTGAGGAAGCCATTAATTTTTCCAATTGTATGAGAGCAGTGGCTGGGTGGATGAACAACAACTGCCTTCGCCTAAATGGCGAAAAAACCGAACTGCTAGTGGTCGGTAAATCTCTCTCTACCTGGTCGCAGGACTGGTGGCCGACGGAATTAGGGCCAATCCCCCGCTCAGCAGAGGTTGTCAGAAACCTGGGAATAATGATTGATGCGGAGCTTTCCTTCAAGCAACAAATTAGCAAAATCACTGGAAAATGCTTTGGAATATTAAAAACCCTCCGCAAAGTTCTCGACCTGCTCCCCTTTGGTGCCAGGAAGAAACTTATTCACGCCCTAGTCACGCCACACCTGGACTACGGCAACGCCCTTCTCCTTGGCCTGAGCAAAAAAGGCATTCAACAACTTCAGTGTGTCCAAAATGCCGCCGCCCGCTTGGTATTGAACCTTCCACGTAGGGCATCCGGTTCCACGGCATTGCGTAAACTTCACTGGCTCCCCATTGTGGAGCGTATCAAATTTAAGGCATTATGCATGGCTCACCGTATTGCCCAGGGAAAAGGTCCATACTACTTGCAAAAACTCCTTATCATCCATCGTCCTATCCGAAATCTTAGATCTGCTGGAGTGATGTTATTCAAACTCCCCCGAGTTCACAGATCCAGAATGGGAGGTAACTCCTTCCGTTTCTTGGCTAGCAAACACTGGAACAGCCTCCCCTTGAATCTTCGGATGGAGCCCTCCGAAACAAGATTCAGACAAAATCTAAAAACTCTTCTCTTTCCCAAGTAAATAGCTTTCTGATATATTCTAGGATTTTAGTGTAACTTGGTTTTAGCTTCATCTGAGAGCAGTAGTTTTTCAGCGCGGGGACACACCGTCATAGGTGTAACCAGGCGCTTAAGAAATGGTCTTATTATTATTATTATTAGAGTCCTGAAGAAAATGAAACTTCTTATCATTGATGAGGTAAGCATGGTTTCAAATGTGATGCTTTCTTTTGTGCATTTAAGAATGCAACAAATTCTTAAAACAGAGTATGATGTTTTATTTGGAGGCAAACACATCATTGTTTTTGGAGATCTACTACAGCTAACTCCAGTGAAAGGACAACCAGTGTTTAAGATGCTTACACATGAAGATACAAGAAAATGCCTAGGAAGCATTGGAAATGTGAATATTTGGTTATATTTTAAATATGCAGAACTGCTTCAAAACATGCGACAGGCAAAGGATAAAGATTATAAAAATATTCTACAAGATGTAAGAATTGGAAAAGTAACTGAACATGGTAAAGAAGCTTTACAGTCACAATTAATTTCAAATTTGTTTCCAAAGGAAAATATTCTCCCTGAGATTATTTATCAGAAAATTGCTGAAAACAAAACAGCAATATGCTTGATGCCAACTCTTCGAGAATGTTCAGTCTTCAACAACAAAATGTTAGAGTTAGAAAATCAAGAGATTGTGAAACTGGAAGCTATTGATAAAATAGAGCACGAAGGAGTTACTATTGTTTTGTCAGTAAAGTTGAAATCAAAGTTGAATTCTTTAGAGAAGACAATTTCTAAAACTGCTGGTTTTGAAAAGACTCTATATGTATGTTTAAATTGTCGTATAATTATACGACGGAATTTAAATGTGGAAAGAGGTTTAGTAAATGGAGCAATGGGTCATGTTGTTGATTTTGTGAATTACCGAAATAGAGATGGAATTGAATTTTTGAAAATTAAATTTGATGGACTTGAAGAAGTACAACAGTTTAGTCGTTGTTCTGTTCGATTTTTGCTTGTGAAAGATTTATATGTCCACCGAAAACAGTTTCCTGTTTCTTTGTCATATTCAGTAACTATTCATAAATCTCAAGGTTTAAGTGTAGATAGTGCTTTGATGAATATTGGAAGTTCTGTCTTCAAGGAGGGTATGGCATATGTTGCTTTATCTCGAGTCAGAACTTTATCTGGATTGTACTTGATTGATTTTGATGAGACAAAGATTAGTGCAGATCTAAATTGTGTAAAGGAATATAATAGGTTAAGAAGAGAGTATGCTCCAAATTTACCTCAATATCCTCTATTTGAAAATCATGTGGTAGGCCAAAAAAGAAGAAATGAGTAAAATAGTAGCAAGGCTGTAGCAAAAAAAAGAAAAGTAGATGAACCAGTAATTGTAAGCAGAAACAAAGAGGATTCTGTTGAAGATATTGTTGGATTTCAGTTTGAGAACAGTTCTGGTGTCAACTGCTATGCTAATGTAGTGGTTAATGTTGTTTTTTTTCTCAAAAGTTTGCAAGAACAGATTGTTGAAAATCGGGATCAAAGTTTTTGTTGTTTGTTGAATACTGTGTTTGAGAAATTTAGCAGTGATAGAACAAATATAGAAAGTGTTTCTGATATTCGAAATGATTTAGACATATGTTCTGGTATAACTCAATTTTCTCAGGATATTCAGCAAGATTGTCAGGAATTTCTAATGTACATGCTTGTTGTATTGCAAGAGGAAGGTTTGGATGTTGAAAATCTTTTTGGCCTTTCTTATAAATGGCAACATGTCTGCGATAATTGTTCCTTTTCAAGTAGTACAACAGTAGATCTTGAAAGATTTATATATTTGACTTTACCAGACTGCAAATCAGTGTCTTTTAATAATCTAGTTAGAGCAGCTGATCAAAACATGGTTTGTACCCAATGTAACTCTGCAATGCTATCAACATTATTTATACAAAGTTATGGACAGTACGTAATATTAAAGTTCCAACGATGTAGACCTGATGGAACTAAATTAACAACTTTAATAAAAAAATTTGTGGCTTCTCAATTATCAATTTGAGGAAGAACCTTTGTAACAGTAGCAATTATTTTCCATGATGGCCCTTCAACAACATCTGGACATTTTACAGCTTATTTAAAATGTCAAAAAGGCTGGACTTATTGTAACGATACTGTTTTGACTTTCCAAAAACATTTGTCTTTTGACTTAAAAAATTCTTACCTAGTGTTTTTACAACCTAAATTTTAGGAAAAGTAATTGGCCTAGAAAGATTGGAGCAATTAATAAAAGTTAGTCATCAGGATACTATATGGTGTTCAGATTCTGATAGTTTACTGGTTGTTTAAGGTTGTATGGACATGATACACATCCTTGGGTGGAGATATAAATATTGTTAGGTGTTACGAAAGACGTTGGAGCTTTTCATGCAGAAGGTTGGGAAATGGAAGGTCAAGAGTATTATTAAGTATTTTCCAAACCGAGGAATTTTTACGTACTATTTGGCCATGTGGGAAAATATATCAATGAAAAATGAGTTTCTCGGGTAAATGTTGATAATATATGTTTTTACATACGTTTGTAATGATACTCAATTGATTTTCAAACAACATTTGCCTTTTGACTTAACAAATTCTAACCTAGTGTTTTTAGAACCGAAATTTTAGTGAAAGTAATTGGACAATGAAGATTGGAGCAGTTAATAAAAGTAAGTGTGTTGTTCAAAATTAGTTTGTGAGTGAAAGTGATCAAGATAATTAGTAAACTGGTAGTTGTCATAGAGGTAGTGTAAGTGTATCACATAGTGAGTGATATCAGTATTTTAGGAAATGTTAATCAAGAGTAAGTCAGAGGTGCAAATATAATTATTGTTAGATGATGAAATAGATGTTGGACTTTTCATTTAGAAAGTCGGGTAAATGGAAGTTTAAAACTACTATTAAGTAATTTCCAAAAAGAGGACTTTCTGTATACCATTTGGCCATGTGGAAAGGTATGTAAATGAAGAATACGTATTTCGAGTAAATGTGGTTAATATATGTTTCTATATCACTTTAGTTTGAGAGTATAATAATGAGATACTGTATCTTAGAAATTGCTGTTTGGAAGAAAACATTTAAGATATGTTTTTCTAAGTTTTATGTTTTTTTTAAACACAATCATTTTGATTGTGTTTTCTTTTGCCCGCTGTGATATGATGAATAGTGTTGAACTCACTGTTTTTAGTGAAAATCAATATATTCTGAGAAAATCAAAAATAAACCATATAACATGTTGTACAAGTTAATTTGCATTTTGTATTGTGAAATATATATTATAACTGATTTGTTTACTCTCTTCCACAGATATTACATTTATAAGGTAAGTTCGACTAATAAAAAATACATTTTCATTACTTTTTTATTTATGTTTCTCTCTATCCTTCCCTTACTGCCTCTCTCTTAACCTCACTGCTTTCATCCCTTAAGTTTCTCACTCCCTTTCTCTTATGTTCACGTCCTTTAACTCATTCACATTTTGTCACTGACATTTTTTTGCTCCTTCACTCAGTCCCCTTCTCTCACTCTTTCCTTCACTCCCTCTATTTCCTCACTCTTTTACTTTTCTTGTCTCATGCTCATTTGCCTTTATTCATCCTCTATCACCTCTGTTTTGTCAAACTTACTGTCATTCTTTTACCCTACGTCACCCCTGTCCCCTTATTGTGCTTCCCTCACTTATCCTCATTCCCTATACTTCACTCCCCTTCTTCTTAGTCTTCTCACCCACTCATGTTAAGTCAGTCCCTTTGTTTCACTCCCCTTCACCTCTCTTTCCTTCCTTTGCCCACTCACTAATTCCCCTTCTGTCACTCACCTAACTGCAATTCAAACACACCTTTACAAAACTCCCTGTGTCCTCTTACTTTCTCTGTACTCTTCCATCACTCCCTCTCTCTTAGACTCACTGTTGTTAACGCACCTGCACTAATTCCCCCTTCCCTCTTCCTCATTTCCCTTCCCTAACTCCTCTTTCCTTTTTCTCCTGCTTTGTCTCTTGTATTGTGAATAATGTATTATAACTGATTTGTTTTTTCGTTTCCACAGACATTTCATTTATAAGGTAAGTACGACTGACCCAAAAAACTTTTTTATTTTTATTTTTGTCTATCCTTCCATCGCTCCCTGTCTCTTAGCGTGACTCTCTTCATCACCTCATTCTGTCACGTCTTTTCCCTCATCTACACTACCTCATTTTCCGTTCTTTGATCCCTCACTGAGTCTCCTTCTATCACTCCTTCCTTCACTCCCTGTGTGTAGTCAATCACTCACTCCCATTGTCTCACGCTCACTCGACTTTATCCACCCTCTATCATTTGTCTTTCTTCAACTTCACTGTCCTTCTCTCACTCACATCACCCTTGTTTCGTTAGGCTGCTTCCCTCAGTACCCTTTATTCCTATCTTTCACTCCCCTTCTCCTTTCTTGTTTCCCTCACTTACCTTTTCTCAGTGCATCTGATTTACTCCCCTTCACCTCGCTTTCCTTCTTTTGCTCCCTTACTCATTAACCTTCCCTCACTCACCTTACTCCACTTCACTTACTCCTTCTGTAACTCCCTTTGAACTCTGACATCCTCACTTCTCTTTCTTCACTGTCTCTCTGTTAGCCTTACTTCCGCTGTCTCTTCATTGTCTCACTGCCCTTCCTTTACACTCACTCTCTTTAACTCACCCACACTCCATCACTTGTCTTTCTTTGCTCCTTCACTCAGTCCCCTTCTCTCACTCTTTCCTTTACTCCCTCTGTGTCCTCACTCCCCTTGTCTCACGCTCATTCGCCATCTCTCTTTTGACTGTGCTATGTCTTCCTTTGCCTGTTCCATGTTTCTCTGTGTGTGTGCCATCTTACCCTCTGTCTGTACAATATATGCATGTGCGTGTGTCATCTTACCCTCTGCTTGCACCATCTCACCCTCTACTTGTTGTATCTCCTTCTCTGCCTGTACCATCTACCTGTGGCATGTGTCCCTCTGCATGTGCCATCTATCTTTCTTGACTCTTAATCTCCTTCCTTCTGTCTTGTATTGTGAAATATACATTGTATGCATTATAATTTATTTGTTTCTTGTGTTTTACAGATATTATATTTTTAAAAAATAATTTCTTTAAGTTTTTTTATATCTTAGAAGGTAAGTATAACAAATAAAAAACTTTTTTCGCGTCAGTGTCTAAGTTTTCAGTATTTATAAGGTAAGTATGAGAATCAAAAACAAGTTTGTTATCACTCTCTTATTGTGACAGAAAAACTGCCTCACTCTTTCTCAGTCCCTTGCTCCCTTTCTCTCTACATGTCTCTCCCTCGCAGTTAATCTTCTTTGCTCTCTCTTTCTACCACTCCTTCTCTTTACCTCAGTCAGTTTCCCTCTTTCTTTATTTTGTTAGGTTTGATCTTATTCTCCTTCCTTCACTCTGTTATCCATTTCTTACCTGTTAGTAAACCTTCATTTACTGGCACTCCACTTCCTCCAGTGCACTTCCTTCTCTCTGTTTCTAACACCTCTTCCCTTTTGTGTTCACTTTTGTTTACACTTCTTTGTTTTGAAAACTGTGCCACAGGCCCTTAAATATTCGTTAGTTACCACCGAATACTATACGGCCTCAAGGCCCTTAGGAATCAATGGCAATTACAGAATCTGTAAATACCGATTCGGTAAAATGACTGAATTATATAGATTCGGTAATGTCAAAAGAGAAATTACATACATCCCATTTACCTACTCTTAAATATTGAAGTAGTATGATTTGGGGCCCCATGTAAGTAGGCATTTACTGGTCGGTAACAGCCGAATTTGGCCGTTACCGACCGGTAAATGCTTTTTCCTATGTAGGAGGCATTTATTTACAGATTTGGTATTGTTACTGATTCTGTATTTACCGAATCGGTAAAATTACTGAATCGATAGAGACTCAGTAAAAATATCAAATATGCAAATTCTAATGTAGGTAGCACTGTTGACAGTGCTAGAGGCGTCTAAGAATTTGTTATTTACCACCAAATACAATTGCGTGGTAAATAAGGAATTCCTGTGTACATGCACATCTGTGCATGTACACATGTGCCATGTGGCACACATACATGCCCTAAGGGCATGTATGTGTGTCACATTGCACACAAGCCAAAAACAGGGATGCTACAGGGTGTCAAAGTGACACCCTGTTCCCCCTAGCAGCATTTGGAGTGGAGTGGTGTGGCTCACTGGTTAGAGGCGGCAGACCCGAGAGCAGAGAACAGCCTGGGACCAGGGTTCGATTCCCGACGCGGCAGGGTCTTGGACCAGGATCAGCAGACTTGATAATTCTCGCCTCGGTGCCTACTCTAATCAGGGATCACACTCGGCAACTCTGGGCATTAAGCTTGCCTCATCTCCACAACGGCCCCTCACAAACGCCGGGGATGCCTGGTTTCACCTTGGAGACTCCCAGGAGGGACTATCTCACAGGGAAAGCCAGGACGGGTTCCCCAGCGGTCTATAGCGCTACGAAGCCTGCGGTGCGGGTAGCAGTGCGCTTTAAAAGACACACAATTTACAATTTGGTATTTACCGATTCGGTAATTACCAAATCGGTTTTTGTCATTGATTCCTATGGGCTTCAAGGCCCATAGGATTCAAAGGCAAATACAGATTCGGTAATTACCGAATCGGTAATTACCGAATTTTACTGAATCGGTAATTAATTTGGTAAAAATACCTACATCCCCATTGCCAGCTCTTAAATACCGAATCGGTATGATTCAGTATTTAAGAAGTGGTAATATGGGATTACCTACATCGGGCCCTCTGTATTTATGAGTAGGTAAATTGAGATTTCGTACATCTGGCCCATTGAGTTGTAGCATATTTATATACATATGTTACATCTCAGTGCTTTGGAAGTAGTACAGTATACTATAGGTAAACACCTTATAGGTTTATGCTGTACCACATCCTTATAGTTTTACACTTTGACATTCACTATGACAAACTTTTATATACAAACATAGAAATTTAGTTCTTTCTTTAACCAGTAGAGGCAGTTCTAAAAATAACAGTTTTTTGTTTGTTTTTGTTTTGCTTGAAAAACTATGTAAAAAAATTAACTTTTTAAGGCAGATAATTGTTCAACCGGAACAAACTATGAAAAATAAAGAAAAAAATTATGGGGTACACCTGTGCTTCCTGTTTTTTTGCAGGATAACTTGAATTGACTCTTGTCCAAAGGCTATTAGTTTCTGGCAACGAATGCATTGCATCATCAAATTCTTAAGTTCTGGTTGGATATTTGCAACCATTGATGCTTGCATTGGTGGTGCTGTTGGTTGAGAAGAAGTGCTGGGAGCAGAGCCCTGCTCCTCTGATGATCTTTTCATTACAGCTTTACTCCAATTGTTTGGGTGTATATTCTTGACATGGCGTTCCATGCTAAAAAGTATGTTATGTTATGTTATGTTAGTATGTATTTATTAAGCGCTCGTACACCCGTGGGCTTCATGGCGCTATAGAAGAGAACACAACACAGCAGTTAAAAGAAGGTGATAATAAAACTCAGCAGTAAGCCTGTGAGAATAGCCAGGTTTTAAGGGAGTGTCGGAAGCTAAGAAGGTTACCGCTCAGTTTCATTTGAAGGGGAAGGGAATTCCAAAAGGTGGCTGCGAGATGGTCAAAGCAGCTACCACCTAGGCGCTTCCTTTTGTAAGATGGAACAATCAGTAAAGATTTTTGAGTGGAACGAAGATTGCGGGGTGGATTATATCTGAGAAACAGATCTTTTATAAATTTAGGGCCGGAGTCTTGTAAAGATTTAAATAGGATGCACCCTGTTTTAAATGCGACTCGCTGCGCAACAGGCAGCCAATGTAAGTGTTTCAACCCAGGTCTAATAGATTGCCTTTTTGGAAGTCCCAGAATCAGTCTGGCAGCCTGATTCTGGACCAGCTGAAGACGTTTTAACTCTCCAATTTGGAGCCCCAAATAGAGACTATTGGAGAAATCCAGTCGAGACAGGACCAAGGCAATTATGACCTGGATGAGGGCGGCCTGTGAGAGAAAGCAGGCTATTTTTCTTAAATTTTTTTTAAAGAAACTGGAGGAAACTACCGCGTCTACCTTTTCAGAGAGAGATCCTCGCTAATTAATACTCCCAGGCTTTTAACTGAGGACGATCTAGAAGGTGGAGCCCCCATGCTAGATGGCCAAAAGCATGGGCTCCAACTTAATGCGCTCTGCCCAGGCAAGACCAATTCAGTCTTGCCTGGGTTGAGTTTCAGATGGTTACAACTCATCCAACCCTGGATGTGTGACATGGTGTTTTGGAATTCCTCCACCGAGTCCTTGGTGTTCAAAGGGAAGATGAGTTGCAGATCATCTGCATAGTTAAAGATGGTAACTTTTGCATTTCTTAGGGAGTACAGTAGCGGGCGCAGGTACAAATTAAAAAGTAGAGGTGACAAAGATGAGCCCTGAGGTACTTCAGATGTGGTAGAAATAGTGGGGGCTGTAAAAGGCTGTACTTCTTCTGTGGATCCCCTCTGGAAAGTACCGTAACAATAGATTTTGCATGTGACAAAAGGTGCATTTACCATTTTCTGTCCTTCAGGGAATTAAAAAAAATTCCAAACTATGGACTCTTTTGGGGATCTAGGGGTTTCAGGAACAAACTCAGGTTCCTCATGTTCAGAATGCTCAGATTCCTCATGTTCTGAATGCTCAGGTTCCTCATGTTCTGAATGCTCAGGTTCCTGCTGTTCAGACATTTCAATAGATTTTTCAGGAGCAAAGTGCTGATGAAAAAAGGTGTTTCTTCCTCGAAAGCCAAAGAAGAATGATGAACATGGGAGGGGTCTTTC
This sequence comes from Lissotriton vulgaris, assembly GCF_964263255.1. Taxonomy (NCBI): domain Eukaryota; kingdom Metazoa; phylum Chordata; class Amphibia; order Caudata; family Salamandridae; genus Lissotriton; species Lissotriton vulgaris. The sequence continues at coordinate 1,120,314,342 of NC_141691.1, read as the reverse complement.
AACAATTGGAGTAGAAAGTATTATAAACCAATTAAATCTTTTGTTTTGAGGTCACATGATTGGACGTGAGCTTACGGAGCGCTTACGTTGCGTTTACGGAGCACTTACGTAAGCTTACGTTGCGTTTACGCTCTATTTACGGAGCGCTAACGTCATCTTACGATGCGTTTATGTAGTACGCACCCTCGCGAGATTTATAATTGCTTAAATAAAGTTATATATGGTCTTTAAAAGTTTAAATTAACATGTTCTTTATTATCCCAGATAATGTGTACCTTTACATTGTGCAATGAATACGTAGATATAACGATTTAAAGTTTATAAAACTTTCGGGGGTAAGAGCTCGAAGCTTTTACGGTGCGCAGACAAAGCTCTTACGTTGCGTGCACGTGCGACGTACCCTCGCGAGATTTGTTACTACTTCAAAAAGTAATATAGTGTTGTTAAAAGTTTTAAAAAAACATTTTCTACATTAAAGCAGATATTGTCTACCTTTAAAATCTACGTTAAAAACGTAGATATTATGTTTTAGAAACTTTAAAAATTTGTCGGGATAAGAGCTCAGAGCGTTCACGGTGCGCGGACCCTGTAATCACATAAAAAAAACTTGAAAATAAAAATTATATACATATTATACTAAAGAATTGGAATCTGATATACCAATTGATGCTGAATCATTGGGCTTCAGCACTAATCTAAATTGCCCGAATAACTTTAAACCCAAGTCGAACTTTAATCCCATGTTACCAACGTGTGAAATTGACATTTTTGAAACTTTGGTTATTAGCGATTTGAAACAGTTGGCCAGAAAGAAGGGTTGGTCCAAAGACAATTTAAGTAAGAATGAACGTCTTGCTATCAAATCGTTAGAGAAAGATACCTCCATTGTTATCCGTCAATCGGATAAAGGGGGTAATGTTGTTGTGATGGACGTAAATAAGTACATTGATGAGGGGATGCAACAATTGAGTTGTACAGACTGCTATGAGGTCTCTTCAAGCCAGATGGTTGAAAAAACGAACACAACTTATTTTAAGATGTTGAAGGATTGGCAACCAAAAGGCTTGTTAGAATGGAATGAATATTCCTTCTTACTCGATCGGAATCCCAAAGTGGCAGTACTCTACCTGCTACCTAAGCTCCACAAGAACGCCGAAAAACCACCAGGTAGACCAATGTCTCCTCCATGGGTTCTTTGTTGTCGAACACGTCCAAATACATTGACTTTTTCCTTCGTCCCTTTGTGGAAGCTATACCATCATACCTCAAGGACAGCAGGGACTTCATTAATAAAATCAAGAATTTTGTATGGCAGGACAGTTTTTTACTCATTTCCCTTGATGTTTGTAGCCTCTACACTTCAATTCGACACAAAGATGGTATAGATGCTGGTTGTCAATTCCTGAAAAAGCGTTCCATCTCCTTTAAAGATCACACTACAATGATTTTAGACATGATGCTGTTCTGTCTCCAGAACAACTTTTTCCTCTTTAATGAGGTCTATTATAGACAACGACAAGGGACAGCGATGGGAACTTGTTTTGCTCCCAGTTTTGCCAACTTGTTCATGGCAGGCTGGGAGCAGCAGGTGGCCGAAACCCATGTACTATATCGCAGCCATGTGAAAACCTGGCTGCGATATATAGATGACCTGTTTATCATCTAGGATGGTCCTCAAACATGATTGGATGTGTGTATAGACCTAGCAATCAGTGTGTGTGTATGTGGTAACTGGTATTGGTGTGTCAATGGTTTCAAGAATGGTAGTCTGTGTTTAACACTGGGTGTATCAAAGGTTATATTACAGTGTGAAGAGGTGCATCATATTATCACATGAATGATATCGTCAGTGATGTCATCAGTGATGTCATTTGAGATGTCATCAGTGATGTCATCAGTGATGTCACTGACCATGTAATGAATGATGTAATATGTGACATAATCAGCAGTGGATTGCGGGTGCTCGAAATATAGTTAGTACAACTAACTATATAGGAGCAATTTCAATGGTTTTTTAAATGCTAATTCCTAACTATATATGACCTGAAACCTATGGTTTTTTCAGTGAATATATATATATATATTGTCGCTCCAGGTTGCCCACCTCTTGAGTAGCACACGAGCAGGAGCTTAATTTATGTGTAGGTGAGGACGGGGATCCGCTTGTAGATGCCGTCCTCACCTACACATAAATTAAGCTGCTACTCGTGTGCAACTCAAGAGGTGGACAACCTGGAGTGACAATTTACACGCGGCAGTCCAGCCGCGGAGTATGCACCACCCCGTTACCCTTGGGGGTCATGGAAGTGAAACAGCAGCCGTACATGGGATCGAGGTTAAGTAAGAACAGGGTTAACCCAAAAAAGTAGCTGGGACCTGGGTAGCTAACGTTAAGAGTAAGGGGTCCCAGTGAGAGAGAGAGCATGTAATTACATAAATTATTAGAATAATGCTAATCAACAAAGAAAAAGTACCTCTATAATGTTTTAATCACATTATAGGAAAAGAGCAATATTACACATTCAAAAAGCGTACACAATTGTAGTGGTATAGGTGCCCCTGGGGGTGGAGGGGAAGTGATATAGTGAAGGTAGGGTGGGGGGAGGGTTTAGTGACAATAAAAGCGCGATATTGATCAGATAGTAGTAATAAAATTCCAATGTTCAGTAGTAGACAAAATAAACGGTTAATCAATGTCACAGTCTCAAAAAACATGCCCCAATGTCCATTTTATGCAAGAATAGTGGGTTGAGCAGGGCTGTTGGAGGGTAGGGATGTATGTCGACGTTTCGACCCTGGGAAAGCAGGATTGGTCGGATTCCTTGCACATGGGCTTGCCCGCGAGGAACCTGAGTTAGACGCCGAGCTTTGAGCCGACCGAAACCGCGCCTGATTTACTCAGCAACCCTCCTCCAATTACATTACATAATACACCAGCGGACTTTCAAGCCATTCGATTGTTCGAGTGGCTCTTCGTCTAGCACTAGGACCCAACAGGGAATTCGGACTTTACCTTATTAGTTTTGAACTAATGTCATGGACCCTTTTCTGGAATAACTCCATCCCCAATCGGATGTACTCAGGTTGGCTGCCCCTATTATACCGCCCGTCCTGAAGAAGACCCATGTGCAAGGAATCCGACCAATCCTGCTTTCCCAGGGTCGAAACGTCGACATACATCCCTACCCTCCAACAGCCCTGCTCAACCCACTATTCTTGCATAAAATGGACATTGGGGCATGTTTTTTGAGACTGTGACATTGATTAACCGTTTATTTTGTCTACTACTGAACATTGGAATTTTATTACTACTATCTGATCAATATCGCGCTTTTATTGTCACTAAACCCTCCCCCCACCCTACCTTCACTATATCACTTCCCCTCCACCCCCAGGGGCACCTATACCACTACAATTGTGTACGCTTTTTGAATGTGTAATATTGCTCTTTTCCTATAATGTGATTAAAACATTATAGAGGTACTTTTTCTTTGTTGATTAGCATTATTCTAATAATTTATGTAATTACATGCTCTCTCTCTCACTGGGACCCCTTACTCTTAACGTACATGGGATCGAGGACGGGCCCACTTGTGGGGTCCATACAGGACTTGATTGTGTGCTTTCTGCACCACACTTCCCATAATGCACAGCCTCATCGGAGCCTCCCATCGGCGGGTGTGTCATATGGAAATTGGAGAAGTGTGTCAGCGGGTGCGCACACCGCTTCCATTAAAGCCCCTGAAGAGAAGCAGATGGAGCTTCGAAACGCGTCGGGCAGATCCATTATGGAGCGACATCTACAAGCGGATCCCCGTCCTCACCTACACATAAATTAAGCTGCTGCTCGTGTGCTACTCAAGAGGTGGACAACCTGGAGCGCCAATATATATATATATATATATATATATATATATATATATATATATATATATATATATATATATATATACTAGCAGCCCGTCCCGACCTTGTCCAGGAGCATTCAGGCTTCCCCTACCCCCGCCTGCCTCGACATTGGCAAGCAGCCCGTCCCCCCGCCCGCCCCGTTCCCCGCCTGCCCCGACCCCCGCCTGCCCCGACATTGCCTTTCTTCAGCCGATCTGTTTTCCCGCCTGGCCCGACCCCCGCCTGGTCTGAGTCAATGGAGGTCGGACAGTACTACCTTCAAAATGTTCCACCCATCACCTTGTTAGTCCCTGTCCCCTGCCTGCCCCGACCCCCGCCTGCCCGACATTGCCTTTCCTCAGCCGATGTGTGTTGTTGTAACTCCCCGTCCGCCGCCTGGCCCGACACCCGCCTGCCCCGACATTGTCCCCAGAGCCTTACCTCAGCCGCCGCTCTTTAGTTCACCACTCCTTGCCGCTCTGCTCCTCACCGCCTGTGTTGTTGTAACTCCCCGCCCCCCGCCTGGCCCGACATTGTCCCCGGAGCCTTACCTCAGCCGCCGCTCCTAATTTCACCACTCCTCGCCGCTCTGCTCCTCACCGCCTGTCCGCCGCCGGTCCCCCCCGCCATGTCCGCCTCTCCGCTGCTCGCACTGCCGCTGGCCTGTCCGCTGCTCCTCAGGTGACCGCTCCTCCCCCATGCCATGTCCGCCGCTCCTCGTACGCCGCTCCTCCCAGTGCTCCTGACGTGAGCACGCATGTCGCGGCCAGCGCTACTTTGGAGGGACTACTTTTTTTTTTAATATGAATTTTGTAAATAACGTTTATTTTTTAAATTTATATAGCCTATGTCCTTCTGCTTGCCCTAAGGTTTTCAAAGATGTCTTCAGTGTTTGGATTGGTGGTGTACTTTTCGAGTTTACCTGGCTCAAAGGACACAGTTCTCTCTTTATAATAGTAGTATAGATAACCTACTGGCGGTCGCCAGTAGGTAGTTATAGTTAGGACCAAGTTTACATAGGAAGAGCATTTATTGTTTTGCTTATAACTTTGGCGTTGTTTGATGAATCTTCATGAAATTTTCAAAACTAGTTCTTCGTTCATATCAACTCCTATGTTGAAAGTTTGGGGGTGATTCATCTAGGGGGGCCGAGAAAAAAGGGGGCCCCAAAACGTGTTTTATCCAGGCAATTTCTATAGGAAACTTTAGACAAGGCTACAGGTCGAACGGGTGAACGGAAATATCCTAAATTTGGTATGGAGAAGGGTCTTGGTCTAGAAAGCACACCTTTGTTTCTTTGGTGTAAATCCGTTCAGTAGTTTTGGAGAAATATCAAAATTTACAGATATCGATATTTGGGAATTTTGCCATCTGATTGGCTGAGGTGTTACGAGCTTGCTGCTTATTGGCTGCGAGCTGTTGCAACTAGGACGTGTTGGCAGCCATTTTGTGATTCTGTTGAAATGAGTAAGGGGAAAAAAGGACGAAAAGATTCAGAAACGGGAGGATAGGAGCATTGTAACCTCTGTGGGGGAGTGCGAAGTGAAGTAGTCTCTCCTACTGGTCTGAAAGTGCGGTGTTGCTCAGAGTGACATGATGCTGAGATGAGATGCTGCTACACTCAGGTATGAAACCGAGAGCCTAACCGTGAGCTCATTGCTGTAAAGTGAAGTAGTGTGGCTCACTGGTTAGAGGCGGCAGACCCGAGAGCAGAGGACGGCCCGGGACCAGGGTTCGATTCCCGGCGCGGCAGGTTTCTGGACCAGGGTCAGCGGACTCGATAATTCTCTCGCCTCAGTGCCCACTCTGATCAGCGATCACACTCAGCAACTCTGGGCATCAGCTTGCCTCATCTTCACTAACGGGCCCACCAGACCGCCGGGGATGCCTGGTCTCACCCTGGAGATACCCATTAAGGGACCATCTCTCAGGGAAGCCAGGAAGAGTTTCGCAGCGGTCGAAGCGCCTTGGGACCCTACGGGTAAGTAGTGCGCTATATAAATGCCAATACATTTACATTTACACATTTAAAGTGATGTGCTCTGGTCTTTGTAGCATATGTGTGCAAGTATTGTTAGTAGGCGTTTATACCATACAGGGAGTGAGAACGAGCTAGTTGCACAAATAAAGAGATTGAAAAACACCACCAATAATGCCAACAGGAAATTTACCAATCATGAGAGGAAATATCATCAAGTTGTAAAAAAGTTTAAGGACAATCATCAAATCATAATACGCATTTCCGACAAAGGAGGGAATTTGGTATTATGGTATTATGGCCCTTAAAGGAATACTTGGAGGAAGCACACAGCCAATTGAACAATATTGAATGTTACAGAAAGGTTTCTGTAATGAAATTTAAGGATACTCAGGAGCTATTGTTTGCTCAATTATTAGCCTGGAAAAGTATGGGCCTGCTAAGTTGGGAGGAGTTTAAATACCTAAAAAAAGAGCACGCTACCATCCCAGTGATTTACTTTATACTAAGCATGGGCGGAAAATCCGTTACGCTCGCGGATTTTGCGGATTTTCCGGAAATTCGCAATCCGCGAGATTTGCGAATTTCCCGCAAAATCCGCAAATTCGCACGCAGCGGATTTTTTTTGCGGCGCGCGGCGTTGGTGATACAATTTTTGCAGCGCGCGGTGTTTATCATCGTTTGCCGGGTTGTTTTTCTCGATAGTTTGCGAGTGCTGCGCCATTTTGGATCTTGCTGTGTGATCCCGCGGGAATTGGCGAGCGCGATTACGTCATCGCGGCTTGCCAACTTGCACAGCGAGGGTTTGTCAACGCGAGTACGGCGAGATCACGTCTCGCGGTACTTCGCAATTGCGAGATTTGAGATGCGGCGAGCAGCAAGAATCTCGCACAAGCGAAAATATAAAATTTGCAATTCTGCACAAGAAATCCACCAGCAAGCAGCATAAACCTTCTTGAAATGATGATTTTTATCTGAATAACTCCTTAGGTTGACATTTGCCTGCACTTTTTTAGCGAGGAGTCCATTTTGGGGAGGGGGGAGGGGGGTGGGAGGAAGGAAGTGCCCCACAGTCTTCAACTTCCTGTTCAGCAGGCTCCTCCCAGTGCTTTGTCCATCTCCTGGTCACTTTTCATTTGGATCTGGAGCTGGAAGGATTACTTTTTGTGGATGCTGCTGGATATTTGGATTTGAGGCCTTTTTGACTTTCTTTGGATCACTGTTGGATTAGAAATTTTACAAGTAAGTTTGTTTGGGGCATTACAGTTGCTGCAACTAAAATTTTGGAATTTTCGATTTTTGGGCTGTTTTGGGGCCTTTTGCCCACGGGTACTCAGTGGTGGGTGGACTGAGTCTTTCTGTGGGTTGTCTTGAACTTAAACATCATGGAGGGCATGGATGGATTGGGATTGTGCTGATTTTTCAGTGATTTTCGTTTTTTGGGGCTGTACTTGTGGCCTTTTCACCAGGGGTATTTGAGTCTAGCATGGGCCTAGTCTTTCTGTGGGGTATCTTGAACTTAAACATCATGGAGGCCATGGATGGAATGGGATTGTGCTGATTTTTCAGTGATTTTCGTTTTTTGGGGCTGTACTTGTGGCCTTTTCACCAGGGGTATTTGAGTCTAGCATGGGCCTAGTCTTTCTGTGGGCTGTCTTGAACTTAAACATCATGGAGGGCATGGATGGAATGGGATTGTGCTGATTTTGCAGTGTTTTTTCGATTTTTGGGGGTGTTCATGGGGAGGGACAGGCCATGTGGCTGGTGGCCATTTTGAGTGCTGCTACAGGCACTGGCCATGTGCTTGGAGGCAAGTGGCCATTTTGAATGCAGGCTTTGTTGTTAGGCCTGCAACCATTTTGCCTACTTTTCAACCTTTATGCCCAGGGGTAGTGAGTCTTGCATGGGCCTAGTCTTTCTGTGGGCTGTCTTGAACTTAAACATCATGGAGGGCATGGATGGAATGGGATTGTGCTGATTTTGCAGTGTTTTTCGATTTTTGGGGGTGTTCATGGGGAGGGACAGGCCATGTGGCTGGTGGCCATTTTGAGTGCTGCTACAGGCACTGGCCATGTGCTGGGAGGCAAGTGGCCATTTTGAATGCAGGCTTTGTTGTTAGGCCTGCAACCATTTTGCCTATTTTTCAACCTTTATGCCCAGGGGTAGTGAGTCTTGCACGGGCCTAGTCTTTCTGTGGGTTGTCTTGAATTTAAACATCATGGAGGGCATGGATGGATTGGGATTGTGCTGATTTTTCAGTGATTTTCGTTTTTTGGGGCTGTACTTGTGGCCTTTTCACCAGGGGTATTTGAGTCTAGCATGGGCCTAGTCTTTCTGTGGGCTGTCTTGAACTTAAACATCATGGAGGGCATGGATGGATTGGGATTGTGCTGATTTTTCAGTGATTTTCGTTTTTTGGGGCTGTACTTGTGGCCTTTTCACCAGGGGTATTTGAGTCTAGCATGGGCCTAGTCTTTCTGTGGGCTGTCTTGAACTTAAACATCATGGAGGGCATGGATGGATTGGGATTGTGCTGATTTTTCAGTGATTTTCGTTTTTTGGGGCTGTACTTGTGGCCTTTTCACCAGGGGTATTTGAGTCTAGCATGGGCCTAGTCTTTCTGTGGGCTGTCTTGAACTTAAACATCATGGAGGCCATGGATGGAATGGGATTGTGCTGATTTTTCAGTGATTTTCATTTTTTGGGGCTGTACTTGTGGCCTTTTCACCAGGGGTATTTGAGTCTAGCATGGGCCTAGTCTTTCTGTGGGCTGTCTTGAACCTTAACCATCATGGAGGGCATGGATGGAATGGGATTGTGCTGATTTTGCAGTGTTTTTCGATTTTTGGGGGTGTTCATGGGGAGGGACAGGCCATGTGGCTGGTGGCCATTTTGAGTGCTGCTACAGGCACTGGCCATGTGCTTGGAGGCAAGTGGCCATTTTGAATGCAGGCTTTGTTGTTAGGCCTGCAACCATTTTGCCTACTTTTCAACCTTTATGCCCAGGGGTAGTGAGTCTTGCATGGGCCTAGTCTTTCTGTGGGCTGTCTTGAACTTAAACATCATGGAGGGCATGGATGGAATGGGATTGTGCTGATTTTGCAGTGTTTTTCGATTTTTGGGGGTGTTCATGGGGAGGGACAGGCCATGTGGCTGGTGGCCATTTTGAGTGCTGCTACAGGCACTGGCCATGTGCTGGGAGGCAAGTGGCCATTTTGAATGCAGGCTTTGTTGTTAGGCCTGCAACCATTTTGCCTACTTTTCAACCTTTATGCCCAGGGGTAGTGAGTCTTGCATGGGCCTAGTCTTTCTGTGGGTTGTCTTGAATTTAAACATCATGGAGGGCATGGATGGATTGGGATTGTGCTGATTTTTCAGTGATTTTCGTTGTTTGGGGCTGTACTTGTGGCCTTTTCACCAGGGGTATTTGAGTCTAGCATGGGCCTAGTCTTTCTGTGGGCTGTCTTGAACTTAAACATCATGGAGGGCATGGATGGATTGGGATTGTGCTGATTTTTCAGTGATTTTCGTTTTTTGGGGCTGTACTTGTGGCCTTTTCACCAGGGGTATTTGAGTCTAGCATGGGCCTAGTCTTTCTGTGGGCTGTCTTGAACTTAAACATCATGGAGGCCATGGATGGAATGGGATTGTGCTGATTTTTCTGTTTTTTTCCCTATTTTCTTGTGGTGTATAACTGAACTGAAGTTCCTCTGTCTTCCATTGTTTTTAGGTGCACAAGACTCAAGAGAACCACCAGTGCCAGGAAGAAGTCCTGCAGCGGTGTGTGTGTGCAGCATAACGTCACGCGACGTCACGTCTGGCCTCAGACAACTCTACAATTCATGCAACTGCAGCCTGCTGTCTGACCTGCTCTGAAGAAGATGGCCCCAAAAAAAGTTCTCAGTAGCTCCTCTAGCAAGAAAGTTGCTAGTAAGGAGCAGAAGAAGCAAGTTACCAAGGAGGCTGGTGTGCCAACCGCCACGTTTTTTGGGAGCAAAAAAAAAAGTACGCCTGCAGCAGCAGCAGGATCTGCTGGGGACCAAGCTGGGAGCAGCACCCCTGCTCCATTGGGTTCAGTGCCTCCACCACCACGCCAACTTAAGTCAAAGCCCTTGAGTGCTTCAGAGGCAGTCAGTGTACTTCTCCAATCACCATCGACCAGTGATGTTGGCTCATCGCAAGAACGTAGCAGCAATGTCCCTGAATCAACACAGGTTGTTGTAACTCATCTGACAAGTGTTGAACAACCACAGCCGCAACAACAACACCATGTGCAAGTACACGCCCAAGTACATGTGGAAGGAGAGGCAGCAAAAGGAGATGCGCAAGCAGAGGTGCATGGAGGGTCACAAGTGCCCACAATAGTTGTTCCTCCCGAATTAGGGGCACATCAGGAAATCGACAATGAAGCCGAGGTATCATTGGAAGCCACTCCTCCTGATGATCATTCATTGTCTTCCACATCCCTAGCAAGGAAAAGATCAAGGGGGGTGTCTACATCTTCTTCAAGCCCACCTCCTACTGATGATCTGGATGACGATTGGGTACCACCACCGCCGCCTGAGAGTGAGGCACACCATGATCTGACAAAGGTACCTAAGCGTAAAAGGAAGGTCGTCAAAAAACTCATAGCTATGGAGTGTGATGAGGCTCAACAAGAAGTGACAGATACTGCTGGTGATGAAGCCTCTCACGATGACGACGAGCCAGTCATCACAAAGGTCACTGCAGCCCCAGCGGGCATGCAGCAAAGAGACATTTTGACCCTATCCTGAGAAGCTGCTGAGCGTGATGATGATGTTGACGAGGAGGCAATGGAAATGGAAACACAACAATCATTAGATTTGGAGTTAACTAGTACACCAACACCTACCGCTTCCATATTTCTTCCTCACAAGAAGGGACCTACATCCACCTCGACCTCAATTCGTGGTGGTGAAAGTGCAAAACGTACTGAAGTTCGGCAATCCACATCCTCCACTTTATCTGGCATTAGCAGCAGGACCACCAACACCAGTATCGCCGCCTACTCCGGCCCCCAAAGACATTTCAAGTCTGCAGTTTGGGACTTCTTTAGTGTTTGCCCAAAAAATGAAACCGTAGCCATTTGTAGCATGTGTAAGTTTCGAGTTAGTCGTGGTAAGTTGGATTCCAACTATGGTACCGGAGGCCAGAGAGGTCATCTTGAAAGAAAGCACGCTGTCAAATGGTTTGCGCACCTACAGGCGATCAAGGAAGCCTGAATTGCACGTAATGCTGTTTCATCTGATGATGACGAGGAGGAAGAAGACGTGTCAAACCCTTCACTTACACCCAGTACACCTGTCAGCAGCACACCCCATGTGAGCCACACTAAGAGTGTGGGAGAGAGTGATACACCATTGCGAAAAAGTTCATCAGCGAGCGTAACTGGGTCGAAGATATCATCATCATCCCGTAAATCTTTGGTCCAGGGCAACATTAAAAAGAAGTTGTTTACAGAAGCGCAATATGAACGCAACCACCCACTGACGCGTCTGTATAACACTAAGCTGGCTAAAATGCTAGCTCTGGACCTTCTCCCTTTTTCTTTTGTAGAAGGGGTTGGTTTTCTAGAATTAGTGGCAGCGCTCTGCCCTAAATGGAAGGTTCCTAGCCGGTTCTATTTTGCCCGAGTTGCGGTTCCAGCACTACATGAAGATGTTCTGAAGGTGATTGGGGCAGCTTTGCAGAAGAGTGCTGTTCACACTATACATATGACAACAGACATGTGGACCAGTGGCGCAGGCGCTGATTACATGTGCATCACTGCACACTGGGTCTCTTTTTCAGGGGCTAAAGCAAAGCTAAACACAGGTGTTGACACGGACATTGTTTTTAAAGCTGCTCGGAAACATGCAACACTAGCCATGTTTGGTTTGGAGAAACGTCACACAGCAGAAAACATTTTGGATGTCTTTAACACAAAGGTCCTTAACTGGCTGTCCCCACTAAAACGCCAGGTTGGTTATGTTTCCACGGACAATGGCGCCAATATAGTTAAGGCCATGAGGGACGGTAACTATTTCAGAGTGCCGTGTTTGGCGCACTGTGTAAACCTGGTTGTCCAAAAATTCTTGGGTAATAAAGGCAGTGCAGCGTACAGTGTATTGGACACCTGCCGAAAAATGTGCAAGCATTTCAGCCATTCTTTTAAGGCCCGGAAGCAGCTGAGGAGCCTGCTATATCAACGTAAAATGCCAGTGAAAGCACTCATCCAGGAGGTGGTAACACGTTGGAACTCAACCTTCTACATGCTTGAGCGTCTGTATGAGCAGTATAAGGAACTCGATCAATATTTCCTTACAGAGGGTACAGAGGAGCTGAGGATGGGTGCGGCGCAATGGAACATAGTTCAAAGCCTGACACGCATGCTTCGTCCTTTTGAGTTCTTCACGCGTGCAGTCAGCAAGGAGGACTGTAATTTGGGAAAAGCTATCCCATTGTTGTACATGCTGGAGGACCAACTGAAGGAGGTGTGTTCTGTGTTTGAAAAAGATGTAAAAAACCAAGACTCTTTTCTTCTGGCTGAGAAATTATTACAGCTCCTACAAGGTGATGAACGTCTTAAAAAGATCCACTCAGAAGAGCATTACATTTGTGCTACTATTCTGGATCCACGCTACAAAAAGGCGCTGGCAGGCCAAGCATTCTTTCCTTTTGATGATGAACATGTTCCAAAGTACAAACATTGGCTAGCCTTGTCAGCCAAGAGGTTTGAAAGAGAACGGCTGGAAATTGAAGGAAATGGCAGTACATCAGCAGGCCATCCCCAGTCAAATCAATCCTCTTCTGCACCTGTGGCTGCGGCACAAGTGACCTCTCAGCCGTTAAAGACACGGCAACCGGATCATCTGCACGAGACACAACAGAAACATTGGAGGCTGAAGAGGATTGGCTAGCTCTGCGTGGGTTTGGTTCTCAAAAGGTCAGAGGCACAGCAAGAGCTAAGCAAAGTGGAGGAACCTTGGATGAGGACCTTGAGTCGATGGTGAAGGACTATCTGAATGACTCAACAGAGGTCTATGTTAATTCTGACCCATTGGCGTATTGGCATGGGAAAAAAGAATTGTGGCCACAGCTCACCAACCTGGCTTTAAACTACTTGTCTTGCCCACTCGCAAGCGTGTCTTCTGAACGGGTTTTCAGTGCTGCTGGTGGCATTGTAACTCCCAAACGGAGCCGCCTCTCGCCCAAAAATGTGGAGAGGTTAACAATGATCAAGATGAATCAGCACCTCATACCACCAGAGTATGAGAAAGCGTGCCGGATGAAGAGGAGGTGGCCAGCAACATAGATGAGGAAATTTCTACTCTGTCAGGTGACACTGAGCTCACCCTGCCTGAATTCACAGAGTATGATGACGAAGCCTTATTCTCATTCCTGGAACGTGATACCGAGTCCTGAAAATGAGACAACGAATCAATAACTTTCTTTTTCGTCCTTATTCACTTTTATTCCTGTGTGTCTGTCTTTCTTTGTTGTGCACAGTTAATATATTTCAAACTTTAATCAGATAATCACAAAAACAAGCCCATCAGCAGAACTGTCTTCACTGGTTTGCTAATTGATTTGAATTTGCCTAAGTCTGCATTCCTCAGGTTCACAAGTTCAGAAGGACATGCTCCTCTATCCTCCTCCTCCAGACTCCTATTTCCATCAAAACCAGAGGGCTGGTTTACGCCCAATGAAGAAAGACTCAGCACTTGTGGGGGTGTTGTTGTACCTCTTTGCAGGTGAGTTGACGGCTCTGGGACCATTGTTGGGAAGCTCTAATACCGGATAAAAGTGGTTTAGACCAAATCCCAGGCGGAATTTTTTTTGTGTTTTTGATGACTTGCTTGCCTTTGAGGTGCTCTTAGGGGGGGTTCCGTCTGTTTGTGGGTGAGTTTCGGGGTCTGGGAGCACTGCTGGGCCACTCTAATCTTGATTGCATTTGCTTTTCAGGAAATCCGTGGTGGCAACCCCGACTTATGGCCTAGCAACGCAGCGCGTTTGGACCGAAGGCCGAGAAATATTGCAAGTATGAGATTTTTCTTTTGGCCTGTTTGGGGGTGTTATGCTTCCTGGCGGGTGGGTTGGCGGGTCTTGGGGCATTCCTGGGAAGGTCTAATACCGGGTAGAAGTGGTTGGGACAAAATCCAGGCCGATTTTTTTTGGGCTATTTCTGATATTTTGCTCAATGTAGCGTTTTCGGAGGACTGTTTGGGGGGCTTCCTGGTGTTTGTGGGTGGGTTTCGGGGTCTGGGAGCACTGCTGGGACACTCTAATCTTGATTGCATTTGCTTTTCAGGAAATCCGTGGTGGCAACCCCGACTTATGGCCTAGCTACGCAGCGCGTTTGGACCGAAGGCCGAGAAATATTGCAAGTGTGAGATTTTGCTTTTGGCCTGTTTGGGGGTGTTATGCTTCTTGGCGGGTGGGTTGGCGGGTCTTGGGGCATTTCTGGGAAGGTCTAATACCGGGTAGAAGTGGTTGGGACAAAATCCAGGCCGATTTTTTTTTGGCTATTTCTGATATTTTGCTCAATGTAGCGTTTTTGGGGGCCTGTTTGGGGGGCTTCCTGGTGTTTGTGGGTGGGTTTCGGGGTCTGGGCGCACTGCTGGCTATATATACTTTACTTTGCAAGAGGTTTGAAGCAAATCCATGGTGGCAGAGGGGAGTTAGGGCCTAGCTGCAGAGCGCGCGCGGAGTGATTTGGGAAATTTGGGAAAAACTGACAAAGTCCCCATTTTTGTACTTTTGCTCTTTGGCTGTTTGGGGGTCTTCTACTCGTTTTCTCCTGGGTTGACGGCTCTGGGGCCATTGCTGGGAAGCTCTAATACCGGATAAAAGTGGTTTGGACCAAATCCCAGGCGGAAATTTTTTTGTGTTTTTGATGACTTGCTTGCCTTTGAGGTGCTTTTAGGGGGGGTTCCGTCTGTTTGTGGGTGAGTTTCGTGGTCTGGGAGCACTGCTGGGACACTCTAATCTTGATTGCATTTGCTTTTCAGGAAATCCGTGGTGGCAACCCCTACTTATGGCCTAGCTACGCAGCGCGTTTGGACCGAAGGCCGAGAAATATTGCAAGTATGAGATTTTGCTTTTGGCCTGTTTGGGGGTGTTATGCTTCTTGGCCGGTGGGTTGGCGGGTCTTGGGGCATTCCTGGGAAGGTCTAATACCGGGTAGAAGTGGTTGGGACAAAATCCTCGCGGAAAAGCGTTTTGGCACTTTTTGTAACTTAGGGTTCGTTAGGGTTAGCCCTCGCAGCAGGATTGCATGTGTTTCGGGGTGTTCTAGATTTTTGCAACTGAGTTCTGGGGTCTTAGAGCACTCGTGAGAATGTGTAATTTTGGTTGCAAGTCATTTGAAGAAAATCCATGGTGGGAAAGGGGGGATTTGGCATAGTTAAAGAAAGCCTTTGCCACTATTCTTAACTTAGGGTTTGTTAGGGTTAGCAGTATTTCTATTGCATGTGTTTGAGTGGGGGGGATTTCGAGTTTTGGAGCGATGCTGGCTATGGATATTTTTGCTTGGTTGCTTGCAAGTGGTTTGAATGCAATCCACGGTGGGTAAGGGGTTAATTAGTAAGGGGGTACTTCGGCCTACTTTTACTTTCAAAGTAAGTTTTGTCACCAGTTTTCTGCTAGGCCTCGTTTTTTGAGATTTGATTGGGGGTCTTCTACATTTTTGCGACTGGCTTTAGTAAGGGTCTGGGTGGGAGCACTGCTAGGAAGATCTAATTTTGTTCTAAAACACAGTTTACAGTACACCTAGCTTGAGGGGAAAGATCCGCTACATTAATTTGCCCCTACTTATTTATCCTTCAAAAGGTGACTCAGACAGAGTACGCACTTTCAAAAATATTGTACTGTCTACTAGGAAAATCAAAGTGTGACTTTTTGCACTCCACAGCCTACATACCTTATATTTATTTGTCAGTGGTGTTGTAATATTATATCACTTCCTGTTTTTCGTTGAATAATTACAGGCCGGGTTTCAGTCTCTGCAATGGGGAAAAAAGGATGGAGTCAGGCTTCACATTAGCGAGCCACAATTCAGCATCAGGCAGGCAGTGGACAGGGTGTCTTCTGGTGACCAACATCGATGGACGAAAAGTCGGCTGCAATGGAGGAGTGCCGCTAATAAGAGGATTTTTTTTCTGCAGGCAACTTACTTACCACTTCCAACAGGACAACTACAACAACATAGATACAGTATCCCTTGCCTTTTTCTCTGACTGTGACTGCATTTCTTGGATCTCTCTCTGCTTCTAAATTGATCCCTTAACACATCACTTAGTCCACTCCACTATCACATCTGCACCACACATAGTCATTTGTAAGTGCTCCTACGTAATTCGCAAGTCGCAGCACGCCCCAGCCCGTAGAGGACTGGGATGGCCCCAATGATGAAGCATGTCACCAAGGGGCAACCCTGGTGAGTGAGGGGACACCTAGAAAAAAAGCAATTTCTCCTTTTCTATCTACTATACCTTCCAGACCAACCCCATTGAGTGTTGTTGTGAATGGATTTATAGTGACCAGCAAGGCTCTCAGGTATCTGGCTACAGAGACCTTATGTTGAATATAGTTATCAATAATTCCACACAGGCCCTGTACTGTCGCATTCTTTCTTCCACAGTTGTTGAAAGTACTAAATGCTAGCTCTGGACCTTCTCCCTTTTTCTTTTGTAGAAGGGGTTGGTTTTCTAGAATTAGTGGCAGCGCTCTGCCCTAAATGGAAGGTTCCTAGCCGGTTCTATTTTGCCCGAGTTGCGGTTCCAGCACTACATGAAGATGTTCTGAAGGTGATTGGGGCAGCTTTGCAGAAGAGTGCTGTTCACACTATACATATGACAACAGACATGTGGACCAGTGGCGCAGGCGCTGATTACATGTGCATCACTGCACACTGGGTCTCTTTTTCAGGGGCTAAAGCAAAGCTAAACACAGGTGTTGACACGGACATTGTTTTTAAAGCTGCTCGGAAACATGCAACACTAGCCATGTTTGGTTTGGAGAAACGTCACACAGCAGAAAACATTTTGGATGTCTTTAACACAAAGGTCCTTAACTGGCTGTCCCCACTAAAACGCCAGGTTGGTTATGTTTCCACGGACAATGGCGCCAATATAGTTAAGGCCATGAGGGACGGTAACTATTTCAGAGTGCCGTGTTTGGCGCACTGTGTAAACCTGGTTGTCCAAAAATTCTTGGGTAATAAAGGCAGTGCAGCGTACAGTGTATTGGACACCTGCCGAAAAATGTGCAAGCATTTCAGCCATTCTTTTAAGGCCCGGAAGCAGCTGAGGAGCCTGCTATATCAACGTAAAATGCCAGTGAAAGCACTCATCCAGGAGGTGGTAACACGTTGGAACTCAACCTTCTACATGCTTGAGCGTCTGTATGAGCAGTATAAGGAACTCGATCAATATTTCCTTACAGAGGGTACAGAGGAGCTGAGGATGGGTGCGGCGCAATGGAACATAGTTCAAAGCCTGACACGCATGCTTCGTCCTTTTGAGTTCTTCACGCGTGCAGTCAGCAAGGAGGACTGTAATTTGGGAAAAGCTATCCCATTGTTGTACATGCTGGAGGACCAACTGAAGGAGGTGTGTTCTGTGTTTGAAAAAGATGTAAAAAACCAAGACTCTTTTCTTCTGGCTGAGAAATTATTACAGCTCCTACAAGGTGATGAACGTCTTAAAAAGATCCACTCAGAAGAGCATTACATTTGTGCTACTATTCTGGATCCACGCTACAAAAAGGCGCTGGCAGGCCAAGCATTCTTTCCTTTTGATGATGAACATGTTCCAAAGTACAAACATTGGCTAGCCTTGTCAGCCAAGAGGATTGAAAGAGAACGGCTGGAAATTGAAGGAAATGGCAGTACATCAGCAGGCCATCCCCAGTCAAAACAATCCTCTTCTGCACCTGTGGCTGCGGCACAAGTGACCTCTCAGCCGTTAAAGACACGGCAACCGGATCATCTGCACGAGACACAACAGAAACATTGGAGGCTGAAGAGGATTGGCTAGCTCTGCGTGGGTTTGGTTCTCAAAAGGTCAGAGGCACAGCAAGAGCTAAGCAAAGTGGAGGAACCTTGGATGAGGACCTTGAGTCGATGGTGAAGGACTAGATTTTTGCAACTGAGTTCTGGGGTCTTAGAGCACTCGTGAGAATGTGTAATTTTGGTTGCAAGTCATTTGAAGAAAATCCATGGTGGGAAAGGGGGGATTTGGCATAGTTAAAGAAAGCCTTTGCCACTATTCTTAACTTAGGGTTTGTTAGGGTTAGCAGTATTTCTATTGCATGTGTTTGAGTGGGGGGGATTTCGAGTTTTGGAGCGATGCTGGCTATGGATATTTTTGCTTGGTTGCTTGCAAGTGGTTTGAATGCAATCCACGGTGGGTAAGGGGTTAATTAGTAAGGGGGTACTTCGGCCTACTTTTACTTTCAAAGTAAGTTTTGTCACCAGTTTTCTGCTAGGCCTCGTTTTTTGAGATTTGATTGGGGGTCTTCTACATTTTTGCGACTGGCTTTAGTAAGGGTCTGGGTGGGAGCACTGCTAGGAAGATCTAATTTTGTTCTAAAACACAGTTTACAGTACACCTAGCTTGAGGGGAAAGATCCGCTACATTAATTTGCCCCTACTTATTTATCCTTCAAAAGGTGACTCAGACAGAGTACGCACTTTCAAAAATATTGTACTGTCTACTAGGAAAATCAAAGTGTGACTTTTTGCACTCCACAGCCTACATACCTTATATTTATTTATCAGTGGTGTTGTAATATTATATCACTTCCTGTTTTTCGTTGAATAATTACAGGCCGGGTTTCAGTCTCTGCAATGGGGAAAAAAGGATGGAGTCAGGCTTCACATTAGCGAGCCACAATTCAGCATCAGGCAGGCAGTGGACAGGGTGTCTTCTGGTGACCAACATCGATGGACGAAAAGTCGGCTGCAATGGAGGAGTGCCGCTAATAAGAGGATTTTTTTTCTGCAGGCAACTTACTTACCACTTCCAACAGGACAACTACAACAACATAGATACAGTATCCCTTGCCTTTTTCTCTGACTGTGACTGCATTTCTTGGATCTCTCTCTGCTTCTAAATTGATCCCTAGAAAAAAAGCAATTTCTCCTTTTCTATCTACTATACCTTCCAGACCAACCCCATTGAGTGTTGTTGTGAATGGATTTATAGTGACCAGCAAGGCTCTCAGGTATCTGGCTACAGAGACCTTATGTTGAATATAGTTATCAATAATTCCACACAGGCCCTGTACTGTCGCATTCTTTCTTCCACAGTTGTCGAAAGTACTACTTACTTTTCACTGACATGCATGCAGTAGTGCATGCACTTTCAAAGATTGATGGATAGGTTTCTACCCAAATAATTGTTTATGTTCAATTGTTTGTCTATGCTGTGCTTTTTTTACAGGGTGTCTTCTGGTGACCAACATCGATGGACGAAGCGTCGGCTGCAATGGAGGAGTGCCGCTAATAAGAGGATTTTTTTTCTGCAGGCAACTTACTTACCACTTCCAACAGGACAACTACAACAACATAGATACAGTATCCCTTGCCTTTTTCTCTAACTGTGACTGCATTTCTTGGATCTCTCTCTGCTTCTAAATTGATCCCTTAACACATCACTTAGTCCACTCCACTATCACATCTGCACCACACATAGTCATTTGTAAGTGCTCCTACGTAATTCGCAAGTCGCAGCACGACCCAGCCCGTAGAGGACTGGGATGGCCCCAATGATGAAGCATGTCACCAAGGGGCAACCCTGGTGAGTGAGGGGACACCTAGAAAAAAAGCAATTTCTCCTTTTCTATCTACTATACCGGCCAGACCAACCCCATTGAGTGTTGTTGTGAATGGATTTATAGTGACCAGCAAGGCTCTCAGGTATCTGGCTACAGAGACCTTATGTTGAATATAGTTATCAATAATTCCACACAGGCCCTGTACTGTCGCATTCTTTCTTCCACAGTTGTTGAAAGTACTACTTACTTTTCACTGACATGCATGCAGTAGTGCATGCACTTTCAAAGATTGATGGATAGGTTTGTACCCAACGATTTGTTTATGTTCACAATTGTTTGTCCATGCTGTGTTATTTTTTCTTGTCTCCCAAAACCTTTCCCAAAAACCCCCGTACCCATCCATTTTTCAAACCCTAACCCTCTTCCCCCGGGCTGTGTGGTTTTGATTGATGTGTGACTAAATTACAGCAATAAATCCACACACTTGCTGGGGAGGATAAGGTGATAGCAACAGGCTGGTGAAGAAATCCGAGGATATATTCTTACTCTGCTTGACAAAGACCCATGGCTAATGTCAAAGAACTTCAACCGAATTAGTAGTTATACTTTACCATTTGTTAGGCTACAATGTGGCACTGTTCTAGTGTACTTCTGTCACCTGCTATATTCTCTATTGTACCGTTGAATTGCTCAGGAGGACAAACCAGATTTAATTTTCTTTTTTTTCATAGGCATGCAACTGCCACTGTGTCATACCACTAGTACCACCGCTATGAGGAAATTTTATCCGACCAAGATTGCCAACCTTATTCGCTGTTTCCTGTGGAGCCAGCCCTGGGTCTAGCCCTACTTTCAAACACAAATTACAGGTAAGATAAGCGTTTGGTGGTTTGGGGGTATAATGGAGTATTAGTAGGAGAGACGAGAGACTGACGGTAGTACTACTAAAGTCCTAGGACTCTTGGATTCACTTCACTTACTCTGTGAGAGGCACTTAGTGTTGAAAACATTTGGGCATTTACACTTAAAGGAAGAAAATGGAACTAAACTTTCAGGAAAACAAAGTCACTGTTAAACCCCCACCCACCAGGCAAGCAGTAAGAAACGGGTATGCTCAGATAAAGTTTGAAAAAGTATATTTATATCCCTAACAAAATAATCTCCCGCAAGACCCTCCCTAACCCCAACGATTGTCCTTCAAAAGTCCCCAAAAACCCAACTCCCAATTCCCACCCCCCAAAAGTCTCTAAAAAAGGGGCAAGGGACACTATGGGTGGATGCTGTCTACTTTTTGGGCCAGGGCATTATGCTCCTGGCGGAGCAAGGCGTGCTCTACGCGGAGCCCCTCCAACACGTTTGAAAAGTGGTGGAGCTCCTGCTGGAGGCGGGACACCATCAGGGTACTGCGGCGCAGGCGTGCCTTCACTGCCTTGCAGGTGCAACGGCTGTGAGAGGAAGCTGTTGTCCTTGCTACTCGGCGGTGGCGTTTGGCTTTGGCAGCCCGGCTCAGTCTGGGTGGACCACTGTGCTGGGTAGCAGCCCGTGGGGGCACGGAGGCCGATGCAGACGACGTTGTTGTTGTGGTCGACTGCACACTTTCTTCGTCCTCCAGGGCCACCAGCCGCCGATATTCGGCCACAGTGGCATCGATCCTCCATTGCCGGGCCGCTCTAGCCAGCTCCTTCCTCCTTGTTCGTTTGGAAGGAGAATCTATATGAAGAAAGAAAGACATAGTCTGTAACCAATGCTCTTTAAGATTAACTTAATCATTCAGCAGAAATGTGTGTTGCAGTACAACTAGCAACTTGCAAGCGCATTACATAACTATTGAGGCCAGTATCTATCTAACCTCACACTTCTTCATCCTTGCTCTAACATTAGTGGGAGTTTAAGGAACAAATTCTACGAGCACTATGGACTTCCATTGGAGTCGACTATGAAAGTACACCAGTCTTATTCTTCTTCTTGTCTCTTGTTTAGGAAAATTGGTACGTTATCTTCTGCAAGCCGACATAATGCCAGCGCAGTAAACTTGCACCTGAGAAAAAGAGACGCACGCCATGATGAGTGACCTAGACTTGCGTTGCATTACTGTACCTGTCCAGTACATGCAGGTGGTGAAGCTCTTACTTTTCTATTACGGGTGGCACTGAGAATACTCTGTTACAACTCAAGGGCTACTGCTTAATTAATTTAACTTTCACCCTACAGTGGAAATGAGTACTAGAAATGGAAAATTGAAGAAGATAAATAATCTGATTATCTATCACTTCACATGGGATGTTTTTGCTTATATATGGGATGACTTTAGGTGCTTTGCTTTTTATTGAGTGACCAGTGATACATCCACACATGAATGACTGAGTACTACTAAACTTATTAAGAGAGGTAGGGAGTGGCCACCGTAATAACCGGATCTATGCTGTGCTTGCAATACAAAATACTGCTACTATTGATGGTAGTATTTGGACAAAATTAAAACTTCTTTTCCTTGCCTTTCCTACACTGGAACGGACGTGCGGGTGCAGTGTTACATGCTCTTCAAAGTTACACTTAGTTCATCCACTGACCGTCTACTCTCTCTAGATCATGGGTACTCACAAACTTTCTCTCAGGGGCTAAATTTACAGTGTAGTTTGTGGCCGAAGGCTGCACTGGTGGGGGCGGAGTCAGAGGGGGCGGGGCTAAAGCAAAACTAAAACTTGTGACCATGAGGTTGCACACAGGTCCCTGCAGCAGATGCCTTCATCCACTGAGCCACCAGACCCAGCATTTACATACATCTCTCTCACTCATGCTCTCCCTCCTGCCCTCCCTCTCCATCTCTCTCTCCCTCCTGCCCTCCCTCTCCCTCCCCCTCTGTCATCTCACTGTGTGTGTGTCTGTCTGTGTCAGCCTTCAGCCCGGGCTGAGACAGCTTCCTCAACGCGCACACACAGACAGCCACACCAAAGTACTTAACAGGTCTTTAAAAGACCATTAAGATATTATTGAGGCTTTGTTTGTTGTAGCGCCCCTGCATCTCCACCCTGACAATCACTGCTTGCCCGGCCCCACAGAGCAGAGGCTTTGTTCTATTTCACCTCTTTGTGGCCCTGCATCTCCACTCTGCTATGTGGGGGCCGGGGGAGCAGTGATTGTCTGCAAGGTCTGCACACCGCCAAGGAAGGCTTGCCGGGCCGCCACCGGCCCGCGGGCCGTACTATGAGTACCCCTGCTCTAGATACACATATGCTATCTAAGAGTCAGATAGTAGCATGATCCAGGTATATGGACACATACAGTTTCTGTGTCACCCACCCAGGCTGTTGTCCTTCCACCAATCATTGCTTCATCATTCACCCAGCCATGCATCTCATATTCTTTCCTTCCCAGCCACGTCTTCAATCTCAATAAGTAAGGGATATATAAGAGCTTACCTCTGCCCGCCACCACCACCGTCTGAACTCTCACAGCCGGCACTGGAACCGCCGCATCCTCCCCTGAGGAATTGCCCTCCGCCTCCGTGTCGAGCACCACCACCTCCACGTTGGCCCCGCCACAAGATGTTCCACCTACAAAGTACATTTAAGAATGTTAGAATAAACCACTCACTAGTATTTGGTCTAGGAATGAAGACATGTGAAAACAATGTAATGCAGCACTTTTTGGCACAACTGATGAAGGCTGGCTTTTTAACACGCACCATTTTTTTCCACACAGACAGAAGATGGACTTCTAACAACAAGATCAAGTTGAAACAAGGTGAGAGCTCGGCTCGACCACAAGAAATGTCTTCAATTAATCGTCAGCACTAACCACTTTTACATTCTCAGTTAAACGTTTCGTTTTTTTATTATGACTTCATTTTAATAAATGTGTTTACTTTTAATAAAGCTTTTAAACTTAGAGAGACTCTGTGTTTTTTGGTCCAGAGTGACTAGAGTGACTGAGCGAAAGGTTTTGCAATTTTGCAAGCATGAGTCCATGCCTCTGACACTTCTTGACTCTGACTCCGTACTCTTCAGCTACGTTGGATAATAATCATCATTGGGGATCAATGATCGATTAATTCGGGAGGTAAATGACTGTGCCACACTATGTAGTCAGTCAGTAAGGACATTGGGGGTTCAAAGTCTGTTATCACAGAGGTATGTGGAAACTCTAACAGCGCCTACTTTAATTGATAAGCAATGCACTATTTATTGTCCATAGTTCTGTTTCTGCAGAAGAATTGTCCGCACCACTGTAGTGGTATGGATTGTTCTCCTATCCAAACCAAAAGGTAGTATCTTATTCTTTCTTGGTGGTCATTCACATTTTATAGTTGGGAATTTTCAAAGCAGATAGAACACTTCAAAAGACATTATGGACAATCCCAGAGGACTGCACTAAGTTGATAGAGCTATTGCTGACTAGAATGGGAGTTTCGCCAACCGTGCAATCTTAGATAGCTACACAGACAGACTAATAAGAATAATCTAGTAATACCACAGGGAGTCATAGTAGAGGCAGGATAAGAATTTAGATACAGTCTACAAGAAGATCAAAGACGATTTTGAAAAAATCAAATGAGGAACGCTAGGAAAAATAGGTACTAGTCTAAAATGAAAACTTACTGGGGCCAGCAAAGGAGCCCTCGCCTGCCCGATCCTGGCCCTGTTCAACAGCATCCGCCGCCTGCTGCTCCTGTGTCC
Source organism: Lissotriton vulgaris (assembly GCF_964263255.1). Lineage (NCBI taxonomy): Eukaryota > Metazoa > Chordata > Amphibia > Caudata > Salamandridae > Lissotriton > Lissotriton vulgaris. The sequence continues at coordinate 1,120,290,021 of NC_141691.1, read as the reverse complement.
TCCCCTCGCCCCTGGGGGGAGCTGACGTACAACATGAAAGAAAGAACAGAAAACATGGATGATTGTTGCTTGTCAATGTCAGCCAAATCAAACATTTCAAAAGAACAATAACAAAATTATATTGATTAGGGTTAGTTTTCATTTATTTGCGGACCTGTGACTTCGAAAGTCACGTAACTCACTAAACAAAGTACTGAAAGGTTCACCTAGGACTGGCAGGCAGCAGTCCACAGGCAAGACGCAAAGTGACAGACAAACTCCATTGTGATTTCAGTCAGATCAGTGACAACACTAACAGTTGCCTGCTACATTACAAGTCATTTAAATAGTCAAACTATCAATCCACCGCCACTATTTTTCTTATTGTCAGGGGTACAAAGGAAGGGGCAGATTTAAGCCCCTTGCGGCTCTTTTGCTCCGTTCTTGCGTGACTTTTGTGACGCAGCAGCTAAACAAAAAAGGGCGCCATGGTGCGGCGTATAATATTATAACAACGTGACGCATTTGGGAGATGCATCCCGTTATAAAGCCCTGCGCCATCAGGGGGCGTTCCGGCGCAAGGGAGGGCATTCCTGCGCTGGAACACATCCTAAAAGTGGCTGAGGGAAATCTACAAAATTTCAATCAGTCACCTTTAGGACAATGATGCGTCACACAAACCCTGCACCTGCTTGAAGCAGACGTACGGCTTGACCCAGCATTGGGGAGATAGGGTACCCCAGAGCATTGCTGGAGCTGCGCCATCGTTGCGACGCAACTCCAGCAGTAAAGCTTCGGTGACGTTTTGGGCCCATGGTGCGCCGCATTGCAAATACGGCGCACCATGTTTGGTGGTGGTAGCGGGCCGCACAATTAATGGCGCATCCCTGCTACTTTGCAGGGATGCGACGGTAATTGCAATTCTGCCCCTTAGGGGCATACTTACTTACGCATTCTGGCGCATCTCCAGAGATGCGCCAGATCAAATGCGTCACGCAAAACTACCCTTGCGACACGGCAGATGCGCCTCATTTACAATGCGGCGCGCCCTGGCGCAAGTGTAGGCACTTGCGTGACGCATCTCGGCACGTAAGAGCGGCGCATCGCTGGAGTCACGTCGCCAACGCAATGCAACTCCAGTAATGCTCTGGGCCACCCAATACTTAACATGCTGTGTCAGTCCTTACGCCTGCTTCAAGCAGGCATAAGGAATTGAATTGACGTAGCAGCGTCGCAGAAGTGCCTGCGTTAAATCTTGTAGATTTCACGCAGGCAATTTTGCGAGGCGCACAGCCGCCGGACCGCCCACCCTGCGTACTAGGAATGCACCCATTGTGGTGCAGGCCCATGGCTTTATAACGTGACGCATCTCCCTAGATGCGTCATGCTGTAAATGACTCGCAGGGATGCGGCACGTTTACGCCGCTGTTGCGTCACGCAAGGCAACGTAAACGTGGCGCAAGGGGCTTGTAAATGTAATCTGCCCCCTAGTGTCTAGCATTACGCAGTTCTGTAAAGTACACTCATACATAATAGTTACTCAGGCCAATGAGACCACAAAATAGAAAACAAATAAGCATAGTAGCAACGCCACTGAGAAGGAGAGCAGTGCACCTGAAATGCACAGAAGATTTTGAAATATAATTTAACTACAATGTAATCGTCATCAGCGGCATTATTGGCTTGCTCCATGTAAAAAACAAATATTTGCAATACAGAGCAGGAGAAAACATCATAGTAGTGAGTGATGAAATGGCTACTACTACTCACCAAGCCCGGGGATCTCCAAGCCGAGCTGGTCCAGCAGGTCGCGCTCCCGGTCCAGGAGGTCCGTCCAGCGATGGGTGACCTGGCTGTAGGCGCGCTGGACCCTGTAGAGGTGGGATATGGCCCAGCACACCTTCTCCCACCGCTTCCGGCGCTCCCGGATGTTGTAGCCGCCAGCCGCGATCCTGCCGCCTCCCGCGATGGTCCTGGGCAGGCGGCGCTGGACGAAGTAGACCAGCGCGCCCACTTCCTCCGGGCTGAAGATCTCCCGTCGCATCACCTGCTCCCCCCTCAATCGACCGCATGGTGTCCTGGCACGGGGTCCAGGACTCCTCCTCCCCGCCGCCGCTGCCGCCCTCAAGTGCCTGGGCAGCTTCACGGCGCCTGGCTTCACCATGGTCTGGGCAGGTAAGGTAGGAAGTAGAGAATTAAGAAGGAATAGGATAGGGAAGAAGAAAAGAAAAGAGTTTAAAAAAGTAGTTTAAAAGTAAAGAAAAATAGCAGAAAAGACAAAAATATACAGCTAGGAAAAGAGAGGGATAGATAAGAAGCAAAATCGTTGAAAAAAAAAAACAGAAAACAAGCAAAGGATGGCAAAGATAGCAAGAGGATTAAACACCATGCCCAGACACAGGAAATGAATGAAAAACAAGATGGCCGGCGCCCGTTCACGAGCGCGAAAGTAAGTTCGCGCGAGACTTTCCTCGCGATCTTGTGCGAACTTCTACTCGCAATGCGCTTACTGCGCGAGATTATACATAGCGGGCGGAAACGGAAATACGTCACGCAAACAAAATGTCCGCGCCCGTACTCGACCTTAGGGTAAATTCGCGTGTTGCGCTGCAAGCGGCTCGCGAATACTGCAAAAAAACTCGCGAAACAACAAGCCGCAAAAAAATAAAAAGCTCATTCGCACGAATTGGCGGCTTCCGCGGTCGGTTTCGCACGACGCCGCGCCCCGCGAATAGCGCGAAAAAACCGAAAAACGATTTTTGCAAAAGCAAAAGCAATGAGCAGGTGCAAAAGGTCAACCTCATGATTTGTAACGATTCCCTGTAGTGCTTCCTGAGGGGGCCCTCCAGAATTCGGTTGCCTGCTTGCAACTATTGTGTGACCCTGCTCTGACCTTAACTGTATGCCACAAAGGTCCTGATTTACAGCTAAGGGAGCAGACAAGCAGGTGCCAGGCTGGAACTTCAAATTCAGTGACACATTAATTAGCCCCTAGTTCATTATTGTCAGTTGGGGCAGGGCAGGTGTTGTTAATAAACTAACCCCAAATTAATTCATGTCAGTTCAAGCAGGGCAGGTGGGCTTGCTTTTCCCCCCCATCTTCTACAGTGATGATGAACCAGAGGGTGGCATTGATGTAACAGAGGGTGGCATGGGTCAAAGAGAGGGTGCCAGTGGTGAAACAGAGGGTGCTGGGAGGCTGTGATGATGAACCAGACGTAGAAACAACATAGTCGCGACCGTTGCGAGCCGACAAGTAAGTTCGCAATTGCGAACTAGTACCAAATCCTCGCGTACTGGCAGAAACACTTGCGAACACAAAAAAAAAATCCGCAAATTCGCGAGAATTCGCGGATTTTGCGGATTGCGAATTCGCAAATCCGCAAAATTCGCGAACGCGAGATTCGCAAAATTCGCCCATGGTTACTTTATACCTAAAGTACTTACAAATATTGAAAAACCACCGGGGCGACCCATCATCGCTGCATGTGATGGCCTTTTGGAGAACCTTTCAAGATACATTGATTTTGACTTGCAGGACTTTGTAAAAAGTCTTGAATCATTTGTGCAGGACACGTGTGACTTTCTGAGGAAGATTCAAACTATTAAATGGAAGTCCACGTATTTACTGGTTGCGATGGATGTGTCCGTCTTATATGCATGCATTAAGAACAAGGATGGAATGAGGGCGGTTGAATACTTTTTGATGAATAGGCCAATTGTATTTTCTCAATATACTAATATGCTGCTCAAAATGTTATTGTTCTGCTTAGAAAACAACTTTTTTTTGTTTGACGGCAAAATGTATCAGCATACTCAGGGGTTTGCTATGGGGGCCAGCTTCTCCCCCAGCTAAGATTGTTTGTTTATGGGATGGTGGGAGGAGCTGGTCCTCATGCAACAACATGAGCGGATTTTTAACCAGAGTGTGGTAACATGGCTGCGCTATATCGATGATTGATTTATAGTGTGGGATGGTGATGTTGAGATTGCAACTGCTTTTATTGAGTTAGTAAACAACAATACAGTTAACCTACATTTTACTTCTGACATCAGCAAGGATAGGATCATGTTCTTAGATGTAAGAGTCCAGGTAATTAACAACAAGTTATCTACCACCCTTTTTAGAAAACCTACGGCAGGGAATACAATCCTGCATCCCTCCAGGGCACATCCTCCCATCTTAATAATACCATTACTTATGGGGAGATGCTGCGCATCAGACGGATATGTAGCGAGGAGGTCTACTGTAACCTGAAACAGGAGGAAAGTCGGTATAGGTTTTTAGCCAGGGGATGTAGATCAGATGTGATTGATTCGGCAATTGCCAAGTCTAAATCGTTGGCAAGACAGGATCTGTTGAGATATAAGGAGAAACATGCCAGCAACAATACAAGAGATGAACCCACAAGGTTGATTCTAGTTTTTTCCCGACAAGAAAAACAAATAAGGGCAATAGTGAGGAAGAACTGGCCCATTGTAAGGGACGACGCAGTGATTGGATGGTTACTACCTTACAATCCAGCAGTAACCTTTAGAAAGACCAATAGTATGGGTATGCCACTTGTTAAAAGCAACCTTGAGGTAAGAGGAAAAGGTTCATGGCTTATGGCGCGGAAAGGGTTCTATAAATGCTCCGTATGTAAGGCCTGTCAATATGGTGTTAACACTACAACATACAAAACTGCATTTAGCTCTAGAACTTGCAACATAAGTCAACATCTTACATGGAAGTCTGAGTTTGGGGGTCTATGTGTTAACATGTAGCTGCAAGTTGAAGTACATAGGCAGCACTAAATTGCCAGTGTATAAAAGGATCCTTCAACACATCCGTGCCATTCTTAATAATGATGAGAGTTACCCTGTTGCAAAGCATTTTAAGATCAGTCATAACAGCGATTCGAAACATTTGAGATATTATGATATTGAGGCCATAACTCCCCAGAAAAGAGGTGGTGATAGGGAATCAAAATTGAGGAGGTTGGAAACAACTTATATCCTGCAATTTGATTCTATGTACCCTGGGGTCTGAATGCCAATGAGGACTTATATACGTTTCTATGATGTTGTGGGCTAACTGAAAGATGATAAGAACTATATGGAAGCTGAGGACATGAGGTATTGGCAATGAGAGAGATACATACCTTCTTCTAGGATGAATGTTGGTAGGTGCCACCTAACATGAATTTCTTAGGTTGCAAGTTTTAGGATAATATATATATTTATGATATTTAAGGTTGGATTTCAGTACTCATTAGTGGAAAGTGTATTTTTAAACTTCAATTTATATATTGTGATTATCTGATGGATCTACCTATTGTATTTATTAATAATATATATTGCTGTCCTTAAAAAAGTTTGCACTTTAGAGACTGATGCACAACCGTATTCGCTCAAAGCAGATGTGGTGTTATCTACGTGCTTTGCTTTGAACAGAAATTTTGGATCTTTTGGTAGGTAAATGGTGCCGGTCAGAGAGTTTAGCTTCAAGGAGTTCACTTTACTGGAACCATGAACTGTAAAGTGTTTTTTTTAATGGGATTCACATTGAATTTTATTATCACACCGATTTGTTAAGCACAGTATAAGGTTTCACTGGTTGGAGATAGTGAAGAACTTGAAATGGTTTTTATGCATTTATGCTATTATTGTATATTTTATATATTGCCATTTATTGATATGTACAAACAAGCCTCCTTGAAGTTTGAAAAGGCATAATATTTTAGTGGCCTTGCTCGGACATTTATGTTTTGTATTTAAAGGTCATTGGCTATAGCAAATCTAGGAGTGTTTCTTCTATGTCCACAAAATTACTAATTGCACTTGCACTTTAAAAAGCGTGGAAAATTGCTGATGAGCTGTCATGTGATCAAGGGCGGGATCGCCCGAAACGAGTAGTGGCTGATTTGGAAGAATAAATATTTGCACAAGATACCTGGGTCCACGATCATTTGTTCTTGAAGAAGGAGAAGTTGAAGACAAGTTTGGGCAATCCTTTGTGCATTGAGTAAATAAACACTTGTTCCTGATTTTGACCCCACGGAGTCAGCGCCTGATGGTTATTGTTTGGTCGGGATTGGATACAATATATATATATATATATATATATACTACTGGCGGTTGCCAAAAGGTAGTTATAGTTAGGACCTAGTTTCCATAGGAAATCCGCAACTTTCTATTTGGAATAACTTTAGCGCAGGTCAACCAATCTTCGTGAAATTGTCCAAGAAAATGGCCTGCTCCGCTCCTTCCCTGAAAGTTTGGGGGTGATTTGTGAAGCGGGGGCCGAGAAAAAAAGGGGGTCCCAAAACGTGTTTTCCCCATGCAATTTTCCTTAGGACCTTTAAGACAGGGCTACAGCTCGAACGGAATTACACCAAATTTGGCAAAAAGGTAGAGTTCGGTTTGCAGATTACGCTTTTTGTTAAATAGTGTAAATCCGTTCAGTAGTTCCTGAGAAAATCAAAAGTAAAATCATAGATATGTCTATAGACGAAGTACCGTACTCGTACGGTAAGCGTATGGTCAGGCGTACCATTACGAGCAGAAGCTGCATGCTCATTGGCTGTCAACACTCCAAACCTGAAAGTGTTGGCAGCCATCTTGTGCCTCGGTAGAACTGAGGCACAAGAAAGCAGCAAAAGAAACGTGAAAAACATGCAAAGGGGGCAGGGTGGAAACACCCTGACCCCCTAGGCCTACTCGTATGGTACGCGTACGCGGTGAAAAGGAAAAAAAAATGAAGTCTGCTTTATTCTTAATTAGTCCCCGGGGGCAATTTTTTTTCCATAATGGAGGGCCCAGAGGGGCCCCCCAACCCAGGGGACCGCCACTCCCCGGGGCTTCTTTGTATTAAAAAAACCTGTGTGGGGGGGTTCAAGACACCGCACGCCCCGGGGACCGCCACCTCCTCGGGACTCTAATGTTGAAAATAAGGGGGTCTCTGACAGACCCCCCTGCCCCGGGGACCACCACCCCCAGGGGCTTTTCAATGATGGGAGGGGGCTACGTTCCACCCCTCCTGGAGCCTTGTGGTGGCCCTGGGGACCGCCACCCCCCAGGGCCAGCTCCTGCAGTGTCCCGGGGTGCCTACCCCGGGACATTGCTGTTTGCTATGGTAGGGCGGGAGCCTCGCGGCTCCCACCCTACCATAGCAAACTGCTTTCCTATTTGAAAGAGAGAGCAGGAAACCTGCTCTCTCTTTCAAAAAGGAAAGCAGATTGCTTTCCGTCAGAGAGAGCAGAATGTTAGCTGCTCTCTCTGACGAAAAGCAATGCCAGCTCCCGAAGGACGCGGGGATCCGGCTGGGACCGTGGGGGCATTGGGGCTCCCCCCACGGTCCCCAACATTATATTTCAGCCCCGGGGGATGGGGTCTCCGGGGATTATAAAAAAATTGTGAAAGAGGCAATTTTTTTTACAGTAGATTCACCGTATGCGTACCGTGCACGTACGTATGAAGTACGGTGCGAAGACTATAAGTCGTCCCGTAAGCGTACCTTAGCAAGAAAAAGAAAAATATTTTTAGATATTTATGAAGTGTATGTGTTTACATGTTGGGTGGCTCTAAAAAGAGCACTTGTGTTTATTGAGAGATTTTAGTACCTACACAAGTAAGTACCGATGCAGAGTCTAAAGTTCATGAGAAGGACTCTGTTCCCTTCATCTGTAAAATGTACACCATCTCTCCTATAGATGTCTTGCATATTGAAACGCAGATTGTTGTTGTAAATGGACCCCATTCTACAGTCTCGGAGAAAAGCAGAAACAGATTTATTCACATGTTTCCTGGCTTTCTCAATTTATGGACAAAATTGATTGGACCAGTTCCAATTCTGCCTTTGGCATATATTAGAGTAGACAAAGGTATTTTGGAGGAAAAGTGACATTAGTTCAGTAAAGTTGTCCTTCATAAACATTTCCGGGCCTACCCCAGTCAAAGTGCTTAGACCATTGCCACCACAGTGCACAATTATGAGGTCAGGGTTTTGGAGATGCAAAAAGGATTTCAATAATGGCATCAATTGGTGCCACTTTAACCCTCTCTGTCCAATCCATTTAATGTCTACATTTGGTAAACCTAGGTCTTTGTGAATTCCTTTCTGTTCTGCGTACCTTTGAGTCCAGAAAATATAGCTGTGTCCCACAATCCACACTCTAAGCATCTTGAAGGGAGGTCTGGATGCACTCAGATGGTCTATGTAAATGAAAGGGCAGTTTGAAGAATTACTTTTTCTAAAATGGTGGATAAGTGGAGTTTTGAAAAAAGCAAAGAAGTGATTGGCTGTTTGAAAGCTTTTTAGATAGAAAACTAGGGTGCAATTTTCTGTTTTTAAAAACCTGTTATTTATTGGTTAAGAAAAAGTGATAGAAAAGAACATTGATTAAGAAAAGCTGGTATATTGACACGTCAAGCACACTTGTTGTTTTGATTTGCAACAATGTATGATGAACTTTTCACCTGTGTGCTCAGTTAGGTGTTCCCTGAAGTGTTTCTATGGTAACTGGAAGAATGTGGAATGGGGGAAGGGTTGAAAGTTTTATCAGTTGGAAAGGGTTCAAAAGTTCAAGCAATAGAATAGTGTGTTTTGTTTTAATTTATTGTGGGAATAAATGTGATTTGTTATTTATAAGTATATGTGTGTAGATTGAGTGTGTAGATTGACAGGAAAAGTTTGCTATTTGCTATAGGACTTCCTAACCCCCTAGGGCTGCTTAGGGGGTTTTACAATGATCCCTAAGGTAAAAATCTTTTATTTTTTCTTGCTTAGGTACACTTACGGAACGACTTACAGGTGTCACACCGTACGTCGTGCGTGCGAGCATGGTATGTGCACGGTAAATCTATCGTAAAAAAAAAATAGCCTTTATTTTATTTTAAAGTTTTTTTATAATCCCCGGGTATCCCACCCCGGGGCTTCTTTTTAAAAAAAAAACATTATAAAAACATCTGTGTGGGGGGCTTAAGCCCCCCCCCCACATGCCCTGGGGACCGGCACCTCCCAGGGGCTCTAATATTGAAAATAGAGGGGTCCATGATGGACCCCCCAGCCCCGGGGACCATCACCCCCCCGGGCTTTTCAATGTTGGGAGGGGGGCAGCGTGACCCCCCTCCTTGAGCCTTTGAATGGCCCTGGGGACCACCACCTCCCAGGGCCAACTCCTGCCGTGTCCCGGGCTGCCTACCCCTGGGACACTGCTGTTTGCTATTATAGGGCGGGAGCCTTGCGGCTCCCACCCTACCAATGCAAACTGCTTTCCTATTAGGAAATCAGATTGCTTTTTGTCAGAGAGAGCAGCATGTTAGCTGCTCTCTCTGACAATAAGCAATGCCGGCTCCCGAAGGATGCGGGGAGCCGGCCGGGACGGTGGGGGCATTGGGGCTCCTCCCACAGTCCCCAACGTTATATTTCAGCCCCAGGGGATGGGGTCCCCGGGGATTATAACAAATTAGTGATAGAAGCAATTCTTTTTTTAACGGTAGATTCATCGTACGCGTACCATGCAGGTACGTACGACGTACAGTGCGAAGTCTGTAAGTCATCCCGTAAGCGTACGTAAGCAATAAAAATCAATTAAAAATATATATTTTATAGATATCTATCAAGTTTATGTGTTTATATGTTGGTTGGTTCTAACGAGACCTTTTTTTCTTTATTGGTACTTATAAGTATGTACCTATGCAGAGTCTAAACTTGTTAAGGAGGAGTGTTTTACAGTGTGCTGAACTTTTGACCTCTGTTGGCAGTTGACTTTTGCATGATCTGTTGGGGGTAGTGTGGAACGGTATGTCAGTTGGAAAGGCTTGAAATGTTGAACCAATAGAAATGTGTATTTGGTTTTGAATTAATGTGCGAAGGAATTTGATTTGTTATTAATGTGTATATATGTGCAAATTGATAGGGAAAATGTGCCATTCTTTGGTTCTGCTGTAAGCACTGAATTAGAGAGATTCTGTATAAGACTATCTGCTGTGTGAGTGGAATTCTTCTTAATCTACCAATCAGTTTGAGAGGTGAGTTGATAACTTGTAAGGGAATGTATGTGGTGCATTTAATTTTTAGTAAGAGTAATTTGTTTATCCTTCTAAAGTTTGTAGAATCATATTTTGAGTTTGTCTGCATTTGGATGACTATTGTGATAAAATCATTTGGTGAGTTAATATGTTTAGTGAGAAACTTTTGTGCAATAAAGTGCAGTACTAAAAAATGTAGAATGTGTGTAGTCACTTTTTTTTCCATTTAAAATTTTTATTTTTCTTCACCATAATAAGCACAGTTTAACTTACATTGAATACATTTTAACAGTTAGAATATTTTCCTTAATTTCTATTATATAAATTCAATCTTTGGAATATGCCATACGAATAATAAATTCATCCAAGTTGTTTTAGCACTTGTTTAGGCAATAAGGGAATCTAAAATAAACAATGAGAACAAAAGAAAAAAAAGAATAAAGGGAAACGAGAACCCACACATTCTTCCCATCCCCCCCCCCCCTATTCGCCCTTACTTTGCTTCTCCTTCCATTTACTTAATGGCTCCAATATCCTCCTCCCCAAGCATCTTCCTCTCCTCCCTTTCCGAGCATAGATATTTTCCTCTATATTGTATGCATACAATGTATTTGCCAACCAAGTTTGAAATTTTGGGGGATTTTTATCTAGCCAAGCCCTGGCTATTGTCAATCTGTAAACAGCCATTATAACAAACAAAAATTCTGCGTACTGATCCTGCTCCCCTTCAGCCACTCCTAGCATGATCCAAGATGGTGTAAGAGAGATCACTATACCCAGGGACCTTGCTAAAAACCCCTCTATTTCTTTAATCAATGGATGTAGCTGGGGACATGTTGCAAAAATATGTATGCTATCTGCCTCCAACGCATCGCAGCGAGGGCAGTTGATTCCTGTACTCCCACCCCATTTTGCTATCCTTGCAGGCGTAAAATAAAGAAAGTATAATGTTTTATAATGCTGAGATTGCAAAGGGGCTGCGCTTAATATTGTGCGTCCTAAATTCAAAGATTCGAAAAACAGATTGCTTTCAACTCCCAGTTTATCTGCCCATTTCATACTAAATTTCTCTAGATCATTCTGCTTTTCTTTCAACAGAGTAGCATAAAAAGACCTAATTGTGCAGTCCCCCATCAGCTTAATTTTCTCCATTATTTCTATTTTATTAAAGCCTGCGGGGCCTCCCACTTTGTTTTTAAAGAAACTTCTAATCTGCAAATACTTGAAAAAACCTCTGTTGTCTATACCGTATGCAGCTCGCAGATCTGAGAATTGCTTAAAACCATCCTGAGAGAACAAATCTCCTATTTGCGTAATCCCCCTTGCTGCCCACTCTGCCATCGTCTGATCAGCAAATATTTCCGCTGGGAGTGATCTGTTATTAATTAAGGACACATATCTATTATACCTCCCCATCTTAACTTTCTTTGAAAAAGCGATCCATGCGGTAACGGCCGCCATAACAGTTTTGAACCTGGTTCTCTTGAAGTAACTAAAATCTGTACATTTTAAGAAACAATTATAGGCATTTGCCCCTAGCACCACAGCATAAACCTCAGTAGACATATTATGCATTCTTACATCGTCAACATTCCCCCCAATTAATCCTTGTATATATATCAAAACAGTTGCCATATAGTATAAACGGAAATCTGGTGTACCCCATCCCCCTTTTTCCCTAGAAAGTGTCATAAACCTATAGGCCCTCCGGGTCTTACCGTGTGCCCAGATGAACCTATTACATATGGTCTCTAGGCCATTGAACCAGCTGGCTTCAAACAACAGGGGTATAGCCCTAAAAAAGTATAAAAATTTAGGTAAAACCATCATCTTGATGATGTTTGTACAGCCTACCAATGACAGGTGTAGGTTATTCATTTTTTCCAAATCCTTTTTGACTTGAGCTATTAAAGGTGCCATATTGTTTTGAACAATCTTATCTACCTCTGCTGTAATTTGCACCCCTAGATAGGTTGCCACTCCCACCACTCTGTCATCGTTGCATATTACCCACTGGTTTTTGACTATCTGAGTTTTAGCATTATTCAGGCTATATCCTGAGAATTGTCCAAATCGCGCAGCTTCTTCTTCAATTGCCCTGATAGCGTCTGTAGGTTTTGCAGTCAGGATGGCCACATCGTCAGCATATGCTAACGTTTTAAATCTACAATCATTTAGAACTAGCGGTGGAATCTGATCATTGCTTTCCAACTTGCGTATGTAGGGATCGAGGTATAAAGCAAAAAGCAGGGGAGAAGAGGGACATCCCTGCCTTGGTCCTCTCTGGATATTAACTGCGGATGATTGTCCTCTATTAACCCTTATCTTGGCCGTCGGATTTATATATAAGGTCTGCAGGGCCTTAATAAATCCTACCCCTATACCATTCTACCTCAAAACTTCCCACAAGTACCTCCAGGAGACCCTGTCAAATGCTTTCTCAGCATCCAGAAACAAAGCTGCCATAGGGTCTTCTAAGGTGCTTGCTGCATCGAATGCCGTGATTACTTGTCTGGTGTGTTGAGTTGTTCCTTTACCCGGAATAAACCCATGCTGAGAGGGAGTTACCAATGATTCGACTACCCTAGATAACCTTTTCGCCAGAATTTTAGAGAACACCTTGACATCTGCGTTCATTAGAGTGATGGGGCGATAGGACCCCGGGACGTCTGCAGGTTTACCCTTCTTCGGTATTATAATGATATCTGCACCGCCCCACTATTCTGGAGCGCCCTCGCCCTTTTGTGCTAGCAGCATAACGTTAAACATTTCTTTTAAGAGAGAAGGTTGAAAGATTTTGTAAAATTCTACCGGAATCTGGTCCGGACCAGCTGCCTTCCCAGATGGTAGTCACTTTTTTAGTTGTAGAGTAGTTAATACTGTTGCTTGCTTAGAATTAGTCTTGTGTTCTAAATCTACAATTTTGTAGTAAGTATACAAGTTCAAATTTATTATGTTTTTGGCTCTCAAAAGAGGGCCACATAAAACAATCACATAGCTATACACCACTACATACAATAAAAATCACAATAAAAGCCGATTGAAGGATCACAACATGAACACTGGCCGAACAATCATCAAACAACATCTCCAGGTATCATTAATAAATATCTAAAAAACCCTTAAAAAGTTAAAAATGTTGAAGCAAAACATTTCATTAGGTGGACAATAAAGGGCATGAAAGAAAGTATTTACATTAAGAATTCCTAATTGTAGGCAAATAGATTTTAACCATTTAGAGTGCAATGGACGTAATGCAGGACAAATAAACAAAACATGATTTCGGTCCTGCACTGCCTTATTACAAAAGTTACATACTGGAGATGTCCCATTCCACTTTGCTAAAAGTGAATTTAAAGGAAGCAAATCATGTCTTAAAAGGTACCATAGCCTTCGGACTCGATGAGGGATATTCCAGGAAACATACTGCTGGGCCTGCTTTACTGAATACGTGCTTAGGAGTAAATCACCACCCTTCTTTTCGTGTAAAGCAGTCATATCCAATTTAAAACAGAGTTCCCAAGATGCGTGTTTCAGCTGAGACTTTAGTTGAGAAGGAGAGAGTAAGAACAAAGTACTTTCATCCAACTCTAACATTGCTACCGCTTTTCTAAATTTTTTTACTATTAGTGAAAACTCGTTTAGATTGCCCAGCAGTTCCTTTTTAATATGTGCCCGTAGGGAACCCGATTCACCTCTGGCCAAACAGGCCACCCATCTTACCAGGGCAATCAACCCCTGTACCCAACAGCTCCAAAGGCCAAATTCCAGCCTGCATGCGGTCACGGAGCAAGCTGTATTAAAGGAAGAAATTCTTCTTAGTACCTTTCCTTCCAATAACTGCAAAAAAAACCAGTGCCTTAACTCCACCAGTTCTATTCCATAAAGCAGAGTTGCAGGGATTTTTGCTCTATACACTTCCAAAAATCGAGCAAAGTGTCTTTTCCCTGTAGCAGAATACAGGGAACATAACCCCATACATACCATGAGCCAATGCTTTACGCGAATTATGTTCAATATGGGGTTTTTCGCTTAGGTTTGCCGAGATTATTTTACCTAGAAAGGTGTAGGTTTTAACGACCTCTAGTCTCTGGCCTCCTATAGCCCATCCGAAGTTTTCAGACCTACATTTTTTTCTTCCAGTAATGCACATGATTTTGCTTTTGGAAGCATTAATCTTCATAAAATGTGCTTCTGCAAATAAATGTAAAGCTTGCAGGCGATTAGACAAGCCCTTCGGAGTTAAGTCTAAAATGAGGATATCATCCGCATACATTAAAACAGAGATGGATGAACCTCCAACTACCGGGGCTAAACCAGCACATGTATTAAGTATACATACACTGCTGCATACACTCTTGGGCAGATTTACAAGCCCCTTGAGCCTCTTTGTTGTTCTATTGTGTCACATTTTTGATATAATCTTGGCAAAAATAATGCAGTAAATTTGAAATGTATTTGCAAAATGAGTCAGGGTTGACCGCTGAAATGTAGTAGTTATATACATGGAATGTGTGCAGTCACTTAACTGTTTTAGTGTAGTTAATGTGTTTTGGTAAAATGTATGGTGTCATATTTTTTGTCTAGAATCACACTGAGCGTCTGTGTACATTAAGGAAATATACTTGCCCCTTTTTCTATAATCTCCCCCTCTTTCCTCAAGTCTACCTCTCTCTGCTTATACTGTCTCCTGTCTTCTGATATTGCCCCTCTTTCCTTATTCTCAATTCTCTCTCCTCATAGTGCTCCTTGTCCTCATAGTCCCCCCTGTCCTCATATTCCCCCTCTGTTCTCATTGTCTCCTCTGTCTCCTAATACTGTCCCTTCTTTTATACTCCCTCCTCTGTCCTCTTACGCCACCCTCTCTCATCATATCTCCCTCTTCACAATTCCCCAGTCAGTATACATTCACTTCTGCATACACTCTTGGGCAGATTTACAAGCCCCTTGCGCCTCTTTGTTCTTCTATTGTGTCACATTTTTGATGCAATGTTGGCAAAAATAATGCAGCAGATTGTAAATGTATTTGCAAAATGAGTCAGGTTTGTCCACTGAAATGTAGTAGTTATAGACATGGATTGTGTGCAGTCACTTAACCGTTTTAGTGTACTAAATGTGTTTTGGTAAAATGTATGGTGTCACATTTTTTGTCTAGAATCACACTGAGCGTATGTGTACATTAAGAAATTGTAGTTGCACCTTTTTCCATAATCTCTCCCCTCTTTCCGCACAGTCTACCTTTCTCTGATTATACTGTCTCCTCTCTTCTGATATTGCCCATCTTTCCTTATTCACACTTTTCTCTCCTCATAGTGCTCCTTGTCATCATAGTCCCCCATGTCCTTATATTCCCCCTCTGTTCTCATTGTCTCCTCTGTCTCTTTATACTCTCATTTTTTTATACTCCCTCCTCTGTACTCGTACTCCTCCCTCTCTCATCATACCTCCCTCTTAACAATTCCCCAGTCACTATACATACCCTGCTGCATACACACTTGGGCAGATTTACAAGCCCCTTGTGCCTCTTTGTTCTTCTATTGTGTCACATTTTTGATGTAATGTTGGCAAAAATAATGCAGCAAATTGGAAATGTATTTGCAAAATGAGTCAGGTTTGTCCACTGAAATGTAGTAGTTATATACATGGAATGTGTGCAGTCACTTGTCCGTTTTAGTGTACTAAATGTGTTTTGGTAAAATTTATGGTGTCATATTTTTTGTCTAGAATCACACTGAGCGTCTGTGTACATTAAGGAACTATACTTGCCTCTTTTTCCATAATCTCTCCCCTCTTTCCTCACAGTCTACCTCTCTCCGCTTATACTGTCTCCTCTCTTCTGATATTGCCCCTCTTTCCTTATTCTCACTTCTCTCTCCTTATAGTGCTCCTTGTCCTCATAGTCCCCCTGTCCTCATATTGCCCCTTTGTTCTCAGTGTCTCCTCTGTCTCCTCATACACTCCCTTCTTTTTATACTCCCTCCTCTGTCCTTTTACTCCTCCCTCTCTCATCATACCTCCCTTTTAACAATTCCCAAGTCAGTATACATACACTTCTGCATACACTCTTGGGCAGATTTACAAGCCCCTTGCGTCTCTTTGTTGTTGTATTGTGCCACATTTTTGGTGTAATGTTGGCAAAAAAAATGAAGCAAATTGGAAATGTATTTGCAAAATGAGTCAGGGTTGTCCACTGAAATATAGGAGTTATATACATGGAATGTGTGCAGTCACTTAACCGTTTTAGTGTACTAAATGTGTTTTAGTAAAATGTATGGTGTCATATTTTTTGTCTAGAATCACACTGATCGTCTGTGTACATTAAGGAATTATAGTTGCCCCTTTTTCCATAATCTCTCCCCTCTTTCCTCACAGTCTACCTCTCTCCGCTTATACTGTCTCCTCTCTTCTGATATTGCCCATCTTTCCTTATTCTCACTTCTCTCTCCTTATAGTACTCCTTGTCCTCATAGTCCCCCCTGTCCTCATATTGCCCCTTTGTTCTCATTGTCTCCTCTGTCTCCAAATACTCTCTCTTCTTTTTATACTCCCTCCCCTGTCCTCTTACTCCTCCCTCTCTCATCATACCTCCCTCTTAACAATTCCTAGGTCAGTATACATACACTGCTGCATACACTCTTGGGCAGATTTACAAGCCCCTTGCGTCTCCTTGTTGTTCTATTGTGTCACATTTTTGATGTACTGTTGGCAAAAATAATGCAGCAGATTGGAAATGCATTTGCAAAATGAGTCAGGTTTGTCCACTGAAATGTAGTAGTTACATACATGTAATGTGTGCAGTCACTTAACCGTTTTAGTGTACTAAATGTGTTTTGGTAAAATGTATGGTGTCATATTTTTTGTCTAGAATCACACTGAGTGTCAAGTACCTGATCCACAGCTCTGTGCTTCCGCAGGAGCCGATGAAATTCCTCATTTCCCAAACTCCACTACTCAGCGCATATAGCATCCAAGCAGCAAAGAGGGGGAAAAAGGGAGTTGGAAGAAAAGAGAAACACGCCACACCTTGCTTCTGCTGGACAGGACTGCTACGCCTTTTGTTCGGTTTTCCTGTGAAAAGAACAATTTTAGCAACAAACACTAAATCTAAGTTTTCATATTAACCTGACCAAAACCTTGATTACCTGTCCTAATTTGGTGGCTATCTGTTTTCTTATGGCGTTGTCTGATTTCAGCTACTTTGTGTTTCTTTTCTGTGCTGTTACTAAGATGAGATTAAACAATATTGGTTTAGTGACTAAATTTATCTATAACTCTGTACTCACTCAATTGCCTCTACCTTTCTCTAAATACCTTGATTTGTGTTTTCTCTTCTTTCAGCTGATGGAGACTTCTACTCAATTACAAGTTCCAGTGGATATGTCCAGGAAAAGTTCTCTGACAATGTTGGTAAGCAAGCTGGTCGCTGCAGTCAGAGGGGACTAAGAAGAAAAACGGCCTTTTCAACTGCTCTTCGAGCCGTGCCACTCACCTGTGAAGCTTGCACCGAGCCCACGCTTTCTGACTCCTTCATGTGAGACCTTCTCACCTATGCATCCACAGTGCATGTTGGGACTTGGAGTTCGACATATTCTTCTCGAACTCGGATTGGTCAGCCTACTGCCAGGGGGAGGAGATTCAGGTGCGAGTAAAGACTTTTTCAGGTGGAGTAAATTATGGACGGCATCCTAACAGCTTGGGGCGCCGAAGAAGGCTCACACGCCGAAATGCATCCGCCTGCGCTGGGACCATTGAATTAAAGCTGTTTTCTCTGAACTCCCCTCTTGGTCGTTGTTTCTTCTCCACGGAAAAGAACCACTTGTTATATTTCTGTGACTGCCAAGGCACAGTCCAAGGACCCTGCAGCACAAAAAAGACCCGGAATCAACTTTGGCAACTCGCTGCTTGCAGCTACCTTTCTCCAGGCTACTGGAATTTCCGGCGTTCTGCCAGCAACATCAGGAAGACAAAAGAGAGGATCGAGATATTTCATCTCAATTGGGCACTCTGTCTGACATTTGACCGCCCCCACCCTGTTTGACACCTGAGGACGCTGGTCGCTGCAGTCAGAGGGGACTAAGAAGAAAAACGGCCTTTTCAACTGCTCTTCGAGCCGTGCCACTCACCTGTGAAGCTTGCACCGAGCCCACGCTTTCTGACTCCTTCATGTGAGACCTTCTCACCTATGCATCCACAGTGCATATTGGGACTTGGAGTTCGACATATTCTTCTCGAACTCGGATTGGTCAGCCTACTGCCAGGGGGAGGAGATTCAGGTGCGAGTAAAGACTTTTTCAGGTGGAGTAAATTATGGACGGCATCCTAACAGCTTGGGGCGCCGAAGAAGGCTCACACGCCGAAATGCATCCGCCTGCGCTGGGACCATTGAATTAAAGCTGTTTTCTCTGAACTCCCCTCTTGGTCGTTGTTTCTTCTCCACGGAAAAGAACCACTTGTTATATTTCTGTGACTGCCAAGGCACAGTCCAAGGACCCTGCAGCACAAAAAAGACCCGGAATCAACTTTGGCAACTCGCTGCTTGCAGCTACCTTTCTCCAGGCTACTGGAATTTCCGGCGTTCTGCCAGCAACATCAGGAAGACAAAAGAGAGGATCGAGATATTTCATCTCAATTGGGCACTCTGTCTGACATTTGACCGCCCCCACCCTGTTTGACACCTGAGGACGCTGGTCGCTGCAGTCAGAGGGGACTAGGAGAAAAACGGCCTTTTCAACTGCTCTTCGAGCCGTGCCACTCACCTGTGAAGCTTGCACCGAGCCCACGCTTTCTGACTCCTTCATGTGAGACCTTCTCACCTATGCATCCACAGTGCATGTTGGGACTTGGAGTTCGACATATTCTTCTCGAACTCGGATTGGTCAGCCTACTGCCAGGGGGAGGAGATTCAGGTGCGAGTAAAGACTTTTTCAGGTGGAGTAAATTATGGACGGCATCCAAACAGCTCGGGGCGCCGAAGAAGGCTCACACGCCGAAATGCATCCGCCTGCGCTGGGACCATTGAATTAAAGCTGTTTTCTCTGAACTCCCCTCTTGGTCGTTGTTTCTTCTCCACGGAAAAGAACCACTTGTTATATTTCTGTGACTGCCAAGGCACAGTCCAAGGACCCTGCAGCACAAAAAAGACCCGGAATCAACTTTGGCAACTCGCTGCTTGCAGCTACCTTTCTCCAGGCTACTGGAATTTCCGGCGTTCTGCCAGCAACATCAGGAAGACAAAAGAGAGGATCGAGATATTTCATCTCAATTGGGCACTCTGTCTGACATTTGACCGCCCCCACCCTGTTTGACACCTGAGGACGCTGGTCGCTGCAGTCAGAGGGGACTAAGAAGAAAAACGGCCTTTTCAACTGCTCTTCGAGCCGTGCCACTCACCTGTGAAGCTTGCACCGAGCCCACGCTTTCTGACTCCTTCATGTGAGACCTTCTCACCTATGCATCCACAGTGCATGTTGGGACTTGGAGTTCGACATATTCTTCTCGAACTCGGATTGGTCAGCCTACTGCCAGGGGGAGGAGATTCAGGTGCGAGTAAAGACTTTTTCAGGTGGAGTAAATTATGGACGGCATCCTAACAGCTTGGGGCGCCGAAGAAGGCTCACACGCCGAAATGCATCCGCCTGCGCTGGGACCATTGAATTAAAGCTGTTTTCTCTGAACTCCCCTCTTGGTCGTTGTTTCTTCTCCACGGAAAAGAACCACTTGTTATATTTCTGTGACTGCCAAGGCACAGTCCAAGGACCCTGCAGCACAAAAAAGACCCGGAATCAACTTTGGCAACTCGCTGCTTGCAGCTACCTTTCTCCAGGCTACTGGAATTTCCGGCGTTCTGCCAGCAACATCAGGAAGACAAAAGAGAGTATCGAGATATTTCATCTCAATTGGGCACTCTGTCTGACATTTGACCGCCCCCACCCTGTTTGACACCTGAGGACGCTGGTCGCTGCAGTCAGAGGGGACTAAGAAGAAAAACGGCCTTTTCAACTGCTCTTCGAGCCGTGCCACTCACCTGTGAAGCTTGCACCGAGCCCACGCTTTCTGACTCCTTCATGTGAGACCTTCTCACCTATGCATCCACAGTGCATGTTGGGACTTGGAGTTCGACATATTCTTCTCGAACTCGGATTGGTCAGCCTACTGCCAGGGGGAGGAGATTCAGGTGCGAGTAAAGACTTTTTCAGGTGGAGTAAATTATGGACGGCATCCTAACAGCTTGGGGCGCCGAAGAAGGCTCACACGCCGAAATGCATCCGCCTGCGCTGGGACCATTGAATTAAAGCTGTTTTCTCTGAACTCCCCTCTTGGTCGTTGTTTCTTCTCCACGGAAAAGAACCACTTGTTATATTTCTGTGACTGCCAAGGCACAGTCCAAGGACCCTGCAGCACAAAAAAGACCCGGAATCAACTTTGGCAACTCGCTGCTTGCAGCTACCTTTCTCCAGGCTACTGGAATTTCCGGCGTTCTGCCAGCAACATCAGGAAGACAAAAGAGAGGATCGAGATATTTCATCTCAATTGGGCACTCTGTCTGACATTTGACCGCCCCCACCCTGTTTGACACCTGAGGACGCTGGTCGCTGCAGTCAGAGGGGACTAAGAAGAAAAACGGCCTTTTCAACTGCTCTTCGAGCCGTGCCACTCACCTGTGAAGCTTGCACCGAGCCCACGCTTTCTGACTCCTTCATGTGAGACCTTCTCACCTATGCATCCACAGTGCATGTTGGGACTTGGAGTTCGACATATTCTTCTCGAACTCGGATTGGTCAGCCTACTGCCAGGGGGAGGAGATTCAGGTGCGAGTAAAGACTTTTTCAGGTGGAGTAAATTATGGACGGCATCCTAACAGCTTGGGGCGCCGAAGAAGGCTCACACGCCGAAATGCATCCGCCTGCGCTGGGACCATTGAATTAAAGCTGTTTTCTCTGAACTCCCCTCTTGGTCGTTGTTTCTTCTCCACGGAAAAGAACCACTTGTTATATATATATATATATATATATATATATATATATATATATACATACATACATACATACATACCTATATATATATATATATATATATATATATATATATATATATATATATATATATATATATTACCTACTGGCTATCGCCAGTAGGTATATATAGTTAGGATTAATTCCCTATGGGATTTCTGAAAATTCTATGTCTAATAACTTTTGCGTTTGTGGACGGAATCGGCTGAAATTTTCAGGAAAATGGCACATTTTGTTTCTGAGCAGCCCCTGAAAATTTGGTGGGGTTTCGTCAAGGGGGGGCTGAGAAAAAAGGGGGGTCCCAAAACGCGTTTTTTGCATTGAGTTTTCCATAGGGCGGTTGGACTCACTTTTAGCTCGAACGGCTGAATGGATTTGCACGAAACTTGGCAAAATTGTAGGGACTGTTAGCCCGATGTGCCTTTGCTAGGTCTCAATATATGTGCTTCAGTGGATTTTGAGAAATTAACGTTTAAATCAAGATATATATCTGTAACAGCGCTCCGGGCAGCGATCCGGTCCGCTTACTTTTCGCTTATCGGAACTTTGCGCGCAGAAAGCTGATTGGCTCTCCGGTGTCTGTCAACATTCTAAACAGTCCGGAGCGGCCGCCATCTTGTCTCTCGGTAGGATCGAGAGAGAAGAAGAGGTGAAAAACGAAAGGGGAATTTAATGAAAGGGGGCAAGGTATCCCCCTCTTGACCCCCTAGGAATGTTGTTGGGGTTATTAAAGGGTCCCGTGGGGAAAATAAAAAAAAAATGATTTTTCACGGTAGAAGCGCTTCACGGGCCGCGAACTGGGCCGCAAACTGGTAGCGAAACGGGAATTCGCCATTTTGTGCTTCGTTAATTAAATTATTAGGTATAAGGGGGTGCGGGAGACGTATCCTAATCCCCTATGTTTCCTGAGGGTGGCTGAGGAGGCTGATATATGTTGATACATCTCTTCCAGCGGCTGTGCGTGAGCTTTTTTTTTTTTTGCTGCGTGACAGTCCGGAGCGGCCGCCATCTTGTCTCTCGGTAGGATCGAGAGAGAAGAAGAGGTGAAAAACGAAAGGGGAATTTAATGAAAGGGGGCAAGGTATCCCCCTCTTGACCCCCTAGGAATGTTGTTGGGGTTATTAAAGGGTCCCGTGGGGAAAATAAAAAAAAAATGATTTTTCACGGTAGAAGCGCTTCACGGGCCGCGAACTGGGCCGCAAACTGGTAGCGAAACGGGAATTCGCCATTTTGTGCTTCGTTAATTAAATTATTAGGT
This sequence comes from Lissotriton vulgaris, assembly GCF_964263255.1. Classification (NCBI taxonomy): domain Eukaryota; kingdom Metazoa; phylum Chordata; class Amphibia; order Caudata; family Salamandridae; genus Lissotriton; species Lissotriton vulgaris. The sequence continues at coordinate 1,120,267,758 of NC_141691.1, read as the reverse complement.
ATAAGGGGGTGCGGGAGACGTATCCTAATCCCCTATGTTTCCTGAGGGTGGCTGAGGAGGCTGATATATGTTGATACATCTCTTCCAGCGGCTGTGCGTGAGCTTTTTTTTTTTTTGCTGCGTGACAGTCCGGAGCGGCCGCCATCTTGTCTCTCGGTAGGATCGAGAGAGAAGAAGAGGTGAAAAACGAAAGGGGAATTTAATGAAAGGGGGCAAGGTATCCCCCTCTTGACCCCCTAGGAATGTTGTTGGGGTTATTAAAGGGTCCCGTGGGGAAAATAAAAAAAAAATGATTTTTCACGGTAGAAGCGCTTCACGGGCCGCGAACTGGGCCGCAAACTGGTAGCGAAACGGGAATTCGCCATTTTGTGCTTCGTTAATTAAATTACTAGGTATAAGTGGGTGCGGGAGACGTATCCTAATCCCCTATGTTTCCTGAGGGTGGCTGAGGAGGCTGATATATGTTGATACATCTCTTCCAGCGGCTGCGCCATCTTGCCTTTTTTCCAATGCCACAATTTTGTCGTGCACGGCAGCCATTTTAGATGCCAGGCTGGTCCCAGGCTATCACCTACCCCTGCGGATGTAGTTTATGGCCCCAGCTGTAGAGAATTCAGACATGCCAACCCTCCCGATTCAGGCGTGTGACTACTGATTTCAGTGCTAGTCTCCCGCCTCCCGATTTCTGCAAGCAAAAACACGGGGGCATATTACGAACAACTAGCGATAATTTTTGTCTCTAACTTGTTTAGAGACAAAAATTATCGCCGCACATCGGCGATTTTTATCGCAGATAAACCTTGCTATTATCGCAGAAAAGTCAGCGATATTCATGTATTATCGAGCAAATGCTCTTAGCCATGTTATCCACCTCCCATTGGATAACATGGCTAAGAACTGCTCAGGGCAGGTGTTAGATTTTGGAGATATTCGCGCTTAGCGCGAATATCTCCAAAAGTTGGTAATAGAAGGTAGCGATGTTAGGGACTGTTTCCAGTCGCTAACATCTTGGCACGCCACTTAGCATGTCATTAGTGATAAGTATCACTGACATGCAAAGCGGGGCCCAAGATGGTCGCTATCTCCTTTTAGCTGTCACTAACTGGTGTTAGCGACAGCTTGGTAATAGGGAGATAATTTTATCTCCGCTTTCAAGGCTTTTAAAGCCAAAAAAGCGGAGATAAACCCCCTTGATAATATGCCCCACGATTCCTTGGGGGTTTCAGCTGACAGGGCTTGGTATTGTGTTACATGGTAATTTTTCCAGGAAACGTCAGAGGGTCGATGCAGGGGTTCTAGAAGAGGTGATAAACCATTTAAGCCTCATGAACAAGCGCATGGTCTTTTAAAGATTTGTGAAGTACTCGGAGCGGCGGTGTGTGTGTGTGCCCTCTTTCAGGAGCGGGCGGGGGGGCACTGCCAGCAACTTGCCAGGTCAGGTAGTGTTCAACACGTGCATCACCCTTTCTCTGCTTGCTATTGCGCTCCATGCTTCGGAAAGGTAAGAAAAAGAACGTGCATTTGAGTTTGAAATGTCCGATCCTGCAGCAGCACACTTCCAAAGCCCACACATGACAATAACCCGATTCAAGGCCCCATTCACCCGTTTTTAAAAAAATAGATAACACTCCAACAAAGTAAGGTTATAAAACTTTATTAACTATTAACTTTAACGAACGGAACAAAAACTAAAAACATTTAAACATTTCTCAACACAAAAAGCAACAATGGTTAGAAGCTGTCTTTTGTGCGAATAGTCCCAAGGCAGCACAACGTGCAGAGTTCTGGACGGCACCCAGGTGATGTCGCCTGGGTGCCGCACTGGTTTAGGGATCCTACAATGCAGCACAGAAAAACAGCGTGGGGCGTCCCGGGTGGTGCGGGGGGAGGCCTCGTCAGTAGCGGTCTGTGTCCAGTGTCACATGGCTGACACAACATGTACGACAGGCACCCAGGTGATGTCCAGTAAACTGCCGCACTGGTTTTGGTATCCTACAATGCTGCTCCGAAAATTGGCGTGCGGCGGCCCGGGGGGGGGGCGTGGGGGAGGCGGCGTGAACGGGCCTCCCCAGGTGGCGGCCATCTAGCTGAGTTGCGCCCGCTCTTGCGGCTACAGCGTCTCGCTCACCATGTTGTTGAGTTGCTCCCACTCTTGCAGTGCAGCGATAGGCGGCTGCCACATGGCTCTTAAAATGGCGGACGGCTCCTCGGTTTTAGGCCTGGTCCACTGAAATGGCCCTGGGACACTTTGGAACTCGGACGCTTGCCTGCTAGGGCTTGGGCTCCATTCTCGAAAAGCGTCCCCTCAGCCGTGAAGATTGTACAAAAGTCTTGGGGGCCCCCGACTCCCGCAGGCTTCCGGTGGGGAGCGGCTGCCATGATTGCTCGCGGAATGACCACGACGGAGCCACGAGATGGTGGTGCTCTCATGCTGACGCCAGCTTCAGTCTGAATGATCCAGAAACAAGGTGGGGCTTTCATCGTTTGGGAAAAAAAAATGTTCTAAACCAATGAAAAGTGTTATTTTTAGGTCATATGACCAAGCCTTCCATCTTTAGGAAACCAAAAGTAAAATGAACCAATGAAAAGTTTTATAAACAAGTCACATGACCTGTTATGCGGCATAGGGCTACAAAAAGTGTAGAAAATCCGTTGGCACGTGAGGCGGCGTCAGTAGCGGACCGATGTGCGAATAGGCCGAAGGCAGCACAACGGGCCGAGATCCGGATGGTACCGAGGTGGTGTCCAGCAAATTGCCGCACTGGTGTGGCCATCCTACAATGCTGCGCCGAAAGACGGCGTGTCCAGCTGAGTTGCGGTCACTGTTGCGGTACAGTGACTCGAACGCGCCGAGATCCGGATGGCACCGAGGTGGTGTCCAGCAAATTGCCGCACTGGTGTGGCCATCCTACAATGCTGCGCCGAAAGACGGCGTGTCCAGCTGAGTTGCGGTCACTGTTGCGGTACAGTGACTCGAACGCGCCGAGATCCGGATGGCACCGAGGTGGTGTCCAGCAAATTGCCGCACTGGTGTGGCCATCCTACAATGCTGCGCCGAAAGACGGCGTGTCCAGCTGAATTGCGGTCACTGTTGCGGTACAGTGACTCGAACGCGCCGAGATCCGGATGGCACCGAGGTGGTGTCCAGCAAATTGCCGCACTGGTGTGGCCATCCTACAATGCTGCGCCGAAAGACGGCGTGTCCAGCTGAGTTGCGGTCACTGTTGCGGTACAGTGAGTCGAACGCGCCGAGATCTGGATGGCCCCGATGTTGTGTCCAGCAAGTTGCCGCACTGGTGTGGCCATCCTACAATGCTGCGCCGAAAGTCGGCGTGGGGTGCCCCGTTGGCTTATGAGGTGATGTCAGTAGTGGACTGATGTGTGAATAGGTCGGAACCAGCACAAGGCGCCAAGATCCGAATGGCAAGTCCTGGATGTTGAGTGCCTCAGTTGAGAGTTCTGAGCAGTGCTTGTAAGACTGTCTGAAGCTTATTTGCACCTGCTGCAGCTTCATTAGGTCCGGCGGAACTTTTTTCCTTTTCCTTTCTGCTTCTTTTCCTACAATCCGTTTCATCTGAAGACACGACCAGGTCCCTGAATGTGTGCAGGGGGACGCTATTGATTGAATGAAAATGGCGGCTTGACACAAAGCTGACTCAAGCGTTACTGTTGGTGCTATACAGACAAAAATTGGTTTTCAGTTTGTACATTCTTCAGGTTTTTTTTTTCCATCCAAGTCTGATTGAGAGTTTGTAGAAAAATGGCTTCAGATTTTCCACATACTACTCTTCAACATTCTTCCTAAATGTAACAATGTGAAACTCACTAGGAGAACGGCTGTTTCTGTTTCCTTTCAAAATGCTGCCAACAATATTTTCTGAATGGAAGACACCATCTTGTAGCATAAAGGGCCGAAAGGGGTTCTGGTCTGGCCGATGGTTGGTGGAGACATTTTGACTATATCTTGGACCTGCCCGGCCTCGCCCAAAATGGCGCCGGTATAAATGGGACTCGTAACTCCTTGCCCGCAAATGTATATCTAGAAAATGTTATTGTAAGTGGCCCTGTTCTATTTTAATTACAAAATGTATGTCCACCGATTCCGCAACTGTTAGACACCTTAGTTCTTGCAACCTAATGGCCCGCTCGTTACGTTCCTCTACAGTGTAAATGTCTCCTCATCATATACGATTTCAGTTTGCTCCGTGGCCGGCCCACGTGGTTATAGGCCCGTATTTGTATACTGACATTTTCACAATAAAGGTTTTTAAAACAAAACACGGTAGTAGTATTTACATTGGTAAAGTTTTTACTTTTAGTCACTGTTTTCGAATCAGTAAAAGGCAAGTGAAATAAAGCAGTCCAATTACATGACGGATAAAAGGTATAATATGTAGGAACGCAGTAAAGATAAATGGTCAAGGGCAGTTGTGTTTTTCATTTCTGCAACATAAAGTGATCGATAAGAATCTGATAATCAGGCGTATCGGCGACTAAGACAGCAGGCCGAATCTCTTTTACTCAACGGCTCCGTCATGGAAGGAAGAAACGCCCTTTTTCTCGAAAAAGGAATATATTTTACTTGCAAGATAGTTGTAAATTTTCCGGGAAAGTACATTAGCCTGGAATATTATAACATATGTTTGAAAAATAAATATTGTTCGAAAACAATAAAAAGCGTAATTTTTAGGTCATATGACCAAGCTTTTCATCATTAAATTAACAAAAGTAAAATGAACCAATGAAAAGTTTTATTAACAAGTCACATGACCTGTTATGCTTACGTTACGCGCTGCGCGCCGCGCCTCGGATCACTTCCGGGTGCGCTAACGCGGCGTGTCATAAAACGCATTACGCGACAACGTAGGTCAAGAATATAGTCTAAATGTCTCCACCAACCAGCGTTCAGAACACAACCCCTTTCAGCAGTCCAAAAAGTTCTGTTAAATGACAACAGAGGGGACAGGCAACAAGAACCATCAGTCAAAGAGGGGAGGGCAAGTTCTTCTCTTCCGGGTCATGTTGGGGCGCTACCGGAACTGATCGAATTGGTAGTCTATAGTGTTTCTGGATGTTTCAGACTAAAGCTGGCGTCAGCATGAGACCACTACTATCTCGTAGCTCCGTCGTGGCCATTCCACGAGCAATCATGGCAGTCGCTCCCCACCAGAAGCCTGCGGGAGTCGGAGGCCCCCAAGACTTTTGTAGAATCTTCACGGCTGAGGGGACGCTTTTCGAGAATGGGACCCAAGCCCTATCAGGGAAGCGTCCGAGTTCCAAGGTGTCCCAGGGCCATTTTAGTGGGCCAGGCCCAAAACCGAAGAGCCGGCCGCCATTTTGAGAGTCCTGTGGCAGCCGCCTATCGCTGCACCGCAAGAGCGGGCGCAACTCAACTACATGGTGAGCGAGATGCTGTAGTCGCAAGAGCGGGCGGTAAACAGCTGAATGGCGGAAGAGGCACAGTGTAGCAAAAGCGGGCGGAATGGCAACTAAAACGATAAAGGGGCGCCCCACTACAGCTTGTCTTCAGGTCAAACGGATTGTGGGACAAGGTCCAGAATTGAAGAGTCATCAAAAGGCAAAAAGTTCCGCCGGACCCCGGGAGCCGGCCGCCTATGTCGGGGGCGATCTCAGGCTACACCAGTGCTATAAGACTTGGGGAGGGTGTCGGAGCCAAGCGTCTTCTCCGAGTCCATGGCCATCACACCGCCCCTCAGGGGCCTCCGTCAAGCTGTTTAGGAAGGTAACATATCACATTGTTTTCTAATGCAGTCAGGTCCACAAACGACACTCACTTACTTTGAGAATAGTGAAGCTGCAGTAGGTGGAAATAAGCTTCAGACAGTGTTACAAGCACTGCTCAGAACTCTTAACTATGGCACCCAACATCCAGAACTTATGCTATTTGAGAATGGCAGTGACATCGAAGCATCTCAGGGACCAAAACCATTAACGTACTTTCACGTATGAAAATCTTACTTGGGGAGGGGGCAGGAGCGAAGCGCCCCCTCCCAGTCAGCGCCACCACACCGTATGTTGAAAATCTGAAGCCATCGTTCTACAAAGTCAACCAAACTTGGATTGAAAAATCTAGAAAAATGTACAAACTGAAAACCAGTTTTGGTCTGCATAGCATCAGTAGCAACGCTTGAGTCAGCTTTGTGTCAAGCCGCCATTTTGATTCAACAAAGCACAGGCATTGAAAAAGGCTGAAATTCAGAACTCTAAACTATGGCACCCAACATCCAGGAGCTTGCCATCCGGATCTTGGAGCCTTGTGCTGTTTTCGATCTATTCACACATCGGTCCACTACTGACATCATCTTATAAACCAACGTTATGTAAATAGTTTTTTAATAAAATGTTTTACCCTGTTTCTTTGCTGGTGTGTTGTCTATATTTTTAATATTTGCATAGGGTTTGTCGTTATTTTGGGCGGGATGGGTGACGGAGCCGAGCTGTCTTGCAGCCCTCATGGTGTGGAGCTCAGTTCATCTCACTATTTTCGTATTTCTCATGAAGGGTTGTTCCTAATATTTCTATTTTAGCGAGGTCAAAAAGAGATCCAATTAGTGGCCTACTGATTTTGCTCGATTACTTTTATTTTTTTACACGATTTTTCACTATCTGCAAAGACTAAACAGAGTATTGCGACTTTGTGCTTGTTTGTAAATAGAGAATGATCCAAAGAGAACCAATTCTAAAACAGTAAATGCTTGGACAACAATCAATCAAATGGAGAGACAAGCAGGCACGACGGATTACAACGGGGGCAAAGGCTTGCGTTAACTACCGTTCACTATCTGCAAAGAGAGAGTACTACTAAGACAAAAGAGGGGGGGGGGGTGCAGCGTTCAAAGCACATCAGCGTGCATAAATACGAAAATGTTTTTATCTATCACGTACTTGACATTTTAAAGCTTTTCATATTTGCTATTAAAAAACCAATGAAATTCACAGAAAAAACCATAGGTTATAGTGGATATATAGTTAGGAATTTGCATTTACAAAACCTTGAAAATTCAATGAAAAAACCATTGGTTTTAGGCCATATATAGTTAGGGATTTGCATTTACAAAACCTTATTTTACTCGCATAAAACCATTGAAATTCCATATATAGTTATAAGCGCTAACTATATATCGCGCACCCGCAATCCACTGCTGATGATGTCACATATTACATCATTCATGACATGGTTAGTGACATCACTGATGACATCTCAAATGACATCACTGAAAACATCTCATTTGACATGACTGATAACATCACTGATGATATCATTCATGTGATAATACGATGAACCTCTTCAGACTCTAATATAACCTTAGATACAATCAGTGTAAACAGACACTCACAGACTGTCACTCATCCATGGAGTTACTCACACACCTAGTCAGTCATGCAAAGAATCAATCACACCTCCATTTCCTCAACTATACAGTTATACAAACTTTACTTATTCAAACATATACTAACACATATTTACTCTATTATACAATCCCTGATACAAGTTCACAATGATCCATACAGCCACTCACACATTCACTGGCTCTTATGCACAGTTATTTATATATGTCAACTCTCACATGTACTGTGTTTTACATATGTACTTACTTTGACATGTAGCACTGAGATATCCATTCACTCACCAATACACTCATGCACACAGTCAACCGCCCATACAGCTGTTTGCACATGCACTTTTGAATCTATACATATAGTGAATTAACTACTCACACATCTATGTACAGAGTCACACACCTCCCAGCCACCCATACACACACACTCAGTCTCCCATACAAATACTTGGACAACCAATCAATAACCCATACAGTTACTCATATAGCTACTTATCAACATATGCAGCAGTTTGTAGAACAACAGATATAATGATGCACAAATTAAAACAGTTTAGTCACTAACCCATGCACTCAGTGAGACACATTTAATCACTCACTCAATCAGTCAGTCATGCACCTAGTAAATCCTTCATCCAGACACTTATACATCCACTCATTCTTCAATATGTAAAACATATTTTAACTTTACAGAAACATACAGTCACTGGATGTTGTCATCAGTGATGTCATCAGTGATGTCATTTGAGATGTCATCAGTGATGTCATCAGTGATGTCACTAACCATGTCATGAATGATGTAATATGTGACATCATCAGCAGTGGATTGCGGGTGCGCGATATATAGTTAGCGCTTATAACTATATATGGAATTTCAATGGTTTTATGCGAGTAAAATAAGGTTTTGTAAATGCAAATCCCTAACTATATATGGCCTAAAACCAATGGTTTTTTCATTGAATATATATATATATATATATATATATATATATATATATATATATATATATATATATATATATATATATATATATATACATATATATATATTACCTACTGGCGGTCGCCAGTAGGTAGTTATAGTTAGGACCTAGTTTCCATAGGAAATCCTCAACATTCTATTTGGAATAACTTTGGCCCTGGTGGAAGAATCTTAGTGAATTTCTCAAAGAAGATGGCTCGGTCCGCTGCGCTCCTTCCCTGAAAGTTTGGGGGGGATTGGTCAAGTGGGGGCTGAGATAAAAGGGGGGTCCCAAAACGTGTTTTCTCCATGTTATTTTCCATAGGACCTTTAGACTCGGCTACAGGTCGAACGGGTGAATGGATTTATAAGAAATTTGGCAAAACTGTACAGTCCGGCTGGCAGATTACGCTTTTTTTGGAATGGTGTAAATCCGTTCAGTAGTTGCTGAGGAAATTAAAGTTAAAGTCAATTATATATCTATACGCGCGCACACGTGCGCGCACACGTGCGCGCACCCAAACGGCTGCGCGCGCGAGTGGAATTTTGTTGCGTGACGTCTGTTAACGTTCGATTCGAAGGAAATCAGGAAGTGTTGACCGCCATTTTGTGATTGCGAGTAAATATATTGTTGATTTCAAAGCGTTGGAATATGGAAAGGGGAGAAGGTAGAGATTGTTTTGCTGCGTAGGTTTTCTCAGGGTGTGCAGTAAGGCCCTTAAAGGCGAAAATATATATATATATATTTTTTTTAAAGTTGCGTGGTGCGCGCACTCGGTCGCGCACACCTTTTTACAAGAGTGTGAAAATGGAGATAAATCAGAAGTTTGAGTGCTTAGATATAAGGTGGCTCTGAAAAGAGCCATTGTGTTAATTGAGTGTTTTCTGCATTTATAAGTAAGTACCGATGCAGAGCCTGATGTTGCAGAGGAAGATTCTGTTTCCCTCATTCGTGAAATGAACACCGTCTCTCCTATAGACGTCTTGCATGTGGTATCGCAAGTTGTTGTGGTAAATAGAACCCATGCTATAATCTCTGAGGAACGCAGAAACAGATTTATTTACATGTCTCCTTGCTTTCTCAAATTGTGCACAATGGTGATTGGACCAATTCCATTTCTGTCTTTGGCATATATTGGAATATACCAAGGCAGATCGAGGAAAAAGTGTCATCAATTGTCGAAAGGTGTCTTTTAGAAGCATTTCCAGACCTACCCCAGTGATTGTGCCTAGATCGTTTCCACCACAGAGCACAATTATAAGGTCTGGTTCTGGGAGATGCATAAAAGTTTTCACCAATGGAATCAATTGGTGACATTTCAATCCTCTTTTGGAAATCCATGTTATGTGTACATTTGGTAAGCTGAGGTTGCAAATTCGTCTGCTTACTGCATATTTTTCACTCCAGTGAATATAACTGTGTCCTATTAGCCAGACCTTCATTTTCAAGGGATTTGTAGTCGTCCTCCGATCGGTTCTGGAAGTGGAATGGTAGTTAGAAGTTGAAATTCTAAATAAAGAAAAAGGAAGAGGCTGGGTGTGGTTTAAAAAATAAAAATGATTGGTTGATTGTAAGAAGTGGAGATTGAACAGTACGTTGCATGTTAATGTTTATGTTAAACGAAAAGTACTATTGGGTGTGAAAAAAAATGACATGTAACAGAGCTGTGGATTGGCAGGTGTTTCTGGAGGGAAAACAGTGTTGTTACTTTGCTGTAGAACGTTGAGATATGAACTTTTGACCTGTGCCTTCAGCCAGGTGCAGAATGAGGTGTTACCATGGAAACAGCCAGAGATGGCAGTGGGTGATGGGTGAGTTTTATGTGACATTGAAAATATTGTGAGGGAGAACCAACTGAAATGTAATTGCTTACGTTACGCGCTCCGCATTGCTTCCGGGAAGCTGCGCTTCGCGCCTCGCGCACCGAAGCACTTCCGGGTGCGCTAACGCGGCGCGTCATATGACGGATTACGCAAGAACGCGATACGTCATTGGGGCTCCACCGGAACTGATCGAATTGGTAGTCTACAGTGTTTCTGGATGTTTCAGACTGAAGTTGGCGTCAGCATGAGAGCACCTCGTGGCCATTCCGCGAGCAATCATGGCAGTCGCTCCCCACCGGAAGTCTGCAGGAGTCGGGGGCCTCGGTGACTCTTGTAGAATCTTCAAGGCTGACGGGACGCTTTTGGGAATGGGGCTCATGCCCTAGCAGTCAAGTGTCCGAGTTTCAGGGTTGCCCAGAGCGATCCTTGCAGGCCAGGCCCAAGTCTGTGGAGCCGACCGCCATTTCCTGAGCTCCGTGGCAGCCGCCTGTCGCTGTATCGGAAGAGTGGGTGCAATTCAGCCGGATGGCGGGTGAGACGGTGTAAATGTGATGGTTGGACCAGGGCACCGCAGGACGTGTCTTCAGGTCAAACGGATTGTGGGACAAGGTCCAGAATGGAAGAGGCATCAAAAGGCAAGAAGTTCCGTCTGACCCCGGGAGCCGGCCGCCTATGTCGTGGGCGATCTCAGGCCATACCAGGGGAACAAGACTTGGGGAGGGGGCAGGAGCCAAGTGCCCCCTCCGAGTCCGCGTTTCTTGGACCCTGAAGTATGGCACTCAACATTCAGAACTTATGACATTTGTGCAAGGCAGGGACATCGAAGCCTCTCAGGGACCAAGTATATCCAGAGTCCTTCCTACAGAAGGTGGTGGGGGTGGCGGCATTAGCAAGGCATCCCCCCACACAACTTGTCGGACCCTGAAGTATGGCTCTCAACATCCAGAACTTATGACATTTGTGCAAGGCAGGGACATCGAAGCCTCTCAGGGACCAAGGATATCCAGAGTCCTTCCTACAGAAGGTGGTGGGGGTGGCAGCATTAGCAAGGCATCCCCCCACACAACTTGTCGGACATGACCTCTGGATGTACTGGGTGTTCAATTTCAGAATTGAAACTACTAAGAAGCAATTAGAAGTGTTGTTTTCATGTTGCAGTAGGTTCCATGTAAATAGTTATTTAATACAACGTTTTATCCTGTTACTTTGCTGGTGTGTTGTATATATTTATAATATTTGCATAGTGTTTGTCGTTATTTTGGGCGGGGTGGGTGGCAGAGCCGAGCTGTCTTGCAGCCATCATGGCGTCGAGCTCGGTTCCTCTCTCTAGATTCATGTTTTTTCTAACGATTTATATGTTATAGTTTGCTAGCACGATACAGCGGATAGTCCGCATTTTATATATATGTCCTTTTTATTAGGGGGGTCCTCCGGTGGAGTCGGACGATCTACCTCTAATAAACGGTCCGGGTTGAACCAACTAGCAACAAACGGGGCAGAGATAGGCATGACGGGTTACAAAGGGGACAAAAGTGTGCACTACCTATCCTTCACTATCTGCAAAAACTAAATAGAGTATTGCGACTTTATGCTTATTTGTGAACAGAGAATGACCCAAAGAGAATCAATTTTGAACAATCATAGGCTATTGGCAGTGGGCAGAGAGGCCATGACACAGAAAACGGCTGTTACTTACGTGCATGGTGGGGCCTAAAAGGGACTAGATGGCGTGGCCACTGTTTCGCGACTTTCACTTTACTTTTAACAATGGCTGTGGTGAACATAAATGAACGCCGCTTATGTATACCTAATTGTAGTCATTTTCCACAAAGAAAAACACTGAAAAAACCATAGGTTATAGACCATATATAGTTAAATATCTGAAGTCCATCTCTGCACTGCATGGAGATACAGGTCGTCGATCAGAAGATGTGCTGGCCACCTCTAATGGTAATAGCGTGGCCAGGGCTCTTGTCGTTGCCTCTGCAAATTGCAGAGGGTGCACTTGTTTGACATGCCGCACCATGGTATGTATGGAAAAGAAATATTTTTTTGCTGGATTTCTTCTTGAGAGAACCAAGTCACATATCGTGCAGGTTACTTTTGGTGCATTCACTTTCTTTTGATCTTCAGGATAAGTGAAAAATTGCCAGATGAAAGATTTATTTTTTCTTATTAAAGGTAGTCGATCATTTTGGTCAGATTCGGAAGATGAATGAGATACGGTAGCCATTTCACCAAAGTCTTCCAAAAGATGTAGGACGTTGTTGTCTCTTGAGAGTAGAAAAGATAGTGAGGGAAGTGGGTGGAGTGCTGCGTGTAAATTCCAGAATTGAAACTATTAAGAACCAATTGAAAGTGTTGTTTTCATGTTGCAGTAGGCTGCCATGTAAATAGTTATTTAATAAAACGTTTTACCCTGTTACTTTGCTGGTGTGTTGTGTATCTTTATAATATTTGTCGTTATTTTGGGTGGGGTGGACGGCGGAGCCGAGCTGTCTTGCAGCCATCATGGCGTCGAGCTCGGTTTCTCTCACTAGTTTCATATTTCTCATGAGGGGTTGTTCCTAATTTTTCTATTTTAGCGAGGTCAAAAAAAGATCTCATCAGTGGCCTACTGATTTTGCTCGATTCCTTTTGTTTTTTCTAACGATTTATATGTTATAGTTTGCTAGCACGATACAGCGGCTAGTCCGCATTTTATATATATATGTCTTTTTTATTAGGGGTGTCCTCCGGTGGAGTCGGACGATCTACCTCTAATAAACGGTCCGGGTTGAACCAACTACCATCATGATTTTGTATATCTTCTGAGCTGGATTTATGCGCACAATTGTTAAAGTATGAAACGTTTTATATTTCTAAAACAAATACCAAGGTGTGTACATCCGGTAAAGCACGAAAGTTTAAAAAGACATTCGGCTCCATTTACTGAAAAGTTTCATATGAATAAAAAAAGTCTAGGTACAGTCTCTTTGACGTACTATAAGTTCTTTGAGGGGTGTATGAAGAGTTTCAATAAGTTCAAATCGCAACGTTTTTACGAAATATATAGGCCTGTGCGCGCACTCGGTCGCGCACGAAAGCCTGGAAATGCGATATCCATTTTATTGACAACTGTTGCCGAGAGTGCGCACACCGGGTCGCGTACGAAAGTTTAGTAAGGCTATTTTTATTTACAGACAAATTTTAATGTGTTTAAAAAAAGGCAAGGTACAGACTTTCGAATTCTGTATTGCTTTACAAGGAGTGTCTATGCAACTTGAACAGTGAAGAAAACGGCTTGTTTTTGAAAAAAATATTGCCAGAACTTTATTGCCAAAAGTATAGGTTGCATACACGACATTTTTCTGAATTAGCATTTTAAAAACCAATGAAATTCACAGAAAAAACCATAGGTTTTACACACGTTATAGTTAGGAAGTAGCATTTAAAAAACCTATGAAATTCACTGAAAAAACCATAGGTTTGACACATATTATAGTTAGCTGGAAATTTTACTGACATAAAACCAATGAAATTCCACGTTATAGTTAGTTGGACTCACTATAACTTGCGCGTGCAATGCACTGCTGATGACGTCACATATTACATCACTCATGACATGGTCAGTGACATCACTCATGACATCACTGATGACACCATCCAGTGAATATGTGTCTTTCTGAAAAATAAATATTAGTGAGTAATGTTTAAATATTTAAATATATATATTAGTGTTTCACTTTGTGTATAAGTGGCTACATGTGTTGGTAAGTAGCTACATGCGTATGTATATGGGTTATTAGATGTTTCTCTTAGTATCAGTATGAGTGTCTATATGGTTTGGTGGGGGTATTACTTAGCACATAGATGCATGAGTGTCTGACTCTTTGTTTGTATGTGTTTTGAAGACAGCATATGTGCAGGAGTGTATGGGTGGATGAGTGTGTATATGTGTTTGTTAGTGAGTGAATGACTGTCTCACTAGTGTCTTTATCAGTAACGACATATGTTTTAATCTAGTATATGTGAATATTGATGTATATAAGTGAGTATATGTGAGAGTAAGAGATTGAAAGAGTTCCTGTTTAAATAAGTATGTGTTTCTATAAGTGATTGTTTAAGAGAATAAATATGTGTAATTTTCAATAGAAGAAAGGTGGAAGTGTGTGTATAACTCTATATTCAAATAAATGGATGTTCAATAGTTTATTTGCACGTGTGAGTATGTGTGTGAGTAACTTTTCGATGATTGTCGGTGTGTAACAGGATGTATAGGTGTATCACTTCATATGATGATTGAGTATATGTATGAGTGGATGTGTATATAGATGGTGGAATTACTGAATTACTTGTTGTAACTGATATGGGTATCTGCATTTTTTTTAAAATTTCAGTTTCTATTTTTGAATATTTGTTTCAAGGGTTACATTACAGTGAAAGGAGGTCTGTCACTATGTCACAAGGATGGTGTCATCAGTGATGTCATGAGTGATGTCACTGACCATGTCATGAGTGATATAATATGTGACGTCATCAGCAGTGCATTGCACGCGCAAGTTATAGTGAGTCCAACTAACTATAACGTGGAATTTCATTGGTTTTATGTCAGTAAAATTTCCAGCTAACTATAACATGTGTCAAACCTATGGTTTTTTCAGTGAATTTCATAGGTTTTTTAAATGCTACTTCCTAACTATAACGTGTGTAAAACCTATGGTTTTTTCTGTGAATATATATATGTATATATATATATATACATATATATATATATATATATTACCTACTGGCGGTCGCCAGTAGGTAGTTATAGTTAGGATTGTTTTCCATAGGAAATCCTCAACATTCTATTTGGAATAACTTTGGCTCTGGTTGAAGAATCTTAGCGAATTTCTCAAAGAAGATGGCTCGGTGCGCTGCGCTCCTTCCCTGAAAGTTTGGGGGGGATTGGTCAAGTGGGGGCTGAGATATAAGGGGGGTCCCAAAACGTGTTTTCTGCATGTTATTTTCCATAGGACCTTTAGACTCGGCTACAGGTTGAACGGCTGAATGGATTTATAAGAAATTTGGCAAAACTGTAGAGTCCGGTTCGCAGATTACGCTTTTTTTGGAATGGTGTAAATCTGTTCAGTAGTTGTTGAGAAAATTAAAGTTAAAGTCAATTATATATCTATAGGCGCGCACGCGTGCGCGCACTCAAGCGGTTGCGCGTGAGCGGAATTTTTTTTGCTGCGTGACGTCTGTTAACGTTCGATTCGAAGGAAATCAGGAAGTTTTGTCCGCCATTTTGTCACTGCGAGTAAATATATTGTTCATTTCAAAGCGTTGAAACATGGAAAGGGGAGAAGGTAGAGATTGTTTTGCTGCGTAGCTTTTCTCGGGGTGTGCAGTAAGGCCCTTAAACGCGAAAAGATATAATTTTTTCCCGAAAAAAAATACGGGGTGCGCGCACTCGGTCGCGCACACCTATTTACAAGAGTGCGAAAATGGAGATAAATCAGAAGTTTGAGTGCTTAGATATAAGGTGGCTCTGAAAAGAGCCATTGTGTTAATTGAGTGTTTTCTGCATTTATAAGTAAGTACCGATGCAGAGCCTGATGTTGCAGAGGAAGATTCTGTTTCCCTCATTCGTGAAATGAACACCGTCTCTCCTATAGACGTCTTGCATGTGGTATCGCAAGTTGTTGTGGTAAATAGAACCCATGCTATAATCTCTGAGGAACGCAGAAACAGATTTATTTACATGTCTCCTTGCTTTCTCAAATTGTGCACAATGTTGATTGGACCAATTCCATTTCTGTCTTTGGCATATATTGGAATATACCAAGGCAGATCGAGGAAAAAGTGTCATCAATTGTCGAAAGGTGTCTTTTAGAAGCATTTCCAGACCTACCCCAGTGATTGTGCCTAGATCGTTCCCACCACAGTGCACAATTATAAGGTCTGGTTCTGGGAGATGCATAAAAGTTTTCACCAATGGAATCAATTGGTGACATTTCAATCCTCTTTTGGCAATCCATGTTATGTGTACATTTGGTAAGCCGAGGTTGCAAATTCGTCTGCTTACTGCATATTTTTCACTCCAGTGAATATAATTGTGTCCTATTAGCCAGACCTTCATTTTCAAGGGATTTGTAGTCGTCCTCCGATCGGTTCTGGAAGTGGAATGGTAGTTAGAAGTTGAAATTCTAAATAAAGAAAAAGGAAGAGGCTGGGTGTGGTTAAAAAAATAAAAATGATTGGTTGATTGTAATAAGTGGAGATTGAACAGTACGTTGCATGTTAATGTTTATGTTAAACGAAAAGTACTATTGGGTGTGAAAAAAAAAGACATGTAACAGAGTTGTGGATTGGCAGGTATTTCTGGAGGGAAAACAGTCTTTTTAGTTTGCTGTAGAACGTTGAGACATGAACGTTTGACCTGTGCCTTCAGCAAGGTGCAGAATGAGGTGTAACCATGGAAACAGCCGGAGATGGCAGTTGGTGATGGGTTCACTCTTTGGTGCCTCTGCATCTGACTCTGTTCTGTGGTGGCAGGCGGAGAACTGTTTGTTATTGCGGAGATGAAAGGGTGATAAGGAGAGAAATACGACATAGCGTCTGGCCTGTAGAAGCGTGGGAGCAGTGATTAAGTTTGAGTGAAGCGGAACTGTGGCGGTGCTTGGTAACTGTAAAAAAAATGTTTTAACAGTGGTATAACTGTCTGTACGGTGCGCGACCTACTAAGAAAGAGTTCACGGGCCGTAATTGGCTTGCAGGTTCTAGTATCAGTAAGTGAGGTCGAGAAAAGAAAACATTCAGGACTTTATTTATGAAGGCCTTGCGCCACTGGTGCGTCACTTTTTCCCATTTTAAAAAATGAGGCACCGGCGGCGGAAGGTCTTCATAAATAAGGTCCTCAGTGTCTACAGTTAAGGTTATGTGGAACCCATGAATAGTTTTTCAATATGAAATCATTTCAGTTGAGATTATGGATTAAAAGAGAAACCGTGAATATTTGAAATGTTTATTTAGAAATTTACTATTTTAAAGGCAAATCATTATGTAATATGAGTACAGAAATTGCAAAAAACACAGTAATTGGTATTGTCAGTAGTACATGGAATACAAACGCTATAGTTGAAGAAAAATGAATATAGTTGGAAAAAAACATTGTACACTTTTATAAGGAAGTATATCATATTTTAATAAATGGAAGAAGGTCTCTGGCCTTTCAGTTAGGGAACGATATATGAAAATGCAAGTGGTTATACATCATTACTTTATCAATCAGCTGTCTACATGCGAAGCACTATCAAGTTTGTATTATGTCAGTGTGTGAGGGGAAAAAAAGGCGCCAAAAGCGATAAAATGGTGAGAGGTGCATGTATGTAATCTGTTGGATGCTGCGCAAATCACTATTGAGGAGAACTACTGTATTGAGATATCTTTTGAAGGTTGTAGTATTGCATTTGAAATACAGCACAAGTAATAATGGAAATATTATTGAAAGAACATATTTTTCTGTAAAGTATTTTAAAAACATAATTTTATAGGAAATTAAAGGAGTAGAGGCGTGTGAGGCGGAAATAAGCAGTTGAGATGCGAAATGGCGTTTACAGTTATAAAAAACTCGTTTAAAATGTACACATTAATTAGGGCACATGTAGCATATATTAGCGAGTTTTGCATCGAGTACGTTTGAAATAACATTAGATAAGATATGCAATAGAATTGTTGAGATTAGACTGTAAAAAAATAAAGTTGAAAATCGAGTAGCTTAAGAAACAAATGTAGTCCACATAAAAGACCAAAATTTAACCAGCACGAAATCATAATGTCCACTGTTAGTAAAGCCAATAGGTCTGTTCTTCAAAAGAAAATATGGAAAAGAACGTGAAGAATATAGGGAAGCAAAAGGAAATGAGGACGTCAATGGCTTATATAAGAGTTATTGAAGCATTGTTTAGGCAAAATAGGTAGCTTCTGCTTCTAACAGGAAATCACTTTTATCATTTGATAGTATGTCAGCTATCCAATGGAAAAGAGTAAAGCAGTACTCATGATCTGTTAAAATCGGAGCCTCTTTTATTATCACAGGGCAGCTCGGTGGGTTTTCGATGTAGTTCTCTGTTAGGAAAGAGTTAACCGTCCATTGTGTAGGCAAAGTAGGCGGCAAGTGCTTCTAACAGGAAATCACTGTTATCATCTGAAAACATGTCAGCCATCCAATTGAGAAGATCAAAGGAGCATTCATGATCTGTCATTATTGGAGCGTCTTTTACCATGATAGGGCAGCTCGGTGGGTTTTCGATGTAGCTCTCTGTTAGGAAATCTTGCGCCGCTGCGAATATATTCCAATGACCCAGAACTCCTTGTATCGCTGCAAAGGCCATAAACCCTCCGTTGTAACAAAGCTGTTCATGATCAAGTGACGGATTCATGAGGTGATTGTAATTCGGTTCAGGAGGTACCAAATTGGAGAGACATAAATCCAGGGCCCACGTGAAATCACAGCTCAGGCAATGAAATACAGGCTGCACACAGGTGAAATACGAATATCGAAATGATAATCGATATGAAGTATTCAAAGTTGAGAGTGCTAAGGTGCCGTAGTACAGAAGCATTCTCTGTCGAAATAGTTCTAAGTGGTCCGGCTCGTTTGCGAAGGCAGGAGGGACATCCATTTTGAATTTCCCAAGATGGTAAAGGAAACGGTGCAGCACTGCCGGTTGTATAGCAACTCCACAGAATTAGGTCGCCGGCTATGCAGAGGAGAGGAGCAGAATGACTTGATAAATTTTCTAGGACTCTAGTCACTTAAATATTGCTTAGTAGTTATCAAAAAAGTAGCTTTTCTTGAAGTGGAGGATGCGTTAAAAAATAAGGGAGTCATTTGAGCAAGTTGTAAAGCAAGGTCAATTTCTTTTTACATCAATGCTGTTTTCTGTGAATGTTAGCTAAGTGAAAGATATATGTGTGAGCAGATGCTACGTTAAGTTTTAAATGTGACAATGGAGCTCTTGTTCATGTCTTCCGATTCAAGGTCGGTATTCGCTGCCAAATGCAAATATCAAGAAACGCATGCGTGGGGTAGATAGTCTGCATTCTTAAAGGAAAGCAAATGGAGGGTTATTTTTACCGCGTTAGCATTGTCGTTTAAAAAGTTACAGTGATTTTCATTATATGTTAAGAAAGTGTCACTGATGAAGACTGAAAATAAATCCTTATAAATAACAGGG
This sequence comes from Lissotriton vulgaris, assembly GCF_964263255.1. Lineage (NCBI taxonomy): Eukaryota > Metazoa > Chordata > Amphibia > Caudata > Salamandridae > Lissotriton > Lissotriton vulgaris. The sequence goes on along the minus strand of NC_141691.1, from coordinate 1,120,248,409 downwards.
ACTGGTGTATTTTAGAAAAGGTGTGTAACATTACATGAATTGTAAAAAAAAAAGTAATGCAATTGAAAGTGTATGGTTTGAAAATGAAATGTAGAGGTTTATAGTTCACGTTTTGAAAGCGGTTCTAGAGGGTCAGATGCATGATAGATTTATAAAAAATAGAACATGTTTTTCAATAGTATTATGGAAAAAATATGTGCCTTTATGTACTATTTAGATTATCTGCCTGTTGCCTATTCTTTGAGTTTTAGTAATCCTGTGTCTTATAAGTTTTCCAGGGGCGGTTTGAGGTTCATGGTGGGCTTGGGCAGGGAGGGTAGGTTGGGGGTTTGTAATAGGGGGTCCGGGTGGGGTGGAGTGCGGAGTTTAGTGAAGAGGGAGGGGGGCGGGGGGTTAGGGTGTTTGGTAATGGAGCAGAGTCAGAGGACGCCAAATTTCTGTTATGGGGTGCCACGGAAATATGTATTTATTCTCAGAGGTTTATTATATTAAGGATATATATTAACATGGTGGCTCTTGTGGTTTTGTGGTTCTGTGCATGTGTATAATGCTGGCCCTGTAGTTTTTGTCTATGGACCTCATTACGACACAGGGGAGCCACGTTGCACAGTTGGAGATCAGAGACTTAGGAAATAAAACTTTATAATTGTAAGGGCTCTAAGCGATACAAATCGCCCGTTCTCGGTGTAAAAAATATCACCGCTATTGGTGGTATTTTCTACGGTGTTAGTGCTCGAAGGAGAATACATATATGTGAAAGAAAATTCTGTAACAGGCTCAGCATTTCACATTATCGCGTGAAAACAAAAGTTGTTCTCACATAGCAATAAGTCTCTTATAATTAAGGAACGGAGTGTATATAGTGCTATTTACTACCCTGCTATGTGAACGATGTCGAATGTTTCATAAGAGGAGGCTTTAAAAGTTTTTCGATAAACTGGTTTTCCAGGGAAGTGGATGGAGTGTTCCATGTAAATTGCAGAATAGAAACTAGTAAGAACCAATTGGAAGTGTTGTTCTAAAGTCACATGACTTCACATGCGTGTGTCGCTGTCTCTATGCGATTGATAGGTGCGCGCTCCCGGTCGCGCACTAAAAGAAAGCGGCGAGAAAATATCAGCTAATATGCTCTTGGAGCTCGTTTTGGTACAAAGAATTTTTTTTTTTTTTTTTTGGAAACAAGTGTTATGATGCTTTTGGTTTCTTAAAGTTGCTACGACATTTTTTAGTATGTCATACTATCCAAATAAAGTGAAGAAATTTAACTTTTCTTGGAGCATTTATGACTCTCAATTTTGTGTTTAATTACAATAAAGCTTTGCTCTCCGTATACAAGAAGTTTTCCACAGTTCTTGCATTTCATATGCACGTTCGCCAGATATGGTTTCAAGTCCATGTCAGCACTCGATGGAGATACAGGTCGTTCTGCAGAAGATGTGCTGGTCACTTCTGATGGTAATAGCGTGGCCTCCGTTTTTCTAGTCAAAGGTGGTCGCTCATTTCCTTCAGATTCGGAAGATGAATGCGGAACGGTAGCCATTGCAGCAAAGTCTTCGGGAAGATGTTCGACGTTGTTCTCTATTGAGAGTCGAAAAGAAAGTGATGGAAGTGGGTGGAGTGCTGTCTGTAAATTCCAGAATAGAAACTACCAACAACCAATTGCAAGTGTTGTTTTCAAGTCACATGACTTTACATGCGCTTCTCAGGACGTGTAGGCGGTGACACTATCTAGTTACGAACGTGATTTGGAAGTAGCGATGTTCTTTAGTGAACTTTAAAAACGTGAAAAGAAGTGAATTCAAACACATACGGATTTCACATATTTTTAGAGCTCGATTTAAGTATACAATTATTAAATTATAAAACCTTTTATATTTTGTTAAAAAAATATTAAGGTGTGTACAATCAGTCACGCACGAACGATTAAAAAAAATTCTGCTCCATTTAATTAAAAGGTTTGTATGACAAAAAAAAGCCTAGGTTCAGTGTCTTAACGTACTATAAGTTCTTTCATTGGTCTATGAAGAAATTCATTAGGTTTAAATTGGAAAGCTTTCATGAAATAAATAGGTGGGTGCGTGCACTCAGTTGTGCACGTAAGATTGGTATGTCGATATTTATTTCAGGTATATCTTTCATACTTAGGAACTAGCATTCAAAAAACCTATGAAATTCACTGAAAAAACCATAGGTTTTACACACGTTATAGTTAGGAAATAGCATTTGAAAAACCTATGAAATTCACTGAAAAAACCCTAGGTTTTACACACGTTATAGTCAGGAAGTAGCGTTTAAAAAACCTATGAAATTCACCATGTCATGAGTGATGTAATATGTGAAGTCATCAGCAGTGCATTGCGGGCGCGCGAGTTATAGTTAGCTGAAGTAACTATAACGGGGAATTTCATTGGTTTTATATGAGTAAAATGTCCAGCTAACTATAACATGTGTCAAACCTATGGTTTTTTCAGTGAATTTCATAGGTTTTTTAAATGCTACTTCCTGACTATAACGTGTGTAAAACCTAGGGTTTTTTCAGTGAATTTCATAGGTTTTTCAAATGCTATTTCCTAACTATAACGTGTGTAAAACCTATGGTTTTTTCAGTGAATATACATATATATATATATAACCCCACCTACTTGTAGAACTTTCTTTCTTTCTTAATAGAAGTCTCTGTATATTTCTTGTTCAATGTACTGCCAATACTACTGTTCTTAATGATTCTGTATCTCCTAGAAACTGGATAGACAGTCTTTGTAAATACTCCTGTACTTCCAAATACCGTTGAATAGCTCTCTGGAAAACTCTTGATGTCAGAGCTTGTAGCAAGGAAATTCGCTTACTGTCAAATGAGCGCTAACACCTACGCTAATTTTCACGACTCACAAATCTTCGACAAAACCTTAACTATGAAATGTTAGACTTACCGCAGCCGCGGGAGGAAAGTCTAACTGCAGAGAGTTACTTGATGTACTCACTGCGCAGGATACAAAATATCGAAAAAACGGAAGCCAAAGGAAAAGCGTCCGTTCACCTCAGGGCTTCAGTTGAAATGTGCACTTCTCAGCGCGAGCATTCCTCAGCACAGGTGAGTTTTCTGAGGAGCCTCTAAACACTAGACTGGTACCGAATGAATCGCACCGGCGACTATCTTGATCTTGGAATTCCGCCGCCAAGCGATCATTCGAGGGGAGAAGAGCAAAGATGACCATCGATTTGGTAGATACCAACCAGGTCGGCAACAATAGTTTTTGGGTATTTTAGCAATAACTGGGAGGTGTTTTTGGCTAACAGAGGGTTGCTTAGATCCAGTCCTGACAGTACCCCCCACTAAAACTCCTCCCTCAACCTCTTTTGGCTTTTTTGGATACCTCTTATGAAACTCTTTAATCAATCTCGAAGCCTGCAAATTACTTTTTGGTTCCCAGCTTCTTTCTTCAGGGCCATAACCTTTCCAATCTAGCAAGTAAAACAATATTTCTTTCTTGATCTTGGAATCTATAATTCGTTTAACCTCAAACTCGTCCTCAGAAAAAACCTTAATTGGCTTAGGTGGACCTTTCCTTCTCAAATTTGAGGGGCTCTTTCTGATCAAAGAAACATGGAACACTGAATGGATTTTTAGCTTAGGAGATAAACGAATCTGAACACTGACTGAATTCACCATTTTCTCAACTTGAAAGGGACCAATACATTTAGGCTGAAATTTCTGATTCCCTTTTAATTGCAGATTGCGTGTAGAGACCCAAACCTCCTCCCCTGGCTCGTAAATAGGACTAACTCGCCTCTTTTTGTCATCTTGCCTCTTGTAAGAAACCTTGGCCTTAACAAGATTATTTGTAACCTGTTGGTACGCCTCTTGCAGATTTTGAACTACCTCTTCTACTGCTGGGACTTCGCTCTCCTGTTTACCTACAAACGTGTTTGGATGCCTCCCAGAGTTCAAAAAGAAGGGAGAGAACCCAGTAGATGAATGAACTGCATTATTATAGGCAAACTCTGCCACCCAGATAATCTCTGGCCAATCCCCTTCAATGTCCATCAGGAACAAACGCAAATACTGCTCCAGTTCCTGATTAACTCTTTCCGTTTGACCATCTGTCTCTGGATGGAAACTAGACGACAAACAAGAGTCAATGTCTAACCTCTTTAGGAAAGACCTCCAAAAATGAGATATAAATTGGGGATCTCGATCGGAAATCACCACCTTTGGAATGCCATGTGCTCTAACTACATGCTGAGTGAAAAGGGATGATAATTGTGTAGCATTAGGAATTGACTTCAAGGGAATGAAGTGACTCATCTTAGTGAAATGGTCCACTACCACCCAAATAACTGAAAACCCTTGATTCCACAATGAAATCCATGGAGACAGTATGCCATGGATAGGGAGCTGGTGGTAAAGGAAGCAAAAACCCCTGTGGAGCCCTTCTAAAAGATTTTCCCTTAATGCATTGTTCACAAGAGGCAACATGTTGTCCCACCTGAACTTCCAACGTCGGCCACCAAAATTCACGTTGTACCAATTCCAAAGTCAAATTCAAATTCAAATTCAAAATTAGCTTTATTCGGTGTTTGGCAAAAAACCATAAAAGCATACAGGATACAAAAATAAAAACATTAGCAGACTAAATAACTTTCCTCGTTAAAAACTTCTTACAAGATACATGTCATGAATACAAAACAAGTGAGAATCATTAAAATGCGTACAAAATTCTAAAATTCATTAAGGACTCATGGAGTTCATACAGTGTCCTGTATTGCGTATTATTTGATGTAATAAGGAACAAAGTAATACAATATTTTTTTGTTTTATCCATACAGTCCTAATCATTACCCATGGTCCCTCTGCACTTTACAATGAAGGTCAAAAATTTTATTGCTGTCACTATGGTGATTTCATCTTGCATCATGTACAATCTGACCAGTGCAGTTTTACAGGTTCTCAATCCCCATGTTTTTAACAGTGGTAACAGGTATCTTTTTCTCCCCCATTGATAACATTTGCAGAAGAAAATGCAGTGTATGTTTGACTGCTTAGACTGGTCGTCACATGGACATTTTGCCAAGTTAGCAGACCAATCGTTCGGGGCAGGAAATGATATTAACCTATAGAATGACTCCGTCCTCATTCGAGTCAGGAGCATTCTATGATAGCAAGAATAGATTGGGGCTAGGTAAGCATGAAGGCCTGTACCATCTAGGATATTGCGATGGGCAACTATTGTAGACTTATGCCCATCTAAGTACCATCTCCGTTCCTCCAGTAGATCAAGACATGCCACTTTTAGGGCTTTTTTTTCTATTTGTGAGCATGATATGGGATTCAGGTAGAGATCTGGTTTGCCAATGGAAAACAAAAACTTTTTCACATAGGCCAACCATGGCTGCTTACTAGAAGCGAGATGATTCAAACAGTCTTGGATTACTTCCCTGTTGAAACTTGTATCATCACATGTCCAGATCTTGAACCACAACATCACTGGCGCTATTTTTATCAGGTCGGTGATATGGACTCTATTCAGTTCGTTGTGGCAGATTGTGGTGGACGTGGAGCGGGGGACTGATAATAGATATCTCAGGAAAGCATTTTCCACTGTTTGGATTTGTGCACAGTCTGCCAGACCCCAGATGCCCGCCCCGTAAACAGCTGTGGAGACACATCTCGCAGCATAAATCTTAAGTAGTATGTCTACAGGTTTCCTACCCAGTCTTTTCGCAAATTGTTTGAGGGCACCTATCGTGCGAGAGAAGGCCATATTCCGAGAGGTTATTGCTGTTGACCATGTGCCCCTATTGTTAAAAATGATACCTAGATAGGAAAAGGTTTTGGTCATAGCAATCTTAGTATTATTAACGAAGGTTTTACACTCTGGTATAATTTTCCTAGTTGTGCATGACATTGTGAATGTTTTTCCCTCGTTTATTTTTAATCCTCTCATGGTCATGAAGGTTGAGAATCCTGTTAGCGCTTTCTGAAGGCCCAACTGGGTGCGAGCCATGATCACGGCATCATCAGCATATAGTAGTAGTGGTACTGAGATGCCGTTTATTTTAGGATAGTCCACTTCAAAGTCTTTTAAAAAGTCTGCTATCTCATTAATGTATAGATTAAAAAGGAATGGTGCAAGGATGCAACCCTGTCGGACCCCCTTTGCTATAGGGAATTTCCTGGTTCGCTCACCATTTTTTCCATATCTGACTGTGGCGCCAGCGTCTCTATAGAGTTCCTGAATGAAGAGTAGAATGTTTTTATCTATCCCCAGTTTGACCAGGGTTTTCCATAACATGCTATGGTCCAGACAATCAAAAGCCGAGGTTAGGTCGACGAATGTTAAAAACAAATTCCCTTTTTCCCTTCCAATGTATTTACTAGTTATTAAGGCCAGGTTTAAACCCTGCTCTACGGTACATAGACCAGTTTTGAAACCATACTGAAATTTTGATAATATCCCTTTGCTCTTAGACCAGGTTTGCAGTTTGGTTAACAATACTCTGCCTGCAACTTTCATCAGGGTGTCTAGCAAGGAAATAGGGCGGTAGCATTTTGGGTCCTGTCTATCCCCTTTTTTAAATATTGGAATTACTATGGCTTCGTGCCATGTATCAGGAAAACCCCTCTTGCTATACGCGTTTAATACATTAGCTAATAGAGGAGCCCAGAGATCTACATTTTCTTTAAATATATCGATGGGAACTCCATCTGGGCCAGGGGCCTTTAAATTAGCACTCTGTGAAATTGCTAGCTCGAGCTCTGAGGGGGTAAAAGCTATATTTAAAGGGAAGGTCTCTTGCATTACTGCCTGTTCCACCTGGCTGTTAGTAAAGTCATATTGTGAGGACATAATTGTTTGATCTTTTTTGTATAGGGAGGTAAAATAATCAACCCAGACGTCTTCCGTTATGGCTATCTCCATCGAATCAGCCTTGCTGTCCTTGGAAAAAAAGGGGGCATTGATTTTGTTCCAAAAAGAAATATTATCCCTCAGGGCACTTGCCTTTAGTAGGGCTTCCCAGGCCTGATTTTTCAATTCATCCTGTCTCTCGCGTAAGGTCTGTTTGTAGGCTCGCCTGGCGTCTTTAATCAAACTGGTATCTTTAGGGACTGCCTTTAATGCCTGTAATAGGTCTTTATGGGCTTTAGAACAGGCGGAATTAAACCAGCCGTATAGTCTCTTTGCTGCCCCTATTTTTAGTTTTTTGGTTAGCTTATCATTTATTGTGGTAGTTATTCTTCCATAAGCCTCTACAATTAGCTGGGGGTTAGAGTTAAATTCTAGGCAGATCGAGAATTGTTCCAGTTCTTTCTGGACTAACTCCTTCACGAATTTTGTGGAATCGATTTTTGCCCATTTTATGGCATATCCATTCTTTCTTGCCAGTGATACTGAGTGACCATGTAGAATACTAGGTATGCTTGTTGCAGGACTCTCGGGCTTCTTGACGGCAATAGTGGTGCTAATCGGGAAATGATCACTTGTTGCCAGGTCTTCCGTATTAAACTCCTCCAGACAGCCCTGGTTCCTATTGGACACTAGGATATAGTCAATTACAGTGCCCAACCCTCGACCAAAGAAGGTTGTCTGAAAAGCTACAGAAGGCTCACATAGTTCATTGGCAAACCCCAAGTCCCAATCATGCAGTAGTTGGTTTAACATGTTACCCATAATCGAGTGTTCAAAGTGTGTAGTAGGGTCCCCTCTTAAGTTGTAAATGCCACAGTTTTTTGTGGCACTGTAGGGACACATATGACAATTATAATCACCTACTATTAGAGTACAATCTGCATCTTGCCCACCTCTTGTGAGCATTGTAACAAGCTCAGCTATTAAAGCTTTAGGATCTACTTTTGGCACGTTGATATACAAGTTAATCACAAAAATGGACCACCCCTTTGCTTTGACCATAAGTCCTTGCATTGATCTGGCCACCCCTACTGTAGATCCACCTGCCATGTATGGGGTCAGTTTTGTGTTACACAAATTAGAGGCAAAGATACACAAACCCCCCGACCCTCTACCATGATTACCCTGTATTGACGGGACGTAGAAGGTACTAAAGCCCTCAATGTGGGTCTCCTCCTGGTCCCAGCATTCTTGTAGGCATATTATATCCTGCTTACCCATAAAGGATAGAAATGATTGGTCCCTTGATTTATTGTTTAGCCCTGCGATATTCCAGGAAGTTATTTTTAGGCTAAGTTTTTGTTGATTGGCTTCTAATGCCCGTGACTGTTTAGTTGGCCTCTCCGTACCCTCTGCACTATGTTCTACCTCCCTTATGTTTTGTATGGTATCCCGCGGGCTTGTGGGTGTGACCCCACCATTGAGTTTCAGTTGGACTGCGGGGCCTTCCCTTTTTGGGGTCTCATTTAGTTGGTGTGGTGGATGCTGAGGTGTTAGCGGTATTTCCCTTGTTGGGGGATTAGATATGTTCCTTGGTGGCCCAGTACTAGTGTTGAGAGTCTGGTGGTCCTTTATACTGGACTCGTCTGAGATGCCTACATTATTTCCTATCTGATTTATTGCCCTTATTGGTCAATCGACCATGTCTAGGCAGTCGAACCTGTTCCTTGTGGGAGCCCCTCTCCAGTAATCAGGATTTATGTTTTCTCTTCTTGGTGGCCAGGGACGATTATCCCACCCTCTGTTCCAGTGATTGCTAGTATTCCCATTTCTGTTTCTGTTGTAGTGCCCCACCTGTGTCCAGGGCCAATCCTGAACTTCATCCCAACTGTTCGGGTCACCGTAATTAAAAGTATTTAGAGGTGGGTAAAAAAAGGAGAGGCGCTGAACATCAACCCCCCCCCCCCCTTTTCTCCAGGGCTGGCCATGAGGATATGTAATCAGCTGTCGCAGGGTCCTCGCAGTTAAGTACAATACAATCGCCCTGCAGGCTTTTTTTGGTGTCGCCAATCCAGAACACTCTTCTCATTGAGATGATTCTGCTATGATTAGATGGATGAAGAGGTCTGTTTTGGCTCAACCACTGCAATACCTTGTTGCGCAAGGACCAGGGGGGTTCGTCTGTACCATCTGCCAGCTCGGTGACCCCGGTAAGTATGACAGTGTATGGGGTCGCCTCAGGTGGGAGATGCATCGGACGCCTATACCTATGGCCTTTCCTCCCATTGGCCTGTGGCTGGGGTGGTTGGGCTTTTTGTGAGGTCTGTGGGGTATCCTTCTGCTTCACTGCTTGGGTAACTGACTCAACAGGAGCCGGGGTTTTTTGGGGGTTATCAGTGGGGCCTTTTTGTTTTCCACTCCCTTCTGTTGGGGCAGGTTTTGAAGTAATTTGTTTGTTTTTTGGGGCTTCGGTGTTTACAACTCTTTCGATCGACGAGGGCTTGGGTCGGGTGGCTGGTAAGGACGGGGGTTGAGCCAGGTTGTTTGTGTCTTTCCCATTCCCCAAAGCCTTGGCTGGTGTTCCTAATGATTTTTGCTTGACAGCTGGGGTATTTAATTTGGCTAGTTGCTTCTCAATGGTCATGATGCTTTTTTCCAAGGGTTGCAGGTGGCGTTTTAGCAACATACCCATGCTTTTTGTGATGAAATCATGTAGTGTTACACATGCAGTACATGGCTTCTGTATGCCACCCCCGAGGGCTTGATTCTCTGTCAGCTCTCGGTGAACAGCGTCCTGCGAGATTGCTATACAATCAGTGTTACTATTAGTAAAGTTCGATTGATCTGCCTGGACTATGTCAGTAGTTGGCTTGAGTGAGGTCGTCGTGTTATGCAAAGCTGGTGTTGTCTCATGTGGGGTCAAGTCAGTGTTTTTCCTCTTTGCTATAGCACCCTCCCGCTCGCCCATGGGGTTGGGGTCTACATTATCCACATGATCATAGGGGAAAAGTAGATCTGGTGTTTTTTCCAGGTCCTCACTGGAGTTGGACCCCAGTGAGAGTTGGGTGGCGGATAGATCTACAGTGTTTGAAACCGTATGTATTAATACATTTGTAGTGACCGGTTCCTTAAGCAGTGGAATAATAGGGCCCTGTTGTGTAGGGGTTTGTGCAGAAGCCAGGAGCCCCATAGAAGATCTTCTTGCAACCTCCAGTTCATGGGAAACCCTCCGTTCTAAAATGTGTATGCTTTTGTCTATTACCTCATGGGTCTTGGTAATAAATAAGTCTAGGGGACCAGTAATGTCGGTTAAGCTAGAGGTCTTTTTACTTCTCGTACGCTTATTCATTTTTGCACCAAGTATGTCAGAGTTATTAATAAAAACAGGACAGATACTTGGTAGAAAACCAGCAAAGGTCACATATAAAGGTAGCGGTATGAGAATGAAAATGTCAATACCGTGGCCCAGTCCAGTCCTGCACAGTCTGGAACGGGCTGAAACGGGCCCGCCCTTGGCCCGGGCTTCGCCTCGCGCTTCTCCCCGCGCGCGTCCCGCGTTGCGTGTGAGGGTGTTCTGTTTATAGGGAAGTTCACGCACGGGGGCGTTGCCGCCGGGGGAAGAGGCACCAGCTGGAAGAAGCTAAGGCTTCTGGTCCTCGCAGTCCCCCGGTGCAGGCAGCCAGTAAGATGGGGTCAAGCGCTCGCTGGGAGCAATTAAGCAATCCGTCGACCACGGACAAGCTCCCACCAGCGGCGCGACCTCCCAGTTAGCAGTTCACAGCAGGGCAAGGTTTCTCTGGGCAATACCCTCCGTTGGACGAAAAAGATCCTAGGCAGGGAGACTCCAAGATCAGCGTGTGTGAGCGGCAAAGTCTTTTTAACACCCTTGTGCCCCGCCAGAAGATCCTCATGAAAATGCTGAATAAGCATAGTTTGGAGTTCCTGATTTGGTACAAAAAGCTTTCCTTTGTAATATGGTCGACCATCCTTAATCTCTTGATTCTTCTCTTGTTTGGACCATTCTTCCAGATTTGATTGGGCTAGCACCAAATCCAACTGATTCTCAAATTCGGGAAACTGTATTACCCCAATTATCTTGTCTTTGGGAATTATCAATTCCTTCTCCAGAATCGGAATTTCCCCTCCATCATCCAGACGTGACAAGACGTCAGCTTTACCATTGTTGGCCCCAGGCTTATAAGTCAAAACAAAATTATAATCTGCAAAAAACAACGACCACCGCAGTTGTCTAGTGGTCAGAATTCGGGCAGACTTCAAGAATTGTAAATTTCTATGATCAGTGTAGACAGTAACTTCGTTTCGAGCCCCCAACAAGTAATGTCTCCACTCCTGAAAGGCATCCTTGACGGCCAATAATTCCTTATCTGCAATGGAATACTTCAGTTCGGCCGGAGTCAACTTACGAGATCGATATGCAACTGGGTGAAGCTGACCAGTCAGTCTGTCCCTCTGAGATAATATTCCACCAATAGCCAAATTGGAGGCATCTGCTTCCAAAAAGAAGGGCTCTTCTGGATTGGGATGTAAGAGCACTGGGGCAGTAGTAAAGACTCTCTTTAAATCACAAAAAGCTTCCTCACCCTCTGTCGTCCACTCAAACTTAACTCCTTTTCTCAACAAACAAGTTAAGGGAGAAACTTTCTTGAAGCAATTTTCAATGAAGCACCTGTAAAAGTTTGCGAAACCTATGAAACTCTACACTTGTTTCACATTACGCGGTGTGATGGCCACTCTTGGATCGTCTTCATTTTCGCTTCATCCATCGACACTCCGTCTGGTGACAAAACAAAGCCCAAAAATTCCACTTGATTGGAATGAAACACACACTTCTCTAACTTCACATATAGTTGATGCTCCCATAATTTCTTTAAAATTACTCGTACATGCAGAATATGCTCCTTCAAATTTTCAGAAAATATGAGTATGTTATCAATATAGACTACTGCAAAATGATACAGGAATTCTCTCAGGACGTCGTTTACAAAATGCTGAAAAGCAGCAGGAGCATTGCACAATCCAAAGGGCATGACTTGATATTCAAATAATCCCAACCTAGTTCGAAAAGCAGTCTTCCACTCATCGCCCTCAGCCATTCGTACTAAGTGGTAGGCCCCTCTTAAATCCAATTTGGTGTAGAACTGGGCTCCCTTGACTTGATCTAGCATTTCAGAAATTAATGGCAACTGGTATCTATCCTTCTTGGTGACAGAATTTAATGCACGATAGTCGATGCATGTTCTCAAACTTCCATCCTTCTTTGGAATAAAGAAGAGTGGCGCAGAAACCGGCGACTGAGAGGGGCGAATAAAACCGTTGGCCAGGTATTGATCAAGATACTCCTTGAGATGTTGATTTTCTTTTTCCAAAAGTGCATAAATACGACTGCAAGGCAGAGAAGCTCCTGATTCTAATTCGATCTAGCAATCATAGTTTCGATGCAGAGGTAATTTATTAGCCTCTCTCTCATCGAACACTGCCGTCAAATCCAGATATTCACTTGGTATCTCCTGTGCTTCCATAAAACAAATCGACTTGGCTTGAGTAGTCAAAAATTGAGATGGTGAAGTCGGAGGAATTTTCAAACTTCCCTCGTAACAATGGTCTTTGCAATATTGGGAATTCATCTCAATAGTTCTCTTGGCCCAATCAACCTTGGGGTTGTGTTCAGTAAGCCAAGGCAGACCTAAAATTAACTGAAACTGTGGTGCGTCGATGAGACTAAAACTTAAAATGCTCACATGACTCCCAGGTCCTGTCAACAAAATTTTCTCTGTGTCATGTACTATGGGCCCAGAAGACAGATTGGTACCGTCCACTGCGTGAACAAATTCCAGTTTCTCTCTTTTGACAAATTGGATACCCAAAGATTTAGCAAATCCAATATCGCAAAAATTACCAGTCGAACCTGAGTCAATCATCACCGATATACCATCCAATTGAATTCCACAAAACTGAATAGAACTGGACACTATTAAATGCGAAGCAGAGGATTGCAAGGTGTTTGCAACTTGCTGTGAGACTGGAGTTGACTTTTCATTCGCTTCCACCAGAGCAACTCCTTTTACTGGTGGAGCTTGTCTTTTAACCAAGCATTGTTCTTTGGCTACTTGGGGCATTCCTTGACAAAGTGCCCCGAGTCCCCACAATACATACATAGCTTGCCACTGCGCCTCTTCTCTCTTTCCTCCTTGGTCAGAGGCCCTCGATCTGATCCAATTTGCATAGGTTCTTCTTCAGCAGAAGTTTCTTTTAACTTAGAGTTGTCAAACCTGATTCGATCGAAGCGAGGAGGAAAATATTTCACATCTTTCTTGCGTTCGCTCCTTCTCTCACTTTGACGCTGGTCGATTTGCAAAATGAAATCTATCAGTTCAGATACTTCAGTTGGTCGCTTAGGATTCTGCGCCTAACCGTCCTTTAACTCATCCTTGAGCCCACAATAAAAATGGAAGCTCTTTTCGCTTCTGGCCAATTAGTTTCAACTATTAATTTATTGTATTGCGCCAAATAAGCGGCCAGGTCTCTGTTTCCCTGCTTTAAGTCCAACAATTCATTATCCGTCATCTGTGAAATGGACCTTCTGTCAAAAATTCTCAAAAATTCTTTTTTAAACTCTCCAAAGTCATACAAAACAGAATCGTTGGTATTCACTAACGGCATAGACCAGGCTGACGCATCTCCACTCAGGTAAGACAACATGAAAGCCACCTTGGATTGATCCTCCTTAAATAAATTGGCCTACAAAGAAAATGTAAGGAGCACTGAGTAAGTAAAATTTGGGCCTTATGTGGATCCCCACTAAACCTTTCGGGAGCTGCTAATAGAATGCTGGGAGATATTGCATGAATGACCTGCATGGTCAATTCTGCAGCTGAAGGGGCAGGAGTAAATGACTGGTGCTTGTTTTCCTTGGATCCAGAAACTGAAAAAATGGATCTCATCTAACCTTTGTCGCAAAAACTGGGATTCTTGACTGGATTCTCTCATCTCCTCCCTAAGCGATTTATTCTCAGACATGGCATCACTTAATTGTGTTTGTAACCCATCTAAAATTGCACCCAGGGCCTTAAGATCTATGCCCTCTGCCATCCTGCTCGGGCGGAATAATTTTGGAAATGGCACTTCAATCTGTCAAGTACCTGATCCACAACTCTGTGCTTCCGCAGGAGCCGATGAATGAAACATTTATTGTTCAGTTACTAAAAACTTACAATTAAAACAACATTATACAATTCTTCTTTCATTTCATACATTATTAAGACCACATAATTAAAAGAAACTTTTCATCAATGTATAAAACCAAATATAAATAAAACCATCCTCATTGTCCACAGTTAAGCAATTTCTTCTCCACTATTTCTATAAACTTCAAAAGTCTACCCGTAAATTGCAAGCTTTCTCCTTGTAAACTGGCTATGACTGCTTGTCGGCATGTTCGTATAATTTAACTATTAAAGTCCGACCTTAACAGCCTCCTACGTTCCTCTATTACTGCAGGGCAGCTACAGATGATATGACAAATGTCTTCCCTCTTGTAATAACAGAGGTGACATACCCTCTCACTACTCATCAATTTCCATGTAGGGGCGTCTCCAAGAAATTGTCTATTTCCAAATCGGAGATTCATCAGCTTCAGCTTTGCCCTTTGGCTATTTGAGTCTCCTAAATATCTTTGGGGTTTTAGCATACCGTACGAAGCAATAACTGTCCATGCATGGGATCTCTTTACCAGTACTGCTTTATCCCATAAAGAAGACAATTTTTTGCTGCACCCATTTATAACTTTATTAAAAGCCACCTGTGAAAGAGGTAAAGCCCATAGTTGTTCCACATTGAACGTATCTATCGCCAGTTTGAAATATTCATGTGCCTGCTTATGTTTATTATCGCATATTGTCTCCCAAACCACTGTCATAAGCGAGGAATTGTTATCCGTTCTAATTTTGTGGCAGAATTTTAAATAAGCTCTTAAGCTATTTAGGTTCTGTCGTTTAAGTCCGAACTCAAGTCGGATTTGTGCCGGTGAAGAATGTCGCGGAAGATTAAACAGGCGTCGGTAGGTCCCTAGCTTATCTATGGTGTTGTCAGCACAACCTCTTAAGGTCTCTACTCCATATGCAAGAGTTGGCACATGTTTAACTGACATAATTTGTAATAGTTGGTTAAGGGGAAGGCCTTTTAAGTTATTCTGAAGTTTGAAAAATGCAGCAATTAATGAGTTGTTTCTTTTCTGTAGTGCAGCACACTGGTTTTTACCCGTGCCCCCAGCATCTATTATAACACCCAGATATCTATATTCAGTGACCGATTCTAATACAGTCCCCTCCATTCTCAATTTTGTCTTACAGCCAACCCTCTAGTCACCAGCATTGTTTTTGTCTTTTTTTTAAATTAATCTTAAGTAATCTCTCCAGACCCACCTTGGTATAGCTTATTAAAACAATATCATCAGCATCAAGCAAATGTGAAACATTGAAACCTGCAACAGTCGGAGAGTGAGAATTAATTTTCATTGATGAAATCCCAGCTAAATACAAGTTAAATAAGGTTGGGGCCAAAACACACCCCTGCTTCAGCCCGTCCCTTATCACCATTGTTTATTACGGGTCCCACGCATAAAGCAGGCCATACGCTCGATCTGATATTTTCCAATATTAGGGATTTGTCAGTTGACGTAGCACAGCCGCTGATCTGGTTGGATCATGTGCTAATTCCTTTTGAGGTAGCGCTATCGGGCGGGGGGCTGGAGACGGGAAAGCGCTCCTTCTTGCAGAGGCAATGGAAAAAATGGAACCCTGAAACTATGGGCACAGTCTTGGCTCGGAACCCCCCGATATTAACCTCTAACACTAATAAGGATGCTCAGGCGCTGAGCCAATGGATAGGGGATATGGTGTCGCACATCGCACCAGCAAAACGGGCAATGTCACAGAGGAAATCTCCCTCGGCTCCCAGGTTTTCTCTGGGGCTTAGGACTGAAAAATCAGCCTGCAAGAGGCTGGAGCGGATCTGGAGGGCGAACTATTGTGCCTTGGCGAGGGTTCAATATAGAGTAGCCACTAGAAAACTTCATCAATCAATTAAAAAGGCAAAAAAACAGTTTTTTGCGTCCTCCATTCAACAAGCAGAAAACTCGAGCAAAGAAGTCTTTAAAATAGTGCAGTCTTTCTTTAAACCTCTTTAAAATTCTCCGGCTACTGCCAGAGGGATGCCGTAAAACGGTGATCCATGCCACGGTCACATCCAGGCTGGATTATGCCAACGGCCTTTATCTGGGTCTTCCGAAATATCTGACTCAGCGACTGTAAACTGTTCAAAATGCGGCTGCAAGGCTGATAAAGCATTTCCCATTCAAACATCATGTCTCTCCGCATCTTTGCTCGCTACATTGGCTGCCAGTTGCGAGTCGGATAACATTTAAGGCTCTCACCCTGTCCTTCAGAGCCCTGCATGGAACCTGCCCGAACTACTTAAGAACTCGGTTGCCAAGATATACTCAGGCCCGTTTGCTCCGCTCCAACTGTCGGGCCCAACTACTCATTCCACGAGTCAGAAGGGCGCGTCTGGGGGGCAGGACTTTTTCGGCAAACACCTCACTTCTTTGGAACATCCTGCCACCTGCACTTCAGTTGGCACCGTCGGAAACCAGCTTTAGGAAACTACTAAAGACGTGGCTTTTCTCTCAGAAGAGCTAAGCCAGTGGCCCTACCTCCCTGATCTGGTCTCATTCTGCCCATCTAGCGCCGGGACACCTCCTAGTGAGGTAGCTGTTCGCGCTCTATAAAATTCTGTATTATTATTGGACAAAACTGTGCCTTGGCCCAACCTTACTCTTGTCCAAGTATTAGTATATAGCAATTGTATCGCTCTCAACAGACTCGGTGAGATTCCCATTTTCGTTAACTTGTTCCAAAGAATATTTCTGTGCACTGTGTCAAAAGCTGAGCTAAAATCAATAAAACATAAGTAAAGGTTCATCTTACGGCTTCTGGCCATTTCCATTATAAGAACTAGCATTTGAATGTTAATATTCGTCCCCATGCCTTTATTAAACCCTGTTTGGTTTTTTGGGAATAAATTACTGGCAGCAACCCAGTCCGTGAGTTCTGTTAGCAGACACTTAGCAAAAAACTTTGCTTCGCAATCCATTAAAGCTATAAGTCTATAGTTAGCAGGATCCAAGACTTGACCTGCTTTGTAAATTGGAGCCAAAATTGAGCCCATCCATTTGTCTGGGACTTCTTCCTTCCATAAAACATTATCGAACAAGTTTGACAAGTTCTTTGCCCAATATTGTGGATTTTCTTTCAATAGTGCTTAAGGGAGGCCATTTGGCCCTGGTGCACTACTCCGTCTGCTGGAACGTATAATTTTTTCCACTGTTGTCCACTGGATCATTTGCTGGGTGTTTTTCCCTTCATTATCATTGACCCTTGTATTTTATACTGAATTTACTTCTGTTGGCTTTATTATATTTCTGGTGTAACCTGTCATTGATCCCAAATGCTTCTCCCAGACTTCTTCTGATATATTTGACATCAGTTGTTGTTGTTTCCCATCATTGGCTTGATTGACCAGTCTTCAAAATTCACGTGCATCTTTAATTTTTAAAAATTAATAATTAATTTTACACCAGAAGAGATCAAGCTCAGTTTTTGTTTGTATCCATACTTTTTTTTATAGAGTGACCTCAGTTTTGGTAATATCTTACTCCTGACATTAGAGGATGGTTGATTTCTAAGGACCCTCAGTGCATTGTTCAATTTCCTTTTCGCTATCTTAAGTTGAACAGTCATTTTTTGGGGAAAAGATGTAGCCGATGTTACCATGCTATTTGAACGCACAGCATTTTTCTCCACTCGATTAGTTATGAACTGCTCCCAGAGAGTCAATGGATTTGGATCTATTCTATTTAACTCTTCCTCCCACTGGTCTCTTGTGTGCTGTGTGATCTTTTGTATATTATTTACAGTCCAGCTTATCCTTCTATAGGTCAGACCCATAGGTTCCCCTAACTCAGGGGCGCTTTGTTCGTGTCCGGTAATATGAAGATTGAGGCTGATCATTTGTGGTTGGTGATCACTTTCCAGTCTATTTCCCACATTATAGCTTAATATTGATTGGTATAATGAGAGAGAAACTAAAGTGTAATCAATAACAGCTTTGAATTGTGCCGTAAAATGGGTCGCCTTAGCTGGGATGTCCGGTTCCACTCGGCCATTCAAAACTCGAAGGCCATGATGCTCCAGGTTTATTACTGTATCTTTAACCATTTTGTCTAATCGTTGTTGAGTTGCATAAATTGCCGGGATATGCCAAAACTGATCAAGCTCCTCCAATATTTGATCCCTAGGCGCCCCATGGAAGAAATTCATATTGTAATCCCCTGTCAGGATTATCCAAGGGACTGAATTCATCGTGCTTAATGTTATTAATAGGCTCAGTATTATCTCTATTGTTTCTTTTGTTTTTCTGCTAAGAGGATGAATGTATACATTTATTATCTTCAAAGAAGGGATCTTATTTCCTGTGCTAACTGGCCAGACCTTCATTGCTTGAATGTTTGAATGGTTAATTACCACTTCTTTGATCTTTATTTTTAAGGCCACTGAAACATATTTGGCCAAACCTCACGTTGCTCGCCCCTTCAATTTTCTTTTAATTGCTGGTAACTTAATTTCCTCCTGTGCCCATGTTTCTTGAAAGAGGATTATCTGATATCTTCCAATATATGTTAGGAATTCACGTTCGTCCACTTTTGCTGCCAAACCCTCTATGTTCCATGAGCAGATGTCTACGTTTAGTGCCAGAGCTTCTACATTCCATGCACAGGTGTCACCTTTATTTTTGTGGTCAGTGAGACAGTTTATATCCTGTCATTCTCTTACACCTTTGTCTGTCCTGACATTCAAGGCACTCGGTAGCCAGGACCAGTCCGACTTTAAGTAAAGAGTTTTGCTCTCCTTGGCTTCAGTGTAGTTATCAGCCTGAGGGGTAATACTGTCCCTTTAAGGGGTAATTGAGCTACTCCTTGCCCCTTTCAAGATAGTCATTGTACCCAATTGCTGATTTTTATTGCCCGTTTGTGAACTTTTCGCTAGTTTCTGTCTTCCCCTATCATCTTCTTCATTGACCC
The DNA here is from genome assembly GCF_964263255.1 of Lissotriton vulgaris. Classification (NCBI taxonomy): domain Eukaryota; kingdom Metazoa; phylum Chordata; class Amphibia; order Caudata; family Salamandridae; genus Lissotriton; species Lissotriton vulgaris. Next base: position 1,120,229,404 of record NC_141691.1, on the reverse strand, counting down.
TCTTAAACTGTTTATCTCCACCCTTCGGTTTTAGAAACTGTGGATAGGGTTCCTCCTTTTCTCTTATCATCTCAATACCCCATGTTTCAAATTTCTCTTTTTCCGCCCATAGTTGATCCGCTACCTCAGCAGTCGTCCATGTGATCATTGTTGCTTCCTCACCTCCCCACGACCGGTTACTTACAAATGTAACTGAATGTATATCCGTGGACTCTATGTGTTGTAAAACCTCTATTTCTTTGGTCATTCGAATCATAGAATCTCTATTTATTCGATCAAAGTGACCCCTTGATTTATATTTTGGCACAAATGTCATTTTACAATAAATACTAGGCAAGCTTTGCCGTGTTGTCCTGTCCTTTTGAACCTGCTGGATCGTGCAGACTATATCCTGCTGAATGTTCTTAATCTGCCCTGTTTCATTTCGGTCGTTTCCCAATTGACGTTCCTCCTTCAATCATTGCCTCTGTTCCCTTTGGGGCTCATCATCATTCCTTAGCTGTTGTTCACATACATGTTGCATTCTGATTTCCTTTGCATCTCTCCCCTCCACAACGTTAAGCGATGTTTCCATAAGTTCCACCTTCTGCCCTGTTTTAATTTGGTTTTTAAGTTCTTTTTTTACTATTTTGGCGTGGACTAATTCCTGTTGGATATCTTCCAGGTGACCCTCCTTTTTCTTCTTCCTTTTCCCTTTCGCACTAGCTAATATATTCTCATTTTCCTCCTCCACATTATTTTCCCTTACATTACCATCATTCTTTCCTTGTTCCAGACGAGTCACTTGTCTTCCCATATTAGGGCCAAAAATTGGATACACCTTCCCTTGGAGACCTGGACTGTTCTCCACCTCTTTTGTATTGTGGCTTTTTCTAAGTCTCTTTCTCTGTCTTTCTCTGTCTCTTAGAGAGCTTAAATGTATTGACTGCTTCCCCTTGTGCGGGTGATTCTAGGGCTCTCTGCTCAACGGGACTATTCCTACCTAGTGTGCTAGACGATGCCTGATCACTTAATAGCTTTTCGTATATATGGCAATGGGTTTGTCTAAGTTCTTTCCTGAGTAACTCTCCTGTGTTAAGACTACATTATTCTGCAACTGTATCTTTTTCATACTTAAAATTTCCCCCCCGAGGATCACCTTCACCAATTTGCATACATGCTCAGGTTTATTTCCCTCTGCTATCCCACTGTTGTTGACTCTTTGACCTTTAGGGCTATTCCCTTCTTTTGTAGTAGGTTGTAGTTACCCCTTGATTTCTGCCAGAACCTGTTCCAGCATCCCTGTCAGTGAGGACAGTTTATCCAATACTGGGCTACATTCACAAGTATTTTCAAGCTCCATTTGTACTACTGCCTGGGCCTTAATGATCAACTGATTCAATGCCCCAATTTTGTTATCAATCGCTGTAATGTATAATGCCATTGTATTCAAAAGATCCACCTGGATATCCAATTTACAGGAGCCGATGAAATTCCTCAATTCCCAAACTCCACTACTCAGTACATATAGCATCCAAGCAGCAAAGAGGGGGAAAAGGGGAGTTGGAAGAAAAGAGAAACACGCCACACCTTGCTTCTGCTTGACAGGACTGCTACGCCTTTTGTTTGGTTTTCCTGTGACAAGAACAATTTTAGCAACAAACACTAAGTCTAAGTTTTCATATTAACCTGACCAAAACCTTGATTACCTGTCCTAGTTTGGTGGCTATCTGTTCTCTTATGGCGCAGTCTGCTTTCAGCTACTTTGTGTTTCTTTTCTGTGCTGTTACTAAGATGAGATTAAACAATATTGGTTTAGTGACTAAATTTATCTATAACTCTGTACTCACTCAATTGCCTCAACCTTTCTCTAAATACCTTGATTTGTGTTTACTCTTCTTTCAGCTGATGGAGACTTTTACTCAATTACAAGTTCCAGTGGATATGTCCAGGACAAGTTCTCTGACAATGTTGGTAAGTGATTTTATATATATATATATAACCCCACCTACTTGTAGAACTTTAATTCTTAATGGAAGTCTCTGTATATTTCTTGTTCAATGTACTGCCAATACTACTGTTCTTAATGATTCTGTATCTCCTAGTTTTCGGAAACACAGTCTTTGTAAATATTCCTGTACTTCCAAATACCGTTGAATAGCTCTCTGGAAGACTCTTGCTGTCAGAGCTTGTAGCAAGGAAATTTGCTTACCGTCAAATGAGCGTTAACACCTTACGCTAATTTTCACGACTCAAAATCTTTGACAAAACCTTAACTATGAAATGTTAGACTTACCGCAGCCCCTGGAAGAAAGTCTAACTGCAGAGAGTTAGTTGATGTACTCACTGCGCAGGATACAAAATATCGAAAAAACGGAAGCCAAGGGAAAAGCGTCCGTTCACCTCAGGGCTTCAGTTGAAGTGCGCACTTCTCAGCGCGAGCATTCCTCAGCACATGTGAGTTTGCTGAGGAGCCTCTAAACACTAGACTGCTACTGAATGAATCACACCGGCGGACATCTTGGGATTCCGCTGCCAAGCGATCATTCGAGGGGAGAAGAGCAAAGATGACCATCGATGTGGTAGATACCAACCAGGTCGGCAACAATAGTTTTTGGGTATTTTGGCAATAACTGGGAGGTGTTTTAGGCTAACAGAGGGTTGCTTAGATCCAGTCCTGACACTGAGCGTCTGTGTACATTAAGGAATTATACTTGCTCCTTTTTCCATAATCTCTCCCCTCTTTCCTCACAGTCTACCTCTCTCTGCTTATACTGTCTCCTCTCTTCTGATATTGCCCCTCTTTCCTTATTCTCACTTCTCTCTCCTTATAGTACTCCTTGTCCTCATAGTCCCCCCTGTCCTCATATTGCCCCTTTGTTCTCATTGTCTACTCTGTCTCCAAATACTCTCTCGTCTTTTTATACTCCCTCCCCTGTCCTCTTACTCCTCCCTCTCTCATCATGTGTGGAATCACACTGAGCGTCTGCGTACATTAAGGAATTATACTTGTCCCTTTTTCCATTATCTCCCCCCTCTCTCCTCACAGACTACCTCTCTCTGCTTATACTGTCTCCTCTCTGCTGATATTCCCCTTCTTTCCTTATTGTCATTTCTCTCTCCTCATAATGCTCCTTGTCCTCATAGTACCCCCTGTCCTCATATTCCCCCTCTGTCCTCATTGTCTCCTCTGTCACCTAATACTGTCCCTTCTTTTTATACTCCCTCCTCTGTCCTCTTACTCCTCTCTCTCTCATCATACCTCCCTCCTAACAATTCCCCAGTCAGTATACATACACTGCTGCATACACTCTCGGGCAGAGTTACAAGCCCCTTGCGTCTCTTTGTTGTTCTATTGTGTCACATTTTTTATGTAATGTTGGCAAAAATAATGTAGTTAAATTGGAAATGTATTTGCAAAATGAGTCAGGGTTGTCCACTGAAATGTAGTAGTTATATACATGGAATGTGTGTAATCACTTAACCGTTTTAGTATAGTAAATGCGTTTTGGTAAAATGTATGGTGTCATATTTTTTGTCTAGAATCACACTGAGCGTCTGTGTACATTAAGGAATTATACTCGCCTTTTTTTTGCATATTTTCTCCCCTCTCTACTCACAGTCTACCTTTCTCTCCTTCTATTGTCCCCTCTCTCATGATATTCCTCCTCTTCCCTTATTCACACTTCTCTCTCCTCATAGTGCTCCTTGTCTTCATATTCCCCCTTATCCTCATATGCCCCTTTCTGTCCTGTTACTCGTCCCTTTCTACTCATATTCCCCATTGTCCTCATAGTCCCCCTGTCTGTGATCATACTCGCCTCTTTTTCCATATTCTCCCGTCTCTCTCTTCATACTCCCTCTCTCTCCTTATACTCTTTTTTCTCTTCTCATACCCCTTTTTTCCTGTTACTTCCCCCTCTCTCCTCATTTGTCCCCCTTTCCTCATACTCCGTCCTCTCATTATACTCTCCCCTATTTTCTGATACTTCTCCCTCTTTCCTCATACACATCACTGTGTACTTATACACATCTGTGTGTTTTATACTCCTTTCTATTTCTTCATTCTCACTCCTCTCTCTTAATATTCTTCTCTGTTTCCTCATACTGCTTGTGTGTCCTCATACGCTCAAGCACTTATAAATGCAATCAGTATTGATGCAGTGAAGTAGGGCTTAGCAGATGAACTGCTTAATTTTTTTTATAATGGTATATATATATATATTTTATTACAGATTCTATTTATCAACAGTAAAGAAATTCATCATGCCTTCAAAAAGTGAAAAGAGGAAATAACGTAATAAAGGTTATTATTTAAAGAGAAGTCATCCACAAGATTTACAATGTGTGAACAAAAAGAAAAAAGTTCTGGTAAGAGAACGAAGATTTTCTTGAAGAATTTATCAAATACAAGGAGTAGTGTGCACAATGTTAAAAATACAAATTGTGTATCTGCAACTAAAAATAAAAGCAAGAGAAAAGAGAACAACCATGGGATTTCATCTTGTAAAAATGCAGTGTATAGTAAGAGGAGGAAGAATCCGTTTCAGGAAATTAGAAAAAGAATGTTTTTTAAAAGAGTTTTGTCGAATTTGATCAAAGAAGTTAAGAAATGTAAAAAAACCAGCATTTTATAAGAAGAAGAAACGAATAGAAAATGTAGTCGAGAAAGCTTTGGAATTAAAAAGAAAATTGTTTGTTTTAGTAATCAATAGAATTTAATCACTAGATAAGCCAATCCATTTAATGAAGGCCAAAAGTAAGTGGCGAAGAGTAATTAACAGAAGTAATTTTTCTGAGTTTTTTTTGAGTGAATGGAGACATAGCCCAAGTTCTGAGCCTTTTTTAATTAAGAGAGTTATCTTCAGAGTAATGATTTGTTGCATGCAGTTGACACTAGTGGTCGTGCTTATGAGGTTAGAAATGGTTGTCCGATTGAGAAAGAAAAAATTGTTCCTAGAAATGCAGAAAAGGTGTTAGCTGTTGAAGTTTTAGGGGGACGTCCTAAAGCTCCAGTGTACACTTGGAATTGCAGTAGTATTTGTAGTGTACGACAGGAATCTATTAATTTCTTACGCAATTTCTTAAGTAACTATACTAAGAAAAGTGTTAAACAAAAGATTAAGATGTTCAAAGGACTAGACCCTTGCAGAGGGAGAGAAAATAATAGTTTGCAAGGTCATTCTCTGGCTTGTCTTTCTAAAAAAGTATGTCGAAGTGTTTTTCACCATTTCAGGATATTAGCAGTACATCATACTGAAATGAGGAAATTAGTCTTAAGATTCTATTATGCAAAAGGTCCAGCACTAATGTTAAATAAGTTGAACAGTGCTCTTTTGCGTGGATCTGTATCAGATGTAATTAACGTTTGTGATGAAAATCAGGTTAGTTACTTTGGTCCTGAGGAAGACAGTGCAGAAATTGATACATTAATAGATGGAAATGTAGAAGAGAATGTACAACATTGTAGTACATAACATTTTGAGCAAGAAATTACAAAGTTTAAGGTGATTTCAGGTGAAAGGCCAAATTATTCTTGTATTTATTGTCGACGAACTCATTATAAAAATCAGACCAGGACTGTTGATCTGTATTTAAAAAGTGAAAAGGAAAATAATAATGAGTGGATGGTATTTGCAACTTATTTGTTGGTAGAGAATTGTTTTGATTTGAGTTCTGATCAGCGTATTTGTAAATATTGTTATAACAAATTAGATGAGAACAAAATGCCTGCTAGAGCTGTGCATAATAATCTTGAGTTGGTAAATATTCCTTCGGAACTGATGGATTTAAATACTTATGCGTCTATTCTTATTCAATGTGTGCATCCATTTCAGGCTATTGTTTGCATGGAGCCTAAGACAGGAAAATTGCCTACTTCAGATTTATAGAGAGGATTAAAGGGAAGAGTTGTATATTTGCCTCTAGATTTAAAGACAAATATTGGAACAATTGGTGTAGAAAATGTAGAAGATGGACCTTTAGTTATTCTTGTTAATGGAGTTCCTACTAAGAATAAGAAAATCTGGCAAGAATTAATGGATTTAGGAAAGTGAAAAAGGCAACGTTGTATCTGGTAAAACATAATCAATATTATTAAAATGTGTATGTGAGAGAAGAAGAAATAACTGTAGAAGAAAATAGTGACTCGCAATCTGGACAAATTGAAAAAGTGGATGTGTCCAGAACTGAAGAAATCTACAAACATTACAGTGTTCATACACTTCATTCCAAAGAAGTGATAGGGAATACTATTGAGTGATTCCAAATGAAAGAAGCAAAGGGAAGTCCCATTAGTGTATGGGAAAAAAGCTTGGAAGCTCATTGTTTCCCTCAGTTGTTTCCCACAGGAAAAGGAGGACGATATGATGACCGACCTGTGCAGATTCCTGCATCTGAATACCGGACATCAAGATTGTATGCAGAAGATCCAAGATTTCGACAATGTATTCCGTATTTGTTTCATCTTTTGTTTGAGAGTGATTTGTCGGGACTTTCTTATGCAGTAAACCATATATTGAAAACAGGTGTACATATGCAAAATGTTTCGGCAAAGGAATTAATGGATAAACTACTGCAGAAAGATGTTTTGGCATCTCAGCTGATTAATCTCATGGCATGTCAGCGTGGTACTAATGAGTACTGGTACCGTCGTCATGGAGAACCTAAATGTATGCTAAAGAACTTAGGAACTCCTACATGGTTCCTTACTCTAAGCTGTGCTGAATATGCTTGGGATGGTTTACTTAAATTTCTTCGAGAGGCAAATCCAAATATACTAAATATTGAATACAAGATACCTGGAGAATTGTGCTCTTTGGATCCAGTTAATGTATGCAGGTATTTCAATCATAGATTTAAAGCTATGATGTCCTTTATCACCAATAAAAAAAATCCTCCTCTTGGAGAGGTTCTGGATTTCTTTTGGAGAAAGGAGTATCAAGCGAGAGGTGCTCCTCACATACATATGCTAATATCGATCAAAGATGCTCCCAAATTTGGAACAGACTCAGATGATACTGTGTTGTCTTTTATTGAAGAATATGCTACATGTGATATACCCAAAAGTACACTAGATAAGGACTTAAGACAACAAGTCTTACGATTCCAACGCCATCATTGTGGGAAATACTGTAGTCGAAAGTACAAATCTAAGGACAAATTCTACACCAAATGTCGTTTTGGATTTCCACATCCTGTAATATCAAAAGGAGGAGTGAACAGTTTTATGTCATCTTTGCGACATACTATCACAAGAAAGTCTCCCCAAAAATTAAGCATGGGCGAATGTTGCGAATTTGCGATCCGCAAATTTGCGGATTTACGAATTCGCTTTCCGCAAAATTTGCGAATTCGTGCAAATTTGGGGATTTTTATATTTTTAGGTGTTCGCGTGTGTTCGCGGGGCGCTTTGCGTGTTCGCGGGTGTTCCCGGGGTGCTTTGCGTGTTCGCAGGGTTTTTTTTGCCTGGTTTATTCACTGCCACCCTCTCGTTTTTTATGCCCTTCTGCCCTCTGTACCACTTGTTTCTGTGCCCTTCTTCCCTCTGCCCCACTAATTTTTTGTCCCCTTCTGCCCTCTGTCCCACTTTTGTGCCCTTCTGCCCTCAGCCCCACTTACAATGGCGCTGGCAAGCTGCCAGCGCCATTCTAAAATAGCTACAAAGAGCTTCAATAGGAAGCACTAATAGATAAAGTAAAGCAGGTGCTCGAGTTGAAGGTCAAATTAAGTTACACAATCATTAATCACCCCAAGTTTGGGGTGATTAATGATTGTGTAACTGAATTAGAGCTTCAACTCGAGCACCTGCTTTACTTTATCTATTAGAGCTTCCTGTTGAAGCTGACTTTTGTAACTATTTTAGAATGGCTCTGGCAGCTCGCCGGCGCCATTCTAAAAGAGTTACAAAAGTCAGCTTGAACTTTTGACCCAATCCGTTCCGCTCGCGGATTGTGCGGGAAATTCGCGAATCTCGCGGATAGCGAATTTACCGGAAATTCGCAAAATCCGCGAGCGGAATGGATTTTCCGCCCATGCTTAAAAAAAATACCTACAACTTAAGAAGAAATGAAAAGTCAAAATACATAAATGACTACAACCCAGTCATTTTGTCCATGTGGAATGCTAACATGGATATACAATAAGTTGCGGACAATTCCATTGCTGTTGCTCGATATGTAACATCCTACATAACCAAATCAGAAAAGACAGAATTGAAGAAAATGTGGGAAGAGATTTCCCACGAGAAGAGTCTAAGTAAGAAATTATATAGTTACAGTTTGAAAATGTTATCTCATCAAGAAATTGGAGCGTATGAATGTTCGGATCGCTTATCATCTGCAAGTCTATACTCTAAATCTAGAAGAATCATTTGGGTGAGTCTAGGTCTTGCTGCAACACGAAATCGAGTACTTAAATCTGTACAAGAAATTGAATATTTAGCTGAAAAAGAGCCAGAAAGTACAGATATTGTGAAAACAAATATGTTGGATACATATTATCCAAATAGAAGTCATCATCTTGAGAACATGTGTCTCTATGAAGTGCTGCAAAACTATATTTTTAAACTGAATATTACAGAAAACATCAATAATGGTATATATGCCATGATTGGTTCTGAAGGATTTTTGGTGAAACAAAGAAAAGGACATTTGATTAATCACTGTAAACTAAGTTGCGAAACTCCTGACAAAAGGGAATTTTACTATTTAGCTCTTTTGCAACTTTTCAAGCCGTGGTGTTCAGAATTTGAATTACTTGGAGATTTTGAGAGCTATGAAGATTCGTTCAACGCAAGTAAAGATACTATAGAATGTCCTGTTTTTGCTAATTATGTGAAAATGTTGAACGACGAAATTTAGCAAGAAGCTACAATTGCAGCTGAGAGTGCTAGAGACAGTTGAGTCAGGATCCACTAGAAGAACCAATTGTCCAAAATGAAGCAGCAACTGCTATGGAAGAGGAGGAAACAGCAATGTATCAAGCACAAGAAGATGTAACAAACTTAGGAAACTTGGAAGAACAACTAAATGTTGAGCAGAAACACATATATGAGCAAGTGAGAGAACAGATTGACCATGGATTACTTCATGAGAAGAAAGAGTGCTCTTGCTCATCATTTCAACCTATCCGAATGTAGGTGAGTGGACAAGCTGGAACAGGCAAGAGTTTTTAAATTAAAGTAATCACAACTTTTCTACAGAAAACAACTGAGCATCATCATCATCATCAAAATACTTTTTTCGGTTTACATGTTAGAAAACCATAAAACGTTTGCAATTCATTCTTAAAAATATAAAGAAAACACAAGTATACATATCCAGACATATTATACAAATATCCCAATACATACAGGCAAATAAAAAAAAATATGACCATAACATCGTCAAGGTTTAAAAAATAACTTCATAAAATACAACAAGCCACTTTTTAGGGATTCACATAGTTTCTGTACCTTAAGGAAGATTTTAAAAAAACCAACCACAAATGGGATACACTCTGGCTTTAATAATTGCATAAAATAGAGAGCGGGGCAAACCTGGCTAAAATCTAATTTTTAAAAAAATGATTTTAATAAGAGCCTCCGAGGGGCATCATAAAAACTACAGAAAAACACAAAGTGCAGCAGATCCTGTGGAGACAAACTGTCGCAGCCACAGGGTGCTAACACGTGTCCTTTGTGACACCCCTTCGGTACGGCAAGTAAAAGATGGAAATAATCCAGTCTGAACCTAGTTAGTAAAAACCGATCGTGAGCCGACAGAGCCACGACAGGTATGGCTCCATATCTGGAGTGGATTTGAGCATCACTTACTTGCGGGCACTGTTTTTAGACATTTCCATCCCATCTCTTATTCGTTTTTTTTCGCAGAATAAAAGATTGCTTCACAAAGGCCACATCGGATCTAGTGATAAAATCAGGTCTTAAAAAAAGGTCCGGACGTCCCAACTCTCAAAAGCAGCCCTTTAGGTATTTTAACCATGGTATTTCAATCATGTGATCCAGGCTCAAAATTTCTTTCATTAACTCTTGGGTAAGGCTGAGATCCTCGTTCAGCCAGAAATTGAGCCAAAAAAGAAGTGGGCGCATAGCCAGAATATCACCAATAAATGTTAGACCATCTCTTCGTGAACTATTAAGTTTGAGGTCCCTTTAGGAACCCAAACAGCTGTTTTATAAAGTCGTTTTCTACCACCTGAATACCCTCCAGACATGTATACCCCCACAATTCGCTACCATAACTGGCAATCGCTACACTCTTTGCTTGATAGATTTTTATCATCGCCGCTACCGGGCGCTTGCCCATTTTTGTAGCGAAGTTAAAGATTTCAGCGTTAGTCCTAGACTCTTCCCCCCTTTTCTTCCTAAGTAGAGGACCCCATCCCAGGCGGTCATCCAATAAAACACCCAGGTAGGAGAAAGTCGATGTGATAGGTACTTTTTCTCCATTTACCTTAAAGGAGTACTGCTTTTTTGGGCACAGCCCAACTTGCATTACGTAGGATTTAGAATTGTTTATGACCAGATCACGTTCAGCGATAAACCTACGGAAAGTGTCGAGCAAAATCTGTAAGCTTTTTTGACTGCGGGCCAGGAGAACTGCATCGTCTGCATAAAGCAAGACGGGCAGTCCCCTGCGTCCCACAAATGGGAAATTAGCCCCTGTATCTACCAAGATTTTATTTAGATCATTAATATAAAGGTTAAAAAGAAACAGGGCTAGTATGCACCCCTGCCGTACACCCCTCTCTGTGCTAAAGTCCCTAGAAACCCTCAGGTCCTGGGCGAATCTAATGTTTGCCTTAGTGTCTCTATGCAAATCCATCAGGAAGTCCACCAAATTTGCCTCCACCCCCATGGCTCTCATGGACTGCCACATCTTTCCCCGATTGACACAGTCAAAAGCAGAGGAGAGATCCATGAAGGCCATGTAGATTGTCCCCTGGCGGGCAACAGTGTTGTTTCCGAGGATCAGATAGAGGTTAAGGCATTGCGCCAGAGTAGAATGACCTGGGCGGAACCCATACTGAATATCTGAAAGAACCTTATTTTCTCCTTTCCAGGCCGTCAATCTATTTAAAATGAATCCACCGACAACCTTAACCATGGAGTCGATAAGGGAAATCGGTCTATAATTCATAGTGCTGTTACGATCACCCTTTTTAAAAACAGGTACGATTGTGGAGATACCCCATGACTCTGGACACCCTTCCTTCGCCGCAGCATTGAGCACTGCCACCAGAATTGATGCCCAGAGAGAGGGATTAGATTTAAAAAGGTCGGGTGGAATGCCGTCCGGGCGAGGTGCCTTATTACACAAGAGACTAACAATACCTTCCTCCACTTCTCTTCGGGTGAATACAACAGCGTCCTTTTCCTGATTTCTCGGCTGCAACCGAGGTAAGGTTGAGGCACTTTTAAAAATACAGCTGAAATGAGACACCCATTCCTCTTCTGTTTATTAGTGCCCAGATCCTCGGCTCGGTCCCTTTCAAAGAGAGGTCTATTAACAATGCTCTAGAATGGATCACTGACATAATATCGAGGGACATAATATCGACTAGCAAAAATATCGGCGAAAAAATATCGACAGACAGAATATCGACTTTGTATCTACAAACAGGGAAGTACAAAAATATTGAGTAAAAAATATCGTTTACAAAAATATAGTTTGTAAAAATATTGACTTTATTAAAAACAATGTTAAATTAAATTAATATTACTAAAATATACTTACAAATACTTAAATTACCTTATAATAATTAAATAATTAATTAAAGTTATAAAAAAAATTCTACAATCATATTTGTTAAAACATATATATATAGTAACATAATATAATTAAAAAATATCCAATATTATTACCGTAGGATAGCGGAAGTGTAAAAATTACTATTCCCACTCTAGAGAGTGCAACAGTAGATAAGGCGTTGGATAGCGTAGAGGTAAAAATTACTATTCCCACTCCAAAAAGTGCAACAGTAGGTTAGGCGTTGGATAGCTTAGAGGTAAGTAAGTAGTGTAAGTATTTATTAGCATAGTTAATTAAAACCATTGCAATGAAAAAGCAGAATAAAAGCAATATTTAAAATGACATATGTTAAAACCAGCATAGCATAGACAACGCTTTTCAGTTCGTCCTATGCTCAAAATTGCTTCATGTTAAATTTTAGGACTAAAGTTGCTACAGTAATAAAATGTGTTGTCCTCTCAGTTTTCGCTACAAAAGTGCATTTACAGTAGACACAGTTTTGTTTTGGAGACGGTTTAAAAATCAGTTTTAGACATTTTTTTTCTCCACTGCCTTCATGATTTCACAAAGCTGCAGCTAAGCTGGGGGTCCTGAGAAGAAAAACAGGTGAGAACTGCATTCCTTCGTATGCGTATCCCGCAGCGGATAAAGTGGCGCTTCAGCAGGTGTTTCCGCTCGTCCAGCAGTTTCTCGCAGGAGCATAGCAAGTGCAGCATATCCTCTTGCATGACGCCGCAGAGCCGACAGAGCGGACCTGCTTTCTCTTTTAACCAATATGGAAGGTGCTGAGTGCATGGTAGCAGTCCAAATCTGTACCTTAGAAAATGCATTTTGGTTGTTTTGGCGTAGCCCAGGCCAAAATAGCTCTGAGAGCTTTTCCCGAATACGAATTCAGGGTCATCCAGCCGTGCGTTCTTTTTGAGCGGGCTGCTTTGTCTTGAACCCACGATAGTTGTTTAATTGATTTTTGACCAATTGTTTGAGCGTTGTGTGACTTGTGGAGGAGTTCCAGAGCTGCTCTAAACCAGTGTTTGCAAGACTATTTGCCAGGTACTTGGCTGCTGGTGAGGTTGGGTGCTGCTCTAGCTCCCTCCATAGATAATCGTTCAGTGTTTCTTGTGCGGATTTCCTTACTGTATCCCAGGCACAAATGTAGGCCCCCTGTCTTGCCAGGAGCTGTTGTTGAATGCCAAACTCTAGCCTAATCTGTGATGGAGAGGTTCGCTTGGGAAGACTAAAGATAATTCTATATGCAGCTGTGATCGTAGAGTCAAGAGTTCTTGCATCTCTGCCTCGCTGCACCTCACTCCCGTAGGTAATTGTTGGCATCAATTTGGCACGGATTACTTGTACCAGGGGTGTAAGAGAAGGACCAGAAAGTTTGTTGTTCAATGTTTTTAAAGAGATTGCCTACACAAGTCCTTTTCCTCTGATACTTGATCTTTGCACACTGAATTGGCCACCGTTGTCAATATTTACGCCTAGATATTTGTATGTCGACGTGTCTTCAATGCAAGAGTTGTTCCAAAACCACAAAGAAGATTTCCTTTTGCTTTTGCTGATTGTCATCGTCTGGGTTTTCTCAAGGTTTATTGTTAGGTCATTTGACTTAGAGTAACTCTGTGTTGTATTCACAAGATGTTGAAGCCCTACCTTTGTGTGGCTTATTAGGACTATATCGTCTGCATATAAGAGACACAGTAGTTGAAGCCCTCCTAGTTTGGGAGCATGAGAGTTGCAGTTGTTCAAGATTGGTACCAGGTCACTTAAGAACAGGTTAAACAGAGTGGGGGCCAAGACACAGCCCTGCTTGAGACCCTTGTTGGTCTGTATGCGCCTTGACAGCAGTGAGCCGTCCCCCACCTTTATCTGAACCCAGGTCTTCGTATGCAGGTTTATCAGCAAGTCCAACAATGGTCTTAAGATCCCCCAGCCATTCAGTTTCGACCATAAGATGTTCCGATTAATGTGATCAAAAGCAGCTTTGTAGTCTATGAAGCAGAAGTGAATGGGCATTTTGTTTAATTCTGCCTTATCTATTAGCATGCCCATAGTTAAGATGTTGGTCATTGTGCCGACTGATTTGACAAAGCCTGTCTGGTTGACCGGTATTAGGGATTTCTTTGTGGCCCATGCCAGCAATTCCTCCAGCAGTATCCCTGCGAAGTACTTTGCCTCGTTGTCAATTAGAGCCACTAGTCGGTAATTTTGTGGGAGGGCCCTGTTGCCTGCCTTATATATTGGGGAGATGATAGAGCCCTTCCAAGAGGCTGGCAAGATATTGAAATTTCTGATCTCCAAGAATAGGGGTTCAAGAGCTGCTGCCCAGCCATTTACATCTTGTTTATAGAGGATTGGCAGGATCCCATTTGGTCCCGGGGCTCCTTCCCTTCTGCCTTTTTTAATTTGGCGCTTGATGTTTTGTTGCAGTTTTGGGAGTTCAATTGATTCGTGTCTGTCCTTGGTATTTTTGTGCAGTTGCATTAATTGTGCATTGTCATCTTTGTGATCAGTTGTAGTGTCGGTCATTATTGGGTCCTTCGTATTGGGCATGGCTTGATTGAAGTGATTGCCAAGATAGTTTGCCCATGTTTCCTCTGTGATGTTAGATTAAACCCCTAAATGTGCTGGCCTGATAAGGGAGTTTATGGTTTTCCAAAACCTTGCCCAGTCATTCTGTTTGATGTCTGAGTTAAGTCTTGCCCACAAGTTGTCCTCCAATGTTTTATTGGCTTCCCATTTTAGCTTTTTTAATGATGTTTTCAGTGTGCGTAGGTGGTTATGCTTGGCAATATCCCTAGGTTCCTGCTGTAGTTCTCTCGTCAGACGATAAATCAATGTTTTTTTTTTCTTGATTTTTTCCTTGTATTCTTGAGAGAGAATATCCGTATTGCCAAGCTTTACATGTACTTTGGGCCTCGAAGCGTAAATGGACAACGTTTTTGTAACATGTTCCCATTTCGCAATTTCACTGGATCTGATGCGCGCCACAAAGTGCTGTTTTGCCCTTTCTATTAATGTTTTGCCAATAGCTACCGAGTATTTTTATTTTTTTGTAGTTGACAGTATAGACCGTCTCTTTTGGGGCATTTGATTGCTCGAATATGGGTTTCGCAATATCCAGAGCAATTTCTTGAGGGCAGTGATCGCTGTCTGTTTAGCGTTGGATAGCGTAGGGGTAAAAATTACTATTCCCACTCCAGAGAGTGCAACAGTAAGGAAAGCGTTGGATAGCGTAGGGGTAAACATTACTATTCCCACTCCAGAGAGTGCAACAGTAGGGAAAGCGTTGGATAGCGTAGGGGTAAAAATTACTATTCCCACTCCAGAAAGTGCAACAGTAGGTAAGGCGTTGGATAGCGTAGAGGTAAAAATTACTATTCCCACTCCAGAGAGTGCAACAGTAGGGAAAGGTTTGGATAGCGTAGGGGTAAAAATTACTATTCCCACTCCAGAGAGTGCAACAGTAGGGAAAGCATTGGATAGCGTAGGGGTGAAAATTACTATTCCCACCCCAGAGAGTGCAACAGTAGGGAAAAGCGTTGGAAAGCGTTGGGGTAAAAATTACTATTCCCACTTCAGTGAGTGCAACAGTAGGGAAAGTAGATACTTCATATATTATTTAAATATATATATATATTAATATCTATAAAGAAATTAATTAAAAGTAATTACCAATTTAATATAATATAATAATTAATTAATTACAAATACTAATTTAATGTAATCATTACAATTAGTTATCTATTAATATTAATTAATTACAAATTAACAATTAATTAATTAGTAATTAAAAAGTTTCTTAACAATTAAAATCTAATAAATACCAAATAAAAATTAACATATGTAATTAGTTATAATTAAATTACTTCCCACCCTATTCCTTATAAACCCACAACCCACTACAGAAAATAAATTAGTAAAATTAACATAATTATCAATTAATCAATTTAATAAAATTAATTCTCAATTACAATTTAAATAATACCCAAATAACAATTATTTAACAATTACATATAAATATATAACAATACATAAATTAACATATTTAATTAATTATAATTAAATTACTTCCCACCCTATTTCCCTATAAACCCACAACCGGCTACAGAAATTAAATTAGTTAAATTAACATAATTATCAATTATTCAAATAAATAAAATTAATTGGCAATTGAAATTTAATTAATTACCAAATAACAATTATTTAACAATTAATTATAAATAAATAACACTACATAAATTAACATATTTAATTAATTATAATTAAATTACTTCCCACCCTACTCCCCTATAAACCCACAACCCAATACAGAAATTAAATTAGTTAAATTAACACAATTATCAATTAAATAATTAAATAAAATTAATTGGCAATAAATACATTTACATATTTAATTAATTATAATTAAATGACTTTCCTCCCTATTACCCTATAAACCCACAACCCGCTACAGAATTAAATTACGCAAAATTTAAATAACATTAAATTCATTAATTACATTACATTATAACATAAATAAACACTTTTAACACATAAAATCCACTATGAAAATTCAATATTATTAAATGTTTGATATTTTTATTAACCTATATTATGTACTTCGATATTTTGACTATCTATATTTTAAAATTCGATATTACATTACTTACCTTCAAAACAATATTTTTGATGTCTATATTCTGTCCATTCGATATTCTGTCCAGCCTATATTTTGTACTCAATATTATGTCCATTCGATATTTTGTAGTCGATATTTTGTCTGTTTACCCTCCAGAATCTAGAGCTGTTACGTAATGTGGAAGGTTCTAGGAGTTCCCGCCAAGTGGCCTCCTTCAGTTCCGACTTATGATTAGCCAATATCTTTTTATAATTCATTCCAGAGAATACGAATCTGGGATTGATTCCTAGGATTCACTTTCAAAGCAGCCTTTAATTCTCTAGCAGCTTTGGAGCATAATGGATCAAACCACTTTGGGTCGTCACCCAACCTTCTTTGTGCCGGGACTGATAACAATACCCCCACCTTGGAAACAATCCCTTTAAAAGAATTAAGAATACCCTTGGCTGTAGAATCAGGTTCCTCACAATAGATAAGTTCTGCCGCACAAGATTCACAAACCTTTTCGTGAAAAAGGGATGGAGTTACTTGGGCCCATTTAAGGCGGCGCCTACCATTAGTAAGCTTCAGGGTGCCTGGTTCTACCACCCTGTCCTGCCTTATCAATATATTGCCTCCCAAATGTGCACACACAGGATTATGGTCGCTTAAGGCACTCTCTAATATTGTAAAACCTAGTAAAAGGGGCTGAATAGTTGTAGATATCAGAATATGATCTATAAAAGATCCACCATTGCGACCTTTAAAAGACGGAACCATCTGTTTACTAGATTGTACTACAAAACACATGGCATAAGACAAGTCATATTCGTCAAGCAGATCATTAAATGTGTCTCCCCGTGGCGAATGCTCAAAGTGAAGACCCCGGATCCTTGCACAACCCATATCACCCATACTAATGGATTCAGGGTCCCCACGCGGGTGAAAATTAAAATCGCCTGCTATCATAAGGTTATTTCTAAAGGGGGCACAATACTGTTTGACAAAACTATTCAGCTTGATTATCTTACAAACCCCCTGTCTATATACTGCATTGTAGAAATTAATCAAACATAAACCAGAGTTTCCTTGCCTTAAAACAATTGCTTGGAAATCGCTATGGGCAGAGGAGATATCCTTAATCCTATACTTCAGGGACAGGGATGTAAAAATAACCAAACCACCCCTGGCTCTTCCACTAGTTGCTGGGACAAGCTTTATACCCCTTCAAAAATAGGTTGCAGCTCACCATCCAAGTCTCCTGAAGACAAATCACAGAGAAATGCCTGATGAACTGCACCCATAGTGGGTCTACAATCTTTTCTGCCAGCCCAGCAATATTCCAAGATAGGACATTATAGTCCTCTACCTTGGATCCGTCCCCTGAAACTACAATAGGGAGATCCTCCAGTAGCACGGGTATTGGTATTACTCACTGCTCCTGAGCTGTTGGCCCTGCACCAGTTATGGCCTCTGATAGCTCAACAGTAGGTATCTCTGATGGTATTGTATCTAGATAACCAGCATCTGGAGAAATAGAATCAGCAGGTGCAGGTATCTGGGCCATTGATTCTAAGAGCTTTGAGCTGTTACTCAGTCAATCGCAGTCATTCAGCCCTGACAGAGCTGCAAATCTATTTGGCCCCTGTACAATGGAAGAGGGATGACAATCCCTCCATAAAATATGCTTTTCAACCCAAGGGTTAAATGACCCCATACTGGACGTCTTCACCAACTCTTGAGGCCAGGTATAAAGTGCTGAATTAAAATTAATCTATCTTGGGTTCATCACCTTTTAAAAGTATCCCAATGGGAGTATCTGAATACCTTGGCCCCTTTTTGCTGGAATAGCATTTACCTCCCATAAAATTCACTCAACGGACAGTGGATTATTAACATTCACAACAATACAGTGCCCCTCCCTAGTTTTCTTAGAGCTTCTAAAGCAAGCAACTCAACGGACCATATTAATATTGTGTGCAATTGCTGGGCCAGCATCAACATTACAGGACAGCCAATGTGTAACTTTATTTTTAAGCTGAAAAAGTCCTCCTTTGTGCCCATTGGAAGAGGCGGCACATTCCCTAAGATAGTCACCAACGATGTTGATTGCGACGGTAGATCAATTATAGGTATATTCTGCTGTACATCATTGGTGTACCCCTGCAACATGCCCCCGTTCTTTCCCACTACACTAAGAACTGCACCATGTTGCTTAGTTTCCTGCGCTCCATCTGTTATTAAACGATCAGAAGCCTTGTCATTCAGCCCTCCTGGGCAGTTAAGACTCACATCTGTAACAACAGGTGCACAATTAATTCGAGGGCAAGCGGTTTTAGATATTCCGTCTATATGTACCTTCGGGAGTTCTTTATTTAAAGCAGAAGGGGCTGACACAGCACTACTTCGATTTTGAACAGATTGTATAATATTGTACTGATCTGCTATACTTTGCTCAATGTTATGTAATATAATCATAATTTGGCGAAGTTTATCTTCCAATATGCTGCACAGTAAGGATTTAAACACTTCTATCAATGGGAGATCAATCGCAGCAGGAACTGGTGTCGGTGATACCCTAGTTTCTGCTGCTGGTATTGACATTGCATTGGATTTACTCTTTTTAGCTTGGCTGCCGATTGTTTTGCCTTTTCTCTTCGTACTCCCATTTGATAAGCGAGCACCCCCCACTTGTCGCATTTGTTGTGTTGTCACTGCTCCAACTGGATTGTCAGCACACAATGTTAAAGGAATTATTTACATCGTTTATTAATGCTACCAGTAGAGCATGAAAACAAATTGGAATACCACAATCCATCTGGAGAAGCTTGTTGTGAAGTTTCAAGAGTTTTGAAGAAAATGAAACTTCTCATTATTGGTCAGGTAAGCATGGTATCAAACTTAATGCTTGCCTCTGTGCATTTAAGAATGCAGCAAATTCTTAAAACAGAGTGTGGCGTATTATTTGGAGGAAAACACGTCATCGTTTTTGGAGATCTACTACAACTTACTCCTGTAAAAGGACAACCAGTGTTTAAAACACTTGTGCATGAAGATACCAGAAAGTCTTTGGGGATTATTGGAAATGTTAACGTTTGGTCACATTTTGAGTATAAGGAACTTATTACCAATATGCAACAGGCAAATGATGCTGATTATGGAACTATTCTTCAAGATATAAGAATTGGAAAAGTGACTATACATGGCAAAGAAGCTTTACAGAGACGATTCCAATTTATTTCCAAATGAAAATATTGTTCCTGAGAAAATATATATGAGAATTGCAGAAAACAAATCTGTAATCTGCTTAATGCCAACACTGCGTGAATGTTCTATATTCAACGAAGAAATGTTAAAGTTGGAAAATGAAGAAATTATAAAATTGGAAGCTATTGATAAAATAGAACATGAAGGAATCACTATTATTTTGACTGAAAAGTTGAAGAGGAAATTGGATTCTTTAGAGAAATCGATAAGTAAAACTGCTGCTTTAGAAAAGAATTTATATGCATGTGTAAACTGTAGGGTAATTTGACGTCGTAATTTGGATGTGGAAAAAGGTTTAGTAAATGGAGCAATTGGTAAAATTGTTGATTTCGTTAATTATGTAAATAGAGATGGTATTGAATTTTTGAAAATCAAATTTGATGAAATTGCAGAAGTACAACAATTTAGTCGTGGTTCAGCTAGGTTTTTGCTTGTAAAAGATTTGTATGTACGCAGAAAACAGTTTCCTATTTCTTTGGCGTATGCGGTGACCATTCATAAATCTCAAGGTTTAAGTGCAGATAGTGCTTTAGTGAATATTGGAAGTGCTGTGTTTAAAGAGGGTATGGCATATGTTGCTTTGTCTCGAGTGAGAACTTTATCTGGATTGTACTTGATTGATTTTGATGAGACAAAGATTAGTGCAGATGCAAATTGTGTGAAAGAGTATAATAGGTTCAGAAGAGAATATGCACCCAATTTAGGTCAATATCCAGTATTTGAAAAGTGTGTGGTAGGTAGAAAAAGAAGATTTGAGAATATCTCTAGTAAAGCTGTAGAGAAAGAAAAAACATGATGATGTTGTGATTGGAAGCAAAAAGAAAAAGGACAGTGTAGAAGAGAATGTTGGTTATCAGTTTGAAAATAGTTCTGGTGTCAACTGCTATGCTAATGTAGTTGTTAATGTTGTTTTTTTCTTGAAAGTTTGCAACAGCAAATTGTTGAAAATCGGAAAGAAAGATTCTGTTCGTTGTTGTATTCTGTTTATGAGAAATGTAGTAGTGATAAAGTAAAATACAAAGTGTTTCTGATATTCGAAATTTTTTGGACATATGTTCTGGTTCTACACAATTTACGCAGAATATTCAGCAAGATTGTCAGGAGTTTCTAATGTATATGCTTGTTGTATTGGAAGATGAAGGTATAGATATTGAAAACCTTTTTGGCCTTTCTTATAAATGGCAACATGACTGTGAACATTGTTTATTTACATGTAGCACTAACATAGACACTGAAAGATTCATATATTTGTCTTTACCTGACTGAATTTTTTTTGTTGAAATTTAAACGTTATTGTTTAGTTAATTAAAACCATAACAATTTGATGTATGTCACACAACAGGTATACAAATTTATAAAATTATCATTAAAAATTAGTGAAAAAAAGGCTTATGATAAAAACGGAAGGTAAAACTCATAATTTTCCTACTGTTATTTACATCACTATAAAGACCATTGAGGCAGAAAAAACTCAAATCATTAACAATTTAAAATCTTCATATTGCTTTATGTGTTTCTCAAATTCCTGCAGGAACTTCACCAGCTTACAATGTATTCGAGGAGCGGTTATGACCAGGCTGCCAATAATTGCAGATCTACATGTTCATAGTCTCCTGATCCGAAAACTTTCCTTTAAAAAGTATGACCGTTCCTTTGACAGCATCTTACAATGACAGATTATGTGTATTATATCTTCTTTATAGCTACCACACAGTCGACATGTAACAGCAGCATGCTGTTTCCAGGCAGGATCATCGGCTAGTGTCGGAAAGTCGCTAAATGTCAGAGACATCAGCTTTCTCTTAATAAAAAGGGAGTAGGTTGTTTCCATATATAGTGCTGGTGTCAATGTCTTAGAGCCATTTATCACAGCCCATGAGTGCGAGCGATGGGAGAAAATTTCTTTGTCCAAAACTAATGAATGGAGTTTGGCCACTTTATTTAGGGTCTGTTTTAGTACAGCAAATGACAGATTTTTATCCCATAAGGTTTTTGAGCAGGTTGTCTCCAAAGCATGCGTAAGGAATTGATTTGCTTTGGATTTTTTTTTAGATTTGAGCTCTTGCCATAGATAGGTCTTAAGATTTTTATTACATGCTTTTTGCTTGATCTGATACCACACCTTAATGTATGAGTATAATCTGCCCGGTGTTTCGTTTTTTAATCCAAAATCAAGTCGCATTTGCGCTGGTGATGTACTACTTGGTAATCGTAATACCTTTTTGTAAATTTTAGTTGTCAGGCTGTTTAGTAAGTCCGCGTCCTTTTCGTGCATTGCCATACTTGCATAAGTCAGGGTTGGAAGGACTTTGTTTGCCATCACGGTTAATAAGGGTTTAAGAGATGGCCCTTCCAATTTCTTAGTCAAAGTACTTAGCCCAAATAATAGGGCACAAGCTCTTTGAGTCAGATATTTCCTCTGTTCTTTAAAGTTAAGTTTATCGTCTATAAAAAAAAACAGGTATTTATATGCTGAGACTTTCTCTAGCCGTTTTCCTTTTAGCCAAATATCAAGATGCGAGCCACGGCGGTTGGTAATCAACCTGGTTTTGGTTTTTGAGATGTTTAATACCAGCTTGTTTGCCAACAGGAAAACCGAGAGTTCCGTTACTAATCTGGTTAGTCCCACCTTTGTTAAGCTCAGAAGTACTATATCATCTGCGTAAGCCAGATGAGTGAGCTGTAAAACACCTAGTTTCGGTGGATGGGCATTGCAATGATTCAGTTTCCCGGAAAGATCTGAAATGAAGAGGTTAAATAAGTGTGGAGCAAGAACACACCCCTGTTTGAGGGCAATCGTTGTGGGAACTTTTCTCGACAGTCGTGATCCATCACCTATTTTTACTTGCGACCAAGTATCCGAATAAAATAGCAACAAACCCCTTAGAATATTCTCCGGTATTGCCCATGTCCTCAGTTTCGTCCACAATAAGTTACGATCTACACTGTCAAAGGTCACCTGAAGATCAATGAAATACATATTCAAGTTGTGTTTACTACTCATGCACTTCTCCGCAATCATAGTGATGGATAGGATGTTTGCTGTTGTTCCAATCCGCTTCCTGAACCCCGTTTGATTAATGGGGATCAGGGCTTTTTCGCCTGACCGGGAGACCAAATTGTTTAATAGTAAAGATGCAAAATATTTTGCCTCGACATCCTGCAACGCTATCAGACGATAGTTGTTTGCTAATGATCTTTCTCCACCTTTATAGATTGGCATGAATATTGATCCTTGCCAACTCAGGTACTTGGTTCAAATTTTGCACATCTGAGAACAGTTCCGCCAGGCAAGGTCCCCAAAATTCAGGGGCATATTTGTACGCTGCTTATGGGATGCCATTTGGGCCTGGCGCCCCATTGGTTTTTCCTTTTTTGATTATTTTAATTATTTCTTCCACTGTATATGGATTATTCTGAGGGTCTGTACCCGGTATGTTACAATGTATGCTGGTCAACGTTTTGCTCCAAGGTTCTTCTTCGGGGCACGTTTTATTTTGACTTTTTGCGCATGGGTCGCTACTTAGAGTTATTGTCGAGGTGTCTGTAAATTTTGTTGTGAGAAACGCTGCCCACTCCGATTCCTGCACGTTAGAACTTAAGACGTTACACGGTCTTGTTAACTGATTTATAGTTAGCCAAAATATATTAGTATTCTGTAGTTTTGAACTGTAAATTAGTTTTGACCAGAAGCTTTCGTTTGTTGACCTTTTGAATTCCCAGATCATATTTTTATATTCTTTTCTTTGTGCACGGAAGCTGGCCCATTGGGATGTACCATGGTCTGCCGACTGTAACTTCCTTTGAGATTTTCGAAGTAATTTACGCAGGTCTTGTAGCTCTTTCGGGTGTTTTTTCTGTGATCCGTCAGTGCTGTATTTCGTGACAGACAGCTTCATCTTTTGTTTTAATTTTGACAGAAAGAGAGACCATCCTTGGATAGCGTTCATTGAGGAACTCCCTATCTCAGTCAGTATGTCCTTCATTGTAGAGAACCACTCATATTCATTTGTATTGGACCAATTTATCCGTTTCAAATTGACAGAACTTAACTGGCCTTCTAATATGTATGACGGTTGCAATCTTTCCTTGCCGAGGTTAAAAATGGTGTGTTGTAATGCATGGTCACTCAACAGTGTAAACTCGATTTGAAAACTAATCACATGGGGATTAGTGAAAGACCAACCATTGTAAAGTCCAACGTCGATTGAGAATGAGGAACCATAGTATGTTTTACTGGGCGGTTGGTACTCGGGAAACCTCCCGTTCAGTACACGCAATCCGAGAAACTCCAATTCAGTCACTAATTGGATTGCTAGTCGGTCTTTTCGTGTACCTGCACCTCCTTGTATCTGTTCGGGAACACCCCAGTAGCTATTATAAGTTTGTAGTTTATCATCATCTTCCGGTGTTAGGATCAAGTTGGAATTAAAGTCACCCATGATTATTATGTTAGATTGTGGGTAAGTAGACCGTAGGTCCGTAATGACTTTGCAAAATATCGCATTCTTTGATTTTTTTCCCTTCATTTTTGGTTGCGTATAGTAGTTAACCAGGATTGTTGGTTTGCTATTGCTATTGTTTTGATCTGTTAATTTGATTAGCTGAATGCAGGGATCTGGTGATTGTAATTGTACTGAGTTAATTTTAAGGATGAGGATACGTATACTGAAAGGCCACCAATGGCACGGCCATAGATCTTACATTTTTCCGCTACCACGCAATGATGTATAAACCCTGCTAGTGCAATTTCTTCTCGTAGCCAGGTTTCCTGTAGTGCAATTATGTCACAACCGCGCCATTCATCCAATGGAAGACCTCCTTCTATCAATCATTTAGCACCAGCAATATTCCAGGATACCATATGTATGACCTTATTAGTATCTTGTTTCTGTTTACCTATGAGCGGTCAGACCTTCCATTTTACATTTAACATACCGGGGAGCCAATTCCAGTTGTCCATTATATTATGTGATTCCTCATTGCCCCTTTTTGATTCTTCACATACTGGCGAGGGTTCGCTTCTACCCTTTGCATTAAATAGAATGGAATATGCTGGGGTTTTTTTTTGGACGTGCATCGTCAATTTTCCTAGTGAGTTGAACTCCACACAACCTCTTCAATAGTGGCGGGTAGCGTGGGGAAATTTGATGAAATATTTGAATGCCCCACAGTTGAAAGATATCCACTTTCCCCATAATTGATGATGATGTAATACTTTATTCGATAAATATATCATAAAAGTACAGACATAAAATACATAAGACAATTTACCAAGCATTACTACAATTTCATTAGAAATCATCAATACAAACAGGTTAAAAATAGAAGGAGGTCTACACGGAGTAAAAAAAAAAAATACATTCTTGGTGTTAATCTGATCAAACATTGCATAACAACCTTGACCGGATAAACCGAGCACTGGCAAGGTACTTGGCGACCCCGCAAACAATGTACATAGAGGTAGTGTTAGTTAAAATAATATGCAGAGCTGATCTATGATCCATAACACCCAACTCCCTACACACAGGTTTTAACCATTTTTCTCTAACCGTAAGCATCTCTGAACCTCCACTCTTGCCAATCCCATTTACCCAGTGGATTTCCATGCATAGTGGGTTGTAATCACTGTCTGATGATTGCCTAACCTCCATATCAACTAGTCAAAAATGATACCCCCAGACGGGCTTTTTAGGGAGATATGCAGAATGTCATTGGAATGGACTTTATGGGTGGTAACAACACAGTTCAAATTCACCTTGACCCAAATATGCAGGCCACTGGAAGGGCAACCTTTCCCCACCGCAACTGCTGGAATAAAATAA
The DNA here is from genome assembly GCF_964263255.1 of Lissotriton vulgaris. Lineage (NCBI taxonomy): Eukaryota > Metazoa > Chordata > Amphibia > Caudata > Salamandridae > Lissotriton > Lissotriton vulgaris. The sequence goes on along the minus strand of NC_141691.1, from coordinate 1,120,203,980 downwards.
GTGGAGTACCCCTTTTTATATTGCGGGGTCAGGCACCAAGTTTCTTGGAACATACATACGTGGAATGTGTTAATAAAATAGTTCCAGTCAGGGTTAGCAATTTTTTTTTTAAGCCCTGCTATATTCCAGGAGAGAATATTAATGGAGATGGGAGCTACAGTTAATTCCTTGGTTATAACTGGAATGCTAACTTCCTTTTCTCCTAAACTAGGACTAATGATTCCCTAACTAGCTGGGCCATCCCTGCCGATTTCACTTCCATCCAGTGGGGAAGCTGCCACCTTCCTCTTTCCAATTTGACCAGGAGACTGCGTTGGAAGTCAATCGACTGCTTCCAATCCACTGTAATGATTGTAACAGGGGATTAGGGGAAAATTAAGCTGTGGATCAAACCATTCCCTGTTGAACTGGTTGCCACCAGGAATGGGCCTCCATGCTCTTCTTCGTACTATGTTCCAACCTCCATCATCGCCCCCGCCCCAGTTGAGTGTATTCTGATCCCTCAAAGGCTCACACCTCACCCCCCCCTCACATGATTAGAAGCCCTCAACCAGCTCCACCTATTGTTATGATGCTCCGTAAGCATGTAAAAGTAAGACAGGGGTTTAACCATAATTGTAGAGTTGTTGTTACATGGGGGCCCAGAGCAAATACGCTCCACCGATCGCGAGTCCTCGAATGTATGTCCCCCTGAAGGTTTTTCTTATTCTCACCCACCCACGGTGCTCTCTCCACCATGAGCCAATTGCTATGAATATTAGGGAGAAGTGGATAATTTCTGTCTAACCAATGACATACTTTATTTTTGAGTGCCCAAAAGGGTTCGAGTGTTGCAGGGGCAAGCTCAGGGACACCTGTTAAGACTATCACATAGGGACAGGCGTCAGGTGGTAAGCTATTGTTCCGGCGCATCTTCGATTTCTCTGGATGGGATAGAGAGGGTTTGGAGACTGGAATAATGGTGTCATCTACTTTCTGGGGTTTAAGATGCGCATTAGTATCTGGCTGATTAGCGCAGACTTTATTACCCTTTGGAATAGGAGTTTTAGGGGGACGGGACTCGGGGTGGAGTTTTTCCCTACTGATTGATTCTTAATCGTGGGCGGGAGACTACGAGCGGGAGCCGGTGCATTGGGTGCCCTTTGGACGTGGTTATTGTTTCGGGATTTTAATTCCTGGTGAAGGGCCTGGAGCTGATGTTCTATGCCCTGGAGTCAAATCTCCAAGGGCGAAAGTAGGGACTTGATAAGAACAGATAGGATACTTATAAGTGGACCATTCCTATCCTCTAGTTCCTCTGAAGTTTCATCCAGGCTACTATCATCAAGAATACTAACCAGACTGCTATTCGAGGCTGTATCATCCGGGATACCCAATGGTAAGGGGTGGGTTACATGCTGTGCCTCTTCTCTCCCTGTATTATGACCCAAATTATCTTTCCCCTCCTCAGTGCTACCACTGGCGCTGGCCACATCACTAAAGCATCCTGCCGTGTCTTGTTTGGCTGTGCTGACGCCATTGTCCTTGGTGGTTATTCGTTTGGATTTGGGAATTGCACCTTCCAGTATACCCCTTTGGGTATAGGTGTTCTCATGGTGGTCAACAGCTGGTAGAGATACTGAAATATTATCAAAGGTGGTCGATATTAAGGGAATCGAGGGAAGTGGGTCCAAAAGAACTGATTGGGTACTAGTAGTGGTGTGAATCACAGCATTGACCTGCATAGAATTGGATTCAGGAATGCTTGGAGCTTTAATTGGGGTACGCGCAGAGGCTATATTACCTAGTGACGACCTTTTAGCTTGCGCGAGGTCCTGAGACACCCTTCTTTCCATAAGTACTATTCCCCGGTCGATTAGTGAATTGGTACGGAGGATAAAATTATCCAATGTACCTGTCAATTTTAAAGCACCCGCCGCAGCCTTGCTTCGGGTTTCACGGGTAGACATAACCTTTAACGGGAAGTAGCGGGCTAACAGTAAAAAGCAAAACCAAATTACTAACAAATTAGGGTACAGTAATCAAGTTACTCTACGTAGCTAGGACCCACAATATAAATACCAATTAACATAGAATAAGGCAAAAAGGGGCACCAGTAGACAGATCAATAATAAGACGCAAAAATAGGGATATGCTTACTATGTTGGAGTCTTTGGCATGGAAAGTAAACCAGGGGTCCTTGTCCAGTCCAGTCCCTGCAGGCCTTGGAGGGCCACAGAGGGCCCGTCCTTTGCCCGGGCTTAGCCCCGGGCTGAGACCCGCGCGCGTCCCGCATGCGCGTTGTGGATGAACTTAATAAAGGAGGATACACAGGAGGGGGCGGGAAGAGGACCAGCTGTGGCCGATCAGCACCGCTGAGCACGCTGGTCCTGGCAGTCCCGCTTCAGTCCGTGGGTGGGGGGGGGTGAGTTCCAGCAAGTCCCAGATCCTTTTTCCAACAAAGAGCAGAGTCCGTCGAGCGGTTCCCGCGAAGCGGGGGCCGCGAGAAGTGGCGTAGTGGCCGGGCAGGCCGGGTAGGCAACAAGTACAGGAGCACAAGAAAGTTCCCATTTGCAGCTCTCACTACTCTCTCTTATCAGCAGGAGGGGGGGGGAAGAGGACCAGCTGCGGCCGATCAGCGCCACTGGGCACGTTGGTGCTCGCAGTCCCGCCTCAGTCCGTGGGTGGAGGGGTGAGTTCCAGCAAGTCCCCGATCCTTTTTCCAACAAAGAGCAGAGTCCGTCGAGTGGCTCCCGCGAAATTTGGACTTTCAGGATTACTGCTGTTAAGGTAGGTTGGTCTGGTGTTGTAGAGTATTTTGCAAGTGAGGGCGAGGAGCTTGAAGGTTATCCTCTTGTCAACATGGAGCCAGTGTAGGTCTCTCAGGTGGTGGGTGATGTGACTGCAGCAGGGGACATTAATGATCAGTCGAGCGGAGGTGTTTTGGATTCATTGTAGTCATTGTAGGTGTTAAGATTTAGAGAGTTGATCCTTATGCAGTTGGCGACGTCTTTCGGTGCTACGTTGCTCCTTAGTGAGGGAGAAGATGAGTTGGGTGTCGTTGTCTTAGCAGATAATGTTCAGGTTGTGATGGCGAGTCACTTGTGTGAGGGAGCCATGTAGATGTTGAATAGCGTCAAGTTGAGGGATCAGCCCTGGGGGACATTGCAAATGATGTTGGTTGTTTTGGATCAGAAAGGTGGGAGACGGATGCTGAGGATTAGTATTGATGATCCTCTGAACTAAAAATTTGAGATATACTATTTGGCCATGAGGAAAAGTATATAAAACCATTAAGGACTATTTGTTGTATATTTTGTCAGCATATATTTATAAATAACTTTATTTGCAGTGTATGAAAATTAATGATAGTGTTTTGTTTTTTAAGATTGTTTGAGATATCTCATAGTTACGTAAGAAATTGCTATTAGAAAAATAAATTTAACATATGTTTTATTTCTATTTTTTAGATTGTTATTGAGAATGTTAAATGGTTTTTTTAAGATAATCTTATTGATTGTCTTTTTTTTGCCCGCTGTTATGTGATGAGTACTATTGAAGTCACTGTTTCTAGTGAAATCTATACTACTATTATAAAGAGAGAACACAAACCTTTGAGCCAGGTAAACTCGAAAAGTACACCACCAATCAAAACACCCAAGACATCTTTGAAAACCTCAGGGCAAGCAGAAGGACATAGGCTATTAAAAATACGAAATATACGTTGTTTAAAAAATTTCGAAATAAAAATAAAGTAGTCCCTTGCATGTAGCGCCGGCCGCGACTTCTGCGTGATGACATCATTTGCGTTTGTGCTCCCTGGCAACACTTCCGGAAATGGCGCCGAAGATCGCAACTTGCTGGGAGGACTGCTGCGGCCCTGCTTGCTGCTGGGCGAAGTGGCGGCCTGTGCGGGTGGGGCGCATGGAGAGTGGCGGCCTGTGCGGGCGTGGCGACTGGAGAGTGGCAGCCTGTGCGGGCGGGGCGCCTGGAGAGTGGCGGCCTGTGCGGGCGGGGCACCTGTAGAGCGGCGGCCTGTGCGGGCGGGGCATCTGGAGCTGGACCGGCGGCTCAGGTAAGGATCAGGCTTTCCGGGACACGGGCGGGAGGGGGCCGGGACGGGAGGGGGCCGGGCCGGGCCGGGGTGGAAGGGGGCAGGAGGGGGCGGGAGGGGGCAGGGGGCAGAAGTGCACGCAAGCCTCAAATGCTGCCCCCAGCCCCTTTCTGCCCCAGGCAACGCTGGGGCGGGCTGTAGTTCAATATATTCTGAGAACAGCAAAAAAGGCAAATGAAATGCTTTAAAAATTATTTTGTGTTGTAAAAGATATATTGTAACTATATAATTTTTTGTCTTCCACAGATGCTAATTTTATAATATATAATTTTTTTATTACTTATTATGTTTAAGGTAAGTTTAAGTAACTGTTAAAATTGGTCGATGGAATGTGTATCTACTGAGCTGAAGTAACAAAACATGGATGGAGTACATAAGTGTGTAAAGATGGTTTGTATCTTTTAAAGACATTTGTAAAAATTAATATATATATACTGAGTGTACCAGTATTCTTTGCAGTTTACTACAACACATCTACTGGTTTGGAAAAGGTAAGGTTAATAGATATATTGTACTTTTTTTAGTACTGCATTTTATTATCACAACCTGAGTTTTTTCTTATAGTGATGAGGAGTGACTGGTTTGAAAATGTAAGAAAATTTAAAAACTGAACATTCATATGAATAATTAGAACATTGGAATGTTGGGAGCTCCATTGAAAACAATGGAGTGCTCTGGGCGCATAATGGCTGGTATAAGCCTGGAGCTCCAACTTTCCAATCTTTCTTTGTTCACAGCTGTGGCTGGGAACAAAGGCTTCAGGGAGCCTGAGGGGATTCCAATCCCCTCACGCTCCCATAGGGCTTCGCTCTTTTTTGTTAGAACTTTCTGCCAGCTTCAAACAGGACAGCTTCAAACCCCTGTAGACTATGCATGCACTCTTCTATGCACCGGCAAACTTGTCTTTTATAGGTTCTATTTCCCAGTCTATATCCTTACACTTCCAGCAAACTCTCTGTGATTGCTGATTCAGTAGTATACTGATCTATTCAGCAGAATGTCCTTATCTATGCACTGAACTAAAAATTAAGCTCTTTAAATTCAGTCAGACACTCTCCTTGCAGAACTGTAATGATACAGTCAGTACCCAAGTAATCATGAAGCAAAGTAGGCCTTAGGCAATGGATTGGTTTAAACCCATATAGACTATGCAAGCAGTCTTCTATGTACCTGCAAACTTGTTTTTATACCTTCAATTCCCATGTCTGTATTATTAGACTTCCACCAATCACTCTCACTCTACTGTTTCAATATTGTAGTGAGCCATTCAGCAGTATTTCCTTATATATGTACGGTGGTCAAACTGAAGCTGTTATAAATTCAGTCAGGCACTTTCTTTGCAGAACTGTAATCATCCACTCAGTACCTAAGTACTCATGCATTAAAATAGGCCTTAGTTCATAGACTTCTTCAAACTGTTATACACTTTGCATGCAGTCTTTTATGCATCGGTAAACTTGTCTTTTATACCTTCAATTCCCTAGTCTGTATCTTTCCCCTTCCAGTAAACACTATCACACTATTGTTTCAGTATTATATTTAGCAAACAGCACTTTCAGCCTGATTCATCATTGGGCCGTTTTGCGAGTCTGAAATAGCGATTCATAAGGAATCGCTATTCCAGACTCGCAAAACGGTATTCATGTAGGAATCGCAAAAAAGTATGAGATTCCTACACATTCCTTATTTGCGATTAGCAAATTGCTAATCGCAAATAAGGAAAAACTCCCCATTCATCCCTATGGGCCAAAAGGCCCATAGGAATGAATGGGGAGTATTCCTTATTTGTGATTAGCAATTTGCTAATCGCAAATAAGATTGCGGTTTGAAGGGTGCCAGGGGTGTCCAAAGGACACCCTGCAGCACCCCTTAAATGCACTTTTGAACAGGTGTTGCGCACACACATGTCCAAAGGACATGTGTGTGTGTATCATGCAAAAGAAAAAAATGCACTAAAGTGCTTTTCACTCTTTTTTCGCAATTTACCACCAAGTCAGACTTGGTGGTAAATTGCGACCAAATATTGCAATTTCTAAATGGTTGATGAATTGCATTTAAGGAATCTCTATTAGAGATTCCTTAAATCCAATTCCTTGCAAATCTGCAATTTCGGTAATAGCGATTTTTGCATTTGGGATGATGAATCCCAAATGCAAAAATCGCACTCGCAAAGGGCCAGATTCTGAGAATCTGGCCCTTTGCGAGCGCATATCAGCTTGATGAATCAGTCTGTATGTGCTTATCTATACACCGTTCTAAAACTGAAGGTGCTATATATTCAGCTAGACAATCTCTTTGTAGAAGTGTAGGCATTCAGTCAGTTTCCAAGTAGTCATGCACCAAAGTAGGCCTTAGGGCATGGACTGCTTCAAATCCTTATAGACTATGCATTCACTGTTCTATACACCAGCAAACTTGCCTTTTATACCTTCAATTCCGCAGTCTGTATCCTTACACTTCCAGCAAACACTATCACACTTCTGTTTCAGTATTGTAGTGAGCCATACAGCACTATGTGCTTATCTATACATTGTTCTAAAAGTATCAATTCACTACATTAAAACACTAATCCGCAGATGTACAATAAGTGGTACATCCCCAGAGATATGCCAGTTATTGTGTACTGTGATATCACCACCATGGATGCACTGTATTTACAATGTGGTGCACTATGCGGCTAAAACGGGACAGATATGTGATGTATCTGTGCTGTGAAGGTGGCGCATTGCTTGACTTGCGTTGCAAGCGCAACGCAGCTCTAGCAATGCTCTTGGGGCCCTATGCTCACAATGCTGTGTCAATCCTTACACCTGCTTCAAGCAGGTACAGGGTTTTGATGCAGCATAAGCCTAAAAGTGACTGAATGAAATCTTATAGATTTCACTCGGTCACTTATAGGAGGCGTTCCTGCAGCAGAACACCCCCCCGCGTACGAAAGCCTCCTTCTGGCGCAGGGCTTTACAATGTGATGCACCTTCCAGATGCGTCACATTGTAAATACTACACACCATGGCACGTCTTTTGCACCACCACTGCGACGCAACGGCTGTATAAAAGAGGCGCAAGGGGGTTGTAAATCCGCCCCTAACACATACAAATTCATCCAGGCAGTTTCACCTGCTTGCAAATTGGAGCATAGCCTTATAACATATTTATGTGCATATGTTACATTCAAGTGCTTCGGAGGTACTACAGCATACTATAGGTAAACACCTTATAGATTTATGCTGTAGCACTTCCTTATAGTTCTGCACTTTCACATTCACCATACACTAGTAATGTATTCATTCATCAATTTATGAACTATACATTCATTCTGACAAACTTTTACACAGTAACATAGAAATATAGTTCTTTCTTTGACCAGTGAAGGTAGTTCTAAAAAGATTTTTTTTTGTGTTTTTAGTTTTCTATTTTTTTTGTATTTTTCAACAAGTTTTTTTCTTGAAACCAAAAAAATGGAACTGGAACCCAAAAAGTGTCCAACAGGAACAAAAGAATGAAAAAAAAAACATAATGTCGAGGACAGCGATGCTCCTGCTTCCTGCGTTTTATCAGGTCGATAGACTGTTCCCCTTAACACAAAAGTTCATCGCAATAAATGCATAGAATTTTAAGTTCACCGAAATCAGGTTCAATCTGTGGGTTTGGACTGCTTGCCGAAGATGCTGCTGCGGCAGTCGATGTGCTTGGTGCAGCAGCAGGTGGGTTGTCCTGCAACCTCCGTGTTGCAGCTCGAGCAAAGTTGTTGGGGTGCAAGTTCTTGATGTGTCGCACCATACTCGCTGTGCCAAAGGAGTATGTTTTGGATGCATCACCCCTTGAAAGAGTTGTTTGGCAAATTTTACAGGTTACTAACGGAGCATTAACCTTTTTTTGCCCTTCAGGGAAAGTAAAAAAACTTCCAAATCAGAGCTTCTTTCTTCTTCTTTGGAGGCTCTTCAGGAATGTAATCTCCATCTGAAGAATGACTGGAAGATGACTCCATTGCTGTTATTATGGTGATCTTCCTTCTATTTGACAGGATTCTCAGAACAGATGCTTCATCTTAGAAAGTCAAAGTAGAATGATTAAAATGGGAGGGGTCTTTCAACAGTTGGAATAGGAAGTGTTATGAACCAATCAAATCTCTTCTTTTAAAGTCACAAAGCTTTGCATACTCTTAAGGTGCGCTTACGGTGCTCGTACAGTGGGAGTACGTACGACGTACCTCCGCTATTCGCGTAATTGCTTTTCAAAGTAATATACGCTTATTAAAAGTTAAAAAAACTATTTTCATGATTATCCCAGATAATATCTTCCCTTAATATGTACATTAAATACATAAATATATGTTTTTGAAAAATTAGAAACTTTCGCGCCGTACGCGTACGGGGCGCCGTACATGACGTCACACGGAAGCGTAGATGTGATGCGTAACTTCAAAATGTATTTGTGAAGTATGCGCGCGTACGTGCTGAGTACGATTTACCTTACAAAGTATAGTACAATCACAGTACGCGTATGGTACGATTATACCCCCCAAAAAAATGAAAATTAAGTATATAGAATTTAATTTTAATATACAAGTTTAGCTCTTTTTTAACCAGAGTAGGTAGTTCTGAAAATGACTTTTTGTTTTGTTTTGTAGTTTTGTATTTTTTTTAAAGGAAAAAAAGGAACTGCAAACAAAAAAGTCTTCAACAGGAACAAATAAACAAAAAAAAATTAACGGTGAGAGCATTGGTGCTGCTGTTTCCTCCTGCAAATTAAATCAATTGACTACTCGCCATAGCATAATGTTTCTTTACAAAATTTGCAAAGAATAATTAAATCGGCGAAATCAGGACGAATGTCCGGATGTGGACTTGCAGATCCTGTTGATGTGCTTGCTTGAGTTGGTGGAATCTCCTCCCTGACTCTGGTGCATGCAGCAGAGGCAAAATTTACAGGGTGTAGGTTTTTGACATGCCTCACCATGCTTGCAGTCCCAAAGGAATAATGCTTGTTCAGATTCCCTCTGGAGAGCACAGCAGAGCAGATTTTGCAGGTTACTTTTGCAGCATTTACCTTTGTTTCACCCGCTGGAAATGAAAAAAAAAACAAATTAGTGCCTCCTTTTTTTTTTGTGGGTGGATCTTCTGCCACAAATTCTTCCTCAGAAAAGTGTTGTGAAGTGGATTCTTGCTGAGTAGCCATGATAAAGCAATTAAGACACAGATCCTTCACAAAAAGGTGTTCCTTCAATGAAAGTCAAAGAAGAATGATTAAAATGGATGGTGTCTTTCAACAGTTGGAATAGGAATCAAATCTGTTCTTTTAAAGTCACATGGCTTTGCGTATGCTTATGGTGCACTTACGGTGCTCTTACGCTGCGACGTACCACCGCAATTTGCGTAATTGCTTTTAAAAGTAATATACTCTAATTAAAAGTTTAATAAAATTATTTTCATGATGATCCCAGATAATTTCTTTCCTTAATATGTACATTAAATACATAAATATATGTTTTTGAACAATTAGACTTTCGCGCCGTGCCCGTGCGGCGCGCCGTATATGACGTCACGCGGAAGCGTTGTTGCGGCGCGTAACGTCAACGCACATTTGTAACTTATGCACGGGTACGCGCAGAGGACGATTTACTGTACAATGTATGGTGGGATCACCGTACGCGCACTGTACGATTATAAAAAAAAAGGAATTATATAGAATTTAATTTTAATATATTGGAAAAAAAAATCTTAATAAAAAAATATTTTTGAATTTAGTTTTCTTATTATTTTACATTAGGAATATGAAATATACCTTAAAAAATGAAATAAATATAAATATTTATAATACAAATGTAGGAAATTAGTATAAAAAGAAAGAAATATAATAATTAATGCATTTAAAAATTATCATTTATAAAACCTTTGAAATTCACTGAAAAAACCATAGGTTTTACACACATTATAGTTATGAATTAGCATTTAAAAAACCTTGCAAATTCACTGAAAAAATCATAGGTTTCACGCACGTTATAGTTAGGAATTAGCATTTAAAAAACCTTAGAAATTCACTGAAAAAACCATAGGTTTAACACATGTTATAGTTAGCTGGACATTTCACTCATACAAAACCATGGAAATTCCCCTGTTATAGTTAGTTCATCTAACTATAACTCACGCGCCCGCAATGCACTGCTGATGACGTCACACATTACATCACTCATGATAGGTGGGTCCCCAGAGTTTGTCCTACCCCTTCCTTGAGTATAGAGTAGGAACCCCTGACTACAGAACTTTAGATGTACCTGGACGAAACTCTGCTATAGAATCCCAGAACTTCAACTATCTACACTTCGTTAGATGACCGAAGAATCTCCCTTGGAGTAAAGGAGTTACTTCCCTGCAAGGCAGGCATCAAAGATGCATCTGTCTAGTTTGCAACACAGGAGGTTGGTTTCCAAGCTTCCCTAAGGACAATCCGTGCTCTCTGCAAACCTGAGATCCAAAGCCCTTGTGGGTACGTGCAACACTAACCTCTGGACACCCTGCACATTTACAGCAAGTAGCATATGATTTTTGGTGATCCATAAGGCTGTGCTTTGGGCTACTTGTAGTCCAGACCCCGAGCAGTGATTCCACCAAAGATTACTGGCTAAACTCCACGAGTGACCCGTGGGCTGGTATTTAGAAATTCCTCTCGAGGTCCCTTTGTGATCCCTTGTCTGTGAACTTGTGGGTCCCTGAGAGTAACTTTCAATGGGCTTGCCTGGTTGCTACATATGTGCCCTGACTGTCCATTGCTTGGGGAGTCACCAGGACCTTGCTAGTCCACACCGAAGCCTTTTTACTCTAATTGCATGGGTTGTTGTTGCCAAGGCTTGTTGATCTCCGACTCCGACACCGACCCCCCAGCACTGGACTCGCCTGCAGACTCTGGTCATCATTGATGTCTCCTGGTCCCCATGGCAGCGGAGTCAAGCTTCACCTCATCACACCTGAAACACACAACATTGGTGGGCTTGGTCTACCGTGCCCCTGGTCACCCTGAAGTGACCCAGACTCTGTCCCCTCTGCTTTCAGGTTCTTCACAGCTCCAATCCAGGCTTGAATCACACCGGACACTTTTCGTTTCAACACCAGCAGCACTTTGCAGCAACTCGCCATTGAAAACAGCGGCGATTCACGACCCCATTTGACACCTATGCACCCGGCTTCCCTGGGTGAGCTAACAAGAGTTCTCCAGTGCTCACATGGGTGCTGGCCTTGGAACCTTCTAAGTCTAAAACGGTTTGCTCCAATTCCTCTCAGAAGTATCCCTAATCTTTAAAATTCCAGCTGTGACTTTCCAATAAAATTGTACAGAGCTCGCGGCTGTGTTCTCACACTGCATTTGTCCCCCGTGGGTCCCCTGTGTCACTACCTTGGGTGGTTCCTTGGGGTCCCAGCGATTCTACATGCTCTAGGCACTGTGTCTAGTCAAGTCATGGTTCTTATACCACTTTCTTAATCTATGGTTTGGTGTCCCCCTGGGGCCCATTGTATATTGTGCTATTTACGTATGTTTTAGTGTGTTGATATTGTGTATCTTGCTCTCTAATCTCATAAAGGAGTTAGTAAAGAGGGTTTAGTAATAAAGACATATATTTTGTATATGCCTTGTGTGGTTCTCCTTTCATTTGGACATTTAAGAGGTTATAATCTGGTAAACCACAATGCTTTACACTCCTTCAAGACTTAGCCTGAAGGCTGCTCTCCCTAGCTACCACTAGGATAGCTTTCAATAAAGGTTATCTTAAACCTATTCATCAATAAGGGTTATTTGGACGGGTACAGGGTGCCCACTATAACTAGTGGACAGCATAGATCAGGCCAACTTCTCACACTAGGAATGTGGAATACTAAAGGCTTTAAGGAACTTAGCTATTTTGCAGTAACGGGTAACTATATTACATGGTAAGAGAACTTACTGCGGTATGAAGGGCAGTGCAGCAAGCTTTTCTATAGTTATGGACAGATCATCCACTTTCCAAATACTAAGGTACAAACAACAAGTTTAGAAGAACATACAGCATGATGTGCTTTTATTAGGAGTACATTTATAGGCACAGGGATTTGGTTTAGGCTGCTCAGCAATCACCCAGCTCAGAAATTGACTGCTGATTTTAGGGAAAAAAGTCTTTGACAAAACGCAGTGTAGGTTTTAAAAAAAAGATTGGCAGGTGTTTCCTGAAATGGGGCATCCTTAAGAGCAACAAACATTAAAAGAATGTATCAAACCCAAGGGTTTTCATGTGATGCTCCCTAGGTGGGAAGATGGGCAGTATGGTTTGACCACGGTTTGACTACAACCGACCCCCCCCCCACGGTTTCCATGGGGCAAGACAAATTTTAGTCTTGAATAAATTTTACCTTTCACAAAAGGCTGAAAGGCAATCATACCATAAGTACACGGCATGGTTCACATTTGACTCAGAGACGGGTGCACCTTAGAATGTGCATACCCTTCGGGTCACTATATAGGTTCTGAAGAAAGCCTAGCAATGTTGTCAAAAGGCTGAAACATGTAGACCGTGTCTTTTATCATCACTTTCAATACCCTGATACCTTAGGCCAATGTAACCTGCATAGGTATCACACTGTTTTTAACCTTGCCTTATTGATCCATATTAAAATATAGGGAACAATAAAGACAATTTTAACCTACTATTTCACATTCCAGTCACTTACATTACTGTCACCTAAAAACCTGCTCTGCTGTAATCAGGCATTGAAGCACACCTGAGTGGCATTCTGCTGCTCAGGTGGGACCCCAATGATGAAGCATGACACCAACTAGGGGCCTCATTATGATTGCGGTGAATCTGCACACTCCGGGCCGGCGGAAGCCACCGCCGGCCCGGAGTATGCGAATTCACCGCGGCGGACACACAAATGACCCCCAGCCAGATTAGGATGGCTGGGGGGTCATTTTTACGTCCGCCGCTTTTCCGCCGCGGTCGCCTTCCGACCGCGACGGAAAAGCTCTAACATGGCTGGCGGTGTCTATCAGACACCGCCAGCCATATTAGGATTTGAATTCTGTAATGCCTTTCCGCGGCGGCAATGCCGCCACGAAAAGGCATACAGACTTTTCTTTGGGGGCCCGTTGCGGGCCCTCCGGGTGAAGGGGGGGTGGGGGTGCACATGGGGGGTACCTATGGTACCCCCCTGCATTTGCATGCACAAAGCGGCAGGCACCACGCGGTGCCTGCTGCTCTGTGCATGCAAATGCACTGATTGCATTTTTAACATTGCAGCGTTGCTGCTTCAAGCAGCACCCGCCGCAATGTTAAACATAGAGGATGTGACCGCCAGGGTGGCGGTCACATCCTAATTTGTACGGAGGGACCAACACTGCCCCTGCAGACGGTCCCTCCTCCTCTGGGGTGGCGGACGGACGCAGGTCCGTCCGCCATCCTAATAGGGCCCTAGTTTAGTGAATGAGAGGTCTTTTTAAAAAAAAGGAATAATTTTTCTCTTTTTTCGACGTCTCAGTTTATCTATTTTTTTGGGTAAACTCCCTCATTTGGTTATTGGTGTGAAAATTAGACGTCTATCCACATTAGCGAATAGGCTTGCATTAAGTAAAGCTGGTGCTCTAACCCAACTTAATTGAAAATGAATTGCTATTAGTTATGGTAATGCAAAACTGCTTTGCGTTAAATATCCTTCTTGTGAAGGAAGACAGTGTTAGCAAAGTACTTCAAGGTAAAAGATGCTGTACTTTTATACCTGATAATAGTCCTGTTATTAATTCTAATGTAACAAATGTAACTAACATCTCTCTTGACCTTCAAGCTTTAGAGAATGTGGTTTATGGTAAACTATAGGTTCCTGGGTTAGTGAGACAGGGAAGGGTTTTAGTACGGTTGGTGAATGGATTGGTGATTTGGGTTGAGGAAGAATATGTTTAATATTAACCCCTGTATTAATTATAATGACTTGTGTAGCTGTTTTGTGACTAAACCTTTCCGAGTATTTGAAGAAAACTGTTGGTATGAAAATAAGAAGAGATCATCAAAGAAGGAAAGGAATGCCCAATACGACATGGAGAAAACCTTAAACTCTATTTACAACTAGCTAAAGAAGATGGAGGAGAGTTCCTGAAAGAAGCAGAAATTGACACAGATTAAATACATTTCTGATTAATAAACTCTTATTAATTATTTTAGAGATTATAAATTATTATGAGGGTAATCTGTAGGAGAATTGTGAGTGTTTATAATTTTTTGCATCATTAACAATGTGTACTGTGCATCTTCACACATGATTCTCCCTATATAGACTGGACCAATACAGTTGTATTTGAAAGGAACTTACTAGGAAGAGTAGATGTGTAGTTAATAAAGTGCTGTCATTTGGCCACATTACTGTGTAAAATGCCACCTTGAAAACATGGAGGCCATCTCTGACATTCACTTATTTTTCCCATACACATTATTCCCCCAAAGGCTCCGCAGCACACAGCCTAGATGAAGTCATACTTCCACTGCTGCTGTTGTTGTACTCACTGTGAATCTTCCATGGCACATATGTAATATTGTTACATTTGGCTATGTTTTTAAATTTGTCATTGAATTTATTCATTTGAAGAAAGTCTTATTGTCCAATGTTTCATATTTGCTCAAACATCTCACTATGACATTAGCATAGAGGTTGTTGAATAATTATTCAAAAAAAGTCGCACTGCTTATGTGCTACGTTAATAATGTTTATATTTCTTGTGTTTGAATTGCTGAGGAACTGTGAATTCTCTATGCAGCGATTGTGTATAAAACCACCCTTGATTTGGGGGTGAGACAGATTTCCCATATTACTAGGGATGCTGCTTGATATTCTTTTGATTATTCTGTCCACTGAGACCTTACATTTTTTCTGATTTATGCATACTCTATATAACTCTGCATCTAGGAGCCTTCATGGCATTTGCTTTGTATCACCTAATTTTTTTTTAAATAACCTTTTAACGTTTCATTGATCTAGAACTCCTTTTTGAATGGGGTCCATTCTATTCATTTAACCTATTACTTTATTAAGGGCCAGATGTAGGTGTGCAAATACCGGTCGGAAATGGCCGAAAATACCGATTTTTGGCCGTTTCCGACCGGTATTTGGACATTGGTATGTAGGGCTTTGAAAAAAACATACAGATTTGGTAATTTTACTGAATCAGTAAAATTACCGATTCGGTAAAATTACAGATTCAGTAAATTTTACAGATTCGGTAAAATTACTGATCAGTAAAATTACTGAATCTGTATTTTCTTATGTAGGTAGCACTTTAAACAGTGCTATGGGGCCTTTAGAATTCGTTATTTACCATGTAATACTACTGCATGGTAAATAACGAATTCCTGTGTACATGCACATCTGTGCATGTACACCTGTGCCAGGTGGCACACATACATGCTCTAAGGACATGTATGTGTGTCACATGGCACACAAGCCAGAAACAGGGGTGTAACAGGGTGTCAAAGTGACACCCTGTCCTCCAAGCAAATTCGGTATTTTTACCGATTCGGTAATTACCGAATCAGTATTTGCTATTGATTCCTATGGGCTTCAAGGCCCATAGGAATCAATGGCAAATACCGATTCGGTATTTACCGAATCGGTAAATACCGAATCTTACTGATTCGGTAAAAAATACCGAATTTTTACCTACATCAGATTAACCGATTCTAAAATACAGAATCGGTAAATTTGGTATTTTAGAATCTGTAAAAATGATTTACCTACATCTAGCCCTAATTGTTTTATACTGCTGATTGGATGTTTAGGGAGATGCCTGTTTAGGGAGGTGCCTTAATGCAGAAACACATTGCCTCATGAAATTAAAGTTTAATGCTGTCTACGATCCAACAAACTTTGGGAGTACTGAACAAGGTAATTTTGGGGTGTCAAAATCTTGGGGTACTCCCACACACCCTCCACCAAATTTAAAGAAACATATCTACAAGTTGCTTTCTGTAAACAAGAACATTTAATTATGAATAGAGAAGTTGCATTGCATGTAATTTTAAACATAGCTCAGAGAAGAACAAGATCTTGGAACATGTATTTTTTAACAAATAGCTTAGGTATGGACAAAAACAACATCTAGGAGCATTCCTTCTTTATTAAAGGGCTACAAATGGAAGGTTCTTAAACTGATACCATATGAGAATTTCTTCTGGTGGCTGTTGAAGAACATGTTCCATAATGAAAACCAGTGACTCCTGCAGCACAGGCTCAAGAAGTTTCATTACAGGAAGAGAAACTGTAAGGAGACACAGCTTTTCCTGTCAAGGCACACAAAAATAAACAAATCAAATGGTCCAATTTATTTTACAGAACGTTATCAGAATATGTATCTTTAACAAATCAACTCACAGCTATGCTCTTTTGGCTGAGCTTAAGTCTAAAAAAACTAAAAAGCATGAGGAAAGACATACATACATATTTGTATTTAAAATATACAAACGCTGTGAAAAGCCAACTCAAGTTTGCATGGCTACAAATACTGTCATTATCATAGCAATTCAAAAGAAAAATAAGAATTCATCTGGCTGGTCTGGCTTTCATGTGCAAATACACCTAAATAGTATAAATGTCTGACTGTATATCCATGTAAGTCCATTAATTGTTTCAGAACATTTCATGTGACTATTATGAAAGGAAACAAAACAGAGGGCTATTTGCAGACAAATCATATATTTAAAATAAAGTAAATGGTTCTGCACGCCAACCAAGATGGTGGTGATCCCATGAGCTCCATTACAACGCAGAGTATTTCTCAATTTTCAAGCAATTAATTGAGATGCTTTTGGACCCTCACTGGTCCAATCTCCTTCCTGGATATGTAACTGCAACTGAGGATCCATTCAGCGTCACTCCCGGCACTCACAGCTTGACAGACACAATCTTTCTGATCGTAATGTGAACAGGTGCCATTTTGTGCAGTACGTCACTCATTTTCCTTTCAGTATGGTCACTTTCAGGTATTTCTGGTCTCCTCACCTCCATCTCTACTAGGGCTCCAAAGTGACTTTTTTTATCTCTCGCTTGCCTCACCATATACTTTCAATTCTCCTGTTCAGGCCCTGTGACCACCCTTTTATGCTATAACCTCTGTTAATATGAGAGATTCTTTTTTATGGCACATATTGTTGTGCTTACTGTTTGGACAATTATATGATATGTCCTTTTTGCTTTCAAATTGTGTTGTTGTCCTGCTTGCTTACCCCTAATTTAAGGGCAGAACAAAATCTCTGCAGAGGTCTCACAAGTTCCTTTCTGTGAAAATGGCTAGTGACCTCCATGCTACGGCTAAGTCTAGTTCACGGGGTGCAAAATCTGAAAGGGTCAAGAATGATTGTCCCTCACCTATTGCATCTTTAAGTAATCCAATTATAAGTTATCAGTCATGATGACGTGAGGGGTTTGCAGCCTTTTAGAAGTGACACTAATAACAAATTACAGCAGAATGAAGATAGATGGATTGTTATAGAGAGTAGGGTGGTTGGAATGGAGTAACGTATTGATTCTCTTCAAGAAATGCCTGTGATTTAATTTTTTGGATGAAATCCCTACTGGCCTGTTTGACTTTCCCACTGCTCCTCCTCTTAAGTTGCAATAGGCTCATTGTCTTGGTTGACCTAATCCTCTCTCCTCCAAACCTTGAGGCATCATTAGTCTCTTTCTAGAATTTACTGCTCTTCTACGTGTCTTGAAAGCAGCCTAAGTCAACTAACGGATGGTCTGCTCATGGTATTTTCATATCTCAAGACATTTTCAATGCAACCAATGCCAAAAGTAAGGAATTTCTCACTCTGCAGCCCAAATGAGGCACCTGAATATACATTATGGTATTTTATATCCCTGCTTATGCAAGATAACCTTTTAGGGCACAACTAAACCTTTTGACGATCCTGCTAATCTGAAACTGTTTCTCCAGAAATTATCATCACTTGAATACTGTTGCTCAGAAACTTAAATCAATTGGGTACTTATGTTCTTACATAGGATAGCTTATTTCTTTCTTTTTTTTATTTATTTCTGCTCTATTGTTGATTTTGTCATGGCAATGACACGTCTCATACTAACCTTCCCTTACCATACACCCAGATCTGTATGTTTCTCCTTGATCTGCTATCTTTTCTGTTTCCCAATGTGTTGTCATTTTGTACTCTCCCTTTTAAGTTCCTTCCTGTTTTCTCTGAGTGCTAGTATAAGGCTTAATTTACATTCTTTTTCTTGTCCTTATCCTGTATACATATTCTTAGTGTGGTTTTGTCCCCTTTTCCTTTTTTGCAGCTTGCCATCCCTGTTCCTGTATGCACACAATATGTTTAACATTGTCTTGTGACATGTTTGTGGTCTTGGACATCCAGTTAAATGGCAAAAGGTACTTTCTCACTTATATGAACTTAATTCAACAATTGCTTTTATACCAGAAACACATTGTACTGCCTCTGACTCTGTTAAATTGAAGAGGCAATGGGTTGGCCAGATTTTCTGCTCTCCAGTGGTTGAACGTGAAGGTGGTGTTGCCATCCTTAGCCAAAAAACTTTACAATTACAAGTTGTTTCAACTGAATGTAACATTGATGGTAGATGGGCATTGGTTAATGTTGTTCTATATAACAAACACCTTACCTTGTTTAATATTTATGGTCCTGTTAATCCTGACCCATATGTTTGGCATTCAATCAAGGTAAAACTCACTAATATTCCTAACTGTAATATTATTATGGTGGGTGACTTTAACCAATTGGATAGAACATCTTAATATATGTTTTAACCTGATAAATTGTATAAAGTGTTTCCTTCAGGAATTACCTTTAGACCAATATTTGATGTTTGGAGGGCTTGTAATCCTAATAAACAGGAATATTCTTTCTTTTCTTATGTTCATAATACAATGACCAGAATTGCTTATATTTTAGTTGCTAAATCATTACTTCTCACTCTATAACAGGGGTCTCCTACCTTTTCTGTAATAAGAGCTATTTATGCTCAATGAAATCTATTGGAGCTACTAATACTATTAGTGTTGTAATAATAACTACATCAGACAAGATTACCTTGGTGGCCACCCTATGCAAGATGTCTGGCAGTAATCATCTCAGTGCAAGGTTGCCAGCAATAATAACTTCAGTGCATCAGACAGGGTTGCCAGAAGCAATGTAAAAAAGACTTTGTCAATTTGGTACGTATTTACATGGATAATACACAGTATCCATAGCTACAAACCCTGGCATCAAGGTAATAATTTTAGTAATTGGTTCTCCCCAGTGCCACATGGTTTATCTCATAAATATCAGCATTAAATATATTTTGGAAATTCAACCTTTTTTCTCCAAATAAGTGTATGAGGTCTAAAAACACACACATTTTTGTCTCAGATGCATAGTTTTTAATTTTGGTATACATATATCAATTCAGCCAAGAAAAAGTCTCAAATGTAGTAAACTGAACTACACTCAGGAGAGCTAGTGCAAGTACCTGGAGAGATGCTAGTATCTCATGAGCTACTCATTGGAGAAGCCTGCACAATCTTCTAGAATTGGCTCAATTGTCATATCTGATCATGCCACAATATTGTCTTCCCTAGGTATCTCTAATATTACTTCCAAAATGTGTAAATTGAGGTTATCTGATAACCAATTTATTACTGAAGCTAACATGTTCCTACAAGAATCTATTACTTCAACAACTCAGGTGACATTTCTGTTACAAATAATTGTAATGCATTTACAGCTTCAGATGTAGGTGGCCCATAACCGGTCAGTAACGGCCGAAATTAACGAATTTCGGCCGTTACCGACCGGTAATAGGTTTTTCTTATGTAGGGGGCCGAAATTAAGGATTCGGTAATTTACCGAAGCGGTAATTTAAGGAATCAGTAAATTACCAATTTCTTAAATACCGATTCGTTAAATTACCGAATTTCTAATGTAGGGAGCACTTAAATGAGTGCTTATCCCATGTTAGGATTCGTTATTTACCACCATCTGCAAGTTGGTGGTAAATAAAAAAAAAAAAAAAAGCAATTTAATGCAAATTGTTTCAGTGCCATGTTGCAGACATACATGCCCTTAGGGCATGTATGTCTGCAACATGTGCACCCATACACAATTGAGGGGTGCAACAGGGTGTCAAAGTGACATCCCTTCAATGTTTTCCCCCTTTTACCGAATCAGTATTTACCAATTTGGTAATTGACATTCATTACTATGGGCCTCCAGGCCCACAGGAATGAGTAGCAATTACTGAATCGGTAAATACCAATTCGGTAAATACCGAATCTTAACAATTCAGTAATTTTTACTGAATTTTTAGCTACATAGCATTTACCGATTCGTAAATACTGAATCGGTAAAATTCGGTATTTACGAATCGGTAAATACTATTTAGCTACATCTAGCCCTTTGAGCCTTCACTATTGCCAAAAAAAGGGTTAAATGCTCCATATGTCCTCCTATTGAACCAAAATCAAGACACTTGAACATGCTTACTTTACCTCTATGTCTTTGTTAATGCTTCATGAATTAATTAAACGTAATTCAGCCATTAACAAGCTTGCTACTGTTGATGTCTCTATTATTGTGCTTAAATTTAATTCAAATTTAACGGTGGTCAGAATGAAGCTGGTAAAATGCTTGTTTATTATTTAAAAACTAAAACAGAACTTAAGGCTATTGAATCCATTATTAATTAATTAGATGGCTCTGTCTCAAATTTCCAATGCTGGTATATCTAATTAATTTCCATCTTTTTATAAAACTTTAAATACTGAGGATGCTTTCCGTCCTACACCTAATCTCCCAAAAACTTTTAATGATCACCTTATCCACCTTCCTTACAGACACATTTGCTGAGTTGGAGGTTGATATCACTCTTCAGGAAGTTTTAGATGCAATTAAATCCCGATAGAAAGCAAAAGCACCCAGTCCGGATGGGATTTCTATTGAACATATTGCATCTTTATCGATTACAAGCTTGATGCATTTGCACCGGCTCTCCGCCGGCACAGCTGCGCCAAACCTGGGCAAGTGCCTCCCAACATATTACGAGTTGAACGTAATACAGCAGGCGGCCTTTTGACCTGCCCATGGCGGTGCTAGGAAAACAGGCACTACAATGGGAACAGTGAAAAAGTTCCAGCACTGCGTGGGCGTGGATGTCCATGCCGTGCTGGAACTTTGTGAGAAAACAGCCCCCCTGAATGTATCCCCATTGCAGGGTGGATATGGGGGCCCTGTATGGCCTCCTTCGTTCCTGCACCACCAGCCTTTTCATGGCAGGGCTCTGCCATGAAATGAGATTTATACGAAAAGGGGTGACCCTGTGTCCCTCAGAACCTGGGTAAGTATATAAATATAACAAGGATGGTTCTGTCGGGTGGAGCAAACGTGAATAAACGGATGCTTTTAATGCTGTCTGAAACTTAAGTCCTCTGACACAAAACAATACTCAATGAATAAGGCATGGAAAAATCAATTGCTTGGACATACTTAATGAATAAGGCATGGAAAAATAAATTTCTTGGACAAAAAGATTATTCTTCAGTCTTCCACGTCGAGTAGGATGTCGAAGGGTCCAGAGTTCTGTATCAAAGTTTTGTTCAGGATTATCTAATGCTCCTGGGCAAAGCTCCTACCTTTATTCCAAATCAAGGGGCTGGATTACCTGCTAGGTCCCTCCTATGGGTGGGACCCAGGAAGGGGGTGGTTACACCCCTTTCCCTTTGTCCAGTTTCACGCCAGAGCTGGGACTGGAGTGTCCCAACACCGGTTTGAACTGGACTATGCATGGAGAAGCCTTGTGCTCCCCAGGCAGTGTCTAGTTTCATTCAACCCTCCCTGCTACAATCCACCATCTCCTGTGGGGTGGTGTAACACCTCCCTGTGACAGGATACCATTTGTCCAGGCCTCCCCTGCCGGAGTTTTGGTCAGCAGCAGGAGGCCAGAATTGTGTCTGTGGCAGCAGCATCCATTTTGTGATGCTGGGGCTTTGGTTAGATTTAACCCCTTTTAAGCAAAGTAACATGTCTTCTCCCTCTAGAAGGGTGGAATGCTACCCCCTGTCGCCAGAACTGGCTAGGGGGTAGTATTCCAAAGCGTATGACACCTTACACAACATGTTTTGATAAAGCCAAACCAAAGTTAGCAAGTAACCGCGAGGATTATAATGCACTTAAGAGTATATGGTATGGCAATATCCCGGAACAGCTAAGGGAGTTGGTCCTGACAGCTGCAGACAGGCTCAGCTCTGGCTAGAGCACTAACTCACATAAAACCATGCACTCTGCCTCCAGGATTGTTAAGGCCTGCCATAGGAGTGACTTATAGGTACATATGTGTCCAGATATAGGTTTAGATATAGGTATACTATATCTAAGCAAGGGGTGATTACACGACCTTGCCCCAGCTGAGTGATCAGCCAGTTGTGTCAGTTTGGATAGCCAGCCAGGGGTGGCAAAAGATATGCTGCAGCCCCTGGTAGGCCTTGGATTCACCTATGCCCTGGGTACCTATAGTACACTGTACAGGGGCTGATAAGGTGACCCAATGTCCAATTGAGTATGTACCTAAAGTACATGGATGTGAATTTAGAGAGAGAACAGCAGGCTGTGGGTCTGATTAGCAGGCCCACAGCCACATTATGTTGAAAACCAGTGAAGCAAAAAGCAAAAATCTTGGGTGACCATAGGAAAGCAGACCCTACTCTCCTACATAACCCCCCCCCCCCCCAAATGCAGGGACATTAAACTTAACCTTGACCAGATAAGTCTTCGTGTTCTAAGAGGAAATACCTGGAGAGACCATCTGCATTGCCATGGTCAGTCCCTGGTCTGTGTTCCACTGTAAAGTCCATTCCCTGTAGGGAAATGGACCACCTGAGCAGTTTGGGATTCTCACCCTTCATCTGATTTAGCCACAAGAGGGGCTTATGGTCTGTCTAAATTAGGAAGTGAGTGCCAAACAAGTATGGTCTCAACTTCTTCAGGGCCCAAACCACAGCAAAGGCCTCTCTCTCAATGGCTGACCAACGTTTCTCTCTAGGGGTCAGCCTTCTGCTAATGAAAGCAATGGGCTAGTCTTGACCATCTACATTAAGTTGTGAAAGCTCAGCTCCCATCCCCAACTCAGAAGCATCTGTTTGGACAATGAACTGTTTGGAGTAGTCAGGACTCTTCAGGATAGGTGCCGAGCACATGGCCTTCTTCAGGTCATCAAATGCCTTTTGACAGCTAACTGTCCACTGAACCTTTGTTTGGCATCTTCTTGGATGTCAGATCATTCAATGGTGTCACAATGGACCCATAGTTCTTCACAAATTTCCTGTAATACCCAGTCAGGCCCAAGAAGGCTCTGACTTGTGTCTGGGTAGTTGGAGGAGCCCAGTCCTGTATGGTCTGGATTTTGCTCTCCAATGGTTGAACCTGACCCCCACCTACTAGGTGGCCCAGGTAAACAACCTTGCTCTGCCCTATCTGGCACTTGGTAGCCTTGATAGTCAGACCTGCCTTTTGCAGGGCCTCCAGAACTTTCTTCAGGTGGATCAGGTGATCCTCCCAGGTAGAGCTAAAGACAGCAATATCATCTAGATATGCTGCACAAAAGTCATCCAACCCAGCAAGGACTTGATTCACCAACCTTTGGAAAGTGGCAGGTGCATTCTTCAGACCAAAGGGCATTGCCACAAATTGATAATGTCCACTGGGGGTTGAGAATGCTGTTTTGGCTTTAGACTCCTCAGCTAACCTGATTTGCCAATAGCCAGCTGTCAAGTCAAGGCAGAAGCCAACTTATCTATGAGCTCATCTGCCCTTGGAATAGGATGAGCATCTGTCCTAGTGACAGCATTGAGACCTCGATAGTCCACACAGAACCTCATTTGTCTCTTTCCATCTTTGGTATGAGGTTTTGGCACGAGGACTACTGGGCTGGCCCAGGGGCTCTCTGATGGCTTAATTACTCCAAGTTCAAGCATTTTCTGCACCTCAGCCTTTATACAATCCCTGACATGGTCAGGTTGCCTGTAGATTTTATTCTTCACAGGCAGACTGTCACCAGTGTCCACCTCATGGGTGCACCAGTTAGTTTGACTGGGTGTGAGAGAAAACATAAGTCTATGAGCCTGCAACACCTGTCTGCAGTCCCATTGCTGTTGGTCAGTGAGGCTGCCTGCCAAGGCTACTCCATCCACTGAACCATCATCAGGGTTTTGGGATAACAGGTCTGGGAGAGGGTCACTCTCTTCCTCCTGGTCCCCATCTGTAGCCATGAGTAAACCTATGTCTGTCCTGTCCACATATGATTTTAATCTGTTTACATGGAGCACCCTGTGGGGGCTCCTAGGGGTGTCAAGGTCAACCAAGTAGGTGACCTCTCCCTTTTTCTCCAGTATGATGTGGGGTCCAGACCATTTGTCTTGGAGAGCTGCTGGGGCCACTGGCTCCAACACCCACACCTTCTGCCCTGGCTGATACTCAGTCAGAACAGCATTTTGGTCATGCCACGCTTTCTGTAATTCTTGGCTGGCCTCCAGATTTTTGGTTGCCTTCTCCATGTATTCAGCCATCCTGGAGCGGAGACCAAGTACATAGTACACAACATCAAGTTTAGGCTTTTTGAGAGGTAACTCCCATCCTTCCTTCACAAGACACAATGGACCCCTGACAGGGTGGCCAAACAAAAGTTCAAAAAGGCTGTAGCCAACCCCCTTCTGTGGGACCTCTCTGTAAGCAAAGAGTAGGCAGGGTAAAAGGATGTCCCATCTTTTCCTGAGCTTTTCGGGTAACCCTTTTATCATTCCCTTTAGAGTCTTGTTGAACCTTTCAACTAGCCCATTGCACTGTGGATGGTATGGTGTGGTAAACTTATAGTTCACTCCACACTCTTTCCGCATTGCTTTCAAATATCCAGACATGAAGTTGGTACCTCTGTCTGAAAGTACCTCCTTTGGAAAGCCCACTCTGGAGAATACTCCAAGTAGGGCCCTTGCCACAACAGGTGCTGTTCTGGTCCTCAGGGGAATTGCCTCTGGGTACCTGGTGGCATGATCCACTACCACCAGGATAAACCTCTGCCCAGATGCTGTTTGGGGATCCATTGGTCCAACAATGTCTATCCCAACTCTCTCAAAGGGAACCCCCGCCACAGGTAGTGGTATCATGGGGGCCTTTGTGGTGTCACCTGATTTGCCACTGGCTTGGCAGGTGTCACAGGAGCGACAAAACTCCTTGGTGTTCTCTGACATGTGAGGCCAGTGAAAGTGAGGGACAAGTCCTTCCCAAGTCTTGTTCTGGCCTAAGTGTCCTGCTAGGGGAATGTCATGGGCCAAGGTGAGAAGGAAGCCCCTAAATTGCAGAGGTATAACCAACCTCCTGGTAGCACCAGGCTTGGGGTCTCTAGCCTCTGAATAAAGGAGCCCATCATCCCAATACACTCTATTGGTACCTTGAGCATTCCCAGCAGCCTCAGCAGCAGCCTGCTGTCTGAGAGTTTCAAGAGAAAGGCAAGTTAACTGAGCCTGCGCCAGATCTGCCCTAGAGGGTCCCCCTGCCCCCAGAAACTCAACCTGATCAGATTCAAGCTCTTCTGAGACAGTCTCCTCTTGGATCACAGAATCAGCCGCCTAGGAGGGCTGATCCTCAATCTGGGGCAAGTGGGAAGGCACTGCCTTAACCCTCTTGCTCTTCCTCTTGGGTTGTGGTTGGTCTATAGTTTCAAGATCCACCACAGGTTCAGGTAGGCACTTCTAGGCCTGGGACCTGGTTACAGAAAGGACATGTGCTGAAATACCTAGCATCTCTGCATGAGTCCTGTACTCCACTTCTGACCATAAAGAATTCTCTATATCATTGCCCAAAAGACAGTGAACTGGGAGGTCTGCACTCACAACAACTTTCTTTAGGCCATTTACCCCTCTCAGGAGAAGTTAACAACAGCCACACTATGTGTAGTAGTGGCATTGCTAGTGTTGGTCACTATGTAATTCTCACCTAGTACAATTTGTCCAGGGTCCACAAAGTTAGGTGTCACCATAGTGACACTGGCACATGTGTCCCTGTAGGCCTGAGCCAGTTTCTCATTGATCAAAGGCGTCTGCCTATACTTGCCCAAAGTATTGGGACTCATAGTAGTGGTCATTGCTATGTCCACATCATAGAGCAGAACTGCCTGAGTAGGTATTCTGACTAGGCCAGACTCCATCTCAGTACCCAGGGTTAACCCTACTATACCCTTTGGTTGTGTACTACCACTGCTGACTGTCCTAGGGGGTGCAGGTGCCTTAGGGGCTGCAGTGGTAGGGACTGGATTTTTCTTAGTGCATTCACTACCCCAGTTTGAAACTGATTTACAGGTATTGCACCAAGGTTTCTTTGGGCCATCATTTTTCTTCTTCCTGTTTCCATTCTGGGAACCACCCTCCTTATTAGAATTATTTTGGGGGCCTGAAGAAGACTTCTGGTCTTTTTCTTTCTTAACTCCACCCTTCTGGTCTGCCTTCTTCTGATCACCACCTTGGTTCTGGGGGTTCTGCTTAACCCTGGTTCTGACCCATTTGTCTGCCTTCTTTCCCAATTCTTGGGGAGAGGTCAGATCTGAGTCAAGCAGGTGCTGATGCAACAACTGGTTCTGGCAATTATTAAGGATCTGTTCTCTCATTATAAGATTGTACAATCCTGTATAGTCTGAAACTTTACTTCCCAGCAACCAACCTTCCAAAGCCTTAGTGGCACAATCAACAAAGTCAGTCCAGTCCTGAGTCTGAGCTTTTTGGGTATCTCTGAACAACAACCTGTATTGCTTAGTGGTTAGGCCAAACCCATCAATGAGAGCACTTTTCAGGACAGTGTAGTTTTTAGCATCCTCAGGTCTAACAGTGAGGAGCTTATCTCTCCCTTTCTCAGAAAAGGAGAGCAATATGATTGCAGCCCACTGGTCTTGAGGAACCTGCTGCACCACACAGGCTCTCTCAAGAGCAGTTATCCATTTGTGGATGTCATCCCCATCTCTGTAGGGGGCACAATCTTGCTCAGGTTTCTATGATCATAGGACCTGTCTTTATCTCTAGGGATAATGTTGCTGCCACCAGTGGAATCTAATCCACTTAATTTTTGCTCCCTTGCTAAAGCAAGTTTACTTGGGCCAGGGATACCTCTTCCTTCTCTATCTGGAGTTGGACAGCTCTCATCCTAGCCTCATGTTCTCTTCTCTGGGGGGAAGTCATTCCCATTTGAGATCCCCTTGAGGCATTAGAATGATTAGAGTCCCTGGAGGGAGATCTAACCCTTCTATTGCCAGGGTTAAGTCTACTATTGGGCCTGGACAGGTAGACACCTTCTCCATTCCCATGTAGGCTTAAGTTGGCCTGGTTCAATATTCTAATTTGAACCTGGTCATCCCCCCATTGGTCATCTGACTCATCTTCATCCTCATCCTTGTCTACCTCTTCAGGATCAACTTCTGGGACATTAATGTTATCAGGGGGGTTTCCCTCTCCTGCCTTACTTGAAGGACCTGTAGCAGGTTCCTTCTCAAGATCAGCTTTCACTAAGATTGCTATGAGGCTAGGGATGGTGGGGTTGTGACCCCTTTTCAGCCCCCTTGAAGTGCATAGGGCACTCAAGTCCTTGTGGCTGAGTTTTTCATAACTGGATGGTGCCTTTGGAGGGTCACCCACAGGTAGAGAGCTTGATGCTTCACCTGTGCCAGGCATGACTAGTGGGGTGTAAGTGGTGCACTTACCTACACTAAGTGTTTTCCTACTAGTGAGTTGTAGTCAGGGTGTGCTACTCCCTTTAGTCTACAACTACTAAGTTCAGTAGAACTTAAGTATGTTAAGCTTTAGTTTTATATGTACCTATAGTACTTAATGTGATCTTTCAAATGATATAAGATAGCAATGGTAGAACAACAGCAAGCTCAAATCCCAACCACTGCACACCAAAGTGAGAAGTTGGCCTGATGAGGTTCTGTGGGCACCTTGTATCAGTCCAAACAACCCCTTATGGTGGTGGTTGTTAAGTAAACCTTATAGACAAGCTATCCTAGGGGTAGCATGGACTAAGCAGTCTTAGGCTAAACTCAAGAGGGCATGTGAAGCCAGCTGTTTTACCATATGCAATCTTGTATTATCAAATGAAAGGACACCACACAAGTTATATATTATAAAAATATATGTATTTATTACTAGAATACTCCTCTGTACTCTTTATGAGTGCAGAGGCACAAGCGTTTAAACAAAAGCACAGTTAAACATTCAAAAGCTGCACAATTTTGGATAGGCCCGGTGGCCACTCAAACCATATACTAAAATACTGGTATAAGTACCACCTCTCTAACAATGGTAAGGCCTAGGGCGTTGTGAATCCCTGGGACTACTCGGGACTAGCAGTGATGAAGTCGGGAGAGGCCCGTGGGACACGGGTGCAGTGCCTAAAGCACACGCATGCACCAATGCAAAGTCAATGGCGCGTAAAAGTTATAGAGTTACTGTTTTGGAAGTCTTCCAACGGGAATAGAATTACCCCACTTTAAACTAGGACACTAGAGGTGTAAACCACTACAGGAGCACTGGTGTTAGTTTGTTACCTCACCCACAGGAAGCAGGTGCATAGGTGCCAAAGTGTGTCAGGTTTCGTCATGGAGATCTATGGAGCCTGGAGATGAATATGCTGCAGGCGGCCAGGAGGGAAGAGTCCGGTTGGATCCAAGGGTGGATTGAAGATGTAGAGTACCTGAAAGCAGAGGGGACAGAGTCTGGGTCACTAGCCAGTGACCAGGATGGAACCAAGAAGGAACCAGGCGATGTTGGGCGCAATCAAGTGGTTGTGGTGAAGCTTGTCTCCGCTGCCACGTGGACTCTGGGGCATCGACGATGACCAGGAGTAGAGCATGATCTGTCCCACAAAGGCTCTCGCTGTCGGTGGTGTCGGCTTCCAGATCGGAGTTAACAAGCCCTGGCAAGTGCAACCCACGCATGATTTGAAGATCGCTTCTTACTCGGACCAGCAAGGTCAGAGCGGTGGCTCATTTTCAGGGGAGCGAGGACCAGTTGGGAGCAACCAGACTATTAGTGTAAATTTAAAGGTTCGTTGGTTCTGGGGCCACTAGCCAACGGGCAAGCAACCGGACCAAGGTGATAAGCAGGAAAATGCAAAAGGGCCCCACGCAGCACTCGATGAGTGTGGAGGGGAGATCTTCAGTGCACAAGCTGCTCGGGGCTGAGGCTTTTCAAATCCCAATGCACAGCTTCGAGGGTGCCTTGGAAGCTGCACGGTCAGCACTTTGCAGTCTTTTCAAGATGGCCGGCTCCACGCTTCACGTCACGTCCACGGGTCTCAGATTCACTGGGACTGTGAATCAGGCTGTTTGAAGTCAGGGAAGCTGAGTCTTGTTGATCTCTGTTGCTCGAGTTCTGGCGGGAACTGCAACAAAGCAAACCGTTGGGCGCTGGATGGTGCCTGTTTGCACAGGGTGGTCACTCCTTGACCACAAGGGAGATTCTTCAGTCTTCCACGTCGAGTGGGATGTTGAAGGGTCCAGAGTTCTGTTTCAAAGTTTCGTTCAGGATAATCTAATGCTTTTGGGCACAGCTCCTACCTTTATTCCAAGTCCCTCCCTTTGTACAGTTTCGCGCCAGAGCTGGGACTGGAGTGTCCCAGCACTGGTTTGAACTGGACTTTGCATGGGAAACCTTGTGCTCCCTAGGCAGTGTCTAGTTTCATTCAACCCTCCCTGCTACAATCCACTATCTCCGGTCTGGGGTGGTGTAACACCTCCCTGTGACAGGATACCATTTGTCCAGGCCTCCCCTGCCGGAGTTTCAGTCAGCAGCAGGAGGCCAGACTTGTGTCTGTATTTACAACAAGGGGTGGTGAGGGACAGAGTCTCTGAATAAAGCAGAAAACTCTCACCCAGTCAAGAGATCAGGGCTAGATCCAACACCGTTTTTTAGCTCACTGCACCATCCCAGTTTCAGAACCTGGCTGTATGCAAATTAGTCTGTTCCTGTCCCAGTGCATGATGGGAACAGGGCAAACCAAACTACAAAAGCCAATTCTTACACTGGGAAGGAAACAAGCTCCCGGGGACCGGTTTCTGGCATTACAGCCGTCTTCGGCCCGGTTTGCTTGAATCCTGATGGTGCAATGAGCAAGGGACTCATGTCTGAGTATACCCTTCCACGCTTAGGGTGGACAAAAATATTTACAACAAGGGGTGGTGAGGGACAGAGTCTCTGAATAAAGCAGAAAACTCTCACCCAGTCAAGAGATCAGGGCTAGATCCAACACCGTTTTTTAGCTCACTGCACCATCCCAGTTTCAGAACCTGGCTGTATGCAAATTAGTCAGTTCCTGTCCCAGTGCATGATGGGAACAGGGCAAACCAAACTACAAAAGCCAATTCTTACACTGGGAAGGAAACAAGCTCCCGGGGACCGGTTTCTGGCATTACAGCCGTCTTCGGCCCGGTTTGCTTGAATCCTGATGCAGTGGGCCAGGGTCAGACTAATTTGCATATAGCCAAGTTATGACCTGGGATGGTGCAGTGAGCTAAAAAATGGTGATGGATCAAGCCCTGATCTTTGGACTGGGTAAGAGTGGTCTGCTTAATTCAGACACTCTGTTCATCACCACCCCCTTTTCTGAATCATTTTTGTCCACCATAAGCGTGGAAGGGTATACTCAGATGTGAGTCCCTAGCTCATTGCACCATCAGGATTCAAGCAAGCCGGGCTGAAGACGGCTGAAATGCCAGAAACTGGTCCCCGGTAGCTTGTTTCCTTCCCAGTATAAGAATTGGCTTGGTAGTTTGGTCTGCCCTGTTCCCATGATGCACTGGGCCAGGGTCAGACTCATTTGCATATAGCCAAGTTCTGAGCTGGGATGGTGCAGTGAGCTAAAAAACGGTGATGGATCAAGCCCTGATCTTTGGACTGGGTAAGAGTGGTCTGCTTAATTCAGACACTCTGTTCATCACCACCCCCTTTTCTGAATCAGACTTGTGTCTGTGGCAGCAGCATCCATTTTGTGATGCTGGGGCTTTGGTTAGATTTAACCGCATTTAAGCAAAGTAACATGTCTTCTCCCTCTAGAAGGGTGGAATGCTACCCCCGTCGCCAGAACTGGTGAGGGGGTAGTATTCCAAAGCATATGACACCTTACAAGACATGTTTTGATAAAGCCAAACCAAAGTTAGCAAGTAACCGCGAGGATTATAATGCACTTAAGAGTATATGGTATGGCAATATCCCGGAACAGCTAAGGGAGTTGGTCCCGACAGCTGCAGATAGGCTCAGCTCATGCTAGAGCACCATATCACATAAAACAAAGCACTCTGCCTCCAGGATGGTTAAGGCCTGCCATAGGAGTGACTTATAGGTACATATGTGTCCAGATATAGGTTTAGATATAGGTATACTATATCTAAGCAAGGGGTGATTACACGACCTTGCCCCAGCTGAGTGATCAGCCAGTTGTGTCAGTTTGGATAGCCAGCCAGGGGTGGCAAAAGATATGCTGCAGCCCCTGGTAGGCATTGGATACACCTATGCCCCGGGTACCTATAGTACACTGTACAGAGGCTGGTAAGGTAACCCAATGTCCAATTGGGTATGTACCTAAAGTACATGGATGTGAATTTAGAGAGAGAACAGCAGGCTGTGGGTCTGATTAGCAGGCCCACAGCCACATTATGTCGAAAACCAGTGAAGCAAAAAGCAAAAATCTGGGGTGACCATAGGAAAGCAGACCCTACTCTCCTACATTAGACAATATTGTATCATCTGTTGTTGATATTGTGCAAGATGAAGAGTCTGTTCTGTACCATGGTCAAAATGAATTGCGTTCTATTATGCAGTTTGCATGGACACTGCAGACCCTGAAAGCAGGAAAAGTGCCCTGGCATTGCATGAATACGACGTCCTTGTTTGCCCCGTTTAATTTAACTGACAAGCAACGTTTACTGTTGATGAAAGATGCATCTTTTTCCATGTAACACATTGAAAGGTTGGAACCTTTACCGTTTTCTGTGGCGGAAGCCAATAATGCAACGTGGCTTATCCATGGATTAATAACTCTCCCGTTTCCTTTATTCAAGTTTGAGGGGTGTATGAAGTACTTTGCCATTGGTAGATATGAGCCTCTTGGCAGTACTTATCTCCATGAAGCTTGGTCGCTTCCATTTACCTATAGATGTCTTAGGGAGGGAAAGGAAGTTTATTTGAATGGTGAAGATTGCACTGAAACACCGGATCACTCATTGATGTGTAGACATATCCAATTAAACGGCTCCTGTAATCAGAATGAGCCAAATTTAGCCTGTATTTTGAAAGGTACACCTGTGCCTGCTATCGTACCCACATTCACATTACTGGCAAACCGTAGGTATTTACTTTTAAATAATGAAGATTGTTGTGGGTTAGTGGCGGGAATTGCTTATGTTGTTACCGTCAGTGAAAGGGTGGTTTGCTGTAAAAATTTAATTTATCCTCCTCCGCATGGGAGACTTGATGTTTCCATCTGGCCCAAGATTCTGACCTTGAAAGCAGAGTTCAACAAGATGAGTCGCATAAGAGCTTTATTGACCCAAAAAGAAGTTGCCCTCACATCTGCTCGTGAAACATTCGTCCTTCACGTGGCTAACACCCGCACAGGAGTGCATGCTTTACTCAATACTGGTTTGCCCTTGCATTTCGGTGAGTTAATTCACACTGTCTTCAATGCATCCTCCACAACTGGGCTGGCTCATTTTTTTTTAAAGTTGTAAGCAGTGGCCTTGTAACTTCTTTTCAGACTATATTTGGTGTCTTTCCAGCATTTTTTCATTCTATTTTTTCCAGCCTGTTTGGTGGATTTCCCTTACTGCTGGCTCTGGCTGCTGGCGTGCTTTTGCTGTTTTGCTTGTTTCAAAATGGATGCACATCCTGTGTTACAAGGGGAGCTGTCTCCGCTAGGGCTGCTTTGCACCCGAATGCTTGAGTACTATGGAGCGCTGCCTCTTACTACATTGAGTGCAGTTTCTGGATTATCGTTTCGATTTTCCTACTTTACATGCGTCCAGCCTGTCTTTCATTGCCTGAGTTGCGACTTTGAATGGGCCCTTGATTTGTGTCTCTGAAATACGGTGTCTCCTGATGCGGATTATAATCAGCTTATGAGCCCCTTAGTTGCTCATGAATTGCTTTTTTCTGATGGAGGGAATATGGCCTTTGCAGCGATGCATGTAATACTGGGTCGTTGGAATGTGTTTGCAGCGTCGCAAGATTTCTTGGCACGCAGCTTCATTGAAAACCCACCTAGTTGTCCTCTGATGGTGCTAGAGGCTCCGTTAATTGAGGAACATGTATGTTATTTCCCTTTGTTAAATTGGATGGCCGAGTTATTTTCTTCAGAGAACAGTGACTTCCTGCTGGAGGCTGGTGCTGCATATTTTGCATATTCATTATTAGGATAAAATATATCTTCTGTCCCTCTTCCATGACCGACGCCACTTAATGGACATCGGATTTTTTAAACTTTTTCATCAATTTTTTGGCCCAGACCTATTGACTTCACTATTCCCAAGATGCATCAAGCATCCATTTTGCGATTTCTTATTAGCGAAAAATAAGGAATCGCTAATAAGGAATAGCAAAGTGCTATGCAAGAGGAAGTCACTTTAAAAATAGCATTTTCTTAAAAATTCCTTAATTGCGATTCACAAATTGCGAGTGGCAATTAAGAAATACCTCCCCATTCATTCCTATGGGCCAAGAGGCCCATAGGAATGAATGGGAAGACATTCTCAATTTGCGAATCGCAATTAGCGAATCTCAAAATGAGAATGCGATTTCAAGGGTGCAGGAGTGTCCAAAGGACACCCTGTTGCACCCCTGAAATTGATCTGTGCACATATGTTGCGCACACACATGCCCTTAGGGCATGTGTGTGCACAACATGAAACTTTGAAAAATGCACTTTAGTGCATTTTTCAAAGTTTTTGCAAATTACCATGAAGAGAACTTCATGGTAATTTGCGAGTCCTATTAGCGAAATCGCTATTTTTTAAACTTTCATGCATTGCATTTAAGGAATCTCAGTTTGAGTTTCCTTAAATGCAAGTAATCGCAATTTAGCGAATTCTTAATTTGCGATTTTTGCATTTGGGATGATGCATCCCAAATGCAAAAATACCAGTCGCAAAGGGGCAGATTCTGAGAATCTGCCCCTTTGCGAGCGGGTTTTAGCTTCATGCATCTGGACCTATGTCTGAAGGCTAAATTTTTTTAAACATTTGAACTGTTGACAAACTATGAAGTTTTTTCTTCAAAGATTTTTCTCTCTATCCTTCTAGGAACAAATTGTAGACTTGTGTTCGGACTATTGTTCTTGAACTCTGCATTTCTAAATGTATCCCTTATTTTAATTTACCTTATCTTATCCGTGCTCGGATCAAGGGAGGGTGTCATGGAGATAGGCTTTGCCTTCACACTGTGCTAAGTTAGCATGAGCTTATTAGAAGTTTAAACGCCATTTTTCCTTTCTGCTGCTTCTGCACACGGCACATATTGTTATTAATGCTTTGAGCCTAGTAGAATATTTTGCTTCGCACGAGAACAATATGTTTTCCTATAGTATCAGCTTTGCTTGGTAAGCTATGTCTGAACAGTGAGTGCCGAGACCTTCAAGGTTATTTCAACACAGTGTTTGTTGTTCGTCTGATCAGCGCACGTCCTAGACATAACACATATGCAGCTGTGGCCAACTCTGGCTTTTGGCGCGTTTAATAATGCATGCACACACACTTGATGAATATTCGCATGCAGAGAGTTGGTGTAGAAGATGATGTGATCCCTTTCTACTAAGACCAGAGGTATGAGGCCGCCCTGCTAAAACCCAAAGAGACCTTCTTTAGATATAATATAATATACTAGCAAGGGAGGGTAAGACTTAGGTGTAATTTAGCCTTCTTCCCTTTAGCATTTTAACATGCTTTCTCCCTTTGTATTTTATGGAATAGTAACTAAGCTGATAACCTTGTTGCTTATACTATGATTGCTTGTATTAGCTAAGATACTGCGCCTGAGAACACGGCATCAGAAATAAATATTTAAAACTTGCACGTGTCCTCATTTACTCCTCGTTCTGGACTGATATGTTAGTATAACGAAAGAGTGTTCATGTGTTCCACGTGACCTGAGGTGTTCTAAGTTCATGTTCTGGGTTGTCTAATCATTGGGGGTGTGTAAAAACCAATAAGACACTGATTGGTAGTCTGGTAGGGGATTTTGGATACTAAGGTGAATTTTGGCACACCCTAATTTACTGAGGTTCCAAGTCTCTATGCACAGTTCTGTGTAGGAGCAGAATCCCTGTGACAGTGGAATTTCAGGCGAGGGGTTGTCCTCACCTGCCCCGCCCTAGGGGAGCTGCAGGCTGGGGGGTGGTTCTGCCTCGTCTAAATAATTTTCATGCTTTTCCTCCTGCCAAAAGTGAAACAGGAAAGATGGCTTGGCCTCCCCTACCATCTAGACTTCCATGAGTCGGATTTCAAAGGCGCCATTACTTTTGAAGCTTACCATCTGAGAAGGCCATCCCGTCCTGGAGGAGGTGCAAAACACCCCTGCCCAGAACAGGCATTGTTTCTGTCCTCTGAGAGCGTTGGCTCTCACACATGAGTTTAGAAACATGTCTGGTGGTGGCAGGCTGGTAAAAACTGGCTGGAGACCCCACTAATGTTTGTTAGGTTTCAAGCGACCTTCCAAAAGGGTCTCCTGTGTAAATTTATTAATAAATCCAACACTGGCATCAGTGAGGATTTATTAAGACAAGATGTTTGGTACCAAACATTTTAAAAATCAGTGAAGCCATAACGGAACCAGCAAACTCATGTTGGCAAGTATCCAGCCCATGTACTCTTTATGACTTCCCTGTTCACTTACAACATCACAGACTGGACTGGACATTGTAGATGCATATCTGTCATGCTGGTATGTCGACACATAGGATCTAGTGCATCTTGCCTTAGGGCCAAAGTCCTGCAGTAGGGGTGGCTTACCTATACATTAGGCAGTGTATGGGTGCTATGTCAACTCTTTGGACTTTCCTGCACCAAGACATGCAGTCTGCAATGGCAGAGTTCATGCCCTTGATGAGGGGGCCCTGGGGTGGCACAGCCAGTGCTGCAGCCCCAGAGGACCCTCTTTAATATCCAAGCCTTAGGTACTAAGGGTCCCACTTACTAGGGACTTAAAGGGGTAGCTGAAGGTGTGTCAAACATGGTATTGTGTTTTGGGAAATAGATCCGGCACTGGGAACCTGGTTACGAGGGTTCCAGGGCACTTACAGTTCAAAATGACATCAGGAAAAACGTGGAGACTAACAATTCAAAAAGAGGCACTTTCCTACATCACCCCTTTAATATAAACCATGGTAGCATCCAAAGTAGTAGGGTTTGATATCCAAAAACCACACATGATCCAAGCAGACCTGGTACATCATATATGCCTTTACCAGTGAAAGCTAGAGAGTCAACTGTGCTAAAAGTATGTAGACATATTTTAGAAACCATCCTAAGGCTTATAACAGGCACAGCTTTCAACAGGAAACACACGTCAATAACGTTTAAGAAAGTTTCATTTCCCCTCATTTGCCTATCTGCTATTGCAAAACTCATTAACCCAGTAGCAGTGAAGTTACAACTGTTCTTTACTCCGCTCATGTGCTCAATAGTTCATATTTTTTCACTAAATTTGTTTAATAACTCGTCTTTAAAAGTCACTGCTTTCTTCACCTCAGGGGTCAGCTACACATAAGAGTACGAGTTGTGCTAGTTTAAAAAAGCTTAGAGGCAATCTCTTTTATTTGACAGGATCAAAAATGTACAGAACTGAAGACAGGCCCAGGTGCCGTCTTATCATCTTTAACACCTCAGATTGGTGTGAAAGTACCGCATCCAAACCAGACTGGGGTATTTGAGGAAATGTATTACCCAGAGTAGAAATGGAGTATAGGGAAATTTGCCAGTGACAGAAGAGCTAGTCTGAAAGGTCATTGTGTAGGCCTGTTTTTTAGCTGTTTGTGGGCCTGCTTCATGATCTGGTGGGCGGTTTATACAGTGGATTTCCCTGATATTACCACAATCTTTGCCGGCAGGAAGCACAAATGCATGCAGTCCCCTGGGCCTGCAACAAGTACAAAAGCATGTAGACCCCCAGCATTAATACCCATATTGCATGTGCGTACAAGTTCAAAACGACCCCTGTCTGCAAAATGTGGGCCACTTTTTAGCTCTCTGATTTCCTAATATGGGCCACTATTGCTTCGATGCCATTTTCTGTTCCAGCCGGACACTAGTATGCCACAATCTGAAATCTCATTGTGCAGTCCAATTCCGTACCATCCTCCTGCATTGGATTCAGATTCTCAGGAATCAAGTATCCTCTGTTTCCGTTCCCAAAAGACCTTGGCCTTTGCACTGTGTTCTGCTCTTCTTAGCTAGAGTCCATGGCTGACAAGCATAAAGAAGCACTGGTGAGGCATGTGAGAGTCTCTGATCATGCAGGAATTGCTGGGAGATTTTAGCACTGTGGCAGCCACTTTGTACCTGGCTCATTATTTCTCTTTTGTCATGCCCCCTGCCCTTGCTTGGCTTCAGAAGTGCTTTGTATGAATCCGAACCAAGGGGCACATTTATTAAAAAGTGGAGCAGCAAAGTCATCTTGGAATTGAAACAAAAAGAATGTTTTCTGCTTTTAAGATATAAGAATATTTAGAAGGAAAGCCCCTAGGAAAAGAAGTGCTGTTTTTATTTCCATTAATGGCAGCCAAGATATTATAATCAATTTTAGTTTTAGAACGAGTAACTGCTGCAACTGTAACTGTGGCAACTGCTGATTTGGCTGCTTCGTCAGTCAAGGAATTCCCTACAGCGTGTGCTCCCAAGTGCTGATGACTCAACATATGTATTACATGAGTCGGTGGGAACCTGTTTTTGAGGACTGCCACTGTAACCCAAGGCGTCTTATGCTTGTTTGTGTTACCTTTAGAGTCTTTGAATCCATTTTGTTGCCTGGACTGAACACAATAATTTGAATCACACACTGTAAGTGTGGGGAATTCAGGATCTGTATGCTCAAGTGCAAGAAGCAATGCCTTCAGTTCAGCCAATTGCGCCGTGCCGTCGCCTAAAGACAGCATGCAAATTGTTTGAGATTGGAAATCTCTGTCCAACATCCCACCAATAAAAATAGCGCATGTCACTTAGTATTGCTGTTTAGAACCTACAGCATGTTGAGCTAAACCATCAGTGTGAACAATGCATTTATACTGATCAAAAGCAAAAGAGAAGAGGATTTTTTAAGTTAAATTTGTAACCAAGTTCAGCAAATCCCAATATTATGCGATCTACTCTGGCCAAGTTGTAATTTAATTAATCGTCCGTTAAGTAGATGTCATCTACATAGGACAGCGTGTCAGGGTGAATATCATGAAGAATCGACACAGTACATGCAGCAAATATACCTAGGCTATTTTTATAGCCCATTGGGAGATGTCCATATCACATTTGAAAACCAAAGGTGCTAAAAGCGGTCCAATCACAGCTATCATGACCTAGATTGTGGCGGAACAAAACCATTGGACATATACAATGTGGTGCTGTATTTGTTACAGACATTGTTAATTAGTGTCATAATATGTGTGTTTTGCACTGCAAATGTACATTTATGACTGTTTCAAAAGTTTGTAGTCTAAGACAATGCAAAATGAATGATATCGTTTTAAAACAGGAAAAAGAGGATTCATCATCTGAGAGATACAGGGTTCTATTACTCCCTGGTACTCCAATTGTGTGAGTAATTCTTTAACAGGTGCTTTTGCATCCTGTTTTACGGGGTATTGTGGTTGCACTTGTGGGCTGGACTGTAAGGGTATAACATGATAAGGAGAATGACGATTCTCCAATTATTATGCAGAGAGAATCTTGATTTCATTAAAGAAAAAACGGAGGCTAACATTATGCAAATACTTTTATTTGCTGCCCAAACATGCAGCCCTTTAGAACATTAGCAACATAACAAGGAGACGGTGTACGTTCTAATCTTCATCTTGGGCTGCGATGACACAGCTGTAAGACGTAATGATCCAGTTAAGCCTTGACATTGTTATCTGAGAAAAAAAACAAAAGACACTGTATAGTGAAAGGTTTAGCGACAGATTATAAAAAAAACGTATTAGGGATAAGCATTACCAAACACAAACCTCTCAGGGAGAGGAGGGTGGGATAATGTTAGCCTCAGTTTGTCTTTAATGAAATCAAGATTCCCTCTGCATAATAATTGAAGAATCGTCATTTCATTACAAGACCGGAGGCTACCATTATGCATGTTTAAAGCCATGTGGAGCTACACTGCAAACATGCTCTATTGGTCTCAAGTAAAGTTTTGAAAAAGTACCTGTGTTAGACAAATCCGCAGCTATACGTTTTTTTGGCAGGGATCTACCGGCTAAAATACTTTGCTAGCCATTGCACCCATAGATGAGTGAGCTCAAGATCTAGAGAGATCCACACCAGCCTCATGCATAATCAAACTGACCCATCTGGCCAAGGTCGCAGAGGAAAAAAGTCTAAAAGGACTAACATATGATAAGAGAAGTTGATCTGTGCCAACAGGTCTAAACGTTGAAATCTTATTTTCATAACACGTCATGCAGTTCACAACACACAGTTGTTCGCACTCATAAAAAAAAGGGTAGAAGATAGACTCTGACATTGTTTTGGTCATTTTCAAAATATCGAAGTGAACGCCATCAGAGGAGTAAAAACTATTAGAAAGTTCTAGGGCTTTAATGTCGGAGACCCTTCTAAAGGCAATTAAACACAAAAGAGTTGCCAATTTCATGGAGATTCTTTTAAGGGAAAGTAAGTTATCAATAGACCAAGAAAGGAAGAGATTAAAGATAAGGTTAACATCCCAAAGGGATTCGTAACGAGCCTTTGGAGGTTTCCTTAACCTAATACCCTTCATCACTCTTTTGTTTAGGTGGTTGCTACCAATAGCAAGGTTATTAATCAGAGAATGACCCGAAGAGATTGCTGATCTGTAGCAGTTGATGGTTCTGGAAGAAAGACCTTAATCGAAGAGATGGGCAAGATAATTAGCTACCTGTTGGAGAGGGCACTGATCAGGATCCAAATCCCTTTCCAGGCACCAACAAGACCACTTTCTCCAAACACTCCTGTATCTTTTTCTGGTTCCTGGTGCCCATGAATCTTCCAGTAGGCTATTAGCCTCTCCTGAAAGGTCAGAATATCTGCCTGAATCCCTAAAATCCTCCGGAGAAGAAGGTTCATCCTCCATTCTAGAAACAAAGGGTGTTCTTCTCCGTCCGACCCTGAAAAAGGCCTAAGGATGATGGGATCAGCCACGGGAAATCCACCACTAATTCCATTACCCCGGGAAACCAAACCTGGGATTTCCAAAATGGAGTTACAAGGATGATGGAGCACATCTCCAGTCTCACTTTCCACTGTAATGGCTGAATCATCGAAAAGGGGGAAAGGCGTAGCCCTGGATCCCCTCAAAAAACTGGAGAAAGGCATCTATCCCTGATGCATTTGGGTCTGGCCTCCAACTGAAGTAACGTTGGACTTGTTGAGTTAGTCCGCTGGCAAACAGGTCTACATGGATTGGGCCCCAAAGCTCTGGGAACAGGAAAAAGGCTTCGGGATTCAATTTCCAGTCACTGGAATCGTGGAGAAAACAAGAATTCCAATCTGCTCTCAGATTCTGTGTTCCCGCAATGAATTCTGCCCTGAGAGAGATCTTTTGATCCCAACAAAAATACCATATTCGCTTGGCAATATCCGAGAGATTCTTGGATTTTGCACCCCCAATGTGATTTATATAAGAGACAGCCAAGAAATTGTCCAAACGGATTAGGGTAATTGAGTTCTTTAGTAACTCTTTGAAGGTCATAAGCTTAATCAAGGCTGCTAGCATCTCCAGAGAGTTTATGTGAAGGGATTGCTCCTCTAAGGACCATCTCCCCCCGGTCTCTAAATTGTTTAACCGAGCACCCCAACCACGGTTGCTCGTATCTGATTCTAGGGTAAAATCTTCAACGTTTCCGAAAATAGCTTTCCCATTCCATGCTTGAAGGTTTTTCAGCCACAGTGAAGATCTTCTTGGGCGTCCTCCGAGAGGGGCAGTGAGTCTTCGTACCACAGTCCTTTCCTCAGAGCCAGAGCTTTTAGTCTTTGCAGGCCCCTGTAATGAAGGGGGCCGGGAGAAATAGCCTGGATAGAGAATGAGAGGAGACCCAAGATTCTGGCTAGGTCTTTCAGATGGATGGAATTTTTTGATAGAACAAGTGAGACGTGTTTTTTTTTATCTTGGTAATAGAGATGCCAGGAAAGGTATGGAACCCTCCCTCAAAAGTTGTCAGGAACGCATGCTTGACATGCTCGGCCCATTGTGCTGTATGATTGATCTAATTGAAGAGAGCTCTATCAAAGGTTTGCAACCTAATATTGACCCCCCAAAGGGATGAAGCCAGAGGACACTTATCTCTGGATTTGAAAAGGAAGGTGATAAGCTCGGGATCAAGATTGGGGGTGCTGCAAATCTTGTCCTACGAAGAGTGGCGAGGACACTCGTTCCGCAGCAGGTTATGTGTCTCCCTATCCAGCCGTTTTTTCACCCATTGGGATAGGTATTTACCCACATGATCCATGGGCCACCATTGGGTGCTGCAAGGGTGGCGGATGGCAGTGGGATTAAACATTTCCCCGCTGAGGGGGTCTGTGACGGTGGAAGGAGAAGTGGAAGCATTCTCTAAATTCTCAGGTATATCTGGATGAAACATACACTTTTCCATGTCCTCATAGTCTGTACTTTGCTGATTAAATAGTAAAGAATCATCAATTAAATCATTTGTCCCGTAAAGGGTACCGCATTCTTTAATGGCACTACGGGCACCTCCTCTCTGTGTCCCAAGGAACTGGGATCTCTCTATTGTGCTGCCATGAGCACCAACATCTTTTGTAGCGCGAGGGCTACCAATCTCTATTGCATGGATGAATGCCTCTTTCATGTGTTTTCTCTTTTGGAGTACCTTACCCCTCTTTGGGGGAGCAGAGGTAGAGGGTGAGTCTCCGTCCAAGAGAGAAAAGTACATCTCCTCGACAGGGGACACCCTCTTCCTCTTAGAGAGAGCAGCGTCAACTGCTTCTCTGATGGAAGACTTACACTCTTCCCCAAAAAACCTTTTAAGACTATCTCCCAAAAGCTCCTTAGGGGGCTGTTGAGGGACGTTAGCGTCAGTGTCCATTTTAGAGTAGGTTAAAATGAGGTACAGTAATAGTCACAAAAGTGGTGCAGGTAAGCACTCAAGATCAGTTGTGGTACAGTATATATATATTAATCAGTAAAAGCATATATATTGTATATATATATATATTAATCAGTAAAAGCCTTTTATAAGGCTTACTCACAGAAATGCCAGTAAAGCACTGGAGATCGAGTCAAGCTTCTTTGCAAGGCAGATTGCTCTGGAGAATGAAAAAAATTCGAGCGGAGCGTGAAAAGAGGCCATCAGGTGGCAATCTTGCTCTAAATATTGAGTTTTCTTTAAAAACAAGAAGGAAGAAGAAGGCTCCGGCTCGGTTAGGCACTGTTACGCTCTCGAGACGAGGATGCGTAACCAAGGCAACCGGACGCCAAGCCAGAGGGGAGAATTACATGCTGCGCAGCAATTCAAGTCATAAGGGCACACTTTCGCATCTCCCAGCAGGTTGCTAGGAGACGTGAGAATCAAAAAACGCACACTCCGGTTTGTTCCCCTTATTTCTTTCCCTTTTATTTTGCTGATGCCCGTAATTGAAAAAACATAACGAAAACAATGAAACAGGTTTAAAGCAGAAGGGAAGCCTAAGTGCCCGCAACTGCTTGCATGAGTATAACGAGCGGAGGGGTTAATAACAAGCAAAAAAAAAACAAGCACTGGCGTTGCCAATAGGTCTCGCAGTAGGAAAGTTGGAGCTGTTGGTTTTGTAAATGACAAAGCCCTTTAGTTTTTAAAAAAGAAAACAAAAATAAAAGGCATTGTTATTTGCAATTGCAATAGCTCCAACTTTCCTACTGCGAGACCTATTGGCAACGCCAGTGCTTGTTGTTTCTTGGGCAGGAAGCGAACACTGGCTTAATTTCCAAACGATTGTCAGTGAAATGCGGGCAATCTGGGGACCAACAACGCATGGAAATATGGAAGAGGAGCAGGTCAATCTTAAAAACACGTACCTTATTAAAATAAACGACCATATATGCACATATTTAATCTAAACCAGTATAGAGCATCTCCAGAGCATTCATTTGAAACTGGTTCACAGCGACTCAATTTAACGTTGTTTACTCGGTGCATTGTTCCTTCTTCCCCCACATGTTGAATGTCTGCAGAGAAGCTAACATATGTTTTCACTTTTAACACAGTCCATATAATACAGACATTGCTACAAAACAACGTGCAACAATTGTGAAAAATTAATTAGAACTACCGACCTTCATTTCTTTTCCGATCTTGGCCGGCCTGGGGTGTTTCTTTCCTGAGTCGATTCAGTTTGTGCAAGAAAGGGGAGTGAAGGAAACAAGAGAATGTAAGTGTCAGGAAGAGGCGCCGAGCATCCGTGTACG
Organism: Lissotriton vulgaris; assembly: GCF_964263255.1. Classification (NCBI taxonomy): domain Eukaryota; kingdom Metazoa; phylum Chordata; class Amphibia; order Caudata; family Salamandridae; genus Lissotriton; species Lissotriton vulgaris. The sequence goes on along the minus strand of NC_141691.1, from coordinate 1,120,160,206 downwards.
CAGTCCAAGTAGCCTGCACTTCAAACTTTAAACCCCAAGTTAAATATTAGTGAGGCAGAACAAGACGAGTAGTTGGGCGTCTGAAAACCTCTCTCTTGGTGGTGGATGTCTGTCAGTACTCAGCCACCGTCCCCCGGCAGATTGTCTCCGGAGGTGTTGGCCTCCCGGAGTTATAAAAGATTGGGCTAGGAGCGCGGTTAAAACACTATGTTCAATCGTGGCCAGCACAGTCTGAAAGACTAACAGTCGTAATCTACTCAGGGGTGAAACAAAACAACAAGATTGCGAGACTGTTAGTTCACCATGAGACGCCAAAGGAAACTGCCTCCGATCAGGTTACACAATCACTAGAGATAAAGTATTTGAAGAGGTGTGGGGTGGACCTAAAACACATTGCACACATCACACACATAAAGTGAGCATTTAGAGCACTACATTAAGACACTGAAATGCGGGCGCGTTTGTTGACATTTTTATGGCGGGGAAGCGAACGGAAGACAACAATAACAAGCGTTAAGAGCGGCCGGCCGGGAAAACTGAAAGTACGGCCGGCCTGCGGCCGGCCATGATTCAATCAGGGGAGGCCCTGTCTTTTCATCTTTGGAACCACACATTAGCCAAAGAATGGAATAGTCTCTGATCAGGTGAGGGGTGAAATAAAAGTAACAAGCGTTAAGGCATGGCGGGGAAGCGAACGGAAGACAACGATAACAAGCGTTAAGAGCGGCCGGCCGGGAAACTGAAAGTACGGCTGGCCAGCCATGATTCAATTAGGGGAGGAGAAGATGGCGGGGAAGCGAACGGAAGACAACAACAATAACAAGCGTTAAGAGCGGCCGGCCGGGAAACTGAAAGTACGGCCGGCCTGCGGCAGGCCATGATTCAATTAGGGGAGGAGAAACCGCAGAACGCACGCTGGGCGAAGCCCTTTGATGTGCTGTGCGGCCGTGAATGCGCGTGCTTGTTTGGTCACGTGATTCACGTGAACTTAATGAAAACCGCAGCGCAAGAAGCCCTTGGTTTGACGAGGATTTCGAGCACTTGAATTCTCGCTCCGCTCAATGCGCTTGCACGCATTGATAGGTCGCGAGACCTAAAAAACGCTTACCTGGATTTGAAAAGAAGACAAAAACACACTTACCTTGAAAAGGAAACAACCGGGAAGCGATCGGAAGGCATAAAATGAACTAAGAGACCGTTCCCCGGCATAAATTGGACAGGGGAGTTTGCTGAAAGAAGGTAGGTTAGTATAAGCATGATAAGGGACGCAAGTCCAATACATAGATCAAACAGTACATTCCTGGACACGTAAAACTAAATATATCAGTCAAATAACTATTAAACAAGGACAATTAAGTAAAAGTCATGTCACAAATGAAAAAATGTACTTAGCTCTGTCAGAGCAGCAAACAAAAGAGAGGAAAATTGTTGCTATAGTTCCACTTATTGTGATGTAGTTACATTTTTTAAAAGGCTGCATGTTTGGGCAGCAAATACAAGTATTTGCATATTTGTAGCCTCTGGTCTTGTAATGAAATCCTTGTTCAGATCGCCCTCTTCTCTAGAATTGGTGATCAGACAATTACTGAATGGAATAAGAGAACATGCATCAGGAATCTGATACCTGTCTGGAGTCTAGATTTTAGTCTGATCATGAAGATTGTACTGCCTCTCAGAGGACTCCGGAAGTGGAGAACCTCCACAAGGTTTACCTTTCTTCAGTTGTTTATAATTATTGCATGTTTTTTGATAAAAACTCACAGGCCTGCTTGGCTTCCTTGTCTGTATCATGCTTGCCAAGAGGTGGTTTAGTAGGTCTGGCTCCGAAATGACTGCGTCCGAAGGATGCATATACATCAGCAATAATTATAGGCAACTCATGTTAACAGTTGGCTGGTGCAAACTCTATGAGCTGCTGGTGAATAGCCAGATTGTCTGCTTCACCTATACCATTAGACAGAGTCATTGAGGACACTGGGGGAAAATTCACCATTAATTTCATCCCTAAATCCAGGGAGCACCTGCCCTGAGTTCGTTCTGTATCTGTTTGAGAACATCCGGTAAGACGTACATCAAAGTAGTGCCATGGCAGACAGTATAGACAGTGGAAAAAATTATCCCCCAGGTGTTGCACACTCCAAAACTGGGAACCATCTCATTGGGTAAGCACATAGTCAAAATGCTATGCTTGTCCTGTGGACCCGTAGGGTAAACACAGCTTTGAGTTGATTGATTTTTTAGTGATCCAAAATGGAGTTTCCTCATGATTAGTGGGTCTTTTGCTCATAACTGAATTAACAATTACAGGACATTTTGTAGGCCCTGCAGGCAACTGGGCTTGGCCTTTCATGCCAACTCTAGCTGGTCCTGTCAACAAGGTAAGTAAAACAAATTGAGTCAACCATCTGTATAAGGCAACAAGACCAATGTATAAATCTTGTGATTGTACAAGACTTTAATTAGCCATATCTGGATAGGGTGCATAGCCAACTAATGCTGGCCAAGTTGCCCCTTCCTTACCACGGGGCCCAAGCTGAGAGCTCCAGCTACATGCTGGAGGGTGCCAAGGAAAAAATGTGGTGATCCCATTAGGTGAGAGGAATCTTAAGAAGGGCATAAAGTCTATAGGTATTAGACACTGTAGGTGTAGTGTATGTATGGAATGAATTAGTGTTTGAATCAATAGCTGAAAATGTGACCCAAGAATAAAAAACTTCAAAGTGGTGTGTTGCATCTGTTTCTACTACCAAGATAATAGCACAACCTGCATCCGGAAGCCCATTTTGAGCTAAATGTGCATAAACTGCTGGTCTGCAGTGAACCAGAGGCTGCAGGCTGTGCCATCAACAAAAAAATTATTGATTCAATGTAGACCACAAAATGGGTTTTAACCTTTTAATATTCAAGCTGGAGAAAACAACAGTCAGGTGCATTCAAAACACTGCGGAGGATGAATTCCCAACACCAGGGTTGTCTCTGGTAAAAGGTGCAAGGGTATTGTAGACATGCACACGCATAGGAGACCCCCATATAAGTACCAGACCAAACATTGGTTGCGCCATGTTACAGGGATTCTATTCTCGAACAGAACTATGCTTGAGACCATAGAACGTCAGGATGTAGGGATCGAGTCACCATACCACAACAGCCCTTGTACCTGTGCTTTATTGACTATATTTCAGCGTTCAAGCACATAAATAGGGACCTATTGTGGCAAAAATTAAAAAGGCTGAACATTCCACCTCTACTTCTAAAACAGCTAGTCCTCTTACACAGCAAATCCTGGGTGCAAGTAAAACTAGGCACAGGAGACCATCTAACAAAGAAGATCCCAACTACCACCGGTCTGAAACAAGGCTGCGTCCTCGCCGCAATGCTCTTCAATCTTTTTGTGGCAGAGCTCTCGGTCTCTCTCAATGGAAGCAATTTGCACGCTCCCAAGTTAGGTGGCCTTCAGCTGTCTAACTTATTTTATGCCAGATTTGGTGCTCATAAGCCAGATACCAGTAGGTTGACAGCGCCTCCTCAACACCACATCTAGGTACTCGGAGGAGAATGAACTCAGCATTAATACATAAAAAAACTAAATCTTAAGGGTGAACCTGTGCAAAAAAAGTCAAAAGTCATCATCAAGCAAACTAGAGACCGTAGAAAACTATAAGTACCTGGGAATTATCATCGATAACAAGGGGAGTTATATAGCTCAACGTGAGGCCATGAACAAAAAGGGGAACAATGACCGCAGTGGCACTAAGAAATCTTAAGAACAACATCTCTGGACCTAATCTCCTCCCTTTGACCAGAGTGATCCAGGCAAAACTCATACCATCAATCAGTTATGGTAGCGAAGCCATGAGAGGGAGAGACGCTGAATCCTTGGACCGTATAATAACAAGAGCAATCTGAACGATATTTGGGCTACCAGGATATACATCTCACGCAAAACTAAGGCTGAAGTCCGGGATACAAATGCAAGAACACGCCCATAAAGGGGCATTCATTAAAAGTTGGATTAAAATTAAAAGGGGTCCGCCTGACTCACTAAACACTTACCTGTGGAAAGAACTAAAAACTAAGGAGGCATCCCCAGCCATATGGTATTTGGACAACTCACTTAACCAACTGGGATTGCAGGAACTTTGGGAGCTACCAGGGACCTTCGCTAGCTTCAAAAAATGTGTAAATAATATGGTAAAAAAGAATCATTCATATATGAAAAAGCTGCCCTAAAAGAGCAAACTCATGGCTGGTTCAACTTGCAGTCTTATAATAAGGCATCACCTCAAGTCTATCTTCATAACTGCTTTTCCAGAACCTTAAAAGAGAAGTTTCTGAAAGTCCGCCTAGGCATATTAGCATCTGCATATCATATGCTGCCTTGGCTACTTACCCTGATGTGGAAAATTAATACGTTTTGATGAACATTATCTGCGCCATCTTCCCTTTTGCCCCGATGCCACACTCTCTGTCGTACACACCCACCACTTTAGCTGTCTTGACCAGACCCACCCTCTACACACCCCTGACCCCCGGCATGGCTTTTCACCTACACAAGCACCCCCACGCACTGATCACTCCTGCTTTCACGTGTCTTGCGCGTAAGCGGCAGCCATTTCGAGCACCATGGCCCCTCTGCCCCTCGCTGATGGCCAGCGCGTCTCTCGCTCTCCTATCCCCGCAAGCATCCCCCGCACGCTGACAACCCCCTCGCTCTCACATGCCTTGGGTCATAAACCCCTCTTCAGCGCAGCTCTGCCACTGAATCCCATCCTGTTCCCAGCGCGACACCTCCCTTCATTCCTTTCATAGTCTCAGGCCCTTTGATGCAAACCCCCTTTTTCCTGTGTGCCCGTCTGTCTTCCTTGTTCCCAAGCCTCCACCTGGCCCTGCGGATACTGTTTATTACCCCGTACAGTAGGAAGCCTCCCCTCCCCATCAAAAGACCCTCGAGCTGATCAAAGCCCCCACCCCTCGAGATCCGATCAAACCCCACACATTCCGTGAATCAGCGGAATGTCCTGCTGCGCGATAATCACCACCTGTTGTGATCGGGGTGAGGAATCCAACTGTAAATGTATGTGGGAACGGGCCTGACGGGGAGATTCCGAGGATGTTCTTTCACATATCAAAGTGTTGCAAGAATGTGTTACGTGCAATAAAGATCATAAACCTGTGTATAAGAGGCCAGGCCTCAGAGATGCGGTTAGAGCACCTCGTGACGATACTTGCTGTCTGAATTGATGTGTTCTCCTCCGGAGAGAATAAACCCTCGTTTCCTGCCTTTCAGTCTCCAGCGCCTGCTTCTTCATTGATTAATATTGGTGGGTCATAGAGGCGATACCGCCGGGCAACACAAAAGGGTCTTTGGTTACTGGTTGTCTTTGCACCCTTTTTACAATTGGCGCCCAACGTTGGGCCCATCAGCGACTCGTGGATCCAGTGGGAGAGGTCCTGACGACAGAGTGAACGACTGCAACGATCGGAAGGTACCCTGTCCGATAGACCCTCGTCTGACAGCCGATCATCCGAACTTCACTGGTTCCGAACAGACCTCTCTCGAGTGATCTACGGTCCTGACTGGGAACCATCAGGAGTGCCACTAGGAGTACGAAGGAAAGAGGACGATCGGGCGCTGGATTCGGAAGACAAGAAACTGTCCATACGGTCCGGGTAAGGTCGTGTAAACACGACAAATCGCGAAATAATTGATAATTGATGGAAAATACTAGTATTACTTTTTGTTAATTTATTTGGAGTTTCGCTGTCGGCAAACGGAGAAACAACCGGCTCTCTCTTTGCAAGCAGTGAAGGATAGGTAACGCACCCGTCGTGCCTATCTTTCTCCCCCACTGAACAATTGCCCCTCCCCATTGATTAACTGTTACGGATTGTCTCCTGGAGATTCTCTGTCTGCAAACAGGAAAAGAATAGGTCCCCCTCTTTGCAGATTGTGAAAGGGTAGGTGACGCAAACCTTTGCGGGCCTACTTATTCTCCCCATTGACCATTGTTTTTTTATTTTTTATCTATTGACCAAACATTGATTGCCCGATATTGGTTCATGAGGTATTCACTGCCTGCAAACAACGTAGAATAGAAATATTCTGTCTAGTCTTTGCACACAGTGATAAGATAGGTAGTGCTGACTATTATCCCCATTGTGATCCGTCATGCCTGTCTTCTCCCCACTGAAGGATAGCTGGTTCAGCCCGGACCGTTTATTAGAGGTGGACCATCTAGCTCCGCTGGAAGGCACCCCTAATAAAGAAATGTTCACAAAGTATGGATTAATTACCATAGCCTATAGTAAGCTATGGCACAAGTATACCAGAGCAAACCAAGAAAAACAATGGCCGCTGATAGGATCCTTCGATTTAGACAAAATAGAAATAGTGGAAATAGCCCTTCGTGATAATAAAACAACGCCTATTATGCTCGATAGTCTCGGTATGTGGCGCAGAGAAGCTACGCAACGAAAGGAAAGAGACGAAGTCAAGGTAGTTAAAGACACGCGACAGGCAACCCTCCAAACGTCTGGTAGGCAAAAGGAAGGGCCAGCAACGACACAGTTCCGAGGATTAGACACAAAAAGAGAACGGTGTGAAGGGATGTGCCGACGGGACAACCCCGAGACACAACAACCCACAAGTAATCCCCCAACACTATGCACAGGACGAACAGATTTGAGGCAAAACCAATGTGCTTTTTGTAGATGTCTCGGGCACTGGAAAGCCCAATGTCCGACTCTACAGAACATAGGTAAGAGTGGAGGGTCGACAGAAATAACAGGTCGGCAGAAAGGGAGAAGGCGCGAGATAAAAACAAATGAGACTAACACGGACAGGACGGATAGAACCACCACGTTTGATTATGCTCGATGGCACAGATTTCGTCAGACAAATTTCAACGACATGTCTGAGTTCTGGGACTGATTGCTCCCTGTTGCCCCCCCCCCACTCTGAAAAACAGAAGCAATTACAGGCCCGCGTAGACAATCCCCCGTTAGAAAAAGGACTCAAGGAAACCAAGCATCTGTTATATAACTTAGGGTTTAATTACGATAAAGATAACACACAACCAACGATAAATAGAAAAACAAACTAGTAAAACATTCTTTAAAGCAAACTGTACTAATAGGAACAATACAAAACATATTACGCTTACTCCGGAAGTTCTCAAACTGTAACAAGTCAACGGTCCCGCCCATCCGGAAGGTGAAACACACAGCACGTGTGGGGCGGGGCCTGCCAACGACCACAGCCCAAACGAAATCGCCGGCGAGAAGGAACGGGGGGCTACACCAGCCGACTTGAAATGGTCTTCCCATGCTGTCCTTCCTGGGGTAACATCCCCTGGGCCACGAGTAGGGAGGGGGCGGATGCAGATGACCCCCTCCCTCGTATCGCCTGGTCCGGCCATCACGAATTCCTCCTTCGAACTGATGCAGGGTGGGCTGGGAGGGAGAGGCGACGCGGACGAACCTCTCCCACCTCCACAGGTAGGAGGTTTCCCAGCCCCGGCCCGGCGCCAAAATCCTCCAGCCGGGCCACAGATCTATTTGCGGAGCACAGGACGTACAATGCCTGACGGACCTATTTCCGTAGCACAGAACGTACAATGTTCAACGGGCCTATTTTCTCAGCACCGAACATACAATGTCCGACGGGCATACTTGCGCAGCACCGGACATACAGTGGTCCCCCAAGAGTCGGAGTCAGGGGTGTAGGGTGGTCATCATGTGCACCCCTGATTCAAAGGGACGGCGTGGGATGCGCCGGGAGAGGAAGGCGGCACGGACGAGCCTCCCTCGCCTCCTCAGGTGAAGGCTCCACAGCTGCACCCCGGCGCCCCGAACCAAATGTCCTGCTCCTACAGCATGGTGTTCTGTCTCTGTCGCCACAAGAAGTTTCTTCCACTCCTGAAAGACACGACGAAGGGCGGCGGCTGCAGGGTCTCAAAATGGCGTCTGGGCCCTCTGGAAGGCGGGTCTAGGCCGCTGGAATAACTGTGTCCGATATTGCAACTCGGGCACTCGCCCACCTGGGCATGGGCCCCCACCTCCGACAACATCCCCACAGCTTTGAAGATTCTACCAGAGTCCCAGAAGCCCTCGGCCTCCACAGGCTTCCGACGGGGAACAACTGCCTTGATCACAAACGTAACGACCATGATATAGCCACAAGATGGTGGTGCTCTCGTGTCAGCACCAGCTTCAGTCCGAACCACCTGGGAACATTGTGGGCTAACGAACTCAAGTAAGTTCCGGCTGAGCATCAACGCGACCCGGTAAGAAAGATTCTGCCTCCCTCCCCCCTTTTTTTTTGATGGACGGTCCACACCACCAGCCCCTCTGTTAAGCACAGGTTATCGAACTGCCGAAAGGGACTCTGGTCCAACCGCCAATCGTCGGAGACATTTTTCCCTTGATACTACTTCCGGACTAAACCAACCTCGCCTAAAATGGCGCCGGTATCAAATAGGAACTAACGGACACCTCGTGGTGTTCTTTGACTAACGAGACTTAATGTTCTGAGTTATGTATGTGAACCTTTGTGCACCTGATGAAAAAGGGAGGGGGGTTCACTTGGCAAGCATTTGAAAAGATCCCGTTAAAATGTTGATTTCAATGTACGATTTATATGATATTTATTGTGACCGATACATAACGTAGCTTGCGACGCACGCCCACGGTATACCTCTAGGAAATGTGATTAGTCTGACTGCGTTTCAATTTATGAAATATATACCCTATGATCCCTCAATTATTAAAAGACGTTTTCAGTTTCTTGCAAATAACTAAGTAGATGTTTTTCAATGTTTTTAAATAACTGCAAATAGCCCCCCCCTACTGTATATGCTTCAGCCATCGCCGTGTCCGACCAAATACGATTGCATTCACATATTTACTTACTGAACGATTACACAAATAAAGGTTTTCCAAACTATGAACAGGTATCGCATACTTTTGTAAATGTGGGAATTGGCGGGAGGGCTATTCTGTGCGCAACAGTTTTGCTCTCTTTTCAAGGTTATTAGAAAATGACTATTCGGCCCTGGATTGATGATCGAATCAAAAGGTATGATACGCTGCCTCCAAATATGCAACTAGGCTCGGGAACTAACGCATGAAGAAGGACCCCGACTTCCGAGAATGGGTAAAGTAAAGCGGTGTGAATGATAGAATGTTATAAAGGTATGGTGGTCGAAGGTACTAAGGGACAGGGTTGACCGAAGAACCGATATGCCTTAGAACATCACAGTTTTGGGAATGATTTAAGGATCTCGGTGGCTAGATACATCTACAAAACCAGGTACCTCGCGCTAGGCGCCTCTGATTCCTTTTTAGCGTTTCCCCACACACGATCTATAATGCCACCCTCGAACCCCCCATGAACAACCTATCACCTTGCCCGCCCCCTTGACTTCAGAAACCAGGACCCTAGGGATTATATCCCGAGAAGATAAGTACGAGTATGTGGTAAGTAAATAACTTTCGTGCCCGTACATTTGATATGCTCGAATGTTGTTCCCCCTCCCTTTCTTCCTTTTTTCTCCCTCTACAGGTTACATTGGGATAACGACTAAGGTATGGAAAAAGATCTGGAGCCATACCATGACCGAATACATGAAGCGGACCTACGTCGCAAGATGGCTCCTAAAGACTCCCGACTCAATGCATGTCCTTATATACTTGGCCTAATGCTCTTCCGTCCCTAACTGCATGCTTTCTACATTCTAACACAAACCCAAAATGTTTCATGTTGGGTAATACGCTGAATAGCCTAAATAGTACATGGCCACTCCCCATGTCACACGTGTACTATTTAGCCTATTGTTGATCTCTCTCTCTCTCTCTCGCTCTCTCTCTCTCTCTCTCTCTCGCTCTCTCTCTCTCTCTCTCTCTCTCTCTCTCGCTCTCTCCTCCACTCTTTCGCTCTTCCTAGCAACTGGCACCTAATTGGCGAACCACTACACCTGGTGCACCACCTGATTGGCTCCAAATACCACAAGTATTTGCACAAATTTGTCTTAAATATAAATTGCATCGATACCACGTTACTACCTCTCCTTTTCTGCTAAATATTGATGAAACTTAGATTGACCTAAAAGAAAGGGACAGGTAAGACGACCAAGGTTCTCTAATCTGACCCATTTTGAGGGAACTACTTGTCAGTGGCATCCATGATAAAATGTTTCTGGTAAACGCGACAGTCCCTGTCCCGAAACTATCTCAACACCCAAACAGTAAAAATGATCGAGACACCCCCGTTTTCCCAGAATGCCCCCAGCTTTGTATCTGCTGCCCAGGACGAGAATTTAAAAATGTCCCTTGCCCCAGTTCGCTATACTCCTAGTTGTTTTCCATTAGACCCCGCTCACCCCAAGGGTGGGTTGAACAGCCATCGCAAGTCCGAGTTTTTTTTTAATAAAATAGCCAGGTTGTAAGAAACTATGTAGAATTTAGAGTAATGTTTGCGAAGTTAGAATTAAGTAAAAAAAAAAAAATAAATAAAAAAAAAAATGAAAGAACTTGTTGCAGGTAAAAGCTGTCGAAAGTAAAATGTTTAGCCGAAAGACAGGATGCATTGATATGATGAAAAATCGTTTAGCCTATGTTCATTCCTCAGAAAGATATCTATCAGACCATGGTGAATAACACGTTACACTTTTCCATAACATACAAAGCCCTGGAGACCGGTCAAGCATTGCAAGACTCGTACTAGGGAAATGGGTCACTACCAAGAGAACTGACATGACAGTAATAAACGAATGCAAAGAATGGGTATCAGACCTCGTACCACGACAAATGAATGTAATGAACTGACAAAAGGGCAAAGAAATAACCACAAAGGGAAGTTGTTGGGAATCCAGCAAACCCATCATCAATTGTTTATACGTTGGCTGCAGACGTCAATGTTGCGGATGTTTACCAGAGTTGTTTGGTGTTGGGAGAGAAATACATTTACGTAATTACCTTCCTCTGCAAAATCTCTAAAGACTGTCTTTTCAAACTTATTTAAGGGTACCACTGTCGGAGGAGAAAGAGACCGGATGTGGGAGCACGCGGCCTGACTACAGATCGTGGAACCTCAGCGACGGAGGCCAAGGCGAGACCACCACAGTAAGGAGTCGCAGGACAAGGCACTGTTTCCGACGAAACTAAAGGAAAGGGGTTGACCTGAGGCCCCTTCTCTATGACCGACGCGTGCCGAAAGGTCCCTGCTCCCTGAACATGATTATGGACTCGCCTGTCTAAAATTTTCCGTTTCCCTGGTCTGTTCCCGACCTGGCCCTGCTCCATCCCCTCCTCCTCCGACCTGCCATAAGGACTATTCACCCACACACCCTCCCTCCACCTGAACTTTCAAAATCCTCTAAATCCTACTGTGCCATCCAGAGAAGGGTATTTCCTGCGTCAAAGAGGAGGGAGCCCCGACTAAGTAGACCATGAACTGTGTTAAATCTCAGAACACGTGACCTAAAAACACCACCAAGGGTCACCCCAAAGAAAAGCTAAACGAAGCATGTGGTTCTGCCCGGTACCAAGCACCTTGAAGATGATGGAAGCAACAGGAAATACCCACCACAGGAACCCAAGAACAGACAGACTCCACAACTCAAAGACAATTGCACCCTTCGTCACAATCCTTTTTCCGTCTCCTTCTAACGACCACTCTCTGGATTAATGGAAGAAAATGCATCTGCTCCAAAACCGTAACGCATTTCTCCCATGAGGTCTGGCGAAACAATACAAAAGGCACTCTCCTGCCCGCAGACCTCCAACGGCTCAACCCACATGGACATTCCTGCTAACGAACGAATTGTAATACAGGTGTTCAACAGTGCCAACAGAAGACGACAAAGAATGCTGAGAACTGACTAATAATGGTCCACGACCATACGACACTGGGAACACTGATTATTGTTTTTACTATGTCTCATTTCTCTCCCAACCACCATTGAATTGACTATGCTCCAACCGAGTACAAAAGGAACCTACTTACGTAGTAACCTATCGGCTCCTATTCCTAATGATTACAAGCATCTATGATCTGTACCCAATGCTCTCACTGCATAATTTTTGTCTGATATTGCATTACTATGACTTTCCTGCAACAGATCTTAACGATGAGCCCGCCCATTGGATGAAAAGATTTTAAAAATGTGATGTTTCCCTTCACCTGGGTTATCACTTCCTTACTTATGACCACAACGGTAGACATAGATAGGAAATAGGCCAGCAAGATGTCTTAGAAATGTTAAAGGGAGGACTGTGGAAAATTAATACGTTTTGATGAACATTATCTGCGCCATCTTCCCTTTTGCCCCGATGCCACACTCTCTGTCGTACACACCCACCACTTTAGCTGTCTTGACCAGACCCACCCTCTACACACCCCTGACCCCCGGCACGGCTTTTCACCTACACAAGCACCCCCACGCACTGATCACTCCTGCTTTCACGTGTCTTGCGCGTAAGCGGCAGCCATTTCGAGCACCATGGCCCCTCTGCCCCTCGCTGATGGCCAGCGCGTCTCTCGCTCTCCTATCCCCGCAAGCATCCCCCGCACGCTGACAACCCCCTCGCTCTCACATGCCTTGGGTCATAAACCCCTCTTCAGCGCAGCTCTGCCACTGAATCCCATCCTGTTCCCAGCGCGACACCTAACTTCATTCCTTTCATAGTCTCAGGCCCTTTGATGCAAACCCCCTTTTTCCTGTGTGCCCGTCTGTCTTCCTTGTTCCCAAGCCTCCACCTGGCCCTGCGGATACTGTTTATTACCCCGTACAGTAGGAAGCCTCCCCTCCCCATCAAAAGACCCTCGAGCTGATCAAAACCCCCACCCCTCGAGATCCGATCAAACCCCACACATTCCGTGAATCAGCGGAATGTCCTGCTGCGCGATAATCACCACCTGTTGTGATCGGGGTGAGGAATCCAACTGTAAATGTATGTGGGAACGGGCCTGACGGGGAGATTCCGAGGATGTTCTTTCACATATCAAAGTGTTGCAAGAATGTGTTACGTGCAATAAAGATCATAAACCTGTGTATAAGAGGCCAGGCCTCAGAGATGCGGTTAGAGCACCTCGTGACGATACTTGCTGTCTGAATTGATGTGTTCTCCTCCGGAGAGAATAAACCCTCGTTTCCTGCCTTTCAGTCTCCAGCGCCTGCTTCTTCATTGATTAATATTGGTGGGTCATAGAGGCGATACCGCCGGGCAACACAAAAGGGTCTTTGGTTACTGGTTGTCTTTGCACCCTTTTTACACTGAAGCCAGCAATTTGCCGGCTTTGCGGGGACGGGGAGGAGGATATTGTGCATCTGCTAACCATGTGCAAGACCTTGATACAGGAACGTCAGATCTTGCTAAGACCACTCTTCAACAATAAACACATTCAGACTTGTAGATAAGCAGTGTTAGCATGCTTCTCCGGCAAGGATGTCCAACTGAGCTGTTGTCTGGTGAAATACCTATGCGTGGCCGAACTGAGCATAAAAAGACAGGCCAACCAGCTTTCAGCCTGCACAATGGCCGAAAGGACCAAAGCACTTTGTTCCAACGCTCTTAAGAAGGACCCCTCACTGCTCCCTTAATGGAAACATCAGCAACATTAAAGAATGATATACCATGTACTCTAAAAAGGACTCGCTCCAGGCAGTTTGTTCTATACAAATATCCTTTACACTGATTACTTTCTCTCTCTCAAATAATCAATGATCTATAATGTATGATTTTACTTTACCGCAACATCTTGCACTCAGCTGCTCTGCAGTTAGTATCCAATGATCTCTAACGAATGCATTGCTTCAGTCTATAGCAAAATCTCTGTAAACTGCAACTTTGCACTTAGCACTTTACTTTGTTGCAAGCCAAGTTGCATACCTACGCTCTTCTCTAAAATCTCACATTGGACTTTGCCTTGCGCTGTTCAAATTTTCACTTGGTTCATATTTTATCTAAATTTTATTGTGTTTTAATGGTGATCTATTTTATTTTGTTACATTGAATGTATTGGTTTAAATTAACTGTACAATAAACTTAACCTAACCTAAACATACCACATCAGTATCTAGGGGCCCTAATCCGACCAGCTTATAGTGCCTTACTTGTGCTCCTAACCTTTCCAGAGAGACAAGTGATTTGACACCCCAGAACACAATATACCTGCCCCTCTGATGGATCGCGGTAGCAGGTCAACCCCTTCGTCTTCTCACTCGTACTTGTTCACAATGAATAGAAAAGAGACACAAGGAAAGTATACAATGTTTATTTGAAACTATTGTGCTCTATTCTGCAATAATTGTGCTACAGCTAGCAAAGATATACAGGTCAGTAAAAAAGTTAGCATGATTAGGAGACCATATATGATAAAAAGCCCTGTCATATTATCTGAAAGATTTGCCTAAACCCACCCTCACTACAAAAAGTAAGTGATGTTAGATCTCTGGTCTTAGTGGTGGAACCCATACCTTAGTATACATAAATAGTTGCTCTACATCCTAGCTGACACAGTTCTCTCATCTCAGGACTTTGCTCTGCCTGCAAATCTCCTCTGTGTGTGTGTAGAACGACAAGTCCTGGAGCAGTGCTGCTTGACCTTGCCTAGGTTGTGCAGACAAAATCCCAGGAAAAGGACAAAATACAAAAACATGTGCTAACTATATTTGAAAATCTAATGTGGCACAAGAACAATCTTGCGCTTTGGCAACGTGTGCAAAGCAAAAGCAGCCTACAACGTGCATAGTTAAGCTAACATAGGTAGAATGATAATGTCCATGTAGGAAAGACATGACAATGGCTGAAAGTAAAAAAAAAGTGATATGATGTAGTCAATGCTGGCCTTGTCTATTAAAATAAGTTTTTCTCTGCAAACCTGGAGAGCCTTCCTAGTGCATAGAAGGAATGGCCTACTATTTTTAGAAACCAGGCTAGATGCCCGATTGCAACTGAGCAGCAATGAAAAAAACTGTAGACCAGAATGACCATACAGTAGTCCAGGCTTAGTAGCCCGGAGAAGAGCAAAAGCAAACAAGCTGGAACTGGAGAATGCACAGAATCCATGGAGTTCAATAAGCGAGTAATCAAGAAGGAACAATTGTGAAGCAACTGGACTTAAATGGATTTCCCTTTTATAGGATGAGATGTAATTCGACCATTTTGGACTGGGCATGGAAAAGGTGCAAACATTCAAATAAAATTAACCCAACATTATAGCCAATTTGGTATTTTGCATGATAAGAAAGAACAAAAATGATTGGAAGAGGAAAGCTGTGGTAGCTGTGCCTAACCGAACCTGCGGAAGAGTGGACCATGGCATATCCTGGTAAAGGGAAAACCCTTACCCTTACAGTTTTTTTTTACTTTCAATCATCCTGCACAGCAGCCGTGCTGCTGTACAACATGGAAAATCAAAAACTGACAAAGTCATTAGATCTTGCATAGGCGAGACGTACTGGCTTTGCCAATGTTTAGGGAAAAAAGCGATATGAAAGGGGGCTATGCAAGCAACAATGGGGGAGGAGCAATGCTGGAGGAGTGAGTGAATGGGGCAAGCAATGATGATTGGCGGGGACAGACAAGCGGGGACTGGCAAGCAATGACAAAAGGGCGGGCAAGCAATGAATGCAGAGCGCCTTGTGTGGTAGAGTGGAAATAGCCTGCAAACACATGCTCTCTTAGGGAGTGATACAACTTAAATTTTAAAAAATATCTCCAGAACTGTGCAGCCAGTGAAAGTACACAGGCCTCCAACATGAAGCCGTCCTGGGTCCACGCTCGCTCGTAGAGACAAACACACAAAGAGAAAGTGAAGCCAGCACTTGCTGACCAATACAAAGCAAAGAAATAATAGTGACGATGAAGACAACCTATGGTAAGTAATGGGTGAGCTCTAAGTCCTTTTAAAGATTTTATTAAGTTAACAAAAGGTCTTGCAAGAGACAGCAAATGTGCTGTCTCAGGAGTTACTTGATACGAGTAGTTAGTTAGTTAGTTAAAATCAATCAATCAATCAATTAGGGATTTGCAAAGCACACTACTAACCTGTGCGGGTCTCAAGATGATGGGAGTAAGGGGGGAAAAATGTGCAGCTCCAGCTCATCCGAAGAGCCAGGTCTTGAGGCTCTTGCTGAATGCTTGCAGTGTGGGGGTTCGTCTGATGCTGAGGGGGAGTTTGTTCCATTTCTTGTCTGAGATGTAGAAGAAGTATCTTCCTCCCATTCTGGCTCTGCAGGAGTGGGGTAATTTGGCCAGTGCAAAGTCGGCGGAGCAGAGGTTTCTCTTGAGGGTATAGAAATAGATTTCATTGAGGTATTGGGGTCCGGTGTTGGGGAGGGCTTTGTAGGCGTTTGTGAGCAGCTTGAAAGTTACTTTATTTTATGGGGAGCTGGCGGAGGTCTCGTAGGTGCTGGATGATGTGGACTTGTTGTGGGATGCTGAGGATGAGTCTCGCTGTGGCCTTCTGGAAGGTCTGGTGTTTCTGGGGGCGGGAATTTATGATTACGGTGTAGAGGGCGTTCCGGTAGGCCAGTCTCCTGGTTATGAGTGCATGGGTGACAGCCTTTCTGGATTTGTGGGATCCATTTGAAGGTCTTGCGGAGTATATGGAGGGTGTTGAAGCAAGTGGAGCATACGGTGTTGATCTGTTGGCTCATGGTGAGGGAGGAGTCTAGTATGTTGCTGATGTTCAGGGGTGGTCCGTGGGTGTGGGAGGGTTGCTAGAAGTGAGGGCCACCAGGTGTCATCCCACGTGAGGGGGGTGGATCCGAGGATGAGGACCTCCATTTTCTGCAAGTTTAGCTTCAGACAGCTGCTGCTCATCCAGGATGCAACACCCTTCATTCCTTCAAGGAAACAGTGTCTGGTGATGTTGGGTTCCTTGGTGAGGGAGAGGATGTGCTGGGTGTCATCGGCGTGGGATACTATGCTGAGTCTGTGTTTTCTGATGATGGTTGCGAGTGGGGCCATGTATATGTTGAAAAGCATGGGGCTGAGGGAGGATCCTTGGGGTACTCCACATTTGATCTCTGTGGGTTTGGAGAGGAAGGGCAGGAGTCTGATTCTTTGAGTTCAGCCTCGAGGAAGGAGCGGATCCAGTCCAGGGCAGTTCCCTGTATACAAGCATCATGGAGCCTGGCAGCTAGTGTGCGGTGGGAGACGTTGTTGAACGCTGCTGAGAGGTCCAGTAGAATAAGGGCTGCTGTGTGGCCTTGGTTGAGGAGAGAGCAGATGTTGTCCGTGGTGGCTAGGAGGGTGGTCTTGGTGCTGTGGTTGCTGCAGAATCCAGATTGAGAAGTGTTGAGGATCGAGTTGGATTCTACAAAGTTTGTGAGCTCAGGTTGATCTTTTCAGTGACTTTGGTAGCGAAGTGGAGGAGAGAGATGGGTCCATAGTTCTTGGAGTCCATGGGGTCTGTGGAGGGCTTCTTGAGAAGGGGGTTTGACTTCTGCACGTTTCCAGTCATCGGGGAATGTGCCAGTTTCGAAGGTGCAGTTAATTGTATGTCGTAGTTCAGGTGCTATGGTGGAGGCGGCCCTGTGGAAGATGTGCGGGGGACATGGTAGGTGAGAGCTCTGGAGTGTATGCTCCTCCTGGTGTTTGTGGCAGCTTCTTTGGTGACAGAGGTACAGGACGTGATGGTCGGCTGGGTGGTGTTTTTGGTGGCCAGTGTAGGGTTGGTGGCTCTGTTTGTTGAAGTTGCCATGGAGAGTCCTGATCTTGTGATGGAAGAAGTAGCTGAGTTTGTTGCAGAGGTCCTGGGAGGGGGGATGTCAGAGGTTTAGCTCAGTGGTTTGGTGCGTTCTTGTATGATGTTGAAGAGTTCCTTGGAGCTGCGGGAGTTGGAGAGGATTCTCCAAAATCAGTATCAGTATATCAAATACAAAGTCAAATGATAGGTTGTCATCAACTCAGCCTTCATAAAATGGACAAAAATTCTGAAAATCAAAAATATACTTAGTGAATAATTGAATACCAGTCTGGCATGGGAACTGCTCAGTATGAAAGCAAGGAAAGGTCAGAAAACAATATCCAAGTATACAGTGAGCAAGAGGTTCAACATGAAGTCTGCCTCTGAGCAATAAGCAAATAACTTTGGTAGACATCCCAGAAAAAGCATTTTTTATCATTTCAGAGGAGTGAAAAAAATGCTCTTGACATAACATGAGGTAGTAGCTTAGCTCTATACTAATAAAGTCACACAACCTGAACCAATCAACTTTGTAGAAATATTGGGCCAGATGTATGTTAATAGCATTTTGCGATTCCCTAATTGCGAATAACAAGGACTGGCAATTAGGAAATCGCAAAATACAATATATGAAGATGTATAGTACACCTTTTGCGATTCCTAGGGGGTCGCAAATGACCTAACGCATGAATATTAATGAGGTATGTCACAATTTGCGACCCCCTAGGAATCGCAAAAATCACGGGGATGTTGGCCTGCTGATAGCAGTAGACCACCATGTCTGTGATTGCTTTTCAATAAAGCAATCTTTTGTTTTTTGTAAAGCAGTCCCTTTTCCTTAAAGGAAAACGAGATGCTTTACCAAACGAAAAATGAAAAGTTATCTTTTCATATTTTAAGAGCAGGCAGTGGTCTGTGGAACCCCTGCCTGCTCTTAAAAATGGTTTTACCAAACATTCACAAGGGACCCCTTCTCATTTGTGAATGGGTTACCACCTACTTGAAGAAGGTGGTAACATGCAAATGTTTTGTGACTGAAATACCGATGCAATTCGGTATTAGGAAGGAATGCCCTAAACACGCCCCTTACTAATTCCGCATCGCAAACCCATTTTGCAATTCCGTAACAGGCTACCGAATTGCAAAATTAGGTCTGCTGCATCGGAAAGGCAATTTTTCTATTCGCAAACGGGTAGATTCTATTAATCTGCCCGTTTGCGAATGCAAAAACGCTTGATACATCTGCCCCTATGTTTCTTTAAACAGGCTACTCTATAGGCAGCCTAAATTCTTAAAATGTAATTATTCCACTAAGCTTACATACAAAGCTAATGCATTGCACTGCAAAGTTTAAACCATTCAAAGGAATAAACATAGAGTTGTGGTTGCAGACAGCAACAGCACGGTCTGATTGAATCAGCATGTATTGCTACCGCAGTTAGTGGCTGTTTACTTACATACTAGGTGGCAGATTTATGAGTTCTGGCGCATCTCTGCAAATCAGCAGGGATGCGCCAGAACTGATGCGTCACGCAATTCCCTCCTTGCGGCACCACAGATGCGCCACATTTACAATGCGGCGCATCATGGTGCAAGGAAGGGCAGATGCGTGACGCATCTTGTGGTGTACGGGCGGCGCATTGCTGGAGTAGCGTCGCAAGTGCGACGCAACTCCTGCAATGTACAGAGGCCACCCATACATAATGTGGTGCGTCACTCCTTACGCCTGCTTCAAGCAGGCGTAAGGATTTGACCCAGCAGCGTCGTAAAACTGACTCAGTGAAATCTTGTAGATTTCACTGCGTCAGTCTTACAGGGGCTTTCCTACGAGGGAACGCCCACCATGCGACAGAACGCCCACATGAAACCTGACGCAGGTTTCATGTGGCGCAGGGCTTTACAACGTGACGCATCTGCCTAGATGCGTCACGTTGTAAATAGGTCGCAGGGATGCACCACGTTTCCGCGCCATTGCGTGACGCAACAGCAGCGTAAACGTGGCGCAAGTCCAATGTAAATCTGCCCCTAGGTATTTGTGTAAATGTAATCAAATAATACCCTCATATAGCATGCCACAAGGTTTAATTTAGTCAATAATCAGATCAGTGTTCTGACAGAAGAGAAATATGTTCAATTCCTGTAGGTCTTTTCAGAGCAAATAACCTTGAATACCAATGTTGTGTTAACCTAAGTTTCAAAGGTAAGGTGCAGTCCAATTTAACAGAGAAACATCTTTCCTATGGCACCTCAAAACGAGTTTTGTAATTAGACCTCTGGGATCGTATCATGATGGGTTTCTCTGGCTCAGTGTCTGTTTTATGTGCTTGTGTTGTGTAAAGTAAATTCATTTTAAGGCACCAGATCTCAGAAAGAGACCTTTCTCAGGTTTCTATGTCAGCAAAGCCCATTATGATATGGCCACAGGGCTCCCTGCCTATATGGCTGACAACTGCAGCTAGGGCATCATCATGCTAAAGACATATGTCCTGATTACGAGTGTAGGTGTTATTTATCGCCTCTGTTATATAACAATGCCATGGGGTAGGTAATTTATTGGGTGCAATGAATAACAACTAATATGAGTTCATGGGGAATAACATGCAGATTATGGTGTTTAATTCACCACGATACGCATGGTACAGTAAACACAATGAAAATGTTTTCTCCTGTTAAATGTCAGCAGGTTTGATTGCCCGATGTTTAACAAAGGTTAAATTATTTGACCTATCTGATAATTACCGGATGTGTTAAATACCTTCAAACTTGCATTTCTGACACATGCGTAAACTCTGTTTACGCATGGGCTGCAATATTACAAGCAATTCATAATCAGGCCAAAGAAGTGAAATTAGGAAAAAAACTATGATATGAAAAGCAACCGCAAATCACCATTTATGCACACATGTCCTGAAATGACATCCCAAATTGATCAGGATTTTCCCAGCCCAGAAGCAATTTAGCAAAGAGCTGAAGACACACCACTTTAAAGAACACTACATCACCATGCAGCAACAGTACCCTCGCAATGTTAAAAGTTTGCTACCTATGTAATCATATTTTGACTGTATATTTGCCTTTGACTCTGTATTGTGCTCTGCCGTCTTCTGGCTAGGTTTGTGCTTTACAAAAGCCACAAACATACATACAAATGTAGGTACTCAGGAGTTTTAATTAGGAGTGAGTGGAACTCAGGGATTTGTGCCATGTATGGAGATATGTACAGAAAGGTAATCAAATATCCTTGGGATGGGAGGTGAGGGGCTAAATGCGGGCATGGTCTTCACCAATATTCTCACACTGACTCATGCTCCCCAGCCACTCCAGGGGAGTAGGCGACTCTGGAGCACAGCACTTCATACATGGATCAGATCTGGTGTGATGAAATTTGACAAAATCGAGTGGGGGGGGGGAAGTAGCAGTGGTGTACACATTTAAAATATAATTAATTGTGCTTGTGGCTGAAAGAGATACATTGAATTTGCATATATCAATACGTCCAGATCTTATCAGTGAGTGGCAACCCCAGATCTGTTGCCCAGACATCTCGCACCCGTGCAGTGGTATCTGGTTTCAGGGCAACACATGAACCGTATACTGTAGATGTCATATGGTCGCCGTCTGTGTGGGTGATTGCTATCGTCAGAGGTGGGAAATCCTCAGGGGGCAGTGGACAGGAGGGTTAAGTTGAGGGCAATGTGTAAGGTATTTATGCAGCACATAAAACACCAGGAAAGTAAACAGACAAAGCAGGAAAAATCCCAGAACAATAGAGTAAAATGTTATTTGCCATCAAAATTCAAAATATCCAATCAGTAGACGTGGAGATATGCACTTTCAACATTTTAAAGTAAGTATAGTGCCTAATACCACAAAGCACCAATTGTGGCGATGGAGGAAAACACAGAGGCCAAGCCTGGGCCCAGTGCACACAGTTAAGGTATCGCAGTGCAAGTAGGATAGTGCCTCAATATTTAAATCAGTTCCAGGTCTGTTCTGTAGGAGACCTTGGTGCTAAATCTAAATGTCCTTGCATTTTTCTATGAATTTCAATAAGGAGGCCTCTTCTTTGCCCATACTGTCGATCATGTATCACCCCTTGCTCCACATGTAGAACATTTCATTGTGTGGAACAAAATTTCTGCAAGAGCCTTAGTAGCACAGGATGCAATGAGGTGAGATCCTCCTGTACCAGGCAGACCGGACTGATGTTACTTCCATGGTGACCTAGATGATTGCTCCTTTGTTGAGAGCAGGGAAACTAGGTTGTCCCCCTGCTACTCCAGAACACTGACTTAGGATTGGTTCGTTAAGTGGAAATGTATATGGAGAAGCCTTCTAAAATCTTCTTTCATGTTGTTATTGTGTGCTCTTTAGAATAGCATCTCAGACCCTAGCCTGACTTTCTATGAGAGAAGATTTCTTCGCGACTCTGCTGATTTTCCATGCCCAGCGTGTTGAGCTTCATGCTTGAGCACTCATGCTTTTTCCCTTGAACATTAAACTTGGTTTATCTGATGCTGACACTTCCCCAATAGACATTTTCCTTTCCATTTTTGATATTTTATTTAGAATAGGGAAGTTCCTTTATAGAACAGGTTTGGTTGATATTTTGCTTGTTGAATTTGATTCTATTTTGCATCTTCTTCCTGATAATATACAACTTCCTATTTCATAATAATTTAAATATGTATGCTCTCACAATAAAATGTCTTCAATTTTGCTGACTGATTTAACTTACAACCTGAACTAAATTGTTAACAAAACCCATAGTGTTTGGACAATAGCCTCTGTGTCCTTCCTGTGCAGCTGCATTGGTTTTACTGTACTTGAAATGTATAGCCAATGTTACCTCCTTTCTTACACTTCAACAATCAAAGGGCTATACGACCAATGTGGAATTCTCTTTGATGATTTTACTAAGAGATTGAGATTCAGAAATCCTGTTCTATCACTTTGGATGAATAGGTCTTTCTAAATATCTCCTCCAACTTTTCTATCTGCTCTGGCAACTTTCCATTGCATACTGACATGCCATACAGGCTCCACACCTTCCATTATCACAGCGCTTAGATCTAGTTTGAGTTTACTTTAAACTGTTCCTTTTCCTGCAGACCTGTTGGTTATGAGGAAATCTCTCCCACACATGCTTGACTCTTATCATTGCTGTCCCAGTGATATGGCACACGTCCCACATATCTTCTTAGTTTAGCCTCATCTTTCTCAAATATTGAGTTTCTTTTCTCCAATATTTGATACTACTGCTTGACATATCTGTTTGCCAGCCAGTAAGATCTTGCAACAATACATACTCAAATAAATCTAATTTTTACAATTTAAACAAACATTAGCAATTCTTTAGGAGAGACTTGATGTGAATTGTGTTTTACCTTTCCATAGTGCAATTTATGAATTTGATATTTTTTAAAACTTTGAAGTTTTTCCAGTAGGTCACTCATTTCCTTGGAAATTTCTCCTCCTGCAAGACTCCAACATTCATCTTCTATTACTGAAAACCTAAAGAAAACAAGCGCGGTACAGTTATTAATACTTTTCATAGTTAAGGCAAGATTCTATGAAATAATGACATTTGAAAATATCACTACACTGCACTCTCATTAGCAAATATGATATATTCAGTCACATATTTGTGATTGCATGCTCATCTTTACTCATACCAGTAACAACACTAACAACAAAATTAATAATGCAATATTACCAACTGCATAGTTCACAAAAGTAGTCTCTTTGATTAGTCACATTATCGAGTAAAAAATTGAAGATCTTTATTGGCATACGTCTACTCCATCACTTTAATTTGTTAATAGTGGAAACATAGGTTTCTACAAAACCACCCCTTTGACCAATCTTTCTCTGGATGCACAACCACAGTCTGGAAAATATGTCCACACCACCTCCTCTCTGCACACCTTCAAAAAGAACCAAATGTCTAATTTAGAGTTTGGCAGATGTGGACGGGCCATTAACCTCTTAAGCGCTGCGCCTATACCAGCGGCCGACGGCACCACTACCTCGGGAGTGCTGCCGTCAGCCGTTGGACGTTCCAACTGCACCTGCGCAATGGAACGTTCAGCACTGGAGCTGGACGTTCCAAAGCAGCTAAGGTGTTAAACATCCTCTGTTTATCTATCCACTTCCATGGAGGTCTGTCTGTCATATTTGTTAAGGTATGATAGTTTGACAAATACAAGTCTGTCAACTCCATTGCCTCTGCCACCCTTTCCTTACTCCATCAACTGCGATATACTCTAAAACACGACAGAGGGAGCAATGGAAAATTACTTCTCCATCCGCCATATTTAGTGTGTAATTTCAGCCGAAGGAAAAAATGATGGGACCTACTCCACGCCTGTATTGGGATATAAATAGCCAAACCCTGCCTGCAACAACAACAAAAACTACTCTATCAAGATTCCTGCTACATAAGCCCTGGGCCTCTATCTGATGGCAGTAGATGAACAACAACACAATGCACAGCAAAATAAAAGGTAAGTACAATTTAATAAACTATTTGAAATGCCCCTTATTAACTACCAATGGTACGAATATAACGTGCATGTGCAGCAAACTATATTTAAAAACTGTGTACCCTGTCTCTCTAGTCACAAGCCTCACTGCATACCCATATCAAATACTCATTTGATACATTTTTATTACCCCCAACACTCAGGTTAGTAGTGAATGAACATATTTATAAAACTAGATGGTCAGACAAACATAACAGTCTATAATTCAGCAGTTTAACATTTTCATGAAATAAATGTATACTAATAGTATCTCCAAATTAGTTTTTAAATAAAACACACAATTATTCTGAGCCTACCCATAATCCCACTTACCGCACTCTCCGCAATCATTTGATGCAAATATGTACCCCAAGTAAATATTTCTACAACCCAATCATTGCTATGTTCTGTTTTTTAATGTTACTCATAACATCAAGAGCAGGATACAAACTCCCATGCCAGACATTATACTCATATACTTAAAGTAGATGTAAACATACATAATGTATAATATTGACTGTATGTGAATCACAATATCTGAAAATATTCTTACATTTCACCATAAAAAAGACACATTTAAATGTATTCATACAAACACCTGCTCCGAATGCCAAACAAGCAAAGCCCTCAAAACAAATGTTCTACTTCCTTTAACACACGTGATAAATAACTATATCTTACACAATTCAACACAAAGGAAATACAAAGACCTGAAAATGGAAGTTAATGGCTAATATAAGTAACATATTGTAATATGTAATCACAGATAGCAAACATTAAAGCTTTTTCATACAATAATTATATTTACAAGTAAACAACAGACACAAAATGTTCATGTATAACTTTTATTAAAATTAAATAAAGAGGAACAATAAAAATCTTCTTCCTCTGGGAAAATCTTCTTCCTCTGGGTTCATAAAAGGATGTTTACCAAAAAATGAATAGAAAGCAAAATGTGGAGTAGGGGAAGAAAAACATAGTTTCATATAACATTGTTATATGTAGGCTCCGCTTCGATCCACGTCAGAGAGGTAGGGACCTCCTCAAGGAGCTCTGCATCCTTCTGGAGACGAAAGAGCACCAACTTTTTAGGCCTTATTTTGGAGTGGCTTGGCTAGGGGTTCCTGGGGAAAAATGTTTATGGGAACTGTGAGGTTTCAGGGTATGGGAGTCTTTTAGTGTAGAAGATGATAAATGGACAAGACGAATAGTAGAGCGAGAGGTGGAGGAACTGGGTTAGAGGGAGAAATTGGTTGGGCTTGGGAAGGAGTAAAGGCTTTAAATGAGATCAGGGTTTACAATGGGGGTAGATGAAGGGATGGGGCAGGTGTTCATGAAACACTGGTAACATAGGAGGCACTAGCAGAGACAGAACTTCTCTGTGTGGCAGGTAGGGCAGAGCACATGTCATGAAGGATGTCAAGTACTTGACACAGTTGCAAAATGACACCTTGAATGGCTCAAGTGGCCTATGATAATTCAGCATCTACCAAGAGGGGCCTACCAGAGTAAGAGTCCTGCGATTTTGATGTTGTAGTGGCCTCCTTGCCAGCCCGATCATTTTCATAGCCACTAAGTCCATCGTAGTTGTTAGTTCCACCTTTAGACTCCCGTTGACCCCCTTGCTGGTCCCCAGAGGCATCAATCTTCAGCATAAACACATTAAGCACACATTTGCAGTGCACCACAGTAACACTATTTAGGTATATACATCACCTCAGTACACCCATAAAGGGCACGCAGCACCATAGCGTAATCACTGAACTGACCCCAGGCCAACCGGCCTTTTACTGGGGTTCAAACGTCCTATGTCCAACCTATCCATCATCTAGTCTTATAAACTCCCGCGAGTTAAACATGGTTGAATATAATATTATGATTATATTTTTCATCAGCTTCTGTAATAAAAGTTTTTCCGTTTTTTCTTTTATTTTCATAAACGATTGAATCTACTTTCTACTAGATACACAGTTATATCACTTTATCTCTGTTGAACCTTTGTATTAGTCCCCTTTTTCTTTCTATACTCTCAGATCATAGCCCCTCTTCTATAGTCCGGACCATACGTTCACATACGCACCATTCTAGTGCCGTTCCGATTCACCCTGAGTCCTTTCTTTATGACTATACACGCAACACGTGGTCTCCCTGCCACGCGATAAAAGGCGTGGTAAAACCATATGTCGGTTACACCTTTCCGCTTCCTGGCTGCAGAAACGCCGTCACGCACTCGAACCGAGAGTCACAGCTGGCCGCATCTATCATCAGTTTCGGTAAGCTCGCTTATCTGACGCCGCTAAGAATCTCCACGGTAGCAAAGGAAACTCAATATATTTATTCCCTTCCTCCGTGCTTGTTATATATTTTGCAGAACACAATGAATTACAAACTGCCTTTGACCCCTGACTCTCGGAAAATCCTTTCAAGAGCATATTAGGTAAATCGTAGTTGTCTCATTTCCAATATGTGTATTTTTAGACATGTGGCCACTGTTGTTAGATCTTTTTCTACAATCATAGGGTTCGGATTCTCCCATAATATGCCAGCTAGAAGCACATAATTTAATATTATCCATCTAGACTTTGCATCATGTGTTTTCTGCGCTATTTATATCATCTGCTAGGAGGCATTACTTACTTTTTAGCTGTGACACGTTGGTTGTCTATCTATTTCAGGAATCCTCCTGAGCACCTTTTCTTGAGCCTTTGAACCTGTACTGAATAATCGCCTGTGCTCAACATTACCGTGCTGTATATTCAACCCGGTTAATATTTACTATATGGGATCACCATCATGCCCGTCACTTAGGTAATCTGGGAATTATCCTGCTTAATCATTTATTGTCTTTTTGAACATCTATGACATGCCCATATTTATACTGCATATTTGTCACGTTTCAGCCCTTTTTAAAATACCTACAAGGAAACTGACATCCTATCATACCACATTATATCACGTCGGTGGAATCTTAATCTTCAAGGTACACCCTTTTTCTGTGTTTATAGCAGCTTGCCGGCATGAAGGAATCATAGTGTATGTCAATCTTTATGGGTTCCCTGTTTCCTTTTTTCTCCTAAATAGATATCATTTCTAAAGTCATTTCCGAAAGGACGTGTAGGCTTTCTTGCAACCTACTTTAGGTAAGCTAACTGCATTGGTCATGTTATATGTATAGCAGACTTGTGCCAATAACTACTTCACGTTATTTTATTTCATTCTCATGCGTCCTTTCCTGTTTTTGTATATAACAATTCATGTATAATTGTCCATCTATCTAAATGGAGAGATATATATAATCATATGTCAGCTAGACATACTCCTCTATTAAGTATAAATCAGTGTATTATTTAGTTTGTTTTATCCTAGGCCTTAGCAAAATATCAATACATTTCTATATCAACCTCAATGGGAATCTAAGTGATATGTACGATGGGTCTTACATCAGGTATTATACAAGTGAATCAGATTCATCATTATTTTGTATACAATTTCAGGAAATATATGTTTAGTTAACCTATGGACTGTTTTGACCTGATATGTGTATGAAGGTATATATTTGGGATATTACTGCATTTATCAGCAAGGAACTAGAAACCTGAGGAATGTACATAGGCCACTGTCTCACATAAGTCTTTCACAATGTTATGTACTGTATTGTTTGACTGTAGACAATTCGTTTTTTATACTTCCTTATGACATGTTGTTTGTTTAATGCCACTTATGTAAAATATGTATGAATGCCTGACTCTCACTCACATTGCTTTTAATATTTCAGTGCAATACTTGGCCACCTGAAGAAGGCTAGCCAGCCGAAACGCGCGTTGTGACCTACCTTGCCATATTGCATTAATCACCTGTTGTGTCCCATGTCTGTCTATTAATGGTTTTTAATCCTTATGAATTATATACAATCTCATGTAGAAATATATTATGAAATGAAAAAAGATACGTTTGTACACAAAGAATATTTTCAAAAAAACGAAAAAAAGAATCTTTCTTACTAAATAAAAATTATATAAAATAATGTTTATACTCTAGTGAGTGGTGAGTTTATCTATTAGTACACATTGATGTTTACATTATTTTGTGGTTCATTATTTTTTTGTTTCCCACTTGACTATAGACCTTTACAAAATTGTCTATGTCCTGCAAATGTCATGGCAAACTAGATGCGCAATGCGTTGGGGGTGGGGGAGTATAACTCACCCTCTCCTCGTCCTGAAATCCAAAGAAAGAATGCCGTGTTGCGGCTTCCCGCACTCCTGCAGTGCAGCGAGTGCAAAAATGAGACCTGGCACTAAATGTGCCACTAAAGCCCTACTCCGGGACTCCTAAATGAAATGGCCGCAAGCTCCACTCCAGGACTTCTAAGACAACAGAATGCCCCCAATCGAATTTAGTACTGGCACTCACTGTGCCTACGGGTCCTTGTTCACCGGGCCCCTATTTGTGCCATCACTGGGCACCAACGATCTCCAAATTTCCAGCCCCACTCACTGGGGTGGTTTGGGGACTGCTCCGGGCTTCTTTTTGGCAGGGGGAAGGCACCGACAATGTGCCTTGACAGGCCCCCCTCCCGGAGCTTCTATTCACTTTTCTTGGTGGTGCGGGATCTCTGCAGGGAGACCGCGAGGCTCCCAACCTTCTTCTTGCTATGCTGCAGTTGTCATGCGACCCGTGGGGCTCCCACCAGCAACCGGGGTCCCGCCTTCTTCTTCTCACAGGCTGCCTGATCGCTGCGGCGCCTGACCGGCAGCTTCCTGTGGCTGGCCCTGCCCACAGTTAGGCACGGGCGCCTGGCTTCCGTTTTCACACGGTGGCTGCTTTCGCCGTTTCTGCTGCAGGAGCCCCCTTCCCAGGCTTCCATGGGCAGTGCTTGGATTGGGCAAGGTGCCCTCCTCTCTTCAGGGCATCAGGAGTGCAGGGTAGGCTTCCGCCGCACTTCAGGATGGCACCAGCATGCGGGGTGGGCTCCTGCTACACTTTAACAGCATGCCAAGGCGGGGTGGGCTCCCGCCTCTAAACACCTACAAATGTGGAGTGGGCTCCCGCTTCTTAATGAGCCCAAATGCGGGGTAGGCTCCCAATGGACTCAACAGCGACACGGGTGAGTTGCCATGTCGGGACCCTCCCTGAAAGTAATAAAGCAGCACAGCGCTGCCAGCCCCACGATCCCTGGGGCACCCTTCGAGCCGAGTGCATCCTCCCAGGACCCCAGGCCAAAATCATCAG
This sequence comes from Lissotriton vulgaris, assembly GCF_964263255.1. Lineage (NCBI taxonomy): Eukaryota > Metazoa > Chordata > Amphibia > Caudata > Salamandridae > Lissotriton > Lissotriton vulgaris. The sequence goes on along the minus strand of NC_141691.1, from coordinate 1,120,130,755 downwards.
GGGCAGTGCTGGGCACAGGCAGGCCAGCATGCAGGGACCCCTAGGAAGCTGTACCTGAATCATGTGGCAGTTTCTCCTTACCCAGAAGTTCTTCGGCCTCACAGCTCCAGATAGGCAGACCACATGGAGTCACAGCCCCTATATTTATATCACATTTCTTTTGTCTGCCCTGGTACAGGGCTTGGGGGAACCAGTCCTACTCCACCCACTTCTCCAAATGCAGAAGCCCTATTCAGCCTAGAGATGACCCACCCTGCCCCTCCTGGAGCCACAAACACCTCACCAGCCCCTGCCACTCCATAACCAGACATGTAATACACATCAGGAAGGCAGACACATAACACAGATAAATTCCAACTTCTAAAAGTGGCATTTCTAAAATAGGTATAATAAATCTGCGCACATCATTGTGCAGAATTTATTATTCCTATTCGAACCATACCAAACTTGACCACGCTGCTCCTCTCATATCAGAAATTACCAATGAAACACTTATCAGGGAATCCCCAATGAATTCCTATGGGAGGGCAGCCTCACAGCAGTGAGAAACCAAAATGGCTGTTTGTCACTACCAGGACATGTCACACACTTAGGTACATGTCCTATCTTTCACCTACAATGCACCCTGCCCATCGGGCTAGCTAGGGCCTACCTTAGGGGTGACTGACATGTAGTAAAAGGGGGGTCACAGGGATTGGTGTCAGTACAACGCCGATTTTTACAACGCATTCCGTTACAACGGAATTTTTACAACGCAGGATCCATTACATCGGATGCCATTACAACGCATGGCATTACATAGCAGATGCTATTACAACGCATGGCATTACATCGTAAGTATAGGTAAGTATATCTTTTTAAAAAAAATGTTATTAAGTTAATTTAATTAATTTAATTTAATTAATTTAATTAAAATACATTTTAAAATAGCCATTAATTTAATTTTATAAAATAATATCTATTTAATAAATGTAATTTTATTAAAAAATGGAAATAATTTAATTTAATTAAAATAATGAAATTAATTTAATGTACATATTTTTATAATTGAAATTAAATTAAATTAATTGAAATAATTTATTTAATTTAATTAATTTAATTTAAAAATGTAATTATTGTAATAAAATTAATTTAATTTATTAAATATATTATAATTAATTTAAAAATGGTAAATATATTTTAATTATCCCTAAACACAAACCTACCCCTGAACCCTACAATACCCCTGTACCCCAAAACCCAAACCCTGCCCTAAAACCTAAAAACACCCCTGTACCCCAAAACCCAAACCCTGCCCTAAAACCTAAAAAGACCTAAAAACACCCCTGTACCCCAAAACCCAAAACCCTGCCCTAAAACCTAAAAACACCCCTGTACCCCAAAACCCTAAACCCTGCTCTAAAACCTAAAAACACCCCTGTACCCCAAAACCCAAACCCTGCCCTAAAACCTAAAAACACCCCTGTACCCCAAAACCCAAACCCTGCCCTAAAACCTAAAAACACCCCTGTACCCCAAAACCCAAACCCTGCCCTAAAACCTAAAAATACCCAAACACCCCAAAACATATACCTCAGTACCCCAAAACATATACTCTTATACTCATACTTATTTAAAAAATAACTTAAATTAATATATTTAATTTATAATATTTAAAAACATAAATAAATATTTTTATTTATAATTAATAATAATTAAATCAATTATATAATATTAAATAAAATAAAAAAAATTATATACTTACCAATACGTACGATGTAATGCCATGCGTTGTAATAGTATCTGCTATGTAATGCCATGCGTTGTAATGGCATCCGATGTAATGGATCCTGCGTTGTAATAGCTGCGTTGTAACAGCATTACGACGTAAAAGTTGCGTTGTAAGTGTAACATACCGGGTCACAGACATGGCACACACTGTAAGGGCCCACGTCAAAGCGGCAGTAACACTGCACACACAAGCCCTGCAATGGCAGAGGCCTGGGACAGGTTTGAAAGGCTACTCTGGTGGGTGGCGCAATCAGCGCTGCAAGTGCACCAGTAGCATTTAATTTATCGGTCCGGGTATTTGAGATACCCTTTATAAGGAACTGACAGGTAAATTAAATATGCCAAACCGGTGTAGACCAATCTTTACCATATTTATCACAGAGAGCACACACACTTTATACTGGACAGCAGTGCTAAAGCGCCCAGAGTCCTAAAACCACCAACACCATGTCAGAAAAAAGGCTAGGTGGAAGGCAAAAAGTTCAGGGATGACCCTGCAAAAAGGAACAAGTCCAACACCAACAATATATGTTGGCCATTCAGTCTACCTTTTACAAGCACATACCTGCCTTCTCTATCAGTATGAACTTCAACCATGGCAAAGGGTGTTCCAGGGCGTACCCAGATGAGAGTGCCCCTAGCAAACAGGGAGTAGTCTGTGGCGTATATTTTACCCCCTCATCTGCGCTGCAACCTAGCAACTTCTACATCATTTATGTGAGTCTCCTGCAAGAGTGCCACGTGTACATTATGCCTTTTAAGATAGGAGTATACTGTGTACCTACGGGAAGGCGTGCAAAAACCCTGGAAATTCCAGGTAAGTATCATGTGACCCATGTCAGAGCTAAAGGAAGTAAACAGCAATGAACAAAACCCCCCACCACCTGGATTCCAGTAAATAGCAGTCAGGTATGCACCATAAGAACTCCATTACCCACCTCATGGACCCCTGTAACAAAAGGGGAAGGGGAAAAACCAAACAAGAAGAGAAGAAACCTCATAAGGGCAACCCCCACAACATTGGGTTGTCGTCCAAACACTACGTACAGCAGCACAGCCGTGTGTCCTACAGGCCCCAAAGAGATGGGGAAAACAGGGGATAGTGTAACCATGCAGGGTACATCATTATGTATCCCCTCAAAACCATCTAGTAACATATCACCATAGTGTATAGTTGGAAAACAAACCCCCCAAAGAGCAAAGGCAATGTCATCCTGCCCACACGGGCCCATACAAACAATATCATTATTGTTCCGAATACCCACTGCAGTTCAAGTAACAGTACCCATGAACGAATGTCCAAAACAGCCACTTTCATACAATACCATCCGCCGTCTGAGGTGTTGCTTCTGGCATTCTCATAGAAACTTTATCAGAAGAATCCGCTATCGAGGAACCCCCATCCCTGGAAGAGTGAAAAGAAGTGTCTGCTTTGTCTTCTAGCCCTACTATGTCTGCTATCTGTTCCGCAATTTGAACCACCTCCTGTTGCTCTCTGCAAATCTGTTCTCGGCCAGGTGCCACCACCGACCCCACAAACCTCCTCCCTGTCCCCACCATCGTGGTCCCCTGTCACCTGCTTCCCCAGGCCATATCGCACCAGTACCTGTGGGTCCCGGGCCAGAGTACTGACTGTACGTCTCCAGCCAGTCCCAAGCATCCTGTGGCGTGTCAAAGAATCTTGATTTCCCATCCAAGACTACATGAAATCTAGCCAGGAACAATAGCGAATAGGAGAGATTAAGCTACTGGAGCTGACTCTTGACTGGTAAGAAGGACCCCAGCTGCTGCTGAACCTTCATTGTATAGTCCGGAATGAACAGCACTGTGGCGTTTTCATATTGAATGCCGTCCAGCTTCATTGTCTCTCGGAGGATGACATTGCGGTCCCGGAAGTGTGGTAGTTTGAAGATAAGCGTGCATGCTCTAGCCCCCGGAGCCGGCTTCCTACCCGGAACCCGATGTGCCCATTCTATAGTGAAGAATGGGGAACATTTAGTGTTTGGCAAAATGGATTTCAGCCAATGTTCCAGGAAGGTAACCACGTCCAGTCCCTCTGCCCCTTCCTACAGCCCAATCAACCGGACTTTATTACTCTGGTAGTGGACTTCCGCATCCTCCATGCTCTCCTTCAGATACCGAATTCGAGCTTCATGTGCATTCAGCTGCTTCTCCTGAAACTCCCTAGCTGGCTTCAAGTCAGCTACCTCCTGCTCTACGGCAGTGACCCGATCCTTCTAGTTTCGGTGGTCAGCATGGAGTAGAGTAAGATCCAGCGCCACCTTGTCCAGCTTGTTTTCCATAGATGTACAAGAACACTCAATGGCTTGTAGGATAGCATCCAGACGGTCATCATGAGTTGTCTGCCCCATCACCTGCAGTGGCGGATCAGCGTTACCGGCGCCCGCAGCTTGGGAGGAGGTCCTCGACCCAGTACCCCTGGAGCATCCCATTCTTCCAGCCACAACTAGTCTCACCTGTTACATCACCAGAGACTCCAGCCGGCTAAAGTATCAGGATGTCACCCCTCTCCAAGTAAGTGGGGCAGTCCAAATGTGTACTGTGGAAATGCACCACCCAGTAGTATCTCCACTGTCGTCGTGTTGCAGGTCCACGGTTTTACGTCCCACCAGGCAGCAATGAAATTATTTGCTCTGACCAAATATTTCAGAGACCCATTATCATAGCTCAACCCCACTGTCTCTGCCCCTGGGCTGTCATTCGTCACCGGCCGTGTCCGTCACTGTCCAGCCAGCAAGCACTGTCCAAGGCCTGATGGAAGGGGGGTTCCCTACTGCACCATTCAACTCTCCACTAATATTCTCCCCAGCAGGGCGCAGTCACAAGCACAATGCTGCACTCTCATCGCTCACTTCCACAGGCATAGCCCAAGATCTCCTCACCGAATCCCATTAACTGGTTCACCAGGGTCTCCTCCCAATCCGGAGTGCATCACCACATCGCTATTGTAGGCCTGTGTACTTCCGCTCCACTCGCCTACTACCACTACAGAAGGATTAACGGTCCAATGCACCACTTCTTATATTTCAGCTCCTGGCTCCCCTTCCAAGCGTATCTCCACCACGTTTTGCCTGCAGCCCCTCCGTGCATCCTAGGCCCTCAAGGGCCTTACTCCACTATAAGCACCTCAGGTCAGTCTGCTGACCTCTTCACTTCATTGCAACAATCGCTGCACACAGGCACATCCTCCAATTAGCCCACTGGCTCCAACTCATCAATGCTCTTGTGCTTTCCTGGGGCTCCACCAGCCCGACCCGGCCACAGCTGGTGAGTACACCGTCTACCAGGGCCCTGCAGGCCACACACCTCACCACTCACCGCGTCTCGTGAGCTGCTTCCCCCGTCCTCCGCTCTGCACCACTCCTCATGGGGGTCACTACACATCCAGGCAGACTGTTTCATCAGCTGGGGCGTGGCTGAAAACAGTTCCAGATCTCTGCCCGTATCAGGCCTCCGCAGCGTACAACTTCCGATCACGCTGCACAGCCAAGACCCACAGGGGCCCTGCAATACTGGCGCAGCCCATGGGCAATCCGTTTACTCCTCCTCACTGCTTGCTTTGTACCAGGCCAGGCCTGACCCAGTCAGATCTGGTGTGCACACTGCCCACTGGAGCTTTACTGGCAGCATGCCCCCCAGGGGGTCAGCTCTCTGTCCTCCACCCTGTGCCTCCTTCCCATGGGAGCACAATTGATAACAGTGGAGACAAATCCGGCAACCTGATCCCAGGCGTAGGCTCAGAGCCCCGCCGATCACGGGTGCAGCCCGCTGGTCTCTCGTCACCTCCCCGCTAGTTGTAGTCAGAGCACCGCATCCCCGTCCTGCTTCTGCCTCTGATGGCCCCCAGGGGTGTCAAGGAAGGATGGCAGTGATTCCAGATAAAAGTGTCGGATTATGAGATTAAATGACCGAGGGTTCCTAGAATGCATTTGCATGCTGCCCCTGCATACCACGCCTCCCTCCTGTTGAGGTGTACCTTCTTCTAGCAGTTCTTTCGCTCCAGCTATATTCCATGAGAGCATATGGATCTTGTCATTCTAGAGTGTGCGTGTTTGTGTTTCCGAGTGTCATTCGCACTTCTTTGCATTAAAGGTGCATGGAAGCCAACTCCATTTACTTAGATTTCTTCCAGTTTTTGCTTTCTGGCCTGTGTCCCCCCTTGTTGATGGAGTGCTGCTTCCTCCATTTGCATTCTGCAGTACAGAATATACCTGTGGCATCTCTTGGGTTTGTGCCAACCATTGGGAGGTGTTATAAATCAGGTTCAGATTACAGTTCAAGGTAGATCTTTATCACCTAAACATATTTAATATTTGTCTGTTCTCAGGCTTCTGATTTTATTTTTAAAACCTGGGCAGTCGACCAGAGCACTATGTTTTGAAGTAATCAAAACCAACATTTTGACACAGAACTACATTTGTCTAGCAGTAGCTTGTAACTAAATCACAAATTAGGGGATCATACGGTTCGGACCAATTTTGACCCCTTCGCTGCAAGGCCTATTCCCTCACTGTGCTATCCCTTTTTTTGGCTGTATGGGCTAATTCATGCTTAAGCCCCTGTAACTGTTTGTCAACATAAAGTATTCATGCCAAATTTGCATCCTTCTCTTCCAATATCCTGAGGATTCTAAAGGTATCCAGGGTTTGGGGACCGTCCTAGAGGGGACCGGGAAATTAACCAAAACACAGCAATTTTTGTTTTTTCTTGGGCAAAATAGGATAAAAGTGATGCAGGAGAAAGCGTCTGTTTTTTCCCTGCAAAAAGTATCAACAAAGGGGTTTTGATGTTCAAATCACCATCTTCCCAGTGTTTAGGAACAGGCAGACTTTTGTCAGAAAATCCACATTTTCTACACAGTTTTGGTATTTTACTGGGGCATAGCCTATTTTTCCCATTTTTGTGCTTTCAACATTCTTACAGTTAGTGGTAGAAATGGGTAGGAAAGCTATAATGGATACTGGACAATTATACATTTCTGAAAAGTAGACAACATTTTGAATTCAGCATGAGGTCATTTGTGTAGATCCTTCAAGGTTTTTCTATAGAAACAAACAGTTGAACTAAAAAAATTTGAAATTGAGTTGAAAAAAAACTGCCATTTGTGCTAACGATTCTACCTGTAACTTTTTCTAAGTATGGCAAATTTTTAATACAATATACTGTTATGTCCACTGGACCCTTTTGGTTGCGGGATATATAGGACTTGTAGGTTCACCATGAACCCGAGGTACCCAGAGCCAATAATTGAGCTGCATCTTGCAATGGTGTACCGGGTTTATAGCAATTCATTTGGTAAAATATAAATAGTGACATATAGGCATCAAGGAAACTTCTATATTTCTGAAATGGGAACAAAATTAAGTGTTTTAGAGCTGTGGTTATTTGCACATCTCGGTAATTATGGGTACCCATACTAGCATGTGAATTAGAGGTCATTTTTCAAAATGACCTCTTTTTCACACATTGTCTTCCATTTGGAAGGCAGAAATGCAAAGAAATTCAATTGGTAATAACACTTGTTCCACTATTCTGTGTTCCCCTAAGTCTCCCAATTAAAATGGCACCTCACTTGTTTGGGTAGGCATAGTGACTGTGTCAGGACATGGCCCAAAACGCAAAGTGGACACATGACATTTTTCCAGTGAAAACTGACCCTTTTTTCGCAATGTGCCAAACTTTGGGTTTTTGAACCAAGCTCAGCCTGAACCTACGGAAACCTAGCAAACTGGTACATTTTTTAAACCTAGACAGCCTTGGAAATCCAGGATAGGTTGACTTGTGAGGCTCTCACCAGGTTCTGTTAACCAGAATCCCTTGAATCCCTTGCAAACCTTGTAAAACAAACACATTTCCATCACATTTCTGTGATAGAAAGTTCCGGAAGCTGTGCAGAGCCACAAACTTCCACCCACCCAGCATTTGCCCAAGTATCCCAATTAAAATGGTTCCTCACTTGTGTGGGTGGGCCTAGTGCCCATGACATGAAATAGCCAAAAACGCAACATGGACACCACAATTTTCCCAGAGAAAACAACGTTTTTTTGCAATGTGTCTCGCTGTGGATTTGGGACCCTAGCTCAGCCGGCACCTACAGAAACCAAGCAACCTATACCTTTTTTAAAACTAGACACACAGGGAACTCCAGGATGTGGTGAATGTTAAGGTTCTCACTTGGTTCTGTTGCACAGAATCCCATTGCAATCCTCAATCTTAGTGAAAAATACACATTTTACTCACATTTCTGTGATGGAAAGTTCTCATACCAGTGGGGAGCCACAAACTTCCAGCCTCCCAGCATTCCACTCAGTCTCCCGATAAAAATGGTACCTCACATGTGTGGGTAGGCCTAACACCCGCAACAGGAAACAGCACAAAACGCAATGTGGACACATCACATTTTTCAGTTGCAATCAGACACTTTTTTTTGCAATGCGCTAGCTGTGAATTTGGGACCCAAGCTCAGCCAACACCTAGGGAAACCAAAAAAAGCCATACATTTTTGAAACCTAGACATCCAGGGGAATCCAGGATAGGGTGACTTGCGTGGCTCTCACCAGGTTCTGTTAGCCAGAATCCCTTGCAAACCTCAAACTTAGTCAAAAAGGCACATTTTCCTTATATTTCTATGAACAAAAGTTCTGGAATCTGCAAGGAGCCACACACTTTTACCCACCCAGCTTTCCCCCAAGTCTAAATATAAAAATGGTTCCTCACTTGTGTTTGGTAGGCCTAGTGCCCGCAACAGGAAAAGGCCCAAAACGCATTGTGATCGCATCACATTTTTCCAGTGCAAACAGACCCTTTTTTCGCAATGTGCCTAGCTGTGAATTTTGGACCCTGGCTCTGCCAGCACCTAAGGACAGCTAGCAAACCTTTACATATTTGAAAACTAGACATCCAGGGGAAGTCGGATGGGGTGTCTTGTGAGGCTCTCACAAGGTTCGATTACCCAGAATCCCTTGCAAACCTCAATCTTGGTAAAAGAAAACACATCATACTCACATTTCTGAAATGGAATGTTCTAGAATCTGCATGGAACCAAAAACTTCCATCCACCTAGCACTCTCCTAAGTCTACCGATAAAAATGATGTCTCACTTGTGTGGGTAGGCCTAGGGCCCATGACAGAATACGGCCCAAAATGCAACGTGGACTCCTCACATTTTTCCACAGAAAAAGGACCCTTTTTACACTGTGCCTAGCTGATGATTTGGGACTCTAGATCAGCTGGCACCTAGAGAAACCTAGCAAACTGGTAAATGTTTTAAACCTAAACAGCCATGGAAATCCAGGATAGGTTGACTGGTGTGGCTCTCACCAGGTTCTGTTACCCAGAATCCCTTGAATCCCTTGCAAATCTCAAACTTTGTAAAAAAAAAAACACAATCTGCGCAGAGCCACAAACTAACACCCACCCACCCAGCATTTCCCCAAGTATCTGAATTAAAATGGTACCTCACTTGTGTGGGTGGGCCTAGTGCCCATGACAGGAAATAGCCAAAACGCAACATGGACACCACATTTTCCCATAGAAAACAAAGTTTTTTTTCAATGTGCCTAGCTGTGGATTTGGGACGCTAGCTCAGCCGGCACCTACAGAAATCTAGCAAACCTATATATTTTTCAATAGTAGACACCCAGGGAAATCCAGGATAGAGTAGCTTGTGTGCCTCTCACCAGGTTCTGTTACCCAGAATTCCTTGCAAATCACAAACTTTGTAAAACTAAAAAACACATTTTCCTCTCATTTCTGTGATGGAAAGTTTGGGAATCTATGGCGAGCCCCACATTTCCACCCACCTAGCATTCCCCTAGTCTCCTTATAAAAATGGTGCCTCACTTGTTTGGGTAGGCCTAGTGCTCGTGACAGGCAATCGCCCAAAATGCAACATGGACACATCACAGTTGTACATAGAAAACTGACCCTTTGTTCGCACAGTTCCTAGCTGTGGATTTGAGATCCTAGCTCAGTTAGTACCTTGGGAATTGTTAGAACTGGGATTTCTGGTTGGCTTAAGCTAACACCAAAGCCAGGCAGAAAGCACCATTCTAGTCAGGGCAAGGGAGTCACACACCAAAATAACCCCTGCTCCCCCCCTTGGTAGCTTGGCACGAGCAGACAGGCTTATCCCGGAGGCAATGCGTAAAGCATTTGCGCACGCACACAACAGCAACAACATCCTAGGCACACCACAAAAGGAACTCCTCACAAGGTTATAAAAATAACTTTTGTATTGTCAAAACACATCAGATAGTAATCACACAATATACATTATGCCAACTGGCACGGGCAATATTCACAAGGGATTATTTACACCAGGACAGGGCCACGTGGGCCACTGTCAGAAACAGCACTTAGTAGAACGAGCACTTAGAATAACTGTAACACCACATAACAATTATAGATCACAACCAGTAACCACTGGTAACAGGTAGGTACACACTACGCAATACTAATAACTATAGGCCAAGATCACGCATTGACATATAACCTCTCTAGTATAACATACTAGGCCAAGCAAACTTATAAGCATGAGCACCTTTAGAAGTATTACACAGGCATAAAGGTAAAGCACATTACCCATAATCACATTTAAATCAGATTAGCGCATAAATCACATTTAGGCAATTATCATCACAAACCTAGTAATCACATTTCGCAAAAATCACATTAGGCCATTACCATCATAAACATAGTGCGCCCTATCCACATACCAGCCCACCTGGCCAACTGGCCATCTCAAGCAGGGGGCTCAAATGCCATGTGTCCAGAAGGTCAGGGCGCGCTGCCAATGCAGCGCTAGTCAGGGGTGCGCCACTGGCGCAAACCTAAACGTTGCAGCTGCCCACTACTTGCTGGGCAGCTGAGGACAACAACAGTAACAGGGCCTAAATGTTGCAGCTGGCACTAAATGCTGTGCAGCAGTGACAGGCCAAGGTAGGGGTGAAGGAGTGCGACTCACTCCTGAGTTCACCTTGAACAGGTCCCCTGAAAGAAAACCTAAACGGTGCAGCTGCCCACTACTTGCTGGGCAGCTGTAAACTCAAACTGCGACTGGGGCTCTTACTAGCCCCTCTGGACAACACTGCGCCAAACATGGGGCCACACAGGCTCAGGAAATAAAATATGCCACTAGGAGCACTCCAGCTCCTAAATGAATTGTGCGCCCACCATAGACAGGACACTGGAGCCCTTAGGCTCTGAAAACAACTGTGCCCCGTTGGAGCAACCAAGGCTCTAAAGAAAAATATGCGCAGGCTAGAGCCACACGGGGCTCTGTAAATAAGTTGTCCCCCAAACGTTGGAGCCATGTGGCCCTAAAACAAATGTGCCCCTGTAGGTGCAGCGGCCCACAACAGCAGGGCCGCTGTGGAGGTCTGCCCCACCTTGGGGGCACCAACAAAATGCTCATGGGCCCTCTGCTCAGGAAATCACTGCTAAAAATGTGGGGGCGGCCCACTGCCATCTGGGCCCGCCCTGGAGGCACCCCTAAACAATGCGGAGCGCACTGACTCCGAAAATGATCGTGACCCCACGGAGCCCTCGCGGCTCTTAAACACAATATGCCGCTGAGTCTCTCTGGGCTCTAATGAACAAAATGCCCTCTCAGTGGAGCCACGAAGGCTCTGAGAACATTCTCCCAGCAACGGTGGGGCGGCCTGCTGCTATCCGGGGCCGCCCTAAATGTACTCCATGCTGCGCCTGTCCCATGCACCAGTAGTAGCCCCTACAGAGCCCACCCCAGCCTGTCTCACTCACTGGCTGCTCTCTTCTGGCAGCGCTCCTCGCAGGCTCTTCGTCGTGCGGCTGGGCATCAGCTCCATGCTTCCTCCTCTTCTCTCGGCGTGGGTGCGGCACGGGGGAAGCCCTCCTCAGTGGGGCTCCTCAGATGTCCTCAGGCTTGGTCTCCTTTGGGCAGCGTGGAGCTCTCCTCAACCACCAGAACCCCGCCTGCACCCTCGGCCGCCATGCTCCTTCCTACGCTGCACAGCTTCCCGGTCCTGCCGCGGCCCGCCCCCATCCCAGGTTGGCTTGCCTGACTTCCGAGCGGCCGCAGCGGGTCAAACTCGGCATAATGGGGGGTGGGCACCCTTGGTAGGTTCTTAAAATGTAGACGCGAGGTGGGCACTCGCTAAGGCACTCAAATATGGGGTGGGCACACGTAATATTAACAAAAAAAAATCACCATGAAGACGCAGGGTGGGCTCCTGTGCACTCGGGGCACAAAAGGGCAGGAGCGCTTCCCTTCGAGGGAAAACCACAGCGCTCTGCCCAACAATAAAGCGCTCACATCGTGCTGGGGGCACGGTCAGCCCCACAAGTACCCAGAGATAACCCTTACAGAAAGTAAAGGGTCCAAAGAAGTCCTGGACATTAAGAGGGAACACAGCAGCTCCCAGTAAAGGCAAGTCCTCCAGGAATCCAGGGGCTGGGCAGGGCAGGGCCTAGGGAGGCAAGCCTTCCCCTGGGCCCATGCAGCAGCACGCCCCTGGTAGTTTCAAGTTTGGCAAACAAGAGCATTATCAGAGTGTCACAGCAACCTTTTTATACACAAAAATCCTAGCAGGGTGTAGGCAATGTGAGAACCAGCTACAACAGGTTATGGGGAACTCCCTTCACTGGCCAGGCTAGGGACATCAGACGCACCACAGGGGGTGGAGCCAGCATTGTGGAGGGAAAACCCAGCCCTATTCAGGTCCCAGGTGTACCCCTCCCTCACATCAGCATGCTAATCTCTCCATTCACCACCGGGGCAGACCCATCCTGACTCCTGAATCCAGGCTCACCAGCCAGCTCCAGCCAATCACACTGCAGACACAAATTACACTAACATTCCAACTTCTAGAAGTGGCATTTCCACACTAGACACAATCATGCCGCACACATCATTGCGCAACATTCAATCTCACGAGTTTGCACATACCAAACTCGACCCTGCACTCCCCACACATCAGGAACTACCATGGTCACACATATTACCCATGCATTCCTATGGGAGGACAGGCAACTCACTACACATACACAGAGAGCTCATGCACTTTACACTGTACCACAGTGAAAAAGTGCGCAGAGGCCTAAAATCACCAACCCAGGTTACAGAAATAGACTAGGAAAAAGCAAAAGGTTTTGGGGTGAACCTGCCAAAAGGGCCGGTCCAACAGGAATCCTAGCAAACCTTTATATTTTTGAAAACTAGCCTCTCTAGGGAATCCTGAATGGTGTGACTTGTGTGGCTCTCACCAGGTTCTGTTACCCAGAATTCGTGGCAAACCTCAAACTTTGTCATAAAACAAAAAACACATTTTCCTCACATTTCTGTGATGGAAAGTTCTGGAATCTTTGCAGAGCCACAAACTTCCACACACCCAGAATTCCCCTGAGTCTACAAATGTAATGGTACCTCACTTGTGCGGGTGGGCCTAGTGCCTGTGACAGGAAATAGCCCAAAACACAACATGGATACCACATTTTTCAACAGAAAACACAGTTTTTTTGCAAGGTGCTTAGCTTTGGATTTGGGACCCTAGCTAAGCACCTAGAGAATCCTAGTACACCTATACATTTTTTAAAACTAGATACCCTCAGGAAATGTGGATGGGGTGACCTGTGTGCTTCTCACCAGGTTCTGTTAACCAGAATCCCTTGCAAACCACAAACCTTGTAAAACAAAAAATACCTTTTCCTCACATATCTGTAATGGAAAGTTCTGAAATCTATGGCCAGCCACAAATCTCCACCCCCCCAGCATTCATCCACGTCTCCTGATACAAATAATGCCTCACTTGTGTGGGTAGGCCCAGTGTTTATGACAGGAAATGGCCCAAAATGCAATGTGGACACATCACATTTTTACAAAGAAAACTGACAATTTTTTTGCAAGGTGCCTAGCTGTGGATTTGGTATCCTAGCTCAGGTAGTACCTTGGGAATACAATCAAACCTTTATATTTTTGAAAACTAGCCTCTCCTAGGTAATCCTGGATGAGATGACTTATGTGGCTATCTCCAGGTTATGTTACCCAGAATCCCCTTCAAACCTCAAACTGTAAAAAACACAAAAACACATTTTCCTCACATTTCTGTGATGGAAAGTTCTGGAATCAACATGGAGCTACAAATTTCCATCCACCTAGCATTCCCCTAAGTCTCCTGATAAAATTTTTATCCCACTTATGTGGGTAGGCATAGTGCCCAGGAAAGGAAGCACCCCAAAATGCAACATGGGCACATCACATTTCTCCAGTGAAAACTGACCCTTATTTCACAATGTGCCTTGCTGTCCATTTTAGACTTTAGCTCTGTCGGCACCTAAGGAAACCTAGCAAACCTGTATATGTCTGAAAACTAGAAACCCGGGGAAGTCCAGAAAGGTGTGGCTTGCATGGACCCCTTACAGTTTTCTTAATCAGAATTCCCTGTAAACCTCACATTTAGCTAAAAAAATAAAAATTCCCTCAAATTTCTGTGTGGGAAAGTTGTAGGATCACTGGGCAGACACACATTTCCTACCACTCAGCGTTCCTGCAGGTCTCCTGATAAAAATGGTACCACACTTGTGCTAGTGCGCCACGTACCCGTGGCAGAGAAGGGCCCACAACGTATTGTGGAGACATAAAAATTATATATCACAAAACGACCTGGTTTTGCGAGGGGGGCACCTGCATTTTTGGTCCTGGGCTCGGCGGCCGTCCAGGGAACCCTAACAAACTCAGACATTTCTGAAAACTTGACACCCAGGGGAGTCTAGGGAGGTGTGGCTTGTGTGGAGCCCCCAACATCTTCCTACCCAGAGTCCCCTGTAAAACAAAAGTTTAGTTGAAATAAAATCATTTTTTTTCACATATCTGTGTGGGATCACTGGGCAAATATTCTACCACCCAGCATTCCTGCAGGTCTCCCAATGAAAAGAGTACCTCACTTGTGTGGGTGGGCCAAGTACCCATGGCAGGGAAGGGGCCAAAACAAATTGTGGAGACATCAAAATTTTCTATCACAAAATGACCTGGTTAACAAGGGGGGACCTTTGTTTTTGGTCCGGGGCTCGACTGCCATCTAGGGAAACCTAACAAACAGGAACATTTCCGAAAGCTAGACACCCAGGGTAGTCCAGGGAGGTATGGCTTGTGTGGATCCCCCAACGGTTTCCTATGCCAGATCCCATGCAAAGCTCAAATTTAGCTAAAAGAATCACATCTTCCTCACATTTCTGTGTAGGAAGTTGTGGGATTACCGGGCTGAAACAAATTTCCTAACACCCAGCATTACAGGTTCTCTCCCAATATAAATGGTACCTCACTTGTGTGGGTGGGCCAAGTACCTGAGGGAAGGGCCCAACTCATATTGTGTGGACATCGAAATTATCTATCACAAAACGATCTGGTTTTGCAAGGTGGGCACCTGCCTTCTTGCTCCTGAGCTCGACAGCCATCTAGGAAAACCTATTCAAACCAGACATTTCTGAAAACTAGACCCCCAGGAGAGTCCAGGGAGGTATGACTTGTGTGGATACCCTAACGTTTTCCTACCCAGAATCCCCACCAAACCTCAAATTTATCTAAAACAAAATCACATTTTCCCAACATTTCTGACTCGGATCTCCTACCTGGAATTTCCCACCACCCAGCATTACCCTCTGTCTCCCGAGTAAAATGATGGCTCACTCCACCCGCTACAATAAGGGAAAAAAATTGTCTCAGGTGTATGGTAGGCTTTCTGCCCCCGGGACAGATCTAGGGCTATTTCCTCACCTACCCCCTAGGAAAGGCAGAAAGACCAGTCCCCATTTATGTGGAGTAGGGGAATAGCCAAGCCTAATATGAACAGCCCCTACCATTCTTTTATATAAAAAAAAGAAATCTTAACTTTCGATTTAGTTATTCTGCCCCCCAGGGGGCAGATTGGTGGTAATTGCTTCCATTTGCCCGCAGAGAGGCCAGAAAGACAGTCCCATTTGTGCATGGGGGTGGGCCTTTTGGCATGCCCCCACCCCAAGTATATAAAACCCAAGATCCCTGGCGCCTAGTTGGATTTCTACCCCCTGGGGGGCAGATCAAGGCCTATTGCCCCATCTGCCTCTCGGGGAGGCAGAAAGATTGAGACTCATTTTTATGGGGGTGGGGGCATTGGTATGCCTATTCTGGGAATCCTCCACCCCTACATATAATAAAAAACATAATCCCTGGTGCCTTGTGGGATTTCTGCCCCACTGGAGGGGGGTAGATTATGGGCTATTGCCCCATCTGCCTCCTGGAGGGGCTGAAGCATTTTTTAGGAAGCTCTTCCGCACCTCCAGAGGCTCAAATTTAGTGCCCGTGTGCACATGACGGAATGGTTCCACCATGCGCACACAAGAACTGTGGCACCTGGCAGAAGCATACCACTACTACGCCAGTGTTTGGACAACATTTGGAGAGCCTCACTTACAAGGCCCTGTGTGATGTCTAAAAATCACTTAAAGAGACGGTTCAATGGTGAACATTGCAAGGCCATATCTACCAAGCCACGTAAAGCCACCCTTGCTGCATTGCCTCACTCTGCCAAAGGGAGGCGTGCCATAGGCTCTTACGGTGGGCGTTCCTATTTAACAACCACAGCATTTGACACATTCCGAGAGTTACAAAATTTTGTAAACCTGAGAATGCGTTAAAAGATTATGAGGCATAAGAGAGATGTAACAAGGAGAAATACCTTTATTTCTCCTTGTTTTTCCCAATCTGAAGCTCACTTAGAAAGAGGAAAAAGCCTCTTGAGATATTTTTTTTGAGGAATATATCCCTTCCTGCATACAGACAACCATCCCTGCAACCCAGGCATCTTTACACCATGCATCTTTACACCATGGGGCAAGTGTACCTGCACTGGCGCATGGCAGCCCATTGTGCTCCAGTGCTGGGGGAAAGGACAGGAATGCACTGTATCACATAGATGTGGCGCATTCCCTCCTTTTTCTTTTGATGCAGGACAGTGCTGCAGGAAGGCTTGCAGCACTGTCCTAGGCCTAGGGACCTGTAGGTGATTTGGCGCGATATAAATCTAATATAACAATAACAATAAAATAACATTAACAATAACATTTTGTAAATGAGACCCTTCGTTTTTTTAACACCAGGGTATAGAAATATCGTAAAAAATATTGCTATATAAAAATGTTGTGATGCAGAAATATTGTTGTTGAGTATATCATTTATTTAGGTAAGTAATATCATTGTTAATGATATCGTTGTTAATATTGTTTTCAATATTATCGCAGTAAAAAATATCTTTTCATAATTATTTTAATTTGTTTTAGTTTATATATCAATGTTATCTTATTGTTTATATAGTTGTAATTAATTTGTGATTTTAAGTGATTTAGATTTTTCAATTTAATTTGTAATAGTAATTTATTTGTTGGGTTTGCAAGGGGATAGGGTTGAAAGTTTATTGAGTAATAATTAATTAATTAGTAATTAGTAATTTTTAAGTAAGTATGGGATTAATATTAATAATAAATTAGCAATTCATTATTAATTATTTATTTCATTCATTAGTACTTATGTAAATTGTGTTATACTTATTATTTTAGTTAGGCTCATAGGTTTACTGGGGGTATAGAGCGGTAAATTAATTAAGTAATAATTAAATAGTTATTTTTAATTGGTAATTAGTTATTACATTGTATATTAATTATGTAAATTGTTTGTTTTTGTATTTCTTTAATATATACATATTTATGTTAATTAATACTGTTTATATTAACAGTTTTATCTTTTTTAATAACGTATTAGGATTACTTAAATATGTAGTGTGTTTGGAGTGAATTACTTTCCCTACTGTTGCTCAGAATGGAGTAGGAATAGTGAATTTATTCCCTCCGAAGGCCAACGCTTTGCCTACTCTTGCATAGACTGGAATGTGACTAGTTAATTTAAACCCTCAAAAGTCCAACATTCTTCTTACTGTTCATAGCATTTTTAGTATATGTGTTTTTGGGGTTTTAAATTTGTAATGTTTAATTTATTGTCTAAATGTATTAATATATTGTTAATATTTAATGGTTTATATTTTTATGGTTTTGCGTATGTAATATATATATATATATATATATATATATATATGTTTTATTTTTACAGTAATACAATTTAAATATTACAAAATTAATATAATATAAAATAAATATTTGTATTAATTGTGATATATATATATATATATATATATATATATATATATATATATATATATATATATATATATATATATATATATATATATATATATATATATATATATATATATATATATATATATATATATATATTGCAGCAGCAACGCTTCCCTGGCGAAACACGAGGCAAGGACCATCTTTTTTCAGCATTCTTATTTTATTCAGCCATTAGACAGGTAGTCATAACGCGTTTCGGCCGTCCCAGCGGCCTTGGTCACATGGCATTACAGATTGCTTTTGCCCTTTTTAAAGTGATATCGTGCAGTCACATATTCCAATGATGGACATAAACAAAATACTACATGTATAAATACATATATATTATTTCTCTCTCATCCTTACCATTACAAATGGTAGTTATTAACTGTATAAATACATAAGTTAATTCTGCATTTTTTGGAGATACATTTACAATTCTCTGTTCACCTATGAGGATATGTTATAAGTCTTCAAACATTTGAATAACAGCATAAATGCTTTTAACTCCCCGAACAAAAAAGATTTTTTACTGAAAGGATTGTATCAACCATGTCCATCAAATTATTAATAACTATAGTGCATAATCAGTGCTCACCAGCGTGTATTAAATCATAATACAAAAAATAATAATAATCTCTACTATTCCATAATAATAGAGAAAAAAAGATCCAAAAAAGAATAAACTTTATCAAAAAGGACCATTCAACAAAAGATGAGTCTATGATGATAATTTTTCCAGCCACTGAGTATTTAGATAAAGAGGTTATAAAACCACTTGATATTATTTAGATTTATAAATACATTTCTCAACTTCAACTACATTATTGCACATGCTATTTGCCATAAATGATTAATGGCATCAACATAAAGTGACTTCGTGTCAATTGCTATAATTTTCAATAAAGTGACATCGTGTCAAAAAAGTGCAATAAGAATAAAGTGACTGGTGCTAAGGGATTACAATGGAATGAAATGGTGTAGGGAGGGGAAAACTTAACTCTTTTCAACAAGAGTTATAATCATTTGATTCAAGACTAGAAAAGATCATACAGTACCAATGAAACAAGTATAGTAAAAGTCTCACCATAAAACCAATCTATAAAAAAGGGGAATCAGTGACATGACTAAAATCAGCTATCATTAAAAACATTAGGATAAAAAGCTACCTCAATATTTTAAAAGACGGCTAAAATCAATCAATTCATATATATACACACATCACACTATTTTATAAGTTTTACACAATATATCACAGTATAAATATATATGTGCAAAAATTGCAAATACATATGTGCAAAAAGTGCAAAGTATGATCCAACTCCTCTTTTACTATGGTTTAGATGATGTTTTACTTTATGGCTGTAATCTGGCATTTGTACAGGCAGGTCATAGGTATGTGTGGAGGTCCTCCGTGGTGTTAAGACCTCCCGGCCACTTGGAATTAAACTCAAGGATATATTTGGTTTCCAGCCTGCGCATATACGCCTCTCTGTCACCTCCTCTTTTTGTAAAAGGGATAGATTCTATGGCAAAGTATTTAAGACACTGAGGCCTACTGTTGTGACATGCCTCAAAGTGTCTAGCCACCGGATAACTCTGGTCTTTGTTGACAATGGCGCGTAGGTGCTGTAAAATGCGCTTGTGGATTTGTAATTTACTGCTACCAATGTATTTAAGTTTACAGTCACATTCCAATATATACACACAGCATTCAGTTCTGCAGGTTAGATGCTGTTTTATCTCCCTGGTAATCCTAGGAATTACTGTAGTGTATTTTTTGGTGTTGACACCATGTTGGCAAGCCTTGCATGCCAGGCATTTGTAGAAGCCCCTGCTAGTACGTCGCCACGGTTCTTTCCCTATATGTTCCTCACTATTTTTTGAGAGGATGGAGCCCATACTTAAGCCTTTGCGGAAAGTTATTGAAGGGTTTGGGGGCATCACATCTCCAATTGTGGGATCATCTTTGACGAAATGCCAATTTCTTCTGAAGATACTCCTGATTTCTTTTTCCTGCTTGGAGTATGTCAGTACTAGTCTGACTTCATTGGCTTTGTTACATTGCTTCGATTTCTCATTATATGTCAACAGATCACCTCTATTTTTGAGCCTGGATTTCCTTATAGCAATATTCAGTATCTTGGCACTATAGCCCCTATCCACAAATCTCAAAAAGCTTTCATGTTGTTTGACAATCATGTCATCATTGTTACTGCAAATACGGCGGATGCGTAGCATCTCACCGTAAGGTATGGATTTAATTAGATGTTGGGGATGGGCACTCGTTGCATGTAAAAGAGTGTTACCTGCCGTCGGTTTCCTAAAAAGGGTACTGGTAAGAATATTGTTATATATAAAAACCTGTACACCTAAAAATTTCACCGATTCCCTACTTACATCAGAGGTAAAATGCAAATTAAGATCATTTTCGTTGATTTCATGTATGAAATTTAAAACACTTTCCTCAGAACCATGCCATACAATAAATAAATCATCAATAAAACGAAGCCAACAGGTTATATTGGTGGAGCAGTATTTTTCAAATTTACGCTTAAGGACCAGTTCCTCCCACCATCCCATAAACAGGCACGCGTAGCTGGGGGAGAAAATGGCCCCCATTGCTACACCCTGAACCTGTTGGTACATTTGTCCATTAAAAATGAAGAAGTTATTATTAAGGCAAAATGTTAGCATTTCTAGAAGCATTTTAGTATGATAGGCCAATTCAATTGGCCTGCGGCTCAGATAGTACTCACATGCACGCAGGCCATCCTTATGCTTTATACAAGTATATAAAGAGCTAACATCCAGTGTTACCAACAGCAAGTCTGGGCTCCACACTACCTCCTCTAGTTTTCGCAGAAAATCGCTTGAATCTTTTACATATGAATTTAGAGATTTCATGTGTGGCTGCAAGAAGTAGTCAATGTATCGTGAGAGGTTTTCCAGTGGGCCACCACAGGCTGCAATTATTGGTCTACCAGGTGGCTTGGTGATACTTTTGTGGACCTTTGGTATGAATTATATGTATGGAGTAAGTGGATGATCTTTCTTCACATACTTAAACTCATCTCCACTTAACATACCAAGGCCCTTCCATGCCACCAGGTTCTTGCATAGGGCCTCTAGCATAGCCCTGTATTTCTGGGGGTTGCTCTTAGTATAACATTGTACATCATCCAATTGTCTATGCGCCTCCTCAAGATATTCCGTGGTAGGCCATAAAACAATGTTTCCGCCTTTGTCCGAATTCGAACTATAACTTCAGCATTTTTAAACTTGGTTGACAATTGATTTAATTTTCTCTCCTGGTTCGTATATTGTCGTTTATTGTTTTTGGTGGTTAAGGCCATCTTTTTAACTTGTTGCACCACTGCGTCGCTGAAAGAGTCAAGTCCATCACATGCCGCCAGTGGTATGTATTTAGATTTTGGCTTGAATGGGGTTATTGGTTTCCTCTGTCCACTGGAGGCTACTATCTCCTGTGTCCCCATAGTTTCATTAATCCCCAACTGGCACATATCACGGTATAGATTTAAGTCACTGACTGCCAGTTCAGAGGTGCTTGTCACTGGTCTCGTTGGAGCATTTTCTGTACTGTTTTGTTTAGGAATTGTTTTTTAAGTTTGAATTTCCTTATATATCTGTAAATATCCGCCCTCGTTGTAGTATAGGAAAAATTGGACTCAGGGCAGAAGCTTAAACCTAAGCTTAAGAGTTTCTGTTCTGCGACTGATAATTGTACTGAGCTCAGGTTTATTATAGATTTAGCTTGTTGTTCTTTGCTGGTTTGTTGTCTATCACAGCTCTCATTATTTGGAGGGTCCATTATGCTGTCTCTAACTAGGCCTGGGGTTTCTTGTTCCTCCCCCGTCCTCGGCCTCGTCCCGGCTTGGTGTCTCGCCTTTGTTTGGCAGCTTTTCTCCTGCCCCTCCTGCGTTGGGATTTGGTTGAGACAATTTTCCCTGGAAGTGCGATCTTAGGGTTGCCTTTCTGCTGTCTTTTAAGACCGCCAACTCTTCCCCCATTGTCAGAACAACATTGCTTTTGCCTCTTGTACCCTCATTGTCAGAGCCACTTTCTGCAGCAGAACTGTATACAGATATATCCTCAGACTCAGCTGGAATCGCTCCCGTGCTGGCTGCTCCTCTTTTACTTGCTGTTGCTGCTCTCAAGTTGTCATAACGACGTGCAAAAGTAAATATTTGGCCATTGGCATAGTCGTCTCGGTCTCTTTTAAATTTGTATATTTTCCTTGTCTTGATTTTTTCCTCCTCCTTAGATAGTCTTGTTACCATTTCATTCCTCATTTTGGTGGTTTGTGGGGTTTCCTTCTCACCTAGAAGTATTTTTATTTTCTCCTCAAGCATATCTATCTTTTTTTGGAGTTCCTCACCATCGATTTCAGCAAACTTGACCAAAATCTGTATTAGTTTCCGCGAGGATTCTAGGTTACATTGACCCCATTCTTCCATCATTAGGGGATTGGGTGTCTCGTAGCTGGGGGCCAGCATGATACGTAGTCCTCTAGGGACTCTCCCCACATCCAGATATCTTTTGAGGGAGCGAGCTTCCAACCATTTGGACTGTTCATTTCTTTTCAATTTTTCTAATTCCCTAAACAAGTCTCTGGCGGTGCTGTTAGCTGTACCATCCGGCCCCTCTGCCCCCACCTCCTTCTCGGTAACCACCTCCTGCTCAATATCATCAGAAAACATCTCTTGTGCAGCGAGCTCACGGGCCCTCCGTACATCGCCTGACATAGTCTGGCTAAATGGCTGCTAATTACTTAAGCGCTGAATAACGTGTTTATCAAAGAACCGCTCCTGTTGCCACAATAGTCTCCGTCAGCAGCAGCTGCCTCTGGCGGTTAAACACGTACCTCCTCAATCGGTTTAGTCACCCCGATGTTATTTATATATATATTCACTGAAAAAATCATAGGTTTCAGGCCTTATATAGTTAGGAATTAGCATTTAAAAAACCTTGCAAATTTACTGAAAAAGCAAAAAAAACATAGGTTTCAGGCCTTATATAGTTAGGAATTAGCTTTTAAAAAACCTTTGAAATTCACTCAAAAAACTATAAGTTTTAGGGGTGTTATAGTTAGCTGGACATTTCACTCATACAAAACCATCGAAATTGCTCCTACATAGTTAGTTGTACTAACTATATTTTGCGCACCCGCAATCCACTGCTGATGATGTCACATATTACATCATTCATGACATGGCCAGTGACATCACCGATGACATCTCAAATGACATCAATGATGGCATCACTGATGACATCATCCAGTGAATATTGTTTGCTTCGTTATTTAAATATGCATTATATATATAGCAATTTGCATTGAAGTATGAGTGGATATATAAAAATAAATATTTGGATGGAGGACTTTAACAATGTATAGTGTCGGCAGGGGCGTGGCTTGCACGCTGCTCTGAGATGGCAGTCGGCGCTTGAGCTCCGGGAGGACAGCGGCTGCCGGGACATCTTTGGGAACCTTATCGGCATCGCTTTTTTTTCCGGAACGGCGCAAAATGTATCGTAATGCGCCAGGATTGTAAGGAGATGCATTTCTACCACTGTGAATAGTGGGAGTCTTTCTTTCAGCTCCTTTGAAGTTCTGCTCACTGCTTTTGCCGTGCAGCCGCCATTTTGTCTCCTGTGTGGCGTCGCTCGTGCATGTTACCTCAGGTGAAGTGGCGCATTCAGGGAGCCATTGTTCTCTACTGCAGTGAGGTGATATTTCCTGATATCTTCAATATTCACTATTCTCACTATTGACTTTGCGGTTTTTTATACTGCTGGCAGTTTTGTTTCATGATTTTCCCTGCTTGATGTGCCTCATATTTCTTTGTGGACTTCCTGATGTTTTGCATATTTTTTTTACTTACTATGGATTGATTTTCTGGTCAACCTGATTACGAGGTTACTGGATGTCTGGAAGTCGATATTTTTGAATATTTGGTGACTTCTTTTTTGTGGTATTTTTTCGCACTATTCGTGCTTCAGTCGCCATTTTGTGCTCTACTACTCCGATCATTGCTTAACGGTGCTGATCACACATTTACTGCTAACAACGAGCCCCTGAGTCTTGTATTACACCTGTTGAATCTTCTCTTTGCGCATATTTCTTCAGACATAGTGTTGGCGTTTTTTCAACGTAGGTTGTGCTTCTGGCGGACAACATGGGTGTTTCTTCTAATGCCAAGGTCTCTAAAGGGGCTCTTAAGAGGTCCAAGCAGCACTCCCCTACTCCGGAATCTTCCCAGAAGGATTCCACTGCCACATTAGATACTATTTTGTCGCGTCTCAATGCAGTCCATGATATCGCACAATGTACTAAAACTAATACTGACCTTTTACAAGTTGAGGTGGCGCTCTCAGGAATGATTTTAAGGCATTAGGTGTTAGGTTTACGGCTGCTGAAACTCGCATTAGTGGTGTGGAAGATACTACGCACCAACACTCACGGTCTCTTCAACAAATGGATCGTATAATGGCGGCTTTGAGGAGAGACCTTACGGAGCAGGAAGATCGTAACAGGAGAAGTAACCTGCAATTTTTTTGCCTTCCTGAGGATGCACAGAAGTCAGCTTCTTTGATGATTGACTTTATCTCCCAATGGCTTCCTTCTACCTTGCAGATTTCATTTCTGAGAGACTTTGAGATTGAGAGGGCTCATCGTGTACCCTCCTTCAGGTCTAAATATTCTACAAGCCCAAGAGCGGTAACCTTCAAGCCATTGCGTCACCAACATTCAGAGCAAATTTTGGCACATATGAGGAAGGTCAAATCTGTGACTTGGGAGGGCCATCGCATTTCTATTTCGGAAGACTTTGCGAGAGATACTGTGATTCGTAGACAGGGTTTCCTCAATCTGTGGAAGCGTCTGTTGGACATGAACATTCCTTTTTCTTTTGCTGGCCCTTCCAAATTTCGTATCACCTTCAAGGGCCGCTACAGAATTTTTGATGAACCTGCTGATGTTTCCTCTTTTCTTGATAATCAGTCTAAATCACAGATGGATTCGTCGCCTGCTCCAGTTCCTTCTGGTTCTTGATTCTTTTTATGTTTTTTCTGTGATTTTATATTTTTCCGTCTCACATGTGTCATTGTTTAGTGTTACATGTTGACTATGGTTCCCCCACCGTAGTTCTCTGTAGTTGGTCAGAAGTTTGCTGTTCATTTTGTACTTTTGTTCGTTTGGTTTTCCTCTCCGCGTTATATTACTGCATTGACCTTTGTCGGCTCTTCTTCCCTGGTTGTTCTGATTGCGTTTCATTCATCCAGCCTTTGTCATTGGTCCTTTGTTTACTTGTGTAATTACCCTTTCTGTTTTTTCTTTCTCTCTTTCTTTTATTCTTCGGACTGAGAATGTATACTCCACCTCCTTTTCCCTTGTCGCTGATATATGCCTTTCGTATGTCCTAATTACTTCTGCTTCGTTCGGTTCTCTTGTTTCCTGTACCACAACAGGCTTTTATTGGTGCTCGACGTATGTCTTTTGGTCGTTTTATTCTTTTTACTTAGCATGTTTTGTTCCATTGTCTTTTGTCCGTTCTACATTGCGTTGTTTTGGTTAGTTTTGCTGCAATACTCTCATTCTTTCCGATACCTTATGTATTATTCATTTTTGACCCTACTGTGCGCTTTCTCTCCATGCTTTACTCATTATCTCTGTTGACCCTTTATGTCTTGCTACTTGTGTTTCATATTGATTCATGATGCTTTGCTATTATAATTTTTTCTGTTTTCTTTTTTTTTCTTGCGTTCATTCTGCATATTGCTATGTTTCTTATATTACTAATTATTTATGCCTATATATGAAATTTCAGTATGTCTTTCCCTTTATTTATCATGTTTTCTCCTCTAATCTTTCTCAGACTTCAAGTTTACATATATTGTATCTATGCTACTTATATGAGATGGTTGTTTATCTTTAGGGATATTTTGCGTGTTTACTTTGTTGATTGCATTTTCTTAGCACTTCTGCTGCTCATAATTCTTCATTAGATCCTTAGCTTATTATATGATGCACCCTTATACTCCTGGATATGCTTTGATTTAGAGGCTTGTTACAGCTTTGCTTTTCTTCTATCCCACTCTGAGTTCCTCCATCGTTATGGTTCCTCTATCCTTTTCTGGCCTCTTCTTTCCTTTCTGTCTGGTTTAGCGTTGCTACTTTTACTATTATATACGTCCCGGCATCCCTCTTCCCTACCGCTTCCATGTTCTCCCCAGGTATGAGTTTGGTCCTATATAGACCTTCACTGGTGGGTCTTTTTCTCTTTTTCTCTCTATTCCTTTATGGTGCTTCTATTCCTCCTTCTCTTTTCCTTCTCTCTCTCTTCTCTTTCTTTATCTCTCTCTTCTTCAATCTTCCACTAGTTCGTTCACTTTTCTCCTTTTTCCCTTCTTATTTCTCTTCACAAATTTCTTCTTGGGGTTCTCCTCTTGTGTTGTCTGTCATACGACGCTGGTGGTCTTCTGTTGCCGTTGGTCTCTCCTTCCTGTTATCTATGTACTATGATTTACCTTTTCTGGTAGGAATATGCCGGGCTTGAATGTGTTGTCCCTTAATGTTAGAGGATTGAATCATCCGGTGAAAAGATCAAAAATTCTGGACTACTGTAAATCCTTATCTTCAGATTTGATTCTTTTACAAGAAACGAAGGGCTCCTCCAAGGAGGCCTTGCTTTTGAAGGATTGGGCTCTTGACGTTGTTTGTTCGGAGGCCTTGGGCAAAAAGAATGAGGTGATAACGTTAATTTCTAAGAATTCTGGTCTCTCTGTGATCTCCACTGAACATGATTCGCAGGGCAGATGGTTACTATCCAAGGTCTCGGATGGTACAGATGATCTCTATGTTATGAATATCTATGCTCCAAATACTGATGATCCCTCCTTTTGGCGAACAATTACTAAAACATTAGCTGACACACCACATAAAGGTAATTTAATTGTGGGTGGAGATTTTAATTTACCAATGGACCACTTGATAGATAGAAGTTCTGCATTTAGCTTCCGTCCCCCTAAAGCTCATAAGCAGATGACGAATATGTGTTCCTTGACTCATCTCCAAGATATTTGGCGTCTTCATAATCCTACGGGTAGTGACTTTTCCTTTTTTTCCTTTCCCCATTCTAGTTTTTCTCGTATTGACTATCTTTTGGTTCATTTGTCTCTTGTGCAGTCTTCCTCTTCCCCGCACATTCATCCTATTCTTGTCTCTGATCATGCGGCTGTTTCCTTTACACTTCTGTCTTTTGCTCCTAAATCGCGTCCTCGTTCTTGGAAATTAAATACTGAGCTTTGCATGATGACTCTCAAATATTGGCCATTTCCAAAGAAATTGATACCTTTTTCGCTGACAATGAAAGCTCCGTTTCTTCTTCAATAGTCTTGTGGGATGCCTTGAAATGCACTCTTTGTGGTCACATTATTAAGCGTATGGCGACTAGAAATGCTACCATCAAAAAGGAACTTGCTGATTTAGCGGATGAAATCAAAAAGCAAGAATCTCTCTATCGCAACTCTAAGGACAACAAATGCTTACAGTCCATTAATAATTTAAAGTATTCCTACAACACTATTGTTACTAAGAGAGCTCATATAGGGGTACAGGCTCAGAAATCTAAATGGCTACTTTTAAAAACCCGAGCAGGTAAAATTTTGGCGGCTACGTTGAAGTTTCAGGAGTCTTCTTTTCGATCCTCTCAGATTTCCTCTATCAATGATAGCTCGGGAATTAAAAAATTTCAGACTACAGAGATTCTTGATGTATTCAGAGATTTTTAAAGTAAGCTCTATACTCCCACCAATCAGGCATCCTTTTCCCAATGTCAGGAATTTTTTAAGACGATTCCTATTCAATCTGTGTCTGTGGAGGATAGTACCAAATTGGGTGGTTCGATTAACTCTGAGGAAATTATTGCTGCAATCAAAGCCACGCGGTCTTGGAAAGCTCCCGGTCCGGATGGTTTCCCAATTTTGTTTTATAAGACCTATCTTCCCTCTGTTGTTCCTCGTCTTAAGTCAGTTTTTGATGCCTTTATTCAAGGGGGGTCTGTTTCGGGTTCGGCAGCTGATGCCACTATTGTGGTGATCCCTAAAGAGGGTAAGGATCATTCCGATCCCAAGAACTTTCGTCCTATTTCCCTTCTTAATATGGAGGCTAAGATTTTAGCCAAGATTTTAGCCAGACGCTTGGAGGCTTATATTCCTAAGCTTGTACACCCTTCTCAGACGGGATTTGTCAAGGGTTGACTCGCTAGGGACAACATTTGTACCTTCTTTCATATTTTGAGTTCAGCTAAACGTTCTAATCTTCCGGCTGCAGCTTTGGCCCTTGATGCCGAAAAGGCCTTTGACAAGGTCTCTTGGCCTTTTCTACGTGCTGTTCTATGTGCGCATAACCTTGGGACTCTTTTGTTCACATGGTTATGTCCCTCTATGCTCAACCTAGAGCCAACATTAGAGTTACTGGGGCTACGTCGTCTTTTTTTAACCTTTGCCAAGGCACCAGACAAGGCTGTCCTTTATCCCCGCTTTTATTTTTATTATCTATTGACCCGCTCCTCAGATTGATTGAGCTCCACCCAGACATTAAAGGCTTTAATTTCGGCTCCCACTGTATGAAGACTGCTTCCTATGCAGACGATGTTCTTATTTTTTCTGATGACATAGTATTGGCCATTCCTGCCATAACCGCCACCATTTATCTTTTTTCTAAAGTTTCCGGTTATACCCTTAATAGAGAAAAAACTGAGATGTTTCCCTTAAATGCTTATTGTTTCCCAGCACACAGGGGTTCTGCAGGTTTTAAATGGCAATCTAAACAGCTTAAATATTTAGGGATTTGGTTTTGTGGTACCCTTTATTGTACTGTAGCGTATAATGAAGCCCAGACTATAATCAAAGTGCGTCGTCTTTTGGACACCTGGTCTCCGAAACATATTTCGTGGTGGGGTCGTCTCCAAACTTTGAAAATGATGATAACACCTATCATTATTTTGTATCAGCTATGCTCCCGGGGAAATTATCCTCTTCTTTTTTTCATGAGATGGATGTCATTACCTCTAAATTTCTCTGGAATGACAAGTGAGCTAGAATTGCTTATAAATTCTTGAGAAAGCCTTATGATATGGGGGGTTGCAATTTCCCTGATTGGGAGAAATACCAAGTTGCTTTTTTAGCCTCTCAAGGAGCTCTTTGGTTTTCTTTGTATCCTGATCATATGCCCTCCTGGTTGTTTATTGAACCAGAGCTTTCTGCTCCTTTGCCACCTTCTTCGTTTTTAACCATTTCTACTTTATCTATTCCATTTCCTCGTTCGATCATTTTAGATACCATTGCAGCAGTCCGGTTGGTCGACAAAAGAGTTGGTACTCCTCTTCACAAATCACGATGGTCCTCAATTTGGCATAATTCTAAGATTAAAATTGTTATTGATCATGAGTTGATGTCTTATTGGGCTACTAAGGGGATATCGCTTGTGCTTCATCTTTATGATGCAAATAATGACCCGTTACCCTTCTCCTCCTTAGCTGAACAATTTTCTCTCACTAACTTAGACTTCTACACCTTTCTAAAAATTAAAGTTGCTCTTGCCAAATTACGATTGGTTCCCAATTCACCTACCTTATTTCATTTGTGGATTAGAACTGCTCATGTAGCTTCCAAAATCTATACATTTTTATCTTCCAATACTTCTGTTCAGCATACGGTTACCCAACACAAATGGTTGCGCCATTTTGCTCCTGATCTTACAGAACATATTTCACCAGATTCTTGGCAGTTAATTGGGAAGATGTCTGCGTAACAAAATTGCTCCTTCTCTAATGCAGTCTAAGTTCTTTTCTATCAATCTCCTTCATTGGACTCCGGCTCCCTGTCTCTCAAGGAAGATGACATATGCTGGAGTTGTGGCTTATCGGCTGGCACTTTTTTCCAAATATGTTTTTTGAGTGTTCTCTTCTGCAATCATTTTGGGATTTGATACATCAGCATCTTATGTTAATATTTGATGTTCAATTCCAGCTTTCTTTTCCCATGATTATACTGGGTCCCTTGGCCTCTCCAATCCCGTTGCCTTTAGATTCCTTAGAATTACAACTCATGGATCTTTTATTAACTGTTGCTGTCAAAGTGATTCTTATGGAATGGAAGTCATTTTCCTCAGTCTCATACCACACCTGGTGGGCATGGGTTTCCTTTTTGAGAAGTGCACATACTTCGGTTGATGAGGCCCATCTCTCTCCTTTGATCTCTAGTAGTGTTTGGAGAGCTTTAGATGCTTATATGGATTTAGCATCGAAAGGTTTGGTTGCTCAATATCCCTTTGTGTTGCCTGATTAAGTGTGTCTTGTATGTTTTGTTTTGTGGAACCCTACAGGAATTCGTTTCTCTAATCTTTCTTTCCTTTCTCTTCTTTCCCCGCTTTCTTCCTCTTTTCCTTTCTCTTTTCTTTCTCCTTTTCTCCTTTCTCTTGCTAGTTCTCCTCTCTTAATTGCATAGTGATACTGTTGATGCTTTTTATTATCCTGGTCACTAATTCTTTGTTTGCTTCAATATTTATATGCAATTTATCCAATGAATTATTTGTAACCTAGCCTCCATGATATATTACTCTTTATTGATACTCATAAACTGTATCACTTTTTATTATGTTTAACAATTTATTTACTGCCTCAAATTCTAATAAATTCTTTTGAACTTCAACAATGTATAGTGTCTCACTAAATATAGTGGATAGTGACTAAACTGTGTGAATATCTGTATCACTTTGTCAGTTGTTGTGTAAACTGGTTCTCCAGTTGGTTACTAGCTATGTGAAAGTCTATGTTAATTATTGATTAGTTAACTGAGTATTTGTATGGGAGAGTGAATGTGTGTGTGGTTCGGTGGAGAGTGTGTGACTGCCCAAAGGTGTGTGAATAGTTGATTCAGTAGATATAGGAAGTTAAAACTACATGTTCTAACAGTTGTTTGCGTGAATGAATATCTTTATGGGTGTGTTGATGAGCAAATATATTTCTCAATGGTACATGTCCAACAAACTAGAAAAATAAAAGGCAGTGTATGTGTCAATTGTTGTATATAAATAAGTATACATAAGACGCAATGATTGTGTGAGTGACTGTATGGATAACTGTATACTTGTAATAATGATTTTATAATATACTAAATATGACTTACTATCTAAATGAATAGATGAAGTGGTGTTTGTATAAGTGTGTAGCTAAGTAAGTATGTAAGTAAGATACATTTTTTACATAAGTGAGTAGGATAACTTCATGTGTGAATAGGTTGTGTGCTGGTGTGTAATGTCGGTATAGGTGTATAAATATTTTTGATAGTGTTCTATTGTTCATTGACAGCATGTATGAGTGAATCTACAGGTAAGTGATTAGATGTGTGTATACATCTAGGAATCAATGAGTGGGTTTTTAAATACTTGTATTGCTGTGTCAATGGATTCAAATATGATACTCTGTATTTTACAAAGAGTGATGAAAGATTTTACTAGTGCATGAAAAGGTGTATGTGATTGTCACGTGGATGATGTCATCAGTGATGTCATCATTGATGTCATTTGAGGGGGAACATCACTTACAACGCATTTTTTACAACGCACTACCATTACATCGCAACCATTACAACGCAAACCATTAAACCGCATTGC
Source organism: Lissotriton vulgaris (assembly GCF_964263255.1). NCBI lineage: Eukaryota > Metazoa > Chordata > Amphibia > Caudata > Salamandridae > Lissotriton > Lissotriton vulgaris. The sequence goes on along the minus strand of NC_141691.1, from coordinate 1,120,099,086 downwards.
GCTGGGGGGCGCTCTAGGATAGGGAATATATTTAATTTACTATCCAACACCTTCCCTGCTATCCACGGGGACTGGAGTTGGAATAGTAAATTAAATAATTCACTATCCAGCGCCTAAAAGCATTATGCGTTGTAATGGACTGCGTGGTAAAAACCGCGTTGTAAAGGCATGCAATGTAAAAGCATGCGTTGTAGTGACACCATTCCCATTTGAGATGTCATCAGTGATGTCACGGACCATGTCATGAATGATATATTATGTGACATCATCAGCAGTGGATTGCGGGTGCGCGAAATATAGTTAGTACAACTAACTATATAGGAGCAATTTCAATGGTTTTGTATGAGTGAAATGTCCAGCTAACTATAACACCCCTAAAACTTATAGTTTTTTGAGTGAATTTCAAAGGTTTTTTAAAAGCTAATTTCTAACTATATAAGGCCTGAAACCTATGGGTTTTCAGTGAATTTACAAGGTTTTTTAAATGCTACTTCCTAGCTATATAAGGCCTGACACCTATGGTTTTTTCAGTGAATTTGCAAGGTTTTTAAATGCTAATTCCTAACTATATAAGGCCTGAAACCTATGTTTTTTTTCAATAATTTCCCAAGGTTTTCTAAATGCTAATTCAATAATTTTCCAAGGTTTTCTAAATGCTAATTATATTAGCAGATAACGTTTAAATATGTTAATATCCTTGTGGGGCCACCTGAGCAGCCCTAGGGGGTGAGGGTGTTTCTACCCTGCCCCCTTTTTGTTTTTACACCTCTCTGCAACGCAGCCCCCTGGCACGTTTTCAGAGGGGAAACTAATTCCCCTTGCATCCCTGGGGGCCAACAAGCCCTCCTGGAACTTCCAATATGCGCCAGTGGGCTGCATTGCAGAGAGGTGTAATGAGGCCACACCCTCTTTTTACACCTCTCTGCAACGCAGCCCCCAGGCATGTTTGCAGAGGGGAAACTAATTCCCCTTGCATACTGGTGGTCCCTGGGGGCCAACTAGCCCACCTGAAACCTGCAGGATGCGCCAAGGGGCTGCGTTGCTTTGCCCCGGGGGCGGCGGTCCCAGGGGAAGTGTGGGGGGATTGTGGACCCCCCACACTTGTTTATCACTATGCCCCCGTGATTTGGTCCCCCCCACGGGGTTATTTTTTAAAAAACATACCAGGTTTTTAAAAAAAAAAGAAATTCGTCCTTTTTTGTCCTTGTGGGACCACCTGGGCAGGCCTAGGGTGTCAGGGTGTATCTACCATGCCCCCTTTTTGTGTTTTTCACGTTTGTTTTTTTGCTTTATTTTGCCTTTGTCTATTGAGCACAAGATGGATGCCAACACTTCCTGGTTAGAAGTGTTGACAGCCAATAAGTATGTAGCTTTCTTGGGAAGGCATGCTGATTGGCTGCCACTGTCTGTCAACACTAGCACAAGATGGATGCCAACACTTCCTGGTTAGAAGTGTTGACAGCCAATGAGCATGCAGCTTTCTCAGGAACGCATGCTGATTGGCTGCCACTGTCTGTCAAAACTCCAAACCAGGAAGTATTGGCAGCCATCTTGTGCCTCGGTTGAACCAAGGCACAAGAAAGCAGTGAAACAAAGGTGCAAAACACCTAAAAGGGAGCAGAGTAGAAGCACCCTGACCCCCTAGGCCTGCTCAGGGGGTCGCACAAGGACCCACCAGGCCCCCCCAAAATTTTTATTTTTTTTTTTTAAATCGCCGGGTACGCACACCGTACGCGTACGTACGCACACGGTACGCGTACCCCGTGATTTAAAAATTAAATACAATTTTGGGCCTGGGGGGTCCTTGTGGAACCCCCTGAGCAGGCCTAGGGCATCAGGGTGCTTCTACCCTGCTCCCTTTGCGTGTTTTGCACATTTGTTTTTCTGCTTTCCTGTGCCTCAGTCTACCGAGGCACAAGATGGCTGCCAACACTTTCTGGTTTGGAGTTTTGACAGACATTGGCAGCACCAGGGGGCTGCATTACTGAGAGGTGTAATGAGGCCACGCTCCTTTTTACATCTCTCTGCAACGTAGCCCCCTGGAACGTTTGCAGAGGGGGAACAAATTTCCCTTGCATACTGGTGGTCCCTGGGGTCCAACTAGCCCACAAGGAACCTCCAGTATGCGCCAGGGGGCTGCATTCCAGAGAGGTGTAATGAGGCCATGCCCCTTTTTACACCTCTCTGCAACGCAGCCCCCTGGTGCGTCTGCAGAGGGGGAACTAATTTCCCTTTCATACTAAAGGTCCCTGGCGCCAACTAACCCACCAGGAACCTCCAGTATGCGCTTGGGAAGGTACAGAGTACGGTACTTCGTACCCCGCGATTTTAAGGCCTAGGGGATCAGGGTGCTTCTACCATGCCCCCTTTCCTTGCTTTGCACATTTATTTCACTGCTTTCTTGTGCTCGGTTCTACCGAGGCACAAGATGGCTGCCAACACTTCCTGGTTTGGAGTGTTGACAGACTGTTGACAGCCAATGACCATGCAGCTCGTGCTCGGGAAGGTACAGAGTACAGTACAGAGTACTGACTCTCTGTCTCTAGATATCACTATGATTTTACTTTTGATTTTCTCAGGAACTACTGAACAGATTTACACCATTTAACAAAAATCACAATCTGCGAACCAAACTCTACCTTTCTGCCAAATTTGGTGTAATTCCGTTGAGCCGTTCGGGCTATAGCCCTGGCTAAAGGTCCCGATGGAAAATTGCTAGGGGAAAACACGTTTTGGGAACCCCCTTTTTTCTCTGCCCCCACTTGACGAATCACCCCCAAACTTTCAGGGAAGGAGCGAAGCGGAGCAGGCCATTTTCTTGGAGAAATTCAAGAAGATTTTTCCACCCGTGCCAAAGTTATTCCAAATAGAATGTTGTGGATTTCCTATGGAAACTAGGTCCTAACTATAACCACCTACTGGCGACCGCCAGTAGGTTTTATATATATATATATATATATATATATATATATATATATATATATATATATATATATATATATATATATATATATATATATATTCCCACGTTATAGTTAGTTGGACTCACTATAACTTGCGCGCCTGTAATGCACTGCTGATGACGTCACATATTACATCACTCATGACATGGTCAGTGACATCACTCATGACATCACTGATGACACCATCCAGTGAATGTGTGTCTTTCTGAAAAATAAATTTGTTTTATATATGTATTTGTAAAGGTCGATGGAAGAATAAATGTTTAAATAAGTGTGTAAATGGATGTTTTTTTTTAAAAAAAATTGGTTGGGTAACTGGCTTATTACGTGTATCTTAGTGAATACATATATTAGCGAGTATTGTTTAAATATTTAAATGTTTGTATCAGTGTTTCTCTTTGTGTATAAGTGGCTGCAGGGGTTGGTGACTGACTCACTGTTTGTATGTGTTTTGAAGACAGCATATGTGCAGGACTGTATGGGTGGATGAGTGTGTATATGTGTGTGTTAGTGAGTGAATGACTGTCTCACTAGTGTCTTCATTAGTAACGACATATGTTTTAATCTAGTATATGTGAGTATTGATGTATATAAGTGAGTATAGTATATATAGTGAGAGATTGTAGAAGTTCCTGTTTAAATAAGTATGTGTTTCTATAAGTGATTGTTTAAGAGAGTAAGTATGGGTAAGTTTCCTTAGAAGTAAGGTGGTAGTGTGTGTATAAATGTATATGCAAATAAATGGATGTTCAATAGTTTATTTGCATGTGTGAGTATGTGTGTGAGTAACTTTTGGATGACTGCTGATGTGTAACAGGATGTATAGGTGTATCACTACATATGATGAGTGAGTATATATATGAGTGACTATATAGAACTGTTGGTGAATGAGTGGATGTGTATATAGATGGTGGAATTACTGAATTGGTTGTTGTTACTGGTTTGGGTATCTCCATTTTTTTGAAAATGTTTGTTTCTATTTTTGAATATGTGTTTCAAGCGTTACATTACACTGAAATTAGGTCTGTCACTCTGTCACAAGGATGGTGTCATCAGTGATGTCATGAGTGATGTCACTGACCATGTCATGAGTGATGTAATATGTGACGTCATCAGCAGTGCATTACAGGCGCGCAAGTTATAGTGAGTCCAACTAACTATAACGTGGGAATTTCAATGGTTTTATGTCAGTAAAGTTTCCAGCTAACTATAAATGGTGTGAAATCTATGGTTTTGTCAGTGAATGTAATAGGTTTTTTAAATGCTAATTCCTAACTATAACTGGTGTGAAACCTATGGTTTTTTCAGTGAATTTCAAAGGTTTTTTAAATGCTAATTCCTAACTATAACTGGTGTGAAACCTATGGTTTTTTCAGTGAATTTCAAAGGTTTTTTTAATGCTAATTCCTAACTATATAAGACCTGAAAGCCCACCAGGAATCTCCAGTATGCGCCAGGGGACTGCATTGCAGAGAGGTGTAATGAAGCCACAACCCTTTTTACACCTCTCTGCAACGCAGCCCCCGTGCATGTTTGAAGAGGGGGAACTAATTCCCCTTGCATACTGGGGGCCCCTGGGGGCCAATTAGCCCACCTGGAACCTCCAGTATGCGCCAGGGGCTGCATTGCAGAGGTGTAATGAGACTATGCCCCTTGTTACACCTCTCTGCAACGCAGCCCACTGCCGCGTTTGCAGAGGGGGAACTAATTCCCCTTGCATACTGGGGGTCCCTGGGGTCAACTGGTCCACCAGGAGCCTCCAGTATGCGCGAGGGAGCTGCATTGCAGAGAAGTGTAATGAGGCCACACCCTTGTTACACCTCTCTGCAATGCAGGCCACTGGCGCGTTTGTAGAGGGGGGACTAATTCCCCTTGCATACTGGGGGTCCCTGGATCATATCTGCCCAAACACCGATATTCCGAACGATTGTAAATTACTTTTACTACTCTCTACTACTCACTCTACTATTCACTCTACTACTCTCTACTACTCACTCTCTGCTACTCTCTCTACTGCTCTCTACTACTCTCTACTACTCACTCTCTACTCTCTATTACTCACTCTCTACTCTCTACCTCTCTACCTCTCTCTTCTTCTCTCTCTACTAATCTCTACCTCTCTACCGCTACCTCTCTAACCTCTCTACCTCTACACCTCTACCTCTCTACCTCTCTCTACACGCACACATATACACATATATGCATATATATATATATGCATATGCATTTATATATATGTATGTGTATGTATAAAAAAAACAACAAAACATTTTCTTTTTAAACAGCTACTTTTAAAACTGTCATTCTTTTTCCCCATGGTACGCTCCCCGGTAAGCTTACCGGTGCGCGTACCGGTGCGCGTACCGGGCGCTCACCCCGCGAAAATCAAAAATTTTTTTTATTTTTTTTTTGCTCCGCGGGGCCCTTTTATGGCCCCCACATCAAACCTAGGGGGTCAAGGGGGTCTACTCTGCCCCCTTATGGTCATTTCCCTCTTTGTTTTGGCCACCTCTCGTGTCTCGATCCTACCGAGACACAAGATGGCGGCCGCTCCGGACTGTTTAGAATGTTTACAGACACCCCAGAGCCAATCAGCTTTCTGCGCGCAAGTCGCGGTAAGCGCCCGGTGCGCGTACCGGTGCGCGTACCGGAGCGCGGCTATAGATATATATATTTTTTTGAACCTTAATTACTCAAAATCCACTGGAGCACATATCTTGAGACATAGCAAAGGCACATCGGGCTACCAGTCCCTACAATTTTGCCAAGTTTGGTGGAAATCCATTCAGCCGTTCGGGCTAAAAGTGAAATCGACCGCCCTATGGAAATTAACATGGGGAAAACGCGTTTTGGGACCCCCCTTTTATCTCGGCCCCCACTTGACGAATCCCCCCCAAACTTTCAGGGAAGGACCGGAACGCCGCGAGGCCATTTTGAGGAAATTTTGAGGCAGATTCGTCAACCGGCGCCAAAGTTATTCCAAATAGAATTTTGAGATTTAACATTGAAAAAAATCCTAACTATAACTACCTACTGGCGACCGCCAGTAGGTAATATATATATATATATATATATATATATATATATATATATATATATATATATATATATATATATATATATATATATATCAACCAAAGTGTGTCCCGAGCTCGGGATGCACTCCATCACAGGCAGATTAATCAAAATTCTTGCATTCAGGGGAGCCAGGAGTTGCATTGCTGAGTTAGTTGTCGTCTAACATGTTTCAGAGCCCCCAGCTCCTTTCTCAAAGGCATTACCGAGCCCCACAACAAAACAAAATGCACTCGTTTTTTTTCCCTTTTCTTAAATACCTTTTAGTAGGTTACAGCTGAGTCATTTTGCTGAGGATTCTGGTATCCGTAGTGCATTGTGATTTATTTTCAACCCTCCAGTCGGTGTTGTGTGGCTGAGGAGATTGTCAATAATTTCAAACCCTCCAGTGGGCCTCAGTTCCTCAACTGCGGACGCATTTCAAAGCGCTGTGATGTCGCAAACAGGTAACAGTTCAGTCTTCACCTTGCGCCCCATTCACTTTCTTGGGTGTTGCAGTCCCCCACGGCCTGGATTGCTGTGTAATTACTTAAACCAAAGTGTGTCCCGAGCTCGGGGATGCACTCCATCACAGGCAGATTAATCAAAATCCTTGCATTCAGGGGAGCCAGCAGTTGCATTGCTGAGTTAGTTGTAGCCTAACATGTTTCAGACCCCCCAGCTCCTTTCTCAAAGGCATTACCCAGCCCCACAACAAAACAAAATGCACTCATTTTTCTCCCTTTTCTTAAATACCTTTTAGTAGGTTACAGCTGAGTCATTTTGCTGAGGATTCTAGTATCCGTAGTGCACTGTGAATTATTTTCAACCCTCCAGTGCTCCCCTGAATGCAAGGATTTTGATCAATCTGCCTGTGATGGAGTGCATCTCTGAGCTCGGGACACACTTTGGTTGATATATATATGTATATATATATATATTACGAAAACGTCATTCTTCACCAGATTCTTAGGAATAACGAGAGTGAGCCCAGAATATGTGCAAAATTTCTCGGTGATTTATTTTCTTAATCACACCAGCCATCCGCCATAACGCGTTTCACCTCCCAAACGAGGCTTGATCACATGACGTTGGTTGAAACAGACAAAGGTCTTAAATACCAAACAAAATAGGTGCTGCATTTTAGTTAAAGTGACATGTGCATCATTTACTGTTTCAAGTAACGCAAAGCCAATACAAAAAGCGGAAACAGAAAAATCCAACGGAACAGAACAGAATTGAGGGCAAGTGCCCAATGTGTTCAATTCCAATTCATTATTACTATGACGATTTAAAGTGCTGATCATCAAAAGTTCATTCATAATCGATCCATCAATAGAAACACTCATTATCCAAGATTATTCATATTAACCACATTGCAAAAAACTCTCAAAAAAATATATATATTATATTCTATATCATATATATACAAGTTTATATACACATATAAAAATATATTTACAAAAAATATATATTTATAATCTATCTGTCTATATACACTAAGCGAAAATTTACATATGTACACATTAAGTCTAGTCATGCGTACATATCTTGTAGAAATACATCAGTGCGTGTGCATTCATATTCGACTTAGACTTAAAGATCTTCCAAATGGTATGATTTATGATGGATAAGAGTGAAAACAAGAAAACCCTGTTCCGTTGTGTTCTAAGAAATATGCCTAGATTACCACTAAGGACTTTTAAGTGTGTAAGACCTTTGTAAGCAGCTGTGAATTGAAAATGATTAAAAACAAAATATAAGGTGCTCGTGTTACCTAATAGATATAAACAAAAATGGTTGCATATTAAAAAGAATTATTATTTCACAGAAATGGAGGGGGAAGTCGTTGGGAACCAGAGTAATTAATCCCACCTAATGGCTATTTTAATTGCTGTAATGAGACAAGTCTCATATATCAGCTAGGGTGTATTAAAACATCTCCCAACAGAGAGTGAACAGGTACGACCATCCAATCCCAGTGGATGCAAAAGGGAAAAAAATCGTAAAATTTGTGGTGACATAGGTACAAATCAGGTAAAATAGCTGATTCTAGGTAATGAAAAAAGGGGCTCACAGGTCCTTGAGACAAGTATATAAGTCCTCTCGGTCATTCAGTCCAGCTGGACTTTTGCTGTTCATTTCTAAAATATATCTTGTCTCAAGAAGACGAAGTTTGCCCTCTCTGTCACCCCCCCCCCCGTTTTAAAGGCAGAATCGTGTCCACTAGGTAATACTGAAGACCACTAGGGTCACTATTATGCATCACCTCAAAGTGGCGTGCCACCGGGTATGATTGGTCCTTGCTAACTATGGCTCTAATATGTTGGAGAATGCGTTTATGCGCCACAGGTCGAGTACTGCCCACGTAGCACAAGCCACATGGGCATTGCAAGACATAAACGACAAACTCCATCTTACACGTTAGTCTTTTTGTGATGGGTATTGGATGTTCTCTAAAGGGGCTTATGTATTGGGTTTTATTGACTCCATGTTTACAAGCTTTACAAAAAGCACATTTTCTGAAACCAGTACTCAGGGCTTCCCATGTCCCTGATATGGTAGTTTCTAGAGTATTACTCACCAGCGCATTCTCCATCGCTGGGGATTTGCGAAAGGTGATCTCAGGTCTAGGTGAGACATCACTTCCGATTATAGGATCCCCCCTTATCAAATTCCAATTTTTGAGGAAGATCTTTTTGATGTCAGAATGCTGCTGGCAAAAAGGGACTATGACTCTAGAATTCACATGCAGGCTGTTTGGGTTGGCTATGGGTTCCTTGATCTTCGGTATTAGAGATTCCTCTCTTGTTATGGTTTTTGTCTTTCTTATTGCTACATCAATGATATTCTCCCTATAGCCCCTTTCCAAGAAGCGCTTCTTACATTCCTGTTGTGCCATTTCAAAGTCAGCATCCGTGCTACAAATTCTCCTCATTCTTAGCATCTCCCCGTAGGGGATGCTATTGATTAGGTGGCGCGGATGCTGACTTGCGGCATGAAGTACTGTGTTGCCTGCCGTTGCTTTCCTGTGTAGTCTGGTTTCTAGTTTGTGATTTTCAATGTAGATCTGGACATCTAAAAAGTTAACAGTGATATCATCTATGTGAGAGGAAAACTGTAAATTGAACGAATTCATGTTTAACCGTTCCACAAATTCCTCTGCATCAGATTTAACACCTTTCCAAACAAAGAAGAGGTCATCGATGTATCTCAAGTACACTATGACATGTGAGCTCATAATGTCACCATGTGTGCCCATGAGGACCCGCTCCTCCCACAGCCCCATGTGTAGGCATGCAAAACTGGGGGAGAAGCAGGCCCCCATCGCGACCCCTCTCAACTGTTGGTATATCTGTCCATTAAAAATAAAATAATTTTGTTCCAGACAGAGTTTCAACATGTCCAAAATCATACGGTTGTGATTGGAACAAATGTCAGGTCGTTTTGACAAATAATATTCTGCTGCCTTAATCCCATCTCGATGTCTTATGGAAGTAGATAAGGCAGTGACATCCAAAGTCATTAAGATGTAGTCATCGTTCCATACAAAATCATTAAGCTTGCAGATGAAGTCTGTGGTGTCCTTCACATAGGACGGTAATGTTAGCACCCATTCCTTTAGAAAAAAGTCAATATACTTGGAAATGTTTTCAGTTGAGCTGTTTATTGCTGATAATATAGGTCTACCTGGTGGTGAGGATAGATTTTTGTGGACCTTCGGCAATAGGTATAACGTAGGTATCACTGGGCAGTCTTTTTTGAGACATTTAAATTCATCATTTGAGATTAAACCTGCACTTCTCCAAGCCATGAGTTTAGAATTTTGCTCCGACCAGGCTGTCTTAACCACAATAAGGTTACTTTTTTGTAGCAGTCTAAATCACTGAGCTGCGATTCTGCTTCTTTTACATAATCGTCACGGTGCCACAGGACGATATTTCCTCCCTTATCCGCCTGCTTTACAATGACGTTTTTATTGGCCTTGAGTTTTTTTATCAGACTATTGTAACATTGGTTCTGTCTGCTCAAAATAGCATGTTTTTTGTTCGTAGCTGTGTACAGTTTCTTCAAATCTTTAATGACAAAGTCTTGATAAAGGTCTATGCATTGCTGAGTTAGTCGTCGTCTAACATGTTTCAGAGTCCCCAGCTCCTTTCTCAAAGGCATTACCGAGCCCCACAACAAAACAAAATGCACTCGTTTTTTTCCCTTTTAGTAGGTTACAGCTGAGTCATTTTGCTGAGGATTCTGGTATCCGTAGTGCATTGTGAATTATTTTCAACCCTCCAGTCGGTGTTGTGTGGCTGAGGAGATTGTCAATAATTTCAAACCCTCCAGTGGGCCTCAGTTCCTCAACTGCGGACGCATTTCAAAGCGCTGTGATGTCGCAAACAGGTAACAGTTCAGTCTTCACCTTGCGCCCCATTCACTTTCTTGGGTGGTGCTGTCCCCCACGGCCTGGATTGCTGTGTAATTACTTAAACCAAAGTGTGTTCCGAGCTCGGTGATGCACTCCATCACAGGCAGATTAATCAAAATCCTTGCATTCAGGGGAGCCAGCATTTGCATTGCTAAGTTAGTTGTCGCCTAACATGTTTCAGAGCCCCCAGCTCCTTTCTCAAAGGCATTACCCAGCCCCACAACAAAACAAAATGCACTTGTTTTATTCCCTTTTCTTAAAAACCTTTTAGAAGGTTACAGCTGAGTCATTTTGCTGATGATTCTGGTATCCGTAGTGCATTGTGAATTATTTTCAACCCTCCAGTGGGTGTTGTGTGGCTGAGGAGATTGTCAATAATTTCAAACCCTGCAGTGGGCCTCAGTTCCTCAACTGCGGACGCATTTCAAAACTCTGTGATGTCGCAAACAGGTAACAGTTCAGTCTTCACCTTGTGCCCCATTCACTTTCTTGGGTGGTGCTGTCCCCCTCGGCCTGGGCTGCTGTGTAATTACTTCAACCAAAGTGTGTCCCGAGCTCGGGGATGCACTCCATCTCAGGCAGATTAAATAACACCATGGCTGCTGTGCATTTTCCCCTCCTGTGCTTATTTGTGAGCTTTCCCATATATATATATATATATATATATATATATATATATATATATATATATATATATATATATATATATATATATATATATATATATATATATATATATATATATATATATATATATATATATATATATATATATATATATATATATATATATATATATATATTACCTACTGGCAGTCGCCAGTAGGTAGTTTAGTTACAACCTAGTTTCCATAGGAAAAACATTTTTGATTTGCCAATAACTTTAGCGTCGTTTAATGAATCTTCCTGAAATTATCCCCCTAAGAAGTCTATCCAGGTAAGCTTCTATCCTGAAAGTTTGGGGATGATTCGTCAAGCAGGGGCTGAGAAAAAAGGGGGTCTCAAAACGTGTTTTACCCATGTTAATTTCCATAGGAAATTTTGCGACGAGCTACAGCCCGAACTGCTGAACGGAATTACCCCAAATCTGGCAGAATGGTAGAACCTGGTTCAGAAAGCTACCTTTTTTTTAAATGGTGTAAATCCGTTCAGAATTTTTTGAGAAATTCAAAAAATAAGAGCGAAAAAATAAAGTTCGCCATAGGAAACTTTGTACAAGAATACAGCCGAAACTACTGAACAGAATGAATCCACATTTTGCAGAAAGGTAGTGCTTGGGTCAGAGAGCGACCTTTTAAAAAATGGCGTAAATCCGTTCAGTAGTTGATGAGAAATTAGAAAAATACAAGTTTTGATATCTGGGCGGAGCGAAGTCGCGTGCGCAAGCTTCAGTGTGATTGGCTGCCAGCACTCCAAACCAGGAAGTGTTGGCAGCCATCTTGTTGCTCGGTAGAAGATAGTCACCAGAAAACTGAAAAATAAAGGTATAAAACAAGAGAAGGGGGCAGGGTAGAAACACCCTCAACCCCTGGGCCTGCTCAGGGGGTACCGGAAAGACCCCAAGGACCAAAACAAGCATTACAAAACAAAAACTTGGCGCAATTGGCGCAGAGATCGCGGGTTTCCGTGTTTTATTTTAATGAGGCCCCTGGGTGGGCTAGGTCTTGTGGTATTTGTAAAAAAAATAAAAGCAGGGGCTCGCTGGGGCCCCCGCATTCCAGAAGCTTCACTTATGTTGGGAGGTGGGATTAGTAGGCTGTGGAAATAGGTCCTGGGGGTATTTGTTAAAAAAAATAATAGCGGGGTCGCTGGGGCCCTTGCAGTCCCGGGGCTTCACTCATGTGCAGTAGGGTGTGGAAATTATATAGGGAAAATAACAATGTGTTCTGTATGTGTGCGCGGAACAAAATTAATGTTTCATTGGCTGAGGTGTTCCAACAAGAAGCTTAATGTTCATTGGGTGTGAACCATCAAAAGTAGAAGTGTTTCCTGCCATTCACTTCTCCTCCACAGAGTAGCAAGGACATCTAATTTGTTCACATGTTGTAAGGAGGACCTTCCTGAGTTTGGTGTTCCAAAAACAAGCTTAATGTTCATTGGGTGCAAACCATCGAAAGTAGAAGTGTTTCCTGCCATTCACTTCTCCTTCGCAGGACCTTCCTGAGTTTAATGTTTATTGGTTGCTCACTATTGTAAGTAGAAGTGATGCTAGGTATTCCCTTCTCCTCCGCGGGGTAGGAGGGACATCTGATTGGCTGACGTGTTCTAAGGAGGAACTTCCAGAGCTTCATTTCTTTCTTTTTTTTTTTTTTCATTTTTTTTTTTTTTTTTATATTTTATTGAGATGTTTCGGATAAAAAAAGGTATAAAAAACATTACAGATATCATTTCATTACACAATCAGAATAAATACGATGGACAATATAAATACATACAATAAATACAAATACAGCAATAGATGATAAATACCATAAATTAGATAAACAGGGTTACAGAGAAACATACTACAGTAGGCATAGATAGGCTAATCATAAACCATAGGCAGTTCCTATTACGCCTTATATTTTTCATTGTCTGGACACCCTCCATTTCTTAACAGGAGCCCATTTATTTCTGCCCAGTTCTCTTGTTTTATACAGCGAAAAAAGAATCGGGGAGCAGGGGCATCCTTGACGCGTCCCTCTTTTAATTATTATTTTTTCTGAGCTTTGGCCCATAACCATTACCCTGGCCACCGGATCACTATACATCGCCTTAATTGCCCTTATACTCTTATTCCCAAAACCTCTTCCGGCCAAGATTCCCCACAAACAGTCCCAAGTCACACGGTCGAAAGCTTTCTCCGCGTCGAGGAGGATCATGGCCATGTCTCCTCCCGTGGCAGCATGGGCATCGAACAATGCTATTGCTCGCCTTATATGATCCGTGGTGCCTCGGCCTGGCACAAACCCATGCTGCCACTGGTTTCTTCCAGAGCTTCAAGTTGGTTGATTGCAAACTATTGAAAGTAGAAGTGTTGCCAGCCATTCACTTGCTCTCCGTGGAGTAGGAGGGACATCTGATAAGGTGACCTGTTCTAAGGAGGAGCTTCCAGGGCTTAATGTTGATTGGTTGCGAACTATTGAAAGTAAAAGTGTTGGCAGCCATTTACTTCCGCTCAGAGGAGTAGGAGGGACAAATGATTCGCTGACGTGTTCCAAGGGGGACTTTCCCAAGCTTAATGTTGATTGGCTGTAAACTATTGAAAGCAGAAGTGTTGTCAGCGATTCCTTTCCTCTCCGCGGAGGATTAGGGATATTTTATTGGGTAACGTGTTCTAAGCGGGACCTTCAGAAGCTTAATGTTCATTGGCTGTGAAGCATTAAAAGTAGAAGTGTTGGCAGCCATTCCCTTCTCCTCTGTGGAACAACATGGACATTTTATTGGCTAAAGTGTTCCAAGCACAAGTTTGCTCCTTCTTGGGTGGGAAAGGTTCAATGTTGTCAGTCATTTTGTGACGCACTTCCAAAGGAGTATGAGAAAACCAAGTAGTTAAGGGAAGGGTAGGAACACTATTAAGTCTGTACAGTGGTCACAATGTGGTGGACAGGGATTGTGAAGGTAAAAATTGATTTTTATATATTTTAAGGGCCATTTATATTGTTGTGGGGTGTACAAATCACGGCGGAAAAATAACAGCGTCGTGCGGTTTTCTTTTTTCAAGTTTGCGGGTGGAATACTTTTCAGGAGCACTTAAAATGTGGTGTTTACTTTTCTGATGGGGAGGTGTGGTTGCGCAGCAAAAATTTCAGTCTAAGTTTGAAACAATTTTTATTTAGAAATTACAAATAAACTTTCTTCGGAAACTGATGCTATATATATCAAAGGGGTGACAAATAAAAACTGCATTTCTTAAAATATCAGTTAAGCATGGCGACACGCTCCTTTTTTCTGCTATAATTTGTAAAACTTTTCCCCCATATTCTTGATAATATAAGAGGGCATCAGTTACTTTTAGATAAAGTAGAAAAGAAGTGCTACAACAAACACTCCCGCACTACATTATCTGAGGTCTTAAGAACAAGTAAAAAATAGTTAAACACAAATGAAATCATATGAGATAGAAATGTATGCATTATCATTTTTCAAATTTGTATTTTGTAGAATTCTGGAACGTTCTGTCGTAGTGCTTAGAGGTCACACACTGTTCCGCTAACAAATCACATACTCATTTAAGAATATATAGGATAGTACTATTATAATATACAGTACTGGTCCTATATATTCTATAGGGAGAACGTGAACAGGAACCGCAACTGAGAAGAATATAAATTAGAAAATAACATTCAGAAATCTAGGGTTTATCAAATATTTAAAGTAACAAAGTATGTATGAAAGCTATAATTTTTATGCTGCAATTTTGTAAAATATGCTCACTGAAAAAATATCTGATCAAGTATGTTATAATGTTTAGAAAGCTGTATTACAGATGGCGCAGACAAATCTCCAATTCTTCTTCTGTAACAATAGGACAATCTATCACAATATAACAAATGACACCATTGTTACAGAAAAAAGAAAAGGAAAATAAAGTTATCTATAGAACAAAAGATCCACAACGAAATACTTTTGAGCTGTAATTATTTTCTGAGCTTCTTTTCAACTGGGAGGTCGAAAAGTTTGATCTTCGTGGTGACAGGTCATAAACTCCTCTGAATTCATTATACTGTAAAAACTATTATATACATATTCACAGTATATGATCAAAAGGGGGGAACAGACTAAAAACCAGAAGCTGGTGATGTTGCTTATATATCTTTACTCTTTGCGCCGACGGGTCATGAACTCCTCTGACATCACAATGACTGTTCATATTATAATATACATATTGACAGTATATGATTTCCAGGGGAAAACAGACTAACAACTGTAGGGTGGTAACGTTAATTGTAAATGTTTAGGGTCTGTTCCGACGGGTCACCAACACCTCTGAGGTCAAGTACAGTGTCAATATTATAATATGCAAAGTCACAGTATATGTGCTCAAAGGGGCCAGAAAAGGAGCAATGATTGCTTTAATATATCTGTTTCTGAAAACAAGCTGATGGCGTTTCAGAAAAAAAAGGAAAAACATGCAATAACACATTTTTCTACATATAAATGTTTAAATATTGACAAATAGCTACGTATTATAAATATCTACTATGCAATAATCAAACAACTCGGAATATGTTTTGTTGACGTAAAACAAAAATCCGACGCTAGAAAAGGGAACCTGCATCACAGAATGGGCACAGAGAAATAACTTGCGAAAACGAAACTAATTGCACAACGGGTGTGATTTATATAGTTTTTGGTTATTGAGTAGTCTATGGAAGGAAGATGCGTCTCCGTCCATTTAAATGTCACGTTTTATAGTTTACATATGCACACATTTTAACTGTTTAACTTGTGCACATGTTGGGAAAAGTCACAAACTGTGAAGCTGTAAAGGTTTCGATTTCCATCGTAACACAAATAAGGTGCTTAATGTGTACATACGTTTGAGATTGTAAAAACTGTTATAGGCTTATCCCTACACCAATGATGAATACGCCAAACAAAAATTGGCGGAGAATAATAAGAACAATCAACAGGGTCGACTTCGCCATTATACCACCAGTAGCTCTAGTGAGGGCAGTGAAGTCGATTTCCCACAGAGAAGGAGAGGGAGGGGCCGGGGCCAGTGGCCGGGGCTGAGGCCACTGATGTACCATCAGCCATTTCAACAATACCCTAACCAGCCTTTCAATTGGGCTGGAATGGGTTATCTCCCCACGGGGCCCTTCCAGAATCCCCAATTTCAAAACCCTCAGTTTGAGAATCCCCGTTTTCAGAACCCACAGTATCAGAACCCACAGTTCCAAAATTACCAGGGGCCTTTTTTAGGGAGAGGCCGGAACAAGGGACGTGGGAAACACAGAGGTCAACAACAAGTGATCTGGGAGGATCCGAATCAGGAGATCACGGAACGGATCACCAGGAGCATGGCACAGAGCAGCCTTCCGAGCACCAGCAATGTACCTCCCTAGTTGTCAACTTATCTTCCCATTCCTTATCCACTTTACAGGAACAGGTACTGAATAAGGGACTGGGCTTTGTTTCTACGAACCCTGAAGATTTGTTCAAACTCGGCCAAGATTTGGCGGCCTTTTTTGGCAACTTGAGACTAAAGGTTTTCTTCCAAGATCAGGAACCTTTGGATTCTGACAGAGGGGATACCTCCTTTTGGCCGGAATCTCAATTTACTCCTCAATTATCCCTGTTATCCCCACAATTGGCGGCATTTGAACAGGCAGTAATCCATGATTTGGAAAACTCAAGTCTAGAACAACATCGCCATTTTTCTAATTTGTCAAACTTAGAAAAACAGGCTCTACAGGAACTTGCTGACAACAAGAAGATCATCTTGAAGCCGGCGGATAAAGGTGGGGCCACTGTGATCCTTGACTAGGATACCTACCGGAATGAATATATCCGCTTGCTCACCGACTCGAGAACCTATCATAGATTGATGGAGGATCCCACTGATACCATTACTAAGGAGATCACCATGGTGGTCGAGGAGGCTCGTATCAACGACTTGATCACAGGACATGAGGCAGAGTTTCTGATAAACAAACATCCCAAAACTCCGTATTTTTATATCTTGCCAAAGATTCACAAGGCAGTAAGACCCCCTCCTAGGAGACCAATTGTCCCCGGGATGGGGTCATTGCTCGAACCCTTATCACAATTTTGTGATTTTTTCTTTAAACCCCTTGTACAAAAACTTCCTGCATACCTGAGGGACACCCTGGACATTCTGAGCCTCCTCAAAGACACTCCTTTTGACCCCGACACTGAGTTTCTCATAGGCCTGGACATAGAGGCTTTATACACTAACATTCCTCAAAGAGAAACCCTTTGAATGTTGGAAACTATTTTGTTTGAGGAGGAATGGCGATATCATACACCTAGAGCCTTCATCCTACACCTAGCGGAAATAGCCTTAATGAGGATTTTTTTTTAATTCGAGGGCACAATGTGCCTACAAACCCATGGTACTTCCATGGGGAGTGTCTTTGCCCCCAGTTTGGCCGGATTATATGTGGGGGCATTTGAACAACTTACAATATTTGTGATCACGGGCCCGTGGCTTCCTCATTTGAGGCTATGGCTTCGCTATATCGATGACGTCTTGGTGATTTGGAGAGGTGATGAGACATCTGTGGGTTGTTTCCTTGAATGGCTAAACAAGAGAAACCCCCTCCTCCATTTCACCTCGACTGTCACCAAGACCAGACTCCCCTTTTTGGATTTGTTGCTTGAACCCAGTGAGGGCATTTTGAAAACCAGGGTGTTCCACAAACCTACAGACAAGAACGCGTTGTTGGCATTCGAAAGTTTCCACCCTAAGTCCCTTCGGGAGAATTTACCGGTGGGCCAATTTTTACGGATTTGCCGCAACTATTCAAAATGAGTAGATTTTGTTACAGAGGCCAATGCCCTACACTGAAACTAAAGCACAGAGGGTACCCACCGAATACTATCAAGAGAGCTAAGAAACGGGCATTGAATGCCGACCGTGACTCCCTTCTTTCCATAGCTACGAGACCCAAGACAAATAAACCTGTCTTTGTTTCGACCTTTAATACAGCATCCCAGCAGATTAGACGACTGGTTTTACGTAACTGGAAAATTCTAAACACTGGGGGGTTGCACATGGAGAAGCCACTCTTCTCGATCAGGCTGAGCCAGAACCTGAAGGACTTGTTAGTCCACACGAGACCCAGAGTTACAAATGTGACCACGGACACTGTGTCAGTGACTGGTCTATCAAGACTGATGGGCCATACCAAATGTGGTTCCTGTAGCGTATGCACCCTGACGTCCAATACCAAACATATTGACTTGGGCCTCTCCACCCCCTCGGAACAGAGATCTCACACTAACTGTAATTCCCAGGGGGTGATCTAACTTATCACTTGCCCTTGCAATAAGTTTTATGTGGGGATGACGAGTAGGAAGGTGCGGACAAGGATTACTGAGCACCGTAGTACAGTAAGATGTGGCAGATCAAACACCAGACTGACAGCACATTTTTTAGAAATGGGACATTCTGCTGACAAATTAAAATGGACTGTCATTGAGAAACTGAACTTAGGTAGCCATATGGCAGATGAACAACGCATTTTACTTCATCGGGAACAAAAATGGGTTTACCGCCTGAGGAGTCATATTACCCGTCTCAATGATGAAATACCTTGGCAAACATTGGGAAGACATTAGTTTTTTTGTCAAGGATGGGTTGGCACTGCAACATTAAATGAATCTTGGCATCATGTTGTACCTATTCGTGGTGAGAAGACTGTGGTAATTTTTGGTGATGTTAACCATTATCTGTTGCCTTGCTATTGTAATCTGTATTAGACATTTATTTCCTTCTCTATCATACTACCTGCAAATATTGCAACTGTACATTGTCTCTGGGGTCAATCTGGCCTCAATCATATGGCCGTACACATGCCCCCTTCAATGATATATAACATCTTGTATCAACCTCTGTCTTTGGTATTATGGGGGTTTTGACTCCAGTTTTTAATTTTATGTGGTATTTCTCTAATTAGGACTTTTGTATCCTCTACTCGCTCGCCGGGTCCATCATGAATGCCTCTGACATCACCTATAGGGAGAAACTCAGGTGCCTTGAGCCTGTTGTGTCAACCATATGCGGGGCACACTGCTTTTGAGGCTAGATGAGATCTTTTTCCCTGTTGGGTGCTCTGTGGGCCGATTTTTGTGTCATTGCATGATGTGGTTCATTGCGCTCGATTCGGGATGAGGGTTGATACCTGTGGGAGTTTATCGGTCGACTGGTCGGACTCTTATTACTGGCAACCGCAACCTGGACTCAACTTCCCATGCCCCTCGTGTGTTTCACGTCAGACGAAAGGACGTCGGATGCGGTGTCACGTGACGCGCGTGTTCCGAACGCTGACGGCAGGAAACAGAGGGTATTTTAAAGAACTCCCCGAAGCCGCTGTTACCTTCGCGGCGATCCGGATGCAGGCAGTTGTGCGAGGTCTCTCCCGTGGAACAGTAAGGAAGTTGCAGGGGGGCTATTTATCTTTCTATCTCTTGACGCAGGGTCTCTTCCATAGGCTAACGTTGGCTTCCATCGTTATGCTTGATTGCTTGTTTGTTGTCGATGATGCCCGTGGCAGGGGCTCACGCTATGATCAAGCATTATATGAAAGAGCATTTTTAGTGTTATTCTTACACTTGCCTTGTTCCTGTTAATACAGGTTGTGTTCTTGGGACACCTTCCTGCAGGGCGCCATGTCGAGTTCACATCTAGAATAAACTTGATGAGTACATGAATGGGAGTCACTAAATATCTTTCTGTGTCATTGCGTGTGGGTCATACATCCTGTAAGGAAATACTACAACTGAATAGACGATTAGGACTTAGAAGATATGTAGAGTTTTGCCTGTCTATAGCATTGTACATAGTAGTTTTTTCACTCGAATCCATGGGTGATGAATATATTGACCGATTCTAAGATTCTTGTCCGTCATAACCAATGGGGTGGCTCAAATATTGTTGATACTCTTTGTCACCCACTTTCAAAATACTGATGTAGTATTATTTATCATTCCAGTTTTTGTTTCCCGTGTTGTTGGGATCCCCTCCACACGTGGTGATTCAACTAGGAATCTCATGTGATCAGTCATTTGGTACTTTGACCGAACTACGGTTTGACCAATAGCAGGACTGGTAGCGACACACGTTCTGAAGAAGACCGGGGTGACCTCTTGGTGCAGTAAGTCGGTCGAAACATATTGACATTAGCGGTACTGGGAGGGTTGTTTTGAGAACTTTAATCTTCTCTTGGAAACATTACCCATGCTTTTTTCTCTTTTTAATCCTGGTTGTGGAACCTATTAATAAAGTTTTGTTTGGTACCCTCAAACCAGTTTTAAACACTTCCCTATTACCTGCACTTGTTGTACACCAGTTCTAGTCACAGGGTGACATTCACTGATCACTTTTGTGTTGTTCATACATATATGTCGTTTGATTTTGTATTGTGTCCTTTGGGCTTTTATGTTTATCCCCTCCCTTATGATCGTCCAGAGTGTGGCTACACCTGGGCGTATTGTAAGCAGTGTGTGAGTGAGGGCAGTATTTTCAAAACAGTTATGTTTTCTCTGTTTTGTGGTGTTAAATGTTGTTTCTTTGAGTCTCTCCACCCCTCGATGTGTGTATGATTCTGAATTAGAGGGTTCGGGGTGGTAGAGTTGTAGATACGGTTCACCCTCTCCCCTTACCTGTGTTAAATGACCCGGCAAACAGTGTCATTTGCAATCTCATGATTAAAAACATCTAAATAGAAGACATGAAAAATATTCACAATAGAAGAAAAAAAAGGAGCTAATATTTGTCATGAGTATGCTGTTAAATTAAAAAAATGCCAGCATTTGTAAACCGTAAAGTCACTCCCGGAAAGGTGTGCCGCTGCTCGGGGGCGTTGGGAAGATTAAGCAAGGTGTTATCCACAGTGTGATAGAGGTGGGCTAAGATGCTGCTGGAGTCGGGAGCCGGAAACTTTGAACGCTGTTGTTGGAAGTCAGGCATTATAGGTGCTGCATCATACTTTTACTACACTTATATGTTAATTACTGCTAATTAAGTTGAAAACATTGTTAAATTATAAGTAGGGCTCCCTGTTTTACAACACTATAATCATCTAGTTACTAGTCATGTACTTATAGAATGGCCTAACTACAAATACAAGTGCCCGCTATTATTATTAATAGGAGGTTTTAGGGAAGATATAGTTAGAAAGTAGCATTTAAAAACCTTTGAAATTCACTGAAAAAACTATAGGTTGCAGGCCCGTTATAGTTAGAAATTAGCATTTAAAAATCCTTTGAAATTCACTGAAAAAACCATAGGTTTCAGGGGTGTTATATGTAGCTGAACATTTCACTCATACAAAACCATAGAAATGTCACTGTTATAGTTAGTTCAGCTAACTATAACACGCGCCCCAGCAATACACTGCTCATGACGTCACATATTACATCATTCATGGCATGGTCAGTGACATAACTGATGACATCTCAAATGACATCATCCACTTGATAATCTGATGTACCTCCTCACACCCTAATATAACCTTTGAAACACCCATTTCTAAAATACAGATGACCATTTTTGAAACAATAGACACACCAATACCAGTTATTACATACCAACTCATTGGTTCCTAGGTCTACACACACATCCACTCATTCACCCACACAACCACTCATACATGCAGTCACTCATCAATACAACCCTATCATATGCAGTGATACACCTATTCAGACAGTCACATACCACCACTCATCCATGGAGTTACTCACAGACCTAGATAGTCATGTAAAGAATCAATCACACTCCCATTTACTCACCTATACAGTTATACAAACACCACCTCACTAATTCATACAGATAGTAGTAAATACTTACTTTCTTATATAATCAGTGATACAAGTACACACTCATTCATAGAGCTACTCTTGTAATCACTCACTGTCACATATAGTTATTTATGTACATCATCTCTCACATATACTGCCTTTTCCATATGTAGCTAATTACATGTACCACTGAGATCTCCATTCATTCACGAACACACCCATATACACACTCACCCAGACAGAGAGCTGTTTCCACATGCACTCTTGAAGCCATACACCCAGTGAATCAACTAGTCCCACATCTATGCACGAAGTCACACACCTCCAACACACCCAAACACACACACTCAGGCACCACTACAAATACTCAGGAAAACAATCAATAACCCATATAAGCTGTCATGTGGCTACTGACTAAGCCATGTACTAGCTTACACAACAACAGACCCACTGATACAGACATTCACACTGTTTAGTCACTAATGCATGCATTCAGTAAGACACATTTAAACAGTGACTTATACAATCAGTCACACACCTCGTAAATCCTTCATCCGGAAACTTATACACCCATGATTCTTCAATAAACCTTTGTATATATATAAAACATATTTAAACTTTACAGAAATAAACAGTCACTGGATGATGTCATCAGTGACGTCATCAGTGATGTAATTTGAGATGTCATCAGTGATGTCATCAGTGATGTCACTGACCATGCCATGAATGATGTAATATGTGATGTCATGAGAAGTGCATTGCAGGGGCGCGAGTTATAGTTAGCTGAACTAACTATAACGGTGAAATTTCTATGGTTTTGTACGAGTGAAATGTCCAGCTAACCATAACACCCCTGGAACCTACGTTTTTTTCAGTGAATATATATATATATACTGGCAGCCCGTTCCGACGTTGTCCGGGTATGAATTGCTGCCGGCCAGTAGTATATTGTTTTGTAGGATTTCGTTTTAATAGCATTTCTTATCTGTGACAGGCCTGTGAAACGCTCCGATTCACAGTGTACTGCTGATGCACTTAAGAGTATGCGTTCAGTAGTGTGTGAACTCGAGTTTCCCTACTTTATTTTTCCTTGCAATATTATATAGGGCGAACTCGACAACATGGCATGAGCACAATTTACATTACAGAAGAACACATTCATATGTGGTAGGCACGCGGGGACAAAGCGATTTGCCTGGAATCAAAGGATGTTGAGCAGATGCCGAGATTCGAACGTAGCTCCCCATCTCTAAAGTTCACAATTCTAGAACTTGTGGTGGGAGGTGTGTCTAAAAGTGTATGTCGGTGCTGGCCATCAATGAGAGAGACCTGTGCCTTTTTCAAATGGGTGGTGAAAAAATATGAGTATGTTGCTGGAGATGTGGGCCGCTGTGCCACCAATGTACTTACCGGGGGAGGGTAAACACCCATTATTCCGCAACTTTCTTTCCGCATACCATCACTCCGCATACTTTCATTACGAAAGTACCATGACTCCGCAATGCCATTATAACGCATGGCATTACATTTTATATGCTTTTACCATGCATACATTTAGAACGAAATTCGTCGTAAATGCAAAAATGGTAAAAGCATGTTTTTTTAAAAACGTTTGGATAGGGTAAGTATGGGTATAGTGGTATATGTTTTGGGGTACTGAGGTATATGTTTTGGGGTGTTTGGGTATTTTAAGGGTTCAGAGTTAGTTTTGGGTTATGGGGTACAGGGGTAGTTTTAGGGTTTAGGGATAGGTATGGGTTTTGGGGTACAGGGGTATTTTTAGGGTTCAGGGCTAGGTTTGGGTTTTGGGGTATAGGGATTTTTTAGGGTTCAGGGGTAGGTTTGGGTTTTGGGGTACAGGTGTATTTTAAGGGTTCAGGGCTAGGTTTGGGTTTTGGGGTACAGGGGTATTTGTAGGGTTCAGGGCTAGGTTTGGGTTTTGGGGTGCAGGTGTATTTTAGGGTTCAGGAGTAGGTTTGGGTTTTGGGGTATGGGGTTATTTTTAGGGTTCAGGGCTAGGTTTGGGTTTTGGGGTACAGGGGTATTTTTAGGATTATGGGGTAGGTTTGGGTTTTGGGGTACAGGGGTATTTTAAGGGTTCAGGGCTAGGTTTGGGTTTTGGGGTACAGGGGTATTTTAGGGTTATGGAGTAGGTTTGGGTTTTGGGGTACAGTGGTATTTTTAGGGTTCAGGGCTAAGTTTGGGTTTGGGGTACAGGGGTATTTTTAGGGTTCAGGGGTAGGTTTGGGTTTTGGGGTACAGGGGTATTTTTAGGATTCAGGGGTAGGTTTGGGTTTTGGGGTACAGGGGTATTTTAAGGGTTCAGGGCTAGGTTTGGGTTTTGTGGTACAGGGGTATTTTAGGGGTATGGGGTAGGTTTGAGTTTTGGGGTACAGTGGTATTTTTAGGGTTCAGGGCTAAGTTTGGGTTTTGGGGTACAGGGGTATTTTTAGGGTTCAGGGGTAGGTTTGGGTTTTGAGGTACAGGGGTATTTATAGGGTTCAGGGCTAGGTTTGGGTTTTGGGGTACAGGGGTATTTTTAGGGTTTAGGGATAGGTTTGGGTTTTGGGGTACAGGGTATATTTATAGGGTTAAGATGGGTTAGTGTTTAAGGGTGTTGGGGTATTTTAAGGAGTAAGGGTGGGTTATGATTATCGGGTGCAGGGGTATTTAAAGGGAGCAGGGTAGGATTAGCACACGAAATGCGACATGGCATGAAGGGCGGAACGTACCACACGCCCCCAGCATTTGTCACGCCCCCAGCACACGCCCACAGCACAACGCAAACACGCCCACAAGGGAGTACTTTGCTGGCACGGTTCTTTAACCTTTTAAATGTCTGCATAGCCTATGTCCTTCTGCTGCAACTGCCCTTTCCAATGCTGTATTGGATGTTGTGATTGGTGCTGTGGTTCCTGAGATTACCCGCCTCAAAGGTTTGGGCTCTCTCTTTATTATATTAGTATAGATATACAAATATATACACACATATGGTGATAGCTGAAAAAAGATTAACAGCATCCAAGAAACTTTGGTCCGTGTCTGTGTCCACAGGCGTGGTCGTGGGAGAACGAGTGCGCGAGGAGACGGAGGTTGCCTCATATATATATATATATATATATATATATATATATATATATATATATATATATATATATATATATATATATATTCACTGAAAAAACCATAGGTTATAGACCATATATAGTTAGGAATTCGCATTTACAAAACCTTATTTTACTCACACAAAACCATTGAAATTCCATATATAGTTAGTTGCACTAACTATATATCGCGCACCCGCAATCCACTGCTGATGATGTCACATATTACATCATTCATGACATGGTCAGTGACATCACTGATGACATCTCAAATGACATCACTGATGACATCTCAAATGACATCACTGATGACATCACTGATGACATCTCATTTGACATTACTGATCACATCACTGATGATATCATTCATGTGATAATACGATGAACCTCTTCAGACTCTAATATAACCTTAGATACAATCAGTGTAAACAGACACTCACAGACTGTCACTCATCCATGGAGTTACTCACACACCTAGTCAGTCATGCAAAGAATCAATCACACCTCCATTTCCTCAACTATACAGTTATACAAACTTTACTTATTCAAACATATACTAACACATATTTACTCTCTTATACAATCCCTGATACAAGTTCACAATGATCCATACAGCCACTCACACATTCACTGGCTCTTATGCACAGTTATTTATATATGTCAACTCTCACATGTACTGTGTTTTACATATGTACTTACTTTGACATGTAGCACTGAGATATCCATTCACTCACCAATACACTCAAGCACACAGTCAACCGCCCATACAGCTGTTTCCACATGCACTTTTGAAACCATACATCTAGTGAATCAACTGCTCACACATCTATGCACAGAGTCATACACCTCCCAGCCACCCACACACACACTCAGTCTCCCATACAAATACTTGGGCAACCAATCAATAACCCATATAGTTACTCATATAGCTACTTATCAACACATGCAACAGTTTATAGAACAACAGACATAATGATGCACAAATTAAGACAGTTTAGTCACTAACCCATGCACTCAGTGAGACACATTTAATCACTCACTCATACAGTCAGTCATGCACCTACTAAATCCTTCATCCAGACACTTATACATCCACTCATTCTTCAATATGTAAGACATATTTTAACTTTACAGAAACATACAGTCACTGGATGTTGTCATCAGTGATGTCATCAGTGATGTCATTTGAGATGTCATCAGTGATGTCATCAGTGATGTCACTGACCATGTCATGAATGATGTAATATGTGACATCATCAGCAGTGGATTGCGGGTGCGCGATATATAGTTAGTGCAACTAACTATATATGGAATTTCAATGGTTTTGTGTGAGTAAAATAAGGTTTTGTAAATGCGAATTCCTAACTATATATGGTCTATAACCTATGGCTTTTTCAGTGAATTTTCAAGGTTTTGTAAATGCTAATTCCTAACTATATATGGTCTATAACCTATGGTTTTTTCAGTGAATTTTCAAGGTTTTGTAAATGCTAATTCCTAACTATATATGGTCTATAACCTATGTTTTTTTCAGTGAATATATATATATACATACATATATAAACATATATCATCTGTATATCTATATAAATACAAACATAAATGCATGCATACATATACTTATATGCATACAGATGCATGTTATTTACATGAAAGTTGAAAAAACACTAATAAAAGCAAAGCTAAAAAGCCACCTCATTACAAACAGAATGGCTTTAACTTAAACGAGGGCGAGATCTATTGCATTTTCAATGCTTGTTTACTTTGGTTCCATCATGAAGGCATTCAGATGTGTCACACATTTGCCATAAATTCTGAAAGTTAGCACTCTAGTTGCACATTAGATCACTGTAGTAAAGCTACTGCTCACCAGGGACGTCTGCTGCTGGCATTCAAAGTGCATGTTTCAGTCTGCATGTCAGAATTTTTTTAATGAAATAGAAGAGGATTTGAGAAGTCACTCAAAATGATCCCAAATTTTTCTTTCTGAAGCACTAATCATACTTTCTATGGCAAAATTAACCCCCTCATGTTGTTCCTTTTTAAATTGAGTGTTTTCAGACTTACCACTTCATTCCAATCAAGATGGCTTCTGGTGTGCCATACTTTTGTCATAAATAAGACTGTTAGCGCTCTAGTTGTTCTTTAGAACACTCTGGGACATTCTGTCATTGGGCTATACTTGGGGTACATCTGGGTGATATTTGGGCTACATTTAGGCTCTTTTGTCTCTGGTGGCCATCTTGGGAGACTGTATGTCAGAATTTTTTAATGAAATTGAAGAGGGTTTGAGCAGTCACTCAAAATGCGCCCTAATTTTTCTTTCTGCAGCACTAATCATAATTCATATGGCAAAATAAACCCCCTCATTTTGTTCCTTTTTAAATTAAATGTTTTAAGAGTTTCCACTTTATTCCAATCAAGATGGCTTCAGGTGTGCCATACCTTTGTAATAAGTAGGACTGTTAGCGCTCTAGTTGTTCTTTAGAACACTCTGGGACATTCTGTCATTGGGCTATACTTGGGCTACATCTGGGTGATATTTGGGCTACATTTGGGCTCTTTTGTCTCTGGTGGCCATTTTGGGAGACTGCATGTCAGAATTTTTTAATGAAATAGAAGAGGATTTGAAAAGTCACTCAAAATGTGCCCTAATTTTTCTTTCTGCAGCACTAATAATACCTTCTATTGCATAATATACCCCCTCATTTTGTTCCTTTTTAAATTAAATGTTTTAAGAGTTACCACTTTATTCCCATCACGATGGCTCCAGGTGTGCTATACCTTTGTAATAAGTAGGACTGTTAGCGCTCTAGTTGTTCTTTAGAACACTCTGGGACATTCTGTCATTGGGCTATACTTGGGCTACATCTGGGTGATATTTGGGCTACATTTGGGCTCTTTTGTCTCTGGTGGCCATTTTGGGAGACTGCATGTCAGAATGTTTTAATGAAATAGAAAAGGATTTGAGAAGTCACTCAAAATGTGCCCTAATTTTTCATTCTGCCGCACTAATCATACTTTCTATGGCAAAATATACCCCCTCATGTTGTTTCTTTTTAAATTAAATGTTTTAAGAGTTACCACTTTATTCCAATCAAGATGGCTTCAGGTGTGCCATACCTTTGTAATAAGTAGGACTGTTAGCGCTCTAGTTGTTCTTTAGAACACTCTGGGACAGTCTGTCATTGGACTATACTTGGGCTACATCTGGGTGATATTTGGGCTACATTTGGGCTCTTTTGTCTCTGGTGGCCATTTTGGGAGACTGCATGTCAGAATGTTTTAATGAAATAGAAAAGGATTTGAGAAGTCACTCAAAATGTGCCCTAATTTTTCATTCTGCAGCACTAATCATACTTTCTATGGCAAAATATACCCCCTCATGTTGTTTCTTTTTAAATTAAATGTTTTAAGAGTTACCACTTTATTCCAATCAAGATGGCTTCAGGTGTGCCATGCCTTTGTAATAAGTAGGACTGTTAGCACTCTAGTTGTTCTTTAGAACACTCTAGGAGGCTGCAGTAGAACACAAAGGAATCAACTGACAGTCTCTGTCCTTGTTGGATGTACATGTTTTACTGAGAATGTCAGACTTCATTTTCACATGACTGAGAAAGATAATGTGAATTTACAGAAAATATGCTTTCAGTTTAGCTTATAGATCCCCTTCCAAACCACTGTGGGAAAATCATGAGATATTAGTTTTCTTTCAAACAATATTCATGATATCACAGCAGAAGGTTTTTTCAAATGGTAAAATCACCTTAGAACCCACCACAATTCCTAAAACGAGTATGGTACCATCAACAAATGATTTATAATGTAACTAAAGTCCTAAAACCCTCTATTAACTACAATGCTTTTTAATGAGGTGCTATCATGTATATTGGTCCCAAGATGGCTGCCAACACTTCTTGGATGAAGTGCTGACAGCCAATCAGATCAGATGTGTGGTTAGGCTCCGCCCAGATATATATCTTTTTTTGAACCTAAATTACTCAAAATCCACTGGAGCACATATATTGAGACCTAGCAAAGGCACATCGGGCTAACAGTCCCTACAATTTTGCCAAGTTTCGTGCAAATCCATTCAGCCGTTCGAGCTAAAAGTGAGGCCAACCGCCCTATGGAAATTAACATGGGAAAAATGCGTTTTGGGACCCCCCTTTTTTCTCGGCCCCCCTTGATGAACCCCCCCCCCCCAAATTGTCAGGGGCTGCTCAGAAACAAAATGTTCCATTTTCCTGAAAATTTCAGCCAATTCCGTCCACAAACGCCAAATTTATTAGACATAGAATTTTCAAAAATCCCATAGAGAAAAAATCCTAACTATATATACCTACTGGCGACCGCCAGTAGGTAATATATATATATATATATACCAACATATCCTTCTCCGTTGAAAAACATTTATATATATATACACTATTCACTGAAAAAAACATAGGTTTCACACCAGTTATAGTTAGCTGGAAATTTTACTGACATAAAACCATTGAAATTCCACGTTATAGTTAGTTGGACTCACTATAACTTGCGCGTGTAATGCACTGCTGATGACGTCACATATTACATCACTCATGACATGGTCAGTGACATCACTCATGACATCACTGATGACACCATCCAGTGAATGTGTGTCTTTCTGAAAAATAAATATGTTTTATATATGTATATGTAAAGGTCGATGGAAGAATAAATGTTTAAATAAGTGTCTAAAAGGATGTTTTTTTTAAAAAAAAATGATTGGTTAACTGGCTTATTAAGTGTATCTTAGTGAATACATATATTAGTGAGTAATGTTTAAATATTTAAATATATGTATCAGTGTTTCACTTTGTGTATAATTGGCTGCATGGGTTGGTGAGTAGCTACATGTGTGTGTATATGGGTTATTAGATGTTTTTTAAGTATCAGTATGAGTGTCTGTATGGTTTGGTGGGGGTATTACTTAGCACATAGATGCATCAATGACTGACTCACTGTTTGTATGTGTTTTGAAGACAGCATATGTGCAGGACTGTATGGGTGCATGAGTGTGTATATGTGTGTGTTAGTGAGTGAATGACTGTCTCACTAGTGTCTTTATCAGTAACGACATATGTTTTAATCTAGTATATGTAAGTATTGATGTATATAAGTGAGTATATGTGTGAGTGAGAGATTGTGAGAGTTCCTGTTTAAATAAGTATATGTTTCTATAAGTGATTGTTTTAGAGAGTAAGTATGTGCAAGTTTCCTTAGAAGTAAAGTGGTAGTGGGTGTATAGCTGTATATGCAAATAAATGGATGTTCAATAGTTTATT
This sequence comes from Lissotriton vulgaris, assembly GCF_964263255.1. Classification (NCBI taxonomy): domain Eukaryota; kingdom Metazoa; phylum Chordata; class Amphibia; order Caudata; family Salamandridae; genus Lissotriton; species Lissotriton vulgaris. Next base: position 1,120,068,764 of record NC_141691.1, on the reverse strand, counting down.
TGCATGTGTGAGTATGTGTGTGAGCAACTTTTGGATGACTGTCGGTGTGTATAGGATGTATAGGTGTTTCACTATATATGATGAGTGAATATATGTATGAGTGATTATATAGAACTGTTGGTGAATGAGTGGATGTGTATATAGATGGTGGTATTACTGAATTGGTTGTTATAACTGGTATGGGTATCTCTATTTTTTTGAAAATTTTAGTTTCTATTTTTGAATATGTGTTTCTAGGGTTACATTACACTGAAAGGAGGTCTGTCACTCTGTCACAAGGATGGTGTCATCAGTGATGTCATGAGTGATGTCACTGACCATGTCATGAGTGATGTAATATGTGACGTCATCAGCAGTGCATTACACACGCAAGTTATAGTGAGTCCAACTAACTATAACATGGAATTTCAATGGTTTTATTTCAGTAAAATTTCCAGCTAGCTATAACTGGTGTGAAACCTATGGTTTTTTCAGTGAATTTCATAGGTTTTTTAAATGCTAATTCCTAACTATAACTGGTGTGAAACCTATGTTTTTTTCAGTGAATTTCATAGGTTTTTTAAATGCTAATTCCTAACTATAACTGGTGTGAAACCTAAGTTTTTTTCATTGAATTTCAATGGTTTTTTAAATGTTAATCCCTAACTATAAGTCGCAGTTCATAAGTAAGACTGTTAGCGCTCTAGTTGTTCTTTAGAACACTCTGTGATATTCTGTCATTGGGCTATATTTGGGCTACATCTGGCTGATATTTGGGCTACATTTTTTTTTGTCTCTGGTGGCCATCTTTGGGCTACATTGGGCTACATTGGGCTACATTTGGGCTACATTTGGGCTCTAACATATATATAGCCCAATGTAGTCCAATATATATTTTTTCAAAGTTAATTTTTGTAAAAACAATTTGAGCATATATCTTGAGACATAGCAAAGGCACATCGGGCTACCAGTCCCTACAATTTTGCCATTTTTTTTTATATTGTTTTTTTTTGGTATTTTTTTTTTTGCCTTGGAGCGCTCCCGGTGCGCGCCCCGGTGAGCGCCCCGGAAAGCGTAGTTTTATGAAGCGCCCGGGGGCGCTCACCGGGGAGCGTCCCGTAAGCGCCAATATCGCGAACGAAAACATGATTGTGACGTATCGCGTAGCCGCGACCGCGTGATACGCACGGCGTAAACGCACCCGGAAGCACTCGAGCGAATACGATCGCGCCACGTAGGCGTCCGACGCGCTTACGCATAGCGTAAGAGCGTTGGGTCATGTGACCTGAAAATAACACTTTTCATTGGTTCATAACAGTTTTGGTTTCATAATGATGAAGCCCCTGGTCATGTGACCTAAAAATAACACTTTTCATTGGTTCAATACATTTTTTTTTCAAAAGGATGAAAGACCCCACCTTTTTTCCTTATTCTGACTTTGTCCTTTAACTTGGGAAGACCTGTTTGTACCTCTCTGTACCTTTTTGATCAATATAATGGCTTCAGTAGTAGCAGCAGCTGGTGCATCTGTACCACCACCACAACCACCAAGAGGACCACCTCAAGATATCATTGGTGGTCAACAAGAAAAGGAGGAGGAGGAGGAGGAGCAGGAGGAGGTGAGTTCAAGATGGCTTCAAGAACAAAATACCCTATACCAGCCAAGACCACACATTATTTGGGAGTTTTTTTCTATCCCACAGGGGAAGAAAAAAGTAAATGCAGCAAAGGTGACTTGCAGAATCTGTGGCGTGGAACTTTCCAGGGGAAACCCGAACAAGAAATATTCATTTGGAAACAACACGATGATACGCCACATGCAGCGCAAGCATCCAATAAATTATTCTGCTGCAGAGATGAGGGAACTGACCAGTAACCCTCCCCAATCCACAAGCACCACCTCAAAAAGGAAGCAGCCCACTCCGTCTGCACCAGAGGAAAGTGAGACGATGCCATGCATTCAGCCACGATTTGCAGATTTCAGAATTATCTGTAAATATTGTGGGAAGACCTCTCCTACGGAGAACAAAGCGTAAAGCTCATCGTCCTTGCTGGGGACAACCATAAATGCCCCAATAAACCCTAATTATTTCTTTTCTTTTTTTTTTTACTCCAGTTGAGCCATTTTCAATTCCCTGTTTTTTCGTATCTCCCCATGAAAAATCCCCAAAAAATATAAAACTGTTCAGAAAACCCCCAAAAAGTACAAAAAGTTCAAAAAAACAATAAAAAAATATAAAACAACAACAAGAAGAAAAAAAACAGTTCTTTTTAGAATTACCTCCAATTTATAAAAAAAGGCTACATTTTTAAAAAACTCTATTATTCATTTTTCCCCATGGGCCGCTCCCCAGTCCGCTCCCCGGTGCGCATACCGGGCACCCCCCCCCCGCGCAAATCAAACCTAGGGGGTCAGGGGGGTCTATCCCTGCCCCCTTATGGTCATTTCCCCCTTTGATTTTTCCACCTCTTATGTCTCGATTTTACCGAGACACAAGATGGCGGCCGCTCCGGACTGTTTCGAATGTTTACAGACACTCGAGAGCCAATCAGCTTTCCGTGCGCAAGTCGCGTGGCGCGCCCGGAGCGCGTACCGGGGAGCTGCCATAGATATATATATTTTTTTGAACCTAAATTACTCAAAATCCACTGGAGCACATATCTTGAGACAAAGCAAAGGCACATCGGGCTACCAGTCCCCACAATTTTGCCAAGTTTGGTGGAAATCCATTCAGCCGTTCGGGCTAAAAGTGAGGTCGACCGCCCTATGGAAATTAACATGGGGAAAACACGTTTTGGGACCCCCTTTTATCTCGGCCCGCTTGACAAATCCCCCCCAAACTATCAGAGAAGGACCGGGGCGCCGCGAGGCCATTTTGAGGAAATTTTCAGGCAGATTCGTCAACCGGCGCCAAAGTTATTCCAAATAGAATTTTGAGATTTAACATTGAAAAAAATCCTAACTATAACTACCTACTGGCGACCGCCAGTAGGTAATATATAATGTAAACACATTCATATATATATACAAACATATATACATATGTATGTTTTGCATGTGTTTGCATGTTTATATATTTATATATAGTATTAAATATTCGTGGAATTTATTTAAATTACATTATATTTACTTTACATGTTAAAATATTTTTTCACTGATATTGTTGTTGTTGAGATTGTGTCAGTGATCCACTATGCCATAGCTTCAGCTCTCTTTCTGTGCTGGCACACTTGAGATTGCCTAGCACAATGGTGAAAGGATGCCTGCATTATGTGCAGGATTGTATTTGTGATGGAATTGATAGCTTCCGCCACAGAAACAGTCCTTAGAAGCTTTAACCTCTTACTATGTATGCTACAGTGATACAGAATGCAGCACACATGGAAAGAGAAAGTAACAAGGAGAAATAAAGATATTTCTCCTTGCTAGGACTCTTTCGGGTAGTCGCACCACTTTGGCACAAACCAAGGTTTATAAGCTTTTGTAAATATGGGTTTGCATTAGAATACATGGGTTTATGCAGTAGAACACCCATACTTCACTCATGTAACACCTACCTGGGGCAAAGTAAAACAAGGTACTGTGTTGCATTACTTTGTATTTACTAAACTATGCATAGGCATGAACATCTACTTTGTGTGGCTTAGTAAATGCCAAAACAGGACACAACCTAAATGCAAAATCATGGAAAAATGTCAAGTGACTCCCAATTCCTAATAAGGGAATAAATACCACTTTAAGAGACGTATATGCACACAGCCTTACTCGACTTTCTGCTAGCCCACATACCAGATGTAGTTGGTCAGAGACCCTCTTACAAGGATACCCAACTACTCAAGAGTGTGGTTAGGGGCATCTTCATCAGCACCTTCAGATATGTGCATCCCAGCAGAAGAAGGTGAGCAGAAACAGTGGTGGAGGTCTGCAATAGACAATGGTTGTTAGGAAAGGGAGCTTATGGGCCTAAAAAACGTGTACCCCAACATGGTGGGGTTTCCATCAATAGACACTGACACGGACAGCAGCTTCTAGTAATCAAGGAACATTATAAACAACACACGCTTGCTGCAGCCCAAACCAACATTGTTGGAATAAGGTTTGATTGAAAGGAAGGGGATCAATAGTATGTTATTGATAGAAAGTCCTGGCATCTGTAACATTACTTCAGTTAATAACAACTAGGACATCCCCATTACCAACAATATGTACATATTACCTGCTGTGTACTATCTGTGATGGATGTCTTAAAAATGTTTTTTTGTAGATATGCGACCTTTCATTTGTGTGTTCTTCCTTGCCTTTCATAGAATGTATATATACATTTTTCCTGTCATCATTATTACTATTGATTATTCACAGAATGCTTACCTATCTTTTCTCTATGCCCTGAAAACATTTTCTATACATTAATTATATTGATCAATTGAGTTGGCTTGATTAAGTCGTGGATGGCCAATGTCATCTACTTCCGGTTATGCACAGGAAGACTGTAGTCCAAGCCCTGATTGTATCGAGGCTGGACTACGTCAACGTCTTGTACCTGGGCCTTCCTGAATATTTACTAAACCGCCTGCAGGAGCGGTCCAGAATGCTGCGACTAGGGCAATTCTCATGTTAGGACTCAGAGCGCAGATGTCCACCCACCTGAAGTCTATGCACTGGCTGCCGGTCCGGAAGAGGATACGGTTTAAAGCCCTGGTCTTGGCTTTCTAGGCTCTACATGATACTGGTGCCTCCTATATCAGGAAAAGGATTCAGCATTACGCACCACGAAGGACTTTGAGGTCCTTATCGCAGCTGCAGGTGATTATCCCCAGGTTTTCCAGCTCCCTCATGGGCGGTCACTCCTTTCAGGTGCTGGCTTCCTGTCTATGGAACGGTCTGCCATTGCCACTCAGGCGGGTGTGGGATTTACTCACCTTCAGGAAGCAGCTGAAAACTTGGCTACTCCAGCAATAGCCAGGAGCCTTTCGCTCCTTTCTGATATAGTTCTGTTGTCTGTCTCAAGGTCTTTCAGCTCCGGGACACTCTGTGGAGTAGCTGCGCGCTCTATGAGTGCCAATTTACATTACATTACATTACAATGTAAAAGGAATAACGAAAATGTGTTTAAAATAATTCCTTCACATGTTAACATTATTCATCCATTTGATTAGGGAAGAATGGGTTATCCTATTTTGTTCTAGTTGACCACAGAAAGTGGCATCCAATTCTGAGAATAATAAAGATAATGTTCTGAAGCGATTCTGCACTGCACCAAAACAGTAAAGTTTGGACACTCAGGTGACACTCTAAGAGATAATTTTGGACCCTCTGGATACAATTCTGGACCATGAAGAGATTGTTCTGGTCCCTGACCACACCTTGATCCACCCTCCTGCAGCAGGTTCTGCCTCAGACATTTCCAAACCACCATTACATTGACCTGCTATAGGAGTAGTGTGCCCTCCTTGCACAGCAGATGTTATGGCTGTGGTTGTCACAGGAACCACACCAAGAGTGGCCACAGTTGGGGGTTTGAAGCCAATAGAGTTTGTTGGAGGCACTGATGAAGATACTGCTGACAGAACATTGCTGGATGTAGTTGATCTTGTGTCTTCAGGTAGAGGTGTAGGGCACTAGCCCACCTAAATCTGATGGACAACAGAGATTGTGGTCAGTTATGAGATACTTCAGGTAGCATACTTGTGCGAATAGATTATCAATAGTGTAGAGACTTGTGTTAGGGATTAGGGATGTAACGTTTGGAGACGGCCAATTAGTTATTGTGTTAGAGCTAGTGTTTGTACTGATCAATCTCCCCTTCATCTGCAATTCCAACGATGCCTTTATTTTGGAGTATAAAGTTCTCCTCCTAAGGCATGAGGCAGAGGGACCTGGTAGACCCACCACCAATAGACAGGACCTATAGGTGTGCCTGGATGTGAGAGAACTAACTCTCTCCCACAACTGATTTCACCCCATGCGGATGTCCTCCTGTTAACATTTAGTATTGGAGAATGTGTTCACCTTATCCACGATTCTGGTCAACAATCTCTTCTCTGGGTCATAGTTGATGTATGGAACAGTGATCCAAAAAACTGGGGAAAAACCCTAATTAGCTCATTCACCCTCACAGTTAACTCATTTTCATAGAGTCTGTTATTCGTGCAGACATTTTACCCAACAATGAAAACATTTCTCTGCTGCTGGAGGTTCTTGGTGTGAGTGGTAAATGGCTTGTGTGTTTGGAGAAGTGCCTTTTCTAGTGGGAGCTGCAGGTGATATTGATGAGTAGAGTTTGACCAGGTAAGTGTTTATGGATGCGCTTGTCAACATTGATGACATTGAAACACTTTCTGCCTTTGGAGTCCTCCATTGTGAGGATCCCTCCATCCCACTCCGATGGCGGGGAACTCGCAGTATGACAGACACTTGCCCAGCATACCAATGGGGACAAAGTGGTTTCTGTCTATGGGGTACTGCCCACTGAGAACTGAAGTCCAGCCGACGGACCTTATTTCATCACGATACATGGCGGTCTCTGAGGCAAAACCCCAAATAGGGAGGACGGTTAATTGCTTGCCTGATTGACAGGTAAAATCTGCAAAGATGGAAGACAGTCCCTAAAACATTTTCTTCTCTATTTCTGTATCCTTCCTTTCACCTTCTAGATACCTTATTAATATTGTGCCCTGTCGACCTTAATGTCACACGTGACTGTCATTTTTCATTTAGCCAATCTACTGAATATTCACAACTTTAACGGAACTCTGTCTAAGATTGCAACTCTCGCTTGTGGTGTATGCATACAAACTCTACATCACATGAGCCTAATGGAATGTCCGGTCTCTCAGATTCTGTTTCCTGATGACTCTAAACTCAATCTAGGTTTACACTAACGATGAACAAGCAATATGATTATACTCCAAAGCCCAAACAACAATTGCGTAATGCCGAGGATGAAGATACAAGAACATCTATTGCTTTTTGGACTTGTTTCGATATTTTTTTATGTTGACAAGCATCGTAGTTTATTTCCATTACCTTGTTTTACTTAGTTATACATTGTTCTAGGTATTAACTCTTTTTTGCATATCTAAACCTGTTTTGCATTAACTGCCCTGTGGCTCCTCGGCGAAATAAATAAATAACATTCCTTATCATAATTATAACTCTTATAATATTAATTATACAACACTGATAATTATTGAACATAGCTTTACAGTGCATACCGCAAACCGCATTGTCTATTTGTGCTTTAATACTAGTTCCTAAAATTGCGCAACTCAATTGATTCTGTAATGCTCTGTTGCGTCATAAATTCAGGGAAGCATAACGCAACATATGATTTATTGCAAATGCTCACAGCTCTCACTCTTATATAAAGGAGCAGGATGAACTTATCCGCAGATACACTAAGGGGTATATTCACAAAATAGTCATGCAGCAAGTCGCCTTGCTCCGCTGCACTGCATGGCAGGAAAAGGGCAGAAATGTGCTATATTTAACATAATATGGTGCATTCCTGAATTTCTCAAGCACTGGCGCACAGTGTGCCGTCTACTGCCAACACAGCCACCCTTGCACCATAGTGCAAGGGTGGCTGTACAAAAAATCTCTTGAGCCATTTTCCTCTTTCTATGTGTGCTGCAGAATGCAGCACTCTTAGAAAGAGGAAGTAACAAGGACAAATAAAGATATCTTATTGTTACACCTCACCTGGGAAATGAAATGAAATGAAAAATTCCACTTATATAGCGCATAACTGCCCGGAGGCCTCGCAGCGCTGAAGGCGTGTCATTCTGGCGCATCCCATGGGCTACCACTATTGGTAAACTGGAAGTGCTTCAGAATCTATGGGTGGATGTGTGGGAACACCAACGCTCCACCCATGAAACACCTTCCCAGGAAAAAATAGCACAACACATAGATCTGAGTTTCATTGCATTACTCTGGATTTATCAAGCCACTCAGGGAGGCCTTACATGGCTTGATAAATCAAACTTAAGGGTTGCATCAATTTTGCACCTTGTTGCATGATGCAAAAGCAACACAACCATATGATAAATATGCCCCAAAGGCAGGTAAAATTCGAGATGAAACTCAGTTCTCAATAGTTACATGCTGTGTTGCAATTCATGTACATAATTTGGTTGAGTCTAACTGAGCTTGGGGAGAAGCAGGGAACTCTCAAGATATGGCTATAACTAACACAAACACCAAAGGATCCATCACAGATTAAAAAACAGACAACATGCAATGAGGAAAGACTTGAATGTACTTATATGGAAATGCTTAAACAATTGCCATAACATCGCATACTATGTGGTGCTCAAAATTGGCAATACATCATGAGCTTGCTGATCATAATTTCGGGTGATAAGCATAAACGCACAATGCCATGATAAGATGGTAGATGCCCCATGTGAAAAAGGCTGTTAGTGTAAACAACCAATCTGCTCAGTGAACAAAAAGAGATGAAGAAATATATATGGACCACAAGTCCCAACATGCACTAGTCCCAGTGCCTAAAGCATAGCATGCTTACACACAACAGCCATTAAGTTGAAACCCAAAATTATGTATGCTCAAACCTGTGAGAGTGAAATACACAGTGAAAAAAACAGAATAAGAAATTGGTCCCTTTAAAAATACTCTAACAACAAATCAGGAAAATAAGTTCTTTAAATGCAGACTAACTTCCAGAAAATCCAAAGTATATTTATGTGCATTAGAGTAGAGTGTAATTATGTGGAGCTGAATTATGTAGTGTTGATTGGTATTATGTGTAGTGTAATTAAGTTGTGTGGTGAATTGTGTGTAGTTGAATTGTGTGGTGTGGAATTGTGTAACATTGTCTGACAGTGTGTGGAATTATGTGGGATGGTGTGGATTTATGTGGAGTGGAAATATGTGGCATGTTGCCTAGCTGAATTTTGTGAAGTGTAATTATGTGTTATGAAGTTGAGTGTAAATATGTTTTTGAAGTGTAATTATGTGGGTTGGAATGGAATTATGTGTTGTTGAATTGTTTGGAGTTGAATTGTGTTGTGTGGAGTAAATTTATGTGTTTTTAAGTGGAGTAGCATTAAGCTACATAGAGTGCTATTATTTGAAGTGGAATTATGTGACATGAGCTGAAGTGGAAATGTGTGGGGTTTTTATTTTTAGGATTGTAATTATGTGACATGGAATGTTGTGAAGTAATATTATGTATAGTTGAATTTTGTGGCATCGAATTGTGAGATATTTAAATGTGCTGTGTGTGGTGGAATTATGTGGTGTGGACATGTGTGTTGTGGAGTTATGTGGCACTTAAAAGGTAACATAACATGCTACTTAGATGCAATTATGTAGCAAGTAGAGGAAAATGTTGTACATCATGCACACACAGTCCACACACGTCTGCAAGCTATTAGCCACTCGTTTCTGTTATAAACACATTTTACATACATTTTTGATGATATGTGGTTCCAGGTGTAGGAGGCCTTGAGCAACCTAACCCTACTGTTTTGAATTGCGAAATAATATTCAGAAATGATTTTAAAAAGGCATACGAGCAAACAGTTGTTGCAGTAAACTGAGCATAAGAGAAAACAGTTGTTGCAGTAAACTGAGCTTGCAAGTTATTTCCTTGCACGGAAGTAATGTCATAAACGTTGTTTCTATTTTCCATAGCTCTGTTTAAATCCAAAGACAGATCTGTAAAACGTTGTAATATTGTACATGTGGAGACTGCTTTATATTCCACAACAGAACCACCTGGGTGCATCCCCCAAAACATCTACATCGCTGACGAATTCTGCCTCTCGGTGGGCGTGGACATGTGTATGTTCAGGGGCGTAACACAAGCCCCCGCAGCCCCAGCGGTGCGGGTAGGGGGGGGCTGAGATGCAGTGGGTCCCCTCAGCACAGTACTCAGGCCTGAGAGCTCTGGATTAAATAGGGAGTGGGGGCCCCACTGGGATCCTTGCAGCAAGGGGGCCCCTTCAACTTTCGTTACGCCACTGTGTCTGTTGATGCAGCAGCTGCAGAATTCAATAAAGGGACATCAGAGTTATAATAATGTGACTGAGGCCAACTGTGATAAAGGCTGATGAAGGCCAACAAGGGATATATAGCACATTCCCTACACATGAATAACTGAAACATTTTACACACATGCCATAAAGATGACACAGGAGTTCACTGAGATGCTGATGGTGTAGTGGATGGAGTCGCTGAGTTTCAGTTGAGCAGCAAATGTCAGAGGGCTGAACTGCTGATTGCAGGATGTGCCCTGATATGTGCCTACGCGTGGTCCATAGTTTGCTCACTAAGGAACCATGGGTTGCTGAAGCTGTGGAGAGCAATGCAATTTCACAACATAAAACGATTGGCCTGTCGGACCATGTCTTTGAGCATTTATAATTGCATCCTCAGTGGCAGCTATTGGGACAATGTAGCAGTTATGGTCACACATTCCTGTGACAAGAGATATATCACTGTATGATTGTCTGCAATGAGGACATGGGTATGATGGCTGACAGTAGAAATTGAATGCACTTACCAATCATCCATAGCATTGGACATCCTGTTCGCACAAACATCAATCTGCTCTAGCAAATCATATATACCCTAAACTCAATATACAATGGTCATATACTGAATGATGAAGATGATATTGGATGTGCATGTGTCAGTAGAGACTTGAAATCTGTAACACCCATGTCATGAAAGTCAAGGATGCATTTTGGACAAAGACATCAGACCCGTTACTTCATCTATTACATCTGCTGGTTGCACATTCGAAACATGGACTCCTTTGTGTGTCAATGATTCACAGTTTCACTGTCCTTAAATGGGTAAAGAGTGAGGCATGCATCAGCTATTGCAGATTGCTATGTATATTGTCTTGCAAGTCTCTAGCATCCATCAGGTATCAGACTTCAGGCTACATGTAATTACACCAAGTGCAGCAGCAGCACGGTTTGTAATAGGGCACAGATGGGCTGGCAACAGAGGGCCGACAAGGGTGACAAAGACATGATGTAGATGCACAAACATGAGGCCAATACACTGCCATGTTTCTTATGCAATGGGAATGTTATCTTGGTGTATGAAGACTAGGTAATTTTGGGCAGTGCTGATATTGCCTGTCAGTCTTAGTGTAGTGTTCCGCCAAACAGTTTGCCTTCCTCCTTCATTTGTATGTGCTTGTTTTGCTGGCCTTAGGTCTCTGAGCATTTTATTACTGCTAACCAGTGCTAAAGTTCATGTGCTCTGTCCTGTAAACATGGTAATATTGGCTTATACCAAATTGGCATACTTAACGTACTTATAAGTCCCTAGTAAGTTTGTATTATATGTACCCAGGGCTTGTAAATGTAATGCTACTAATGCAACTAGTGGGCCTGCAGCATTAATTGTGCCACCACTTAAGTAACCCTTTAAACATGTCTCATGCCTGCCATTGCAGGGACTGTGTGTGCAGTTTAGCTGCCATTTCCACCTGTCAAAATAAATCTTTGGCCAGGCATAACCCTTCCTTTTTTTATTATTACATATGTCACCCCTATGGTAGGCACTGGGCAGCCTGAGGGTAGGGTGCAATGTATTTAAAAAGTAGGACATGTACTTTTAAATTTTACATGTCCTGATAGTGAAAAACGAATTTCTCACTACTGCAAGGCCTATCTCTTCCATAGAATAACATTGGAGTTGTCTAATGACATTTTATAAGTGCAATTTCCGAATGGGAAGAAATAACCCATTCAAGGTTGGGTTCTCTAGAATCCTATTTTAAAATTGCATTTTATGGTGAAATTCAATAATAAATTACAATTCTGAAAATGGCACTTTTAGAAAGTTCGATTAGACATGGATTGGGGTGTGCGGCACACCGTTTGTTACTTCTGTTATTTTGAATGGTATACTTCAAATGGTTTTATTTGGGTGCCTCAGGGTATAGTCCCCTCTGACCCTGGGGGATAGAAAATTGTAACAACACAGAATGCAGTGTCAACCAAATGGCACTGTGCCCTGTAGGCACTCCTCTCGAGACGCGTTCTCTTTTAGTAGTGATGATGTAATCTAGTTTTGTTCGTCCGTAGGAAGATCAGTGTAGTATGAGATAACATTATTTATGAACAAAGAGAAAAGGGTAGGGGCCAGGGCACACCCCTGCCTTACTCCCCTGCTCACAGGAAAGCAGTCTGTTAGCTCACCCTGCTGACCCCAACGTACTTGGGCATATGTTGATTCATGGAGTTTTACAATAAAGGTTAGGATCTCAGCAGGCATCACTGTCTCGCTGAGGGTATCCCACATCTTAGGTCGGGGAGTAAGTCAAATGCAGATTTGAGGTCTATGAATGCTGCATAGAGTGTCCCCCCTGCTAAGACCACTGTATTCCAGTATATCAACGTGAATCTAAAAAGCTGGCCGATAGTGCTAACATGAGAACGAAAGCCTGCTTGATAAGTGGTTAGTATTTCATTCTCATCTATCCACTTATTTTTTCCTTACTTAGCACTAATCTCGCCACAATTTTTTGAAGAGTGTCTATAAGGCTTATGGGCCTGTAGTTGGAGGGACAAGCGCGATCCTCCTTTTTATAAATGGGGATTATTACAGAAGTCCAGAATAGGGGCATCTCTGGCCAAGCCATTAGCACGGATATGAATGTATTTTACCCAGTTTTCCCGGTCTGATTTATATATGTCCGCCGGAATGCAATCCGGACCAGGTGCCCTACCTGCAGCCACTCCATCAATGGCTCTCTCAATTTCCACTGATGTGAAAGATAGGACAGAGTCTGTCTCTACACAAGACAGGTACCCAATGCCTTCTTCGGATTATGAAATTGGGCCTGGCAATATGCGACCCAAGCTTCTGGGGAAAGAATATTAACTGGAGCCAGGCCAGCAGTGCTATTACCCCATTTTATTATGTGCCAGAACTAACACCAGTTTTTCCCATTGATTGCATCTAGGAGGTCCCTCCATCTATTTTCAGTCAAAGCTTTCTTTGCCCTGTTTTGGGTGGCCTTGTAGTCTGCCCTGAGTTGCCTTATCTCCTGCGTGAAGCCCACCCTTATGGCTGGGACAGTTGTCTAAAAGCTACCCTACATGCCCCATCATACAATTTTGCAGCCTTGTGTGTGGTAAGGACAATAGAACTTTTTGGAGTTTTTGTAAAACAGCTTTTCAGCTTAGTAAACGGGGACTCATGGGCCTCTATAATAGTAGTATGGCTAACCTCACTGGAGTTGAGATGGGATAGGGCTACAAGGGATTCTTTAAGAGTAGACCTTATCTGTACCATGGTGCCCTCATCATCCGATGCCTGTGCCCATTTTACTCTTGGGCAGTCAAGAGACATGACAACATCTGCCATAGCAATTTCCGAGCCCGACCTCAGCAGTTGGCGACCCTTTACCTCTAGTGCCAATGACAATGGGTCATGGTCGCTCTCTGGTCTTTTTAAAAGCCCCATATCCTTTAGTCTTGACCACAGATCTAAATTAATAAAAATGTAGTTGACCCTGCTACTTCTTCTCCTATTATTAAAAGTGTGATTACCTTTACCGTCAGATTTAGTTCTCCCATTGAGTGCCCGGAGCCCATCCTCCAGTGTCAAACTTTTTAATTGGAGAACTGCCTCCATCCATTTATTAATTGGGGAGAGCATTAAAGACGGAACACCCCAGCTTTCATCCTATTCGCTAGTAAGGCTAGCACCCTCTATGCTGAGCGGCTCAAATGTACAGTTGAAATCCCCTGCAATGACCCAGTTACTTGATCCTTCCATTAACTTAATAAAGTGCTCAAGGCTAGTGATGGTTGATGAGGCTTTACACCCGGCCATACCTTTAGCATGGACGTTAATCAATATAAAACCAGGGTCATAATCAAAATTTATTTTAAGAGCCTGGATATCTGGGTTATCAATCCCAAGTTCTTCTACCTGGAGACCCACCCGCTGTCTTATCCAAACCAATAAACCTCCAGAGGGACGTCCCTTGGGGTTTGCAATAGCCGGTTTACCAAAGGCCAAATATCCTGGTCGAAAGATGGTACTCAAGGACCAGGTCTCCTGGAGGGCAATGATATCATAGAACTTGATGAAAGTAGACCAGTCAGAGGAAGAGGTCTTCGATAATAAACCTGCAATGTTCCATGATAACATGCTTAATATACTTGTGGTGATACCTTCCCCCGTTCTATCAATGTCAGAGCCTCCATATGCTCAGACCCCCAGTTGTAGCCAGCTGAGAGCTTAAGGCTATCCCAGCAGAGGGGGCAGATTGATTAGTTTGTGCCTTAGTTACAGATAAAGCTACAGGGGACAGTCAATCGCACGAGTCTAAGCCTGACAGGGGAGCAAATCTGTTGACAAGGTTGAGATTGAAGGGGCCACCTGTGGAGCGTTGTGGTGTGAAACTACTCCCGCCCGTTTGCAGTGAGGGATGCTTATTTCCGTAGAAGAAACCTAAAGGCAGAAGTGAGATTTTCCCAGGGGGACGCCAATGGTTTCTACTCCCTAGATGACCAAGTAGAAATCTAACATTATTGAAGTTAGCAACTACACATTTACCCCACCTTTCCTTTATAGAGTGGCCAACCCAAGGTGCACGTCCAGCCATAATCATTTGGTTGCAGATATCCCATCCCGGTACCCCCTCCACCTTCAGTTGAGCACTAAGCCAGTGCATTGTTTTAGCAATTAGCTGCTCGGTCGATTCTGTCTGCCCTTCTTGAAGGAGCGGTACATTCTTTAGGAACACCACCAGAGGGGTAGCAGCCGGTGGGAGGTGTAGGACCCTAGAACCAATGCTACAACCCAAGGGGTTATGAACAGCTGGGGGGTCACAGTTATTAGGCCTAGGGGTGGAATTGGGCTGATATCCAATCCCACAGTTAGAATAATGCTGGGTGTGATTACTCTGAGACCTGCCCCGGGGTCTACTGCCATCCCCCCTGGGGGAACTCAGAATCAGCTGAGCGAATTCACTTGACATGTTCCCTAAGTCACCCTCCTGATCCCCCAATGGGACTAGAACATCTTTATGAACAATACCCACCTCACCTTTACTACAGAGGGTCACAGGCGGAGGATTAGGTGAAGGGGGTATGACGGGAGGGGATCTAGAGTTTACAGGGTCACACATAACATTTGTTACAATATCAAGTGGCCGAATAATTTTCCCCAAAGTGTCCTCAATAGAACATAAATTCGATGCAACCTGCAGCTCAAGATTGGTTAGTCTTTCCTCCATCAAAGACAGTTTATTGAGGGTCGGTGATACGGAGGACGACAGAAGAACCCCAACTTCAGCCAACAAAGCCTAATAGGCATTGGACAGGGGGCCACCCAATAAATCTGGAGTAGAGGTTGCGGGTAGAAACACTGGGGGCAACGGAGATGCTATCCTACCATTGCTGTTGGTCCTTTGGACTTTGGAGTTTTTCTGCCTTCGAGGTCCCCCTGCCCTCTTCCTTTTTGTCACCGGCTCCGGTGTTGGGACCGTGGTCACCATAGATTGTTTAGGTGTGGACCTTGTGGCAATGCCACCGGTCACGCCCTCTTTGACCACCTCCACTGGTACGGGGCTAGCTGGCTCCTCCAGTAATGATGAATCTTCTGGGAGCACCTGCGAGGACTGACTAGTGCCTCTTGTTGGGTCAAGGGAATAAATCACTATGACCAGGGGGCGTTCTGGAGAGCATGCAGATACCAAGCCACCCAGCGACGAACATTTAGTTTGTAGGGGATCAAGGGAGAGTCGTCGCTCTGTCAGAGCAATTTCATGAGCTAAGACCGAGCTGGCTCTGATTAAAAATAGGTCCAGGGTCCCAATGACAATTCCCCCAATCAATGTCGATCTGCATCTACCCTCGCAAGTGTTCATTTTAGCGGGGGGAGAGATCACTCTCAGGTCAAAGTTCCCAAATGATTGTTGTCCAGGATGTAGCGGAGAACGAACAACAGTGGACAACTGCTAACCTTGGGGATCCACAGAGGTTTGAGAGGGGGCCCAGCCCGGCCTCTTCCGGTCTCCAACGGGCTCAAACAGGCCCGCCCTTGGCCTGGGCTTTGCCTGGGGCGCGCGCGCCTCCCACAGAGCGGGATTGGCGAGCTGCTAAGTAGGCAGGCAGGTAAATGCGTGTCCGGTGCGGCACCCTCAGCAAGGCTTCTGGGACCTGGAGTCCTTTTGAGCAAAGTGTCCGTGTCCATGCAGCAGCAAAGCGGCTCCCGCGGAGTGGGAGCAGCGAGCTGCTAAGTAGGCAGGCAGGTAAATGCGTGTCAGGTGCGGCACCCCCAACGATGCTTCTGGAACCTGGAGTCCTGTTGAGCAAAGTGTCTGTGTCCGTGCTGCAGCGACTCACAATCTTCTGACGCGCTTTTGGAGAATGCCTTCCTCTGGACCCATCTTACATTCATCACCAGTGGGTTGAGCACAGATTCATTTGGGATTTGCATGTGCCTTACCCTGACAAGGATTTTAGTTGCTGTTTGACCAGGGCTCACAGCCCAGTCAACCAACAACCCTCCTTCTTACATTGGTAAATGTAAGTTACACATTTTTCAGATTTATAATTGTGACAGTCAGAACAGTGACACATAGTAGGTTAGGGTACATGAATGTGATGTAAAACTGGGCCAGGTGTTGCTGATGTTGCTGCAGCTGTCACTTGCAATACAGCAAACCAGATGACTGAAGAGTGAACATGTAGAAGGCAACCATATTATTTTCCGCATTAGTTCTGCACATATGGTATACTGGTATATGTGGGATGTATGCTTATGTGTGAAGAAAAAAAAGACCTTTGTTGTTTTTGTAGTTGGTGCCGTGTGTTGGGAATCCAAAGATAGCTGAATTGTAGAGGTTAACCATACCTGGCCTGATGTAGGGATTGCTGTAACAGGGTGAATCGTGGAGAACAGACACTCATCACGAAGGTTGGGGTGGAGACAGGATCTATGTGTGCAACCAGTAGAGCCTTTGCTATCTCTATTTTAGTTAAACTTGTTTTCCGCCTGCCTCCTTTCATTCTCCCCAAGCATTTGCTGTGTCGTTACTCTGAACGTCTCGCCACATTGCCGCTCTATCTGCTCCAGGGAAGGAGTGTAAAGGCAGACAATGCAGTTTGTGTTCCTCAAAATCTTACCACAAAGTCAGTCTCTTTCTCAACAAGGTTCTTCCTGAGTGGAATGGTCTCTGTACCATGTAGGCTGTACTTGGTCGCTGGCTCAAAAATGTCACAGAACAAGGGGAGATAATTTAGTCCAGGATATGCACTGTATTTATGTGATTAGACCTGTAAAGATTTTCAGATGTGTGTTATTTTCCTCAAGTTATGTTTGTTTTCTCATCTCTGGATAAACGATATAAAATTATGTTAGGCAAGTACATGCCTAAAAAACACCCTTAAACTTACTAGGGGTATCTTTATGGTGGTATTTTGAGTTGAAAAAATTCCCACCACCTCATGTTGGAAAGGAGGAGTGGCATGAATGCCTAGTAGTAAGCATAGATTTCAGCCTGCAGTTTGAGATTTGCAGCCTAGGGAGATTTATGAGCAATCATAAGTGGAAATCTACATGCAAGTTTATCTCTGCATATAGATGTATCTTTGTGAACTTCTGTTGGCAGAGGAAGGTTGGAGTGCTTACACTGCGGTCTTTCGATTCCTTTCAAACATAGGCTTTCAGTGACGTGTGTTGCTCTGATAACCTTATTGACTGGCACAGGATGAATTTGTAACACTTGAGCCACGTGCAAAATGACATAAAAACATTTGGCATTGTGCAGGTGCTTGCAAGATGTGAAATTTCTCGTAGAAGTACCTCCAAGAGCCTTCTTCGCCCAAAAAATGATTCTGCCTTACCTCTGTTTTATAGTTGGACCTCACAGTCTGCAAGCAGGACTAATGATTTAATTCAATCTTTGCAGGTGGCACGTCAGGTTGGTCCAGTTTCTAGCCTCTTCTCCTCTTGCAATGGAGCACCTGCCTGGCAGGATCTCGATTCCTTTGGCTAAAGTCATACTTTCATTATCTTTCTATTTTGCCAAGTAGGTGATAAGGACCACCCTCCATAAAGTCCCCACTGCTGTTCTCCAAAATACCGGGATCGGCAACTGTGTGGCACTACATAAGGTGCCTCAAATAGCAAAACTTCACAAGAAGGCTGAAAAAAGTGAAGGAATCATGTAACCAAAAAGGGAAAGTAAAAGGCAATATGGATAAAAACTTCGCACCTCACAAGAACGACAATACATATAAGAAACATTCAAGACACAACAAATATCATCAAACTAGTGGCAATAACAAAGACCTTACTAAGAAACAACAATGCAAGCTATTAGAATCACACACAGGAGTAGAAAAACGAGTTTGTATATTGAAAGGGGACATAGTATGCTGAAATGAGAGGAAACAAGGGGGAAAATATTGTCAAACTTTATGTAGTATATTTGTTTACATAGGCAAGTGCTGACTGACACTGATGACTATCCTGAATTAGTACAATCTGTACTTTTAAGCACATTTTTTTGTGGACCCTTTGCTCATGTACTGAACGGCAATGACCAGTAGCGTCCTCCAAGATCAAATGTTCGATTCTAATTTCTACTGTCCAGACATATAGTTATGGAAAAACTCATCAAAGAGTTGCATTGCCCTTGCGACTCCTAATCTCAAGTTAGATTTGTCAAGCCAGCAAGGCCACCTTGAGTGGCCCTGAGTGGCTTGATAAATCTGGAGTAACGCAAAGCAGCTCAAACCACCATATTACATTACCCTTCCCCAGGGAGGCGTTCTATGGGTGGAGCATGGGGTTTCCCACGCATCCACCTATGGATCTTTGTGCAGTTCCAGATTACTGGTAAACCTGGGAATGCGTCAAAATGCTATGCCCTCCCAGGTGAGGTGTAACGAGGAGAAATATCTTTATTACTCCTCGATTTTTTCCTCTTTGTTTGTGTGCTGTATTCTATAGAAAGAGGAAAGTAATCCAGAGGATTGTATTTGTTCTTTGATGTAATTATGTACGCGAGGAGCTTGTATGCTCGATGGGGCTGCAGAACGGGAGGGCTCCCTGATTATTGCAGAATGACTCTGGAGACGCCACGCCAGACCTGCCACTCACTCCCTCTGAAGACATGCGGACGCTGGCCCTGTCCTCCTGCCACTTCATGGCATTGATTACACCCCTTATGCTTTGGGAATTTTGTGGACCGACTGAAATTAACACCAGGGTCTCAACCCCCCTGCCTGACCTCAAGTTGGCAGCCTCAGTCCGTCTCCCCAGGATGCTCTCACGCTCCGGGACAATAAAACTGGTCAGCGTCCTGAGCTTAACCACATCCCTCACCTGACCTTGATCCTGGTCTCCCTCCTGGACATGTAGTCTGAACCTTCCCTTGACTGTAGAGACCCTGCTATTTGTCCGATGTCCGGTAGAGCTACCTGTTAGCTGAAGAGGAGAATGGTTGGGGATTTCCCCTCAGCCATCTCCTACCCAGCCAGATTTTGGGCAGACTTTCCTTCGTCTCTCTGTTGTTTTCCCCTCCTACCCTTTCACCCAACCCCCTTCCCCCTCTACGCTCCCTTCTTCTTGCCCTCTTCCCCTTTAATTGTTTTTCTGTTGAGACCTAGTCATTTGACCGATGCCCGGTGGACCTACCTGATAGCTGAAGAGGAGATGGACTGAGGATTCCCCCTCGGCCGTCACCTACCCAGCCGGACCTTGGACAAACTTTCCCTTCAACTCTCCGCAGTATCTATACACTACCCCTTTTGCCCTCACCCCCTTTCCATTCCTCATCCCATTTTCCTTTTCTTCTATGCTCCTAAAAAGTTTTTTCTGGTATCTTTTGTAACTATTTTCCTCTCGTCTCTACATCCTGTCTTCCTCCTACCCCTTTCCCCTATCCCCTTACCCTTCCTGCTTCATTCACTTTGTTCCCCTATGTTCTTTAAATGCTTTTGTTGATACCTATGTAACTTTTAACTGATGTACTTTGTAACAATATTGTCCCTCATGTAAAGCGCTCTGATATTATCGGGTCTAGCCAGCGCTTTATAATAAGTCATTAATTAAATTTGTTCCCATTTAGTACTCTATCTCCCTTTGTATACCTCCCTAGCTCCTGGCTCCTATCCTCTCTCCCCTGAATCTCTCACCTTGTCCGCTAGTCTGCCTAGCCCCCTTTCCATTGTGCCTTTTGACTAAGCACTCTTTCTCCCCTTGTTGGGAAAAGATCCAATATTTATACTCTGGAGTCTCAGTGTGCCCGCTGAGAGAGTCCACTGCGCCAAGGGAGTCACTCACAGCTGTGGTATGGTATGGCACCCCTTGCCAAAGCACTCCCTCTCCCCTTTTTGGGAAAGGATCCTGTATGTAGGCCTTGGAGTCTCAGAGACCCCTCTGAGAGAGTCCACTGCGTAAAGGGAGCCTCCCGCAACAGAGATAGGGAAGTGATACCACTTCCCCTGGGATCACAGCTTACTGGACTTTGGACGTTGCTTTGACTCGTCTACCGGTTTGTATCCCCGTCACCCTTCCCCTCCTCTTCCCTTGGATTGTCCTTCACCCTCCGCTCCTCTTTCCCGCCTTCATTACCTATCTACTTTCCCAGCTCCTTTCCCCTCCTCTGAATATTTCCCCTTGCTTGCTTTTCCCCTTTCGCATTTGTGCTTATTGTTTATCTTGACCTTACAAGTAACTATATTGCCATGCTCTAATAACTGTGTAACCTTTGTAACAATGTAACCTGTAACTACGATCTGATGCACATGTAAAGCGCTCTGATACCTCCGGGTCTAGCCAGCGCTATAAAAAAACCTTTAAAATAAAAAAAATAAAACAAATTTGCACAGGAAGGGACACCTTCCTGCACAAAAACAATCCTGCTTACGACGCGCGCATGCTTGCACCAGGGTGCAAGGAGGCCTGCGTTGGCGCTAGCCAGCACATTGTGTGCCTTTGCAGGTTAAAGACAGGAATGCACTATATAATGTTAAATAATGTGCATTCCTGCCCTTTCTCTATCACACAGCGCAGCGCAGGTGGCTTGCTGTACAATTTTAAACTAAATATTTCCTCTATATCTTATATCTAGCAAAGGTGTTGTCCATTACTTTTGTACTCTCATGACACGTGGTCCTCTGTAGATATGTTTAATTAATGTGGGAAGCACTATTATAACAATGCCATCCATGCTCGCAGCTACCAGAAGCTGAGCCCTCTCTCATCTGAGTACAGCAGTCATCCTTCATTGGATTGCAGGGGCTCCTGAAAGCATTTATATTGCAGGAAGTGGTGCCTGGGTGGAGATAGGTTCTACCTCAGGAGGCAACCCCACAAGACAAATGGCTGCCTCCAGCTCACTGCCCGACATACCCGCACACAGGTTGCTGTGACCTGAAGCAGAACTGCTAAAGTGACCTTGTTGCAACAGAGGTTCGAAGCCTCTGCCGCCTTTGATATGCAACCCTGGCTTCCCCCAGACCTGGGGAATGGCACCCCGTGCCCTGGGGCTCATTTGGCACTAGAGCAGGTGGGAAATTAGTTAGTCAGAAGGTATATCACACTTTCAGGCTAGACACATCTCTAAAGTGGGCCACCTACATTGGACAATCAAAGAAGGGTTTCACCAGCTTGGATTTGGTGAAACTAGGAAGTATGGGTCATGAATTTTCCCACTTTCCACAGGAAGTGGGCATATAGGGGGTGCAGTCACCCCAAGGGTAAACAGCCCATTGGGTACTACCCTACCATCCCTTAACACCCCTAAATGCAGTATTTAGAGGACCCCCGACACCAGGAACTCAAATTTGTCTACCGGGGAACAGAAGAAGGACAAAGAAGAGCAGTTATCACGAGAACTCAGGACATACCTTGAATTTTGCGCCAAACCTTACCTTTCTGCTGGTACCCCAAAAATTACACCAACTTGACTCGTCCAAAATCTGTGCATCCTCCTAAGCCTGTGGGTGACTGTCCATCCCTTCAACAACTACTCAGCATTTCCCTGGGGTGGAGGAGTCTTCCCCCTGCATCTGCAGGCCTCAACAGCACCTGTACAGTGCTTCGTCTTGCTGGCCAGCATCCGCACAAGAGAGAATCTTGCCAGAAGGAGGTCACCGCGCTTTCAGGAGGTCAGCCCAATCCCTCCAGTGAGTTTTGAGATGCTAGGCCCTCTAGGAGCCTCCCAGCACCAATACCCTGGATAATGGACCATTTGCTGCAACCAAGGATTGTTGAGTGGCCAGCCGGGACACCACTGTCACAAAGATGGTCATGCCAACAAGGGACTTCAGGATCAATGAAGCCTACACAGAGAGTTGCCATACTGCCTTGTATTCTTCCACTCACCAGGTCCACCGTTAGAGCCTCTAACTCTAGCAACCCACTGGATAAAACAGCTCTGCACCCGAGCCCCCTGGCCTGTGTCCATGGAAACCGACTATGTCCCCTGGCTTCAGTGACCCTCACAAGCCGAGACCCTATTTGGGTCCTGCCGAACTTATCCCTATGTCTCACTTGTAGTCTTTTTGTTACAGGTACCGTTAAATTGACTTTAACCTGTAGCGCTTTAGGCTACCAACGTGACCAGCACCTCTGCACCAGGACACACCAGGACAGATAAACCCGAACTGCCTGTGTTTCTTTGGACCTTGGCCCCTAAGCATCTTAAGTCCAGAAAGGCACCCTCAGCAACCATTCGCAAGTATGTTTATGCAGTGCATGTTTTTCCCAAAGGATACTTTTTTCCGCGTTTGAGGCTCACACCTCAAAATCGTAATCGGAGCATTTTACTGTTTTAATGATAAATTCATATTGCCAAAAGTATTTGCCTGATTGGTGTCTAAAATTATATAAAATCTGTGTAATATTTCTAAATTGGTCTCTGAATTTCGTCTTGGGTGTGTGTCTCATTTATTGACTCTGTTTGTTCAGCAAATGCTTAAGACTGCCCATCAGATAAGCATAATCTGCTTGACCATGTGAGAAGTTGGCCTGATATATGATGTTCTAGTGATCACCTTGTATCAGTCCAAACAACCCTTATGGTGATCGGTTGTAAGTCAACCTTATAGACCAGCTATCCTAGTAGCGTGGACAAAAGCAGTCTTTAGGCTAAACTCTTTATGGCATGTGAAGCCAGCTGTTTTACCACACATAACCTTTGAATACCTAATGAAAAGGACACCACACAGGGTGTTATGAAAATAAACAGTTATTTATTAACTAACATACACCTCTGAACTCTTTATGAGGTCAGAGGGCTAAGCACATGACAAACTCTTAGGAAAAATACGTTTAAGTTGCCCGATTTACAATGGTGCCCTAGGGGCACGACAAACCATATACTAAGTAAGTGGAATGTGAAAGTCAATTAAAGGAATGGAGCTGTCCAGAGGCTGTAGGATCGCTGGGACCACGCTATACTAACTTGAGGTAGGTAATAGGAGGCCCACGGAGCGCGTGTGCAGAGTGTGAACTCACACACGAGATGCGTACAAACGTCTATGGACAGTACAGTTTAAAGACGTTCCTGACTAGGTAGGACTGAAACGACAATGGAACTGGACACTAGGAGAGTCAAGCTACCCTTGAGCACTGAAATGCTCGTGTTACCTCACCCACAGGCTGCGGGTGCATAGGTGCGAAGTCGTGTCGGGTTTCCGCGTCGAAGTCTATGGAGTCTTGAAGAAAGATGCTGCAGGCGACCAAGAGGAAGATGTCCGGTGCAATCCAAGGGTGGATTGGTGAAGAGAAGAACCTGAAAGCAGAGGGGACAATGTTCAAAGTCACTAGCCAGTGACTGGAGTGGAACCAGGAGTGGAACCAGATGTCGTTGTCGTGATCAGGTGAAGGTGGACGCTTGTCTCAGCAGCCACGTGGACCAGGCGGTGTCTTCGACAACCAGGATGGAGGCACGAGCTGTCCCACGCAGGCTCTCGCTGTCGGCGGTGTCGTCTCCAGATTCGGGTTCAACAGGCCTTGGCAAAGGCAACCCACGCGGTGAGTGGAAACGGCGTCTGGAGTGGACCAGGAGGGTCCGGGGTGCTCCTCTTTTGAAAGGGAGCAAGGGCCAGTCTGGAGCAACCAGACCAGCAGCAAAGTTGTCGGTGTTCGTCGTCTAGGAGGTCACTAGCCAGCCGGCAAGTGACCAGACAACGCGTCAAGCAGCAAACAGGCAGAAGGGCCCCACGCAGATCTCGTGGAAGCTGGAGGGCTGATCTTCAATGCAGGAGCTGATCGGGGTCGGGGCTTCTCAGTCCCCAAAGCACTTGGACGAGGATACCTCAGAAGTCGTGCTGGAGCGAAGTGCTGCTTCTTTCAAGATGGCCAGTCCCACGTGTCTCGTCGCACCCACGGGTCTCAGCTCTGCTGCAGATGTGGGTTGAGGTCGGAGAGGTCTGGGAATACGGGTCTCGTCGGGCTCTGAAGTCTGGATCCTTTGAAGGAAGACGACAAATGGAAGTCGCGGTATGCTGATGGTGCCTGCAGATGCAGGGTGGACACTCCTTGCCCACAAGAGAGATTCCTTCTGTCTTCTGTGGAGCAGAACGTCGAGGTCCAGAGTTTCTTCTTGTGAAGTTGATCAGGATAATCTAATTTGGAATGGGACCAGCTCCTACCTTTATTCTCATAAAGGGGGCTGCACTTCGACTAGGTCCCTCCTCTGGGTGGGACCAGGAAGGGGGTGGTTACACCCCCTTTCCTTTGTCTGGTCTTGCGCCAGCTCTGGGGCTGGAGTGCCCCAGGAACTGGTTTAGACTGGCGTATGCACAGGGACACCTTGTGTGCCCCAGGCATGTCTCATTCCTTTCAGCCCTGTCCTACCTAATACACAAAATCCTGTCTGGGGTGGTGCTAGCACCTCCCAAGGCAGGAAACCCTTTGTCCGAGCCTCCCTCGCAGGAAGGACTCCCAGCAGCCGGAGGTCAGACTTGTGTCTGTGGTGGCAGCATCCATTTTGTGATGCTGAGGCTCGAGTTAACTTTAACCTGGGTTCACAGTTACATACATGTCGTGTTCATCTAGAAGGGTGGAATGCTACCCCCGTCGCCAGAATTGGCGAGGGGGTAGTATTCCAATTCGTATGACACCTTACTCAACATGTTTTGATAATGGTATACCAAAGTTAGCATTTGACCGTGAGGATCATAATGGACTTAAGAGTATATGGTATAGCGTTATCATGGAACAGCTATTAGGACTTGGTTCCGCAAGCTGCAGACGGGCTCAGCTCATGCCAGAGCACCATCTCACATAATTCCAAGCACTCTGCCTTCAGGATTGATAAGGCCTGCCATAGGAGTGACTGATACGAATATATGTGTCCATTTTAGGGTTAGATATAGGGATACTATATCTAAAGCAAAGGGTGATTACACCACCTTGCCCCAGCTGTCGTGCAGCCAGTTGTGTCTGTTTAGATGGCCAGCCAGGGGTGGCATAATACATGCTTCAGCCCCTGGTAGGCCCTGGGTACACCTATGCCCTTGATACCTAAGGTATGCTGTACAGGGACTGATAAGGTGGCCCAGTACCAATTGGTAAATGCACCTAGGGTACATGGAATCCATTTTACAGAAAGAGCAGTGGGCCTGGGGTCCTGAATAGCAGGGCCCCAGGTCAACTAAGTCGAAAAACAGCAAAACAACAGGCAAAAAGTCGGGGGTAACCATAGTCAGATATCCACTTTCCTACAGACCACATTACCACAAATAAAGCACTTGGGATTATTAATGTAAGCTTTGTAAACCAATAAGGGTTATCTGTACTTTTTGTATGGTGGTGTGCCCTTACATTGGCACTTCCACATGAAAAGTCAGCTTCCTACATGTGTCATATATGTTTAGCCATGGTCCCACAATTAATTTCCTCCATTTTCGCACTTGGTGCAAAAATCTTTCTCTTACATGGTTTGTGGGTTAATATTTGTGTGCTCCTCTCAGCATTAAACAAGCATCAAAGTAATGCGACTTGATAGCGCAAATTCTTCACTATTGCAAATGATCTACAATATGAACTGTGACGGGATACAGCAGTCAGAAAAAACAATCTTCAGGAAAAAAACTTGGAGAAACAGAAATGAAGGCTACTGAAAGTCCTTGATCACATAAGCCATTAAGGCCCAAACCTTCAAGGAACAAATGTCAGTTCAGCCATTTTATTGTCTAGTGTATCAGTCGTATGTCACAGGAACTACAAGTAGACTACCGTTAGACCTGACAACCTCAGCATTAGCTTCCCCCCTACTTTTTGGCCTACCTCCTCCATATTTCAGGGCAGCCTGATCTCTTAACTTTGTCTTGGCCAAGCGCGACCAATTAACTCCTTGAGTGCCAGTTGCTTCTAAGCTATACTTGCATTTAATCTTTGAAAATCCATAACTCTGCTTCTACTGGATGGAATTTTGTTGTTTTGGTCTTGTTTTATTTCTAAAATCATAATCTGATTGTCTAACCTGGTCTTAAGTCTTTTTGTTGTGTTTTCACTGTGTTACTGGTTTAAGTGTTGCACAAGATTGTGGTCCCTACTTGGATAGGGTGCCTATCTCAGCCAACTAGAGAACCAAGTTTTAACATCTACTTAAGTTAAAGACACTAAACCCCTTCCCCAACACCTTGATGAAGTTACAGAAGTACCTGGGGATGAGTCATTTTTCTCAGCAGTTCCTTCTGACCTTTGCCAAGACCAGTCAGACCAGACCCCACACCAAGAAAATCACACAGCAGACTTGTTCACGTAAACAGCAATAATCCAAAGTGTACATGACATTTGATCCCAGCAGATTTGAGGCCTGTTGAAAGAATTTCAATTTCTAATAAATAAGTTGCCCATTGCCTCTGTCTTGGCAGTCGTCAACCTAAACCAGAATCCTCTGTTATACCTAGCAGAAGCTTGCACTTCATCAAGAATGGAGAGATGATGCTGAGTAGATTCACTACATGTTGACAGTGGGAACTAAGGTTAGGTGAAGGCCTTTGTCCTGGTCAGCAGAAGGCTCTACTTACTCCACCTTGCCACTAATGTAGAGAGACAGTACGAGAAGCATGTGGGCTGCATCACAAAAAAGGCATATTCCAAGACTGTAGAAAAGATGCAATCTATAGGAGCAGTGGATTAGCAGATTTTGCATGTATTGTTTGCCATCAATACCGTGCAATTAATGCCCAGATAATATCCTTGTTTTCACAGACCATTTCATTAAGGGCCAGGAATGCCTTCCCAGATACCACTCAAATGCCAGCAAATTAGCAATTGCCCTTCAAAAGACATTCTT
This sequence comes from Lissotriton vulgaris, assembly GCF_964263255.1. NCBI lineage: Eukaryota > Metazoa > Chordata > Amphibia > Caudata > Salamandridae > Lissotriton > Lissotriton vulgaris. The sequence continues at coordinate 1,120,041,510 of NC_141691.1, read as the reverse complement.
CATGTACTGTAAGTGGCCATCAAGGAGGGAGGGTTGATTCTGCAAGGAAACGTATCAGGTGGTAGTTTGCACACAGCCTTTGAGACTTCCAGGTGGCTTCCATAATTTGGGAGAAAGCGACACTGGGTGCAGGGATATTCAACATTTAGGCTGTAGGCTAAGCAGCACATGGGGTGAGTATAGGGACCCCTGTGGTCTACTGAACATCAGTGCAGGCTGTATAGTACCTCATAGCTTTATGCCCCAGCACTAGAAAGGTTGGAGGGAAAGGGTTGCCTGTGTTAAGAACCCTATTAATAAATGTGCTAGTTTGGAAGGGAAACATCCATTACAACACAGTCATTACATTGCACTGCTTTTACAATGCAGCTGTTACAATGCACCTGCCTTTTTGACCGCATACCATTACAATGCATGCCATAACAACGCATGTCACTACATTGCATGTCATTACAACGCATACCATTACAAAGCATGCCATTACAACGCATTATAAGGTAAGTAATAGAGATTTTTTTGTTTTAGGGTGGGTATGGGCTTTGGGGTAGATGGGAATAGTAATTTTTACCCCTACACTATTCAACACTTTCCCTACTGTTGCACTCACTGGAGTGGAAATAGTAATTGTTACCCCTACACTATACAACACTTTTCCTACTATTGATCTCACTGGAGTGGGAATAGTAATTTGTACCCCTACACTATCCAACACTTACCCAACAGTTGCCCTAAAAGTATTATGCATTGTAATGGTATGCATTGTAATGGAATGCGCTGTAATGGTAGTTTTTGAAAGTGAGTTGTAATAGCATCCGTTGTAAAGTCATGCGATGTAATGGTAGTTGCGATGTAAAAACTGCTTTGCAAAAGCATACGTTGTAATTGTTTGCGTTGTAATGTCATATATTCATTTGTAAGCCTTGGCTTCAATATCTCTTGATCCTAAGAGGAAAATAAGGGACCTCTGAGACAGGTCAGCCACTCATTGATGTGTACTTCTCCAATGCTGGGCATGCATAGTAGAATCCTCTGAAACTCTAGTGGTATTCTGGTTTCAAGGAGCCCTGTTGCCCTTCAGAGTAACTTTCTAGGTTTCTCTAGTTTAGACTCTAGTCTGAGCATTGCCCAAGTCTGGAAATGTCCAGATGTTGTTATCCGGATTTTTCACATCAAAATATGATTGAATAGTTATCGGTGTCTGGTGCCACTTGTTTGATGAACATTCTGATGTCAATCGAACACTCTTGCTGGATGAAGGTAGTCACTGAATGTACTTGCTACAAATTGGCCTGTGTGGACTTTCATAACCAGTAATTGGGTGGATTCCTTACATTTCAATTTGGGGATAGTATGAGAGGGTTACTACAGAAAATATCGAATTCAAAATATCAAATTACATTAATATCGAAGTAAAAATATAGAATGGACAAAATATCGAATGGAAAGAATATAAGCAGCAAAAATATCGAATTTAAGGTAAGTAATTTAATATCGATTTTTATAAATATAGAAATTCAAAATATCGAAGTAGATAATATAGGTATTCAAATATATCGAATTTTTTGTAATATCGAAGTTTTTTATATGTTTGTACATGTGTGAAAAGTGTATATTTTTATTATAATTTATTTTAAGTAATGAATTTTATGTTATTTAATTTTTGCGTAATTTAATTCTGTAGCGGGTTGTGGGTTTATAGGGGAATAGGGTGGGAAGTAATTTAATTGTAATTAATTAAATATTTTTATTTATTTATTGGTATTTATTTTGAATTAATTGTAAGTTAATTTTTAATTTGTAACTAATTAATTTTTAATTGGTAATCCATTTTTATTAATTGATTAATTGATAATTATGTCAATTTTATTAATTTATTTTCTGTAGCCGGTTGTGGGTTTATAGTGGAATAGGGTGGGAAGTAATTTAATTGTAATTAATTAAATATTTTAATTTATTTATTGGTATGTATATGGAATTAATTGTTAATTAATTTTTAATTGGTAATTAATTAATTGATAATTGGTCATTCATTTGTAATAATAGGAAATTCATTTTAATAATTATTATTTATGTGTATTTTTAATTAATTATTATATTATATTAAATTGGTAATGACTTTTAATACATTTTTTATTGGTATTGATATTTAATTTATTTTTATTAATATATTAAATATTTACTTTCTCTACTGTTGCACTCTCTGGAGTGGGAATAGTAATTGTAACCCTTACGCTATCCAACGCTTTCCCTACTGTTGCACTCTCTGGAATGGGAATAGTAATTGTAACCCATACGCTATTCAACGCTTTCCCTACTGTTGTACTCTCTGGAGTGGGAATAGTCATTTTAACCCCTACGCTATCCAACGCTTTCCCTACTGTTGCACTCACTGGAGTGGGAATAGTAATTTTAACCTCTACGCTATCCAACGCTTTCCCTACTGTTGCACTCCCTGGAGTGGGAATAGTAATTTTACCCCCTACGCTATCCAACGCTTTCCCTACTGTTGCTTTCTCTGGAGTGGGGATAGTAGTTTTTACCCCTAAGCTACTCAATGTTTTCCCTACTGTTGCTCTCTCTGGAGTGGGAATTGTAATTTGTATCCCTACGCTATCCAACGCTTTACCTACTGTGGCACTCACTGAAGTGGGAATAGTAATTGTTACCCCTACGCTATCCAACGCTTTCCCTACTGTTGCACTCAATGGAGTGGGAATAGTAATTTTTACCCTCCCGCTATCCAACGCTTTCCCTACTGTTGCACTCTCTGGAGTGGGAATAGTAATTTTATCCCTACGCTATCCAACGCTATCCCTACTGTTGCACTCACTGGAGTGGGTATAGTTATTTTTACCCCTACACTATCAAACGCTTTCCCTACTGTTGCACTCACTGGAGTGGGAATAGTAATTTTGACTCCTACGCTATCCAACGCTTTCCCTAATGTTGAAATCACTGGAGTGGTAATAGTAAATTTCCCCCTCCCATTACTCCACGTAAGAATATTGTATATTTTGTATTAATATTATGTTAATAAATTAATTACTGTAAGGCAAGCTGAGTATCTCGACTCCGTTGCAAAGTTATGTACAATTTTGTATGTACATAATGTATGGTGATAGCTGTACATAACTTTGCAAGGGAGTCGAGATACTCAGCTTGCCTTAGAGTAATTAATTCCTCTAAGCCATAAGGCATTCAGCCCACATAAGTGAGATCATTATACTGTCACCAAACACATGGCTTGCCACCTGGGAAAAGGAACCTGACACGGGTTTTACAACCTAAAACTACCCCTCCCACAATGCATCGTAATTGCTAAGTGGGCAGGAGGGTATAAATACTGAAAAGTAAAAACGGACTTGTTACTACCGTGATCAAGAACAGTAGTTTGTTCGAAACGCGTAGGTGAGGAAGTTTTTCCAAGATGGAATAAAGAAGCTTGAAAAAATCCGAGAAGAGTGCAGTGTTTTTTTGAATTGCTCGGAAAAAAAAAATATATATATATATATATATATATATATATATATATATATATATATGTTTTAAAAAATAAAATTGTATTTTTTTATAACTTTAATTAATGATTTAATAATTTTAAGTTTATTTAAGTATTCTTAAGTATATTTTAGTTAATTATTGTTATTATTTCATAAATTTTAAATTATTTTTGACATTTAAAAAAAATCGATATTTTGACTAACTATATTTTTTTAAACAATATTTTTGTATTTACCTGTTTGTAGATAGGAGTTCGATAATTTTGTAGTCGATATTTTATCTATACTAATATAATAAAGAGAGAGCCCAAACCTTTGAGGCGGGTAATCTCAGGAACCACAGCACCAATCACAACACCCAATACAGCGTTGGAAAGGGCAGTTGCAGCAGAAGGACATAGGCTATGCAGACGCCCACCATATACATTTAAAAGGTAAAATAACCGTGCCAGCAAAGTAGTCCCTGGTGGGCGTGTCTGCGTTGTGCTGTGGGCGTGTGCTGGGGGCATGACAAACGCTGGGGGTGTGTGGTACGTTCCGCCCTTCATGCATTGTCTCATATCGTGTGCTAATCCCACCCTGCTCCCTTTAAATACCCCTGCACCCCATAATCATAACCCGCCCTTACTCCTTAAAATACCCCAACACCCTTAAACACTAACCCATCTTAACCATATAAATATACCCTGTACCCCAAAACCCAAACCTATCCCTAAACCCTAAAAATACCCCTGTACCCCAAAACCCAAACCTACCCCTGAACCCTAAAAAAACCATGTACCCCAAAACCCAAACCTAGCCCTAAACCTTAAAAATACCACTGTACCCCAAAACCCAAACCTAGCCCTGAACCCTAAAATACCCCTGTACCCCAAAACCCAAACCTAGCCCTGAACCTTTAAAATACACCTGTACCCCAAAACACAAACCTACCCCTGAACCCTAAAAATACCCCTGTACACCAAACCCAAACCTACCCCATAACCCTAAAAATACCCCTATACCCCAAAACCCAAACCTAGCCCTGAACCCTAAAAATACCCCTGTACCCCAAAACCCATACTTATCCCTAAACCCTAAAACTACCCATGTACCCCATAACCCAAAACTATATCTGAACCCTTAAAATACCCAAATACCCCCAAACATATACCTCAGTACCCCAAAACATATACCCCTATGCCCATACTTACCTTATCCAAACATTAAACAAAAACATGCTTTTACCATTCATGCATTTACAACGAATTTCGTTGTAAATGTATGCCTGGTAAAAGCATATAAAATGTATGCCATGCATTATAATGGCAATGCGGAGTCATGGTACTTTCGTAATGAAAGTATGCGGAGTGATGGTATGCGGAAAGAAAGTTGCGGAATAATGGGTGTTTACCCTCCCCCGGTAAGTACCATGGTGGCACGGCGGCCCACATCTCCAGCAACATACTCATATTTGTTCACCACCCATTTGAAAAACTGCACAGGTCTCTCTCATTGATGGTCAGCACCGAAATACACTTTTAGACACACCTCCTGCCACAAGTTCTAGAATTGCGAACTTTAGAGCTGGGGAGCTACGTTCGAATCTCAGCATCAGCTCAACAGCCTGTGATTCCAGGCAAATCGCTTTGTCTCCCCGTGCCTGCCACAAATGAATGTGTTCTTCTGTAATGTAAATTGTGCTCATGCCATGTTGTCGAGTTCGCGCCATATAATATTGCAAGGAAAAATAAAGTAGGGAAACTAGAGTTCACACACTACTGAACGCCCACTCTTAAGTGCTTCAGCAGTGCACTGTGAATCGGAGCGTTTCACAAGCCTGTCACAGATAAGAAATGCTATCAAAACGAAATCCTACAAAACAATATACTACTGGCCGGCAGCAATTCATATCCGGACAACGTCGGGACGGGCTGCTAGTCCTCGTTATTTTTGTAATTCTATATTAGTGTAATGATATTAAGTCAGTGATCCTATGAGAGATATACAGCTTTGTGGTCAGGAGCCTGTGCAAATATAAAGGGGTCGATTCCGATCCTGGAAAAAAAACGTCCATACGATTTGTATCCGGAGCCCTCTCCGTACGAATCGTAAACATGCTGTACGACCCGACGAGTACGATCTGGACCGGGATATGAGGACGTGATTCGTACGGTCCAAGTCAGGTAAGGGCGATTCGTACGGAAAAGCACACAATCACATACACACCGTACGGTCCGTACACCCCATGATCGTGGGGTATGGGGTGTACACACCGTACCCCCGTGATTGCAGGGTGTACAGACCGTACACCCAGCGAACATGGGGTATGGTCCCTACACCCCATGATCACAGAGGTAAGCACCGTACACCCCATGATCGCAGGGGTACGCACCGTACCCCTGCGATCATGGGGTGTACGCACCATAACCGTTTCGGGGCAAACTCTGCTTTTACAGCTGTTTTCAGCTCCCGTAGAAAAAGGGTCGTACGGTTCGTACCCGACACCAATCGTCCTTGCTGGGTCGGAAAAACCAGCCTCGAACCGTACAGATGTCGCGTACAGCAGGTTCTGAGGGAGATTCGTTCGGGGATTTGATTTGTACGGTCTCTGTACGATTCGTACAGAGTCCAGCTCCTGGTACGAATCGTACTTCGTCGTACGTACGGGGGACATTGCAGGGTATGATTCGTACAGGAAAAATGCTCCGAACGGCTATTCGGAGCGGTTTTTCCCGAATCGGAATCAACCCCAAAGTGTGACTTTTCCCACCTTTTATGAACTGGAATCAAAATATAATGGTTCGAGGAGCCAGAAAGGTGCTTAGGAAGTAATAGGAATCTCCCTGACTTCTATTGTCAGTTTGCCTCTAAGGCTGGGCTTTACGCTAGCATACTCTTGTGTAACAAATGTGATGAGTAATGTCCTAGATTACATCATTATACCAAGCCATATAAATGAGAATATGTTTGGACAAAAAACATATTATGGGAACAATGCTTTGAGGCATTGGGGAAAGTAAGTAGGCACCAAAAATAATTTTTACCCAACTAGACCATTCTAGTCACTTTTTCAGCACCAAATGTAACTTTTGTTCATGCATTTATTTATGCATTTATTTATTTGTTTATTTACCTGGGGACGTGCCATAGAGAGTAAGGCTACTGCACATACAGTATCAACCTCCTTTCCTAGTCCCGAAGACGGCTCGCTGTTCTTTGTAGTGCCATAGGTCAGTTTGCTCTTCAATTGTGGAGGCCAAGCATCAGTCATACTTTGTCTGCAATCTTTGCTGCTTCTCAACCCTTGAATTATTTGAATTTTTTGTGGAAAATCAAGTAAGCTCTGTTCAGTACTTTATAAAATGTTTCATATTTGAAGAGGGCTTACACTACCATTTGTTTCCATTTTCGAATTTTTTTATAGGTTTTTTTTGTGTCTAGATGACCTGGAGTTCGGATGAGGGGTGCAGAAAAGGCCTATTTGGGGATTAAGGGATTTGAGAATAAGTGTAGTGGATGGTGGAGGGTTTATATTGTATTTCTTGCATTTCTTTGTATTTTTCTCCAGATTTGTGATTATAGTGTGGTATTTTAGTGGTTGTGGTTTAGTCGGCAAAAGGCACTTAATGTTGTTTTAATGGATTTTTCACATTTATGAATTTGTTAGCTAGATTACCTTGACTTCATACAAAATGTAGGGCTGTTTTCATATACCTGTTGGTGGCTGGGATGGTAGTGGCTCATAGAGTCAAGGATCATGTAGCCAGCCATTTCCTTTTGTTCACCACCACTTTCTTCTCCAAATGCTTTCCAACCATTTTGTGTACATGTGTCCTCGCAATTTTTGCACTTCTTAAAAGTCTTCAGTTGGATAATTATCACCTAAACCTGTTTGTCTTTGAGAAATTTGTGTCAATGTCCATATAGCTATGTGGCATTATTTTTTTTATCTTATAAAAATCTTTATCATTCTCATTACAGCTGAACTCGCATCTATATAGACCCATTCATGGGGCCTAGGCACATTTTGGGTATATATTTGTGCACTTCTTTCCCCGCAAAGCAGCAAGTGTTCCTTGGTGTTAGGGGGGGCAGAAGAGGTCTAGCCAGGGAAGGCAGCCATTTTCTATTTGTCTTTCATGCATTCTGTTCGCTTGACATGTACCATCCCGATTTATGAAACCAATATTTGCCTTACAGCTAACACATCAGTTTTCTTGCTCTATGCGTTCTGCCTTGCCAAGGCATGTGGATAATCATATGAAGGAGAAAGGGCAGTAGGGGTATAGGCTGCGCAAGGTGATGTAACTGTGGATTAACAAGCAATTCTTATTTGTTTTGACTATGATAGTGCTCCAAGGAATTTGACCCCTCATTGTTAGATGGGTGCAGACAATGTCCACACTCATATAGCACAAAACAAGTTTAAAGTCCTGAGCCACAGTCATAGAATTGGTATCACAATAAGTCCAAACAATGATCTTCTCCTGTATTTTTCTTGACGTTTATTCCTTTTTTCGTGAAAAATGTACTTATTTATTTATTTAGCTGTTTTATAGCGCGCTCCATTACTACCAGAGTATCCTGGCGCGATCAATCCTTCATCAAAACAGGTAGCCACAGGTTGAGCCAACACGTGTTTCGTCTATAGGTAATAACCTAAGACTTCATCAGGGTTACAACAAACAAATACATAAATTACTATTATAGTTCACAAAGTAGTCTTTGAATAAATCTAAAAGAACCTCCTCCGAAGTCAGTAAAAGCAATACGAAACCTCCTGTGAGACCATAACCTATCCAAAGAAATATGAAACGAATTAAAGAAAAACTGAAATATTTGTGACGGGTTGGGACAGTGAAGAATCTAATAGCCAGAGCAGGAATAGATAAGTACCCAAGCTCAGCAAATTCAAATAAAAGACTAAAAAGAGACAAAAAGTGGTAACTTTCATGGCGTTAATTCCAAATGTGAGTCTAAACAAGCAGTCCAAAATCTAACAAGAAGCTCACCGCAAGTCACGAGTATCTGTGGGCAAATTTATCAAATAGAGTCTCTTGCCACACTTTCAAAGTCCCTGTGGTCTGACATAAATGTAATTACTCGGTTAACCTTCGAGATTCAATACCTCAGTGTAGTTATTTATTATAGCATTATCATGAGGTGAAAACAAAATCTGGGCGACACTCACCACTAGGGAACAAAAACACAAGGTACAACAGTGCAGCCTCCAAATAAAGGACATCATCATCAAGGATTCAGTATCGGTCTATAAAACGAAAAGGGAGAGTAAAGCTAATATTACTGGTCCGACCACTATTGATTAGTTCACGTTATTATTATATCGAACACAGTACAACCCAAGAAAAAGATATGTGAGTCACATCATTCTTGCTGCCATTCGTATTTAGTTCATATAAGACCAAATATTTAAATTAAAAAAGAATACAACCCAAAAGATTATATTCAAAGCTATTTCTTCTCCAAACATATCTATAGGAACTAAAAATCCCAAAATAATTGTCTAGATATAATCCAGACCGTGAACGAGTTTAAGGACCTGCAAGAAAAGCGCTTGCGATGGAGAGTACTCCGATCAGCATACAAGTCTCCGCGTGTTGTATCAGCGCCATCTTTAAATGTCTATATTTATACAATACCAGTATGGTAGACAGGAACAACATTCACTCCTAAGTGTGCTACACCCCTGGGAATATATATCGGCGCCATCTTGAATTAGGCAAAAATTATTGCAATCGTATTAACGGCTGAAAGAGTAATCATCATGTTAATAATTGTGAACCTGATTTTCACGTATTTACCCTCATATTTGAGATCGACTGAAGTTGTTATAAGAAAAGAGCACAAAAAACAATAACAGCAATCTAACACGTGTTGTCAGCATATATCTCCATGAACTACAAATATACCATGTAAATCTAAAACATCCATTGTTAAAACGACAGATTCTACAACAGTAACTCTATCAAAATTTAAACCAGACGCAGTGAGCGAAAAGAAGTGTCACATTAAAGGTTAGGCCGAAACCTGCTTACTGATTAGAATAACCACTAATATATTGAAGTAATTAGTACCTGGCTGACGGCATAATAACAAAAGGAAGTCCTGGATCAATAGGTCTATCTGATACATCCTCTATAATAATAAATAGTAGTAAATACTATTCATGTTGCCAGTGCGCACTAACCCCAGCTGTTTCAGTCTAGTAGTCAAGACACGAGAAAAGGGAACCACACCATAATAAAAACCATGAGTCATCACCACATCAATAAATAAAAGGTATTACGAAGACCTAAGGACAAAAGTAGTTAATGTGCAAAAAGTAGACCAGAAGAGATTAGAAATGTGAGGAAAGCAAAGATATATGAATAAACAAATATAAATACGAAATACTAAGATTCAGTGAAGCAATTATCATTTCATTTCATTTAAGTTAGCGGACAACGGCAAAGTAACATATGTTGTTAATGCCTTAAATTAGGATTTGTTCCAGATCTTATTGGGTAACACCTCAAAGTCCACTTATCAGATGGAGCAACATTCATAACACATACGTTGTTACTAAGCTTAAAATAGAATTTGTTCCATAGCTTGTTTAGTAATACAAATCATAACATCATCATCCTAGAGCGCATATTATTTCTGATGTAGTACAGAATGTTATTTGTAGCAAGGGAATATAGGGGCATATTATCAAGGACCGGTGTTAAAATATCGCAGTTTCATCGGCAGGAAACTACCGATAAAACGGCGATAATGGGCTTGATAGTATGCCCTTGTTAATTCCCATAGAAGCCCATGTTGACATCAGAACATGGGCTTCTATGGGAATTAACAAGGGCGTATTATCAAGCCCATTATTGCCATTTTGTCGGCAGTTTCCTGCCGATAAAACGGCGATAATTTTAACACAGGTCCTTGATAATATGCCCCTTAATTTGTTAATATAACATAATAAATGCCACCCAAGTACAGATCATCAGCATCCTGAGACACCCATCAACTCTGGAGATATATACAACTTTATGTTCCCAGGAAATATTATAGTTCAGAATCAATATTGATGCCCATTTCCACTGCATATAATTTTAAAATCCACGGGCTTCACATCATCGTACTTTTAGTTCTCTATTACCGCATCTGCTATCACTTGGTATTGATTCAATTCCCTGGAAAGTAAATGCCAGCTTTGTGCTCTGTGCTGTACACTCAAGGCCATGGGTCACTGTTAGGAAATAGTGGGTTTATTCCTCCTGCCCCGTTCTGCTGGTCCTCTCTCTATGGGCATGTGTTTTTTTTTATTTTGAGCACCAGGTCAGCTGATGTGACACTTGCCAATCGGCAGGTCTATTTAAAGCAGCCCATGGCAGACCGTAGTTGCTTGGTTTCTTACCCAGTCGCCTTTACCTGATTGTTGTGGGTCGGAGCCTTCCTGCTATTTGAGTCATCGTCGGATCCTGGATTTTCATCCCGCTTCTGCCATTCGTATTTCGCTTGACTGCGGAAATCGCTTTCCCTCGATTGCCGTTTTTCAGACCTTTAAATCAGTACGCGGCTGCGTGCTGAATTCCTGACTGTGTTTTCAGATCGTTCTACTTCCTGAACTTTAGTATCCCGTCTGTGTTGTCGGGAGGGTTTTTGGATGCTTTCACAAACAGAGTTCTCCGGGCAGCTTTTCTTTATCGGGGGCCACTGTTTTTTCGTGTTTTTCAATATTTGGGGATTTGTTTTGCACACATTAAAGACTGAGTTAAAGAAGAGGTTTTTTTTCTGTCTTTGGACTTTTTCCCTATTTCTAAAGGGTGGGAGTATTTTATGTTCCTTTGGATATTGGATTTGCAATCAAATTGGAACACCCATCTAGGAGACAGCCATTGAAAGCATCAAAACTGGTAAGTGGATGGCCAGGTGTTGTAATTCTGAAACGTATGACCATAGGGAGATTGACTTGTATTATGAATACGAGACAGAAAATATAGGCCCACATGCATCATTGCATCTGTTTGCGATTCCTAAATTGCGAAAATGAAGGAATCACAATTTAGAAATCGCAAACGGCAATGCATGAACAAATCGCATTTATTTTTGTGATTCAGTATTTTTCCTTAATTGCGATTCACAATTTGCGAATCGCAATTAAGCAAAACCCTTCCCCTGGATTCCTATGGGCCAAAAGGCCCATAGGAATGAATGGGAAGGCATTCACATTTTTGCGAATTTCATATTGCGATTCGCAAAATGCGAATGCAATTTCAAGGGTGTAGGGGGGTCCAAATAACCCCTCCCTTCACCCATGAAATGTAACTTTAAATGCAATTTACACACACAGATGCCCCAAGGGCATCTGTGTGTGTAAATTAAAACTTTCAAAAATGCAATTTGTGCATATTTGAAAGTTTTCGGTAAATTAGCATGAAGTTCAACTTCATGCTAATTTACCACTTCCAAATTGTGAATTCGCAAATAAAAAATGATCATGCATTGCATTTAGGAAATCTGAAATTGCGATTTCTTAAATGCAATCGCAATTTTAGAAATCACAACATGGTTGCGATTTCTAAAATTGCGAAATGTATGATGCATTCCAAATTAGTCAATTGCATTCCCAAACGGCCGAAAAGTGCGATTCGCACCGTTTGCGAATGCAATTGACGTTGATGCATGTGGGCAATAGTTTACCATTAGTCTGTCATTGCAGTTGCAAGAATCCACTCTCGCCTATGATGTCTAAATAAGGGAAGCCCAGGAGTGGAGCTGTCTTTTTTCTTTTCCATATCTCTCACCCTCCCCTGTGGCTCAGACGGCTGGATCACTGGTTCTTGTGCAGTGACTGTTGTCTGGGCATTGGTGGTGGATTGGGCATATCCTCGGTTCCGCAATGTTGGGCTGAGACGGATGGTAATGCGACAGAAAACCAAGCCCACGAAAAAATAACATTGTCCGAGCGAGGATGAATGAGACGGGGGCTGCGGTAGAGGAGTGAGCTCCCTCTTTACAGGATCTGATGGGTGCCATAGCTTCCCTGCAGACGCAAGTACAGGATTTGAGGCAGGAGAATATGGGGTTACGTCAGGAATTGAATTCTGGTAAGGTCAGGGAACGGGCTTGGGGTATGGGCAAGGGTCAGGCCCCTATTGTTCAACCCGCCACTTTTCAATTTGATAGAGTATCAGGGCAAGGGGCTAGTGGTGGTACTCCTATCGCAGTTACAGTTACGACGCCTGTCCCAGTTCCTCTTGCTATACCTGAACAGTTCACGGGGGATTGCTACCAGTTCCATTTACACTTTATGTGTTGTCTTACCGCTTTTCCTGACGATTCGTGAAGGTGGCCTTTGTCATTTCATGTTTAGCAGGCACGTCTGCTATGTAGGCAGTTCCCTTGGTTGATAATGACGACCCGGTGTTATATAACTAGCGGCATTCAAGGAACAGATGCAATGCCTATTTACTAAGCATGCTTTTATGCAGGCAAGTGATGCGGAATTGTTAAAATTGAGACAGGGTAAACAGGATTTATTGACATATCTCTACATTTATTTGTTTGGTTTCAGAAACACAGTGGCAAATGGCTAAACGGACCTCTTTGTTTTATCAGTGGTTGTGTGAAGAGCTAAAGGACATAGTGTCTCAGGAAGTAGACCCCCCTGATGATTGTGCCACCTTTATTGATCTGGTGGTGAAGCTAAATCATCGGTTGTCAGCTGTTGTCAGAAAGACGTGGAGAAAGGAAACGCTTTCAGGCCCCTCGCATGGTAGTAACACAAGGTGAAACTAGAACACCAATAGATCCAATGCTAGGACCTGAACCTATGGAGATAGGCGCAGGAGTGAGGGGTCCTTTGTCGAGTGAAGAAAAGGGGAGAAGCCGTGAGCAGAGCCTATGTTTGTATTGTGGCAAGGGTGGCCATTACGCTCGTGAGTGTCCTGTGAAGCCATCTAGTCAATTTGTGAGAAAGTCCGTGGCATTTGTGGGTAAGCCGGAAGGGCGTATGTGTGAGTCGGTTCTTAACACCACCTATGAGATCTCTGGTGTAGTGCAGAGAGTTCCACATATTTCAGTATGTTTGGTAATATCCAATAGTAACCGAGCAACTTTATCTGTGTTACTTGATTCGGGAGCAACTGGCAATTTTATGGACATCCAGTTGGCAGAGAAATTGAATGTTCCATGTGTGTATAAGGAACAGCCAGAACCAGTTAGGGCAATTGATAGTACCGAATTTTCCTCAGGAACCATTACTCGGCAGACTGAGCCGCTGTGTGTGTTGTGTGATAACGTACATTCCGAAACGATAAGTTTTGATTTGATTGATGCCCCTTTGTTTGGTATGGTTCTAGGAGTTCCATGGCTGCAGACTCACAACCCTCGGATTAATTGGGTGAGGCGAACAGTGACGTTAGATTCAATTAATTGTTTGCAATGCTGTTACCAGGTGACCACAGATTGGGTCATGCCTCTGTCTTGTACTGTGGGGGATAAGGAAGAGGAAAGGGAAATACCTGCCCCTTATGCTACCTTTAGTGAAGTGTTTGATAAGGGTTGTGCCAACAGTCTCCCTCCGCACCGCTCTTTTGATTGTCGGATTGATTTGTTACCAGGTGCCACCCTGCCGTGTAGCCGCATATATGCATTGTCTGGTCCGGAGGAACAGCATTTGAAGAAGTATTTGGATGACATATTGGCAAAGGGTTTTATCCGTCCCTCCTCCTCGCCTGTGTCATCTGCTATCTTTTTTATTCCAAAGAAGGAGGGCGATTTGCAAGCATGTGTCGACTACAGGGCACTCAATAAGGTCACAGCAAAGAAAAAATATTCGCTTCCTTTGATTCCTGTATTGTTAGACCAATTGAAGCATGCTACTGTGTTTACCAAACTGGATCTTAGGGGGGAGTATCAACTCATTCGTGTCCGTAAAGGAGACAAATGGAAGACAGCTTTTCATACTAAGTTTGGTTTGTTTGAATATTGTGTTATGCCTTTTGGTTTATGTAATGCCCAGCTGCTTTTCAGTTTTTTAATAATGAGGTATTGAGAGAGTTTCTGGATCTGAGTGTGATAGTAGATATCGATGATATATTGGTATTTTCCAAAACCATTGCAGATCATGAAATGCACGTCACTCAGGTGTTGCATAAATTGAAGGAACATCAGTTATATGTGAAACTGGAGAAATGTCAATTCCACACTTCACGTGTGGAGTTTCTGGGTTTCATCATTTCGGCTGAAGGGATTAAGATGGATCCTTGCAAAATAGAAGCCATCACTACTTGGCCACCTCCGAAGAGTGTTAAAGACATCCAGGTTTTACTTGGGTTTGCCAATTTCTATCAGCGGTTTATTTCTCACTTTTCTGATATAGTGGCCCCCATGACTGGTTTGTTAAAGAAGGGGGTGCCTTTTGTGTGATCCTCTGTTTTACAGGCCGCCTTTAGCTTGCTGGTTGATAATTTCACTTCTGCTCCTGTACTTGTACACCCAGACCCTGCTTTACCATTCTTTATCGGGGCTGATGCCTCTTTGTGTGCTGTAGGAGGGGTGCTCTCCCAGAGAGATGTGGACACAGGTTTTATGCACCTGATTGCGTTCTTTTCTAAGACGTTGTGACCAGCTGAACGCAATTATACAGTGGCTGAGAGAGAGTTATTGGCCATTAAGTTATCCTTTGAAGAATGGAGACATCATTTATGGGGGGCTCGGTATTCTGTTACAATTTATACAGACCATAAAAACCTGGAATTCTTTCGTTCAGCCAGAGCATTGACCCCAAGGCAGATGCGCTGGGTATCGTCTTTTAACTAATATGATTTTATCATTACTTATAGACCTGCAGCCCACCAGGCAAAGTCTGATGCCCTGTCCCATATACACGTGGATGTGGAGGAATTTGGTTTGGAAAGGGAAATAAAACCAATGATAATAAGTGAGAAGATAGTGGGAAGTTTGTCATCGGAAGACTTTATGTCTTCAGTAAAGGACAAGTTGAAGACTATAGATCTAATTCCTTGGTTGACTAACCCGTTGTTTACTGTACAAGATGGGTTGTTGTATCGTGACAGCTGTTTGTTTATCCCACCTGAATTAAGGGAATCAGTACTTAGGTGGTGCCATTCTTCTTCTTTGGTGGGTCATCCTGGCATGAATAAAACCAGGAAGTTCTGTTCACGCTGGTTTTGGTTGGAGACAATGGCACATGACGTGCAGATCTTTGTTGCTTCTTGCCCCGTGTGTGCTATTAGTAAACCCACATACACTAGTCCGTCAGGATTGTTGCAACCCTTGCCGGTACCTCCTGCACCTTGGCATACTATTAGTATGGATTTTGTGACAGACCTCCCCCTTGAGTCTGGTTTTATGGCTATTTTAGTTGTGGTGGATTTATTTATAAAGATGGCACATTTCATCCCATTGCCTAAAATAGCTGTGGCAAGAGAATTAACTACGGTGTTTGTGTCCTCTGTGGTGAGACTACATGGGTTGCCATCTACTATAGTAACAGACAGGGGGGCCCAGTTCGTATCCCATTTTTGGACGGAATTATGCTCCTCATGGACTTACGTCTATCGTCTGCTTATCATCCGCAGACTGATGATAAGACGGAACGCACCAATCAGACTATGGAACAGTATCTCCAATGTCTGTTAACTTCAATAACATGCGATTGGGTGACAGCTCTCCCTTTGGCGGAATTCGCTTCCAATAACAGCCTACATCTCCTTTTTATTGTTCCATGGGGTTTCATCCAAAGGCTCTTCCCATTCAGCCTACTGGGCATGTGCCAGCTGTAGACCCTCTAAGCCAGTCTTTGAGTCAAAACTTGCGAAGACACAGGAACAGTTGCTGAAAGCTAAGGTCGATATGAAGAGGCAGGCTTATCAACGTAGGAGTGCTGCTCCTTCGTATGTGGTGGGAGATCAGGTGTGGTTGGCAATCAAGAACTTACGAATGAGGGGGCCGAAAAAGCTGCAGCCGCGATATGTGGGTCCTTTTCTTATAGTGAAGATAATCAATCCGGTGGCGATGAAGTTAGAATTGCCTGGTTTGCAAGTATATGATCACTATTGTTATAGCGTGCTCAATGAAAAACACTATGCCATCAAATTAGTGTTACTCTGTATAAGGAAAAACTTTTCCATATACTACTTAGTAGGAAATACGAGGTGCTAACTGTTAATTTCTACCACAGCCATCTCATTTTAGTATAACTTTATTGTGTACTAGGACCTCAGAGTAGTTGCCCCCGCCTCCTTTAGTGATAGATGGGGTTGAGGAGTTTGAGGTTAGTGCCATATTGGATTCAAGGCGAAGGGGAGGGAGGTTGTTTTATCTAGTTTACTGGAAGGGTTATTCCCCTGAGGATCAAACATGGGAACCAGCGGGTGGTGTTCAGGCTCCCCTTTTAGTGCGGTTGTTCCACTTGCGACATCCTTCCAAACCCAGGCCGGTAGGGAGGCCTTTGGGGGGAGGTACTGTTAGGAAATAGTGGGTTCATTCCTCCTGCCCCGTTCTGCTGGTCATCTCTCTATGGGCATGTGTTTTTTTTTTATTTTGAGCACCAGGTCAGCTGATGTGACACTTGCCAATCGGCAGGTCTATTTAAAGCAGCCTATGGCAGACCGTAGTTGCTTGGTTTCTTACCCGGTCGCCTTTACTTGATTGTTGTGGGTCGGAGCCTTACTCCTATTCGAGTCATCGTGGGATCCTGGATTTTCATCCAGCTTGTGCCATTCGTATTCTGCTTGACTGCGGAAATCGCTTTCCCTGGATTGCCTCTTTTCGGACCTTTAAATCAGTAAGCTGCTGCGTGCTGAATTCCTGACTGTGTTTTCATATCGTTCTACTTTCTGAACTGTAGTATCCCGACTGTGTTGTTGTAAGGGTTTTGGATGTTTTCACGAACAGAGTTCTCCGGGCAGCTTTTCTTTATTGGTGGCCTTTGTTTTTTCGTGTTTTTTCGATATTTGGGGATTTGTGTTGCACACATAGAAGACTGAGTTATAGAAGAGGGGTTTTTCTGTCTTTGGACTTTTTCCCCATTTCTAAAGGGTGGGAGTATTTTATGTTCCTTTGGATATTGGATTTGCAATCAAAACGGGACACCCATCTAGGAGATAGCCATTGAATGCATCAAAACTGGTAAGCAGATGGCTAGGTGTTGTAATGCTGAAACGTATGCCCATAGGGAGATTGACTTGTATTATGAATAAGAGACAGAAAACCATTTGTCTGTCATTGCAGGTGCAAGAATCCACTCTTGCTTACGATGTCTAAACAAGGGAAGCCCAGGAGTGGAGCTGTCTTTCTTCTTTTCCATATCTCTCACCCTCCCCTGTGGCTAGATCACTGGTTCTTATGCAGTGGCTGGTGTCGGGGCACTGGTGGTGGATTGGGCATATCCTCGCAGCCGCAATGTTGGGCTGAGACAGATGATAACACGACAGTCACTATTGGGTATCTGAAATCATGACTTTTTAATGCTCTAAAATGCTCCCTTATACGGTCTTTAAGACATGGTATAGTGCTCCTGATATAAATTTTTGTGCACTTGCATACAATTGCATAAACCACAAATTTTGTGGAACAGTCAATGCGTTGTTTAATTTGATATTTAATTGACCCATTATATTCAAAGTCCAGGAAGCAGCGGAGCGGGGTAGGTCTGCCGACTTGCTCCAAATGGGAGCAGAGACATCACTGTATGTGTCTTATAAACTTCACTGCAACTGATGAGGCAAAACTTTATACCTAACCAGGTCGCATCACATCTCCAAGGGTAATGTCCCAAGGGGACAACTAGTGGTAGGTAGCATTGCACCTCTCCACCCACATGTAGATAGTTTTTCTTTTATTCACATGGTACTGAAGAATAGCCAATGATCACTACTTGACAATATAGGGCGAGAAACATGTCGACCATCTGGGAGTTGAGTATGCTTTTTGTCACATTATAACAAGAGTTACCCCTCCCTATTGACTTTTAATCAGGCTGGGTCCATCGCAGAATACATTTCACCACAGAGGACTCCTTTACCTGTTTTATCACCACTTCATACATTTACACTCACCTAGGCCCCTTACACCCAAGGCACCCTTAAGCCGAGGAACAAAAGATCTCCGATGAAAAGCCCCTTTAAGGGTTCCATCGGGCATTGGAGCGCCGGCCCGATGAGGATCAGGCCCATATGATGAAGCATGACACCTAGCTTGCCGGGTGTGTGAGGGTCCTAGTTCCGAAAGGAGGAATCCCCCTCCTCATTACCTGTAGTACCTTTTAACCTTATCTTGTGAGTGATTAACATATCCCTTAGGAACTCCGTACCCTTCTTTTTGTGAATTATACAATAGCATAAACCACAAATTTTGTGGAACAGTCAATGTGTTGTTTAGTTTGATATTTAATAGAACCATTATATTCAAATTCCAATTTACCGTGTATCGCTAACTTGCACATGCTACAGTTTCCACACTTATATGAGCCCATATTAAGTTGCTGTAACCAAGTGTGTTCTGAGTGTCTAACTCTTGGGTAGCTAGGGCTGACAATATTATGTAGTGTCCTATCCTTACGGTAAATGATGCTAGGATTCTTGGTGATGTATATTCTAAGATTAGGGTCAGATGTCAATAAATACCAATGTTTTTTTTTTATATATTGTAGATCTTATGTGACCAGGGATGGTAGACAGTCACCATTTTCAATGGTGAGGCTGAGTTTGTGTCTTGTTTACCCTTGGGTTTTAACGTGTCAGTTCTGGATAATTTTAAAGCCCTTTGTCTAGCTTTGTGTACAGTGCTGGGTTTGTATCCTCTAGCCAGAAATCTCAATTCCATAATACCAGCGCAGTCAACAAAGTCTACATCATTACTGCATTTTCAGCGAGCCCTATAGTATTCGCCATATGGAATAGCGTTAACTTGAACTCTAGGATGTGCACTGGTCGCATGCAATACAGAGTTACATGACATGCTTTTTCTGTATAGTTTACAATTGATTTTATTGTTATCGAAAAATAGTTCTACCTCTAGAAACGCAATTCTTTCTTTACTATATGTCATAGTAAAGGACATATTGTACACATTGTTATCCATGTAGTCAAAAAAATATTTTAGTTTGCCCACAGATACTCGTGACTTGCGGTGAGCTTCTTGTTAGATTTTGGACTGAACTCACATTTGGAATTAATTCATGAAAGTTACCACTTTTTTATCTTTTTAATGGTTTATTTTAATTTACTGAGCTTGGGCACTTCTCTCTTTCTGCTCTGGCTATTAGATTCTTCACTGTCCCATCCTGTCACAAATATTTTAGTTTTTCTTTCATTTGTTTTATATTTCTTTGGATAGGTTATGGTCTCACACGAGGTACGTTATTGTTTTTACTGACTTTGGTGGAGGTTCTTTTAGAGTAATTCACAGACTACTTTGTGGACTATAATAGTAATGTATGTATTTGTTTGTTGTAACCCTGATGAAGTCTTAGGTTATTACCTATAGGCGAAACACATGTTGGCTCAACTTGTGGCTACCTGTTATGATGAAGGATTGAAGTACAGTTTTTATGAAAAAAAGGAATAAACGTAAAGAAAACTACTGGAGAAGAACATTGTTTGCACTTATTGTGATACCAATTCTATGACTGTGGCTCAGGACTTTGAACTTGTCTTGTGCATAATCATTTTGTGCCTTATAGTTGGCCATCTTATCTTTGTCTTGTAAGTTATGTGCTTGTCCAGAATTTTGAGAAATCATTGTGTGTTCCTGAAAGGCGACTATCTTATCATTATTCTTCATGGTTTCTGTCCTGCTGAGCCACTTTCTGTGTGAGTCTGTTGATGTATTATTAACCATTTATGCAACTTTTAAAGGCTTTTGGCTGGGAGCGTTGTATTGTATATGTTATAGAAGGTTAGGAGTCCACAGAATAAGCATGGGCGAATTTTGCGGATCTCGCGTTCGCGGATTTTTCGGATTTGCGAACTCGCAATCCGCAAAATCCGCGAATTCTCGCGAATTTGCGGATTTTTTTTATGTTCGCACGGGTTTCTGCAAGTTCGCGAGCGTTTTGTACAATTTCGCAAATTGCGAAATTGTACAAAACGCGTGCAAACTTGCATCAACCCGTGCGAACACAATAATATGAAGAGAAAGAAGCTCCTGGTCACAGGAACAGCACGGGGATTGCGCTCATGAAAGTCAAGGATGCAAAGGCCTCTACCCAGCATCACAGCTGACTTTCCACTGTAGATTTGGGAAGAGGCACACCTGTCCAGCCTCGAAGACGCTCATGATTGTTTTTGGGCTAATGAATGAGTCACTGAATTTGAGCATCAACTAGTTCGAGTGACCATGTGTGTGTTACTATGCAATCGCCCCGAAGGGCGCAGGGGTCCCTTGAGTGAGCTGTCCATCATAGTGGGTGAATGGCGGGAAGACGGTGCAAACCGCGAGTTTGTGCGTGGGGCCAAACGTGTGGGGCTTCCATGCGAGTTCACATGCCTCTTGTGTGCATAAAAGGTCAGAGAAAGATCAGTTCAGCAGATGAAGAGAAAAAGCTCCACAGGAAGGGTCACAGGAAGGGCATTTGTAAATATTTTAGGATGGCGCCGGCAAGCTGCCAGCGCCATCCTAAAATACTTACTAAATTAGCTTCAACAGGAAACTCTAATAGATAAAATAAAGCAGTTGCGAGCACCTGCTTTATTTTATCTAGTAGAGCTTCCTGTTGAAGCTAACTTAGTAAATATTTTAGGATGGCGCTGGCAGCTTGCCGGCGCCATCCTAAAATAGTTACAACAGGGCAGGCTTGAACTTTTGCCCCCCGAAAAATCCGCCGCTCGCGGATTTGCGGATTTACGCACTTTGCCAATCCATCACGTAAATATGTTCTCCAACTGTTCTATTAACAATAATAATCATTTTTTAAAAGACTTTAAGGGTTAAAAAACATCAAGAATCATATTCTTTAAGCATAGGCTGAAAAGTAGTTGCTTGCAAACTGTGTTTCAAATATATGAGTTTAGATTTTCTTTGACATCGAGGCAATATTTTTAAAGCATGTAAAACATCTTTTTGTTAATGACTTGGGAACTGTAGCCTCAAAAAACCTGGAGAAAATCTTCAACCCTCTTCCTTTGAAGACTTCCAAAGGAAATACTCAACTAAAGGCAAACTCCATCTCAAAAGGTAACCTAAAAAAAAGTTTCATAAGAAACAAAAATAAAATATTTTCCCTATATACCCAAAAAAACCTTATTTTAAATCTCCGTACCCAAACATTTCACAGAAATGTTTGGGCACGTCCAGCAGGGCATCATGATTAAAATAACCATTTATTTATTTTTCATATGATCAAGAAAATCTTTTCAGCAAATCAAAAACATGAAATCTCCCAGACTTCCAGCTAAAAATATTTTTGTTTAAGAAGCAGTGAATGGAAATTACGAAATAATTTTTAAGCACTTTTTGAAGGAAACTATTAAGGGCCTAATTACGATGTCAGGCAGAAAGCCTCCAACCAGCTGTCCGGGGGAGATTCCGATGTGCTTTTGATGGGCTCAAGGAGCCCATCAGTAGGCACCATAATACCCTGATGACGATGGAGTATATCCAATTTAAAGTCCTTTTTTTTAAAAACCTAATATTTAGTTTTTTTTAAACTACTGTGCCAATGTACGCAATAAGACATAATTTGTATGGAGATGTAAAACTGGTTAAAAGTAGTATATCATAAATCTAAATATAACTTTACTAGTAGCTGTCTACCTCCTTCTCTCCTTACAATATAGACTTATAGACTGAAACCTATATCTTATTTTTTAAATATTAAGTCAATCTTACCTGACTGGAGCTCCTCTGTGCTTCCCATCTTGATCACAATGATCTACCAACTATAGAAACAGATGCACAAACAAAAACGTAAACCTGAGAGGTAAAAACTGAAAAAGCACACTAAAAAATATGGGAACATATGGGAAAATGTCCAAAAATGTTTTACAATTTTTAATAACATGTTTTAAATTGCTAATTTATTTTGTTTAATAAAACCAAATATGTATAATAATGAAGAATTATTTTAATGTATTTTGAAATTGTTTATACTGCTATTAAAATTGTTTAACTTCCCTAGATATTTTTTTGTTTTATAAATGTGTATAATAGTTATATTTGCTAATAATGTTTTTTCAACAATAAAAGTCAAGATTTAATTATTTTAAAATTATTTGGTGCCTTTTGTTGTGTTTATTAAATATATTTTATGTTCTTTTAAGCAACATTTTTAGTGTATACATTAATACCAAGGTTTTATTATTTAATAGCAGAGTATTAATACACTTCAACACCCAATACCCCTATAAACCTTGCATCCCATACCTAAAACGTATCTTACATTTAATTTTCATTTACCAAATCATTAAACTCAATAGTAAATTAAAATGAAAAATTCAGATCCAAGAATTAATACACTTCGCACCCAATTACCCTCTATGCCTTACAACCAGTGTCTAAAAGGTATCCTACATTTTATTTGATCTAATCATTACATTTAAGAGTAAATTAAACTGTAAAGTAATACTTATTATGACTTAATACCTGAATATAAATACATTTTCCCACCCAATAACCCTATATCCCTTGTATCCCGTGCCTAACAGTTATCCTACATTTTATGTTACTTTATGTAATCATTACAAATAATAGTAATTAAAAAAAATAAAACCAATGTATTACAATTTAATGCCTGTGTATTAATACACTCCTCCATCCAATATCCCAGTATCTCTTGTAATTCCATACCAAAAACATGCCCTACATTTTTATTTTATTACATTTATTCATTACATTGATTAATAAAGTATGATAAAAAATAATATCCTGGTATTATTATTTAATATCTGCTTATTACTACATGTCCCCACCCAATACCCCTGTAACCCTTACATTCCACACTTAAATATATTAATATTTAAAAGCAAAAGTTTAATTATATGACATATTACATAGAATATAAATTTAAAACAAGCCCAAATAGTTAAATCTTAAGTATCTAAAATAATTTACCTATACTTACCAATACTTACCAATATGCGTGTTAAAGTTATGTTTTGCAAAGACATGTGTCGTAAAGACACATGTATTATGAAGGCATAAGTTGTAAAGAAACATTCATGAAAAAGACTGTGTAATACAGGCAATTTGTGTTAATGACTGAGTGGTAAAGGATGTTTATCATGCTATTATACTGTAAACGCAGACCAAACGTGGGTTATCTTCTCTCAATCCTTCTTTAGAGCTTTAGGTTCCATTTATAAGAATTAGATCATCAAGAAAGCAACTGTACTGGAAGATGAATGACTGCAACCTTGAAGTAAAAAAAGAACTGAAGTGCTCTGTTTGCCAACCTCCGGTATACACAGTGGTGTATATATAATATTTTGAGAAATGTGTTTTTGTTTGGAATAGTAGAATAATTTGATTACATTTAAAATGTGTTTTATACGACAGTGGTTTTTATTATAGTTCAAAGTTTTAACGCAAAGTGCATTTAAAGGAAATTAAAAACATGCAATCTAAAATGTACACATTTTTTTAAAACATTAATACTATAGAGTAGGTTTTATAAACCATATATTAAGAAGTAGAAGAAATTGTGTGACTTTGTATCTTTTTGCTGACAGAGTTCTGTGTTAATATTTATGTTTTTTTGCACACTATCGAAGATTCTTTGGTAAAAGGTCGAGTTTGTCAAGTATCCTGATTAATGCCCTGAGAGCAACACTGCTTTGGTAATGATTAAGTTATCTCTTATTTGCTTAGGGAACCTACATAACATGCAAATGTATTCGTCAAGCACTATGAATTACAGGAAATAATTCACAGTTAGATCTCTTTTGTGCAATTTGTGAAACCACTGACAAACATTCAAAAAGTTCAATAAGTAGAATTACTTATTAAAACACGAAATATCCACCTCATGTACTGCTTATGAGCTCACATAATAACATCGCTCATGACATATTTAATGATATCATTGATGACATCACTGGTGACATCTTAAATGACATAATTGATGACGTCACATCACTGCTTAAATCAGCCACCCTACTACTGTTGAATTTACTCTATAATGGTAATGCTGACCCCTGTTAGGCACATGTTTTGCCTTGGGATCAGGGCCAAACTGGGAACAGAAACCGGCCCTGGCAAACTGCTCAGGTGCCCCACCCCCCCTAACCCCACCCCCCACTGGGTTGAGGGGGAGTGCAGCCGAGCAGTTTGCGAGGGCCGGTTTTGGATGATTTTGTCACAGGGGGCCGAAATGGCCGACCCCCGGTAACAGAAACCGTCCCCCAGGGGTCCAAAACCGCCCCCCATCCTAGTGGCCTACTGGGGAAACACCTGGTGCCCGCTATAGCCAATACAGCCCTGCTTGGGATTACCTCACGGAAAGGACACTACCTTGAAAAACCCAAGTTCAAGCCCCCTATATTGTTTCAATGAAAATAAAACGAAGCTTAAAGTGAAGTTACAGTTAGGTGTTGAAATAAGATAAAAACTAACATAAAAAAACAATTCACAAGTTATAATTTACTGAGCTAACCATAACTTGTGCCCACGCCATGCACTGCTTATGTCGTAATCAATCTTGAGATTTAGAGATATTAAATGACATCATAGATGACATCACTGATAAAACTATAGTCATGTAAAGCATAAAGTTGCAGAGTATTCACGTATGAGCCCATAGCACGGAAATTGCATAATGACTGTGTATGCTGGAATGTATATGGTGCACCATCTTTCCTGCTTGTTTTAGTATTATAGAGCAAAGTTTCCAATGGTAATTAACATGAGAAATCAGCATGGGTGATGCCTTTTAACGTAGTGCCATACTCAAACTAGTGTGTTTGAGGGAGGCACCAGGCCGAAATGCATCATCAAATATAGCCACAAATAAAGCAGTGAAAATCATCTGGAGGGCTTTGATTGATTTACAAACTATTCACAAAATGGCGGGATTTATAAGCATTGTCAGGAATAGGGAGGTGCCATGACTCTAGAGAGGTGACGAAAGCACAGTTTTTGTAAATCTCATATTACGGTGCTCAGACAAATACATTTACTTTGCTGCTACAGACTGATACACAATTTACTCCGGTGTTTGTGTATCTCTATAACACAAGGCACCAAAATTGAATTTAGTTCTATTAGCATGTCTATTTGACAGTGAAGAAGACAATCTTTCCGACAGATTTATTCAATTATTGAAAAGCAAATTTAACCAGATTACTCTCAAATTACTTACATTTTAGCACACTAGGATGAAGAAATAAAGCACTGCATTTTATCCTAAGGTACTGAAACAACTCCATTATAGGTGCTTACCATACGGTTGGATGTATTACTGGAACTTTTTTCCTTATGAGCTTCTTCAGAGACGCTAAAGTAGAAATTAAGTTATCTCCATGTTTCGGGTCCACAGATTTTAGTAGAAGCCGCATTCTGGGTATTTGACTCCTAAGGATAAGAGAATAAATACATATATGAATTCACAAATAAATAAATAACTTCACAAAACTGAATAAATTAAACATGTGGCAAATCATAATTGCATATTCTGAAGCTATTCTGATAGGCGGGGTGTTTTTTGTTTTATCAGTCTTATTTATTTAGACTGTAATTGACAATCTAAATCAGTTGATTTCAAATCATTGTTCTCTTCAATATGCCTCAACTTCATGATCAACCACTATGAAGAACATTGGAATCAGCTCTCAATTTCCCATCATTTATTGAGAAGGATGCCATAGTATGGCAAATTTGCAGATAGACCAGACAGAAATATCACTTAAGTGAGTGTTTGTGTGTCAACGTGTGTGTGTATGTGTGTATGCCCTTCTGTGTCAGCCATTATTTTGCTTTTTCTGAGGACCCTCTTTCAACTTCAGCAATCAAACTGGCAAACAAAAGGCATAATTCACAATCACCTTCCAATGAATCCACCAATCAGCAGTGAATTTATTTAAAGACTTACCTTCTGTGTCATATTTCTAGATAAAGAAATGACTTGTTTCTCAGTCATGCCACACCACCAAAGAAAATGCATGTAGATACACCTCTGTAGGCCTTGAACAAGATGTATAGAAAGACTAGACTACAAAGGTGACCCATGCATTATGCGATTGGATTAATGTTTACTGCGCAACCACTTACCTAAATGCACCTTTTAATAAAAACAAGGATTGAAGAATTTGGGAAGTAATTGCAGCTTACTGTGCTCTTTTTTTTTCTTTAGTTTTATTGATTTTCGATATTATTTACACAGATCCATGGACATTTAAAGTTGTACAATTATTCTTTTGGCAGTGAGTAGACTACTATGTTTATAATCTGAACTGTGTTCTGATATTAATGCCATTACTGGATCCTATGTTTACAAAACAATACTTCAACAAAACTATATACTTTATTGCAACTGTTGTGCGCCGTAAATTGCGATTCTCCTATTAACATGACCAGAGAATCTGGATTTCATTAAAGACACAGAGGCTAATATTATGCATTAACCCTGTAATGCAACTCACAAGCAGCCACTTACATCATAAAAGGAAGAATTAGAATGCAGTGACAGCATGACAACAATATAAACCATGAACAACAACAAAGCTGCCTCTTTTAAATGTGGCTCGCAAGCAGATCAGTTGGCTCTCCTTACTCTCTTACTTTTCAATTACTTTAAGCTACATATTAATTGATATACATTGTTGATATTATTTACTGCTTACTGTATTCATTATTTAATGTTTTCTTATTCCTACTATGATTAATATGGTTAAGATTAACTCTGTCTTTTTATTGTGAGCATTCCAGGCTTGATCTGGTTCCCTATACCCTCAACAACCCCCCCCCCCCCCCCCCCCGTCGACTTCCAATTTATGGTTGTTGTTTCCCTCCCACCTCCCTTCCTCACCGACTTTGTGTGGGTTCCCCAATGTTCTCGGGACGCTACGCCGTCCTTTCAATGCGCCCCTCCTCATTGGGCGCGCGTTTATTCTGAGCGCTACTTGGGAATATGGGCGCTTTTCTCGTCCTTTGCCCTTTTGAGAGTTATTTTACCTTTTCGGCATTTTAGACGTGCTCGCTTTTCCTCGCTGGCGCATCTCTTCCCGTCTAGCAAGGAACGACCCTTGGAGGCGGCGGCGTTGCGCCCCCTGCCTTTTAAGGATCTTCCCTTTAATCCTCCAGCAGCGGCTGGCTCGAGCGCATCAGTTGCATCGCGTTTGCCAGCCGCTGCCGGGGAAGTCTATCAGCTGTTCCCGCGCTGTCCTTTTTGTGCGTTTCTGGCTCTTAAACCCTCCCACCCCTTCCCAGATTAATTCTTTATTTATTTCCGGATTTTAAAGGAGTTTCCCCTCCTTTTTGATCTATTTTTCTACATATTGCCCATCTGTTACATTAACTATTCATTAAGTACCCCTTTATTATTTATTTAAGAATTATTTGAAATACATTAAAATAAAAAAATAAAAAACAAAATACCTAAATATAAAAAATAAAAAATAAAAAAGAGCATTTTTATATTCATTACACACTGCCCTTGTGGATACCTTTGTGAGCCCTTTTGTATAGGTGTCAGTCGATTGAATGAGGGGTTTAATGTTGTCCGAGTTCGTCCGCGGGGATGAGAGGGGTTAGCGTCGGAATCATTTCGGGGACTACTGGGCAGGGCTGAGTGGTTAGCTCAGTGTTGAAGATTATGCAGTGGAGCATGGTGAGAGTGAACCGTCATGAGCATACGTGATGATGGTGTGGGGGGGACCTCTTACATTAGAGGGCCGTTGGGTCCTGTCTGTGCCTTAGTTGGAGGGCATCAGGTTAAATTTTGATTCTATACATATTCCCTATTTGGGCCAGTTTGGAGGATTAGTGGCAATTGAGAGGTTTAAGGCGTTGTCTAGGGATAGTTTGTGCACTGCTATTAGTGCCCTATGTAGAGCGGAGAACCACGCATGAGTTTGGGGCAATGACATGGCCAGTCTGCATTTAGCATGGCCTATTGCTATATCTAGGAATTTGTTTATGTTTTTCTACTGTGCATTACGCTTTTTGATACCTAGCAGAAAGTGAGGGCTCTGTGCTGTGACTGCCGTGTCCGTGGCATCGTTCCAGTACACTATTAATTAATTGGGGGCATGTCCATACCATGTGAATAAACATAGTGTTGGAATTCTGTCATCTAGGGCATGTGTTAAATGAGGTCCATTACAGGTGTGCCAGCCTGTGTGGTGTTAGGTATGTATGATGGAGGTAGTTAAATTGTATGTATTTAATTCTAGCTATGGTGGATATTGTTTTTGGGGCCCCTATGCATTATGTCCACTGTTTATCAGTTAGTGTAGTTGTCAGTACTGTGTCTCAATAGTCTCTGAGCGGTGCCAGTAGGAGCATGGCGTTTGGTTTTAGGGAGTTGTAAAGTATGATAATTGCTTTACTACTTGTGTTGTGCGTCAGTAGTGATTGTAGAACATTGGATGTTTCAGCTTCGTCATGCGAGTTGCCCCACGTATGGAATAGCTTGTGCATGAGCGTTGCATACAGTAAAAAGGATCCGGGGGATATACCATAGTTGTCCACCAGTATGTCGAAGTCACAGAGGCTCGACTCTGTGAATAAATCTCCCCATGTCGATGGGCCCGTTGCAGACCAGTTTGCCAGTTCTGGACGCTTAACGCTAGTGTGCAGGCGGGGAGTACCTCAAAGGGTAAATCTGGGCCACAGGGCGGAGGGGGTGTTTTCAAAGCACGTTCGCGGGACCAGAAACTGTGAACCGCGATCATTAGTATGTTTCATGGTTCCCTCGGACCCACTGGCTTGGATCCTGAAAGCCATTCCAGCAATGCAGGTCGCTGAAGGTTAGAAGCTCAAGGGCCCATCTCGGTAAGATTTCTGCCCAATAGCCAGCGCATTGGTCATTGTAGTTGCGCTACTGCATAGCAATGTTCATAGTTAGGGGATCTTAGTCCACCTTCCGTTATGGGGAGACAGAGCTTTGAGAGGGGGACTCTAATTATGGACTTACCCAAAATGAATGATGTAAGGAGAGATTTCATTTTGCGAAATCATTTTCTTGGTAGCTGGAAGGGGAGGGCGGCAAAAAAGGATAGAAGTCTGGGGAGCAGTAGCATTTTAGATATGGCTATGCAGCCCATTGGAGATAATGGTAATTCTGTCCAGAATCTTAACAAGGCTCGAGCACTGGCGATAACCCTGCCCAAATTGCCATCTAAGAGGTCCGTTTGTGAGTGGTATACTTGCACTCCTAGGTATTTGAAGGAGTGACAGGACCAGGTGAGCCGGGCATCTGGTTGGCTCGCCCTTTGTTCGGAAGTTAAAGGTATCATTGGGAACAGGAGCGATTTCCCCAAGTTAACTTTCATGCCAGATATACATCCAAGATGGTCCAGTAGTTCCGTCAGGCCACGTAGGACTGTCTGGCGGCTCTGAAAATGAACCAGTGCATCGTCGGCATTTAACGAAATAATGTGCCATTGGTTGTTTGCTCTAATACCCAGTCGATTACGTGGCAGCGGAGAGCACAAACCAGGGGCTCTATTGCTAGGGCAAAAATAATTGGTGAAAGTTGGCAACCCTGTCTGGTGCATGTTCTATGTTGAAGGGGTCCGATAGTCTGCGACCTGTCTTGACTCGGTACAGTGGCATGGTATATGATATCTTTATTCACTTTATAAACTGGGGGCCCATGCCATATCCCGCTAGCAGCGCATTAAAGTAGTCCCAGACCAGGTTGTCGAACACCTTTTCGATATCTAAAGAGGCTATCCACATTGGGTCTTCTGCTGTGCGTGCGCAATCGAGCAACCTAAGAGACGGCGTAGATTCAAACTTGTGTTCTGTCCATGTATAAAACCATTTTCGTAGGCATGCTCTACCAGTTGCATTACCTCTAGTAGTCTGTTGGCCAACACGTTGCCCAGTATTTTATAATCGGTGTTTAGGAGGGACAGTGGGTAGTACAAGCCCATCTAAAGTGGGTCCTTGCCTGGTTTAAGTAACACCACTAGCACTGCCTCGCGGAGGGAAGACGATAATGCACCCTTGTCAAACACCTCAGGGTAGACCCGATGTAAACGAGGCACCAATTGCGGGCTATATGTCCCATAGGATTCCAGGGGCCTACTGTGCAGCCTTAGGGTTTTTCCACTTGCTAGTTGTTAGATTGCCTCAGTTATCCCAGCTCCGAGATAGGGGACTCTAGAGCAGTCAAGTGTGTTTGTGGAATCTGGGGGAGGGCTATGTGTTCCAGGAAGAGCCATAGCTCCTGACTATCATATGGCGAGTGAGCTCTGTAAAGAGAGGCGTAATATTGGTAGAAGGCTGAGTTGATCCCAGCCTGTGTAGTAACCAACCGACCTTCAAGATTATAAATTGAAGTAATAGGTACTTGGGATGTGTGTGTTTTCAAAAGCCATGCTAATGCCCTGCCAGCTTTGTCTCCCTCTGCATGTTTTCTAGTTAAATATGTCTATGATCCAGGGTACACAATCGGTCTAGTGTTGTTTCATGGATTAACTTAGCATGGGCCAGTGTGGGTATGACTAGCGGATCATCGGGTATAAGGAGTTCACAAGACTGTATTTCCTTTTCTAGGTCTTCCAGTTCTTTATTGAGGGTCATACGGGTGTCATATACTGCTTTTTATTATGTGTCCTCGTAGGACCACCTTAATTGCGTCGCATTCCAGTGTTGAATGATGTGCCCTCGTTATCTTGAAAGTATGCTGTGAGAGATTGTGTAAAGGAGATGCATAAAGGTGCGTCTTTAAGCGCTTCTGAAGGCATGCCCCATGTTGGGATGGTAGATCTGGTTTTGCCTCAGGTTAGTTGCAGTTGTAGGGGATTGTGGTCCGATAGGATACTGGGAAGGTTCTCCGCATGTGATACTCAGGGTAGAGCTTCGGTGGAGCAAAATAACTTGTCTAGTTTTGTATACAGGTTGTGAAGCTATGAATAGTAGGTGTACTCTCTGCTTCTGGGGTGTATACCTTGCTAGGCGTCCTTTAACGGTAGGTTGACAGACCATGTGTGCATATGGTGTGCTAATAAGGTGGATTGTGCTCCCGGGAGTGGGTTGCGCAAGCAATCTAGGTCGAGATCAGGGGTGCATTTAAAGTCTCCCCCAAGTATGCAGGTGCTGATGGCTTTTGTAGCAATGCTGGGGTCAGGGTTTGTAAGAATGAGGATTGGCATGAGTTTGAGACTTAAAGTGAGATTAGTGTGATGGGCATGCCCTCTAATATCCCTTCCAAAATTTCATGCCGTCCGTTTCGCTCAGTGCACGTGTGAAGTGTCTCCAGTGGGATCCCAGGTGCTATCCATATCATGGCTCCTCTGGCGCATCCAGAGTACTTTGTCCCCACTATCGTTCCCCTCCAGTGCTTTTGTGTGGAGGTAAGTGTCTGTGTCATCAAGTGTGTTTCTTGGAGGAGTGTGATGGAAATCTTTCGACTCCTCAGATATTAGTACACCTGGTGCCTTTTGGTATGTCCTGCCGAACCGCGGACATTCCAGGTGAATAGGAGCATGTTATTTCCCTGCATTCCCATTTATAATGAGGTGTTGAGCAAGTAATAGTTCATTCCTGATGCACCAATATTGTGTCGCCCTACCAACCGCAAGAATGGGATCTCTGTGTGTTCCTCGATCCGTTATATGTATCTTTAGTGGTGTGTGTGATTCAATGGCGACAACAGTGCATTGTAAACAGTAACTGTGCCCAACTCCCATTCCGAGTCCAATACGCCAACGAGGGGACTGCCATCTGCACTTAACTGAAATTCAACTGAGAGTCTGAGACAAGAAGGAGGTGAGAAAACAGGAATACCAGAGAAAGGAGCAGCAAGAGAAAGAAAAAAAATAAGGGATAAGAAAGAAAAAGACTGTGAGTGGGGAGGTGTGGCAGCACGGTGAGCTCGGTATGCCCGCTTGTTGGTGGATACGTGTTAGGCCCAGGCTATGTGAGTTTTAGCGCTTTGCGAGCGGGGGTTCCTGTGTGGTTCTTGGAGACATTTACTTCATCAGCAGGCTGTGCAGCAGTTCTGCAGAAAGGTTCCTTCACATTAGATAGTCTGCAGTTTGTGGTGTGACAGTTGGGCTGCCATTCATCACTGCCATCCACTAACTGATTGTCCCCTCCGATGGTGAAGGGAGTGCGTATATTTCAGCATTTTTTATGGACCGTGCTCTCTCTTTTGCCGCTTTTGCTTTGGAGAGTCTCTGTGGTTGGCGCCTGCTGCGTGATCTGCAATGTTTCTGTGTTTGCTACTTCTGGTGGGGTGCAGCTGCAGTCCCCCTGTTGTGTGCCAGCCTATTCTGTTCCATCCAGTCCCATGCCTCCTCTGGTGTAGTGCAGAAGATAGTGCTGTTGTTGTGATGTATTTATAAGATTGCAGAGAAAGGGAGTGCATATTTCACATTGTGCCCCTTCAGACACTTTATTACTTTGATGAATGAGGACCTGCGCCGCTGCACTGCAAGAGTGCAATCCCAGTAAATGTATACCGTGGAGTTTTCAACCATCCATGGTCTTCAGGCTCTCGTCACTTGTGGTATGTAGACTCTATCACAGTGATTGAAAAGCCATGCCACCACTGGCCATGGAGGATTGCCCAGGTGGGGGGGGGGCGGCACCATGTGGGCCCTTTCAACTGAGAAGAACCTAAATTGCTTTACTTTTAGGTGAACCAGGATTCAAGATAAAGTTCCATACGTTGACCTTCGATTAGTTCTGGAAGACCTACTATTCTCACGTTGTTCCTGCACCATCTTCCTTCCTGGTCACCCACCTAATTCCAGAGGTATTCCACTACTTTCAGCAGTGTTCTAATTTGTTCCTATGCCGCCTTCACCTTGAGTCTCATAGCCACCAGCGTGGATTCGGAAGCCCCGACTCTGTCCTTGAATTGTTTGTGTTCTTCGCGCATGAACCCCTTTTCAATGCATAGTGTGTCCCAGAGTAGTTTTAATGTCCATGACCGTAGCCAGGAGTTTGTCGAAGCTGCGTGATTGGTCAGTTGGGTCTACTGTTGTTGGTTTTTCAATTTGGTTGGGATTGACAAGGTGATCGGCGGCATCCATCGTGCTCCCAGTCTGAGTCTGAGGCTTATCCAGCTTTCCCCCCCCCCATTTTGTACAAGATTTCATTTATTGTGTGCTTATAGTTAAGCAGCCAAGTTTCAGGGGTTCAAACAGTAGTGCTGCCTCAGTATTTGCTGTGTGACTACGGCAGTCTAACGTGGGTGCCCAGCATCTCTTTGCAGTTGTCTCGTCATTCACCGGGATTATCTATGTCCTCTCCTGGGGCACAGCCGGGCAGCTGAAGGTCTCCTGCAAGCATGTATGAGTCGAGGCGGTGCCCAGCCTTCTATGCCATCTGCCCCAGGCTGGCCAGGGACGTGTTTGTGTCACGTTTTCAGCCTGTGCCCACTGTGTTGTGGTGCCCGCAGGCGTAGAGGCAATCACATATTCCCCGCGCCTATTTACCGGGGATAGCATAATACCGAATGCCCATACTATGTTATTCACAGGGTTATCGTAAGGGGGGACAGAAACTCACAAGGACTACAGGCCTAGGTTGAGCCTCCACTATTTCACTGCTTCTTGTGTCATCCACTTGTGGTCAGTAACTTATTAAGCATTTCTGCTTTCAGTGTTCTCACCCACTCTCAGCGCCTGCCACTGTGTACGCTGCTGCGGTGTCTCACCTTTATTACATGGCAGTCTCTTGATGGTGTCCATTGGGCTCTGCCTAAGATGAGGATAAGGGCCACAACCGGGGGCCGCAACAGAGGCCCCAGGCCTCTGTGGGAGACACAGGGCTGGGCCACTCGGCAGCGCAAGATCCCAGCGGTGCAGCTGGAGTGAAGGCAGAGCACTTTGTCCTGAAGCCCCGTGGATGCTCAGCAGCCTCTCGGCCACCCTGGCTGGCCCCACTTACGGCAGCTGCCTATTCCTTTCGGGGTCTCCAGGTCACAGGCTCCACCAGGCCTCTTCACTTCGGGAGCCTGGTAGTGTTGGAGGGCAAGGCAATGGCAGACTTCACCTGCCTATACTCAGTGTTGCACTGGGTTACGTGTTGTGGGCCGCATCCAAGGAGACAGACAGGCCTTCTTCAGTCGTGGCTCTGCTTACCCGGATCATTGGTCGCCATAGTCCAGAGGGCTAGCTCAGTATGTGTGTTCACTCTGGCGGTTCACAGCAGACCCAGACCCCCAACGCAGCACAGATCGCTCCCAGTTGCTCTTCATGAGATATGCTGTCCTTGTCCCCTCCCAGAGTCAGAGACAGAGGAGACCCAGTCCAGGCTATCTGTGGGTCAGCATGGCCTGTCAGTGCCCACTGCTCTGGGCCCTTCACGCTGAGCAGGTCCGGCATGGAGCTATTCAAAGAGCATCCGCAACAGCCGCTTACTGTGCTCTTCAACTTTGTTCACAGCCAGGCTTGTTGGTTTGAAGGGTTGGGAAGTGAGATCATTGGTCTCTAGGCCCAGCTTTTTGCAGGCCTGTGTTGCAACATACTTATTTAAAAGGTTTAAAATAAACCTGACTTCTTTAATGCAGTGCAGCTAACTTGTCTCATTCCATTAGATGGCACTAGATCCTGGATCTGCCATGTTTTCTCTATTTCTGTATAGAACATATTTTTAAACAGTCCTCCTTCAATGAACAACCTACTTCAATTTGATGACCCAACCACAAAAAAATCGCAGATTAATTCTTGGAATACTATGATTTAATAACAGGAGAACGGAAGTGGCTGACACCAGCTCACAGTAGCCCATTCTGAATAGTTATCATACTTCCATTTTTTACACTGCACTGAAAGGGCTTATTAAGAGTTTACCGGCACTGAACCGGGAACTTGTAGAAATATTGGCTATTTATTTATAATGTTGCTTCCAAGTGAAAATATAATGTGATAAATCAATGGTGAAGTAAGTATCAGATTAGGATGAAAATATACAGTTTGTAAAATGGCTATATATATGGGATAAGGTACTGCCTGACGTATATTATAAGGCTATTGCAAGATACAGATGAGTTTCATGAGCATCGCAAGGGACAAAGCTGAAGGCCAAGTTACTATATAAGGTGAAGGAATTCTGAGGTGATATTGAATATTTTTCTAATATATAACAGAGGGTATTTTATTCCTTATAATACATGATCACATAACCACCCTTTCCAGAAACCCTTAAATATTTGGGGGCATATTACCAACAACTAGCGATAATTATCGCTATGTTGGCTTAGCGGCCGAGCTGCGGCGATTTTGTATCGCTTAGAAACCTTGCTATTATCAAGGTTTTTCTCCTAAGCGATAAAAATCGGCCGAAATGCATGAATATCGCTGAAAAGTCAGCAATATTCATGCATTACCGAGCTAATGCTCTTAGCCATGTTATCCACCTACCATTGGATAACATGGCTAAGAACTGCTCAGGGGCAGGTGTTAGCTTTTGGATATATTCGCGCTTAGCGCGAATATCTCCAAAAGTTGGTAATAGGAGATAGCGATGTTAGCGCTAACATCTTGGCACGCCCACTTTGCATGTCATTAGTGATAAATTTTACTGACATGCAAAGCGGGGCCCAAGATGGTCGCTATCTCCTACTGGCTGTCGCTAACTTGTGTTAGCGACAGCTAGGTAATAGGGAGATAATTTTATCTCCGCTTTCTTGGCTTTTAAAGCCGAAAAAGCGGAGATAAACTCCCTTGATAATATGCCCCCTGGTTTCTTGATCCTTCATATGGAAGAGGAAGTATGGTTGTAGAGATTACAAAAAAACTAAATCTGTAGTGTGAAATTAAATAGTCAAAAACGGGGGCGTGGCTAGCCGGGCTACGAGATGGCCGCCATTTAAGCGAGCTTCGCCGGCCATGGCAAGAAATCCTTGATCTATACTTCTAATAGCAGTAATGTGGTAATATCGATTACCTATACTTAATTTGCTATCAATAATCAATAAGAATAACTCAGAAAAATAAGAGGCAAAATCCGGGATATTGAGGTTAACTCAAAAGGGTTTTATTCCTGTAGAAGGAATTGGGTTATTGGCTCGAGCCAAGGTGGCATAACCATTCCATTCACCACACAGGGTTCAGGAAGGGAAGACAGACAACATATTGTTTACAGAAGTACATATATATAGTCAATGCATTACAATGTATGAGCATACAGTAGGCGTAACAACTGGAAAGTAGAGATAAAACATGGAAACGTCATTAAACGTCATTAAAAAGGCGGTATAATAGGCGTTCATGAAGGCGTATACTTGAAACGTCATTAATCATGAGGTCACAAAATGGGTGGATACATAAGAGAATATTGCAATGTCAGCAAGAATATAAGGCAGAGATGCGCGCGCAGCAGATTGACGTGTATCTGACGTATAACCAGAGGGTGAAAGGACTTGACATTTAGCACTACAAGTGTAGACATAAGTCTGGGATGTCAGATCAACCTAATCCCAAATCGTATCTGGTATCGTATGTTTAAGGAACAGTAGTGTCTGGAAGGGGAAAAGGTCTCTCGGGCGAAGACTACTCTATACTGTCTGCATGTATGCGTCTACGTGTTGGCATGCGGGGTGAGGGGGCATGGGCCTACCATGGCAACGGAGTCTATGAATTTCTTGCACGGAGACAGAAGAACCGGGCCCTCTGCTCCTGCAGCTGGGAGGATATTTACTTGAACTACGAGACAGGAATGTGTTTTTCGAGGAGTGGAGCAGATAATTCGAAGGTTGAAGACGGTCTTGGCAGGCAGAGGTTAGGCTATGCGCCGGAGCCGCGCAAGGAATAAGGTGGGGGCCACTGGTACGGGGGTAGCCTGGGCTGAGGCCCTCGGAGTCAGAAAGCAGGAGAGAACTCGAAAAAGGGCTCAATGGCATATTCTGGGCCTACCTCGCCAGAGCTGAAAAACGTGTAAAGTGTACCACAAAAAGACGTTGGCACAGCATATGTAGAAACTGAATATTCAATCCGTTCATGGCGGATCTGAAAGAGGACAAGTTAGAGATGGACGCAAATGTATTTGCGTCTTCGTAGCTGACACAGGAGGGAAATAACATGTACTGCAAGCTAGTACATGGAGACGGTGGGGTACTCGCTGGGGAACACTACTCGATCAAAAATTATATTTCCTCATTCCCTCCTTGTTCCCCACGGACCCTTCATGATACATCGATTCTCATTAATTGATCGACTTGTTCACTTAACATCATTTGCTCTTCTTTCTTTAAGCGCTTTGAATGGGTACTTGAACGTGGAACACATGAAGTGGCACACAGGCCGCAAATTGCCGGTCCACATTGGATACACAGGCAACAACTGAATACTACAAGAAAACCAATACCTAGGAGGGATAGGATCTTCCACCCCCAGGCTGACAACGTTGTCCAGAACCAACGGGACCAAGTCCAGGTGCCTGGAGTCTGATGAATTAAACTCGCAATTTTATGGAGACGTGTAATAGCTTTGTACACGGTTGGCGCGTTATTAGGAATGAAAATGCAGCAGCTTGACCCGATGACCTTACAAGCTCCACCCCTATCTGCCAAGATGACGTCAATAACAAGACGATTTTGAAGAACAACAACCCGCATGGCGGACTGCTCCTCAGTTAAGTTACCTAGAGCTGAAGCGGTCTCAAGTACCACTGCTTCGAGGGTTCTGGTTAGTCTACGGATTAGTTTACTATTTGAAACAGTACCTAGGTAGGGGAAAAAGCCTTTATTGAAATCTGTATATTGTTCCCATGTAGTTTCTTTATAATCGACAATTGGGAGATCTCTCTTGTATCTATGCTTTACTAAATTGGTATTTCTATGATAGTCGGGAGGGGCTAGAAAAACAGGTGGCAGAAGGAATGCAATATAACACGTGCCATCCCAGTCTAAAGGCAAACGGACATATGCGGTATGACCACAAACAAAATAGGAATGACGTATAGCCCTAAACGTGGATCTACCATGATCAGTGAATTCAACTACAGTGGTACATTTACTATGACCTACATGTACAGAACCATTCTTGCGAACACATAGTTCACCAGTAACAGGTAATACTGCCATAGCAGGTAGGATAGGAGCAGCTTCAGATTCAACAGATAATATCATGAAAGTGACTGTATAATTTCCTAACCCATATACTTCGTTTTCTAGATCAGTTCCAGTATCAACGGGGAGTCCCTCCTTGTCAGGGTAACATACCTTAAGCAGGACTAAATTCAGGTTTCCCCAAACCCAGTTACCTTCATAGATAGCAGCAGTAGATACTAGGGAATTGAGCATTTTGAACCATGCGGCACATGTGCCATTGTGAGTGAACGGGTACGGGAAAAGGGGCAAAACACCCTTGTTTTCTTGGTAAGGAGGGAGTCTGCCACATATCCAACAATTAGTAGCATTGGTAGCTTGATGGGAGTGATGTAACATACTAATGAAAGTGTTGTTGCGCAGCGCAAGTCTATATGATAATTCATGAGGCGGTAAGTCACTAAAAGAGTGTTCAGTAGTAACATTATAAGTAGATTGTGCACGCTTGAATATAGGATAATAGATATGCAGAAGAATACCAGCAATGACAATCAGCAAACATATAAAAAACATAACAAGTAATGTCACTATACAGCGACTACGAAGTGATTTGCAATACGCCTTTTTCTTATGTTGTCTTTGTCTATCTGTCTCTCTATCTTGATCTAGGGGATACATGTCAGAAACTAATTTAACCGATTCACCTAGGGGAGGACTTAAACAATTAAACTGTCTGACTTGCTAGATCGTAACTTTTGTCTGTAAATTTCTGAAGCAGTTCTCTCAACCAAAGGGAGTTTTGTGTCAGTTTGTGGAGGAGGGCAGGGCTTAGTGTCCAAGTCCGAAGGAAGTCCAAAGTATTTTTTAATATGGCTGGAATGCAGCCATCCCTTCCTGCCCTCTATCTTAACAGCTGTCCTCGTCGTAAGCAGAACCAACTTCGGGGATTGCCAGCGGGGCTCCAGCGGACTCTTCCGATCAAAATTCCTCACGTATACGAAATCGCCAGGAACCACCTCATGGGGTTTCGTCTCGGTGTTGTCGGGAAAGGCTGCAGCTACCTGTGAACGACAAGATTGTAGTGCAGACATCAAGGAGGCAAGGTAATCTGTCAGCATAAGACAATCAACATCAGTTATTTTACGCGGGATGGGCGTCCCCCACATATTCGGTGGCCTACCGAAGACCACTTCATACGGGGATAGTCCAGAACGAGAATGGGCCACCATCCTCATATAGAAGAGGGCGACCGGCAAGGCAACTATCCAGTCTATACCTTTATCTCTACAGATCTTGGAAAGTCGGATTTTCAGTGTTTGATTATGGCGCTCCACGAGACCTGCTGCCTCGGGATGCCGGACACAATGGAACTTCCACTGGTAACCTAACAGAAGTGTAATGTGTTTCACAAGTTCGGATGAGAATGGCTGACCATTATCTGAGTACACGATACGGGGCAAACCATACCGCGGGAAGTATTCGCGAACCAACTGCTTGGCAGTGGTCGGAGCAGTGTAATCGGGAACTGGGTATGCCTCTATCCATCGGGAAAGAGCACACACGACTACGAGAACATACTTGAATCCTCGACATCGTTCCATCTGGATATAATCCATCTGGAGGACTTCAAAAGGGTGATCGGGAGGCTGAAATCCACCTTGCTCTACGGGGATGCTTTTACCTGGATTGAACTGACCACAAATCATGCAAGTACGTACTTTCTGTTTGGCTGCTGCCCGTAAGTTTTTATTGGACCATATGTGTTGAATACTGTCTAGCATTGCCTTCTCTCCAAGATGTGCGGGACTATGTATTGTATTAATGATGACTTGTACCATAGAATCGGGGAGAAACCATGTAGATTTTCCCTTCGTCATCCATCCCTGGTCTGTTTGGACCCCTCCTAGTTTAGTCCATTCTTTAATTTCATCTGGTGTTGCATGTGACTGTATGTCGATAACATCATGTGCGGGGTCCCTAACTGACATGCAGTGTGCTGGTACCTCTATTCGTGTCTGGTCAGTTACATGAGTTCGGTTTTGAGCAGTTTGCTTTGCTGTTCGGTCTGCCAGGTCGTTACCCTGGGAAATGACATCAGTAACCTTAGTATGTGCTTTACATTTCATGATAGAGATTGCAGTAGGTAGATGTATTGCGTCTAACAGAGCTTGAATAAGGGGACCATGTTGGATGTTGGCACCGTGAGAAGTTAAGTAACCTCTCTCTCGCCAGAGGACTCCAAAGTCGTGAACGACTCCGAATGCATAACGTGAATCAGTATATATGTTAACTCTCTTATTTCGAGCTTGAATACATGCTTGTGTCAGAGCAATAAGCTCTGCGGCTTGGGCTGACAAAGTGTCAATACAATTGGTTTCAATGACTTCCGTGTCTGTCGTGACGGCGTAGGCTGCCACTAATTCACCTGTCTTTGTTCTCATACATGAACCATCCACATAAAGTGTCAGGTCTGGATCTGGTAACGGAACATCTGTTAAGTCTTGTCTGGGTTTTGTTGTGATAGTGATAACTTCGATGCAATCATGTGCCAATGGATCTACTCCATTTACTGGCAATAACGTGGCAGGATTCAATGTGCTGCAGCGTCTGATTTCGATGTGTGGCTGAAACAATGTCAATTCATAACCTGTCAATCTTGCTATGGTCAGGTGTTGGGTCTGAGTTCGATTCAAAAGGACTTCTACAGAATGTGGAACCTGTACTGTCAATGGATGTCCTAACACAATAGAATCACTCTGTCTAATTGCTAAAGCTGTCGCTGCAACAGATTTCAAACATGCTGGAAGGGCTTGTGCGACTGGGTCTAATGTACTGGAAAAATAAGCACACGGCTTGTGTGAACCTGCTTGTTCCTGAGTGAGGACTGACAATGCAGTACCTTCACGTTCTGTGACAAAAAGTGTAAAAGGCTTACTGTAACATGGTGTCGCTAAAACAGGTGCTTGACATAAGGCTTTCTTTAAATCCTC
This sequence comes from Lissotriton vulgaris, assembly GCF_964263255.1. NCBI lineage: Eukaryota > Metazoa > Chordata > Amphibia > Caudata > Salamandridae > Lissotriton > Lissotriton vulgaris. The sequence continues at coordinate 1,119,999,904 of NC_141691.1, read as the reverse complement.
AAAAGCTTGTGTATGTTCCTGAGTCCAAGGGAGGACAGACGAAGTCGCTGCCTCCTGTGTTGTTAACTGAATGAGTGGCTTTGCTAGAAATGCATATTGGGGAATCCATTGTCTACAGTACGAGGTGAGGCCTATGAAGGCCCGTACCTCCTTTTGGTTTCTGGGTGGTGACATGTTTGCGATTAACTGAATGCGATCAGGTGTGAGCTGTCTCCCCACTTTGGACAGCAAGTGACCCAGGTACACTACTTGCTGAACACAGAATTGCAGCTTCGAAGGAGACACCTTGTGTCCCTTGTCAGCCAGGAAGTTCAAAACAATCAGAGATGCATTTTCGCATTCGGGTTCGCTTCGAGCGGTGATCAGCAGATCATCGACATACTGAAGCAGAGCAGTGTGAACTGGCATGTGGATACTGTCTAGTTGTTTTTTCAATGCTTGGCTATAGATACTGGGGCTTTCTGTGAATCCTTGAGGTGCACGGGCAAATTTAAAAGATCGTCCATTTAAACTGAATCCGAACAGAAATTGGCTCTCCGGGTCAATAGGGACACTGAAGAAAGCATTCTTGAGATCGATTACAGTAAAGAACGCTGCTTCAGAATCAATGGCTGTCAGTAACGAGGAGATATCTGGAACCACAGGGTACTGCGGTACAATACATTTGTTCAATTCGCGCAAATCAATAACCAATCGATAAACAGGTGGGGAATTTTGGTCAGTACGTTTGAGAACAGGAATGATAGGAGAATTACACACATTAGAGTCAGTTTCCACAACCACTCCTTGTGCGATTAGCTCGTCAATGATTCTCAGCAAAGCCACTACAGCATCTGGGGGTAACTTGTATTGTCGAATTCGTGGTAATACCACTCCTGCTTTAAGTGTGACTCGATACGGGGTAATGTGCATGCAACCTACATCAGTGGGGCCCTGCGCCCACAGGTGGGCAGGGACGTTCCGTAGTCGGGGATCCATATCTCTCAACACATAATGGCCTTTGAAATCTCGCAAAAATAATCGTACTCCCTCGGGAGAACAACAAATAATAGCTCCTAGAGCTTTCAGTGTTTTTATGCCTAATAGATTTTCCGGACATGATTTCGTGAGCAATAAATCTGTAGTCCGTGTCAGAGGACCTATTGCAAGAGGGAGGGGTTGTGATACTTCGTTAATAATGGGTTTTCCTGAAAATCCGAGGGACACGTTCTGTGAGCCTGAGAGGGGTGCCCCTGGTACTTCATTGTGACTTATCGTGGTTCTGCTTGCCCCTGTATCAATGAGAAACTTTCTGTCTTTCCCTAAAACTTGACTATGTACGTAAGGACCATTCTGATCTACAGGAACTTCAATAAGGGGCAAGCGGAATTCACTCTCTAGGCTGTCTCATGTGTATCGTTGGTAATCAGGGTAATCGTTCTGTGCATACTGATACATTTGCTGCGTCGTGGTTTGTGTAGCAGTAATGGGCTGTTGCTGAGGTATCGCTACTGTCTGTGAAGGAGCTGGCATGGGTGCGATCTGCTGTGTGTTCTGGGGTACTTGTTGAGAAGTCTGATCCTGTCTAGGAGGACGCGGTCTCTCTTTTGTTTTGCCCGTTGCAATATTATGTTTCAAAACGGCACATTCATTTATATAATGACCTGGCTGCTTGCAATAATTACATACACCCTTTACGGGAGCTGACGAATTACTAGATTGGTTCGCACCCTTTTTCTGACCATCAGCAGGAACTGACTGAGCAACTAACATTTTCATTTTCGTATCTTTCATACGTCTCTGTTCATGTTCTTGTTCTTCTCTAAGTCTATTCTGGTGATACTGTAACATTTGTAACATTTGCGAAGGAGTATTAGCTTGCCAAGTGCTTTCTACTTTCAGTACTCTATTCTTAACCTGGGGTAAGGAATTCTCGACTAATTTCGTTACAAAAAGATGTGGATATGACTCGCTACTTGCTTTCAGACCACTGTTAATACCAAAACATTTCTCAAATCGAGTGTAAAAATCACTAGTGTCTTCATCAGGTTTCTGTTTGCATGCTGAAATCGCTCCCCAATCTTCCTTTTTCGTACTCAATAAACGTGGCAACACTTGTACCAATAAACCTGGTAACGCTTTAACTTTATCTCCAAGCCCTAGGCCTGGCACTCGGGTATTTTCTTCATCTTGTAATGCAGCCCAATCAATCTTTGCATCACCCACCTCCCACTCTTTTTCTTTGAGTTTTTCGTATATTCCTGGAGGTAGTAACACTTTCAGTATTTTCATGAGGTCGGGATAAGTGTAATCGCCCATTAATAACATATCTTTTATTTCGCGGTGAAAACCTGCAGGGTCTTTATCAGGATCGTATCTACAATCTGCAAGGCGATCTCCATAAAATGTAATATCTGTTCTAGGTGTACGCTGTTGCGCTATTTCTCTAAGACTCAAGCGATGATTTGGTGGCGGAGTCTGGTAACCTGCCCCTCCGGACGCACCTCCTGAGGCACCGTCTCCGAAAGGGTTAGTCAGATCTGTATCAAGGGAAGTAGGAGGAGGATTCTGGGGAGGAGTAGCTTGTGGGGGGGGAAGAGCATAAGGGTTCAGACCGTTAGGCACAGGCATTGGCGCAGGCAAGGGGGCAGGTAATGGGATATTAACATAGGTAGGAGCAACATCATCTAAGTAGGAAGAAAGGAAAACGTCCTTTGCTGTCCTCGGATGTGTCTTAGTCGGGAGCAATGGGGGGGGTAGGTCCTTCGGTACTTCTGGAGAGGCCTTTGGCAGGCCTTTGGACAGGATGGGGAACATGCCATTCATAAGTGTATTTCGCTGTCTGTCTACTTGTTCTAATTTTACTCTGCTACCTTCCTCAACTAGTGCGTTTTCACGAACCTTGTCGGGTTCCTCCTTACTCTTCTCTTCTAGTCTGTGTGCTTTTTCTGTGCGCCTATGCGACTCTTTACGCCATAACTCGATGGCATCTTTCTGTGACTGTCTGGCTTTCTTTTTCCATAATGCTTCTTCTACTCTCATGATGCAATCTGCATCCCATGTCCCTGCAGCGGGCCATCTCTGATTCTCTGACAGTTCTTTAGTGTAGTCTACCCACAAGTCGAGAAATAAAACAGCATCTAGGCCGTGTTTGTGGTACATAAAGTACCCTGGAGTGTCCCTAGGTGGAATGGGAACAGCCTCTTCTAGAACCCCTTTACGGGTTTTTAATTGTCTTAGTTTGGAGAACAACGGCATTCTGAAATCAGGCTACTTGATTCTTATTCGGATACGAACACACTATACATGAGACACAACAATGAAAATCGGACATTCACTCATACCACGACATTTGAATGACACATTATAACATTTCAAGAACAAAACACATTTAATAGATAACAAGTGCAACAGGATGTACCGCTAAACGGCACAGATACACCCTACAGGTGCATACTAGATATACTGCTATACAGTACAGATACACTGCTTAACAGTGCAGAACAGGCTCGTGTACCCGAACCCGACTAGACCGGCACAAACTAATGCGCACGTCAGGATGCGTCCCTAGCAACGGTACTCACCAGGAAGCACGGAAACAGAAGGCCTCGGAAACTCTGGACTGGACTCGACGCGGACTGGATTCGGACTCGACGCAGATACTTCGGAACCTCGGATTCTGGTGGGCCTCGGTATACCTCGGATCTTGCTCTCTCAGCTAGGCTCGGGTTGGGATCCTCCGCACTCCTCACCGCCTCGTCTGGGTGTCGATCGCAGCCTCAGTCACCTCCGTTGGCCTGAGGGAGATACAGGAAATCCTGCGGGTACGCGTAGTTGTCCGTCCGGCTGTGGCAGGGGGCTAGGCCTGCAATGCACCACCGGCGCGTGGGGTGGGGGAGGGGTCCCTGTTCGGGCGCCAAAACTGTGGTAATATCGATTACCTATACTTAATTTGCTATCAATAATCAATAAGAATAACTCAGAAAAATAAGAGGCAAAATCCGGGATATTGAGGTTAACTCAAAAGGGTTTTATTCCTGTAGAAGGAATTGGGTTATTGGCTCGAGCCAAGGTGGCATAACCATTCCATTCACCACACAGGGTTCAGGAAGGGAAGACAGACAACATATTGTTTACAGAAGTACATATATATAGTCAATGCATTACAATGTATGAGCATACAGTAGGCGTAACAACTGGAAAGTAGAGATAAAACATGGAAACGTCATTAAACGTCATTAAAAAGGCGGTATAATAGGCGTTCATGAAGGCGTATACTTGAAACGTCATTAATCATGAGGTCACAAAATGGGTGGATACATAAGAGAATATTGCAATGTCAGCAAGAATATAAGGCAGAGATGCGCGCGCAGCAGATTGACGTGTATCTGACGTATAACCAGAGGGTGAAAGGACTTGACATTTAGCACTACAAGTGTAGACATAAGTCTGGGATGTCAGATCAACCTAATCCCAAATCGTATCTGGTATCGTATGTTTAAGGAACAGTAGTGTCTGGAAGGGGAAAAGGTCTCTCGGGCGAAGACTACTCTATACTGTCTGCATGTATGCGTCTACGTGTTGGCATGCGGGGTGAGGGGGCATGGGCCTACCATGGCAACGGAGTCTATGAATTTCTTGCACGGAGACAGAAGAACCGGGCCCTCTGCTCCTGCAGCTGGGAGGATATTTACTTGAACTACGAGACAGGAATGTGTTTTTCGAGGAGTGGAGCAGATAATTCGAAGGTTGAAGACGGTCTTGGTAGGCAGAGGTTAGGCTATGCGCCGGAGCCGCGCAAGGAATAAGGTGGGGGCCACTGGTACGGGGGTAGCCTGGGCTGAGGCCCTCGGAGTCAGAAAGCAGGAGAGAACTCGAAAAAGGGCTCAATGGCATATTCTGGGCCTACCTCGCCAGAGCTGAAAAACGTGTAAAGTGTACCACAAAAAGACGTTGGCACAGCATATGTAGAAACTGAATATTCAATCCGTTCATGGCGGATCTGAAAGAGGACAAGTTAGAGATGGACGCAAATGTATTTGCGTCTTCGTAGCTGACACAGGAGGGAAATAACATGTACTGCAAGCTAGTACATGGAGACGGTGGGGTACTCGCTGGGGAACACTACTCGATCAAAAATTATATTTCCTCAGTAACCAGGGCTCGAGGTTGCGCCCGGACACCCTACGACCCTGGTGTGTGTGGCTGGCGCCTCGCAACTTCCCGGGGTTGCGTTCCAGCGCTGCTCCGGCCCCACGGAGCTGGCACTGAATCACCATCACTATTGAGGGCCGGGCCGCATCACTCCCCATCCTGCTGGGCGGAGTACTCGAGCCCGCGGTCGTGCGGCCCTGTCTCTGTTTGCATTTCGGGTCCCTCTTGCTGCACCGGTGGTCCGGGAACTCATACAGGAGGAGGATCGGGGCATCCAAAGTGCCTAATACTGGCGGACTGTGCCTTCTACCCACATCGGAGGTGACTAGGAGGGAGATATAAAGTGATCGCCGGGGCGGCCTGGGGTGCCATTTCCCAGCATCTGGAGGGGTCCGGAGCGGTCGGCGAACCCGAGGTGCTTCTGCCGTCGTTGCAGAAGACGGGATATGAGGCTACACAGTAGGTCTCCGGTAACTCTAACGCATCCCGCCTTCCCCCCCGTCGCAATTGCAGGTGAACAATACTACATTTCTTTAACCGCGCTCCTTGTGTGGACGTTATGGTGGGTGCAGAGCTATAAAGACACTTTGACACCGCGCCTAATTGCCCAGCTTTCAGATTGCTGCTCCACCTAAGGTCCGGTCCTGGGGCATCTGTACCACACGACTGAATTCACATTGGCGGGCGTCTTGAGACAGCGCCATTTTGACGGCCAGCCGCAGTGAAGACGCAAGCGCCATTTCCCGAGTACAGCCATACCGGAACGCTGTGAGTGTCGGTGCCGGTGCAGTCTTGGTTATTGAGCCCACTGGCCCTACAGTGTGGCACACCGCCGCTAGCCTGCTTCCAACGCATCGGAGAGGTGGGGATGCGAGGTTGACCCCGATTGCGCCGCTGCTTTCCACTCGCCCTGCAGCTGCAGCGCTGTGAAGATACGGGAGCGTCTGGGAGGGCGTGGAGGGGAGATATCTCGGATAGCTCCGCGGTCTTGGCTGCAGGTCGACCCACCTGTTCCCATCATGGGGAGAAATGACGCCAAACAAACTAAGATCTCGTTTGATAATACCCGACCTGCCAAGCATAAAGAAACACAGGGGGCGGATGGAGGAGCGGCCGGTGGCACGGAAGGTGGCGCTGAACGGGAGGAAGACCTCAGAACATTGATGCTGGATGTGCGCTCTAGTTTAAGAAATATTAATGCGAAACTGGACACACTCACTACTCAGATGGACCAAGTTAAGAAGCAGGTCTCCACCCACGAAACCAGGCTAGATGGGCTGGAGAATAGACATACTGAAGACGTGGAGTTTTAACGCGACACGAAAGAACAACTCCTTCAAATGGACAGGCTGCTTATGATTATAAAGGCGAAGAATGATGATTTGGAGGCGCGTTCCCGAAGAAATAACCTCCGAATCACGGTAATTCCGGGGACGACCAACATAGGAAAGATGGAGGTCTATGTCACCACTCTGCTTCATGAGCTGTTCAACCCGAATCTCTCCCCGGTCTTTGTGGTGGAGCGCACCCATAGGGCACTGGGCCCGAAACCGCCGGTGGGCGGTATGCCAAGGCCCATCCTGGCGAAACTCCTTAACTATCAAGACAGGGACTTGGGGCCCGATTCACAGAATGAAATTAAGACTCAATCCTAAACTTACTACTGTTTTGGTATTCACAGATTGCACTTACTACTTTTGGTAGTCACAGAATGAACCTACTACTTTTGCCATTCACAGAATGCACTTACTACTTTTGGTATTCACAGAATGAACTTACTCATTTCGGTATTCACAGAAGTTAGGACTCCTAACTTCAGGACTCCTAAATGCCTTCTGTGAATACCGAATGTCTTAAAATTAGGATTTTTCTCAATGTAGTAGTAGTAAAGTTAGGACTTCTAACTTTAGGACTCCTAAATGCCTTCTGTGAATACCGAAAGTCCTAAAATTACGATTTTTCTCAATTTAGTAGTAGTAAAGTTAGGTCTACTAACTTTAGGACGTCTAAATGCTTTCTGTGAATACCGAAAGTCTTAGAATTTGGATTTTTCTCAATTTAGTAGTAGTAAAGTTAGGAGTCCTAACTTTACTACTACTAAATTGAGAAAAATCCTAATTTTAAGAATTTTGGTATTTACAGAAGGCATTTAGGAGTCCTAAAGTTAGTAGTCCTAACTTTACTACTACTAAATTGAGAACAATCGTAATTTTAGGACTTTCGGTATTCACAGAAGGCATTTAGGAGTTCTAAAGTTAGGAGTCCTAACTTTACTACTACTAAATTGAGAAAAATCCTAATTTTAAGACTTTCGGTAGTCACAGAAGGCATTTAGGAGTCCTAAAGTTAGGAGTCCTAACTTCTGTGAATACCAAAAGTAGTAAGTGCAATCTGTGAATACCAAAACAGTAGTAAGTTTAGGATTGAGTCTTAAGTTCATTCTGTGAATCGGGCCCATTATTCTGAAGCTGGCGCGCGAGAAAGGCCAAATAACCCACAACGGGAATAAACTGTCATTCTACCTGGACTTTACGCCTTTGGTGCAGGCGGCGAGGAAAGAGTTTATACCTGCTAAACGTCTACTGCTACAAGCACAAATTCCTTATGCGCTCCTGTATCCTTCCAAGCTAAAGGTCACACACGAAGGGTCAGCGCACTTCTTCACGGACGCCAAATCCGCCCTAAAGTTTGCAAAACATATCTGTGGCCCCAAGAAGAAAGCTACGCGCATGCGACAGGATCAGGACGGAGATCAGCTAAGTGATAATGATTGAGACTCTCTGTTGTTTCGCCTATGCAAATTACTGGTGCTGGCTGTGGGGGGATTAAATGGGTTTGAATGGGTATGCTGGTATGCCCCTAGGTGGTTTTGTGTTCTAATGGGTTAAGAGATAATATCGCTGGACATGCCGCTTTGCTGCCAAGGGGTCAGATTCGAGACAATCACTTTAGTACGATACGTAATATTGGGCGCTGACTGGAGCTACTGGAGCTGCCAACTTTCACCCCATGACCACCCTGTGTCAACAGGGGTGTATGCCTGGGGATCCTCGCCCGCCTGGGGTTTATCCCAATGTTTGTATGTTCCACGGGGGTATTGCTCAACCTGATTGGGGGGTTGGAGTGGGCGGGGGGGTTGGGGGGGACTGGTTGGGGTTTGTTATGGCATCAGTCATTGTGCCAGAAGTACTGGCTTAATATGTATCACCGGTCATCTGTTCATTTACAGGGCTACTATTACATGGGACTGACAGGGAAGCCATGGGTGCATCTATAGATGTTGTTAGAATACTGACATGGAACATACGGGGGTTAAATGACAACAGGAAGGCTAGGTTGATGCACGCACAGTTTCTGAGACATAAGATAGATATATGCTTCTTACAAGAAACCCATCTTAACTCCTTACCATCGTCCAGACTCAAACATGGCAGATGGGGTTCTGTCTATTCTGCTATTTACTCCAACTACGCTAGAGGGGTGGCAATCCTGGTGCGCCGTGGGTTAGATTGGAGGGAATGTTCCACAAACATAGACCCAGAGGGCAGATATATACTGATACATGGGAGGTTGTGCGACAGATCTGTGGTGCTGGTTAACGTGTATGGTCCGAACTCAGATGTGCCTGAGTTTTTCAGGGAGATTTGGGCACACATTATTCAGTTTGATTGTCCTACTGTTGTCTGGGGGGGATTTTAATGTGGTGCTGAACGATGAATTGGACAGGAAGGGCTCGTCCAGACAGTTGCACCCCCTTGCTCGCCAAGCCCTTACTGACATAATGATGGAGGGCTACCTAACCAACATTTGGAGACTGAGGCACCCTGAAGGTAGGGAAGGCACCTGTATATCTAGCCACCACGCTGCCTGGTCTAGACTGGACTTTTGGCTGGTATCCCCAGAGGTAGCCGACTGGACTGTGGATGTTCGGCATCTCGCCCGATCACTGTCAGACCATGAACCGTGCCTTCTCGAGCTGATCCCTCCCGACGCCCCCACACACGCTTTTAGTTGGAGGCTTCCTCCTCATGCCTTGATGGATGATGCCTTCAAGGAAGAGATTAGGAATTACATCTCCGACTACTTCTCTTTGAACTCTGGTTCTGTATCCACCAAGTCAGCATTATGGGAGGCTTTTCAAGTCGTAATACGGGGGCAATGCATTGCTAGACAGGCTGGCGTTCTAAAAGCTATTAGGGGCACATTGAGCACGTTGGAGGGGCAGTTGATAGATCTCGACCGCACATTCTGCACTGAACCTAGCCCTGCAATTGCAGCCGAGATAAAAGAGAAGTTGCTGACCTTCGCTGAGGAGGCGCAACACGAATTGAAATTTTTAGGTAAACAGGCTGAGGCCCGACGATATGGAGAAGGAGACAGGCCGAGTCGTACTCTGGCAGGCATACTTAAAAAATTATCCGCAGCTCAATTTATACACACTATTCAACGGCCTGACGGCACCACAGTCATAGGGAAGGTGAGATCCTGCAGGAATTTTAATCTTTCTATTCCCACCTCTACACTACCTCACAGCCCGAGGTCCCAGCTCATTTCAATGACTTTCTGGACTCCATAGCGCTGGTGTGGTTTAACGACATGCACCGCAAGTATATGGATATTCCAGTTTCTGTTGAAGACATTAAGAAAACAATCCATAGTCTCCCGCTCAACAAAGCCCCTGGGCCAGACGGCCTCACCACGGCTTTTTACAAGGCACATTCGGAGGAGCTTGCGCCGCGACTACATGCCGTCTATGCGGAGTCACTGGAGGTGGGCATCCTACTGCGTCCATGAGAGAGGCTCTGATAATGACGCTTCTGAAGACGGACAAAGACGAGACTTCATTGGACTCCTATAGACCCTTATCTTTAATAGACGTAGACATCAAAATATAAGCCAAAATGGCAGCCGACCAGCTACAGCCCATCCTTCCAATGGTGGAACTACTGGATCAGTCAGGTTTTATACCTGGTAGGTCTGGGGAGCATAACCTGCGGACACTTTTTTCGGTGCTGCATTATCTTCATCCTACGGTGCAGGCTGCTGCCGTATTTCTGGACGCCACAAAGGCGTTTGATACCCTAGAGTGGCCATATTTGTTCCGCATTTTGGAGCGTATGGGTTTCAGTCCGATTTTCCTTGCCCAGGTAAAACTTTTGTATACCAGCCCGCTGGCTCGTGTGAGAGTCAACGGCATGATCTCCGAGCCATTCGAAGTGACCCGTGGCACGAGACAGGGCTGTCCCCTCTCCCCCTTACTGTTCGCCATCGCGATGGAACCACTTGTATTAGACAGCATCACACGGCGAGAGGGATTTGCTTCAGCTCTCGCAGCTTGTTGATATCCATTTATGCAGACAACGTGACGCTGTAAGTACTGAACCCTTCCACCAATTTGAACCCCTTGCTGTTAGTATTTGTCAAATTTGGTGGGTTATCTGGTATAACTATAAATTGGGCAAAGTCTGTTGTGTTCCCCCTGATTGACGGTACCCCTGAGGTGAGGTCCGAGTTTCCATTGTGCTGGACAACTGAGTATTTAGGGGTCTGGTTTAGCCGTAATCTTCTGGATATTTGGTCCCTAAACTTTGGGCGTGCTATCGACTGGCTGGAAAGCAAGGTGGCAATTTGGTCCAAGTTGCCGCTCTCCCTTGCGGGTCGGGTTTCCTTAACCAAGATGGTAATCCTCCCCAAGTTTCGCTACCTATTTGGCAACATACCGATACCACTCATCAGCCACTTTATTGCGTGCCTTCGCACTCACTTGATCTCTTTGGTATGGGCGGGCGGTCAGGCAAGGGTCTCTTGGGCCTGGCTGACCCTGCCGTTGCGCCAGGGAGGGCTGGGAGCTCCAGATATGCACCTCTACACTCTTTGCTCGCAGGCCCAGTTTTTGCACTTCTGGGTATACCCGACGCCTTACCAGCCACACGTCGCAGTAGAGCAGGATTCATTATCGCCCACGCCCCTGGCGGTAGCACTTTACCAAAAACACGCTCACCCCTCATCGGATGTTGACTCTGCTAACACTTTACGCTGGGCGTGGCGTGAGCTACTAAAACGTGCAAAGCTCCCGCTTCTTTATGCACCCGCTGTCCCGTTGAAGAGTAACCCGATGCTGGCCTGCCTAGAGACTCGTGGTGGCGAGATAGTGCTTGGAGGCGCCCAATTTCGCACCTTTGCTGATCTATACCCAGACGGGTTTTTCTGGGATCCACCGCAACAGGAGGATGGGAGGGACACCCCATTTCAGGAGGAGTTCCTGTATCATCAGTTGAAGCTGGCATGCCGCTCCCTTTGGGAGGGCTTCCCTGAGGCGCCTCCCACACTTAATGCCTTATAAAATATACTAGCTCGCGCCTCCCCCAGGAAACTAGTGACACGCTTATATAATGAAATCAAGCCCCCGTTGTACAGCCTAGGTCTATGGCGCTTTGGAATGCTGAGCTAGACCCCCCTCTTACTGAGGAACAATGGTCGTTCAGTTGCAAACAGTTATTGGAGCTATCACCCAATTACAGGTTACGCCTCATTCACTTCAAATTCTTACATCGCTACTATCGTACCCCGATTAGCCTCCACCGCATGCGCCTGCGTGAAGACGCCAATTGTTGGAGATGTGGTCTTGACACTGCCAGTTTCCCGCATGTTGCGTGGCACTGACGTAAGCTCATCGATTCTGGCAAGAAGTATTTGTGTGTGTAAATCAGATAGTTGGCAGGACTGACGACCCATCGCCAAATCTGGGTCTGCTGGGGTTGGTACACGAAACCTTACCTAAAAGAAGGAAATTAAATGCTCTGCTCTTGCTGTACACTAGGTGACAAATTGCACTCAAGTGGGTAGATATGGGATACCCAAGGTCTCAGACTTGCTCTCAGATGTTACCTTTGGGCATACACAGTTAGTTGTCTATTGGGAGACTATGCCTGCTGCCTCTCGACCCAAGATATCTGGGAGCCATTTGTTCAGTGGGCTTCGACTAGGGTGACCTCCCCCGCCTCGGTGGTTGAGTCCTTGGCACAGGAGGATAGGGTGGAATGGCCCCCCTAGATTGCTACCATTAACATTCAACCTCTGTGTGACCCCTGTTGGGTCGGTCCCTCCCCTCTAGCTCAGGATAGTGGGCTGGGCTCCTTCCTGGTCCGTGTCTCCGAAGTCTCCGCGACCAGAGGTGACCCCTGTGTATTCGCACCCAATGTAGTTCTCTGTGTAATTTTAATATGTTCTGTTTGTATGTGGACGCCCTGTACCTCTTATATGCCACCTTTGCCTGACATTGATTGACCCCAGGTATGCGATATTTGGATTTTTGTGCACTGACTGATGCCTAGTTTGTTTGGTTTTTTGTTCTAATGGGTTGTTGATTTCCCTTTTACCTTGAGTACTTAAATTCTAAGATATGTACAGTTCACATACGATGCAATTTTTATGTTGTACCTAACTTATTATTGAGGGACCATATGTTTTATTTGAGAATGCGACACATGATGTTATTTTGCACGTGTAAGATGCATAGATCTATAATGGTTGACAGATGCTGCCTGTCATCATATAATGCTATTCTTTATTCATCACTGGTCGCTTTGCTCTGCTCAAATACCGATTGTTGCTTTATATTACTCTACTCCGTACGCAGCCGGCCCGTAGTGGTTGTAGGTGGCTTGCTGTGTCAATATACGATTTTCTTTGCTTTTCTGACTCCTGTGCTGTCCTATGTCCGCTTTGTAATGCTGCCGGCCACGAAGTGGTTGTAGGCACTGAGCTGTGTACATGGTCGTAACTCTCAATAAAGGTTTTTGAAAATTTTTTAAAAAAAATTGTCAAAAACTACTCAGAGAGTGCTATATTACACAAGCAAAAATTTGAATTAGTTTAATGTAAGCCAGATGTAAAGCAAAAATATATTACAAACAGTTTAATGTAAATTAGATTTAAAAAATGTTATATTTCAAAATGTGTAATGGCCTATAGAGTGCAAAAATAAACATGTTGCCATTCATAAGTGCAAACATAGGAAGGGCTGGGTGTGACTGTGCACTCTTCTGCATTCATCTACATTTTGATAGCCTTCCGGGCAGGAAGGGGGAGAGGCGGCTTACACTTACAGATGAATAGGCTGTGTCATGTTCTCACACAATCGATTTACAAAAGGGGGTGGTGATGAACAGAGTGTCTGAATTGAGCAGACCACTCTTACCCAGTCCAAGGATCAGGGCTTGATCCATCACCGTTATTTATCTCACTGCCCCATCCCAGCTCAGAACCTGGCTATATGCAAATCAGTCTGTCCCTGGCCCAGTGCATCATGGGAACAGGGCAGACTAAACTACCAAGCCAATTCTTTACCAGAAAGGAGACAAGCTACCGGGGACCGGTTTCTGGCATTTCAGCCTCTTCGGCCCGGCTTGCTTGAATCCTGATGGAGCAGTGAGAAAGGGACTCATGTCTGAGTATACCCTGCCACACCTATAGTGGCCAAAATCGATTTACAAAAGGGGGTGGTGATGAACAGAGTGTCTGAATTGAGCAGACCACTCTTACCCAGTCCAAAGATCAGGGCTTGATCCATCACCGTTATTTATCTCACTGCCCCATCCCAGCTCAGAACCTGGCTATATGCAAATCAGTCTGTCCCTGGCCCAGTGCATCATGGGAACAGGGCAGACTAAACTACCAAGCCAATTCTTTACCAGAAAGGAGACAAGCTACCGGGGACCGGTTTCTGGCATTTCAGCCTCTTCGGCCCGGCTTGCTTGAATCCTGATGGAGCAGTGAGAAAGGGACTCATGTCTGAGTATACCCTGCCACACCTATAGTGGCCAAAATCGATTTACAAAAGGGGGTGGTGATGAACAGAGTGTCTGAATTGAGCAGACCACACTTACCCAGTCCAAAGATCAGGGCTTGATCCATGACCGTTATTTATCTCACTGCCCCATCCCAGCTCAGAACCTGGCTATATGCAAATCAGTCTGTCCCTGGCCCAGTGCATCATGGGAACAGGGCAGACTAAACTACCAAGCCAATTCTTTACCAGAAAGGAGACAAGCTACCGGGGACCGGTTTCTGGCATTTCAGCCTCTTCGGCCCGGCTTGCTTGAATCCTGATGGAGCAGTGAGAAAGGGACTCATGTCTGAGTATACCCTGCCACACCTATAGTGGCCAAAATCGATTTACAAAAGGGGGTGGTGATGAACAGAGTGTCTGAATTGAGCAGACCACTCTTACCCAGTCCAAAGATCAGGGCTTGATCCATCACCGTTATTTATCTCACTGCCCCATCCCAGCTCAGAACCTGGCTATATGCAAATCAGTCTGTCCCTGGCCCAGGGCATCATGGGAACAGGGCAGACTAAACTACCAAGCCAATTCTTTACCAGAAAGGAGACAAGCTACCGGGGACCGGTTTCTGGCATTTCAGCCTCTTCGGCCCGGCTTGCTTGAATCCTGATGGAGCAGTGAGAAAGGGACTCATGTCTGAGTATACCCTGCCACACCTATACTGGCCAAAATCGATTTACAAAAGGGGGTGGTGATGAACAGAGTGTCTGAATTGAGCAGACCACTCTTACCCAGTCCAAAGATCAGGGCTTTATCCATCACCGTTATTCATCTCACTGCCCCATCCCAGCTCAGAACCTGGCTATATGCAAATCAGTCTGTCCCTGGCCCAGTGCATCATGGGAACAGGGCAGACTAAGCTACCAAGCCAATTCTTTACCAGAAAGGAGACAAGCTACCGGGGACCGGTTTCTGGCATTTCAGCCTCTTCGGCCCGGCTTGCTTGAATCCTGATGGAGCAGTGAGAAAGGGACTCATGTATGAGTATACCCTGCCACACCTATAGTGGCCAAAATCGATTTACAAAAGGGGGTGGTGATGAACAGAGTGCCTGAATTGAGCAGACCACTCTTACCCAGTCCAAAGATCAGGGCTTGATCCATCACCGTTATTTATCTCACTGCCCCATCCCAGCTCAGAACCTGGCTATATGCAAATCAGTCTGTTCCTGGCCCAGTGCATCATGGGAACAGGGCAGACTAAACTACCAAGCCAATTCTTTACCAGAAAGGAGACAAGCTACCGGGGACCGGTTTCTGGCATTTCAGCCTCTTCGGCCCGGCTTGCTTGAATCCTGATGGAGCAGTGAGAAAGGGACTCATGTCTGAGTATACCCTGCCACACCTATAGTGGCCAAAATCGATTTACAAAAGATGTGAGACCCTTGCTCATTGCACCATCAGGATTCAAGCAAACCGGGCCGAAGACGGCTGTAATGCCAGAAACCGGTCCCCGGGAGCTTGTTTCCTTCCCAGTGTAAGAATTGGCCTACTGTAGTTTGGTTTGTCCTGTTCCCATCATGCACTGGGACAGGAACAGACTAATTTGCATACAGCCGGGTTCTGAAACTGGGATGGTGCAGTGAGCTAAAAAACGGTGTTGGATCTAGCCCTGATCTTTTTGACTGGGTGAGAGCTTTCTGCTTAATTCAGAGACTCTGTCCCTCACCACCCCTTTTTGAAAATATTTTTGTCCACCCTAAGCGTGGAAGGGTATTCTCAGATGTGAGACCCTTGCTCATTGCACCATCAGGATTCAAGCAAACCGGGCCGAAGACGGCTGTAATGCCAGAAACCGGTCCCCGGGAGCTTGTTTCCTTCCCAGTGTAAGAATTGGCCTACTGTAGTTTGGTTTGTCCTGTTCCCATCATGCACTGGGACAGGAACAGACTAATTTGCATACAGCCGGGTTCTGAAACTGGGATGGTGCAGTGAGCTAAAAAACGGTGTTGGATCTAGCCCTGATCTTTTTGACTGGGTGAGAGCTTTCTGCTTAATTCAGAGACTCTGTCCCTCACCACCCCTTTTTGAAAATATTTTTGTCCACCCTAAGCGTGGAAGGGTATTCTCAGATGTGAGACCCTTGCTCATTGCACCATCAGGATTCAAGCAAACCGGGCCGAAGACGGCTGTAATGCCAGAAACCGGTCCCCGGGAGCTTGTTTCCTTCCCAGTGTAAGAATTGGCCTACTGTAGTTTGGTTTGTCCTGTTCCCATCATGCACTGGGACAGGAACAGACTAATTTGCATACAGCCGGGTTCTGAAACTGGGATGGTGCAGTGAGCTAAAAAACGGTGTTGAATCTAGCCCTGATCTTTTTGACTGGGTGAGAGCTTTCTGCTTAATTCAGAGACTCTGTCCCTCACCACCCCTTTTTGAAAATGTTCTCACACAAAGCACCGATTTACCCCCCAGGGTTAGCCTGGCAGACAAGACTGGCTTGAAAGAGATCTTTGTCCACTTCAGAGAGCTCCGTTAAAGTTACTCTCTACATCAAACGCAATTTTGGGGATAAGTAATGGGTCTCTGACCCCCTAACATCAGACACTTTTGGATATTAAACAGAACCTCAGTCAGAAGGACTGCTTAGCTGCTTAAAGGACTCAACTGGTGTTTTCCTGGGACTGCTTTTGTGCTTCTTGCCCTGCTGCCTGCTTGCTCCCTGACTCTGCTGGAAGGAGAAATTGACTCTGCCTTCCCTTCAAGTGATCTCAACAGGCTTGCTGGCTTGCCTCTTGTTTTCTGAAGTCTCAGGGACACAAAAGACTTCCTACAATTCTGTTGTTGCTGCTGGACTCTGCCTTCTGTGAGTCCTACCCTTGCCTTAGGTGCCCCCACCAAGCTCTGAGCCTCAGAAGTGGGTTCTGCAGCTGGTTTCATCACCTATGGCTCCTGGGCCCCTGAAATCAGGCTTTTGGGCTCTTTGCGACCGTGAACAGGCTCATTCATACTGGGACTGTGCCTCTCATTTGAATGATCAACGCCAACCATTGCAGCATCATCTCCTCGCACAGCAAGCATCAACGCCTACGACTGCGAGGCCCCATCTGCTGTCTGCGACGCCCGGCCGATTCTTCTCTCCAACAGGATCATCGCTAGCAATGCTTTACTTGCTCCCAGCGACCACCTCCCCTGTTAACGGGGCTCTTAGCTCAGCTTGAGAAGGTTAAACTTCAGCGGACCTGTTTGGAACTGTATCCGACCTATGCTCAATTTTGGTCATCCTGAATTTACACCAGTCTAGTGCGACCTAAAGTAACCTTTAAGGGCTATTGACTTCTAAGTACTGTTTTTGGTTTAATCTTTAAAACTTCATGACTCTGGATCGACTTATTGGAGTTTTGTCATTTTGGTTTGTTTTTTCATAAAGTATAATCTATATCTTTAGACCTGTGTGGAGTCTTTTTGTGGTGTATTCATTGTGCTACTGTGGGTTATGTTTCAAATACTCTACACATTGCCTTTGTAGTCAATCCTGACAGCTCTGTGCCAAGCTACCAGAGGGTGAGAGCACAGATTTTCTTAATGTGTATCCAACTTACCATAACTAGAGTGGGGGTTTCTGCCCGGCCTGGGTGCATACTTCAGTCAGCCAGGAATACCATTTCAAACAATGACACTGTGTCTAGCAAGAGTACTTTGGTCGACTTCTTAGGGCGCCAACGGGTTCAGGCCACAAGTACCAGAGCATACAAAAGAGCCATTCATTTTTCCTGTAGGGCCAGTGGTTTCTCCTGTTGGTCCAAATTTGGAGGATCTGGTATCAGTCCAGGACATTGAACAAGACAATAACTAACTGCAAAAAGTGGATATAGCCACTGGGTGCTCAAGGCACCTGGTGTTGGGCTTGATATCTTCCAATAGTACCGGTGGTTTGCAAAAATTAGGGAGCGAGCACAGTAGGTCCTTAGGTGGAGAAGGCCTGATCAGGGGACCCAGTGTTAATGCAGAGGCTGAGTTACAGCAACTATATGGTCGGGACCATAGTGTGGACTCAAAATCTAGCTCCGAACATACCAGTGAAGAAGCTGGAGTATCACAGTCCACTGGCATGTTGGATAGAAAGGCTGAAAACTCTAGGCAAGCCATGGCATTTGCCCACATGGATGGTATGAGTGGCGAAGGTCCCATGATACATGAATATCAAGATGCTTTCCTCTCTTTAGAAGATTGGTTGGGGCAAAGCACTCTCTCAATCATCCCTGGAGTCTGAATCTGAACTTAAAGGTCGTGGGAGACCTGGGGGAGGGGTTGAACCAATACTCACAATAAAGCATTCCAGTCCAAAGCAACTATCTAAAAGCATACTTAAGGGTGGGACCGTAGAAAGTCGGCTTCAGGAGGCTGGTGCTACAACTCAAAAGACACAGATAACTGTTCAGGACTTGGAGGACAGGAGCAGTATATGTGATGGGATCTAAGGGGGATGCTTGAAAGATGCTGAGTTAGTTTGGAATCCCAAGGGTTTTGAGCTAACCTCTAATCATGAGCTACAAAGGGATGCACATCAAATACCATCCTCTGGCAGTTTGGCCTGTGATGGTTTTTCCTCCATGCTCACTGTGCTCCTATCAATGCCCCTTCCCAGTCAAGAGCTCACATCTCTAGAGAGGGTTGAGTACGGAGAATTTAAATTAGAGGCCCATAAAAAGGATGAAACTGGAGAGAAGGTGGCTCCTTAACTCTCCTTCATTTGCAAACGGATGCAGTTGTATAGAGAGGAATATAATAAAGACTAGGTACGGATAAAAGCATCACATTACAAGACTCAGGTGATACTGCAGAAAATGTCAAAGAATATGAATATAATTTATGGTCACTCGAAAAATGTTGACACCCAATGTGCAAGTTTACTGGAGTCAACCAAGACATTGCAAACTCAACTGGGCTGGCATGTGGATAAATTGAGGGAGTTAGGCCCTAAGTTTGAAGCCTTTCCTCAATTGGGTGATTGGGACATTGCTTGTCAAGTTCAGAGCGCTGATGGGTTTCCATTTTGAAAGCCTTACAAGTATCTGATATCTCTAAATTCTTGCACCATTTTGGTTTATTTGTGGAGCTTTATCGTCCGACAGCCAGTTTTTCCAATGGAGCGGCCCTGTAGTGTAAACAAGGCACTTGGGGTTAAGTCTTTTGTTTGGTCTGACTACTGCCATCATACAGTGGAACAAATGTGGTGGTCGCAAGAGCTGATTCTGTCCTTTCGGAAACTTGGGGCAGTGGTATTAGAGCTGGAGGCAGCACATTTGCAGATCTGTTATCAAGGACCAACCTTTTTCTGTCAAGATCCTAAAAAGCAAAGGGCTAAAATGAGAGTTTGAGGAGGATAACATAAAATGATATGTTCATTGTTGTTTATTTGTGTATCCCTTTAATTTGCAGGTTTTATATTACCCAAAGGGGAGACAAAGAGCTTAAAGTTAGCGCCAGAAACAACACATGGTCTTTTTCTAAAGAAGTGGTTGTTTTTCCTCTAGAGAGATCTACTTTGAGCAAAAGTGGGTCCTCCTGATCTGGTGCTTTCAGGAACTGTGCATCGGCTGGTGATTGGGGAACTTTTGCCTGGATTTTGCTTTTTTCCTTTTCAAGCTCTTACTTATTGTTCCTTACATCTGGTCCTTCATTTTCTTTTCCTTGTTAACTTTTCAGTAGCCATGGAACTGCATGAGATTGCTGGCGCTAACAAGACTACTCTGCCCTAATGTTGGTAGAGCATACTCGGGGATGGGAATATATTTTGTTTTTCCATGGGAAAATAGGACATTTAAGAATAGTTTCGAGAGCTAGGAGGTTTGGGGTGGAGCAGTGGGTGGGTCTGGGGATTTTGGTGTGGGTTGGTGGGTGTGTGAAGAACCGAGGGAGGATAATAACAGATGTCTGTTGAAAACAGCCACTTTGGTGGTGTACCATGATGAGGAATAAGCAATTAGTGTTTTTCTTTGCTTCACATGGAACCACATTTAAGGACCGGGGAGGAAAGGAGAAAAAGGAAAAAGAGGGGAAGCATAAGGCTTTCATACAACTATGACGTCATGCAAGTCAAGGTATCAACAGATAATGGTTAATAAAGTAAATAGCAATAACCAGGACCTACATTTTCTCTGTTAGAATATAAACAGCATGCAGTATCCGAATAAAAGCAAACTTATTAGGGAAGAAATACATACACTCGACCTTCAGATCCTTTTTTCCAGAAGACACACCTCCTGGCACAAGAATCCTATAAACTTCATGATCTGGGTATGCGGGTTTGACAGCATCCTAGACTGATGCTCCGGTAAGAGGGGTGGCTCTCTTAGCTTGGTGGAAAAACTGGGCTATGACTGAGATACTAATTGTCATTCTTGGCAGATGGCTGATAGTGAGAATTAAAATTGGGGAGGCACAATTTACAATCTACTCCATCTATGCCCAGAACATAAATAAATCCTCTTTATTAATCTCCTACTCGGTATCCTACATCAATGGCCAGTCCGGGTGGAGATCTCCACAGGTGTTCGGGTCCTCGGCTATATCTGGGGTCCTAGTTGGGATGTTTTTTGTCCTTGTTTGTGCCTGTTGGGAGTGTTGTTTGGACTTTTTGGCTTCCGCTATGGATTCGGATGCTTCTTCTTCTGCGGCTCCTCTTGATGCCCTGCGCCTCATTATTAATGAGGCTGTGGCTGCTGCTTTCCTGGCTAGGGACGCGGCTGGGCCTCCTCCCAAGGTGCCTCGTGTGTCTTTAGATCCACAAGATGCTCCTGAGGATGACGTTGATCCTGGTGAGGATGAGGGTGTCCGTGGTCGTTTTGTTCAGGGTGCTGAGCTCGCTGACCTGTTTGCCCATGTGAGGTCCAACTTGGGTTTTTCTCCTCCTGCGGATGCTGTTGTTGAGGATGACTTTTTTACACAGTATGTCCAGCCTGCTCCGGATACTTTGCCTTTGCATGGTGCAGTGCACAATGTGCTGTCTCACGAATGGAAGGAGGTGGACAAGTCTTCTTTCCCTCGTTTCCTGTCCAGACGTTACCCTCTTGAGGGTTTTGCGGATGAGTTCCCTCAGTCTGTGAAAGTGGACAATTTGATGGCTGGCCTTTCCTCTCAGGGTTTGGTTGTTTCTGAAGACGCCCTTCCTGCGGACGCTGTGGATAAGCGTGTTGAGGGGGCTGTGAAGCGTTCCTATGCTGCTTCTAATTTCTCTGTCCGGGCGACTGCGTATTCCAACTATATGGTTCAGTCGCTCCTTAAGGACTTCCAGTCTCTGTCTGTTCTGCTGAACGACGGCGAGGATGCCACTCCTCTTCTGTCTTTGATGGAGATGCAGGTGCGTTACCTGTCGGACATTTCCTTCGACAATTTGGGGGCGGCGGCCGCCACTTCTGGTGCTTCCATTGCTGCCCGGCGTCATATTTGAATGCGTTCCTGGAAGGCAGACTCTTCGCAGAAGTCGGTCCTACTTAAGTTACCTTTTGAAGGTTCTAAGGTGTTCGGTCCTCAGCTGGAGGGCATGGTCAAGCAGTCCGCGGAGAACCGCAAGCTGGTGGCTCCGGTACGTCCTCCTGCTCGGGGGCGCGGATTTGGTTATCGTCGCGCTTTTGGGCCTCCTGCTCGTGGCGCTTCTCAGCCCTTTCGAGGCAGGGGTCGTGGCCGGGGGGCCCCTGGAAGTGCCAAGCCCCGGGCCGCTGCCAGTGTTGCCACTACCGCTTCCTCCTCTTCACAATGACTGTCTGCCTTGGCCCGTTGGTGGTCGACTCCAGTGCTTCCGCGCCCAGTGGTTATCGGTTCCGGATGCCTGGCCGGTTCAGACTGTTTCGGAGGGTTGCCGGATAGAGTTTTCCTCTCCTCCTCCTCCGGGTTTTGTTTGGACTCCGCTGCCCTGTCTTCCTTTGCGAAGAGTGGCTTTGTTGACAGGTGTTCAACTCCTGTTGAGGAAAAATGCTATTGTGGAGGTTCCACCGCTGGAAAGGGGCGAGGGTTGCTACTCTATCCTCTTTCTGGTTTCCAAGAAGGACACTTCGGATCTTCGTCCTGTTCTGGATCTGAAGCGTGTCAACCGCTTCGTCGTCCATTGCCCTTTCAAGATGGTGACCCTCCAGTCCATCCTACCTCTGGTCCTTCCGGGTGGCTTCCTGGCGTCCCTGGATTTGATGGATGCATACCTGCATGTTCCTATCCACCCTGCCGACCAGCGTTTTCTGCGCTTTGCTGTGGAGTCCCATCACTACCAGTTCCGGGTGCTGCCTTTCGGCCTGTCCTCTGCGCCCAGGGTGTTCACCAAGCTCCTGGCCCCTCTGGTGGGTATTCTTCGTTCCAGGGGGCTGCTGGTGTTTCCATATCTGGATGACTGGTTGATTGTCTCTCCCTCTTTTTCGCAGGCTCTGTCGGATGTGGCCCAGGTGTGCCATCTGCTGGGTTCCTTTGGCTTCCTTATCAACCACCGGAAGTCCTCCCTGGTGCCCTCTCAGTCCCTGAAGTTCCTGGGGGCTTTCTTCCGGATGGACCTGGGCATGGTGTTCCTCTCCCAGGAGCGCCAGTTGACTTTGTTTCGCCACCTTTCTTGGCTTCTTTCCCAGTCGCAGGTGTCTGCCCGTCTCTGGTTGCGGAGTCAGGGGGAGATGGTGTCCACTCTGCATCTCCTTCCTTGGGCCAGGCTTCATCTGTACCCCCTGTTGCATCATGTCCTGTCTCACTGGGATCCCGCCTCCTTGGACTACGAGACTCTGATCCCTGTCACTCCGGGGATTCGGGCGGATCTACAGTGGTGGTTGTCTCCTCGCTCCCTTTCCGGGGGGTTCGATCTCCTTCCCCCTCAGTCTGTGGTCGTGTTGTCCACAGATGCGAGTGCATTGGGTTGGGGGGCTGTTCTGGGTTCTTCCAAGGGTCAGGGTCGGTGGTCCCGATTCGAGTCCCTACGGTCCTCGAACTGGAAGGAGTTGCGAGCGGTCTGGCTTGCTCTCCTTTGGTTCGCTCCTCTCCTTCGGGGTCGGGCGGTCTCGGTGCAGACAGACAATCAGGTGGTTCGCTCCTATGTGAATCACCTGGGGGGCATGTGTCATTCTCTCTTTCTCCTGTCCCGGGAGATCGGCCTTTGGGCCGAGTCGAATCTGTTGTCTCTGACGGCGGTCTATCTTCCGGGGAAGGAGAATGGGCCTGCGGATACTTTGAGCAGGGTGTTCCCCTCCTCGGTGTCCCTCTGTCTGTCCCCGGATCTGTTCGGGCAGATTGTCCTTCGGTTCCACCTTCCTTGGATGGATCTTTTTGCCTCGGAGGATTCCGCCCTTCTTCCTCTGTTTTGCAGCATCGTTCCGTCTCCAATGGCTTGGGCGACCGATGCTTTCTCGATTCCTTGGTCGGGGGGTCTGCTGTTTGCCTTCCCTCCCTTTGCCTTGATTCCGAGGGTCCTCCGGAAGATTCGTTTGGATCGGGCGGAGGTTCTCCTGGTGGTTCCGGAGTGGTCTCGGCAGTCTTGGTTTCCCCTGCTGCTGACTTTTGCCGTTTGCCCTCATTGGAGGTTTCCCCTGTCTCCCTCCCCCCTGCGGGCTCCTCTTCTCAGTCTTGCCTCCATGCGTCGCCTCCGGCTGGGGGTTTGGCACTTGAGAGGTTGAGTTTGCTGGGTCTGGGTTGCTCATTGGAGGTTGCCCAGTGTCTTCAGCTTTCCCGGCGTCCGTCCACCTTGAAGTCTTATGCCCGTCACTGGAAGAATTTTTCCTCCTGGTGTCTTGGGAGGGATCTCTCTCCTGTCTCCTGTGAGGCAGTGCGGGTGTTGGACTTTTTACGGGATGGTTTTGTCTTGGGACTGGCTGTTTCTTCCCTGCGGGCGCAGTGGGCTGCCGTTCTTGCCTTTCGGGGTTCCTCTGTTTCATCTGTGTCCCCATTGGTGGCTCGCCTTCTGAGGAGTTTCTTGCTTCAACGTCCTGTCTCCCGTTCCCCTGTGCCTCCTTGGGATCTGCCCTTGGTTCTATGGGCTTTGACGGGTCCCCCGTTTGAGCCTTTGGACTCCGTGGCCCTGAAATTCCTTTCTGCCAAAGTTATCTTCCTGGTGGCCATTACCTCTGGGCGTAGGGTTGGTGAGATTGGTGCGCTGATGGCTTCCCCCCCCTTCTTGCGCTTCTGCGCTGACAAGGTTGTTCTCCGACCGAGTCAGTTTTTTCTCCCTAAAGTGATTTCCACTTTTCACTGTCAGGAGGATATTGTTCTCCCTGTATTTTTTCCTGCTCCTGCCTCTCCTGAGGAGGAGCTCCTCCATTCTTTGGATGTGTTGAGGGCTCTCCACATCTACTTGGAGCGTACGGCTGGTTTCCGTAAGGTTGACTCCCTGTTCGTCACCTACGGCCTGTCGGGTCTAGGGCTTCGTCCTTCTTTGTCCTCCTTGTCTCGTTGGGTCAAGGGCGCAGTGGTTTCTGCTTATGATTCTGTCCAATGTCCCCTGCCTTCTACTGTTCAGGGTCGGTCGACTCGGAGCGTTTCGTCCTCCTGGGCCATGTTCAGGGGTGCCTCTTTGCGAGACATTTGCAATGCTGCTACGGGGGCTTCTCCCCACACTTTTGTTGCCCATTATCGTCTGGAGTTGGGGATGGCGGCCTCCGCTGCCTTTGGGACTAGTGTCCTGTCTGCAGTGCTTGATTTATGATTTGTACTGTTTGATTTGATTAAAATGGACCTGTTTTTCTGGCATACTTCTGGTCTGTTTTCTTCTTGCAATCACCATGTGCTTGGGTATGGGCTCATGTATCAGGAATGGGACGGGGAGACCAGGACGAGGAGGTAATGCCCGGTTACTCACCGGTAATACCCATTACTCCGAGTCCTGGTCTCCCCGTCCCATTCCTGAGCCCTTCCCTCCCTCCCTGATTTGGGTTTTCTGTGGGTGATTGTATGTGTTTCGTTCTGTTGTCTTTGGTATTTTCAGGATGATTCTTCCGGCACTTCCCCCTTTTGTAGTCACGTGATGGTGACGTCATCCTAGGGGGAAGTGCCAACAGCTCAGCTAGGTAGGGGTTCTGTAGAGCAGACTAGCTGCTCATGTATCAGGAATGGGACGGGGAGACCAGGACTCGGAGTAATGGGTATTACCGGTGAGTAACCGGGCAATAGTGCGTAAGTGAATTGTGCAAGTGTGAGGAAAGGTGAAGGGGTCAGAGAGAGATGTGTGTGTATGCATGATGATGAGTGTGAGGGAGTGAAAATAAGTAGAGAGAGTGTGCATGAAAGAGAGTGTGCGCATGTATGTGGGTCTGTCAAAGTAAGTGAGTGAGAGTGAGTGAAATGGGGACTGAATGAGAATAAATGAGCGACGGAAGAGTAACTTATACTGATTGAGAATGAAAGAGTGAGATATGACAGTGAGTGAGAATAGGAATGAGCGGGAGCATAGATAAAAAGTGAGTGTGAACGAATGTGAGGCAGTTTGAGAGAATGTAAAGAGGTGAGAGTTAGGGAGTGTGAGTGAGGCAGTAAGAGTGAATGAGTAAATTCAAGTGAACATGTGTGAGGGTGTGTTGTGCTCTCGAGTTTGCCACAGGCTCTCGCATGTGGGAGGTAATTGTTGACTTACAGAGTCATTCATGGCAAAATGCTGCCATGCAGAATGTAATTCTTGGCATAATGGGTACTGACCCAAAAATCTCGCTTTGACAACCAGACAAAATTCTTGGCATATGGGAAACCTGTCCCAAAATGCTGGAGCTGGCATACTAGGTGTAATTCTTGGCATAAGTAGCACCCATTGCAAAATATTGGCCCTGGCGTATCGGAGGTCATGTTTTTGTCATAAGACACATGGAAAGTAACTGGGACTGGTGCAGTGGACGACATTCTTTACATAAGGGATGCCCTTAGAAAAATGCTGACTCTGGCAACATAGAGGTCATTCTGTGCACATGGTACACCAGTGACACAATGTTGGTGCTAACATGCTGGAGATTATTATTGGCCTTAAGGAGAAGAACCATGACATATTGGGTGGGAGGCAACCATGACAAAATGGTTAGCCTGACCTACTAGAGGACATTTTTGACAAATGGCTCAACTTGATATATAGATGATGTAAATAACACATTTCTGTCACTGGTATGTAATTCTTAGCATAGGGGTATTGGAGGTATATAGGGGTATCAATGACACAATCCTGGCTTTTGCACAACTTAGGTAATTATTTCCATGGGGGAGCACCTGCTGCACATTGAGAACAAAATGGGGTTAGTTCCCGTGGATTGGTGGGCCTGAAAATAGCATGATACGACAGTCTTGACAGAAAATGTTGATTTTCCAAGGGTTAATGATGGAAAGTTCTAATTTTATTAAAGTCGTGGAGGCGAGTATTATCCCATCGCATGGTCTTTTGATGTTAAATACTAAATATTAATATGCATTATAAAGTATACCAATTAAAAAATATTTACATGAACTCACGATTCTATGTTTTCTCCCCAACCTTAATATTGAGTTACCAAGTTTTTTCTATTATTCATTTTTTCCACTTCTTCTTCAATTTTAAATTTACTGTTTTTCACACCAAGTAATAGGAAGGACTATTTTGCTGCCTACTTTTATATAGATGATACTGGAATGTATTGAAGTCATTAGGTAGTCTTTTTACAAGTGCTTTTAGGATTTATAGTTTCATGTAATTTGGTATTTACCTATTACAGCCTTTTTTTGTTACTAGCTTTTATTAGCATTAAAGTGAGAAAGTATTGCATAATACTCGTCTCCGTGGTAAACTTAGAACTTTTCATCATTATCATGGAGAAATCCACATTGACACAAATCATATAGAAATGGGAGGATGGTCAGGTGGTCAACATGTGCAGGTCAGACTGCCAATGTGCCTTGTGCAAATGAGTTTTGATGTTAGAGTGCAGAGTCTGATGTCTGCCTTAACAAGAATGCTCTGACAGACTGAAACAGACAGATTTGGAGGGCGGCTGAGGCAGATGTTGTTTTCCTGGCAGTACAGGACCAGTTTGGCAGAAGGATATCCCGAGCCAGGGACTGGTGATCCATTGGGAAAGCCTTTATGCGTTCACTTCCCATTCCGACGGAAAGAGTGTCTCAACCCAGCCCTACGGAGGTGACAAGTGGGCTAGACATCAAGATTACCAAGAGGGTAACCAGCTCTGTGGGTGAGCTGGAAACCGAGACAGAACATAAACCTTTGTCC
The DNA here is from genome assembly GCF_964263255.1 of Lissotriton vulgaris. Lineage (NCBI taxonomy): Eukaryota > Metazoa > Chordata > Amphibia > Caudata > Salamandridae > Lissotriton > Lissotriton vulgaris. The sequence continues at coordinate 1,119,972,785 of NC_141691.1, read as the reverse complement.
TAATTTGGTACCTTGCCATAGTTCTGGCAGTGTACCAGGCACAAGCCAAGATGTCCTAAATGTAAATAGTATTGTATTGTATTGTATTGTAATGTAATTGCATTTATACAGCGCTTACTACCCCTGATGAGGCGTCAAAGTGCTTTTTCGGTGAGTAGCAAGCTACTCTGGAACCCATAAAGGATTAGTGTTGAACTAGTATAGTACATGAAGCCCCTGCACAAAGTTGGACACCATCATGGAACAGAAGGGTTCCCGTCATTAGGGGTCCACAGTTCTCATTTTCCTCTTCCAGGAGACTGTTCTCATTTCACCTAGTTGGTGGGTGTGTTCAGAGCTAAGGATGTCACATAGACGAGGCGATGGGCGTCCTCAAATGTTACCTAGTGGGATTACAGACCACAGCCACTTAAGGCAGGAGACTCCATGGGCCATATCATTACTGTGTGCCTTTTTAAAGACGTTGTACAATTTACCATGCTCAGAGGCGCAACAAGAGCCACATTTCGGGGGAGGGCTACTAAAAATTTCAGGGCGGAGCTAATTCGTCCAGAGATGGTCAGATTGGCATGTAGGGGCTCTAAGAAGGGGTAAAAAAAAAAAAACCTCGTTAGCAAGTAACTGGTCTTTTAAAGACCTGTGAAGTACTCAGTTGCGGCTGTTTGTATGCCCAGGAAGCAGTCTCAGCCCAGGCTGCCACACACAATGGGGGGGGGGGCGGGGCTGAAGCCCTTTCAGCCCAATGTGTGTTGTGCGTCTGCCATGCTTACACTTACCTCGGACATGCTCGGAGTTAGTACGCACCTGCAGACACAGAAACAGCGAGAAAGGGATGCCACTCTCTGCTTTCAATCTGTACTTCCTGCAGCTCATGCGCTAACAGAGAACTCTCCTGCTGTGTATCTGTACCTTAAGAAAAGGTGAATGCTTAGTGTCTGGGCACATTTAATTTATACGGACCCTATTGAGCAACCACAGGCCGTGCCACTCTGGGGTCTCATTCTAGTCACGATAAGGAAGCTCGACCCTGCCCCGTAGCCCTGATTCCTTTCAGAGAGACTGATAAATCCCAAGAGTTACATATTTTTGAGTCCCACTAGGTTTGAGCTAGTGTACAGATCCCCCTAACTACATTAGCAGTGCATGTTTATGTATGGAATAGTAAGGCGTAATTCAAATAAATCATAATTGGCTAAACTTGTTTGTTTATTGTTTTTTTTATCCCAATCCATTGCTTCTGCAGGCCCTGTCAACCTTTCTTCGTTTGACTTACACAGCTCCTTTTCTATACTTTCATTTTTAGTTTCTATCTTGCACTGTTGTTAGTCTCTTTCTTTCTTTTGCTTTCTCTCAAACAGTTGTTTTCGACATCCCTATCTTGCTTTCTTCTTAAATTTTCATGAACGTAATTGTGTTTCTAACTCTGCGGCTTCCCCACCATGCCCCACTCTCTTTAATGAGCATAGTTCAGTAACTCCTTACTCCTCATCCCATTGCTCACTTAATGGCTCTCTTTAATCATCAACCCATGCTCTCTTATAGGTATAATAACTTGAAAACTGAGTTTACCAACCCTCCCTCAGTATGCCTTAAGTGGACTGTAAAAGGACTAGCTCAGCAAACACTTGCTGTTTATTTTTTGTGCCTGCCTGTGGGCAGGTTCCCTAAGCTCCGAGATGACCGGAGTTTTCCTCTCTCTTAATTTTGGAAACTTCTAATTCAGACTCCTGTGCTGCGTTCAAGCATGGACAATTGATGGATGGAATGCAGAACAAATCAAAACATGCACCCCTAGTCAAGAGAGCTGGGTTGAATACCTCATTCTTTTGCTCACCATGCCACCCCAGTTTGGACCTGACCAAATGCAAATCAGTCTTGACCCCGTGCCTCATGGGAACAGTCGAGCCCGAACTGCCAAGCCAGGTCCTCCCTGGACTGGAAACAAGCATCCTATGACCGATTTCGGGGTTTCACCCCTCATCAGCCAGGATAGCTTGGATCCAGTAGCACAGTGAGCACGAGACCCACGTCTGGGCATGCCCGGGGCACTTTGGGTGAGAAAGCAAAAGACAGAATTGATGGACGGAATGAACAAATCAAAACATTCCCCCTCAGTCAAGAGATCTGGGTTGAATCCATCATTCTATTGCTCACCATACCACCCCAGTTTAGACCGGGCTTATGCAAATCAATCTTGACCCTGCGCCTCATGGGAACAGTTGAGCCAGAACTACCAAGCCAGGTCTTCCCTGGACCAGAAACAAGCATCCTAGGATCAGTTTCAGGGTTTCACCTCTCATCAACCAGGATAGCTGAATACAGTGGAACAGTGAGCCTGGGCATACCCGGTGCACTTAGGATGAGAAAGCAAAAAATAAACAATTGATGGACGGAATGAAGAACAAAACAGAACATTCAAGCATGGGACAGTGCAGAAGCTGGCCTCCTGCGTCTTTGTACTTTAGAATGGTGACTGTTTTTAGCTCACAGCTTGGACCCACAGCGGCCCCTCACAGTAATGTACTAACTAACAGCCCTGCCTGGCTTTGCTTGTTGGTATGTAGCAGGGGATAGTACCCTTAGCTTTAAAAGTACGGTTTCCTAGCTCAGTCTCTGCTTGATGTTTTGTAATTCTGGTGGTCACTTTATTTACCATGGCAGGAAATGTAAAATGGTATATCCAAACTGTCAGGACCCATATGGGTCTACACTGGCTGCAGAGAGAAAATCTCATGGAACTGCTATGTTTTTTTTGTCAGCTTTTGTTTCCTCTGGACTTCACCAGCCAAGGGCGGCGCAGGGGGCCCACATTGTTTTCCATTTTTGCTGAAAGTGAGGAGACTCACAGCATTTTGAAAGAGGTAAGTGAAACCTCAATGGGATTCAAGTGGTGCTTGGACCCACCTTTGGATTGTTTTTTAATTCTACATGTGGCTGGTGGCTCACTGTGCTAATGCACCCATGCCCGAAGTGTGTGTTGATCTCATGGCCGTACGTTTGAATTCAGGTGGGCTCACTCATCCTTTCATCCTTCTGAGGCCAAACTCAGGTGGTGCATACGCCCACAATTGGATCCTTTCTGGATAATCTGGGCAGGTGACTCATACAGCTAATGCTTTCACTTTATGAACATGTGTTGATTTTATGACTGCAAGTTTGAAACCAGGTTGGTTTACTTAGACTTTTATCCTTCTCAGTTCAAATCCGGGTGGTGCTTGGAGCCACCGATGGATCATTTCTGTATATTAAATCTGACTGGTCACCCTAATGCGTCCACTCCAGAATCCCGAGTTGGTACATGGCCCCAGACTTGAATACAGGTGTGTCCACTCAGCTTTTATTGAAAAATCGAAAAATCCCCTTTCAAAAAGAAGTGTCTTTTATTTGTTGATTTGTTGTTTGTTTTCTATTCTTAATGTTGCATTGAAAAATTCTCTTATTGGTCATTCTGGCTTGCATATAGGGCAGCTAAAGTTGTCTGTCTCTATTCTACTCATCTTTTGTTCTCAGACATTTTAAAGAATTGAGGGTTCAAGTCCCACTGCCTTTTATGCGGCCGTGAACACTCTGGTGAGTGCTTAACTTGAGCCTGTGGTTGCAGATGGGGCCCACTGGCACTCAAGTTTGGAGGAGTAAGAGAAAGACGAAAAATCTGTGACAAAGAGAGAAAGCAGGGACAAAAAGAATCCTGAAAGAGTAAAAAAAAAAGGGGGGAGGAAGTGACTACTGGTGGATGAAAGAAGCATAAGGTGGAATCACTACTTGACAGACCTGGTATTTGATATCCCTGACATTTGATGGTACTGGGCACACATTTCTGAAAAATATTTTGGCTCAAACACTTATTCATTTACAAATGAAGCACTGCCTCTGCTGTTATATCAGTATGAGAGTTAACATATAACCTGGGAGGTCGGAGCTATAGCAGGGAGCAGCTCTATGTGACTAGCCATTCAGGTATAAGTCTGGTTCCTTCCTTCTCCTGTGGGATGTTTGTAATTCTGAGTCTTTGGCTATAGTTTTAGGAATTATTTGTATATTTTACAACATTAGTTATCCAGATTTCCTCCGAAGGAGTCCTGTGGGGTGGATGCTATTCTCTTACCTGTGATTTGCTTTGCGTTCTTTACCCTGGATCAGAGTAGGACTTTCGCTTAGAAAAGTCATGGTAACTGAGATCACAGGACTGCACTCCAATCCCAAATTCTGTCTTCTGTTTTCAAGATCTTCCACCCCGTAAGAGAAATAAAGCCCTTGGCCTCAGTTTTAAGTAATCAACCACCAGACTGAAAGATCTCAAATTGATCCAGTAGCTGGAATGTGACTTGTGCTATATCATAGAACTACTTTTCATGAATGATGAGTTTCACATTTTATGGACATGTTTCTGGGAGTTGGAATTAGCAGCTCATTTCTTTAAAGGTATAGTATTTCCATGGTAGCAATTCTGCGTTAATACATTGGTCAGGAATCGGATAAAAGATCAGAAGACATGGGCATATAAAAATGCGTCTGCGTTTTTAGGTTTCGACTGGGGAACGGAGCTTTTAGCTCCGCCCCCAGAGAAATCAGTAGTTTCCAGTATGGGTGCCTTGAATACGCCCCTCTGTTTCATTGGCTAGCTCCATAAATGGAGGCTAGCCATTGGAACAGAGAGGCGTCCGTCATGGCCTGACCAGATTCGGGGGCGTTCCCGAGAATTTTTGGCTTTTGGCTACGTCATACGACGTCAGCCAAAAGCCGGGAACGCCCCCGAATCTGGTCCGGCATTGAGCCGGCACCCGCCTTCCTGCTTGCATGAGTGCTTTGTTTTTTTTTGCCTTATGTCCGTGTGTGTCTGTTCCCGCTCCCCCCCCCCTCCGCTGTCAGTGTGTGGCCGTTCCCGCCCCTCCCGCTTCCGTGTCTTTCCCGCCCCCCGCTTCCGTGTCTTTCCCGCCTCCCCCACCCCCTTCCGTGTCTTTCCCGCCAGCCAGCACTGCGCCCGATACGGGCAGCGAGGCTGCACCGATGTGGGCGGGCCAAAATCGCGGTCAGGGGTTTGGCATTCAAAGCTCCGTAGGAGATGCTGCCCGTCTTCCACTGTTGCACCACTTTCAGGGTTGGTGATGCTGTGGCCGTTCCCGCCCCTCCCCGCTCCCGCTTCCGTGTCTTTCCCGCCCCCCCCGCTTCCGTGTCTTTCCCGCCTCCCCCCCTTCCGTGTCTTTCCCGCCAGCCAGCACTGCGCCCGATACGGGCAGCGAGGCTGCACCGATGTGGGCGGGCCAAAATCGCGGTCATGGGTTTGGCATTCAAAGCTCCGTAGGAGATGCTGCCCGGCTTCCACTGTTGCACCACTTTCAGGGTTCGTGATGCTGTGGCCGTTCCCGCCCCTCCCCCTCCCGCTTCCGTGTCTTTCCCGCCCCCCCCTCCCCTTTCACTCTCCGTTGTCTTTCTTGAAAACACAGGTCGGAGCGGTGCACGGGTGTCCCGGAGCTGCGCCTCTCCCATGCCATGGAGTTGTAGGGGCAATGGTGGAAGGGGCAGCTGGCTGCGGACATCCACCATGCGCTGCGCTACAAGGTGAGTTCATGCATGAGTCAACCAGGGTGCATTGTGTGTTTTAGTATTCATTCTGGGATGACTGTGCTTCAGTGAATGTATTTGCACTTATGAAAGGTTGTGGTAGTATAGGAGATGGTGCATTGTTATGTAACTATACAACTTTTTAGTAGTGCAGCATTTGCACAACTAATGATTTCTTGGCGTTCTTGGGGCTGTAGGATTCTGTGGCCTGGTGCCTCTGTATTCTATAGCCTGGTGCCAGCATGTTTCCTTGCTCTGGGGCAGTGTCAGTGTATTCACTGGCCCAACTCATTACTGGCGCTTTTTGTGAGCCCAAGACTGTGTGCTTATTCCTTGAGCTGGTGTTTACGTATTTCCTGACCTACCCAGCTTGTAACAGGATCTCGTTGTGTGCCCTTTTCCTCTGTTTTTTGTCTCTCTCTGTCCCCGAAACGGACACCCACGTTCCTGTTGTCAGTGTGTTCTCTGTCATAGTCTAAATCTTTTCCTTATCCTGCCAGTGACCTGGTGACACTATGCAGGGTCCATTAGGGGAGGTGGGGAAGGGGAGGCCAGTCTGGTCTTGCATCCTCCTACCAACAGCCACTCGAGTGTTGAGCACTGTTTGGATGTCTGCTTCCTTCTGTCCCGTCCCTATTTCATTATTAGTGCATTGCGTGTTATAGAGTTGGTTCTTTTCCATTCTGTTGTGGTGTGTTCCCTGGCCCACAGTTGATGCATGTCTTGCTTGGAAAGGGATATCATGTCCCCTAGTTGAAGTATTGGTGTTCTCTGCTCCATTGTCTTATTGCTCAAGTGTTTTTGCCTCAAATCAAAATCCTCCGCTTCTATTCAGTATTATCTGTTGTGTTCTCACTGATTTGTCAGGTCCTTGCTCATTCTCTGACGCAAAGTATGTGCCTCCTGTTCTATGATGGGTGTACCCCGGGACCTGTTGCTTTCTGTGTGTCTGTGTATTGCCTGTACATAAATCCATGTGCTTCTTCTCCCAGTGTAGGCATATCCCCTCTTCTATGTGCCATTGTCCATTTGTTCCCTGATCACGTGTAAGTGTATCCCTGTGTCCGGTCCCAATGTTAACTGCATGCCTGTTATCCTAGTCTCCATGTTAGTGTACCCCTGATCCTGGTATCAGCATATCATTGCTCCTCTGTTGCTGTACTGGCAACTCTAAAAAGTGTCAGTGTCCAATGTTAGGTCTCTTGTCACTTTATTCGTATATTATTGCCCCAGTGATGCTTTATTGACAAATCTTGTGTGTCTCAATATGTACATATAGAGCTACAATTAAAAGGCAGAATCTTGATTCTTATTCAAGGACACTTTTCACTAGGTAAGACCTGGCAAAGTGTGTCCATGTAATATAGCCCTGAGTGTCGAAGGCAAATGCTGAAATGTAAAAATAACAATTTCAGCAATAACTCTAAAACCCTAAGGGCAGTCTCCTAATGGAAGGGTAACACCATAACCGGAAATTATCACACTCCATGCTTTCGGGATTTTCAGGTAAAATATTGCTGCATCAGGAGTGCCTTAAAAACTTAAGTGTGAGGGCTGTGACAGCTGTGAGGGCTGTGACAGCTGTGAGGGCTGTGACAGCTGTGAGGGCTGTGACGGCTGTGACGGCTGTGAGGGCTGTGAGGGCTGTGACAGCTGTGAGGGCTGTGACAGCTGTGAGGGCTGTGACAGCTGTGAGAGCTGTGTGGGCTGTGAGTTGTGTGGGCTGTGAGAGTTGTGTGGGCTGTGAGAGTTGTGTGGGCTGTGAGAGTTGTGTGGGCTGTGAGTTGTGTGGGCTGTGAGTTGTGTGGGCTGTGAGAGTTGTGTGGGCTGTGAGAGTTGTGTGGGCTGTGAGAGTTGTGTGGGCTGTGAGAGTTGTGTGGGCTGTGAGAGTTGTGTGGGCTGTGAGAGCTGTTGGCAATGTAAATAACAATGCCATTTATTTATAAGTAAAAAAAAAAAAAGAAATGTCATGAGCAATACCAATAACTCTAACTTTTCCAAAGGCGAAACCATTGCATTGTAAATGCTTGTTATTTTCAGTGGCCTCTTTTTGATTGTTTCACCTTCTGTTTTGGAAGATCCTTCAACATTTCTGTCTGGGGGATTGGTCCAAAGACAGGTGCTCTTGCCTTAGATATCATAGAAATCTAGTATACATTAGGTCAGTTCACTCTCAGGTGACCACTGTGGTTTTTAGATCACTTTTGAGGCACTGATTTTTTTAAATCATGGGTGTCTTGAAGTGGTCCTATATCTCTTACATTCTCGGCCGCTAAGTGGTTTTCTGTAACTTCTTCAGTCAGATCTTCTCTTCCCTGTCATCAAATCCAGAAGCCACATTAGCTACAGCAAAGCCATACTGATCCAGCCTTCATGTTAATTTTCCACTTTGCTTTTGATGGGTCTGGAAGTGTAATTGTCACTATTGACTCATGTAGGGCACTTTTTTTTACTCGAACTACCTTCATTATTTACTGCTGTAGCAGAACAATGAGACAGCATAGGTTTTCATTGTGGTATGTATTCTGATCTGGTTGATAAATTGCAACGAAGGCATACTGCTTGGTATACTCTCTTCAAGTAAGTAATGAGACGAGGCTGGAGATTGGGAGGAAATGCCTAGGTTAATTACTGGTAATCTTCATTTCTCCGATTCTTCCTTCCTATTCTCAGTACTTATTAAATGTGAAGCTTTCTTTGCAAATCTTGGCTTTTAACTTATTATTAACAGGAAGTGCTTGCAGGGATCACGTAAGGTGCGCTGAGGGAAGTGGGGTAAGCTCCCTTTCCAAAGGATTATATCCACTATGGGGTTCCGATCGAGGAGAGACAAGCCTTGCCTCATCAAGTAAGTACTGGGACAAGGAAGGAAGACTGTGAGTAATGAAGATTGCTGGTAAGTAATCTAGGTGTTTCCCCATATCAGCTTTCCTCGTGTCTCATTCTTTGCCCATGTCTTTCCTTCTATCTCTTTCTTGTGAGTTCCTTTCATCATCTTGTATTCTTTTATCTTATCCTTATCCCTTGCTATATCTAGCTCACTACTCCATCATTCTTCCTCTTAGCTATATTCGCACTTCTAGTCTTAACCTGTCTCCATTTCTCCTTTCTGCCCCTTCCATTTATCTGCAATGTCCCTGCAACTATTAGCATTTGATTTAGAGGTCGGCAGTATGAATGAACTTTGGTGCTAAGAAGAGGGGACTACTGCTGCACTGGGACAGCTGATTTCTGCTACAGCTGCTAAAAAACACAGTTGTGTAAGTCTTCTCTGTCCTACCCAAAACACTGGGTTCAGTGGTCTGGAACGAATAGTGTGTGTGTTTATTTTCAATTATTCTCAGAACGACTATAGACATAATGTTCATTTACATATGTTAGAAAATAAGGTTTTATTCTTACAGTTTCCTGTCTGCAAATGCATCGCGTGTGCGATCGCTCAGGTCCGACTGCAAATTTGCGAATTTTGCCCTGTACATTTCGATTGAGCCATGCCGATTCTTAATCCTAAACGTGAAGAGAAAAAGTTATCAGTGAAAATGAAATGTATTATCTGTATTAGTATTCTTAAAACTCTGCGGGCGGCTTACAAGAATGTATTGTCTTTATAAGTGAGTTTCCATATAAGAGCAACGGCGGACAGAAATCATGTAATTTGCCTGCTTAGGCTATTCTAACTCACAGAATGAATGCAGTAATAATTCTACATAAGAGTAATCAAAGTAGTTGTAAAGGTTGAGATGCGTTTTTCTATTGCACGCCAATCCGCTCACATCATATTTCATTCAAGAAATGAGACAACAATATTTTGCCTCATTGTTGCTTTAATAATGAAGAATAAACCATACAGTTTTTGCTTCACTTCACATGACATAAAAAAACTTAGACCACGACAAAAACAGTGGAAACAGAGGATAACGGTACCAAAAGTATATGCTGCCCTTATTGAAACAGGCCAACAACAGGCATTTATGTAAGCAGAAAGGTCCCGTTCAAATCCTCTTTTTAGTCAAACTACTCTCAGGCGGCCACCAAACACAAACACCATATCAGTAAGACCAGCCCCTTCCTGTTATGTGATTTCTGTTCAGAGTCCAGTCCCGCCCTATCCTGAAGTTCCTGTTCTGAAACCAGTTCATGCCTATCAAGTTGTTTCTGTTCTGATTTCAGGCTCTTGTGGTGAGGTGGTCCCTGTTTAACTAATATGTGGCCGCCCAGTGTGTTACAAGTACATTTCCAGAGGGCATCCTGTCTGTTACCCGGGAATACCCTCTATAAAAAATTAAGCAAACTTTGTCCTTCACACGAAGTCCCATTTTGCACTTTATAAATGTGAAGACAAAATGTATCTGATTGTTCCCTTATGATGCAAAAACAGCAACAATTGTGGCAAACTGCTTAATTGTTTGGCCTAGAGCAAACTCAGTATAACATGCCTGTAATATGCACAGTGTATGTTTGGACCATTCACTATTAATGCACGCAACAAAAAAAAATATTGTATAATATATTTGCTGCAACATTTTTGGACCAAAATTTGAGTGAAATTGTTAGGGGCATATTAACAAGGGCTTTATCTCCGCTTTTTTGGCTTTAAAAGCCAAAGAAGCGGTGATAAAAATATCGCCCTATCAACAACAGGGTGCTAACATGCAAAAAACTTATGTTAGCGCCCTTTTTCACTACGCTTCCCTTTGCATCTCTAATGAGATACAAAGTGGGCGTTCAAGAGCAAAATAATAGGAGAAATGTCACTTGGCAACACTTCTCCTATTATCAAGCTTCACGCTAACCATGTTAGAGACAAAAAAAGCAGCGCTAACCAGGGTTAACGCTGCTTTTTGACGTCTGCTAATTTTCACACTTGAGTAATCAACAGAGGAGCGTAATACCAGTAGAGGCTAGAAAAGAGCAAGCATGTAGCGACACTCACGGTAAGGATTACATGTGAGGAAAACCACATTAGGTGGTTCAGAAAGCCCTCACTCACCAACCTAGTTGGTGACATGCTTCATCATCGGGACCCACCAGGAGTGGCCGAATGCCACCCTAGTGTGCTGCAACGCCAGGTTACTGCAGAGCTGGTTAAGTGATCGGTGAAGTGTGAAATAAGTGAGTTAAAAATGTCCAAGTTGTGTCAAAAGGGTAGTTTATTAGTTTTGCCAATTGGACATGAATAAACACAAAAGTGTACGATATAGGACCAAATTTAAAAGTCCAGTTTTATCCCTGAAATGTGGTCAACATGTTTCTGCCTATGTGTGAGCAGTTAGTCAGGCATTCATCAGGACCAGTGAAGTGTAGTGATGAACCCCGGTGTTATGGGAACGCTAAGGCCCACTCTGGCCTGAGGTTACTAGTGTTAAAAAGGTTTACAAACACTGTATCTGGATTCCTTCACTTTGGAGCAGAACAGAGTTTATTAGTAGATGCAAAAGATCAGAGCACCATTGGTCTCGGGAGGGGGGTGGTTGTGAAATGGCACACCGCCCTATACGCTAGGCACCCGCTTGAAGCCTGGGTGAGCCCTATCTTGCCGGCCCAGAAAAGGGCTGCAGCACAAGCCGCAGTAGTAAAAGGCATGTTTGTAAATATTCATGCCAGGTACCATGTGGTGCTTGGAAAACTGTTTATGGATGTTTGGGGGGCCCCACTGGCCATATAGCAGAAGCCCACAAGGGCTGAGGACCCTGCTAGGGGCCCCCAATGTCCCTATGTGACAGCCTTTCCATGGCGGTGGCACCGCCATGAAAAGGCTGTGGAAAATGTACATCATAATCCCTACTGTAGTGCCTGTACAGGCACGTCCTTACTTGTAGGGACTACTGTCCAACTGCCGCCCAGGTCGGCTCCTGTAGCAGTTTGGAGGCGACAGTCTTTTTTCCAGCCCACTGCGCTCCGACAGCCGGTATCTTAATCCCACGGTCAGACCATTTCTCTGGATGTCAGGCAGGCTGCCATCGATGGCCTGTCAGTGGCAGTCCACCTGACATCCTCGTGAGGCCCTAAGTTGCAAATTCAGTGCAGTAATACATTCATGAGTAAACATTAACCTGCAAGTGCAAAATCACCAATGCAAAACTCAATTTTCAATGATCAAAGAACCAAGGCCAACACCACATCAGTCACTAATGTCATTAGGTAGGTGAGGTGTGCTGGTGATGTTTGTCCAGATCTGCTAGAGAAATAAGATATTTATGCTGCACAGCCTGCATATTCCTCAGGCTCAGAGTAATAACATATACGGAGGCTGTTGAAAACTGTTTGAACTGTAATGATAAAAAACCTTTGGCATTCATTGTGAAGTTTAGCTGGCTTTAGAAAAGTGCATCAGTAAAATGTTAGAGCCTACCAGAGCCAAGGATGACACCCTTTGATCAATCTTGTGTTACATAAAATAAGTTGGTTGCAATGTGCCTACTCCTAACTCTACCAGCTTCACTAAAATTAAACCAAACCTCAGACTCAAATAATGGATTTTAATGGATTTTTCTGAAGCAAATTCATGAAATGGTTACATCCTAATTTTGTATAGGAACTCCACACCCAATGAAGCATTCTACAGCTGTACATATGGAGATCCTGTTTAGAGGAAATATGTTTCACTCCTCTATTCAATACACTTATGAAGTTACTGTAAGTCATGCCTAAATGCCTGTCAGATTCTATACCAAGATTATTCAAAGCAACTTTAAGGGTTTAGGGCCAGCTGTTATGGGAGATATTTTAGGCCTTCAACCCATCCCATAATATAGCTTTTAAAGTGTCTGCTCGAGCTTCTTTGTTTCTATATCAAGCAGCTTAATATTGCTGCTTATCGGACCCACATGTTGGTTCATCAGGCCAAATGAAACCTAGACTTTTGTTGATGACTGTGAAGGCAGAATAGATATCTGTATAGAATATACTGGGCAAGGTCTAACCAGGGAGACAATCTGCCATGGAAAACCTCATCACCTTAATTTGAGACTGTAAGAAATATTGTCATTATTACTTCTAAGAAAGGGGTGAGTGTGGGGCCTGTCAAATCACTGGCTAAGCGGGGTAATCCAGTTGTCAGTTCCACAGATTTTGAATTCAATGTAGACAAATGGAAATGATAGCCACTTCTCTCATGAAGTCATATACCAACCCTATGTGAAACAACCAATGCTCATGAGTATAATTTCAACTATGATTTGTACTTGCATTCAACTGATTTACTTGTGTAGTTTGATGAAGTACTAGATACATAGTACTCCAAGGTCCCCCGCACATGCTAGTGGTACATAGATTTAAGTTAGTACAGTAATGAGTGTTGGAAAGAAAGAAACACTGTTCATCCACTGATCTGTGTGGTTCCAGGATTTATTGTCCTTGTTGTGCGTTCCTTGGTACAAAGTCGTAGCCTAGCCAACACCTTTGCATTGTCCCAAGCTAATTTATTGGATACCTTTGTATATGAGTTAATCCTTGACAAATATATATTAAGGTGGGAACTAGTAGGCAACTCATTTTCTACCAGGTGAACACTAATTTTTCATCTACTCACCTAGAGGTGTTATCATTGGATTTCTAAACTCATTCTATTTGTGTAAAAATGATTATTTGCATAGTAAGTTTTCTCATCTGCCTAATTGTCTTCTTACTTTTTTAGGTGGAGAGCAGAGACAACTGAAATATCGAGCAAAGCAGGCTTTTTTCCCAATAAACAGGACTTACACAATCTGACCATTGAGTCATCTCAAAAATCTGCAATGGATTTGTCACTAACCGATGATGATAAACAAAAGGTATCTTCATGTATTCCAAAGAATGTTGCCTCCCCCTCTAGCACAACAACATTACACAAGGAGTCCATGATGTCTACTAACTTAACCAATAAGTATGCAAAAAAGATCCGCCTCCTAAACCTACTCCTTATTTAACTATGGAAATACTTTTGGAGGAGAAAAGATCTGTAAAACCCCTCATGGAAGAAAGAAAAAAGCGGATTTCTGAGTTAGAATTTAAAGTCAAACTTATTTGGAGCAAGCAAAAGATTGTGAAACTAAAAATAAGAGAGATTATCTCAAATCAAGAAACAATTTCTACCTACAATATTGGGCTTAAGTATTTAAACTCATTTTTATCATCCAAATAGGCAGGTACCTGGTTAGAGGTCCTTGTATGTAATCTAAGGGCCATGATTGTCTTAATTATGAAATATACAGAACTCTTAGCAGTTATAATGGCAGTAAAGAATAATAATAACTTGGGCTGTTTGGGCAAAAGATTTTCATGACACAAGGTATTGCAAAGAGTACAGTTGAAAGAAGACATACTTGTCTTTACTTGAAACCTTATCTAGTTTATAACAATTCAATGCTTGATGTGGTTAAATCCATCCTTGCTTTTATAGGGAAACATGTATTTAGGTAGTGATATATGAGGATCTGTCAAAATTGAAGGAATATAATAAGAGTTATTGTGGCAGCAAATTGACATTTAATGTGATCATTACAAGGTGATTTTGTATATGTCATCTTATTGTGTGCCTATTTTACCTAATTTACATGTATAATTTTTGCCTTTGTAAACGGTTCATGTGTTTTAGTCTAACTTTGTCTCCTTTTTCGTTTCATATTCTAGAAATATTTGTTTTGTGGATGTTCAAGAACGTAATTTATTGGCTGTGTTTTTTATGATGTGCTGAAGAGTAGTAGTCAACATGTGAAATTAATTTTCTTCCAGCAGTTCTCGTAAATTCTTTATCTTCTTTTTCTTTCAGAGTGTTAGTCTTTTCCTGGAAGTTTAGCTGCTGTCAAATCTCTCCATTTCCTTCTTTTGGGCCCTACTCCCTCTGTTTCTTATGAGTGTTTTTCATCTACTGAACATTTTATTTGAATCCTTCTTGGATCTACTCATACTTATACTAATAATGGTAATGAGTATTTGGTGGTTAGACAGCAAAATGTACTTAGCTTACTGTACTCTATTGTTATGATCATGGTTAGTATTATAACCTGGAACATTAAAGATTTTGACAATCCCATTAAGGGTATTATCTAATTTTGCTAGGCTCAAAGCCATAAATTGCTTTGATTCAGGAATCCCATCTTTCTATGGATGAGGTGACAACAGGTAAGTCACATATTTGCCTCTGTGGCAATACAAAGAAAAAGGATGTGTTCATTTTAATTCTGTAAATCCTAAAAAGATATCTTAAGATTCTGATTTGGAAGGCAGAAAATTATTATTATAGTGAAATATTTGAAAATTAAAGGTATGATCCTGGGCATTTATAATAGGATTCTTTTTGGGAAAATATAAACTTGGTACTTAATATTCATTCTGATGACCCAACCTTTGGAATGGACTGCAATCAGTTAATGGATCCCTTTCTTAATAGAAGATCTTAATTTAAGTTTATTCCAAGCAAAATGTAGATTACTCTTGGTCGATAAACTTGATATCTAGAAACTTTGTGTACCTGAAATTTGTGAATGTCCATTCTTCTTCTTCTCAGCACACGGTTCTGACTTAAGAATAAATTTTATATTTTCCAATTGCAATTTGACCAACAAATTCACACATACTAGGTAGGCTTGGTGTCATTTATGCTCAAATAATCAGATGCTATGATCTTGCTACGTCAGATTCAGAAACAGTAGTTGGAGATTTAATGTTACTCTCTTGATGAAGGCAGAATTTACCTCTATATTCACTTATCTAGTTACAGATTGTTTTCATATTTAATCCCATTTCAGACAACCTAATACAAAATATATAGATTAATTTTGAAGCAACATAAATAGATTTTTATAATAAACACTGTTTCTTTTACTAAGAAAGGGAAAAGTAAAAATCCATGGAAATGATGCAAATGAAATTGTTAAAACAAATGTATTTTCCATAAAGTCTCAAACTAGTCTGGCTGATTTGGTCAAAGGTAAAATCAAATTGAATAAAATGTCTACTGATAGTACATATAGTTTGATAGTTAAAGCTAAAGCCAGATGTTCTGGTTATCAAATCAATGTGGGTAAATTACTAGCTAAGTATTTGATAATCAAAAAGGATAAATCCTGTATAAGGTCTATTAGAAATGATTCAGGATGTATTTTGACTATGTCTGGCATTATGAATTGCTTTCAGAAACCTCTTGTGAAGATTTATATTTTACAGGCATTGATACATCTAAACAAGATATAAGATTATGCTTCTGCGCATTTATAAAAATTAGCAAAAGATCTGTGATATTTCTAACCTACAGAAGAATCTGATGAAATTCAAAATACCATGGGATAACTTAAAAAGGTGAAGTCTCTGGGACCAAATACATTCCCCTTCCAATTTTATTGCAGTTTTGTAGATCTTAGGGTTCTCAGGTTTTATAATTATATAATTGATTACTTTTGATTAATCTATCTACAACTTGATTTCATGAGGCAATAATTGTTTAATTCCACAGTAGGGCTGAGATTTAGGTGTAATAATATATATCGATTTCTAATAATCAATTTTGGTTCTATGATTTATATGTAATTGTCCACAATTTAACTGCAGTTACCTTCCTAAAGTGATTGGTCCTGAAAAAACACGATTTATTAAAACACGATTTATTAAGACAGAATAAGATCCAGCAGTGCTAGAACCTTTTAACTTTCAACGTTTCTGACTTTTCTGTTCCCTTGGCTGCCATGGTGCTATAAATATTTAAAACAGTATGGCTTTTGTCCTACATTCTTGCACTATATTTGAATGTTATATGATGGGATACTAGGCAACTTTGTCTCTGTCATTGACGCATTCTGTTGTAAGATTAGAACTCCTTTTGTTAGAAATTAAACAATATCACGACATCCAAACATTTTCCAGTAGGATTTTTTAATTGAAATTATGAGCATATGCTAATGATATTATTTTGTATGTCAATATCCCTATTATAACCATGTCAGCTTTTTTCACTGAAATACCCTTGTTTTCAAAACTTTTACTATATAAAGGGAATATTTAAAACTCAGATTTTCTCACTTTAAAACAAATTTTACTTTTATACTATGGTCACGAAATACAATTATTGTAGAATTAACATACACATGGTTTTTCAGTTCTTGAGATATTCTATTGGGTACATTTGTGAATATAGCAAACATAAGAAAGAGGATTTGTTGACCAAATGGTCTCCATTATCCCTTTCCTGGTGGAGTAAACTGTACGTGTTAAAAATAGCAATTTTGCTCATTATTAATTATTTCTATGTTGACACTTTATTCAACCTAGTCTTTTTTCAAGATAATTGATGTACCTTTATCTAATTTCTTATGGTGCTATAAAAAACTAGTTTATTTAGGCAAGTTAAAATAAATGGGGTGTGAAGTTTCCAGATGTTTATACCTTATTCTTTGGCCTTTTCTCTACAATAAGCTTGGTGCTGGTTACGGAGAGGCCAATTCACAAAATTATTCATAAATAGTGCAAGTAAAACTCTAAAGGGTTGATTACGATGTAGGGCAGGAAGCCTCCTCTCGACAGTTGTAATCTCCTCAACCACATTGGAACCCTTCCGACTGACTTAATCGGTTTACATTCCGTCTACCCAATTACTATGTTCGTGGTCGGATTGCAAACCCCGTGGTCATTCCGAATCCGTTCCGAGTGACTCGTGAAGTATTTGTGTCGCTTGGAACCGCATCATACACTCTTATGGACTGTGTTTCTGCCCTTAGGATTATGATGTTGATTTCCAGCAGCCTTTTCACGTTGGCCTGTCAGAAACAGAAAAGCTGTCGGAAAGTGACTTTGGGGGCCCCAGGCAGGGCCCCCTTGGCCCAGCAGCCTACGGTTAATGGCTGAGGGGGTAACTAAGGTAACCCCCTGTAAAACGCTGCACTGTGTGGCAGGCACGATGGGGTGCCTGCAACAGAGTGCAGGCTTTTCTGCATAGAAGCCTGTGTTATGGGTTTATGGGCCATTGTCGGGCAGAACACAAGCTTCCATAGGGTACAATGGGACTCTGACCGAACAGTGTTCAGTCGCATCGTAATCCGGCAGTCGGAACAGCCGAAAGCAAGTTGGTTGGTTCGATTCTGAGTCGGTGTCGGGCGGAGGCTTTCTGCCCGACAACGTAATGAGCCCCTAGGTGTGTTTTTTATGTATATGTTACACACATGTGTGAACTGGCCCGAAAATATCAAACTCCCTTTAAGTAAAAGCGCAAAGAGGGCACATATCTGTACTAATTGTATGTGAATATTACCAGAATATTCCCATTTTAGATGTTTTGTGGCCAATTCACAGAGGCCTATGAGAATAAAAGAGTACTACAAGAGTAATACTTAACATACTCTGAAATGCCTTTGTGAATAGGCCTATGAGAGAACAAGTCTTGAATGTTCCAATTTTGGTTGAGTTGGAGGTATCCTTTTCCCCCCATTTTTCATTTAGGGGAATTCTTTCCGGTAAAATAAACATAAGTTTTATCTTAACCCACTATTAATAATATTTGTAGAGTATATTCTACAATTCTGAAATCCAATTTTTCAAAAACTGCAGTTACCTTCCTAAAGTGATTGGTTCTGAAAAAACACGATTTATTAAAACACGATTTATTAAGACAGAATAAGATCCAGCAGTGCTAGAACCTTTTAACTTTCAACGTTTCTGAGTTTTCTGTTCCCTTGGCTGCCATGGTGCTATAAATATTTAAAACAGTATGGCTTTTGTCCTTGAATTCCTAATTTCATGCAACAATCATATTAAGTTTGATGGTAGAGTTGTTTTTTAGCCTACATGGAAATCTGAGTGTATTGTTTGGGTCACCAATCTCTTGCCAATAAGACATGGCTTTCAATTAGTCATTTATTTCTCCAATTTTCAACCATTTTATTGGTTTTTATGCAGAAAATACAATGCCATAAATACAATATCACATGTCATACAGTACACCAGTTGGAGGACATATTGGAACATTAGTAGTATTCTGTACTGTGGTAAAACTATGTAAGTATAACGAAGAAGCAAATTGTGAGCCTTCTCCGTTGTAACGTTTGTGGATGGGATGAGTATGGGGAGTCTGGAAAGGGTCGGGCTTGGTACCTGGATACAGTGGCACAGCATGGGGGACTGGCAAATCTTTCACTACTGGACTATGGGGAACGTATGAAGGCGGGTTGGAAGTAGGAGGCAGAGCGGTGGGTACCACTTTTGTCATGCTGAGCCTGTTCCAACATCAGACCCCCCCTTGCATGCTAAAGAGCAGATCATCCAATAGGGCTGCAATTGGGCGCTTTCGAAGTCATCTTCATCCCGGGTGAATACCACATGTGGGGTACCTCAAGGGTCTTCCCTCTCACCTCATCTGTTTAATGTATACATTTGTCCCCTAATTTACGCTCTTCAAGAAAGAGGGGTGGAGGTATACAACTACGCAGATGACATGAATGAATTAATGAAAATAATCTTGTATCGTGCAAACTTAGCCCGGTGGGCATCAAGGCGCCTAACAGAAAGAGTAAAGTAGGGGCCGGGAACCAGGTTACAGATAAGCCTCGGCAAAAAGCCATGTCTTTAATGCCTTCCTGAAAAGCGAGATGGACGGTCGAGTTTTTAATTCAGAGGGGAGGGTGTTCCACAGTTTAGGGGCCAAGGAGGAGAAGGCCCATCCTCCCCATTTGGCTCTGCGAAATCGAGGCACCGACATGAGGTTCTTGCTAGAGGAGCGAAGGCTCCTGCCAGGGACATAGAGAGCCAGCAGGGCCTTCACACCCCCAGCGCCTTCGCCGGACAGGGCCCCTTAAACCAGGCACATGATCTTAAAAGAGATCCTGGACTGGATCGGGAGCCAATGCAGGCTCTTCCTAGAGGCTGTGGCAGACAAGAGCCTAGGGGCATCAAGCACAAATCTGGCCGCCGCGTTCTGGACAGACTGCAGGCGCTGTATAAGCCTTTATTTTTGCCGAAGTATAGCACGTTGCAATAGTCCAGCCGCGAGGCGACTAAGGCAACCA
Organism: Lissotriton vulgaris; assembly: GCF_964263255.1. Taxonomy (NCBI): domain Eukaryota; kingdom Metazoa; phylum Chordata; class Amphibia; order Caudata; family Salamandridae; genus Lissotriton; species Lissotriton vulgaris. Next base: position 1,119,953,253 of record NC_141691.1, on the reverse strand, counting down.
CGATCTGTTTGCGGGTTTGCAGGGAAAGGTAGTGGGTAATTTTCCTGAGAGTCCTAATGACACCCCAGCAAGTGGCGACAGTCCTGTTCACCTGCTGTGTCATAGAAAGTGAACATGTAGCGGATCTTTCCGCTTGATGACACAAATGATTCCAGGGATGCATTCCAACTTGCTATGCTCTTCATCAAGGAGTGGATGACTCATAATTATCTCAAGGTAAATTCTGATAAGACAGAGATAATTATTTCAAACAACAGAATAGAACAGTGGACACTAGCACACTGGCCAGCTGCATTTGGTATACCCCCCCATACCTAAAAAGTCAGTAAAAAGCTTGGGAATCAAGATAAATGCTGATCTTTCCATGCAGGAGTAGATTAACCTGTTTTCATCTACTTACATGTACCAACTGAGGACTTTCAAGAAAATTAGGACATTTTTCTCTAAGGAGGCTAGCATAGCTATCCTGCTCGCACTAATAATGTCCTGATTGGATTATGCTAATTCCATATATTTAGTACTCCCTATCAGCCAAATTCATAAGTTACAGCTAATTCAAAATCAAGCAGCTAGGCTGGTTTTCCAGCAACCAAGACATTGCCACACCAAACCATTAATGAAGCAGCTTCATTGGCTTCCTGTGATACAGAGGTCTATGTTTAAGACCGGTTCTATGATTTTCAATGCACTTCATGAATCAGGACCCAAGTTTATATCCGTCAAGATCTCAAGATACTTGCCCACACGGAATCTTAGATCAGCAACAATGAACAGGTTGTTCGTGCTTCTCGGTACTAGGTCCCACTTTGTGGAATTCCCTTCCAACTGAAATTAGACTAACTTCAGAATACTTCAGCTTTAGAAAAAAACTCAAAACATGGTTATTCACTCAAGTCTATTATTAGAGCCGAAGGTTAGCTCACTTCTCTCAGCGCCATGAGACGGTTGGTATACGAGCGCTTTATAAATTCCATAAACATAAACATAAACATCTTGCCTCTCCACTGTGGAGTGCGGTAGACTCAAAATGAGCATGCTTTGCCATCTTGCAATGCTTGGTAATACCGTCTCTTTCCAATGCATTGCAATTGACTGCCGGGTAATCAGTAAGGCTAGATCTATAAATCTGTTAGATGCCCCTCAAGCTCTCCTGCAGTTATAAAGGCCCAGAAGGCAGCACGCCATGCATTCCAGTTCTGATCGACTGGTAAGGCGTGCCAAGGTTGTACACACCCCTGTCCAAAATGTACTTGTGATCCGGCAGTCCCAGAACATGTGTAACATATCAGCTATTGGAACACAACATCGAGGATATTCCGGCATTAGGGTGGGATACCATTTATGCAGCTTGGCCATTGTTAAATATGCCCTATGTAGTATAATATGTTGTAAGTATTGGAGCCATACATTGCAGGAGACTTTCTGTGGCTAAGCAAGCACCCTACTCCATTCCTTAGGGGTTAATGGACAGCCGAGGTCACGTTCCCACATTTCCTGGAGGAGCGCTATTGGGCCCTGTGTATTATGTGCAATGACTTTAGCAAGCCAGGAGATGAGCCCTCACCCATTGTATAAAGAGTCTGCATCAGGGAGTCATGGGTCGGCTCTGAGGGTGTCACCCCACACAGCAGTTCTAGTGCTGCATAGAGGGTGCCTGTACACCAGACCTATTGGCAGTCCCATCTGTTCTCCACGTATGTCAAATGGGATGAGTGCTTCTTCATTAGAAACAAGTCTCCCAAGGCCACTACCCCAGGGATTCTAAATGATCAACACGTCGAAAGGCACCTATGGAGTGCAGGGTAACCACTGGTACTTATCACAAGGCATCAGGGAAGGGTACCAGTGTTCTACAGTGACTTACATATGCAACTTTGAGCAAGCTGTTTGCTATAGCAGGTAGTGTTGACCCGGGAGGAACAGGCCTCTCACGAGGCTCAGGGCACTACTCTCACCTACCCCTCATACCTCATGCTAGAGGGCTGGCCATTGTAGTTAGCCAACAAGTAATAAAGTTCAAACGCTGGGGTCCCCAATCCTCCGTGTTCGGTCAGGAACTGCAGCTTGGTCAGGGCTACACTGAAATGAAATGAAATGAAAAGTTGCACTTATATAGCTCGTAACTACCCGGAGGCCTCGCAGCGCTTTTGACTGATTGCTTGTGGCGAGTTCAGGGTAGATCAACACTTTTGCAAACAAGTGCATTTTTAAGGCCTTTCTGAAGGACATACGGTTATTGTTCTCTCGAAGGGAAAGGGGGAGAGAGTTCCAAAGCTTGGCCGCAGTATGGGAAAAGGAGCAACGGCCCCAGCGAGCTTTGTTGATTTTAGTAGTGGTTGCAAGCTGTAATGAACTAGAGCGCAAGGCTCTGGGTGGTGCATAAGGCGTAGCTATGGGGTGAAGAATTGCCAGGCCGGTGCGATGAAAAGATTTGTGCACAATGCACATGGCCTTAAACTGCACTCTGGCCGCTACTGGGAACCAGTGAAGTTCTTTAAGAGCTTTCTTGGCTGACTGCCAGCGGGGGAGGTTATACAGTAGTCGAGCGGCACAGTTTTCCGTAACTTGGAGCCTATAGGTCACTGCTGTCGGGGCGCTTATGTATAGGGCATTTCCATAATCCAGGCGGGAGAGTATCAGGGCCTGGACCATGATCCTCCTAGCCTGGAATGGGAGCAAAGGGAGCACTTTGCGAAGCATTTTCATCAGCCCAATACATGTGGAGGCAGTTTTGGTGGCTTGGACCGAAAAATCAAGTGCTTTGTCCAGCCAAATTCCGAAGCTCTTTATCTGGGATTTGGGAGGGGGAGGGGGAGGCGGACCAAGACATGGGGGCCAGATGGATGCTAGGGCAGACGGAGGAGGGTTGCCCAACAGCATAATGTCTGTTTTCTCCCCGTTAAGTTTAAGACAGGAAGATTGCATCCATCTGGCGACAGCCTCTAGACAGGGACCTAAGGTGGTGGACGATCCCTCCGAGTGGTCCAGAGAGACCACCAATTGGGTGTCGTCGGCGTAGGTAACAATACGCACACCAAAGGGATGGACTATCCTTTCTAGAGGTTCCATATAGGCGTTAAAAAGAGTGGGGCTTAGGGAGGAGCCCTGGGGCACCCCACAGCTAAGTGGATGCTTGGGGGAGACTGTCTCGCCCTCAAACACCTGAAAGAATCGTTTATCCAGGAAGGAGGTAAGCCATTCCAGGGCCACGCCCGACACGCCCAAGCCATTCAATCGCTGTAATAATGTGGCATAGTTAACCGTGTCGAACGCGGCACTGAGGTCAAGTAATATGATGGCGACCTTTCCTCCCCGGTCCAGCACAGCTCTAGCTTCTTCCGTCACCGCTAAGAGAGCAGTTTCAGTTCTGTGCTGAGGGCGGAATCCTGTCTGAGAGGCACGGAGCAGACTGTTGGACTCTAAATAGTCCACTAAGATGTTGTTAACATGCCTCTCAAGCAGTTTACTCATCCACGGAAGTAAAGAAATAGGGCGATAGTTGGCCAAGTTGTTCTGGTCCAATGTGGGTTTTTTCAATAAAGCTTTGACCATCGCGCACTTCCATGGAGATGGGACGGAATTAGAAGTGATGGAAGCATTAAGGACATCCAGAATGACTGGACGAATGATGTCGATGACCTTAATGAGAGTCTGAGGGGGTGCTTGATGGTTGGGCGATCCCGAGGGGATCTTAGGAATCAGCCTGTCTAAAGTGGTGGGGTCGAGGAGTGGAAATTTATCGAGCAGACAGGGGACGGGAGAGTCGGAGGCTGAAGGGGTGGTAAGTTCTATGTCATCATTGCCAGTGGTAAATGAGGAATAAATGGCCTGAATTTTCTGGGAAAAAAAAGTGGCAAGGTCGTTACAGCGGGTTTGAGCGCCGTCAGATGACGGACGCTCAGGGGAGGGAGAAATTAAGGATTTAACTATTTTGAAAATTTCCTTAGGGGCGTTAGCGGCCAGATTAATTTTTGAATCATAAAAATGGGATTTTGCAGCCTTTATTTCATTTTTGTAGAGCTTTATTGCGGCTCTGTACTCAGCCTTCCTATGTTGTGAGCAGTCATGCCTCCAAGCTCTCTCAAGTTTGCGGCAGGCTTGCTTCATTGTTCTAAGAGCGGGTGTGTACCATGGGGCGACTTTGGATCTTGTTATTGATTTCAGGGGGTTCCTCGGGAGAACTTCATCAAGGGTGCTGGAAATCCAGTTATGAAAATTAGTCGTGGCAGTGTTAGGATTGGTCGCCCTCTGAGGTGGGTGCTTGGTGAGAGCCAGTTCCCATTCAGGGAGCGAAAGCGAGGCCCATTTCCTTCCCCAATGCTTACTGAAATTTTGAAGGGTGGAGGGGGGATTTATGGACCATGTAAAGTGTATTAAAAAATGATCAGTCCAGGGTAGTGGAATAGGGGTCTCAACCGTTAGACTGTCTATGTTACTATGGATGTGGTCTAAGAGGTGTCCCTTGATATGTGTCGCAAGAAAGGCCTTTTGGCTTAAGGTCAATAGCCTGAAGGTTGGATCGAAGACTATTGGCTGATGTATCACGAGGGTCGTCCAGATGCAGGTTAAAATCGCTCATCCTTTATTCCATATGAGGTTGCCCAATATTATGTTCAGTGAACAAAATGTTCTTTGGGGGTTAATTACCAGCAGGTTAGGGAAATGGCATGAAAGCCTTGGCAGTATAACCATTTTTGAGAGAGTGAGATGATCTTTCACGGTGAGTGGGAGGGAGCAACAGAAAGTGACTTCTGCTCAAAGAGAAGCAATTGCTCTTGTGAGGTTACCATCTATCAGGTCCCGAACTGAGTGAAAAATGTTGATGCCTAAATATCCATAGAAACGAGGCTTGCATGTAACTATATGAGCGTCGACCACTAAAGTGTGCAGAGGGCAGTTAGGATGCGGCAGAAACAGGCAGGTTTTAGCCCAGTTTAACCCTAACCCTACGCTACGTGGAAGGTGGCTAAAATAGTGGCTATATCGCCTTGCCTCCCCGTGTGTCTTTTAAATACACAAGGACATCATCAGAATACAGGGAGACGGCATGAGACAACACAGGTCTCATCACTGAGTGGAATGCTTCAGTCCCGTATAGACTGACAAAGATGTTGTGTAAGGGGCTCAATCACTAGTGCAAAAACGTAGTGGTGACAGGCAGGACCTCTGGTGCATACCTCTGCTGATGGGGAAGTGGTTTGAAATTAGGCGACCTGCTTTTACTCTTGTCATGGGTTATGTGTAAAGTAGCTTGGTCCTCTTCAGCATCTTACTGTAGATACCCATTTTCTGTAAGAAAATAAACATGTAATCCCAGTTTAGGGTGCCAAACACTTTTTCCAGGTCTAGAGCCAGGCAGAATAGGACATTTAAATAGAGCTTCCTTGAGTATTCGATGTAAGCAACAGATATTAAGGGATGTAGATTCACCCAGTTAGAACCATTTTGATCAGATTTGACCAATTCGGGCATGAGTTCCAGCAACTGCACCACCAATATTTTGTTAAGTATTTTGTAGTCGCTTCCCATTATGATAGCGGTCTATAGGAGGAAACCTCAAGGGGACTCTGCCTGGCTTTGGCCGTTCGACCAGTAACACCTCCTGCATAGATGGAGGCAGGCAGCTGGTCTTAAGGGCAGCGGAGTACAACTCAGCCAGTTTGAGAGCTAATAGGGCTTCGTAGGTCTTTTAAAAGCTGTTCTGTGCCACTGATACTGCTCATAATGTCGCAACATGCAGGAAGTCCTCTGTATTGTGCCACTGCAAAGTAGGGTATGGGTATGGACGATGGAGTCAGGGGTTAAGCAGATGGCAATTATAGGTTAAATTTCTGAGTCTTGTTAGAGTAACCATGCCAGAAGCTGACCTGGCCTTAGTCTTCTGCCTGCATTTTAGCTTGATAAGCCCTACTGTCAATATATTACAGCGATTCAATCAACAAATCATGTTGAATCCTCATCTGTTAGTTCTGTCCTGTGCAGCTGGTTCCAGGCCGCTCAGGGAGGCTTCTCCTTGGTCGAACTTGCTGCAGAGCATACCCTGAGCTCCAATGCTAGTGTGTATACAGTGACAACGGACCACTGTTTTTAGTACCTCCCATTCCACTAATCGAGTGACAGCAGTGTTGCTATTTTCAGCAAAGTAATTGATGGTTTCATGGGTTGATTTGCAGAACCCTGGGTCCTCTAGAGCTGTGGGCTGCAAACGCCAGGTGGGTAGAGGTGGTTTTTAGTCTAACAAGGGATTACCCAGGTACTCCGCATCAGTTATGAGGAGTTGTGTGGTGGTGTGGCAAAGGAATCAGTATAGCTGTGCATCCAGGTCGTGTGAGGGGCAGTAATAAGAGTATTCTCACACAGCTTGATGGAGGGCTCGCCAGCTGTGCCAATCAGGGACCACTGGTTAAGCCATTGTGCAAGATACATAGTAAGGCACACTGTGGAAGTGTGGGATGAGGGATATGATCTGTGCAATGATAGATCTAGCTCACAGTTGAAGTCTCCCCCTATAGTCCGAGGCAGATGGGTCCATCTCATCAAGAGGGCAGATATGTTTGCTAGAAATTGCTCCAAATTAGCTAATTACACACTCCCAGACAGCACAGCCCTGCCATCCAATGTGCCCTCCACAAATACATAACACCGCTCTGAATCTATTTCAACAGCAGTGCTGCAGAATGGAACTGTCAACCAGATCTAAATCAGAGCCCTCCCTTGCATAGCCAGAGTAACTAGTACTAAAATATCTGCTCCTCCATCGTTTAAGTTTTAGGTATTCTCACTTGGCTGGATGATTTTCTTGGGAAAAAAATACAAGGGTGCCCCGCTATTTGAGATACTAGTATCTTAAGTAGCACTTCTTGGCAGTGTTCATGCCACAGATGTTTTAAGAAGGAAATGTTAATTTATTCATGTGCGTATTGTAGTCAATAAGTCATTGGGTGGGGTAGGTATAGTCAAGGGAGTATGCAGATGCACGAGTCAACTGCAGGTAGGTATGCTACATTATGTGGATGACTGTAGGCTCAAAAAGGAAAACACAAAAAACAACCCAACTCCCAGCCCCAGTGCAGAAGTGCAACATCTGGCTGTTTAAACAGTTAACATGGTTCTTAATCTGTGTGGGGGTCATAGCGCAGGGCACCTGTCACAACATGGGCCTCAGCAACGAGGAGAAAGGGGTTGGCAGAGGGGTAGACCATGAATTGAAAGTTATAATATGGGGAAGGGGTACCGTGTGGGAATCCATAGTTCAAGACTATATTCCAGTAGCCGAGCTCGCCCTCCAAGGGCCCACTGTCTAGTGGTATTGTTACATGTAATTCAGCAGTGTGGCCTTATTTGGGACCAGACCATGCAAGCATAGACAGTGCCACCAATATGGATCACAAAAGAAATACAAATGATGGACGGAATGTGGAACAAAAAAAACATTACCCGCCAGTCACCAGACCTGGGCTAAATCCATTGTTGTCCTTTTGGTTGCCATGCCACCCGAGTTTAGACCCAGCCATATGCAAATCAGTCTTGACCCTTCTCTTCATGGGAACAGTCCAGCCCGATCTGCCAAGCCAGGTCCTCCCTGCACCAGAAACAAGCAATTGGAATCGGTTTCGGGGTATCAACCCTTATCAAACAGGCTAGCTTGAATCCAGTGGCACAGTGAGCCCCGGGACCCACGTCTAGGCATACCCTGCGCACTTGACCCTTCTACTCATGGGAACAGTGCAGCCCTAACTACAGAGCCAGGTCCTCCCTGGACCAGGAACAAGCATCTTGGGACCGGTTTTGAGGTATCATCCCTAATGAACTTAGGGCCAGTTGAATCTATCGTTCTTTTGCTCACCATGCCACCACAGTTTAGACCCAGCCATATGCAAATCAGTCTTGGCCCTGCTCCTTTTCGGAACAGTTCAGCCCCAACTGCCAAGCCAGGTCCTCCTTGGACCAGAAAAAATCATCCTGGGACCAGTTTTGGGGTATCACCCTTCTTTAGTTAGGCTTTCTTGAATCCAGTGGCACAGTGAGCATGGGACCCACATCTGGATATACCCGACACACTTAGGGCGAGCAAGTCAAAGACTCACAAATGCTGGACAGAATGAGGAACAAATGAAACATTCACCCTAGTCAAGAGATCTGAGTTAAATCCATTGTCATTCGTTTGCTCACTATGTTACCCCAGTTTAGACCCAGCCATATGGAAATCAGGCTTGACCCTGCTCCTCATTGCAACAGTCCAACCTGAATTGCCAAGCCGTCCCCTCCCTGGACCAGAAACAATATTGATCAGGCAGAGGCCCACAACCAGGGAAGTGTCCGACTGCTGCAGCCCGACCCACAGTCTGAATCCAAGGCATAACCTCTCCAACAATCTTTGTAGACTGTCTATGGTTGGTCTTTGGGTGCTTGACTGCTCCCTTACATTTAAGCGATGGCATCGGTGGTGTAATGATTGGGAGTGATATCAATACCATGCTAGACTGAGATGTTTCTGACCCATGTTCGGAAGGACCCCCCTTTGAGTCATCGGTCGCACACACTACACCTTGTTCCTGAATGTTGTATGTTGGGGCCAAGGCCAGGATTCAATCCCATCTCATTTGTGCCAGTGTGGGTGCAGTGTCAGCGGATCTGGTCCCTCTCTGGGAGTGACGAGTTGTGCTTCCAGGTCAGGGCTGTCGAGGAGTCCAACTTGTGGTAGACGATTTTGAGTCTGATTGCTCTTAGCCGTCCTGTTCCACCCAACTCCCAGGCATCAGCAGGTTCAGTGAAAAAGTAGGTCTGTTAGTTCATGATGATTTTGAGTTTCACGGGAAGAGCAAGGAGTAGGTGAGGCCAGCTTCCTGCAGTTTCCTTTTCCCCCTATGAAGGAGGCTTGTTTACGCTGAACCACCAACATTCTCGTAGGTAATGGTGCCCGCCACCTTGAAGCTTGGAGGATTATGTCCTTATCCCTGAAGTTTAGGAGTCTGGTCACAAGAGGGTGCAGTGGGCTCCTGGCGGAGGGTGCAGAGTGGGCACCCAGGGGCACATTAAACCATGAAGAAGGGGGATAGCCTGGTGGGCACTATATAAGTAGACAATCAGGTGCCAAATCATTTTGTGGGTTCCATACCTTCCGGGAAAACAACTATGTGGAAATTGTTGCGACTTAAGTGACCTTCAGTATCTTCAACTCTGCTTTCTAGTAAATGGTTATTGTTAGAGAGTTCTGTGACCTGGCTAGTGAGGTCACTTGTTTAGGGCTGGAGAATTTGTATGGCCAATTCACCTGCGTGACTCTGTGCTTTTGTGTTGGTCATCTAGTAGTAGTCTCAGGTCAGTCACCACTGCATCCACCCTACCTCTGAGGTGGTTCTTCCTGTTAACCAGACAGGCTGCCAGAATTAAGCCTAGTTTTGATGCTGTGGAGTCAGGCAAATACAGAGTGATAGTCTTTCCTGCCATTAGCAGGGGGGAACACCTCAGGAGACACCCCAACCAGTTTTGTGGGCAAGGGTGCCCGGGGGTGGTGGGGAGTCCCTCAGCATCCCACTTGTAAATTGCTGTGGAGCGAGTCACAGTGTCTTGATGATTCACTTCCGGTGAACAGAGCAGGAGTAGGGTCCACTTTGACAATGTGGGGGAACCTGCCGTACCCTCGGGCCTGTTATGGTGTAGGCCTGTTCAGGGAGGCACAAGCAATCCCCTTAGGCAGCCTGGTCCTCTACGTGGGTGATGCATTTTAATCAGCACAGCCACCATGGGCACAGGGATTTGTGTTGGTCCTGCAACTTTCCTGTAGAGCCGCCTTACTCCCAGGCAGATAAAGTGAGACAATTCTAGTCAGGGGGGGGGGTGTGAGCATTCGCTGATGTGGACAGAGGTTCCATCCAGGAGGAGTGGGAAAGGAGTCACTCTATTACCTGGAAGGTCGAGCTACAGGGATGGACAGGAAGGTGCCTTGTGCATTTAAGGGATAAGGAGATCTCTGCGTTGCAAGAGGTAAAGCGCTCTGCCTCACTGCGAGTGGTCATAGTTGCCCTCTGACCCCCAGGGCTCCAGACAGCCCAGTCAGAATATATGGAAGTTGGAGGAGAGGGGAGGAGACCTGCCATCCAGTCTGTTGTGTAGGTCTAGCAGTTCCAATCGGGGGGAAAGAAGGCACAACAGGTTTCCCCCATGCCCGCTACTGGGAGTCAACCAGGCAGCAGATTCCAGCAGAGTGCTCTTCAGAGGCAATCAGGCTGCGCAGGCCACAGTCACATCCTCCACAAGAGGCTGCAGCCCTCAGACTTCAGCCTGGTTGCCACGGTCTCTCCCTCAGCGGTCCAAAGAGGGGCCCAAACTGCCTTCCCTCCCCCCGCGAGCTGGCCTTCTATAGATGCATGCAAGCCCTATTGAAGGCCACCTAGTGCTAGCTAGCCACCTGCCCACCTGAATCTTTGTCTGAATCTTTACAGTAACCAAGAATCTCAAAATGCAGTGAATGATTAAACTTTGAACTCTGAACACAGCCCTATATATTGCAGCGGCACAAATTGCCAGTTTATTGGCCTGATTTTGTTACAATCTAAGACTCTTTGCAACGTCTTGAATGGAGTGCCTATAATACAGCTGCACCATACCAGTTCTATACTGGCTCACTATATTTGAATTATATGTCACCATAAGAGACTCTTCGATGCCACAATTGGGCACTGTTGGCCTATATAAATTGACCTGCAGCCCTAATAGGCCATTGGTAGTTTATTTCCAGCTTTTGTTTTGGTTCCATTGCACAGCGTGCTTTTTTTCAGCTGAATCAAGCATAATTGTGTAACAGTGGCCCTAAAGCTCTCATTTTTGATCAATTATTCTAACTGCATATTTAGCATTGAGTGTAAAAACACTGTTTTATCCTCTTCGTGGTGTTTTCACACAACATGGAGCAGAGGACTTTGTGATTGTCTGGATCTATTTTCCTATGCCACTATTTATTTAGTTTAATGTTTCTATGACACTGCTAATAATACTTTGAGAGTTCTCCATTGGGAACATCACTAGGAGATATTTGCATGTGGTGCGGTATAACAAATCTGCCTTTTCTGCATTGACAGCCGAATTAGCCTGCCTTTTTTGGACCCTAGGCTTACTGGCTTTAGGACATTTTGTACTTCACCACTGCTAAACCGTGGTGAAGTGCCTACGCATCCCCTCTAAACTATGTGCTTTGCAATGGAGCTCCTTCTCTGGCCTTTTTAACTTCCCTGTAAGTCCATTATAATGATACCTAAAGTCAAACATTTTTATAGAAAGTAAATGTTATATATGGGTTGCAGTGTAATTTTACACCACCCACATATGTGACACCTATCACACCTGCAGAGCTAAAACATACACTTCCTTGGCTTGGATAATCAATAATAAGTGTTAACTGCTGATCGCTGAGCAGGGATTAGCTATCTTGGAGAGGACAAGGAGAGCATTTGAGAGGCCAAAGAGTAGCTTTAGCACACTCTCTTTTAACTTGGAGATGCCAAGTGAGCGATTCTCATATCCATCAACTGGTACCTCCCCAGACACTCTCTACATTAGGGGTTAAACCAGTTTTGTACTTGTCAGGTAGGGTAGTGGCCAAGAAGTTGATGTTAGTCCTTCCTGGTGGGAGCTGTGTCCAGCCACATTGAAACAAGGGATCTTGAGCAATTTTATAGTAAGGCAAAAAGTAAAGTTACAAAAGGAGGCGGCGGACTAACAGACAACAGCAAGGATTAGGTAGTAGATTTTTCCAATCACTGGCTACTGCACAGGACAAATGAGCACCATACCCTCAGAGCATTCATGATCTGGGATGTCTCACTCTGAAGAAGGCTCTTCTGTGAGAAGAATTGTGACTTCTTGCTCCTGACTCAACTGGAAAAAGAGGCGTCACACAGGGGCTCTAGCGCTCCTGAATTCTGCTGGCACACAGGAACTGGAACTGCTCTTCAAGGGACAACTGGGTTGCTTCCTGTTTAATTGCTCCAGGGAAACAAAAAGCAGAAGGACTTGTGAATCCAAGAGGGCCCAGCTAACAAAAGAAGGAGAAACCCAGCAGGTGAACTGGCTGGACCCCAGAAGCCCGCCTTGTAAGTAAGGGCTGCAGGACCGACCAGAAGAAGCTTTCCCAGCAGTTGGAGACTAAGGGGCTAATTCACAAGACCCTTGCACTGCTGGTGCCTCATCTTTCATATGGAAAAAGTGATGCACTCACAGTACAAGGTCATGTACATAAGCTCAAAGTCTGAAAGTAAATCCTTTGATTAGGACAACCTGCTTGGTGTATCCGACCACTGCTCCATTACATTGGCCTGAAATTTTTGCTGGGTCCCGTACACTAAGAAATGTTATTTCTTTTCGTTGCTTGACTTTTCCTAGGCCCGCTTTGCTTGAAAATTTTCAAAATTCATATCTCCTGTTCCCATTAGACTAGTTTGATGATTGCGGTATCATTTAGCTCATTAATTTTTTTTCTATTTTTCTAAATTGGTTTGGGCATGTTATTGTGTTGTATTCTTTACATTAAAATTGTTGGAATTGATTGACCTTAGCAGATGCGTCCAGCTTCCATGGAGATTATTTGCTGCTTGGCCTATAGCTACAAAGGGTTGAGTAGATATTCTCTCAGACCTGAGATTTGACCTACCCAGAACAGGTTTATTGAATTGATAGGGTTTCCACCCTCCCAAGAGAATAGCCCCTTTTCTGGCATGCTACATTTCATTTTTTTTTTCTACGCGTACATTGGGCCATAGTAGGTGGTCTTTAAGCATAAATCTATTTACCACTCTAAAGTATCTTTTTAGGATATCTCCCTAACTTAGAATATGTTGATAAGAAAACTTTGTTATAGAACAATAATGCTGAAAAATACTATTCTACTGCACATAAATCTGGACTGGCCTGGCTAGACAAAAGGTGTCACTTTTAATTAAAGCCTGCAATCTTTACAATCTCTGCTTTACGTCTATGTGGACCCCCTACAATTCCAAATATGTTTAATGAAACCAAAGAGCTAAAACTAATGAAGGATCTGATGCACAGTAATAATATTCCAGGTGAATATGTGGATTCCCCAAACAACACAGATGTACTTAGAAATGTTCATTCTGCTACATGTATTAATCCAATGGTTTTACGGTAAATTGAAATCAATAAGCCTGATTTATACTTTAGAGTGCTCATGATAACAACAATTATGATTTGTTCACAAGTGATATGACTGGGGCAGTTATATCTTTGACATCAGGATGCCTGAGCCAAAGATGGTCATTCAAATGTTAAGGAACCCCAGGCAATAGAATGACCATGCTAGTACTGGGCTCACACTCAAGTACTGACAAAAGCATTGAAAAAGCCTGCTTCAGTAATACAAATAACAAAAAAGGATTGCTTTATGTATAGAATGCACATATAAGATACATGACTGAATATGACAAAAGTGTGCTGATACTTTTTCCTAGGAGGCAGCATGATACACCAAACAAGCAATAGCATGATATGCAGACAACATACAGATGCAGGGGCAGTACGTATTTCAAAAGGGCCGCAGTAAACCGAAGCAGGCAAATTTTGCTACCCTACCAAGTTGAATTAACGAGGCTTTACCTCTATGTTTCACTCCTCATTACCGATACCCTGGTATACTGGGTACTCCACATGCTCAACGTGAGCAAAATACTTAGAATGTAATCTCTGCACAGTAATGTTTGATTTATGATTCTTTCCAGAAATGTAAGCATACATATGATTACCAATGAAGTCTGTTTAATTACAAATTTAAACAAAAAAATATAAAAAGATTAAATGTAGACCAAAACAAATTTAAGACATAGGTATGGGTGTAACTTTATTAATTAAATATAAAACAAATAAAATACATTTGAAAAATAAAGAAAATACATAAAAAATAACAAAATCAAATAAAAAAACATATTAGAAATATTTTAAATTAAAACACTTTCCTCCCTGCTACTCTATGAAAAAAAGACTGACAAACAATTACTATTAATAAAACATATTATAAAGATGAAACAGTATTAATAGTAAATTCATTATTAAATAAAACAATGAATAAATATTTCATTATTTACGCTATGTAAAAATTAAGCAAACTGATAATACAATTATTTAGAAATTAACAAATAAAGAAGAATGTAATCAATAAATTAATTTACATCATTAATTACAACAAATGTAATTACATAAAAATTATTATGAATGCAAAGTGATAATTTATATTTTTAAAAGCTTCCAACCCGCTTTCCCTACGAACCCAATAACCCACTACTAAACAAACAATGTTTAATTAAGTTTAAAAAGAGTAATTTCATATAAAAATTAAAAACTATACTAAAACAAATGGAGCACAAATATAATGATAACATAATAATTACTTATAATATTAAAAGAACTAATATTTAGTAAATGAATTAAAATTATATTTTACAGAACTACATTAAATAAAATGATATAATACACAATTATATTTTAAACAATTATATTAAATACTTTAAAAAACAATAATCTTATCTTTTGTGTTCGGTACCAGAATATTTTTCGCATCAAAAGTTAGAGCATCCTAAATAGATTCCCTCCATGTGCTCTGATAACCCCCAGGCACTCTACTATCACCACACAGTGAATGTTTGTTAGACCTATCAGTCTTAAGGTGGTCTTCGTCCAAACTTCTTGCCTTCGTTCTGCATTTCTCCTGCTCTTTTTTTGCTGGCCTTCGGACTCTGTGCACTTTACCACTGCAAAACTGTGTGTACTCTCTCCTCTAAACATGGTAACATTGGCTTATACCTAAATGGCATACTAAATGTACTCATTGGTCCCTAGTTAAGTGTAAGTACATGTGCCCAGTGCTTCTAAATCAAATTCTACAAGTGGGACACCAGCACTGATTGTGCCACCCACTTAAGTAGCCCTTTAAACATGTCTCAGGCTTACCATTGTGGAGCTTGGGCTGGTAGTTTTACTCTGCCAATTCGGCCTGGCACAATAAACCTGTTGCCTCCCCCAAACCTTCCTTTTTAATAATTATAGGTCATCACAAGGGTAAACCCTGCACAGCCGGGAGGACAGGGTACAATGTATTTATAAAGTAGAACATGACTTTTTAAGAGTTATATGTCCTGGTAGTGGAAAACTCCTAAGTGCATTTTTCACTACTGCAAAACCTAAATCTCCCGTAGGATAACATGGGAGTTGCCTTATTACATTTTATATGTGTAAATTGTAAATGGGAAGGGATGACCAGTTCATGTTTGATGTCTCTGAAATCACAATTTAAAATTCTAACTGATGGTGAAGTCAGATTTTAAATTGCAATTCTGAAAATACCACTTTTAGAAAGTTGGCTTTTTCTTGCCATATCCATTTACTGCCTGTATCCTGTCTCTGATTTGTAAGAACAGTGGTCCTTGGCAGAGGTCTTGTATAAACAATCAATATAGACGCAAAATCATTACTATATTCCTGCTGTCCAGCCGGACAGTGAGATTTAATGATTATCAAGTTAAGGATCTGGAAAAGACAAATAAAGTGGGACACAGTACTGCGTCCTACACATTACAGAAAACAGAAAGGAACAAAAACAAACAATCAGGCAGGGCAAAAAGAGCTTGTTTGCAATGTGAACAACAAAACAAGCAAAATGAAAACACAAATGTTACACTTGAATATCAAATTAAGTTGTGTGCACGGTGTCAAGCAAGTTGACAACGTTTCGATCCCTGTGCGATGGGATCATCATCAGGACAAAATGTATGCATGCCTTAGGACCATAAGGCCAAACTCTGTGAAACCTCCAAGGTTGGTGAAGGTTTTACAAGATGGAGGTCAGAAGGATGTGTGTTCACTAGAAAAGCACTTGGCTGGATATGGACAGAGCCCCAGGTGCTGTGGCAGAGTTCCTTGACCAGCCGGATATCTGGTCAGGGTGACGACGGGACATGAGGGCCTCCGAGCGTTTGTATATTACGGTCCGGTGCTGGCAAGGGAGGACTACTGATAGAGTCAAGAGCCGTGGACAAGGCACAGGCAATTAAAAGGCAGCAATGGTCGGACTCCTGGTCGGGTCCGTGACCGTCACCAGGAGCGGGCCGGCCGAGTGTCCATAATCAAATGATAGCAGCAGTGGGGCCTGTAATTGGACGGGACAATAGAAAACTGGTCCGCAGTGACGTGGCCATTGTTAAGGCTCAAGTACCTGCAAGACAATGTCGTGGGATAGTGCTCAATGCTCCTTTTTGCCCTGCCTGAATATTTGTGTTCGTTACTTTCTGTTTACTGTAATGTGTAGGACGCAGGACTGTGTCCCATTTTATTTGTCTTTTCCAGATCCTTAACTTGATAATCATTGAATCTCACTGTAGGGATGGACAGCAGGAGTATTGTACTGATTCAAGTCTATATTGATTGTTTATTTATACTAGACCTCTGCCAAGGACCACTGTTCTAACAAATTATCGATACCCAAGGTCCTTGCATACCACATTGGGTCCCTTTGTTTTGTTTAATCTGTTGTGTGCGTCGGGCCATCCGACGTCACAGTGGGCGTGTGCAAAGGACGCCCGGGGGCCGTCTGAGACACGCCCACTCATTAATTCCCCAGCACCGTGGCGGAATTTGCGCCGCTGTCAAGGGGTTTATTATGTATCCTGTCTCTGGTCACATAACTGGTGTAGCTAATAGTTGAGCTTTGCGTATTCCTCTTAACAGTCACGCACAATTTGGAGATTAGGTGTGCCTGGATGGGCCATCACTGGCAGGATGGGAGGGAGGAGCTCTGCACAGCCCTACTTACACCTGAACAGCCTGTATACTGCCTCCAGACAAACGGCTGCATATCACCTATAGTCATTTTGGAGCCTGGACAGGGAAGGCAGGAAACTGGGAACTTTAAAGGTAAAGCTCTAGATGCCCTCACCCCACTTCAAAGGCACAACTAGGTATAAATACTGCAACTTAGGCACAAACTCTTCAGTACACTTCTGGACCTGTGTTTTTACTTTGCCAGGAAGAAGGACTGCTGTGCTGCTGATGGGCCACCACTTTGCAGGGCTGCGCTCTGCTTGACTCCTGCTTTGCTATGCTGGCCTGCTGCCTGCTGCCCTCTTGCCCAGGGGAAAGGGGCTGTACCTGCACCTCTTGAACCCAGAACCCAGAGTGACTACAAGGACTAGATGGCTGGCCTCGGATCTGGTGTCTCAGGGACATAACAGGCTTCCCACAACCTTCCATCTGCACCTTGATTCTGCCCTCTGTGAATCTACTCTGCCAAGTGGTACCACTCTAGACCTGGATCCTTGGATGTGGGCTTCAGGTGCTTTGCCAGCCTCTGTGGATCCAGGGGAATCAACGCATCTCCTCTGCTGTGCGATGCAACTCAGAGCAGGACCGACACATCTCCACTGCTGTTTGGAGTGGACCTGTTGCGCATACTTGCATCACTGCCACAGCCCGCATCACCTTCAGAACAGCCACTGAATGACACATCCAAGGTGCAGGTCCTCACATTCTCTCATTTGATGGCAGCCTTGATGACACTGAATTCTGCATCACAGTCTCATAGCTTTTCGAAACCGATGCATCACCACCACTGCACAACGCATCCCAGACTCTGGACTTTGCATTGCAAGTCCCGTTGATGAGATCTTTGATGTCGACACAAAGGACCTCATACCACAGCCATGCTGCATCTGGAACAGTTCATTACTGCAGCTGTGTTCTGCATCTTCGATGCAGATTCAAGCAATTATCCGCAAACCAGGATTTAAGGTACTCAGTTCAGTAGGCTGAAATGGGTCCCTGTAACTGGCCAGTGCTCCATTGGAGTCAGCTGAATTTGTGACTTTGTCCCAGTTCTGTGCAACTAGTTGGAGCTGTACCCTTCTTGGCTCTATTTTCTCTAAAAACATTAATATTTCATATCTTCGGTTCTACTAATTAGATTTTTGTTGTTTTGGACTTTTTTTTACTTATTAAACATCGCTTTATTGTTTGAATATTGTTGTGGGCTCTTTTTGTGGTGTGTTTTCAATGTGTTACAAATACTTTACACATTGCCTGACTGCTCTGTGCCAAGCTACCCAAGGGTTGAGCACGGGTTAATTTAAGGTTTGCTTGTGACTTCACCCTGAGAAGAGTTGTGGTTGCTGCTTGAGAAGAGTCCCCGTCCCCCCTCAACCAGTAACCCAATCTCTTACAATGTTCTACAAAATCTAGGTGTCTAAAGGGGATTGTGCTGCAAGTAAGTCAAAGGTTGCCAGTTCTGTTTTTGTAATGCTGTTTAGCATACTGCGCCTTACCAAATACTACTTCCATCTGAACACATGGCCAATTTTTATACCAATGTACAATCCATCATCCCAAAAGCTTTTTTTTAAACCTCTGAAGTCTTAACAAACGAGGATAAAAGCGGCATGTACACGAGCATCCCAAGAAGTGCAATAATAATGAAAAAGGGAGGGTATTACCTGAGGTTATTCTTCAAGTGAAGAAAGTGGAGACCTTGGGTAAAGGTGGAAGATGATGTATATCGAGATAAGACTACTGAAAACAGGGAAGATTTGACAATAAAGATGCAAAAAAATACGCAATTGAATATCTTTCTAGTGATTTCACCTCTTTTTTCTTAAAAGGTAATGCTTTGATAAATCAAATGTGACATTAACTTTCTTTTGTTCTAAGACCCCTGGCATATGTTTTAATTAACGATGTTACTTACATTTGCACACACTATAAACTAGTTTGACTAAGACAACAGTTATTTGCAATATGGGTAAGATGTGAGATTTTAACAATTTCAAAATACTACAAGGACACTGGTATGAGAAATATTTGCTTTAAGTTCACTTACGGTTGTTGAAGTTCGTCATAAAAGTCTATAGCAATCAAAAAACAGAAATGTAGAAAGGTTAGTATTGGGGTTTGAGCAATAATTAATCTAATATACAATTAATTATAGACAGCCAAATCCAAAACATGTAGCCAGGTTATTGCATCTCCATTGATCTTACATTGACACACTGTGCACTCAGTTAGACAATAATATTAGAGTTATGACTGCACCTCCACTGCAGAGGTTGAAATAAAAAACACAGTGCAATCAGCTGCATAAAGTTCAAAGTTTGGATATACCATTGTTCTGATTATTGAGATACTGGGGAGAATTAATCAAAACATTTCTCAGTATGAGAAGCCCTCTGTTATGCTTCGTGGACTGTCTGAGAAACATCCAACTTTCTGTTAATAAAAGTGCAGAGAGCACACCACTTCTGTTTGTACTAATGGTACACAAAATGCCCCCTAATTTATCCATCTGAAATGGTTTAGGGTCATTTCACAAAGGCATGTTAGAGTACATAAAAGAGTACTACTGGAGTCCTGTTTTATTGACTCCAAAATGTCTTTGTGAGAGACACATGAGTGTGAATTCCTTTTAAACACACTTCCGACCATTAACTGTGATGTATATGTCCATTAGCCTTTATTGACAGAAAGCATAGATCCTCTGTACACCTAGGAACCAAATGACAAATATTTTGCCATGAGTAGGTGTAATTTATTCTAGTAATACTCCTGACTTACTCATGAATTCCAGGAGAAAGCCAGGAGAATTCCATGCTTCTCCAAAAATTCACACCCAAGGGCCAGATTCTGATGCGGTTTGGAAAGCTTTCCGATCGAATGGGTTTGGGAATGGTCTCCGACTGATTTGGATCAGGAGAGTCCAACCGACCGAGTACGATGCATCTGGATGCTTCTAAATACGATTTGGTTGGAATCCCATTGACTTCAATGGGAGCCTTTGCTCTGACCGAAGCAAAGGTTCCCATTCAAGAAAGGAGTGGCTGGGGAAAACGGGCAACTTGTTGCGGGCACCCCCTGGTGCCTACCACACTGTGCAGGGCTGGTAAGGGGTGACCTATGGGTAACCCCACGGGCCCAATTGGGAGGGTTCCAGGTGCAGGGGGCCCACCCCCAAATTCTAATTCCGACTGCAGATTCAAGTTGGATGGCACAATTTAGAAAGTCTGTCCAAATCCAGCATCGTACTCGGTTGTTCGGAAATGCGGCCCGTAGAGACATACAATTCTACTTCGCACGGCTCAGTCATTCCAAATGCCGTCAGGTTTGGATTGGGATATTCCTAACTCCTAAATCACATCATACCTGGTCGGTCGGAAACCTTTCTGAGTCGGTCAAAAAGACACCTTCCTGATCTGATTTGGACAGAGTAAATGCTGTTAGGAGGCCTTCCTAACCGCATCGGGATCAGGCCCTAAGCTAGGTGCACTACAAGTGTAAGACATAGCAAAATGTTTGTGAATCAGGTAACAATACATTATCTAAGTTCATATACACTAAAATATATTAAAAAAATTCACAGCTTAGCAAGAAAAACAATACATAGTAACAAAAACAATTTCAGTAATGTCTGAAATATCGCAAAGTGGGAGGTGTTTTTTTAACACTCTGGCCCTGATTACAATATCGGGCAGTCGGGGGGCTGCCAGGCAAGCAGTCGGCGGTTGGTCCACCTAATTACATTAGGACCGCCGGAAACGCTATTTAACACTGTGGCTGGTGCTGTGGCCCAGGAATTGGGCCCAACACAAGCCACAGTGTTAAAGAGTAGTTTGGGCACATCCATGTACTGGGAGCCATGCACAATGTGGTGCATAACACATGGTGCATGGATGTGTGTGGGGGCACTACATGTGCCCCCTGGGTAACTTTACAGTGCCCTACGAGGAACAGGGTTCCTGTTTGGGGCCCTCAAAGTCCCTTTTCCACATCCTTTTCATGTCAGTGGGACTGCCATAAAAAGGCTGTCGGAAAAGGACATTGTAATTCTGACGGCGATGCCTGCCTCAGCATCACTATCAATAGGATTGCGATTCCAACCGCTGCTCCATCAGGATCAGTAGATCAAGTCGAAGGCAGCAGTCTGACCCCCGTCCAACAAGGGTCGGCCACCTACTGACAGTCAGGCGGACCCCCACAGGCAGCCTATCGGTGCCAGTCTGCCCAACATCGGAATTAGGCTGTCTGTTTTGTAGTGAGGATATGGTTCTGCCTGCACACATTGCTATGTTAGCATAAGTAAGTTAGTTGCTTAAAAGCCATTTTGGTGCTTTTGCACACGATAGTACATGTTTCAGTTTTTATAAAGACAAACTGCTTTCTTACTTTCACATGAGAACAGTCTGTTTTTCACCTCTCTAGACTCACACTGCGACCTCAAGTCTGCACAAAGTGTTCAAGGTTAAAATAACAATGTATGCTGTTGATTCAGGGTGATCCGCCCACGCTCTAGACACAACACGCACACAGCTGTTCATTTCTGAAACTTGGGTGCTTTTAATACTGCATTGCATGCATGAGACTGACACTTGGAAGAAACCTTTCCATCGATAAAGAGCTGTGCTGATCTGGGATGTGATTCACTTCACCTGACTTTGGATGTATGGGGTTCCCCGTTTTAACCTAGAGATCTTCTATTATTATAATACCTAGCTCCTAGCAAGAGAGGGTGGTACACAAGGCACTACAGACCTGGTTACACTATCATTATAACATGATTTCTCCCTTTGTATTTTATGGAATTGTAACAATGCTGATTGTATTGTTTTTATGCATCTTTTTACTTATGTTAGCAAAGATACTGCATCTTAGAGCACGTAGTTGAAATAAACATTTTAAACTATACTGTGTTTCTGATTACTCACGTTATGGACATTTATGAGAATAAAAACGAAAGAGTGTTCTTGATTCCCACTATTCCTGAGAGGTGCTAAAGTCACTTGTTCTGGGTTGTTTAATCATTGGTAGCTTTGCTGTAGTACGGAGAACGAATGAGACACTAATGCTAGTCGGATAGGGGTTCTGAGCACTGAGTTGGGTTTTTGGTACACCACAATACACTGAGGTCCTGGTTTCCTGCGCATAGTTCTGTGCATGAGCAGAATCCCCGCAACAGCTTCAAACTGAATCAGTCATTATTACAGCTCAATCCATTTTCACCAGTTAAAGAGCTGCATTAAAAAATTTAAACTTCAAACCCTGAGCAACTGAGAATATATTGCAATAAGCTGATCCTCTCACACAGGTTCAGGTGTTGTATAGATAGGTGTGATGCCATGGAAGTGGTGTACCATTGTAAAAAAAAGCAGCTTCTCTTAATGATTTACTTTGGCTGTTGGGGTTGAAGAAAGCTGGTCCACAATCATAGATGTCCCAGTATCCATACTATAATCCATGACAGGAAACTGCACAGCATTTCTTGATATTTACTAGATCAATGCCATGTGAAAAAGTAAAGGGAATATTGACCTTTAAGCACATGTGACTAGTAGAAAATACTAACCTGAACATTTTTCTGCAAAGACAGTGTCATACTTCATAGGAGGTGCAGTGAAATGTATATCAAATATTTTGCTTGATCAAGTCTTTGTACCACTAGCTCATCAATGAGCCAGAGCACTTAATTCTTTGGTGGCATTTAGATATGTGCAACTGAAATACCTCTTGCAGTCCCTAATATCGAAGTTCTACAATTGACAACAATTCTGGCAAGAGTGTCTTAGGTCTAGGCGTGTTTACACAATAAAGAGCAATCTTGGAAAGGGGCGACCACTCGGTCCCCCCGAACGTATGGCGGAGTACCACGATCCCCCCGGGAAGCCATCTTGGGCGGGAGGCAAGTCTCGGCTGGTATGCCCGAAGCGGCGTAGCCGGGGCGCGCCTTTTCCCGCCCTAGAGTGGGTTGGCCTAGACACTGACGCGGCTGGCCACGCCCTTGGGGCAGGCAGGGGCGGGTTTACGCCCGCCCTGAAGACGGATAAAAGGAGAAGCAAGATCAGAAGGCATCCTCTTGTTCCTGTGCTCTGAAGCTGCACCTCCTCGCTGCACGTGAGCTCGAGACGGAACGAAGAGCCAATTTTGAGCGTTGTAATCTTTCTTGTTTGTTTTCCAGATACTCTGTTGGAGAATGCCGAAGAAGGCGGGAAAGCGCATGACTACTGACCAGATGCTGCGCGTTCTTATGAAAGAGATGACTGAGTTAAAGAGGCGAATGGATGAAAACGAGGAAGGGGGGCCGAAACGTCCTTTGGCGGGAGCAGCCCCGGGAGGGAAAAACAAGAGGCCCAGGAGAGGGAGAGCTGTGGAAGACATCCCGGGCCCCAGTACCCCGCTAGAGGCACCCACCCCCATGCCGAAGGAGGGGAATCCGATTCCCGTTGTGGTCACCCCCGTGTCCGGGGACGATATGCCGCCCGAGCTGGCAGCACAATTAGCAGCGTGGTTGGGTAAAGATAGTGAGGGCGCCACGGCTGTCGACGCGCAGGTGCTGATGAAGCAACTGCGTGAGTCACGGGAAGCAGCGAAGGTATCCACGCCGGCTGCGGCAGTAGAGAAACCACAGGGGACAGGTTCAGTCGCAGAGACACCGTCCGGTTCAGGTAAGCGGCCATTACCGATTGCAAGGGATGAGTCAGCACCTTCTCGTAGGGAAAGGGTGGGTCAGCATGTTCCCTTGGCTATTAAGGAGAAGATATGGGCGGGGGAATATGTAAACATCTTCTCGTTGCTTACTGATCACTATGAGATGGAGCATGTTAAGGGCCAGAAGGATCTCGTGCATCCGAGTGTTTGGCGCGCAAAAATGGCCGCCTTTAAGGTGAACGAAAACATGGGCAATTGGGGCAAAGCGTGGGGGGTTTTTACATCGATCTTGGGGGAACGAAGGCCCGATCTGCTCCACAAATTGCCGATTTATCAGTCTCGAATCATGGGGTACTCGGTATCACATGAGGGTAATCATTGGTTCTGCTATGATAATTTGTTTAGAAAGGCTAAAGAACATGATAAAAACTTAACTTGGGATTGTTATGATTCTGTGTCTTGGGATAAAATGAAGGAGACTGGTATGTTGAAAGTGCCATTGGTGGGGAGTAACGTTGGCGAATCCTCCCCCCAGTATGCGGGGACGCCCTTTCGATCAGGTGCGGGTACCGACAATTACTCGAGGCCGGCCGGAAATACAGGAAAAAGGGGGGTTTGTTGGAACTTCAACAGGGGTAAATGTACCAGGCCCCAGGGATCGTGCAAATTTAGACACGAATGTAGTGAGTGTGGGCAATCATCCCATCCTGAGTCCATGTGCAGAGCCAAAACGGGTGATAATGGGGGGAGGGGAGGCGCCAAACAGGTCTAACATGGTCCGAGGGGCGCCTTTACCTACCCCGATTGATACTCTGGCGATGATCCCCTGGCTCAGTGAATACCCGGATCGTACTTCTGCTGGGGTGTTGCGGAACAGGTTTTCTTATGGTTTCCGCATCCCAGTGGGGGACTTTCAAGGTGTGGAGAAATGTAAAAATCAGCTATCGGTCTTGCAGCGTACGACCGTGGTACAGGATAAGATCCGGAAGGAGGTTACTCAAGGTCGAGTCGCCGGTCCGTTTAGTGAACCGCCAGTTGCTAACTTTGTTTGTTCCCCTTTAGGGGTGGTCCCAAAGAAGGACCGGGTGAGTTTCGGCTGATACATAATTTATCAGCCCCACGTGGTCTTTCCGTGAACGAAGCGATAGACCCGGAAGTGTGTTCGGTGCGGTACGCATCCTTCGATGAGGCCGTAGCCATTTTGAATCGCCTGGGGCCCGGGGCGCTGATGGCAAAATCTGATATCGAGTCAGCGTTCCGGTTGCTCCCGGTACATCCAGCCGATCAGCGGCTCCTAGGTTTCATGTTTCAGGGTCATTATTACATGGATAGGTGTATGCCGATGGGGTGCTCTATATCTTGTGCCTATTTCGAAAAATTCAGTAGTTTTCTACAATGGGTCTTCACAAAGAAGACGGGTTTTCAACATGTGATGCATTACCTTGATGATTTTTTGTTCCTTGGGCCAGCTGGGGATCCGGAATGTGGGCAGGCTTTGGCTCAATTTTGTGTTTTAATGAATCAGTTTGGCGTGCCATTGGCACCAGGTAAGACTGTGGGGCCTTCCACTTGCCTCGAGTTTCTGGGGATCGAGTTGGACTCCGAAGAAGGTTGTTTTCGTTTACCAGCCGAAAAAGTGTCAAAGTTCAGGACATCCCTACAAATGTGTATAAATGGATCCAAGGTCAAGCTGCATCAGTTACAGCAGCTAGTTGGCCAGTTGAATTTTGCCCTGAGGGTTATACCAATGGCCCGCCCCTTTTCTCGTTCGATTGCTCAAGCCATGGTCGGCCTGAAGGAGGGCCATCATCGCACACGGCTCTCGGCTGAGGTCCGCCAGGACATGCGCATTTGGTTGGCATTCCTGGCGGATTTCAATGGTCGAGTCGCCTGGAACAAACCAGCCGTGTCCTCTGAGGAGCTGGGGCTGTGGACGGATTCGGCAGGGAGCATAGGTTTTGGTGCCATCTTCGGCACAAGATGGTCTGCAAAAAAGTGGCCGACATGGTGGCATGACAGTGGACTGACAAGTAACATTGCTTTCCTGGAACTTTTCCCCATTCTAGTGGCCTTGAGAACTTGGCCCGAAGGGTTCAAGGATCACTCTGTGGTATTCTGGTCTGACAATATGACCGTGGTCGAGTGTATCAATAGCCAGGCAGCACAATGCAAATGGATTTTGAGACTACTCAAAGAAATTGTTTTACTGTGTATGCAATTGAATGTGTTATTCAAAGCAAGACATGTCCCAGGGGTAATGAACCAGGCAGCTGATGCACTGTCTCGTTTTCGTATGCAGGCTTTCTGGGGTTTTCTTCCCACAGCGGACCCGGAGCCGGCACCCTTTCCCGAAGCTCTCTGGTCTCTCGGTGCCCCGAACTTCGTAACCTCGTGGGAGAGAGTTTAGCACCCAGGACGAGGAAGGCATATGAAGGGGCGTGCCGGTCCTATTTAGCCTTTTTGGGGTCTGATAGAGAGGAGCTTTGGGGCCAGGAGGAGTGGGTGGTAAACTTTCTGATGTCCTTACATCTGGTCGGGAAATCGGTGGCCACGGCTCAGAGGCATCGGGCTGCCATTTCCTTTGTTGCTAGGGCTCATGGGATCCATGACCCGACAGCGTCTTTCGTTGTACAGAAAGCGCTACGGGGGTGGCAACGCCTTGAGGGTCGCAGAGTAGACGAGAGGCGCCCGATAGGTTTGGATAGGCTGGCCCAGTTATTATCCAGACTCCCTGCTACGTGTTCATCTCAGTTTGAGACAGTGTTATTCGGAGCCGCTTTTACGCTGGCATTCCATGGGGCTATGCGGGTAAGCGAACTAGTGGTGAGGAACAAGCAGGATGTGACAGGAGGATTGTGCCAGGAGCACGTCCAGATCAGAGGGGAGACAATGACGGTCTCATTTGTCAGGTCCAAGACCGATCAAAGTGGGATGGGTGACTGCGTAATCATACGCAGGATTCCCGGGTCCTCCATGTGCCCGGTAAAGTGTTTAGAAGATTATTTAGCACGAAGGGTGGCATCATGGGGGGGGACCTTGTTGAGACACGCTGACGCCACCCCACTGACAAAGTTTCAGTTTCAGCGGGTGCTTGCGATGTCGATTGCCGCTGCGGGCTTGAACCCGGGCGAGTTTGGGACCCATTCCTTTCGGATAGGGGCTGCTACAGAAGCTACAGCCAGGGGTCTGAATGTGGAACAAGTTAAACGGGTGGGGCGTTGGTCCTCCAATTGTTATAAAAGGTATGTGCGGTTGCACATGTTGTGAAGCTGTAACGATGTACTCACGCTTCTTGTTTTTGTTTGGTTTTCAGTTGCGCAAGCCTACGAGGCGGGGCGGACTTTGCAGTCGACCCAACACCGGGCCAGCGGTCAGACATCACCGGCTGTGAAAAAGGAGGTGTGGGTCGTGGGCCACTCATACGTGAGACGTGCCGCGGACGTATTCAAGGCAGGTGACATGATTCACGTAGCTGGGGAATACGGGTACAGTGTGTCCTTCTACGGAAGAGGCGGTCTCTGTATTGACCAGTTTCAATCATTTTTTGAGGGTTTGCTAGGGCGGACGAGGTCACCGCCGTCTGTAGTCATAGTACATCTTGGGGGTAATGATTTGGTCACCACTGGTAGACGACTTCTTCTTGAGGCGATGCTTTCCACTGTAAGTTGGTTAGCGAGGAGAGTTCCAGGGTGCACAATTGCGTGGTCCCATATGATCCCACGAAAAGTGTGGCGGGGGGCTATTTCGGTTCCTGCTTTAAATCATTCTGTTAGAAAGCTTAATAACAAAGTGAGTAGGTTGTTCCGTTCCAAGACACTGCATTCTATTTCGCATGGGTGTATTAATGATGACAGTATGTATTTGGGGGATGGAGTGCATTTGTCTCGGGTGGGGAATGAGATACTCATAGGAGACTTCTTAGCATGGCTAAAAACGTTATACCATGACCTTTAGGTAGGAGTGTTGTGGGGGGTCCGGATAGCCGGTCAACTATCCGGCCTGTGGCGGTAAGGTCATGATCGGTGAGCACTAATTGGAAGATCCCTATGAGTGGGCGTCACCCAGCACGGATGGGAGCGCTCGGGGGAGGTGGCCATTGGCCCCTCAACGGGGAGGCGGTCCCTTCTAAGGATGGGTCGCCGAAAGAAAAGGAAAGGCGGTCAAGGCCCCTTCCTGGGTAGGAGGGGTTACAGCCCCCTCCTGGGGAATTTCCCGGGGCCAGGACGTCTGCGACGGCAGATGTGGTAAGTTGTGTGGGGTTTGGGGGGGGTCTACGCTACCTTCTAGATACCTCACACGAGTCCTCGTACGACCTCTAAGTGGCGTCGAGTTTTATTGGGGCCCCCGTCAAGTCAAGGGAAATTGGTAATTGCACTTGAGGTACGCCTCTGGGCCGCCCCTCACAAGTGAGGGCGATATTTCTGGGTTAGGGATCTTGACACCGGTTACGACCTTGCCGTTGGCCCTTAAACGTTAGGATGTACAATTTCAAAATTTCAAGTAAATGTTTTGTAGGGTGTTAGTTCGGCTAGGAGAACCTTTGTATTAGAGAATCTGTTAAGGTTAGCCAAACATCGCAATGTGGTAATGAAATTGTACATAAGATGAAACTGTTTATTTAATGTTTTAATTTTGTTTCATATTTTAATAAATACGGCCGGGAGGGTCACTCCCTCCCGTCTTCCAAAAACTTCAGAACTGTTTCCGGTTTCCCATCCTTGGGGATTGTGTTGAGAGGGGGTGGCGGGTATCTCAGCCATATGGAAAGGGGCGACCACTCGGTCCCCCCGAACGTATGGCGGAGTACCACGATCCCCCCGGGAAGCCATCTTGGGCGGGAGGCAAGTCTCGGCTGGTATGCCCGAAGCGGCGTAGCCGGGGCGCGCCTTTTCCCGCCCTAGAGTGGGTTGGCCTAGACACTGACGCGGCTGGCCACGCCCTTGGGGCAGGCAGGGGCGGGTTTACGCCCGCCCTGAAGACGGATAAAAGGAGAAGCAAGATCAGAAGGCATCCTCTTGTTCCTGTGCTCTGAAGCTGCACCTCCTCGCTGCACGTGAGCTCGAGACGGAACGAAGAGCCAATTTTGACCCACCCACCAGCCCCTGAGGACAGCAAGTGGTTTTTGAATAAAATTGATGGATAACTCTGATTTTCGTTTACAGGTTGTGGTATTATCGTGATGATTTTGAGTATGTAATAAAGAATGGTCGATTTGTGTTACGTTTCGCAAATAAAGAAATTCTGCTTTAGTGTTCATGGGTAAGCATGCTTTTAATAAAATTGTAGTTGCTACTGTCTTTTTTAGTTTAGTCATTTAGTTAGCATTGTTGTATTTATTTTGGTCGGGCGGTAAGGTCATGATCGGTGAGCACTAATTGGAAGATCCCTATGAGTGGGCGTCACCCAGCACGGATGGGAGCGCTCGGGGGAGGTGGCCATTGGCCCCTCAACGGGGAGGCGGTCCCTTCTAAGGATGGGTCGCCGAAAGAAAAGGAAAGGCGGTCAAGGCCCCTTCCTGGGTAGGAGGGGTTACAGCCCCCTCCTGGGGAATTTCCCGGGGCCAGGACGTCTGCGACGGCAGATGTGGTAAGTTGTGTGGGGTTTGGGGGGGGTCTACGCTACCTTCTAGATACCTCACACGAGTCCTCGTACGACCTCTAAGTGGCGTCGAGTTTTATTGGGGCCCCCGTCAAGTCAAGGGAAATTGGTAATTGCACTTGAGGTACGCCTCTGGGCCGCCCCTCACAAGTGAGGGCGATATTTCTGGGTTAGGGATCTTGACACCGGTTACGACCTTGCCGTTGGCCCTTAAACTTTAGGATGTACAATTTCAAAATTTCAAGTAAATGTTTTGTAGGGTGTTAGTTCGGCTAGGAGAACCTTTGTATTAGAGAATCTGTTAAGGTTAGCCAAACATCGCAATGTGGTAATGAAATTGTACATAATATGAAACTGCTTATTTAATGTTTTAATTTTGTTTCATATTTTAATAAATACGGCCGGGAGGGTCACTCCCTCCCGTCTTCCAAAAACTTCAGAACTGTTTCCGGTTTCCCATCCTTGGGGATTGTGTTGAGAGGGGGTGGCGGGTATCTCAGCCATATTGACATAGCATATCTTTCTAAGCATTGCATTAGAAAGAAAGGCAATAAGTAACTTTGTGTTAACTGGCTCGCAGTGGGATGGATAGTGAGTAGGCCACACATGTGTTTTGCAATTCTAAATACAAACTGCAGGGTTGAACAGGGACTGCATAGTGAGCACTGGGCCAGTATGCATCCAAGGATATTGTAGACTGACGAGTATTCCCCCCCCCTCTGCGCACCAATTTCTGCTTACGTGATTGACCCTGAGACACCTTAGCTGGCATTCCCACTCCCCTCACAGCTTGAACAGCCCTTCAGTTTAAGGTCACAGGCTCTTAAAATAAGGTTTTTATTGGATGTTGCATCTATGTTTTGATTGGTTCCCAGGGCCAGGGCCAGGGTGTGTAGTGGACCTAGTATTTAGGATTTCAGTTCTGATTGACTGGTAGGTCTAAGACTGTGATTGGTTCCTAGGGTTAGGGATCCCATTGGTCATATGTTTTAGGGATAAGGTTCTGATTGGCAGGACTAGGGTCCCCATTGGCCTAAGGGCACCTGAACACTACGGTTATTTAACATTAGAACTCAGAGCATCCATCTCAGGCATCTAGGGAAAGGGTGACGGTTAAGGGTGTTTCTGTTTTTGACAGTTCTGGCTGGGTCAGGCCTAGATCGGCGAAAACCACTTTCCAAGAAAGAGCTACAAACACAGCCATTCACCCAAACACCACTCTCTACAAACATGCATTGTCAATCCATTCTCCAATCACTCACCAAGCTCTGCCCAGTACTAGCATACACTCCCACATACCCTTATATCTCTACACCCACAAATGTTTAAACAATCCCTTACTCTTACTACATCCAAACCAAATAAATGTTTTACTTACTTAACAATAAAACGAGAAGCAGAAATCTCCTCAAGAAGTAGCCTTTTCGCTGCGACCACTTGCGTACGCCCGTAACCTCCTGCATTAGAAAATAGCGCTGGGGTCGCCAAATCTCGCTCGCATTTGTGGAGCCTCATGGTAAGAAATTCCACCATGTTGCGAGTGGGGAAATGTGACTGGAGCTCCGTGTTACAAGAGTAATTTGGAGGCACCAGATTCCACCATTTGCGCAGGCAAACCCACCCCAAATCAGAACGCTTTGATTTCTTAGAAAGCCCAAAGGACATGAAAACATCAAAACTCTTTAATTGCCCCAAGGCTGTTGACCAAAGGTTGACATGGAGCCACCTCAAAGTGAATGCCTCCAAAACTGCTATATGCACTGCTGTGACTGGAAAACCTACAACCCTCTCTGTGCCTGGCCTGATGATCTAGCACCACCTCCAAAAATATCTAAAAAGGTAAAAAGAACTTGAAATTACCATGGATGCCAACCTGCTAATACATCCAAAACTGGATAAAGTAGCCAAAGCAAGTTTTCTCACAATAAAAACGCTGTTTGCCACAGAAGGTTCAAGCTACCATCTCTCTTGGCCTATCAAAACTGGACTATGTTAATGGTTGTAATCATGGCTCAACTTTGTGAACCATGAGAAAACTACAAAGAATTCAGAATGCTGTCTCTAGACTCTTCATACATGTAAAACCACACCCACCAATCTGCCCTGCCTTGTGGGCACTCTAATGGTTACCAGTTGCCAGAAGATCCTACTTCATGCTGCTTTATCAGACTCAAAGCAATACATGGGAAAGGAAAAGAAGAATATCAACCAAAACATGCAAAAAAAGGAACATACACTCAAGAGTGGCTCCCATCTCATAATTCCAAGAAAAAAAAACATGGGTGGGGCATCTTTCTCTGTTCAAGCAGCCAAACTATGGAATTCCCCACCCACAAACAGCATATCCACAGACAACCCTATCCACTTCAAAAGACTATTCAAGAGCTGGCTCTTCCCCACATGACAACTATACTCACATCTCAAGGCTGTAACAGTATACTTAGACATGACAAACTATACTTCTAACAGTATGGAAAGGAGGAGTTGTTAAACAGGTATACATCATTGTACTTTGAACTATGCCTCTTGATATAGGCAGATACATTTACATAAGGGCAAAATTATATATTACACAACAAGGTACTGTGGCGTTCTAATCTAGGATCCTGATCGATACTGTGACCTTATGCCCCTATTCGGCTATAAATCCATTTATTCCCTATATTGGCATAACCGTTCGAGTGCAATATTCAGTAACTCATCTCTGGCCTCACACGAACAGAGCCACATTCCAGAATAGCTTTCTCTGCCACTTCCTTTGCAACCAATTAGTGCAATGACAGAGCAGAAGTCACTATCTGAGATTCATAGATTAACACTCTGAGTTCTTCAACAAGATAAAAACTCAGCAAACCTGGAAATCCCCGCTTGCTGTGTTTTGATTAGTAATAGAACTCTAATGAGCACTGATAGACGATCACTTCCTAGTGACATCTTATTGACGTCTTATGTCCAGCAAACTTACGTCAAACAAGGCACCTTTCAGGTATAAATACTACCAACGTGGCCTTAAGCAAGTCCCCTGTTGCCCGTCGCCTGAAGCTGCTGTTATGCTGAAGATATCATAGCTGCTATTTATTTATTTATTTATTTAAAACACTTATAAAGCGCAGCTGTCACCTGGCAGGTATCCTGGTGCTGAAAGCTTACTCCTGAGTTAGAAGCAATGGGAAATTGATTATGGTGGGGTGGATGTGGCGGGGGAAACTAGGGGAAGAGCCATGTTTTTATTCGTTTCCTGAAAGGTAGGAGCTGTGGAATTTGATGAATGTCGGCAGGCAGACTGTTCCAAAGCTTGGCAGCAGCTACTCTGAAAGACCTTCCCCCGATCCTGACCTTCTTAAATCTGGGTACCGTCACAAGGCAGGCAGTAGCGGATCGTAGAGTTCTGGTTGGGATATACCAAGAAAACATTTGTTGTAGGGGTCTTGGGCCTGATACGTGTAATGCCTTGAAGACCAAGCAGAGAGTCTTGAAGGCTATTCGTTGCTTCAAGGGGAGCCAATGTAGCTCGGCTAAAGCAGCTGTGGCCGAGGATCTCCTGGTCCAACCAAGGGCCAATTTGGCTGCTGCCGACTGGACTCTTTGGAGTCTGTCCAGAAGTACCGTAGGAGATTCGAGCAAGAGGGTATTGCAATAGTCAAGGCGACTAAGAATAGTACACCTGACTATCAATGCTCGGGCCTGGGCTGGTAGTAGTGGCAGGATTTTACGCAATGAGCGCATAAGGGCCGAGCAGGTAGCGACTGTTTTGGTTACCTGCGTTTCCATGCTAAGGTTGTTATTTAGCATGACACCCAGGTTGAGGACACTGGCGACTGGTTGAGGTTTATCTGGGTTTTCCGGGGGCCAGAACTCCACAGGCAAAAAACGAGGGATTCGGCTCCCGGGACAGAACAAAACCTCGGTTTTAGAGGAATTGAATTGGAGGGAATTGCGGTGTAACCAGCCTGCAGTGTCGCTACTGCTATCGCTGCTAACTAGCGAACGATGGTGTGGTGAACTTAGGAGCTGAACAGCCGTCCCCCTGCAAGAGCCCAGCAGATGCAAGCTGCCCGCGGATGCTGTCCCCCCTCCTTCTCCTCCTCGACGCGCTGAAGAAGAGACGCTGCCTTTCTCCTGCCGAGAAATCCAGCTCCAGCGTTTCTTGTCTACCCTTGCGGGTGACTGGGATATCGAGCCCTGAGGGAGATACCAGACCTCCATCATTCTATTCCAGAGGTATGGTGTTGACTAAAACCCTTGAGAGAGAATTCTTGAAGCAAACCTTGGCAAAACCAACTTAACTTAAAGCTACTTACTTACTCCCCTCCCAAGTATTAGGCTTAGGTCAGGTACACTGGGGTAGGCGTAGTTAGAAGCACCAGTTGAGTATTTTAGCCTAATGTATATATGAATGTATATATGTTTTATTACTTTTAAACCATTGTATGGCTAAGAAACCATATCAATGCTTTTACAGTATTATTTCGCAATACTTATCTTACTGTACATACTTTTTATAATAACAAGTCTTGCAATTGTGGCAATTCATTTCTCTTGTACGAGAAGAAAGACTGTTCAATAAATGTTAACCTTTTATTAACAAACGCCCGTCTCTCTATTCTCTACATATTGTGAAAGTAAACTGCACCAACCTGACTGAGTAAAATAACTGTCTATTGTTTCGCACGACCCTAGAGATTGACTCTTGATCTGAGGAGCAAAGTTGTCATGTTGCACAGTTGTTGGAAAACTGAATCCCTTCTTGTCTGTACCAGGGAAGCTGATCACTTCCTATTTCAGTCAAGAAAGTTTCCAGTGACCTCTGAGCTAGTTGGTAACAAACCCAATTAAGTTTAGCATAGTCAGTGGAGGCCTGGAAGATCCGCACTTCTACGTCGATACTACTGTTTATGTTATTCCAATGCGCAGGGCCTATTGGGAAAATAGGAACTACGCTACATGGCGCCCAACGTTTGGTAAGGCAATAAACTAACGCAAGACGTTAGAGTAACTCAGTCGTGCATATTTCACACAGACCCCTTTCTCCCGTAAATACTCCAATAGACGTCTGGAGTGGGTGAAAGGTTAAAATCCGCCCGAACTCAGTAGGAAGAGATTCCTATGTAAAGCTCTGGTTTATTCAACGTTGAAGGATACAGTGTTCCAAAATATTGTGCACCTAACCTTTGTCTCCTTGGAGATCTACTCTGCAAAACCTGCATTTATACAATGCCAGGAGAAAACGGAACCACTGGGGCCGCAGCAGATGCGACTCAGCAGGGTCCCGAAGACACAGACCCGGATGCAATTATCATCCCGGTCCACTTAAGAAAGTCTATAACGTTAAAACTTATAGAGAACGGACTGACACCACAAGGTGGTACAGTAATTTTCGTGATAGAGGCACACGAATATCGGCAGACAGAGGTATTCTATTCATGGATAAACTTTCCAGCGGCAAACGCTAGAACAAAAGAGTTTCACTATTACAAAATAGAGAAACCTCCGGAAGAGTACGCTCCTTTCGAGGAGACTGAAATCCCACTAAAATTCCAAGAGCACCTGCTCTGGTTTAATGGCGCCCTAAAACATAATGATCATATTACCAGGCTCGGTCCACTAGGTAGACCAGGAGCAACGTGGCCGGTTCTAGCCAGCTACACACCACATCCGGACATTGGAAAAATGTCAAGGGAAGACCTCTTAGTTAACATAAGAGAATTAACAAAGGCTTATAGAGAGTTAGTAAAATTATTTATTAAAAATAATTCAAACACTCCTAAAAAGAGCTGGGATGGACATAAACAATCCACTCCCAAGGAAAAAGTTTTCCAGTCCAGAGGAAGGTCTCCTCGACGGAGGGAAAGAACTCCGACTCGAGAACACCAGTCTCCCCAGAGGGAGCCCTCTGAGAAAAGATATAACCTTAGAAATAGGGATAATTTGAAAAAACCTGATAGATATCAAAGTATTGATACACGTCCCTCTCGATCTTTTTCGCAGAAATCGGAAAGAAGAGGACGGTCAGACCCAGGAGAGCACACCAAGTCCAAAGACAAGGAACCTGCTCAGAGTAAAAAATCTCAATTTCCAAAAAAGAAGGTAGCCAGTATTAGAGTAATCAACCATGCCTAGAATACTGAGGACACAGTTGAAAAACGGGGAGTGGGCATTGACAATGTTGGACAGTGCAGCAGAAATCAGTATAGCCCGCAAGATCC
This sequence comes from Lissotriton vulgaris, assembly GCF_964263255.1. Lineage (NCBI taxonomy): Eukaryota > Metazoa > Chordata > Amphibia > Caudata > Salamandridae > Lissotriton > Lissotriton vulgaris. The sequence continues at coordinate 1,119,917,986 of NC_141691.1, read as the reverse complement.
TGATGAGTCATCTGGAGACAGTGGACACGAATGAATACATTCAGGTTGAAACTGCCGACACCAGACTTAGCAAGCCCCATAAGATATACGAAATAACATTGCGTATAGAGGGTGATAAGACTAGGAAAATAAGAGGTCTATTTTGGGATAAGCTCTCAAAAGGCTATGATATTCTGTTAGCTGAAAAAGATTGGCCCCCAGAGTTTGTCAGGGAGTGCCCTCGTGGCGAAGAAGTGATTATGCCTGCCTTCTCGAATCACATTCCGATTCACAAAAAATATACATATGCAAGGAAATGGGCAGTAGCCCAAGCACCGGCATTATATAAAAATCATGTAGGATGGGATGAGGACTCACCTCCTCACAAAATCCAATTAAAAAGTGAACCAACTGCCCAACGGCAGTATCCCATTAAGCAAGAAGCTAAAAAACAAGTCAGGGAGATCTTAGATCAACTTGAATACCAGGGGGTGATTGAAACATGCACCTCTCAAATGAACAATCCTTTGTTTCCTGTCTCCAAGCCAGACAATTCATATCGTCTAGTTTTGGACTACAGACACCTTAATGCATGTTGTAAAACATTTGCAGTACAAAACTCGCATAGTGCAGCCCTAATGAATAACATAGTTAGGAAAAAATATAAAACGACATTAGACATATCTAATGGTTTCTTTTGTCAAAACATTGCACCAGAAAGCAGATACTTGACCGCTTTCTCAGCATTTGGGTCACAGAAAAAATTCTGTCGACTCCCACAGGAGTTCAAGAACAGCCCAGGACTATTCTCAGCTAGGGTAACAGAGTTACTACAAATATATGATGATGAGGCATTATCTTATGTAGATGATATCTATCTCACAGACGACGACTTGGATACTCACTTGAAAAGAGTGAACACCATTATACTTGGGTTCGCAGCAGAGGGTTACAAATTCAACTTTAAAAAGTCTCGAATTGCCCATCTGACAGTACTATTTTTAGGGTACGAATTATCAAGTGAAGGAAAAAGCCTAGCGGACAACTTCTTAGAGAAGTGCGCTGTACTCCAAGCTCCAAGAACGCTGAAGAATTTACAATCCATACTAGGTTTTCTGAATTTCGGAAGAACTTACATTCTAAATTACGCGGAGAGGGTTAAACCTCTCTACAAACTAATTAAACCTGATTTTAAACAAATCAATTGGACTCAAAAACACACAGAAATTTTGAGATCACTGCAAACAGACATGTTAGCTAAAACTTAATTAGATACACGTGACAATACACGCAGTCTTGTAATCCGAGTCATCCCAGGAAGATGCAGATTCACGTACCTGACCTCTAATGAGGGAGAAAAGGTACCAATTTCAATTAAATCTCACTTGTACACACAAGTAGAAAAAACATTCAGTCTCACAGAAAGAACTGTGAAAGCAGTGCAAATCGCATTAGCAAATGAAAGAGAACTAGCACACGGCAAAAGGATTAATATCCTCACAGCGGAATCCGCCTTCGAGGCGCTATTCAGCCCAGTAAACCTGCCTACAGTGTCACTGGATCCGAAATGGATACAGTATGTAGATTCTCTAGGTGCGGAAGATGTGAAATACTAGAAGAATATCCTCTGCCAATCGAACTTCTGCCTCTCCCACAATACGCCTGTATAATCTATACAGATAGATTTGTACAGCATTTCAACGTAGAGAGCAAATCCTATGATGCAGCCTGTGCGATTGTTAAAGGTCGTTGGCTGTGCAGTAAATTCAGACCGAAAGTAACAAAAACTGAATCATTGAGAAACTGTTCGGCTCAGAGAGCTGAAATCAGATGTTTGAAGATGGCGCTCAAAAATGCAGAACGTGAACTCCCCACACTTATCGTGTGCGATTCTCAATTATGCGTCAACTCCTACAATAATAAACTGCAGAGGTGGATTGAAAACGACTACAAAGATGACACAGGTGCCACAATAAAGCATAAATTGCTCTGGAAACAGGTAGCTCTTTTACATAAAGAACTACAAAAGACTCACGTGATTCACGCACAGAGTCTTCAACGTGATGGCGTTCACGTTGCAGGGAATTCATTGGCTAATACAGCCACAGTGGAAGCAACTAAACCGGCTTCCGTAGCCACAAAAAAGCGTACAGAAAAATACATAGATGGGGAAACTATGCTGGCAGTAAAAACGACCGTAAAAGGCGACTGTGCAGCACTACCCGTGAACTATCCACTCAATTATGCATACATAATCGATGCAAACTCCGTTCCTTTTGCTCAAATTCCTGGAGTGGGGGATAGGGTAATTCCAAACACAAACAGGAGAATATTTTTAATAGCAGACGCACACATGGGTTTGGGTCCTAGGCACAGAGAGATCAAGGAATCCCTGACTGAATTACAATCAGTATATTGGTGGCCGGGAATGAGTGTAAAACACCAAATATATGCAAACAACTGTAAAAACTGCAACAGGGATCGCAGTAGTGAACCTTGCTACCGGCTACCAATCAGAAACAGCGTAACGCTGCCTACACCCCATCCTGCGTACTATTAATCGTTAAGGCTAAACACACTTAAAAAATGTGGCCTCCAGCGCTCGGCTGACGCTAGAACGCTTATAAAAGATCTGCGAGTCTTTATCGGCACATACGCAATTACCACGTTCCATTCTGACCAGGGTCCTGCTTTTAGCTCTCGAGCTAATAAGGAGGCCATGGCCAGCATGGGAATTGGGTTGCGGTATTCTTGTCCGTCGCACCCCGAAGGGAATAGTGTGGTAGAAAGAAAAAAACGGGACATAAAGCGATCTATAACAGCGAAGGTATTAGGTTCAGGCGCTGGGTGGGTCAAACATTTAATAAGTGTCCAGTCCAGTCTTTACAATTTGCCAAGAAAATCTCTAAAAGGTTTCAGCCCATACAAACTATTGTTCGGAATTAGAATGACAATTCAGGACTTAGATAGTCAGGTATCAGTGGTACAAGATAAGAAAACAGACTTTGACATCAAAGATCGTTTGGCTGTTTTACAGGAACTGAATGAAACAAGAAAATCCTTAAGCAACATAAAGTTAAAGCAACAGCCAGATACCACTGACGAGGCACCACAAGCAACAGCCCCAGCAAGGCCTGTCTGGATTCCAAAGATTGGGGATCTAGTCAGAGAAAAAATCGCGGCGAAGAAGGAATTTGGGCCTTCTTACAGAAAAGCAGTACCTGTCTTGGCAGTCACCGGAACAAGATCAGTAGTACTACCGCCCCTTGCTGGTAAAAAGGAGAACAGAGTCGTATCTATCGACCTGGTAAAACCACAACCATGTGGCCTATAATCAACAGTAGGCCCAGTGGACTCCCAAGAAACAACAGAATACCCAAACTTGCAACAATCCAAGAGGTTCAAACTGAAAGACTAATCACATTCGATCAGCCTGCAGTACACAGAGAAGGACTATGCAATAATGCCATGGAACACGTGCCTCTTGAGACACAGATTGAAACAGTTCGTCAAGAAACACCAGTCTACAATAATGTGGCATCAGAAAGTGCTACCGAAAGACAGATTGAAAGAACAATCCCAACAATTGACAGAACTGCCTCTGGTTATTTCATCAACTTCGACAACTTCTCTGAAGATCAAAACGACCCCGAAGTGATGCCAGAAAATAAAAAGACTTTTAAAGAAAAAGCAACGGCACTCTTTCATCAACTGAAGGAAATCTACCTTATTTCCCCTTGGTTAGAGTTCTGGTTCGGTCTAGGTGTATTTTTCCTCCTGCTTTGGCTCATCATGGTACTTTGTTTGGGAAAATTCATTGAGGGAAAATATAGTACAATGGACACAGCAAGTCAGAACATCAACCTAGTCCTGAAACCACACAGATCATCCCACATGAAGAAAAGAGAACTGTCAACAGTAAATGTCACAGCCATTCCAATACCTGGTGGGGTAGTATGGGAGAAAACTGACTATGAGATCTATGGTCCGGTCGAGATCCTGAAGTATCCTCATCAACTGAAGGTTTCCTTAAGTGACTTTGTAAAAGCTAGTACATTCTCCGATGATTAGGACTTTAACAGTATTAATGACATGATGTCTGGTTTAGTAATGTCAGCTAGATTCACAGAACATGATTATTCACAAGGTTCGTCTAGTTATGAGCAAACATTCTGCTACACACATTATGGCGATCATTATTTGCATAAATCTGCACAGCCTAGAAATGTTTTTAAGTATAATCAATGGGAACATTGTTCTACACCACCTAAAAGCAGTTCTAAAGCATTTTTTGAGAAATTCAAATACTTCTCAGGGTTTAACACCAGTGATGCAGAAACGTTTTATTACAAACTGTTAGATAAAACAGGAATGAAAACAATGCTGACAAATTCTAAATTGATATATTCAGAAGCATTTTATGACAAAATGATGACATTTGGTTTTGATTATTGGAAAAATAACATTGAAACAAAAACCATTTGGGGTACAAAAGATTGGCAGGTACAAGGCCTTGAAGCACTATTCAGAACCTACATGATACCAGAACAAATGATGTTTTTAAATGATACAATACACCAAACATCCTGTCTTGGCCTAGCTAGGATCAAAGACCTTAACAAACCGTCTATTCCAAAGCCAATACCTGAGAATACAACAACAGATATTGAGACAGACGTATCACAAATTTTACATTTTAACAGAACACATCCTGATTGGAAAAAGTGGTTAATCTGGCCTACTGACACAAACAACTGTCAAGATAGATTCCTGAACAAAACACAGGGGTTAAAAATGACCAGACAAGACCCTAGATACTCCCAGAGACAACATCCAGGGATAGTAACAACATACAGAGTAGGGAAATTCTGCCTTGAATGGCTAGGAACATCCACACTGGCTGAAATTAAGCAACACTTGTCTTTACTAAAAGATGGTGCTGATTTGCGCGATTTCATTCTTGGACCACGCAAACAGCGTCAAAAACGTTTCATGGTGGCCAGCATCTATGCTGCGTACAACGAGGCTTGGAAAGTCACACAAATTGAAACAGCAGAAAAAATACGAGAAATTGATTGTATTAATTTGGAAAAATAACTTTCTGTAGTGGACAATGGGTTAATGACTTTGTCCTCCAGAATATATTCGTTGGACAATATTGTATCTTCTGCCTTTGATATAATAGACAGAGATTTGCTAATGTTTCAGCATGGCCAATCTCAATTATGTTCTATTGTACAATTAGGCTGGACGCTGCAAAATCTTCGTTCAGGCTATGTGCCTTGGCGTTTAATCAACACAACATCATTATTTTCCATTTTTAACCTTACTGATAAACAAATCAGTTTGGCACAGAAAGGAGCAGACTATACAATCCTGAGCATCGAAAAACTTGAGAGATTACCATTGACAATATCAGAAAGTCCTGTCATTGAATGGATAATACACGGGATTATCACAATTCCGATAACAACTTTCCGATTTAAAAAGTGCCTTGAATACATACCTACTGGCCAGTATGAACGATTGGGTAAAGGATATGTAAAATCAGAATGGAAATTACCATACACACATTCATGCTACAGTGACAGCGACAAAAATGTATTTCTTAGTGGTGAAAATTGTAAACATTCACTAAGCGGTATACTTTTGTGCCAGGGTATTAATTTACCTGTGAAGGTAATTCTAACAACCTTTCATGCCACCAGCTAGTCACACCTGCAACTCAGATAGAGCCCTTCTTTATGCAACTAGCGAATGGGAGTTACATTCTTAGAATGGATCACAGATGTTGTGGCCTTGTTCCAGGGAAAAGTTATCTAGTAAGCGTAACATCCATGGTCAAATGCTGTATGCAAGCATTGTTCCCGAGCGGGCCTGTAGACACAGAGACTCCCATCTGGCCTCGTCTGAATCTCTATTCTATACGAATTGATACTTTAAGCAAAATGAAGTCTGTGCTTTTACAGACAACAGTGCCCATAACGTCATCAAAAGAGACGCATGATCTTCTAGTTGCAAGGACAGCTACGGAGGTTCATGAACTTTTATCAACAAATTGCCCCGTGCATTTCGTAGAAATGCTTAACCTACTCCTTAACATGTCTAGTGCCACAGGCATCCCAGGCATATTTAAGACGATTTTTACGGGACTGCTAACACCATTTCAAGCAATTCTGGGAATCGTTCCAAATTTTGTCCACTCTGTTTTTGACAGCATACCCCTATTTTTGGGACTTGTAGCAGGGATTTTATTTTTGACCCTCCTGCTTCATTATGGAAAGCCAAATCTCAGACATAGCTCCTATGGGAATGGAAGAGACAATCCTAGCAATGCACTACCGGGACAGAATAACTAGAGTCCATGGATTGGCCAGGCTGAGAGATCTAAACATGACCTGATTCCTTTCATTCAGACCTATATGGCAATCCTGTATCTTACCGGTACTAAGATGTATGCTATGCGGAGATGAGTGCGTGTTGGACATCTGTCTTTCACTTCCATCAGCAGTACCAATGGACGTCGATACTTTGCTCAGTCTGATAACGGCTCACGCATTGTGTTGTCCCCAGCGGCTACCAATCCTGATGACGGCATTCGTTGAGACTCCTGTGCTACGACTAGGTGGTAACAGTGGAGCGAGTAACAAAAGCAGCATCACCCAGGTACGACCTTCTGTGAGCATTGCTGATCCCGACTATGATGACAGCAATCATTCTCACACCTGCCAAGCTACAGCACTATCGAATTTGGTCGAACTGTCACCTGATTTTGTAGACCAATTCTTTGAGAGCCTGTCTGATATGATGTTCTCACCCGAACAGAAACAATAACTTTGGAGAAGCTTTCCGACACACAGCTTTCCCATGAACTCTGAATTCGGCCTTCAGTTTTGAACAACAAAAACTGCTAAAAGCGTTGGAACTCTATTTTTCCCCGTTCAAGCAATAATTCTTTTGAATTGAACACATTTTTAATATTCACCCTTTTTTGGCACGAAAAATTCTTTGCTTAAAGTAAAAACTATTCATAGAGAACAGAAGCTTCAAACTTCTATTTCTACATACATCTAGAGACATAATAACTTTACACCAGCCTCTAGCACATGTTATTGCAACGCATTTATATGTGATGAAATTATCTCGCCCTTCTTCTGTTTCAGAGATATTTCATGTGTAATTCTTTTTGCATAATCGTTCATTGATTTCATATGCAATAATTTTTGAATGATTTCTATGCTTCAAAAACGTACAGTACCTAAATTTTCACGTATTACAATATACGCCTATTTCAAATGCATTTATGTATTTTGGGGTGGGCAATGTTACACATGCATCTTATTGCTCTAGTTTTAGTAATTTGATGGACATGAATTCGTGGAGTGGGTGTGGCGTTCTAATCTAGGATCCTGATTGATACTATGACCTTATGCCCCTATTCGGCTATAAATCCATTTATTCCCTATATTGGCATAACCGTTCGAGTGCAATATTCAGTAACTCATCTCTGGCCTCACACGAACAGAGCCACATTCCAGAATAGCTTTCTCTGCCACTTCCTTTGCAACCAATTAGTGCAATGACAGAGCAGAAGTCACTATCTGAGATTCCTAGATTAACACTCTGAGTTCTTCAACAAGATAAAAACTCAGCAAACCTGGAAATCCCCGCTTGCTGTGTTTTGATTAGTAATAGAACTCTAATGAGCACTGATAGACGATCACTTCCTAGTGACATCTTATTGACGTCTTATGTCCAGCAAACTTACATCAAACAAGGCACCTTTCAGGTATAAATACTACCAACGTGGCCTTAAGCGAGTCCCCTGTTGCCCGTCGCCTGAAGCTGCTGTGATGCTGAAGATATCATAGCTGCTATCGCTACTGCTATCGCTGCTAACTAGCGAACGATGGTGTGGTGAACTTAGGAGCTGAACAGCCATCCCCCTGCAAGAGCCCAGCAGATGCAAGCTGCCCGCGGACGCTGTCCCCCCTCCTTCTCCTCCTCGACGCGCTGAAGAAGAGACGCTGCCTTTCTCCTGCCGAGAAATCTAGCTCCAGCGTTTCTGGTCTACCCTTGCGGGTGACTGGGATATCGAGCCCTGAGGGAGATACCAGACCTCCATCATTCTATTCCAGAGGTATGGTGTTGACTAAAACCCTTGAGAGAGAATTCTTGAAGCAAACCTTGGCAAAACCAACTTAACTTAAAGCTACTTACTTACTCCCCTCCCAAGTATTAGGCTTAGGTCAGGTACACTGGGGTAGGCGTAGTTAGAAGCACCAGTTGAGTATTTTAGCCTAATGTATATATGAATGTATATATGTTTTATTACTTTTAAACCATTGTATGGCTAAGAAACCATATCAATGCTTTTACAGTATTATTTCGCAATACTTATCTTACTGTAAGTACTTTTTATAATAACAAGTCTTGCAATTGTGGCAATTCATTTCTCTTGTACGAGAAGAAAGACTGTTCAATAAATGTTAACCTTTTATTGACAAACGCCCGTCTCTCTATTCTCTACATATTGTGAAAGTAAACTGCACCAACCTGACTGAGTAAAATAACTCTCTATTGTTTCACACGACCCTAGAGATTGACTCTTGATCTGAGGAGCAAAGTTGTCATGTTGCACGGTTGTTGGAAAACTGAATCCCTTCTTGTCTGTACCAGGGAAGCTGATCACTTCCTATTTCAGTCAAGAAAGTTTCCAGTGACCTCTGAGCTAGTTGGTAACAAACCCAATTAAGTTTAGCATAGTCAGTGGAGGCCTGGAAGATCCGCACTTCTACGTCGATACTACTGTTTATGTTATTCCAATGCGCAGGGCCTATTGGGAAAATATGAACTATGCTACAGTACATATGTATATTATACTATGTCAAAATTGATGTTTCTATGTACGTATAAGTGCCTATATAGAGGATTATACATGCTACTTAAAACTACGATAAGTTGCATGTGTATATTTATGTACATTTAAGTTATTTACAGTTATTTGAAATCATACAAAATGTACCATAAGATAAATGTGAACAGCAGACAATGTACATATTGCTGCTTCACTGTACATATGGATATTTATATAGAGAGTTTTAATCAAGCAAACAAAACTTTACCAAGAATCATGTGTATATATTTGTATGTATACATTATTTACATTTTGCTATCTAAGAAAAACCTTCTGTCCTTCCCATCCACCCTGCCTCTGACTCATCCCTAACCTTTCTGACTACTATGAAATCCCAAACAACCTTCTCAAACTTTCACCCCTCCTTTTTAGCCATGTAACCGAACTAACCAGCACAAATGGCCCCTACTCAGAAAAACAAATTACTACTTCCCCTTTTCAAAACCATTCCTTTCATTCTATCCCTTCTCCAAACTCCCGTTTTCAAATCCATCCCTAAGAGTCTATCACTACTCCAAACTCTAATAAACACACAAGAAATTAAGAGCACAATCCTAACACAACTAATGCACATGAACAAACAAAAAGAATGTACTTATCTACTAAACGTGGGTTCTGGAGTAGTATGCTGCTCGCCGAAAAAGTACTTCAATGCCTCATTAGGAGTTGTAAGCATATATAAATACATTTACAATTACATTTGCAATACATTCCGATATTTACATAGAAATCTTTTTCACTGCATTTCTAATGAAGCCATTTTGCAATCTGTAGACATCTCCTTGTTTTAAAATCATGGAAGTTCAGATCATACACCAAGAGACGCAGGCAATGTTGCCTCTTTCCAAAAAAAAGACGTGTGTGCTTTGATAGTGGCTGCTTTATGAACACTGCTGCTTTGCAATAAAATTCTCCTCATTCAAGCAGTAGACAACAACTTGATGTAGCTGCAGCAGTAATCTGGGGCAACTCATAGCATGTTCAAAGCTACCTGACAAACTACAAGGGAAACTAAGGAAACATTTTGGGGCCTATTCCTGGATCTGGAAGAAGAGGAGTTGTCAAACTGTGTTCAATTTAACACCTCTTTTTGCAAGGTTGGTCCAATAGGTTGCTCTACCTCTTTAGCAGTGTCACTTGCACCATCCTAGCAGAGCTCCTTACAGAAATTCAAGTTAAACAATTGCCCTAAATATACTGATGTATCCTACCGACAAGTAGAACCAGATTCCAATGGTTTAGGTTTTGATGATCTCTCTTCCTAGGATCCCAGCTCTCAATTTTTTTTTTTGATCAAATATGTTTTTATTGAGTTCCACAAAGCAACAACATACAGCAGGAGAAGACAAAAAGAAAAGGGCAATGCTGGTAAGACTACAATGCAAGTGCTATACGAATGGGCATGACCCCGTAAAGTCCAGCCAGGGCAGTAACTGTTCGTCCATAAGAATCGTATGACAAGAAACAAGCCTAATGCCCAGTGCAAGAACTCTTTTCTACCCCCCCCCCAGAACTGAGCCCCCCCCGCCCGGATCCCCAACTAACCCCCAACCCTCAACAGAACCCTCCCCCCCCCCGGTATGTTCCTAAGCCAGTCTGGTGGAGGCCGAGCGAAGGCCGGGCTAAACTTTACGTTCCGCCCTGGACGTCTCGCCTCGGAAGTCGTCCGCCAGCTTCAAGACCCTAAGGTACTTCGGGCATGTGAGCTCCGTGAATTCCTGACACAGTAAGGAGAGAAGTGGTTGCCAGGTCTCGCGGAAAGCGTCTGAGGTCTGCGTGAGCGAGGCTTGGATCCTTTCCATCCCCATGATGTACCATAACCTGTGTAGCCACCCTGTTCGTGTGGGTTTCCTATGTGTGCAACATAGATGAGAGCAGAAGTGCTGCTCACGATTTGAAGGAATGCACTTCTTTTATGTGGACATCCAAGGTCCTATTAGTTTAAATCCATTCTATTCCAAAAATAAAAGTCCATACGCATTTTTTATATTTCCATTCTTATTTTTTACTTCTTAGTGATTGTTTCACATTATTTTCCAAGTATTGACAATTTTCATACTTAATGCATTTCACATTCAACCCAATGCATTCCGGGTGCAAATGAACCCTTCGTCGGGGGTTTCTAAAGGAAAAAACAAAAGAGCAATTTTTGAGCCCAGAGCTGTGTTTACATACATAAATTTCATTCACATAGTGTCAAAACGTAAACATTGTCACTATTCTTACTGCCTTCGTAATGGTAAATCAAACTCTAACCTTATCAAGTTAGCAGTCTAATAGTTATGCACAATATTTAAGAACAAAAAAACAACTTAAGCGCAACTCGAGTCCAAGAAGTTAGTGTTATACATCATAGTTTATCATGCGGAACGGCAAGCGTTCCGTGTCAGTTACTTACAGAAATGCAATGCGGTAGCCTCGTACATCCTCTCCTCCAATGGCAATCTGGTTACAATCGCCATCAGAGTTCTGTTCTATTTAAGCTACTCCGGTTGGTGGATAATTAATCACGTGGTCGCAACTCGATCGGAAAACCGAGGAGTTCCATTAAATGAACGTGATATCAAAAATATTGAAAATATTGATGGCCAATTATATTACATCACTACGCAATGTGTTCCTAATGTTGTCTTATATCAAAAAATCACCTGCGTGATCTCCATGGGTACATTGCTACATACTGCGTAAATTCTATCTCTATGGTCTGTATGACATTCACTACCCGACAATCTCAATAAAATTGAAAACCGAGTGGAAACCCATTCAGTGTGATAGAAGTTAGAGTGTAAACTAAGTAATCTGGCCGCCATCTTAGAGTGGAGTGCTATGCAGGGGCTGAATGCGAAGATGTCAATAGGCACAACTATATAACTGCTTAGTGACTGTGATACTCGCATGTTAAACCATAATGAATTGTTCGACATATAATCAAAAGGTAAGCAAATGTTATAGCAGAACATCACAAACTCAAATCTCATCAATTATAAAAAACATGTCAGTTCCAGTCTATCATTGAGCCCATCTGGCTGCAGGCTCCCCATTTTTTTGATCCAGAAATACTCAGATCTCAGTCTCATTTTATGTGTGTCCAGGCCTGGACGTGCTTCCACTACTTCCAACACGGTAAACCTTAATTGGGAAATGTTATGACCTGCTTCTGCCCAATGTCCTGCCAATGTTGATTTCAGATTCTTTTGCCTTATATTGCTTTTGTGTTCTGTTATTCGTATTTTAACTTTACGCTCAGTCTGTCCCACGTATAACTTTCCACATGGGCATTTAATGCCATAGATCACTCCTTTTGTGTCACAAGTGCTAGAATGTTTAAGTTGAATCGTTTGACCCGTTCTAGGATGTGTGAAGGATGATCCTGTCATCACATTATTACAATGTGTGCAGTTTTCACATTTGCGCATTCCTTTGTGGGTTAGTTTATTGGATTCATTCTCTTCTTGTTTTAGCAATTCTTTTAAATTCTTTGGTCTATTGTAGGCAAACGTTATTTGATCTGCAAAGAGAGGTTTTAAATCAGGTTCTGAAGTTATAATGGCCCAATGTTTCCTCATGATGTTGGTTATTTGTGAAGCTTGTTTGGAGTATTTTAGGACACACACTGTGAGTTTCTTATCAGTTTTGTCTTTTTTTGTTAGTAAAGACTCTCTTGTCATGGTCATAACTTTGGTTTTAGAATCCTGTAGTAATTTACTTGGGTACCCTCTTAACTCATATTTTTGGATCTGCTTGTCGATGATGTCAGAAACATCCATGGGATCTGATGTGATTCGTTTGTAGCGAATAAATTGAGATAAAGGTAAATGTTCTTTTAAAGCTTGATGGTGGAAGCTTAGGTAGTGTAACCCGCTGTTGCGGTCTGTTTCTTTCACATGGACATTAGTACCAATTTTACCCTGTTTTATCGATACCTTCACATCCAGAAAAGATAGTTGATGTTGATCAATTTCATGTGTGAATTTGATTCTTTCGTGTATTGAATTTAGCCTGCTGATGTTAACCTCCAATTCTTCTCTGTTACCTCGCCACATTATGAATATGTCGTCTATAAAGCGTTTATAGACTAACAATCCTTTCTTCCATTCTGGTTTGTTTAAGATGTGATCGTTCTCAAATTTGGACATAAAAACATTCGCGTAGGACGGTGCCCCAGCAAATCCCATACTGGTTCCACTGCATTGTGCAAAGAATTCTTTATCCCATTCCAGGTAGCTGTGAAATAGAGCAAAATGTAAAATTTCCATGAGGAAAATTTTTTCTGATCCTTCAATATCATTTCTTAGTAAGCACCATTCCATGGCTTCAAGGCCCTCATCATGAGGGATCGAGGTGTATAGTGCCGTGACATCAATTGTGCTTAACCAGATCTCATCATTTTCCGAAATTTTAACTTCCTGTAGTATGTTTAAGAACGCTGTCGTGTCTTTTATGTGGGTGCACCAGTTTTGGACTAGTGGTTGCAGAAACCAGTCTAGATATTGTCCAATCGGTTCTGATAAGGACCCACATGCAGAAACGATGGGCCTGAATGGTGGTCGGGTAAGGTGTTTGTGCACCTTGGGCAACATATAAAACTGTGGTCTTCTTGGATATTTTATATTCAAGAATTGATAGGTTTTGTTGGAAATCCATTTCATTTCAAGTGCTTTATCTAGTATCTCTTTTAATGTGACCGCAAAAACTTCAGTTGGATCCATTTCAAGTTTCAAATAAATGTTTTTATCTTGTAAATGTTGGTTCACACTTTCCTTGTAGAACGATGAGTTCATTACTACCAGGGCTCCCCCCTTGTCTGCTTTCTGGATGGTGATTTCATTCATTTCTTTCAAAGTTTTTAAGGTGTTCCATTCTTTCTTAGAGAAATTGCTCTTATTCCCACTCTTGTAATTGATATTTTTAATTTCTGTGTTAACTGCTCTTTCATAAGTATCAATTGTCTTATGTGATATAGGAGCACAGAATGTACTTTTGACTTTAAATTCTTTCACAGTACTTTCCTCTTTCTCTGTGGGCGGAAGAGTGTTGAAAAAATTCTTTAATCTCAGAGTCCGAAAGAATTTAAACAACGATATTTCAGTTTCTTCTGGGTTAGATTTGTACACTGGGACAAATGTCATTCCTTTGTTCAATAGATTCAATTGAGCCTTAGATAATACAGTATCAGAAATGTTTATGGTAAGTTCTGTTTCTTTTTCTTCGAGCGCAACTCTCGTTCCGCTTCCGACTCCTTTACTTTTTCTTTTTCTTTTTCCCCTCCTGGTTTTACAGGTTCTGTACTTGATGATGTTGTTGGTATGTTGTTGGCTGCTGGACTTATGTCTAAAAAAGATTTGTCTGTTTTGTCTGTTTGAGTTTTCTGTCCCGTAGGTGCACTTTTTTCTATTGGTCTTCTGTTCTGGGTCGTATCTGACTCGGATACAACACTTTCTTGTGAAGAACTGATGGTCGTTGTTGGTTTTTGCCATTTTCTCTGATTGTAGACTTCTGCCCAACTATACACCTCCTCCAACTTGTAGTCCACATAAAAGAAGTGCATTCCTTCAAATCGTGAGCAGCACTTCTGCTCTCATCTATGTTGCATTTTCAGAAAGTGTCCCTAGACAAGACACCAACGAGGGAGTCGCACAAACATATAAAGTGAAGATTATATATGAAATAATAGTGTGCAACTGGTGAACAATTAAATTTCCTATGTGTGCCCCATAGTGATAAGATGTGGTGGGTCGCCGCCCCCATCGCCAGCCCCATCTGCCGTCCCCGCAGCGACTTGAGAGGGAACATGAGTTTATTGGGAAGCCCCAAAACCGCATACGCCGGGAAGCGTGGGATGTCAGTGTCAAAATAAGTGTCAATGTCCTCCAGTACCTCCTCCCAGTACTCTTTAACTGCATCGCATTCCCACAGTATGTGTAGCATGGTCCCAGTGTGTCCGCACCCCCTCCAGCAAGTAGGGTCTTTGCTAGGGTTTCCCTGGTGTAAGCGCTCGGGGGTCAAGTGCCAGTAGTAGGCGATTTTCACCGCCGCCTCCCTGCTGGCCGTGTTTCTCGCAGTGTGATGGGCCCTGTAAAAGATATCCCGCCATTCTTTATCCGACAGTGTGCGCCCCAACTCCCTCTCCCAGCGCTTCTGGCTTGCAGATCTCCCTTCAGGTGGGGGTGGGGACAACAAGAGGTACAATTCGGTAATGGACCCAGAGTCAGATTTTTTGGTCATGAGCCATCTCTCATACGGGGTAAGCGGGCGGCCGACTAGCGGAGCCACCTCAGGGTGTGTCAGCCAGTGGCGGAGTTGGAAATATTGGAAGCGGTGAGGCTTGTCGAGAGCATAGTCAGCCACTACCACGTCCCAGGGAAGGAAGCCTTCTGTGTCAAACAAGTGGCCTGCCGAACGGCACTCGGACGGCCGCCATTGGGGAAACAAACCCGGTGGTAACCCGGGGGGAAAAGCCGGGTTATCCAGCAAAGCTGTCATGGGAGATGGGAAAGTCGTGAGGCCCCTCGGGACAGCGGTGGCATTCCAGACCTGCAGGAGAGTCCTGGTGATAGGGGATTTCCTCAAGTATGCCGGCCTGTCCGGGCGAGCCAGGAAAGGGACCTTCCACAGTGACATGCCTGCCATGGCCCTGTCCTGGAACAACCAGTGCTTTTTGGAGGTGGGCCTGGACCACTCCAGCAGATACCTAAGTTGTGCCGCTTGGAAATAGCGCCGCAAGTCCGGGACTCCCAGGCCTCCCTCAGCAGTCACCCGCATAGCCAGGTCACGGCGAAGTCGGGGTCGCTTGCCCGCCCACACATAGTGGTTCAGGGCGTCCTGAAGCTTCTTGATCATTCCCAATGGGGGGGTGACCGGGAGGGTTTGGAAGAGATAGAGGATCTTGGGGAGGAGCGTCATCTTCACTGCCGCCACGCGGCCCAACCAGGATAGCGGCTTTTGCCTCCATCTAGCAATGTCCCCCTGCACCCTTGAGAGGAGTGTGGTGTAATTAAGGTCGATCGTCTGAGCAGTTGCGGGAGTCAAATCAATCCCCAGGTATGGCAAAGCTGTGTTGACCTCTAGCCCACCTATACGAAGCGAGTGTCTGTTAGCCGGCCTGGTGTTGCGCCCCAGCGGGAGAGCCACTGATTTCTGTATATTCATTTTAAAACCCGACACCGCGGCGAAGGCCTCCATTTCGGACAGGAAGGCCGGCAAGGAAACCGTAGGGTTGTCCACCGCGTCCAGGATGTCGTCCGCGTACAGGCTCATCGTCTGTTCCACCCCGCCGAATTTGACACCGGTGATCGTCCTGTTGTCACGGACACGTTGAGCAAAGGGCTCGATGTAGAGGGCGAACAAGAGCGGCGACAGTGGGCAGCCCTGCCGCGTGCCCCGCCGGATGTCAAACGGCTTCGAGCTAAGCCCATTCACCTTGATTGACGCCCTGGGCGCCGTATAGCATCCCGCTATCCAAGAGCGGAAACGAGGACCAACCCCGAATTTCGCCAGTGTGTGGTCGAGAAAGCGCCAGTCTACTCTGTCAAACGCCTTCTCGGCGTCCACTGAGAGCAGTGCGGCGTCCGAGGCATTGAAATGGGCTTTGTCAATGACATGTAGTATGCGTTTGGTATTATCTGCACATTGGCGGGTGGGGACGAAGCCGGCCTGGTCAGGTTCAATAATGCCCGGGAGGCATGGGCCGAGGCGTGAAGCCAAGATGCCCGTGAAGAGCTTCAGGTCAATATTGAGCAGTGATATCAGCCTGTACGCTGCGCACTTTTGGGGATCTTTACCCGGCTTCGGCAGGACCACGACGTCCGCCTCCAGCAGCTCCGCCGGAATCGAGCCTGGGCCCCCAAAAGAGTTGAAGAGCCTCGTGAGAACCGGTGCCAGGAGGTGGCAGAAGGTCTTGTAAAAACCTGCGGAAAAACCGTCAGGGCCTGGGGCCTTCAGGGGTTTAAGCTTGGCAATGGCCGACACGACCTCCTCCAGACGGATGGGGCTGTCCAGGGCGCTAGCGTTGGTCTCATTTAGAGCGGTGACTTCCACGGTATCAAGGTAGGCCCGTCCAGCCTCTCCCTCGATGGCCGGGTCTGCAGCGTAGAGTTGGGCGTAGAAGGCTCGGAAAGCCTCCGCTATGCTAGTATCGTCCCGGAGTTCCTCTCCGCTATCCCCGTGAATAACGGGAACCCGAGATCGGACTGTTTTAGCTTTAAGTGTGCTAGCCAGAAGGCGGCCCGTTTTGTCGCCCCCCACATAATATGTGTGGCGGAGGCGAAGCGCCGCGTATTCCGCCCTGTCAAGGTCCAGGCTCGCCAGTTGGGCTCTGGCCGCTTTGAGTTCGCGCCAAATGCGAGGGGCGCCCGTGCGGCAGTGGGCCCGCTCTAGTTCCATCACCTGCTCCTCCAAGTCCCTCCGCCGGTCCCGGCGCTCCTTGTTGTCAGCCGCCGCAATTGCTATAATATCGCCGATGACCACCGCCTTGAGTGCCCCCCATAGCGTCGCGTGGGCCACCTCCCCCGTGTCGTTCGCTGCCAGATAATCAGTGATGGTCTGGGAGAGCCGTTGGACCGCCCCCTACCGAGAGAGTAAGCTTTCCCTGAGCCGCCATCTACCTCTGTGTGGGGGTGCGTGAGGGACGGTCAGCTGAAGGACCACCGCCTCGTGGTCCGACAACGCCGCCGGTGTGGTGTCAATGTCTCTGAGTATGGGGATAAGGTCAGCGGAACTCAGGAAGTGGTCTAATCTGGCGTAAGTGCGGTGTACTGCGGAATAAAAAGTGTAACCCGGGGCAGTCGGGCGAAGTTCCCGCCAGGCATCAATCAACCCCCTGTCCGCCAGCCATTGCTTCCCCGTCGCCGAAAGCGCCCCTGAGTCCCCGAACCTCTTACCAGATCTGTCCATTTCATTGTCCATAACAAGATTCAGGTCCCCCCCCAATCAGAACATGCCTTAGGTCGCCCGATAGCGCTTCCGACAGGGCCCCCCGAAGGAAGGCTTCCTGGCGGGCGTTAGGCGCGTAAATCGAGCCAAGCGTGAAGGAGAGTGTGCCTACGTGGATCGTGTGTGCCAGAAGCCTACCCTTGATTTCGGCCACCTTGCTACCCACCCGCCCCTTAAAGTGCCTAGCTACCAGCAGAGCCACCCCCGCCTTCTTCTCAGAGGTCGCCGAGAAAAACTGATGTGGGAAGGCCCTAGCTTTCATGCGGTGCCAATCTTTCGCCAACAAGTGTGTCTCCTGCAGCAAGCAGAGCTCAGCCCCAGAATGTTCTAGAAAGGAAAGAACTGCCCTCTGCTTGATCGGGTTGTTAAGTCCCTTCACATTAAGGGACAAAACACGGATACCATCAGCGGCCATGGGAAAGCGTGGAGATGAACTGCTGGGGGCCTGACCCCGTCCTGCCCCCCCGCACCTGGCAATCGTCAACCCAAAGTGAACACACCGAGTACCCAGTCCCAACCCCAAACACCCCCCCTCCCAACCCTGAGCCCCAACCAACAGTCCCCAACTTGAAAACATTGTCCGGGGCCTATCCGGCAAATGTCCAGGCCCCTGGTGAAGTCTCTGGAAGCGGGAAAACGTGGCAATGGTGGGCCCGGAGCCCCCCGTCCCACCCCCACACAACGTGCTGATCAGTAGTCTACCTCTATGCACATGGTTCTTCAGGGCCCAGCCGCAGTGTCCGTGGAGACCTTCTGAACCGCCGCCGCATGTTCTGTCGCGACCTCTGCAGGGTCCGGCCTGAACCCTTTCTTAGGCGTGCGTTGACTCCTCACCGTCTGCCAGCCGTCCGCCTGGGAGCGGGGAGACTGCGTTTGGGAAAGCTCGAGGTCCGCGGCGTCCCCCTGGCCCTCCTCCTCCGCGGTGAGGCCCAGCACTGCACAAGTGTCTCGTAGGGATCGCAACTGATGGAGTGTCCCATTCCACTTAAAGATCAGTCTAAAAGGGTGGCCCCAGGAGTACGGGACACCTTTATCTCGAAGGAAAGTGGTCGCCACCTTGAATGTCCGCCGCTTTTGCAGAGTGATCGCGGACAGGTCTTGGAATAACTCGATGGCGTGATCCCTGAAGTGGAGAGGTTGTTTCTGGCGCGCTGCTTTTAGAATGCGCTCTTTGAGAGGGTGGTCCGGCAGGAAGGCCAAGATGTCGGGAGGGGGGGGCCGGCGCTCTGCGTGCTAGGCCCACCCGGTGGGCCCTATCGATGCGGATGTCAAAGTCATCCCCCTCACCCAGGACCTCTCGGAACATGTCCCGTAAATAGGCGGCAATGTCGCTTCCCTCTGCTTTAAGCGGCACGTTCCTCACCCTAATATTATTTCTCCTGGAACGGTTCTCCAGGTCTTCAGCATGGGCCTGGAGCTGGGTCTGCTGGTCATGGAGCCGGAGGATTTCTTGCTGCAAATGGTCCACCTCCGCGCTCCTAGTCTGGTCAGAAGTCTCAACGGCTGCCACCCGTTCGCCGATATCGTCAACATCACGGCGTAGTTCCCTGTATTCCCCCGCCATGTCTTGTCGGAGGGTCAAGATGTCCACCTTAAGGGAGGAGAACAGCTCCTCCATGAAAGCCTTGGTGGCTGGGGCGTCTCCCTCGTCTCGCTCCTTGACTTTAGGCGGTGGGACCATCACTGGCTTGTCTGGGCTCTTGTCCCCTTTGGAGGCCCTCTTCGCCAGCATGTCGGGGATAGTGTGGCCCCGTCTGCGATTGTTAGAGGACATGTCCTGGCCGGGCCGGGGGTGCACAGATCGCGTCCTCCACCGGGCCTCGTGGAGAATGGCCACCCAACGGCCGATCAGTAGCGTCTTCCGTCTCAGGGCCTAGGCTGTGGTGAGCGTGGGGCGGGGGGGAGGCTCGACCGTCCGCGCCCCGGGGGTCGTCCCACGCCGGCGACACTCTGCTCCTCACCTCCTTGCCAAGGGACGGGGGGGAAGGCCCAAGCCGGGGCCTCGCGTAGATTGTCTGGCCGCCGTCGCACACTCCTCCGCCGGGCGTCCACGGGGCCCACTGTGGGCCACCGGCACGGGACACCGCCCCCTGCGCTGCTCCTCCGATCGGACCTCCACACCCTCCAGCGCCTGGTGCCGCGTCCGTGGGCCCGGCTCCGCTACTCCACCCCTGACGTCTCCGTCCTCTCCGGCGCCGTCGGGCACAAGTCTGCTGCGCGCCAGTGACGGGAGGGCCCGTCCGGGGCCTCTGGGGCTGAATCAGTGGAAAGACGGCAGCTCCCCCGAACTCCTGAGCTTGGGGTGTCGTGGTCACCAAAATTGGGGTAGGTGCTGTAGCGTGGCAATGTAATGGGGGGATCGGGACGAGGAGCTCCGCGAAAACGCGTCCTCTCAGGCCGCCATCTTAGCCACGCCCCCCGCCGCCATCTTAGCCACGCCCCCCAGCTCTCAATTTTTGAACTTTAAAGCAGCAATGTTTCATAATAAACAGATCAGATCTATGGCATCAAGACTTTAGTCCTTTTCACTGGCTTCTCGCCACACCAAACCTGTGAGCATTATAGTGAGCATAATCTTTAGGACAAAGCAACTATCTGGCATCCGATCATAAAATTTCAAATATGTACAAACCAACATGTGGGAAAATATATAACCTCTCCTAAGAGGCATATCACCGTGCAAATCTTCTATCCCCAGATTTTCACAAAGAGTGAAACCAAAACCTTTTCATACTATGGAAATCTGTGAGTTTCCATGCAACAAAATACATGTCTACAAGTGAATACACAGTGAAAAACAATCCATCCTTGAAATGTTTTTAGGCTTAACAAATATTTTCCTCAATCAATAAGTCACAATGAAAAAATACATAGCACAATACTGGTTTTCTGGCAAGTTTTCATAAAATACAGATCAGGCATAGGGCTTCAGTTATTCCACTTCCCAATAAACAAATAAGGCATATAGCCTTCATCATTGGCTTATCACTATATCCAACAGAATCCTACTGTATAGACTTTTAAGATTTCGAACAAGCCAACCAGAAGACATTCAGTAATAAACTGTAAAATATGTTCAAAAACAGTTGGCAAACCAATGTACATCCCTCCCTAAAATAGCATAATATGAATTCTTAGAGTGCTAATTTTATACCCTTATGGTTTATCATAGTGGGTAACCGACACCATAAACCTTGCTTACTATGGTAGTTTGTGAAATTAATTATAACAAAATACATGTCTAAAAGTTTTATCATTAAGTTTACCATATCATTTTCACAGTAAGTATATCAGGCCTACCACCTTTATCATAGTGTTTCGTAATAAACAGATCAGACCTAGGGTATCTGACATAATTGTTCCCTATGAAACAATCAGACCTATAGCCTATTGATCATTGGTATTTCACCATAACCAACTCAAGCCTACTGGCTTGAGTATAACATTTCGCACGAACAAACAAAAAAACACTCAGTGGAAGCACACACTTTGGGCACAATCAAAAGCTTGTAGAAAGGATGATCACTACGTAGGTGGAGCCTAAGCCTCTCTTTCTCTAGTGCTTCTTAAAGCACGTTTTGATAATCACATAAGGTAAGGCTGTGAAGCCAGACATAAAAGGGTGCAACTGTGGAAAATCAGAGAGCAGGTCATTCATTGGCTCACCATCCTGTCATTTTTCTGATTACCTACGCGATGATACCTTAGCAGCATAACAGTGTTGCAAAACTGTGATTTACCTTTTGTACACTGCGTCATCGCTTCCATTTCCAGCTTAAGTAACAAAACCTGGAATAGAGTATCTTTCTTGATATATGGCTGTATCTAAAGACTTCCCTTTCAGCTTGTTTATGAGGCTCAGAGGAGGGGGTTCACTTTCAAGATGAGACACCAGTTTGTTGTATTTAAATTGATAGCTATGCTTAGAGTCCAAGGTGCATTACAAACAAGATGGGGATGGTCCTTTTTAAATGGGGAGCATAGTATTTGAATGTTCTTGTCTCATACCCTTAGCTATGGTCAAAATATATGTTCAATTAGGCATAGCATTATTTGCAAAATAATATAGTTGGCAAATAAATGTCTACATTTTACATACCACATGGGAAGATATCAGCTACAGTGCCACCCTAAACCCAAATAAAAAATAAATGCAGATAAAATCAGTAACAAATTAAATATTGATAAATATAGAAATGTCAAAAATAAAGACCCCCAAACCAAGAGCCTTAAGTATTAAACATTAATGGGTCGTGTTGAATGAACATTATGATCAAAGTAAATAATTTAGCAATCTTTTACTGTAATTCCGTGAGCAGAGTGAGTTTGTCTTGCACCCAAGTGCTTACAACCAATCAGGTTAGTGGAACACAGCCTTCCTAGTGTTGCAAGAGTTAGGTGACATCATAGGATTGGCTGGAGAAACACTAAATAAGTGCGGCAGAAGACAAATAAGATACAAAAGTACAATATGAACGCATGTGCATCATCATCTATCATGTATTCAAATTAGAAAGCCTGCAGGACTGTGGTGCCAGACAGGAAACCTGAAGAGCCAAGGCACACTTACAATTCAGGTAGATTTCTGATGAAAAACACCACTGAATGCTTACTAATGGCTCAATGAATTCAGGTGGGTTAACCATAGTCTTAATCCAGGCCTGATCAGGAACGGACTAATACTGAGAGGGGATCCGTGCCTGAGTGTATGAACAAACAAATCCCGCACCCCAGCTCTTGGGAGTTCAGATCTTACACCAAGAGACCCCGGCAGTGTTGCCTCTTTCCAAAATACAGATATGTGTGGTTTGACAGTGGATGCTTTATGATCACTGCTGCTTTGCAATGGAATTTCCCTCATTCAAAAAGTAGACAACAACCCGATGTAGCTATAGCAGCAATCTGGGGCAACTCATAGCAGGTTCAAAGCTACCTGACAAACTACACGGGAAACTAAGGAAGCAACACCGGGGTAGGCGTATTCTAGAAGCACCAGTTGAGTACTTTTATTCATAATTTTAACACTGTATGTATTTTATGTATTTTAGGTATTTTATGGCTTAGAAACCATATCATGCTTTTACAGTACTACTTTATAATACTTATCGTATTATATACCTTGTACTTTATAACCAGTATTACGATTGTAGCAGTACGTTTCTTATGCTTGAGAAAGGAGACTGTTCAATAAATACTTTTATTGAAAAAGCTTGTCTATCTATTTTCTCAGCACCTCTGGTGAAACGAAGCATGCACGGTTGACTGAGTAAAATAGTTATCTATTGTTTCCGCGATTCTAGAGATTGATTTCTTATTCTTGGGAAACAAAGTTGTCATGTTTATGCGGTTGTCAGAAACTAACCCCTTCTGGTGAATTTGAGAAAGTTTCTAGTGACCTCTGAGCTAGCTGGCACTCACAATGAAATCTACTAGATTCAGTAGAGACCTAGTCGACCTCAGTCCTACGTCTAAACTACAGGATATATTATTCCAATGTGCAGAGTCTATTGGGAATATAGGAACTACACTACAGTGACATCTTCATAATTCTTCACAATTCTGCATGTCTTAAGAAGTGGCATTTATTGTGTGTGTAGAAATGTGCACGTATTCTGTAACCTTGTTCTAAAGTTAACTAGAATTGGGCATGGGAAACCAGCTCAGTTCATGCTCATGTTTAAAATCTAACATGTAATTCGTATTTTACCTTCAATGCAAAATGCATATGCTTGGATTTTGTTTCCACTGCAAGTATGGACAAGGTTTCATTAGTTAGCATAGAAGGGTTTTGTTTCCATTAGATAGAAAGGTATGAGAAGACAAAGTTGGCAAGTAGAAGAGCGATAATGAGCAAGGAGGTGAGTTCTCATGGACGAGGACAGGAATGACAAAGAATTAACTAAGTGCAACTTATCGTTTGGGAAAGGTGGTGCAAGTAACCAGGTGTGCCGGAGCCATGAAAATTTACCGGCAATAGTCATTTACCCTGAATGCAAATGATATTTTATGTTGAAACGTAGTGAGGGACAGGAGGAGTCATCTTAGGATTTCACGGAGAGCAGCTCTATGCTTCTGCTTGTTTGGCTTTATGCTACTTGACTTGGTGTGCCTTCTACTGCAGAATCCGACAGCTGACACCTTTTGGATTTCACTTTTACTGAATGCTTCTTAGTTTAGGTTACCCATTTAAGATAGTGTAGGGGGAGATAACTTGATCATGCTTCCTTTAGAGAGCCATTTGATGCTGTTAATACTCAATTCTTTTTCCTGAATATTTACATCGCCAATCATAGATTTAGTTGTCTGCTTTGTATTACATATTGTAAATCTCTTTGGGAGATTTGGACTCATTTTATTTGTCCTGTATTTGTTTACAATAATGTTGAGGTTGGTCTATATTGATTTTTCAGTTTTAAGTACTTAATACATGGAATGTGCAGTGCATGCTAAACAAACAGACCAATATCAAGGGAAGATGTAGAAAGCGAAGCATGCATTCGCAAACCCGAGATGGGATGACCAACAGAAGAGGTGGAGAGTAGACATGATTGAGGAAGCGAGCTTATACCCTGCCATAACAAGGGAGAGAAACGATGATGAGGGAATGAGGAAGGAAAAGAAGAAAAGAGGGAGACGGACTTGCAGACAATGACAGTGATGTAAGTGACAGCTTTTGGATGGACTGTTAGCTGAACGTACATCCCATATAATCAAACACACATGTAAATTTGGGGACATACAAATGTTTACTGGTAGTCCTTGAAGGGCTTCAGCACCGGTTGCTTCAAGTCCTGGAGTTGTCTGGGTTATATCAACTGGCACTCCACAGACTGCAGCATGAGGAAATATGGGAGCGTGTGTCCCAGGTTCTTTGGGAAATTGTAGAACTAATTTGGCTTTGAAACTTCCAGATGCTCTTACTGTACTGGTTATTACTGGACCAATAGTCCCTATGTACATCCTGGTCCATTTGGGAATGAAATTCAGAGAGTATCTGCTTTTACAGCCGCAAGGGTGCAATAAAGAGGAGCAGATAACCATATGGCCCAATTTATCTTGTTGGTCCCAATGAATATGAGCTCACCATGTGCAGTGAGTGAAGACCCTTTTGTAGTACAGAATGGATTCATACCTATATGGTCTTTTTCTGGACGAGCAGGTTTGGATTACCCTGTAAGAGAAACTCTCTTGAATGTACAAAAAACTACACCCCAAGACAGCACTGCACAGAAAAGGACTTCTGAGAGTCAACATCTATGTGACGTTGAGGATTTAGAGAAATGGTTGAAGGAGCATAATAATAATGATTCAAATGAAAATCAGCGTGCAGAGGTAAGCCCTGGAACAATAAAATCAACTGTGAAGGTATATTTGATGGATGTGGTTAAATTAAAAGGTGAATTGGATGGAATGATAAGTGGGAGTTTGGAGCTTAACGAATACATACCTATCAACAGAATATTTTGCTATTCATGCGTAAAGATGGCACTAGGAGAGCGAGACAGGCTCATGAGAAATTGTCTGATTTGTCTCAGAGATATGATGTTTATATAGATTAAACAAAGGCTTCACAGAAAAATCATAGACTTGCATTTAGCGACCAGCACATATTGAATCTGAGATTATGAGGAAGGAAGACTCAAATTCAAGAGTTAATTCTGAACATTAGAGCACACTAGATACATGGGAAGAAAGATGTGCTAAAAGAAGGGGTTCTAAATGAACAACAGGAGAACTTCCTCCTTTGTGAGAAACAGGAATGGGTGTCAAGGCTTTCCCCTCATGGGAAGTACCGAGTGGAGGGTATGTGCATGTACCTTGGAGAAGTGGTGATCTTGTGGCTTTTATTAATGATTTGCCGAGGCCGAGAGAAAAGCCTGCAGTGTGGTATAAACAGGTTGATCGATTTGTGAACATTTTGAAGGTGTTGTGGATCAATCTGAATACGATGTTTGAAATTATAGTCCCCAGTGATTTGTAGTCAGCATGTAAAATAGCGATAGAATGTCCAGAAGGTAAGCCTATAAAAGATCCAGGGACACATGGTTTGTCACCAGTAGTGATGAAGAAAGACAAGCAGGTGATTACTTGGTTGAAAGCTAAAGTGCCACTGCAGGATATTGATTGAATAAAGATCAATAGATCGATCAAGAACCTAAAGACACGATTCATGATTTTTATGAAAGGTTGTTGCTGGCTTTCAAACAGTATAATGGGATGGACACCCTAGAACCCAAGGATAAGGGACAGTTTGCGTCCCGATTTGTGACTGGGTGAGATCTGAAATTAGTATAATGATACAACACCATTTACTTTGTTGGCAGAATAAGTCTGTCAATGAAATTCTGCGTAATGCAAAGTATTGTTATAATGAAATTGAGATGGTGCAGAAAATTTGAAGGAGAAGTTGATGGTAGCACAGATGACTGTTGCTGAAAGATGTCAGAGACAGCCTTATATAGGGGCTACTGTCCCTATGCAAGGGGTCCATCAGACTGTGACTCTGTTGCAACAAGGTGAAGGATTTCAGGGACAAGGAAGAGGTGTTCCTATAGATACCAAGACTGGAGTTGATGTCACTATTGTAACAAGTTGGGGCACTGGAAGCACGTACATTGCTCTAATGCTGCAAATCAAGAAAGGAATGGATGATTTAATCAACCCCAGAGTAATTGTATGCAACCCTAGAATGTGCCCATATCAAGAGTCCAAACTTTGTCTTGTTCCCAAGGTCCTATGATGCAATTAACACAGCCCCCGATGCAATAGCAAGCTGTAAATAGTGTCAGATTTAATCAGAACACAGACATGAATGGAAATCAGAATGTGTCCCATCATAATTGCCCATACCAACAGTTTCCCATATTTTTTGTATCTAATGAGTATGGCTCAGATCAGTCCTTATGAGGGTGCCTGAGGGGGATGAAGACTGTATGCAGAGGTGGACCATTCATTGATGCTGATGTAGACATTGATGCTGACATAGATGGCCACTATGTCACTTTTCTGATTGACACTGGTGCTCTTCTCTCTCCTGTGAGAACAGCACAGATTCCGAACCCATCCCTCTTCGGATATCCAATCCAAGTTGTAGGAGTTCCAAATAAACCATTATCAAACCTCCTTACTGAAGAAGTGCCAGTGAAGATAGTGACATTTCAAGATAATCATCAATTTGTGGTGTGTGATTCTAGCCCTGTGTGCCTGTTAGGACGTGATTTGCTGTGAGAGTTAAATTGCACCATCCATTGTACGCTGAAGGGTATTGAACTTCAGACAAATGATGAAGATATTGCCTTTAAACTGGCAAGTCCGCATCTGTGTGTCTCACTGTTCCCCATGTTGACAGTGGAAGATTTACCATTAGATCTCAGAGATACAGTGAGACATCTAGTTTGGGGTTTTTCTGGAAAGGACATTGGATGCATCCAAGGAGTTGAGCTAGTTCATATCCAAGTTTAGCCAACTGCTGAATATCTTAGAACGCCACTGTGTAACCTGACACCCGAGACAGTTGCTGGAATTACACCTGTGATTGAGACTATGATTGAGGAAGGTATTTTGAAAGAGATACTGGGGAGTCCATGTAACTCACATATTATGGGGTCGCTGTAGCTGAGCCGTAAATAGCACATAGTACAGGATCTCCAGAAAATTAATAACATAGTGGTTCCTTGCTGTCCCTTTGTACTGAATCTATTTGTGATATTGTTTCAGATTCCATGTGAGGCTGAATGGTTCACTGTCATTGATCTTTGTCAGCCATTCTTTTCAATTTTCCTTTATGGGGAAAGCCAATTCTTGTTCACTTTCCAGCTGGGGAATTGTGTTTTAATGTGGTGTCTTGCCCTAATGTGTATACAGAGACTCGTTCCATTTTCAAACAGATCTTGAATAATAATGGAGTGCCTGGTCATACCCTGTTATTCGGTCCTGGTCCAGTATATCATTGACCTTTTGGGTGCATCTAACACTCGAGATGCCTGTTAAACTGATACAATTGCCTTACTGAACCATGTGGTTGAGAATAGATATAAAGTGTCCCGAAGCAAGTTGCAGTACTATATAACAGAAATCCTCTACTTAGGACATCACATTGAAAGGTGTCACAAGAAAGAATCTCGGCGATCATGCAAATGAATCCGCCTAGCACGCAAAAAGAAGTCAGGATGTGTTTGGGAATGGTGGGCTACTGTCGCCAGTGGATATCCATCTTTTTCCTAATGGCCAAGCCTCTATATAGGTTGACACACAAAGATGTGTCCGATCCGCTGCCTTGGGACAATGATTGCTTGACTGCATTCCTGGAGCTGAAAGAAAACCTTTGTTGTGCTGCTGCATTAGGAATGCCACATTGCAACAAAATGTTTTCACTCTTTTGTAGTGAACAAGAAGGCTGTGCGGTCTCAGTATTGACACAGAATCATGGAAGTGCCTGTAAAGCAGTTGCCTATTTTTTAGCTACTCTGGATCCTGTAGCATCAGCATTACCCAGACATCTCAAATTTGTTGCTGCAACAGGTGTCAGCATAGAGAGATGCAAGAGCATCATAATTGGCTACTCTTTGACTGTCTATGTACCCCATTCAGTGGAGATATTGTTGAATCAAACTCATACTCAGCACCTAACCAATAGTAGGCTTATAAGGTATGAGCAGATTATTTTGGCAACTGAGAACGTTACCCTGAAAAGATGTTCGGTTCTGAACTTTGCTACTTTTCTCCCTTTACCTGGTTGTGATGTGGATAATATTGTAATAGAGCATGACTGTCTCAATGTCACTGAACTATGCACCAAGACTCGTCCTGATCTTTCTGATGAGCCATGGCCTGAATCTGATGACACCCTGTTTGTGGGTGACTCTTTTCTCAGGAACAATGACCAAAAACTCAGGGCTGCCTTTGCTGTCTGTAATGTTACAGGAGTTGTGGAGGTTGCCTCGCTTCAAGGAGTATTCTCCACACAGGTGGAAGAATTGATTGTTCTCACCCAAGTATGCTGCATTTCAGACCACCTAAAAGTGACAATATTCTCCAATAGACAGTATGGGTTCAGTGTGGTTCACAACTTCGGGCAGTTATGGTTTCACAGGGATTCATGATGACCTCATCTTGGTCCCGGATCTGCAATGGACAAAACATGAGAAAACTATTAATGCCGCTGCAGTTGCCAGCACAAGTTGCTGCTGGCAAGTGCTCTGCCCATTGTAAAGTAAACAATATTGTGACAATTGGGAATCTCTATGTAAATGAAGTTTCACTTTGCTATGCACTAAATGGTTGCACTTTCAATGGTAAATACATACATGAGGGAACAGATTAAACCAATTTTGGCCTTTTGATGACAATTGTTCACACATGGGAGGAAGTGAAAAGGTTGCAAGAGGAAATTGCTGAGTAGGAACAACAAGGTTGGATCAGAGCAGGATATGTGAAACGAGATGAAAACATTTGGGTTTCAATTGATGGAAGACCACTACTGCCTAATAGGTTGTAGTCACCGATGATGAGGTACTATAATGGTCAATACATGTAGGAAGGGATGCAATGGTGAGGTTGTTAAGACAGACTTGGTTTAACCCAAAGTTTTGAGCGATGTCTGATGCATATATGTGTGGTTTGTCAGCAACTGAACGTGGGAAAGCAAACTACTGTTGCACTGAATAACATAGGAAGTTCTGGGGGCCTTTTCAACAGAATGCACTTGGATTTCATTGAGATGCCAGTCTGCAATGAATTGAAGTACATTTTAGTTGGGGTATGCATCTTTTCATGTTGGATGGAAGCCTACCCGACGAGGGGATGCAATAGCCTCACTGTAGCTAAGCTGTTATTGAGAGAACTCATTCCAAGATTCAGTTTTCAACCTCTTTAGAGTCAGGCCGAGGAACTAATTTTAATAATGAGGTCCTGAGAATGCTATGTGCAGCGTTACAAGGAGAGCAGAGATTGCATTGCAGTTATCGGCTAGAAGCTTTAGGTATCCTGGAACAATTCAGCAACACTTTGAAATCCAGACTTGCTAAAGTGTGTGCTTCGACATCTCTGAAATGGCCTGATGCTTTGCCTCTGGTGCTGATGAGTCTTTGCAGTGTCCCAGATCGAAGTAAAGGACTGTCGCCTCATGAGATAATCGTGGGGAGGGCAATGCAGTTGCCTGCTGTGCCTGCAAATGTGCTTGTAAAAATCACGGACGATTTGGTGCTCGATTACTGTAAAGGATTCACTGGTATGGTTCATTCTATGCCTAACCAGGTGAAGCGGCGACAGCACCACCACATCAGGAGAAGTACCACAACTTTAGTCCTGGTGGCTGGGTTGTGATGAAGAAACATGTAAGAAAGAACTGTCTTGATTCTTGTTACGGTGACTAGTACCAGGCGATCTTGGTCACTATGACTGCAGTGAAATGTAGTGGTCTTCCCAATTGGGTGTATCCATGCCACACCCATGCAGTCCTGTGCCCACTTTAACAAGTAACAACACCTCTCCCAGAAGAGATACCTGCAGTGGTCAAAAGGCCACAGGAAGAGGTCAATCAAACTGTAGGGGATCACCAGACAGAGCCTGAGACAGCACTTGAACAATCTGAGGGGGGTCTCAAAAATCTGAAGGGAGTGCTTTGCTGGTGAATAAATCAGATTCTGACTCTAAAGAAGGAACTGGTGCTGTGGAATACAAGTAGTGATAGAAGAAAGCTGCCTAAAAGGTAAGAAGAGGAGAAGGTTGAAGTTATCCTCTGAAAGAACTCTTGCATTCATAACCGTGGCATCTGGTGAACCAGAGCTGAGTGGAGACCATCGTGAAGGATCAAATCTTAGTTGATCTAAAAGATCGAGGGTGCCTTGTTGGAGGTACTATTCTCCTTAGTAGACTTATCTTGCTGCTAATGACAACGAGAGTGACTTCTGGACATTCCGGAATAATAGTGGAAATTCTTTTGAAACTTTCGGAACTTGATTTAAGCTATTTCTTTACGTTTGCACTTCCTTGTCCGACAAGAATGAGTGCTTTGAAGTACTTAGTGCTAAATGAGACTGAATGTCCCTATCAGAATCCAGAAAAATCTCCTGTGCTTGTTGATAGACTAAGAATAATAATCTTGGAGATGATTATTAATGAACTTGGTCCGCACATTATTACAGATGATGGATAAACTTTGTTGAGTGCTTAAAAGATGAATACCTATGTCGGAGCAGAAGAAGAATACAAAAATTAGGGTTGATACGTAGAAAAACACAAAAGCCCACATGCATCAAGCATTTTTTGAGTCGCAAACGGTGCGATTCCTTAAAATCGTCCGTTTGCGATTCCAAAAGTGCTGTTTGGGATGCATCATGCTATTTTCGAAGTTGCAACTTTTTTGCGATATCTAAAATTGCGATAGCATATAAGAAATCGCAATTTTGCGATTTCTTAAATGCTATGCATCATTTCCAAAAAATGTGCGATTTTTCAAATTGGAAGTGCAAATTACCACGAAGTTCAACCTCGTGGTAATTTGCGAAATTGTTTAAAAATGCACAAAAATGCATTTTTTAAACTGTTAAGTTACAGACACACATGTCCTTAGGACATGTGTGTATGTAACTTCTACTGAAAAGTACATTTCATGGGTGCAGGGGGGGGTCATTTAGACCCCTCTCTCCACCCTTGAAATGGATTGATGAATTGCGATTTCAAATTGCAAATTTGCAATTCCCATTCATTCCTATGGGCATTTTGGCCCATAGGAATGAATGGGAATTGCGAATTCGCAATTTGAAATTCGCATTTTTTATGCGATTCGGTAAAAATAGCGATTTTTACGGAAATGCATAAAAAATGAAAAAATAATCATGCATAGGCTTTTGCGATTTCTAAAGTGCGAATCCCTATTTTTCGCAATTTAGAAATTGCAAAAGCCGATATTGATGCATGAGGGCCATAGCCCGGCTGGGGAAGCCTCACGAGGATTAAAAATATTTTGTAAATGAAGTTGAGCACAAATAAAGACTGTTTTGGAATTTGCACATGTGGAGACCGACAGAGAAGATTCTGTTGCTTCTCTTTCTCTGCCCATTTGGTCTGAATCTAAATAGTATGGAAATGAATAATACTAGTCATTGATGTAGGTACATAACAGGCACAACATTAATCATTTTAGTGACAAGCTTAATAGCACTTATTGTAGGATTAAGTTTGAGCTCAACAAAGGTCAAAGAAAAGATAACCATATATCTGCACAGAAACCATCACACAAAGCGGCCGCAGGGTTGTATTTATTAGAAGGGCAGAATTTACATACTGATTTATCTAGAGGAGATTACACATTGAATGCTTACATCTATTTTCTTTATGAGTATGTCAACAATTGAAGCAAGGGACTATTATGTGTTCATGAAGTTGCCTTCTTCAGTGTTTGAGGGCATTACATACAATCACATACCATTGACATATGGCATTACATATAGCTTACTGCTAAGTATTTCTATGGTCTGGGTAATTCTCAGTATTACTGCTCTAATTATGAGTTGGTCCTTTCAAGGGTTCTGCTGTTCAAATATTTGAATCAGCATTCCTATGCTCAAGTTAGAGAAAGTGTTAGTAGATATTTTGGCCCGATTAAAACATTAGATACTGATTACGCACATAGGTACAACTTGAACTGTGGCCTTATTGACATTGAAAAGAAATTCCTAGAGCAAGTAGAGGATAAAGAGCAGAAAAGACTAATGCAGCTAAAATAGTTGGTGTTACGAGTTGGTCACAGGAGGGGTGGATCATCAAGCTGTAGGAAACACTGGAGCATTGACATTAGATTGGCAACATCAAGGGAAATTGAGCATACACAATGATAAGATTGAATGCAATGCTATTCCTGTAGGGGGAAGTGAGTGTGATCATACATTTGAGGTTCGAGGGTCTTGGAAGTTGTTTCTGGATGGCAAAGACCCTTTATTTCCTGGAGTCTATTATATTTGTGGCAAGAACGCTTATTTTACGTTGCCAAACAAATGGTATGGAATTTGTTATGCAGGAGTAGTATTTCCGAAGACCTATCATGTGGAGAATTTTGTTCATTCTGTTTGGGAGGAGAAATCTAGGTCCAAATGAGGTGCCACTGCGGGAGAGACCATGGGAGATTACTTTGGTTCATTAATTCCAAATGTAGGGATGATATTAAATGACATCAAGATGAGAAAACTTTTCACTGTAGTCGGTAAGCTGTCTACTAATACAACTGGCGCTTTATTGCTTGTAAATACTGAAATGGTTGCTAATAGGGCTATGTTTTTGAAAATTTTCTTGCGTTAGATATTCTACTCACAAAGGATGGCAGAGCCTGTCAGATGTAGAAGGTCCAACAGTGTTACACTTACGTCTCAGACAAATGAATGGACCTACAAAGCTCATAAAGAAAATTACTGACCTACGTAATGGAGTGAGTTGGTTGGAAGCATAAGGTGTTTGGGATTCAGTTGGACATGTATTCAGTGCTGTAGGTAGATGGTTTGCAGATTTGGCAAGAGGTTTAGTTGGTTCCATTTTGAGGCTGTTGCTGATTGTTGCTCTTTGTGCACTAATCTTGATTGTGGGTGTGAAAGTGTACAGGAAATACAAGACAAAGAAAGGAGTCTCTCAAAAAGTGACGACTTGAAGTTAGAAAAGAAACAGAATGAATCTTACAGTGAGATGAAGCATGTGGAAGAGTTCAAGAGAAAAACAATTGCCACAACAACGGTTTAACTTGGTTAATCTGAACAAGATTAAGAGATTGTGTGATGGCTTGATTTGCCATCAGAGGGAGGGTTGGAGTAGTGTAATTTTGATCCCATCTGAGATACTGTAGGAGTGCATCCTACTCATGTGTAGTCAACATGCAAATATATTCTGTGTGATTAATGTTTCGAAGGAGAGTGGATTATTGCATATTTAAAGTACTACACATGAAGAATTGTGTATAGAACATGATTAGTAAAGGTTATGTAACATTCATATATTACTGTGACAGGAGAAGTTAACAAAATGTGTCACATTGTGAGGTTAATAAATTTTAATGTGTATGTGTAAACTAATGTTTAAACATTTATACTTGTAACAAGATTTTTTTCATGCAGGTGCATTTTGAGTGACATCTTTGTAATTCTTCACAATTATACATGTCTTAAGAAGCTGTATTTATTGTTTGTGTAGAAATATGCACGTATTCTGTAACCCTGTGCACGGCTAAAGTTGACAAGAGTGGGCCACTAGAAACCAGTTCAGTTCATGATCACATTTAAAATCTAACATTTATTTTGAATTTAGGGGGCAATGTAGAATGTATTTGCCTGGAATTTGTTTCCACTGCAGGCATCATTAGTTAGCATAGACGGGTTTTGTTTTCATTAGATAGCAAAGTATGAGAAGATGAAGTTGGCAAGGGGAAGCGCAATAACGAGCAAGGAGTCAAGTTCTCATGGAGTAGAGGAATGACCAAGGATGAACAAAGTTGCAACTTTCCCGATGTGGTAAAGGTGGTGCAAGTATCCACTTGTTCCTGAGCCCTGGAAATTTACTGGCAAGAGTCACATGGGATTATCTACCCTGAATGAAATTGATATTTCATGCTGTAACATAGGGCCCGATTCACAGAACGAACTTACTACTTTTGGCATTCACAGAATGCACTTACGACTTTTGGTATTCACAGAATGAACTTACTCATTTTAGTATTCACAGAAGTTAGGACTACTAACTTTAGGACTCCTAAATGCCTTCTGTGAATACCGAAAGTCTTAAAATTAGGATTTTTCTCGATTTAGTAGTAGTAAAGTTAGGACTTCTAACTTTAGGACTCCTAAATGCCTTCTGTGAATACCGAAAGTCCTTAAAATTATGATTTTTCTCAATTTAGTAGTAGTAAAGTTAGGACTACTAACTTTAGGACGCCTAAATGCCTTCTGTGAATACCGAAAGTCTTAAAATTACGATTTTTCTCAATTTAGTAGTAGTAAAGTTAGGACTACTAACTTTAGGATGCCTAAATGCCTTCTGTGAATACTGAAAGTCTTAAAATTAGGATTTTTCTCAATTTAGTAGTAGTAAAGTTAGTAGTCCTAACTTTACTACTACTAAATAGAGAAAAATCCTAATTTTAAGACTTTCGGTATTCACAGAAGGCATTTAGGCATCCTAAAGTTAGGAGTCCTAACTTTACTACTACTAAATTGAGAAAAATCCTAATTTTAAGACTTTCGGTATTCACAGAAGGCATTTAGGAGTCCTAAAGTTAGTAGTCCTAACTTCTGTGAATACCGAAATGAGTAAGTTCATTCTGTGAATAGCAAAAGTAGTAAGTGCATTCTGTGAATGACAAAAGTACTAAGTTCATTCTGTGAATCGGGCCCATAGTGAGGATAGGAGGAGTTCACGGAGAGCAGATCTATGCTTCTGCTTGTGTGGTTTATGCTGCTTGACCCATGGTTAAAGTGCCTTCTACTGAAGTCTCCGACAGCTTACACCTTTCTGATTTCAAGTTAACTGAATGCTTCTTAGTTTAGAGTTACCCTTTTAAGGTAGTGTAGGGAGAGATAGCTTGCTCATGCTTACTTTGGAGAGTCATTTAATGCAGTTTAGTACTCAATTATTTTTCCTGATTATTTGCATCACCATCATAGAGTTAGTTGTCTGCTCTGTAAAATATAGGGTAAATCTCTTCAGGAGATTTGGACTAATTTTGTTCAGCCTGTATTTCTATCCAATAATGTTGAGATTGGTCTATATCGATTTACTTCTAAATTTATAAGTAAATCCTACCAAACTAAGATTTAGTTGTAAAGAAAATTATTGTGTAACCACATTGGGTACACTGACATAAGATGTTAACAAGTGATAGTTTTCTCTCTTTACCTCTCATGTTGCTTTTACGACCATCGATCTGGCGATAAATACTTGAGTGGGCCCAAGCTCCATCACGGGAATAATAAAAATCACACTTTGAGCAAGGATGAAACAAGCCTTTTTCAATTGCTATGGGATCCCTTAATTTACTTACTGAGTTAAAATATAAGATTAATCTTTGCCTAAAATGTTAAAGACCAAATGAAAAGGTGATTACACTTGGGGTTCTCTGGTAGTGCTCAATTTGTAAAAGAAAGAGTTCTGGTGCCCAAAGCTCTCCTCAGAAACATGCATCCAGTCCAATTAAAGTCGATGAGCAAAATACCACTGCTGGTAATCTTAAATTCACCTCATGCCTCTTTAATCTGCTTCCAGATTATCCCTGCCCATTATCTCACGCGTAGCAGGTTCCTCTTTTCTCCCTTTGTGACAGGTTTTCTGTCTTTCTCTTCCTCCGTCTTTCTGATCTATGTGTTTTCTAATGCCGGAAAATAAGGTCCCCATAAATAATTGCTCGAATTGCTCGCTACCAGCAAGCACTGGCTTGAATTAAGCACTGCTCTCAGTACACTCAGTTTCAGGACATGCAAGAATTCCAGAAGGTCACTGTCACAAACCGTAAGTAAATTTCCTATGTTGTTTCATTCTATGAAACACAGTAAACATGAAAACCTGTCTGTGTTTATCCATACTCAAAGAAAACAAAATGACATATGTTGTCCAGTTTGCTACTGGAATCTTTCTTCCTCAATGCATACTTAAATTCGTCTAATAAACATGCATAATACAGTATTTAAATCTGTAAAAGAGTTGCACTTTGGCATGACAACTATGGGGCAGATTCACAAAAGCATATATGAGAGTGGGAAGTAGAATTACTGGAGTACTCTTTTGTTTACTCTTACATGCCTGTGTGAATTGACCCTGAGACGGCCAAGTCCTTAGTCAATAAAAGGGCACAGTCCTTTCTATTTGTAATAAATGTACATGAGTATTTACTGAATAGCCACATTTTATCCGCATGTTAGTTGTTTATGGGCCAAATCACAAAGACATGTAAGTATAAGTAAAAGTGTATACTACATGAGCTCTACTTTACGCTCTCCAAAATGCCTTTATGAATAGGCCCCATTGTTTGCATACTGAAGAGTTACTGCTTTATGATTTTCACAGTTAGAATTCGACTGAAAATAGCAACTTCTGATGCACAAAATAAGACAGCGCTTCTGAGTAGAGGCGTTTTTTGGTACACACAGAAAGTTATCCGGGTCCCAGCAGCAATAGCTTAGAACACACCATGTAGATATTTGCAAAGCGCAGTTGTCATTTAACCCATCAAATATTTCTTGACTCCTTCACTCACTGACTATGCACCGTTTCCAAAGCAATGAGGTTTTTAAAAAAACTTACCAATCTGGTCCAATAAAAAGGTGAGCCATGGCGGCAGGCTGCTAATTTCTGAATCAAATTCTTTAAATGTAAATTTTCCTTTTGTTATCCTTGCAATGAACCGGTTTTTAATTCTATAAAGACAAATGTGCATTGAATATAAATCAGTTATTGGAAAAAGCAAGTATACAGCCAATGTCAAAGCAAACACACCCTGCTGAAGATCCTGTTGCCTGGGCTCCCACCTCCTATCTAGAAAGCAAAGCTCTGCTACTCAAAGCTCATTGTCCAAATGACTGTGCCACAGTAAGAGTGTTGGTGGCAGGACCCTTCATGTGCAAGGTTCTCCTCTTTGGACCTCCCTCCCTGAGCAGATCAGACTTGAAACCAACTTCCTCAGATTCAGAAGTCTGCTAAAAAACGCTCTTATTAAAAGTAACCCATGGATAGCTTTCAACCCACTTATTGATCCAATTCCTTGCTCCTGCCTTCCCTGTGCCTGGACACAGAGCTGCAGGTTAGATACCGTTCTAGGCTCGTTCTCATTACAACTCCCCAAGACTTCATCATCCATAGTCAGTCTCTATGGTTTGTAGTTCTTGTCATGAAGAGTTACCTTTGATGTACTAACTGAACATTGAATAGCTAATGCTAAATGCTCCGAGGCAATCTTTGAAGCTGTGGGTAGTAGCCTGGCAAAAGAACTCTAAATAAATATAAAAATACATGCATACAAATATATGCACACTTGGGAAAAATCCAATAGGGCTTATTAATAACACTGCTTTTTCAATGATTGGAGAGTTTATGGATGTGGTTCTGTAAGCAAATGCCAGAATTAGTACATTTGTGGATAAGTCGAAGTGAGAGTGTATGGACAGCTGTATGGGTGAGTGACTGAGTGCAGGGGTAGATGAATGGGTGGGTGAGCAAGTGCCTGGGTGGATAAATGAGTAGGTTAGTGCACTGATGAATAGTTATACAAAGGGGTAAGAGTATGAATGGATGAACAGGGAGGTAAATTAACTGATGGTTTAATGAGCAAGAGGGTGACTGAGCGTATGCATGAATAGGTGCATAGATGTATGAGAGGATGTGTGAGTGAGTGCATAACACAGTCCTAAATTGTTTGACATCGACAGTAATCCTTAACTTCTTAAATCATTATTACACGAGCATTGAGAGCATTTGAAAGTAGCCTTGCTGGTTCCACATTGGTCACGTCGGCATCCCTTTTCATTGTAACCTTTATACCATCCAGTGATACATTCCTGGTCCCTTCCTTTTAACTGATTCTCTGTGATCTTCGGGCACAGGTGGCGCATGAGGCACACATCACACTCGCAGGACTTGTGTAGGTTGCACAAAAGTGCTGGCGGGCTTTGACAAAAAATACTTTCTATCAACTAATATCTGTGGATTACTATCTCTGGCCCACCACAGTCAGTGATAGACATGTGAATGAAAATATATAAGTATGCATATATTAATTCAAAGAATGCAGTTAAAGTTAGTCTGTGGCTAAGTGAACGTAAAACTGAAAAGGCTTTGAAACCCATCAGTTAGGGTATGCAATTTACAATAAACACCATTGCCCAGATGCATCAACCGTTTTAGGAAGTGCAAACGGTGCGATTCGCATAAATCGGCCTTTTGCACTTCCTAAATTGGTTACTGGGATGCATCAAGCATTTTTTGGAAATCGCTTTTTTTGCGAGTTCCAAAAAAATGCGATTGCTGTTAAGGAATCGCACATTTGCCATTCCTTAACAGCAATGCATCATCCCCAAAACATTTGCGATTTCCAAAATTGCAAATGCAAATTACCACGAAGTTGAACTTCGTGGTAATTTGCAAAAATGTTTAAAAACGCATGAAAATGCATTTTTTAAACGTGTACGTTACAGGCACACATGTCCTTAGGACATGTGTGTATGTAACTCACATGTAAAAGTGCATTTCATGAGTGCAGGGGAGGTCCTTTGGACCCCCCTCTCCACCCTTGAAAGGCTTTGATGCATTCCGATTCGAAATTGCGAATTCGCAATTCCCATTCATTCCTATGGGCATTTCAGCCCATAGGAATGAATGGGAATATCGGATTCGCTATTTGGAAATCGCAATTTTATTGGAATTCGGTA
The DNA here is from genome assembly GCF_964263255.1 of Lissotriton vulgaris. Classification (NCBI taxonomy): domain Eukaryota; kingdom Metazoa; phylum Chordata; class Amphibia; order Caudata; family Salamandridae; genus Lissotriton; species Lissotriton vulgaris. Next base: position 1,119,878,764 of record NC_141691.1, on the reverse strand, counting down.
AAAAATGCGATTTTTACCGAATCCCAAAAAAATAGCGAAATTAATGATGCATTGCCATTTGCGAATCCTTAATTGCGATTCCTTATTTTTCGCAATTAAGGAATCGCAAATGACAACGTTGATGCATCTAGGGGATCACACTCCCACCATGTTCCTCGTTTGTCCGCATTTTGGTTTTCATCTCATGCTGTCGCCAAGTGGTGAGCTGTTCATGGTGTCAGGAGCATAAGTACAACGCAAACAATAAACAATCTGCATCAGTAAGATGCTCTGGAGAAGGGAGATGGAACATGGGACGTGGAAAGCCACAATGAGCCAAAGGAGAAAGCCCCATCACTAATTCACTTGCTCATTACATCAGCAATGCACAAGACAACTCCTTGTGCTACCTCCACACCAGGCCAGATTCTTTCAATTTATTGATAATGAAGGCCCACGGTTCGCCTCTGCTGACACCTGTGACTCCTGTGACATTAAAAAGGCCATTGGCTAGAAAATATGTGAATAACATTTGAACCAACCAATGATAGGCAGCAAGTAAGTCCCTCTCTCTCTCTCTCTCTCGTAAGCACTAAAGCTGACAATAGCCAGTTTTATAAAAGTAATACAGCTATAGCTAATGCCTATTTTAATGGAAGCGTGCAGTATTAAAATAATGGAATTTCTTCAAACGTTTTATTATATTCTACATATAAAAAACATCACGCTGTATGTTTAGGACGTGTTTTCACCAGAGCAATCGTATAATGCACATTATGTATCACTTTTTTCCCCCAAAAACGTTTTATTGAGGGATTTTTCAACAATAACATGATAGAACACAGCATGAGCGAAAACATATTTCCGATGACGTCATACATCATGCTGATTAGGAAACATTCAATATTACAAAACTTTGCCAGACTTCACGAATGGGTTGAACTTTGTTTATAGAAGGTCTAGTGTGAGAACGAGTCGCCCAGGCAGGCTTCCAGCACCTGATGTTAGCTCTGCTGTCGGGCAGCGAGAAGAAAGCAAAGGCTAGAAATAGGAAGCAGAGGCGAAAGGGGAGGTGAGGAAAGAAAACAAGCAAACGGAGATGGTTAGGGGGCAAAGGCGGCCTGGCTGCTCCATGGTAATTGGGTATGAGACATGTGAGTCTCCAGGGTCGGAAGGTGTCCCATATTGGAGGTAGGTAGATGGACAGGGGATGTGTCATTGTATATGTGTCACTTTGTTGAGGATCAAGGGGGTTTAGATTTCTGTAAATATACGTCTATATGTTGGAATGAATTACCACAAGATCTACGTCTTACTGTTGACTACAAAGTATTCAGTAAGAAACTCAAAACCCACACGTTCTCCAAGGCCTAATATCGGACATCCTAGCAGCACCCGGCACCCTCTATCACCTCTACCATGAGACCGTCCTACTTTAGCGTCGTGATATCCTCTTGGATGAACGTTGCGCTCTGTAAATAAATAAATAAAATAGGTGACCACAGCTGTTTGGATACATTATGATCCTTGTTCAGGATGTTGTCGGAGCTTCTGAGGAAACATACCCATGCCCACAGAAAGAGCCAGGTTCCACGTTCTAGACTTACTCAGGAACCCCAGGCTGATTTTTGTTTGTCTGCTTGAAAGTGTGGAGGAGAGAAAATTATCGTTAGCCAATGACACAATACCGTTCTAATGACCCACGACTCCAAAGAATCACAGACTCCCAAATCAGTTTCGTTAATTTATTGGAAAGCCAAGAATATCTGGACATACAAACCCATAGACGAGGGTGTAGAAATACATTGAAGCTAATACAAAACCAAGCTTATGGATAAAGTCAAGACGATGCAGCATACATAGAATGAGCAATTCGAGAATCAGGATACAGAAGATTATTGCCCCACATCCAGAGTCGTCCTTATTGGAGGTTTGTAGGTAAATAGCATTAGTCTGTCCCTACACTACCGCTAATGTGACATCCCTACTTAGCATTTACCAAAGGTAAGTCCTGGAAAGGTGTCAGCAAGTGAAGGCTTCCAAAGAATACTGTTCACGTTGAATGGGTCAAGTAGCATGAAGCTATAGAGCTTGTTCTAACATGCTCTCTCTTCTCAAGGCAGGGGAAAAGTCCCCGGACTCTGTCCCTAACCCCAATACAAGAATCAAATACAAACTCCCATCAGGCTATGCAGTAGCACCCCATCCATGCAAGACACTTCCTTGGAGGTAACTTTCCATGCGCCAGCGATGCGCCCAGGCCTTGGCTCAATGACCTTGATTCCTAGACTCTCACCGGTGAGAAAGAACACTGTCTCACATTAACAGCATTGCAGTTCAATGCATCTTCTCCTCCCTAATTCTAACTCCTAAAACAAAGACATTATTCTAGCTCACAAAGAAGCGTTTCTCCACCTGCAAATGAAAACATGAGAAAGAACAAGTTTTTCATATACATGAATTCTACTGACAAACCTAACTTGAGATCAACAGGGAAAAATACACATTAGGCCTACAGAATTCAGCCAATGTACGAAACGGCACACTAATTAATAAAACACACGTCGACATGAACATTATACTGAGCACGTTCAAATCAATGTGTTTAATAAGGATACAAATTATAACATTAATTAGTCACATTTAGAATTCTTAACAATCAAGATTTAAGTCTCATCATATGTAATTAACTGCAGATTTCTCCTCATTATACAAAAATATGTGTATCACTTCACTCTACACATTATTATAATACACAATCGAATGGCCCAAATGTTAACAAAATGAAAGATTATATGGGGGTGCGGTCTACCCACGAATATGATGCACCCCTACAACCGCCAGAGCAATTTGTGCTCTATCAGATCTCTCCCTCTGATGACTAGTGTCATCACAACTCACTTTACTCCTTGTAGAAAGGACCGACCTAAACAGAAGTCGTAGCCAGTCTTACCTGTTGAAACTTCTCCAGGCTCTTGAGATGCTCATAGTGACTGTCCTGCAGTCTCCCCAGTCTCCTCTCTCACTGCCTAAGAGAATTGTCAACTTGCCTAGATCTAGGCCCCTTGAAAGCTTTCTCTGTTCCCATCAAAAGGATGACACAAACTACGACTATGACTATTGGCTTCAGAATACACCCAATAATTCCCTTTCCAAGATTTGCAAACTAGCTTTCAATCTATACAAACGATTTACCAACCTTAGTCCAAACTCCCTCTGTTGCCAAGTCATGTATCTCATGATGTATCTCAGTAATGTTACTTATATATTTGCTCAGATCCTTAATATGGTCTAGGATATAAGTACAGCACTGTTGAACCCGCAGCATTTTACAGACTCTGCCTTCTTTTGCTAATAACACATCTAAAGCAAGACGATTTTGCATAACTATAGATAGCTCAATCCATGAGTAGTAATGACTGAGCTGTATTGACTGACGACTTATGTACTATAGTTGACAACTTTCTAATCTTGACATCATTCAAAACCACTCCCAGACTCAGTATCAATACTCCAAACACATCACCTACGATCTCTCCCGCACTAGTACCACGTCTCTCTATGTGCAGAGACTTCTCTTCCAAAGGCTTCAAATCCTCCACATGGTATAGCTTCAGAAACACAATAGCCTCATAGCATGTACCGTACCAATTCAGAGGCAATCAGACATACGCATTCTTCCCACATACAAAATACACATTTGGCACCACTTGTACTGCCTCCTGTAAGAACTTCTTTGCAGTGACCTCAATCGTGAAATTTTGACCACACAAGTTCTGTCTCACAAAGATCTTGTCATAATATGTATGCACCTGTCTAATGTAAAGCTTCTCTTGTTGTTCCCAATCTAAAGCTATTGAACCATAACTTCCCTTGGCCTTGAGAGCTAACTCCTCATTGGTACATTTGAAATTTCCCTTTCTACTGTAAAGTTTCACTGCTAATGACCTACGTCTATCTTCTACTTGATCTGCAAACTTCTTTTCAATGTCAGTTAACATACATGTCAAATTATGTCTCTGTGCATAAGCGTGTCTAACATAATTGTAGGTATAAAATACTTCCCTATTCTCTCTTCTTCCTTGCAATAATCATACTTATTCAGGTGCTTATAAGCTGGAACCTCTGAAAGCATCCCATCATAATTAGAGAAAGAATACTCGTAATAAACCCTTGTTATAAAACATGATAAGCAACAAACTACAAGTTAGACCATATGTCAGAAGTAAATGGTGATACCTGATACCCTCCTCAACTGATACAGGTAACTATATACACATAACAATCCCTCAAATTCATCAAATTCACCAGGGCCGGACTGGGAACCAAAACCGGCCCTGGCAAAGTGCTTGGATGCAAACCCGGGGGTTGTTCTGGGTGCCGCCGAGCACTTTGCCAGGGCCGGTTTTTGGACGATTTTGTTATAGGGCCGATTTTGCATGGGGGGATTGCCCGGTGCCCGCTGCGGCCAGCCCGGCCCTGAAATTCACGTATGCATACAACAACTTCCCATAAGCTGTCAACGTATAATCACCTTTTGACGAATCTACATGCAACAAGCGACTAGCCTTTTCAATCATAGCACTATGAACTCTTAATGTACCCTCTTTTGTACTAGAAGTAGTAGGTGTGGATGTCCCATGTACTCCCACCCCAACAACTTCTGCTTCATGGGAACCTATAACGGACATGGTAATGACTATCGCTATAACTATGATTAGTCCCACTAAAAGTGTATCTATCACACATTTATTTCTACTGTTCGTGTTCCCAGACTCTATTTTCAAATGAGTTTTGGTTGCGACAGCAAGAAGATCAATACAACGTCTCTTTCTCTGCCTCTCACTGCTGCATAACCAGTTACTTGAAGTCGCAGAAACATCTTTCACAGTTTCTGGTGCAATTATTTGCACAACTCAAAGACTTCCCTAGCCCTCTTTCTTCTTCTATGGAAAAGTCCCAAATTTTGTTCTTCCACTAGGGCCTAGGTTATCTTCTTTAGAACAAACTTTTATTTACAGAACACAGTTCAATTTACATCCCTTATAAGATCAGAACGAATTTCCTCAATGACATGTTGCAAAAGTTCAAAACGAAATGCAGCAATCTCCTGAGCTGGTGGCTGATATTCAAAAGTTGGAAATGTAAGGTCCTCCAGAATCAAGCTTCGCATGCCACTCAGTCCCAGAGGATCTGGCACAGTCAGTGTCCATTGGCTTCTACTCCAGGGACTAACAGCTCGATTTCAATCATCAGTACTGATGTTCTGCTCCTCACTCATCCGGACCTCACTCACCCAGACTTCACTCTTCCGGGCATCTGTAATCAAAGAAGTCCACTCCGAGGCTGCGTATCTCGGCACTGTACTCTTGCTCTCCTGAATCTCCTGAAGCTCCCCAGTGCTTGTTCTGTGTCACTTCGATCTGATTCAGACTTTCAGATAAGGGAGCAAGATCTCTTTCATGTGCAAGTCTCAAGTTCTGCCATTTTTGTCTCACAGGCCACAATTCTCCTCCGGCTTCAGTTCTGCTTTGCAGCACTCAACCACCTTCCACACCAGTCTCCTCAGCTGAGTCTGATTCTATACTACTGTAATGCTAGAGGCACTCTTGTGATCTGACACCCTGTGATGAACTTTGACTACCATTATTTTAATATCCTAGCCTGAATGTGCGATGTCCTGCATATGCCTTGTTTCTCTTAAAAGTTTCTTTCTTGTAATCTTGCAGTCTTTCAGATAGAACTTTCACGGAGTAGGACAGCCTTGCCAAGAACAGAATGTGTGGGATGTGCATTTGAAAGCATGAGAGGGAGAGAGAGGTATGGAATGTACTATTTTGTCTGGAAGTGCAGTGATGCACAAATGTGTTCTTCGTTGAGCATTGCAAGATAAAGTATGTGATGTTATAGAACATTGAGAGATGAAATATGTGAATCTATAAGCAGTTGTGCACAAATGTGCATTGTGTTGTACATTGATAAGTATTATGAAGTTCTCAATATTGGCTTTGACATGGCCTCAAGTCATCCTAAATTCTGACTTTGCCTTGCTTGAGCTTTATCTGCGTGCACAGCAGCTCTTGCAAGTTGTTTGGGTTAATCACGTCCAAGGATTGTTTTATGTGAGAGATTGTTTATTGTACCTGAAAAGCTTTGTGAGCTTCGTCAATATAAAGGCTGGAACATGCGAGATTGGGAGAGGGAGCGTGGAAACTCCTTCCTGCCAGGGAATGCTTCCTTGGTACCTGGCCAGTTCTGGTAAGATTCATCTGGTGCGGGGGGAGGACTCTCTCGAACCTTCTAGCGTGATTTGAAATTATAAAGCTGAGGGTTGTTGACTTAGAAACCGGGAGTTTGGAATCTGAACAAAGATGGACGAGTCTACTTCGGAGCGTGGAACCCTGGTTGCTGAGCTCTTGACCACAGCTGTTTAATTCCCCCAGTCAGGAGTGGGCTAAGATGCAGTGTTTGCATCAGGTGTAGTATTCAGTTTTGACTAGTGCCATTGTGATGCCTGGTTCCAGTGGCTGTGGAAATTTGAGGTCCTTGAGCTTTGATCATTGCCATTGTGATGTTTGGCCAGTGGCTCTGATCATTTGAGGTGCTTTCTTTGTGATGTGTGAGTGAGTTGAGGTGCACATCCAAAGTAATCATTTGATGTATATATATCTTTCTGATCTCTTGCAGGATGTCCAGTATATTTGCAGGAGTCTTATTTCATATTATTTGCTGCTTGTTTATTCATCAGCATTATTCATGCATTTAGCTGTTATATTTACCAAGTGTGTTATTAATGCTTGCATATAAACATATATAGCTCTATACATATTAAAAATGTTCTGCATTTGGCATCTGGGAAAGCCTTTCTGGTAGAGAGCATTGTGTAAAATAAAACCCCAAGCCTTATTCTAAAAGAGAGAGTCCTTGCATTTTGTAAAATGAAACCCTTTTCTAAAGGTGTTGTTTGTATTATGTTATGTCTACTGCTTTGCCAAGTGTTGAGCCACATTGTGGAAGCTGTATTATCTGAGAGGCGAAAGCAAGACATTTACCTGCAACGTTACTGTCTCCTTCAGAATCAATACCTGAACCTTTGTAGATCGTGACCCACCTCAGCTTGACCTGGTGGGTAACCAGCCTCAGCAGGAACCCCCCACAGCTTGGCTTGCCCACTCCAGTGGTCTTGCAGCCACGGCTGGATTCTCATCAGGGAGAGGAGATGTTTCTTCCAAGGGTCCTGAAACTGCGGGCATGGGAGCCGTGAATCCAGTTCGGCAAGCCTCCACACTTCACATTCGTTACCCAGATCACCTGATATGGACCTTGACAATCTGCATCAAGACAGCTCTTCCTCACATGCTTCCAGACTAAGACCCAGTCCCCTGGACACAGGTCATGGCAGAGGTCCCTCGAGGTTGATGCAGTCACAGCTTCAACCTGGTGAGATACAGAAAGGACCACATCATACAGTTCCTTGGAATAGTCAAGGATCAGATCATCGGTGATGTTTATTAACGCTGTAGACGGCACTGAGGGCAAGCACATCACCCTCCCCATCAGAATTGAATGCAGGGATAATCCAGTGCTTCTACCAGGAATGCTGCGCAAACTCATCTGTACCAAAGGCTATGCATCAGGTCAACTTAGTGAAGTCAAGGACCACACCTTTGCCAGTCTCATCTTTAGGGTCTAATTGACCTGTTCCACAATACCACACGTCTCCGGTCTAGCTACAGTGCAATCTCTGATCAACTTGTAAGGCAGTACACAACAGCTTCATGATCTCACTATGGAAGTGTGTTCCTCTGTCCTACTCCATTGAAGTTGGAAACCCGAACCGCGGAATTAACTCTCTAAGTAATAACTTGGCTACTGTGAGGCTGTTACACCTTCTAGTCATGTATGCTCCCACTCACCTTGAAAAGACACACACCACAACCAAAATGTACCTCAGCCCATTACAGCTGGACATCTCAATAAAATCAAGCTGAATCCTATTAAAGGAACCTTGTGACTTCCCAATGTGACTCAAGGCAACCACAGTACTTTTCCCAGCAGTCATCTTTTGGCATGTAACACACCTGTGATACACTGCTTCTGCAAACACATGAAATCTCTGGTTAAACCTCTTTTGTCTGAACACTAGCACAATTGCATCTCTCCCAATGTGCACAGCTCCATGTATCTGTCTGGACATAGGGCTCAGTAGATAGTCTGGCAACACTGCTGTACCATCTGTTGAGACCCAAATACCATTATCTCTCTTTTTGCAACATGCTGTGATCCAACCAGCTTCCTCTTGATCATACACTTCTCCCTGCAGATGCTTGACCTCATTCCAAAGTGCCCGCCTTTGCTAACATCATGCTGAGCTTGGTTCTCTCTATGCTCTCACCTGAATAATCCCCATTAAAAATACAAGCATGAATAGCACAAAAGCTAGCAACTTTGTCTGCGTACCAGTTACGCACAGTGACAAAATCCACCTCCTTCCCATGAGCGGCACACTTTACCACAGCCACTTTCTTTGGTCGCTATAAAGCTTCCAACAGTCGTTTTACATATTGCCCATTCCTGATAGGAGATCCTGGTGACGTTAAGAACCCCCTCTGTGACCATAGCTGTCCGAAGTCATGAACCACACCGAAACCGTACTGGCTATCGGTTTAGATGGTGACTGGAAATTAATCAGAAACAAGGCATGCATGTGTCATTGCAATGATTTCAGCCACTTGTGCGGAGTGTACTCCCTGTAAATAAGCAGCTTCCACAACTCCAGAAATGGTACAGACAGTAAAAGCTACTCTCAGGTAACCCTCAATGTCTCTTAGACATGAACCATTGACAAAAAGGACTTGGTCTGATTTAGGGAGTTGTTCATTGACAATGTCAGGTCTCGGGTTGGTACAGAGTTTGATCACATACAGATAGTCATGGTCCTGACAATATTCCCCTTCAGCACTTGATGCATGCATCAAAGTAGCAGGATTTAATACAGAACACCTTTTCAAGGTGACATTCTCGGTAATCAGTAAAATCTGTTCATAGTGGGTAATCCTGTTACTAGTCAAGTGCTGTGTTTTGGTTCTCATCATCAGGAGCTCAACTGAGTATAGAACATACATAGTAAGGGGATGACCCATTACAATACGTTTACATCTTTCATTGCTGACAACGGTTGCAGCACTAGATTTGAGACATCCGGACAACGCTGAAGCTACAGAATCTGATGTAGCTGAGAAGTAAGTCACTGGTTTATGGGCATCCCCATGTACCTGGATGAGTGTAGACAGTGCACCCAAATGTGATAACCCAAATACTGTACTTCAGGCAAATAATGCTGAAGTTTGCCCAGGAACACCATGTGTCCATTCTCTGCCAAGTAGTTTAATAGAGAAATGGTATCATCCCTAAAAGTCTCCTCGGTCTCTGTCACAATCAGGAGGTCGTAATTGTATTGCACAAGCACTGAGGTTTTTGGCAGCACCAAGCTCTCAAATTTCTTTTTCAAGATCTGGTTAAAGATCAATGGACTCTCAACATACCCTTGTGGAATAAGATACCATGTTAACACACGGTTCTCCAGCCGGAAAGCAAATACAAATTGGCTTTCCTCATGTAATGGTATCGAAAAGAATGCTTGACACATATCAAACACTGTAAATAATTCAGCGTCGCACGGAATCTGGAATAAGATCACACATGGATTCGGTACCAGCGGACTACATGGAATCACAATTACGTTGACCCTTCGCAGGTTCTGCTCAATCCTATACTTACCACTCGGTTTCTGTAGCCCCATTATAGGTGAATTAAATGGACTTCCCATGATCTCCTTTAGGATGCCCTGAGCAATAGTTTACTCAATCACTGGTGTAATCCCAGCCACCATTTCTGGGGTCAGGTTGTACTGAGGCGTTCTTAGAAATTCAACATCTGGCTTGATCTGTATGCGGACCGGCTCAACCCCTCAAATCAGTCCTATCTCTTCCCCTGTGAAATCCCACACCACAGGAGAGACAGTGTCTCTGAGATCATATGGCATATCGTCCACTGTTAGCACAGAATACATGTCTATAAAGTTATTCTGATTCGCCAATTTGAACGGATTGTCATCATCTTTGGTCTGCAATTCCACTCCACTGGGCGTGCAATCAATGGTATAATTCAGCTTACACAAAAGATCACGTCCCAATAAACAGAGTAGACTTCAATCGCACACCATGGACTGGTGTCAGTCCTGTAATGTTCCTATTCTAATAGGTATATTATCTGTCAACAGGTTTATCATTCTTCTATTGGCAACTCCTACAACTTGGATCGATTGTCCTGAGAGGGGTAGGTTTGGGACGGATGTATGTCAGTACAACAAGATCTTTTAGATCGCAGTACTTTAACAACGCAGTTATTAGGGCGCGGATTGAGGAATATTATAATTTTTTATTCCAACACCAGTCCACGTAACAGTAGGGAAGGTGTTGGAATATAAAATTACAAGATTCCTTAACCAACAGCGCCATCCAGTGCAAGTCGTAGTAACGACTTGCTTTGTAATGGCAGCGTGGTAAAGGTTGTGCGGTGTAAACACCGCGTTGTAAACGCGTTTACCTTTGGGACTACTGCGGACCTCACAGTAGATTGGCTAGCACCAGTATAAATCAAGATGAACGCCTACATCTGCCTCCACAAACAGCCCACGGTGGCCGACCTCTAAGACTGTTCCAAGGGTACGGTCATTCTCCCCCCTCAGGCACCGTCATTGCAACATGTCTAGATCTAACCTGTCCAGGGTCTCCTTGAAGGGCATTTGATAATACTATCGTTTACCCGTGGAATTCTCGGGGTTTGGGTACTTGCACTAGCTAATTTGGACCTCCCCCACCCGTTTACAGATCTAGGTTTCATTACAGTATTGATAGCATCCGGCACCTGCAGACCTTCCTCATCTTGAAACTGATTTGTTGGATTTGCTCGACACTCGTGCTTCCAATGCCCGATTTTGTGACAATAATGACAGGCAGTAGTTGTCTTCAATATACCGATGCCTACCCCTAGCTTGGAATTTATTCCTTTCCCTTTTCCCTGTCGTTTATTGTTTGATCCATTTGAAATCCTTCTTTGATTATTACCCTGATTTCAGCCTAAAGTTCCTCCATTTGTCTGCGCCTGTTCTACTTTGTGCCCTTTTCTCATCTGGACCAACATTAGTTTGTCCTTTATTTTCCTGTGCTAGAATCCACCTCATCGCTACAGTATCTGGCATACCATGGGATTTTGTTCACAGACTAGTTCTGAAAGCAGATTAGTTGTTGCTGAATCATGGCACTAATCTCTGGTCTCAAACCCAGCACAAACGGGGACACAAACTGTCCTATATCTTTCGGGTCTAAAGTATCCAACCCACTGTACAGCTCAAAGGCTTGTAATGGCCTTTCATAATAAACATGCACCAGTTCCATAGACTCTTGGGTGGTTTAAGTCTATCTTAACCCAATCGATATCTTATGGAGCAATCTTAGACTGTACCCATGTAATTACCTGTTCAAACTTTTTCATGACCAAAGGTGAAGGACCATATGTTATGGGGTCTCTATCAGGTTCCACAGAAGGCCAATCAACAGTGAGTTTACAAGCAGACCACAAGTCGCTAGGAACCACAATGTCAAACAGTGTATTCAAATCAATCCACAACACCTTGGAAATCTTTACAAAGCTGCTGACTTTCTTGTACCGTTCAGCAGATTTCTCCATCAGCCGAGGAAAGCCATTTGTGAATGCTGCCAAATCATCCCTGCTCCAAGGCACATGCACGTACCCGCCGCTTGGTACCTCTCGCATTGGGTAAACTTCAACTCTAGGTATACTCCCACCCGGGGAGGTGTTTCCCCTGTCGCCTGCCTAACCTTCTTCTCCAACCATCTTTCTTCCCCTTTATCAGGAATGCTCCATACGCATTCTTCTATGACCAGCTCTTGAATGTGGGTCTTCAACCCTATGACCCTTTTCTCCTCAAGTTACTGATCAATGTATGTCAACCTATGGTTTCTCTGCAGCATTTTCATCCTAGACAGATCCACATCATACCTTTGGGCCAATTATGTCACTTTCTCATGTGCTCACCTTGCTTTACGAGTGACATAATTAGCTGAAAATTACAATTTATCCTGTTCATAAAGTTCTATTCTTTCTAAAGGCAAGCTTCCACTGATTATCTCCTCTACTTCTGCTTTTAGCCTCACCACGTCTAACAATTTCGCATTTATTGCAGCTTTAATCATTCACTGATTTGAGACGCTACTCTGTCTTTCCTTTTCGCCACTCCGCTTCCTCTGACAACTCTTTGAGGTTGTAGGCTGCAGGACATGCTGATCTCTGTAAGCTCCCTGATATCCTTCCCATGGGTTCTCTAACTAGAGCTTCCCACATCCTCAAAACTGAAGTTTAGTTTGCCAATGGCACTGATCGTATTGTACCAGACCGAACATGAACCCTCTAAGAGTCTGCAGTAACTGGCAATGGGGAACTAGCTTCTATGGGCACCAAAAATGGACCATTCCCATTCACCATCACTTTTCCTCCTGGGTTGACCCTTTCTCCCAAACCTGACTGTTTTTGACTCGTGTTCTCTCCTCGACTCGGATCACACACAGAAACTACAGGTCTGATGGTGACTGATACCGTAAGGACATCCGGTAACCTTTTAGCAGTGTTGACCCCACTTGTCTCAGCACCTCCCAATTCTAGTACCCCTGTCCCTTCTGCTCCTGTTGAAATCTTCCCCACTACTGCTGCACAGTGTCCTGCCTTTGGCATTGCCATTCTTTCCACACTCGCCGCATTTGCCAATTCTCACCTTCCCTCTTCTGAGTGCGAGTTGTTTGGTGGAGGATGCTATGTAGTAACCTGTCTAACGAACTGTCATCGGTATCACTCCCACCATCTCCATTCCCAATCTGAGCGTCTCCTTTATTTACTAATGGTAGGTACAACCTCTCTTTCTCAATGGTATCTACTCTCCATCTCTTCAACTGTGCATCCCATCATTCATCCTGATATGCTTTCATTGCTTTCCTCATCCTCCCCTGACATTTTCTCCTATTCTTTGCCTGAGCTGCTCAAATCCAAGCATCTAGTATCTCAAACTGTGTTGGTCTGGGTGGGGGCCGTAATGAAGACATTACTCCCCTCAGCTGATACAGTACCTCTATTCTTAATGAACCATAGCGTAGAAAAGTCAAATCTCCTTATTTCTCAGTAATCTTATGCAATTTTGAATGCAAACTATAGAGTGGGGTCCTACGTTCGTTGCCATGTAATATGCTGGGTTATCCTTGGGTGGTGCTTCCTCACCACTCCCCTATCTCCCCTACATAGGTCACGTAATACTTTAAAAAAATTGCATGGTTAAACCAGTTTTCTTCAACCGACACAATTCCTCGCTTCAACCTTACTGCTGATCACCAACTAATCCCAGCATGGTATTACATCAACAGATCAAGTAGAAGACAGACATAGGTCATTAGCAGTTAAACTTGACAGTAGAAAGGTATATTTTGAATGGATCAAGGAGGAGTTAGCTCACAAGGCTAAGGGAAGTTATATTTCCAATATCTTTACATTGGGAACAACAAGGGAATATTTCCAGGAGGCAGGTTCAGGCACAAGATTAACACAAAGTTTTCAAATGGAAGAGTTAGATGCCATGCGGATTGCATGCAAATTATAGTATATATCACACAGTTTCTTTATGACATGACAATGAAATTCACAAAGCCTTACAACATGTTTGGGTTTCATAACAATGCGTGCACATGATTATAAAATACGCAGACGTCAAAGCTGTTAAATGTCAATAGGCATACATGATTTCATATTCATACAGAAAGATGTTGCAGATCCATACCAGGAAATATCTTCCTACCCAAATAACGAAACAATGTGATGATCCATGTATTTGTTATTCTATATGAATGTAATGACCATGCATATACTTAATTGGTTACAAGGCCTGGAAGAGAGTACCTTCAAGGTGGAGGCTAAGATAACACTACCTGGTACACACAGACTATCTACTAGGTAAACAAAGGACGTATTGTTGCTTCATCAAGTAGACAAGATTGGAGAATACGATGATAAAAAAGGTGCTCAAACTGTATTGAGCAGGGATAGCTGTCTAGTAGTTAACTCATGTTCATTCAGCCCTTTATTCACCGTGTCCAACATGTGCATCCATTTGCACAAACGTCACCTTCTCAAGGACTAGCCATTTCACACTCTCCACTGGATGGTTTAATGTTTGAAAATGTTCAACTAAAGGTGCCACTTGGACTTTGCATCGCACCATGCTGCAGTGTTGGAGTATTCAGGTTTTTACCTTCTGTTGTGTCTACCCAATAAAGAGTAAATCACATGGACACAGGATGGCGTATATTGTGTTGGTGCTACTACAGTTTGTGTGATCTTTGAGCAGCACCCTCTGTTCTTGGTGACTGCAAATTTTTGTCTTTATCATTAAGTCACATGCCTTGCATTGGTTACATCTGAAATGTCAAATGATCTGGGGTGGAGTCTTATATAATTATGATAGGTTCCTGTGTATTAGGTGAAGTCAGTGAGAGGTGAGTGAGTTGAGGTAAGTGTAACATATTTCATAAGATTTGTGATATGTGACTCAAGACTTGTGGCAGCTGTATGATATATTATTGTAGAAACCTATCTAGAGAGAGAGAGACTGGACCTTCAACTATTTGCCACAGGATAAAAATATTGTATAGCACATTTCTTAAGAGCAACATTGGTCAGCCCTATAACAATGTTAGCATAGAGCAGAATATGTAGAGAACTTACGCAGACTTGTTGAGTAAGAGAGTACATGAAAACATATCTTGCATAAGCCTTATCTGGTAGGATTAGATGAAGAGGATTTGTAGTAAAGTTACATGATCATCTCCATTTGTTGCTGGTTAGAGAAGTATGTTTTGAGTAAGCATGGGCGGAAAATCCGTTACGCTTGCGGATTTTGCGGATTTTCGGTAAATTCGCAATCCGCGAACGCTCGCGAATTTACCGAAAATCCGCAAATTCGTACGCAGTGGATTTTTTTTTCTTGGTGATACAATTTTGCGGCGCGCGGCGTTTACTTACCGTCATTCAGCATTTGCCGAGTTGTTTTTCTTGATATTTTGCGAGTGCTGCGCCATTTTGGATCTTGCTGCGGGATCCCGCGGGAATTTGGCGAGCGCGAATATGTAATCGCGGCTTGCCAACTTGCACAGCGAGAGTTTGTCAACGCGAGTACGCCGTGATCACGTATCGCGGTACTTCGCAATTGCGAGCTTGTAGATGCGGCGAGCAGCAACAAACTCGCACTCGCGAAAATACAAAATTTGCAATTCTGCACAAGAAATCCACCAGCAAGCAGCATAAACCTTCTGGAAATGATGATTTTTATCTGAATAACTCCTCAGGTTGACATTTGCCTGCACTTTTTTTGCGAGGAGTCCATCTTGGGGAGGGGGGGGTGGGAGGAAGGAAGTGCCCCACAGTCTTCAACTTCCTGTTCCTGTCCAGCAGGCTCCTCCCAGTGCTTTGTCCATCTCCTGGTCACTTTTCATTTGGATCTGGAGCTGGAAGGATTACTTTTTGTGGATGCTGCTGGATATTTGGATTTGAGGCCTTTTTGACTTTCTTCGGATCACTTTTGGATTAGAAATTTCACAAGTAAGTTTGTTTGGGGCATTACAGTTGCTGCAACTACAATTTTGGGATTTTCGATTTTTGGCTGTTTTGGGGCCTTTTGCCCAGGGGTACTCAGTGGTGGGTGCACTGAGTCTTTCTGTGGGGTGTTTTGAATTTAAACATCATGGAGGGGCTGGATGGCTTGGGATTGTGCTGATTTTTCTGTGATTTTCGTTTTTTTGGCCTGTTGTGGCCTTTTCACCAGGGGTAGTGAGTGTTGCATGGGCCTAGTCTTTCTGTGGGTTTTCTTGAATTTAAACATCATGGAGGGGCTGGATGGCTTGGGATTGTGCTGATTTTTCTGTGTTTTTCGATTTTTTGGGGTGTTCATGGGGACAGGCCATGTGGGTGGGGGCCATTTTGAGTGCTGCTACAGGCCCTGGCCATGTGCTGGGAGGGAGGGGGCCATTTTGAATGCAGGCAGTGTTCTCAGGCCTGCACCCATTTTGCCTAGCTTTCATCCATTATGCCCAGGGGTAGTGAGTGGTGCATGGGCCTAGTCTTACTGTGGGTTGTCTTGAATTTAAACATCATGGAGGGGCTGGATGGCTTGGGATTGTGCTGATTTTTCTGTGATTTTCGTTTTTTTGGCCTGTTGTGGCCTTTTCACCAGGGGTAGTGAGTGGTGCATGTGCCTAGTCTTTCTGTGGGTTGTCTTGAATTTAAACATCATGGAGGGGCTGGATGGCTTGGGATTGTGCTGATTTTTCTGTGATTTTCGTTTTTTTGGCATGTTGTTGCCTTTTCACCAGGGGTAGTGAGTGGTGCATGTGCCTAGTCTTTCTGTGGGTTGTCTTGAATTTAAAATCATGGAGGGGCTGGATGGCTTGGGATTGTGCTGATTTTTCTGTGTTTTTCCATTTTTTGAGATGTTCATGGGGACAGGCCATGTGGGTGGGGGCCATTTTGAATGCTGCTACAGGCCCTAGCCATGTGCTGGGAGGGTGGGGCCATTTTGAATGCAGGCAGTGTTCTCAGGCCTGCACCCATTTTGCCTAGCTTGTATCCATTATGCCCAGGGGTAGTGAGTGGTGCATGGGCCTAGTCTTTCTGTGGGTTGTCTTGAATTTAAACATCATGGAGGGGCTGGATGGCTTGGGATTGTGCTGATTTTTCTGTTTTGTTTCGATTTTTTGGGGGTGTATAACTGAACCGATGTTCCTCTGTCTTCCGTTGCTTTTAGGTGCACAAGACTCAAGAGAACGACCAGTGTCAGGAAGAAGTCCTGCAGCGGTGTGTGTGTGCAGCATAACGTCACGCGACGTCACGTCTGGCCACAGACAACTCTGCAACTCGTGCAACTGCGGCCTGCTGTTCTGACCTGCTCTGAAGAAGATGGCCCCAAAAAAAGTTCTCCGTAGCTCCTCTAGCAAGAAAGTTGCCAGTAAGGAGCAGAAGAAGCAAGTTACCAAGGAGGCTGGTGTGCCGGCCGCCGCGTTTTTTGGGAGTAAAAAAAAAAGTACGCCTGCAGCAGCAGCGGGATCTGCTGGGGACCAAGCTGGGAGCAGCACCCCCGCTCCATTGGGCTCAGTGCCTCCACCACCACCACCACGCCAACTTAAGTCCAAGCCCTTGAGTGCTGCAGAGGCAGTCAGTGTACTTCTTCAATCACCATCGACCAGTGATTTGGCTCATTGCAAGAAAGTAGCAGCAATGTCCCTGAATCAACACAGGTTGTTGTAACTCATCTGACAAGTGTTGAACAACCACAGCCGCAACAACAACCACATGTGCAAGTACAAGCCCAAGTACATGTGGAAGGAGAGGCAGCGCAAGGAGATGCACAAGCAGAGGTGCATGGAGGGTCACAAGTGCCCACAATAGTTGTTCCTCCCGAAGTAGGGGCACATCAGGAAATCAACAATCAGGCCGAGGTATCATTTGAAGAAGCCACTCCTCCTGATGATCATTCATTGTCTTCCACATCCCTAGCAAGGAAAAAGATCAAGGGGGGTGTCTACATCTTCTTCAAGCCCACCTCCTTCTGCTGATCTGGATGAAGATTGGGAACCATCACGGCCGCCTGAGAGTGAGGCACACCATGATCTGACAAAAGTACTTAAGCGTAAAAGGAAGGTCGTCGAAAAACTCATAGTTATGGAGTGTGATGAGGCTCAACAAGAAGTGGCGGATACTGCTGCTGATGAAGCCTCTCAAGACGACGAGCCAGTCATCATAAAGGTCACTGCAGCCCCAGCGGGCATGCAGCAAAGAGACATTTTGACCCTAGCCCGAGAAGCTGCTGAGCGTGATGATGATGTCGACGAGGAGGCAATGGAAACACAACAATCATTGGAGTTAACTAGTACACCAACACCTACCGCTTCCATATTTCTTCCTCGCAAGAAGGGACCTCCATCCACCTTGACCTCAATTAGTGGTGGTGAAAGTGCACAACGTCCTAAAGTTCGGCATTCCACATCCTCCACTTCATCTGGCATTAGCAGCAAGACCACCACCACCAGTATTGCCGCCTCCTCCGGCCCCCACAGACAATTCAAGTCCCCAGCTTGGGACTTCTTTAGTGTTTGCCCAAAAAGGGAAAACTTCACCATTTGTAGCATTTGTAAGGTTGCAGTTAGTCGTGGTAAGTTTGGTACCAACTATGGTACCAGAGGCCAGAGAGGTCATCTTAAGAGACAGCACCCTGTCCAATGGTTTGCGCACCTACAGGCGATCAAGGAAGCCCTAATTGCACGTAATGAAAACGTTGATTTTTCATCTGATGGTGACGAGGTGGAAGAAGACGTGTCAAACACTTCACTTACACCCAGTACCCCTGTCAGCAGCACACCCCATGTGAGCCACACTAAGAGTGTGGGAGAGAGTGAGACACCAATGCGAAAAAGTTCATCAGCGAGCGTAACTGGGTCGAAGATATCATCATCATCATTATCCCGTAAATGCTTGGTCCAGGGCAACATTAAAAAGATGTTGTTTACAGAAGCGCAATATGAACGCAACCACCCACTGACGCGTCTGTATAACACTAAGCTGGCTAAAATGCTAGCTCTGGACCTTCTCCCTTTTTCTTTTGTAGAAGGGGTTGGTTTTCTAGAACTAGTGGCAGCGCTCTGCCCTAAATGGAAGGTTCCTAGCCGGTTCTATTTTGCCCGAGTTGCGGTTCCAGCACTACATGAAGATGTTCTGGAGGTAGTTGGGGCAGCTTTGCAGAAGAGTGCTGTTCACACTATACATCTGACAACAGACATGTGGACCAGTGGCGCAGGCGCTGATTACATGTGCATCACTGCACACTGGGTCTCTTTTTCAGGGGTTAAAGCAAAGCTAAACGCAGGTGTTGACCCGGACCAAGTTTTTAAAGCTGCTCGGAAACATGCAACACTAGCCATGTTTGGTTTGGAGAAACGTCACACAGCACAAAACATTTTGGATGAGTTTAACACAAAGGTCCTTGACTGGCTGTCCCCAAAAAAATGCCAGATTGGTTATGTTTACACGGATAATGGCGCCAATGTAGTTAAGGCCATGGAGCTGGGTCAATATTTCAGAGTGCCGTGTTTGGCGCACTGTATTTTTTTTAAAAAAATTTAAATTTATTTAAACTTTTACCGTGCACAGCTACCCACAGTGGGTTTCCCGGCGCTAGCGACAGACTGGAGAAGAAGATGTCGGATAGCCAACTTGCAAGTACCAACTACTTATGTGAACAACAGCGTTTTCAGTGCTTTACGAAAATAAAGAAGACTGGTCTCTAATTTAAGGGCTGTGGGCAGGGCATTCCAATATTTGGGACCAAGATAGGAGAAGGAACGTCCCCCCATTCTTGCCAGCTTAAATCTTGGTATAGAGAAGTTGCCAATTTCCGAAGATCGTAAGGTACGTTTGGGCTTGTAAGGTTGCACCAGCTTTTGTAAGTAAGTAGGTGCAATGCCTTGCTTGATTCTGAACATATAGCATAATGTCTTAAACTTTATGCGGCTGGAGATCTTCAACCAATGAAGATCATACAAGGCAGATAATGCCAAAGTTCTTCTAGGAACATTCTTCAAGAGTCGCGCGGCTGCATTTTGTACAACCTACAATACTTTAACAGTGGCTACATCAGCACCCAGATATAGTATATTGCCATAGTCCAGGCGAGATGTTATCAATGCCTGGACAACCGTTCTATGGGAGGGAATAGGAAGCATCCATAAGATCTTTTGTAGCCACCTAAGAGTAGAAAAACAGGTTGCTGCTGTATAAACCTGGTTGTCAAAAAATTCTTGAGTGATAAAGAGAGTCCAGCGTACGAGGTAGTGGAGACCTGCCGAAAAATGTGCAACCATTTCAGCCATTCTTTTAAGGCCCGGAAGCATCTGAGGAGCCTGCTACATGAACGTCGAATGCCAGTGAAAGCACTCATCCAGGAGGTGGCAACATGTTGGAACTCAACCTTCTACATGCTTGAGCGTCTGTATGAGCAGTATACGGTACTCGATCAATATTTCTTAACACAGGGTACAGCTCAGAAGGACCTGAGGATGGGTGCGGAGCAATGGCACATTAACGTCCACCAATTAACGTCCACCAATTAATCGAGAGAGATTTTCTCGATTGTGGACGAACTATCCAACCCTGATAGAGTGTCATCTAAATCAACCCCTACGCAGGAATTATGTGATAAGTTGAACACATTCTTCCTAGAAAAGATTGCAACAATTAAAGCTAGCATTGTATTCTCTCCATCAGTTGTGATTCCGCCTGACTCCTTCAGGAATATCTGTACCATGGATAGTTTCCCTACGATTGATGATGAATCGTTTATCTCCTTGCTGTCCAAAGTTAAATCTGGATCTCCTCAGGATTGCTGCCCCCCACACATAATGAGGGAAGTCTTCTCCACCATTCTTCAACCTGCTCTTTCCTTATTAAACTCATCACTCACTCAAGGTTGCGTCCCGAAATCATTTAAGGACCCCACAGTGGTCCCTCTGATAAAAAATGTTGGCGCCGACATGTTAGAACCATCTAATTACCGCCCCATCTCCTTGCTTCCATATTTAGCTACGGTCTTGGAGGCACATGCCGCAAAATCCATGTCCGCTTTTATAGAACAGTCTGGACACTTGGATTCCCATCAAGCCGGCTTCCGCCCAGGCCATTCGACTGAGATGGTCATCTTGGCAGTTCTGGACGAGCTCCGCAGGAAGGCTGACATTGGAACTCCTCAGGCCTTGGTTCTTTTAGATCTGTCAGCCGCGTTTGACACGGTGGACCATAAGATCTTGGTGGACCGTGTCGGACGGGCAGGCTTTCAGGGCAAGGCCTTGAGATGGGTCACCTCCTTTCTGGAAGACCGTACACAGGCCATTCGCCTGGCTATTTTTACAGCGTTGGGGCTGAACACCACATGTGGGGTTCCCCAGGGTTCTTCCTTTTCCCCACATCTGTTTAATCTCTACCTACTCCCCCTGATCAAAGCTTTAAAACAGAGGAAAGTAACAACATTCAACTATGCAGACAATCTGCAGCTTTCCTTCACCATAGATAATTCCATTGAATCCGTTACCAACTTTCAGGATACTATGGTGTTCATCCGCCATTGGATGGATTATAACCATCTAAAGCTGAACCCCGGAAAGACGGAGGTACTGCTGATAGGAGATAGTCGTATCTCCTGGGGCCCTCATTATTGGCCGGCAGAATTAGGGTCCTTCCCCAAACCCTCTTCCGTAAAAAGTCTGGGGGTAACTATTGATAGAGATCTGTCTCTAAACACCCAAGTGGGCACAGTGGTTTCTAAATGTTTCTTTCAACTGCGAAAGATCCAGAAGATACATCACTTGCTCACCCAGGCAGCACTGATACAAGTTGTGATTGGCCTAGTCTTGTCCCATCTAGACTATGCAAAATCAATCTATCAAGGCCTTCCCTCCTATCAGATCAAGAGGCTCCAGCTTGTACAGAACCAGGCGGCACGACTGATTTACCAGCAGCCCTAGTGGCAATCGGCCAGACCTCTGATAAAAAAGCTACACTGGCTCCCACTGCTCCAACGGGCCACCTTCAAATCTGCTTGCCTCACATTTAAATCCCTAAATTGTTATAGTCCTATTTTTATTAATAACTTGATATTGAGATATATTCCAATCCGTGACCTCCGTTCCAAACACCAAAACTTGTTGGTGAGCGCAAAGTTCAAGCGGAAGCGGCATGGCGGGTTTCGCTTCGGATATCTGGCGCCCCAGCTCTGGAACTCACTCCCATGGGAGATCTGTTCCTGTCCCGATCTGCTTCAATTTAGAGCAGCTCAAGACATGGCTGTTCATACAGGCACATGAGTAAACCAGTCCCACTGCAGTCAACTCAGAACAGCTCGAAATAGCGCCATAAAACCTTGGTCGAAGTGTGCTTTACAAATAGGTTATAACATAACATAACAGAGAAAACGCTGCCAATTGGCAGTACATACCTTTATGGAGAGACGTTGTTACTTTACCGATATCCCCGACTCTGCTGCCGTCGGAACTGTGAGGCTGGGAGTGAGGGATGCGAATTCCATTTAGCCCCGTATAAGTGCTACAGCCCTAACCTGGCCACGTTACAAGTTGGCTTTCCAATTGGGAACATGAAGCAAATACCGACTGAACGGAACTACCAACCAGCAAGTTGGATATACTGCATGCTGGGTAATGCAGTCTGAACAGTGGAAGCCCCGGTGATTCCGTGCAACGTTTTCCAGGTGCACTCAATGTTACTTCAGTGACCAATAAGAGACTTACTTTGAAGCTGCCAGCACCAGAGGAACTTTTTAAACAAAAGGCATTTGATAAAGGATGAACTCCAAAACGCGTCATGCCAGTTTAAATAAATGGTTTTCTACAATCCCGCTGTGTCGCCTCTTCTGCTTCGAAAGAAGAAGATAGCCTTGGTATACATTGCGTTTTCCCATTGACACGCGAGGATGGCCCTCCCGCAAGCATCCTAAGAAGGGAGTCAATGTTTTTTTTTTCCCGGACCGCCTCGCACTATGGAGGCAACAGAGAAAACGTTGCCAATTGACAGTTCATACCTTTATGGAGAGACATTGTTACTTTACCGATATCCCCGACTCTGCTGCCGTCGGAACTGTATAGCTGGGAGTGAGGGATGCGAATTCCGTTTAGCCCCGTATAAGTGCTACAGCCCTAACCTGGCCATGTTACAAGTCGGCTTTTCAATTGGGAACATTAAGCAAATACCAACTGAACGAAACCACCAACTAGCAAGTTGGATACACTGCATGCTGGGTAATGCAGTCCGAACAGTGGAAGCCACGGTGATTCCGTGCAACGTTTTCCAGGTGCACTCAACGCTACTTCAGTGACCAGTAAGAGACTTACTTTGAAGCTGCCAGCATCAGAGGAACTTTTTAAACAAAAAGGCATTTGATAAAGGATGAACTCCGAAACGCGTCATGCCAGTTTAAATAAATGGTTTTCTACAATCCCCGCTGTGACGCCTCTTCTGCTTTGAAAGAAGAAGATTGCCTTGGTATACATTGCGTGTTCCCATTGACACGAGAGGATGGCCCTCCCGCAAGCGTCTTAAGAAGGGAGTCAATGGTTTTTTTTCCCAGACCGCCTCCCACAACGGAGGCAACAGAGAAAATGCTGCCAAATGGCAGTCCATACCTTTATGGAGAGACGTCGTTACTTTACCGATATCCCCGACTCTGCTGCCGATGGGA
The DNA here is from genome assembly GCF_964263255.1 of Lissotriton vulgaris. Taxonomy (NCBI): domain Eukaryota; kingdom Metazoa; phylum Chordata; class Amphibia; order Caudata; family Salamandridae; genus Lissotriton; species Lissotriton vulgaris. The sequence continues at coordinate 1,119,855,372 of NC_141691.1, read as the reverse complement.
CTGTGAGGCTGGGAGTGAGGGATGCAAATTCCATTTAGCCCCGTGTAAGTGCTACAGGCCTAACCTGGCCACGTTACAAGTCGGCTTTCCAATAGGGAACATGAAGCAAATACCGACTTAACGGAACCACCAACCAGCAAGTTGGATACACTGCATGCTGGGTAATGCAGTCCGAACAGTGGAAGCCCCGGTGATTCCGTGCAACGTTTTCCAGGTGCACTCAATGCTACTTCAGTGACCAATAAGAGACTTACTTTGAAGCTGCCAGCACCAGAGGAACTTTTTAATCGAAAAGGCATTTGATAAAGGATGAACTTCGAAACGCGTCATGCCAGTTTAAATAAATGGTTTTCTACAATCCCCGCTGTGTCGCCTCTTCTGCTTCGAAAGAAGAAGATTGCCTTGGTATACATTGCGTGTTCCCATTGACATGCGAGAATGGCCCTCCCGCAAGCGTCCTAAGAAGGGAGTCAATGTTTTTTTTTCCCGGCCGCCTCGCACAACGGAGGCAACAGAGAAAACGCTGCCAATTGACAGTTCATACCTTTATGGAGAGACATTGTTACTTTACCGATATCCCCGACTCTGCTGCCATCGGAACTGTCAGGCTGGGAGTGAGGGATGCGAATTCCGTTTAGCCCCGTATAAGTGCTACAGCCCTAACCTGGCCACGTTACAAGTTGGCTTTCCAATTGGGAACATGAAGCAAATACCAACTGAACGGAACCACCAACCAGCAAGTTGGATACACTGCATGCTGGGTAATGCAGTCCGAACAGTGGAAGCCCCGGTGATTCCGTGCAACGTTTTCCAGGTGCACTCAATGCTACTTCAGTGACCAATAGGAGACTTACTTTGAAGCTGCCAGCACGAGAGGAACTTTTTAAACGAAAAGGCATTTGATAAAGGATGAACTCCGAAACGCGTCATGACAGTTTAAATAAATGGTTTTCTACAATCCCCGCTGTGTGGCCTCTTCTGCTTCGAAAGAAGAAGATTGCCTTGGTATACATTGCATGTTCCCATTGACACGCGAGGATGGCCCTCCCGCAAGCGTCCTAAGAAGGGAGTCAATGTTTTTTTTCCCCGGACCGCCTCGCACAACGGAGGCAACAGAGAAAACGCTGCCAATTGACAGTTCATACCTTTATGGAGAGACGTTGTTACTTTACCGATATCCCCGACTCTGCTGCTGTCGGAATTGTGAAGCTGGGAGTGAGGGATGCGAATTCCGTTTAGCCCCGTATAAGTGCTACAGCCCTAACCTGGCCACGTTACAAGTTGGCTTTCCAATTGGGAACATGAAGCAAATACCAACTGAACGGAACCACCAACCAGCAAGTTGGATACACTGCATGCTGGGTAATGCAGTCCGAACAGTGGAAGCCACGGTGATTCCGTGTAACGTTTTCCAGGTGCACTCAACGCTAATTCAGTGACCAATAAGGGACTTAATTTGAAGCTGCCAGCACCAGAGGAACTTTTTAAACAAAAAGGCATTTGATAAACGATGAACTCCGAAACGCGTCATGCCAGTTTAAATAATTGGTTTTCTACAATCCCCGCTGTGTCGCCTCTTCTGCTTCGAAAGAAGAAGATTGCCTTGGTATACATTGCGTGTTCCCATTGACACGCGAGGATGGCCCTCCCGCAAGCGTCTTAAGAAGGGAGTCAATTTTTTTTTTCCGGACCGCCTCGCTAGGTATGGGCGAATTTTGCGAATCTCGCGTTCGCGAATTTTGTGGATTTGCGAACTCGCAATCCGCAAAATCCGCGAATTCCCGCGAATTTGCGGATTTTATTTTTTTCATGTTTGCACGGGTTTCTGCAAGTTTGCGAGCGTTTTGTACAATTTCGCAAATTGTGAAATTGTACAAAACGCGTGCGAACTTGCAGAAACCCGTGCGAACACAATGTGCCCAGTAGGGTATGTGCCTCGTCTTGTGTGAATAAAAGGTCAGAGAAAGATCAGTTCAGCAGATGAAGAGAAAGAAGCTCCAGGTTACAGGAACAGCACGGGTATTGCGCTCGTGAAAGTCAAGGATGCAAAGCCTATCCAGCATCACAGCTGATTTTCCACGGTAGATTTGGGAAGAAGGCACACCTGTCCAGCCTCGACGACGCTCACGATTGTTTTTGGGCTAATGAATGAGTCACTGAATTTGAGCATCAACTAGTTTGAGCGTCCATGTGTGTGTTACTATGCAATCGTCCCGAAGGGCGCAGGGGTCCCTTGAGTGAGCTGTGAGCTGTAAATATTTTACAATGGCGCCAGCAAGCTGCCAGCGCCGTTGTAAAATAGTTACAAAGTTAGCTTGCACAGGAAGCACTTAGATAAAATAAAGCAGCACCTGCTTCGTTTTATCTAGTGGTTCCTGTGCAAGCTAACTTTGTAACTATTTTACAACGGCGCTGGCAGCTTGCTGGGGCCATTGTAAAAAAGTTGCATGAGTGGGGGTTCAACTTTTGAACCCGTTACGCTTGCGGATTTTTTTTTGCGGATTTTGCGGGAAATCCGCAAAATTCGCGAATTGCGGATTTACCAAAAATCCGCAAAATCCGCGAGCGTAACGGATTTCCCGCTCACACCTACGCCTCGCACAACGGAGGCAACAGAGAAAACCCTACCAAATGCCAGTCCATACCTTTATGGAGAGACGTTGTTACTTTACCAATATACCCCAACTCTGCTGCCGATGGAACTGTGAGGCTGGGAGTGAGGGATGCAAATTCCATTTAGCCCCGTATAAGTGCTACAGCCCTAACCTGGCCACGTTACAAGTCGGCTTTCCAATTGGGAACAATCCCCGCTGTGTTGCCTCTTCCGCTTCGAAAGAAGAAGATTGCCTTGGTGTGTGTATATATATATATATATATATATATACATACATACATACATACATATATATATATATACATACATACAAATATATGAAAAAACCATAGGTTTCACACCAGTTATAGTTAGGAATTAGCATTTAAAAAACCTATTAAATTCACTGAAAAAACCATAGGTTTCACACCAGTTATAGTTAGCTGGAAATTTTACTGATATAAAACCATTGAAATTCCCACGTTATAGTTAGATGGACTCACTATAACTTGCGCGTGCAATGCACTGCTGATGACATCACATATTACATCACTCATGACATGGTCAGTGACATCACTCATGACATCACTGATGACACCATCCAGTGAATGTGTGTCTTTCTGAAAAATAAATATATTTTATATATGTATATGTAAAAGTTGATGGAAGAATAAATGTTTAAATAAGTGTCTAAATGGATGGTTTTTAAAAATTGATTGGTTAACTGGCTTAATAAGACATCATCAGCAGTGCATTGCAAGCGCAAGTTATAGTGAGTCCATCTAACTATAACGTGGGAATTTCAATGGTTTTATATCAGTAAAATTTCCAGCTAACTATAACTGGTGTGAAACCTATGGTTTTTTCAGTGAATTTAATAGGTTTTTTAAATGCTAATTCCTAACTATAACTGGTGTGAAACCTATGGTTTTTTCAGTGAATTTCATAGGTTTTTTAAATGCTAATTCCTAACTATAACTGGTGTGAAACCTATGGTTTTTTCAGTGAATTTCATAGGTTTTTTAAATGCTAATTCCTTTGTATATCGAGTTTCTAACCTTTTTTTTTTTTACAATTTGCTGTTTTTTTTTAAGTATTCATTTTTTTTTATAATTTTTTTCTTTTGCGCTCTGGGTGCGCGCTCCGGGAAGCTTTCAGCTAAGCTCTCCTGTAAGCTTCTCCGAGAGCTCATCTGAAAGCGCACCCAGAGCGCAACTGTCGTTCGTGAAAAAAAAATATGAATGAAAAGTTAATAATAATGCAAAACATTTCCTACCATACAAATAAAATTTGTTTTTTTTAATATGGAAAATGATTATGCATTTCTATAAAAGATTGATGACGTCACTTCGGCGCGCAACGTAAGTGCCCTCGGAAGCGCATACGTGCGCGGCGCCGAAACGCACGGAAAAGCGCCTACGATCGCGCCACGTTTGCGCCCCGGAAGCGCCTACGATCGCGCTGCGTAAACGCACCCGGAAGTGCTCCGGAGCGCGCAGCGTAAACGCGTCGGGTCATGTGACCCTAAAATAACACTTTTCATTGGTTGCTAACAGTTTTTTTTTACAATGAATGAAATCCCCACCCATTTCCTTCACTTCTTCTTTCACTTTTGTGACTGAAAGACCTGCCTTTTTTGCTGCTCCATATTCCTGGATTCATCATGGCTGCCAGACCATCCAGCAGTGAAGATGACTCCAATGATTTCATTGATGAAGAGCCTCCTACCCCAAAGGTGAAGGAACATTTCATCTGGAAATTATTTAAGTTTCCAGCAGGCCAGAAGAAGGTGAATGCACCAAAAGTAGAGTGCAGGATCTGCAAACAGGTCCTGTCACGGGGTAACCCCCAAAAAAAATACTCTTTTGGCAACTTCACCATGATTCGCCATGTGGAGAGGAGGCACCCCCAGAATTTTGCCCGGGAAAGTGTCAGGGCTCTGGCACAGGAGGTTCCCAGAGATGGGGCCTCTACATCAACAGGAGGAGCAACTTCTTCTGGAAGAGAACAATCTCAGGGGCAGGTAGCAAACATTCAACCTGCATTCAACCATGGGGTCGTCAGATGCAGATACTGCAATCAACTCCTCACCTATGGGGAGCAAAGTGTCCTGCTCATGGTTCGGGCATTGGAGAACCATCACTGCCCTTCCCACCCCTAATTTTTTTCTTTTCTTTTTGCTCCTGTTGAGCAGTTTCTATTCCCTGTTTTTGTTCCTGTTCAGTTAAAAGAAGAAAACCAAAAGTTCTTTTCAGAACTACCTCCAATTCTCATCAAAGAGCTATAATCTTAAAAAATGAAGAGTAAGTGAAATATAGTGCATTGATAATTGAAAGGAGAATGAGTAAGAAAGAACAGAAAGGTATGAGAGGTGAAAGGAAGTGAAGTAGGAGGAATGAAAGAAGGTGAGTGTTAGAAAAGAAAGTTATGACACAGTGAATAAACTGGAGGCCTCATTTCTGAAAAGTGACGCATCGCTACGTGAAAATAGCGATGCGTCACTTTTCTGGACGCACTCCTTATGACATTCCAGATATGTCATATTTAATATATGACTAATCAATTCGCAAGGAGTTACAGATATGTCAGTATTTCTGACATATCTGTAAACACAAAAGTAACGCATTGCAGGAGTGCGTCACAAAAGTGACGCAACTCCAGTAATGTGTCCTTTCACATGGAAAAAGCACCATGTGAAAGGTTTGCTGTGAAGCAGGCGCAAGATTTTGGCGCAACTGCATCCTAAAAGTGACGCACTGCGTCATTATTACCAAGCTTTTTGCAAGGAACACCCCCTCTGCATGCATTATACCTGACACTATTTTTTAAAAAGTGACGCATCTAGGTACATGGGTCACTTTTTAAAACTCTGCGCCATATTGTATCTGCATCAGGTATAATGTATGCAGAGGGGGCAATCCCTCGCAAAAAGCTTGGTAATAACAACGTACTGAAATCTATGAGATTTCTCTGCGTCACTTTTAGGATGCTATTGCGTCAAAATCTTGCGCCGGCCTCGCATCACTTTTATGTTTACACATATGTCAGAAATACTGACGTATCTGTAACTCCTTGCAACATGATTCGTCATACATTAAATATGACACATCTGGAATGTCATAAGGACTGTGGACAGAAAAGTGACGCATCACACCAGCAGTGTAATAAAATGTGCCTCGTTGCACTATATTTAAAGGATGCAACAGCATCCTAAAAGTGACGCAGTGAAATCTCAAACATTTCACTGCGTCGCTATTACAAAGCTTTTAGTGGGAGAACACCCCCTCTGCATGCATTATACCTCACGCAGATATAATGTGGCGCTTGATTTTAAAAAGTGACCCATCTACCTAGATACCTCACTTTTTAAATATAACGCAACGAGGCACATTTTTTTACACTACTGGTGCAATGCGTCACTTTTCTGTGCGCACTCCTTATGACATTCCAAGTAACGCATTGCTGGAGTGCGTCACAAAAGTGACGCAACTCCAGTAATGTGTCCTTTCAAATGGGGAAAGCAGCATATGAAAGGTCTTGCCTCAGTCTAACACCTGCTGTAAAGCAGGCACAAGATTTTGACGCAACAGCATCCTAAAACTGACGCAGTGAAATCTCAAAGATTTCACTGCGTCGCTATTACAAAGCTATTTGCGGGAGAACACCCCCTCTGCATGCATTATACCTGACGCTATTTTTAAAAAGTGACGCATCTAGGTACATGGGTCACTTTTTAAAACTCTGCGCCATATTGTATCTGCATCAGGTATAATGTATGCAAAGGGGGCATTCCCCCGCAAAAAGCTTGGTAATAACGACGTACTGAAATCTATAAGATTTCTCTGCGTCACTTTTAGGATGCTGTTGCGTCAAAATCTTGCACCTGCCTCGCATCACTTTTATGTTTACAGATATGTCAGAAATACTGACGTATCTGTAACTCCTTGCAACATGATTCGTCATACATTAAATATGACACATCTGGAATGTCATAAGGAGTGCGCACAGAAAAGTGACGCATAACACCAGCAGTGTAATAAAATGTGCCTCGTTGCACTATATTTAAAAAGTGACGCATCTAGATAGATGCGTCACTTTTTAAATATTGCATAACAATGCGCATTTTTTTACACCGCTGGTGCGTCACAAAAATTGACGCACAGGAAGCGCAAAACTAACAGCGCAAGGCCTTCATAAATATGGTCCTGGATTTTCCCCGTGCTTCGCCGGTGCGCGTACCATGCGCTTCCCCCGCGCAAAACGAAAAAAAATTTTTAATGCCCTGCAGGACCCTATTTTAGTCCCTACATCAAACCTAGGGGGTCAGAGGGGGTCTACTCTTCCCCCTTATGGTCATTTGCCCCTTTTTTTTTCAAACCCCTTGTGTCTCGATTTTACCGAGACACAAGATGGCGGCCGCTCCGCACTGTTTAGAATGTTTACAGACAACTGAGAGCCAATCAGCTTCCTGCGCGCAAGTCGCGTGTCGCGCCTGGAGCGCACTCCGGTGCGCGCACGGGAGAGCGCCTATAGATATATATATTTTTTTGAACCTAAATTACTCAAAATCCACTGGAGCACATATCTTGAGACATAGCAAAGGCACATCGGGCTACCAGTCCCTACAATTTTGCCAAGTTTGGTGCAAATCCATTCAGCCGTTCGGGCTAAAAGTGAAATCGACCGCCCTATGGAAATTAACATGGGGAAAACGCGTTTTGGGACCCCCCTTTTATCTCGGCCCCCGCTTGACGAATCCCCCCCAAACTTTCAGGGAAGGACCGGACCGCCATGAGACCATTTTCCTGAAAATTTCAGGCAGATTCGTCAACCGGCGCCAAAGTTATTCAAAATAGAATGTTGAGATTTAACATTGAAAATTATCCTAACTATAACTACCTACTGGCGACCGCCAGTAGGTAATATATATATATATATATATATATATATATATATATATATATATATATATATATATATATATATATATATATATATATATATATATATATATATATATATATATATATATATATATATATATTACCTACTGGCGATAGCCAGTAGGTATATATAGTTAGGATTTTTTCCCTATGGGATTTCTGAAAATTCTATGTCTAATAACTTTGGCGTTTGTGGACGGAATTGGCTGAAATTTTCAGGAAAATGGCACATTTTGTTTCTGAGCAGCTCCTGGAAATTTGGGGGGGGTTCGTCAAGGGGGGGCCGAGAAAAAAGGGGGGTCCCAAAACGCGTTTTTCCCATGTTAATTTCCATAGGGCGGTTGGACTCACTTTTAGCCCGAACGGCTGAATGGATTTCCACGAAACTTGGCAAAATTGTAGGGACTGTTAGCCCGATGTGCCTTTGCTAGGTCTCAATATATGTGCTTCAGTGAATTTTGAGAAATTAACGTTTAAAACAAGATATATATCTGTAACAGCGCTCCGGGCTGCGCTCCGGTCCGCTTACTTTTCGCGTATCGGAACTTTGCGAAGCGAAGCTGATTGGCTCTCCGGTGTCTGTCAACATTCTAAACAGTCCGGCGCGGCCGCCATCTTGTCTCTCGGTAGGATCGAGAGACAAGAGGAGGCCAAAACAAAGGGGGAAATGAAGGAAAGGGGGCAAGGTAGACCCCTTCTGATCCCCTAGGATTGATGAGGGGATATTATAGAGTCACGCTGGGCCCAAAAAAAAAAAAAAAATCCGATTTTTTTCGCCGTAGAGACGCGTCTTGGTACGCGAACCGGGCAGCTAACCGGGAAGCTAACTGGCAGTGTAACGGGAGTCTGACGAGTAGCTGATTGGCTGTCAACATTGTAAACAGTCCGGAGCGGCCGCCATCTTGTCTCTCGGTAGGATCGAGAGACAAGAGGAGGCCAAAACAAAGGGGGAAATGAAGGAAAGGGGCAAGGTAGACCCCTTCTGACCCCCTAGGATTGATGAGGGGATATTATAGAGCCACGTTGGCCCAAAAAAAAAAATCGAGAGACAAGAGGTGGAAAAAAAAAAAGGTGTAAATGAATGAAAGGGGTAAGGCAAACCCCTCCTGAACCCCTAGGATTGATGAGGGGGCTATTGAAGTTCCCTGGGGGGTGAAAAAAAAAATTGCGATTTTTCGCGGTAAAGGTGCTTCCTGGTACGTTAACCGGGCAGCTAACCGGCAGCGTAACGGGAGTCCGACATATTGTGTTTTTTGAACGTTTATGATATGTGCACGTGTGGATTTTGTCTAATTAAGGTTAAAAAAATATATATATATCTTTAAGCGTGTTCTGGCGCGCTTACATTTTGGGTTTGGTTTGCGCTGCAGAGACGATACGTCACGGTTATGCGATGCATCATGAGGCGTCTCACGGGCTACGTGATACGTCACTTAATAAAGAATATATTTTACAGCTATAGATATTAGCTTTTAAAAAACCATTGAAATTCACAGAAAAAACCATAGGTTATAGACCATATATAGTTAGGAATTTGCATTTACAAAACCTTGAAAATTCACTGAAAAAACCATAGGTTATAGACCATATATAGTTAGGGATTAGCATTTAAAAAACCTTATTTTACTCGCACAAAACCATTGAAATTCCATATATAGTTAGATGCACTAACTAAATATCGCGGACCCGCAATCCACTGCTAATGATGTCACATATTACATCATTTATGACATGGTCAGTGACATCACTGATGACATCACTGATGACATCTCAAATGACATCACTGATGACATCACTGATGACATCTCAAATGACATCACTAATGACATCACTGACATCTCATTTGACATTACTGATTACATCACTGATGATATCATTTATGTGATAATACATCTTCAGACTCTAATATAACCTTAGATACACTCAGTGTAAACAGGCACTCACAGACTGTCACACATCCATGGAGTTACCCACACACCTAGTCAGTCATGCAAAGAATCAATCCCACCTCCATTTCCTCAACTATACAGTTATACACACCTTACTTATTCAAACATATACTAACACATATTTACTCTCTTATACAATCCTTGATACAAGTTCACAATGATTCATACAGCCACTCTCACATTCACTGGCTCTTATGTTCAGTTATTTATATATGTCAACTCTCACATGGAGTGTGTTTTACATATGTACTTACTTTAACATGTAGAACTGAGATATCCATTCACTCACCAATATACTCATGCACACAGTCAACTGTCCATACAGTTGTTTCTACATGCACTTTTGAACCCATACACCTAGGGAATCAACTGCTCACACATCTATCCACAGAGTTATACACCTCCCAGCCACCCACACACATAGGGCCCGATTCACAGAATGAACTTAGTACTTTTGTCATTCACAGAATGCACTTACTACTTTTGCTATTCACAGAATGAACTTACTCATTTCGGTATTCACAGAAGTTAGGACTACTAACTTTAGGACTCCTAAATGCCTTCTGTGAATACCGAAAGTCTTAAAATTAGGATTTTTCTCAATTTAGTAGTAGTAAAGTTAGGACTCCTAACTTTAGGATGCCTAAATGCCTTCTGTGAATACCGAAAGTCTTAAAATTAGGATTTTTCTCTATTTAGTAGTAGTAAAGTTAGGACTACTAACTTTACTACTACTAAATTGAGAAAAATCCTAATTTTAAGACTTTCAGTATTCACAGAAGGCATTTAGGCATCCTAAAGTTAGTAGTCCTAACTTTACTACTACTAAATTGAGAAAAATCGTAATTTTAAGACTTTCGGTATTCACAGAAGGCATTTAGGCGTCCTAAAGTTAGTAGTCCTAACTTTACTACTACTAAATTGAGAAAAATCATAATTTTAAGGACTTTCGGTATTCACAGAAGGCATTTAGGAGTCCTAAAGTTAGAAGTCCTAACTTTACTACTACTAAATCGAGAAAAATCCTAATTTTAAGACTTTCGGTATTCACAGAAGGCATTTAGGAGTCCTAAAGTTAGTAGTCCTAACTTCTGTGAATACTGAAATGAGTAAGTTCATTCTGTGAATACCAAAAGTCGTAAGTGCATTCTGTGAATGCCAAAAGTAGTAAGTTCGTTCTGTGAATCGGGCCCATACTCAGTCTCCCATACAAATACTTGGGCAACCATTCAATAACCCATATAGTTAATGATATAGCTACTGATTTAAACATGCAGCAGTTTACAGAAGAACATAAATAATGATTGCCAAATTAAGACACTTTAATCACTAACCCATGCACTCAGTGAGACACATTTAATCATTCTCTCATACAGTCAGTCATGCACCTACTAAATCCTTCATCCAGACACTTATACATCCACTCATTCTTCAATATGTAAGACATATTTTAACTTTACAGAAACATACAGTCACTGGGTGTTGTCATCAGTGATGTCATCAGTGATGTCATTTGAGATGTCATCAGTGATGTCATCAGTGATGTCACTGACCATGTCATAAATGATGTAATATGTGACATCATTAGCAGTGGATTGCGGGTCCGCGATATATAGTTAGTGCATCTAACTATATATGGAATTTCAATGGTTTTGTGCGAGTAAAATAAGGTTTTTTAAATGCTAATCCCTAACTATATATGGTCTATAACCTATGGTTTTTTCAGTGAATTTTCAAGGTTTTGTAAATGCAAATTCCTAACTATATATGGTCTATAACCTATGGTTTTTTCTGTGAATATATATATATATATATATATATACACATATATGAGTAAAGGTTTACTTTAATTAACTCTATACACACACACACATATATTTTTTTCCCAAAGTATGTAGATGTGGAGTTCAAAAAAGTATATCTACACTTAACTGTGAAGGCTTACCCACTCAATATTTACGTCGGCAAATCTGTCATCATTGATGCTTCCTGATATTGTTCAGATCCACTGCATGGAATCTACATGCTGCAATGAGGATATGAACTGCTGACCACGGGCATATATATTTTAAAGTCTAGAATGGTGCTGGCAGACATTTAACCAGGCCTCTATCAATCAGCTTGATATCACTCTACAACAATAGATCTTGCTTGCTTGTATTAGTTGATAACCAAGAAAGATGAACATTTGTCTTACCTGCGTGTGTTAGGTGCTGTAGGCTGGTTTTCTGTTGTGAGAAAAAAGAAAATATGAATTGAATATATGCATATTAAATCTCATTCTATCTTTCACTGAACTAGTGGTACAACAATAATATTCTCCAATAATAAATCTATGTGCAATCTAGTCACAGGTTTCAGTCACCATAAACTAGCATAGATTGTTAATATGCCAGCTGCAAAGCACAACATTTAACATGCAGATCACATATTTGCATTTAATATAGGCAGCTCAGTAGGTTCCTGCTTTTGCTGCAGAGATTCTTGTGTTACCTGGAGGTTATACATTATCATTCTTGTGATGTAGCTCAGTGAGTTATGCAAAAAGCATGAAGGAGTTGCATGCACACTGCAAGGCATAATTGTAGTACCATACTGCTTTTCCTCAATCTTTTGTTATACTAAGGTTGCTAAAAAGAGTCTGTTTGGGCCGTAACTATATAGCACTTACCTGTTAATAAGTAGTATATAAATAGCTATTAGTGTAATAATTCATATCGGCATATGTATCTTACTATCTTACAGTGGATGCATATCTCTTACATATAGAACTTAGAAATCTCAAAAGCATGTCTCCAAGTTATAGCATTTGTGATGTGACAGTATGAATGTTATTGTTACCCTGATGGCTCTGGCATCAAAGTGTTAAGTAAAGATAGCCCTCCCCACTCCAAAGTATGAAGCTCAAACAAAACCTGTGCTGATGGAGTTCAAGAGATGCACTTTTGTTAGACCCAGGTGGGACGGAAAATGAAATAAAATAAAATAAAATGAATAATAAATAAGCAGCCTCCCTCACCACCTTCATGTTACTGCGCTGAACGCAAAACTGCAAACGTCAGGTGCCACGGAATGTGTCCAGGTGTCTGCAAATTGAACCAGGACACAGTCAGCACATTTCACTGAGGCTGGCTTGAATGCCGGCTTGATTCAATAATAACTACCACGTTTAGAATCCATATTGACCCCCCTCAATTTCACTGCTACGTTTGATTTAGGGAAAGAGATCACCCTTCTAACATCCCTGTATAGTTCCCAGGGTGTTATAAGGCAGGGAAGAAGCCAGAGTAGCCGGAGGGTGACCCTGCTCTATGGCTTTTTCCTCCTCCGGGCAAGTGATTATTCTTTTGGGAGCTCTAGTGCCAGAGGGGTTGCTGGAGGGGTAGCACAAGATGGAGGAGGGGGACAATGAAGCTTAAGGAAGACCCTGAAATGTACCTTCCCTGCACTCCAGGAAGGACACTACTTGAATAATACAAAGTGATAGATTGAAAGTACTGTGTTGGAAACGAGACCGCAAGTTATCCAAAGTGCTACGCCACATCTTGTTTTCACTGGAACACAAGCAACCCCAGATATGAAGTGGCACCATTACATGATTGATCCGAACAAGAATGAGAATGGAAATGTAGCTGGCATGGCAGCTACACCACTGTATCCCTGCTCAGCGCTAAATGGTCAATAAAGTTGTCAATAGACCATTTTCTATATCCACTGGTGGGGGAGAAGGGTTGGAGTATCAGAAAGCAAGCACTGATCTCCTCTGGCAAATTCTCTGTTGAATTTACTTTACAACAGGCAATACAACAACGTTTGTACAACTACATTTTTGCAGCAGGATCGGGGCTGGATCGGAGCGAAGGAAAGGAATTTTTCTTTTCCTGAGCACATTTGTAACAACATTTAAAGACCTGAGTATTACGTCATAAAAGCAGAGAGGTTTCCATACACTCTAGTGCCATATAGCAGGACTTTGTTTAACAATAAAATGGTAATGAGACAAAATATCGAGGCGAAAAAAAAACTTAACTACGTGAATATCGAGTTGTACATTTTCGTGGAGTGGAAATATCGAGTGCGTGAATATCGTTCTCAAGACTATCGGGGCATATTATCAAGGGGGTATATCTCCGCTTTTTTGGCTTTAAAAGCCAAGAAAGCAGAGATAAAATTATCTCCCTATTACCTAGCTGTCGCTAACACCAGTTAGTGACAGCTAGTAGGAGATAGCAACCATCTTGGGCCCCGCTTTGCATGTCAATGATATTTATCACTAATGATATGCAAAGTGGGTGTGCCAAGATGTTAGCAACTGTAAACAGTCGCTAACATCGCTATCTCCTATTACCAACCTTTGGAGATATTCGCGCTAAGCGCGAATATCTCCAAAAGCTAACACCTGCCCCTGAGCAGTTCTTAGCCATGTTATCCAATGGTAGGTGGATAACATGGCTAAGAGCATTAGCTCGGTAATGCATGAATATCGCTGACTTTTCAGCGATATTCATGCATGTCGGCCGATTTTTATCACTTAGGAGATATACCTTAATAATAGCAAGGTTCCTAAGCAATAAAAATCGCCGCAGCTCGGCGATAAAAATATCGCCGCTAAACCAATATAGCGATATTTATCGCTAGTTGTTGGTAATATGCCCCATCGATTGCAAGAATATTGATTTTAAAAATATAGACGTCATTTTTATCGTTTGCAAAAATATAGTTGTTTAAAATATGGATTTTTTAATTAGTGTTATGCATTTTAGTATATATAAATGTATGTGATGTCTTTTTTTGTATAAGAATTGTCTATGTTTTTTAAGATAAGTGTTAAATTTTTAGTAGTCATCAATTTTATTGTAATTAAATTTAGCATTTTTTTATTTCCGTAGCAGGGTGTGGGTTTATAGGGGAATAAGGTGGAAAGTAATTTAATTATAATAAATTAATGATTATTTTTTATTTATTAAGTATTTATTAATTAAATAATAATGAAGTAATGTATTATTAACTAATTAACATGTGGTTGTTAATTAATATTAATTACTTATTCGGTAATTAATTATGGGAATCGTATCATTTTTGTAGGTGCCAGTTGTGGGGTTTATAGGGGTAATTTATTTTTAATTAATTCATAATCAGTTGTTACTTAAAATTAATTTTATGAATTGAAAATTATATTTAGGAATTGTGTGATTAATTTTAGGTGTGGGTTATGGGATTATAACGGTAAAGGGTGGGAAGTAATTTATTTTTGTTTAATGAATAATTAGTTGTAAATTGATATTAGTTAATGAATTGAAAATTAATTATAGAATAGCATAATTAATTTTAATTGCAGGTGTGGGGTTTATAGTGATAAAGGGTGGGAAGTAATGTATGTTTAATTCACTACTTGTTAGTTGTTAAATAATAATTAATTTATTGAAAATGTAATTTGGAAATTGTGTAATTAATTTTAGTTGTGGGTTGTGTGGTTTTTAGGGGTAAAGGGCTGGAAGTAATTTATTTTTAATTAATTAATAACTGGTTGTTCTTTAATATTAATTGATTGATATTTAATTAGGGAAATTGTTTATTTTTGTATGTGGGTTATACTTTTATAGGGGTAAAGGGTGGATTATGATAGTTGATACTTTTTAAGTGTGTAATTCATTTTTATACAGTTTATACAGTTTAATTTTAGCTGTGGACTGTGGGGATTATAGGGGTAAAGTGTGGGAAGTTAATGAATTTTTATGAGTTTTAATTTGTTTTTTAATGAATAATATTTCTTTAATTGGTCATTAATTTTGCTAATTATTAAGTACATTTTATTTAAATTTAGATCTGGGTGGTGAATTGTGTGGTGTTATAGCATAGGAAATAAAAAAACAAAATGTATGTAATAATTAAAGTTTTTGGTTTCTACATATTTTCTAATTAGTGGGAATAGTAATTTTTATCCCTCCGTTCTCCAACACTTTTCCTACTGTTGCATTCATTGGAGTGAGAATAGTAATTTTTACCCTTCTGCTATCCAACACTTTCCGTACTGTTGAACTGACTGGCGTGGGAATAGTACATTTGAACCCTCCGCTAGCCAACACTTTCCCTACTGTTGCACTTATTGGAGTGGAAAGATTTAACACGCAGCGGTCCAGCTGCGGAAGACTGCACCGCCCCTGAAATGGCTGGGAGTCCACTGAGCCTGGGCCATGCTAGGTGGTAATAGCGGCATGAAGGGAATTGATAGGAACTCGGATGTCACACTGAGGCCCACTGGAGGGTTAAAATTGTTGTGAAACAGACTGCTACGGCCTTAGTGTCCATTGCCAGTCCCATAATGCTTCCGTTTTGAAAATACTCACCTGAGAGGAATAATTAATTATCAAATGCATATTAAGGGGAATGGATAACTGAGACTGCGCAAAACACAGCCTGTGAAGAAGGGACATGATGTCCCGAAACACGTTGTCAGATTGTACTCGGTGTGGCATGCTGAGTTCACGCAATAAAAGGAGTGTCATCCAACCTTCACGGGGCAACGACTGAAAGTTATATATATATATATATATATATATATATATATATATATATATATATATATATATATATATATATATATATATATACATTTGTAAAATAAACTAAATTAAAATTAATTTTTCATTAATTGTTTAATTAGTGTGTTTAACTTTTTTTAATAACCTTTATTTGTTATATTAAAATATGTTTATTAAATCAAATGTATTTATTTAAAATTAATTTTATTATTTGATACATTTAATATGTATTCATTTATTTTATATATTTATAAATTGATATTCTGTACAACTATATTTTTCACATCAATATTTTTTTCGATATTAACTGTTTAAGCATAGGAAGTTGATATTTTTGCATTCTATATTGTTACCTCAATATTCTTTTTATCCATATTTTTGATGTTGGTATTCTATCAGTGAAACCAATAAAACTCCTTATGTATATGCAAAGTTTAGATGGAGAAACCCAGAGAGGATTGACATGTTATGGAAAGTGAAAAACCACTGCACACGTTCTTCTACTTGGTGAGACACGTTTTGACTGAATTTGCTAGCATAGGAATGACCTGATTGAATTGATACTCATAATGTGCTCTTATTCTAGCCAGTTATACATCAGCAAAAATGCTAGGAAGGATTGCAAGTGCACAGGACACTGCAAATACCACCAACTGGAAATGATGATTTGGACTGTAAGAGCCTTGAAATATTGAAAGTGGGTTCAGCAGAAGTCAAAGCCAGGCGCATGTGGTAAACGCTTCTGTCCTTTGAGAAGGCCACCAACTATACAAACCAGCACGCTGTATTTCAGAGAGGTTCTGCTGTTGATATATTTACTGGATGTCAACTTCTCCGGAACACAGTCTTAGCACAGAAACCTTGAAGAACAAGACTGATGTGCAACTTGAAGCCACAATGTGGAAGTGTGAGACAACAGAAGATGGTACGTCAACAAATGACTTAAATATATTTGCATGGCACACCCCAATGCAGAAAGGATTATAATTTAGTACACTAATGGATCTATAAGCAGTTTGTGTTGTTAGCTACACTTAGCCATCAAAAACCTAAACTGCCTCACATGTCCAGCTCGTATATGGTTTTACTACTATCTGTGCCATTGCCTCATAATATAGAAGAACATCTTTTTATGGATATCCATATTGGAGCTGAGACCTAACTTATAATGATGGTTATGCCATAGCAGCAATTTACTGAATCAAAAGTGAGGATTTTAACACCACACATAAACATTTTAGATCATCTACAATACGGGAAATAACCCACATCATTGATTTATGCTCCATTCTCTAAGAAATTAGTGTGTGCACAGCACCAATTGTATACACAAAACCCTCTGAGGAGGGTCACGTGCACCCTTAATTTGTTTCATTCCCACTGGAGAGAGTTGCAAACACACACACATACAAAAATATTTTAGTGGAGCTACGACAGGAGTCGCACACAACAACACATGTTGCTTTCTCCACTTAAAGGGAAGGAGGTTATCTCAAATAATGTTCAAGATTTTATAGAAAGCAAAGGAGTGAGCAACCTAATGCACTCTGTCAGGATTATGTTGGATTCCTTTAAAGTGTTTGAATTACATGTAAAACAATATCACCAAGTCTAAGCAATATGTATTGTTTCGTAATGAAACGGAGAGGAGCCTGACTGGAAGCATTTTTGGTGGCTAGCTCATTGAAAAGTCACACACCTGAAGTTATGACTAGTTGGTCAACTGACTACACACAAGATAGACTATCCATAGTTGATGGGAAATATTGTTGTATCACTGCTCTCAGAGACTATGTCTGTGGTTATAATATCTTGGGCATGTGGGAGAAATTTAATAATTGGGGTATCCCTTCCTACTCTCATTGACTCTCTAATTTATCAGATGTATTAAATTTGTGCATGTCTTTTGAAGTTAGCATTTTAATGTAAAGGTCAAAAAATTAACTTGAGATATCTATTCATATATTCTACCATGTGAAATTCTAATGAGGCATTTCAAAAGCATGCAGAATCTGGAGTATTTGGGGGTATGACAAACTGTTTAGTAATCGCACTTTAGGTGCTATAAAGAGTATTAGAAAGCTTCAATCTCCTAAGTGATTTCTGACACTTTGTGTACTCCACAGTTTTAGCACCTGCTACTGAAAGCCCTGTAGGCACCTTAGAGTATTCCAATGTTCACAAAGGTGACAGATTGACAGTAGTATTTTCCTGAATCTCTTGTGGGAGAACTCTATCCACCTGCCCACCTAAGTACGATCAGTGTCCCTGGCTTCTGACTTGACTGTGCTTGGTGATGGCAGAGGTCCAGACAATAAATCTGCCTGGTTTACCACGACCACCCTACCATCACCACTTCTGCTGACTCGATTAAATACATTTTACTCTCTGATTGCTGCAGGAATTTTCAGTCTTCAAATGCAAAGGTGGAGACGATAAATCAGTTCACTGCAGCTTCCTGTGGTGATGACCGTCTCATCTGACCGCTGTTCATCCTGTCTTTAAGTAGTAGCAAACATGAACTGCAAATAATCATTGCAACTATTTTTCTCCTTGTCTAAACATCTCAAGTTGTAGGCCAGCCCCGAATCAACCCAGTGCAGTGTAAACAAATACATCAAGAAATTAAAATTTAGGGGGATTCTTATCCATGTTGGCTCCTCAAACACAAATGAATCTCACACTCACAAACATCTAACAAGTAAAGTATGTAACATTTTTATTGTTTAGGTAATGAAAACTGTAGTGGGGCTGAGCCTTGCATTCACACAGTGTTAAGTTGGCATGAGCTTATTAGTAGTTTAAAAGCGATTCTTCATTTCTGCTGACTTTTGCACTCGGCACACACTTTATTAATTGTTTAGAGTTTGTCATAGTGTTTTGCTTCACACGAGAATAACATGTTCTTCTACATTAGTAGACTTGCTTGGTAAGCTTAGTCTGAATAGTGAGTGCTGAGGCCTTCAAGGTTATTTCAACACTGTGGTTGTTGTTCGGGCTGATCAGCGCACATTCTAGACATAACACATATGCAGCTGCGGCCACCTCAGATACTGGTGGCTTTATTAATGCACTGTGTAGGCATGATTAAATACACATGGAGAACATTTGTATGTTGAGAGCTGGTGCAGCACTCGATGTGATCCACTCCTACATAGTTTGAGGTATGGGGTCGCCTATGTAAGCCTAAGAGACCTTCTGTAGGTATAAAATAACCTACTAGCAAGGGAGGGTGAAATGTAGGTATATATTTAGCCTGTTTCAGTTAGCATTATAACACGATTTCTCCCTTTGCATTTTATGGAATAACAGCTGTGGTGACAATCTTATTTCTCATTATATGTCTGCTTGTATTAGCTAAAATGCTGCACTTGAGATCACGGCGTTAAAATAAAAATTTTAAACTTGCACGTGTCTCCCTTTACTCCCTGTTCTGGACTGATATAAGAGTATAACGAAAGAGTGCTCATGTTTTCCACTTTACCTGAGGTAACGTAAGTCGCATGTTCTGGGTTTTCTAATCATTGGTTTCTTTGCTATAGGACTAAGAGCTAATGTGACACTGATGCTAGTCTGGTAGGGGATATTGGGTACTAAGGTGAGTTTTGGCACACCCTAATTCACTGATGTCCTAAGTCTCTGTGCACAGTTCTGTGTCTGAGCAGAATCCCTGCAACATGGCGCCCAACGTGGTTGTGTTATTACATGATGCTTGAGTAGTACTTATATCAGTCCCATTCGCTATTGTTTCCGGTTAACAGTGGTGACGGCTAAACCTACCTATAGTTACATAGGTCTTTTCAAGCTTGACATTTTCAAAATGGTATCCTTTTGAATTACAACACAGTTGTTCTACATTGTTTTACAAGTCAAGTATGCTTTATTCGAGGTAAAAAAACTCATAAAAGCAGAACACATCTAAAACCATAGACTCGTAGCAATAATGTTAAAAACCTATTTACAATCACAGAGATGTTAAAAGATAAAGCTACAAAACTACCATTAAAATTCACTGTAAAACTACAAAATTCATACAGATTCAACACCAATATATAGCCAGATTCTCAATAGCTAATTGGAGGGGCAGAAAAAGGACTGCATTTCTCTAAACATCCTGTTGTTCTAATTGCCCATACCCAGCCTAAATATTTCGCAACAGCCACAGCATTGGTGGAGGAAGAGTTAGTACGTATTATACTAAGGGCCACAACACTGTCCCTTATACCAAGCTGTTTGCACATGGCCCTCAACCAGACACGTCGGGGTAGACAGTAGGCCGCACATAAAAACAGTAGGTGGGCAATGGTCTCTGTACAGACTTTACAAGATAGACAAGTATAAGAGTTACCTTCGGCCCATCTTCCAGTTAGTGATCTAATAGGAATAGACCCCACCCTGAGCTGGAAGTAGAACTTCCTTTCCTGGGGCTTAGTTATAATGTCCCAGTAGGACTCGAGGGAAGGGCAAGATTTCACTTCGAGATACTGGCCCTCCAAAGTGGAAGCATCAGCGTCCTTCCAGTTCCTATGGTTTACTGTTTCAAAGTACTTTGTTTTTATAACTTCCTTGGCCGGGAACTGCACCTCCTCTGGTTTCTCCCAAAGCTCATTCATACCCAAAATCCCCAAAGATCTACGCAAATCCCCTAACCAACCTATCTTATGGAACTTATCATGGTTGATTACATCCAGGAAGCCCCTTGCGTAATGTGCGACTTCAGGAGTGGCCCAGATGCGACGCCAGTATAGAATGGGTCGCAATCTAGCCATATCAAATATGGCTTTCCTACCCAACTCGCAACGTAGCGGCTTCATGGGTGTGCTTTTAGATAGGGCAGTGAGGCTTCGGAGGAATTTATTTTCTGTGAGTGTTAGTGGTACCAGGTTGTCATAGCCCCAAAGCTCAGCGCCGTATAGCGCAGAGCTAACTGCTTTGGCCTCATATACCTGAAGTGCTGGCTTGATTGCTCTAGTCAATGATTTTTTATGCTCAGCACTTATGACACCTGTGTTTTGACGGAATTTAAGGGCCGCCAATTCCATGTTTTCTCCACTTAACACCCTTGTCTAGATGAACTCCCAGATAGACGAAGTCTGATACTATTTCCACCTTTTGGCCATCCAAGAAAAAGTTCCCTCTGTAGCTGGGGTGAGGATTAAAAGTCATTAGCTTTGTTTTTGCCACATTTACTTCAAGCCCACGATCCCTACAAAAGTCCTCAAAAATGTTCAGGGCACACTGGAGGCCACTAGGGGTTTTAGATAATATCAGCGTGCCATCTGCAAAAAGTAGTATCGGTGTTTTCAAACCATCCAAAATTGGAGCGTCGACAGACGCAGACAACATGCGCTCCACAACACCATTAAAATATAGGGAAAAAAGTGTTGGAGCCATGGCACAGCCTTGGTGTACCCCTCTTTCCACTGGGAACTCCTCAGATACCTGGCCATGCCTACCCCACTGGATCTTTGCATAATTAGCCTCGTGTAATCTCATGACCAGGGATAAAATCTCAGCTGGCATACCCATCTCGCTTAAGACTTTCCATAGCATGGAGCGGGGGACTAAATCAAAAGCTGCACGCAAATCGATGAAGGCAGCTTACAGACTGCGCTTCTCCAGCTGCACTGTTTTCCAATATAGCAGGGTAAACCGAAAGATCTGGTCGATCGTGCTGGTCAATTTTCGAAATCCAGCTTGATAGGGAGATAATACATTAGATTCTTCCACCCAGTTCATGATCTAGCTAAAGAATGCACAATGGAATTTGATGATCTCATCCATTTCTATACCTCCCTCCATTCCCATCCTCAACATAGCATCCATGGCAACAGTAGTAGTCTCCAGTTCTTTATTAATACTGTGCAAGGCCTCTTGGTTCACCGCTACTTTGGGCCACTTTACTCTTCTCATGTCGTTTGTTGGGACGATCTCTGCTATCCCCTCTACTATATTGTTTGGGCCCACCACCTCCCCACCCTACAGTTTGTGAGTGATACATAGGGGATTATGATCACTCTCCTGCCTACTGACCTTCCTTGTGTCAGTCATTAGGTGCCAGATCACCAAATTAAAGCTGACATAATCAATTCTGCTTTGCCATTGTCCATTATCAAAAGAATTAGCCCCTTGTCCATCACCTGCTGACCTTCCATTCAGAGCTCTTACCCCCTTTCAATACATAGTGCATTCATCTGGATTACATCAGCTGACCATTTGCTCACAGAATTTAGACCCAGCTTGGGGACCCCCCACTCTATATCTGCCTCCACTTCAGGTTGCCAATTTTCAATAGATAGGGGCTCAAAGGTCATATTCATGTCCCCTGCAATTAACATGTTGTTGTCACTTGGCTGGGCTTTGATCAGCTGATCAAGCACTACTAGAACCGGAGATTTACCCCCGTTTGAACCTCTTCTATACAGATTATAGATGTCTAGCGGTTCCCCCTTGGCCACGTTTAATCTTATGTGCTGGATGTCATTATTGCCTGTGGGAGTTCTACTATTTTTTCAAATAGTGCCTTTCGAGCCCAAATCGTCAGCCCCCCTTTTGGTCTGCCCTTTGGGCCCTTTATGGCAGGGACAAAATAATTGAGGAAACCTAAGAGAAACAGGGGCTCACAGGCCCATGTCTATTGGAAAATGCATATATCGTAGCCATTTATGAATGATACCCATTCTGGTGAATGCCATCTGGGGCCCAATCCCGCGGTGTTCCATGAGACTATATTACCCACCATACCACTGGTTCATGCCCTGATGTAAGAATGGTTAATGGAGGGTTCACCGAGCCGCGTACGCTCAAGGAAACACTATCTCCTGTTGTCTCCTTATTAGTTATTCCGGGTTCCCTCCCGCCCACTGGGCTATCCAAATCGATCACTGTCATGGGGGAAGAGCCTACCAGACCCAAGTGTTCACTTCCTTTAGCCCCACTATGTGTTTCGAGGGTATACCATTCATTGGGCACCTGTTGGGCAGAAGATACCTCTCCGACCCCCACCTGAGGCAGTCAATCGTTTGAATTAAGCCTGGACCTAGGTGCCCATTTCTCCGTCTTTCCTATATCCATGGCTAAAGCCATTGAAAAAGGTAGAGGGGGCAGTTTCCTCAGCTGAATACTGGAATGGGCTGGAGTACTAGATCTGTACTCCATCTTAAATAGATCCTCTGCTAAAGTGTCAGAGACAAGGGTTAGTTCAATGACATCATGTGGGGCCCCAGGGTGGCTCATCCTCCTAGCTCTAATGATGTCTTCCCTAATTATCGATCGACACCCTCTAACTTGCCTTAACTAATGTATGGCCTTGTTTGTCTGAGAGTCTGCCCCCTCCCTTATTCCATTGGGTCGCATATGGTTCTTTGGAACATTTGTCATGTACATAGTATTAGTTGCAAAGCTACCCATATCCTGCCTGCATGTGGTGCGTAGGCGGGGCAATCTCATGAGAGAGAGACCCAAGTGGCGTACTTAAACCGTTCCTAGGCTTTAACCCTGGTCTAACACTCCCCCCTATGGGTCCCAACTGAGGTTTCTGGGTACTGGTACTAGGCTTGTTAGCCACTCTAGAGGCACTCCCCGATGAATTGGTGGTCTTTATACTCGGATTGGCGACAGTACCTGAGACCATTGCGCCCCGTCAACTTGAGCGGAGCCTGGCAACTTAGATTTTACAGCAGGCTTTCCCCCAACTACCTGCCTAGTACCTTGGGATCAAATTGGGTAAGCAGTAAAGATATAGCAGAAATATTTGCAGGGGGTAAATTTTGTTGACAAGGGACACATCGATGGGGCATTAGTTAGATTTAGGACTAATGCTTTCAGACCTTCAATCTCGTCCCTTAGTAAGGAGACTAGATTGACGAGGTCACCAATGGTACCAGAGTTTACCGCATTAGGCTGAGAACTACCAGACCGCTAATAATAATGGTTTTGCCTTCCGGTTCCGGCTCAACATCCGCCAGAACTGTAAACCTATTAGCACAAATAATTGGGTCATTGGCAACAACAGATACAACATGGGAGTTGGCTGTAATCTTCTCATTAGCTCCTTCCTCATGCAAGTTTACCTTACCCCCCTTTCGAATGTTCTCTGGACGAGGCTGGTTTGGAGAGGCCGCCCTATGCTTTGTACTCATTCTGAACATTTCTGGGATGGTGGTTACTGGGCGAGTTACCTCTTGTGTAATGAGACACGGGTCTCCCCCTAACCTCTCTTGCTCAGATGCTTGTGTAGCTCCCACATCCCCGTTTAAAATGTCCTGGCAGTCCTCAATGATGGTGTCAATATTGTCCATAATACAGTTTAGCCCATCGTGCTTCGGTGTTCCCTTAGGTTTCTTCTTTTTAATCCGCTTTTGTCGTTTGGCTGTCTCTATGGCCCCACCACCTCCCTCCATAGATTTGCACTTACCCATTGCCAAAACACAGCAAGTCAAGGAATCCCAAGCAGCCACAGATATATAAAGGGAAACGCACAAAGTACCTTTATAGTTAGTGTGTCGATGCCGGGTTCCTTAACGATGATGCTCACAAAGGGACAGTGAGGAACTTAGGAATGTGGCCCGTCCCGTCCTCTGCCGTCCACGGACGGCCACAGACGGCTCGCCCTTTGCCCGGGCTTCGCCCGGCACGCTCCCGCGCTGCGGGTTTCAAGTCCAGTTAAATAGGATGTGTGGCGTCCTGTGGGCCAGGCACAGAGGCACCGCGGTCCAGGTGTGGAGTCCAAAGCAGGGACTCCTGGGAAAGCGAGTCCCCGCTGCGGCGCCACTCCTACTGCCCACCCAGGTATCCGCAGACTGTCCCCACAGTGTCCTTGGCTGCGAGCAGCACGGGCTCCCAGCAGCCTCTCAGGGTCAAAGGCACACGATGCGGGCACCCGCGAAGCGGGTGCGGCGAGAAGTTACTGCAGCTGAAGGCGAGGTCAGGAATTTCCTCCCGGGATTAGAGCCACAGTCCCGATGTCGAATGGGTGGGCAATGATTTAATGCACATACACTTTACATTGGGAGCACTTGCACTGCGGCACGGATTGGCCGTGGCGCAGTGCCCTGAGCATCGAACACCAGCAAAAACATCTGAGGCACATCAGCAAAAAGTGGAAGGGAGACTCACGCCAAGGTGCCAGGTCTAACAGGGGGGTGTGTGTTTGGTGTTTGTGCGTGCGGGTGAGTTGTACGGCCGTTGGGGGTGTTGGGGTTCGCGTTCGCTTGAGGGGGGGTGTGCGTGTGATGTGCGTGTGTGCGGGTGACTTGTACGGGCCGTTGGGGGTGTTGGGGGTCGCGTTCGCTTCATCAAGGGGTACCAGGTTGCTATGTTTCGCTGCCGCTTGCTGTTAGGTGATGTTTCCATACGAATCAGTCTTCATGTGCGACTACTTTTGCCCGTACCAATCGCGTACAGGCTTTCTGCACCAGATCGTACTAGTGTTGTTGTACAGCATGTTTAGTAATCGTACGGAAGGATTTCCGAATCTAATTCGTACGGGTCACCGACTTTGATTCGTACAGTGCGATGACTTTCGTACGGTAGTCAATGAAAATGAATCGTACTATACAGGTCGTACGGTACTTTCCCATTCGTACGGGTTCGGCTACGAATACGAATCGTGCGGCACATTTTTTTCCGGATCGGAATCGGCCCCTGGTGGCTTAAAACATATGTAGTTAGTCAAAGATATACCACTGAGACATTTATTCATTTACCAACACACCCATAGACACACTAACTCACCCGTACAGCCCTACCCAGATGCACTTTTTAATCCATACAACCACCGAATCACCCACTCAGACATATATGCACAGACTCATACACCCACCCACCCACACAAACACACAGGGACCCATACAGATACTCAGACAACAAATCAATAACCTATATAGACAGTCATTTATTTATTCAGCAGGCCATGCAGTTACTTACACACCAATGGAGAGACTAATACAGCATTTCACACAGTTTAGTCACTAACCCATGCATTCAGTAAGACATGTTCAATCACTCACTTATACAGCCAGTCATGCACCTATGAAATAATTACTTTTGGCACTTGTAAATGCATTCATTCTTCAATACACATTGGCATATATATATAAAACATATTTAAACTTTACAAAAACACACATTCACTGGATGATGGCATGAGTGATGTCATCAGTGATGTCATTTGAGATGTCATCAGTGGTGTCACTGACCATGTCATGAGTGATGAAATATATGACGGCATCAGCAGTGCATTGCGGGCACGTGAGTTATAGTTAGCTCAACTAACTATAACAGGCGAATTTCTCTGGTTTTATATGAGTCAAATTCCAACTAACTATAACGTCCCTGAGACCTATGTTTTTTCAGTGAATTTCTAAGGTTTTTTAAATGCTAATTCCTAACTATAACGTCTGTAAAACCTATGTTTTTTTTCAGTGTATATATATATATATATATATATATATATATATATATATATATATATATATATATATATATATATATATATATATATAAATATATATCACACAGCAAATGTACGGGGCGAGGGGAGCAGACAATAGCTGGCGATGGCGGCGAGGAATGGGACAACCTGGCTTTATTTTTGAAGCAAAAAGATCCTCAATGAAGAAGACGCCGCGCACCACTTTCAAGTTAGTTTTAGTGCTTTATTTAGTAGGTTTTCTCCCAGTCCTTGGTCACGGTATACAAACAATAGTCCCTTGTTTGTTTTGCAATTTTATACACATACACCCAATTAGCCTGTTACGATGCATTATGGGTGTTGTAGGCAGTTGCAGTTATTGTTTCATTTATCAACAATTTTCAAAATACTTCGAGTCTGTTGGAATTTCTAGCACTAAAACTAACTTGAAAGTGGTGTGCGTCGTCTTCTTCATTGAGGATCTTTTTGCTTAAAAAAAAAAATAAAAATATATATATATATATATATATATATATATATATATATATATATATATATATATATATATATATATATATATATATATATATATATATCACTTGAAAAACCATAGGTTTCAGTTCATATATAGTTAGGAGTTACCATTTAAAAAAACTTTGAAATTTGAATTTGCAAGGTTTTTCAAATGCTAATTCCTAACTAAATATGACCTGAAACCTAGGTTTTTTAAAGTGAATTTGCAAGGTTTTTTAAATGCTAATTCTATTAGAGGATAACATTTAAATATGTTAATATCCTTCTGGGACCACTATTTAAATGCTAATTCCTAACTATGTCAGGCGTGAAACCTATAGTTTTTTTCAATACATTTCAAAGGTTTTCTAAATGCTAATTCTATTAGCGGATAACGTTTAAATATGTAAATATCCTTCTGGGATCACCTGAGCAGCCCTAGGGGGGTCAGGGTGTTTCTACCCTGCCCCCTTTTTGCGTTCTACACGTTTGTTTTTCTGCTTCTTTTGTGCCTCGGTCTACCTACCACAAGATGAATGCCAACACTTCCTGGTTAGAAGTGTTGACAGCCAATGAGCATGCAGCTTTCCTGTGAAAGGCATGCTGATTGGCTGCCACTGTCTGTCAACACTCCAAACCAGGAAGTGTTGGCAGCCATCTTATGACTCAGTAGAATCAAAGCACAAGAAAGCAGTGAAACAAAGGTGCAAAACACGCAAAGGGGGCAGGGTAGAAGCACCCTGACCCCCCAGGCCCCACCCCCAAAAATATTTTTTTTGAAAAAAAAATATTTGGGGGGATTTTTTTTGTGTGAATTTAAAAAAAAAAGAAGGGTTTTTTTTAGCCTAGGGGGGTCCTTGTGGGACCCCCCTGGGCAGGCCTAGGGGGTGAGGATACTTCTACCCTGCCCCCTTTTTGAGTTCTACACGTTTGTTTTTCTGCTTTCCTGTGTGCCTCAGTCTACCGAGGCACAAGATGGCTGCCAACAATTTCTGTTTTGGCGTGTTGACAGACATTGGCAGCCAATCAGCATGCAGCTCGCGCACGCTAAGGTCTGCGCACGTGCAAGGACAGTGCAAGGACGGTGCACGCACGGACGTGCACTGTGTCCCGCCCATAGATATATAATTTGAAAAAAGACGATTTTCTCAACAATTATTGGAGGGATTTTCGCAAACTATACAAAAGGCACTTCTGCATACCAGGCTCTACCATTTTGCCAAGTTTGCAGTAATTCCATTCAGCCGTTCGGGCTGTAGCTGTGTCTAAAGGTCCTATAGAAAATTGCATTGGGCTATATTTCATATTCAATTTTCTCAACAACTACTGGAGGGATTTACACCAAACATACAAAAGGCACTGCTCCATACCAGTCCCTACCATTTTGCCAAATCTGGTGTAATTCCGTTTAGCCGTTCGAGCTGTAGCCTTGTCAGAATGTCCCTATGGAAATTAACATAGGGAAAATGCGTTTTGGGACCCCCCTTTTTTCTCGGCCCCTGCTTGACGAATCCCCTCAAAAGTTTCAGGGAAGGAGCGGAGCGTAGCGAGGCAAATTTATGGAAAATTACAGGCAGATCCCTCAATCAGTGCCAAAGTTATTCCCAATAGAATGTTTGGCATTTCCTATGGTAACTAGGTCCTACTATATATACCTACTGGCTAGCGCTACACACTAATTGAGGAATCAATAAAATTCGGTGACCGCCCGGACTCTCGGATGGAAACAGGAAGACGGGGGAATTTCATCTCCATTGAGCGTCACGCCTCGAATTTGGCTGCTCCTACCTGGAAGAATTCCGGTGAGAAACGGCAGGGCAGACAGAAGGGGGCCCAGGGGCACGCTCGTGGACTTTGAGGAGCTGCAATTGGGTTGTTTCCACTCACCTGGAGTCTTCACAGACCTACGGTCTTGGATCTGCTCCCCCATGCCACCGACCCGGTATCGCCGATACTGTGCATGCTGGGAAAGGTAGTTCTCGGGACTTCAATTGAACTGCCCAGATGTGTCGACCACATAAGGGGGAGGAGTATGTAGTTGCAGACGAACATTTAAACAGGACTGAGCAATATTTGGGAAGAACTGCAGTGCAGGGTACTGAGGAAGGCTTTTACTGCCGAAATGCATTTACCGCCGCTGCCAGCAACTCATTAAAACCTGCTGTTCCCTTGACACCCCCTCTGGTCTCTTATTTCTTCATTGAAATCATTCTCTCTCTCTCCATATATATATATATATATATACATATATATATATATATATGAAAAACAGCACTCCTCGCAGATAAGAAAGGAGAAGAGGCCACACGAGGGAACTGTGCAGGAGCCGTTTTAATGAGAGACAGCGTAGCAAAATGCATTTCGGCAATAAGCCTTCTTCGGTTGCTGTTGCTGACACGTGATGACCCCACCTGCATCTTCAAAATGTCCAATACCACCCTCATTGGAAGGTAAGTAAGCCCCCGCCCCCAAGTCACATGTTGATTCGACCATGGTGGCGCAAAATGAAACTTCAACTCCCAGAAGACAGTGCTGCTGGCGAGTATTGCAGGGGACGGCAGACCGAGTTAAAGGAAAAAATGCAGTGATGAAATGAGGTAAACACGCAAATAGAAAGTCTTGCGCACTCCAACACATCCCTCTCAGTTCAAGCCTCGAGCATAGTGCAGCCCAAAGTTTAGCCAAAATGCAGAGCCGAGCAGTCAATGCAGCCGACTCCTCGTTAAGTAACGAGCTGCCAGCTGGCAGAAGGCTGAGGCAAACACAAACTCGAAGCGGGCAGAAACTGGTCCGGGAAACGGGAAACACTGATGCTTTGGAAGCAGGCGCCAGCTGATTTCTGCCACTTGAAGAACCGGAGCCTCCAGCGCACCTCTGGCATGTGCGTGAATTTGAATGAAAAACAGCACTCCTCGCAGATAAGAAAGGAGAAGAGGCCACACGAGGGAACTGTGCAGGAGCCGTTTTAATGAGAGACAGCGTAGCAAAATGCATTTCGGCAATAAGCCTTCTTCGGTTGCTGTTGCTGACACGTGATGACCCCACCTGCATCTTCAAAATGTCCAATACCACCCTCATTGGAAGGTAAGTAAGACCCCGCCCCCAAGTCACATGTTGATTCGACCATGGTGGTGCAAAATGAAACTTCAACTCCCAGAAGACAGTGCTGCTGGCGAGTATTGCAGGGGACGGCAGACAGAGTTAAAGGAAAAAATGCAGTGATGAAATGAGGTAAACACGCAAATAGAAAGTCTTGCGCACTCCAACACATCCCTCTCAGTTCAAGCCTCGAGCATAGTGCAGCCCAAAGTTTAGCCAAAATGCAGAGCCGAGCAGTCAATGCAGCCGACTCCTCGTTAAGTAACGAGCTGCCAGCTGGCAGAAGGCTGAGGCAAACACAAACTCGAAGCGGGCAGAAACTGGTCCGGGAAACGGGAAACACTGATGCTTTGGAAGCAGGCGCCAGCTGATTTCTGCCACTTGAAGAACCGGAGCCTCCAGCGCACCTCTGGCATGTGCGTGAATTTGAATGAAAAACAGCACTCCTCGCAGATAAGAAAGGAGAAGAGGCCACACGAGGGAACTGTGCAGGAGCCCTTTTAATGAGAGACAGCGTAGCAAAATGCATTTCGGCAATAAGCCTTCTTCGGTTGCTGTTGCTGACACGTGATGACCCCACCTGCATCTTCAAAATGTCCAATACCACCCTCATTGGAAGGTAAGTAAGCCCCCGCCCCCAAGTCACATGTTGATTCGACCATGGTGGCGCAAAATGAAACTTCAACTCCCAGAAGACAGTGCTGCTGGCGAGTATTGCAGGGGACGGCAGACAGAGTTAAAGGAAAAAATGCAGTGATGATATGAGGTAAACACGCAAATAGAAAGTCTTGTGCACTCCAACACATCCCTCTCAGTTCAAGCCTCGAGCATAGTGCAGCCCAAAGTTTAGCCAAAATGCAGAGCCGAGCAGTCAATGCAGCCGACTCCTCGTTAAGTAACGAGCTGCCAGCTGGCAGAAGGCTGAGGCAAACACAAACTCGAAGCGGGCAGAAACTGGTCCGGGAAACGGGAAACACTGATGCTTTGGAAGCAGGCGCCAGCTGATTTCTGACACTTGAAGAACCAGAGCCTCCAGCGCACCTCTGGCATGTGCGTGAATTTGAATGAAAAACAGCACTCCTCGCAGATAAGAAAGGAGAAGAGGCCACACGAGGGAACTGTGCAGGAGCCGTTTTAATGAGAGACAGCGTAGCAAAATGCATTTCGGCAATAAGCCTTCTTCGGTTGCTGTTGCTGACACGTGATGACCCCACCTGCATCTTCAAAATGTCCAATACCACCCTCATTGGAAGGTAAGTAAGCCCCCGCCCCCAAGTCACATGTTGATTCGACCATGGTGGCGCAAAATGAAACTTCAATTCCCAGAAGACTGTGCTGCTGGCGAGTATTGCAGGGGACGGCAGACAGAGTTAAAGGAAAAAATGCAGTGATGAAATGAGGTAAACACGCAAATAGAAAGTCTTGCGCACTCCAACACATCCCTCTCAGTTCAAGCCTCGAGCATAGTGCAGCCCAAAGTTTAGCCAAAATGCAGAGCCGAGCAGTCAATGCAGCCGACTCCTCGTTAAGTAACGAGCTGCCAGCTGGCAGAAGGCTGAGGCAAACACAAACTCGAAGCGGGCAGAAACTGGTCCGGGAAACGGGAAACACTGATGCTTTGGAAGCAGGCACCAGCTGATTTCTGCCACTTGAAGAACCGGAGCCTCCAGCGCACCTCTGGCATGTGCGTGAATTTGAATGAAAAACAGCACTCCTCGCAGATAAGAAAGGAGAAGAGGCCACACGAGGGAACTGTGCAGGAGCCGTTTTAATGAGAGACAGCGTAGCAAAATGCATTTCCGCAATAAGCCTTCTTCGGTTGCTGTTGCTGACACGTGATGACCCCACCTGCATCTTCAAAATGTCCAATACCACCCTCATTGGAAGGTAAGTAAACCCCCGCCCCCAAGTCACATGTTGATTCGACCATGGTGGCGCAAAATGAAACTTCAACTCCCAGAAGACAGTGCTGCTGGCGAGTATTGCAGGGGACGGCAGACAGAGTTAAAGGAAAAAATGCAGTGATGATATGAGGTAAACACGCAAATAGAAAGTCTTGTGCACTCCAACACATCCCTCTCAGTTCAAGCCTCGAGCATAGTGCAGCCCAAAGTTTAGCCAAAATGCAGAGCCGAGCAGTCAATGCAGCCGACTCCTCGTTAAGTAACGAGCTGCCAGCTGGCAGAAGGCTGAGGCAAACACAAACTCGAAGCGGGCAGAAACTGGTCCGGGAAACGGGAAACACTGATGCTTTGGAAGCAGGCGCCAGCTGATTTCTGACACTTGAAGAACCGGAGCCTCCAGCGCACCTCTGGCATGTGCGTGAATTTGAATGAAAAACAGCACTCCTCGCAGATAAGAAAGGAGAAGAGGCCACACGAGGGAACTGTGCAGGAGCCGTTTTAATGAGAGACAGCGTAGCAAAATGCATTTCGGCAATAAGCCTTCTTCGGTTGCTGTTGCTGACACGTGATGACCCCACCTGCATCTTCAAAATGTCCAATACCACCCTCATTGGAAGGTAAGTAAGCCCCCGCCCCCAAGTCACATGTTGATTCGACCATGGTGGCGCAAAATGAAACTTCAATTCCCAGAAGACTGTGCTGCTGGCGAGTATTGCAGGGGACGGCAGACAGAGTTAAAGGAAAAAATGCAGTGATGAAATGAGGTAAACACACAAATAGAAAGTCTTGCGCACTTCAACACATCCCTCTCAGTTCAAGCCTCGAGCATAGTGCAGCCCAAAGTTTAGCCAAAATGCAGAGCCGAGCAGTCAATGCAGCCGACTCCTCGTTAAGTAACGAGCTGCCAGCTGGCAGAAGGCTGAGGCAAACACAAACTCGAAGCGGGCAGAAACTGGTCCGGGAAACGGGAAACACTGATGCTTTGGAAGCAGACGCCAGCTGATTTCTGCCACTTGAAGAACCGGAGCCTCCAGCGCACCTCTGGGATGTGCGTGAATTTGAATGAAAAACAGCACTCCTCGCAGATAAGAAAGGAGAAGAGGCCACACGAGGGAACTGTGCAGGAGCCGTTTTAATGAGAGACAGCGTAGCAAAATGCATTTCGGCAATAAGCCTTCTTCGGTTGCTGTTGCTGACACGTGATGACCCCACCTGCATCTTCAAAATGTCCAATACCACCCTCATTGGAAGGTAAGTAAGCCCCCGCCCCCAAGTCACATGTTGATTCGACCATGGTGGCGCAAAATGAAACTTCAACTCCCAGAAGACAGTGCTGCTGGCGAGTATTGCAGGGGAGGGCAGACAGAGTTAAAGGAAAAAATGCAGTGATGAAATGAGGTAAACACGCAAATAGAAAGTCTTGCGCACTCCAACACATCCCTCTCAGTTCAAGCCTCGAGCAAAGTGCAGCCCAAAGTTTAGCCAAAATGCAGAGCCGAGCAGTCAATGCAGCCGACTCCTCGTTAAGTAACAAGCTGCCAGCTGGCAGAAGGCTGAGGCAAACACAAACTCGAAGCGGGCAGAAACTGGTCCGGGAAACGGGAAACACTGATGCTTTGGAAGCAGACGCCAGCTGATTTCTGCCACTTGAAGAACCGGAGCCTCCAGCGCACCTCTGGGATGTGCGTGAATTTGAATGAAAAACAGCACTCCTCGCAGATAAGAAAGGAGAAGAGGCCACACGAGGGAACTGTGCAGGAGCCGTTTTAATGAGAGACAGCGTAGCAAAATGCATTTCGGCAATAAGCCTTCTTCGGTTGCTGTTGCTGACACGTGATGACCCCACCTGCATCTTCAAAATGTCCAATACCACCCTCATTGGAAGGTAAGTAAGCCCCCGCCCCCAAGTCACATGTTGATTCGACCATGGTGGCGCAAAATGAAACTTCAACTCCCAGAAGACAGTGCTGCTGGCGAGTATTGCAGGGGACGGCAGACAGAGTTAAAGGAAAAAATGCAGTGATGAAATGAGGTAAACACGCAAATAGAAAGTCTTGCGCACTCCAACACATCCCTCTCAGTTCAAGCCTCGAGCAAAGTGCAGCCCAAAGTTTAGCCAAAATGCAGAGCCGAGCAGTCAATGCAGCCGACTCCTCGTTAAGTAACAAGCTGCCAGCTGGCAGAAGGCTGAGGCAAACACAAACTCGAAGCGAGCAGAAACTGGTCCGGGAAACGGGAAACACTGATGCTTTGGAAGCAGGCGCCAGATGATTTCTGCCACTTGAAGAACCAGAGCCTCCAGCGCACCTCTGGCATGTGCGTGAATTTGAATGAAAAACAGCACTCCTCGCAGATAAGAAAGGAGATGAGGCCACACGAGGGAACTGTGCAGGAGCCGTTTTAATGAGAGACAGCGTAGCAAAATGCATTTCGGCAATAAGCCTTCTTCGGTTGCTGTTGCTGACACGTGATGACCCCACCTGCATCTTCAAAATGTCCAATACCACCCTCATTGGAAGGTAAGTAAGCCCCCGTCCCCAAGTCACATGTTGATTCGACCATGGTGGCGCAAAATGAAACTTCAACTCCCAGAAGACAGTGCTGCTGGCGAGTATTGCAGGGGACGGCAGACAGAGTTAAAGGAAAAAATGCAGTGATGAAATGAGGTAAACACGCAAATAGAAAGTCTTGCACACTCCAACACATCCCTCTCAGTTCAAGCCTCGAGCATAGTGCAGCCCAAAGTTTAGCCAAAATGCAGAGCCGAGCAGTCAATGCAGCCGACTCCTCGTTAAGTAACGAGCTGCCAGCTGGCAGAAGGCTGAGGCAAACACAAACTCGAAGCGCGCAGAAACTGGTCCGGGAAACGGGAAACACTGATGCTTTGGAAGCAGGCGCCAGCTGATTTCTGCCACTTGAAGAACCGGAGCCTCCAGCTATATATATTCACAGAAAAAACCATAGGTTTTACACACGTTATTGTTAGGAAGTAGCATTTAAAAAACCTATGAAATTCACTGAAAAAACCATAGATTTGACACATGTTATAGTTAGCTGGAAATTTTACTGATATAAAACCAATGAAATTCCACGGTATAGTTAGTTGGACTCACTATAACTTGCGCGTGCAATGCACTGCTGATGACGTCACATATTACATCACTCATGACATGGTCAGTGACATCACTCATGACATCACTGATGACACCATCCTTGTGACATAGTGACAGACCTCCTTTCACTGTAATGTAACCCTTGAAACACATATTCAAAAATAGAAACTGAAATTTAAAAAAAAATGGAGATACCCATATCAGTTACAACAAGTAATTCAGTAATTCCACCATCTATATACACATCCACTCATTCACCAACAGTTCTATATAGTCACTCATACATATACTCACTCATCATATGAAGTGATACACCTATACATCCTGTTACACACCGACAGTCATCCAAAAGTTACTCACACACATACTCACACGTGCAAATAAACTATTGAACATCCATTTATTTGAATATAGAGTTATACACACACTTCCACCTTACTTCTATTGAAAATAACACATATTTATTCTCTTAAACAATCACTTATAGAAACACATACTTATTTAAACAGGAACTCTTACAATCTCTTACTCTCACATATACTCACTTATATACATCAATATTCACATATACTAGATTAAAACATATGTCGTTACTGATAAAGACACTAACTCACTCACTCACTCACTAACAAACAAATATACACACTCATCCACCCATACAATCCTGCACATATGCTGTCTTCAAAACACATACAAACAGAGAGTCAGTCACTCATGCATCTATGTGCTAAGTAATACCCCCACCAAACCATATAGACACTCATACTGATACTAAGAGAAACATCTAATAACCCATATACATACGCATGTAGCTACTTACCAACACATGTAGCCACTTATACACAAAGTGAAACACTAATATATATATTTAAATATTTAAACATTACTCACTAATATTTATTTTTCAGAAAGACACATATTCACTGGATGGTGTCATCAGTGATGTCATGAGTGATGTCACTGACCATGTCATGAGTGATGTAATATGTGACGTCATCAGCAGTGCATTGCACGCGCAAGTTATAGTGAGTCCAACTAACTATAACGTGGAATTTCATAGGTTTTTTAAATGCTACTTCCTAACTATAACGTGTGTAAAACCTATGTTTTTTTCTGTGAATTTCATTGGTTTTTAAAATGCTAATTCAGAAAAATGTCGTGTATGCAACCTATACTTTTGTCAATAAAGTTCTGGCAATATTTTTTTCGAAAACAAGCCGTTTTCTTCACTGTTCAAGTTGCATAGAGACTCCTTGTAAAGCGATACAGAATTCAAAAGTCTGTACCTTGCATTTTTTTAAACACATTAAAATTTGTCTGTAAATAAAAATAGCCTTACTAAACTTTCGTGCGCGACCCGGTGTGCGCACTCTCGGCAACAGTTGTCAATAAAATGGATATCGCATTTCCAGGCTTTCGTGCGCGACCGAGTGCGCGCACCTGCCTATATATTTCGTGAAAACTTTGCAATTTGAACTTATTGAATTTCTTCATACACCCCTCAAAGAACTTATAGTACGTCAAAGAGACTGTACCTAGACTTCTTTTTTATTCTTATGAAACTTTTCAGTAAATGGAGCCGAATGTCTTTTTAAACTTTCGTGCGTTACCGGATGTACACACCTTGGCATTTTTTTTAGAAATATAAAACGTTTCATACTTTAACAATTGTGTGCTTAAATCCAGCTCAGAAGATATACAAAATCAGGATGGTAGTTGGTTCAACCCGGACCGTTTATTAGAGGTAGATCGTCCGACTCCACCGGAGGACACCCCTAATAAAAAGGACATATATATAAAATGCGGACTAGCCGCTGTATCGTGCTAGCAAACTATAACATATAAATCGTTAGAAAAAACAAAAGGAATCGAGCAAAATCAGTAGGCCACTGATGGGATCTTTTTTTGACCTCGCTAAAATAGAAAAATTAGGAACAACCCCTCATGAGAAATATGAAACTAGTGAGAGGAACCGAGCTCGACGCCATGATGGCTGCAAGACAGCTCGACTCCGCCGCCCACCCCACCCAAAATAACGACAAATACTATAAAGATATACAACACACCAGCAAAGTAACAGGGTAAAACGTTTTATTAAATAACTATTTACATAGCAGCCTGCTGCAACATGAAAACAACACATTCAATTGGTTCTTAATAGTTTCAATTCTGGAATTTACACGCAGCACTCCACCCACTTCCCTCACTATCTTTTCTACTCTCAAGAGAGAACAACGTCCTACATCTTTCGGAAGACTTTGGTGAAATGGCTACCGTATCTCATTCATCTTCTGAATCTGACCAAAATGATCGACTACCTTTAATAAGAAAAAATAAATCTTTCATCTGGCAATTTTTCACTTATCCTGAAGATCAAAAGAAAGTGAATGCACCAAAAGTAACCTGCCCGATATGTGACTTGGTTCTCTCAAGAAGAAATCCAGCAAAAAAATATTCCTTTTCCATACATACCATGGTGCGGCATGTCAAACAAGTGCACCCTCTGCAATTTGCAGAGGCAACGACAAGAGCCCGGCCACGCTATTACCATTAGAAGTGGCCAGCACATCTTCTGATCGACGACCTGTATCTCCATCGAGTGCAGAGATGGACTTCAGATATTTAACTATATATGGTCTATAACCTATGGTTTTTTCAGTGATTTTCTTTAGTTTTTTAATAGCAAATATCAAAAGCTTTTTTGTGGAAAATGACTAAAATTAGGTATACATAAGCGGCGTTCATTTATGTTCACCACAGCCATTGTTAAAAGTAAAGTGAAAGTCGCGAAACAGTGGCCACGCCATCTAGTCCCTTTTAGACCCCATCATGCACGTAAGTAACAGCCATTTTCTGTGTCATGGCCTCTCTGCCCACTGCCAATAGCCTATGATTGTTCGAAATTGGTTCTCTTTGGGTCATTCTCTGTTCACAAATAAGCACAGAGTCGCAATACTATGTTTAGTTTTTGCAGATAGTGAAGGATAGGTAGTGCACACTTTTGTCCCCTTTGTAACCCGTCATGCCTATCTCTGCCCCGTTTGTTGGTAGTTGGTTCAACCCGGACCGTTTATTACAGGTAGATCGTCCGACTCCACCGGAGGACCCCCCTAATAAAAAGGACATATATATAAAATACGGACTATCCGCTGTATCGTGCTAGCAAACTATAACATATAAATCGTTAGAAAAAACATGAAACTAGAGAGAGGAACCGAGCTTGACGCCATGATGGCTGCAAGACAGCTCGGCTCCGCCGCCCACCCCGCCCAAAATAACGACAAACACTATGCAAATATTATAAATATATACAACACACCAGCAAAGTAACAGGATAAAACGTTTTATTAAATAACTATTTACATGGCAGCCTGCTGCAACATGAAAACAACACTTCTAATTGCTTCTTAGTAGTTTCAATTCTGAAATTGAACACCCAGTACATCCAGAGGTGATGTCCGACAAGTTGTGTGGGGGGATGCCTTGCTAATGCCGCCACCCCCACCACCTTCTGTAGGAAGGACTCTGGATATGCTTGGTCCCTGAGAGGCTTCGATGTCCCTGCCTTGCACAAATGTCATAAGTTCTGGATGTTGAGTGCCATACTTCAGGGTCCAACAAGTTGTGTGGGGGGATGCCTTGCTAATGCCGCCACCCCCACCACCTTCTGTAGGAAGGACTCTGGATATGCTTGGTCCCTGAAAGGCTTCGATGTCCCTGCCTTGCACAAATGTCATAAGTTCTGGATGTTGAGTGCCATACTTCAGGGTCCGACAAGTTGTGTGGGGGGATGCCTTGCTAATGCCGCCACCCCCACCACCTTCTGTAGGAAGGACTCTGGATATGCTTGGTCCCTGAGAGGCTTCGATGTCCCTGCCTTGCACAAATGTCATAAGTTCTGGATGTTGAGTGCCATACTTCAGGGTCCAAGAAACGCGGACTCGGAGGGGGCGCTTGGCTCCTGCCCCCTCCCCAAGTCTTGTTCCCCTGGTATGGCCTGAGATCACCCCCGACATAGGCGGCCGGCTCCCGGGGTCAGGCGGAACGTCTTGCCTTTTGATGCCTCTTCCATTCTGGACCATGTCCCACAATCCGTTTGACCTGAAGACACGTCCTGCGGTGCCCTGGTCCGACCATCACATATACCTGCGCCAGGAGACGGCGTGGGGTGCACTGGAAGGGAGAGGCGGCACGAACGAGCCTCTCCCACCTCACCAGGTGGAGGTTTCTTAGCTACACCCCAGCGCTTCACTCGGCCAGCTGAGTTGCGCCTGCTCCTGCGGCATAGTGCCTCGCTCGGCCAGCTGAATTACGCCTGCTCTTGCTATTACACTGTCTCACCCGCCATCCGGCTGAATTGCACCCACTCTTCCGATACAGCGACAGGCGGCTGCCACGGAGCTCAGGAAATGGCGGTCGGCTCCACAGACTTGGGCCTGGCCTGCAAGGATGGCTCTGGGCAACCCTGGAACTCGGACGCTTGACTGCTAGGGCATGAGCCCCATTCCCAAAAGCGTCCCCTCAGCCTTGAAGATTCTACAAGAGTCACCGAGGCCCCCGACTCCTGCAGACTTCCGGTGGGGAGCGACTGCCATGATTGCTCGCCGAATGGCCACGACGTAGCCACGGGGTGCTCTCATGCTGACGCCAGCTTCAGTCTGAAACATCCAGAAACACTGTAGACTACCAATTCGATCAGTTCCGGTGGAGCCCCAATGACGTATCGCGTTGTTGCGTAATCCGTCATATGACGCGCCGCGTTAGCGCACCCGGAAGTGCTCCGGTGCGCGAGGCGCGAAGCGCAGCTTCCCGGAAGCAATCCGGGGCGCGGCGAGGAGCGCGTAACGTAAGCATTTACATTTCAGTTGGTTCTCCCTCACAATATTTTCAATGTCACATAAAAGTCACCCATCACCCACTGCCATCTCTGGCTGTTTCCATGGTAACACCTCATTCTGCACCTGGCTGAAGGCACAGGTCAAAAGTTCATATCTCAACGTTCTACAGCAAAGTAACAACACTGTTTTCCCTCCAGAAACACCTGCCAATCCACAGCTCTGTTACATGTCTTTTTTTTCACACCCAATAGTACTTTCGTTTAACATAAACATTAACATGCAACGTACTGTTCAATCTCCACTTCTTACAATCAACCAATCATTTTTATTTTTTAAACCACACCCAGCCTCTTCCTTTTTCTTTATTTAGAATTTCAACTTCTAACTACCATTCCACTTGCAGAACCGATCGGAGGACGACTACAAATCCCTTGAAAATGAAGGTCTGGCTAATAGGACACAGTTATATTCACTGGAGTGAAAAATATGCAGTAAGCAGACGAATTTGCAACCTCGGCTTACCAAATGTACACATAACATGGATTGCCAAAAGAGGATTGAAATGTCACCAATTGATTCCATTGGTGAAAACTTTTATGCATCTCCCAGAACCAGACCTTATAATTGTGCACTGTGGTGGGAACGATCTAGGCACAATCACTGGGGTAGGTCTGGAAATGCTTCTAAAAGACACCTTTCGACAATTGATGACACTTTTTCCTCGATCTGCCTTAGTATATTCCAATATATGCCAAAGACAGAAATGGAATTGGTCCAATCAACATTGTGCACAATTTGAGAAAGCAAGGAGACATGTAAATAAATCTGTTTCTGCGTTCCTCAGAGATTATAGCATGGGTTCTATTTACCACAACAACTTGCGATACCACATGCAAGACGTCTATAGGAGAGACGGTGTTCATTTCACGAACGAGGGAAACAGAATCTTCCTCTGCAACATCAGGCTCTGCATCGGTACTTACTTATAAATGCAGAAAACACTCATTTAACACAATGGCTCTTTTCAGAGCCACCTTATATCTAAGCACTCAAACTTCTGATTTATCTCCATTTTCACACTCTTGTAAAAAGGTGTGCGCGACCGAGTGCGCGCACCACGCAACTTTAAAAAAAAAATATATATATATATTTTCGCCTTTAAGGGCCTTACTGCACACCCTGAGAAAACCTACGCAGCAAAACAATCTGTACCTTCTCCCCTTTCCATGTTCCAACACTTTGAAATCAACAATATATTTACTCGCAATGACAAAATGGCGGTCAACACTTCCTGATTTCCTTCGAATCGAACGTTAACAGACGTCACGCAGCAAAATTCCGCTCGCGCACTACAAATCCCTTGAAAATGAAGGTCTGGCTAATAGGACACAGTTATATTCACTGGAGTGAAAAATATGCAGTAAGCAGACGAATTTGCAACCTCGGCTTACCAAATGTACACATAACATGGATTGCCAAAAGAGGATTGAAATGTCACCAATTGATTCCATTGGTGAAAACTTTTATGCATCTCCCAGAACCAGACCTTATAATTGTGCACTGTGGTGGGAACGATCTAGGCACAATCACTGGGGTAGGTCTGGAAATGCTTCTAAAAGACACCTTTCGACAATTGATGACACTTTTTCCTCGATCTGCCTTAGTATATTCCAATATATGCCAAAGACAGAAATGGAATTGGTCCAATCAACATTGTGCACAATTTGAGAAAGCAAGGAGACATGTAAATAAATCTGTTTCTGCGTTCCTCAGAGATTATAGCATGGGTTCTATTTACCACAACAACTTGCGATACCACATGCAAGACGTCTATAGGAGAGACGGTGTTCATTTCACGAACGAGGGAAACAGAATCTTCCTCTGCAACATCAGGCTCTGCATCGGTACTTACTTATAAATGCAGAAAACACTCATTTAACACAATGGCTCTTTTCAGAGCCACCTGATATCTAAGCACTCAAACTTCTGATTTATCTCCATTTTCACACTCTTGTAAAAAGGTGTGCGCGAACGAGTGCGCGCACCACGCAACTTTAAAAAAAAAATATATATATATATTTTCGCCTTTAAGGGCCTTACTGCACACCCTGAGAAAACCTACGCAGCAAAACAATCTGTACCTTCTCCCCTTTCCATGTTCCAACACTTTGAAATCAACAATATATTTACTCGCAATGACAAAATGGCGGTCAACACTTCCTGATTTCCTTCGAATCGAACGTTAACAGACGTCACGCAGCAAAATTCCGCTCGCGCACTACAAATCCCTTGAAAATGAAGGTCTGGCTAATAGGACACAGTTATATTCACTGGAGTGAAAAATATGCAGTAAGCAGACGAATTTGCAACCTCGGCTTACCAAATGTACACATAACATGGATTGCCAAAAGAGGATTGAAATGTCACCAATTGATTCCATTGGTGAAAACTTTTATGCATCTCCCAGAACCAGACCTTATAATTGTGCACTGTGGTGGGAACGATCTAGGCACAATCACTGGGGTAGGTCTGGAAATGCTTTTAAAAGACACCTTTCGACAATTGATGACACTTTTTCCTCGATCTGCCTTAGTATATTCCAATATATGCCAAAGACAGAAATGGAATTGGTCCAATCAACATTGTGCACAATTTGAGAAAGCAAGGAGACATGTAAATAAATCTGTTTCTGCGTTCCTCAGAGATTATAGCATGGGTTCTATTTACCACAACAACTTGCGATACCACATGCAAGACGTCTATAGGAGAGACGGTGTTCATTTCACGAATGAGGGAAACAGAATCTTCCTCTGCAACATCAGGCTCTGCATCGGTACTTACCTATAAATGCAGAAAACACTCAATTAACACAATGGCTCTTTTCAGAGCCACCTTATATCTAAGCACTCAAACTTCTGATTTATCTCCATTTTCACACTCTAGTAAAAAGGTGTGCGCGACCGAGTGCGCGCACCACGCAACTTAAAAAAAATATATATATATATATTTTCGCCTTTAAGGGCCTTACTGCACACCCTGAGAAAACCTACGCAGCAAAACAATCTGTACCTTCTCCCCTTTCCATGTTCCAACGCTTTGAAATCAACAATATATTTACTCGCAATGACAAAATGGCGGTCAACACTTCCTGATTTCCTTCGAATCGAATGTTAACAGACGTCACGCAGCAAAATTCCGCTCGCGCGCGCAGCCGCTTGAGTGCGCGCATATAGATATATAATTGACTTTAACTTTAATTTCCTCAGCAACTACTGAACGGATTTACACCATTCTAAAAAAAGCGTAATCTGCGAGCCGGACTGTACAGTTTTGCCAAATTTCTTATAAATCCATTCACCCGTTCGACCTGTAGCCGAGTCTAAAGGTCCTATGGAAAATAACATGGAGAAAACACGTTTTGGGACCCCCCTTTTATCTCAGCCCCCACTTGACCAATCCCCCCCAAACTTTTAGGGAAGGAGCGCAGCGGACCGAGCCATCTTCTTTGAGAAATTCGCTAAGATTCTTCAACCAGGGCCAAAGTTATTCCAAATAGAATGTTGAGGATTTCCTATGGAAACTAGGTCCTAACTATAACTACCTACTGGCGACCGCCAGTAGGTAATATATATATATATATATATATATATATATATATATATATATATATATTTATGCTCGATATCCCTTCAACCACCTTCCCAGTTCCTGGAGCTTCGGTGAAGGATCACAGCACCACCACCGGCAAGTATTTCAAAAAGTGCTTTATTTAAACCAAAGTGACATAAACGGTAAAGGACGGTCTACGCGTTGCCGTTTCCAGCCTTCTACTGGACCGTAGAGTCCTGGAGCCTAGAATGTCTCTTTTAAAGTGCAGTTACCCATGTTAAACCCATGTCAATCCAATTAAAAGCATGTTCCTTGTAAATACATTAATCCTTTACTTTTGATTTGAGGCAACTTAATAAATTAATTAAGTCGATTATAAAGTGTGAGTTATTTTTTTAGGAATAGTGAGTCTTGGTTAAGAGGAGGTTTTTAAGTTTTATCTTCTTACAATATATCTCAGTGTATGTAATACAGTCTATACATCAGTAATAGCTTTAATGTATGAATGAACATGTATAGGCGATATGTTTTTGACAATCATGCTTCATATATATTTATATATATTACCTACTGGTAATTACAGTTAGGACCACGTTTCCATGGGAAATGCATTTTTTCATGTGCTTATAACTTTAGCGTCACTTGGCGAATCTTTACGAAATATTTTCAAAAAGTTTCTCTTTTTTGATCAACTGCTATCTTGAAAATTTGGGGGTGTTTGGTCAAGGGGGGATGAGAAAAAAGGGGAAAATGGGGGTCCCAAAACGTGTTTTCTCAATGCAATTTCCATGGGAAACTTTAGAGAAGGCTGCAGGTCTAACTGCTGAACGGAATTACGCAAAATTTGGCAGGGAGAAAGGTCTTGGTAGAGAAAGCACGCTTTTGTTTAAATGGTGTAAATCTGTTCAGTAGTTTTTGAGAAATATCATATTTTACAGATATCGATATTTGAGAATTCTGACTTCTGATTGGCTGAGGGGTTACGAGCACGAGCTTGCGACTGATTGGCTGTGAACGATTCAAACTAGGAAGTGTTGGCAGCCATTTTGTGACTCAGTTGAAAGGAGTAGGTGGATAAGAAGAAAAATTGCATAAGAGGGTATAGTAGGAACATTGTGGAATTACTTTAAGCAGTCTGTACGGTGCAGAGGCAGGGAGTTTGAATGTTGCATTGGCCATGGAAATCACGTCCGCAGAACAACGGTGCACAGTATTGCGGCAAGGCTGCGTAGGCTCTAAAAAGGCCATTGGGAAAACAATGTGCAGTATTGCGACAAGCAGTGTGTAGGGTGCACACAC
This sequence comes from Lissotriton vulgaris, assembly GCF_964263255.1. Lineage (NCBI taxonomy): Eukaryota > Metazoa > Chordata > Amphibia > Caudata > Salamandridae > Lissotriton > Lissotriton vulgaris. Next base: position 1,119,810,556 of record NC_141691.1, on the reverse strand, counting down.
AGGTAGTGTGTATGTTGCGTAGGCCGTGAAAATCACTTCCGCAAAACAACGGAGCGCAGTATTGCGGCAATGTTCAGTAGGCCATGGAAATCACATCGGGAAAACAACAATGCACTGTATTGTGGCCTTCCTTTAATATAATGTGGAGTAATGTTTACTTATAATGTTGACTTATAATGCAGTGTTCACTTTTATCCCAGATAGGGGCACTTTGTTACAGGAAATTTAATATTATGTGGGAGGGCGTGTTCTGTCCCTGTGCGCGGAACAAAATTAATGTTTAATTGGCTGAGGTGTTCCAACAACAAGCTTAATGTTCATTGGCTGTAAACCATTGCGAACCATTGAAAGGAAAAGTGTTGCCAGCCATTCTCTTCCCCTCCGAGGAGTAGCAAGGACATCTGATTGGCTCACATGTTCCAAGGAGGACCTTCCAGAGCTTAATGTTCATTGGCTGCAAATCGTTGAAAGTAGAAGTGTTGCCAACCATTTCCTTACCCCGCAGATTAGGAGGGACATCTGATTGGCTGATATGTTCCGAGGAGGACCTTTCCGAGTTTAATGTTGATTGGCTGTATACCATTGAAAGTAGAAGTGTTTTCAGCGATTCCTCCCCCATCCATGGAGTATCAGGGACATCTCATTGGGTAACATGTTCCAAGCAGGTCCTTTCTAAGATTAATGTTCATTGGCTGTGAAGAATTAAAAGTAGAAGTGATGGCAGCCATTCCCTCCCCTTCTGTGGAACACCTTAGACATGTTATTAACTAAAGTGTTCCGAGTTCAAGTTTGCTCCTTATTGTGTAGTAACGGTTCACTGTTGTCCGCCATTTTGTGACGCACTCCAAAGGAGTATGGGAAAACAAAGTAGATGGGGGGGAGGAACACTGTTAACTCTTTACAGGGGTCACAAGGTGGTGGACAGGGATTGTGAAGATAAAAATTGTTTTTAATATATTTTAGGGCCATATATATACTTGCAGTGGGGCGTACAAATCATGGCGGACAAATAACAGAGTGTCTTGCGGTCTTCTTATTATCAAATTTGCGGGTGGAATACTTCCCAGGAGCACTATTTACTTATAATGTGGTGTTTACTTTTCTGATGGGGAGGTGTGGTTGTGCAGCAAAAATTTTAGTGTAGGTTTTAAAAAAAATTTATTAAGCAATTACAAATAAACTTTCTTCAGAAACTGACACTGTATATATCAAAGGGGTGACAACTGAAAACGCAATACATAAAGTATCACTTAAGCGTGGGCACACCCTCCCTTTTTTTCTGCTATAGTTTGTAAAAGTGTTGCCCCATATTCTTGATAATATAAGAGGGCATGAGTTACTTTTAGATAAGTAGAAAAGAAGTGCTACAAGAAACACTCCTGCACTACATCGTCTCAGGTCAGAAGAATAATAACAAGTAAAAAACAGTTAAACACAAATTACTTCATTTTAAATAGAAATGTACGTTTTTTAATTTGTTACAATTTCGATTCTGTAGAATTCAGGAACATTCTGTCATAGTGCTTAGAGGTCGCTCACTGCTCCGCTAACAAATCACGTACTCTTTTAAGAATATATAGGATAGTACTATAATAATAATAATAATAATAATAATAATAATAATAATAATAATAATAATATACACTACTGGTCCTATATATTCTATAGGAGGAGGTGAATCGCAACTGCAACCGAGAAAAATAGAAATGACAAAATATCATTCAGAAATGTAGGGTTTATCAAAGGTATTCACTAAGAAAGTATCTATGATAACAATCTTTTTTTAGAGTGCAATTTCAAAAAATATTCTCAATGAAATAATATCTGATCAAGTAAGTTATAAAGGTCAGTAAGCTGTATTTCAGATGATTTACTCCTGGCGCCTCTATTACAATATAAGTGTGGCAATGTTGTCACACAAAAAGGAAAAGGAAAATAAAGTTATGAATATAAAACAAGATCAATATCAAAATACTTCCCAATGGTAAATATAATCAGAGCTTCTTTTCTCTGGGACTTCAAAATCTTTCATCTTGCGGCGACGGGTCATAAACTCCTCTGAGATCATAATGAGTGTTAATAATATAATACACATATTCACAGTATATGATCCCCAGGGGGGAACAGTCTAACAACCAGAAGCTGGTGATGTTACGTATAAATGTTTAGCCTTTGTGCCAACGGGTCACCAACACCTCTGAGGTCAAGTACAGTGTCAATATTATAATATACAAAGTCTCAGTATATGAGATCAAAGGAGCCATAAAAGGAGCAATGTTTGCTGTATTATGTCTGTTTCTGAGAACAAGCTGCTGATGTTACAGAAAAAAGGCAAACACAAGCAATAACACTTTTTTCTAAATACAAATGTTTAAATGTTGACAAATAGCTACATATTATAAATATCTACTATGCCATCAAACAACTTACAACTCTGGAATATGTATTGTTGCCGCAAAACAAGAATCTGATGCTAGAAAAGTGAACCTGCATCACAGAATGGACACTGGTAAATAACTCGCAAAAACAAAACTAATTGAACAACAGGTGTAGTTTATATAATTTTTGGTTATTAAGTAGTCTATGGAAGGAAGATGCGGCTCCACCCTTTTAGATGTCACGTTTTAGAGTTCACATGTGCTCACGTTTTAACTGTTTAACTTGTGCACGTGTTGGGAAAAGTTTCAAAATGTGAAGCGGTAAAGGTTTCAATTTCAATCCTAACACGTATAAGGTCCTCGTTGGTGAGCTTAAAAACTGTTACCTGGCAAACCGTGTCATTTCCATTCTCATGACTAAAAACATCAGTTAATTGCCGTAATTCTAAATAGAAGACATAAAAATAAATATCATTCACAATAGAAGAATAAAAATGTGTGCAACTATTTGTCACCACTAAGGCTTTAAATTAAAAAAAGTGAGCATTTGTAAAGCGTACAGCTACCCCCAGAAAGGTGTGTCAGCACTAGGGGCATCGGGAAGATTAAGCAAGATGTTGCCCACAGTGACGTAGTGCTGGGCTAACATGCCGCTGGAGCTGGGAATCGAACTGTGAATGCTGTTGTTCGAAGTCATGTATCATAGCTGCTGAATTTCACTTTTTCCACACTTATATGTTAATTACTGCTAATTAAGTTTTAAACATTGTTAACTTATAACTTATAACAGACTACTGTTACAGTTAGTTTTTCACTACAAAAAGTATGCGCGTCTTTTCAAAATTTACTTAAAAACAATATAGGTTTCAGGGGCATTGTAGTTAGAAATTAGCATTTATAAATACCTTTGAAATTCACAGAAAAAACAATAGGTTTTACAGACGTCATAGTTAGAAATTAGCATCTAAAAAAACCTTAGAAATTCACTTAAAAAACCATAGGTTTTAGGGACATTATAGTTAGCTGTACATTTCACTTGTACAAAACCATAGAAATGCCACTGTTATAGTTAGTTCAGCTAACTATAATTCGTGCCCTGCAATGCATTGCTCATGGTATTACATATTACATCATTCATGGCATGGTCATTGATATCACTGATTACATTACTGATGACATCTCAAATGACATCACTGATTACATCATTCATGTGAACATCTGATGCACCTCCTCACAGTCTAATATAACTTTGATACACACACTGTAAAATACATAGTACCATTTTCAAAGCCATCAAGACAGCAATACAGTTACTACATATGCACTCACTAATTCCTAGGTCTACACACATATTAACGCATACAGACACTCATCAATACAACATTATCATATGCACTCATACACCTTTTCAGACACTCACACACCGACACTCATCCATGGAGTTACTCACACACCTAGTCAGTCATATAAAGAATCAATCACACTCCTATTTACTCACCTATACCGTTATACACACACCACCTCACTAATTCATACAGCTAATAACACATACTTACTCTCTTATATAATCACTGATACAAGTACACACTCATCCATACAGCCACTCTCACAATCAATCACTCTCATATATAGTTATTTATATACACCGTCAGTCATATATACGGCCTTTTACATATATAGTTACTCACATACACATACTCACTCACTCTTAGAGCTGTTTCCACATACACACTTGAACCCATACACCCAGTCAATCAACTTCTCACACATCTATGCACAGAGTGACACACCTCCAACCCACCCACACACACACTCAGGCACCCATACAAATACTCAGGCAAACAATTATTAACCCATATAGACAGTCATGTAGCTACTGACCAACCAATGTAACAGCTTACACAACAACAGACTGATACAGACATTCGCACAGTTTAGTCACTATCCCATGCACTCTGTAAGACACTTTTAATCAGTCACTTATACAATCAGTCACACACCTCGTAAATCTTCCATCCAGACACTTATACACCCACTCATTCTTCAATACATCTTGGCATATATATAAAACATACTTAAACTGTACAGAAACACACAGTCACTGGATGATGTCATCAGTGATGCCATCAGTGATGTCATTTGAGATGTCATCAGTGATGTCACTGACCATGCCATGAATAATATAATATGTGACGCCATGACCAGTGCATTGCGGGGGCGTGAGTTATAGTTAGCTGAACTAACTATAACGGTGGAATTTCTATGGTTTTGTACGAGTGAAAAGTCCAGCTAACTATAACGTCCCTGAAACCTAAAGTTTTTTCATTGAATTTCTAAAGTTTTTAAAATCCAAATTTCTAACTATAATGCCTTGCGTCCTGAGGGCTTCAGTAATAAAGTGGACTTCATGGCTCAAGCAGAAGTGCTCCAGGAGGCACAATTGCAGAGTGGTGTAAAAAGGGGGTATGAGCTCTGATACCTCTCAGTAATCCAGCTGTGCGGGGTTTACTCAAGATAACAGGATGGCTAGTTAGCCCCAGGGACCCTCAAGAGGCAAGGGGACTTCATCACCCAAACCAGAGAGTGCCAGGATGCATGTTTGCAGAATGGTGGAGAAAGGGGGCGTGATCACCTCTCAGCAATCCCACTGTGTGGGGCTTACTGGAGGTAACCAATAGGTTAGTTGGCCCCTAAGGATGCCCAGCAGCAAAGGGGACTACAATACCTAACCAAGAGTGTGCCAGGAAGTGCGTTGCCGAGTGGTGGGCAACGGGGGTGTGGCCTGCAATCAGAATTTAGCAATCCTGCTGTGAGAGACTTTGTGGAGGTATTAGGAGGGGTAGTTGGCCCACAAGAATTTCCTTGGGGGCCAACTACCCCATCTGTTACCTCCAGTAAGTCCCGTACAGTGGGATTGCTAAGAGGTCTTCGGAGGCCAGGCCCCGGTTTGTCCACCATTTTGCAAATGCACCTCCTGGTACACTACTGGTTGGGGATAAAGTCCCCTTGTTTCCAGTGGGTCCTTGGGCCAACAATTTACTCCCAAGGGACGTTGGGGGCTGAGAAGCCATCCTGGTACCTCCTGTAAGTCCTATGCAGTGGAATTCCTGAGTGCTGTTCATAGCCCAGCCTTCTTTATCCACCTCTCTGTAAACACTGCTACTAGTTAAAGAAGCATTTGCGAGAGTTAGAGCTACTTGTGTTGTACATGTAAAAGTTTTTTACTAATGTTTTATGGAGTGGAGTGGATATACGTTGTGTGTAATGGAATTATGTGGTATGCTGTGCAGTGAAATTATGTGGATAGAAAGTATGTGGTATTTAGTGTATAGGAATTATTTAGAGTAGGATAATGTGTTATGGAGAGTAATTATGCGGTATGGTAGTCTGTGTTGTGGAGTGGTAACCTCAGGTTTAGTATTCCTCGTTTCCAGAGAAGCTAAACTATAAACTCAATATGACACAAAAAAAGAAGGAACCACTGAGGAGCACTTCTGGACCTTGTCAGAGTTATGAACAGGGCCACTGGAATTATGCAACTGTTCGTCCCCAGCGATTTTTGCATGATTATACATTTTCCATATGTGCCACATAATTCATAATCTGCTGCATAATCTGTAGATTTGAACAAAAAAACCTTGTTTTTAGCTCAAACGGCTCAAACGTTACCAAAAATGCATCAACAAGTGTTACAGCTTGGTCGAAGGCCCGTTGCAAAACTGGAATGATCACCTGTTACTTATTGCTAAATGTGGGTATTAAATTGGTACTAATGGTGCACAAACCACTCTTGCCCCTATCTGCACATCTCTTGCATCTTTCTGCTGCACCATGCTTGCCTCTTTCTGCACCTTGCTTGCTTCTTTCTACACTTCCCTTGCATTTTTCTGCACCTCTCTTGCTTCTTTCTGTACCCCTCTTGCCTCTCTCTGCACCTCTATTGCTTTTTTCTGCACTTCTTTCTTCTTTCTGCACCTCTCTTGTTCCTTCTGCGCCCCTCCTCCCTCTTTATGTACCTCTGTTGCTTGTTTCTGCAATCTCTTGCCTTTTTCTGCACTTCTATTGCCTCTTTCTGGACTTTTCTTGCCTCTTTATGCATCTCTGTTGCTTTTTCATGCACTTCCCTAGCTTCTTTCTGCATCCCTCTTTCTTCTTTCTGCAGTCCTCTTACCTCTTTCTCTACCCCTCCCTCTTTCTGTACCTCTCTTGACTCTTTCTGAACCTCTCTTGCCTCTTTCTGCAGTTCTCTTCCCCTTTCTGCACCCCTGTTGCTTCTTTTTATACTTCTCTTACCTCTTTCTGTACCCCTCTTCTCTCTTTCTGCTCCTCTCTAGCCTCTTTCTGCACCCCTGTTCCCTCCTTCTGCACTTCTCTTGTTTCTTTCTGCAAATGTCTTCCTCTTTCTGCACGTGTCCTACCTATTTAGGCATAGTTAGAAATTATCATTTAAAAAACCTTAAAAAATCACTGACAAAAGCATAGGCTTCAACGACCTTATAGTTAGAAATTAGCATTTAAAAAACCTTGGAATTTTACTGAAAAAACACAAGTTTCAGGGAAGTTATAGTTAGGAATTAGCATTTAAAAACCTTAGAAATTCTCTGAAAAAACAGAGGTTTCAAGGACGTTATAGTTAGGAATCAGTATTTAAAAGACCTTAGAAATTCACTTGAAAAAACACAAGTTTCAGGGATGTTATAGTTAGGCTGACATTTCACTTGCAAAAAACCAGAGAAATTCAACTGTTTGTCATGCCCCGATGTCCCACTCGAGCTGTAGCTTTAATTGCATGGCACTATATAAGACGTATTACACCGCTTTGCATTCTAGCGTCTAGCCCTTACTTACGAGTTTTCTGTCCCAGTAAGTTTTTATCCTGACTTCCGGTTTCCCGTTGGTTGTTTGTTTCCTGTTTGTTTCCTGTTTGTTTCCTGCCTCCTCCGTGAGGGTGTTTAGTTTGGTTGCTCTATTAGGGTCGTACTTTCTGTCACACAGTTGCACTGACATTCTCTACCTTGGAGTCAGTGTATTCTGTGTTGCTCGTGCATGACCGCTAACACAGTTGATTCAGTCCGTGTTTGTTCTCTTTGCCAATTTCCTAATCTCCTTGTGCTCCGCCTGGCGGCCGGGTCTTTCCCCGCCATCCGGCCGGGCACAGCCAATTCATTATCCCCTACTCCTGTTGCTCCGCCCGGCGGCCGGGTTTATCCCCGCCATCCGGCCAGGCACTGCTAAGTGCATATGGGGCGCAACCAGTCCCTTCTCCCCCCTCCTGGTGCTCCGCCCGGTGGCCTGGTCCTTCCCCGTCATCAGGCCAGGCACTGCTAAGACTATCATTATATTGATTCCCCGACCAAAGCTGACTCCCGTTGTGTGTGTCCTTCCCTTTGGCATTATTCTTCATTTATTTGGGGCACTTGCGTGGACCAGAGTGCGGTATGATTTCGAGGCTCAGCTACAAAGAATCACGGTAACAGCGCCTTGCGCTGCCTTTCTTACCATATATTGGGGGGTTACGAGAGTGGATAACTAATTGTGATTATCATGGCAGATGACCCTGTACATACTACAAGGTAGAGGCTCGCACACACGTATCCAGCCTTGAAGAAGAATTGGATATTCTTTCAGTTTTCTCCAGAGAATAGCAGAGTGAGATTTATATATCATTTACTTTCACATGCTGGGATAGAGTTTTTATTGTCTTTTGTCTTGTTGTGCACAGAAAACGAACACCTTATTCTACCCTTCAGCAATATCCCAAGGTCCAGACGTTTAGTTGTGGTAGGTGATGTTCATAATGTATATAATAGACATTGTGCATATACATGGTGTTGTTATCAAGTATAGCTAGTAATATATTTGTTCCCTTACAGCCTGCCTTTTTACCAAGCGTCCATTCTAAAGTCCACTGCCAAGACCTATTGTCTTCTCCAACCTTTCCTTGTTTTGTTTCCCTGTTTTCCATTCGATACTCTAGAGTCTGATAGAGTCGAAAGGTCGTAGGGGAGGGCTGAGGATTATTCTCCAGATTCCTGACGCTCCTGTGGAACCAGCCTCGAAATCATTACACTGTTATAGTCAGCTGAGCTATTACTCGCGCCCCTGCAATACACTGTTGAGTTTTGTGCGAGTGAAATGTCAGCCTAACTACGACATTCCTGAAACCTGTCTTTTTTTCAGTGAATATATATAGATATTATATATTTCCTACTAGGTAATTATAGTTAGGACTTATTTTCCATAGGAAATCCGCAACATTCTATTTGGAATAACTTTGGCGGCGGTTGACGAAACTTCAAGAAATTTTCAAAACTTGTGGCCCGCTCCGGTCATCTCCTATCCTAAAAGTCTAGAATTGATTATACCTTGGCATCGTTGAATATCTTTAACAACTGTACTACGTATTGTTTAAAGAGGGTCCCAGAGAGTAACCACAGTCAGCAAATAATAACCACATCATTTAAGAATATAAAATATCAATCCTATTTAAAAACTCAAGGTCAAATTGATACCACCAACTTCCGGAAATTAAATTGGAAATCAAAGAATAAACGACTGACCAATGTCTCTGCACTAAAACTGGCTAGTGAATGTCTCCAAGAAATATCCGCTACATCAATATTTGACCAATGGGTTAGCTTATATCCAACCTACCTAACCAGATTGCGATCCATAATAACCTTAGTAATAGATATGTAACACGGAATAAAAAAAAAAGAAACCCACATTAACCTTCCGTATGCAGTACAAAAAATGAAACGGACACGAAACAAACTGAGGAAAGAGCTGACAAAACTCCAGAATAAAGAAGATATAAAAGCTGAACTAAAGGACTTGAACCAAAAATTAAGGAAATTAATCTAGAACGAAAAAACCGCAGCTAACAACGAACGCTGGACCAGAATTTTTTATGCCAGTAATCAAGGAAACTCAAGGGAGTTTTGTAAGATGATAAATAACTTAACAAGACCTGACAAACCTATAGTTTCATCAGTACTGACTGAGACGGAATGGGTGAAATTTCTGGGGCACCACCTAAATTCGGAACCTACGGAAATTGGAACCGAAGATGATTATACATGGAAAGGTACCTTAAATCCTAAGCAAGATAATTATCTTGATATTACTAAAGAACAAATTGCCAAGCAAATAAAAAAACAAAGATGGAGCACCGGGCCCAAATGGTATTCCCTTTGCCCTGTATAAGGAGGACTCAGACACATGGGCAGAATATCTTGTTAGGGGTTTTAAAGAAGTAGTCCGGAAAGGGAGGATACCTAAAACCTGGAGAGGGTCCCTAATATCCCCGATCTATAAAAAGGGAGATTGGGCATTGCCTGGAAACTACCGATTAATAACCCTACAGGATAGCGACGCAAAACATTTTGCAGGGATCTTGCTAACAAAACTATCAGACTGGGCAAAGGACAACTGTATTCTTCCACTTAATCAAACTGGCTTTATAAAAGGTCTAGGAACAGCTACTAACATCTTAGCTCTATCAGTCCTAATCGACAAGGCAATTACAAAAAGGCTACCTCTGTATCTATGCTTTATTGATTTTAAATCAGCGTTTGATTGTGTGAACAAAGAACATTTGTGGCAAAAACTATGCCTACAAGGGATTCCTCCTTTTTTACTTCACCGGATCCGTCTGCTACATACACATACTTAGGCTAGAGTCTGTATCGGTAATGGTCAGTCACTAACTAGGGAAATACCTACGTTAGGAGGCCTGAAGCAAGGGTGCGTATTGGCTCCTCTATTATTTAATCTGTTTTTAGCCGATCTGACTGAGGCCTTGAATGACACAAATGCTCACTCGTCCAAGCTTGCCGATAAAACCATATCAAATCTACTTTATGCAGATGATGTCATTCTCTTAAGTTACACATAGGTGGGATTACAACGCGTAATAACTCGTACAATGGAATATGCCACAGAAAACAATATGGTAATAAATGAAACCAAATCTAAAGTTATGGTTATTACAAAAAACTCAAGACGGAAATATAAATCAAAATGGTTTCTGGGGAAGGAGAACTTGGAACAAGTTGAAACCTATAGATATTTGGGAGTCACTTTTAACGACAACGGCAACTTTACCCCCCAAAAACTTGATATCACTAGGAAAGCAAATGCCCTAACTGCTGCATTTGGGATCATCAAAAAGTCAACGAGTAACCTAACCTACCAACCTCTCGTTAAGGTGATATCGGCTAAATTATTACCATCTTTAACTTATGGCAGCGAGGCCCTAAATGGGAAAGATGCAATGATCATTAATAACGCTATTCAAAAACTTTTAAATCCCCTTTCCGCCTTCCAAAAAATGCTTCACAAGCCCAGATCAGGCTGGAATTCGGTCTGAATAACCAGCTGATCGCATGAAAGGGTAATGCTATTACAGTATGGAACAGAGTAAAAAATTATAAGGAGAACCTAATTTCAGAGCATTTTTATGGAAAGAAATTGAAGGAAACAATAAATCACCTGCCTGGAAATACTTGGATATGGCTCTGGAGGAATTTGAGGTTAGAGGAATTTGGACCTCTCCTATAACACAGGAATCGTTCAAAAAAGTTGTGAATAAAACAACTGATTACCTATCAATGATAAGTGACAAAGCTACCTTAGTCAAAAGGAAACATGCGTGGTCCATAATAAATGGCTGTACGAAAAAGAGGCCACAACAATATTTGGACACGGCATGGTCGTTGAAAAGCAAACAGCTTTTCATCAAAGCACGATTTGGAATATGGCCGGGTGAAGCCCACGCACCACCATGGAAAAAACTCATTAATAACAAACTGTGCAGGTTGTGCAAATCTGATGGGGAAAATATAATACATTTCTTATGTCTCTGTCCAGAACTAAGAAATGAAAGACTATCAATACTAAAAAGGTTATTTAACGAGAGAGGGATAAGGACATGTAGACAAGCTTTCATTCGATGCCTTTGCTCAGACGATCTATCCATTAACTCTGCCCTGACAACATTTTTAACAATAGTATGGAAAAAATTGGAATAATATGCTATTTTGAAACTACAATGATTATATATTTCCCCTAGTTCTGAACATATGAATTTGCTTTTTAAGTAGTTTTTAAAGAATGTCCACAATTTTAATATTTACTGTTATTCAAAAATGTAATTTTAATGATATACTATTATTTTAACGGAGCAATTGTCTTTTGTAAAGAGTTTAATTAATCAATCAATAAACTTTACTAACCTACTATCCTAAAAGTCTCGGGGCGATTTGTCAAGCTGGGGCTGGGAACAAGGAGGTCCCAAAACGTGTTTTCTCATGCAATTTGCCATAGGAACCTTTAATCACAGCTACAGCCCAAACTGCTGAACGGAATTACACCAATTTTGGCAAAGAGGTAGCCCTTGGGTCAGACTCATGCCTTTTTTGTTAAATTGTGTAAATCTGTTCAGTAGTTTTTTAGATATTAAAGGAAAAAAACATATATATCTAGGCGGAGCCTAACCACACATCTCATTGTGACATCTGATTGGTTGTCAGCACTTTATCTAAGAAGTGTTGGCAACCATCTTGGGACCAATATACATGATCGCACCTCACTAAAGAGCATTGCAGTTAATAGAAAACTTTAAGACTTTAGTTACAGTATAAATCATTTGTTGATGGTACCATACTCATTTTAGTTATTGTTGTGTGTTCTAAGGTGATTTTACCATGTGAAAAAGCCTTCTGCTGGGATATCATGAATCACGTTTGAGAGAAAACTATTTTCTCATGCTTTTCCCACAGAGGTTTGGAAGGTGAGCTATAAGCTAAACTGAGAGCATATTTTCTGTAAATTCACATTATCTTTCTCAGTCATGTGAGAATTAATTCTGACATTCTCAGTAAAACAAGTACATCCAGCAAGGGCAAATACTGTCAGTTGTTTCCTTTGTGTTCTACTGCAGCTTCCCAGAGTGTTCTAAAAAACAACTAGAGTGCTAACAGCCTTACTTATGACAAAGGTATAGCACAACTGAAGCCATCTTGATTGGAATAAAGTGGTAACTCTTAAAACATTTAGTTTAAAAAGGAACAAAACGAGGGGGTTCGTTTTGCCATAGAAAGTATGATTAGTGCTACAGAAAGAAAAATTAGGGCACATTTTGTGTGACTTCTCAAATCCTCTTCTATTTCATTAAAAACATTCTGACATGCTGACTGAAACATGTACTTTCAATAACAGCACCAGACTTCCCTGGTGAGCAGTAGTTTTACTACAGTGATCAAATGAGCAACTGGAGTGCTAACATTCAGAATTCATGGCACATCTGAATGCCTTCTTGATGGAACCAAAGTAGAAAACTGAAAGTGTTTCCTACTGAGGAGACTGTAGTAAATGAGAAAATTAGGAAACTTCATAACAAATAAGTCTCCCAAGATGGCCGCCAGAGGCAAAAGAGCCCAAATGTAGCACAAATATCACCCAGATGTAGCCAAAGTATAGCCCAATGACAGAATGTCCCAGAGTGTTCTAAAGAACAACTAGAGCGCTAACAGTCTTACTTATGACAAAAGTATGGAACACCTGAAGCCATCTTGATTAGAATAAAGTGGTAACACTTAAAATATTTAATTTGCAAAGGAACAAAATGTGGGGCTTCATATTGCCATAGAAATTATGATTAGTGCTGCATTTCATTAAAAATTCTAACATGCAGACTGAAACATGCACTTTGAATACCAGCAGCAGACTTCCCTGGTGAGCAGTAGCTTTACTACAGTGATCGAATGAACAACTAGAGTGCTAACATGCAGAATTTATAGCAAATGTGTGACACATCTGAATGCCTTCTTGATGGAACCAAAGTAAAAAACTGAAAGTATTTCCTACTGAAGAGACTGTAGTAAATGAGGAAATTAGAACACTTCATAACAAATAAGTCTCCCAAGATGGCCACCAGAGACAAAAGAGCCCAAATGTAGCACAAATATCACTAAGATGTAGCCCAAGTATAGCCCAATGACAAAATTTCCCAGAGTGTACTAAAGAACAACTAGAGCGCTAACAGTCTTACTTATGACAAAAGTATAGCACACCTGAAGCCATCTTGATTGGAATAAAGTGGTAACATTTAAAACATTTAATTTGCAAAGGAACAAAATGAGGGGCTTCGTTTTGCCATAGAAATTATCAGTCAGTAAGTCAAAACACTTCGTTTCTGCAATTTCTGCCATAAAAGTACAAAATACAACATTTTTTAAAAATCATCTTCAAATAATGACAAACTGGTAAGTTAAAAAGAGAGATAGATAAAATATTGAACAGTGAAAAACAGAAACAATTAGTGCTTCGATTAGCAAATTGACCCCTGAGGTCATATCAACAAGGACAGTATCATACCCCCACACAAAAATAACCCCTATAATAATAACCCCTATAACGTTAAACGTACAAAAATATCAAATTTGAGGATGATATCAGCAGCATGTTAATTAACAACTTCTTGAAGGCAGTTATTTTATTTTTAAAAATATAAATAAACTGAAATGAGAATTTAAAAAATGGTTAGCTTCATTTATGAAAAGGGGTCTCCCCTAGAACCGGCAAACTATAGGCCCATCAGCCTAATAGATGTAACTCAAAAGATCTTTGCCCGTGTTCTTTTGGGAAGATTGCAGACTTGGCTGGACAATGATAACATTTTAACTCCCCTAAAAGCAGGCTTTAGGTCAAAAACTTCAACTAAAGACCAGCTATTTAGATTACAGCTGATCTATCGGAAAATGATAACGTTGGAGGGTGGTTCTCTCTACCTAACTTTCGTGGACCAAAAATCCCCGTTCAATATGGTAGATCGAGATCAGTTGTGGAGCTTACTGCTTGAGATGGGAGCACCACCTTAACTCTGCCAACAGCTTAAACGCCTCCACGATGGCACTTTTGACAGGATTAGATTTGGGAATGGTGGTAAACTATCAGCACCTTTCCTCATTGAGAAGGGGGTGAGACAAGGATGTGTGCTTGCACCAACGCTTTTCTCCCTCTTCCTTAACGGTCTAAATAAGGATCTGTTAGCTGTTAGGGATATTGATTCCCCAAAGCTTGCTAACCGCAAAATACCTGCATTGATGTTTGTGGATGACAACCTGCTCCTTTCTAAATCACCTATGGGGATGCAGCGTGTCTTACTTGGATTTAGCTGATTTTGTAAGAAAAGAAATCTGGAGGTAAATATAAAAAAAACTAAGTGTATGGACTTCAGTGCTGATTCTACTAACTGTCCCCACCCCATATTGGATTCTAAGCCTTTAGAGAGGGTCCCGGTATTTGATTACTTGTGCCTTACTCTAAATGAAAAAATGGAATGGGGGCCGCAGATTACTAAGGCAAACCTAAAACTCATTCAGGCTAGTGGGGGGATACTAAAAGTCCATAGGAGCTGCGCTGTAAAGGTTATTGCCCCCCCTACAGAAATATACAAAGTTCAAGCAAGGGGAGCCACTTTGTACGGTGCCGAACTTTGCGGCCACTGCCCTAGTAACATTTTGACAGCGACGCAAAACAATTTCTTAAGGCAACTTGTGGGCCTCCCACAAAGTACCCCCCAATTCCCCTGAGGATGGATTTGGGTATTGCCCAGATTGCAGATTTTATTGCTTTTCACCCGCTCCTGTACTGGCGACCGCTATGGAGCACGCCCGAATTAGAAAATTATAGAGAGGAATTAAAATCAGTCAGGCTTATCAGGAGGGCTGGGAAGATTCCCTGGTTGTCCTTTATCCGGGAAGCTTTTTGCAAAATAGGGAGAAATGATCTGTTGACGGCTCCCGAACAGACTTGTTTGACTATTTCTAAACAAACCCTAACATTTGCTTTGAAAGAACTTAGACTAGAGCATATCATTCAGGCTATAGACTCAACTAGCCTTACCTCTAAGTTCCTAGATGTTAAACTGTGCTATAATTTGGAGCCTGTACTAGATATTATCCAACCCCTAACAGCCAAGAAACTGTTTCTCAAATTTAGGCATGGGACGCTTCCCCTCTACGCATTCATGAACAGTTGGACGGGGGCAAAAAAATTGTAACAACCCGATTGCAAAACTGTTGAAGAAACAGAGATCGATGTGATCTTTTGTCCTGCTTATAGAGCCACTAGTGCTAAATGGGTTCTCCAAATTTGTAGGAATCTGGGTATAAGAAGCTATGGAGAGGCCTATAGGACATATAAATAATGATTAGTGCTGCAGAAAGAAAATTAAGGGAACATTTGGACTTCTCAAATCCTCGTCTATTTCATTAAAAAATTTTAATATGCAGACTGAAACATGCACTTTGAATACCAGCAGCAGACTTCCCTGGAGAGCAGTAGCTTTACTACAGTGATCTAATGAGCAACTAGAGTGCTAACATTCAGAATTTATAGCAAATGTGTGACACATCTGAATGCCCTCTTGATGGAACCAAGGTAAACAAGCATTGACAATGCAATGGGTCTCGCCTTCGTTTAAGTTAAAGCAATTCTGTTTGTAATTAGATGGCTTTTTTAGCTTAGCTTAATTAGTGTTTTTCAAACTTTCATGTACATAACATGCTGATGTATGCATTTTTGTATATGTATATGTATGCATGCATTTATATTTGTATTTACATAGATATGCAGATTAACACCTTAGCTGCTTTGGAACGTCCAGCTCCAGTGCTGAACGTTCCATTGCGCAGGTGCAGCTGGACCGTCCAACGGCCGATGGCAGCACTCCCGAGGAAGTGGCGCCGTCAGCCGTTGGTATAGGCGCAGCACTTAAGAGGTTATATACATGTTTATATATGTATGTATATATATATATATATATATATATATATAATTGCACATATATGCATATATATATATATTTATATATTTATATATATATATATATATATGTGCATTTTAGTGCGTGCAGAGAGAGGTAGAGAGTGGTAGAGAGGCTAGAGATATAGAGAGTGAGTAGTAGAGAGTGAGTAGTAGCGAGTAAAAGAGAGTGAGTAGTAGAGTGAGTAGTAGAGAGTAGTAGAGAGTGAGTAGTAGAGTAGTAAAGAGAGAGTAGTAGAGAGTGAGTAGTAGAGAGTGAGTAGCAGAGAGAGAGTAATAGACAGTAGTAGAGAGTGAGTAGTAGAGTGAGTAGTAGAGAGTAGTAGAGAGAGAGTAGTAGAGAGTAGGTAGAAGAGAGTAGTAGAGTGAGTAGTAGAGAGTGAGTATTAGAGTGAGTAGTACAGAGGGAGTAGTAGAGAGAGAGTAGTAGAGAGTAGTAGAGAGTATAAGAGAGTAGTAGACTGAGTAGTAGAGAATGAGTAGTAGAGAGAGAGTAGTAGAGAGTAGTAGAGTAAGTAATAGAGAGTAGTAGAGTGAGTAGTAAAGAGAGAGAGTAGTAAAGAGAAGTAGAGAGTGAGTAGTTGAGTAGTAGAGAGTGAGAGGTATACAGTAGTAGAGAGTGAGTAGTAAATAGAGTAGCAGAGAGTAATAGAGTAGTAGAAAGTGAGTAGTAGAGAGAGTAGTAGAGAGAAGTAGAGTAGTAGAGAGTGAGAAGTAGAGAGTGAGTAGTAGATAATAGTAGAGTGTGAGTGGTAGAGAGTGAGTACTGGAGAGTGAGTAGTGGAAAGTAGTAGAGAGTGAGTAGTAGAGTGAGTTGTAGAGAGAGAGAGTGAGTAGTAGAGAGTAGTAGAGTGAGTAGTAGAGAGAGAGTAGTAGAGAGTAAGTAGTAGAGTAGAAGAGAGTGAGTAGTAGAGAGTAGTGGAGAGTAGTAGAGAGAGTAGTAGAGAGTAGTAGAGTGAGTAGTAGAGAGTAGTAGAGGGAGTGGTAGAGAGTGACTAGTAGAGAGTGAGTAGTAGAGAGTAGTAGCAAGTGAGTAGTAGAGAATGAGTAGTAGAGAGAGTAGTAGAGTGAGTAATAGAGTGTGAATAGTAGAGAGTAGTAGAGAATGAACAGTAGGGAGATAATAGTAGAGAGTGAGTAGTAGAGAGTGAGTAGTAGAGAGTAGTAGAGAGTGAGTAGTATTGAGTGAATAGTAGAGAGTGAGTAGTAGAGAGTAGTAGAGAGTGAGTAGTAGAGTAGTGGAGTAGTCAGTCAGTGTCAGTCAGTCAGTGTCTCTCAGTCAGTGTGAGTCAGTCAGTGTCAGTCAGTGTCAGTCAATCAGTGTCAGTTAATGAGTGTCAGTCAGCGTCAGACAGTCAGTGTCAGTCAGTGTCAGTCAGTCAGTGTCAGTCAGTCAGTGTCTGTCAATCAGTGTCAGTCAGTCAGTGTCAATCAATCAGTGTCAATCAGGCAGTGTCACGCAGTCAGTGTCAGTCAGTCATTGCCAGCTAGAGCAGCTCTGCTGACCCAGTTCTCTAGCTCTAAAGCCCTCTGCTGACCTGGTTCTCCGTCTCTAAAGCAGCTCTGCTGACCTGGTTCTCTCCCTCTCAAGCAGCTCTGCTGACCTGGTTTCTCTGGCTCTACAGCAGGTCTGCTGACCTGGATTCTCTGGCTCCACAGCAGGTCTGCTGACCTGGTTCTCTGGTACTAGAGCAGCTGTGCTGACCTAGTTTCTAGGCTATAGAGCAGCTCTGATGATCTGGTTCTTAGGCTATAGAGCAACTCTGCTGATCTGGTTCTCTGGCTCTACAACAGCTCTGCTGACCTGGTTCTCTGCCTCTAAAGCAGCTCTGCTGACCTGGTTCTATGGCTCTAAAGCAGTTCTGCTGACATGGTTCTCTGGCTCTAGAGCAGCTCTGCTGACCTGGTTCTCTCCCTCTAGTGCAGCTCTGCTGACCTGGTTCCTCCCTCTAAAGCAGTTCTACTGACCTTGTTTCTCTGGCTCTACAGCAGCTCTGCTGACCTGGTTCTCTGAATCTAGAGCACCTCTGCTGACCTGGTTCTCTGGCTCTAGGGCAGCTCTGCTGACCTGGTTCTCTGGCTCTAAAGCATCTCTACTGAACTACTTCTTTGGCTCTAGAACACCGCTGCTGACCTGGTCCTCTCACTCTAAAGAGCTCTGCTGACCTGGTGCTCTGGCTCTAAAGCAGTTCTGCTGACCTGGTTTCTCTGGTTCTACAGCAGCTCTGCTGACCTGGTTCTCTGCCTTCAGAGCAGCTCTGCTGACCTGAGTCACTGGCTCTCGAGCAGCTCTGCTGACCTGGTTCTCTGGCTCTAAAGCAGCTCTGCTGACCTGGTTCTCTCCCTCTAAATCAGCTCTGCTGACCTAGTTCTCTACCTCTAAAGCAGCTCTGCTGACCTGGTTCCATGGCTCTAAAGCATTTCTGCTTACCTGGTTCTCTGGCGCTAGAGCAGCTCTTCTGACCCAGTTCTCTGGCTCTAAAGCAGCTCTGCTGTCCTGGTTCTCTCCCTCTAAAGCAGCTTTGCTGACCTGGTATCTCTGGCTCTAGAGTAGCTCTGCTGACCTGGTTCTCTGACTCTAAAGCTACTCTGCTGACCTGGTTCTCTCCCTCTAAATCAGCTATGCTGACCTGCTTCTCTGCCTCTAGAGAAGCTCTGCTGACCTGGTTCTCTGGCTCTGAAGCAGCTATGCTAACCTTGTTCTATGGCTCTAAAGCAGGTCTGCTGACCTGGTTCTCTGGCTCTAGAGCAGCACAGCTGAACTGGTTCTCTCCCTCTATAGAGCTCTGCTGACCTGGTGCTCTCTCTCTAAAGCAGTTCTGCTGACCTGGTTCTCTCCTTCTAAAGCAGCTCTGCTGATCTGGTTTCTCTGGCTCTACAGCAGCTCTGCTGACCTGGTTCTATGCCTCTAGAGCAGCTCTGCTGGCCTGGGTCTCTGGTTCTAGAGCAGCTCTGCAGCACCTGCTTCTTATGCTTTAGAGCAGCTCTGCTGACATGGTTCTCTGGCTCTACAACGGCTCTGCTGACCTGGTAATCTGGCTCTAAAGCAGCTCTGCTGACCTGGTTTCTCTGGCTTTACAGGAGCTCTGCTGGCCTGGTCCTATGGCTCTAAAGCAGCTCTGCTGGCCTGGTTCTCTGGCTCTACAACAGCTCTGCTGACCTGGGTCTCTGGCTCTACAACAGCTCTGCTGACCTGGTTCTCTGGCTCTAAAGCAGCTCTGCTGACCTGTTATATGGCTCTAAAGCAGCTCTGTCCACTCCTACTATCACCCTGAGAGAAGTATGTCCTTATCTAATCCCTCTGCTGAAACATAAGTCTTTATAAACTTATCCTGCTGTCAACTACTAGCACTCTAGGAACCTATTCTCTGTCTCTGCACTTGCAAAATGACTCAGGCATTGAGGAAAGCAGTGTTCCAGTCAAATGTGCACAATGTATGCGGTCCCTTAACCCCTTGCAGACTACTGAGTCAGTCCTGCAAAAGTCCAGGTAATAGTCATGCTTGTCTGGAATCACACTGTGAGTCTATGTCCACTCTAACAATCATCCTGACAGAAGCATGTCATTATCTAATAGCACTGCTAAAACATAAGCGCTTATAAACATATCCTGCTGTCAACTACTAGCATTCTAGTAACCCAATCACTGTCTATGAACTTGCAGAAAGCCTTAGGCATTGAGACAAGCAGTGGTACAGTCAAATGTGTACAATATATGCGGTCCCGTAACCCCTTCCAGACTACTGACTCAGTCCTGCAAAAGTCCAGGTAATAGTCATGATGTCTGGAATCACATTGTGAGTCTGTGTCCAATCCTACAATCATCCTGACAGAAGTATGTCCTTATCTTATCACTTTGTTGAAACATAAGCACTTATAAACGTATCCTGCTGTCAACTACTAGCACTCTAGGAACTTAGTCACTATCTATGCACTTGCAGAAGGACTCAGACAATGAGACAAGCAGTGTTACTGTCAAATGTGCACAATGTATGCAGTCTCTTAACCCCTTGCAGACTACTGAGTCAGTCCTGCAAAAGTCCAGGTAATAGTCATGCTTGTCTGGAATCACATTGTGAGTCTGTGTCCACTCCTACAGTCATCCTGACATAAGCATGTCCTTATCTAATCACTCTGCTGAAACATAAGCGCCTATAAACTTGTCCTGCTATCAACTACTAGCACTATAGGAACTCAGTCGCTATCTATGCACTTGCAGAATGACTCCGGCATTGTAACAAGCATTGTTACTGTCAAATGTGCACAATGTATGCGGTCTCTTAACCCCTTGCAGACTACTGGGTCAGTCCTACGAATGTCCAGGTAATAGTCATGCTTGTCTGGGATCCCACTGTGAGTCTGTGTACTCTCCTACAATCATCCTGACAGAAGCATGTCCTTATCTAATAGCTCTGCTGAAACATAATTGCTCATAACCGCTCGCAGAACACCGGACAGCAGCAGCAGTGGGGCACACGAACAGGGGAGAACCACGCTCCCCAGGAGTCACCGGGCCGAGAGCCGCCCATTCGCCACGCCCCAAGCACACCAGGGGCTTATTATCTCTCGCGTCTCCCGCAGGAGATGCTCGCAGAACACTGGACCTGACAGCGGCAGCAGTGGGGCACACGAACAGGGGAGAATCACACTCCCCAGGAGTCACTGGGTCGAGAGCCGCCCATTCGCCATGCCCCAAGCATAGTAGCTGTACTTAAACAGCCCTCTTTCATCGTCCAACGGGACGCACGCGGGGCGTGCCGGGTGAAGCCCGGGCCAAGGACCGGCCCATTTGAGCCCGTTCGAGGCCGGCAGAGGATGGGACAGGGCCACCCTTTTTCATCTTCACCGCAAAGGACCAAGACAAGGTTGGTGTGATTTAAGTTTGACTATTTTAGCCCTCTGCCTTCGGGAGAGCTTTGTAGTGCTCGCTATATTTCACGGCGGTTGATTAAAGGCACTGTGGCTTCCAACTCCAGTATGGCGGGCGCAAAAGTGGAAAAGGGTAGAAAATCGATCCCTGGTGGGTCGTTTATTGGAACTCTTGACCAATTTCTCACTAGGGCATTGTCTATGCTGACCCACCAAATAGACATTACTGAGAAAAGGCTATCTCTGGATCCTAATTTCGACAAGCGTTCTACTTTGGGTCGGCTGGCACAGGTCCCATCACCTATTAGGCTGGTATCACCGGAAACATCTAATAGGGGGGTAGTGGAGAGGGTCCTCCTCACCAGGTGCAAATAAAAATAAGACCTCAGGTATCCTTATTTGGGGAGGACGCTCTATATCCTGTGCAGTATACATCGGCGACCAGGATTTAAGTTCCGGGCCCTACATCCAAGAACCCCCAAACTCGCTCCGCGACCAGTTTAAAGAGAGGTGCAGAGGCTGCGGTAGCATCAGCTAAAAGGAAGCGTGGGGGTGCATCTATGAACAAGATGAAGGCCAAAATGTAAAAATGTATTGGCTGGGGAAAGGACCAATTGGAAACAGTTGTCGTGAGTCCATCAGTGGCCCAGCAGCCAGAACATTCATCCAGGGTACCCTCAGTCTTTAATGATGTCTGCCATACCAACCTGAGCGAAGATTTCTGGGCGAAAATGGAAAATATTTTTGTTAAGACTTGTGGCCCTTTGCCTGATAGACTCAATGCAATTGAAAATAGACTTACATGCTTGGAACAATTGCACTCTGTTGTACTAGGGGAGGGGCTGGTTTCTGATTTAGTATTGACCAAAAACATTCCAGTGAGGTTACCTGGGTTCGATAATGTGTCTTGTAACACCCCGGTATTGCTGATGGATAAGCTTACAGACCTGCTACCCCAGAGACTCCGGGCGCGGAGCCAGGAGGATTCAGTTGGGGAGGGCACTGTTGGGCAAACAGTGAAGCATGGACCCCTTGAGCGTGCGAGGTGTGGTGGGCTCACCAATCTCCATACTAATTCTTCTAGGAGTGTAACCCTGAATCCCTCATCCTCCATAATTGAAACTAATTGCTTGAATTTTCCACCTGAGTCCGCCCTGTATGTAGTTGTCCTTGCTGGAGTGCCAGCCCTGGACCAAGAGAGCAGGGAGGATTATGCCATCCTTAAGAATAAAGGCATTCATTGGCTCAACCATAATAGGCCACTGCCACTGCACGTATCGAGTGAAATTCTTTTTGCTCTGCGTGTAAGTTGGGTAGGGTCACGGGTGAAAAACATCGAAGGAGACTGTATAGTCATAAACTTTAGGGATAGCAGGGTGGTGGACTAAATCTCTAATTGGGCCCCAGGGTGTACCGGATCACAAGTTCAATCTCTACCCTTGACTTATTTCTATCTCACGTCAAATAGGGTGAGAGGGATACAGAACAGGGGTTACCAGGGTATTCTGGACCCCAGACCTTATGGTACCCGAACTCCCTGGATGAGAAATAATAATAACAGCTCTAGCAGCGTTCTTTTCACCCTCACTAATAGATTTAGTGTGTTAGACCAACTTGACTGGCCCTCCACTCGGGCCAGTCTATGGCCGCCTCGGAGGTTGGGGACGGGCCCATAGACAGTGAGCCACCTAAGGCTGGGCAATCACTCCCTACAAACGCACCAGAGGAGGGACCTGCTCGGGGGCACAGCACAAACCCAGTGGTTTCTGAAAACAGGGAGGGGATGGGAAAGGATTCTATTAAAATTCTCTCCTGGAATGTGGCTGGAATTAAAAATAAACTGTTGTGCCCAGATTGGGGAGCATTTGTTGAAAGCAATTATGTCTGCCTATTCCAGGAAGCTTGGGCACTGGTAGGTGAACAAAGGTGCGGGTACTCAACCTTCAGCGAACCGGCAATTAAGAAGGGGAGGGGCAGACCTTCCGGGGGCCTCAGCATTTGGGTCGGTACACACCTGGGGGCACAGGCTGTCCAGGTTCCCACAGAATCCCGAGATGTGCAGTGTGTGTTACTTACACTCCCTGGAAACAGGCAAGCTGCGCTAATTAATATCTACCCGAGACCTACTGTAAGTGGGAAGGAGTTTCCAACTATAGATCAACTTGTGCAGTTCATTCCAACTCTGGACCCAGCAGTTACGCTAATTGTGGGTGGTGATTTTAAATGCCAGTTCAAGCCACTCACTGACCCATCCCATGATGGCCCAGATGAAGAGGACCAGCTCTGGTTCATCCCGGAACCGCAGATTCCGGTGGTGAGAGCATGGACCGCATTGGTCTTATAAATTAATTCTCTCTCCCTTTCGACCTCTCTCAGAGCCTGTAATGGGAGGACAAACTCAGACAGACCAGCCCAAATGACATTTAATAGGGAGGGCCAAAACTCCATCCGGGATTATATCCTGGTGGAAGCTAGAACCTGGGGAATTGTCTTAGACTTCAAAATCTTTCCTAGGAAAGACAGTGACCACAATCCCCTTGTCATGTTTCTGAAACCCGGGAGCCTGGGCCTGTCCTACCCAGTTTTCAATCCAAATTTAATTGCCCCTCCGCTATCTTTAACCAATAACAGGTGGAGAGTTAAGTGGCCATACATATTGGGTTCTCCTAACAAATTGGCTGATGTCTATTAAAGGGCCCTGCCCCAACTTTGCGATATGGTGGAGGTGGAGGAAATTTCAGTAGCCAGCAAGGAGCCCCTAACTATCCATCAAGGGCTAGTGTGGGACCTTGGGGAATTGTTCTACCCAGAGGGGAGACCTAAGGCACAAACAGCCACAGTCCAACTGTGGTACAACACCCACTGTAGGAAAGCAAAAAAAGAACTGGTCTGTGCGGTCAGGCTCCAGGATAAAGACAAGATTAAGCTTTACCGGCATTTGTACAAGTTGGCTACGAAGAGGGCTAGGAAGGAGTGGGAGGCAGACAATTGGGAAGATTTAAGAACTGCACTAAGACCAAATACTCTAAATCCTTTTGGTCAATTGTTAGCTGTGGGAGTAAGGAAGGGAAACTGACGAACGAACCCAACATAGCTGCTTCGGCTCAGGAGTTACATTTTAGGGGGTTGTACTCCCTCCCGAGCAATGATGGACTAGAGTCTCCTCTCCCATGCCCCCCCATGAGTATCGACTGGAAGGGGCCTGGGAGATAACACCGGCGGAGGTTGAGTCTGCCATTCTGAACTTGTCCACAAATAAAGCCCCTGGTTTGGACAAGCTACCGGTTGACTTGTTCCGCTCAGAGCCGAATATATGGGCCCCATATCTTCGTCTTCTGTATAATGCTATCCTAAAGGGCATGGTTCCTCCGGATTCATGGCGGGATGCCAAAATCATCCCATTTATAAAAAAGGTTGCCCTTTGAAACCGTCCAACTATAGGCCAATTAGCCTTACAGACGTCACCCAAAAATTGATGGGACGCATCATCCTGGGCAGAATACAGACCTGGATGGAGGAACATGAGATCCTGTCTTCTTCCAGGCTGGCTTCAGGCAGGGAATATCAACTGTGGACCAGTTATTTAGGCTCCAGGCTCTATACTGGAGAACAGTGACTTTAGAGGGTGGCAGCCTCTACATGATCTTTGTAAACCTTTGGTCAGCGTTTGAGCTGGTGCCTAGAGCTAAACTTTGGAAGGTGCTACATGAGTTGGGTCTACCAGGCTACCTTCTTAATGTTTTAGTTAGGCTCCCTACCGATAACTCTGCCCAGGTGAGGTGTGGAAGGCAGGGTGAAATTTCTCCACATTTTCCGGTCAAGCAGGGCTGTGTTCTGGTGCCTATCCTTTTTTGCCTGTACATCAACGGCCTGGTAGGTCACCTGCTTGGGACCGGAAACATAGATGCCCTGAGGCTAGTCACAGGCCGGGTGCCCGCTTTGATGTTCGTGGACGACACTCTGTTGTTGTCCAAGACATCAACGGGCATCCAGCACATCCTGGATGGCTTCGCGGACTTTTGTGTCTCGCGGGGATTGGAGATAAACCTGAATAAAACCAAGTTCATGATCTTCAATCCCCGAGGCAGACACGTCCGAATCCGCTGTTGGGAGGAACTCCTCTAGAAAGATTTTAAACCTATGAATATTTGGGTATTACCCTGGGTGAAAACTTTCGATGGGATCTGCAGTTGCCAAAGCTACACTTAAACTAACAAGAGTGGTGGGGGGGGATGCAGAAGCTCCATAGAGAGTCTGAGTTCAATCCGGCGGCCCCAGTTATAGACATTTTCAGTGTGCAGGCCAGAGCAGCAGCCCTTTATGGGGCCAAACTTTGGGGGCATCAAAACTCCCCCAGTTTGGCGAAGGTTGTACACTCCTTTCTAAGGAACATCCCTGTGAGTATTCCACTCGTCCCATTGCGCTTGGACCTAGGGTTACTCCCCATTGAAGAGCTTATGTCATCACGGCCTCTAACATTTTGGAAAAGATTGTGGTCCGTCCTGGAACTTGTGTCCTATAGAAATGAATTCTGGGATATATGGGATGCCTTGAGAGGCAAGAACATTAGGTGGCTGTCACATATAAAGCGCATTAGAAGTAGGATAGGCTTCCCTGATCTTTGGGAGACTCTGGATGTTGCCTGCCCGGAGATCACCAAGGCCGAGGTGATCCGCCATTATAAGAACTACAACGTAGCCACCCTCCAGGTGAGCTCTGGTGCGGGAAGACTGACCACAGAGTTCCTTGTGGTTAAGGCAGACTATAAAAGGGAAGAATTCTTGTACGTGGTATTCCCTGCACTAGCAAGATAACTTTATATGCAATTTAGATTGGGCACTTGCCTCTTAGAGTTTTCTCTAGTAAATGGGACAAAAGCAACCAGAAAGAATGCCCTGTTTGTGGATATTGTCTCGAAAATGACATACATGTCTTTTTCTTTTGCCCAGGGTACCAAGGTGCACGCAAGTACTGGCTAATCCCTATTTGCAGAAACCTGGGATTTCGCGAGTGCTCAGGCGCAATGAGAGTCCTACAATATGATACCCACCCCCCAATTCTTTTGCTGTTTCGTGTTTTCTGAACGCAATGTGACATCGGCGTAGGAAATTGATTAGTGCCTAGCCTGTACTCCCATCCCAATCAAATGTAAATTCGATAATGAAATATAGTATAATCCAATTTTACTATCTATCTCATTTTACTGCATACTCAATGTATTTTAAAAGTATTCTATATTTATTGTCTAAATATTTGTATTGTACACATTCTATGTGCTTTTATGGTCCTTTGAGGCCGAAATAAAGTTATGGAACTGAACTGAACTGAGCCTATAAACGTATCCTGCTGTCAACTACTAGCAGTCTAGGAACACAGGCACTGTCTATGCACTTGCAAAATGACTCAGGCATTGAGGCAAGCAGTGGTACAGTCAAATGTGCACAATATATGCGTTATCTTAACCCCTTGTAGACTACTGAGTCAATCCTGCAAAAATCCAGGTAATAGTCATGCTGTCTGGAATCACAATGTGAGTCTGTGTCCACTCCTACAATCATCCTGACAGACGTATGTCCTTATCTAATCCCTCTGCTGAAACATAAGTCTTTATAAACATATCCTGTTTTCAACTACTAGCACTCTAGGAACCTATTCTCTGTCTATACACTTGCAGAGTGACTCAGGCATTGAGACAAGCAGTGGTACAGTCAAATGTGCAGAATGTATGCGGTCCCTTAACCCCTTGCAGACTACTGAGTCAGTCCTGCAAAAGTCCAGGTAATACTCATGCTTGTCTGGAATCACACTATGAGTCTGTGTCCACTCTTACAATCATCCGGACAGAAGAATGTTCTTAGTTTTAGAAAAAGAACAACGGTGGAGGATTCCCAACAGAACAGCACCTGGTCAAATATTCTCCCAAGATTGATTTAGACCCACACTGTAATACATGGGACAATATGTGTGCACACCTCAAAAACACCCACCGTTACAATGTTGGTTCAAAACATGAACTATGGAATACTTTAAACAAGGTCAAGGTGCACCACTTTAGAATTTGCAAAAAACTGATAACTTTGATGAGGTTAACAGCAATAATCACATTAGTTGTTACTTGTGTTCGTTAAGAGTTCTTTTATTAAGTTCAGTTGAAAGTGAGAAAACACACAGGAACTACAGCCGACGCGTTTCGTCCTCTTGGGACTTCTTCAGGGCAAAATAAAGGATAAGAAAGTGTCCTTATATCTTCTCCCGTGGTTGTTAGGGTACATTGATGTATCTGTAATGTTTTTTCTTTGCTCAAAGGGGCATCCTGTTCAACAAATAGTTCTCTGTGGAGGAATCTGGTCTGTCAGAGCCGTTCTTGTTGCTAGGCGGTATATATATTTGTAGTCACGTTCTGCCTAGGCTCTCTTTGAAAGGTATTTCAATATTGTATATATGATTCTCATCAAAATATGGATGATGGTCCAATTAGAGCTGGAACCAGGGTAGTAGGCATGGGATGTAGGTTCTGTCTGACTATCTATTGTTGTTTGCTTGTTGTAGGGGAAATGTATATTACTCCTCCTGCTTGGGCACTCTTAATAAAGTGAGCTAAAGCATCCCCTGGTTCCTAGATCAGCATGCCATAAAACGTCCTCCTCCGTCAGGTAGCAGCAGAATGACTAAGGCTTTGAGACACGCAGTGGTACAGTGAAATGTGCAATATGTATGCGGTCCCTTAACCCCTTGCAGACTACTGAGTCAGTCCTGCAAAAGTCCCGGTAATAGTCATGCTTGTCTGGAATCACACTGTGAGTCTGTGTCCACTCCAACAATCATTCTGACAGAAGCATGTCCTTATCTAATCACTCTGCTGAAAAATAAGCGCTTATAAACTTTTGCTGCAGTCAACTAGTAGCACTCTAGGAACCCAGTCACTGTCTATGCACTTGCAGAATGACTCCCGCATTGAGATAAGCAGTGGTACATTCAAATGTGCGCAATGTATGCAGTGCCTTAACTCCTTGCAGACTACTGAGTCAGTCCTGCAAAAGTCCAGGTAATAGTAATGCTTGTTTGGAATCACACTGAGTCTGTGTCCACTCCTACAATCATCCTGACAGAAGCATGTCCTTATCTAATTACTCAGCTGAAACATAAGCACTTATAAACTTATCCTGCTGTCACCTACTAGCACTCTAGGAACCCAGTCCATGTCTATGCACTTGCAGAATGACTCAGGCATTGAGACAAGCAGTGGTACAGTGAAATGTGCAATATGTATGTGGTCCCTTAACCCCTTGCAGACTACTGAGCCAGTCCTGCAAAATCCCCGGTAATAGTCATGCTTGTCTGGAATCACACTGTGAGTTTGTGTCCACTCCTACAACCATCCTGACAGAAGTATATCCTTATCTAATCTCTCTTCTGAAACATAAGTGCTTATACATTTATCTTGCTGTAAACTACTAGCACTCTAGGAACCCAGTCACTGTCTATGCACTTGCAGAATGACTAAGGCATTGAGACAAGCAGTGGTACAGTAAAATTTGCACAATGTATGCAGTCCCTTATCCCCTTACAGACTACTTATCCTGCAGTCAACTAGTAGCACTCTAGCAACCCAGTCACTGTCTATGCACTTGCAGAATGACTCCCGCATTGAGATAAGCAGTGGTACAATCAAATGTGCACAATGTATGCAGTGCCTTAACTCCTTACAGACTACTGAGTCAGTCCTGAAAAAGTCCAGGTAATAGTCATGCTTGTCTGGAATCAAACTGTGAGTCTGTGTCCACTCCTACAATCATACTGATAGAAGCATGTCCTTATCTAATCACTCTGCTGAAACATAAGCGCGTATAAACGTATCCTGCTGTCAACTACTAGCACTCTAGGAACATAGTCACTGTCTATGCACTTGCAGAATGACTTAGGCATTGAGACAAGCAGTGGTACAGTCACATGTGCATAATAAATGCAGTCCCTTAACTCCTTGCAGGCTACTGAGTCAGTCCTGCAAAAGTCCAGGTAATAGTCATGCTTGTCTGGAATCACACTATGAGTCTGTGTCCACACCTACAATCATCCTGATAGAAGCATGTCCTTATCTAATCACTCTGCTGAAACATAAGCGCTTATAAACGTATCCTGCTGTCAACTACTAGCACTCTAGGAACATAGTCACTGTCTATGCACTTGTAGAATGACTCAGGCATTGAGACAATACCTAAGAACTTATAAATTAACTGAGCACTCTGTTTACAGCACTGTCATCATTCTAGTTACTAGTGATGTTCTTATAGAATGACCTAGGCACCAACACAAGTACAAGTACAATATTCTGTGCACAATCCCTACAAACCTCTAAGCAGATACATACTATTGGTACACTCCACTAAATACTGAAGTAGTACTCATTCAGCCTAGGATACCTCCTGTCAGTCTCATGCAGTTCGTCAATCACCCATCCAGCACTATGTTCTTATTGTATCACTCTGCCAATACCTAAGCACTTATGGGGCAGATTTACAAGCCCCCTGCATCACCAGTACATCACTTTTTGTAAAATAGTGATGGCGCTGGAGACTCCTCTATATTTACAAGGAGAAGAAAAGCCACCCTGCGTGGATTTTCCTCTCCTTGAAAATACGACCCATTCAAACGCAGCACTTTGCATTGAAGGGGTGTTCCATGGGTGTTGCTATCCCACGCAACACCCATGGAATAACACATCTCAAGATTCATGAGAAAGTGTAAATCTGTAGATACGTGTGAATGGTGCGCCACCCTAGGGGTGGTGTAACGAGGCACAACAAGGAGAAATGTTTTCATTTCTCCTCGTTTTTTCCTCTTTCAGTGCATGCTACATTCCACAGCACACATTGAAGGAGGAAAATGCCTTTAGTGATTGTTTTTATGCAGGAAGGGACTACTTCCTGCACAAAAACAATCTCCCCACGACACAGATATCCTTGCACCATGTTGCAAAGGTGCCTGCGTCACTGCATGGCTGCAGTTTGTGTGCTAGTTCAGATAAATGTAAATATGTCACACCCCTGTGCTTCAGAAGTGCTGCAGTGCGGTGCAGCTAAAGGGCTTGCAGTGTCACGCTGCAGAACTTCCTCATAGATCTGCCCCTATAAACTCACCATACAGTACTAATGCATTATTTCAGTCAATCATGCTCTACACATAAATTCAGCCAAAGATTCAGACATTACCATGCAATTATAGTTCTTTTTTTAAACCAGATAAGGTAGTTCTGAACGTTTTTATTTACTTCAGTTTTTTGTTTTCAATTTTTTTTGTAGTTTTTAAAACAATTTTTTTACTTTTTCTGGTGTTTTTTTAAAAATGTAACAAAAAAGGAACCAAGTAAACAGTTAGCTTTTGGAATTTAACATCATTCCAAAAACAAAAAAATAAAAAAAAATTGCATTTGTGGTTCCGCTGAGCTACACAAATAGCGTCCACTGACTGTTCACCATAACAGATGATGGTTTTGCACTTAGTGCAGTGCTGCTGCAGAGAAGCCAATCCTGGGCGAATGTCTACTGGTGGTGCTGAAGTGGACGCTCCGGAGGTGCTAGCAATGACTGGTTGTGGATTTTTTCTACACGCCTCATTTCTTCTTGAGCCAGATTCTTGGGGTGAATGGTCCACAGATGTTTATACATACTTGCTGTTCCACAGGATTAGTTCTTGTCACTGCCTCACGACAGGACCCTGTCACACAGCAAGCATGTGACTTTTGTTGCGTTGTCCATTTTTTCTCCGGCAGGAAACGTGAAAAATTTCCATACCACTGATTCAGGCCTCTGCTTGGGTGGATCTTCCTCCAGGAAATTTTCTTCTGAAGAATGATGAGGAGCTTGCGAACCTGATGCCATTTCTCCAATGCAATATTTTAAAAACACCAAATAAATTCAAAAACAAGCTATGGAAGAAGAAGAGATGTCTCTCATCAACTTCTCCAAACAAAATAATTAAAATGGGTGGGGTCCTTCAATAGTTACGGAGGGAAATTTTATGAATTGATAAAAAACATTTTTGGGAGGTCACATGGGATCCGCACCGTGCACTCACGAAGCGTGCCCCCGACGCAACTTCACGAAAATATATTTGAAAATAATATACGTTTATTACAAGTAGAAATATATTATTTTTATGAATACCTTGGATAATCTTTTGCCCTAATATGCACATTAAAGACACGTACATATCATTTTAGAACATAAAACATTTTGCGGTAGTTTAGCACCAGCACGTTTATGACGTCACGTGGGGCCTGCCACCGCGCAAGTCTCACGTACCGTAATACGCATGTGTGACGAATGCGTGGGAGCAGGAGTTGTGGACCTGTTGCATACCGGTCACGCACACCACATAACATTGTACGTATATGACATAACTGAAAAAAACAGGCACTCGTCGCTCACCATACGCGGATTCTTCGCGACTTTTCCAAAATGGCAGCTAGACTACGTGGACCCGCTGCGGTAGGCACACTTTGGGTGCGCAACTCCCACAATTTTTTTGTAAAAAAAATTCAAAAAGACAAATAAATAAATATGTTAAAATACAAAAAAAAATAACTAAAAATATTTCAGTTTTAAATGTATTTAAATTTTTTTGTTGCAAAAAAAATATAATGTTGTTTAATAAATAAAATATTTATAAAGAAACAGTTAAAAAACTGTAGAAATTCAGTACAAAAAATAGGCATTTAAAAATTAGCATTTAAAAAACCTTTGAAATTCACTGAAAAAAACATAAGTTTCAGAGACGTTATAGTTAGGAATTAGTATTTAAAAAACCTTTGAAATTCACTGAAAGAAACATAGGTTTCATGAGGACCCCCAAGTGCAAAAAAACTAAATTGCGGGGTGCGCGCACCGTACGTGTAGGGTATGCGTACCGTGCACGTACACCGCGATTTAATTTTTTTTTTTAATGTTGCACTTGGAGGTCCTTATGGGACCCCCTGAGAAGGGCTAGGGGGTCAGGGGGTCTGAACCCTGCCCCCTTTTCGCGTTTTCCACTCTTGTTTTCTGCTCTCTTGTGCCTCACTTCTCCTGAGAAACAAGATGGCTGCTCAGGTGGTCCCAGAAGGATAATAACATATATAAACATTATCCGCTAATAGAATTAGCATTTACAAAACCTTTGAAATTTATTGAAAAAAAATATAGGTTTCAGGCCCGATATTGTTTGGAATTAGCATTTAAAACACCTTGCAAATTCACTGAAAGAACCATAGGTTTCAAGCCTTATATAGTTAGGAATTAGCATTTAAAAGACCTTGCAAATTCACTTAAAAAACCATAGGTTTCAGAACTTATATAGTTAAGAATTAGCATTTAAAAAACCTTGCAAATTCACTTAAAAAACCATAGGTTTCAGGCCTTATATAGTTAGGAATTAGCATTTTAAAAACCTTGCAAATTCACTTAAAAAACCATAGGTTTCAGGCCTTATATAGTTAGGAATTAGCATTTAAAAAACCATTGAAATTGCTCCTATATAGTTAGTTGTACTAACTATATTTCGCGCACCCGCAATCCACTGCTGATGATGTCACATATTACATCATTCATGACATGGTCAGTGACATCACTGATCACATCATTGATGACATCTCAAAACGACATCACTAAAGACATCTCATTTGACATCACTGATCACATCACTGATGATATCATTCATGTGATAATACAATGCACCTCCTCACACTCTAATATAACCTTTGATACACCCAGTGTTAAATACAGAGTACCATTCTTGAAACCATTGACACACCAATAATAGTTACTACATACGCACTCACTGATTCCCAGGTCTACACACACATTCACTCATTCATCCTAGAATCACTCATACATACAGTCACTCATCAATACAACACTATCATATGCACTCATACACCTATACAGACACTCACATACTGCCACTCATCCATGGAGTTACTCACACACCTAGTCAGTCATGCAAAGAATCAATCACAGTTCGATTTTCTCAACTTTACAGTTATACACACAACACCTTACTTATTCAAACATATACTAACACATGCTTACTCTCTTATACAATCACTGATACAAGTACACAATGATTCATATAGCCACTCTTACATTCAGTGGCTCTCATGTATAGTCATTTACATATGACAACTCTCACATGCACTGTGTTTTACATATGTACTTACTTGCACATGTAGCACTGAGATATCCATTCACTCACCAACACACCCATGCACACAGTCAACCACCCATATAGCTGTTTCCACATGCACTCTTGAACTTCTACACCTAGTGAATCAACTGCTCACACATCTATGCACAGAGTCACACACCTCCCCGCCACCTATACACACACTCAGTCTCCCATTCAAATACTTAGGCAACCAATCAATAACCCATATAGCCACTCATGTAGCTACTGATCAACACATGCAGCAGCTTACACAACAACAGACATACTGATGCACACATTCAGACAGTGTAGTCACTAACCCATGTATTTAGTAAGACACATTTAATCACTCACTCATAGTCAGTTGTGCACCTACTAAATCCCTCATCCAGACACTTATACATCCACTCATTCTTCAATATGTAAAACATATTTAAACTTTACAGAAATACACAGTCAATGGATGATGTCATCAGTGATGTCATCAGTGATGTCAAATGAGATGTCATCAGTGATGTCATCAGTGATGTCATTTGAGATGTCATCAGTGATGTCACTGACCATGTCATGAATGATGTAATATGTTTCATCATCAGCAGTGGATTGCGGGTGCGTGAAATATAGTTAGTACAACTAACTATATAGGAGCAATTTCAATGGTTTTTTAAATGCTAATTCCTAACTATATAAGGCCTGAAACCTATGTTTTTTAAGTGAATATATATATATATATATATATATATATATATATATATATATATATATATATATATATATATATATATATATATATATATATATATATATATATATATATATATTACCTACTGGTGGTCGCCAGTAGGTAGTTATAGTTAGGATCTAGTTTCCATAGGAAATCCACAACATTCTATTTGGAATAACTTTGGTGCCGGTGGACGGTGATTCGTCAAGTGGGGACCGAGAAGAAAGGGAGGTCCCAAAACATGTTTCCCTCATGCAATTTTCCATAGGGACCTTTAGCCAGGGCTACAGCCTGAACGGCTGAACGGAATTACACCAGATTTGGCAGAGATGTAGAGTTCGGTTCGAAGATTGTGCTTTTTGTTAAATGGTGTAAATCCATTCAGTATTTTCTGAGAAAATTACAAGTAAAATCATAGCGATATCTAGAGACAGATTTCTACATGCGTACGGAGATCCGTTCAAGTACGAGCGCGAGCTGCATGCTGATTGGCTGTCAACTGTCTGTCAACAGACAAAACCAGGAAGTGTTGGTGGCCATCTTGTGCCTCGGTAGAACCGAGTCACAAGAAAACAGTAAAACAAAGTTGAGAAATAAGAAAAGGGGGCAGGGTAGAAACATTCTAACCCTATAGGCTTGGTCAGGGGGTGGTACATGGTTGTTTAGGCTTTTTTTTTTTAAATGAAAAATCGCGGTGTATGCGTACGGAAATCCGTACAATTACGAGCTGCATGCTGATTGCCTGTCAACACTCCAAACCAGGAAGTGTTGGCAGCCATCTTGTTTGTCGCGAGAACCGAGTCACAAGAAAACAGTGAAATAAAGTTGAGGAATAAGGAAAGGGGGCAGCGTAGAAACATTCTGACCCTATAGGCTTGCTCAAGGGGTGGTACATGGAATAGTCTCAATTTTTATTTTTTTTAAAATAAAAAATCGAGGGGTACTCATGTGGTACTTGTACGCGGTGGAAAAGGTGAAAAAAAACAAGAAGTCCGTTTTATTCATTTGGTCCGGGGGGGTAAATTACGGGGGGGATTTTTTTCACTAATGGGGGGCTTGTAAGGTGCCCCGAGCACTGGGGAATGCCACTCCTCTGGTTTTATTTTGGAGTATGCGGGGGGATTACGGTCCTCCTCCCCGCAGTCTCGGGGAGCTGCACCTCTCTGGGCTTTTAAAAAAAAAATATGTTTTGAGCTCTCCCTCCCTCTCTCCCCGTACACGTCACGGGGAACGCCCCCTTTCTGGGGCAGTGATATGTAAAATGACCTTCCAGCTCCGGCTACCTGCACTGTCTGTTTTTTTTTTATTAGTGTTGGGAGGGCATCACGCGGCCCCCTTAGTGGAACCATTGAGGGTCCTGGGGATCACCATTTCCCAGGGCCGACTTTTGCAGTGTGTCGGGTGCATACTCCGGGGGCACTGCTGTTTGCTATGGTAGGGCGGTACCGTTGCCGCGACACCGCTCCCAGTTTACCATAGCAAACCATTATTTCTATTTGAAAGAGAAAGCAAGTTATTCTGCTCTCTCTTTGAAGTAGGAAACCCGATTGGTAGGACGCGGGGAGCCGTCTGGGATCGTGGGGGCATTGGGGCTAAAAAAAAAAACAGAGTTCTTTTTGAGAACCAGGGGGCATATTATCAAGGACCGGTGATATCGCCATTCTATCGGCGTGAAACTGCCGATAAAACGGCGATAATGGGCCCATAGAAGCCGATGTTCTGGTGTTTACATGGGCTTCTATGGGAAATAACAAGGCTGTATTATCAAGCCCATTATCACCGTTTTATCGGCAGTTTCTTGCCGATAAAACAGCGATAATTTTAACACAGGCCCTTGATAATATGCCCCTAAGTTCACTGGTTAAAAAAAGAGCTATATTTCTATGATAGTATGTAAAACTTTTCCGTTCTTTTTGTGCAGCAGTTGTACTGTGTACGCATCCGCAGCCTTGTTTCCAAGCCCAAGTTTTTCCCTTTTTCTCCAAGTTCAAAAAACAAACCTTTCTTTATTTCAGGTATTACATTTGCCGGTTTCTTTTCCCGGGTTTTGTGTGTCATTCGCTGCTGTACTTTTGTAATATATTAATAATCATATTCTATCTATATTTATTTGAAACGTAGTGCAGAGGGTCCACCGCCATTTTAGTAGTTTTTCACCATTATTTTTATTATATCTGTTACTTTCATTTTACCGTCTTCCTATTTTCTCTGTGATCGATGAGATTTCCTGCCACAGACACCTCAGATGTTATCAGACTTAATCACACATATACCTACAAACTAAATTGAAGCACGAAAGCCACAGCCATTAGAACGTGTGATCGACAACAGAAAGACATTATTATGATTATGCCTTTATCATGCGTGGTAAATGTATACTAGTTGTAAAAGCATGCGTGGTAAAGGCATGCGTGCTAATGCCTTTGTGGTGACAATCACGCGTGCTTATACCTGCGTTGTAATGGCTGTTTCCTCCCAATGGACAGTGCAGCAATTGGGTCTGGGCGTTGTGTACTGCAAGGCAGTAGGCGGAGGGCAACGCAGCCCCTCATTCAATATAGAAATTTTTGGGGGGGTCATTGTTTCCGTGGTTTGAGGGGCGTCATTTAATTTTGTAGGGGGGTAGGTTTGCACGGGAAAATGTTGCATGAGGTTTGTAAATGTGGTACACAATGTTTGGTATTATTTTTATTTCTTTTCTAAGTTGCAGTCTATTCAGAGGAAATATAACTCAGTACTTTTCAATCCTAGTCTTGAACATTTTACAATAGCATTTCAACATTATTTTTATTGTGGACCGTCATACCCCCCCCCACAAAATAAAAGAAGTATTTAGTTGTTTTTATTAACTTTTATTAAAACAATAACTGTAAAGGAAACCTAATTATAACTATATTAGAAGCAAATAGAAAAATAACTTTAAAAAAAACATTATAAACAAATTGTGAAATGGACTCCAAAAGATGTCCGATTGGTAATCTGCAAAACAAAAAAGAAAATTAGAGTTTAGCATTATGTAGATGTGAGTAAATGAGCTGAAGCATTACAAGTCAAGGTAACTCTACGGTTTTACGTGTGCAGTGTGCCTAGTACAATTCACTTCTGTTATAGTGCCGCATTCAAGTGGTGTCTATATGGAAGTGTCTACTGTGTTACTGACAGAAAAGCGGCACAACAGGATTGTAAAGATGCAGACTTATTTCTAATGCATTGCAATGAAGGCTTTGTAGATCTAGGCTTCTGTGCTTATCGTTGTATAAACACTGCGGCCAAACACTTCAGACAGTGGAATTCACAACTTCTTTTGACCAATTCTTCTACACGTCCAAGCAGACAGCAGAGTCTATAAGTTTAAGAGAGAAAGAGAAATTATGTCAGAGAGTGAGAGAGAGAAAGAGAGAGAAAAGAACATTAAAACTGTCTCGCAGAGTCTGGAGTTGAGATTTGTTCTTGAAAAGTCAGACGTAGATTTACAAGCTCCTTTCGTCACTTTCCCCATATTAAAAGTGACACAAAAATAAGCTTGTAGATCTGTTTGTCAGACTGTTGTAACCTATCTGTAGTCACTGCTTGGAGTAAATTATTCATTTTACACACAGAAGCTGCTGCACACTGCGCATTCTCTCCTTTCAGAAATAAAGGTAACACTATGGTTTTACGAGTGCAGTGTGCCTGGTACATTTCACTTCTTATAGTGGCGCGTTCAAGTAGTGTCTATATGGAAGTGCCAACTGCGTTACTGATGCAAAAGTGGCACAATTGGATTATAAAGATGCAGACTTATTTCTAATGCATTGCAATGAATGCTTTGTAGATCTAGGCGTCTGTGCTTACCGTTGTACAAACACTGCGGCCAAACGCTTCGGCCAGTTGAATTCACAACTTCAGTTTGGATGATCTTCTACATGTCCAAGCAGACAGCAGTGTCTATAAGTTTAAGAGAGAAAGAGAAATGATGTCAGAGAGTGAGAGAGAGAAAGAGAGAAAACAACATTAAAACTGTCTCGCAGAGTCTGGAGTTGAGATTTTTTTTGAAAAGTCAGATGTAGATTTACAAGCTCCTTGCGTTACTTTCCCCATGTTAAAAGTGACACAAAAGTGGCGTAATAAGCTTGAAGATCTGTTTTTCAGACTGTTGTAACCTATCTGTTGTCACTGCTTGGAGGAAATTATTCATTTTACACAGAAAAGCTGCTGCACACTATGCATTCTCTCCTTTCAGAAATAAAGGTAACACTACGGTTTTATGAGTGCAGTGTGCCTGGTACATTTTACTTGTTATAGTGGCGCGTTCAATGGGTGTCTATATGGAACTGCTAACTGCGTTACTGATGCAAAAGTGGCACAACAGGATTGTAAAGAGGCAGACTTATTTCTAATGGTTTGCAATGAAGGCTTTGTAGATCTAGGCATCTGTGCTTACCGTTGTATAAACACTGTGGTCAAACGCTTCGGCCAGTTGAATTCACAACTTCAGTATGGCTGATGTTCTACATATCCAAGCAGACAGCAGTGTCTATAAGTTTAGGAGAGAAAGAGAAATGATGTCAGAGAGTGAGAGAGAGAAAGAGAGAGAAAACAACATTAAAACTGTCTCGCAGAGTTTGGAGTTGAGATTTGTTCTTGAAAACTAAGGAGTAGATTTACAAGCTCCTTGCGTCACTTTCCCCATGTTAAAAATGACACAAAAGTGGCGTAATAAGCTTGTAGATCTGTTTGTCAGACTGTTGTAACCTATCTGTTGTCACTGCTCGGAGGAAATTAATCATTTTACACAGAAAAGCTGCTGCACACTACGCATTCTCTCCTATCAGAAATAAAGGTAACAATACGGTTTTACGAGTGCAGTGTGCCTGGTACATTTTACTTGTTATAGTGGTGCGTTCCAGTGGTGTCTATATGGAACTGCTAATTGCGTTACTGATGCAAAAGTGGCACAACAGGATTGTAAAGAGGTGGACTTGTTTCTAATGGTTTGCAAGGAAGGCTTTGTAGATCTAGGCGTCTGTGCTTACCATTGTATAAACACTGCAGCCAAACGCTTCGGCCAGTTGAATTCACAACTTTAGTTTGGCTGATCTTCTACACATCCAAGCAGACAGCAGTGTCTATAAGTTTAAGAGAGAAAGAGAAATGATGTCACAGAGAGTGAGAGAGCAAAAGAGAGAAAAAAACATTAAAACTGTCTCGCAGAGTTTGGAGTTGTAACTTTTTCTTGAAAAGTCCGACTTAGATTTACAAGCTCCTTACGTCACTTTCCCCTTGTTAAAAGTGACAGAAAAGTGGCGTAATAAACTTGTAGATATGTTTGTCAGACTGTTGTAACCTATCTATTCTCACTGCTCGGAGGTAAATATACATTTCTACACAGTAAAGGTGCTGCAGACTACCTAGTCTCTCCTTTCACAAATAATTTGTTGTTGTTTCGGAAACAAAGGGGCATATTATCAAGGACCGGTGATAGAATTATCGGCAGGAAATGGCCGATAAAACGGAGATAATGGGCTTGATAATACGCCCTTGTTAATTCCCATAGAAGCCCATGTTCTTGTGTTAACATGGTCTTCTATTGGAATTAACAAGGGCGTATTATGAAGCTCATTATCGCCGTTTTATCGGCAGTTTCCTGCTGATAAAATGGCAATAATGTTAACACCGGTCCTTGATAATATGCCCCAAAATTCTTTGTCACCTAGTGCCATTGGGGTGATTGAAAGATGGGTCTGTATGTGTGGAGGAAGCCTTCACTGTAATCAAGACTGTTAACTACTTCAATTCAGATAAGGTTGTATACAGCCGAGTGGAGATAGTAGCGTCCAAAACTTTAAAAAAGAAAGAGAAACGATGTGAGAGAGTAAGGAAGAGAAAGAGAAAAAATTACATTAAAACGTGGGAGATACACACAACAGGGGGGGTACCTGAAGGCAGCCCACAGTCAAAATTTTCGGGGGGGGGGGGGGGTTAGAGGTGGCAGACCCAAGAGCAGAGGACGGCCCAGGACCAGGGTTCGATTCCCGGCGCGGCAGGTTTCTCGCCTCGGTGCCCACTCTGATCAGCGATCACAATCGGCAACTCTGGGCATTAGCTTGCCTCATCTTCACTAACGGCCCCACCAGACCGCCGGGGATGCCTGGTCTCACCCTGGAGATACCCATTAAGGGACCATCTCTCAGGGAAGCCAGGACGGGTTTCGCAGCAGTCGAAGCGCCTTGGGACCCTACGGGTAAGTAGTGCGCTATATAAATGCCTATACATACATACAAGTTCAAGGAAAAAGAAGAGTGGAGCTGCAGGGGCTGTAAGCGGGGTGGGGGGGACATCAATATCTCATTAACAAGCAAAATGTCTTTAAAAGACTTGTGATGTACTCGGGTGCGACTGTGTGTGGGCGGAGGAAGGTATGTCATCCTAGCTGAAGCCTCGTTAGGCCAATGTGTGCTTTGCGTGCCTCCTGCCTACTATAGATTGTCTCCTTTTACAGATAACTTGTCTTTGTTTTAGAAATGAAATGGCATTTGTAATGCGCAACTATGCCCAATGGGCGTCAAGGCGCCTAACTCAAATAACTAGCTGTCAGTAATCAGAAACAGAGCTTACTGGTATGCTTTAATGAAAAGCCAGGTTTTCAGTGATTTCCTAAAGAGGTCAAGTGAAGGCAATGACTTGATCTCAAGGGGGAGTGTATTCCACATCTGGGGTGCCAGAATGGAAAAGGCTTTACTCCCCCAACTGGCCTTCTTGGCTCGAGGGATTACCAGTTGGTTAAGCTCACTGGAGCGTAGGCATCTGTTCGGGACATACCTAGTGAGTAGGGATCCAAGGGCATCAGCCGGTCCTGCAATTAAAGCCTTGTATGTTAAACAGAGAAGTTTGAACATGATCCTTGAGGGAATAGGAAGCCAATGGAGATTCTTCCTTGCCAAGGTCATAGATGACAATCAAGGCAGGGCAAGAGCAAAACGCGCTGCCGCATTTTGTATGACCTGCAGGCGCTGCAAAAGGCCCTTGTTGGCCCCGGCGTAAAGTGAATTACAGTAATCAAGCCTTGAGCCAACAAGAGCGATCACAACCTGCTTCCGTGCCTGTGGGGAAAGATAGTGGACAATCCTTTTCAGAGTCCTGATGACGCACCAACAGGTAGCCACCGTTCTATTGACCTGGAGCTCCATATCAATCAATCAATCAAAGACATTTATAGAGCGCGCTACATACCCGTAGGGTCTCAAGGCGCTGGGGGGGGGGGGGGGGGGGTGCCGCTACTGCTCGAACAGCCAGGTCTTCAGCTTCTTCCTGAAGGAGAGGTGGTCTTGGGTCAGGCGCAGGTCGGGAGGGAGGGAGTTCCAGGTCTTGGCGGCCAGGTAGGAGAAGGACCTTCCTCCTGTAGTCGCTCTTCGGATGCGGGGGACGTCGGCGAGGGCGTGGTTGGCTGATCGGAGGTGGCGTTTGGGAGCGTAGAAGTTGACTCGGCTGTTGAGGTAGCTCGGGCCTTGGTCGTGTAGGGCTTTGTGTGCGTGGGTGAGGAGGCGGAAGGTGATTCTTTTGTTGACGGGGAGCCAGTGAAGGTCTCTCAGATGTCCGGAGATGTGGCTGGTTCGTGGGATGTCGAGGATGAGTCTGGCTGAGGCGTTCTGGATCCGCTGGAGTCTCTTCTGGAGCTTGGCGGTGGTACCGGCGTAGAGGGCGTTGCCGTAGTCCAGTCGGCTGGTGACGAGGGCCTGGGTGACGGTCTTCCTGGTCTCGGTGGGGATCCACCAGAAGATCTTCCGTAGCATGCGAAGGATGTTGAAGCATGCCGATGAGACGTTGTTGACTTGCCTGGTCATGGAGAGGGAGGAGTCCAGGATGAAGCCCAGGTTGCGCGCATGGTCTGTCGGTATGGGTGCGGTGCCCAGGGCGGGAGGCCACCAGGAGTCGTCCCAGGCGGAGGGTGAGGAGCCCAGGATGAGGACCTCCGTCTTGTCCGAGTTCAGTTTCAGGCGGCTGGTCGTCATCCACTCGGCTACCTCTTTCATCCCTTCGTGCAGGTTGGCTCTGGCGGCGGCGGGGTCGTTGGTCAGGGAGAGGATCAGCTGGGTGTCGTCGGCGTAGGAGATTATGTTGAGGTTGTGCTGGCGTGCGATGGCCGCGAGGGGGCTCATGTAGACGTTGAAGAGGGTGGGGCTCAGAGAGGATCCTTGAGGGACGCCGCAGATGACTTCGGTGGCCTCTGACTTGTACGGTGATAGACGGACTCTCTGTGTTCTTCCGTCGAGGAAGGAGATGATCCATTCCAGCGCCTTGTCCTGGATTCCGACGTTGCTGAGGCGCTGTACTAGGGTGCGGTGGCAGACAGTGTCGAATGCCGCGGAGAGGTCTAGGAGGATGAGGGCCGCTGTTTCTCCGTTGTCCATCAGGGCTCGGATGTCATCGGTGGCGGCGATGAGGGCGGTCTCGGTGCTGTGATTGGCTCGGAAGCCGGACTGTGAGGGGTCGAGGGATCCATTCGTCTCAAGGAAGGCGGCCATCTGCTTGTTGACGGTCTTCTCGATGACTTTGGCTGGAAACGGGAGGAGCGAGATGGGGCGGTAGTTCTTGAGTTCGGTGGGGTCCGCTGTGGGTTTCTTGAGAAGAGCGCTGAGTTCGGCGTGCTTCCAGCTCTCAAGGAAGGTGGCGGTGTCGAAGGATGTGTTGATGATGTCTCGCAGGTGGGGTGCGATGACAGCGTCAGCCTTGTTGAAGATGTGGTGAGGGCAGGGGTCAGTCGGTGATCCGGAGTGGATGGAGTTAATCGTGCGGATGGTGTCTTCGGTGCTGATCGGGGTCCAGGCGTGGAGGGTGGTGGTGGGGGGTGGCTGTTTGGTCTTGGTGTTTGTTGGTTGGTTGTTGAAGCTGTTGTGTATGTCCGCGATCTTGTTGTGGAAGTATGAAGCGAGGGAGTTGCAGAGGTCTTGCGATGGGGTGATGTCGTTGTTTCCTGCGCTGGGGTTGGATAGCTCTTTCACGATGTTGAAGAGTTCTTTGCAGTTGTGTGCGTTGTTGTCCAGCCGGTCCTTGAAAGCAGTTTTCTTGGCGGCGCGGATCAGCTGGTGGTGCTTCCGGGTGGCCAGCTTGAAGGTGGTCCTGTTGTCTGGTGTAGGTTCCCTTCTCCAGACTTTCTCGAGGGCTCGGCAGTTCTTCTTGGAGCTCTTGAGTTCGTCGGTGAACCACGGGGCTTTCTTGCTGCCGGATCTGCTGGGCGGGGTTCTCAGCGGGGCGAGTTCGTCCGCGCAGTTGTTGATCCACTTCGTGAGGTTGTCGGCGGCCTGGCTGGGGTTCGCTGAGTTGGCGGGAGGGTGCTGGCTTAGGGAAGCGGCGAGCTGGTCTGCTGTGATCTTGTTCCAGCTTCTGCGGGCGGCCTGATGCTGGTGGTGGTGGGTCGTCGTTCTCTTGAAGGTGAAGTGGACGCAGCTGTGGTCCGTCCATTGAAGCTCTGTGGCGTGGCTGAAGTCGATGTCTGTGCTGGAGGAGAAGACTGCGTCGAGTGTGTGTCCGGCGAGGTGGGTGGGGGTGGACACCAGCTGCTGGGTGTCAAAAATGACACCAAGGTTCCTGGCAGATTGTGTGGGTATGGGGCAGATGCCTAAAGATGGGGGCCACCACTCACCTGACCATATGCCCTGGTCTTTGCCGAAGACCAGGACCTCTGTCTTGTCCCCGTTCGACTTTAGGGAGTTGGAAATCATCCACTCTGCAACAAGTTGCATGCAGGACCTAAAGTTTGACGCGGCTAGATTCACAGAGTGGGTCAGGGATACCATAATCTGTGTGTCGTCGGCATACGACACTACCTCCATCCCCTGAGATCTTACTAGTCTTGCAAGGGGGGGCCACGTAGATATTAAACAGGGTCGGACTCAGTGCCGACCCCTGTGGCACTCAACATTGCAAAGACTTAGCAGGGGAGAGGTACTCTCCTAGCATGACACGCTGCTCACGTTGATGTAGGAAGGAGCTCAGGAGACTGAGGGCTGGTCCTTCTACCCCTGCCTCCCTTAACCTAGATGTTAAAGTAAGGGGAGACAGGGTATCGAATGCTGCTGTAAGGTCCAGCAGTACCAGCACGGTAACAAGGTTCTTTGCTCATCATCAATTCTTCTTTTCCCCACCCCGGCACTCTACCCACAGATTTCGTCAACACAGGGTGTACGATAGTCCCTTCTCACGATCTCAACAGCTTTCCTCCTTTACATCTCACCAAGCTGGAGAAACTTATGGGACAGGTTAAATCTGGATCACCTACCGACCCAGGACCTCCCAGTACCCTCACCCAGATTACTCATCTGATCTCGCCCACCATTCTAGACCTGATCAATTCCTCACTCCATACTGGTATTGTCCCTCCTCTATGAAGAGAGCAATGGTCAGAGCTCTATTAAAAAAAACTAATCTTGACCAATCTAACCCCGCCAATTACCGTCCCATCTCCCTCTTACCATGGCTCAATAAACTCCTCGAGAAGCATATCAACTCCGTTCTCACCGACTTCTTAGAAGCCAATAACATCCTAGATCTCTCCCAGACTGGCTTCAGGCCCCGTCACGGAACGGAGACGGCACTGATTGCAGTTACGGGGGAGGCGCGAAGGATCTTGGACGATGGCGGATCCACGGCCATCGTCCTACTTGACCTAAGTGCCGCCTTCGACACTGTCAATCATATTATCCTACTCTAGCGTCTTGAGGGAATAGGACTGTCGGGGACCGCTCTCAGCTG
Source organism: Lissotriton vulgaris (assembly GCF_964263255.1). Lineage (NCBI taxonomy): Eukaryota > Metazoa > Chordata > Amphibia > Caudata > Salamandridae > Lissotriton > Lissotriton vulgaris. The sequence goes on along the minus strand of NC_141691.1, from coordinate 1,119,765,844 downwards.
GATGAGATGTTTCCTGACTGACAGATCCTTCAGGGTTTTTGAGAAGGACTTTTCCTCTGCCAGTAGACCTCTTAATTGTGGAGATCCTCAGGGCTCCTCCCTGAGCCCCACCCTTTTTAATGTCTATCTGCGCCCCCTAGCTGATGTCATCTGCCCATTTGGTGTGAAAATCGTCTCTTACGCGGACGACACGCAGCTAGTGGTATCATTGGACCCTCCCCATAAACTCTCATCACCGCCTACACAAATGCCTGGAAGCAGTTGCCACCTGGATGTCCGGCTCTTGTCTCAAACTTAACGGGGACAAAACAGAGATAATGCTCCTTGGAAATAACATCGCAAAAACCATTGATTCCATCTGGCCTCTCTGTTTAGGTAATCCCCCGCAACCCAAGGAGCAAATCAAGAGCCTAGGCATCTGGCTGGACAACACCCTCTCTTTCAACCATCAGGCTACCAAGCTAGCTGCCACTTGCTTTGGGCTGATGAGACTGCTGCGCAAAATTCTACCTCTACTCCCATTCCATTCGAGATGAATTATGGTTCAAGGACTGATCCTCTCCCGCCTCGATTGTGGAAATGCCCTATACCTCGGAGCACCCCAATCCACACTAAACCGACTCCAGTTTATTCAAAACTGTGCGGCAAGAATCCTCCTGAACGTTCCTCGCCGAGCCTCAGTAAGAGCCAGACTGAGAGACCTTCACTGGCTCCCGGTGAGAGCTAGAATCGAATTTAAGAGCATGTGAATTGCACATCGCTCTTACTGGGGAGCAGGCCCCCTCATCAATTCCCCCCTGGTGAAAGCCTATCAGCCCACCCGTTCTCTCAGATCTGCGACCTCCCACCTCGCCTCAGTACCACGCATCAGGAAGGCCAGATGTGGTGGCCGAGCGCTCTCCTACAATCTAGCCAGGATCTGTAACTCCCTCCCTCTCCACATCAGATCCGAACCTAACCTCCTCACTTTCCGGAAAACTCTCAAAACCTGGCTATTCAGCAAAACTTCGGCTTAAACCTCACTCTGCCTCCCCCCTCCCACCTCTCTGAACCAGTTCAAGCTCTCTACAGCGCTGGGATGCCCCTGGGTAGCCAACGCGCTCTACAAATCCTCATTCCATTCCATTCCATTCCTTGTGCTATTGCCGTTGACCTTGTTAGATAATCCATCGTGAAGTTGTACATCTAAAAGAAATTAAAAGAAAGATGTTATGATTTGTAATTGTTGCTATATTAATTTGGAGTTAGATAACATTGCACTTTTATAGACGTTCATTGTCATATTTCTACCAATCAGGGGGCATATTATCAAGGACCGGTGATAAAATTATCGTCGTTTTATCGGCAGGAAAGTGCTGATAAAACGGCGAGAATGTGCTTGATAATAGGTCCTTGTCAATTCGCATAGAAGTCCATGTTCGGGTGTTAACATGGGCTTCTACGGGAAATAACAAGGCCATATTATCAAGCCCATTCTCGCCGTTTTATCAACAGTTTCCTGACGATAAAACGGCGATAATTTTAACAGCGGTTTTTGATAATATGTCCCTGTTTGTATTGTGAATATATTCCGGACATTTCAGCGATTATAAAAACGTTACTGCTATTGGGAAAAAAATTCAATTATTAAAACGAATTTCATAGCGTGCGTGTTTTATTAATTTAATTGTTTACTTGCCTGCAATCATCCAGATTCTGTTGTTTATCACCCCCAACCTGCCCCTCCCCCGCCCCGCCTGCCTGTCCCACCGCAACTCCCTCCACGGGCTGCGGCTGCGTTACGAGAGAGAGTCACCATGTACGTAGCCTATTTTGTGACGCATTTTATTGTACAATGCGTTTCAAAAACTAGTTGTGGTAGGGTGCTTTTAAATTAAACTGTGTACTCTGCTTACGAGTTTGTTGAGTGTAGAAGTATAAATATTTATTTTGTATTTTCTATTCGATCATAATTGTGCTACCTTGTCTGCTTTAGATTGTAGTACTATATTATTTTATAAAATGTATAACTGTTGAAATTATGTTTGAAAGTAGAATGGAAGCATGCAAGCTGCTTTCTGTGACGAATAGCAATGCCGGCTCCTGCAGGAAGTGGGGAGCCAGTTGGGACCGTGGAGGCCTTGGGGCTGTTCCCACTGTCCGGACCGTTAGATTTGAGCCCCGGGGGATGGGGTCCTCAGGGATTATAGAAAATTAGTGATAAAGGCTATTTTTTTTCATGGTAGATTTATCGTATGCGTACCAAGCACGTATGGACGACGTACAGCTGGAAGATTGGAAGTCGTCCCATAAGCGTAGCTAAGCATAAAAAATAAAAATAATTTTAGATAGTTATGAAGTGTATTTGTTTATGTGTTGTGTGGCTCTAAAAAGAGCCCTTGTGTTTATTGGGAGATTTTAGTACCTAAAAGTAAGTACTGATGCAGAGTCTTAAGTGTATAAGGAAGACTCTGTTCCCTTCATCTGTAAAATGATGCCATGCATATTGAAATGCAGATTGTTGTTGTAAATAGGCCCCATTCTATAGTCTCGGAGAAAAGCAGAAACAGATTTATTCACATGTTTACTAGCTTTTTCAATCTGTTGACAATAGTCTGTTGACAAAATGTTTCTGTGTTTTAAAAGGTTGATTTTTATTGGTTAAGAAAAAGTGATAGAAAAAAACGTTACATAAGATAAATGGTATATCCTGGAGTCAAGCACACTTGCTGTTTTAATTTGCAACAATGTATGATGAACTTTTCACCTGTGTGCGGAGTTAGGTGTTCCGTGAAGTGTTTCTATGGTAACTGGCAGATTGTGGAATGGCGGAAGGGTTGAAAGTTTTGTTGGTTGGAAAGGGTGGAAAAGTTCAAGCAATATAAAAGTGTGTTTCGTTTTGATGTAATATGGGAATAAATGTAATTTTTTATTTATATATTACCTACTGGCGGTCGCCAGTAGGTAGTTATAGTTAGGACCTAGTTTCCATAGGAAATCCACAACATTCTATTTGGAATAACTTTGGCGCCGGTGGACGAATCTTCGTGAATTTGTCCAAGACAATGGCCTGCTCGGGTCCGCTCCTTCCCTGAAAGTGTGGGGGTGATTCGTCAAGTAGGGGCCAAGAAAAAATCGGGGTCCCAAAACGTGTTTTCCCCATGCAATTTTCCATAGGGACCTATAGCCAGGGCTACAGCCCGAATGGCTGTACGGAATTACACCAAATTTGGCAGAGAGGTAGAGTTCGGTTTGCAGATTGTGCTTTTTGTTAAATGGTGTAAATCCGTTCAGTAGTTTCTGAGAAAATTACAAATAAAATCATAGCGATATCTAGAGACAGAGTTCTACACGTATACGGAGATCCGTTCAATTACGAGCGCGAGCTACATTCTGATTGGCTGTCAACTGTCAGTGAACACTCCAAACCAGGTAGTGTTGGCAGCCATTTTGTTTGTCACTAGAAGCGAGTCACAAGAAAACAGTAAAATAAAGTTGAGAAATAAGGAAAGGGGGCAGGGTAGAAACATACTGACCCTATAGGCTTGCTCAGGGGGTCGTATATGGATTTTTAGGGTCAATTATTTATTTTTTTTAAATAAAAAATCGTGGCGTATGGTACTCATACGCTGTGGAAAAGGGAAAAAAAAATAGAAGTCTGTTTTATTCATTAGGTCTCGGGGGGCGAATTCCGGGGGCAGATTTTAGAGCTACATTTCTATGACAGTATGTAAAACTTTCCGGTTTTTATTTCCTGCATCAGTTGTACTCTCTTCGCATGCGCAGCCTTGTTTGTAAGTGCACTTTTTTTTCTTCAAGTTCGCCAAGCAAACCTCTCCTGATTTTAGGTATTAAATTTGCCGCTCTTTTCCCGGGTCGTGTGTGTCATCCGGTGCTATACTTTTGTAATATATTAATAAACATATTGTATGTATATTTATTTGAAATGTAGTGTCGAGGCGCCAAACATTGATTACATACTCCGTTCAACTGCCATTTTAGTAGTTTTCCTCCATTATTTTTATTATACCTGTTACTTTCATTTTACCCTGCACATATTTTCTCTGTGATCAATGAGATTTCCTGCCACAGACACCACGGTATTTGTCCTTGGCCTCCGATCTTATCAGACTTGGTCACACGTATACCTAGAAACTAATTTCAAGGACATAAGCCACAGCCATTACAACTCCTACTCGTTAAAAACAAAATATAAAGATTATGCGTTTATCATGCGTGGTAAATGCATACTAGTTGTAAATGCATATGTGTGGTAAAGCGATATGCGTGCTAATGGCAGCTCCACTCATACAACCTAGAAGTAATATAGGATTTTTAAAAGTAAAAAAAAATGATTTCATAATTATCCTAGAATAAGTGTTTTGTTGTATGTTCATTAAATACATGAATATATGTTTTTAAACAATTAAAAACATTTGCGTGTTTCGCATACGGGGCGCCGTCCATGACATCACATGAAAGCTTTAATGCGGCGCGTAACGTCAAAGCGTATTCGTAGTGTATGCTGAGAATGATTTGAAGTAGAAACTATGGTGCGATCACTCTCTCACTGTCAAATCAGAGCACAGGGCGCGCTATGAGAATGGTTTGAAGTGGTCACTCGTTGGAGATCAAATTCAGGTGTGTGGCTTATCCACAGTATCATAACATTATTGTTTAACCTGTTTAAGTTTGAGGTTTGCCTGAAATTCTATGCTATAGGCAGATATGGATGTTTTGGCAGTGCTTATGTCCATGAAGCTTGGTTATTACCATTTACACATAGGTGCCTGAGGGAGGGAAAAGAAGTCTATGGGCCCGATTCACAGAATGAACTTAAGACTCAATCCTAAACTTACTACTATTTTGGTATTCACAGAATGCACTTACTACTTTTGGCATTCACAGAATGCACTTACTACTTTTGGTATTCACAGAATGAACTTACTACTTTTGGTATTCACAGAAGTTAGGATTTTGTCTTAAGTCTGTCTTAAGTCTGTCTTAAGTTTGTCTTAAGTCTGTCTTAAGTCTGTCTTAAGACAAACTTAAGACAAAATCCTAACTTCTGTGAATACCAAAAGTAGTAAGTTCATTCTGTGAATGCCAAAAGTAGTAAGTGCATTCTGTGAATGCCAAAAGTAGTAAGTGCATTCTGTGAATACCAAAATAGTAGTAAATTTAGGATTGAGTCTTAAGTTCATTCTGTGAATCGGGCCCATTGTGAATGGCAAGGATTGCACAATAGTACCAGATCACTCCTTAATTTGTAGACACATAGAATTGCATGGCTCTTGAAAACAAGATGCGCCTAATTTGGACTGAGTTTTGAAAGGTAGTCCGACACCTGCTATCATAACAACGTTCAGTTTACTGGAAAAGGGAGTTATTTACTTTGAAATAATGGAGATTGTTGTGCAATGTTAGCAGGCTTCGCTTACATGATTACGGTAACTGAGTGTGTGGTTTGATTAAAAAAAAGTTGTGTTAACTCCTCTGCAAGGGAAGCTGGATGTTTCCATCTGGCTGTCGATTTCGACCTTGAAAGCAGAGTCAAGCAAATGAGTCGTATAAGAGTGCTATTGTCCCAAAAAGAGGTTGCTGTTATATCTCTGCTACAGAAACATTTGTCCTTCATGTAGCAAACACCCGCACAGAAGTGCATGATTTATTAAATACAGACGTGTTCCTGAATTTTGGGGAGTTAATTTAGAGTATCTTTAATGTGTCCTTGACTACGGGGTTACCTTACTTTTTTAAAGTTAGAAGCAGTGGCCTTGTGACTTCTGTAGAAAGTATTTTTGGTGTCTTTTCGAGATTTTTTCATTCGATTTTTTCCAGCATCTTTGGTGGATTGCGCTTAATAGTTGCCGGTGTGCTTTTATTAATTTGTTTACATAAATATGGATGGACATCCTGTAGCAGACGAGAATATGTCCCGGCTGTTGAAGGTTCGCAACCGAATGATTAGTTATTACGGAGCGCTGCCTCTGGCTACATTAAGTGCAGCTTATGGATTATCATTTTGATTTTCCTTTTTCACATGCGTTCAACCTGTCTTCCATTGCCTGAGCTGCGATTTCGACAGGGCCCTGGATTTGTGTCTCTGTAGTACGGTGTCTCCCAATGCGGATTATGATCAGCTGATGAGCCCCTTAGTTGCTCATGAATTGCTCTGTTCTGGCGGCGGGATTATGGCCTTAGCAGCGATACATGGAATAATGGGACGTTGGAATATTTTTGCAGCGGCGCATGACTTCTTGGCATGCAGTTACATTGAAGATGACCCGAGTTTTCCTCTGATGGTGATAGAGGCTCCGGTTGTTGAGGAACATGTATGTTAATTCCCACTATTGAATTGGATGGCTGAAATGTTTTTAGATGAGAACAATGACTTCCTGTTGGAGACTGTTGCTACATACTGCTTACACGCTGTTGGAATAAGACTCTTTGATTTTTCGACGTATTCTCTATTATTTAGCTACTGCTTTCTATCAAAGAGCGAATAATTTTGGGGGGAAAATGTGAACTTGACTCTGCTTTTTAGGCTTGGACTCTGTGTTCCTATTTCGCCCACGTTTATATCACGTGCTTCGATCAAGGAAGGGTGCCATGGAGATGAGCCTTGAAGTCACACTCTGTTGAGTTAGCATGGGTTTATTATAAGCTTACACGCTTTTCTTTCCTGCTCTGCTTTGCACACAACACATACTTGTGATATTGTTTAGAGAATGCTGATTACTTTGGTTTATATGAGAATATTTTGGTATGCTAGATTTGTAAACTGACTCGTTAGTTTTGTGTGTATAGTGAGAGCATGGAACATCAAGGTTATCTTGAATACTGTGTCTGTTATTCAGAATGATCCTCGCACGTTCGAGCCATAACACATATGCAGCTGTGGCCACCTCTGATACTTGCGCTTTTTATAATGCATTGTGGAGGTAAAGTTACCCACAGTTGGAGAACATTCGTATCATGACAGTTTGTGGAGCACTGAATGTGATCCACTACTGCTGACTACCAGAGGAATGGGTCTGCTCATGTAATCCTATGAGACTTTCTGTAGTTATAAACTAATCTGCTAGGTAGGGAGGGTGAAATGTAGGTATATTTAAAATGTGTTTACCTTTAACATTATAGGATGCTTTTTCCGTTTTGTATTTGATAGAATAGTAACAATGCTGACAACCTTGTTTCTGATAATATGTTTGGTTGTATTATCTAAGGTACTGTGCATGAGATTATGGCGTTAGAAATAAACATTTCAAAGTTGCACATGTCTTTATTTACATCTTGTTCTGGACTGGTGTAAGACTATAATGAAAGAGTGCTCTTGTTATCCACTTTACTTCATGTAATTTAAGTCGCATGTTCTGGGTTGACTAGTCATTGGTATTTTTGCTCTAGGGCGAAGAACCAATAAGTCACTGATTGCTAGTCTGGTAGGGGGTTTGTGTAGTAAGGTGGGTTTTGGTACACCTAAATTCACTGAGGTCCTAAGTCTTTATGCATAGTTCTGTGTATGAGCAGAATTCCTGGAACAGTAGTTACAACAAAAAGGCTTGATAAAGGGCTTGCACTTTGAATATGAATATAAAATAGAAGAATAGTTGATAATCACAGGTAAGGAATGCAGCAATTAGATGTGTGTATGTGTGGAGGATGTATAGATTGAGTGGAAGATGAAAAACGTGAAAAATAAGAAAGGCTGGAGAGACGCAAACTACCCACTGCATTGACAGTGAAGTGGATCTTTGAATTTCCAAGCCATTACACAGATAGGGTGTTGGATTCCGCAGTGGGAGCAAGATAAACTAGTACCACATCTAAGGAAGAAAGCTAGTGCATAAAGTACACACAGTTCGGCAGATTTACAAGCTTGTGGGAAAAATTATGCAAAAGTGGCGGAAGGGGCTTGTAGACCTGTCCCAGTGTGTGGTAGAAAAGATGCAAGAAAGGACGGAAGTGTGCAAATTACCCACTGCTATTCATGTGTAGTAGTTATCAAGAAGGCTGAATAAATGGCCTGCACTTTGAATTTGAATTAAAGAAGAATAATTGATAATCTCAGGTAAGAATAGTAGCAAGTAGGTGTGTGTATTTTTGTTGATTGAGCGGAAGATGACTAAGGAAAAAAATTAGAGAGGTTGTGAGGTAAATGGAATTTTTATGGTCAATTGTGTCCCCTAACGTAGACCCCAACGGCTCCATGTACGTGCTTCAAGTACATGTAATTTTCCTCCATGACCAGATATGAAGACGCAAATACATTTGCGTCCAACGGTAACATGTCCTCTATCCGATCCACCATGAATGGGTCGATAATTCTGTTCCTAAGTATGCCGTGCCACCGTCTTTACATGGTGCACTTTCACGTTTTCCTGGCTCTGTTGAGTTAGGCCCTGATTTCTGTCATCGAGCCCTTTCTGCCTTCATGTCTTCTGCCTTAGAAAGCTGCAGCCTGGATCTGCATCCATGACCCTTGCCTTACTCCCTGCGCGGCGAGCGGTGCCCGGCTCGGCCTGCTTGCCTGCCAAGACAATTCAGCCTTCAAGTTATCTGCTCCGCTCCTCGAAAATACATTCCTGTCTAGTGATTTAGGTAAACATCTCCCCAGCTGCAGAGCAAAGGGCCCGGCCTTTCTGTCTCCGTGCATGAAATTCATTGCTCCTGTTACCATGGTAGGCCCATAGCCCCTCGCATTACACGTAGACACATATGCACGCACTAGCAGTCAGTATAGAATAGCCTCTGCCCGAAAGACCTTTCCTTCTAGATAAAACAGTTCTTCAACACAAGATATCAGATACGATTTGGGATTAGGTTGTTCTGACACGCCAGACTTCTGTCTCCCCATATAGTGCTAAATGTCAAGTCCCCTTCACCCTCCAGCTCCACGTCAATCACACGTCATGTTGCCTGCGCGCGCATCCAGCCATATATTTCTGCTGACACTGCAGGATTCCTCTATGAATCCACCCACTTGTGACACTTTCATGTGGCGTTTCTAGCGCACACCTCTGTGTACGCCCTCGTGCACGCCTTCTGTTACGCACATGTGTTCTTATCTCGTTTCTTTCAGCTGTTACGCCTTCTGTATCCATCACTATTGTATGCTTTTACTATATATAATGTGCACTGTTAATAAAGCATTGTCTATCCCTTCCTGAACCTTCGTGGTGATGGAACATGATACCATGGTTCGAACCATTCCATTTCATGGAATAAAACCCTTATAAACTCAGCCTCCACGGACTCTGCCTCTCATTTTGATTGAGCTATTTTATTGAACTTATACCGCATAGAAATTCAGTATACGGTAAATTTATTCACCACATAATTGGCGCCCGAATAGTGACCCCTCCCCCACCTTACACGCCGGCGATGCGTTGCAGGCCTTGCCCCCTGCCACAGTCGTGACGGACAATTACGCGTACCCGCAGGATTTCCTGTATCTCCCTCAGGCCTACGGAGGTGACAGAGACTGCGATCGACATCCAGACGAGGCGGTGAGGAGTGCGGAGGATCCCGACCAGAGCCCAGCCGAGAGAGCAAGGTCCGAGGTGTCTAGAGGCCCACCAGTTCCGAAGTACATACGTCACGTGTCGAGTCGAGTCCAGTCCGGTCCAGTCCAGTCGAGTTTCTGAGGCCTTCCGTTCCGTGCTTCCCGGTGAGTACCGTTGCTGGGGACACATCTAGACGGGTGCATTGATTTGTGTCCGGTCAAGACGGGTTTGGGTACACAGACCCGGTCTGCACTGTTTTAGCAGTGTATCTGTACTGTTTAGCAGTATATCTAGTATCCAGTTATCTAGTTATTGTTCGCTCTGAAATGTTTAAATGTGTTTAATGTCGTGGTATGAGTGATTGTTTGATCTTCATTCCTGTGTTTATTGTATTAGTTGTGTCCAAGTCCGAGTAAGTATCAAGTATCAAGTATCGAGTTACAGGATGCCTCTATTCTCGAAATTACGTCAGATAGGAACTAGAAAAGGGATACTTGAGGAAGCTGTTCCCATCCCACCCAGGGACACTCACGGTTATTTTATGTACCACAAGCACGGCTTAGACGCCGTATTATATCTCGACTTGTGGGTGGATTACACTAAGGATTTAGCAGAGAATCAGAAATGGCCCGCTACAGGGACATGGGATGCCGAGTGCATCATGAGAGTAGAAGAAGCGTTGTGGAAAAAGAAAGCCAGACAGTCACAGAAAGATGCCATTGAATTATGGCGTAAAGAATCACACAGACGGACAGAGAAAGCACTCAGAAAAGCAGAGAAAAGTAGAGAGGATTCCGAAAAAGCCAAAGAAAAAGAACTACTAGAAGAAGGAGAACGAGTTAGAATGGAACAACACGACAGACAGAGTAATGCCATTTTGACAGGATTGTATCCAGTCCTGGCCGAGGGCCTGCCCAAGGCGACCCCGGAAACACCGAAAAATCTGCCCCCTCCATTGGTTCCGACTAAATTACGTCACAAGACCGCAGCAGACATTTTTATTTTGTCCTATTTAGACGATGTAGCTCCCGCATATACCAATGTACCTGCCCATGTACCACCTGCTGACGGTAACCAACCCCATGATCATCAGCCACAGCCACCAGGTCCGCAACAGCAGACCCCTCCCGGTCTGCTTCCTGCACCCGCACCTGTTGTTCCCCCTGGTATTCAACAATTACACCCATCTAATCCTTTTGGGACTGGCACGGTCCAGGTTCCAACCCAGCTACAGCAGGTACCGACCCTACAGCCAGGTTATGCCCAAGCCTCCGCCTCAGGAGGTGCTACAGGAGGTTATCGAACTCCACCACAGATACATCGAGTAACAATGAGAGAATTAGCGATGGCTCGGACACCTAAAGGTGCCCCGGCCGAACAGCTTAGAAGAGAACTCACAGATATGACACAGTGCCTGGTAAAACAGGACCCATGTTGTTAGCGTCCCTACGTTTAAGACGTGTTACAGATTATTTGATGTTACTACCAGAAATGCCAGAACATCTAGACAAATTGTATTATTTTATTAGAACAGGAGAAGGACCAGAGAGTGTTGCTGAAGCCATGTCACGTCAGAAAGTTGAGAACAAAGGTTTAATTATGCGATTTTTGGTAAATTGTTTGATAAGAGAACAAGATCAGGCAGGTTTTCCACAAAGTGAGATGGATAGATTGAACAGATGGAGCCAGAATATAGCGGATGGTAAACATGATAGAGAGAAAAGTATACATGCTATGGTTAGAAAGATCCGTAAAGAAATAATAGAAATACATGCCCAGCGAGCACCTGAAGAACAACTCGAATCAGACGAGCCAACTTCCTCGCAGGAGGAGGATGATACAGAGGATCCAGCAGAAACATCGCAACAGTCAGACAAAAAGATGATAGGATATGTAGGCAGAGAGAAACATCCTAGACCGCACTCTTTTGATAGGCCCTTCGATAGACCCATTCGTAAACAAGAAACGTTCAAAAAGAAGGAACGTTACCTTTGCCCGATACCAGAGCGATGTACCCTTGAACATGTGTTCCAAATGACTGACAAAGTACTAAAAGAAAGGGTAGGTTATCAAGAACTCAATACCCTACGTGATCAGGAGCTAGCTCGGTCCGCAGTACAGTGGGCCGGAGATGACAGCATATATAAAGATGATTCGGTAGTGCAAACATTTTTAAGTCTTATTCCAGAAGAACAGCGATTAGCTGGTATATACATGACACAACACCTCATTATACAGTATGAAAATAGAGCATCTGACTCAGGTCCGTTATATAACTTACTGCAGGACTTACTCCTGAGAAGATGGAGAGGTCTAGGTACTGAACTAATTGAAACGAGTTTAGAACAACGTCACAAATATAGAACCTTCTTGGCTCCACATCTTGTTTCTGTTCCACCCCCAGTCAGGAAACCATTCCACTCTGACTTTGACAAACAGAATCCCTTACGAGAAGTACATCCAGTCAGGAATGCTGATGATACCCTTACGCGTGTGTATGTATACACGCCCATCACTAAAATGGAATTATTGGAAATGAAGAAAATAGTGCCCAGTCATGATAAAGACCCTGCAGGTTTTCACCGTGAAATAAAAGACATGTTACTCATGGGAGATTACACCTATCCCGACATTATGAAAATATTGAAAGTTTTATTGCCTGCCGGTATTTACGAGAAACTCAAAGAAAAAAAATGGGAGGTGGGAGACTAAAAGATTGATTGGGCTGCATTAGAAAATGAAGAAACGACTCGAACCCCAGGTTTAGGTCTTGGGGATAAAACTAAAGCATTGCCAGGATTGTTAGTACAGGTTTTGCCACGATTGCTAGCAACTAAAAAGGAAGACTGGGATGCAATCTCAGCCTGCAAACAGAAACCCGATGAAGACACTAGTAATTTTTATTCCCAATTTGAGAAATGTTTTATTATTAATAGTGGCCTGAAAGCCAGTAGCGAGTCATACCCACACCTTTTTGTATCCAAATTAGTCGAGAATTCATTGCCCCAGGTTAAGAACCGTGTACTGAAAGTCGAGAGCACATGGCAAGCTAATTCGCCTTCACAAATGTTACAAATGTTACAGTATCACCAGAACAGAATCAGGGAAGAACATGATCACGAACAGAGACGCATGAAAGACACGAAAATGAAAATGCTAGTTGCTCAGTCAGTTCCAGCAGACGGTCATAAAAAGGGCACGACACAACCACAGTCAAATAATTCAGCAGCTCCTGTTAAAGGGACATGCAACTATTGTAAACAGCCAGGTCACTATGTAAACGATTGTACAGTTTTGAAACACAACATAGCCACAGGTAAAACTAAAGAGAGACCGCGTCCTCCTAGACAGGACCAGGTCTAACAACATGTTCCACAGAATATACAGCCTATGCAGACTTCACCACAGACCGTAGCGGTATCACAGCCCCAGCCCATTGCCGCAACACAACATGCAATGCAACAGATGTACCAGTATGCACAAACCGACTACCCGATTATCAGCGATACACATGAAACAGCCTAGAGAGGGAGGTTGGCTTGCCTCTTATTGAGGTTCCTGTAGATCCAGAGGGTCCTTATGTACATAGTCAAGTATTAGGGAAAGATAGAAAGGTTTTGATTGACACAGGGGCAAGCAGGACAACAATCAGTCACGACGAGGTTCCAGGGGCACCCCTCTCAGGCTCACAGAATTTTTCCCTTGGATTTTCAGGAAAACCTATTGTTAATGAAGTATCGAAACCAGTCCCCCTTGCAGTTGGTCCATTGTCCCGCACTACAGATTTATTGCTCACGAAATCATGTCCAGAAAACTTACTTGGAATTAAGACTCTGAAAGCTCTAGGAGCTGTAATTTGTTGTTCTCCGGAAGGAGTAAGATTGTTTTTGCGTGACTTTAAGGGTCACTACGTGTTGAGAGATATTGATCCCAGATTACAGAATGTTCCTGCACATTTATGGGCACAAGGCCCCACTGATGTAGGTTGCATGCACATCACTCCATATCGAGTCACACTCAAGCCAGGAGTAGTACTACCACGCATTCGACAATACAAGTTACCACCTGATGCTGTAGTGGCTTTACTGAAAATCATTGACGAGCTCATTGCACAAGGAGTGGTTGTAGAAACCGACTCCAATCTATGTAATTCCCCCATCATTCCAATTCTTAAACGTACTGATCCAAATGCACCTCCAGTTTATCGATTAGTTATCGATTTACGAGAATTGAATAAATGCATTGTACCACAATATCCCGTGGTCCCAGACATTTCGTCCCTATTGACGGCCATTGATTCCAAAGCGACGTTCTTCACTGTAATCGATCTCAAGAACGCCTTCTTTAGTGTTCCTATTGACCCGGAAAGCCAATACCTCTTCGGATTCTGTTTAAATGGCCGAAGCTTCAAATTTGCACGCGCCCCTCAAGGATTCACAGAAAGCCCCAGCATCTACAGCCAAGCATTAAAGAGACAACTTGACAGTATCCACATGCCACCCAACACTGCCCTACTCCAGTACGTCGATGATTTACTGATCACCGCCCGTAGTGAACCTGATTGTGAACAAGCATCACTGACAGTTTTGCTTTTCCTGGCGGACAAGGGACACAAGGTGTCTCCTTCGAAGCTACAATTCTGTGCTCAGCAAGTGGTGTACCTTGGGCACTTGCTGACCAAGTGGGGTAGGCAGCTTACACCTGAACGAATACAGTTAATTGCACATCTTCCGCAACCCAAGACACAGAAAGAAGTACGAGCCTTTATTGGACTCACTTCCTATTGCAGACAATGGATTCCACAATATGCACTCCTAGCTAAGCCACTCATACAGTTGACAACACAGGAGGCAGCGTCTTCGACTGTCCTCCCTTGGACTCAGGAACATACACAAGCCTTTGACGAATTAAAGAAAGCCTTATGTCAAGCACCAGTTTTAGCAACACCATGTTACAACAAGCCTTTTACACTTTTTGTCACCGAACGTGGAGGTACTGCGTTGTCAGTACTCACCCAGGATCAAGCAGGTTCACACAAACCGTGTGCTTATTTTTCTAGTACATTAGATCCAGTAGCCCAGGCTCTGCCTGCGTGCTTGAAATCAGTTGCAGCGACAGCTCTAGCGATCAGACAAAGTGATTCCATAGTGTTAGGACACCAATTGACAGTACAAGTTCCACATTCCGTGGAAGTCCTTTTGAACAGAACACAGACTCAACATTTGACTATAGCACGACTGACAGGTTATGAATTGACATTGTTTCAGCCACACATAGAAATCAGACGCTGCAATACATTGAATCCTGCTACACTTTTGCCATTAAGTGAGACAGACCCTTTGGCACATGATTGTGTTGAAGTCATTACCATTACGACGAAACCCAGACAAGACTTAACAGACACCGTATTACCAGATCCAGACCTAACACTTTATGTGGATGGTTCATGTATGAGAACAAGTACAGGAGAGTTAGTGGCCGCATATGCAGTCACAACGGAAACTGAAGTCATAGAAACACATCGTATTGACACACTGTCAGCCCAAGCAGCAGAGCTCATTGCTCTGACTCAAGCCTGTATACAAGCAAAGAACAAGAGAGTTAACATCTACACGGATTCATGTTATGCATTCGGAGTCGTACACGACTTCGGTGTACTCTGGCGAGAAAGAGGTTTCTTGACCTCCCACGGAGCCAAGATCCAGCACGGTCCCCTCATTCAAGCTCTGTTAGACGCAATACATTTGCCTACAGCGATATCCATCATGAAGTGCACAGCACATACAAAAGTTACAGATACCATTTCCCAGGGTAATGACCTGGCAGATCGAACAGCCAAGCATACAGCTCAGACTCATACTCACACAACTGATATGACAAAGACAGTAGTCCCGACACCGACACATTGCATGACAGTTAGGGATCCCGCCCTAGATGTAATTGATATACAGACGCATGCTACACCAGACGAAATCAAGAAATGGACTGAACTGGGAGGGATCCAGACAGAACAGGGATGGATGACGAAGGGAAAAGCCACATGGTTTCTCCCCGACTCTATGGTTCAAGTTATCATTAACACGGCACATAGTCCTGCACATTTAGGAGAAAAAGCCATGTTAGACAGTATTCAAAACCTTTGGTTCAATAAGCACTTACGAGCAGCAGCAAAACAGAAAGTGCGTACTTGCATGATCTGTTGTCAGTTCAACCCAGGAAAAGGCATTCCCGTAGAGCAAGGTGGATTTCATCCTCCCGATCACCCTTTTGAAGTCCTCCAGATGGATTATATCCAGATGGAACGTTGTCGAGGATTCAAATATGTCCTCGTAGTTGTATGTGCACTCTCCCGATGGACAGAAGCATATCCAGTCCCAGATTACACTGCTCCGACCACTGCCAAGCAGCTGGTACGTGAATTTTTCCCCAGGTATGGTTTGCCCCGTATCGTGTACTCAGACAATGGTCAGCCATTCTCGTCCGAGCTTATGAAGCAGGTATCACTCCTGCTAGGATATCAGTGGAAGTTCCATTGTGTCCGACATCCCGAGGCAGCAGGTCTCGTAGAGAGACACAATCAGACCCTGAAAACACGCCTTGCAAAAGTATGTAGAGAGAAGGGAGTTGATTGGATTATAGCATTACCAGTTGCACTTTTCTACATGAGAATGGTAGCCCATTCGAGAACAGGGCTATCCCCGTACAAGGTGGTCTTTGGTAGTCCGCCGAATATGTGGGGGACGCCTCTGCCTCGTAAGATCACAGATGTTGACTGTAATATGCTGACAGATTACCTTGCCTCCTTGATGTCTGCACTACAATCATGTCGTTCACAGGTAGCTGCAGCCTTTCCCGACAACACCGAGGTGAAGCCACACGAGATCGTCCCTGGAGATCTAGTACTTATCCGGAATTTTGATCGGAGGAATCCGCTGGAGCCCCGCTGGCAGGAGCCGAAGCTTGTTCTTCTCACAACAAGGACCGCTGTCAAGGTGGAGGGCCGCAAAGGCTGGCTCCACTCTAGTCATATTAAGAAATACCATGGACTGCCGCCAAAAACAGACTCCCAGCCCTGCCCCGTTTCAGAGACTGATACTAAACTCCCACTGGTAGAATATACTCCTCAGCAGGAGTACAAACTGAAATTGAGGTCTAGCAAGTCAGACAGTTTAATTGTTTAAGTCCTCCCCTAGGTGAAGCGGTTAGACAGGTTCCTGACATGTATCAGTTAGACCCCAATAGAGAGAGAGATAGACAGAAACAGATCAAGAAAGAAAAATATTGTAAATCTCTCCGTAGCCATTGTATTGTTACATTATTGATTATGTTTTTTCTGAGTCTTATGATTATTGCTGCAAGTATATTATTACACATGTACTTTCCTATCTCCGTACGTGCACATTCTTCCTCAAACGACACTGTTGAGCATACTTTCAGTGAATTGCCCCCTCACGAGTTATCTTATCGACTTGCACTGCGCAACAATACTTTCATCAGTATGTTACACCATTCTCATCAGACCAGCAACGCTACAAATTGTTGGATATGTGGCCGACTCCCTCCCTATCCGAAATACAAGGGAGTTCTGCCCCTCTTTCCGTACCCGTTCACACACAATGGTTCCTGTGGTGCATGGTTTAGTTTAATGAACTCTTTGAATTCTGATTCCATAGTTTACCAGGGCAATTGGGTATGGGGAAATCTGAACACAGTTATGCATGAAGTATGTTTCCCTGACAAGGAGGGTCTTCCACAAAGGACAGGAACCGATCTAGAAAACGAAGTGTATGGATTAGGTAATTTTAGACTTAACCTCATGATTCTGAATGTCCAGTCCGATACAAAACCAGACTTGCCCGCTATGTCAGTGTTACCAGTTAAAGGTGAATTATGTGTCAGAAAGAATGGTTCAGTTCATCTAGGTCATAGTAAATGTACTACTGTGATTGAATTCAGTGATAAAGGCAAGTCTTCATTCAGAGCTTCCCGTCATTCCTATTTCATTTGTGGTCATATAGCTTATGTTCGCCTACCTATAGATTGGGATGGTACTTGTTACATTGCCTTCCTTCTGCCACCTGTTTTCCTAGCCCCACCTGATTATCATAGGGACTCCCATCTAGTACACAATAGACCCAAGAGAGATCTCCCGATTGTCGACTATACTGAAACAGCATGGGAGCAATACACAGACTTCAATAAAGGTTTCTTTCCCTATTTAGGCACTGTCTCGAATAGTAAACTGATACGTAAATTAACGAGAACCCTTGAAGCAGTAGTGAATGAAACTACTTCCGCCCTAGGCAACCTAACAGAGGAACAGTCTGCTATGAGACTTGTTGTTCTTCAGAATCATCTTGTTCTTGACGTCATCCTGGCCGATAGGGGCGGAGCTTGTAGAGTCATCGGATCGAGTTGCTGTGTTTTCATTCCAGAAAATGCACCATCAGTCTATAGAGCCATAACCCGTCTCAACAAGATTGCAAGTCAGATACACCAGAACCCAGGCACCTGGACTTGGTCTGGTTGGCTCTGGAGCGTGTTATCAGCCTGGGGATGGAAGGTCCTATCCTTCCTCGGAATAGCCCTTCTCATAGTATTCAGTTGTTGCCTATGTTTACAGTGTGGGCCGGCGATTTGCGGCCTGTGTGCCACATCATGTATTCCCCATCCAAACCCACGTTCTAAATCCCGCCTGAAAAAGGAAGAGCAAATGATGTTATATGAACAAATAGATGGACTAATGAAGATTGACATATCATGAAGGGTCCGTAGGGGACAAGGAGGGAATGAGGTAAATGGAATTTTTATGGTCAATTGTGTCCCCTAACGTAGACCCCAACGGCTCCATGTACGTGCTTCAAGTACATGTAATTTCCCTCCATGACCAGATATGAAGACGCAAATACATTTGCGTCCAACGTTAACATGTCCTCTATCCGATCCACCATGAATGGGTCGATAATTCTGTTCCTAAGTATGCCGTGCCACCGTCTTTACATGGTGCACTTTCACGTTTTCCTGGCTCTGTTGAGTTAGGCCCTGATTTCTGTCATCGAGCCCTTTCTGCCTTCATGTCTTCTGCCTTAGAAAGCTGCAGCCTGGATCTGCATCCATGACCCTTGCCTTACTCCCTGCGCGGCGAGCGGTGCCCGGCTCGGCCTGCTTGCCTGCCAAGACAATTCAGCCTTCAAGTTATCTGCTCCGCTCCTCGAAAATACATTCCTGTCTAGTGATTTAGGTAAAAATCTCCCCAGCTGCAGAGCAAAGGGCCCGGCCTTTCTGTCTCCGTGCATGAAATTCATTGCTCCTGTTACCATGGTAGGCCCATGGCCCCTCGCATTACACGTAGACACATATGCACGCACTAGCAGTCAGTATAGAATAGCCTCTGCCCGAAAGACCTTTCCTTCTAGATAAAACAGTTCTTCAACACAAGATATCAGATACGATTTGGGATTAGGTTGTTCTGACACGCCAGACTTCTATCTCCCCATATAGTGCTAAATGTCAAGTCCCCTTCACCCTCCAGCTCCACGTCAATCACACGTCATGTTGCCTGCGCGCGCATCCAGCCAAATATTTCTGCTGACACTGCAGGATTCCTCTATGAATCCACCCACTTGTGACACTTTCATGTGGCGTTTCTAGCGCACACCTCCGTGTACGCCCTCGTGCACGCCTTCTGTTACGCACATGTGTTCTTATCTCGTTTCTTTCAGCTGTTACGCCTTCTGTATCCATCACTATTGTATGCTTTTACTATATATAATGTGCACTGTTAATAAAGCATTGTCTATCCCTTCCTGAACCTTCGTGGTGATGGAACATGATACCATGGTTCGAACCATTCCATTTCATGGAATAAAACCCTTATAAACTCAGCCTCCACGGACTCTGCCTCTCATTTTGATTGAGCTATTTTATTGAACTTATACCGCATAGAAATTCAGTATACGGTAAATTTATTTACCACAGTTGCAGGGATGCAAAGTTTCCATTTCTTTGTAAAGGAAGTGGGTGTTTAGTTTTCCAGGGATATATATATTCACTGAAAAAACCATAGGTTTCAGCTACGCTATAGTTAGGAATTAGCATTTAAAAAACCTTGCAAATTCACTGAAAAAACCATAGGTTTCACACACGTTATAGTTAGGAGATGTCATGAGTGATGTCATGAGTGATGTCACTGACCATGTCATGAGTGATGTTATATGTGACGTCATCAGCAGTGCATTGTGGGCACTCGAGTTATAGTTAGCTGAACAAACTATAACAGGGGAATTTCAAAGGTTTTGTATGAGTGAAATGTCCAGCTAACTATAACATGTATGAAACCTATGGCTTTTTCAGTGAATTTCCAAGGTTTTTTAAATGCTAATTCCTAACTATAATGTGTGTGAAACCTATGTTTTTTTCAGTGAATATATATATATATATATATATATATATATATATATATATATATATATATATATATATATGTATATATATATATATATATATATTACCTACTGGCGATAGCCAGTAGGTATATATAGTTAGGATTTTTTCCCTATGGGATTTCTGAAAATTCTATGTCTAATAACTTTGGCGTTTGTGGACGGAATTGGCTGAAATTTTCAGGAAAATGGCACATTTTGTTTCTGAGCAGCTCCTGTAAATTTGGGGGGGTTCGTCAAGGGGGGGCCGAGAAAAAAGGGGGGTCCCAAAACGCGTTTTTCCCATGTTAATTTCCATAGGGCGGTTGGACTCACTTTTAGCCCGAACGGCTGAATGGATTTCCACGAAACTTGGCAAAATTGTAGGGACTGTTAGCCTGATGTGCCTTTGCTAGGTCTCAATATATGTGCTTCAGTGAATTTTGAGAAATTAACGTTTAAATCAAGATATATATCTGTAACAGCGCTCCAGGCAGCGATCCGGTTCGCGTACTTTTCGCTTATCGGAACTTTGCGAAGCGAAGCTGATTGGCTCTCCGGTGTCTGTCAACATTCTAAACAGTCCGGTGCGGCCGCCATCTTGTCTCTCGGTAGGATCGAGAGACAAGAGGAGGCCAAAACAAAGGTGGAAATGAAGGAAAGGGGGCAAGGTAGACCCCTTCTGACCCCCTAGGATTGATGAGGGGATATTATAGAGCCACGCTGGGCCCAAAAAAAAAAAAAAAAAAAAATCCGTTTTTTTCGCCGTAGAGACGCGTCTTGGTACGCGAACCGGGCAGCTAACCGGGAAGCTAACCGGCAGTGTAACGGGAGTCTGACGAGTAGCTGATTGGCTGTCAACATTGTAAACAGTCCAGAGCGGCCGCCATCTTGTCTCTCGGTAGGATCGAGAGACAAGAGGAGGCCAAAACAAAGGGGGAAATGAAGGAAAGAGGGCAAGGTACACCCCTTCTGACCCCCTAGGATTGATGAGGGGGATATTATAAAGCCACGCGGGGCCCAAAAAAAAAAAAAAAAAAATCCGATTTTTTCGCCGTAGAGACGCGTCATAGTACGCGAACCGGGCAGCTAACCGGGAAGCTAACCGGCAGTGTAACGGGAGTCTGAGGAGAAGCTGATTGGCTGTTATCATTGTAAACAGTCTGGAGCAGCCGCCATCTTGTCTCTCTGTGGGATCGAGAGACAAGAGGTGGAAAAAAAAAGGTGTAAATGAATGAAAGGGGTAAGGCAGACCCCTCCTGAACCCCTAGGATTGATGAGGGGGCTATTAAAGTTCCCGGGGGGTGAAAAAAAAATTGCGATTTTTCGCGGTAAAGGTGCTTCCTGGTACGTTAACCGGGCAGCTAACCGGCAGCGTAACGGGAGTCCGACATATTGTGTTTTTTGAACGTTTGTGATATGTGCACGTGTGGATTTTGTCTAATTAAGGTTAAAAAAATATATATATATCTTTAAGCGTGTTCTGGCGCGCTTACGTTTTGGGTTTGGTTTGCGCTGCAGAGACGATACGTCACGGTTATGCGATGCATCATTAGGCGTCTCACGGGCTACGTGATACGTCACTTAATAAAGAATATATTTTACAGCTATAGATATTAGCTTTTAAAAAACCAATGAAATTCACAGAAAAAACCATAGGTTATACACCATATATAGTTAGGAATTTGCATTTACAAAACCTTGAAAATTCACTGAAAAAACCATAGGTTATAGACCATATATAGTTAGGGATTAGCATTTAAAAAACCTTATTTTATTTGCACAAAACCATTGAAATTCCATATATAGTTAGTTGCACTAACTATATATCGCGGACCCGCAATCCACTGCTAATGATGTCACATCTTACATCATTCATGACATGGTCAGTGACATCACTGATGACATCACTGATGACATCTCAAATGACATCACTGATGACATCACTGATGACAACACCCAGTGACTGTATGTTTCTGTAAAGTTAAAATATGTCTTACATATTGAAGAATGAGTGGATGTATAAGTGTCTGGATGAAGGATTTAGTAGGTGCATGACTGACTGTATGAGAGAATGATTAAATGTGTCTCACTGAGTGCATGGGTTAGTGATTAAACTGTCTTAATTTGGCAATCATTATTTATGTTCTTCTGTAAACTGCTGCATGTTTAAATCAGTAGCTATATCAGTAACTATATGGGTTATTGAATGGTTGCCCAAGTATTTGTATGGGAGACTGAGTATGTGTGTGGGTGGCTGGGAGGTGTATAACTCTGTGCATAGATGTGTGAGATTATAACTCTGTGCATAGATGTGTGAGCAGTTGATTCCCTAGGTGTATGGGTTCAAAAGTGCATGTAGAAACAGCTGTATGGACAGTTGACTGTGTGCATGAGTATATTGGTGAGTGAATGGATATCTCAGTTCTACATGTCAAAGTAAGTACATATGTAAAACACACTCCATGTGAGAGTTGACATATATAAATAACTGAACATAAGAGCCAGTGAATGTGAGAGTGGCTGTATGAATCATTGTGAACTTGTATCAAGGATTGTATAAGAGAGTAAATATGTGTTAGTATATGTTTGAATAAGTAAGGTGTGTATAACTGTATAGTTGAGGAAATGGAGGTGTGATTGATTCTTTGCATGACTGACTAGGTGTGTGGGTAACTCCATGGATGTGTGACAGTCTGTGAGTGCCTGTACAGTAGACAGGAATTAATTATCTTTTGTCATTGGGAATCCAATCTTGACCTTAGTCTCTTACATCTTACAGATGCAGCCAGGAAACTAGCAGTACAATACATAATTACAGGAGAATCCATCATCTGTAAATATAACAGTGCAGGCTTGTACTGCGCAAAACCCATCTCCTTCAAAATTGGTTTTAGGTATCGAATCCGAGGTTCACAATAAAAAGAGCAAAAAAACAAGAAGTGCGCATTATCCTGGGAGGAGAAACCATCACATTTACATGGGGACGACTCCTCAAGCTTACACCAGTCTTTCTCGTCCCACAGGACCATATAAATTTGATTGAAGCGGAACTTGGTCAATAGCCACCTATGAAAAAAATTTGTGACCACTGCCAAGTAAGGAGCCAACTCAAGAGATGTAGTTATCAGTACATGAGCCCTCACAGAGGGTTTGCAAAGCTCAACCGCTTCACGCTCGGCAACACATAGCCTAATAAAGTTAGTCTTAACCCACGTTAGATCTGCTTTACACAGGGATTCTGGGCTGTCAAAGATCTCAGGGCGTCCCAGCTTCGCAGCCAAGGACTCAACATAGGACAGCCACTGAATATCCCTCCTGTGGTCTAGATTAAGACAGTCTTTAATAATCCTATGGTTAAGGCTAAGGTTCGGATTTAGCCAGAGCTTGATCCACATCAGGAGCGGAGCCAGATTTATTGTGTCTAAAATGTAGCCCAGGCCTAGCTCAAGGTGTAGGGGATAGGTAGCAGTTGACTGAGGTAGGCCCAGCAGAGATCGAAGGAATTTATTTTCCTCTGTTTGGATACGGTCAGATTTTGCATACCCCCAGATTGCAGCCCCGTATCTAGCAATAGCGGCAGTCTTGGCTTTATAAATAGCCAAGATTGCCTCAGTAGGTTTTCCCCCTAATCTCTTTGCGAACCCCAGGATTGCAGAGGATGAGCTTCTCACCGCGTTTGCTTTAGATGTTAACTGCGGTGACCAAGTACCCCTTCGATCAAAAATAACCCCCAAGTAGGTAAAAACTTTGACACTTTTGATAACCTCACCGTCACAGAAGAAGGTTTTTTCTTTAATTTTACTACGACCTGCTGACATAGTGTGGGATTTACTCTTGTTAACCACCAAGTCGAGACTAGACATGAAATTTCCAAATGAATCAAGTAGCTTTTGTAGGGCAATTGGGGTCCTGGCTATTAGCACCGCATCATCGGCGTAGAGGAGCACCGGAATTGGTGCACCCCCCATGCTCGGGATATCCTGCGTGACTGCCGTTAGGTCGTCCTCCAATGAATTCACATATAACGTGAATAACATTGGGGCCAGTATACAGCCTTGACGGACCCCTCTGGTTGATCTGAAGCTTGCCGTACATTTCCCATCTGTTGTCATTCTGATGCAGGCTCTCAGATCTTTGTGGAGCTCCGCCAGAAAATGTACCAAGGAGCTATCAAGGCCCAACTTCAGGAGCATTTCCCACAGCCTAGATCTATTGACAAGATCAAAGGCTGTGGACAAGTCCATGAAGCCTAGGAATATCATTCCCTTTTTTGCCCTTGTATATTTGGAGATTATAAGGTGGAGGTTGAGGCATTGATCCTCTGTACTCCTCCCTGACCTGAATCCATATTGTGCCTCGGACAGAATATTATTCCCTTTGGCCCAAGATGCTATTCTCGCCAGGACAACCTTCCCTAAAATTTTGACCGAGGAGTCCAGCAAAGATATTGGTCTGTAGCATCTAGGGTCTCCTCTCTGCCCTTTTTTGAATATTGGTATTATCGTGGCTAAGGACCAGGTGTAGGGGAATCCAACTACTGCAGAAGCATTAAAAACTTTGGTCAAGATATTAGCCCAAAACAGCGGATTTGCCTTAAACATATCCGCTGGTACACCATCGGGACCCGGGGCCTTTCGTCCCGCAGTGACCTCTATTGCTCTGAGCACCTCGGTTATGTCAAAACTCACAGGCTCCGGGGGAATATCAGAAGTAGGGACTACAAAGGGTTCCAGCACCATGTTGCTACCATAAATTATTTCAAAGTGACTAAGCCAATCTGCCTCGGATATATTAAGTTCCAGCACAGAATTTTGGTCACCTGAAAACAGAGGAGTATTAATAATTGACCAAAACTTTGCGCTGTTTTTTAAGGTGGCTTTGTCCATAAGTTCTGCCCAGGCATCGGTCTTTAATTTATTTTTACGCGTTTTAATTGCCATAGAATAATCCTTTCTTAGTTGCGCAACTAGAGCTTTGTCCCTTGGGCGTGAATTGAGTGCTTTCTTAAGGCGGTTATGGGCTTTACTGCAGTTGTTATCAAACCAGCCCTTCACCGATTTCTGTTTACCCCCCTGACATTTAGCTGTTAAGCTTATAGCCGCTGACCGACAAATACCTTCAAAAGAGGATATAACCTCCTCGCTCCTAGCGAGGGGGTTTACACAAACATTCAAATCTTCAGCAGCCAAAGAGGTTAGGTTTAAGAAAAAGTCATCAGGAACTTTATGTTCTATGTTCATTTTATACATTAAAAAAAAGTTTTTATTATTTGTAATTGCAGCAAGATTTTCTATTAACATATATAGGAACGTTCAGGGTCTGCAATTGCCCGGTGGTTAAGGTCCTCTCTGAGTATATGTTGGTGGTTTTTTGTTCTTTTCTAAGCATGCAGTTTTTTCTGCTACATTTTCTCTGTCATGTGATCTTCTACAACAATTTTAGCCTGATCAGAGTCGTTTGGTTTGCATGTGTGGAGCACAGACTGATGATTGGTATCTTTCCTCTGAGCAGGTTGTAAAAATCAGTTTTTATTGAATATGCGTTTTATTTGTATTTACATCTGTCTTTAGCAGGACAAAGTATCGGTAACTAATGCTCCTGCTACTGAACAGGCGCCCCCCCCCCCGTACCTAGGGGAGCAGCGCCCTTAGTTGTGCCACGGGGCTGAGCCTCCTCCGGTGCCCCTGGACAAGGAAGGGGGTTGGCTGGCTGTAGTGATGTCATCGTGAGGGATGGTCAAAACGAAACCTAGAAGAAACAAAACCTAGCAGGTTATTTAAGACTGTTCTCTTTGTCTCCTCGGACCACAGCCTGGGTTACAGGAATGTTGTTGACGCAGAGAAAGGTGTCCTGTTGGCGGCGAGCAGAGATGGCAGGCTGAGTTGGAGGGGGCCATGGCGTGGTGTACTTACTATTAAGTTTATTTGTTATATAGGTATAGATTGGTTTTTTTGTATGAATCGTATTTTTTTTTAATAACTAATAGAGGGGGCGCGGTGGAATATTGGTGTTCTGTTCATGATTGAATCAGCCGTTTAGTGGGGGATGTCTTCTTATCGCATGATCCATGTTAATTGTGTTCCGTTTATGGACTCTGTCTTGGTTGGGGATGATGGGTGTCAGAGATGCTCATTGTCGCGGTGGTTCATTCATTTATGCATGCTTACTGGCTTGCTTGGTTTTATGTGGAGGTCGAGCCCCTGCGGCTAGAGAAATGCACCAATGAGGTCGTCGTGTCACGCATAGTGAGCTTGAATAATAGTGGCTCTCATTGCAAGTTCAGAGTTGGGTTCGGGTTACTATACGGATATGTGTTAACGCGGGAGAGCTCCGGTGGCGCAATCGGTTAAAGTGCGGTACTTATACAGGAGTACAAAGCAATGCCGAGATTGTGAGTTCGCGCTTCACCTGGAGCATATGCCCTTAGAAAGTAGGGCAATGTGAGGAGCATCCGTTGTTGCACATCACGGTTTTGAATGCTCATTCTTCTGGGCGAGGCTGGATTGCTGCATCTCTGGGTCGGAGCCCCATGAAAAGTGTTGAAGAGTTTGGAGGGCTGAAGTGATCCATATGGACATACTGTGTTGGAGAGGTGCGGTGAAGGGCAGACACATGATTAGTGGTCTGATCTGGGAAGGAATATCGTATGTGGTCGTCATATGTGTGTTTTTGCATGACTGTGGACACTTTGAAGCTTCTAGTTCGCTTTTTCTGTATTCTTCTCACTTCGTTTTCTCAATTTTTACGTCTGGGCACCGGTTGTTTGTATTGGGGAATTCCTGTTTTTTTGGCATTATGGCGATTTCAGGAAATTAACTGTGGTGTCCTCAGACTTGCAGGAAGGGATGGAAGCGGAGTGACAAGGTGCAGTGAAGGATTTGCGTGTTAGAAAAGAAATGCATTTTCCAAATACAGAGCAGATATGCTTGCAACATCCTCTCTATTGGATCACACTCAATCATAATATACACATTCATGTACGGAAGATAAAGCAAACCCTTACAAACATTCTGTTAGCCAGTTTATGCAATTTTCATCAGAGCGTGGCAGAGACCAATTATTGGATTGTTTCTTTTCCACATTAAGGCCACAAAAGGATTAAGACTTAACAAAAGGTCGACTAAACTTAAATGCATGGATGAGTATGAACTGGGCCAGAAATGGAGTATTCAACTATTCAGGGCTAAAAGGATGTGGTAATTTCTCTATGTAAGAAATGGTATTTACTTTGCAAAATTGAATATTGTAAGTATATAACTGGAACAAATAATAGGCCTAGGCGAAACATAAAACAGGCCTGTCACTATCTTTGGTGCTGGCCGGGCAAAGTGAGCGCTGTGGTGAATTTTGCGATTATGTCACTGAGTGTATTTCGTACTGGGGAGGGAGGTGAGTGTGCCGGGGAGATGGGGAGTGGCCTGAGCAGTGTCTCTGGGACCTCCATTAAGCAGACCCCCCCTAGGTATTGTGGCACAGATTGACAAATTTGGCTGCACTAAAAATGGAAATTTAGTAGCCTTAAATCAATGGAACCTGTTTAGGATGTATTCCACTCTTAAATAGGCATGTTTTACAGTTTCTGAAGCTCTACGGAAGCACCTGCTTCAATTGTAATGAGGCCTGACACTTCTTCCTCAGGCATCCTAGGGTACAGGATCGTAGTGGGTGGAGAAATTAATGGCAGATTTGTAGGTGATTTCCCCTGTGCTTAAAATGTTGTGTACGTGATATAGTGTTTATTATAATAGTGACTGGTCTGGAAAAATATGGCAGACACCTTGGGTAAATGTTAAAAGTAGACACAATACTGCGTTGTGTCAAAGAGAGAGAACAGAGCAGTGCCATGAGGAAGAGCAGTCTAGGGGAATGGGGAAATATGACTGCACAGACGCACAGTAGGGGAAGGGTGCGCAGGTAAAATAATAATTGGAGTATGAGACTAGTGGCACGGAATGTGCAAGGGGCTCTTGTGTTTATCATTGTGCAGGAATGTTTGCGTGTTCCCCACTTGACAGTACTGTTCCAATTTTCTCTTGCCGGTATGTTGTCCTCGCTGAGATGGCGGCAGCAGGGTCTCGAGAAAGTGACCAACATTTTTGAAGTGGGCGTGGCTAGCCGGAGGAGGCAAACACACAATGTTCCTGAAGTCCATCAAAAGCAGCACACCTGGTATCAGGTGCACCTCGGGTATCGGTTGGTATCAAGCCGGCATGTTGCGCTGTTTCTCCATAATGCGCTATACCACCCTTGGGCGGTGGTAGGTACTCTCTAAGTAGGGCCAGGGTGCTATGTTTTAAAAAGGTGACTCATAATCATATGGTCCAATTTTTATGGTCATGCTGCCAGGCTGGTCTGCAGCTAGCAGCGCATGCGCCCAGATTTCACAGGTATTAGGTGCACCAGTGCAGTGCCAGTGGGCACCACTGTAAACTTAGCATTTGGGATCTGTAGGCCTAAGGATATATGTCCTCCTTTTTCTTGTAGTTTGTCCAGCCTGCTTGTGTTTAACTTTTTGTACCCGGGTCTTCTGTAGACCATTGATGTTCTTTTTGAATGGATATTTTACATATTACTGCATATATATTTTATGGTCAATCGATATCTTTGAATTCATTCCAAATGTAGGTTGTTTTTTGCCCACAAATGTCAGTTGGTGGTTGGATGGGGTGGCCTCAGCTGTGTAAGCTCAGGTAGACAAACATCTTCCTATGTCTTGAGCCACCTTCAGAGTGTTTGAAAGTGGTGTTTCTTTAGGACAAATCAAGCCCAAAGGCAATGGAGTATTGGACAGTGTCAAAGAAAACAATACGGTCAATGATGGTAAGGAGAGATAATCTGGTTTGATCCTTGATGCATCAGTGGGCACTGCTGTAAACTTAGCATGGGCAGCACAGGGTATGGCGTTAAATTGTTCGGACAGCAATTTTAAGGATGCTTGGCCGTTTCAATGTATAAATTAGTTACTTATCCACGGGAGTGGATGTGGCACGACGGCCTGGGCAGTTGACTTCAAAGCCGGTTGGAACCAGGTGCTAGTCTTGGGGCATCAACATTCTGTGATTCTGGGGAAAAACACCAGGGGAGCGTCACAGGTACAGTGCAAATGTGTTATCAACTGTCTACATTTGGTGGGGACAGCATTCATGTTGGTTGCTCATTGTATATTACAAGGAGACGACTCACAGCCACATGCAGGATGCAGCAGGGTCCTACAGGATCCCGGATGGCAGCCTAGAGAGTCTGGTCTAGGAACACTCAGCCTTGCATCCTGAGAAGGTCAATTTAATGCCTACGACCGGGGGTAATTAGCACCAGGAATTGCGGGGTGGTTGAAAGCCCCATAACTTAGGTATATATACGCTACTTCCATTGGAAGAAATATGGCTGTTGCAACTCAGTGTTAAATATTGCGTCAAGGGTTACACAAGTGCTAACGAGAGGAACGCTATAGGGGTACATGATGGCAAGGTGGTAGTCCAGCCCTAGACGCAATCTCTGAGCGTGAAGTGATCTGTCAAGATACCATATAAAAGTACAGTACGTTGGTTATGCCTCAACGATTCATGCCTTATACAGGAGGGTACGCATATCTTTCAGTTCCGGGGCACAAGATGCTTGCCTGCAGAAAACATAATACCTTTGTGTGGGCTTATTATCTTGGAGATTAAGCAAGCTTTTGCAGCCTCTCCTCGACCAGGGGAATACCCCGATACATAAGAAACCTTGCCACTTATGTGAAGGGGTCACTGTAGGAAGCAGGGGTAAGGGCCCAGAAGTCTTTTGGGATAATTACCAGGCAGGAGCCTCCACATGGAACTGGAGAGTAGGGGCCCAGAAGTCTTTTGGGATAATTAACAGGGAGCCATCGAGTATATTGTAGTGTCTGGTACCAGGGGCCTGGCACATGGGTAATCTGTCTGGTTGGCAGTGCTTATCTGAGTTGTAGTGGTGGTTTAGCTTCTTCCCTGAAATGTTGCTCATCAATCAAACAAACCTTGTCTGCTCCTCCTTAAGTGTGTGAAGCAGTACAGGTTCCAGATGTGAGGTTAAGAAGGTGGCTATAAGTGAACAGCGGCCTTTAACAAGGAATTAAAGAGCAAACAGTTCTTCTCCATGTCACAACCCTTCTCAATGTCTTGCGCCATGTGCTGGTTAAAAACACAAGTTTTAATAAGGGCTACAACAACTTTATCCAGGCAAGCGGTGCATATTATCTTGTTTAGCTGCTTGTGGACATTTAGGACTGATGGCTCATGTTTTGGTTAAACATGCCAGTTCCAGTGATAGTCCGTAGCATGACTTGGTGCTTCAATTTTAATGGCATTAGGGTTGCAACGTCCCTTTTATCCAGGCAAGCAGGGCATATTATTTTGTGTAGCTGCTGCAGGTGAATACTTTGTTTGCTATCAATGCAACCCTAAAAGGGCTTCTTTACCATTTTTACCTTTTCTCCTCAATTTCCTTACTTGCTGGATTTGTCTCGGAGCGATTTGCTGGGCTCACAGGCAGGTGGGGTTAATAAAACATCCACTACCGTTTTTACTGTTATATCGAATGTATTATGGAACACCGCATATATTTGTAGCGCTCGATTCACTCAGCAGCCCTCAGCGCTGGGGCCATTGAAGGTTTGTCTAACAGCTAAGAATACAAGCTGAATACACCCCCAGGAGCGCTGCACAGGGCTTCTACTATGGCTAATAGTACCTGCATATATTCCATATGCTAAGCGCCAGAAATATGGTGGAGGGGTTTCTTATATGGTGTCACCCTTCAACCTTTACAGGAAAACATAGCAGCCCTCATCAGCCGGGAGATTGTGAGGCTTGCGGCCAAGATACGATTTAGCTTTCTCTATAAGAATGGGTACTAGCTTCTAATATGCGGCCCAAAAAACACAAAATGAAGCCATAATAAAACCTAAATCTGTTTGCAGCCACACATACCCCAGTCACAATTTACTGGGTGAAGGGATCAAGGCACAGTCGCCACAGGGCGGTGACGTAGCAATAGTCCTTTGCAGACACTGGGCTAACATTTACTTAGCATGCATTGGTATCAAAGTACATCACTTTGTAGCGAGTTAGGACTCTTCATGAGGTGTCCAACAATAACAGTATGGGGAGGGAATCCTCATAGTTTTTAACTACAAGACCTGTGATCAGGTATCCCATTTGTAGGGCTTCGTTTGTGAAACAGTAAGGGCAAGTGCCCAAGGTTCTTCAGCTTCAATGCCTACTATTCAAGCATATGTGCTGGTCCATGCAAATAACTTAGTGCACAGTACGGGTTTTCTCTGACACCAAATAAGAACTGCCCAGTGGGCCAATATGGTATGCAGTACCTGTAGTTGGTGCAGTGGTCAGAATCATTTTTAGCAAACTCCCTGCAGGATCAGACAGGTATGCCTCTGGTGGAACCTGTGGAAAGGTTGCGGCAAGGTGGGGCATGCTGGCATGCTGTGCACAGTGGACGTTTCAAGAAGTATGTTCTCCACTGTTGGTGGACAAGATGGGCATGTGGTGAAGGTATCCCGCATATTTACCAGTGTATGCTTTTCATAAATGGGTATGTTCTCCACTGATGGTGAAAGAAATGGGCAAGTGGTGAAGTTATCCCGCATATTGCTGGCACGCTGCACAAAGCAGAAGTCTCAAGAAGTAGGTTCTCCGCTGATGGTGGACGAGATGGGAATGTGGCGAAGTTATCCCGCATATTTACTAGTGTATGCCATTTATAAACGGGTATGTTCTCCACTGATGGTGGACGAAATGGGCATGTGGTGAAGTTATCCTGCATATTTTCCAGAGTATGCCACATATAAATGGGCAGGTTTTCAGGTGTTTTGGAGCACGGTCAGCGTCTGGGGGGGAGGGCGAGTGCGCCGGGGAGTTTCTCACCCTGTGGCGGAGCGCTGACAGTTAACAACAAAGAGGGATGCACAACAATGGAGTAAGCATGAGCGAATTTTGCGGATCTCGCGTTCGCGAATTTTGCGGATTTGCGGATTCGCAATCCGCATAATCCGCGAATTCCCGCGAATTTGCGGATTTTTTTTTTTGTGTTCGCCCGTGTTTCTGCCAGTTCGCGAGGGTTTTGTACACTTTCGCAAATTGCGAACTTACCTGTCGGGTCGCAAGTTTCGCGAACTTGTTGTTTCTACGTGTCCAGCCTGTTTGGGACACTCTTCTTCATCACTGCCACTCTCTGTCACCACTGCCACTCTCTGACTACTCATGCCACCCTCTGGCCCACCCATGCCACCCTCTGTTTCATCACCACACCCTCTGGTTGTCCAGTGTACATTATTTTCGGCAAAGCAAAGCACACCTTCCCTGCCTCAAGTGACCTGAATTAATTTGGGGCTGATTAATGTGTCACAGAATATTTTTTTAGCTGGCACCTGCTTCCTTAGTGCGCCCTGATTAGTGATCTTTTGCACTTGCTAAGTGCTTTCATTGTTGCAAAATTAGTTACAACACCTGCCCTGCCCCAACTGACAATAATGAATTAGGGGCTGATTAATGGATTTTAACTTCCAGCCTGGCTCCTGCTTGTCTCCCTTAGCTGTAATTCAGGACCTTTGTGGCATATGTGTAACTATTCTGAGGTTCAGAGCAGGGTCACATAATAGTTTCAACTGGCAACTGAACTCTGGAGGGGCCCCTCAGGAAGCACTACAGGAAATGGCTACTAATGATGAGCCTGAACTTTTGAACCTGGTAAGTAGTTACTTTCAGTTTTGCTAAAATCGTATTTCTGCAATTTTGCACTTATTCGCGGGGCGCGAACTCACGCGAACTCACGCGAACAGTGCGAGCAAAGTCCGCTGCTCGCGGATTTGCGGATTTTGCGGGAGATTCGCAAATCTCGCGGATTGCGGATTTCCCGAAAATCCGCAAAATCCGCGAGCGGAACGGATTTTCCGCCCATGCCTACAATGGAGGTGCAGCCATTCGATGGACACCAGGAGGGGGTAGATTCCACGTGTGCAGTGGGTCGGCAGGGAGGAGGGACTGACCTGCGGGTAGTCCTGGACTTTACTGCCCTAACCCACAACTTATGGACTGAGTAAAATCTTGGGGAGGCTGCCTGTGTTCAGGTACCACGGTGGGCCGGTGCGGTATGCAGTGCCCTGGATGTCAAGTAGTGCAACTGTTGGCTGTAGCGCGTTGGGGCCTGCCGGCACAATGTGCGCAGCAGAGTGGGACATTGGTGGCCGAGACGGCCAAGTTCAAATATACAACCAAGTTCCAGTGTACGGCCAAGTTAAAAAAGTGAAAGTGTAATGTTGAAATGTACGGCTAAGTTGCTCTAGTGTAAGCCTGAGTTAAAGTGTAATGTCGTACCTAATTTCCTTACTGCTGTTGACATTTTGATGCAGCTAAAGTGTGATGCTGTGAATAATTCCTATTTATCCTAGAAGGATACTTTTCTTGAGTAATAGTCAGTGGTAAATTACTTGGATTGTTGTGAATAAAAAGCTACACCGTGGGCAACATACCCTGATTCTGAGAGTTTTTGGGCGTAGTGGGTGGTAAGGTGACTGAATTTTGGGAGGAGGGAATGTCACGTAGTGCACATACTATGAACAGGCTCCCCCGTGCCTAGGGGAGGGGCACCCTTAGTTTTGCCACGGGGCTGAGCCTCCTCCGGTGCCCCTGGACAAGGAAGGGGGTTGGCTAGCTGTGGTAATGTCATCGTGAGGCATGGACAAAACGAAACCTAGAAGAAACAAAACCTAGCAGGTTATTTAAGACTGTGTACCGAGGGATTTGGTTCTCTTTGTCCCCTCGGACCAGAGCTTGGGTTACAGGAACGCCGTTGACCACCCACTCACCCGATAGAAGAGCAAAGCTTCATGGAGGCGGAGCGCTGACAGTTAACAACAAAGAGGGATGCACAACAATGGAGGTGCAGCCATATGATGGACCCCAGGAGGGGGTATATTCCACTTGTGCAGTGGGTCGGCGGGGAGTAGGGACTGACCTGCAAGTAGTCCTTGACTCTACTGCCCTAACCCACAACTTATGGACTGAGTAAACTCTTGGGGAGGCTGCCTGTGTGCAGATACCCCGGTGGGCCGGTGCGGTATGCGGTGCCCTGGATGTCAAGTAGTGCAACTGTTGGCTGTAGAGCGTTGGGGCCTGCCGGCACAATGTGCGCAGCAGAGTGGGACATTGGTGGCCGAAACGGCCAAGTTCAAATGTACAACCAAGTTCCAGTGTACGGCCGAGTTAAAAAAGGGAAAGTGTAATGTTCAAATGTACAGCCAAGTTGCTCTAGTGTACGACAGAATTAAAGTGTAATGTCGTACCTAATTTCCTTACTGCTGTTGACATGTTGATGCAGCTAAAGGGTGATGCTGTGAATAATTCCTATATATCCAAGAAGGATACTTTTCTTGAGTAATAGTCAGTGGTAAATTACTTGGATTGTTGCGAATAAAAAGCTACGCCATGGACAACATACCCTGAATCTGAAAGTTTTTGGGCGTAGTGGGGGGTAAGGTGACTGAATTTTGGGAGGAGGGAATGTCACGTAGTGCACATACTAAAAAGCTGCACCAGGAATCATGCCAATATGTGTGATGCCTGTGATATGCATCTGCCCACGGAGTGATGCTATTGCCACTGCTTCCTGCTAAAAGTAAATGTGCATGAAAATTACAACAACACTCACTGCTTAACTTGTGAAAGAAGAGTGTTGGTGTCCGAAGCTCTGGCCCAGTCCAACTAAATATAGGCATGCAGAGTACCAAGGCAGGTAGTTTTTAATCCACTACCAGACACACACTGCCCCTTTATTCACTCTAGGTTCCTGGTTCTAACTTTGTGACAGTTTTACCGTCTTTCTCTTCCTTCGACTTTGAGATCTGTACTCTTGAACTTGGTAAATATCTGATGATTCAAAATAAGTGTTGGTCCCCAATTTTAAGTGCCGGTGCCCTCCACCAGCAATCTCTGGCTCAAATTAAGCATTGAAAACACTGGTCACAAAAGGATGCCTCAAGATTCAACATGACTACATAACAGACTGAAATTACCACCACATTTGCAGAAAATGCTCATGTCCAATGCTTAAGATCTTTGAGCATGCCCTCATAATTAGTGTTTCTCCCCTGGGCATACAGTTAAATGTTTCTCCTTGACCTCCCTGCTCCGCAACTCTACCCCTACTCTTGCTGGTTTACCATCTGCCTCTCAAGCCAACGCCATCAACACCTGGCTGGCTGAAGGCTGCGACTCAGTGGCGCCCCTACGCCGCATTTCCATCCGCCGACCAAAGGACTCCAATAGATGGTTCAATGACCACCTAAAAGATCTCAAACTGAGCGCCCGACGGGCAGAGAGGCAATGGAGGAAAAATTACAGTCCCTTATCAAACCCACTTTTTATCAGCACTGGCCGAATACAAAACAGCAATCCTGGCTGCTAAGACCACCTACTTCTCCTTAAAAATTACTTCTGCAGAAAACAAACCCAGGGAAATCTTCGGCATAGTGAATGACCTGGCATTCTCAGACCGAACCTCGCCCCATATCCCTCCCTCCCAGCCTCTCTGCGACCAGCTTAACACCTACTTCTTAGACAAAATAGCAACCATCAAGATCAATATCCCACCACCCTCATCTGCCTTCGTCGATCCCTCCCCCCTCCCCTTCTATACCCTCTTACCTCCACCCCCCCCCTCACTCAGGACTCTTTTCTGGAGATACTCCCTAAAGTGAAGTCGGGGTCTCCCGCGGATGTCTGCCCGGCACGAGTCCTGCAGCAAATTTACTCCAGCTGCCCTGACCCCCCCATTGTCTTCCTCAACAGCTCCCTGGCACAGGGCGTAGTGCCCTCTGCGCTCAAGGCAGCTACCATAGTGCCCATCCTGAAAAAACCTGGCGCTGACCCTTCCATCTCGGCCAACTACCGCCCCATCTCCCTGCTACCCTTTCTGGGCAAGGTGATGGAACGCCACGTCACCGCGGCGCTTAGCGCCCATGTTGAGGCAAATGGGGGACTGGCATCCCGCCAAGCCGGGTTCCGTCCCAGGCATTCGACCGAATCAGTCGTGGTCTCAGACAAACTCAGAAAGGGCATGGACGAAAACAAACACCAGGCACTGGTCCTCCTTGATCTCTCCGCCGCCTTTGACACGGTGGACCACACCATCTTACTTACCCGTGTCAAGGCAGCCGGCATCCGGGGATCAGCTTTGATCTGGCTCTCCTCCTTTCTGAGGGACCGCACTCAGGCGGTCCGGCTAGGCGACTTCACGGCCACTCCTCTCCCTGTCACCTGCGGTGTTCCCCAGGGATCCTCTCTCTCCCCCTTACTTTTCAATCTTTATATCTTTCCTCTCATCTTTGCACTCCAGCAGCTGGAGGTCACCGTCTATAATTACGCGGATGACCTCCAGCTCATCTTTGATCTGTCCCCTTCTCTCTCGGTCTCTAACTTCCAGTCAACTATGACATTCATCAGGGACTGGATGAACCACAACCACCTTAAGCTGAACCCGGATAAAACCGAGCTGGTTCTCACTGGTGGTTCGTCCAGTCCCTGGAACTCTCTCTTCTGGCCCCCCTCTCTTGGTTCCGCACCGACCCCCTCCACCACGGTCAAAACACTCGTTGTCAAAATAAACAACCAGCTCACCCTCCATTCACAAATTAGTTCCGTGGTATCCTTCTGCTTCCTCACTCTCCGCACTATCCGCACTGTCTCCCGCTTCTTTTCCCCCCAGGCACTTAAGATCATCATGGCGGCACTAGTGATATCGAGACTGGACTACGCAAACGCTCTCTACCATGGCATCCCCGCGTACAGTTTGCGTAGACTCCAGACTATCCAGAACCAGGCAGCCCGGCTGGTGTACGGCCTCCCTCGTTATCACCATTCCACCCCTCTTCTCAGGGAGCTTCATTGGCTCCCTATAAAGGAACGTGCCCTCTTCAAGATTGGCTGCATGGTCTTCCAGGCCCGCCTGGGCACTGCCCCCACTTTCATCTCTTCATTAATCAAGCCTTATGTACCTGCAAGAGAACTTCGGTCTTCCTCCAAGTCCCTCCTCCAGATCCCTCGCTTCACTCGCAAAAAGTGGGGCGGGGCCAATTTCTCCACCCTGGCTCCAACTTTCTGGAATTCACTTCCTGATCACCTCCGCTCTGCCACTCAGTATCTCCCCTTTCGCAGAGATCTGAAAACGTTCCTCTTCAGCCAGGCCTTCCCCACTTAAACTCCCTCAATATCCCCTTTATCTTTTTCTGGTCTTTCCCCCTCAGTTGCTGATCCCCCTAGCGCCAAGAAACCGCAAGGTGTACGCTGCGCTCTAGAAATATTTTAAATTAGAAATTAGAATACATGCTCTGACTGTGAGGTCTGTTGCTATTCTGAGCTGGGAAGAGTTGCACATTTTGAGCACTGAGTTATGTGCAGTGTCTCTCCTCTGAACGTGTGAGAATGAGCTCTTTCTACTGAATATGCTCTACCAATCTATTTATTTTGTCTTTTTCAGGACACTGTAAATGGTCATGCAATAATAGGTTGTTGTTTTCTGTGCAAGCTCTGATTCTGAGGGCATCTGCTGTTCTGAGCTAGGAAAGTTGCATGGGTTCAATATAGTGAGCTCTGACATATGTTTAGCTTCTTTCCTCTGAACATGTTATAATGAGCATGAACAGAAGGCAGACACTTATCACAAAAGTATGCTTTATGAAAGAGCGTGCCCAAAAGGAACATTACATTTATCTGCAAAAAATCTAGGACTGCTCTTGTCCAGTGCCCAAAGTTTCCTAAGAGCACGTGCATGCATGTTTGTTTGTTTCTCCTCTGCTCATGTAGTATCAAGTTTGTTCTGCTATACATTCTTTTAATGTGAGGTCCGGTATTATGTTGGCCTGCTCATAGTTCCTTGCCTTACATATTTCCAGCGAAGGCTAATGATTAACATTTCTCCTCTGAGTATATGGTAATTGGTAATGAGTCAACTCATTGTGCTAAAAAGACGTGTTTGCACAATCCTGAGAGGCAACATGATGTAGTGGTTTTTTAGGTGCAATACATCTGGGGCCAGATGTAGGTAAATCCCATTTACCGATTTTGAAATACCGAATTTTACCGATTCGGTATTTCAAAATCGGTAAATAGGATGTAGGTACCAACATCTGGATTGTTTACCGATACCTTGAAAATCAGTATTTACCGATTCGGTAAATACAGAATCAGTATTTGCTATTGAATCCTATGGGCCTTGAAGCCTTTAGGATTCAATTCAAATACCGATTCGGTATTTACCGAATCAGTAAATACCGAATTTGTCAAGGGTGCAGGGGGTGTCACTTTGACACCCTCTAGCACCCCCAAAACGGGCATGTGTGCAATGTGGCACACAGACATGCCCTCAGGGCACATCTGTCTGTCACATGGCACATGTGTACATGCACAGATGTGCATGTACACAGGAATCGGTATTTTACCATGGATTTGTATTCCATGGTAAAATACCGATTCTGAAAGCCATGTGCCAATGGAAAATTGACTACCCACATTGCATTTTCATGTAATTTTACCGAATCGGTAAATATTACCGAATCGGTAAATATTACCGATTCGGTAATATTAACGATTCGGTAAAATTACCGAATATGTGCCCCTACATCTCCATAGCCCTTTACCGATCGGAAACGGCCGAAAATCGGTATTTTCGGCCGATTCCGATTGGTAAAGGGCTACCTACATCTGGCCCTTAATGTTTACAATTAAACAGGCATGGTTTTAGTAGAATCTGGAGCAAGAGCTAGGTAATTTTATGAAGAGCAGAAAAATGTATCTAGTAGTTACTAAGCCACCATTTGTGAAAATGATAAAACACAGGAATTTTGCATATTTTTAAACGTGTAAATATGAACATCAAAGACAAGTAAAATGGATTTTTGTACTTCTCAAAATGTTGATTCATCTTTGCCTTCTAGCCTGTAAATAAATGAAATGTATTTATTTGGGAGATTTATATAGCGTGAATATCACATGAAAGTATCAGAGTGCTTTACAATATGCAACATTTTCCTCTAATATTGGTGGATTACATTGTCTGAGAGATTACTTGCCATGTTATGGGAGAGGTACTAGTAAGTGGCAGTTGAATAGACTGACAGTATATATGAGGCCAGGTAGTGTTGCACGGCAGGGTGGGGGCTTGACCAGTTTGTTTGTAAGGGTGCTTGTCAGTTGGATTATCTGTTGAGTTGTATCCAGTTATATTGGAGTTTGTGTATGAATCCAGTGGAGGAGCCATTTCACATTTGAACCTAGGTGTCATTTGAGCAGTAGAGCTCTGACATTTCTCTTTCTTTTTGTAAAACCTTTATTTGTATTCAAGGAAAGGGAACAAAGGAATATAAAGAAAGCGACAGTTTCGCACAACTTCCCACACAGGGGGCAATCCGGGAGGCATAAATCAGGGCATCATAGGCAATAGCTCAAAATCCTTTCAGTTCGTTGAAGCACTTCAAAAAAAAGCAAAAGTATCATAGCATTACTTAAAATAAATCACAGGGCATCAGACAGAGCGGGGAGGAGCGCTCAGATTGGTAAAATGGTTGCCGTAATGTCATCATCTGATGCGTTAAGCCTGTGTCTGCCTCAGCCGTCAGAGAGAGCGTCGTCAAGGTACAAGGAACAAGAAAAAAAGGGAGAGAAAAATAAAAGAGGAAAAAAAGGAATTCCCTCTCCCCCCCTCCCCCCTCCCCCCCGGTGGTGGTGACATTATACACACTAGCAATCATTCCGAGTATAGCAATCAGACTTGGAACAGATGAAGGGATCGAAACGTGGCAGGACAAACTGCGGATGGTAGACCCTTGGAGAGGAAGCGCACCAAGGGACCCCAGTGAAACATGAAATTCTTGAAGCGACCTAGGAAAATGTCCGCCATCCGTTCCATGCTTAGCAGCTTCCACAACCTCGCATGCCACAGGGAAATTGCCGGGGCCTTCAGCGTCTTCCAGGCCGCTGCCAAAGTGAGTTTTGCGGCCCCCAGGCACAACCACAGTATCTGTTTGTCTGCACGGGTTTGGTGTTCGAACTCCGGGTCTCGAAGACCCAGTAATACATGAGCCATGGAGCCATCAAAAGGGTATCCTAGTATCTCTCGGATATGGGATAAAATCTCTTTCCAGTATGGGCGGATGATCGGACAGTCCCACCAAATGTGGCGGAAATCACCAAGCAAGCCACAGCCTCTCCAGCATCTGTCAGAGGAGGTCGGGAAGATGCAATGTATCTTGGTGGGGTATAAATACCAATCCATGAGAGTCTTAAGGTGGGCCTCTCTGAGTTCCACCGAGTGGTTATGCATGGCGATGTCCCGCCACCAGCGCGACCACTCCCCATCTGAGATGTCTCGTCCAAGGAGGTCCTCCCAAGTACCCATGTACCGGGGCCATGGTGAAACTGCGGAGGTAAGTAAGAGGCCATAGAGGAAGGAGATGACACCTTTCATAGAGGAGGTTCACAACAGAAAAGCCTCAAAGATGGAGGACGATCGAGTGGCCCCTCCGTGGACTGCCGAGTATGTGGCCCAAGAAAGTAGCTGAATATGGCGGAAGCGCTGGGTTTCCGGCACCCCAAAGTCCCTCATACAGTTGTCAAAGGTAAGTGGGGCATGGCCATGGAACAAGTGAGTGAGAGCGCGGCATCCCCCCTCTCTCCAAACATCGAAGGGCCTCTCCTGAAGAGCCGACGGAAAGGCCGGGTTAAAGTGTAGTGGTGTGGAGGGGGAAGGGAACGTAGTCCAGCGATCATCCCCAGTCACCGTGTCCCAGACCTTAAGAGTAGTGCCAGTGGGGGTACTAATGTATGCGTTCTTGGGCCTGTCCTGTTTGGGTTTCCATGCCAGATCCCAAATCGATCTTCCCGCTCCACTTCTGTCCATGTGCAACCAGTGTTTCTCTGAAAGTTGTTGTGACCACTCTACTATGACCCGCAGTTGTGCGGCTTTGTAGTATAAATGCATGTCAGGAAGGCCCACTCCTCCCTCCCTCCGCGGCCGGCGAAATGTGGAGAAGGAAAATCACGCTCTGCCCCCCTGCCAGACGAACCGCAGCATCTGGGTCTTGAGACGCCGGAAGAAAGCAGTCTCCAGCGGTATGGGGAGGGCCGGGAAGAGATACAAGAATTTGGGGAGAATGATCATTTTAAGTGCGTGGATTCTGCCCAGCCATGATATGTATTTCGGCTTCCAACGCTCCAGGTCAGCCCGGGTTTGTGCCAACAACTGGGGAACGTTTGCCGAGTGCAACTATCCAATCGAGGGAGTCTGCCGAACTCCCAAGTACAGGATGGAGTGGGGGGGCTCATGAAAGGGACGTCAGTGGCCGCAATCTATCCACCTCCGCCGATGGAAGGGTAAGATTAAGGATGAAGGACTTATCATAATTCGCCTTGAAGCCCGCTACTTCTTCAAAGCAAAGAAGAACTCGTTGGACGTGCGGAAGAGAGTGGGCCGGGTCCCTGATAGAGAGGAGGGCGTCATCGGCAAAAAGGGTAATCCTATGTTGCTCTCCCGAGAACGGGAGTCCACGTATCTCCTCATACTCACGCACAGCAAGTGCTAGAGGCTCAATGCTCAGAGCGAAGAGCAGAGGGGAAAGGGGACACCCCTGCCTGGTGCCACGCGAATGAGAGAAGAACGCAGAGAGATGGCCATTTACTGCTACTCGTGAGCGGGGGTGATGTAATTCGCTATCACCAGCGAAAGGAATTCCGTGGAAAAGCTGAAGGCGGCCAAAGTACGAAACAAGAAGCCCGAGTCCACCCGATTGAAGGCTTTCTCTGCGCCCAGGCCTACTAGACCTGCCGGAATCTTGAACCTATTGGCCTTCTCAATCAGATGGACGACTCTCCTCGTGTTGCCGTGGGTTTGGCGACCCTTGATGAAACCCGATTGATCTGGGTGAATGAGTGCCGGCATCAGGTCCTGGAGCCTCCCCGCAATGATGGAGGAATACAGCTTGGCGTCGATATTGAGGAGGGCTATCGGTCGGTATGAGGAGCATTTAGACGGGTCTTTCCCCGGTTTGGGGATAATCGAGATTACGGCCTCAGCCATGGAGCCCGATGTCTCCCCAGTTTCCGCCATGATATTAAAAAGCAAAACCAGAAAGTCACTCACCTCTGATGCAAAGGTCTGATAGAATAGAGCAGTATAGCCATACGGCCCGGGTGCCTTATGGGGCTTCAGATTTTTAATAGCATCCATGACCTCCTCTCTAGTAAACGGGGCCTCGAGAAGTCCATTCCATTCCCTGGAAACCTTAGGAAGCGGAAGGCCGCTCAGGTAGGCCCGTTGGCCATCAGGGTCAGAGGCTTCCCCTTATAGAGCGCTGCGTAAAAGTGCCCAAATAAGTTTGCTTTGTCCTCATCTCAATGGTGCAGGATCCCCGCAGCATCCTGAACACCACCTATATATTCCTTTTCCCGTTTATCTCGAAGCTGGCGAGCTAGGTGTCTCCCCAGTTTGTTCCCCTGGGCATAAGAGAGGCGCCGGAGTTTAAGTAGGGTGAGCTCTGCTCTGTTGTTGTAGTGAGCGAGGAGTTTCCCCCTGGTCGCCGTCAGTGGGCGGAGAGTCAACCTGGAGGGGTTCCGTTTATGCTCTTGTTCAAGGATATCGAGTTCCTTCTCCAATTCCTCACGCTCCTTACGTCTCAGCTTATTAAGGTTGGCATTGAGGCCCAAGTAGGTGCCCCTTATTGACGCCTTAAAGGCATCCCATGTGATAAATGTTGAGGTATCGGCCACAGGGTTAAGATCGAAAAATTCACGTATGGCTTTGCGCAATGCCTTACAGGAAGTCTCATCTCGAATAAGCGAGGCTGGGAAGTACCATTTGCGTTGCCCATTCCCCCTCGCCGACCAGCGCAGACAGAGCACGTGCAGGCTGTGATCAGAGACTGAGAGTGGGAACATTCTGGCGTCTCGAAGATCCCCTCTAAGGGATTGGCTCAAAAAAATGTGGTCCAGGCGGGAATAGGTATGGTGGACATGAGAAAAGAAGGTGTAGTCCCGAGTCTGGGGGTGGAGAGACTGCCATCCGTCCACCAGTCCCAAATCTCCTATCAGGCGCTGCGTTTCAGCTGAGAACACCCCAGTATCCGAATGTTGGCTATGAGAGCTATCCATTCCCTTATGCCATACTAAGTTAAAGTCCCCATCAAAAACAAGGCGCCCTCCACAAAGTCATCCACCCTTCACAGCAGGTCCCGGAGAAAGACATTCTGGCCTGCATTCGGAGCATACACCACCACAAAGGTGCACATTTTATCATACAACAACCCTTTTATCATCAGCCATCGATCTTCCTTATCGCTGCACACCCCCATGGGCTTAAAGTGAAGGACAGACCGGAAGAGAAGGGCCACCCCTCTATGTTTCGTGGTAGCCGAGGACCTATAAATAAGGGGAAAGTTTTTATGCTTGAGGCGTTATTCGTCCTTGCTTGCCAGGTGTGTCTCCTGGAGACCCACCAGGTCTAGTTGGTGATCAAGCACATACCTCCAAACCTTTTGGGGCTTCTGTGGGGAATTCAAGCCCTTCACATTCCATGTACCTATAGAAAGTGGCATTACACAATGTTATCCTCACCCCCTGCTATCTGCAAACTGCAAAGACATCTCACATATCCCACTGACCGGAGCAGCCCAACGGCTCGTTGTATCAGCATCTCCAACCACAAATAACTGCGAAGAGTCCAGTCCGGGTAGGTGTGTATCCCTCCTGACCACCCCTGGTTCCCCCCCTCAACCCTCAGCCACCACACTCTCCCTGAGTCCAGAACCACGGGATCTAAAGACAAAACTCCAGAATGCCACCATTTGACATCCATCCACTTGCACACTTCTTGGTCACCACCACCGTCTCCCCGTTCCCCAACTACCCCGCCTCCCACCAAAGCCCACCCACACAACTTACCCCCCCCCAAACCCCGTAAGCCCCGCCAAGGGACAACAAAACAAAAGAAAGCAAATGGAGGGAACAAGGAAAAGTCTCACCAAACAGGTCAGGAGGACGAGAGTTCCAAAATGTGGACAAGTACTGAGACCTGCAGGGAACGAAGGTCGGGGTACAGTCAGTGGTCCCCTCAGGGACTGGTCCGGGGTGTCTTCCCAAAAAGTGCATATGGACCCACGGTACCTGGATCGGAGGTGTCCCTCCGACGCCATCTATTCAGCCAACCAGGACTCAGGCCGCTCCGGAGCTGTCTCTTGATGTGGCCTCCGTCGCTGTGGTCACAGAGGCAACCGCTGCCCCACTCTCCTGCAGGCTAGTTGTGGGATCCGGTCTCCCCCTTGCCGCTGCGCCTCCTACTATTTGCCAGGATGAGGAGCGACGTCTCCATCTGGCAGGGGATCTCCCTTCTCTCGGGGAGGGGGCTTCGTCGTCCAGACCCAGTTGATCTTTGGCAGCTTGCAAAAAGCGGACCTGCACTAACCTATTCTGCCATCTGAAGATGAGGCGAAAAGGGTGACCCCAGGAGTAGGCCAGAAATCTTTTCGCAGAAAGGCGGTAACAGGTCGGAACTCGCGCCTTTTCTGAAATGTCGAGGACGCCAAATCCTGAAAGAGCCGAGGATGATGATCCCGAAATTGCAGTGAGGAAATCCCACGTGCTTTCCTGAGTATGCGCTCATTCAGTTGGAAATTGTGGATGCAAACCAGGATGTCTGGGGGGGAGCTCTACCCCCCTCGGCAAGCCAA
This sequence comes from Lissotriton vulgaris, assembly GCF_964263255.1. Lineage (NCBI taxonomy): Eukaryota > Metazoa > Chordata > Amphibia > Caudata > Salamandridae > Lissotriton > Lissotriton vulgaris. The sequence goes on along the minus strand of NC_141691.1, from coordinate 1,119,721,187 downwards.
CTCTATGGACCCTGTCCATATGAATTTCATGAAGATCCTCCTCTCCCAGTATCTGCAAAAAGAGGGCCTCTACGTAACCCCGCAGATCTCCGGCCTCACCATCCCAAGGCACCGCTCGTATGGGAATGTTATTTCGGCGGGACCTATTTTCCAAGTCTTCCGCGTGGGACTGGAGATCCAAATTCTGTTCCGTGAGGCGGAGCACGTCTTGCTGGAGCTGATGCACGTTGCCGGCCACCCCCAGATCGTGGTCTTCCAGCGTGGCCACTCGCTCTCCAATGTCGTCCACATCCCTCCTCATCTCGCGGAGGTCCGAAGTAAGTTGAAAGCGGAGTTCCGAGATATCCTCCTTTATCGCGGAAAAAAGCTCTAGCATGAAGGCCTTAGTGGCAGGTGCCTCATCATCTCTTGGTTTAGGCGAGGCACTGGGGCCCGGCGAAGCCGGTTGCTGAGAACTTCTTGGCGGTGCATCTTTACCCGGTTTCCCCGTGCGTTGTCTGTTGGCCATTGTCTCTCGAGTGTTCAAGTCTGCTCCCCAGGAGCACACCAGGGCAGCGGCCACGCCTTCCGGTGGGTATGCTAGTGGCCCCCCTGGGGCTCGGTATTCGTCGCAGCCCCCGGTAAACCCCAGTCGTGGGTAGCAACAGGTACTCCAGGGCGCGCCGGGGGTCAGGGTTCCCCAAGTCCGCCACCGGGGCTACAGGACCCCGACACGGTGCCCACTCCGGGTCCCCTCGAGCTCCGCTCTCCACTCAATGCTAGGGGTTCGAGGAGCGACCACAGTTCCAAGTCCTTTGCTGTGTGGTTCAGGGAGAGGCAGGCCTGTAGTCCTCCGTCTCACGTGCTGTGTACTGCCGGGCCGGAGCATCTGCTTGTCTTACTGCAGAGTGAAGTAAACTGTGCGTTACTTCCTGGACCACTGGTACGACTTGATTAACAAGGTGTTCTCATACCATCACCTTATTTGGGTGAACCGTACTCAGCACAATAATTTTTAAATGTTTACCCTTGTTTTGTCCTACCCAGTATGTAATCCCAACCCTGTACAATTCTTTTACTCTTACAGGTTTTTTCCTGAACCAGGATAAAACACCCTTTTACATCAGATCACAATTTGTGGTCTAAAATTGAACGAGGGCAGGACACACATTAGCGTGTGCGGACCACCCCGTCCAATATTCACGGTCCTGACGAAAACCAAATAACTTTTTAAATGGTTAAAACATGTAGACCTAATTTTTTCTTTATCACATAGCACACTTCGCTATTTTTAAAATTGATCACACTTCTTGAGACACCAAAGCCTTCCTAGTTAGGCACAGGTGCCACACTGGTGTTATAAGGGTTTAAGCACTCAAGAATAAATTCTTGGAGTGAGTAGTTTTGGGCCTTTTTTTAACACACCTATCACTGTAATTTTTTGCACATATAAAAGAAAAAATAACCCGCTCCACTGTAGTCAGGTGTCGCAGCACACCCTATGGGCTCTCGGCCTATGGGGTGGGACCCCGATGATGAAGCATGTCACCAACTAGGTTGGTGAGTGAGGGATCTTCTTCAAGGACATCCACTGTCCAGTACAGTAACGGGTTGGGGCAAATTTTGCTAAACCTGAGCTCCCTTGCTCCACAAACAGAAAAAACTTTTTTCTGTATTTTTCTCCAGGGGGTACTCCTCCATTGTTTCTACATTTATCCTCGGGGACCAGGAGTTCCCACCTCACATAGTCGGTGTAATTTTCCTAACTCTCTCCTTTGTTATATTTGCTGTTCGGGACTATGTCATAAACTCAGTCAGTAACTTGGGCAAGGACTGGGAATGAGGAAGAAAATGTACACAGAGCGGAGTACAGCGCTGCCCAGGGTCACACATGAAGCCAGAAGAGGAAAAGGGATCCAAAGGGGAAGCCTGTATAAGTGAACAAGATGGCTAAGACTCAGAAAGGAAGGGCACTCACAAGGCAATTTAGCATTCAGACTAACTACACCCAGGACGGACATGCAAGACATATATATAATACAACATTAACAATAAATGGGAATGTGGGGTAAAGCACTCAGGAGCTCCACATTGTAAGACTGAATCTCATTAAGTTTCTCACCCACAAAGGCTGGTGGAGATACTGACTGCAAATAGCAACATGTAGGAAATGCATGCAAAGGCAGGTTCTGTGGAGCTTATACCTAAGGTGATGTTATAAATGTAACTCAAAGACAATACTCACAGTGAACAAGAAACACCACCTAAGTAGTCAGCTGTACCCATGGGTCCTGGCGTTCAAACAGGAACACGCAAGGCAGAAAGAGCAAGAGGGTAGAACTAAACAAGCACAACAGACAAGGAGCTAGCAAGGAGTATTGTTTAACAGGAAAGGAAGGAAATCACAGGGCACACTTGGCAGAAAGCATTTAACACACATACAAGGCAACTGTAGCAAGACAGCAGAATAGAAAGTCAGCAAACTAGGAACTTGAACCTTGGAATTGGGAAGAAAGGCAGGGACTAGAAAGGGATATACAGAAGGGGAGGCTACAAGGCTATACTAGATTAGTGCAGGTTAAGGAATCAAGAAAACAAAATAGCATAGAAGGCAGTGCGGAGGCAGGAACAAGAATTGAGCTAAAGCTCAGTGGACTAGGAAGCACTGCTGGCAGTGCTGGTTCAGGAACAGGGATTTACTATAGCTAAGGTGTCAAGGTAGCACTGCAGGCAGTGCTAGTACAGGAATAGGGAATTACTAAAGCTTTAGGAGTCAAAGTAGCACTGCATGCAGTGTTAGTTCAGGAACAGGGAATTAGCAACCGCTCAGGAAACAAGGAGTCAAGAGAGCACTGTAAGCAATACAAATCAGGAACAAGAAATAGCTGAAGCAGAGGAACAGGAACCAAGAATAACTATAGCTCAGGAACTCAGGAAACAAAAGCACTGCAGGCAGTGCTAATTCAGGTACAAGAAATAGCTATAGGTCACGAACTCAGGAAACAAGGTAGCAATGCAAGCAGTGCTAATTCAGGAGAAGGGAAACTGCTGCAGTTAAGGAACAAGGAATACTAAGGCTCAGGGATCAAGGCAGCACTGCAGGCAGTGCTCATTCAGGAACAAGGAAAACAGCAGCAGGTCAAGAACAAGGCATAACTAAAGCTCAGGAAACACTGGAAACAAGAATAGCAAAAGCACAGGGAGCACTGGCAGCCAGGATCAGTCTTACCGGTAAACAGCTACAATGACCAACCTTGGCCTGAAGGGAGCTGGGGCTTAAAAGAGCTCACAGTAATCATATGCATCAGGTGTGATCAGGGTAGCAGCAGCCAGCCACAGGTGAGCTGAATTCCTCCACCCATCCTTGGCCTGTAGGGGTGGAGACAAAGCAGTGAGCAGGGAATTATGGGTAATGGAGTTTTAGGCACGAATAGGCTGGCTTCAAGTATAAGCAGGCTGGCTTTCACAAAACCCGTCATGGATTGGGAATGGATGTCAATTCCCAATAAGTGTCCAAATGGCTGGAGGTCAAGATATGCATGCAGGGGAGTGTCTGGAAGCATATTAGAACACTGGAAAGCCTACAATTTGGCCCCCTGGTGGTGGGTACGAGAGCACAGGGAGCGAATCATGACCCTCCAAAACTCTCAAATGGCTCGTAGACAGCCTCCGCACCCCACCTCCAGGAGCAGGGCAGCCCAGCTGCATTGAGGTGACCCCACCCCTGCACAGATCACACAGCAGGAAGCACATACCACCACAGCTGTCTCTCAGGACCCCCAAAACCGTGTGTTAGGGTGCAGGAGAAGATTGCTGATCAGCTGCGTGGGGTTCGACCTCATGGCAGCCAAACTAGATGCCATACGTGGGTGTCTGAGTCCCATCAGGGATCACTTACAGTCTCTAACAGACACCCACTGTCCACTCCATGCTCCCCAACAATCCTTGGCTGACACCGCTGGGGCCATTACTCATATACAAGAACTGTCTAGTCAGACAGGCACCAGCGATGACAGCACAGAGTTCGCACAGATGTGGAGGACAATGGAGACCATGGAGCCGATGCAGGCTGGAAGTATGGCTGCCACGGCTGAACACCAGCGAGATGTAGCTGAGATCTTCCATGCCCTGCAGATCCTCATCTTGCTATTGGTGCCACAAAGCCTGTACCAGATAACTGCTCTAGGAACATGACACACATCTCCTCCCCCTGATGTGTCATTGGCACACAGTGATGCATCCCTACCACCTTTGCCCCCTGATGTGTCAGTGGCACACAGGGATGCAGCCCTACCACCTTTGCCCCCTGATGTATCAGTGGCACACAGTGATGCAGCCCTACCACCTTCGCCCCCTGATGTGTCATTGGCACACAGAGATGCAGCCACCACACAACACCACCACACACACCTGACACACTGGACACTGGAGCCATATCAGAGGAGTAAGATGTGGATGGTAATGACTGTGTGAGGAAGGAGGTAGTAGCATCCATCCCCGCCATAGGGCCTGTCCCTGCCTGGTTCAGCCTTATGCATTATGCCCTGAACAATACCTCCAACTGTCCACCGAAACACTGCGACATTCACCTGGACCCCGACATGGACTGCCATATCTGCTCTGGTCACCAATGACACAGCAATCCGGCTGCAGACTGAACTCTTCCTCTTCCGATTAACTTATCATTCCCACAAGGGCTCCATGCCCTCCAGCAGTATGTCAGATTTGGGAAAGTTGCCAAACGACACTGTGCAGCTCCGCCCATGAGACTGCATCACACAGGTGTGTACCAACATGCATAAGTGCACGCACATGCATTCTAAGTCCATGCGAATGTAGAAATGTCCACTGTTGTGGTGGGATATGTGACCATTCCTCCAAGATGCAACAAGGTGTTGTGACCTGTGCTCTGGGTGGCAATCAGTTGTGGCTGCAGGAACATAGTTACTCTTCCATGAATGCAAGCGCAGCTTCATGGACAATCAGTTCCAAGAGTATGGTATTGTCAAGTTCAACAAACACGAGGGAGAGCCAATCCATTAATTGGTCCGGACAGATGTGCTCCGTCCACGCCGTTTGACCAATCCGCAACACAGCCCAAAAGGGGAGCGCCTTGATGTGGTCACTGCACACAATGACTTGTGCAATATCCCATCCACAACTGCCAGCACATACGCCAACTATCAAGGCATCTGATGCACGGGTATCACGGCTACACTTCTGTTCGTGGGCCAACAGGAGGCGCACACACAATTCATAATCCAGTTCAGCTACCATTGTGCTGGATAGGCAGACATCCATGGGCCACTCAAATGTGCATGATCGACAGTGGAACCAGGGCCGTATACAGGTGACGTACGCAAGATGGAAACTCAGATCGCAACTGATGCGCAACACTGCCAATGACAGTGATCCCAACAGATGCAGCATTTGTGCACGGCACAGTTCCAAGTGACAGGGGTTGTGAATGTTCCCAGCATGGCCTGCCATTGCGTTTGTTGGTCTCTGAGCACCAGCACTCCTCAGACTGACGACAGTTTTGTGGATGATATGCCACAACTCGTAGCAATGAGTCGTATGTGTGTGCAACGTTTGACATATGGGTTGTTTTTTACTCATGTGTTAAGGGCATCACATGCAGGGGTACCTCAAGCAGGGACAACTGTGTGTGGGGTGTGCACACGTTGGTCTTTCATTAGTGCAGTTCGTGGTGTGGGGGTTGTCAAAATCTAATATGGTATCTCACTTAGGGGGTGCCAGCCGCATTCAAGTCCGGAGGTTCCGATGTCCTTCTGCCTTGTGTATTGAGACAAATGAGCTTTCATACCTAATGTTAGTCTGACTACTGCTTGCATTTTTGAAATATGATTTGGCCTTCGCGATGCAAGTGATGCCAGGCCTTCGACTTATAGTACACCAATAGCGATACACACGCAACAGTTGGCATGTATGAGCCAGGAGCCCGATTGGCCGTGCGCTACTTGTACAATCTCTCTCCTCTCTCTCTTTCTCTCTCCCTTCCTCTCTCTCTCTCCCTCTCCCACTCTCTCTCTCTCTCTCCTTCTCTTTCTCTCTCTCTCTCTCTTACTCTCACTCTCAATCTCCTTGTCCTTTGATGAGTGCCTGATACACCTTCTTATTTTGACTTTTGTCTTGAATGCTGTGACTTACAGATTGTCCAGGGAATCAAATTTGATTGTGGTATTTTGTTTGGACTTTCAATGGTGAACGAATGATTCTCCTTTTTCTGACCACACATGAATGTTAATTCTTGTAATTGTGCGACATCAGGCAAATGATTTTGTTCATGATTTTGTGAAGTTGTTGGGCATTATCTTGGGCCTCGGGGGTGCCTGGGGTAGGGCTCAGGGGTGTGGGGCGTCCTGAGGGGGAGGCGGTTGGTGTTGTGGCCCTCTTGGGTGTCAAAGCTGCATGATCGTTGGCTCCATGGCATCTGTTGTTCTTCATGTGTGGCTCTTGGCTGGGCTCCCTGTTATGGTGCAGGTTGTCGTCCGACTTTACACCAGGTAAGAGCAGGTGTTAAATTCCTGCTGCTAATGCACCTTATCGCCCGTTTTGTGATCCCATCACAGATCTGGCTGGTTATTGAGAATGCTGTGACGTGGTGTTGTTGTGGCTTTTTGCACGGGAACACCTAATTTGCATCTCATTAGTGTTAGTTGCCGGGGTCATATGTGGCGATGTTTTTTGTGGCTGCTATCACAGATAAACTGGTGATATGGACTGTTAGTACCAGCTTGTGAATGAGGCAATATATTTATCACAACTTTGGCTGCGAGAAAGTGCAGCTAACTCAGTGATAGATCCTTGAGAATATGACCCAAAATGCTGGCATAGTAGCCTAATTGCTGGGCATTGTAGACAACAGAAGACAATTGATTCAAATGTCTTGTTCTTGCTCTAGTTGCCCACCAGGTATGATTACATTTAAAGTACATTAAAAGCATGGGAGTTACACCTAAGCAATACAAGCTATAAAAATACCTTGCGGCACATTGTAATCTGTCCCAATAAAGTTTGCCCATCTATCTTTAAATATGGATTTGCAAAAAGCTCGGATTAAAATGCATATCCTGTGTGTACTACGAATAATTCATAGATGGCCTAATCTGCTTTCTTGTCTGGTGCAAATCTGATATGGACATGCTTAAAACAAATGCATCCTTTACATTGAATTATAGGTTAGTTATAAGTACTGACCAGACTGAGGAAACAGAGGAAACATCGAAACACTCTTAAAATGTTTAATTAATGTGCAACAAAATAAGTAAACAAATTTGTTATCTGTGTTAGACTTTGGCAATATTATTCCATGTATATGGTCACAGAAATATGGACATTTTACATCCTGACATCCTTTAAATGTTTTTTTCTTTATTTATATGTTTTTAGTTTTCTATATGTCACCAGCCGAGGCCCATGCGGGTGAAAGCGGTGGGGCCGGGTGGGGGGGATTCAAACAGACAGTTGCGAGGGAACATTAAATAAATAATTAATTTTCCAAAGTCATCGTCCATCAAAATCCCCCCCACCGCCAACCGCTCTTACCCACAAGGGCTGCGGCTGCATGCCACATGATCAACAAAGCAGACTCCGTCATAGCACCGCACCTCCGAAACGTCATCAACTGCTCCTTCAACTCCGCTACCTTCCCTGAAGACTGGAAACACGCTGAACTCACCGCCCTTCTGAAAAAACCAACAGCGGACCCCACCGAACTCAAAAATTACCGCCCCATCTCGCTTCTTCCATTCCCGGCCAAAGTCATCGAGAAAGCCGTCAACAACCAGCTCGCCACCTTCCTCGAAGCCAACAAATCCCTCGACCCCTCACAATCTGGCTTCCGAGCAAAACACAGCACTGAGACCGCCCTCATCGCAGCAACAGACGACATTCGAACTCTACTGGACAATGGAGACACAGTCGCCCTCATCCTCCTCGACCTCTCGGCAGCTTTCGATACAGTCTGCCACAGCACCCTTCTACAACGCCTCAATAACATCGGAATTCAAGGAAAAGCACTTGAATGGATCACCTCGTTCCTCACCGGAAGAACCCAGAGAGTCCGCCTCCCTCCATTCAAGTCCGAGGCCTCTGAAGTCATTTGCGGCGTACCCCAAGGATCCTCACTCAGTCCCACCCTCTTCAACGTATACATGAGCCCCCTCGCGGCCATCGCACGCCAACACAACCTTAACATCATCTCTTACGCGGACGACACCCAACTGATCCTTTCTCTCACCAATGACCCCAGCACCGCCAAAACTACCCTACACGAAGGAATGAAAGAAGTTGCTGAATGGATGAAAAAAAGCCGTCTGAAACTGAACTCAGACAAAACAGAAGTCCTCATCTTAGGTACATCCCCCTCTGCATGGGACGACACTTGGTGGCTGGAAGCCCTTGGAAAAGCACCCATCCCGACAGACCACGCACGGAACCTTGGCGTCATCCTGGATTCTTCACTCTCAATGAACAGACAAGTCAGCGCCGTATCCTCTTCCTGCTTCAACATTCTTCGCATGCTCAGAAAAACATTTCGCTGGATCCCCTCCGAAACAAGGAAAACAGTCACCCACGCTCTGGTCACGAGCCGACTGGACTACGGAAACACCCTCTACGCAGGCACCACCGCTAAACTCCAGAAGAAACTCCAACGAATCCAAAACGCCTCAGCCAGGCTCATATTAGACATCCCACGCAATGAACACATCACTGGTCACCTTAAAGACCTCCACTGGCTACCCGTCAATAAGAGGATCACTTTCCGTCTGCTTACCCACGCACACAAATCACTCTACGACATCGGACCAGATTGCCTCAACTCTCGACTGTCCTTCTACACCCCTTCCCGCCAACTACGTTCTTCCGGCCAAGCCCTCGCCACGGTACCTCGCATTAACAAGACCACCATGGGAGGCAGATCCTTTTCATACCTGGCTGCTAAGACATGGAACTCACTCCCCGCTCACCTTCGCCTCACCCAGAACCACCTAGCGTTCAGAAAGCAGCTTAAAACGTGGATATTTGACAAATAATCCTCCTCCCCTCCTAAGCGCCTTGAAACCCTCTGGGTATGTAGTGCGCTATACAAATTTTATGACTTGACTTGACTTGACTTGGATAATCCCTGGAAATGAGCCAAAACAATGTTTGGTTGGAAAAATGAAGTAGCTAAAGAAACACATACTGATTGGCAAGTGAGATGCAGAGTAAAAGGTATGGAAAAGAACGGTCTGTTGAAATATGGTCACCTGGATGGAAGAGAGTCAAAAATGTTGGATAAACTGAAAACTGAATTTAATTTGGCCTGTGATAAAGGGCCATTTAGAACTGATTCCTCAGGGTGGTGAAAATGTGAAAATAATGTGAAACGAGCTTACAGATAATCCACACCCAGAAGCTATGTTACTGACTTAAGTATATTGACCTATGGTGCATTATCTGTTCCCTATAAGATGCTTTGTTATCACATACCAAATAATGTAGGCAGACTCGTGTGGGTTGTAGGGAAATTTTGATTGCCGTAGACCTAAGGTGGCTTTAGCATTGGTGGCATCCAGGGTGACAATCTTTGTTGGCGCCCCACCATGGCCTCCTCCTTAATGGATTTCCTCACTACCACCCTCCAATGGTGCCCCACATCTCTCCTTAGGCTGTCTCTTATATTTATTCATTTTATATTGACACTAATCCCAGTGTAGAGTGTCAGAGCACGTGGCATCACAAGCATATTATACAGTGACAATGAGTCACACAAGTGTGTAAATGAGTCACACAAGTGTGTACATCAATGTGTAGATAATGTTACTCAAGACAATGAGGACTACAAGATGTAGGAGACACATGTCATCCATAATGATAGGCATTATATGTTAAAAGTATTTGGTCTTGGTATTAGAGACGAAGAGAAAGATTTACTATACTTTCATGCAGCTCAGTAATCAAAATTGCTGCACTGCATTGTCTCAAAAGGAGAGAGCACAAAAGAAAGTACCATATCAAGTTATATATGGTGTTGTTGATCTCTCCTGTAGTGCTGGCATATCTTGGATGCACACACACTTGTACCACAGTACAAGGGCGTCTGTAATGTCACCCATAGTTTGTAAACTGGAAGAGTATTATTACTGCACAAAACTCTATGCTTTCACAAAGTTTAACACTTAACTACTTTGTTTGTGTGCTGTAAGTTGCAGCACACATGCAAAGTTGAAAAGGATTGGAGAAATGAACTTCTTTTTTAAACTTTACGCTTGTCTCAATGAGGAATAATTTATGATGCGAATCCCTTACTGACAAAGTTAGTACATAGGGTTTAATGTCAATTTTTACGGTTGGTGCCTGGGAATGTCCATGTACCACCCGTAGTATATCCCCCTGATGTAAAGTAGTGAATAATACTTCTTTGTGTTACTGTAGGGCTACTTTCCAATGCAATTTATGATTTGTGCTGATGATTCAGTTGATCTTGCTGCACTGGCCGGGTGACAATGGGGAGAGGCGTGAGGTGGCAGGAAACTTACAACTGTCACCCAACCACAGCGCAGTCACATTCAGCTGATCGTTGCTGACCTGCATAGTAAAATAACGGAAAAGAGTGAAAAGCAGGTAATAGCGTCTTTCCTGGTTTGGCGTACCATGAATATTCGGGCATGCTCGCGCCCCCCCCCGGAATACAGCAGCGAATATTGGGGGGTGGGGGGGGTTGTGGCGGTGGCACCAGGTAATGTTCTCTATGGCCAATAATGCGTAGTATTAAACAAAAAGACATCACCAAGGAGCTGAAATTCTGATAGTTTCTTAAAAAGCGGCATCAAATATGCCACAAACGTGTTCAGCTGCCTTGCAGTTTCAGGGGCCACGACACTAAGCATGAATAAAACCAGGGATAGGAACACTTAAGGATTACGTGACCATGCTGTCAGGCCTGGAAAGAATGACGGGGCATATTATCAAGGGGATTTATCTCCGCTTTTTTGGCTTTAAAAGCCAAGAAAGCGGAAATAAAATGATCTCCCTATTACCTAGCTGTCGCTAACACCAGTTAGCGACAGCTAGTAGGAGATAGCGACCATCTTGGGCCCCACTTTGCATGCCAGTGATATTTATCACTAATGACATGCAAAGTGGGCGTGCCAAGATGTTAGCGACTGAAAACAGTCGCTAACATTGCTATCTCCTATTACCAACTTTTGGAGATATTCGCGCTAAGCGCGAATATCTCCAAAAGCTAACACCTGCCCTGAGCAGTTCTTAGCCATGTTATCCAATGGGAGGTGGATAACATGGCTAAGAGCATTAGCTCGGTAATGCATGAATATCGCGGACTTTTCAGCGATATTCATGCATTGCGGCGATTTTTATCGCATTTGCGATACACCTTGGTAAAACCAAGGTTTATTTGCGGTAAAAATCGCCGCAGCTCAGCGGTAAATTTTTGTCTCTAACCAAGCAATAGCGATAATTATCGCTATTGCTTGGTAATATGCCCCGACATTCCTGCCCATGAGGAGAAAGAAGAATCTTCAATCACTGACAACTGTAAAAAATGTTAAAACACAATTAAAACAGAGAGAGTCAGCATTCATTTTACCTGTGTTATGGAAGTTTGAAAAGTGAAGTAAAATGCTGCATAAGTTTGACTTCTTGAAAGATCCAGTTGGGACAATGTTGACTATGGATGAAGACACATGTACACTCCCAGCACCAATTACACCAATTATTGGCGCAAACCACACACTCTCAGATCAAGGTAGTAGCATCAGAGATCCGTCCAGAGGTGGGCCTACATGTGAGCTTGCAGAAAACAACGTCTCTCAATGGGGCCCTATAACAGATTTGGAGATGCTTTTCACTATGTCCACTTTCACCACAACCCTCAACTGGTTTATGTTCACCCCAAATGTCTCATGGAAATTCTCAAAGACAATTGCTGAGATCAGGTGCTCCACCGCCACTTTAAGTGAACGTAAAAATTATTTATGATCATAATAATGCTTGGAAATTAACGAATCACATTCCCCAAACAAATCAACCATACCAAGTGGCATGTGGTCAATTAGAGCAACAACAATTACACACTAGTGGTACTAAGAATTTACTGCAATTTAATTCAGATGCTTAATTCAGCACGTTAAAGGAAGTGGCATATTGCTGTAGTTCAACTCCAGAAAGACTGAACCATTGCAAAACTGCAGAAATGTTATCAAAATAATCGAATCTTTACCTCTGGAATACGCCATGCCCAAATAGCTATCCGGTACAAAAGGGGGTGGTGATGGATGGAGCGTCTGAACCAATCAAACACTCACACCCAGTCAACAGATCTGGGTATAATCCATCACCCTTCTTTAGCCCACTCTGCCACCCCAGTTCAGACATGGCAATATGCAAATCAGTCTGACCCTGAGCCTCATGGGAACAGTCCAGCCCGAACTACCAAGCCGTGCCTTACCTGGACCGGAAACAAGCTTCCTAGGACCGGTTTCTGGCATTACAGCCGTCTTCAGCCAAGTCTTGCTTGAATCCAGTGGCAAAGTAAACAAGGGACTCACGTCTGAGCATACCCTGCCAACTTATGGCGAACACAGTGGTACAAAAGGGTGGTGAATGACAGAGCATCTGAACCAATCAAACACTCACACCCAGTCAACAGATCTGGGTTTAATCCATCACCGTTCTTTAGCCCACTCTGCCACCCCAGTTCAGACATGGCCATATGCAAATCAGTCTGACCCTGTGCCTCATGGGAACAGTCCAGCCTGAACTGCCAAGCCATGCCTTCCCTGGATCGGAAACAAGCTTCCTATGACCGGTTTCTGGCTTTACAGCCGTCTTCAGCCAGGCTTCCTTGAATCCAGTGGCAAAGTGAGCAAGGGACTCACGTCTGAGCATACCTCTGGGGTTTCACTCTCTGGTCAATACACAATAAAGTAGCATCCTGATTAGGGGGCATCCCCCTGAGTACAGCGTTGAACTCATAGTGGGGTTTATCATAAAGTTAATGAATACTAAGTACACAATGATCAAATTCTTAATGAGAAGATCTCATGTGGTGTATTTTTTTTTTTTTTTTAATTTTTGAAAACCTTTATTGTAATGATGCACACAGCTATTCAGCCTAACATCCCGGAGGCAAGGCAGCAAGGTCTCAGAATGGTTATAGTGCAAAGCGATTCATATCAGGACATTGCAGGTTATTTTTTATTTTATATATAAACAGAAACGTAAACAGAGGCGCCCGAGGGCGCAGAAAAGGCAATGGAAGGAAGAAGTGGCTATGAGTCAGTAGGAGGCGCCAGAGGCTAGAGAAGATTTAGAAAGGAGCTTAAGTAGGATGTAGGAAAAAAAGGGGGGGGGGGAAGGAAGAACAGGAGAATCAGAACATGAGTAGCATAGCTGATGTCAACTTCTACAGTGACAGGCGTTCATCGCGGGGCATCGGCTCAGGTGGCAGACACAGATCACCTCTGTAAGCGTTCCAAGCCCCCCATACCTTATTCCATGTCTGAGGCCGCCCCCTGGCAGTATATACAGTCTTTTCACGCAACATACACCAATCCATGTTGGCCTTCCATTGTACCACCAGGGGGGCCACGTTGGATCCCCATTTCTGCGCGATGTCCCGCTTAGCGACCATGTTGCCCAGTGTAGCCCATCGGGTCTGCGCCGTGCTATAATCATTCGGCTCCCAGACATTGAGGAGGCACCTACGCGCCTCTGCAGCCAACTCCACCCCAGTCACCTCCCTCATCACTCGATGTACCCTCTCCCAATAAGGGGCAATAACGGGGCACTCCCATAATATGTGCATATAAGTAGCAAGGGCTCCGCAGCCACGACGACAAAGGCCATCTGGCGAGAAGCCCATACGCACAAGCCGGGGGCCGGTGACGTACACCCGGTGGAGGATTTTGAACTGGACCAGCCGCAGACGCGAGGAGATGGCGACCTCCTTAGGGGAGGACACAGCACTCTGCCAGTCCTCGTCGTCCAGTTCCAGACCATCGGCCACCCACTGCTCCCGCAAGCGCTGGAGGAGGTCGACCTGAACATTAATCAACTTCTTGTAGGACAGAGAGATGGCGCTATCCGGCATATGCCCGTCCAGTACTCTGTCCTCCAAGGGAGAACTCTCAGGGATGTCACCCTCCTCCGGTCTGGCAGCGGCTATTGCGTGCTTGAGTTGGGCATAACGGAAGAACTCTGTTCCACTCAGTTGGTATTCCACCTGCAACTGCGGGAAAGTCTTAACTTCCCCCCTGGCCAGCATGTCCTCAACCCTCGAAATACCTATGAGGTCCCACTTGTTGAAACCCTTGGTGTGCCAGAGCTTGCCTAAAATGTCGGAATCAAATAGAGGGGTGAATTTCGTCAGTCTGCCCTGCCAACCCTGTATCTTATTGACCGTTCGCCACGTGTGGACCGCCGCCTTTGTCGGACCCGTGAGGCTCCGATCGAAGGATCTAGAATAGAGGGCGCGGTAGTAATTGCCCCCTTGCAAAAGCCATCTATCCATTGCATAGCCCGGGCTGTCCACAGGGCCGTAAAAACCATGGTTAATAGCGGTAAGCTGAGAAGCCCAGTAGTACCTCCGCACATCTGGTAACGCAATGCCCCCGTCGTACCATGGCATGGTAAGCTTCTGGACGGCGACACGAGGCCGACCATCCCAAAGCAGGGCACGCTGCAGGCTCTCAACCTCCCTAAAGTAACGAGCCGGGACAAGGTCCTGAGTATTCTGCAAGGCATACAGGAACCTGGGCAGGGACATCATTTTAAATAATGCCGCCCGGCCCAGGAGAGAGAGAGGGAGCTTACGCCAGCTCTCCACATCCCTTCGCAACCGGTGGAGCGGGGGGAGTAGGTTATGGTCATACCTCGCCTTAGGGTTATTCGAAATGTAAATCCCCAAGTACTTGAAGCCTTGCCCGGCCAGTTGTATGTTGCAACCTCTGAGGAGGCGCGGCGTGTCACCCTTGAGGATGTAAAGGGAGGATTTGGCCCAGTTAATAATCAGGCCGGAGTAGCGCCCAAACAACCTGAGCACGTCACACGCCACAATAAGCGACTTGCAAGGGGAGGTGAGGTAGAGCAGGATGTCGTCTGCGTATAGGGAGACCCTGTCCTCGAAACCCGGGGACCAGGAGATCCCATGCAAGTCAGGGTGCGAGCGTAGCATAGCCGCGAGCGGCTCCAGAGCCAGCGCAAACAGGAGCGGAGACAAGGGGCAGCCCTGTCTGGTGCCGCGATGGAGCGCAAAGGGAGCAGACATGCGGCCGTTAACCGTGACAGCAGCCAGAGGGCTAGCATAAAGAAGTTGTACCCAGCCCAGGAAACCTGGTCCAAACCCAAGCTTTGTCAGTACCGCCCATAAATAGCTCCATTCCAGGGAATCAAAGGCCATCATGGCATCAAGGGAGGCAAGTACCGCTGGTTCCGTAAGGGCGTGTGCTCTGGCCATAACCCCGTGCAGGCGTCTCAGGTTGAGGGCAGTATTGCGGCGGGGAATAAAACCGGACTGGTCCGGGTGCACCAAGTCGCCTATAACCCCGACCAACCGATTGGCCAGCAGTTTGGCCAGGATCTTGGGCTCAGCGTTAAGGAGAGAAATGGGGCGATAGGACCTACAATCATCCCGCGGCTTGCCTTCTTTATGGATAACCACTATGGTGGCCAGTCGCTGGTCCAAGGGAAGGACACCATCTTCACGGGCACGGAGGAACATACCTCTCAAATAAGGGGAGATCACATCCGGCCGGATCTTGTACAGTTCAACCGGTAGGCCATTGGGTCCGGTTGCCTTGCCCGCACGCAGGGCGCGGATCGCCAGAGCAATCTCGTCCGCAGTGATGTCCCGGTCCATATCGGCACTGTCTTCTTCCGAAAGACGAGGAAGGTCAATCGCCGAGAGGAATTCAGTTGAGTCGGCCTCGGAGCGGTCCGAGCCGGAAGTATAAACGCCCCGAAAATAGTCCGCGAAAGACTCGGCAATGGCACTCGGATCAGTGACCACCACTCCGTCCTCGCCCAGGATCTCCGGGACCACCCGGCTTGCCATCTCCCGCCTGTCCAACCAGGCCAGCAGTTTACCAGCCTTATCCCCGACATCGTAGATGCGGCCCTGCTGTTCCTTCGCCAAGACCAGGGCAGCGTTCGTGGCGAGATCATGATACTCCGACTGTTTCAGGGAGAGTTCGTGCAGGAGAGAAGGGTCGGGCTCAGGCCCCAAACGGGACTCGAGATCCAAGACCTCCTCTTCCACATGCAGAATATCAGCATCACGAACTCGTTTAGCCTCTGCGATGAGAGCTAGGGCTTCACCCCGCAACACAGTCTTGAACGCTTCCCACAGGGTGACCGCAGAGCCAACGGAGCCCGCAGTTTCAGTAAAATATAGGTCGATGGCCTTGGCAAGGAGTGCTCGCGTGTTATGGTTGCGGAAATACCAGGGATTCACCGCAGCCGGGCGGCTGGACAGGGTGACACCGAAGTCAAAGGAGACCCACAACGGTGAGTGGTCGGAGACGCCCCTCGCCAGAAAACGTGCCTCGGAGATGGCATGTGACTGCGCCGCCAGGGTGAGAACATGTTCCAAGCGGGACAGGCTCCCATGGGCACCGGAGAGAAACGAAAATTGGCGGAGCGCAGGATGCAATAACCGCCAACAATCCACCAAACCCATGGAGTCAAGGAAGGTCGGCAGCCACGTCTGGGAACCCGGGAGGTCTCTCGGTGGCTGGCGATCGAGAGTGCCAGAGCAGACTGAGTTGAAATCACCCCCTAGGATCAAGAAGCCCGAAGGCAGGGACAAGATGGCGCTACCAAGGTCCTGGAAGGTGCTAGATTGGAGACCAGGGGGAACATAAATCGTAAGGATGAGTCAAGGGACGCGCCTCCCATCTTCCCGCCACAGCTGCGTAGCGTCCTCTATCATCAAGTAGCGTGACGTCTATTTCAAGAGGAAGGGACGCACGCACAAGGACGCCCGCCCCCCGGGAGCCCGAGGAGAACCCAGAGTGGGCAACCATTTTGTAACCCTTACGGTTCAGGGCCCTACAGGAGTTCCCCACCATGTGCGTCTCTTGCAAAAGTACAACATCAGGCATGTGTCTCTTTATCAATTGGATCACCACCCCTCTCTTAACTCGGTCTCCTAGTCCATTGACATTCCAGCTAAGCACTTTCAATTTCCTACCCCCCATCACCCAACAATCCGCCCCACCCGACTCCAACCAACTCAATCGTACAGTGCACAGTAAAACACACAGTCCATTGCCTCAAAGAAGAAAAAGAGATAGAACGAACAAACAATAAAACTTGCATAGTTGCACCCCCCACCCTGCACCCCTGCATGTGACTAAAAAGCCCCCCCAACCAGCAGTGTGCCTGTCGCCCCATAACTACTCTACAAGAAGACACCCAGAGGAGTGAGGAATCTCCGCGAACACCTCCCGCCACCCTCCATGTACTGATAGGAAAGATAGTACGGCATCTCAAAGCTACATTCGATAGTCCACTGAGGCAAGCAAGATAGACGAGGAATCACCCACTATAGAGCCAAGTCTCATAGGTCCGGTCCGCCAGCTGCGCCACCTTCATGGTCCTCCTGTGTTTCTCGGCGCGTCGGTAGAGTGTCCAGCCAGTCACTAACGTTCTCAGCGAAGTCAAAGAAAAGGGCACGACCTTCGTGCTCGATCCGGAGCTTAGCGGGGAACATCATGGAATACTTGAAGCCCAGGTCCCGCAGTCTTCGCTTCACCCCTGCATAGCTCTGGCGCTGTCGCTGAACCGTCCTGGTGAAATCCGGATAGAAATGGACATCGGCATTCTGGAATTTAAGCGGTCCATGTCGTCTGGAAGCCTGTAGGACAGCGTCCCTGTCACGGAAAGTAAGCAGCCGGGCTACGATAGGTCTGGGTGCCACGCCCGACTTCGGCGGGCCACCCGGCACTCGGTGGGCACGCTCCACCGAGAAAAAGTTGCTGAGGCCAGGCGGGGCCAGATGAGTCCTGATCAGGTCTTCAACGAGGAGGTCCGTCGCCGCCTCCTCCGAACCCTCCGGTACACAGACAATGCGGACGTTCTGCCGCCTGGCCCGGCTTTCAAAGTCATCCAGCCGTCTCGCGAATTGCTTCGCTGTCCTCTGCAGGTTCCGGACTTCAGTTTGCAAGTCCGAGACGTCTCCCGTCAGGCTGGACGTCTTGATGTCCAAATTCTTGACCCGATCATTAGTTTTGCCCAAGTCTGCTCTAATGAGGGACAGATCAACGGCCATGCCATCCACCTTGTGTGTGAGGACTTCATGCTGTTGCTGCATGTCCGCCCGGAAGTTTGTAATGGCTCCCAAAATGTCACTCAGAGTGGGCTCAGAGCCGCCCGGCGAGCCCGAATGCGGGATGTCCTTGGCAGAGGGCCCAGTGACAGGCGGCGTCTTCGGTTGAGTATAGCGCTCAATCCTATTCTGCTGCTGTTGTGATTTACCGCGGACGCCTCTGTTCGACGGCTTGTCGGGGTCCCCCTTGCCCGCCATGTTAGGTCCAAGAGGACAAAGGGCTATGCCAGGCAAGTCCAAGCCCAAAGAGTCGGAGATTTGTCCGGGAAGACAGTAGAATGCTGTCCCAAGTTGGCTTCACTGTCCGGATAGCTCCGCTGTCCAGTACACCTCGCCGCTGGTGAAGGCAGGCAGGCACTCCGCAGATCGGCAGTGCGTAGCGGCGGAGTCCGCAGAGACAATGGCACTGAGCTGGCATGGAGTCCCACTCGACGTAGCTCAGCGTAGGAGACACCGATTCGGGATCTGAAAACGGTTCTCGCCTTAGTGGGCCCTCAGCAACGAGTATCCACCCACGTGGATCAGGATTACGGGCAGGATAGTTGCGGAGGATCGGAAGGTCCGCGGAGCTCCGAGCTTACGCGGCCATCTTGGTTGCCCGCGAAGCTCCTCCCTCATGTGGTGTATTTATTGCAAATTTGATATTTTCAAGGTTCAGTAAGCTTTATTTGGGTTATGCAGCAACCATAAAAGCAACAAATATACATATCTAGACAATTAGATCCAATTACAGATACATAAAAGCAACAAATATACATATCCAGACAATTAAATTCAATTATAAAGATATGATCTCAATTGATAAGTATATTAAAACAAAAAAAGCATACTTTTTCTCACATGAATTGACTTTAAAATAAATGATGCAGCATAAAAACAAATCTCGGGCTCTCTTAGTGTAAACTCTTAGTGTAAACAATAGGCTCAGAGCAGCTTTTTTAGTTATAACAAAGGTTTTAGATGGACAACTCTATAGTTCAGATACAGATCACATAAAAGCAAAAAGTGCATAGTGCTCTGTTTAGAATGCTCATCACATGGGCATGGGATGACACGCCTTTTTTTTTTTTTGGGGAACGCAACTAAATGATGAACAAAACCCAATCTCATCCTTGTTAATACAAAATGATGAGAGGGTCTTGTAACTAGTAACAGATAGCTTTGAAAGCCATTGATATCTATAAACGATTGATAAAGCTGGTATGTAGTTTGTTTCTCTACGATTCTCATTCTGCACTCTTTCTTATGGGACAAAAAAGTCTTCTTTATCTCCTGTTTTGACAGGCCTAACACGTCAGTTGGATTTTCCCAGATAATGAGCTTAAATAAATCTCTATTAACATCTGCTATATATTTTAGCCAAGAGATCCTAAATCAATTGTCTAGTTGCAGGTAATCCTTGATAATTGATTGAGTGAATATTGTCTCCTCTTTAGACCAAATTAATCTCCAGAGTATTAGGGGTCTCAATGCGGTCAGATCTGACAGGTAGTTTAGCCCCACTTCATGATGGATTAGCTCAGAGGATGCTGATGCAGGCAGGCATAAACACTTTTTTAGAAAATAGTTTTCCTCTATTTGCAGTTCCCGACTGGTATGGTAGCCCAATACCCCTGCACCATATAGCACAATAGAGGCACATCTAGCTTTATCGATGTATGTCATGTCCTTACTACAGTAGTCCCCGAGTTTGGGAGCAAACCGGAAGACTCCTTGCACACTTTTTGACATCTTAACCCGGACATTAGACATTTCACTTGACCATTTCCTGTAACCAAAGAAGCTCCAAGTAACAGAAATTGTCAACAGTTTTCACTCTTGCCCCATCTATAAAAAAGGTTTCAATTCCCTGGGTTTTATACCACAAACCATTGTATATGTTTTGGCCTTATTTATTAGCAACTTCCTTCCGTTGATAAAATCTGCGAACCCATCTATTAATCGTTGTAGGCCTACTGATTTTTTAGATAAAAGCACAGCATCATCTGCATAAAGCAGAATCGGTACAGCCTGGCCCTCAGCTTGTGGAGCATCCACCTATATCAGCTTAAGAACTGCGTCATATTCATTAATAAATAAAGTAAATAGCAATGGTGCTAAGACCAGCCTTGGCGGATGCCACGTTTAACCTTAAAATTGGAAATACATTTGCCCAGTTGACCTTACCGGACTCTAGTCAATAATTTCTCATATAGCCTTGCAAGAAAGTAAATAATAGGCTCCGGGGCACCAAGGTTAAGTAAAACTGGCCAGAGTATAGCATGGTCCACTAAATCGAAGGCGCTACTAAGATCAGAAAAGCATAAAAAGAGGCCCCATTGTTTAGCACATGTGTATTTTCCAATTAAATGCTCTAAATGAATGCACTGTTCTAGCATACCCAGCCCCTTTCTAAAACCATATTGAGCCTGTGATAAAATCCCAATCTCCGCTACCCACTCTTCCAATCTTACTAATAAAACCCTACTCATCACCTTTATGATGAGTCTAAAATAGAAATCGGACGATAATTCTTGGCTTCTAATGTATTCCCCTTGTTATAAATGGGGATAATAACTGATTGGCCCTAGGTCAGAGGAACACCCGCTGTAACTGCAGCATTAAAAACTCTAGTGAAAATCTGGCCCCATAAATCTGGCACCGTTTTATAGACATCAATAGGGATACCATCAGGGCCTGGCGCTTTTCCCCCTTTACTACCTCAAATTCCTAGTTCAACCTCATCAAGGGTGATATTTAGGGAGATAATGGGCCATTTGCAGTCGTTCGGGCTGGGATTTGTAAAAACCTCAATATCTTCATCATGTGGGTTAAAAATGCTAGAAAAATATAGCACCCATTCCTCACAGCTAACATGGCACAAAAGTTCTGGGAAAGATCCATTTTTAAGAAATGTCAAGTTAACAGTTTCCCAGAACAGCTTGTTATTAGATGTAACCGCAGCCAATGAAAGTTTATCCCACGCCTCCTCTTAGAGCTCCCTCTTCCTTCGTTTTAGGGCTGGTTTGTAATCTAATCTTAGATTTTGAACTAATGCCTTATTCCTGGGTCTGTGGCAGAGTGCCTGTTTTAACTGGTTTAGCGAGTTGGTACAGGTACAGTTAAACCAACCCCTATTTTGTGTATGCTTCCGACTCAGTGGTGCGGTTAATAACTTATCAATGGTATCATCAATTTTAATGAAATTAGTTAATATCGTAGCCTGTTCAACCTCACTTCAAGACTTTCATATATCTCTTTACCACATTCTAAAACAATGTTATTTAAAATTTAACCAAGTTAGTGCCTTTCCACCTAATTCTGGTACCGTTTGGTCTACATGGGGTAATATTACCAGTGACCGTTTGTTGCATTACAAATGAATTGCCCCATACTACCACTAGCATAATAATACAATTGTGATCACTAAGTAACAATTCGGCGATCCACGGGGTAGAACCCAGATGTACAATATTTGCGGATACTAAGACATGGTCAATCCTGGAATTGGCATCTCTTCCAGTAAATGTTGGTATCTCCCTACCATACCCATCCTGTGCACATTGCATTAAATCGAGGTCATATTTAGCCAAAACTGTATTTATGGTATTTCCATAGATGTTGTGCGGAAAGTGTTTACAATCATCCCCTTCCTCACTACTAAACCCACAAACTTTAGTCATAGACAATGTACATATTGAAGTGTTGAAATCCTGACCCATACAATTGCAAGGTTAGTATTTACTGCTGTAACCAGATTATCAATTTCCTTCTCTAGTTCGATAACTACATCGTGGCGAGTTGATTAAAAAATATTATTGTCAAAATTAATCAATAAAACATCCCAGCCGTCTTTATGATCCAAACATATTATCTGATAATGGGTTCCAAGTTTAATCACCCTTTTGACTACCAAAGGCAGTTTGTTTGACAGAAGGATTAACAACCCACCTTTTGCTCTGCCAGCAGTAGAGGGTGAAGCTAATAAATCATAGGAGGTAAACCCTTCAAAATAGACATGATTAGTACCCCAGGTTTCTTGTAGACAAATTATATTATGTTAATTAATAAAATCCTCCCAACCCAACGTGTCCTTTTTGTTTGCCAGTCCAGCTATATTCCAAGTAACAATGGTATAGCCGTTGACTGGGAAATTCCCTGCATTATCAACAAATTGTTCACTTATGCTCATGCTCACGTCTCCCTCGCTAATGGGGGGGTTCAGTACAGGCGAGTTTATAACAATTTCCTTAGATTTCCCTTTGTTTCCGTCTGAATGAACCCCTAAACTGACGTCCTTCTCCCTATTGAATGGATGTGAAACAAATAGATTTTTAACCTTAGGTAAAAATGTAGGCGTGATTAAATTAAGCTCAACAATGTTAGGTACACTTTCTCTTATCAGCCCTACTCCCATCATCCCGACTCCGTCAAGTCCCGCCTCCCCAAAGGGTAGACAGGCCGTGCTCTGTCAATCGTTATCTTCAAGAGTGCTGAGAGATTGAAATCTAATAGATATAGGTAATGCATAATATGGCTGGGCTGGCACTGCCGGTTTAGTTTTAAATATCTCCTGGTCTCCTCCACTATTAGGTGTAGACATTAGGTGTCTATAGATAAAACCTAAAGGTAATAGGAATACATTGGAATCATTATGTGATGGTGCAACCGCTCTTTCCAGGGAGGTCCAGGCCCATTTAGGGTTCCTAAAATTGATGATTACGCAATCACCTTGCACTGTCTGTTTTTTAAGGGGGGGATCCAGTTTACTCTTCTAGTTAAGAGTATCTGGTCAGCGTGACCCACTGGATAGCCCAGTTCTTATTTAACTAGTGCACAACTTCATTTTTTAGAGTATAATCCATTTCTTTTTGGCCAGGCTCAAGTTGGGGTACATTCACCAGAACTGTCACATTTCGGCAGCATTCTGGAGGTAGATTTATCAGCATATCAGTTCTTCCCTCAGGTACCGCCTTCTCCCTTCGTTTGTTTGGGGCCTGGATCAACTCTGCTCTATCAATCCTATCCCCTCTACTTGGGCGGGATTGATTGCTCATAGTCTCATTCTGTTTAGAGCCTGTTGAAGTCATGTTGGCACCTGTTTTGGTCGCTTCCGGTTTGCTTCCTTGGCCCCCACAGTCCCTATTATCCCTATTATTAATGCTTAGGGTACTAGTTACTGCGTGTTAGCAGCAGTTGTTCCTTGTTGTAGTTGCTCATATGGCCGCCCCAGTGGACCATTCGCATTCTCCCTTGGTTTTTTACTAATAAGTTTTAATATACCGCTAAGTATAACAACTTCTCCATTAAGTTTGTCTAATTTATTGTGGTTTTATTGATGCTTCTAGCTTTTGGGTTAAAAGGGCTACAATATGATTGATTTGCACATCTGGCAGAGGCCCTAGATCAGGAATTTTTTCGGGTGCGTTGGCAATAGTATTCGGTAGTGGGCCTTTTTTACTTTTATTAATGGTCCCTGTTTTTACATGACTTTTTTTTACAACCCCTTTTCCTTTTCAGTGTAGGTGAACCACTAGGTGAATGCAGTCGGGTGCATCAGATAATGTAAGTGAATCTGTATCAAAGTTCCCAGTACTCACTATTATTGGGGGGTATCTTGTTACTCATTACAGGGACAATCTCTACTTCATGCTGTTGAATCCCACATTCCAACCCAGCTATTTCTACCATCATCGTGCCTGCACCTAGTGAAAGGCAGTGTTCCGCCCTATCTATTTCAACTTTAATGGCGCTAACTGCCCGTACTAAGTAGGAATCAATGGTGGAGCATGAGGGGTCAACTGTAAGTTTATGTGTTTTCTTGTAGTTTGTGTTTCGACATCTTAATTATTACTACAGTATCACTGTGTCCTTAGAATATAAGGTGCACACGAAAAGATGCAGGAGATGCACAGTACGAGATGTGCAATGCACAAAACTGCAAGGTGTAAGAGATGTAAAGTGCAAAAAGTTGTTGGTGCAGGGCGCAAAGTACAATGATAGGGGGTTTACAGAGAACCTGGTATAATAAAAAGCGCTTGGTACGATACAACAATGTACCAGGGGATGATATCTGAAAATGATATAATCAATAAAATCAGGTTAAAAGACTCATTAATTCATGCTAGTCGGCGAAAAAACGTATTTGCAAACTTTCGATACACAAAAATATAATATATAATATACTACACAAACCACACAAACCATAGCTAAACCTTTTACCTGTCTTACTTACAGATTTATCCTAAATTAAAATCATTCAGTGTGACACAGTCTATAGAGAGAAGAAAGGGACGGCCGAATTAAGAAGAATATGTTCCTTCACTTATTAGGTCACGCCTTTCTGCTCTTCAAAGTTATTGGGAGAAATTGTTCAGGAGTTCAGTCCACTCTACGACTATTGAGAGTTCCTGCCAATATACAATTCCTGGGCCGCTAAGTCACAGTTTTGAAAAACCAAATGAAGTGGCCCTGCCCTGCCGCAATCTGCACGGATGAGCGCACGTCCCATGCTGCGGGAGCCCTGAGCTGGTTTCAAGTTCCTCCGGGTGCGTCCTGGAAGCAGTGCGGCATGCCTGGTGCTGGGCTTGCTGGGAGGTGTGGTCACCTACCTACCAGCAACGTTGGTAGTAGCAAAAACTGCGGCGTGAAGGGGATGAGCAAACAGGCTCTACTGTCTTCCCTGTGGTGTGAGGTGATGATGGTCTCCTGCGCTGCGGTAGCCCTGAGCTGGCTTTAAGCGCATCCTGGTGCGTCCCGAATGCAGCGGGGCGTGCCTGGGGCTGGGCTTGCTGGGAGGTGTAGTCCCCTACCTCCCAGCAGCGTCGGTAGTGGCAAAAACTGCAGTGTGAAGGAGATGAGCTCACGAGCTGTACTTTCTCCCCTGTGGCTCTCCTGCGGTGTGAGGCGATGATGGTCTCCCGCGCTGCTGGAGCTCTTAGCTGGCTTTAAGTGCCTCCTGGCACGTCCCGGATGCAGCGCGGCGTGCCTGGTGCTGGGCTTGCTGGGAGGTGTAGTCACCTACCTCCCAGCAGAGTCAGTAGTGGCAAAAACTGCGGCGTAAAGGGGACGAGTGCACAGGCTCTACTGTTTCCCCTATGGCTCCCCTCCGGTGTGAGGCAATGATGGTCTTGATATTGTCATATTCATATCAAAAGCTTTAAAAATCCACAAAATCAATCAAAATCCTAAACTCAATATCCCCGAAGCATTTGAACACTCACACGCAATAAGTTTTGCTGCACAATATGTTCCCTGACGAAGGTCTGCTATGGACCGAAATGCATCAGGCGATATTGAGCTTAGGATTTTGATTGATGCTGTGGATTTTCAAAGCTTTTGATATGAATATGACATATCAAATATGCAATAAATACATCACATGAGAACATCACTGTGGGTTCAACGCTGTGCTTAGGGGGACATCCCCTAATCAGGAGACCCTACTTTATGATCTATGAGAGGATCATAAGAAACTCAAGGCCAGAGTGGAGGAACCTGAATCGACCCTGGCGGCTAAGCGTCCCACTGTGTCCACAACCACTGACCAACTCAAATCTTTGCAGCAAGACGTGGAAAGTTTGGCAAACCGGCTGGAGGACCAGGTAGGGCTGTTGCGCAGGAACAGCATCTGTGTAGTGGGGCTACTGGAGCGAATAGAGGGACCAGCCATGAATCTATATCTGGAAAATTGGATCTCCAACAAAATTCTCCAGGGTAGAGTGTCGAAATTCTTCTCCATAGAAAAGACGCACAGGGTCCCGGGGGGGCCACCGTGCCTGGGTAACCTGCTGTGACCAGTGGTGGCCCGATTGTTAAATTACCAGGACTGAGACCCAATCCTTCAAGTGACCAGGGCTAAGGGCCCCTGGCAAGTAGAAAATGCAGAGGTACACATTTACCCAGACTATACACTGGCTGTGCAGCGCCCTAGAGCCTCCTACACGGAAGTGAAGAGATGCCTTGGGGACCATCAGATACAATATGAGTTGCAGTACCCAGCTCAACTGTGCATCCGCTACAAAGAGTCCACTGTATTCTGTTCCACTCCAGAAGAACCCTGGTCATGGATAGACCACAATGGGCTTGCACAACCTCTGCTCGATCCGTGGATAGAGTCACGGCCTCCCTGGAGGTCGGTGGACACGCGTGGAGGCCAGAGGAGGGGCAGGACATGTTGGGCCACCAAAATGCAGGCAGCAGAGGAACGGGCACAGGCCATCAAGACAGCCGAGCACCTTAACAACCCCACAGCACAGTTGAGGACTGGTTCTGACTCGGATGATGGTCAGAATCACCAGTTGCCCTTAACAGACTCGCAAAGCGCAGAACTAATAGGAGAAGGTCCGGAGATGACCCCCCAAATGGCGAACAAACTGGGGTGAAACAGTAATTTGCAAGGACTTAAGATCGAGAACCCGCGATCAAGCATTAATGTATAAGAGAACTCAATGGACTCTCTGAATATTCTTTTTTCTGTGTACACATAAATGGTATCCAGATGAATAAACATGAAGGAGGGGGTGGTAGTAAGGTTTATTGTTGTTGTTTTATATCCGCTTCGTGCTCAAGGGACCGACTTATGAGTTATCACAATGATGTTTATTAGAAGCAGCCAAGAAGTGTGCTTGGGAAAGATTATAGCTACGACCCCAGTAGACGATTAGTAGCTGAGATAGCAATTGTTTCACAAAGTACTTCAAAAAAACATATCAGTGCATGTGGCCAATTGCTCGTTGGCAAGCCAGCCTTGGGTGGGGAGCTGGGGAAATGTTATTCTTAGTTAATGTGATCATGTTTTCCTCTAATGCAGAGTGAGGGCTGCAATCGAGTGATGTGCTGGGCGGCAGTAGTGGTGGTGGGGGGTGGGGGAGGTGGACCGGATAGATTCTCTGGGAGGTGGCACATTGAGATGCTACTCTGCACTTCCTGCTCGTGCAGGCTAGATGGCTAACAACAAATACACACTCTTAACTTGGAATGTAAGGGGGCTAGAGGGCTGTGTAAAAAAGCATACAATATACCAATATCTGCATTCTCACAAGGTCTTATCGCATTACTACAGGAGATGCATCTTATCATACAGACATTAGCCTCATTGCGCAAGCGCTGTTGGGGCACGATGCTGGGTACCACATCCTCCGGCTATGCTAGGGGCGTCCTTATATAGGGATGAAATTGGGCACACACCTTAAGGTGCTACATTCTCGCATAGACCCCCAGGGGCGCTATGTGACACTGGAAGGCTGGCTGGACGGACTCCTGCTCATGCTGGTGTTCCTATATGCTATGAACGCTGGGCAAGCACAGTTCCTGCAATCATTTACACCATCCTTGTTGTCTGACCCAACAGTGCCTGCACTAAGGGCGGGGACTATAAGTGTACGTACGACTTGGACCGAGACCGCTCTCAACTGCCACTCTCGGGTGTACAATCCATCCATATTCCAAAACATTTGAGGGACTGGGCAGTTCATATGCAGCTAAAGGATGCATGGGGTAGTCAACACCCTGCCTCACTCAAATACTCCCACTACTCCACATTAGATGACCTGCATACTCAGATTGATGCAATATATTGCTCAATGGGGGCCCTGGCTGGGGTAATAAAGACCAATATCTAGCAAGAGCGCTCTCTGATCATAGTCCATTGCAGATACACCTTGCACAAGGAGCCCGTAGGGCTAGGATACCGACTTGGCACCTACACCTACAGCGCTTAGGGTTATGACGTTCTGTTCTCCCATATCTCAGACAATCACCGCATATTTCCAGGAGAACTCGGGCACCGCCTCCAATAGGGGTGTAGAGTGGGATGCTTTTAAATTAGTAGTTAGGTGACACGCCATTAAAGCGAAATATGACTCACGTATGGCATTGGTTTCGGATATGAGCAGACATGAGGCAGAAATCCAGAGGTGTGAAGGCCTGGCTCCTGTGGACCCTCTGGTGATTCCTCAGCTGGCCGGGGTGAGGCTCGCATATAGAAAGGCTTCAGATAGCCTATGTGCACTTGATTACAAACATTATTTAGCCCAACAACATGTAGAAGGTGATAAAGCAGGGAGAATGTTAGCCTAGCTTTTAAAAACTGACACCTCCCAACCTCCAATCATAACATTATATAATAGCGAAGGTGTGTTAGTAAATACAAAGGTGGTAATTAATGACTCATTCTATAACTATTATATATGTTTACATAAGGCGCCTTTAGCAGACAATCTCCCCTGCATATGGCGTTTCTTGGCACCGGTGCAACTCCCACAGGTCATGATATCCCAGCACGATTCCCTAGAGGAACTTATTACAGTGGACGATATTGCTGACGCCATTAAGCAGTTAGCGTTGGGTAAATCCCGGGGTACTGATGGCTGGCCATCAGAGTTTTACTCCACGTACTCGGATAAACTGGTCCCCCGGCCAATGAAGATCTATATGGACGCTTGTGATGGAGGTGAAATCCCGGCATCCTAGAGAGGAGCACTATTGGTGGTTCTGCCTAAACCTGGCAGAGATCCGCTGCAGATGGCATCATATAAGCCTCTGTCCTTATTAAACACCGATTATAAAATCTTGGGGAAGGTATTAGAAAATAGACTGATGGACGTGGCATCCCTTTTGATCCATGAAGATCAAAATGGATTTATACCAGGCAGGAGTACTGGGCTGAACCTGTGTATGGTATTTAAGCTGCTGTATTGGGCCTGAGCTGAACCTGACACTCCCTGGGTGGCAGCCTTGGATATTGAAAAGACATTTGATACCCTCGGGTAGCTGTACTTGTTGGAGGTGTTGGGTAAGTTTGGCATTGGGCCCAAGTACCTGCGCTGGCTGCGCATACTATATACTAACCCACTGGCGCGATTTCGAACAGGCTGTGACATATCACCACAGTTTGATATTGAGTGAGGCACCAGGCAAGGTTGCCCCCTGTCGTCCATATCATTTGCATTTGCAATGGAGCATTTGGCATGCAAGTTGAGACAGCGAGTGTTGGACTGGGGTATCCAGGCAGATAGGCAGTGACATATAATCTCCTTGTATGCAGACAACGCTTTGGTCTACCTTCGAGGGGAGGGAGTTGTACTGCAGGGTCTGATGCCACTTCTGGATGCCCAGGCACAAGCCTCGGGACTTCGAGTTAACTGGCTCAAGTCAGTTGTTTTCCCTATGAAGGTGATTCTACCAGATCAGAGGCCAGATGACAGAAATGTCTAGCTGGGCATTGCCCTTAAGGCACACAGCTATAATAGAATGGTTATCTGGCACTACTACTCTATTGCAGAAAAGGCAGAGCAACCTGCTAATGTTGGCAGAAAGGCGTAGCTTGCTAGGATATGTGATGCCCAAAAACCAGGCATCCCCATATACACCCATGCTTCCACCAGCGATTTTGCCAGGGACATTTGCTTGTCATGACTGCCCGGGATTGGAGACTTTGGCAGAGATGGGACTGGACACCTGGGTTGACTTATCAGCGGATGCGCAATTGCAGAGCTTGGAAGCACTGGGGGAGGACTTTGGGATCGCGCCAGGCACCTTTATGCTATATACGATACTGGCGATGCAATTCCACCAAACATGGGGGAATGTTGAAACAGAACCGGAAATTTTGCTTGTGCTGCAAACCATACTGACACATAACAAAGGCAGACATGCTGTAACAGCAATATACATCTCCCTGAGACATGGTCCAAGTCTTTTGTTGGCGAAACTCAATGAGTACTGGGATTCTGAATTATCAGTCACCATGAGTGATAAGCAATGGGTTCAGTATATAGGATATCCCAAAAGCGTTTCCACCAATGCCAGGCTGCAATATACGCAGTTTAATTATTTACACAATACATATCTAACGCCACACAGACTGGCCCACATGTATCCCACATTGGTCGACATATGCCCTCGATGCTCTGGTGCGGATGCAAAGTTCCTTCACATGGTCTGGTCATGCTCTGACCTCGGTGCTTACTGGAGCGAGATTGCGGCACTGTTAGAGAAGCAACCAACACTATAATTCCAAAGCAAGCCCTGCATTTCTTGCTGGGCGTCACTAAGAGATCTGCAGAGCGAAAGAATTTCAATAAATTCTTACATCTGGATTTGGTATTGGCAAAACGCAGAAATGCCATGTCTTGAAAGTCGAGTGCAGCCCCTAACACTCGTACTTGGCTAATGGATCGTCATGGGAAGCTGGTAGCAGAGCATACGACACAGGCACTGAAGACACCCAGCAACACCCCACAGACCAACGCCATGCAGTGGCAGGAATACTTGACTTTCGTGGACGGCAAATTGAAGGTATCTAGCTCCTCCCTGTGGTGAAGGGGTTTCCTGTGTGGAGCAAGACCTATAACACATTACCACACATACACTACGAGCGAGGAGGGCAATTGCCCAGTTCAGACCCGATTGAACCTGACGTGATCTCTGTCTTGTGGGCGTGGGGGGTCGGAGGGGTGAGGAGCGAAATGCCCTCCCCGCTGCCTCCCTCTCCCTTGCCTCTCTTTTTTTCCTCTGCTCACTTTCCTTTCTTTTTCCTTCCTTCTCACCTTTGTTCCTGCTGCCCCCCTTCTCTGACAAGTACAAATATAAGCAGCCACCCTAAAGCATATCAGAACCAAAGCATATAGTGAATGTGAGATAGTTGAGATCACATGGTTAGTTGTTTAATGTGAATTGTTTGGTGTGATAGCATGACGGAAGGACATATAGACAAATCAGGTGTTTTATATTAACTGTTTAAAGTATGGATAATATACTGAGGCATGTATGTCTCATATGTGTTAACATCACTGTACTGTTTTGTATAATAAAACTGGCTGAGTTAATTATGTATAAACCTGGGAAAAAACCAATAAAGACGATTTTAAAAAGAGAAAGGTTTCTCTTGACTTGATTCCAATCAAATCCAACACATTTCTGCTTGATAAAATGGCTTAATAATTACGTTATGTTTTGTTACATTGTTATTTTATCTTACCTTACATTATGTTACACCAACTTACCTTCTTCTTCCCCGATCATGTCCTCCCAACTGAAATCTAGAGCTCTTCCTCTAATTTCCTGAAGAACAGAAGCTAAGTAGAGGCCTCGTCTAGTCACAAGCGGTGGAAGAGAGAGACTGCACAAAGCAAAATATAAAGAAATAAATATTCAAAACACTAAGCATTAGAAACCAATCAGTTTATACTACATTAAAAGACCTTAGTACTCACAAATAAAGAAACGTACTGCAATTGCATACTACATTTATGTGAAAATAGTTGTTTAGCTAGTTATTAATTAAATCATTTCAAGTGACATTTAATAAGTATGAGCCTAGGAGACTGTTTTTGTTCTCATGAACATGAAATGTGGTCATTGCATTGGTTCATTGTTTTCTCGCAGTCGGAAAGATCCAGATCACATGACAATGGTAACTCCAAGCAGGTGACATTCATCTCTTCATGGTATAAGTTGACCTTAAAAGTGATGTTGATGCTTTTCAACCTAAATGTCTACTTTTTGGCAGCAATGTTTCATCTGTAATGATATTACCCAAAACCAAAACAGTGTCAAAGTCAAAAAGTACTTTATTTTGATCAAGGAACATAGCGTAACGAAATTTTGCTCCATCCTTTCATAATTGGAAAGGCCACATATATGTGCGTACTTTTGGCCTCATGTATTCGCATTATATAATCAGAATCAAAATTAGTAGTGCACTAGTATAGAAAGTGCAGTAATGGACTGTTCTAATGAGTGCATGTGCATTAACTATTTTCTTTTAGGAACAGCTGGACTGTTGACAAAAATTCATCTACAGGCTAAGATTGTACTGGAGTTGCACTAAAATGAATACAGTGTATTCTCCAAAGGTTACAAATGAATGAGTCATGAGATACGTGGTATTCTACTTATAATGTGGTCAGTCATTGTTCTGATTAACAAAAGTGTATTTGTGTGCAAAGGTTTTAGATCCTTGGTCACATGGCATTACAGATTGCTTTAGCCCTTTTTAAAGTGATATCGTGCAGTCACATATCTCCATGATGGACATAAACGAAATACTACATGTATAAATACATATATTCTCACATTACTATTAACAATTACTGACTGTATAAATACATAAAACAATCCTGCATTATTCGTTAGAGAAATAGTAGCATATCTCTATACACTTTGGGAGAATTTTTTTGTTGTTGAATTTTTAGACATTCAGATAACAGCATGAATGCTGATTCCTCCCACAGAGAAGTACACATATGATTGTTTCAACCTTGTCCATCTGATATTACATAACTATAGTGCAAAAATTGGTGCTCACCAACGTGTATTTAAATCATAATCAAAAAATAATAATAATAATATCTATTATTACATAATAATAGAAAAAAGATCCAAAAAGAAAATTTATAATCCAAATTTGTCTATAAGGACCATGCATAGGAGATGATTCAGCATTAGATATTTTTTCCCAGCCACTAAATATTAGATTAATGATGTAATACCAATAAGTATCATTTAGCTTATGTTTTGTATTCTCAGCTTTATCTACATTATTGCACATACTAATTTGCTTCAAAACAAATTTTTTTGGCTTAAAGTGTAAAGTGACTTTGTGTCATTTAGTGCAATAAGGTTAAAGTGACTGGTGCATGGAGATTAAAGAGGAAGAAATTGATATATACAGGGAGGGGGAAATTTTCATAGTATTCAGCAAGAAATTATGATCATTTGATTCAAGACTAGCAAATAAAACCATACAGTACCAATGAAGCAGACAACAATATCACACCATTAAACCAATCTATAAAAAAGGGAATCAGTGACATGACTAAAATCAGCTATCATAAAAAAAACTAGGATAAAATTACCCCAATATCTAAAAGACGGCTAAAATCAATCATATCATATATATACATCACAATTATTTATAAATATTACACAATATATCACAGTATAAATACATAATGTGCAAATAGTGCAATGTATAGTCCAACTCCTCTTATACTATGATTAAGGTGCTATTTGACATTTGTCTACGATCCATCAATCATGCAAGGTGTATGTATTTGCAGATCATAAATATGGTTGGAGGTCCTCTGTAGTGTTGAGGCCCTCGGGCCACTTGGAATTGAACTCAAGAATATATTTAGTTTCCAGCCTACGCATACATGCCTCTCTGTCGCCCCCTCTTTTTGTTAGTGGGATTGATTCTATGGCAAAATATTTGAGACACTGAGGTCGACTATTGTGACATGCCTCAAAGTGTCTGGCCACCGGATAACTTTGATCTTTATTAATAATGGCGCGGAGGTGCTGTAAAATACGTTTATGAATTTGTAGTTTACTGCTGCCAATATATCTGAGTTTGCAATCGCATTCCAATATATACACACAATACTCTGTTCTGCAGGTTAGATGTTGTTTTATCTCCCTAGTGATTCTAGGAATAACTGTGGTGTATTTCTTGGTATTAACACCATGTTGACAAGCCTTGCATGCCAGGCATTTATAGAAACCCCTACTGGTAGGCCGCCAAGGTTCTTTTCCAGGATGTTCCTCACGGTTTTTCGAGAGAATAGAGCCTATACTCAAACCTTTACGGTAAGTTATTAATGGGTTAGAGAGCATCAAGTCTCCAATTGAAGGATCATCTTTGACAAAGTGCCAGTTTCTTCTGACTATACTCCTAATTTCTTTTTCCTGCTTGGAATATGTCAATACCAATCTGACATCATTGGCATTGCTACCTTGCAGTGTGTTTGGTTTCTCTTTGTAAATTAACAAATCACCTCTGTTTTTAAGCCGTGACTTCCTTATGGCAGTATTCAATATCTTGGCACTGTAACCCCTATCCACAAATCTCAAAAAGCTTTCTTGTTGCTTAATGATCATGTCATCAGTGTTACTACAGATGCGGCGGATGCGTAGCATCTCACCGTAGGGTATAGATTTGATTAAGTGTTGTGGATGGGCACTCGTTGCATGTAAAAGAGTGTTACCTGCCGTCGGTTTCCTAAAAAGGGTACTGGTAAGAATATTATTGGATATTAAAACCTGCACATCTAAGAATGTCACCGGTTCCCTGCTTACATTAGAGGTAAAATGCAAATTAAAATCATTTTCATTGATTTCATGTATTAAATTTTAAATAGTCTCTTCAGAACCATGCCATACAATAAATAAATCATCAATAAAACGAAACTAACAAGTTATATTGGAAGTGCAGTACTCCTCAAATTTGCGTTTAAGGACCAGTTCTTCCCACCACCCCATAAACAGGCACGCGTAACTGGGGGAGAAACTGGCCCCCATTGCTACACCCTGGACTTGTTGGTACATTTGACCATTAATACATATATATGCCACACGCTTGACGAAAATAAGCCTGCGCCTTCTTTTGATGGCGGGCCTCGACAGGGTTTCGTCTTACCCCAATCAATCCACCAGAACGCCGTCTCAAACAGTTTACAAGACAACAAGTCGAGGCCCAAACTGCATTTCAAGTGAAATTTATTTGGCGATCACACCCTCACGAGTGAGCAAGCGGCTAAGGCTGCGAAACGCGTTGGGTGTGATCGCCAAATAAATTTCACTTGAAATGCAGATTGGGCCTCGACTTGTTGTCTTGTAAACTGTTTGAGACGGCGTTCTGGTGGATATATATATATATATATAAAAGCAAGGTCCTGCAATGTGGCTCCCCACACGTCCCTCAGGTACAGATCTCCTCAACACCAAGTCGTTATATCAAAAGTGGCTTTATTTTTCCCTCGCCATCGGCATGACGCGTTTCGGCCGTCAAGAAACGGCCTTGATCACATGGCTTCAAATGACCAATGGGGGTGTTTATATACTGTGCTCAACAAAAAATAACATCAGATCACATGGGTAAGGGACATAGAAAAAATACTGGTATACAAATATACACTGAGTACAAACACATTAAAACATATTCATTATATGCATGAACTTAAATGAAACAATGTGTAAACATATTATCGAATAAATTCATTTTTGATAAACATTGTTTCTTCAGTCGGTTATATATACAGATTATAATAAAGTGCAAGTGCATGATTAAGTTCTATGTTTGACTATATGATATTGGTCTAGGAGTTTGTACAAGAGGGTGAAAAAAACTTTTCTTTGAACCCCGTGCAGTTTTAAGATCGTTATAAGGTATGTATAAATTCATGATACCATGTCCCAAAGTAATAAAACAAACCCTTAGGATGTTATTAAAAAAACAGTGCTCAAGTGCTCGAAAGTGCATAGTATACTCGCAGTATGTACACATTTATAATTTCAAAAATCATGAATGATCAATGTCACATTCTCAGAGTGTACCTGCGCTAGTGCTATTAACCAAACACAGTTAAAAAACATGTTAAGCATTGCCGCTGATGCTGTGAGTTAACTATAGCCATAGTGACTAAACAACAACAATTAAATTCCATTTGGGAAAATATTCCATCAACAAGACTCAGACAAATAAGAAATAATAATCACAAACTTAATATGCGATGCATTTAGGAGAGAAAAAAACTCAAAGAGTAAGATTTACACAAATCAGGGGAAAGGGAGGCATTTGGCAGAGTCCTGCCCTAATGGCTACATGACAGAATATTCTAATCATGGTCTATAGGAAAACTTGTAAATCCTCCCCCCTATTAAGCCCATTCGGTATTCTGGTGTTTAGGAGTACAATGTATTTGCTCTCAAGTTGTCTCAACATTTTCTCTCGATCCCCACCATGGATTTTCTTGGGTACGGAATCGATGACAAAGTAAGTGAGATGATTCAAGTTCTTAGCATGTACAAGTTCAAAATGGCGGGCAAAAGGGTAATTTGCATCAGAGTTAACTATTGCCCTGAGGTGCTGTAATATGCGATTGAATACCTGTAACTTAGTGCTGCCCACATACTTTAACTTACATGAGCACTCTAATACATAAACAGCATGATGTGTGCGACAGGTATATAGTTCTCTGATCGGTGTAGGGATGGGGTTGAATGGGGACTGAAATTCAATAGTGTTTACCCCGAACTTGCATGCTCTGCATGAAATACATTTGTGAAAGCCTCTTTTATTGGAAACCCACACCTTACTCTCATTCACTTCCGGACTAGTTCTCACTAAAGAATCTCTCATTGAGGGTCCTCTCCTGAAAATAATAGAGGGTTCTGTCGGCAGTAGTGGTGACAGATTAATGTCAGTGTGGAGTATGGGCCAGTGTTTTTTAAGAATGCCCCTTATTTTTTTCTCCTCAGTATTGAAGGTGGAAATTAAACTGATAGTATTGATGTCATGTCCAGGGGGACTTTCTGCCTCTGTGCTTACGATTACACTAGATTTATCCAAGAATTAATCTCTGCTAGTGCTATTGGCCTTGTCTTTAGCTACCAAAAGATCATCAATAAGATAGCTTTAAAAATCTTTGAATGGCCTCATTCTGGCAGATGTTAAGATCTGACTCAGAGCTACATATTCTGCGCATCCGTATGAATTCCCCATAGGGGATACTTTTTATGAGGTGTTTTGGATGCGCACTGATTAACAAAAGTGTATTTGTGTGCAAAGGTTTTAGATCAATATATATATATATATATATATATATATATATATATATATATATATATGCAAATACCTCGCAGCAGCGACGCTTCCCCTGGCGAAACACGAGGCAAGGACCATCTTATTTCAGCATTCCTTTTATTCAGCCATTAGACAGAATGTCATAACGCGTTTCGGCCGTCCCAGCGGCCTTGGTCACATGGCATTACAGATTGCTTTAGCCCTTTTTAAAGTGATATTGTGCAGTCACATATCTCCATGATGGACATAAACAAAATACTACATGTATAAATACATATATTCTCACATTACTATTAACAATTACTGACTGTATAAATACATAAAACAATCCTGCATTATTCGTTAGAGAAATAGTAGCATATCTCTATACACTTTGGGAGAATTTTGTTGTTGTTGAATTTTTAGACATTCAGATAACAGCATGAATGCTGATTCCTCCCACGGAGAAGTACACATATGATTGTTTCAACCTTGTCCATTTGATATTACATAACTATAGTGCCAAAATTGGTGCTCACCAACGTGTATTTAAATCATAATCAAAAAATAATAATAATATCTATTATTACATAATAATAGAAAAAAGATCCAAACAGAAAATTTATAATCCAAATTTGTCTAAAAGGACCATGCATAGGAGATGATTCAGTATTAGATATTTTTTCCCAGCCACTAAATATTAGATTAATGATGTAATACCAATAAGTATCATTTAGCTTATGTTTTGTATTCTCAGCTTTATCTACATTATTGCACATACTAACTTGCCTCAAAACAATTTTTTTTGGCTTAAAGTATAAAGTGACTTTGTGTCATTTAGTGCAATAAGATTAAAGTGACTGGTGCATGGAGATTAAAGAAGAAGAAATTGATATATACAGGGAGGGGGAAATTTTCATAGTATTCAGCAAGAAATTATGATCATTTGATTCAAGACTAGCAAATAAAACCATACAGTACCAATGAAGCAGACAACAATATCACACCATTAAACCAATCTATAAAAAAGGGAATCAGTGACATGACTAAAATCAGCTATCATAAAAAAAACTAGGATAAAATTCCCCAATATCTAAAAGACGGCTAAAATCAATCATATCATATATATACATCACAATTATTTATAAATATTACACAATATATCACAGTATAAACACATAATGTTCAAATAGTGCAATGTATAGTCCAACTCCTCTTATACTATGATTAAGGTGCTATTTGACATTTGTCTACGATCCATCAATCATGCAAGGTGTATGTATTTGCAGATCATAAATATGTGTGGAGGTCCTCTGTAGTGTTGAGGCCCCCGGGCCACATGGAATTGAACTCAAGAATATATTTAGTTTCCAGCCTACGCATACATGCCTCTCTGTCGCCCCCTCTTTTTGTTAGTGGGATTGATTCTATGGCAAAATATTTGAGACACTGAGGTCGACTATTGTGACATGCCTCAAAGTGTCTGGCCACCGGATAACTTTGATCTTTATTAATAATGGCGCGGAGGTGCTGTAAAATACGTTTATGAATTTGTAGTTTACTGCTGCCAATATATCTGAGTTTGCAATAGCATTCCAATATATACACACAATACTCTGTTCTGCAGGTTAGATGTTGTTTTATCTCCCTGGTGATTCTAGGAATAACTGTGGTGTATTTCTTGGTATTAACACCATGTTGACAAGCCTTGCATGCCAGGCATTTATAGAAACCCCTACTGGTAGGCCACCAAGGTTCTTTTCCAGGATGTTCCTCACTGTTTTTCGAGATAATAGAGCCCATACTCAAACCTTTACGGTAAGTTATTAATGGGTTAGAGGGCATCAAGTCTCCAATTGTAGGATCATCTTTGACAAAGTGCCAGTTTCTTCTGACTATACTCCTAATTTCTTTTTCCTGCTTGGAATATGTCAATATCAATCTGACATCATTGGCATTGCTACCTTGCAGTGTGTTTGGTTTCTCTTTGTAAATTAACAAATCACCTCTGTTTTTAAGCTGTGACTTCCTTATGGCAGTATTCAATATCTTGGCACTGTAACCCCTATCCACAAATCTCAAAAAGCTTTCTTGTTGCTTAATGATCATGTCATCAGTGTTACTACAGATGCGGCGGATGCGTAGCATCTCACCGTAGGGTATAGATTTGATTAAATGTTGTGATGGGCACTCGTTGCATGTAAAAGAGTGTTACCTGCCGTCGGTTTCCTAAAAAGGGTACTGGTAAGAATATTATTGGATATTAAAACCTGCAAATTAAAATCATTTTCATTGATTTCATGTATGAAATTTAAAATACTCTCTTCAGAACCATGCCATACAATAAATAAATCATCAATAAAACGAAACCAACAAGTTATATTGGAAGTGCAGTATTCCTCAAATTTGCGTTTAAGGACCAGTTCTTCCCACCACCCCATAAACAGGCACGCGTAACTTGGCAGAAACTGGCCCCCATTGCTACACCCTGGACTTGTTGGTACATTTGACCATTAATACATATATATGCCACACGCTTGATGAAAATAAGCCTGCGCCTTCTTTTGATGGCGGGCCTCAACAGGGTTTCGTCTTACCCCAATCAATCCACCAGAACGCCGTCTCAAACAGTTTACAAGACAACAAGTCGAGGCCCAATCTGCATTTCTAGTGAAATTTATTTGGCGATCACACCCTCACGAGTGAGCAAGCGGCCAAGGCTGCGAAACGCGTTGGGTGTGATCGCCAAATAAATTTCACTTGAAATGCAGATTGGGCCTCGACTTGTTGTCTTGTAAACTGTTTGAGACGGCGTTCTGGTGGATATATATATATATATATAAAAGCAAGGTCCTGCAATGTGGCTCCCCACACGTCCCTCAGGTACAGATCTCCTCAACACCAAGTCGTTATATCAAAAGTGGCTTTATTTTTCCCTCGCCATCGGCATGACGCGTTTCAGCCGTCAAGAAACGGCCTTGATCACATGGCTTCAAATGACCAATGGGGGTGTTTATATACTGTGCTCAACAAAAAATAACATCAGATCACATGGGTAAGGGACATAGAAAAAATACTGGTATACAAATATATACTGAGTACAAACACATTAAAACATATTCATTATATGCATGAACTTAAATGAAACAATGTGTAAACATATTATCGAATAAATTCATTTTTGATAAACATTGTTTCTTCAGTCGGTTATATATACAGATTATAATAAAGTGCAAGTGCATGATTAAGTTCTATGTTTGACTATATGATATTGGTTTAGGAGTTTGTACAAGAGGGTGAAAAAAACTTTTCTTTGAACCCCGTGCAGTTTTAAGATCGTTATAAGGTATGTATAAATTCATGATACCATGTCCCAAAGTAATAAAACAAACCCTTAGGATGTTATTAAAAAAACAGTGCTCAAGTGCTCGAAAGTGCATAGTATACTCGCAGTATGTACACATTTATAATTTCAAAAATCATGAATGATCAGTGTCACATTCTCAGAGTGTACCTGCGCTAGTGCTATTAACCAAACACAGTTAAAAAACATGTTAAACATTGCCGCTGATGCTGTGAGTTAACTATAGCCATAGTGACTAAATAACAACAATTAAATTCCATTTGGGAAAATATTCCATCAACAAGACTCAGACAAACAAGAAATAATAATCACAAACTTAATATGCGATGCATTTAGGAGAGAAAAAAACTCAAAGAGTAAGATTTACACAAATCAGGGGAAAGGGAGGCATTTGGCAGAGTCCTGCCCTAATGGCTACATGACAGAATATTCTAATCATGGTCTATAGGAAAACTTGTAAATCCTCCCCCCTATTAAGCCCATTCGGTATTCTGGTGTTTAGGAGTACAATGTATTTGCTCTCAAGTTGTCTCAACATTTTCTCTCGATCCCCACCATGGATTTTCTTGGGTACGGAATCGATGACAAAGTAAGTGAGATGATTCAAGTTCTTAGCATGTACAAGTTCAAAATGGCGGGCAAAAGGGTAATTTGCATCAGAGTTAACTATTGCCCTGAGGTGCTGTAATATGCGATTGAATACCTGTAACTTAGTGCTGCCCACATACTTTAACTTACATGAGCACTCTAATACATAAACAGCATGATGTGTGCGACAGGTATATAGTTCTCTGATCGGTGTAGGGATGGGGTTGAATGGGGACTGAAATTCAATAGTGTTTACCCCGAACTTGCATGCTCTGCATGAAATACCTTTGTGAAAGCCTCTTTTATTGGAAACCCACACCTTACTCTCATTCACTTCCGGACTAGTTCTCACTAAAGAATCTCTCATTGAGGGTCCTCTCCTGAAAATAATAGAGGGTTCTGTCGGCAGTAGTGGTGACAGATTAATGTCAGTGTGAAGTATGGGCCAGTGTTTTTTAAGAATGCCCCTTATTTTTTTCTCCTCAGTATTGAAGGTGGAAATTAAATTGATAGTATTGATGTCATGTCTAGGGGGACTTTCTGCCTCTGTGCTCACGATTACACTAGATTTATCCAAGAATTAATCTCTGCTAGTGCTATTGGCCTTGTCTTTAGCTACCAAAAGATC
Source organism: Lissotriton vulgaris (assembly GCF_964263255.1). Lineage (NCBI taxonomy): Eukaryota > Metazoa > Chordata > Amphibia > Caudata > Salamandridae > Lissotriton > Lissotriton vulgaris. The sequence goes on along the minus strand of NC_141691.1, from coordinate 1,119,679,723 downwards.
ATCAATAAGATAGCTTTAAAAATCTTTGAATGGCCTCATTCTGGCAGATGTTAAGATCTGACTCAGAGCTACATATTCTGCGCATCCGTATGAATTCCCCATAGGGGATACTTTTTATGAGGTGTTTTGGATGCGCACTGATTAACAAAAGTGTATTTGTGTGCAAAGGTTTTAGATCAATATATATATATATATTACCTACTGGCGGTCGCCAGTAGGTATATATAGTTAGGATTTTTTCTCTATGGGATTTTTGAAAATTCCATGTCTAATAACGTTGGCGTTTGTGGACGGAATTGGCTGAAATTTTCAGGAAAATGGAACATTTTGTTTCTGAGCAGCTCCTGACAATTTGGGGGGGTTTCATCAAGGTGGGGCCGAGAAAAAAGGGGGGTCCCAAAACGCGTTTTTCCCATGTTAATTTCCATAGGGCGGTTGGCCTCACTTTTAGCTCGAACGGCTGAATGGATTTGCACGAAACTTGGCAAAATTGTAGGGACTGTTAGCCCGATGTGCCTTTGCTAGGTCTCAATATATGTGCTCCAGTGGATTTTGAGTAATTTAGGTTCAAAAAAAGATATATATCTGGGCGGAGCCTAACCACACATCTGATCTGATTGGCTGTCAGCACTTCATCCAAGAAGTGTTGGCAGCCATCTTGGGACCAATATACATGATAGCACCTCATTAAAAAGCATTGTAGTTAATAGAGGGTTTTAGGACTTTAGTTACATTATAAATCATTTGTTGATGGTACCATACTCGTTTTAGGAATTGTGGTGGGTTCTAAGGTGATTTTACCATGTGAAAAAACCGTCTGCTGTGATATCATGAATATTGTTTGAAAGAAAACTAATATCTCAAGATTTTCCCACAGTGGTTTGGAAGGGGATCTATAAGCTAAACTGAAAGCATATTTTCTGTAAATTCACATTATCTTTCTCAGTCATGTGAAAATGAAGTCTGACATTCTCAGTAAAACATGTACATCCAACAAGGACAGAGACTGTCAGTTGATTCCTTTGTGTTCTACTGCAGCCTCCTAGAGTGTTCTAAAGAACAACTAGAGCGCTAACAGTCCTACTTATTACAAAGGTATGGCACACCTGAAGCCATCTTGATTGGAATAAAGTGGTAACTCTTAAAACATTTAATTTACAAAGAAATAACATGAGGGGGTATATTTTGCCATAGAAAGTATGATTAGTGCTGCAGAATGAAAAAATAGGGCACATTTTGAGTGACTTCTCAAATCCTTTTCTATTTCATTAAAACATTCTGACATGCAGTCTCCCAAAATGGCCACCAGAGACAAAAGAGCCCAAATGTAGCCCAAATATCACCCAGATGTAGCCCAAGTATAGCCCAATGACAGAATGTCCCAGAGTGTTCTAAAGAACAACTAGAGCGCTAACAGTCCTACTTATTACAAAGGTATGGCACACCTGAAGCCATCTTGATTGGAATAAAGTGGTAACTCTTAAAACATTTAATTTAAAAAGAAACAACATGAGGGGGTATATTTTGCCTTAGAAAGTATGATTAGTGCTGCAGAATGAAAAATTAGGGCACATTTTGAGTGACTTCTCAAATCCTTTTCTATTTCATTAAAACATTCTGACATGCAGTCTCCCAAAATGGCCACCAGAGACAAAAGAGCCCAAATGTAGCCCAAATATCACCCAGATGTAGCCCAAGTATAGCCCAATGACAGAATGTCCCAGAGTGTTCTAAAGAACAACTAGAGCGCTAACAGTCCTACTTATTACAAAGGTATAGCACACCTGGAGCCATCGTGATGGGAATAAAGTGGTAACTCTTAAAACATTTAATTTAAAAAGGAACAAAATGAGGGGGTATATTATGCAATAGAAGGTATTATTAGTGTTGCAGAAAGAAAAATTAGGGCACATTTTGAGTGACTTTTCAAATCCTCTTCTATTTCATTAAAAAATTCTGACATGCAGTCTCCCAAAATGGCCACCAGAGACAAAAGAGCCCAAATGTAGCCCAAATATCACCCAGATGTAGCCCAAGTATAGCCCAATGACAGAATGTCCCAGAGTGTTCTAAAGAACAACTAGAGCGCTAACAGTCCTACTTATTACAAAGGTATGGCACAGCTGAAGCCATCTTGATTGGAATAAAGTGGTAACTCTTAAAACATTTAATTTAAAAAGGAACAAAATGAGGGGGTATATGTTGCCATATGAATTATGATTAGTGCTGCAGAAAGAAAAATTAGGGCACATTTTGAGTGACTTCTCAAACCCTCTTCCATTTCATTAAAAAATTCTGACATACAGTCTCCCAAGATGGCCACCAGAGACAAAAGAGCCTAAATGTAGCCCAAATATCACCCAGATGTACCCCAAGTATAGCCCAATGACAGAATGTCCCAGAGTGTTCTAAAGAACAACTAGAGCGCTAACAGTCTTACTTATGACAAAAGTATGGCACACCAGAAGCCATCTTGATTGGAATGAAGTGGTAAGTCTGAAAACACTCAATTTAAAAAGGAACAACATGAGGGGGTTAATTTTGTCATAGAAAGTATGATTAGTGCTTCAGAAAGAAAAATTAGGGATCATTTTGAGTGACTTCTCAAATCCTCTTCTATTTCATTAAAAAAATTCTGACATGCAGACTGAAACATGCACTTTGAATACCAGCAGCAGACGTCCCTGGTGAGTAGTAGCTTTACTACAGTGATCTAATGTGCAACTAGAGTGCTAACATTCAGAATTTATGGCAAATGTGTGACAAATCTGAATGCCTTCTTGATGGAACCAAAGTAAACAAGCATTGAATATGCAATAGATCTCGCCCTCGTTTAAGTTAAAGCCATTCTGTTTGTAATGAGGTGGCTGTTTAGCTTTGCTTTTATTAGTGTTTTTTCAACTTTCATGTAAATAACATGCATCTGTATGCATATAAGTATATGTATGCATGCATTTATGTTTGTATTTATATAGATATACAGATGATATATGTTTATATATGTATGTATATATATATATATATATATTCACTGAAAAAACCATAGGTTATAGACCATATATAGTTAGGAATTAGCATTTACAAAAACTTGAAAATTCACTGAAAAAACCATAGGTTATAGACCATATATAGTTAGGAATTAGCATTTACAAAACCTTGAAAATTCACTGAAAAAACCATAGGTTATAGACCATATATAGTTAGGAATTCGCATTTACAAAACCTTATTTTACTCACACAAAACCATTGAAATTCCATATATAGTTAGTTGCACTAACTATATATCGCGCACCCGCAATCCACTGCTGATGATGTCACATATTACATTATTCATGACATGATCAGTGACATCACTGATGACATCACTGATGACATCTCAAATGACATCACTGATGACATCACTGATGACAACATCCAGTGACTGTATGTTTCTGTAAAGTTAAAATATGTCTTACATATTGAAGAATGAGTGGATGTATAAGTGTCTGGATGAAGGATTTAGTAGGTGCATGACTGACTGTATGAGTGAGTGATTAAATGTGTCTCACTGAGTGCATGGGTTAGTGACTAAACTGTCTTATTTTGTGCATCATTATGTCTGTTGTTCTGTAAACTGTTGCATGTGTTGATAAGTAGCTATACGAGTAACTATATGGGTTATTGATTGGTTGCCCAAGTATTTGTATGGGAGACTGAGTGTGTGTGTGGGTGGCTGGGAGGTGTATGACTCTGTGCATAGATGTGTGAGCAGTTGATTCACTAGATGTATGGTTTCAAAAGTGCATGTGGAAACAGCTGTATGGGCGGTTGACTGTGTGCATGAGTGTATTGGTGAGTGAATGGATATCTCAGTGCTACATGTCAAAGTAAGTACATATGTAAAACACAGTACATGTGAGAGTTGACATATATAAATAACTGTGCATAAGAGCCAGTGAATGTGTGAGTGGCTGTATGGATCATTGTGAACTTGTATCAATGATTGTATAAGAGAGTAAATATGTGTTAGTATATGTTTGAATAAGTAAAGTTTGTATAACTGTATAGTTGAGGAAATGGAGGTGTGATTGATTCTTTGCATGACTGACTAGGTGTGTGAGTAACTCCATGGATGAGTGACAGTCTGTGAATGTCTGTTTACACTGATTGTATCTAAGGTTATATTAGAGTCTGAAGAGGTTCATCGTATTATCACATGAATGATTTCATCAGTGATGTGATCAGTAATGTCAAATGAGATGTCATCAGTGATGTCATCAGTGATGTCATTTGAGATGTCATCAGTGATGTCATTTGAGATGTCATCAGTGATGTCATCAGTGATGTCACTGACCATGTCATGAATGATGCAATATGTGACATCATCAGCAGTGGATTGCGGGTGCGCGATATATAGTTAGTGCAACTAACTATATATGGAATTTCAATGGTTTTGTGTGAGTAAAATAAGGTTTTGTAAATGCGAATTCCTAACTATATATGGTCTATAACCTATGGTTTTTTCAGTGAATATATATATATATATATATATATATATATATATATATATATATATATATATATATATATATATATATATATATATATATATATATATATATGCAAATACCTCGCAGCAGCGACGCTTCCTCTGGCGAAACACGAGGCAAGGACCATCTTATTTCAGCATTCCTTTTATTCAGCCATTAGACAGAATGTCATAACGCGTTTCGGCCGTCCCAGCGGCCTTGGTCACATGGCATTACAGATTGCTTTAGCCCTTTTTAAAGTGATATTGTGCAGTCACATATCTCCATGATGGACATAAACAAAATACTACATGTATAAATACATATATTCTCACATTACTATTGGAAAGGGGCGACCACTCGGTCCCCCCGAACGTATGGCAGAGTGCCTCGATCCCCCCGGGAAGACATTTTTGGGCGGGAGGCGCGTCTCGGCTGGTATGCCCGAAGCGGCGTAGCCGGGGCGCGCTTTTTCCCGCCCTTGAGTGGGCTGGCCTAGACACGGACGCCGCCGGCCACGCCCTCGGGGCAGGCAGGGGCGGGTTTACGCCCGCCCTGAAGATGGATAAAAAGAGACGCAAGACCAGAAGACATCCTCTTGTTCCTGTGCTCTGAAGCTGCACCTCCCGCTGCACGTGAGCTCGAGACGGAACGAAGAGCCAATTTTGAGCGTTTTAATCGTTCTTGTTTGTTTTTCAGTTACTTTGTTGGAGAATGCCGAAGAAGGTTGGAAAGCGCATGAATACCGACCAGATGCTGCGTGTTCTCATGAAGGAGATGTCCGAGCTAAAGAAGCGGGTGGACAAGAATGAAGAAAGGGGTCCAAAACGTCCTTTGGCGGGAGCAGCCCCGGGAGGGAAAAACAAGAGGCCCAGGAGGGGGGCAGCGGGAGAGGAGATCCCCGGTCCCAGTGCTCCGCTCGAGGCTCCAACTCCCGTGCCAGAGGAGGGGAATCCGATCACCCCCGTGTCCGAGGAGGATATGCCGCCCGAGTTGGCAGCACAATTGGCAGCGTGGTTGGGAAAAGGTAACGAGGGCGCCACGGCTGTCGAAGCGCAGGAGCTGATTAAGCAATTGCGTGAGAAACGGGAAGCAGCCAAGGTGCCCGTGCCGGCTGCAGTGGGGGACAAGACACCAGGGACGGTTGCGACCACAGAGGCAGCGTCAGGTGCAGGTAAGCGGCCATTGCCGATCGCGAGGGATGAGTCAACACCCTCTCGGAGGGAAAAGTTGGGGCAACATGTTCCTTTGGCAATTAAGGAAAAGATTTGGGCGGGGGAGTATGTGAACATTTTTTCGTTACTTGTTGATCATTATGAGGTGGAGCATGTAAAGAGTCAGAAGGACCTAATGCATCCGAGTGTTTGGCGCGCAAAAATGGCCGCCTTTAAAGTGAATGAGAATATCGCCAATTGGGGCAATGCCTGGGGAATCTTTACATCAATCCTGGGGGAACGTAGGCCTGAGTTGCTTTCCGAGTTCCCAATCTACCAATCACGAATCATGGGGTACTCGACATCGCACCAGGGGAATCATTGGTTTTGTTACGATAATATGTTCAGAAAGGAAAAGGAGCATAATAAAAGTTTAACCTGGGATTGTTATGATGCCTTGACCTGGGATAAAATGAAGGAGTCAGGGATGTTAAAAATGCCGTTGGTGGGAAGTAATGTGGGTGAATCCTCCCGACAATATGCGGGGACGCCCTTTCGATCAGGTTCGGGGGCCGACGATCACTCGAAACCTACCGGCAATACCGGAAGAAAGGGTTTCTGTTTTAATTACAACAGAGGAAAATGTACGAGACCGCAGGGATCGTGTAAATTCAGACATGAATGTAGTGGTTGTGGGTCGTCCCATCCTGAGACCTCGTGCAGAGCCAGAACGGGTGATAACGGGGGGAGAGGAGGTGCCAAACAGGTCTAATATAGTCCGAGGGGCGCCTTTACCCACTCCCATTGATACCCTGGCAATGATCCCTTGGCTCAGTGATTACCCGGATCGTACCTCTGCTGGGGTGCTGCGAAACGGTTTTTCGTATGGTTTCCGCATCCCGGTAGGGGACTTTCAGGGTGTGGATAAGTGTAAAAACCAACTTTCCGTCCTGCAGCATACAACCGTAGTACAGGATAAGATCCGAAAAGAGGTGACTCGAGGTCGGGTCGCTGGCCCGTTTAGTGTACCCCCAGTCCAGAATTTTGTTTGTTCTCCCTTAGGGGTAGTCCCCAAGAAAGACCCTGGAGAGTTCCGACTAATTCATAACTTATCAGCTCCACGAGGTCTTTCCGTAAATGAGGCAATCGATCCAGAAGTGTGTTCGGTGCGGTACGCATCCTTCGATGAGGCCGTAGCCATTTTGAATCGCCTGGGGCCCGGGGCGCTGATGGCGAAGTCAGATATCGAGTCAGCGTTCCGATTGCTCCCGGTACACCCAGACGACCAGCGTCTCCTAGGTTTCATGTTTCAGGGTTGTTATTACATGGATAGGTGTATGCCAATGGGGTGTTCTATATCCTGTGCTTATTTTGAGAAATTCAGTTGTTTTCTACAATGGGTCTTCACAAAGAAAACGGGTTTCCAAGATGTAATGCACTACCTTGATGATTTCTTATTTCTTGGGGCAGCCGGGGGTCTTGAATGTGGCCGGGCCTTGGCCGAATTTTGTGTGTTGATGAAACAGTTAGGCGTGCCATTGGCGCCGGGTAAAACAGTGGGTCCTACGACTTGCCTCGAGTTTCTGGGGATCGAGTTGGACTCCATTGAGGGGTGTTTCCGTTTGCCAGCCGAGAAAGTGTTGAAGTTCAGGGCTGCGCTGCAACTGTGTATAAATGCATCAAAAGTTACGCTGCAACAATTACAGCAGGTGGTGGGACAGTTGAATTTTGCCCTGAGGGTAATACCAATGGCCCGCCCCTTTTCCCGTTCAATTGCCCAAGCGATGGTCGGCCTTAAAGAAGGCCATCATCGCACGAGACTATCGGCCGAGATCCGCCAGGACATGCGTATTTGGTTAGCATTCTTGGCGGATTTCAATGGTAGAATCGTCTGGAATAAACCAGCCGTGTCTTCTGAGGAGCTGGGGCTATGGACAGATTCGGCGGGAAGCATTGGTTTTGGCGCCATCTTCGGCACAAAATGGTCGGCACAAAGATGGCCGACTTGGTGGCATGAGAAGGGTCTGACGAGTAATATTGCTTTCCTCGAATTGTTTCCCATCTTGGTGGCCTTGAGAACATGGCCCGATGGGTTCAAAAATCACTCGGTCATATTTTGGTCGGACAATATGACTGTGGTCGAGTGCATCAATAGTCAGGCAGCACGTTGTAAACTGATCTTAAGACTGCTTAAAGAAATTGTTTTACTATGTATGCAATTGAACGTGCTATTCAGAGCAAAACACGTGCCAGGGGTGATGAATCAGGCAGCTGACGCACTGTCTCGTTTTCAAATGCAGGCTTTTTCGGGTTTCCTTCCCTCAGCGGACCCGGAGCCGGCACCCTTTACCGAAGCTCTCTGGTCTCTCGGTGCCCCGAACTTCGTCACCTCGTGGGAGAGAGTCTAGCACCAAGGACGAGGAAGGCATATGAAGGGGCGTTTCGGGCCTACTTAGCCTTTTTGGGGAGTGATAGAGAGCGACTTTGGGGTCATGAGGAATGGGTGGTGAATTTCCTGATGTCCTTACGTAGGGCTGGGAAATCGGTGGCTACGGCCCAGAGGCATCGTGCTGCCATTTCCTTTGTTGCCAGAGCACACGCTATCCAGGACCCAACAGCGTCTTTCGTTGTACAGAAAGCGCTGCGTGGGTGGCAACGCCTTGAGGGTCGCAAAGTAGATGAAAGGCGCCCGATAGGTTTGGATAGATTGTCCCAGTTGTTGGCTACACTTCCTGCCACATGTTCATCTCAGTTTGAGGCAGTGCTGTTCCGAGCCGCGTTTACGCTAGCATTTCACGGAGCAATGCGGGTAAGCGAACTAGTTGCAAGGAACAAACTGGATGTGGCGGGGGGTTTGTGCCAGGAACACGTCCAGATCAGGGGAGAAACAATGACTGTCTCCTTTGTAAGGTCTAAGACTGACCAAGATGGGATGGGTGACTGCGTCATCATACGCAGGATTCCTGGGTCCTCCATATGTCCGGTAAAGTGTTTAGAGGATTACCTAGCACGAAGGGTGGCATCATGGGGGGGGACTTTGTTAAGACACGCGGACGCCACCCCACTGACGAAATTTCAGTTTCAGCGGGTGCTTGCGATGTCAGTTGCCGCTGCGGGCTTGAACCCGGGCGAATTTGGGACCCATTCCTTTCGGATAGGGGCTGCTACGGAAGCTACAGCCAGGGGTCTTAATGTTGAGCAAGTGAAACGAATGGGGCGTTGGTCCTCCAATTGTTATAAAAGATATGTGCGGTTGCACATGTTGTGAAGCTGTAATTATGTACTCTGTACTCACGCTTCTTGTTTTTGTTTGGTTTCAGTTACGCAAGCCTACGAGGCGGGGCGGACTATGCAGTCGACCTTACACCGGGTCAGCGGTCAGACATCACCGGCTGTGAAAAAGGAGGTGTGGGTCGTGGGCCACTCATACGTGAGGCGTGCCGCAGACGTATTCAAAGCAGGTGACATGATTCACGTAGCTGGGGAATACGGGTACAGGATGTCCTTCTACGGAAGGGGCGGTCTCTGTATTGACCAGTTTCAAAAAATTTTTGAGGGTTTGTTAGGGCGGACAAGGTCACCGCCGTCTATAGTTATAGTGCATGTTGGGGGCAATGATTTGGTCACCATCGGTAGACGACTACTCCTGGAGGCAATGCTTTCCACTGTAAGTTGGTTGGCGAGGAGAGTTCCGGGGTGCACGATTGCATGGTCCCATTTGATTCCACGAAAGGTGTGGCGGGGGGCTATCTCTATCCCTGCTTTGAATCACTCTGTTAGAAAGCTTAACAATAAAGTGAGTAGGTTGTTCCGTTCCAGGACATTGCATTCTATTTCTCATAGCTGTATTAATGATGACAGGATGTATTCGGGGGATGGTGTGCATTTGTCTTGGGTGGGGAATGAGTTGTTCTTAGAAGACCTCTTAGCATGGTTGAAATCTTTGAAACATGACCTTTAGGTAGGAGTTTTGTGGGGGGTCCGGATAGCCGGTCAACTATCCGGCCTGTGGCGGTAAGGTCATGATCGGTGAGCACTAATTGGAAGATCCCTATGAGTGGGCGTCACCCAACACGGATGGGAGCGCTCGGGGGAGGTGGCCTTTGGCCCCTCAAAGGGGAGGCGGTCCCTTCTAAGGATGGGTCGCCGGAAGAAGAGGAAAGGCGGTCAAGGCCCCTTCCTGTGTAGGAGGGGTTACAGCCCCCTCCTGGGGAATTTCCCGGGGCCAGTGACATCTGCGACGGCAGATGCGGTAAGTTGTGTGGGGTTGGGGGGAGGTCTACGATACCTTCTAGATACCTCACACGAGTCTTCGAACGACCTTTAACTGGCGTCGAGTTCATAAGTGCCCCCGTCAAGACAAGGGAAATTGTAGTAGTTGCACGTGAGTACGCCTCAGTGCTGTCGCCCCTCCCAAGTGGGGGGGGTATGTCTGGTTAGGGATCTTGACACCGGTTACGACCTTGCCGTTGGCCCTTAAACGTTAGGATGTACAATTTCAATGTTTCAAGTAAATGTTTTTAGGATGTTAGATCGGCTAGGAGAACCTCTGTATTAGAGAATCTGTTAAGGTTAGCCAAACATCGCAGTGTGGTATGAAATTGTACATTAATGTTTAAATGTTTTAATTTTTTGTTTTTAATAAATACGGCCGGGGGGGGTCACTCCCTCCCACTTCCAAAAACTTCAAGAACTGTTTCCGGTTTCCCTCATTTGGGGATTGTGTTGAGAGGGGGTGGCGGGTATCTCAGCCATATGGAAAGGGGCGACCACTCGGTCCCCCCGAACGTATGGCAGAGTGCCTCGATCCCCCCGGGAAGACATTTTTGGGCGGGAGGCGCGTCTCGGCTGATATGCCCGAAGCGGCGTAGCCGGGGCGCGCTTTTTCCCGCCCTTGAGTGGGCTGGCCTAGACACGGACGCCGCCGGCCACGCCCTCGGGGCAGGCAGGGGCGGGTTTACGCCCGCCCTGAAGATGGATAAAAAGAGACGCAAGACCAGAAGACATCCTCTTGTTCCTGTGCTCTGAAGCTGCACCTCCCGCTGCACGTGAGCTCGAGACGGAACAAAGAGCCAATTTTGACCCACCCACCAGCCCCTGAGGACAGCTAGTTGTTTTAATAAAGTTGATCAGTTATTCTATTTCGTTTTCAGGTTGTTTTGGTGTTATGTTGATATTTAATGTGTAATAAAGATTGGTATAATGTTACAAGTTGGTGATTAAAGAATGTCGGATTTAAGGTCCATTTAGACACAGGTTTTTTCGGTCATAGTGGCCAATGTAGTTTCGTTTAGTTAGCACTTGTCGTATTTATTTCGGTCAGGCGGTAGGCGGTAAGGTCATGATCGGTGAGCACTAATTGGAAGATCCCTATGAGTGGGCGTCACCCAACACGGATGGGAGCGCTCGGGGGAGGTGGCCTTTGGCCCCTCAACGGGGAGGCGGTCCCTTCTAAGGATGGGTCGCCGGAAGAAGAGGAAAGGCGGTCAAGGCCCCTTCCTGTGTAGGAGGGGTTACAGCCCCCTCCTGGGGAATTTCCCGGGGCCAGTGACATCTGCGACGGCAGATGCGGTAAGTTGTGTGGGGTTGGGGGGAGGTCTACGATACCTTCTAGATACCTCACACGAGTCTTCGAACGACCTTTAACTGGCGTCGAGTTCATAAGTGCCCCCGTCAAGACAAGGGAAATTGTAGTAGTTGCACGTGAGTACGCCTCAGTGCTGTCGCCCCTCCCAAGTGGGGGGGGTATGTCTGGTTAGGGATCTTGACACCGGTTACGACCTTGCCGTTGGCCCTTAAACGTTAGGATGTACAATTTCAATGTTTCAAGTAAATGTTTTTAGGATGTTAGATCGGCTAGGAGAACCTCTGTATTAGAGAATCTGTTAAGGTTAGCCAAACATCGCAGTGTGGTATGAAATTGTACATTAATGTTTAAATGTTTTAATTTTTTGTTTTTAATAAATACGGCCGGGGGGGGTCACTCCCTCCCACTTCCAAAAACTTCAAGAACTGTTTCCGGTTTCCCTCATTTGGGGATTGTGTTGAGAGGGGGTGGCGGGTATCTCAGCCATATAACAATTACTGACTGTATAAATACATAAAACAATCCTGCATTATTCGTTAGAGAAATAGTAGCATATCTCTATACACTTTGGGAGAATTTTTTTGTTGTTGAATTTTTAGACATTCAGATAACAGCATGAATGCTGATTCCTCCCACGGAGAAGTACACATATGATTGTTTCAACCTTGTCCATCTGATATTACATAACTATAGTGCCAAAATTGGTGCTCACCAACGTGTATTTAAATCATAATCAAAAAATAATAATAATATCTATTATTACATAATAATAGAAAAAAGATCCAAACAGAAAATTTATAATCCAAATTTGTCTAAAAGGACCATGCATAGGAGATGATTCAGTATTAGATATTTTTTCCCAGCCACTAAATATTAGATTAATGATGTAATACCAATAAGTATCATTTAGCTTATGTTTTGTATTCTCAGCTTTATCTACATTATTGCACATACTAATTTGCCTCAAAACAATTTTTTTTGGCTTAAAGTATAAAGTGACTTTGTGTCATTTAGTGCAATAAGATTAAAGTGACTGGTGCATGGAGATTAAAGAAGAAGAAATTGATATATACAGGGAGGGGGAAATTTTCATAGTATTCAGCAAGAAATTATGATCATTTGATTCAAGACTAGCAAATAAAACCATACAGTACCAATGAAGCAGACAACAATATCACACCATTAAACCAATCTATAAAAAAGGGAATCAGTGACATGACTAAAATCAGCTATCATAAAAAAAACTAGGATAAAATTCCCCAATATCTAAAAGACGGCTAAAATCAATCATATCATATATATACATCACAATTATTTATAAATATTACACAATATATCACAGTATAAACACATAATGTTCAAATAGTGCAATGTATAGTCCAACTCCTCTTATACTATGATTAAGGTGCTATTTGACATTTGTCTACGATCCATCAATCATGCAAGGTGTATGTATTTGCAGATCATAAATATGTGTGGAGGTCCTCTGTAGTGTTGAGGCCCCCGGGCCACATGGAATTGAACTCAAGAATATATTTAGTTTCCAGCCTACGCATACATGCCTCTCTGTCGCCCCCTCTTTTTGTTAGTGGGATTGATTCTATGGCAAAATATTTGAGACACTGAGGTCGACTATTGTGACATGCCTCAAAGTGTCTGGCCACCGGATAACTTTGATCTTTATTAATAATGGCGCGGAGGTGCTGTAAAATACGTTTATGAATTTGTAGTTTACTGCTGCCAATATATCTGAGTTTGCAATCGCATTCCAATATATACACACAATACTCTGTTCTGCAGGTTAGATGTTGTTTTATCTCCCTGGTGATTCTAGGAATAACTGTGGTGTATTTCTTGGTATTAACACCATGTTGACAAGCCTTGCATGCCAGGCATTTATAGAAACCCCTACTGGTAGGCCACCAAGGTTCTTTTCCAGGATGTTCCTCACTGTTTTTCGAGATAATAGAGCCCATACTCAAACCTTTACGGTAAGTTATTAATGGGTTAGAGGGCATCAAGTCTCCAATTGTAGGATCATCTTTGACAAAGTGCCAGTTTCTTCTGACTATACTCCTAATTTCTTTTTCCTGCTTGGAATATGTCAATATCAATCTGACATCATTGGCATTGCTACCTTGCAGTGTGTTTGGTTTCTCTTTGTAAATTAACAAATCACCTCTGTTTTTAAGCTGTGACTTCCTTATGGCAGTATTCAATATCTTGGCACTGTAACCCCTATCCACAAATCTCAAAAAGCTTTCATGTTGCTTAATGATCATGTCATCAGTGTTACTACAGATGCGGCGGATGCGTAGCATCTCACCGTAGGGTATAGATTTGATTAAATGTTGTGATGGGCACTCGTTGCATGTAAAAGAGTGTTACCTGCCGTCGGTTTCCTAAAAAGGGTACTGGTAAGAATATTATTGGATATTAAAACCTGCACATCTAAGAATGTCACCGATTCCCTGCTTACATTAGAGGTAAAATGCAAATTAAAATAATTTTCATTGATTTCATGTATGAAATTTAAAATACTCTCTTCAGAGCCATGCCATACAATAAATAAATCATCAATAAAACGAAACCAACAAGTTATATTGGAAGTGCAGTATTCCTCAAATTTGCGTTTAAGGACCAGTTCTTCCCACCACCCCATAAACAGGCACGCGTAACTGGGGAGAAACTGGCCCCCATTGCTACACCCTGGACTTGTTGGTACATTTGACCATTAATACATATATATGCCACACGCTTGATGAAAATAAGCCTGCGCCTTCTTTTGATGGCGGGCCTCAACAGGGTTTCGTCTTACCCCAATCAATCCACCAGAACGCCGTCTCAAACAGTTTACAAGACAACAAGTCGAGGCCCAATCTGCATTTCAAGTGAAATTTATTTGGCGATCACACCCTCACGAGTGAGCAAGCGGCTAAGGCTGCGAAACGGGTTGGGTGTGATCGCCAAATAAATTTCACTTGAAATGCAGATTGGGCCTCGACTTGTTGTCTTGTAAACTGTTTGAGACGGCGTTCTGGTGGATATATATATATATATATATATATATATATATATATATATATATATATATATATATATATTATATATATATATATATATATATATATATATATATATATATATAATATATATATATATATATATATATATATATTACCTACTGGCGGTCGCCAGTAGGTAGTTATAGTTAGGATAATTTTCAATGTTAAATCTCAACATTCTATTTTGAATAACTTTGGCGCCGGTTGACGAATCTGCCTGAAATTTTCAGGAAAATGGTCTCATGGCGGTCCGGTCCTTCCCTGAAAGTTTGGGGGGGATTCGTCAAGCGGGGGCCGAGATAAAAGGGGGGTCCCAAAACGCGTTTTCCCCATGTTAATTTCCATAGGGCGGTCGATTTCACTTTTAGCCCGAACGGCTGAATGGATTTCCACCAAACTTGGCAAAATTGTAGGGACTGGTAGCCCGATGTGCCTTTGCTATGTCTCAAGATATGTGCTCCAGTGGATTTTGAGTAATTTAGGTTCAAAAAAATATATATATCTATAGGCGCTCTCCCGTGCGCGCACCCGAGTGCGCTCCAGGCGCGGCACGCGACTTGCGCGCAGGAAGCTGATTGGCTCTCAGTTGTCTGTAAACATTCTAAACAGTCCGGAGCGGCCGCCATCTTGTGTCTCGGTAAAATCGAGACACAAGGGGTTTGAAAAAAAAAGGGGCAAATGACCATAAGGGGGAAGAGTAGACCCCCTCTGACCCCCTAGGTTTGATGTAGGGACTAAAATAGGGTCCTGCAGGGCATTAAAATTTTTTTTTCGTTTTGCGCGGGGGAAGCGCATGGTACGCGCACCGGCGAAGCACGGGGAAAATCCAGGATTATATTTATGAAGGCCTTGCGCTGTTAGTTTTGCGCTTCCTGTGCGTCAATTTTTGTGACGCACCAGCGGTGTAAAAAAATGCGCATTGTTATGCAATATTTAAAAAGTGACGCATCTATCTAGATGCGTCACTTTTTAAATATAGTGCAACGAGGTACATTTTATTACACTGCTGGTGTTATGCGTCACTTTTCTGTGCGCACTCCTTATGACATTCCAGATGTGTCATATTTAATGTATGACGAATCATGTTGCAGATACAATATGGCGCAGAGTTTTAAAAAGTGACCCATGTACCTAGATGCGTCACTTTTTAAAAATAGCGTCAGGTATAATGCATGCAGAGGGGGTGTTCTCCCGCAAAAAGCTTTGTAATAGCGACGCAGTGAAATCTTTCAGATTTCACTGCGTCAGTTTTAGGATGCTGTTGCGTCAAAATCTTGTGCCTGCTTTACAGCAGGTGTTAGACTGAGGCAAGACCTTTCATATGCTGCTTTCCCCATTTGAAAGGACACATTACTGGAGTTGCGTCACTTTTGTGACGCACTCCAGCAATGCGTTACTTGGAATGTCATAAGGAGTGCGCACAGAAAAGTGACGCATTGCACCAGTAGTGTAAAAAAATGTGCCGCGTTGCGTTATATTTAAAAAGTGAGGTATCTAGGTAGATGGGTCACTTTTTAAAATCAAGCGCCACATTATATCTGCGTGAGGTATAATGCATGCAGAGGGGGTGTTCTCCCACTAAAAGCTTTGTAATAGCGACGCAGTGAAATGTTTGAGATTTCACTGCGTCACTTTTAGGATGCTGTTGCATCCTTTAAATATAGTGCAACGAGGCACATTTTATTACACTGCTGGTGTGATGCGTCACTTTTCTGTCCACAGTCCTTATGACATTCCAGATGTGTCATATTTAATGTATGACGAATCATGTTGCAAGGAGCTACAGATACGTCAGTATTTCTGACATATGTGTAAACATAAAAGTGATGCGAGGCCGGCGCAAAATTTTGACGCAATAGCATCCTAAAAGTGACGCAGGGAAATCTCATAGATTTCAGTACGTTGTTATTACCAAGCTTTTTGCGCGGGATTGCCCCTCTGCATACAATATACCTGATGCAGATACAATATGGCGCAGAGTTTTAAAAAGTGACCCATGTACCTAGATGCGTCACTTTTTAAAAAATAGTGTCAGGTATAATGCATGCAGAGGGGGTGTTCCTTGCAAAAAGCTTGGTAATAATGACGCAGTGCGTCACTTTTAGGATGCAGTTGCGCCAAAATCTTGCGCCTGCTTCACAGCAAACCTTTCACATGGTGCTTTTTCCATGTGAAAGGACACATTACTGGAGTTGCGTCACTTTTGTGACGCACTCCTGCAATGCGTTACTTTTGTGTTTACAGATATGTCAGAAATACTCCAGTTTATTCACTGTGTCATAACTTTCTTTTCTAACACTCACCTTCTTTCATTCCTCCTACTTCACTTCCTTTCACCTCTCATACCTTTCTGTTCTTTCTTACTCATTCTCCTTTCAATTATCAATGCACTATATTTCACTTACTCTTCATTTTTTAAGATTATAGCTCTTTGATGAGAATTGGAGGTAGTTCTGAAAAGAACTTTTGGTTTTCTTCTTTTAACTGAAGAGGAACAAAAACAGGGAATAGAAACTGCTCAACAGGAGCAAAAAGAAAAGAAAAAAATTAGGGGTGGGAAGGGCAGTGATGGTTCTCCAATGCCCGAACCATGAGCAGGACACTTTGCTCCCCATAGGTGAGGAGTTGATTGCAGTATCTGCATTTGACGACCCCATGGTTGAATGCAGGTTGAATGTTTGCTACCTGCCCCTGAGATTGTTCTCTTCCAGAAGAAGTTGCTCCTCCTGTTGATGTAGAGGCCCCATCTCTGGGAACCTCCTGTGCCAGAGCCCTGACACTTTCCCGGGCAAAATTCTGGGGGTGCCTCCTCTCCACATGTCGGATCATCGTAAAGTTCCCAAAAGAGTATTTTTTTTGGGGGTTACCCCGTGACAGGACCTGTTTGCAGATCCTGCACTCTACTTTTGGTGCATTCACCTTCTTCTGGCCTTCTGGAAACTTAAAAAATTTCCAAATGAAATGTTCCTTCACCTTTGGGGTAGGAGGCTCTTCATCAATGAAGTCATCTTCACTGCTGGATGGTCTGGCAGCCATGATGAATCCAGGAATATGGAGCAGCAAAAAAGGCAGGTCTTTCAGTCACAAAAGTGAAAGAAGAAGTGAAGGAAATGGGTGGGGATTTCATTCATTGTAAAAAAAAACTGTTAGCAACCAATGAAAAGTGTTATTTGAGGGTCACATGACCCGACGCGTTTACGCTGCGCGCTCCGGAGCACTTCCGGGTGCGTTTACGCAGCGCGATCGTAGGCGCTTCCGGGGCGCAAACGTGGCGCGATCGTAGGCGCTTTTCCGTGCGTTTATGCGCCGCGCACGTATGCGCTTCCGAGGGCACTTACGTTGCGCGCCGAAGTGACGTCATCAATCTTTTATAGAAATGCATAATCATTTTCCATATTAAAAAAAACTAATTTTATTTGTATGGTACGAAATGTTTTGCATTATTATTAACTTTTCATTCATATTTTTTTTTCACGAACGACAGTTGCGCTCTGGGTGCGCTTTCAGATGAGCTCTCGGAGAAGCTTACAGGAGAGCTTAGCTGAAAGCTTCCCGGAGCGCGCACCCAGAGCGCAAAAGAAAAAAATTATAAGAAAAAATGAATACTTAAAAAAAAACAGCAAATTGTAAAAAAAAAAAAGGTTAGAAACTCGATATACAAAGGAATTAGCATTTAAAAAACCTATGAAATTCACTGAAAAAACCATAGGTTTCACACCAGTTATAGTTAGGAATTAGCATTTAAAAAACCTATGAAATTCACTGAAAAAACCATAGGTTTCACACCAGTTATAGTTAGGAATTAGCATTTAAAAAACCTATTAAATTCACTGAAAAAACCATAGGTTTCACACCAGTTATAGTTAGCTGGAAATTTTACTGATATAAAACCATTGAAATTCCCACGTTATAGTTAGTCGGACTCACTATAACTTGCGCGTGCAATGCACTGCTGATGACATCACATATTACATCACTCATGACATGGTCAGTGACATCACTCATGACATCACTGATGACACCATCCTTGTGACACAGTGACAGACCTCCTTTCAGTGTAATGTAACCCATGAAACACATATTCAAAAATAGAAACTAATATTTTCAAAAAAGTGGATATACCCATACCAGTTACAACAACCAATTCAGTAATATCACCATCTAATACACATCCACTCATGTGTATGTATATGGGTTATTAGATATTTTTATTAGTATCAGTATGAGTGTCTATATGGTTTGGTGGGGGTATTACTTAGCACATAGATGCATGAGTGACTGACTCTTTGTTTGTATGTGTTTTGAAGACAACATATGTACAGGACTGTATGGGTGGATGAGTGTCTATATGTGTTTGTTAGTGAGTGAATGACTGTCTCACTAGTGTCTTTATCAGTAACTACATATGTTTTAATCTAGTATATATGAATATTGATGTATATAAGTGAGTATATGTGAGAGTAAGAGATTGTAAGAGTTCCTGTTTAAATAAGTATGTGTTTCTATAAGTGATTGTTTAAGAGAATAAATATGTGTAATTTTAAATAGAAGTAAGGTGGAAGTGTGTGTATAACTCTATATTCAAATAAATGGATGTCCAATAGTTTATTTGCACGTGTGAATATGTGTGTGAGTAACTTTTGGATGAATGTCGGTGTGTAACAGGATGTATAGGTGTATCACTTCATATGATGAGTGAGTATATGTATGAGTGACTATATAGAACTATTGGTGAATGAGTGGATGTGTATATAGATAGTGGAATTACTGAATTGCTTGTTGTAACTGATATAGGTATCTCCATTTTTTAAAAAATTTCAGTTTCTATTTTTGAATATGTGTCTCAAGGGTTACATTATAGTGAAAGGAGGTCTGTCACTATGTCACAAGGATGGTGTCATGAGTGATGTCACTGACCATGTCATGAGTGATGTAATATGTGATGTCATCAGCAGTGCATTGCACGCGCAAGTTATAGTGAGTCCGACTAACTATAACGTGGGAATTTCAATGGTTTTATATCAGTAAAATTTCCAGCTAACTATAACTGGTGTGAAACCTATGGTTTTTTCAGTGAATTTAATAGGTTTTTTAAATGCTAATTCCTAACTATAACTGGTGTGAAACCTATGGTTTTTTCAGTGAATATATATATATATATATATATATATATATATATAGTAGGTAGTTATAGTTAGGACCTAGTTACCAAAGGAAAATTGCAACATTCTATTCTCAATAACTTTGGCGCCGATTGACGAATCTTCGCAAACTTTTCGAAAATTATGGCCCGCTTCGCTCCTATCTTGAAAGTCTCGGGGTGATTCGGCAAGCGGGGGCCGAGAAAAAAGGGGGTCCCAAAACGTGTTTTCTCCATGCAATTTTCCGTAGGAAACTAGACACGGCTACAGCCGAACTGCTGAACGGAATTACACCAAATTTGGCAAAAAGGTAGCCCTTGGTTAAAAAAAGAGCCCTTTTTCATAAATGCTGTAAATCTTTTCAGTAGTTTTTAAAATATTAATGGAAAAATAAATAAATATATATATATATATCTGGGTGGATCCTAACCACACATCTCATCGTGAGATCTGATTGGCTGTCACAACATCATCCAAGAAGTGTTGGCAGCCATCTTGGGACCATGATAGCATCTCATTAAAAAAGCACTGCAGTTAATAGAAGGTTTTAAGACTTAGGTACATTATAAATCATTTGCTGATGGTACCATACTCATTTTAGGACTTGTGGTGTGTTCTAAAGTGATTTTACCATGTGAAAAAGCCTTCTGCTGGGATATCATGAATCATGTTTGAGAGAAAACTATTTTCTCATGCTTTTCCCACAGAGGTTTGGAAGGTGACCTATAAGCTAAACTAAGAGCATATTTTCTGTAAATTCACATTATCTTTCTCAGTCATGTGAGAATGAAGTCTGACATTCTCAAAAAACATGTGCATCCAACAAGGGCAGAGACTGTCAGTTGATTCCTTTGTCTTCTACTGCAGCTTCCCAGAGTCTTCTTTTTTTTTTATATCTTTTTATTTTTTTTGTTTTACACACATTGTACGTTTTACATTTTATGCCTTTTAAGGGCTTCCCAGAGTGTTCTAAAGAACAACTAGAGCGCTAACAGTCCTACTTATGACAAACGTATTGCACACCTGAAGCCATCTTGATTGGAATAAAGTGGTAACTCTTAATTCATTTTGGTTTTAGACATGGGAAGATTAAGTGATTTGACCAGAATCACAGAATGTCGAGCTGAAGCAGAAACTCCAACCTGGTTCCCCAGTTGCAAAGTCTGCCGCTCTGGAAGTAACACCACATCCTCTCCCCTAAGTGCAACATTTCATCAAGTGGTCAACTGGATAAAAAAACATAAAGATGACAAATAATTTAAAAGTGCTTTGTCGCTATTTGAAACCTCAGAAAATATGTCCTTGTTTTAGTTTTTTAGAGCACTAACCATAATTTTGATGCAAATAAGACCCTCTCAGACAAGTCAACGCGGTGTCCTCGTTGTGCTTCAACATCCTGCGCATGCTACGTAAGATCTTCCGGTGGATCCCCACCGAGACCAGGAAGACTGTCACCCAGGCCCTCGTCACCAGCCGTCTGGACTACGGCAACACCCTCTACGCCGGAACCACCGCCAAACTCCAGAAGAGACTCCAGCGGATCCAGAACGCCTCAGCACGACTCATCCTGGACATCCCCCGTTGCAGCCACATCTCCGGACACCTGAGGGATCTGCATTGGCTCCCGGTCAACAAGAGAATCACCTTCCGTCTCCTCACCCACGCACACAAAGCCCTACACAGCCAAGGCCCAGGATACCTCAACAGCCGCCTCAACTTCTACGCTCCCAAACGCCAGCTTCGATCGACCAGCCACGCCCTCGCCGCCATCCCCCGCATCCGAACAGCCACCACAGGAGGACGGTCCTTCTCCTACCTGGCCGCCAAGACTTGGAACCCCCACCCGACCCACCTCCGCCTGACCCAGGACCACCTCGCCTTCAGGAAGCAACTCAAGACCTGGTTGTTCGAGCAGTAGCAGATCCCCCCCCCCCAGCGCCTTGAGACCCTCTGGGTAAGTAGTGCGCTATATAAATGCAATGATTGATTGATTGATTGAGAATACTGTTGAGAGGCATAGGCCAGCGGCATGGACTCTGAAAATTGAAGGCAGGTTGGAGGGTGTTGAGGCAACATTTTGACCACACTGGGCAGGCAGGAAGGGCAGTGGCAGCACAAAAGACTATGGAGGGCAGTAGAAAGAGGGGCAGGGGCAACAAACCAACAATATAGGACTGGCAAGAGAGGCTGTGGCAATATAATAGGCCATTGTGGGCAGAGGGAAGAGGCAGTGGTAGTAAAACCATACATGCCAATAGACCCGATTCAGCCTGGAAACATCGAATGTTTTTAAGCCCAAATGGGCTTATTTGATCTGTCTCCTGTCTACAATCTCCTCTTTTCAATGTAAGTCAAAGGGGAAAATCAATACCCCAGTTTTTTCAAAATTTCCCTCTTACCAAGTTCAAAATGGTAGCAAGGATGGTACATTGGATCATAGAAGGCAGGAGAATTGAGGTAGGGACATGGGCTCAGATAACAGAGGACAGTAGAGACATGGAGAGGTGCATCAAACTCACCCTACAGGGCGGGCATCAGGGTTTGCAGCAGCACAAAACACCGCACAGGGCATGTGAGATGGGAGTACAGCACAACAATCCATAGAAAGCAATAGGTAGGGGACAGGACCATGCACATGGACAACAGAGAACAGAGGGGAAAGAGGCAATGGTAGCTAGCTGGCCGTAATGGACAGACAGGAGAGAAAGCTGCAGCATAACGGACCATAAAGGGCAGGAGGGACTGATAAGGGGCATTACAATATAACAGACAAGTCAGGAGGGAGGGAATAGGGGTCTGCACATGGAAACAGAGGGCTGGGGGCAGGGCAGGAGCAGCAAGATTGCCATGGAGGTCTGGCAGGATGGGCACTAGAAGCCAGGCACACCATGGAGAGCAACAGTGAGATTATAATGGCATACACAGAGACCTTGGAGGGAAGGTGGGAGGGGGTCAGGGGCAGCTAGCTGACAACACAAGGAAGGTGGGAAGGGCTGTGGCGGCACAGACGACTATGCATGGCAAGCGGGAGGGTTAGTGGCAGCACAATGGCTATGATGGGCAAGAAGGAGGGTCCAGGGGCATGCACAAAGGACCATGAAGGATAGAAGGGAGGGTCAGGACCTGGGCACAGACAAGAGAGTTCAAGGGAAGGGGCCTCACAATAGACCACAAGGGGCAGGCAGGAGGAGCAGGTACAGCACAACAGACCAGGGAGGGCAGAAGGGTGTGGCAGTAAAATGGACAATGCGGGATAGGAGGAAGGGGATAGGGGCATGGAATGTGGACAGGCAGGGTGGAGGTGACAATGCTAGGCAGGTGGGAGGGGAGTGGCAGCTCAACAGAACACTCAGAGTAGATAGGAGTGGCAGGTTCAAGGAACATGGTGGGCAAAAAGGATGGGTCAGGGGCATGCACATAGACATCGGAGGGCAGGGGGAAGGAGAATAGGGGCAGCAAGCTAAGCACATAGGCTAAGCAGGAGGTCAATGATGGGGCATAGCATTGGGCAATGGAGGGCAGGAGGAGTGGACTGGTACATCATGCTAAATAGAGGGCAGTGGCAGCACATCAGACCATGCATGGCAGGAGGGAGGAGGATAGTCCATGGAGTCAGACAACAGAGGATAGGGAGGAGGTGGATGGGGCAGCAAGCTAACTGGATGGAAAAGGCGGGAAGGCCACACAGGGCTGTAATAAGGGAGCAGGGACATGGACTTGGACAATGGATGGCTAGGAGGAGGGAAGGCAGGAGCAGCAAGCTTGGGTGGGGGCAGCACAATGCCAGGCCCTGCTTCCAACCCCCACCATCCATTGTGATATGCATCTTACTTAATGTTTAAAAAAAACTAGAAATTTGCTGAGAAAAACAAAGATTACAGGGGCGGTATAGTTAGACTCAGATTTCACTCATACATAACCAGTGAAATTCAGCAGATATAGTTACCTGAGCTAACTATAACTTACGCACCCGCAATGTACTGCTAATGACCTCAGACATTGCATCATTCATGACATGGTCAGTTACATCACTCATGACATCGCAAATGAGCTGTGAATGGAATGGAACTATAATCGCTGGAACTTTATTTAGGGATAGTGTGTGTATATTGGCACTCCTTTTTTTCTTTTCTTTCGTGTAAGAACCGTTATAATACGCAACGTGCCCAGATTAATATGGCTGATAGCCTTTCACTTTAAAGTAATGTGTAGTCCATTGTTTATGTTGATGTTTGCAATCCTAAGTATGTTTAATATCAGTAAGTCAAGTTGACGAACATACAGGTATGGCGGTCACGGGGCAAGATATGCTGAAATGGCAAACGTGTGGTTCCCGTCCGTTGCAGATTAAATACTTCCAAACAACAACCTGAGTGCTGATTCCTTCCTTGTAAGAGTGAGAGGAGATTAAATACATATATATAAAATTCACTAAAAAAACACAAGTTTCAGGGACATTATAGTTAGAAATTAGCATTTAAAAAACCTCAGAAATGCACGGTAAAAATCACAGGTTTCATGGACGTCATAGTTAGTTGAACATTTCACTCGTACAAAACACGAGAAATTCGGCCGTTATAGTTAGTTGTGCTAACTATAACTCGCGCCCCGCAATGCACTGCTGATTACGTCACATATTACATCACTCATGGCATGGTCAGAGACATCACTGATGACATCACTGATGACATCTCAAATGACATCACTGATGACATCATCCACGTGATCATCTGATGCCCTCCTAACACCCTAAAATACAGACTACCATTCTCGAAACCATAGACACACCAATACTAGTATAGCTACAATATTCTGTGCACTATGCATGCAGACCTCTAGCCAGCTACATACTATTGATACGCTCTTCTAAATACCCAGTTACTACCTATGCAGTCTAGGAATCCTTCTTTCTGTCCAATGCACTTCTCCATTCACCAATCCAGCGCTATCTACTTATCCTATCACTCCACCAATACCTAAGCACTTATAAATTCAGCACGCGCTTTCTTTGCAACACTGAAATTACTCCAGTTATTAGTCCTATACTTAAGGAATGGCGTAGTCACTAACACAAGCGCAGGTACAACATTTTGTACACTATCCATGCACACCTCTAACCAGCTACAAACTATTGATACACTCTTATAAATACCCAGTTAGTACCTATGCAGTGAAGGAATCCTCCTGTCTGTCCCATGCATTTCTCCAATTACCCATCCAGAACTATCTACTTATCCTATTACTCCACCAATACCTAAGCACTTATAAATTCACTATACACTGTGTTTGTAATACTGTAATTATTCTAGTTACTAGTCATGAACTTATGGAATAGCCTAGCTACTAACACAAGTACATAGATAATATTTTGTGCACTATCCAAGCAGACTTCTAAATAGCTACATACTATTGATACACTCTTCTAAATACCCATTTAGTACTCATTCAGTGTAGGAATTGTCCAGTCTGTCCCATGCACTTCTTTAAACACTTATCTTCCACTATCTACTTATCCTATCACTCCACCAATACGTAAGCACTTATAAATTAAGTGTTCACTCTGTTTGCAGAACGGTCATCATTCCAGTTACTAGTGGTATTCTTATAAAATGACCTAGGCACCAACACAAGTACAAATAACATAATCTGTGCATAATCCCTACAAATGCCTAAGCAGATACATACTATTGGTCCACTTCATTAAATACTGAAGTAGTACCCATGTTGCGTAGGATACCTCCTGTCAGTCTCATGCAATTCTTCAATCACCCATCCAGCACTATGTTCTTATTGTATCAGTCTGCCAATACCTAATCACTTATGGGGCAGACTTACAAGCACCCTGCACCACCAGTACATCACTTTTTGTAACGCATTGATGGCGCCAGGCACTGCTTCATATTTACAAGGAGAGGAAAAGCCACCCTGCATGGTTTTTCCTCTCCTTGTAAAAATGACCCCTTCATACACAGAACTTTGCGTTGACGGGGCATTCCATAGGTGTTGCTGTGGGTGTTCCCACACAACACCCATAGAAGAAGACACATCTCCTTATTTATGATTTCTCATCAATCTGGAGATGTGTGTGAATGCTGCCACATCCTAGAGTTGGTGTAGCAAGGCGCAACGAGGAGAATTGTTTTCATTTCTCCTCATTTTTTCCTCTTTCAATGCATGCTGCTTTCCACAGCATACATTGAAAGAGGAAAATGCCTTTACTGGTTGTTTTTATGCAGGAAAGAGTCCCTTCCTGTACAAAAACAATCTCTGCATGACAGACATCCTTGCACCATGGTGCAAGGGTGCCTGTGTCACCACAAGGCTGCAGTTTGTGCAGCAGTGTAGAGGGAAGCACAGAGTTGCAACATATTCATGTACATATGTTACATCCCTGTGCTTCGTAAATGCCACAGTGCAGTGCAGCTAAAGAGCTTGCAGTGTCACGCTGCAGTACTTCCTCATAAATCTTCACCTATAAATTCACCATACGCTACTAATGCATTCTTTCAGTCAATCATGCTGTACATATATTCATATATTCAACCAAACTTTCACACATTACCTTTCAATTATAGTTCTTTCTTTACCCTGATAAGGTAGTTCTGATAGGAACTTTTTTTTCTTCTTTTTTCTTTTGTATTTTTTTTTGAACAATTTTTGTATTTTTTTGGGTGTTTTTTCAAAAAATGAACAAAAAAAACTGAATAAAACATGAAACTTTTGGAATTACTCATCATTCCCAAAACAACAACAAAAATTAACAACGATGGTTGCAGTGCACAGCACAAACTGCATAAACTGACTGCTCACCAAAGCATATAAGTTTCTTACACTTCACGCAGTGTTGCTTGAGAAAGGTGAATTCTGGCCTAATGTCCATTGCAGGTGTTCCTGAGGACATTCGTTTGATCACTCTTTTCCGTTTGTTCTTTCTATAAGCAGACCACTACGGGCGAGAAGTACGATCCCTAGAAATCACTTGAAAAGTTCCTTCTGCAGCTCAAACTCGGAACATTAAAAGACGTCCATCTCAGTCCTTTAATCAATTCTTCTGGAATCTTCGCCCCCCGAGTTGCCTAGGAAGGTACATTAAATAAATTCGCTAGTCACATCATCAGAGCTTTTCCAGCCATGAAACAGTATCAATCTGTCACATAGAAAATACAGAATTCCTGAAGAAGGCTAATCGCTGAAACGTGTTGAAGAGGAATTGGTTCTGTATTCCAAGAAAAGACTGATCGATTGTATGTGATTAATCTGTGATTGTAATTTATTAATATTTGCACATGGTCACATGTAATATGATACAATTTGTAAAGTCATAAAATATGTAACTTTTTATAAAAAATAGATATAAAAATGTGAACAAACCTTTTTTCATACAATCATTAAAATTAAACAAAAAATAGATCATACAAATATTCATTAGTACCTGAATCTTTGTTCAGTGTCTAACTTGTGTGGTTAAAATCCTTGCACGTAACCCGGTGCGAATTTCAATTTTTCCTAAAAGTTCCTGAGGACGCTCCAGACGTACTTGCCACAGCAGGTGAGGGGTTCAAAGCAGCTCGCCTCATTTCCTCCAGAGCAAGATTGAGAGGATGTGTGGTCCAGAGATGCTTGTACATAGATGCAGTGCCTCAAGATTATTTTTTTTCACTGCCTCTTGACAGGACTCGGTCACAAATTTTGCACGTCACCTTTCTCGCATTTACTTTTTTCTCTACAGGAGGAAAAGGGAAGAATTTTTACACAAAAGATTCCGGCCTTTGTGGACGTGGGCCCTTCTGTAAGAATTCTTCTTCAGAAGATACTTCCTCCTGCTGCTGTCAAAATGCCATTTTGTTTGATATTTTTTTTTTAAACGCCAAAAAAAAGCAAGCAAAATGGGTTCTTGTAGGAAAAGAGATGTCTCTCTAAAGATGATCCAATAAGAATGATTACAATGGGTGGGCTCTTTTATTAGTTACAGTGGGAAATGTTATGTACCAAAGAAATCTTTTTTTTTGAGGTCACATGGGATCCGCGCACTCTTCGCTCACGAAGCATGCACCCGATGAGACTTCATGAAAATATATTTTAAAATAATATACGTTTATTTAAGTACAAATATATTAATTTTTATGGATATCTTAGATAATCTCTTGCCCTAATATGTATATTAAAGACACATACATATCATTTTAGAACATATAATGTTTTGTGGGAGTCTCACACCCAGCGTGCCCCACCACATTTATGACGTCACGAGGGACCCACCATTGCACAAGCATAGCGTACCGTAATGCAGGAGTCGCGGTCAGGTTGAATACCAATCGCGCACATCACGTAATATTAAATGTATATGATGTAACTGAAAAACACGCAGCCATCGCAAAACGTATGTGGATCTTTCACAATTTTTGTAAAATGGTGGCTAGAATCCGCGCACCCACCGTGATGTGTACGCTTTGGCAGCGAGACTCCGAAAAGTTTTTGGAAAAAAAAGAAAACTATATTAAAATAAAAAATATAACAAAAAATGAAATGAAACAATATTTCAGTTTGAATGTAATTTTTTTTGCAATTTTCAGAAAAATATATAATGTTATTTAATGAATAAAATATTTATAAATAAACAGTTAAAAAACTGTAGAAAATCAGTACAAAAATAGGTTTAACTACTATTACACTTGAAAATTAGCATTTAAAAAACCTTTGAAATTCACTGAAAAAACATAGGTTTCAGAGACATTATAGTTAGAAATTAACATTTAAAAAAGCTTTGAAATTCACTGAAAAGACCATAGGTTTCAGAGACGTTATGGTTAGAAATTAGCATTTAAAGAACCTTAGAAATTCACAGAAAAAAACATAGGTTTCACGAATGTTATAGTTAGCTGGACATTTCACTCGTACAAAACCATAGAAATTCCTCTGTTATAGTAAGTTCTGCTACTCGTGCACCCACAATGCACTGCTGATGATGTCACATATTACATCATTCATGACATGGTCAGTGATATCACTGATGACATCACTGATGACATCTCAAATTACATCACTGATGACATCATCCACGTGACAATCTGATACACCTCATCATACACTAATATAACCTTTCATCACTCACTGTAAAATACAGAGTACCATATTTGAAACCATTGACACACAAATACCAGTTACTACATATCCACTCACTGATTCCTACGTCTACACACACAACTACCCATTCAACAACAGAATCACTTATACATGCAGTCACTAATTAATAGAATACTATCAAATGCACTTATACACATATATAGACATTGAAACAGCAGCAGTCATCTTAGTCAGTTATGCAGTCATCCTACTCACTCATGAACAAAATTAATCCCACCTACATTTACTCACTTACACAATTATACACACAACACCTCATTTATTCAAAAACATAGTAACTCATAGTTAATATGTTAAAAAAATCACCAGTACAATTCACTCATTCATATAGTTACTCTCACAATAACTGACTCTTACATATACTTATTTACATACATCAACTCTCACATACAATGCTTTTTAATTTTTTCTTTGTTGAAGATGTAAAATTAAAACTTATATTCGCTCACCAACATACAAATACACTCAGTCACCCAAACAACTGTTTCCACATGCACTCTTAAACCTATTGACCTTGTCAATCAACCATTCACACATCTAAGTATATAGTTACACACACCCCATCCAACCACAAACAAACTCAGTGTCCCATACAAATCCAACTAATCAACTAATATACACACTCATGTAGTTAGTGACCAACTGATGCAGCATGTTATACAACAACAGAGACTGTGATGCACACATTCACATAGTTTAGTTACTAATCCATGTATTAAGTGAGATACTTTTAATTACTCACTTAAACAGAGAGTCAAGCAGCTACTAAATCCTCCACCCAGAGAGTTATATATCCACTCAATCTTCAATACAGATTGGTATATATATAATACATATTTAAATTTCAAACTAAACCACAGTCACTGGATGATGTCATCAGTGATGTCATTTGAGATGTCATCAGTGATGTAATCAGTGATGTCACTGACCGTGTGCGAGTTATAGTTAGCAGAACTAACTATAACAGAGGAATTTCTATGGTTTTGTACGAGTGAAATGTCCATCCAACTATAACACCCCTGAAACCTATGTTTTTTTCTGTGGAAAAAAAAAATATATATATATATCCTCACAAGAAAAAGCGTCCATTTGAGGAGCCACCGCTGAAAGTTTAAACACCTTTAATGAGGGAAAATGCAGCGTAGCCAACAGCAGGAAACACGATTCAAAATAATGACCCAACGCGTTTCAAACATCAAAGTGTTCTTGTTCACGGGTCGTAGGAAACTGAGAATGGCAGTCTTAATGCAGAACCCCTTGATAAGCATAAAATAGTTCCACCTCCATAACTGAGTGCACCTTTGCATGCTGGAGCCTGTAGTTCTTACATTGTATCTTCCTTGTGGATACCGCCAAAGTCAGACAAATACCCCATATATATATCTCCAGCTCAAAACTCCAAAGAATTTTGAGACCGCACTCACGTTAGAGGTGAAAAGACTAAGTTTATTTACCGAATCACCAAACAAATAGGACACGTTCATGCCTTTTTTGACTGACAGTGCACTAGCAGCAAGTTTATATTTGCAAAAATGAATGTCCAATTACCTTTTACGTGCATCGACTTGGAAAACGAACTTGTGTTTAACAAGGACCAACACATATTTTGTAAATCAACGCCATCTTTGAATATGTCTATACATATAGTGGCAATGTTTGAAGTCTTTCTCATATGTTTAAATATATGATTACCTAAGGCGTCAAACAATAATTCATTCTGCTTTATCCTTTTGCTATTCGTTGAGTTGTCAAGCTCTGTATGAGCTTATTATATTTAACAAGGACCAACATTTGCTTTGTAAATCGACGCTATCTTTTAATGTGTCAATTATCAAGCTCTGTATGAGAATACGACAAGTCACAGGTGACTGTTGATCCTTTTCAGTGAACATGCAATATCATATTGAATATGAATTAACATAATTCTCATCCAAACTTGATTCAAAGTACTCCAAAATACATATTACACGGACAGATAATTCATAGTTATGCTATTAAAATTTCCTAAATTGGGAAGCTCTGCATGAGCATATATACACTTGCTGACCAAAGCTAATATATGTCAAAGCTAGATCATGGCACAACAAAGAAATAAAACATGAAATCAAAATTGCAGTATAAATAATTATCCTAGATGTAAAGACAATTAACATGGGCTTTGATTGGAATTCCGTAGAGCATATTATCAAGCCCATTATCGCCGCTTTATCGGCAGTTTCCTGCCGATAAAAGCGGCGATAATGTATCGCCCATTCTTGATAATATGCCCCGAAGTTTATTTACAGAATCACCAAACAAACAGGCTGCGTTTGAGCTTGCGCCTTTTTTGACTGACAGTGCTCTAGCAGCATCGCCATATTTATATTGGCAAAAATGGATGTCCAATTACGTTTTATGTTCCAGAAGTGCAAGAATGAGTTATAACAGCGGAGGAGTAAGTATTATAAGGGATGTGTATAAATGCTTTATGCTTAGCTTGTAGTGTTAATTGTGTGGTGTCTTGCAGTCAGTCAACCCACTTTATTCGATTAATTAGAATCATAAAAGTACAAAAGACAAATCACAAACATAGACAATATACCAAATAAATTTGACTTAATAATTAAAATGCACAGACAAAATTTCTGTACACTTAAATAAAATACTAAAACATGATCATACCCCTTGTCCCTTAAAATTACATTAAAAATTACCATCTTACTTAGGGAGAAAACGTCTTTAGGCTTCTTTGTTTCTTTAGCGTCACAGCAGCTGCCAAAAAATATGCAACGTTAAAAATATCCCCAGGATTGCACAAAGACTGTAGGAAGACCAATGCCGGTCTTACTTGAGTGAAACCCCTGCCTCTCAGGATAGGAACCAGAAATCTCAAATGAATATTGGAATAAAAATCACAAAACATCATGACGTACAATGTGTCCAGGGATGAGAAATTAGCAGGGTTCGGCATCAACAGGATTAAACCATTCCCGATAATCCCCCAATGTGAAATGGATCAAATTGAAGCGGAGCCTAGTAAGGAGCCAACAATGGTAAGGTTTATTAACTATTGTTAAATAGGGTTCCAATTTAATTGACGTTTTTAACAGATAATGGGCCCTAACTGATAGTTTACCTAGCTCCTGTTCTTCCCGTTCCAACATCAAAACCTTATTACAATTCAATTTTACCCACAACACATCCTCTTTCCTGATCTTTTCCGGTTCCTCATAAAGTTCTGGCTGTCCTATTTTAATTAACATACTTTTAACATACGAGAGCCATTTGACTTTTAGGGACTTATCTAACTTCAAACAGTCCCGTATAATCACATGGTTAAATCGGGGTTCAGCCAAGTTTTGAGCCAGCAGAGCAACGGAGCTGTATTCGAAGTATCAGTAAAATCCTAACCCTAGCTCCTGTGTATAGCATGCGATGGGGTAGATTATGGAACAGACAGGAGGCTTCGTAGGAATTTGTTTTCAGCTATCTGTTTCCCAATCTGTTCTTTATAACCCCAGATAGAGGATCCGTATGCCGCAATAGCCAAACACTTGGCTTTATAAACCTTTAGGATAGCCTCTATCGGTCTAGCCCCCAGTTGCCGTGCAAACCCTAAAAGAGATGAGGAAGCATGTATAACTGCATTCTTTTTGACTTTTTGCTGCATGACCCAGGAAGACCTATCATCAAAAATGACTCCCAGCTAAGTAAAGGAGGACACAGAAGAAACTTCCAATCCATAACATTAAAATGTTTTCCTAACTCTGCGACCTACTGTCATAGTATGCGACTTTCCGTTATTCACAATTAAATCCAAAGAGTTCATAAAAGTCCAGAAGGCATCTAGAAGCCGCTGGAGGCCCACTGCTGTATGAGCTAAAAGTACTGCGACATCAGCGTATAGGAGAACAGGGATTAAACAGTCTCCTAAACGTGGAATATCCAAGGCCGCCTCCACAACCACTCTATCCAGGTCATTTATGTAAAGGGTAAACAGCAGGGGTGCAAGAATGCATCCCGGCCGGACACCCTTCCCAGAATTAAATGATCTAGTGCAGTCACCAGCCTGCATTATCCTAACTGAGGCTGTAAGATCTTGGTGAAGGTTAGCTAAAAAATAAACAAGACAAGGGTCGACACCCTTTTCCAGCAAAATGTTCCAGAGCTTTGACCTGTTAACCAGGTCGAAAGCGCTGGATAGATCCATAAAAGCCATCGTCAAGCACCCCTTCTTGGCCATAGTGTATTTACTTATTAATAAGTGCAAATTTAAACATTGATCCATCGTGCTCCTCAAGCCTCTAAAACCATATTGCATATTAGATAGAATCCCCCTCTCATGTACCCAATCAGTAATTTTAGTTAAGATCACCTTTCCCAGAATTTGTACAGCAGAATAAGGGATATCGGCCTATAACACCAGTGTTCCCCTCGCTGCCCCTTTTTGAAAATGGGTATAAGGATTGAGTTTGACCAAGAGGCCGGAAAACTAACTGAGCCCACAGCACTAAAAACATTTGTAAGTATATTGGCCCAAAATTGAGGATTACTTTTATAGGGGTCTGCAGGAACGCCATCTGGTCCTGGTGCTTTATGACTGGCAGTGTCTCTTATGGCTTTCTCGATTTCCTTCTCATTAATCTCAAGCGGGGTACTGGCTCGATAGAGTGAGGACCAGGGTGTACAATCCGCAACCCCCACTGTCTCATAAATCGCTTCAAAACGGGAAAGCCATTTAGCTTCAGAGATATTACAATCCTGAACC
The DNA here is from genome assembly GCF_964263255.1 of Lissotriton vulgaris. Lineage (NCBI taxonomy): Eukaryota > Metazoa > Chordata > Amphibia > Caudata > Salamandridae > Lissotriton > Lissotriton vulgaris. Next base: position 1,119,646,377 of record NC_141691.1, on the reverse strand, counting down.
TCATTGTCCTCCCCTGAAAAAAAGAGGTGTTTATGATGGTCCAGAACCTTGTACTATCTCTTAGCACCTACACAGACAGCAATGAATTCCACGCCTCATCCTTAATCTCTTTTTTCTGGCTGTCAAGGACTAACTTGCAATCCTTCCTTCTCCCAGCTATCAACTCCATATCTCATAGTAGTTTTTGTCAAGGCTAAAATAAAGACTGATGGGCTTGTGAGCATTTCTCGTTAAACCACTTAGGGCCACACTTAGGTCTCGCTTTAGTTTTTAAACGTAAATCACAGCTTACTTGAGTACAAATTCCCTCAAAAGCTCAGAGTACTGCATTCTTGGAGCTTAAAGGCTCAATGCAAATGGCAAATTGATCTGTGCATTCCTCACACAGGCCCTTTAGAATATTTTCTGGGATTACATTAGCCCATCTAAGCCTCCTCCCCTGATCACAGGGTAGCACCTTGGTCATTACCCTGTTCCTATCACCTTTGCTCAGGATACCACAAGTGATATCCAGAATTAAAATGACCGGGTTATGATCACTTAAAGGGGATTCCTGGGCATTACAGAAAATCACCTTATTCAATAATATGGGGGACATAAAAATATAGTCTATAGCGGTATTATTAGTCTTGGCTTTAAATCTGGGGCACCGGTCTTCAGGGTTAGCAAAACTAGCTTCAAATAGATCAGCATCCGTTAAAAGCGACGACAGGCCCTCACCCCGTAAGGTGTGCTCAAAATGCAGGATCTTAGCAAAATTAAGACCATGCGGATCATGTAATAAACAATGTGAATTGCACAAATGCGTGTTAAAATCACCCATTAATAAAACATGAAAAAAGTGGATTGCTTTAACTTTTAATTGTTAAGAAAATAACTCTAATTTTTTATATGCTGGTTTGCATAATCACATTCTCCTGAGTTGTAAATATTCACTAATAAGAGCTTATAGCAATTAAGTTCACTAAGATCCAATATCAAACAATGGGGAGAGTCTAGCTCTAACCTTTTTACAGAACATCTCAGATCCAAGGAGAGGAGAAACAGTAGACCACATTTAGCCCTGCCCACTAAACCTGGGCATGCTGCTAGAAAGAATGAGCTAAAACCATCCAACCAAAAATTATCCCCCTTATCCCAGGTCTCCTGGAGGGTAATTATATCATATGATTTTATAAAGGATAGCCAATTGGGATCGTCTCTCTTAGATCTCAAGCCCACAATATTCCAGCTCAAGACTCTACAATTAAAAGTGTGATCGCCCATTTGTTCAACTCTACCCTGGTTGACAGAACTTAAACCATGAGAACAAGGAACACTGCTCATAGTAACATCTCCAGATATACTAGTGCATACCGACACTGTACTTATCTGACAACTTATCTCGGGCAGTGGAGAAACAACGGATTGACTAGTAACTTCCTTTGACTCTGGGGCATTTAATGGTAGAAGTCAATCACAGGCATCTAGGCTTGACAAAGGGGCAAATCTATTGACTAATTCAAGATCAAGGGATCTCCCTAAGGGTCCATGAGGTACACCCCAACTTCTTCCCCCTAGCTGGGATAATTGATCCGGTCTACAAAAGAACCCTAGTGGTAAAAAGGAGATGTCCCCATGATAGCTCCCTTGCCTTCTACTTCCTTAGTGCTCCAACAGGAATCTGACAGCCCATTCGTTGTTAAAATTGACAACTACACAATCCCTCCACCATCTTTCCTCGAATGACCGATCCAAGAAACCCGTCTTGCCATTATTAGTTGGTTACAGATATCCCAATTCCAGGCCCCCGCTAGCTTTAATTGGGCTGTAAACCAGTGCATGGTTTTGGCCATTAACTGGTCAGTTGATTCAGAGTACCCTTCTTGTAAAATCGGTACGTTCCTCAATACCACTACCAGGGGGGCGGCGGCCGGTGGTAGATGTAATACCCTGTGCCCATCCTTATCACTGCTATGAGCCACACCATTATGCGTGACTACGGGATTTCATCCAAGCTGTCCATTTACTGACATAGGTTGGCTAACCATACCACAAATAGTACGATTATGAGTGTTGTTACCTGCTAGACTACCCCGGGGTCTCTTTCCCGCCTCCCTTGGTGAGCTTGGTATTAACTGTGCAAATTCACTGGAGATATTCCCGTCCTCACCCACATGACCACCCTGGGCTACCAACCCCTCCGCAGAAACTAGACCTTCTCTATCAGTTCTACTGGAGGGTGGATCCCTAGAAATAGCAGTCATAATCAGCAGGGAGGGGTCAGAATTTACAGAATTACTCAAAACATTAGATTGGGTTTCAAATCCCGGACCCATTTTTAGCAAAGAGGCTTGAATAACATGAAGATTAGGGACAACATTCAATTCAAAATTTGCCAGTCTTTCTTCAATGCGAGTTAGCCTATTAATGGTCGGAGAGAGAGATGACTCAATTATGGCCCCCAACTTCCTCCAGAAGGCCCCCTGGGGTTCCGGGGGGACACTCGACTGGTCAGGATTCACTGTATCTTTAATACATGTTAGAGACTGCTGATCTAATATCAGTGAGTGTGTCACAGTCACTATCCCACCATTGTTTTTAATCTTCTGAGCTTTAGCACTCTTCAGCCTTTGCTGCCCCCCTCCCCGCTTCCTTTTAGTGGACGGTTCTGGCACAATTACCATGGTTTCCTTTGATTGTGATTTGGCTTTAGGCGCATACCTAGTCACAGCACGTGTTAGGGGGCCTGCAGATGTACCATTACAAACCAGGACATCAACATTAGGGCTACTAGAAGCTTCCACAGTGACCGATAAATCTAACAAGGCATTAGGAGACTGAATAGTGGCTTTTACCACACCGCAGGGATCTAAGGCTGCAACCTCTGGGCATTCTGGCGTACGTGCAGATATTAGACCGCCCAATGACGAACGTTTGGATTGCAAGACATCTAGAGAAAGACGCCTCTCAGTCAAGGCAATCTCATGAGCGAGAACAGAACTCGCCCTAATTTAAAATTGGTACTAAGTCCCTGCAACGCTTCCCCCCAAGGGTGCAAATCCAATCTTACCAATCTTTCCTTCACGAGAACTCATGGCAGGCAGGCTGAGTGCAAGGAAATAGAGAGTCCAGGAAATAATAAGGTCCCGGGAAATCTGCAAACAGTAGAAGATAAAGTAAACCCACTGTACAGCAGATGACAAAAGTATGGCCCCACCCGGCCTCCACCGGGCTAAAAATGGGCCCTGCCCAAGCACGAGTTCTGTAGATTGTAACCTTGTGTTGAAAAGCACTCTTGCAACCCTTTAGCTAGCAGTGTCCTCTTACTCTCACAATGGCGCAGCGGGAGCCGTAAGTAGCTATAGGTAAGCAGCATCCTTAGGGCAAGAGCGAGCACAGGAACAGATGGAAAACAAACCCTCCTGGGACTTGCAGTCCCTTTGCTGGCAGCGTCCTCTTTCTCTCTTCCTTCATATGGTGCAAATAGCGCAACAGCTCCCAACAGCTCCCAAACAGCCAGTTCACTTAGAGGGAATAGATATCCCACCTTCCAATGTATTTGAATCAACAACACCAAGTTATATTCTTGTGTCAACAATCTTAAAACCAGAAAATCCCATGGGTTTCAATCAGTTTCCATCTTTTACCCACTTCTATCAGATGCTTTCCGACTCAGCAACAGCACAGCACAGTGCCATTCCCTGGGTGGGGTCTTGGTGAGAATTTGCCTGCAGCTCTGCGTACGTCGTTAGGGTGACGAACCCCCTCAACCACTCAGGCGGTCGCACCCATTCTTGCGCCGAAAAGCGCACAACAGACTCGAGGCAGCTCAATGGGGCACCGCCTCCTCCCCCTCCAGTCCTCCATCGACGCAACACACACTCCGCTGCACTTCTAAAGGAAACTCATGCGGCTTCTCAGCAGCAACGGTAAAGCGAAGATCTCCGCAGCGCCGCCGCCCACCACGGTCCTCAGCTGGCCCCGGCAGCTCCACACGGTTAACTACACCGCCAGCACCCATCGCAGCTTCTAGGTAGTTTTTCGGGTTTCCCAGGTTTTTTCAGGAATCTGTTAAGGTTGCACTCGTTCTTTTAGTCCACAATATGTGTTCTGTCCCCGACTGGGCTGCGGTGTCAGTACTAGGGCAGCAGGGTTGTTCAGGGAACAGTAGAGGTGCACTAATGCCGAATTCCCCACTAGAACAGTGACATTTTAATTAAAAAAAACAGATTTGCAAGATATTGTGTGTAATGGTTTTTTGGTGCTATGAGTGTAGTGTTAAATGTGGCAAAGTTGTTAATGCGTCTGACGTGGCCTAAGAATCTGGGATGATATAAAGGTGTAAGAGACACCATATTGTATTGGTCCGCTGAAGTTTGCGGGGTTTGACATGAGACGTCGTGGACAAGTCCATTTGAGATAGGGACATTTTTCTTGGTATGAAAGTGAGATACGATTAGCGTGGCAGACCTATGCACAGAGGATAGCTGCACTGATCAGGGTGGCACCCCACCAGTTGAGGTTTCATTCATATGTGTATTGGCATAGACTGGGAGGTATTATTATTTTTTTTTGTGTGTGAATGCATTTTGTTGATTACTTTTAGAGAAGCAGACAATTGTTATTTGTTGTAGTTTAAGATGGTGAGAGATTGTGTGTATGAATTTGTGGAAGAGGAGAACTGTTACAGTAAATCAAAGAAGGATGGGAGGAAACTCAGGGACATGCATCCACAAGGCCTCCATGGGTTGTTTTAAGAATTGACCCTTCAGCTCTGAGTAGAGTTCTGTTAGACACACGCCCCTCCGCTTCTACAAATTTGGAGGGAGCACTAGGGAGCTCTTGCAATTGGATCTCTCAGGCAGTTGATTACCTATCTCCGCCTCTCACCAATAAACGAGCTAGAAACGCCCCTTCTAAACCCTGATATACTAACAAGCTTAAGGAGCTAAAACAGCTCTGTAAAAAATTTGAACGTAGCAGGAGACTAGCCTACTGTCCCTTGGCCAAAACAGTGCTGAGAAAGGCCCAGCAAGACTATTATGCCGCAATTAAAGAGGTTAAAAGCAGCTACTATACAGAACGGATTACTATGTCCAAGCCTGACTCTTTGTTGATCCTTAAATCCTTGAAATCTGGTTCCCCTACGGATCTCTGTCTAGCAAGACTACTTGCAGCGGTTGCAGAGGTGGGTAATCCTGAAGTTAGCATCATTATAAACATGTCAATTCAGACCGCTATAGTTCCACCTAAGTGGAAGCAGGCCAAACTACTATCTTTATTGTAAAAGGATTCCCTAGACCCTAGTACTCCAGTTAGCTAGCGACCCATATCTCTTCTCCCGGCAGTGGCAAAGGTGTGCGAAAAGTAGTTAACAAGCAGTTGCCCACCTTTGCGGGGACATTCGGAGCACCCCACCCTGCTCAATCGGGATTCAGGGAAACGTATAGTACGGAGACGGCCCTGGTCGAAATGTCTGAGGCGATTAAAGAATGTTTGGATGCTGGTGGTAGAGCAGCCTATATTTTGTAGGACCTCTCCACAGCGTTCAATACGGTGCCCCACTGTCAATTACTCTCTTGTCTCTTGACTATTGGCGTTTCTGGTCTAGCTTGGGGCTGGATTAAATCATTTCTTGAGGATAGAACTCATTAGGTATGCATACCCCCGTTCTCCGCGGCCCCTAGAAGGGTGACCATGGGCGGTCCACAGGGCTCTACTTTGAGCCCTCTCCTCTTTAACCTTTACGTGACACCTCTGATCCACTTAGCAGATGAACTGGGAGAGAAGATCATAGCTTATGCTTTTGTTACTCAGCTTCTTTTTACCTGGAAGGAAAACAACTTGTCCCCAGACCAAGCTAAGAAAAAAGGTCTCTCTGCATTTTCAAATGGCTTGCACTCTCACAGCTTCAGTTCAATGAGGACAAGTCGGAGATACTGTTGTATGGCTCTTCCCCCCACATTTTAGGGAGTCGATCTGGCCTCCAGAGTATCCTATGCCAAAATCTATCGGCAACCCAGTTAATAATTTGGGGGTGTGGTTCAGCGAGGACCTCCCGTTCTCCCCTCATATTGAGAGATTTGCTGGTATGTGCTTCTGCATATTAAAATTGTAGGAAGATGGAACCTTACTGCATTGTTGCCCCCACTTTTTTCTGGTGTTTTGATGGTTTTTTACTTAGTTTGGCTAGGATCCTGCTGTTCAGGGCCCCAGCCTATCTGCTTTCTCTTCTAAAATGATTCCATGTACTTAAGGTACACTCCAGTTTGGTTACTGGGGTACCCTTATAATTCCCTAGTATATGGTATACTATGTAACCAGGGAATAGGTTCCCCAGAGGCCAACCAGGGGCTGCAGCATGTATTATGCCACTCCTGGTAGGTCTTTCACAATGACACCACAGGACTGCTACTGCATTCTGGGTAAGGTGGTGCATGCACCCCTTACTTAGATATAAGCTACCGATATCTACCTTAAATCACTACACATATAAACCGATCAGTCACCCCTATGGCAGGCCTTATCAATCCTAAGGCAGGGTGCTGGGTTTTATGTGAGAGGGTGCCCATGCATGAGCAGGGCCCCTCTGCAGCTTTCGGAATCTATTCTGCAGGGTTGTTCTGTGATGCAGCCAGATCATATACTCTTAAGTGCATTATAACCTCACGGTAAATGCTAACTTTGAAATGGCTGCAAGGAAACATGTCATGTTTGGTGTCAAAGACTTTGGAATAATACCCCCGCTGCCACGGGGGTATGATCCCACCCTTCTAGAGGGACAGACATGTCCACACCGGTACACCCGGTACCAGTTGAAAAGAGCCCTGGCATCATGAAATGGATGCTGCAGCCACAGACACAAGTCTGGCCTTCTACTGCTGGAGGAAACTCTGGCAGGGGAGGCCTGGACAATATAGGTTTTCTGTCAGAGGGAGGTGTCACCACCTCCCAGACAGGCTTTAGTGTATTGGGGCTGGGTGGGTGCACTCCAAGAGTTCTTTGAAGTCTGCACTGGGGGCACGTTTGTTGTCCCTGTGCATAGCCCAGTTCAACGGGTTGCAGGGGCTACCAGCCCCTGCTCTGGTGCAAAACTGGACAAAGGAAATGGGTGTAGCCACCCCTCTTTCCAAACCCTCCCATAGGTTGGTCCCCAGAGTAAGTCCACCCCCTTCCTTGGGTATAAAAAAGGAACCCCTGACTACAGGACTTTAGATTACACCTGGACAAAACTCTGCGACAGAAATCCTGGAACTTTGATGATCTACATGACTAGATGACTGAAGAACCTCAATTGGAGTAAAGAACTTACTCCCCTGCTTGGCAGGCACGAAAGATATATCTGACCGGTCTGCATCTCTGAGGCTCGCGCCGGACTCTAAAGTAATTGCAACCGAGGAGGTAGATTTCCAGACTTCCCTGAGGCTGACCTGAGTCTCCAGAAAAGCTGAGACCCATAGCCTTCGTGGGTACTGTGGAACCGGAACCCCTGGAAACCGCGCACATTTGCAAGTACATTAGCTGCTGGACGTCCCTTGAGGCTATGCATTGGGTTTCTTCTAGCCCAGACCCCGAGCACCTTTTCCACCGAAGATTGCTGGTCTACACTCCACGAGTGTTCCGTGATCCAGCCCTTTATGTTTTTGCTCGAGGTACCTTTGTGATCCCTGACCCATTGAGTGGTGGGTCCCTGAGAAGGCAACTTTGACTTTCATTGGGTTTTCCTGTTTGCTCCAGATGTGCCCTGACTCTCCACCAACTGGTGAGTCCCTCGGACCCTGCTGGTCCACACCAAAGCATATTTTACCTTTCTGCGTGGGTTCCTGTTGCCAAGGCTTGTTGGGTCTACTCTGGGAACTGACACCGCAGCACTCGACATCCTTTGTGGGACAGCTTTAATCCAGCTCCTGGTTGTCATCGACGCCTTCTAGTCCTCGTGGCTGCAGAGTCAAGCTACATCTCTTCAACCTGAAATCACCCGACATCGGTGGGCATTCGTCTATCGTGCCCCTGGTCACTGGCAAGTGACCCAGACTCTGTCACTTCTGCTTTCAGGTTCCTCTCACCTTTGATCCAGGCTTGTATCAACCCGGACACTTCTCTTCTCGACGGCAGCAGCACTTTGCAGCAGCTCGTCATTGACATCAATGACGATTCCCGACACCAAAAGACACCTATGCAACCGGCTTCCCTGGGTGAGGTAACTCAAGTACTCTGATGCTCCTGTGGGTGTTGGCCCTAGAACCCCTTAAGTCTAAAAGGGTTTGCTCAAAGTCCTTTCCTAAGTGTCCTTAATCTTTAAATTTCCAACCGCGACTTTCCCTACAGAAGCTAACGGCATCTCGCAGCTGTGTTCTCACACTGCACTCGTCCCCCATGGGTCCCCTGTTTCACTGCATTGGGTGGTTCCTTGCGGTCCCAGAGATTCTACAGGCTCTAGGCCTTGTGTCTAGTCAAGTCGTGGTTCTTTTACCACTTTTGTAATTAATGGTTTGGTACGCCCCTAGGGCTCAAAGTATATTGTGCTAATTTACTGTGATATATTAAGTGTAACATATGTGCTTTGACCTCAAGTCTCATAAAGAGACTAGTAGGGTGTGTTTAGAATAAATACATATATTTTATATATGTACCTGGTGTGCTTCTCCTTTCATTTGGTCATTCAAGAGATTAAAGACTGGTAAAACAAGCTGCTTTACATTCCTTCAAGACTTAGCCTGAAGGCTGCTCTCCATTGCTACCACTAGGATAGCTTTCAAATAAGGTTGTCTTTAACCTATCCCCTCTAAGGGGTTGTTTGAACTTATGCAAGGTGTTCACTATAATTAGTGGACAGCATATGCCAGGCCAATTTCTCACATTGGTGTGCAGTGGTTAGGATTCAAGCTTGCCATTGTTTTACCAGATAATCTCAAGTGAGTGACTAACTGAAAACCACTAAAAGTACCTGAGGTACACATAATTAAACTACTACTGAATTTAGAGTTGTGTGTCAAGGGCTTATCACACCCTTTCTACAACTCAAGAAAGTTTAGTAGGCCACACTAGAGTAGGTAGGTGCATACACCACACCTCACTAATGATGTCTTCAAGGCCAGGAACCAGTGGGTCCCTGCCAGATGTCAGTAAGTTATTGGCATCCAAGTATGACAAACTCCCATTCTTGGAATTGAGAGCATTGTGTACTACTAGGAGATTGAAGATAGGAAAAAGTGCAAACACCCACGCCTCATAGAGGTACTGCTGTTGGATGCTCTCAGACCTCATGGTCTGAAGGGGTAGGCAGAGTGGGTGGGGCAGCGGATGAGGAAAGGCCCAGGGGTGAAAACTCCGAGGACCTAACCTCTGATGCTGGCCAGGAAGATAACAATTATCTTAACCTGGTAGAGCCAGCTCCTCCTGGAGATGAGGAAGATGGCCATGATGACCCTCTACTCCACCTGGGAGAGTTGGAGGTGTGCCTAGAAGGTCAAGATCTCGTTCTCAGGAGTCTATCCATTCTGACACATCTGTTGGAACCTCTGTTTCTTCTCACAGGAGATAAACCTCCCATGAGAGGAAAGAAAGGCTGTTGAAGTCTGAGGAAGCTCAGCTTAGAATCAGAAGACAGCAGGTAGCCTCGGACAGAGAAGTCCTAGAGCTTCAGAGAACTAGAAAGAAGCTGGGGCTAAAGCCCCAAGGTGGCCGCAACTTCCCTAGTAGCAGAGAAAGATCTCATGACCATAGGAACCTAAGCAAGATTGTCCCTTCCTACCAGAATGGAGATGACATCCACAAATGGATTACTGCACTGGAAAGGGCCTGTACATTTCAGAAGATCCCTCAGGAGCAGTGGGCAGCAATCTTGTGGCTCTTCTTTGCAGACAAATGTCGAGACAAGCCCCTCACTGTAAGAGAAGAGGATGCTTATAATTACAAAGTCCTGAAGAGTGCTCTGATTGAAGGGGTTGCCTTAACCACTGAACAATGCAGGTTAAAGTTCAGAGATACCCAAAAGGCCAGACTCAGGACTGGGTTGACTTTGTAGATTGGGCTACCAAGGGTCTGGAAGGTTGGATATGCGGCAGTAAGGTGTGTGATTTCAAAGGATTGTACAACTTAATTATGAGGGAGCAGATCCTTAATAATTGTCAAAAACAGCTTTTACACCAGTACCTGGTGGACTCAGATCTGACCTCTCCCCAAGAATTGGGAAAGAAGGCAGACAAATGGGTCAGAACCAGTGTAAGGCCTCAGAATCAATGTGGTGACCAGAAGAAAGATTCTACCAAGTCCCAAGAGAAAGGTGGGGATAAATCAAAAGACAAGTCCCCTAAAGGGCCCCAAAAATCCACTTCTGGGGGGGGGGGGTCCCAAACTCCTTCCACTCCTGAAAAGAAACCATATTGCCATGTTTGTAAAAAGCCTGGCCACTGGAAAACTGATCCCAGTTGCCCCAGGATTGGCAATAAAGAAAATGTTCCTCCACTAACACTACCACTCCTTTTGGTACTACTAGTAGTAATCCCCCAGGCGGTAGTGTGCACCCAAAAAGTGAGGTGCAGAGGGGGGCCTCGTTTAGACAGGCCCCCCTCATAAGCCTCCTTAGTCTGTGATGGTGGCATGGTATTTTGTCACTTTTACCAGGGGTCCCAATGCTTTGGGCAGGTACAGGCAGGAGCCCATAATCAATGGTCAGAAAGCTGTGGCATTCAGGGACACAGGGGCTAGTGTCACCATGGTGACAGGAAAATTAGCCCCTCCTCAACAGCTTTTACCTGAGTTTAAATACCAGGTGACCAACATTGATGGTGTCAGAACAGATCACCCCATGGCCATAGTCAATCTCAGCTGGGGAGGGGTCACAGGCAGTGTCCCCAAAATTGCCTGTAGATTGCCTGATGGGCAATAATCTGGAAATTTCAGCCTGGGCTGAAGTTGAACACCAAGCCCATCTGAGAATGCTGCCACAGCCCAACCCAAGGGAAATTTTGGAGTAACGGAGCCTGAAAGAATGGCCCACTCGCCTGTCATGGCAACCCCTTTGATGGCAGGGGACCCTTCCATGGTGGTACCCAGTCAGGGATGAAGAACAGTCTTCTTCCATGCAGGCTATAGGTAAGGGTCAGCCTCCTCAGGGAACTGATCCTATCCCTAGTGAGGGAACCTGTTTTGTTTTGTTGTATATACTATAATATTTCTCTCCTTCACAAGAGAGCACAGGGATGAAGAACAGTCTTCTTCCATGCAGTCTATAGGTAAGGGTCAGCCTCCTCAGGGAACTGATCCTACCCCTAGTGAAGGAACTGCCCCAGAGGTAGGAAGGCCTGTCCTGACAACCCCTTTGATGGCAGGGGACCCTTCCAAGGTGGTACCCAGTTTGGAGCAGGTAACCTGCCACTCTCTATCCTGCTTCAGATAGCCCAGGGCTGCAGAGGTCAGGGAGGTCAGAGGACCCTACAGAGCTCTCTGTCCAGAGGAACCCCCAGTGAAAACTAGCAGAGATTGCTGTTAGCATGAGCTGAAGCCATTTTGTTTGTGGCATCATTTTAGTTATCCATGTGCTCGCCATGTGCTCCTCCCGTCCTCAATGTTGCCTGCTCTTGTATTTCGTCTGAGTCTTTAGTATAGTTAACTCCTTCAATACTGAGTCAGAGCACTGCGCATGCTCAGAAAGGCTTGTAGCTGTTGGAATGCACCTGTTACAAACGTAACTGTCAGGCTATTTTTACTGATGTTAGCAACTATGTAACTCCTCCCACTCTGTTGACTAAGCGATTCTCATGTACCCTAATATGTAAATGGTTATTTGTGTGTACACTTTTACTGCCTATTTTTGAACTTCCATGCTTACACTGCAACTATCACAGTATATAAGCACCATGGTTTCTGTACTCCGTGTGCTGCCTCATACATTGCCTGAGGGTTGTGTGTTGATGTAGTTCCACTCATGAAGTTTAATAAACTATTTGTTTAATAATACAGCTTCTGTGCTAATTTCTATTTTGTCTTTCTAAAGGACCAGTGCACAAAGAAGGGCGAACCCCTGCACCGGTATGCCTCAGAAAGGCCCACTCCACAAATTTGCGCCCGTTATGTGAGGCTCACCGGCGACTATAATGCCCAAAGGAGTGGGCTCAATGTAGGTTTGGAATCTCGCTAAGGATGTACGCTGCATGAGGAGACCCTTGTCTTTGCAGATCGAAGTGCTTTTCCGATTTTTCCAATTTGACCAGCCAGGTGGTGCTATGTCCGACTGAGATCCCTTTTGGCGTTCATCTTGCAGTGACCATTTGGTCGATTCAGAACTTAGCAGTTGGAGGCTGGGCTCTTTTGTTTGGTAAGGTTGTTAAATGCGACACGTCTTGATTTGTTTGGACAAAGATTCTGGTTTGGTTTGGGTATATATAAATAGTAATTTATAAAGGCAGGCAATGAGGAGATTTTTCTTTAATTTGTGAATTCTTGAATGGTACAATACTTGCGATAAGTACTATTTTGTTATAATATTTTTGACATACCTGTTTTGTTTTGTTATATATACTATAATATTTTTGGCATGCCTGTTTCAAGCACGCTCCGAAGGATATGTTACTTTCTTGGAGGTACCAATATGGATTTAGAACAAAATCAGCTGGCTCCCCCGAGGGGACATCAAATAGGTATATGTACAGTAAAAACTGTATTTCTTCCGTAGTGTATTGTGCACTATAGAATATATACACTAAAAAGGATCCTGATTTATGATGGCCTATACATGGGTCATTTGATATTAGAAAAATTCAGTAAGTGGAACAATGTGGGTTTAAGCGCAAAAGTAGACAAGATATGTTTGACAGTGTACGAATGTGGGAGAAATAAGCGCATGAGAGAGTGAGGAAAGAACAAGCACTAGTAGAAAAAGAACAGCACAAAAATAATAATGCGAAAGCATTGGAGATGAAAAATAAAGAAATGAAGGAAATAAAGGAGAAAGAGGATAGGGAGCGTCGTCTACAGGTCAATGGACAATACCCTGTCTGGCGCCCCCTTTATCCTCTACTTAATCAACCTCAGGATGATTCTATTCCATTAGATCGATCTCTGCCTCCATATACTTTTCCCTCTGCCCCCGAGGATGATTCTGATGAAGACAAATCTCTCCCAGGTCAGAAAGGGACAGAATTAGACCCTAAACAACAGGCTTGTTCCATTTTGACCACTGAATGTGCAGCTACTCTTCGATCTGCTGCTCATAAAGCCGCTCGTGATGACACTTCTGCTCCGGACATTATAGCAAATGTTCAAATATGGCGGGAGTTAGAGCAGTTATATTATACAGAGTCGTTTACTGGAGAAGTAATTGAGAATTTCAGGAAACATTCCAACAGATTAGAGCCTGTTGATATAAAACGTGAACATAAACAATTGAGTTACTGTCTTTTTCTCTCTTCCCAGGTGGCCGATTCAATTAGACGTGTGGGTAAACTACGAACTGATACGATCAATTTGTTACTGTCCATGCTGTAGCATAAGCAAGTCCTGTTTCATTATGTCAATGGCAGAGGATACTATGCTGTCCAAAGAATAAATTCTGGATGACAGGGTCGTTAACCCATTGTCAACTAAACAGAGTGTTTTCTCTAAATTAATACGATCGATTTCTCGTATTCTTTCTGCAGTCTCTGCCTGTGTCACTTTCCAAGCTTCATTATAAATGGCATATATACCTGCTTATATGAAACGTTTATGACGTCGTTTCACAGGACCTAGTAAGAAGTCCCTTAAATCAACGCCATCTTTAAGTAAAGATAAGTGTTGTTTAACCTCTGTCAGTGCAGATTTTGGTAGCCACTCAAGGCATAGTTTTCCTACAGTGTATGTTGTTACTATCCCTGGATGTTGTCTCTGGACATATTTTGGATCTAGCCTAGTTACTGTAAATTCTTGTGTCTTGTTCAGGAATCTATCTTGACAGTTATTTGTGTCTGTGGGCCAGATTACCCATTTTTTCCAACCAGGATCAGTTCTGTTTTTTAATAAAATAGTTTTTACGTCGACCCCTCCTTCTGAAGTGTTTTGACTATCAGGTGTAGATATGGACGGTTTGTTCAAATCTTTTATCTTGGCCAGGCCAAGTCAGAATGTCTGTTGAACAGTGTCATTCAAAAACATTATTTGTTCAGGGATAATGCAGGCTCAAAATAAATCTTCTATTCCCTGTACTTGCCAGTCTTTTGAGCCCCAGACAGTTTTTGTTTCTATTTTGTCACTCCAAAAGTCGAAACCTAATGAGGACAGCTGGGCATAAAAGGCTGCAGAATAAATTTGCTTTGTATTTGTTAACATACTTTTCATTCCTGTCTTATTAACATTTTTAAAGTAAAATGTTTCTTGATTAGAGGTATTAAAACCTGAGAAGTATGGGAAGTTATCATAGAATGTTTTTGAGCTACCCTTTGGTGGCATTGGACAATATTCCCATTGATTTAACCTATAAGTATTACTAGGGTTTGCAGATTTGTGCAAGTAATGATGACCATAGTGATTATAACAATACAGTTGTGCATAATCTGATGAACCTTCTAAGTATTCATGTTTTGTGAATTTAGCAGACATCTCTAAGTCTGACATCATATTATTAACAGTCTCAAAGACCCAATCATCTGAAAACGTGCTGGGTGAAACAAAGTCACTCAAGGAAACCTTAAATTGAAGTGGAATCTTCAACAGCTCTGCAGGGCCATAGATGTCATAATCAGTTCTGTCCCATGCTATACCACCAGGAATAGGAACAGCTGTGATGTTCACTGATGTCAAGTCTCTTTGTTCACAATGAGTCGATTTGTGTGGCTTCAGAAGCAAGTTGATGTTCTTACTTGCTGTGTCCACTTTACTATATCTTCCATTTATCAGCATTCCCAAACTTAATACAAAAAATAGCCAAAGTAGGAGAGAAAGTACGCCTAGCCCAATCCAAAATTCAACCCATGGTGAAACCAGATAAGTTTTGTCAAGTTGCTGAAAAAGTTCTGTTACTTGTTCTTTAAAAGTTTTATTTGCTGGCGTTGTTTCAGGCTCACTGGGATCCTCAGAAAACATATCAAAGTTAACGAAATAGCCAGAGGCAGTTCTGTCACTTGTAGGAATTGCATCAGGATTACCTGAAATCACTGGAGCTACTGGATCCTTTGTCATGTTAGTATATTCAGATGCTACATCGTTGTAGACAGGTGTTGCTTGTCAAACTGTTATTTGGGTCTCAAGAGGCACAAGTTCCATTGCTTTATTGCTTAGTCCTTTGTTTTGTGCTGCAGAGTCTTCAAATGTTATTAGTCTCTCAGTCTAAACCTCTTGGATAGTAGCAAGATGTGGTCTTCTGCTACATCTTTGTAGTCCACTGGGCCAACTACTTATTGTCGGCCACATGATGTGGTTTGACCAGGTCGATGGATACGAACCTGTTCTCTTTTCTTCCAGAAAGGGGCGGCAGTAACACTGTTCTTGATCCGTGGATTGCTAGTACAGGTACTGGTTTTCTGTATGAAGGCCTAAATTCCTTCTTATCCGCGATCTTTTTTCTGACTAGATTCCCAGTCTTTGGAAGCCAGACAAGCCTTGCTGGGACAGGTTGTTCTCCTTCAGTGGTCGTTGGCTTCTGTATTGTGTTGCTTTGGCTTCTCCTTTTCTCGTTTAAGTCCTGCAAAACAGCCAAACAGTCTTTGATAACAAAGGGTTTTTGTTCCACCACTTAAGTGTGACAATCGAGGTCCTGAACAAGCAAAAAGGATTTCATATGGAGTGATTCCACCCAAAGAATTTCTTGAATGGTTATTTAAACTACGTTGGACACTTATTAGATGTTTGACCCACCCGTCACCCGAGCCTAATACCCTAGCTGTTATAGATTGCTTTGTGTCCCAGTTTTTTCTTTCCACTACAGAATTTCCCTTAGGATGGAAAGGAATCGAATACCGCAATGCAACGCCCAGATTGGCCCTGGCCTTTTTGTAAGCTTTGGAGCTATACGCAGGACCCTGGTCAGAATGTAGCGTGCAGACTGCGTATGTGCCGATAAAGACTAGCAAATCTTTTATAACAGTTCGGGCGTCAGCCAAGCGATGAGGCCACTTCCAAATGAATCTGTCCTAATAGTTGTGGGACCACATTGGTCCATAGTGACGTCTGCGTGTAGAAAGCCTAATGCTGTCTAACAATGGTGTCTGTACTGGGCTAGCTACACTGTAGTCAGGTATCTGGTGGCGTTCTTTGCTGCGATCTCTGTTGCAGTCATGGCAATTATTTGCAAACTTGTGAATGTGGACATTCATCCCTGGCCACCAGTACGTCTATTTTAATTCCAGAATGGATTTAGTGATCCCTTGATGTATCAGACCCTCTCCTATATGTGCTTCTTGTATCAAAGCTCCTCTACGTCTCCTGTTTGGGATTAGCCTATCCCCTACTCCAAGGATTCCAACAAAAGAGACGGAGTTGGCATCAATTATGTATGAATATTCGAGTGGATAGTTTAGAGGTAACGCCGCTCCGCTGCCTTTGCTTATGGCATTTACAGCTAGCATTGTTTGCCCGTCTATTTTTGTTTTCGAACGAGTGATTGCAGCTACGAAAGCCGTTTGCACAGCTGCCTTCGCAGCTTCATCATCCAATTAATTCCCTGCAACATGAACGCCATCACGCTGATAACTCAGTGTATGGATCAAGTAAGTCTTTTGTAGTTCTTTCTGTAATTGAACTACTTGTTCCCAAAGCAACTTATGCTTGATTGTGCCACCTTTTGCATCTTTGAAACCGTTTTGAACCCAGTTCTGCAAGTATTCATTGTAGGACTGGACACAGTAATAGGAATTGCACACTATGAGTGTGGGGAATTCGCAATCGGTATTTTCAAGTGCCATCTTGAAAGCCTGTAGTTCAGCTCGCTGAACTGTAAGATCTCCGAGAGATTGTGTTTTTGTGACCATAGGTCAGAATTTACCATAGAGCCAGCGACTCTTAACAATCAGGCATGCAGCACTATAAGCTTGTTTACCCCCAATTGCGGGCTGTGCTGATCTGTCTATATAAATGATAAATTCGTACTGTTCTAGAGGCCGAATCTCAGTGGGCAGAGGACATTCTTGTTCATATTGTAGAAATTCTTGAGTTTTCAAGTAGGGGTCAAAAACGTATTCAACGTCTGTTGCAGCAAGAGAGTCAACCCATTGTATCCATCTGGGATGTAAAGCCTTAGCATTCGGAACGCTTGCTTTTGTCACTGCCTCTAAGGCAGGTACAGGAGTAACGACCATTGTGCGTTTACCCTGTGCGAGAGATCTCTCTTTTGCTACTGCAGTTTGAACCGCTGTCAGAATGTTTTCTGTTGACGTATATTTCATTTCAGCTTGTGTGTAGAAGTGTGATTTGTGAACAATTTCTACTTTTTCACCTTCATTAAAGGTTAAGTTCGTAAATCTGCATCTTCCTGGGATTATTCTGATTACAAGGTTGCGTACGTTTACGTGTGTCTGTAAATGTGATGTTGCTAACGTGTCTGTTTGCACTGAACACAAAATTTCTGTATTTTTGAGTCCAATTAGTAGTTATGTCCCCCTCCAACCGGAGCGTTACTTCATATAACTTATGGGGTACACTAACCCAGGTATCAGCTGTTTCAACTTTAATGTACTCATTCAAGTCCACTGTCTCCAGATGATCCTTCAAAATCTTGCAAGCTATGTTGACTTCTTCTGCGCAGTCCAGCATTGTTTGGGCCCACTCCCTATTCTTGAGTTGTGTCCTCAAGATCCTTGGCATGTCTGATCTTCAGACCTACTACCTTCTTTTTGGTGAATTGGGTTTTCTTTTTTTTTGGAACGTGTTTCTCGTCTTTGCACTTCAATGGTTCCTACTTGTGTTCTGACCGTCCTCTTCTTTCCGATTTCTGCGAGGAAGCCTGAAAGGTACGAGAGGAATGTGTACAGGTATCTTGATATCTATCAGGTTTTCTCAAATTATCCCTGTTCCCGAGGTTATACCTCTTTTCAGAGTGCTCCTTTTGAGAAGACCTTCCTCTGGACTGAGAGCGCTTCTCATTAGAAGTTTGTTTAGTATTTTCCCACTTCTTTTTAGGAGCAGTGAGAGTGTTTTTAATAAGGACCTTCTAAGGACTTTCTATTAGTTGGGGCTTGACTGGTTTCCCACCCAAACTATCTCTTCCTAGTTCTTCATAGGATTTTTCAATTATTCTGGCCAGTTCGTATGGTTGCTCAGTTATATCAATTTCCCTTATTTTTGGCGGATCGCCACGGATGCTGCTTCACCTTTAATATTAACTAATATTATAGCTGAGACCTGTTTGAAATCTTTCAGTAATTTCATACCCAGATTTAACACAGGCTCTGCCCCGTATTCATTTTGAATCTGTTTCAGGACGTCTGGTATCACCGCCATAGACGGAACACCTTGTGTTTTTGTGTAAATTGCAACAAAGACGTTACCCCAAGTGTAGCAGTCCTCTAGGTGTGGTGCGATCCCCATTGGTAAACAGATTGTTAAAATTCTTCGTTTCTCATGAGTGTACTGTCAGGAAATACTGCCTCGATTTGAGTAATTTTTTGAGCTAACCAGAATGGAATTTGTTCCCTTTTTGCAGGTAATTTACCAATGACTGATTGTATAGACTGGAGTGTTATTTTATTTGTGTTCCCATGGTGAGGGGTCTGTTTTGGAATCTTTATAGGAGGCTGGACTGTTAGAGTCCGCATGACATATTGAACTAATTGTCTATGGATTTTGATTAGTTGTTTTAGTTGAACTAATAGTTCTGCACCTGACATTTCTTCAATGTCAGGATGTGGTGTATAGCTGGCTAGTACCAGCCATGTTGCTGCTGGTCTACCTAGCGGACCGAGCCTGGTAATGTGATTTTGATGTTGTAGGGCGCCTTTAAACCAGAGCTGATGCCCTTGGTAAGTTAGTGGAATTTCAATGTCCTCGAAAGGAACGTATTCCTTTGGACTGTCCTCTACTTTGTAGAAGTGAAACACATGGAATACAGCATTTGCCTCAGGGAAGACTATCCATGAATAGAATACCTCTGTCTGCTGATATTCGTGTGCCTCTATGACAAAAATTAGCCTACCACCTCTTGATGATAGGCCCTTTGTTATAAGCTTTATAGTGATGGTTTTCTTTAAGTTTTCCGGGATGTTTATAGTATCCGGGCTGTTTTCTTGGAAACCTGTAACATCTAGCCTGGTCGGATAGTAGACGCTGCAGTTCCACTGGCCCCGGGATTATCCTCGTCAGCCATTTTGTTGACGGAAAGTTTGTAGAGCAAGATTCAAGGAAACAAAGATAAGTTGCACAATATTTTGGAACACTGTATCCTTCAATGTTGAACAAACCAAGAACTAAGCATAGGATTTTCGTCCTACTCAGTAATGGCGGATATTTTATCCTTTTACCCACTCCAGATGTCTATTGGAGTATTTTACGGGAAAAAGGGGTCTTGGTGAAAAGCACGACTGAGTTACTCTGGTATCTAGCGTTAAATTAGTGCCTTACTAAATGTTGGGTGCCATGTACTGTAGTTCCTATGTTCCCAATAGGCTCTGCGCATTGGAATAACATATCCTATAGATTTGACGTAGGACTTATGTCTACTAGGTCTTTATCGAATAAATTAAACTTAATTGTGAGTGCCAGCTAGCTCAGAGGTCACTAGAAACTTTCTCGAATAAACAAGAAGGGATTAGTTTCTGACAACCGCATAAACATGACAACTTTGTTTCCACAAGAATAAAACTGATCTTCAGAGTTGTGGAAACAATAGATAGATATTTTACTCAGTCAATTGTGAGGTGTAGAGAAATGGGAAGAAGGGCGTTTTCAATAGAGGGGTTTTATTGAATAGCCTTCTTTCTCATGCAAGTAAAGTGAACTGCTACAATCTTAAAACTGGTTGCAAAGTATAATGTGTACAGTAAGAAGAGTATTATAAAATAATACTGTAAAAGCATTGTATGGTTTCTAGACCATGGATAAATACATACATAATTAACAAAGGATAAAAGTACTCAACTGGTGATTCTAAAATACACCTACCCCCAATGTACCTAACCTAAGTCTAGTACTAGAGAAGAAGTAAGTGAGGTGTAGCATAGGTTTAGTTTTCTTTGCCAAGAATCTATCCAGGATTTCTGTTAGAGTCTAGTCAGCTCCGAACCTTGGTTTTAGAATGAAGGAGGTCTGGTATCTCTGTCTCGGGACTCGATTTCCCAACACCCCACGAGGGGAGCTTGGTACCACTGGAGCTGGATTCTCTGCGAGAGAATGGACAGCTTCTCTGTCAGTGTGTCAGCTGGAGGGTCGGCTTCCTTCGGCACTTGCTGTAGCGAACTGCATCTAAGAAAGTAGATAGTCGAGTCACTCAGAACCACCGTGTGTTTGATAGGGCAAGTGTAGGCATATTTATATCATTGAAGGTGCCTAGTTTGATGTAAAGTCGGACATAACAACATCAACAAAGAACCCCAAGGGAATGGTAGTTCTTTGAAAACGATTAAACAAAGTGGAATCCACTCAGAAAGTGGTAGTGTTCCCTAAAGTGATGGGGAGCACACAGTGTTGTTTAAATGCCCCTCACACACCAACAGGCCCCTTGGTGTCATGCTTCATCATCGGGGCCTTCGCATCCCTCTACGGGATGCGGCGTGCTACGACTCACGACTGCGTAGGAGCACTCAGTAGTGAACTATGTGAGGGAGTGTGTTCTAAGGGAGAGAGTGTGAGTGCAGTGAGGTGAAAAAAGTTAGTTAAAAAATACCTGGCGCGTAGGAAAAAAATAATTTATTATGTCCTCGGCTGGTATTATTAAAAAATGTGCAGAGTGAGGTTGTAAATATACGTACTAGGGTATCACAACCGCTTTAGAGTGTCAACATGTTTCGGAGCGCAAAGACTCCTTCTTCAGGACAAGGATATCCACGTTATCCTCACCTTACTCACATGAAATGTAAAAGTGTTATATACAAAAAATAAATGTGTAATGTACCTAACAGTGTTTTTGTATAGGTAAGTTCAGTTGCGCCCAATTGGCGTTGACGAGAACCTGTGGAGAAAAGACATAGTAAACATAATAGTCTAATGTCCAGGAACTAAGGAAGAAAAATATCCTCCTAGTACATGAGGGTAAATGGTAGAACCCAAAATGAGGTTCTGAGACCCTGTAAAAAAGACATTTAAAAGGACATACAAAGGAACACACAGACATACATCTACAATGTAAATAGTCTCCCTGGTATGGATGAAGAGAGGGAGAAAGTGATAAAATGAAGGCTTACTTATTGTTCACAGTCTGATAACCTCATGAGCCTATGCGTAGTATTGGGGGGATCCTTCCTTACTGTTCAGTAAAGCAACCTAAAGAATATTCAATAGTGGGTTTTAGGTTGTTTCAAGTATAAGGTAATATATGCACCAAGGTAGTCCTAGTTCGTCTGACCCTACTCACGGTTACTGCATGGACTAATCGCCTGCCTTCCCCTCAACGCTGCTCCGATGAAGTGAGCGGTTGGTTCTAGCGACTCCTTATTTATACTCTTTTCTCGCTAATTAGTGGGGGAAGATTGATTAATGGATCTCGGAAGTATGCCCAAATACGGTGTTAATCACCCCACCGGATCCGGTGCTGCGTGGACGACTGGGTGCGGTGCCGGTAGGGTCCGCGCTTGCGTATGGAATTAGCATTGGAGTTTGGGCCCATGCGCGAACTCGACTCGAAACGCGCATGCGCCAAAGTATTATGCTAGGCAGGGGCGCATGGGCAGTACTGAGAGGCGAGTAATGATGTCGCCTCCGGTGCTGGAAACAATAAAATATCGGGCAACAACATAAGTGTTGTGACAGAGAGTAGCGCATTATTAAAGAGGCAGAATCAGAACAGTGCAGAGTGTCCCAAGAGGGGTAAACAGAATAGTTACGCTTAGTCTCATAAGGTATGCTCAGATTTAAAATAAGATGATTCTAGAAAAATTGGGATATTTTGAAGGGTATCTGGCTAACAGGAAAGGGCACAGAATCCCAGTTATGTTAATGGGAACGAGCAAACAGTAAGCTTGAGCCAAGACTTATTGGCCGTGCTCAGTTCTTTGAAAACTCCATGGTTTCTAGGACAAATCAATATTCAAGTAAGGGGATGTCCTTGACTGCTGAGCTTTCTAAGAAATCGTTGTGGCATGATTTCTATGCCTTTATAAGGGCAATGTGAAGCTACATAAGGGCTAAGTATGGGCAGAAAATGTGTTCCTCTTGCGGAATTTGTGAATTTTTGGCAATTTCGCGATCCGCGAATATGGCAAAATTGCCCAAAAATCTGCAATTTGCGAATTTGCGGATTTTTTTTCTTGTTCGCGCTTCAAAAATACAATCTTGCTCGCGTGGCATTGACTTACCATGATTCTGCGTTCGCTGATGAGTTTTCCTCCCTGTTCGCGTGCGCTGTGAGATTTTGGTAGCTGGCCGAGCGACGCCGCGATCGCGAACACGTCATTGCAACCCGAAACAGGAAATTGCGAATGCGAAAATGTCATTGCGACCCGAAACAGGAATTTGCGAACGCGAACACGTCATTGCGACCCGAAACAGGAAAAAGGCATCGCGAGCAGGCTGGTTAAGTGGAAACAACATGTTGGCAACCGTTGCGACCGCATGCGCAAGTTCTCGTTCCCGAACTGGGAAAAAATCTCGAAAACTCACAAAAAAATTCGCAATATCGTGGAATTTGGCGGATTTTGCGAATCGCGATTACGAATTTGCCTGAATTCGCGTTTCGGGAATTTGCAAATTCTGCCAATGCTTAATAAGGGCATGAATCGGTAAATTATGCTTAGATTCTAAAATGCTACACAACATAAGCAAAAGATGGATGAGCCAGTTTCTGATTTCTTTACACGTTTTGAGGAGACATTCCATGACTTTAGTGGGCAGTCATTGACTGATGACACGGGCAAGCTTCTGTTCGTCAACAAATTTCTCGCAAACATGTTGCCAGGAATAGCCAGTCGCCTAAAGGCCAGCAAGAGTTTATGGACTTTCCCCCGTTTCGCTTTTGACTATGGCCCAGTACTATGAATGTCAGGAATTGGAAGAAAAAGGCAAGGAGGATAAAAAGGCTAAGGATTTAAAAACACTAGTTATGTTAGCGCATGTTTATTGTCCATCTTATAGAGCTGGTGGAAGAGACAGAAGTGCGATGTATGTCCTGGCGTAACCTCTGTCCCTCGAGCTACTTTGTCTTCTGATCAATGTGCTTATTGTAAGGAGAGTGGACATTGGTGCGTTGACTGTCCACTTTTGCGAGGTCAGCAGTATCATAGTGGAAGAGGACAAATGAGAAGCTACCTGGGGAACTTAGGAAATAGGGGAGCTATGGATAATCATACTAGGTTTGAGGCAGTAGAGCATACTCAAAATTCTTCTAATACTTTTGACAGACGAAATCAGTATTAAATGTCTGAATATTCGCCCAATGATTTGAAGGATTCTAATTATGCATGGGAATGCCTAGGACGGGGTAAGGAATCAGTTGAAATCCCAGTAGATCAGAAGGGTCCCTAGGTTAATGCAAATGTTTTGGGTTCTACTGATTGGTTTTTGGTTGGCACAGGACCTACTCATAGTTCCCTGTCTAAACATCTGGTTCCTAGAGGTCCCCTGTCTGGCTTAACAATAACATTGATAGGATTCGATGGGACACCTACCCTTAGCCCACTGTAACAACCGCTTGCATTTCATATTGATAAATTCTCTGCTGCATGTCCATTCTTGCTTTCTCCTAACACATCGGATAATATTGTGGGTCTCGATATGCTCAAACATTTTCGTGCCACAATATGATGTTGCCCAGAAGGTGTGCGTGTTATTTTAAATGACAACTATCCTATGGCTGAGAGGTCTTGTCTTCTTAAAGGAGATATTGCTTGGGCATCACTACCTAGTACTTTGTGGGATACATCAGATACTGATGTGGGGCAAATGGTCATCCCACCGGTTCATATTCGAGTGAAGGAGGGTGCTTCATTGCCTCGATTGCCTAAATATAAAATATCTCGAGAAGGCAAAGAGGCACTAATACGTATTGTTCAAGATTTGATTACAGTAGGAGTTGTGGAAGAAGTCCCTTACAATGTTTGTAATAGTCCTATCCTTCCCATTTTGAAGAAAGATACTTATACTAGAATATACAGATTTATCCTTGATTTGCGAGAGGTTAATAAGATTGTAGTGCCCCTACATCCAGTAGTCTCTGACATCACAACACTTCTTACTATGGTTCCTCTGGCTGCAACTACATTCAGTGTGATACATTTGAAGAATGCTTTCTTCTCAATACCTATTCTTCCTGACAGCCATTATTGTTTGGCTTCACTTTGAATAATCGATCATTCAAATTTTGTAGAGCTCCACAGGGGTATACAGAGAGTCCTAGCATTTATAGCCAGGCTTTAAAAAGACAGCTTGAGTCTTTCCCTGTGCCAAAAGGAGTGATTCTCATACAATATACCAATGACATTTTGTTGGAAGCTGATAACCCTGAACAGTGTGAAGAAGGAACATTGTCCTTGCTTTCCATTCTTGCATCTCATCATCACAAGGTTTCCCGGAAGAAATTGAGATATTGTAGACAGCAGGTTACCTATTCAGGTCACCTTCTTGTTAAGGAGGGACGTGAATTCACACCAGACTGCATTCAAGCTATTTTAGACACGCTTGTGCCCTGCAGTCAGAAAGAGGTTTGGGCGATGATTGGCCTTACTTCTTTCTGTAGGCAGTGGATTCCTAGCTTTTCACATACTGTTAAACCTTTGCTGGCCCTTTTGACTAAAGACACTCTAATCCCCCCCCCCCATGGACTACTGAATGCCAGAATGTTTTCCAGCAGTTGCGTCAAGCTTTATGTTCTGCACGAGTATTAGGCACTCCAGATTACACTAAGGCTTTCACACTCTATATACACAAGAGGGATGGTTGTGCTCTCTCGGTTTTAGTACAGATGCACTGCGATAAGCAGTGTCCTTGTGCATATTTTTCAGCTGTCCTCGATCCAATCGCTCGTGCTTTACCTGGGTGCTTTTTGCTCTGTGGTAGTGACAGCTGAGTCCATACGTCAGAATGAGGGCATAGTCTTGTCACATATATTGCTTGTGTTAGTACCCCATCCAGTTGATGCCCTTTTGAACTAAACCAAAATGTAGCATTTAACTAGTGCTCGCTTAACAGGATATGAATTGATATTTTTGGCTCTCATATCACCTTGAAGAAATGTTTGTCTCTTAATCCAGCTACTTTATTCCCATTCCCAGCTACTCAGTCCCAGTCACAAGAGTCCCATGACTCTATATGCCTTACGGAGGAACAGACAAAGGGTAATATTTACCTGCAAGATACACCCCTTTCAAATGTTGATGGGGAATTATGGGATGATGGGTCCTGTTTGAAACTACCAGATGGCACAACATCAGCTGCATATGCAATCACAACACTTCAGACGGTAATTGAGACAGCTCGCATTCCACAGAGGTCAGCTCAGGCAGCTGAGCTGATAGCATTGACGAGGGCGTGTGAACTTAGTACTGACTTGTCTGTTAACATCTACACCGATAGCTGCTATGCCTTTGGAGTGGCTCACGATTTTGGGCTACTCTGGAAGGAAAGAGGCTTTCTTACATCACGTGGGACACAAATAGTGCATGGAAAATTAGTGCATAATCTCCTTACTGCTTTGACATATCCTAAGAAAATAGTGATCGCTAAATGCAGTGCACAAGAAAGTGAGTGATAAAATAGGACAGCAAGAAAGTGAGTGATAAAATAGGACAGGGCAATGCCTTTGCAGATCACATAGCCCATGAAACTGCAATGTAGCAAAGCACTACATCTATGTATGTGGTGAAGTCACAAGCTGAACGTTGGCATGATGCCAGACAAGAAGTGCTGGACATCCAGAGATCTGCCTCTGCAGGTGAACTATAGCAGGAGGGAGGGAATATTGGATGATGAGGGCTGTTGGAGAAATAAAGACATGAACAAATGGAGATTGCCCACATCCTATTTACACCCTATGATACACATGGCACATGGGCTGGCACATGTTGGAGCATCCTTAATAGAGAAGTTGTTTACGCAAGTTTGGGATCATCCTGAAATCGCCGGCACAGCTAAAAAGATAGTCCAGTCTTGTCTGATTTGTCTCCAGTATAATCCTGGAAAGGGAACACGAACTCCAACAGAAGGGTTTGCCACACCAACTGCACCTTTTGAGGTTCTGCAAATGGATTACATCCAGCTTGATCGCTGTAATAACTTAAAGTATGTCCTAGTAGTGGTATGTTCCTTCAGTAAGTGGATAGAAACGTACCCCACAAAAGATAATACCGCTCTTTCTACAGCAAAGGTGCTTCTAAAGGAGTTTTTCCCTCGATTCAGCGTTTTCTGACTTTTTTGGGAGTGACATCGGACCCCATTTTATTGGGGAAGTTTTGAGTGTGTCTTGAAAGGATTGGGAACCGAGCAGAAGTTTCATGCTGCCTTTCACCCACAATCAGTTGGGCAAGTGGAGCAATACAATTCCACCCTCAAACTTAAGTTGGCAAAAATCTAGGCTTCCACATTTCTGAAATGGCCTGATGCACTACCCTTGGCATTGCTATCCATTAGATCGGGGCCACATACACGATCTAGCCTCACACCGTATGAGGTGGTATTTGGAAGGCCCATGAATATTTGGGGGATTCCTAAGCCACGTCCTATAAATGATGTACCTTGTGACCTGATGAGTGACTACCTGTCACAGTTTATTGACAGCTTGCTTTCTATTCATCAACAGGTTCGAGAAGCTCTTCCTGACAGGTCGCAAGGTGATGGCCATGATCTCCAGCCAGGCGACCCAGTGATGGTCAAAGTCTTCCAAAGGTTGAATAGCCTGGAACCGAGGGGGCGAGGTCCAGAGCAGGTGCTCTTGGCGAAAAGAACTGCAGTCCGAGTAACCAATTGGAAAAATTGGGTTCACTCCACCCATTGTAAGAGAGTGCCATCTGCCCTGGTGGAGCCTGCTGCCCTCCCCGACCATCGAGACATCCTGGACACAGAGAGAGGCCAAGCCATACCATGTGAAGAACCTGATGAAGTCTTCCCTGACCACACGATACCTGGTGCATCTTGATATCAGCTACGACCCTGGAGAGAAACTGCATTGCCGAAAAATACTGGTTGAGCAACTGTCCTGGGTTAATGAAAGACTTAGAGGACGAGGATCTTTTTCTTAGTGACACCCGTCTTAACTCTCAGCGAAGAAACCAACACCTGCCCAGGACTTTAGAGCTCCATCTACTTTGTTATTTCAACGTGAAGAGAAACATGCCTAAGGAAAAGACATTGACTGCTGCGAGAATCTGCAACAAGAAGACTATGTTCATTGCTGGGTTTACTTTCATTGTGAATATTACGGCAGTAATAACTTGGGTTGTAGAGGAAGTGGCTTCTGCTCGACAAACACTGACTACCACTACTCCAGCCCCCATTGGCACCATTATTTCTCCCTTCCCTATCATGAGCACCAGCATAGAATGTCCTACCTCAATAATATGTTTATTAAGATGCTGCATCATACCCATAATGCTACAAACGTCACCAACTGTTGGGTGTGTGGAATGATGCCAGCTCATCAGAAAAAGGGTGGAACACCTTTCATTCCTCTACCATTTTCAAACAATGGTTCTTGTCAAGCCTGGTTCGTACTGCTGTGGGCTTCTGAAAGTGCTAATATTACTGATGCCTGTGTTGGGAGACTACATTTTTATCTTAAAAAGTGTGCTATCCGGATGAGGAAGGAGATCCACAGGCTAAAGTAACAGTATGGGAAATGGAGGAGTATCGCCGAGGAAACTCCACTATGCACTATGTTTTCCCAAACAATCGAACAAGGATAATGGACCTCCTTTTATAGCTGTCACTAGAGCACGAGCAGACTTGTGTGTGAACAGTGTTGGAAGAATTCCTGTGGGGAAAAGCAACTCTACTTTGGCGTTGAATATTACTGGGGTAAATAACAGCAGTTTAATGTCATCACATAATACCTACTTTATATGTGGAAATAAAGGATGCTACCATCTACCCATTGGATGGTCAGGAACTTGCTATGTGTCCTTTTTGTTACCACCTGTGTTTTTGGCTCATGCATCCTACCCTAAAGACTATAAACTGTATAATGATATTTCAAAGAACCGAAATAGGAGGACAATTATTCATGATGAGGTGGATCAGACTGACACTGCACTGCAGCAATATATGGACTTTAATTTGGGATTGTTATTATTTGTTGATGCCGCCTTAAACAGTCGGAAAATCAGACTCTTGACACGGGTTGTGGAGGCTGTGACCTAACAGACAGCTATGGCACTTGAAAACATCACAGAAGAATTGCAAATTGCATGGATTGTGGCGCTCCAAAATCGAACGGTCCTCGACGTTGTTTTGGCTGATGGTGGATGTCGCATCATCCGGAGCAGTTCTTGTGTTTAGATCCCTGATCAAGCCCCTTCAGTTTTTGATGCAATCTCTAAACTGCATAAAATCGCTGCTGAGATTCACCCTGATACTGGAACATTGACTTTAGCCGGTTGGCTGTGGATACTACGTGTCACCTGGACCTGGAAACTATTGACAATACTATGTATATTCTTTGCGATCCTACTATTATGTTGCTTATGTCTACAATGTGGTCCAATGCTTTGTTCCCTTTGAGTCACTGCTTGTATACCTAAGAAACGCAACGTTAAGAATGTAAACGCCCAGTATGTATTAGGCCAAGATGTTAATCCGATGATGCAAATTGATATGCAAGATGTTTAATTTGTTTGTTCGAGAGCATAAATGTCTTCAGCTGATGCCAAAAGGGTCATCTGTGGAAACTAGCAGAGATCGCCATTTTGTTTGTGGCAGCCATTTTAGTTAGCCATGTGCTCCTCCCATCCTCACTGTTGCCTGCTTTTGTATTTCATCTGAGTCATCAGTATAGTTAAGTCCTTCAGTACTGAGCCAGAGCACTGTTCATGCTCAGAACGGACTGAAGCTGCTGGAATGCACCTGTTATAAACTTAACTGTCAGGCTATTTTTACTGATGCCAGTAACTATGTAACTCCTCCCACTCTGTTGACTAAGCGATTCTCATGTACCCTTATATGTAAATCGTTATTTGTGTGTACACTTGTACTGCCTCTTTTTGAACTTCCATGCTTACACTGCAACTATCACAGTATATAAGCACCATGGTTGCTGTACTCCGTGTGCTCCCTCATACATTGCCTGAGGATTGTGTATCGATGTAGTTCCACTCATGAGGTTTAACAAACTATTTGTTTAATATCACAGCTTCCGTGCCAATTTCTATTTTGTCAATCTAAAGGACCAGTGCACAAAGAAGGGCGAACCCCTGCACTGGTAGGCCTCGGAAAGGCCCACCCCACACCCCATCAGCAGATTAGGGGCACCGAGTCTAGTAGCCCTAGCCAGGTGAAAATTCCTCAAATCCCTGAGGGATCCCTTTTGACATTGAACAGGGACCACCCCCAAATGGGCTTTGTTGGCCGAAGGCAAACCTGGGACCCAGTGGTTCCAAACCTACCATGTCCCTCCAGTGTTCCACTCAAAGGTCCCCAACTCCCAGCAGTAGATAGCCAAAGGTTGACCCTTAGAGCGCAGTGCAACTCAGTCATGGAAAGAAAGGCATCCATGGTGAACAGTGATCTGAGGAATCTGAGACCAATTTTATTAGGGCCTCACTTACCTACTCAGACACCTCACCAGCCTTGTACTTTACCAAAACACACCACAGATAGTAACTCGCCATGGTGGAGACCCTCTCATACCCTTAGGGTGAGGGATTGCTTAGTGGACCATAAGACAGGGGGTAAACATCCTAGTGCAGGTCCTTCCTTATATGGCCACTTAGTCACTAAAAGGCTCACCTGGACGGGAAACAACCTTTACAACGCAACTTTTAAGACGCACTAACATTACAAGGAAACTTTTTCAACCAACATCCATTACAACGTATGCCATTACAATGCAACCATTACAACGCATGACACTACAACGCATACCACTACAACACATGTCATTACAACGCAGTGATTACAACACATACCATTACAACGCATACCATTACAACGCTTAGTACCCTTACACTATCCAACACTTACCCTACTGTTGAACCCCCAGGAGTTAGAATAGTAATTTTTACCCCTACACTATACAACACTTACCCTACTGTTGGCACCCCCCTGGAGTTAGAATACTAATTTTTACCCCTACACTATCCAATACTTACCATACATGCAATGTAATGGTATGCGTTGTAATGGTATGTGTTGTAAAGGTAATATGCGTTGTAATGGAATGCGTTGTAAAGGTAGTTTTTAAACATTCGTTGCAATGGAATGCGTTGTAATGGATGTTGCGTTGTAAAAAATGTGTTGTAATGGTATGTGTTGTAAAAGTATGCGTTGTAACGTCATACATCCACCTGGACAAGGTTATCCTGATCTCCTTTCATTTGGGGGG
The DNA here is from genome assembly GCF_964263255.1 of Lissotriton vulgaris. NCBI lineage: Eukaryota > Metazoa > Chordata > Amphibia > Caudata > Salamandridae > Lissotriton > Lissotriton vulgaris. The sequence continues at coordinate 1,119,615,812 of NC_141691.1, read as the reverse complement.
TTATGTAGGAAGGTGGAATCTTACTGCATGGTTGCCCTCACTTTTTTCTGGTGTTTTGATGGTTTTTGACTTAGTTTGGCTGGGATCCTGCTGTTCAGGGCCCCAGCCTATCTGCTTTCTCTTCTAAAAGAATTCTATGTACTTTAGGTACACTCCAGTTTGGTTACTGGGGTACCCTTTTTAAGTCCCTAGTATATGGTATACTATGTACCCAGGGCATAGATACCCCAGAGGCCTACCAGGGGCTGCAGCATGTATTATGCCACCTCTGGGAGGTCTTTCAAAATGACACCATAGGACTGCTACTGCAGCCTGGGTAAGGTGGTGCATGCACCCCATACTTAGATGTAGGCTGCCAATATGTACCTTAAATCACTACACATATAAACATATCAATCACCCCTATGGCAGGCCTTATCAATCCTGAAGGCAGGGTGTTGGGTTTTATGTGAGAGGATGCCCATGCATGAGCAGGGCCCCTCTGCAGCTTTCAGAATCTATTCTCCGGGGTTGTTCTGTGATGTAGCCAGACCATATTCTCTAAAGTGCATTATAACCTCACAGTAAATGCTAACTTTGGAATGGCTGCAAGGAAACATGTCATGTTTGGTGTCAAAGACTTTGGAATAATACCCCCGCCGCCGCGGGGGTATGATCCCACCCTTCTAGAGGGAGAGACATGTCCACACCGGTACACCCGGTACCAGTTTAAAAGAGTCCTGGCATCACCAAATGGATGCTGTAGCCACAGACACGAGTTTGGCCTCCTGCTGCTGGATGAAACTCCGGCAGGGGAGGCTTGGACAATAGGTTTCATGTCACAGGCAGGTGTCCCCACCTCCCAGACAGGCTTTAGTGTATTGGGGCTGGGTGGGTGCACTCCAAGAGTGCTTTGAAGTCTGCACTGGGGGCACATTTGGTGTACCTGTGCATAGCCCCGTTCAAACCGGGTGCAGGGGCTACCAGCCCCTGCTCTGGCATGAAACTGGACAAAGGAAATGGGTGTAGCCACCCCTCTTTCCAAACCCTCCCAAAGGTGGGTCCCCAGAGTAAGTCCAACCCCTTCCTTGGGTATAAGAAAGGAAGCCCTGACTACAAGACTTTAGATTACACATGGAGAAACTCTGCTACAGAAATCACGGTACATCGACTATCTACACGACTAGATGACTGAAGAATCTCCCTTGGAGTAAAGGAGTTACTCCCCTGCTTGCTTGCTATACCACTGCCCGACGGCCCAGGTCAATTGCGGAGGGTTCATCTCTGACCCCTTGCAGATCCGCTGGGGCACACGCCACGGCTGCCCACACTCTCCATTTTTATTCCTACTAGCAATGGAACCCTTGCACTCCATGTATGACGTCTGACCCTCGGTCTAGGTCCACTCTCTCCTTACAGCTCCGCTGTGCTGTCTCCTGCTCCGTCTCCTGCTCTCAGACCCCAAACTCCTCCAGGGAGGTTCAAGGCTGCTGCCCGCGCCTCTTGCCCTCTCCATCCAGGAACCGGCCTGCCATTAGCCGCCACCGTAACTATCTCATCCGCTTCTTACTTTTTGTTAATTTCACTGCTGTGCCACAACTGGTTTATTGTGTATTTAAATTTGATTTTCCACCACTGTTTTTGTTTTGTACCTGCCTCCACTCTGCCACTTCTGCCCCTGTGGCCCCTCCCTCCCAGACAGCCCCTGCTTCCTCCTACCAGTCTCCCAGCCTCTCGTCCCTCCCCCCTCCCCTGCTTAATGGAGGCTGCTGCGGGGAGCACGAGTAAGACATCCGACCCTCGGTCTAGGTCCACTCCCTTCACACAGCTCTGCTGTGCCGTTCCTATTCTGCCTCCTGCTCTCAGACCCCAAACTCCTCCTGGGAGGTTCAAGGCTGCTACCCGCTCCACCCAAGAACTGGCCTACCATCAGCAGCCACCGAAACTATCTCATCCACTTCTTACTTTTTGTAAATTTCACTGCTGTGCCACCACTGGTTTATTGTTTATTTAATTTTGATTTTCCACCACTGTTTTTGTTTTGTGCCTGTCTCTGCTCTGCTGCTGCTGCCCCTGCTACACCTCCTCGCCAGACAGACCCTGCTCCTGTCTCCCAGCCTCTCGTCCCTTCTCCCTCCCCTAGTTAATGGCAGCCGCTGCGGGACAGCGCGAGTAAGACCTCTGACCCTTGGTCTAGTTCCACTCTCTCCCTGCAGCTCCGCTGTGCTGTCTCCTGCTCCGTCTCCTGCTCTCAGGCCCCGAACTCCTCCAGGGAGGTTCGAGGCTGCTGCCCATGCCTGTTGCCCACTCCACCCAGGAACCGGCCTGCCATCAGCCGCCACCGTAACTATCTCATCCTCTTCTTACTTTTTGTAAATTTCACTGCAGCCTCTCCCCCCCGGACAGCCCTTGCTCCCACCTACCAGCCTCTCGTCCCTCCCCCTCCCCTACTAAATGCCGGCTGATGCGCGGTCACGCCGTCGGCATGCCAAACGCAAGCCCGTCTGCGTCTGACCGCAAACCGACTGGGACCAGCACCAGGGACCCTGTATCTTGACCCATCCACCGCTACAACACAGCTGCCCTCTACACACTCAACCCCAGCAGACTCAGCGATTGCCAACAGGCCCACAGTCAATTCTCCTGCCTCCGCTGCAGTCAGACCTTCACCACCACCCTGGCCAACAACACCTCTGATGCCAACACTGGCTACACCCTAAGATGCATCCTCCTCAACGTGTGCTCAGTGCACAAACACGCTGTAGAGATCTGGAAACTACTCGACTCTCTCTCACCCAACATCGCCTCCTTCACAGAGACCTGGACTAACCCCTCCTCTACCCCGACATAACACTGCTATCCCGGATGGATACAAGATCCAGAGAAAGGACCGGCCCAACCACCCAGGAGGGGGACTCGCCATCATCCACAAGAACACCCTCCGCATCACCACCTCCAATGAAACCTTCCCCTCCACCAAACACCTGGACTGTAGCAATACTCAGGAATAGAAATATAATTTGATTATCTTCGCTCATATGTGTGTCCTTCCACAGCTCTCCCATTGTCCCCTTTGGGTCGGATAGCCATCTCTAAGATGCTCCTTCTTCCTAGGCTCCTCTATTTTTTCGCTGTTCTCCCTTACAGACCGCCTCAAAAATGTTTCCATGACTTACGCTCGCTTCTAGTACCCCTGATCTGGGGCAACTCTAGGGCGAGGGTAGCACTTTCAAAGCTCCAACTCCCTATATCAGAGGGGGGATTGGGGTGCCCAACTATGGACTATATTATGCAGCCGCCCAGCTCCAGTGGCCCATGCAATGGCTCGCAAAGCAGACCCTGGCTGAAATAGAGCCCTGGGCAATCTCATTAGGGAGGCCTGATCTGATTGAGTGGTTATCAGGCACTAGAATTCTGCTTCAAAGGACGGAGGGTTGTGCTTTACTACGGACAGCCCATAGCATCTTGTCGCATTACGTAAAGCCTAAGCGCCGTTCCTCCCCATATGCCCCAGACCTCCCTATGGAAACGCTCCCAGGTGCTTACACCCACCTCAAACAGTTGGAACTGGCCGACTGGCAGGCAGAAGGATTGACAACGTGGGGTGATTTATTTGTAGACTCTGCTTTATCTGGCTTTGACACCTTGAGGGACGACTACGGGGCAGCTCCCGGAACATTTCTTTTCAAGTCAAGTCAAAGGATCTTTATTCGGAATAAAAACATCCATAAAAGTACAAACAAATACAATCAAAACAATACAGTACAATGATATGACAGCTGGCAAACAGATTTAAGACCAATGAATCAATTTCACATTTACACACAGATTGTCCCTCCTTACTAAAAACAACATTATATACAATTAAAAATGATTTCTAACAGACATAGTTAAAATGGATGAATAATATCAGCATTGTTAGTGAGTCCACATTAATAATGTACAAAGATGCAGAGTGTACAAAAAAGGAATTATAAAGTGCAATGTGCGGATGTTATACATCAATATATAAAGTGGCTCGTGATCTAACGGCGGCTTTGAGGAAGCAGCTCACCCTAAATATTACTTCGTCTGATCCCAGTAATAAAAAAGACCTCAATGCTATTCTAAAGTTAGTCAATTCATGTTTTCTACAATAGGGCATTAAGTAATGAGCAGAAAGGTTTTTATAAAAACCACAGAAAAACAAAAAGTGCATAAGGCTCTGTTTCATATTAGGGTTACATGGACAATACAAGGTTTCTAAATGTTTGTTGTAACCCAAGGGGAAGTTTAGTAACTTTACTATACTCCCATCTCGGAAGCGAAACAGTAAGCTCCTATTCCATCTACCAAGAGTTAAGCATAAATACCTGTGTGGGGGCCTGGATGTTTAATGTGAGGTTCAAAATAGCCCATGTATTTTATAACAGTGCACTTTGACAGGTTCTTCCTTTCCCGCTCTTCTCTATACAAATGATATAGTGCCCTATGAATAATAGTCTTGTGAGAGTGATGTATTAAACTGGGTGAGGTAAACAAAAAAACGTGTCCTACGCTCTCAAGGCAATCTTTTACAGCTTTTAACCATGGTATACAGTGTGCCCTATCGCATTTTAAACAGTCCAAGATTATATCACGGGTTAGAGTGGCAGCTGGGTTAATCCATATCTTTAGCCAGAAGAGTGCTGGTCTAGATCTTACAAAATCTTCTATATATGTGATGTTTAGTTCATTATGACATACATAGTGAGGGGAACAAATAACCCCACCCAGCTCCTTACGACAAAACCTGTTTTCTTCGGTTTGGATATGGGTACAATTTGTATAACCCCAAACCTCGGCGCCATAAGTACCAGTTGGGATGCATTGGGTTTGGTAGATCTTAACTAGTGGTGTAATCACATCAGCATAGTTGGGTTGTCTCAGGGAGGTGACACAGTTTATGGCTTTACCCAACTTATTCCTAGCATAAGATACATGTGCTTGCCACAAACCAGTATTTGAAAATAGCAGCCCCAGATAGGGAAAAGTGCTAGTGCTTTTCAAGACATTTGACCCTGATTTAATCTCAGCAATTTTATATTTTTTGGGGCCACAGCTCATGATTAGGGATTTTTTAAAATTAGTGGTCAGGCCTAAGTCTGCCATAAAGTGGACAAAGCCTGAGATTAAAGTGCGAAGTGCCTTTGGTGTGCGGCCCATTAGGACCGCATCGTCGGCGTAAAGGAGGGTAGGTATAGGGACTCCATTAACATGGGGTACATCTTTTGATAAAATACTCAGCGAGCAACTCAAATTATTAATATAAAGAATAAAGAGTAGGGGGGCCAACACGCACCCTTGTCTGACCCCCCTACCAATGCTAATGTCGTCAGAGACTTCGCCAGATTGGTTAATACGCACACGTGCTCTTAGATCACTATGTAGAAAAGCTAAAAAGTGGACCAAGTAATCATCCAAACCATAATCAAGAAGGGTGGACCATAGACGGGAACGGTTAACAAAATCAAATGCAGAACCTAAGTCCATAAAACCAAAATATAAAGGGGATTTCTTAGCAGTATTATATTTTGCCATAATAAAACTTTTTCCACCGTACCAACGTTGCTATGGAAACCTAGCTGGCTGGGATGCAGAATCTTACATTGATCCGCCCAGGTTCTAATCCTTTTAAAGATAACCCTCCCCAGAACTTTCAAGGTGTTATCGATTAACGAAATGGGGCGGTAGCACCCGGGTTCCAGTCTGTCGCCTTTCTTAAAAATGGGGACGATTGTACTACAAGACCATGTTTCTGGAATTTGTTCATTCGTTAAATTATTAAAGACATTACATAGCAGTGGAGCCCAGAAGTCAGGCTTGCACTTTAACTGATCAATTGAGAGCCCATCAGGGCCGGGCGCTTTATTTCCTGCGCTTTCAGATATGGCATCCTCAACCTCAGACACAGAAATATTAAGGGGGCTTAAGGGGAGGAAGGTTGAAGCGGGGTTATCTGGTGTGGCATAAATTTTAGCAAAATGTTCAACCCACGTAGGTCCGGTGATGTTACAGTTGATTGCCGTTAAATTTGAGCCTATAGATCTTATCTTCTTTACCTCCCTCCAAAACTCAGTAGTGTCTTTCAATTCGGCTGAGCGTGCCAAGGAACCCCAGTGGGTCTTAAGCAGTTCATTAGATCTAGTACGTAGGGTAAATTTGTACTCTGCTCTGAGTAACCTTATTTGGGGAATATCCCTAGGTTCGGCTTTTAGGGCAGCTCTCAACTTCCTATTTGCCTTAGAACAAGAAGCATCGAACCATCTAGGTGTTTCCTCAGATTTCCTCGATGCAGGTCTGGAAATCTCACATTTTATTACAGAGCAGAGTTCACTAAATGATGTAATTATATTGACCCCGTTGTCATCAGTAGTGAGACAGTTATCAATCAGAACTGGGTGTTTTTTAATGATTTTTACTAGGATTCCCCTGTTATCCACGCCCCTCCAAATTACCCTCAATTTGTCAGTCGAAACCTCCAGGTTTCTTGCACCTATTTCATTCTGTGAGCACTTACCCCTCGGAAGTAGTAAGTGAATTACAATAGGGTAATGGTCGCTATAAACTTTACATACAACTTCAGCCTTTGTTAAAGCGTTAGCGACAGGAGGTGAAACAAAAACATAATCAATTGTAGTACCACCCCCATGACCAATAAAAGTGGGAAAGTGAGCAGCACTGGTTTCCGTGCCAACGTACTCCATGCAATTTACAAGATCTCTAGTTGCAAGGAGATTTGACAGTTCTGTACCTCTTCTACATTGGGGATTTCTAGAATGTATATGGGCATTGAAGTCCCCTCCTAGACAGATGCCGTCAAATTTCCCATATTTCTGTCCATCCATAATTCCATCGATAAAATCAAATAAAAGAATAAAATTGCGATTAGGTTGGGACAAAAAGTCGTTGTTGTAGAAATTGATCAAACATAGCCTTGTCCTTTGGGTATATGATAATGCCATGAAACTTGGACAATTGGTTTGGAGTATATCAACTTTAACTTCTGCAGATATTTTGACCCAGATAGATAGTCCCCCACTAGGACGACCTAAAGGGGGGGGCAAAACAATCCTATTATGACAGCTGTACCCCTCAAATAACAAGTCATCAATACACCAGGTTTCTTGAAACATTAATACATCATGGCAGTTGACCCAGTCCTTCCAGGAGGTAATTTCCATCTTGGCCTTTAGGCCGGCAATGTTTCAGGTAAGGATTGACAGATTTTTATCTGGCCTCAAGCAAGGGCCCTGGTCAATTCCTGGGGAAAGTGTTGTTGTAATATGCCCCTGTTGTTCACGTGATGTTTCAAGTGAAAAAGTCTTGGGTGTTGGCGGAGGTACCTCAGATAATATTTCCACTGTATGGTCAACTGTATGGTCAAGAGCAAAACACACAGAGACAGGTTCTTCAATAGTGGGGGACAGTCAATCCAATGTTCCCAGGTCATGAAGTATTGAGAACCTGTTATGTAATGGGAATACAGGTGGGGGCTGCATCATTTTGTGTGGAGGACGGTAAAAGTAATTTAACGGTAAAGGGGTCACCACAGTGGATGGGCCATGTTGAACAAAGTTTTTATTCAACAAAAATTTCGCAGTGCCCAGATTCCTGAAATTGATTACGATACAGTCCCCATTAATGTTTTTAAAAAGAGGACCTACCCAAGTTACTCGGCGTGTGGATATAATTTCTTTGGAGATGTCATAACCCACTCCCTTTTGCTTTGTTAACCAGTCGATACATTTGTTGTGCAATTGAACCCACGATTCTCCTTGACCTTCCCTGAGAGGTGGAATGCCAGCCAGAACTAAGACGTAAGGACACGCCTCAGGTGGAAGATGTAAGGCAGGGCCTTGGTGTTTGACAGGCCTGGTGTCTTCATGTGGGGTCTTATTGTGACGCTGGCTGGAATTTGTGGAAGCCTTCTGCATTGTAGTGCCTGTGACAGAGTTACTTTTATGATTATTCTTTGAGGCGCAGGTAACAGCATTGGGAGGGGAGGAAGATTTAGTCAAAGAATCAGGGGCGCTGGTAACAATATTGGGAGGCAAAAGAGATTTAGTCAAGGAGTCAGGCAGATTACTTCCTCTTCTGCTTTTGGTCGCCACAGATGTTATAGTCGTGGGTAGATTAGTGGCAGCCTGAGATTCCTTAACCCTATTTGTGATATGATCGCCGCTAGTAAGTGCACGGGTGGTGGATTCCAGGTCTTTTAACAGACGTTCACCTCTTAATTTATCCAAACACACTGTGCCTTTTCTCTTGGCATCATCATTTTTGATTAAATTTTCCAGTCTGTCAAGTCTTTTAAAAATATTATTAAATTGTTTGATCATTTGACCTTCAAGTTGCTTAAAAATTGTATCCGCAATGGTCTCAATAAGATTTCCCTCTGATTTGGAATGGTAACTATTTGCATTGAAGGATTCAGTCTGAGTGGAAATAGAAATTGAATTTGAACCGTCGTTATTTATAACTACGACATCACCCAGATGGGATTGGTCCTGCACGGATACTGTGTGTTGATTTTGTTTCTGTTTCTTTCCCTTGCTCCACATGCTTTGTGGTGTTGGTTGGTTAGCACTCCTAGGGGGCTGCTTCCTTTTGTTGTATGTTAATTTTACTGGGCCCCTTTTTCGCTTAGCTACTGTGTTCTCAGTGACCTCAGTAGTTGATAATAATGAGGCAGGGTCTGGAGCTGTGACTGGGGCTGTATACGTAATAGTATTTTCGTCCTCAAGGACAATGGGCACACTAACTGCAGAATGTGGTGGTTTAACCACGATGACTTCAGGAATTATGTGCATATTACCATTTAAACTGCCTGTTGCACTTAATTGGTTAGTGGTAAGTGAACCCATAGAGAACCTCCTCTCAGTTTCGACGATCTCATTGAAAGCAGTGTCTATCAATGTCTCAAAAGATGTAATGAGAGATGCAGAGGTTTCAGAGCCCTGGGTAATTACATCAGTGATGTTACTAATAGCGTTACTGTCGCCCATTTTATTAGCCAGATGGAATGCTCACCTTTCACGGGAAATGTTAGATGGGTGGCCCGCCCGACCACTGATGACCTCAGAGGGCCTCAGAGGGCCCGCCCTTTGCCCGGGCTTTGCCCGGCGCCGTCCGCGCGCGTCCGCGATGCGGAGGGGACTCCCTGTTTAAGTAGCGCCTCCGGGCGCGCAGCGGCAGGAAGTGGCCGGCCGGAAGTCGTCGCACTGCCCTCTGGGAGCTGTAGTCTCCAGCTGCCGCGATGGTGTGGGGCGGCGAGACCACAGCGTCAGGGCCCCAGGTGCGGAGTGGCGTCCGGCGGTGAGTTGGTCTCCTGTGGCCGGTGTGCAGCAGGCGGCAGCAGGTGGCAAGATTTACTCCCCGCTCCACCGAGGGGACTCCCTGTTTAAGTAGCGCCTCCGGGCGCGCAGCGGCAGGAAGTGGCCGGCCGGAAGTCGTCGCACTGCCCTCTGGGAGCTGTAGTCTCCAGCTGCCGCGATGGTGTGGGGCGGCGAGACCACAGCGTCAGGGCCCCAGGTGCGGAGTGGCGTCCGGCGGTGAGTTGGTCTCCTGTGGCCGGTGTGCAGCAGGCGGCAGCAGGTGGCAAGATTTACTCCCCGCTCCACCGAGGGGACTCCCTGTTTAAGGTAGCGCCTCCGGGCGCGCAGCGGCAGGAAGTGGCCGGCCGGAAGTCGTCGCACTGCCCTCTGGGAGCTGTAGTCTCCAGCCGCCGCGATGGTGTGGGGCGGCGAGACCACAGCGTCAGGGCCCCAGGTGCGGAGTGGCGTCCGGCGGTGAGTTGGTCTCCCTGTGGCCGGTGTGCAGCAGGCGGCAGCAGGCGGCAAGATTTACTCCCCGCTCCCACCGAGGGGACTCCCTGTTTAAGTAGCGCCTCCGGGCGCGCAGCGGCAGGAAGTGGCCGGCCGGAAGTCGTCGCACTGCCCTCTGGGATCTGTAGTCTCCAGCCGCCGCGATGGTGTGGGGCGGCGAGACCACAGCGTCAGGGCCCCAGGTGCGGAGTGGCGTCCGGCGGTGAGTTGGTCTCCCTGTGGCCGGTGTGCAGCAGGCGGCAGCAGGCGACAAGATTTACTCCCCGCTCCACCGAGGGGACTCCCTGTTTAAGTAGTGTCTCCGGGCGCGCAGCGGCAGGAAGTGGCCGGCCGGAAGTCGTCGCACTGCCCTCTGGGAGCTGTAGTCTCCAGCCGCCGCGATGGTGTGGGGCGGCGAGACCACAGCGTCAGGGCACCAGGTGCGGAGTGGCATCCGGCGGTGAGTTGGTCTCCCTGTGGCCGGTGTGCAGCAGGCGGCAGCAGGTGGCAAGATTTACTCCCCGCTCCACTGAGGGGACTCCCTGTTTAAGTAGCGCCTCCGGGCGCACAGTGGCAGGAAGTGGCCGGCCGGAAGTCGTCGCACTGCCCTCTGGGAGCTGTAGTCTCCAGCCGCCGCGATGGTGTGGGGCGGCGAGACCACAGCGCCAGGGCCCCAGGTGCGGAGTGGCGTCCAGCGGTGATTTGGTCTCCCTGTGGCCGGTGTGCAGCAGGCGGCAAGATTAACTCCCCGCTCCACCGAGGGGACTCCCTGTTTAAGTAGCGCCTCCGGGCGCGCAGCGGCAGGAAGTGGCCGGCCGGAAGTCGTCGCACTGCCCTCTGGGAGCTGTAGTCTCCAGCCGCCGCGATGGTGTTGGGCGGCGAGACCACAGCGTCAGGGCCCCAGGTGCGGAGTGGCGTGCGGCGGTGAGTTGGTCTCCCTGTGGCCGGTGTGCATCAGGCGGCAGCAGGCGGCAAGATTTATATGCGACACTGATGCAATGGGCAACTCACACTTGGGGGGACATAGGCTCGGCTCCACCGAACTCCGAAACTCTACAGACACTGCTGACCCGCGGGTAGGAAGGCCATCACAGCTATCTATACCTAACCTAGAATGGAAACGACCCCCTCCCCTTGTCCCCACTACGCGAATACTGGTCAGCAGCGCTCTCCACAGACAACACGGATAAGCAGTGCCAAAAATGCATCGGAAGCCCTAAGACTATATCAAAGAATGCCTGCTTGAAGTTCACACAATTCAATTATTCACACCACACATATCTATCCCCGCACAGACTGGCGCGCATGTACCCGACATCTATCGACATTTGTCCCAGGTTCTATGATACAAACGCTGATTTTCTGCATATGGTCTGGACATGCTCCCATATTGAAATATACTGTGGGAGTATCTCTGACACACTAACAGCGGCAACGAGAGTCATATCTCCAATCCAAGGGTCACACTATTTGCTAGGCATCACCAAGAGAAATGCGTGACAGAAGAACCTCAATAAATGTATTGATCTGGCATTGGTACTGGCCAAACGCTCTATAGCTATGGCCTGGAAGTCCTCGACTGGCCCTTCCATTAGACATCGGCTGTTGGCCCTTCAGTGGCCGCTAGTGGCTGAACATGACACATCGTCAATGCAAATCCCTTGCCCATCGTCCAGGACCCAACCAATGGACTGGCTACCTTACGTGACGGTTATAGAAAATAGACTTAGAGACACGAACAATCATGGGGGATTAACTATGAACATGGCTGAGTCCCTGCTTACAGTAACCACGGCAACTCGAGCACTCACATCTGGGTATGCCCGTAACAGGGAATCAAGGACATACACACATATACGCGAACACAACACCTCAGGATGTGAGCCTCACATCTCCAACATAACTGGATTGCACCCACATACAATGCGCCACTTGGACAATGTCTTCTCCTCATCACTTTGCGCCCATAACCGTATCTAATACAACAGGGCCCCGCCAGTCAGCATCCTACATGAGTAGCATATTAGGCAGATATATACGTATGACATGTATAGCATAGGCACACTAGAATGGTGATATAAAGTTCGACAGTTTTCCATGTTTCTTATCTTTTGTTTTTTTCTTTGGCATTGAGCTCCAATATAGATAAGTACAGTATTATTTGTTGCTAATATTTGCAGTGACTTATGCTTCCAATGTTTGGGAGACAAACAGAATTCAGAACTTTGCCCCCCCCCCACCTAGAGGGCACACCCAGCCAAATGATGATGTATTATATTTTGTACTTCATTATAACGTATGTAATGCTGTATGCTGTGATGAATAGAAAACGAATAAAAATTATTAATAAAAAAAAATACAGAATTTTGGCAAAGGACAGGCCGGAGCCACGGGGGGATGCCTACAGGGGCCGGGCCCCTCCTATTTTGACAGTCCCCCTAAATAGATCAGGATTTATGTTCTCTAGAGGATACGACTGGGATGGCAAATTTTCAGATCAGACTTTTCCCCAGTATACCAAAGAAAGACATGCAGGTTTGCTACAGCTTTCCTCGCCCCGCCCACTAGTTATTTAAACATACATTCAAATGCTGAAGCTTTGCTAGGTTTCGCCTATGCAGCGCGCATGCGCTGAATAGGCAAAAAGACCTTTTGGAATGGCTTTGGCTTTTCAGACAGAAATGTGCACGTGTTCCATTGCCTTCAACGGCAACGCGTGCACATGTGACGATTCACTTGCGGGAGTGCGCGGCACCATATGGTAGCAATTATCCTGGTGCCAGCCGCTCACTCCCGCAAGTGAATCACGCAGGCCCCCTCCTCTTTCCCCTCTCTCAGCTGCAGCTCGCGCTTGTTTTCTATGCAGTCTTTCCCAGTCCCTCATGCAGGCTGTCCCCTTTCTCCCTCTAGGCCCCACACTGCGCCTGATGCACGAGCCCTCCTCTCCCCAGTGCAGCTCCCCTGCTCTACCTACTGTTCCCTGCTGCGTTCTGGGGTACAGAGACCAGAGCCAGCGCAGCAACGGGTACGCAGCAACCACGCACCTGCTAATAATGCAGCTTTCTCACACGGTTTGCAGGAGGGACTCGCTCCTTGATTCTGCAAAGAACTCAGTGTGGGTTGAGGGCTCCATGGGGAAGGAAGAGACATTCGCCACACTCGAAAGCAGGCACTCCGGAAGCGAGTGCTGGGGTCGACATCCAGGTCGCTAAAACGGTGGGAGGTGGGGGCTGCTGTATTCAGGAACCTGCCCGGGCTTGTGAGTCATTAACAAATACGATATTGCAAGAGCATTGGAGGAGGCAGAGCCAGTGCTGCATCTTTGGGATTGCTCCTTCATCGGAGCAGCCTGGGTACCCCCACCTCTCCCCCCGTCCTCTCTGGCGGGCAAAATCTCGCTCTATCCCCGGACTCACCTCGAGCACCCAAACAGCAATCAAAAGGTGGATGGAGAGGCAGGGTTGCATCACAGAGATATTATCTATTGTTTAAACTTTTGCTTGGGGAGGGGACGCGGTTCCATTGTGGTGTACAGCTCGTTGTTTATGTTCAATTTTTGGAGGGAGAAGTCGACAAGTAAAGCATGAGCTTGTATAATGAGGATAGCAGCTCCCTCCCCAGTCGGGTAATCCATTGTCCCCGGCCATAGATTCCTGGCATTCCATCCTGGGCTGAGGAGAGACACATTCAAATACTAGGAGTCAAGAGGGGCAGAAAGGACTGGATCGCCCTCCACTCAATCCAACACTAATCAAAAAAATGACCCAGTCCTCAAGGCAACACAAAAATAAGTGAGGCTGTAAACAGTTCTAGATCGTCCATAGAGCACTCTAATTATATCTCTATTCATAGAGATTATAACACTGTTTCAGTCAATTGCCAACGTTAAAAAATTAGCCCATCTCTGATAAACAAAAAACCGTCCAACACAGTACAGGCATTCATTAGAGGGACAACATTTAGAAAAAAGTGTGAATAGCTAGATGACACCTCACGGGCGCACCACCAATGGGGCCCCTGGTTGGTACTCACCAGGTCGGCCCTGTTCTCATCATCGGTGTCAAATAGCTTAACGAAAACGTGTCCAAAACCCAAAGTAAGGAAAGTAACAGTGAATGGTGCAGTGTACAAACAACATATATGTGACACGGACTAACAACGTTCAACATTATTTATATCTTCTTGTTGCATTGCAGTTTAACATGTAATATAAAAGGGTGAGTTATGAATACTACCTATCGCTTCATACTCAGCCCACAGCCGACATTGCACAGAGTCAGAGCGGTAATGGTATGAAAGTAAAGGACTTATCTAGCATTTTAAAAGCACAGTATCGCTGGCAGTGACATTGTATATATACGTTGGCCCTGAAGAAATTGCCTGATATAATACCTAAGGCAATGAAACATGTCGGCTGTGGGCTGAGTATGAAGCGATAGGTAGTATTCATAACTCACCCTTTTATATTACATGTTAAACTGCAATGCAACAAGAAGATATAAATAAAGTAAGAGTAATATCTTGTTGCGCAGTTTTGTGTGTGTTATATGTTGAACGTTGTTAGTCCGTGTCACATATATGTTGTTTGTACACTGCACCATTCACTGTTACATTCCTTACTTTGGGTTTTGGACACGTTTTCGTTAAGCTATTTGACACCGATGATGAGAACAGGGCCGACCTGGTGAGTACCAACCAGGGGCCCCATTGGTGGTGCGCCCGTGAGGTGTCATCTAGCTATTCACACTTTTTTCTAAATGTTGTCCCTCTAATGAATGTCTGTACTGTGTTGGACGGTTTTTTGTTTATCAGAGATGGGCTCATTTTTTAACGTTGGCAATTGACTGAAACAGTGTTATAATCTCTATGAATAGAGATATAATTAGAGTGCTCTATGGACGATCTAGAACTGTTTACAGCCTCACTTATTTTTGTGTTGCCTTGAGGACTGGGTCATTTTTTTGATTACTGAGGAGAGACACACCAAGAACGGCTCCTTGTGACAGTACTCCTTTCCTTCTGTTTATTGTGGTGCTGCAGCCCCATAGTAGGCTGGGCCCAGAGCTTAGCGAGCTGTTCCCTCTCCATCCCCTCTGTCTGTCCCTGTGCACTGCCCGAGTGCACGTCCACACTGTAGCACCCAATGTCGCCCCCTCCCATTCCATACAGACGTCAGCCAGCCATTAACCTTCTCTCTTCCCTGCACCAACTGGCCTATTATGCCCCTACCTCCCTAAAACATCGCCCCCTCCATGTACACTGCTACCCATCGTGCGCTCAACACACCGCGCCCCTTTTCACTCACTGCACAGCACAACTCTCCCTCAGTCACAACTGCACACTGAGTGGACTCTCCAACGGCACCCCACCCTGACCCAGGCATCTTTTTTCCATACACACTCCACCCACCCTTCCGCTGCACACTGTGTGTGCTCCTTTTTACACTGCTCCACCTCAGTCTTTCCACACTGTACACTCTACGTGCCTTTTAAAATGTTACTCATACGTTTCTCTACAGGCTGCTCCCCAACATTTCCTCGACCCCTCACTGCACACCATAACCTACTCTTCCCCCTGCATATTCAATCCATATTTCCTCGTAATCCACTACACCAGGCTGTTTCTTTTCTTGGTACACTGCTTTCAACTTTTTCCCTGTCCTAGACCTCTGTGCAAATTTCGCTCCGTCATTTCCTTCACACAGCCTGTTCTGATTCCCCTTACTCTGCATGTCCTCCTCGCACACTGCTCCCCATCCTTCCCTGGAAACTGCCCTTTTTTGCTTGCTTGTGTGACACACAACCTTATTTCCCCCCTTCTAGTTGTCAATTTAGCCTAGTTGCGGGGGAGTAGATTGGTCAGTAAGATTGGGGAGGCGTTGAAGATTTTGCAACAATCACTCTGGAATTTAGGGGTCTATTTCCCAAATCTTCAGGCAGTGCAGCAGCCAGAAATGTGGGACAAGGAAAGAGCAGGGCAGCTCCATTGGGACTGTCCTCTCCTCTCCATAGTGCCAGCGCACAACCAGATAGCCTTGAGCCACACACACCTTTGCAGCATAGTTTAAGGGTGGCTGTGTAAGTCTAGTAAAGCTTTTGTACTGGATGGGTACCCTTCCAGTACAAAATACAATGCTTAGACTAACTAGCTTTTTTCCTCTTTGCATGTGTGCTGTACATTGCAGCGCACATGCAAAGTTGGAAAAGAAAGGAGAAAAAAAAACATCATTGGCATAGCCAATAGGTCTCGCCTTTGGGTCCTTATAAGTGTTTAGCCATGCAACAGTTTATGTTGTTACACCAAGGATATTGTGCTGCATAACTAAATACTAATAAGGACCCAAAAGCGAGACCTATTGGCTATGCCAATACTTGTTTTTTATTTATGACAGCCGTCCATTGCAGCATTTCAAAAGCATGCTGGCTCAAGAAGAGGAGGTGTTCTTCGTGTGCCTTGTGCTTTAATTGCAAGCACTGGTGGGCCCATAGTGACTGAAAATTATCATCGAGAACGCTCCAAACGCAGAAGTACTGCATCAGCAACCGAGTTCATTTCTATTTATTATTGAAAGGTGAAGCAGAACTTGCTGTTAAATGAGATAAGGGGCCTGAAAGCATGTGCAGATTTCCCTGTGCAGTAGGTTTGTAGCTATTTTCTACTGCACACCTGATTAATTAATATAGTTTACAACCACTGTGACATTTTTCAGAACTTTGCATCTTTCCTGTTTCATGACAGAAATGATCTCATCCTCCTTTTAAACCAAATTCACCTTTATCTTTGTCAGTTTCATGCTCACCCTGATATCTGTGCAAGACCTCCAATTCATAAGTTATTATTTTGGCACACCAAGTCAATCCTCCATCCCTCGGAGTTCACTAAACTAAATTACTGTGATACCCATTATGTACAACACTTAGAGGCGTCAAAATTGCAGCCCTTTGGGCTGTACAAAATGTTAAATATATTGTTTTTTTTTGGTTTAAGAAATTTGTATTAAATATTTTAAATAAAGTAACAATACATATGTTATAAAGTTTTAGAAAACAGGCAAAAAAATATATATATAAGGAATACATAACATATGCAATAAGTACTAATCAGAATGATAAGAAGGATATAAAGAAAGGAGGGAGGAAGAAATAGGTAAAATATCAGAAAGAAAACAAGAAAGAAAGAAGAAAGAGAAGGAAAGGGAAGGGAATGGAAGAAGGAGGAGAGGAAAAAGGGGAAGAGCATGTGGGAATACATAGAAAGCACTCAAGAAGGAGAGTTAGAAGAAAGATAGGAGGTGAAGGGAAGCCAAAAAAGATCAGATTTAATTTTTAGGGGAATAGAAGAAGAGGCAGTAATAGAGATCCTATGTTCATCGCAGACAAAATTCCACCAAGTATAAACAGAAATCTTAGAATTATCTGTCCAACACAATAAAATGACTTTGAATGCAAGAGAAATCAACAGGTCCAACAATCTTGCAGAAGAAGATATACTATCAACATCAGTGGATAAAGATCCTAGAAAAACATTCTGTAAAGAAAACGGAGCGGAACAAGAAAATATGCGCATACATGTCTTCCAAACTTCCTTCCAAAATGAAAGGACAAGGGGACATTCATATAGTAGGTGTTTAAGGTTCCCAGTATCTTTAGAACATGACCAACATAGTGCAGATGAAGTTTGGGAAAACTTATGAACTTTAACAAGTGCAATAATGACTCTATGATAAATAAAAAACAAAGATTGAGTACTGCGAGCAGCAATAGATGTCTTAAACAGTTTGGACCATATACGATCCCACAACAAAACAGAGAAGTTACTATCCAGGTCACTTTCCCATGCAGTCTCAACAGAGGATTTGGGACGATCTTTAGTATTTTAAGTCAAAATTGTATAAACAAGGGCAGCCTTAGGTTGATGGCTGGAGAATAAGGATATAGAGGAGTGGTAGGAACAAAAGAAGGAAAAGCAGCAGGAATTGAGAAAGAGGCTAAGTGAGATAGAATGGCAGATGTAATAATGGTGTATTCATGTGAATGTCTGACATTATATCGACAGACAAAATATCGAAATGCAAAAATATCGGAGCAAAAATATCGACAGCAAAAATATCGGAATCCTATCTTCATTAAGGTAAGTACAAAAATATCGAAAAAATAATATCGTAATACAAAAATATCGGAATCAAAAATATCATTTTTTTAAATGTATTATTAATAATGTAAAAATAACTTTAAAATACATATAATTTTACAAATATTAAATAAAAATATTAAAACAAAATTAAAACTAATACATATACATTTAAAATAAATAATACACTTAATAATTTAATGTAATTTTATTTTTTTCATGTAATTTATTTGATTTAATGTAATATTTTTTTGTTTTTACCCTGTAGGCCTGTACCCCAAAAACCCAAAACTGACCCTGAACCCTAAAAATATCCCTGTACCCCAAAAACCCAAAACTGACCCTGAAACCTAAAAATACCCCTTTACCCAAAAACTGAAAACTGACCCTTATCCCTAAAAATACCTCTTTACCCAAAAACTGAAAACTGACCCTGAACCCTAAAAATACCCCTTTACCCAAAAACTGAAAACTGACCCTAAACCCTAAAAATACCCCTTTACCCAAAAACTGAAAACTGACCCTGAACCCTAAAAATACTCCTTTACCCATGAACTGAAAACTGACCCAGAACCCTAAAAATACCCCTTTACCCAAAAACTGAAAACTGACCCTGAACCCTAAAAATACCCCTTTACCCATGAACTGAAAACTGACCCTGAACCCTAAAAATACCCCTTTACCCAAAAACTGAAAACTGACCCAGAACCCTAAAAATACCCCTTTACCTAAAAACTGAAAACTGACCCTGAACCCTAAAAATACTCCTTTACCCAAAATTAATTAATATTATTTAATTACCAATTAATTATTAATTAACAATAACAATAAAGTAAATATATTAGCACATTTGCTGTAATTAATTTAATGTAATAAATAATATTATTTTTCCCAATTAATTAATTAAGAATAATATTAAATTATATATAAAAAAATTACTATAATTAATGTAATTAAATAATGAATATAATTAATTACCAACTAATTAATAATTATAAATATGTACAAAATTATATTAAATAATTAACTAATTAATAGATATTAATTACCAATTAATTATTAATTAAAATATGTGCAAACATATATCAATTAATTAATTATTATTAAATTACTTCCCACCCTATTCCCCTATAAACCCATAACCCGCTACAGAACATATTTATCAATTAATCAATACCTACTAATTAATAATTAATTTAACATAATTAAATTACTTCCCACCCTATTCCCCTATAAACCCACAACCCGCTACAGTAGTAAAAGACAATATTTAATTAAATTACATTAAAAATAAATAATAAAACATAATAAATACAATATAATATACACTAAATTTATTTAAAAATTGATATTAGTAACATCAAAGTTATTAATTTTGATATTATTGACATCGATATTTACAACTTCGATATTACTGATATCATACTAATATCGATATTAAGACTGTCGATATTACTTACCTTCGATATTTTGTCCCATCGATATTTAAACTTCGATATTTTTGTATATCGATATTTAAAAATCGATATTTTGTCTGTGTACCATTCATGTATAGAAGAAGAAGACAAGTTAAATAACTTTTGCAATTCCAAAAATGGAAGGACAGAGCCATCAACAAAAAACTGATGCACAAATACAATATTCTTTTCTTTCCAGTGTTTGAAATAAAATGTTTTACCTTTATAACGAAGGAATTTGTTATACCTCACAACTGATGCTAAAAAACATTGCAAAGGGGGTAGGTTAGAGGAAAATACATTAGATAGCACAGTTTGGGAGTATTTTAAAATAGGGAATTTAGTCAAAAAAGAACAATTTGACATCAAAACAGTATGTTGAAAGGAAAAATCCTTCAGTAGAGAGCGCTCAAGGAGAACCCAGGTAGGAACGGGGGTATCATTAAAGTCATAGGCCAAAGAAAAAGCTTGTCTAATCAGGAAGGCTAAGTGATATGTCTTAAAATTGGGGAAACAAATGCCACCTTCTGATTTAGGGCGCATCAGCATGCAGAGTTATACGAGGGTGTTTATTATTCCATAGGAATTTGGAGCAAAGAGCATTTATGTGGGAGAAATATGAAAGGGGAATTTTAAAAGGAAGCATAGAGACAGTATATAAAACATGTGGAGCAATCATCATTTTAATCGTGTCCAATCGACCCCACCATGAGAAATAAGGGAGACCAACTTTGAAGAAGGGAGTGGATTTTCTTTATGAGAGAATCAAAAGTAAGCTTGAGGGTTTTTTCAAGGAAGGTGCAAACCAAATACGAAGGTATTTAATTTTGGTGGGACACCATGCAAAGTCAGTATTATTAAACATGTATTGATAACATAACGCGTTGAGTGGGAGGACTTCCGTTTTGGAGAGGTTCAGTTTATAACCAGATATAGAGGAATACAATCGGACCTCCTCCAAAAAATGAGGAAGGGGGGATTCAGGGTCGGACATATATACCAGCACATCATCTGCATAAGCCGACAATTTAATTTCAGTAGAGGATAATTTAAACCCAGAAATCTTGGGATTAGAGCGAATTCTTTCTAAGAAAGGTTAACGACACAAAATAAATAATAGGGCATCCTTGTCTAGTACCTCTAGATAAGGAAAAAAAAATTGAAAATTGATTGTTAACAAAAATACTAGCACGTGGTGAGGAATAAAGAAGTTTGACCATTGAGATAAAAGAGGGACCAAAGCCAAACCATTGTAAGGTATGGAACAGGAATTGCCAGTTGATACGGTCAAACGCTTTTTCCGCGTCTAAGGAAATTGCTACCAGAGGTAGACTGTGAGAAATGACATTGGAAAACATACGAGTATTATCAGCAGCAAGTCTACCTTTTACAAAGCCTACCTGATCAGTTTTGATTAGACAAGGGATAAGGGAATCAAGGCGTAAAGCCAAAATTTTAGCAAATATTTTGCAATTATAATTAATTAAAGATGTAGGGCGATAGTTTTTACACTGGGAATGATCCTTGTCTGGTTTGGGAATGATAATGATTAACGCATCCAAAAAGGATCCAGAAGCCTTTGCATCCAAAATAAACAAATTAAAGAGTTGTAAGAGTTTTGGAGCCAAAAAGGCATGGAAAGAGGAATAAAATTCCACGGGAAGGCCATCTGGACCAAGTGCCTTTGATTTTTTAAGCAAGTTAATGGCCGAGTTACTTCTTGGAGAGTAATTTCCTTTTCCAAGAGAGCAAATTCATCCGGAATGGATGAGGGAGAGGGAAGACCTTCAAAAAAAGACGGTAAATTAACATTAGAGGGATGCGTGTCATCAGTATATAAGGATTGGTCATAATTATGAAATACTTCAGCAATATCTTTATCCACTGAAACTAATTTGTTTAGAGAATCGTAAAAAATTTGGCCTATATTTTTACGTTCTAACTTTACTTTCCCCGCTTTATTTTGGCCACCATGAAATTTGGACTTAATTTTAAGAAGAGTGTTACATGCTTCATTAGTAATAATCTTATTAAGCTCCGTTTTGGCAGAAATTAAATCTTGAAGGGAGGAGGAGGATTTAGAAGAAAAATACATATGTTCTAGGGTTTTGATTTTCTGAAGTTGCTCCTCATATTTTTTCCTACTGAGTTTCTTTTTGTTAGCAACATAGGAAATAGTAAACGCCCTGAAAGCAGCCTTAAAGGCATCCCAGTTGTTAGGAATGGAAGTGTCAGAGGGATTATTAAAGGAGAAAAATTCTTTTAAAAACTCCACACTTTTCTTCATAAAAACCGAGTCAGATAAAAGAAAGGAGTTAAATTTCCAACGACTAAATTTGGAGGAAATAAGGGAGAGGTCAAGCGTAGTAAAAACAGGGGCATGGTCGGAAATAAATATGGAGCCATTTACAGAATTTTGAGTGGAAGGGATTAACGATTTACTAACCATAATGTAGTCAATCCTAGAGCGGGTGTGATGAACATTAGAAAAAAAGGTATATTTCAACACATCAGGGTTACACAACTTCCATGAATCAAATAAAGGACGTGAGGCAATGGCAGATTGAAAACTCTTATGGGACTTATCGGGTTGACATTTACTGGAGGATAGTCTATCTGAGAAAGGGTCTAACCATTGGTTAAAATCACCGGCAATAATAAAATCAGGGCAGTCAATGGAGGAAATCAAAGTTTTAATATCATTCCAAAATTTAGGGTCAGGACGTGCCGGACCATAAATATTTAGCAACACCAGTGTCTTATTATGGATAATCACCTTAGCCATTGCCCAACGTCCTTCATCGTCATTTTGAGTAGAAATAATCTGTACATTTAAAGCTTTATGAAATAAAATTGCGACCCCCCCTTTTTTAAGGACAGCAGGAGAAAATACAACTTGACCCACCCACTGCCTTTTCAACTTTAGAGATTCAACATCAGAACAATGTGTTTCTTCAAGAAAAACAACCTATGAATTAAGTTTAGATAAATGAGACAATACCTTTTGACGCTTGACAGGATGACCAAGACCTCGCACGTTCCAGGAAACAAATTTACACACAATGTAGGGAAGAGGAGATGGGCGAAACGTGAATTAAACATATGGTAAGGGAACAACTACGGAAAGGGGAACAACAAAGACAAAAAGCACAAGAGGTGGGAACTCCCAGAACACTCTCGGCACAAAAACACAATTGACTTTGAGTCAAAAAGCACACCATGAAAAAGAACAATTGAGAAAAAGACTGCTTAGGAAAAGAGAAACATAGAACATATGAGAGGAAGAAAAAGCAACCCAGAAAAGGATAAAAAGGAAGAGAACTAGAAAAAAAGGGGAGAGGAAAGAAGCAGAGCAAATAGAAGAGAAAGAAGAGTAAGCAGATCAAGGCACAAGAGCATGATCTGAGAAAAATAGAACAACCAAAACAAATTGAGGCATGGATACACCAGATAGGGGACACGTCCCCACGAGCAACCAATAATGGACATGAATAGAGAAAGAGAACAGAATGTAAGCGCGAAACCTCAAAAATGAGAACAAAGACTAGAAGGAATCGTCTGTAGTTTAGTTCCTATTTTCTCTATAGGCCCTGCGCATTGGAATACCATAAACAGCAGTTTAGACGTAGAAGTGCGGTCTTCCAGGTCTCTACTGACTATGTTAGACTTAATTGGGTTTGTACCAACTAGCTCAGAGGTCACTGGAAACTTTCTTGACTAAATAGGAAGTGATCAGCTCCCCTGGCTCAGACAAGAAGGGATTCAGTTTTCCAACAACAGCATAAACATGACAACTTTGCTCCTTAGAATAAGAGTCAATCTCTAGAGTCCTGTGAAACAATAGACAGCTATTTCACTCAGTCAGTTGTGCAAGAATTACTTTCACCAGGATGCAGAGAATAGAGAGACGGGCGTTTTCAATAAAAGGTATTATTTATTGTACAGTCTTTCTTCTCATGCAAGAGAAATGAATTGCCACAATTGCAAGACTTGTTATTATAAAAAGTGCGTACAGTAAAATGAGGATTGCGAAATAATACTGTAAAAGCATTGATATGGTTTCTTAGCCATACGATAGTTAAAATGAATAAAATATATACATTCATATATACATTTAGCTAACGTCCTCAACTGGTGCTTCTAACTATGCCTACCCCAGTGTACCTGACCTAAGCCTAATACTTGGGAGGGAGTAAGTAAGTAGCAATTTAAGTTAAGTTGGTTTTGCCAAGGGTTTGCTTCAAGAATTCTCTCTATGGGTTTAGTCAACACTGTACCTCTGGAATAGAATGTTGGAGGTCTGGTATCTCCCCTCAGGACTCGATATCCCAGTTACCCGCAAGGGTAGGCTGGAAACTCCGGAGGTGGATTTTCTCCGCAGGAGAAAAGACAGCATCTTTCTCAGCGCGTCAAGGAGGAGGAGGGGCAGCGTCCGTAGGCTTCTCGCATCTGCTGGGCTCTGCAAGGGACAGCTGTTCTGCTCCTGTATTCACAACCACCACAGCTGTGTTTGCTTAAGGCAACGTTGGTATTATTTATACCTAAAAGGTGCCTTGTTTGACGTAAGTTTTTGGACATAAGACGTCAATAAAGATGTCACTAAGAACCGGTCGTTCTTACAGTGCTCATTAGAGTTCTATTACTAATCAAAACATAGCAAGCGGGGCTTTCCCAGGTTGCTGGGGGATTTATCTGTTGAAAGAACTCGGTGTGTAATCTAGGAATCTAAGATAGTGGCTTCTGCTGTGTCATATACTGTAATGAGCTGCAGAGACGAGTTTCTGAAATACGGCTCTGATCGTTTATGCCATTATAGGGGTATGGATTGATTATAGCCGTGTAGGGGCATAAGGTCACTATATTGATCGGGGTCCTAGATAAGAACACGACACCCACTTCACGAATTTATGTCCATCAAATTACTAAAAACGAAAGCAATAAGATCCGTGTGTAATACTTCCCACCCCAAAATACATATTGCATTTGAAATGGCGTATTTGAAATACATGTAAATATAGGTACTGTACGTCTTTAAGCATAGAAATCATTCAAAATTTATAGCATATGTAATCATTTGAATGATTTTGCGAAAAAATTACACATGAAATGTCTCTGAATACAGAAAAAAAGGCGAGACTATTTCATCACATATAAATGCATTTGCTGTAACATGAGCTAGAGGTTGAGGTAAAGTTATTATGTCTCTAGATCTACCTAAAATTAGAAGTTCCGTTCTTTATGAATAGTTCTACTTTAAGCAAAGAATTTCGTGCCAGAAAAAAGGTAAATATTTTGAAAAGTGTTCAATTAAAAAAAAAAATGTTCATGGTGAACGGGGGAATAGAGTTCCAAACGCTTTTCAGTAGTTTTTGTTGATCAAAACTGAAGGCCAAATTCAGAGTTCATGGGAACGCTGTGCGCCGGAAAGCTTTTCCAAAAATTCATTGTTGTTGTTCAGGGGAGAACATCATATCAGACAGGCTCTTAAAGAATAGGTCTACATATTCAGGTGACAGTTCAACCAAGTTTGATAATGCTGTAACTTGGCAGGTGTGAGAATGATTGCTATCATCGATGTTTGGATCAGCAATGCTCACAGAAGGTCGTACCTGGGTTATGTTGCTTTCATGTATCGCTCCACTGCCGCCACCTAGTCGTAGCACAGGAGTCTCAACGAATGCCGTCATCAGGACTGGTAGCCGCTGGGGACAACACGATGCATGAGCCGTTACAGGACTTAGCAAAGTATCGATATCCATTGGTACTGCTGATGGGAGTGCAAGACAGGTGTCTAACACGCATTCCTCTCCGCATAGCATACATCGTAGCACAGGTAAGATGCAGGTCTGCCATATAGGTCTGAATGAAAGAAACCAGGTCATGTTCAGATCTCTCAGCCTGGCCAATCCAAGGACTCTAGTTATGCGGTCCCGGCTCCTTGCGGTTCCTTGCCGGAGTCTTGTCTGTGTTTTGACTTGCCATATCAGAGCAGGAGGGTCAAAAATAAAAGGCCTGCTACAAGTCCCAAAGTTAAGGGTATGCCGCCAAAGACTGAATGGACAAAATTGGGAATAATTCCCAGAATTGCTTTGAATGGTGTTAACAGTCCCGAAAAAATTGTCTTAAATACGCCTGAGATACCTACGGCATCTGACATATTTTAAAATTTGGCTAAGCATTTCTGTGAAATGCGCGGGGCAATTTGTTGATAAAAGGTCATTTATCTCCGATGTTGTCCTTGCAACTTGGAGATCATACGTCTCTTTTGATGACGTTATGGGCACTGTTGTCTGAAAAAGCACAGACTTCATTCTGCTTAAACTATCAATTCATATAGAAGAGACATTCAAAGGAGGCCAAATGGTGTCTCGGAATCTTCAGGGCCGTTTGGAAACAATGCTTGCATCCAGCAAGTGACCATGGAAGTTACGCTTACGAGATATGCTTTCCCTGGCATCAAGCCACAACAGCTGTGATCCGTTATTAGAATGTAACTCCCGTTAGAAAGCTGCCTAAAGAAGGGCTCTATCTGCGTTGCAGGTGTGACATGTTGGTGGCATGAAATGTTGGTTGAAGTTCCTTCACAGGCTCCGTGTAAATTAATACCCTGGCACAAAAGTATACTGCTTAGTGAATGTTTGCAATTTTCACCATTAAGAAATAATTTTTGTTGCTGTCACTATAGCATGTGTGTGTATATGGTAATTTCCATGCTGACTTAATGTACCCTTTACCCAATCGTTCATACTGGCCAGTCGGTATATACTCAAGGCAATTTTTAAATTGGAAAGTTGTTATCGGAATTGTGATAATCCCGTGTATTATCCATTCAATGACAGGTCTTTCTGACATTGTCAATGGTAATCTCTCAAGTTTTTCGATGCTCAGGATTGTATAGTCTGCTCCTTTTTGTGCCAAGCTGATTTGTTTATCAGTTTGGTTAAAGATGGAAAACAATGACGTTGTGTTGATTAAACGCCATGGCACATAGCCTGAATGAAGATTTTGCAGCGTCCAGCCTAACTGTACAATAGAGCGCAATTGTGACTGGCCATGCTGTAACATTAGCAAGTCTTTATCTATTATATCTATGGCAGATGATACAATACTGTCCAGTGAATATATTCTGGAGGACAGAGTCATTAACCCATTGTCCACAACAGAAAGTGATTTTTCTAAATTAATACGATCAATTTCTCGTATTTTTTCAGCTGTTTCAATTTGAGTTTCTTTCCAAGCCTCGTTGTATGCCGCATATATGTTGGCCGCTATGAAGCGTTTTTGACGCTGTTTGCGTGGTCCCATAATGAAATCGCGCAAATCAGCACCATCTTTAAGTAAAGATAAGTGTTGCTTAATTTCTGCCAGTGTGGATGATTCTAGCCATTCAAGGCACAGTTTCCCTACACTGTATGTTGTTACTATCCCTGGATGTTGTCTCTGGGAGTATCTAGGGTCAGGTCTGGTCATTTTTAACCCCTGTATTTTGTTCAGGAATCTATCTTGACAGTTATTCGTGTCAGTAGGCCAGATTAACCACTTTTTCCAATCAGGATGTGTTCTGTTTAGATGTAAAATTTTAGATACGTCTATTTCAACTTCTGTTGTTGCATCGTCAGGTATTGGCTTTGGAATAGACGGTTTGTTTAGGTCTTTAATCTTAGCAAGCCAAGACAGGTTGTTTGGTGAATTGTGTCATTTAAGAACAATATTTGTTCTGGTATCATGCAGGCTCGAAATAATGCTTCTAGGCCTTGCACCTGCCAATCTTTTGTACCCCAGATTGTTTTTGTTTCAATGTTTCTTTTCCAGAAATCAAAACCAAATGTCATCATTTTTTCATAAAATGCTTCTGAATATATCAATTTAGTATTTGTCAGCATCGTTTTCAATCCTGTTTTATCCAACAGTTTATAATAAAACTTTTCTGCATCACTTGTGTTAAAACCTGAGAAGTACTGGAATTTCTCATAGAATGTTTTCGAACTGCTTTTAGGTGGAGTAGCACAATCTTCCATTGGTTATATTTAAAACATTTCTAGGTTGTGCAGATTTATGTAAGTAATGGTCTCCGTAATGTGAGAAGCAGTACATCTGTTCATAATTAGACGAACCTTGTAAATAATCATGTTCTGTAAATTTTGCTGACAACACTAAATCTGACATCATATTATTTATACTTTCAAAATCCCAATCCTCAGAGAATGTACTCGGTTTTACAAAGTCACTTAATGAAACCTTTAACTGGTGAGGATATTTCAAGATTTCCACCGGGCCATATACTTCATAGTCAGTCTTGTCCCACACTATCCCGCCGGGTATTGGAATGGCTGTGACATTTACTGATGATAGTCCTCTTTTCTTCACGTGAGATGATTTGTGTGGTTTTAGAACTAAGTTGATGTTCTCACTTGCTGTGTCCATTGAACTGTGATGAATTTTCCTAAAATTAAAACCAATATTAGGCCTAGTAGGAGTATAAGTACCCCTGATATAATCCAATGCTCAATCAATGGTGTATCTAGATATACTTCTTTGATTTGATGAAAGCGTTCTGTTGCTTTTTCTTTAAAAGTCTTTGTTTCTGGCGTCACTTCAGGGTCATTTTGATCTTCAGAAAAGGTATTGAAGTTGATGAAGTAGCCAGAGGCAGTTCTGTCAATTGTAGGAATTGTTTTCCCAATTTGTCTTTCAGTAGCACATTCTGATGTCACATCATTGTAGACTGGTGTTTCATGACAAACTGTTTCAATCTGTGTTTCAAGAGGCACGAGTTCCATGGCATTATTGCATAGTCCCTCTCTCTGCACTGCAGGTTTATCAAATGTGATTAGTCTTTCAGTTTGAACCTCTTGGATTGTTTCAAATTTGGGTATTCTGTTGTTTCTTGGGAGTCCACTTGGCCTACTGTTGATTATAGGCCACATGCTTGTGGTTTTACCAGGTCGATTGATACAACTCTGTTCTCCTTTTTACCAGCAAGAGGCGGTAGTACTACTGATCTTGTTCCGTTGATTGCCAAGACAGGTACAGCTTTTCTGTAAGAAGGCCCAAATTCCTTCTTCACCGCTATTTTCTCTCTGACTAGATCCCCAATCTTTGGAATCCAGACAGGTCTTGCTGGGACAGGTGGTGTGTCTCCAGTGGTAGTTGGCTGTTGCTTTAACTTTATGTTGCTTACGGACTTTCTTGTTTCATTCAAGTCCTGTAAAACAGTCAAACGATCTTTAATGTCAAAGTATTTATTCTTATCTTTTACCACTGAAGCCTGACTATCAAGATCCTGAATATGCATTCTAGTTCCGAACAATAGTTCGTACGGGCTGAAACCTTTTAGAGAATTTCTTGGCAAATTATTTAGACTAAGTTTGACACTTATTAAATGTTTGACCCACCCATCACCCGAACCTAATACCTTCGCCGTTATAGATTGCTTTATGTCTCGTTTTTTTCTTTCCACTACACTGTTCCCCTCAGGGTTTGATGGACAAGAGTATCGCAACCCAATGCCCATACTGGCCATGGCCTCCTTATAAGCTCGAGAGCTGAAAGCAGGACCCTGGTCACAATGGAACATGGCAATTGCGTATGTGCCGATAAAGACTCGCAGATCTTTCATAACAGTTTTGGCGTCAGCCGAGCGCTGGGGCCACATCCATATGAATCTCGTACAGGAATCCACTGCGACCATGATATATTTATAGTTGCCGTCCCTTTGTAGGGGACCACAGTGGTCCAGGTAAACACATGCTAATGGTTTATCTGAGATAAAAAGGGGTGTCTGCGCTGGTCGTTTCACTGTTGATACTTTTATTCTTTGGCATATTTCGCATTCTAATACATATTTCTTAGTTTGTATTCTCATGCGGGCCACCAATATCTCTGTTTTAATAATGATATGGTTGCGGAAACGCCAGCGTAGAAGCAAGCCCTTCATGTGCCGCTGTAATTAGTCCTATCCTATGTTCCATGTTTGGAATTACTCTATCCCCCACTCCAGGGATTCGAGCAAAAGGAACATTATTCGTATCTGTTAAGTATAAGTACTTTTCTGGAAAGCCTTTTTGGAGTGTTTTTCTGACAGCTTGTAGAATATCGCTGTCTATTTTTGTTTGTGACCGAGTAATCACAGCTACGGAAGCCGTTTGCACAGCTGCCTTCGCGGCTTCATCAGCCAATGAATTCCCTGCAACGTGAATGCCATCACGTTGATGACTCAGAGTGTGTATCACGTGAGTCTTTTGTAGTTCCTTCTGTAAAAGAACTACTTGTTCCCAAAGCATTTTATGCTTGATTGTGGCACCTGTGTCATCTTTGTACCCATTTTCCACCCAATTCTGCAAGTATTCATTATAAAATTGTACGCAATAATATGAATCGCACACTATAAGTGTGGGGAATTCGCGATCGGTATTTTCTAGCGCCATCTTAAATGCTAGTAGTTCAGCTCGCTGAGCTGTACAATCTCCTAGAGATTGCGTCTTAGTGACCAGTGGTCTAAATTTACCTTTGTGCCAACGACCTTCAACAATCGCGCACGCAGCACTGTACGCTTGTTTACCCCCAACAGCGTGTTGTGCTGATCCGTCTGTATATATGATACTTCCGTATTCTTCTAGAGGCAGGATTTCAATTGGCAGAGGAAATTCATATTCATATTGTAAAAATTCCTGTGTCTTTAGGTTAGGATAAAATTCATACACTACGTCTGTTGCAGCAAGAGAATTAGCCCATTGGATCCATCTTGGATGCAGAGCTTTAGCATTTGGAATGCTGGCTTTAGTTACCGCTTCTAAAGCAGGTATAGGTGTAACGATTATTATTCGTTTACCTTGTGCTAGGGCCCTTTCTTTTGCCACAGCAGTCTGAACCGCAGTTAGAATTTTTTCCGTTGAACTGATTTTTATTTCAGCTTTTGTGTACAAATGTGATTTGTAAGCAATTGGTACCGTTTCTCCCTCATTAGAGGTCAGGTACGTGAATCCGCATCTTCCTGGGATGACTCGGATTACAAGGTTGCGTGTATTGTCACGTGTATCTAATTTTGTTTTTGCTAACATGTCTGTTTGCAGTGATCTCAAAATTTCTGTGTGTTTTTGAGTCTGGTTGATTGGTTTAAAATCGGTTTAATTAGTTCGTAGAGAGGTTTAACTCTCTCTGCTTAATTTAGAATGTAAGTTCTTCCGAAATTCAGGAAGCCTAGAATCGATTGTAAGTTCTTCAGCGTTTTTGGTGCTTGGAGTACAGCGCACTTCTCTAAGAAGTTGTCCGCTAGGCTTTTTCCTTCACTTGATAATTCGTAAACTAAAAACAATACTGTCAGATGGGCAATTCGAGACTTTTTAAAGTTGAATTTGTAACCCTCTGCAGCAAACCCAAGTATTATGGTGTTCACCCTTTTCAAGTGAATCTCCAAGTCGTCGTCTGTTAGATAGATGTCATCAACGTAAGATAATGCCTCATCATCATATTTTTGTAGTAACTCTGTTACTCTTGCTGAAAATAGTCCTGGGTTGTTCTTGAATCCCTGTGGGAGCCTACAGAAATTTTTCTGTGACCCCATTACTGAGAAAGCGGTTAAGTATCTGCTTTCTGGTGCAATATTTCGACAAAAGAAACCATTAGATATGTCTAATGTCGTTTTATATTTTTTCCGAACTATGTTATTCATTAGTGCAGCACTATGCGAATTTTGTACTGCAAATGTTTTGCAACATGAGTTTAGGTGTCTGTAGTCCAAAACTAGACGATATGAATCGTCCGGTTTGGAGACAGGAAACAAAGGATTGTTCATTTGAGAGGTGCATGTTTCAATTGCCCCCTGGTATTCAAGTTGATCTAAAATCTCCCTGACCTGTTTTTTAGCTTCTTGCTCAATTGGATACTGCCTTTGTGCAGTCGGTTGACTTTTTAACTGGATTTTGTGAGGAGGAGAGTCCTCATCCCATCCTACATGATTTTTATATAATGCTGGTGCCTGGGCTACTGCTCATTTCCTCGCATATATATATTTAGTGTGAATCGGAATGTGATTCGAGAAGGCAGGCATAATCATTTCTTTGCCACGAGGGCACTCCCTGACAAACGCCGGGGGCCAATCCTTTTCAGCTAGCAGGATGTCATAGACTTTTGAGGGTTTATCCCAAAATAGACCCCTTTATTTTCCTAGTCTTATCTCCCTCTATACGCAGTGTTATTTCGTATATCTTATGAGGTACGCTAACTCTGGTGTCGGCAGTTTCTACTTGAATGTATTCATTCGTGTCCATTGTCTCCAGATGACTCATCAGGATCTTGCGAGCTATGGTGATTTCTGCTGCACTGTCTAGCATTGTCTGTGCCCACTCCCCGTTTTTCAGCTGTGTCCTCAGTATTCTCGGCATGTTGGATTACTCTAATACTGGCTACCTTCTTTCTAGAAAATTGTGATTCTTGACTTTGAGCAGGTTCCTTGTCTTTGGACTTGGTGTGCTCTCCTGGGTCTGACCATCCTCTTCTTTCCGATTTCTGCGAAAAAGATTGAGAGGGACGTGTATCAATACTTTGATATCTATCAGGCTTCTTCAAGTTATCCCTATTTCTAAGGTTATATCTTTTCTCAGAGGGCTCCCTCTGGGGAGACTGGTGTTCTTGAGCCGGAGTTCTTTCCCTCCGTCGAGGAGACCTTCCTCTGGACTGGAAAACCTTTTCCTTGGGAGTGGATTGTTTATTTCCATCCCAGTTCTTTTTAGGAGTGTTTTAAATATTTTTAATAAATAATTTTTCAAGATTTTCGAGAAGTTGGGGTTTTACTGGTTTCCCACCCAAGCTGTCTCTACCTAATTCTTCATAGCATTTTTCTATAATTCTGGCAAGCTCAATTGGTTGATCTGTTATATCTGTTTCTTTTAATTTCTGGTGGATCGCCACAGATGCTGCTTCTCCTTTTATGTTGGCTAGTAATATCGCCGAGACCTGCTTGAAGTCTTTCAATAATTTCATACCAAGAGTTAAAGCAGGTTCTGGACAGTATTCATTCTGAATCTGTTTTAGCACATCTGGTATTACCGCCATTGACGGAACACCATGTGTTTTTGTGTAAATGGAAGCAAAGACTGTTCCCCAAGTGTCACAGTCCTCCATGTGTGGTGCGACCCCCATTGGAGGGCAGATGGTCAGAATTCTGTGTTTCTCAATAGGGGTAGTTTTCGGAAATACTGCCTCTATTTGAGTAATTTTCTGCGCTAACCAGAAAGGAATTTGCTCCCGTTTTATGGGTGTTTTACCAAGACATGATTGTATGTTCTGTGGTGTAATTTTATTTGTGTTCCCCTGATGAGGAGTCAGCTGTGGTACATTAACAGCTGTTTGGACTGTTGCAGTCCGCATTACATATTGGACTAACTGTCTATGTATTTTAATTAATGTTTTTAGCTGTGCTAAAAGTTCTTCTCTAGACATTTTATCAATGCCCGGATGTGGTGTGTAGCTGGCTAGAACCGGCCACTTTGCTCCTGGTCTACCTAGTGGACCGAGCCTGGTAATATGATCATTGTGTTTTAGGGCGCCTTTACACCAGAGCAGATGCTCTTGGTATTTTAATGGGATTTCAATCTCCTCGAAAGGAGCGTATTCATCTGGTGGACCCTCTATTTTGTAAAACTGGAACTCGTGTGTTGCAGCGTTTGCTGCTGGAAATTTTATCCAAGAATAGAATACCTCTGTCTGCTGATATTCGTGTGCCTTTATCACAAAGACGACCGTGCCACCTTGTGTGGTCAGTCCATTTTCTATAAGTTTTAACTTTATAGTTTTTCTTATGTTGACCGGGAAGATAATCGCACCCGGTTCATTAACACCGGTGTCCCGCTGATTCGCATCTACTGCGGCTTCAGCGGTCCCGTTGTCTAGTACTGACATTGTATAAATGAAAGTTTTTCAGAGCAGATCTCCAAGGAGACAAAGATAAGGTGCACAATATTTTGGAACACTGTATCCTTCAACGTTGAATAAACCAGAGCTTTACATAGGAATCTCTTCCTACTAAGTTCAGGCGGATTTTAACCTTTCACCCACTCCAGACGTCTATTGGAGTATTTACGGGAGAAAGGGTCTGTGTGAAAAAGCACGACTGAGTTACTCTAACGTCTTGCGTTAGTTTTATCGCCTTACCAAACGTTGGGCGCCATGTAGTGTAGTTCCTATTTTACCTATAGGCCCTGCGCATTGGAATAACATAAACAGCAGTGTAGACGTAGAAGTGCGGTCTTCCAGGTCTCTACTGACTATGTTAGACTTAATTGGGTTTGTACCAACTAGCTCAGAGGTCACTGGAAACATTCTTGACTGAATAGGAAGTGATCAGCTCCCCTGGCTCGGACAAGAAGGGATTCAGTTTTCCAACAACCGCATAAACATGACAACTTTGCTCCTTAGAAAGAGAGCCAATCTCTAGAGTTGTGTGAAACAATAGACAGCTATTTCACTCAGTCAGTTGTGCAAGAATTACTTTCACCAGGATGCAGAGAATAGAGAGACAGGCGTTTTCAATAAAAGGTATTATTTATTGAGCAGTCTTTCTTCTCATGCAAGAGAAATGAATTGCCACAATTGCAAGACTTGTTATTATAAAAAAGTGCATACAGTAAAATGAGGATTGCGAAATAATACTGTAAAAGCATTGATATGGTTTCTTAGCCATACGATAGTTAAAATGAATAAAATATATACATTCATATATACATTTAGCTAACGTCCTCAACTGGTGCTTCTAACTATGCCTACCCCAGTGTACCTGACCTAAGCCTAATACTTGGGAGGGAGTAAGTAAGTAGCAATTTAAGTTAAGTTGGTTTTGCCAAGGGTTTGCTTCAAGAATTCTCTCTAAGGGTTTAGTCAACACTGTACCTCTGGAATAGAATGTTGGAGGTCTGGTATCGCCCCTCAGGACTCGATATCCCAGTTACCCGCAAGGGTAGGCTGGAAACGCCGGAGCTGGATTTTCTTGCCAGGAGAAAAGACAGCGTCTTTCTCAGCGCATCAAGGAGGAGGAAGGGCAGCGTCCGTGGGCTTCTCGCATCTGCTGGGCTCTGCAAGGGACAGCTGTTCTGCTCCTGTATTCACAACCACCACCGCTGTGTTTGCTTAAGGCAACGTTGGTATTATTTATACCTAAAAGGTGCCTTGATTGACGTAAGTTTTTGGACATAAGACGTCAATAAAGATGTCACTAAGAACCGGTCGTTCTTGCAGTGCTCATTAGAGTTCTATTACTAATCAAAACATAGCAAGCGGGGCTTTCCCAGGTTGCTGGGGGTTTTATCTGTTGAAAGAACTTGGTGTGTAATCTAGGAAGTTAAAGTTCCTGTAAAATCTTTTGTAAGAAAGACACCATGTTAGGGCCTTCCAAATTTTCTGGAACACCATAAACGCGTAGATTGTTCCTGCGATTGCGATTTTCCAAATCCTCCATGTGTAGCTTAAGTTTATGGATTTCTTGCTTTAATAATGGAATTTTGTCTGAGGCATCTTGAATATCGCTAACTCTTTGCTCCAAGTTTAAGACCTTGCTCTCCATAAGAACCCAACGAGCCTCAATTTGTTTAAGGCGTTCATTAGTAGCAGTCATAAACGGTTGGAGACCTCAACCTCCTCAAGGATGGAGTCCAGCACCGGGTTTGGTGAAGATTTTATGGGAGAAGGCGGGTCATTTTTAGGTCTTTTAGGCTTGGTACCTGTTTGAGACAATTTCGGAGTATGAGAGTCATTAGCCATGTTTGCAATGAGAAATAAAACAAAGAGTACCAGACAGGCTGAACAAGCAAGGTGGACACACCCCAGGTTAGCACGTGCCAAGACTGATAACAGAACGCCACTTGAAAGCGATCAAAAATGGCAACTAAAACAACGGAGGTTAAAGACAAAAATTGCACACCACATGCCCAGCTAAAAAAGGACCTGGAGGAGATATCTCAATGAAAAGTCATAATAGGGCATTAATAGAAATTATCCGCCTCCATAGGATGTATCATTGGTGTCAGCTCATGTAAGTAATAACCCAATAGGTAGAACAACATTAGCAAAGATACTGTTGTGTGAAGGGACACTCAAGAGAATACTTCAAAACCAGTAGTTCAAGCGTTTCCAAAATGACGGCAAACATTCCTGTGAGGCATACACCATTTGAGGAGAAAAACGGAGTAATACATTCAGCGCCGTTCAGACAAGAATGTTATAGCATAGCACCAATGTAGAGCAGCGCGGTGGTGCAATGTCAAATTCAGGAACCCCTCAAGTGTGTA
Source organism: Lissotriton vulgaris (assembly GCF_964263255.1). Classification (NCBI taxonomy): domain Eukaryota; kingdom Metazoa; phylum Chordata; class Amphibia; order Caudata; family Salamandridae; genus Lissotriton; species Lissotriton vulgaris. The sequence goes on along the minus strand of NC_141691.1, from coordinate 1,119,580,142 downwards.
TTCGTGGCTTGACATGATGGTACTTTCCTTGTATGGCAGGAGTACAGGTGGATGTTTGATGAAAACGACAAACTGATAGTTAAGCACAAGGCACGCATTTACTAAAAATGAAAATCTTGTCTGTTGTACAAAATTATTTTATTTCAGGAAAGTGGTTAGATTGCGTTTTTGAGAATTGTTTATTATTTTAAAATTATAAACTTGCACAGATAGAAAAAATCCTGTAGCATCGTGAATTGAACCCGATGTTTTAGCACAAATTGAATTTCTGTGTTTATACACACGAGCACACAGACAGATGCACACAAACACAAGTATATGTAGGATACTCAGTACTGCTGTCTGCAGCTCTGCTTTCTTTTGCCTGGCATTGATAGATTTGTGTATTTTTTATTTCCTTACCAGGTACTTCCAAAGGAGAATTTCAGTTATAAATTGTGACTGAAATCCTGCCCTTTTCAGCTAGATTATCAAAGTGTCAGCAAGTAAAAATATATAAGGGAAGAACGTTGCCATGTTAATGTCTATTTACCAAACTTCCTGTATTATTATGTAATTTTAAATCTTAGAGAAATTGTGCTAAATAATCATCACTTCATTACAATTTCCTCAAAATATTTTGGGGTAGGTGAACCCTGAATATAACATGGGAGGGTCAGCCTACTTTGTCACGCAATGAAAGAAGTAGAATATTTCAGGAGCCCATCTTCAGAACATGTGGCATTTTAGCATGTATTTGGGAATAGTGTTGTAAAAAACCTATTTGGTCTAATGTTTTCTAAACTTTCTGGGTAGGAGAACATCCCCATGCACTCCATCTGCAGAGATGCCTGTGTTGCCCGCTCATGAATTAGGAGCTGACAGCTACCATCGTCCCAGGCCAGAGTATCTATGCTCTGCACCGTTATGACAACACGTCCAGTCCACAGTGACAGACACAGGTTTACCTGCTCTTCTTGTCAGCCAGCCTGGCCAATAGCATGGCAGGAGATCTCCAAGGGCCTGTGGTCACAGAGCCCTGACCAAGCCTGACTACCACCACCCCAGGAGGGGGCTGCTCGAACCATGCCCTTCCAACTTGCAGTTGAGCTCATGCCTTTGAGACTTGAGTTGGAATGACTGTCACTCTTCAATACATCCAGGCAAAAATGGAGACCACCTTGAAGTAAGTGACATGACCCAGTGACTGCTGCCCACAGCCAACCCAGGTGAGGCTGTGAGGAAATACCTGTGAAGTAATTCCACACTATTTTACTATTTCTAGTTCTCCAAATCCAGGCATGGTCTGTTGTATCCCCCATTTCTTTCGTAATGCTACATTTATTTTACTTTTCTAGTAAGTTTTTTAAACTAGCCAATTAACATTATTCTGCTGTTTATGTGTGTCATGAAGAACTGCATCCTTTAACTGGCAGACACTTTAAAAACACCTTCTGTTAGGCAGTGCTTAAAATTATGCAATGCAGTGACATATACCACTAATTTTTGGACAGAGAGGGTTGTGTTTCATTATTAGAATTTAACTCAAAACAAATAAAGTAGAAAAAGGAGCAAAACCCAGGAAGAGAAAGATAGGCAACAGTGACAAAGGAAAAAGCCAGGGCTAAAAAATAATTGCCAAGATTGAGATAGAGAAATGAAGGGCCTTGTGGCAGGAGAATTAAGCATTAGGTGGAATCAACAGTAGGCAGCACTGGTATTTAGCAACGTTGCCATTCAGCAGAACTGACTGTGAGCTTCTAACAAACTGCTGATGGGGAAAACTATATGCTCTTGAAACCTTTTTACAAAATGTGTTCAGTTTCATGTACAGAGTCCCTACTTTAAAATGCCCATCTCAAGTTTTAGTACTGTTCTTTAATATTGTGGGAAGGGGGTGTTAGTCTGTGCCTACGTTCTGCAAAACAGACCACTTATTCAGGAAACAAGAGAAACACCCATCACTCTACCGCCTCCCATCCTCAGGTCACCTTCCTATGGACAAACCCTTACATTGTATTTAGTGATTTGTCCCTGCATTACAGAAATGCAAGGAGGACGCTGCGTGGTAATAGTTAATGCCCAATGAAATACACTATGTACTCAGTGTTTCCAGTGAATACTCATATTTCCTGATTGGTGCATACATGATGTCATGTCAACTCATTGGCCTGTGTCATGGTCTCACCATATTCTCATTCATTTAGCATGTTGTTCACTCATTGCTGCTGTAAAGCAGTGATGCCCATATATTTGGAGAATATAGCTAGAACATGTATTTTTTTTGTTCCATTTGTTAACAGTTTTAATGGGGATAATCCGAATACCATCGACCATCCCCTGAGTATATAGCATCAATATTAGCATCAACTTCATGCAGATATATGGCCTCCTGTGCCTTCAGTGTCATTGGATGCTACCTGCGATCAGGGTCTCTGCTTTCTTTGGTATACAAAGCAGAACATGACCTTAAACCACCTGCTGCTGCCTATGGTGGGCCGGGTGCTCAACTTGCACTGTTTACACCCAATTAGTTAGAGGGGAAGTGAAACAGGGTACTTGAAGTAGGGGAGAAAAAGGTGTCAAATAATTTGAGAATTTCTTGGGAGAGGGTGAACATTCGAGAAAGTAGTGAGGACTGTGTGAGAGAATCATAGGGATAAACAAAGAAGGGGTTAGGGAAATAGAGAAACATGTATAAAGTGACATTAATTGAACATTCAGTGTGACAAAGTCTGTGCCAGTTTCTTTTCCAATCAACCATATAGCATAAAATCAGAGAGCACCTAATGTCAGCAATCTTATATCTATATTGACCTTTCTTGAGCCACCTAAATCTTCCAAGATCGTTCATGAGTTTGAATCCCTAGCTGGGCCAACGCAGCCTCTTGTCCTTTGAAGGTGTATAAACTGACTACAATTCATTGATTAAAAATAATATTTGTAATATTCACTAATTTGAAAGTGTAAAACTGTTGTACTAGTTTTTATTTAAAAGGTAAGTTATAATAACAACTTAGGTATTGTGAAGTTTAGGACTGGAAACTGTAATGTAAAGTGCCCTGTTAGGCTTATTTTGTAAAATATTCCCAGCAGGAGAGCCTCCTCTCCCAGTACACTGCTGGAGAACATTGAGCCTGCCTACCCCATCACCCAACTCAGTGCAATCTGGGGCAAGAGTATTTACACCACTATGAAAGATCAGCAGTGTGAGAAAGTGAATTATTTCTATGGTGGGTGGTAGTGCACCACAAGTAATGAAGCCACTAACTTGTTAGGTCCAGTCAACGTTTTCAGTAATGTAATCCTAAACTCAATGCCTGGAAGTTGTGGCACAGAGCAGACAGGCTAAACTCAGAGAAAATGTGCAAAATATTTAGATGTGCAAAAACAGTTAAACAGTCTAAAGCACAAAACAATAACCCCCGCCCCCACAAATGTATTAAAATAGGGCAAAATAATAAGCAAAATGACATGAAATTGACAAATATCACATAACAGAAATTTGTGATATGAATTTTGAATGATCTGAGGGAAAATAGAGCCAAAAAGTGCAAAGCACCAATGGTAGTCAATGGTTGCTGTCGACCCGTAACTAGGCTCGATTTGAGGCCAAGCAGGATGGACTGTGGGTCAGACACAACAAGCAGAATGGGCCTACTAGATTATGGAAGTAGAGAAGATCAAAAAAATGTCTAAGTCCCACTCTAAAAAAGGACTTTCTTGTCTTTGTGAGAAAAACTCCCCTCTGTGCGAGACAAACCTGAAACTTCGACTAACGATGTGGAACTGCCAGTTGGATACCTTCCACTGTCAATCCCCTTGAAGCTCTGGAGAAAAACATTTGAAAAATTTCACAAACTTATTTTGGTGGCCAAAAAAATCACATAAGTACACTTCCAAGGCTCCCTGGACCTCACTGGGAGCACTTAAAGACTCCGAGTGCCATGCAGAGGGCATCAGCAAAGTCCAGCCAGGTCCAGTTGCCACTAGTCAGCTGGAATACTTTACAAGAATGTCCCCATCAACATTTTTTTATGTTCCTGGACCCACATAAGAAATTAATCCTATGATCCTTGGAAATCTTTTTGTCCTTGGATTTCAAGTGGAAGGGGTCCAACCTCCTCAGGTCCTTCTCACAGATCACATATGCCAAGTGCGTCAGGCTTGGTCTGTCTGGAATCCTTTCGCAAGCCCAGTAGTCTTTTGAGGAAGGCTGGGTGAGGGTTCAACTTTGTAGGGTTCACCAGGCTGTGGGTGTGTGACAACCCAAGACATTCATATTTCCTGTCTGGCCAATGGACTGAAGGCTCCCAAGCCCTGCCCCACCTACTTTTTCAGTAGTTGTATTTGCTTTACTGCAAACAGGCCCAAAAAGCAGTGTGTCAGGGCAAATCCAAAATGGTGTCTTAAGCTACCTAAACTTGTCCTCCTTCATCTAACACTACAATATAATTGAAGGAAGCACTTTACCCACAACAAATCCAGAGACAAAAGTCTTATATGGCATAAGCTGGGTCCTTCAGCAACCAAACAGGGGATACACAGGAACTGCTTGGCATCCTGTTCTTTCTCTTTCAAGTATGCCCCAAACTGTACATGTGGCTCAACTGACATGTTAAGCAGGATTTGACACTGATGTCAGCGTGATAGTTAAAGCTCCCACCTGGCATATACTGTTGAGCTCAGAGAAATCATCGCTGCCCATTCAGGTCAGCCTATTATTTGCTCTGGTAGGCCTTTCACACCTTTTTTGCACCTATTCCAGGGCTTGAGCACAGGCTAATGGTAATTGGCCTTCTCACAGTTCAGGCAGATAAACAGTAACTTTCTAAAATTGACTTTTCCTTAATATTTATTACAATCTGACTTCACCATTGGATTTTTACTAACTACTAAAATAGTTGTTTAATTATATTTCTAGCTTCTACCATTCCAGAGATAGCAGTATTAGTCTTTGATCTGTACTATGGTTTTCTACGTAGGACAGCTAGACCTGCCACAGTGAAATTGTATTTTGGGCCTTGTCACTGTAAGGACCTGTTAACATTAATTCTTCCACATGTCCCACTTTTAAGTACCATTCACCCATTATTGCTGGCTACAAGGCTTCCATATTTTTTAAGGAGAGGTTCTGACGTGTCAAAAAAAGTTATTTTAATAGGCCTCATTGCAGGTTTTCCACTACTGCATTCAGGCTACGATGGTAGGCCAAACCCATGCACAGTAAGTACATGGGTTTAGAATAAATAAATAAAATTAAAATAAATAAATATAAGGGCTGGAGTCTACTGGTGACATTGAACTTTAAATGTCATAATTGTATTTCTACACGTTATACTGTGACCTAATAGAAAAAGTATGTAACCCAATCAGAGAGTAGCCAATTTCAACATGTTATAGGGGTCAGGGCACATATACTGAGCACTGAAGCACAGTGAACCAGTTTGCAAAATCTTATACCCAAAAATATTTCAGGAAAATATTGGGGCAACTATAACAAAAAGGGACATTTGTTCAGCGCCAGGTCCCAATTTTCTTGCATTTTTGATTTTAATATTTTCTGTTTTCAGTGCCATCCTTAAACTATCTCCCACTGTTAAATGTTTATTCCATCTGTCGAGAAGATTGGTATATCGAGTGTACTGGGTTTGTTTGTCAGTATAGGAAGTATTGCTCATTGTGGTCAGAGCAATGGTGATTGTTGAAGCTAAAAAGTGGGGGGCGTGGCCAACTGCTGAGGGAGATGGCTGCATGGTTGCCAAGCTCCTCTGCGCCACTCCCGTAAAATCCGCATTTACCAGTATACCCCATCCACCATCACTTGCCTTGGCTGCTAACTGCCCCGTGTCCTTGGCCCGAGGTCTGTGTCCAGTTTCACCGCAGTCCGAGGTTCCAGCGGGCCGGGATTGTCGCCGATCTGCCACAAGGGCTCCTGCTTCACGGTGCGCCCTTCTCCATCATGGGCGTGCATGGCACTCGACGCCGGGGTCGCGCCATGGTGCGTAGGCCCTGGAATTGCGGCCTGATTGTCTGGCTCCGCTCTGCCACATGATCGCGCCGGGGCGGGCGCCGCCTGGGCCCCCGGTCGCCATCGGACCACACATTCTGCCCCCCACAGCTGGCAAACATCTTGTTATTGGGCCAAATATCGCTACTTCTCCCTGAACTGTGCCTGAAGTTGGGACCGGAATAGGTCTTGTGTTATTGATCCCCAGAGGCTCAGGTCCTTATTTTCTTGGACTCTAGGAGGGGGAGGGGTGCTCCTTAGACGCCCAGCCCGAGAGTTACCACTCATAGTGGGTCACCTCCATCCCCCCTTGGTGCTCAGTGCTGTGATCAGCGGTGGATAGGCCTATGACCGGACTCTCTCCAGTGGGGGTGGAGCACCTAGCTGGTGAACCCCGACAGGCCGGTGCGGGCTGACACCCACGGCAGGCTGCGGCGAGTAGCTGGTTGGGACTGTTCTCCCGCCCCCCTTTTGCCGCCTTACTGACTTGGGCCTCTACAAACCACAATGGCGTCAGGTCACAATGGTCACAGCGCCGTCCAGGCCAAACTAGATGAATTTGCTTGCCAGTAGAGCCAGGAGGGAGACCAGTCCACACAAAAACCCCATGGAGAGCGGACGGAGCCTATGCTGCTGGACATCCTATCGGCAATCACAAACGTTTGTACCTTCCTCCAATCCAGCATCAGAGCGGACATGAGGAAAATGTATGACCGAGTGGGCGCGGTCGAAGATACCACCAAGCAGCTGAAATCTGACTCGGACTTTCTCAAGCGCCAAGTATCGGAACTTCAAAATGCACAGGAGACCCTAACATTGCAGCTGGACGACTATGAAGGCCGCATGCGTAGGAATAATGTTCTCATCCTGGGTGTTCCAGAGCAAGCGGAGGGGCAGGCGGCCGACCTATTCATGGAGGAATTAGTTCTTAAACAGCTTCAGCCACTTGGCCTCTCCAAGAGCTTCTCCATTGAGCGTGCACATCGCGTACCCAGAGGTAAACCTAGACTCAGGGCGCCTCCCTGGCCTCTACTTGCAATAGTGTTTAACTTCCGCAACAGGGTTGCCATTTAACAGACTGCGAGAGCAGCCCCGCCAATAGTAATTGACAATAGCAGGGTCACCTTCTTTCCTGATTTCACTCTGCGTGTCCAGAAGCAACGCCGCAGCTTCCTGGAGGTGAAGCGCGCTTTGAGGGGCCAAGACATTAAGTATGTCATGATGTTCCCAGCCAAGTTACGGATTGAATCGGAGGGTAAACTATGGTTCTTCACCAGGCCGGAGGATGCTTTGGACTGGCTCGAGGGTTGGAGAACAGTTGGCAAGTGCTCCCACAGGTCCGCGGGCGGCTCTGGGGGCCCTGGTGGGTGCGGACCTCAGCGTGGATCATCACACAAGGACAACCCGATAACTAGAAGTCCAGAAGAGTGAACTGTATGGAATTGTAAGTATCAACGCCCTACAATGGTAGTCGAGAACCCCCTTGAGAGTCTCCCTCATTGACACTGTTGGTTCCTATCTACAATGTCCCCTGAAGTTTTTTGCTTTGTTATAGGTGACATTTACCCTGATCTTCTATTATTAGCTGCCTCACCTTGGGGGATTCGATTTAGTCTTCCAGTTGTATCCATAGGCTTATTGTGACTGTGTACACCATTTATTATGCTGTTGGTTGGCCGGAGTGACGGTAGTAGTCACTCACGGTTGCTTAAGGGAGTGGAGTTGTTTCACGTTTCCCAAACTGTTATGGGTGGGCGACAGGCACTCTCCAAGTTGGGGGAGTCCGGAGGTTGTGTAGGCAGGAGGTTGTGTACCCGGTATGCAGGGAGGCTGGGTGGGGGAGGCTGTTGGGGCAGGGGGGACTGGGGAGTGTTTTTCCAGTTTGGTTTTTGATATCTGTGCTTATTTGTCTTTTGCTGGTCGTTGTGTAACTAAGTCCACTAAATCCTCACCATGCCGCAACTTCACAGCTGCCTGCCACTTATGTAACTTGTTTCCACCCTCATCGAAGGGGACACTGACTTTCTTCCTTCGTGTTCCACCGATTCGCTGGCAGGTGGTCCCCTCTATATTGTCTACTTGCGCTTGCATTCACCACACCTCACTCTCGTCACCGAACTACGACCTCTACCTTTTTGCTATGTCTCAAATGATGGGGTCCACTGGGTTGATACCGCATTGCTATATCACCACTGCTCACCACTCGTGCGATTGGTTCCAGCCCTCGTGGTCGGGGGCTGGAATCTCCGCTCCTAGGTCTACACCCGCTCTATGGCAGGTGCCTCCCTGCACAGTGGGTCCTCATGCTCCTGCCCATCGTAGTACTTCCTCCCCAAGGGGCTACAGTCGTCGCCTAATGCGTCCATCACCAGCTCTTCCACACTACAATAACCCAGTTCCAATACACTAATGGGGACTAATTTAATGCTAAAAGTATTAACATGGAACGTTATCGGCTCAGGGATAGGATCAAGAGGCGGGTAGTCCTTCAGTACATCAAACGTCAGCCACCGGACATCGTACTGCTTCAGGAGACACACCTGATGGGCAATTCCTGTGGTGCACTGAACAGATGGGGTTACCGCCTGCTAGGACACTCAGGGTTCACCTCGGGTTCGAGAGGGGCAGGGGTGCTTCTGCGCATGGGATGTCCATATATGGTGAACAAGACTTAGGAAGAAGCCCAGGGCAGATATCATGCGCTCTCTGGTATTTGGCAGGGGCTTGTGTTCGTATATGCTCCACCAGGCCTTCAGCAACCGGTATTGCATGATATAGGGGTGCTCTTGCTCGAACTCCCAACAGGAGTGCTGGTGTTGGGGGGCGACTTTAATCTCACAATGGATGGTTCTCTGGATCGCCTCCCTCCCAGGAGTGACCACCAGGGGCGGGGGATCCCAGCTGTCCGGGTTTGCATCCGAAATTGGTCTGGTAGATGTGTGGCACTGGCTCAAACCTACAACTACACAATTCACTTATTATTCAGGTGCACATAACAGCCAAATATGCCCTGAACTTATACTCATGCTTGCTCAGCATGTCCAGTTCTTCGTGGCCTCTGAAAGTTTAACCCGTGGAATTTCAGATCACTCCCCGATTCTGATGGCACTAACCATGTGGCAATATAGGAGTCGTTCCACCCTCACAATAAACCCATGGGCACTTAAGGTGCCTCGCATCAAGGAGGCTTTACTTAAGGACTCTGACTACTACTTTAACGAAAATGTAGGGTCGATTTTGTCACCTCTTTGATCTAGGGACATATGGTGCAGTCATAAAGGGCAGGAATCTGTCACTTATGGCAGGGCACAAGATGGAACTTACCAATCAATCAATCATTCAAGGCATTTATAGAGCGCACTACTCACCCGGAGGGTCTCAAGGCGCTTGGGGGGGGGGGGGTGGGGTGCCGCTCCTGCTCGAACAGCCAGGGCTTGAGTTTCTTCCTGAAGGAGAGGTGGTCTTGGGTCAGGCGAAGGTCGGTCGGGAGGGTGTTCCAGGTCTTGGCGGCCAGGTAGGAGAAGGACCTTCCTCCTGTTGTTGCTCTTCGGATGCGGGGGACGGCGGCGAGGGCGTGGTTGGTCGATCGGAGGTGGCGTTTGGGAGCGTAGAAGTTGAGGCGGTTGTTGAGGTAGCTCGGGCCTTGGTCGTGCAGGGCTTTGTGTGCGTGGGTGAGGAGACGGAAGGTGATTCTCTTGTTGACGGGGAGCCAGTGCAGGTCTCTCAGATGTCCGTAGATGTGGCTGCGTCGGGGGATGTCGAGGATGAGTCTGGCTGAGGCGTTCTGGATCCGCTGGAGTCTCTTCTGGAGCTTGGCGGTGGTTCCGGCGTAGAGGGCGTTGCCGTAGTCCAGTCGGCTGGTGATGAGGGCCTGGGTGACCGTCTTCCTGGTCTCGGTGGGGATCCACCGGAAGATCTTCCGTAGCATGCGCAGGATGTTAAAACAGGACGCGGAGACGGCGTTGACTTGTCTGGTCATGGAGAGGGAGGAGTCCAGGATGAAGCCCAGGTTGCGTGCGTGGTCTGTCGGTTTGGGTGCGGTGCCCAGGGCGGGGGGCCACAAGGAGTCGTCCCAGGCGGAGGGCGAGGAGCCTAGGATGAGGACTTCCGTCTTGTCTGAGTTCAGTTTCAGGCGGCTGGTCATCATCCCTCGGCTACGTCTTTCATCCCTTTGTGGAGGTTGTTTCTGGCGGCGGCGGGGTCGTTGGTCAGGGAGAGGATCAGCTGGGTGTCGTCGGCTTAGGAGATGATGTTGAGGTTGTGTTGGCGTGCGATGGCCGCAAGGGGGCTCATGTAGACGTTGAAGAGGGTGGGGCTGAGCGAGGAGCCCTGAGGAACGCCGCAGATGACTTCCGTGGCTGCAGATCTGAACGGTGGTAGGCGGACTCTCTGTGTCCTTCCAGCGAGGAAGGAGATGATCCACTCCAGTGCCTTCTCCTGGATTCTGATGTTGCTGAGGCGCTGCACTAGGGTGCGGTGGCAGACAGTGTTGAACGCCGCGGAGAGGTCTAGGAGGATGAGGGCCGCTGTTTCACCGTTGTCCAGCAGGGCTCGGATGTCATTGGTGGCAGCGATGAGGGCGGTCTCGGTGCTGTGGTTGGCTCGGAAGCCAGACAGTGAGGGGTCGAGGGATCCATTCGTCTCGAGGAAGGCGGCCAGCTGCTTGTTGACGGTCTTCTCAATGACTTTGGCTGGAAACAGGAGGAGCGAGATGGGGCGGTAATTCTTGAGTTCGGTGGGGTCCGCTGTTGGTTTCTTTAGTAGAGCGCTGAGTTCAGCGTGCTTCCAGCTCTCAGGGAAGGTGGCGGTGTCGAAGGAGGTGTTGAAGATGTCCCGCAGGTGGGGTGCGATGACAGCGTCGGCCTTGTTGAAGACGTGGTGGGGGCAGGGGTCGGTCGGAGATCCGGAGTGGATAGAGTTCATCGTGCAGATGGTGTCTTCTGTGTTGATCTGGGTCCAGGCGCTGAGGGTGGTGGTGGGGGGCGTTGGTGCGGTCGTTGGGAGCGTTGTTTGTGGGCTGAAGCTGTTGTGTATGTCAGCGATCTTGTTGTGGAAGTAGGAGGCGAGGGAGTTGCAGAGGTCTTGCGACGGGGTGATGTCGTTGTTTCCGGCGTTGGGGTTGGAGAGCTCTTTCACGATGTTGAAAAGTTCCTTGCAGTTGTGTGCGTTGTTGTCCAGCTGGTCCTTGAATGCTGTTTTCTTGGTGGCGTGGATCAGTTGATGGTGCTTCCGGGTGGCGAGCTTGAGGGTGGTCATGTTGTCCGGTGTTGGCTCCCTTCTCCAGGCTTTCTCGAGGGCTCGGCAGTTCTTCTTGGAGCTCTTGAGTTCGTCGGTGAACCATGGGGCCTTCTTGCTGCCGGGTCTGCTAGGCGGGGTCCTCAGTGGGGCGAGGTCGTCTGCGCAGTTGCTGATCTACTTCGTGAGGTTGTCGGCGGCCTGGCTGGGGTTCGCTGAGCTGGCGGGAGGGTGCTGGCTCAGGGAAGCGGCGAGCTGGTCTGCTGTGATCTTGTTCCAGCTTCTTCGAGCAACCTGCTGCTGGTGGTGGTGGATCGTGGATCTTCTGAAAGTGAAGTGGACGCAGCTGTGGTCCGTCCAGTGGAGTCCGGTGGCATGGCTGAAGACGATGTCCTTGCTGGATGAGAAGACAGCGTCAAGTGTGTGTCCGGCGAGGTGGGTGGGGGTGGTCACCAGCTGCTTGAGTCCGAGGATGGCGAGGTTGTCAAGCAGGGTGGTGGTGTTGCGGTCGTTGTTGTTCTCCAGGTGGAAGTTGATGTCCCCCAGGAGGATGTAGTCAGCGGATTGGAGGGCGTGCGGGCTGATGAAGTCGGCGATGACTTCGCTGAATTGTGTGCGTGGTCCCGGGGGTCGGTAGATGAGGGTGCCTCTGAGGGTGGTTTTGGGGTTGTGTGGATCTGGAAGTGCAGGTGTTTGGCGGTTGTCAGGGTGTCGTGGTGTTGGTCGTGATGCGGATGGTGTCCCTGTAGATGATGGCGATGCCTCCTCCAGTCTGGTTGCCTCGGTCTCTTCGGGTGATCTTGTAGCCCTCTGGGATGGCGATGGCGATGTCGGGCGCTGAGGAGTCGTTCATCCAGGTTTCCGTGAGGAAGGCGATGTCAGGAGCTGTGGTGTCGAGGAGGTTCCAGAGTTCGAAGGTGTGTCTGTGGACGGAGCGGGTGTTGAGTAGGATGCACTTGAGGTGGTTGCTGCTGGTGTTCGGCTTGGCGGGTGCTGGTGCGGGGCAGGTCCGGATGCAGGAGAACTTGCAGGCGTGACAGCTGAAGGGTCCGTGGGTTCGTCTCGGGGTGGCTCGGTAGCATCCCGGGATTCGGCCAGTGTTGAGTGTGTGGCGGCGTCGTACGTCCGGCGGGTGGGCTGGGGTTCTCGGGGGCCAGGGGTCCTGGCACTGGGCGCGGTCCAGGCGCGGACGGGCGCAGACGGGCTTACCTTTGGCGCACCTTCGGCACTCAATCGGTGCTCCCGCTGCGCGCGTCCGCTGCGCGGTCGCTCAGGGGGCGTCATAAGAAGGGGGACGAGAGGGCGGGTCTGCTGGGCTGGGCGAGCGGCTGGGCCAATGGGCCGGTGGTGGGCCGGGCCGCAGGGGGCCAGCGGCGGGAAAAGTGGCGAGCGGGCGGCTCAGCTGTGGCTGGGCCGCTCGGGGGTGCTGGGGGGGCGACGGTGTCGGTGGCGGCAGGCAGGAGGCTGGCAAGGATGCTGTCTGGCTAGCAGGATCAGCAGGCGAGGGAGCAAGGGGGTGACCCGGCCGCGAGAGGCACAGTGGTCACTCCCGCGGCAACCAGGCTCTCCCCTTAAGAAGGGGGACGGGAGGGCGGGTCTGCTGGGCTGGGCGAGCGGCTGGGCCAATGGGCCGGTGGTGGGCGGGGCCGCAGGGGGCCAGCGGCGGGAAAAGTGGCTGTGGTTGAACTAGAGGAGGATATCCTCACAAGAGAAAAGGCCCTGGCGTCGACGCCTGACGCAGAGGTTCAACACTCACTTGACATGGTGCGACTAGATTACCGTCAGCTTCTAAATGAAGCTGCCACGGCCCGATATACTGCTAGCCGACATAAAATTTACGAACATGGCGAGCGTACGGGCAGGATGGTGGCCAGGTTGGAAAGGAAAGAGAGTGCATCCCGGTGGATACATTTGATTCAAGGGACAGATTGCGATCTCCTTACCGACCCCCAAGACATCACTAACACTTTTGCTGCATATTTTTCCTCTGTGTACACACCGGCTGAGAACTCACAGCCCCACCATGGCTTCTGAACTTTTGTCGACCATTAAGGTTACTTGTCTGTCTACACAAGACAGGGCCTCCCTTGAGGAGGAAGTCACAGTGACGGAGATCCAGAAGGCCATCCAAGACCTGCGCTCAGGTAAAGCCATGGGACCTAATGGGCTCCCGATCGAACTCTTGAAGCCAATGGCATTTAAGCTTTCCCGCCACCTGTAAAGCATGTATAAGGAGAGTTTTGACACTGGGGTATTGCCCTCTGAAGTCTGGATGGCCTCCATCGTGGTAATACACAAACCAGGAAAACCTTTGACAGATTGCAAATCTTATCATCCGATTTCTCTCCTCACAGCAGAGGCTAAAATACTGGCCAAGGTATTGGCCAACAGGCTTCTCCCGTATCTGACCAGATTGGTGCATCCGGACCAGTTCAGGTTCATGCCAGGCCGCAACACGGCCTTAAATCTATGCCGTTTGAATGGGGTTTGGGACAAATAGATGCCTTAAAGGAAGATGCCATTCTGCTGTCACTTGACGCAACAATGGCTTTTTACACCATGCCTTTTCGCGGTCTTGGTCCGAATGGGGTATGGCCCCAAATTCATTAAATGGGTTAAAATCCTTTATTCTCAGCCGACTGCGCATGTTGTGGTCAATAACCATGTAACAAAATTGTTTCCACTGCAACGGGGTCCCAGGCAGGGATGCCCCCTGTCACCCCTTTTTTTTGTGCTAGTTCTCAAACCTTAGTTTGGATCAGGGGAGATCCGATGATTAGAGGGCTGAAATGGACCGATGACCATAAAGACCTATTTCCCTATACGCAGACGCCATCCATCTTTACCTAGCCTCACCGCGAGATCTCTAAACCAAGCCCTAAATATTTTCTGGGTATTCGGAGCCCATTCTGGATACACGATCAACAGGTCCAAGTCGCAGTTGTACGTCCTTTGGGGTGACCCATTGCGCAACCCTAGGGGCTATAACATATCAGTGGCTCCACAGGGTTTTAAATACCTTGACATTTTTATCACCCCAGACCTGGTCTTGTTCCACGAGTCTAACCTACTACCGCCATTGACTCGCCTCCGCTCTGACGTAAAACACTGGTAGTCTCTTCCCCATACTCTCCTGGGACGGGTGGCCCTTTTTAAAATGTTAGCGCTACCGTGCTTTCTGTACGTGTTACAGAACTCCCCCAACACGATTCCCAATGCCTACTTCACAGGGTTGGAGGCCACGGTGGGAGAACTGCTCTGGGAGGGAAGTGCTCCACGGATCGCCATCAATAGGTTGACGATGGGTTGGTATGATGGAGGCATCGCATTGCCAGATATTAGGCTATACTATCAAGTTTCTCAATTGATCGTGATCAATAAGTGGGCACATGGCGAGCATGATGACCCGAATTTTCGTACTGATGGCTGGCTCTTGGGAAGGGCCGATTACAATCGGGCCCTCTACTCAAACCCACGCAGTCTCCACCTTACTGGGCCCACGGCGCATGCGGTGGAGATCTGGCATGAGATCAATAAGAAATGGGGCTGGAATAACACACTCCCAAAGGCCACCCCACTCTGGGAACCTGACATGTTGGGTACCTTAGTCAGTGCCATTGATTTGATAAGTGAGACATGATAGGGATCTCGTCGGTGGGCGACATGTGGGTGAAAGGTAAGCTAGCAACATTCAAAGATATGCAGGCCAAATACCACCTAGCTCGTACAGAGACTTACAGATACTTACAGATCAGCAATGCGATTGCTGCTGCCCTGCCTAAAGACAGCCCTTTGACTGCATCCACCCCTCTCGAGGATAAATTGTTACTCGACCCTATGCCTTCAAAATCCATATCCCTCACATACAAGAAGCTTCTGAACAATCGGCCAGGCCCCATGACCCGATTGCGCCAGCGCTGGGAAGAGGACCTGGGAGAGATCGAGGATGAGGACTGGACCGATGCCCTTATTGCCCCGAGGGAAGTGGCCATATCCTTGCGCCTGCGCTTGGTACAACTGAAAATCCTATATCGGGTTTATTTTTACGCTCACACACTGTTTAAAATGGGAAGACGACCTGACCCTCTGTGTCTCTGGTGCTGTAATTTGCCAGGCAACTTCTTTCACATATTGTGGGAATGCCCCAAAATGCAAACATATTGGGGGAACATTAAAGAACAGATGGAGAGGGTGTTTGGTAAATCTGTAAAAGCTGCCCGCCAGCTCTGTCTACTCAACATATGGGACGCCACATATATTACACAAGCAGAACAGGCATGGGCTTCAATGGTGTGGTCAATTACGAAATACAATATGCGCAGAAATGGGGAGCGGAGGCGAACCCAAGCCTGAGGGACTGGGTGATAGATATGGATAGGGCAATGATTGCAGAAAGATGTTTTCAAGCACAGAAGGTGCCCTAAAAAAAGGGACCATAAGTGGGGGAGCTGGAGCAAATACAGAGGAGACTTGTGTGTGTCCCAACCATTGAGCTACAGTGAGATCAACGCCTCATGCTGGAGGTCTCAGGATTCGGAGATGCCCTCCCGCTATATCATCGAATGCCTATGTGCCCAGGTGCTGATTGCTGCCTAACAGTTATGTTATTCACATGTAAGTGGGGTAACGGTGTGGTGGACTGTACTCAATTCATACAATATAAGATATATTTGCCTCCTTTTCACAATGGACCAATATGCCGACTTATCAATGCACTGTACCTTGTCTTTTTCTTTTTGCTCAATAACATTTTTCAAAAAAGGTGCATGGGATGACCCTGCCAACTACTGCCCAATCATTTTGATTGATGCTATGCAGAGAGTAGTTGGCTGGGTGCTGTTACAGAGAATTCACCTCTAGGTGGTTGATAAGAATATCCTCTCCCAGTACCAAGCGGGTTTCCAGGCCTGTATAGGGACTGTGGACCAAGCCTTTAGATTGCTTTTAATCTATTGGAAGGTCGTTCTTATTGGCAAGGGCAGTCTTTATTTGTCCTTTATTGATCTAAAGACTGCCTTTGACCTAGTGCCCCATGAGCGGATGTGGCATCTACTAGATGATATGGGGATCCCACTGATGGTTCTGAATCTATTGGCAATTATGCCCAAGTAAGGTCGGGGGCCCAAGACCAGAAGACAGATAGGATTCCTGTTACCAGAGGAGTACGCCAGGGCTGTGTAATGGCTCCCACCCTGTTCTTCTTATATATGAACGGGGTGGTCAGCTTTCTCCAAGAATTTCCATCTGATGTCCATTCCCTGGCAGGAGACAGAGTTCCTACTCTGCTCTTCCCGGATGACACTCTCCTATGTCTAAGACTCCGGCTGTGCTCCAAAAGCTCCTAGATAGATTTCATCTTTTCTGTGAGACTAGGGGGCTGATTGCTAACACCTACAAAACTAAGCTCATGGTGTTTAATCCATATAGGCCATATAGAGGTAATTTTATTTTAGATGGAACCCGCTTGGAGCGAGTCTCAATGTTCGATTGCTTAGGCATCTGGCTCGCTGATAAAATGCATTGGCATCATCACATTGATAAAATGTCTCTGATCCACAAGCATATGGGAGGAGCATTAGCTAGAGAACATCACTCCTCGCAGAGCAGACCTATGGCTCCTGCTCTTACGATCTATGCAGTCAAAGCAGTTAGTTCAGCCCTTTATGGCGCCGAATTATGGGGTTTCGACAATGTTGATGGAATTAGCAGATCTGAACATAAGGTCTTAAGAGATCTAGTGATGCTCCCCAGCAGGGTACCACTAAAACCCCTGATGAGAAACATGGGTAGACACTCTTTTAAAGACATAGCCAAGCTGCAGCCCTTGTTACTTTGGGCACGCGTGCGACGGACCTCTGAGCTGGCAAGCTACGCCTACACACTCACAAAATTGATGGCCCTAGATGGCAGCCAAAGAATCAGTTGGTTGCTTAATCTAAAAAAAACGCTTTTTGCGCTTGGCCTCAAGGAGTAGAGTGATACCCAAACCCCACCCAGCAAGGCTGAGCTCAAAAATCGATATTGGCCATGGGTAGATGCCCAAGAGCTTAGCAATATGAGATTAGGAAGACTCACAGAAGAATGTTATCTTCACAAGCAGCGCATATAAGACAACCTTATTTAGATTTTATCCAGACGCTGCGAGACAGGGCACTTTATATTCAGTTTAGGGTAGGCTCACTCCCGGTACAAGAGCTAACTGTTAAGTGGAGCGCCCCACATCAGACAACAGTGGATTTCCCCTTCTGTAAGGCGCCAACTGAAAGTGTGGCCCATCTCATGTTTGCTTGTCCCGCTTACAAGAAGGCTAGTACAAGATGGCTCATACCGATCTGTAACCAACTGGGCACCCATGAACATAGTGTTGCTTTGCACATTCTGAAATAGGATGCAAGGACCCTCTTTGCCTGTGGCGTGGCCAACTACCTTTGCTGCGTTGGATAGTAAGGCTTAAATCCCTACGTGTGACATTTTAATGAATTATCATGCCTCTATGTTCTTATTATCCTGTGGCCAATTGGTCTGTTTTTATTGCACTGTCACTTTATATACCATTATGCTTACAAGATGGAATTGAATTAATTTTATTGTTGAACCAAGCTTTTATTTGTAATAGTTTGCCCTCACCACCAAATATGAATTTATTGCTTTTATTGATTGTATGCTATCTTTTAATTGTTGCTTATCTGATAAATCGCATTTTTATTGATGATGATATGAATGTTATTACTTTTAAGATACCTGTTATCGAATAAAGTTATCTTTGACTAATAAAAATTGTTTAAACAAAAAAAAAGAAAGAAAAAGAAAGCTAAAAAGTGAGAATACCAAACGATAGTTCTGTCAGGTGTGTGGCTATTTTGGAGCAGGCCTTAGGCCTTGTATTTAAATATTTACGCAACAGGAGAGCTATTGGGCACTGATGGGGCTGTAATTTCTTGAGACGTATCACATTTCTTCAGTATAATAGTGGAATTTTCTGAAAGGCACAGATTCATGTTGCTGTTATAGGACTGGGAATAGATGAGACTGGGTTCTTTATACAGACATATTGGTGGTCACTGATGTGAGTGACAGTGGTTAGCGGACACTGATATCTAGCACATCCAAACATTGTATTTACCAAACTCAGGCTTTTTAATTAACTTTAACCAGTGTACATTAATGTTTTTTGACACCATTGCTTATAATATTAAATTTGACTCTTGGATTCCTCAAAGTACTTGCCAACTGAAATCTCAAACCTATAAAGTCATCTTTTAATGTTGGGTTTTCATCAGTATTACTGACCCTTTTCACTTAAAAATGGGCCATTCTCTTAAATAATCTCGAATAATCCTTGGGGGAGAGGTGGATTCTCCAACTGTAAAGTGGTCTTAGAATTGATCCCATCCTAAATAATTTGACCGCTACAATGTGCTTTGTAATGTTGTATTTGCCACTACATATGGCATAAGTCTATTGCAAGAGAACTCCCAATTGCCATGCAGAGTTTTCAAGTTCTGGTTAGTATTTTTCCTCCAGTATACTAGCCCAACATGCTGTATGTGGAACACTGCAAAGTCCTGTACTGACAGATTCCACGAGGAACATCAGTACCCCATGTAAGAATGTCTTTAAAGTAAGTTCAGGTGTGACTAACATGAACTATTTGCCTCCCACTTTCACCTCTGGGGAGAACAGCATTAAAAAAACGAAACAAAAAATAATTCGGTCTTTAAAATATCACCAGCACTGCAAGCTACCACATCCAACTTGCTCCTCCTCCGCCCAAGAACATTTCCGGATTATTGCGGGGGCCATGCCTCCCCAACTATATACTCCTGACTACGGCCCTGCAGCAAGGTGAGTTGTTGCCTGTCCTATACCAAAGTGAAAGGGCAGGAATGCACCATATTTATGCAATAAGGTAGATTCCTGTTCTTTCTCCCTGCGGTGACACCATTTTGGTGCCCTAGCTCCAACGTAGGCACCCTTACACCAATGTGAAAGGGTGTCTCTGTTGCATGCAGGATTGAATTTGTGCAGGAAGGGGCACCTACCAGCGCAGAAACAATCATAAGATGTGTTTTCCTCTTGCTATTGTGCTGCAAAATACAGCGCACATAGAGGGAAAAACAAGGAGAAATAAAGGTATTTATTCTCGTTATGCCTCACCTTGGGAGGTGAACGAATTTGGCTCTTCCCCAGGTTTACATGACTTTGTAAATCTAGGGCAGTGTCAGAATCCATGGGTGTTGCATGGAAACATCCACCGCAATGCACATGGAATGCCTTCAGAGAATAGATTAGGGTAAAGCAGTGAGTTTTGCTTCCTCAATATTTATAAGGCCACTCAAAGCCACGCAGAGTAGCTTTGAGTGGCTTCATAAATCTGATTCAGAGCCCTGCTCCATGCATGTACCACTTTACATGGTGCAAAAGTGACACAAGGCTCTCATAAATAACCCCTTAAGTTTGGAAATCAACTGAGTACTAACTAAGGACTTACGAGACCGTTAAGCATTAACTCACTGGTGCAATTACCCTCTCTACAGTTATGAATCCAAGCCCCAAGTGAGGGCAGATACCATGGTAGGGTAATTATTGGCCTTATTGCTCTGAATCTAAAAGCAATAAGGCTATTAGCACCCCCAACCACTCCACCCAATACATGGAATGATGGAGCAGCTGTCTTTAGCATAAAAAAGCAGAGTGAAAGATTTGCCTCCATTTTCTTGCAGAGTTCGCTAAGCATCGTCCTAAACAACCGATATCGCAGAGCTGTTTGTTTTTTCCACTTGTTTTTTGTGGGAATGAAGCCCACTCAGCTAAACCGAAAAATAAAAAAAAGTAGGGCCTTATTTACGAAGGCCTTGCGTCAGTTTTGCGCCGCCGGTGCGTCACTTTTTGTGACGCACCAGCGGTGTAAAAAATGCGCCTCGTTGCACCATATTTAAAAAGTGATGCATCTAGGTAGATGCGTCACTTTTTAAACCCCTGCACCACATTATACCTGCGTCAGGTATAATGTATTCAGAGGGGGCGTTCCACCGCAAAAAGCCTCGTAATAGTGACGCAGTGAAATCTATGAGATTTCACTGCGTCACTTTTAGGACAGTGTTGCGTCAAAATCTTGCACCTGCCTCACAGCAGGGGTAAGACTGACGCAAGCCCTTTCACAGGGGGCTTTCCCCATGTGAAAGGACGCATTGATGGAGTTGCGTCACTTTTGTGACACACTCCAGCAATGCGTCACTTTTGCGCTTACAGATACGTCAGAAAAACTGACGTATCTGTAACTCCTTGCGACATGATGCGTCATACATTAAATATGACGCATCAGGAATGTCGTAAGGAGTGTGCAGTGAAAAGTGACGCATCACTGTTTTCACGCAGCGATGCGTCACTTTTCATAAATGAGGCCCGTAGTTTTTATGTTTTCCATGTTTTTTGGCTGATTGTTCACAAATGTCACTCTTGTTTCTTGCGTTCTTGACTATTCCTTCCTCTGTATGTTGTTTCTGCAGAGTTTTGTGAGATTTATGGAGTCGGTCTGGTTTTTCTTGTACTTTGCATAAGGCAGTTTTCTTCCAGAATGTTTACCTCATCGATGTCTGCTTGAGCTTTGATTATGGTTTTGCCTTATAAAAGAGGAAAGCTGATTTTCCATCTTAAGCATACTTCAGGATGCCTTGTTCCGTCTTCTTTCCGTTTTAAGTATACAATGCACCTAGCAAGACGTCCAAATCTTGGTAAGCCACGTGGTGAGTTAGTAGTGGTATGCTTGAAATATAGCAGCTCTCGTTATAATTACATTATGCATACATTTACATTTCTTTTTATTGCAATACGAAATACAAGATAAAGACACATTACAGCATTGACATTTGGCATCAGAATATACAGTCTTGCATTACAACCCTAATAAAAACATTGTTACAGGCATCATCAGGAAGTCCCAGAAGTTAATCTCCCATCTGCATCTTCCCCAGCAGGCCCATCAACCTTGCTACTGTAGCCTCGTATCATTCAAATCCAGCCTCACGACAGGTGTACATAGCATTTCCCTATTTTCGTTTCACTTGCGCCATATCTTTGTCCATTTCTGGGGGCATCCCCTCCCCTCATTAACCGCCCTCACCGCCTGCATTCACCAATTCATGTCATTTTCCCAGTCCCTTAATCTCAGTGCGGTAGTAGCTATCCACATCCTAGCTATATTACGCGTGGCTATAGTGAACCCAAGTATGACCCACCATTTTTCAGTTCCTGAGAGCTCAGTTGTATTCCATATATTTAATCGGCACAGCTTTGGCCAGAGTTCTATGTTGCTTTCACATACCTTCCCCATACGTGGTGACACTTCGCTCTAATAGGATTGGAGCACTGGGCATTCCCACATTTTGTGAAAAAGGTAATTCACACCCTCTCAGGCACCCCGATAACTCAGACCTTCCCATCTTAACTAGGGTTGTAAAGGAATAGTAAATTTAGTGTATGACTTTCGGTTGCACCAGTCAGAAACAAGCATGTATTGCAACCTCCCTGGGGGATGACAGTGCCTCCTGCCACTCATCTTCATCCAGTTGACCAAATACTCCCCCCATCTTTCTCGAAGTCACAGCTTACACCAATGTGAAAGGGTGTCTCTGTTGCATGCAGGATTGATTTTGTGCAGATAGGGGCACCTATCAGCGCAGAAACAATCTTTACAGGTGTTTTCCTCTTGCCATTGTGCTGCAAAATACAGCGCACATAGAGGGAAAAGCAAGGAGAAATAAAGATATTTATGCTCCTTATGCCTCACATCGGGAGGTGTAAGAATTTGGTTCTTCCCCAGGTTTACATGACTTTGTAAATCTAGGGCAGTGTCAGAATCCATGGGTGTCGCATGGAAACATCCACCGCAATGCACCTGGAATGCCTTCAGAAAATAGATTAGGGCAAAGCAGTGAGTTGTGCTGTGTCGCCTTACTCAATATTTGTAAGGTCACTCAAAGCCACGCAGAGCAGCTTTTTGTGGCTTCATGAATCTGATTCAGAGCCCTGCTTCACACATGTACCACTTCACGTGGTGCAAAAGTGACACAAGGCTCTCATAAATAACCCCTTAAGTTTGGAATTCAACTGAGTACTAACTAAGGACTCACCAGACCGTTAAGCATGAACTCACTGGGGAGTTATTCACAAATTTTCAGTAAGTTAAGGAGATGACACTCTTATGCATAAAGTCATTGGGTAATTTATCTTCCAGTGTTGAAGACCCTGGCAACTCTGCCCCTTTTGCTATTACTTTCCATATGCCATGCTTAATTTGGTGATACAGTATAGTTCTGTGGGTATCAATTGACATTCCTTCCAAAGGCCCTCAAAGGATTTCACTGTTCCGTTAGTCCACAGATCGTTATCTTGTGAGATACCAATCAAGTCCCGATTCTTAAAGCTTTGGCAATTCAACAGAGTGCTGCCTCTCATAGGGGGGTCACTTGGGTGATCCTACCTTGCCATCCCAACACTGCTGAGGTGATCTGCCAAAGACAGACTGTCGTCGCGGTCGGGGTGGGGCGTCTAATACCGTGACTCTCACCGTAAAGTGCTCTAAGAGAATTCCCCGGTTGCATGTTCCGACAATCCATTCTATAGGCTGGATCCTTTTGGGGAAAATGAACTCAGTGATTTATCACCACTAATTGGGCGGCCCAATAGTATTGTTGTATGGCCCGCATTGAAATACCTTCACCATACCAAGTCCGAGACAGCTTTGTTAGTGATATTCTATGGGTACCGTCATCCCATAAAAGACTTTGGGTAAAGGACTCTGCCTCCTTAAAATATGTAGAGGGTAATAGGAATGGCTTATTTTGTAATATATAAAGAAAACGCAGGAGTGCCATCATCTTGGACAGCGCCGCTTTCCCTATCATGGACAGGGGCAAGGCCCTCCATTGTTGGACCTCATTTCTAATTCTTTGTAATTGGGGTCCTAAATTACGTTCCTGGAAGGTTTATGGATCTCTGGTTATGTACAGTCCCAAATAGCGAAATCATTCTATGACTACCTTAGCCTTGCACTGTCAAGGCCACTGCACTTACATTTATTGCAATTTATCGTGTAGTCAGAGAATTTACGTTAAAGTTAAAAAATATGTAATATTTTATGAAGAGTGATGTACAGATTCTCTACAGAGAGCAAAATAGTGTCTGCATAGATGAAGATCTATCTTCCCACTCGCCTGTCCATTTAAGCCCTCTAATCAAGGGGTCCCCCGTATCCAGACTGCCATGGGTTCTAACAAAAGGGTGAAAATTAATTGGAAGAGGGGGCAACATTGGCTCATGCCCCTCCACAATTGGAAAACCGCTTAAAGCTCCTTATTGATTGCTACTTTAGTTAAGAGATCTTTATATAATAAACTGACACAGGGTAGGAATTTTGGCCCAAAACCGTATTTCTCCAAAACTGCAAAAATGAAGGTCCATTCAATCGTATCAAAAGGGATTCGGGCGTCAAGGGACACTATCACTGTGTCTTCCTGGAGAGTGGTCAAGCGGCCAAAACTCCATACAGCTGCCTTAGGTTCAGTGCAGTGTTTCTACTTGGGATAAAGCCTGATTGATCGGGATGTATTTGTGTCTTAATACTTGGGGACAATCTGGTGGTTTGGCCAATACTTTAACCTCTATATTGAGTAGCAACATTGGTCTGTAAGAAGAGCAGGGTTCAGATGGTTTACCTGGTTTATGAATTACTACAATTTTTGCAAAGCACTGATCAAGTGCTAATGTCCCACTTTCGCAGCTTTCCTGAAAGTTAACTTATACAGTTCAAAGGGGGGCCGTTAAGGCCCATTGCCTTTCCTGCTTTTAATAATTTAATCGCCCTAGAAATATCACTGTCTGCTAGGTCCTGATCTAGGAGGTCTCTCTTGGTCACCGCTAAACCATGTAAGAAGTCACATGACACTTCCAAGGAGGCCTCTGAGGAGGAAGTATATAGTGAGGTGTAGCATTTCACAAATTGGTCTGCAAAACGATGTCTATCATTTACTTTCTCTCCCCCCTCTGTCACTATTTCAGACACCATTGGGCTGCTATTTCTCTCCTGTCTAGCCATGCCAGGAGTTTATTTGCTTTGTCCCCTACTTTGTATAAGCAATATTGTGTTGCTCCGTAACTTGCTTTGGCTGCTTCCTCCGCTACCATTTTATATTCTTTCTGTTTAATTGCTAAATGGTGTTGGAGATCTGCCTGGGGCTCAGCAGAAGGTTTAGTTTCTGAAATATTAATTTCTTGTTTAAGCGAGTGCAACTTTGCAGCTTTTTCTTACAACCTGCGATAAGGGAAATACTCTGTCCCTGTATTACCGTCTTGTTCGCTTCCCAGAAGACCCCTGCCTGTTCCACCGATCCCCCATTGTCTTCAAAGTAATTATCAGTAGATCCTTGATTGCCGCCCTGATATGTGGCAGTTTGTGGTAACGGGGGGGGGGGTATGTGTCCAGACCACTTTTTCTGTCAGCCAAACGTTGCCAAAATGGGGGGGTGGTTCAAAATACCCTTTGCTAGGTAACGGATATCATGGAAGGCCTGAAGAAGGTTTACTAGGACAAATATATAATCTATCCAGGAGGTGGACCCATGTGATCCAGAGTGAAACATGTATTGTTGATCCGTGGGATGCAGTGTCCACCATATATTGACCAAACTCATTCCTGAGAGAAAATTCCTCAGTAACTTCCCCACTGATTCAGTCCCGCACTACAGCCTGCAGTCCATCTCACCATTGACGGCCCCATTCCAGTTGCCACTCATTACCGATTCATCTCCTGGGAGATTAAGGATAAAACTGCTCAAGTCTGCCAAGGCCATGGTGTGCAGTTTGGGGATGGGGACATTTAGTGAGACAAAATTTAAAAGATGCCCATCCCAGCATCCTTTGAGGGCCACAAACTGACCTAGAGAGTCATTTGTGATTTCTTGCGTAGTGAAAGGGAAGGACTTAATGAACCAAAATACCCACTCCCTGGAGCCTCTTGTATATCCTGCATGTGCAAATAATTTACACCCCACTTGAGTTATTGTAAGACTACACTTAATTTTATCTTATCCCACAAGCCATTGACGTTCCATGAAAGAATTTTTAAACTACACGTCAGCATAGGGTCCAACTTTGTGAAAACGGAGTGGGTGTTTACAATCGTGGACACTGTACTGGGGATGTGGGGTTAGCAGAGGCTTACCTTTCATCTCAACCATGTAAGACACATATAGTTCTAATATCATGACAGGTAACACCCACGACAATCTTAATGCAATTATATAATATGGTGTATGGAAAGGGCCATCATCACTGCAATAAAAAGTTTACCTCCTAAAATAATATATAAAAAAACCTGTAAGAACAAAAAAACAATTTCCCCACCCTCCCTGCATAGTGGACGTAAAACTACCCACCCCCCCAACTTTGCAGAGTGCCTGTTAAACCCTCCCATGTTACATATTCGTAGGCACCCATAGACTCACAATGGAGTCAATCCGCCAGTTCAGCCCCTTTAGAATCATCCAATTTTGACCCTTATGATGTAAATTACAATTATATCAGTGTGTTCTAGATGGTGGTTGCAAACAGTCTCTGTGTCTAGCTCCCTCGGGGGGGAGGGGGGAGGAACCAAGTGTGTTTTGGGCATAATGTCCACATACCGATAAAATCAGTCCTACCATCCGAGCTAGAGTACTTCTGTGTCTGATTCGCCAGTATTTGTCCGTCATTTAGTTCTTGACACTGTAGAAGCCAGCTTGTATCTTTTTGGATTTTCCGGACTGATGATCGCTTATCTTTAACCGGTCTCCAGCCTTCAAACCAATTACAGGCTTCCTCTGGAGTTTTCAAAAAACATGGTTTTCAATATAACTCTATCTAGAGTTTTGCATGAAAAATCATGGCATATTTCAAGCCTCAGTCTCGCATTCCTATTTTTAACTTCTTAAGAAAGATTGCATAGTCTTTTGACCCAGACAGTGAAATCTGGAAAGAAAGTAACACGCTGTCCAGTTTAATTAGAGGCGCAGCTTCGGACACCTGGAGGATCACATCTATGTCTCTATAATTAAACATCCTTGCAACAACATCCTTGGAGCTACTAGTTTCGGTGGACCCTCAGGTACTCGGTGTGCTCTCTCTACTGAAAAGTATTTGGAGAGGCCACAAGGCTGTAGTTGTTTCAGCACCATGTCTTCGACAAAGAGTTCATTGATGGGCCTCTGCTCATTCCGGTACTTCCAAGATGCATACGTTATTGCGACTGGACCGTCCTTCAAAATCTTCCACTTGGCCTCTAACATACTGGAGTATCAGAGCAGTTCTTGTACTTAAGCTTTAAGTGTCTTTGTGTTTCCAATTACTGTGTTGCAATCAAATATTCAGCTATTTTCACTCGAGCCCCTAAATTACACAAGTCTGCATGCATCAGGGTGACTTTTGTCATGACTGCATCTATCTTACTCTCCAAAGTCTCACGAACCTCCTGAATTGCCGCCATGAAGTCTTGCAATGTTAGTTTCCTTTCCATCACTGGCGCCTGTTGCTGACGTTCCTCACTCCCTGGAGTCAACAGTTCAGGTTTAGCCTGGGCATACTTGTCCATCTTAGTTTGATGCGACCTACCGGATCCATTAGTGCTAGCCATCACGGTTTTATATTGTGTCTATGCTGCCTCAACAGCTAGGTCTTGCCCCTTGGGTTTCTATGGTTCTATTTGGAGGGAGTAGAAACAGTGGTGGCGCATCCAATTTGGTACAGGAAGGGGGGCTACCCTTGCTTAGCATCCACCACCTACCAGAAAATTACCAGCTCCTCTCTGTGGCCTGTCAGAAACTCAACGCAGCTCTTAACTCAGGAGCCGAGGCTTCTTCTTACGATGAACACAATTCTCCCCAAGCTTGGGGAAGTGTTGGGCCCCTATTGGGTTCTTTTATGGGTGAGGCCAAGTTATAATTGGTTGTACTGTTAAACCTTATTCTTTCAACTCTAGACTGCCAATACAATTGCCCTCACGCTCTTCCCTCCTCGGTCTTCATGCTAAGGCAGCAATTCTAGCTGTTTCCTCTGGTGCAATCCTCTTTACAGACATGCAAGGGCCCCTCCATCACCTGCCTGCGGCTGCTTTGGTCTGCAACTCACTGCGCATTGCCCTTCATGGCCGACAGTCCCATCCCGCTTTGGGCAGAGTCCACACTTGAACTACGATGAAGCAGGATCGCTTGAACCCTGACAACTCCCCTCCACGTAAGAGCCGTCGCACTGGTCGTGTCGGCAAGGAGATCACTTTGGATAGGACATCCATCACTGGGGCGAAGTCTGAAGACTTGTCGCTCGCCGTGCCCCCGGTCATCGGGCTCCACCAGCACGTCAGCCCTTGGTGGCAAATCTGCTGCAGGCCTTGTCGGTGGTCACGTCCTTTGTGCTCACTTCTTCCCGGAGGGGCCTGGACAGACATCTCTTGGCATTGCGGACCTCTTCCCACAGAGTTTGTCTAACAGGGTCAGGATCATTGACCGGATTTATGGGGTTCCTTAATAGAGGCAGGTGACCTCGTGGGCGCCAACCACGATTTGCCCTATTTCCAGGATTTACAATATATTCATAATAAGCTCCTTTCCAGCTTAGCAGGTTATTTCTATTAAATTGACAACATGAGGCCATGGGTAAAAGACCAGGCGCACTGGTTTAACAAAAATTGCAGGGCGGCTAAAAATACCCTTATATAGGAAGTAAAATCTGGCTCTCTGTCGAGCATTAGATCAACTAGGCAGAACTACAAAAGATTGACCATGGACGCTAGATCAGAGTGGGAGGCCTTAAGGTGGGAAAGCCTAAAAATAGCCCTGGACGGAAGAGACTACAGGGCCTTTTGGAACCTAGTTAGATCAGGTTCTGTAGAGGGGTCGACAGTGATAACTCCTAACCTTAGTGAAGAGTTTTGGCTTACTCACTTTAGGCCCCTCTACTCTTTCACTGACAGCACAGCGGTAGAAGATATAGCCCCACCTAAGAACACCCCTGACTCACCTCAGCCGGTTGCATTCGGCCTTAATTGCCCACCCTGCACCCTGCTTGAAATCCAGGCGGCCTTAAAAAGTTTAACTACTGGGAAAGCTCTGGGGCTGGATATGATCCCTGGAGACTTATATCTAAGCTAACAGAAGATTTGGGCTCCCTATCTTTGGTTATACATCAATGCCATTCTACAGGGTATGGAGATCCCCAAACCTGGTTAGGTGCAGAAATTATACCCATCCACAAAAAGGCTTCCCCCCTCAACCTGGCCAACTACTGCCCCATTAGTCTTATTGATGTCCTCCAGAAACTATTTGCCCGCCTTTTACTAACAAGGTTGCAGAGTTGGATAGATGAGCATCACATCCTAACCTCCCTGTAAGCAGGCTTTCGAGCGAAGGTTTCTACCATCGACCAACTGTTCAGATTACAGTTGGTATACTGGAAGACGGTTTTCTTGGGGGGGTAGATTGTATTTGATCTTCGTGGACCTCCGTTCCGCATTTGACCTGGTCCTGCGGGACAAGCTCTGGGTAATATTACAAGAGATGGGCGTGCCAGTCTATTTGTGCCACCTACTCAAACGCTTGCACCAAGGTACCTACGCTAGGGTGAGGTTTGGGAGGAACGGGGAGCTCTCGGCTCCGTTCCCAGTGGAAAAGGGAGTGAGGTAGGGGTGCGTGCTGGCCCCAACGCTCTTCTCCCTCTTCCTCAATGGGCTGATCGAACATCTATTGGGAGCAAGGGACCTTGACTCACCTACCCTAGCAGGTCGTAAGATACCAGCCCTGATGTTCGCTGATGATACCCTTTTATTATCAAAATCTTCCACGGGTATTCAGCGAACATTAGAGGCATTTTGCTCCTTCTGTAGAATGAGGAATATGGAGATTAACCTCTCCAAAACTAAATTCATGGTCTATAACGTCAGCTCATCCAACTGTCCCCATCCCCACTTGAATGGTCGGGAGTTGGAACGAGTGTCAACCTTTGATTACCTAGGGATAACTCTAAATGATAGAATGGATTGGGGGTTCATATGGCGAAGGAGAACCTGAAGCTGGCCCAATCCACTGGCGGTATCCTAAAGGTTTATAACGAGAGTTCTTTTAAGCCGTTGGGACCACCCGTGGAGGTATATAAAGCCCAAGCGAGAGGAGGAGCACTATATGGCGCAGATCTGTGGAGTCATCACTCCTCTAACACTTACTGAGAATAGCTTTATTAGGCGCCTTTTGAAACTACCCAAGAGTTCCCCTCTGACCCCCCTACGGTTGGATCTAGGTCTGCTCCCTATCCAGGAGATTGTTTCTAATCGCCCCCTGCTGTTCTGGAGGCGACTATGGTCAACCCCAGAGCTCTCGAGCTACAGGGAGGACCTAAGGGACCTTCTGTCCAGAGTGGGCGTGGGAAGAATCCCCTGGCTGAATTACATCAAACAGCTTTGCCATGCACTTGGAAAAGGTGACTTGTGGTCTTTACTTGAGGAAGTCTGCGCCTGATCTCCAAGAGCTTAATGAGTCTGCTACTCAACCAATATCGAATGGAAATCATGCTAGCAAACTCCGCTTTGGGTAGGTTGACCAATACCTTCTTAGATATTAAGGTTATTCCCTACTTCGAGAAGTTCTTGGACGATATTCATACCCTACTGGCTAAAAAATTATAGGTCCAGTTTAGACATGGAACTCTGCCCCTAAGGGCTGTAACACATAAGTGGTCCAATGCTCCCCAGTCTCTGAGTTCTTGCCCAGGGTGTGAGGCCAGCGAAGAGACGGATCTGCACATTCTGCTGTTCTGCCCCTCCTACTCTAGGGCTAGAGCCAAATGGAGCATTCAAGTTTGCAAGTCTAGGGGTCTTAGGGAATATAGGGATGTACTCAGAATTCTAAAATATGACACCACCCCGCTGATTGTGTTTGCAACAGCGAGATTCCTCTTGTCCATGTGGTGCTTGTGAGGTGCCAAACTTAAAACGAAAAATTGTTAAATTATTGTTTTTGTGCGACCACTTAACACTGTATTGAGCACCTGTGCTTCACAAACAAAATATAGCTTATCCTTTTTAACTTGTACAGTTTTCGTTATGTTTTTAACATTGTGCTCTTTTTTAATACCATATGAATTTGGGCTGTTTTATGTTTGTTTTATACTATTTGTTTAAATTGCTCTTGGAGTGTTTTTATCTAGGAACCTGAATCAATATTACCCTTTTATTCCCTTACACGGCTATAATCAATGATATCCATATAATGGCATAAGAATCAGATCCATATTTCAGTAAATCGCCTTGCAGTCCAAAGCACAGCAAAAGCCACTTTCTTAGATTCCTAGAAAACACAACGAGTTCTTTCAACACACCAAACCTCCAGCAACCTGGGAAATCCCCATGTGCTTTGTTTTGATTTGTAATAGAACTCCTGAGAGGCACTGTAAGAACGGCCAGTTCTTAGTGGCATCTTTATTGACGTCTTATGTCCAACCTTACATCAAACCCGGGACCTTTCAGGTATAAATATGCCAACGCTGCCTTAAACAAACACACGGTGGTGAATTTTGGAGCCGAGCAGCTATCTACTTTCCGAGAGCCCAGCAGATGCGAGAAGCCCACGGACGCTGCCCCTCCTCTTTGAGGCGCTGAGAAAGACGCTGTCTTTTCTCCTGCCGAGAAAATCCAGCCTCCGGCGTTTACAGCCTACCCTTGCGGGTGACTGGGATATCGAGTCCTGAGAGAGAGATTCCAGACCTCCTACATTCTATTCCCAAGGTACGGTGCTGACTAAACCCTTAGAGAGAATTCTTGAACCAGATTCTTGGCAAAACCTACATAACTTAAACTGCTACTTATTTACTCCTTCCCAGTAGTAGGCTTAGGTCAGGTACACCGGGGTAGGCGTATTTAGAAGCACCAGTTGAGCACGTTAGCTAATGTATATATGTATATATATATTTTATCCATTTTAAAGTATCTTATGGCTAAGAAACCATATCAATGCTTTTACAGTATTATTTCATAATACTCCTGGTACTGTACGCACTTTACTTTATAATAAGTATTACAATTGTGGCAATTCATTTCTCTTGCATGAGAAGGAAGACTGCTCAATAAATAATATCTTTTATTGAAAAGGCCCGTCTCTCCATTCTCTGCACCCTGGTGAAACTAAGAATGCACGTCTGACTGAGTGAAATAATTGTCTATTGTTTTCACACGACTCTAGAGATTTACTCTTATTCCGAGGGAGCAAAGTTGTCATGTTTATGAGGTTGTCGGAAGCTGAATCCCTTCTTGTCTGAGCCAGGGAAGCTGATCACTTCCTATTCAGTCAAGAAAGTTTCCAGTGACCTCTGAGCTAGCTGGCGCAAACCCCAATTAAGTCTAACATAGTCAGTATAGACCTAGAAGACCTCAGTCCTACGTCTACACTGCTGTTTATGTTATTCCAATGCGCAGGGCCTATAGGGAAAATAGGAACTACACTACATGGCGCCCAACGTTTGGTAAGGCGATAAAACTAACGCAAGACGTTAGAGTAACTCAGTCGTGCTTTTTCACACAGACCCTTTTTCCCGTAAATACTCCAATAGACGTCTGGAGTGGGTGAAAGGTTAAAATTCGCCGGAACTTAGTAGGAAGAGATTCCTATGTAAAGTTTTTGGTTTAGTCAACGTTGAAGGATACAGTGTTCCAAAATATTGTGCACCTAATCTTTTGTTTCCTTGAAACCTGATCTGCAACAAAAAACCTTTCTGACAGTAAAATGCCAGACAGTGAAGACAAAAGGGAAGCAGCTAAATTAGCAGCTCAACTAATAGAGGATGACACAAGTCTCCTACAGAATGACCGGAATGCTATTCTTATTCCAGTCAACATAAGGAAAACTATAACTCTAAAACTTATAGAAAATGGACTGACAGCACGAGGTGGTATAGTCATTTTCGTGATAGAGGCACACGAATATCGCCAGACAGAGGTATTCTATTCATGGATAAACTTTCCAGCGGCAAACGCTACAACACACGAATTCCACTATTACAAAATAGAGGAACCTCCGGATGAATACACTCCTTTCGAGGAGATTGAAATCCCATTAAAATACCAAGAGCACTTGCTCTGGTTTAAAGGCGCCCTAAAACATAATGATCACATCACCAGGCTCGGTCCACTAGGTAGACCGGGAGCAACGTGGCCGGTTCTAGCTAGCTACACACCACATCCAGACATTGAAAAAATGTCAGACGCGGAACTTTTAGCCCAGCTAAAATTACTAATTAAAATTCACAGACACTTAGTCCAATATGTAATGAGGACTGCAACAGTCCAACCAGCAGTTAACATTCAACAGCTGACCCCTCATCAGGGGAACACAAATAAAATTACACCACAGAACATACAATCATGTCTTGGTAAAACACCTGCAAACCGGGAACAAATTCCATTCTGTATAGCACAAAAAATAACTCAGATAGAGGCAGTATTCCCAAATACTACCCCTAGTGAGAAACACAGAATTCTGACTATCTGCCTTCCAATGGGGGTCGCACCACATGTAGAGGACTGTGACACTTGGGGTACAGTCTTTGCTTCCATTTACACAAAAACACATGGTGTTCCATCTCTGGCCGTAATACCAGATGTACTAAGACAGATTCAAAATGAATACCGTCCAGAACCTGCTTTAACTCTTGGTATGAAATTACTGAAAGACTTCAAGCAGGTCTCGGCTATACTATTAGCCAACATAAAAGGTGAAGCAGCATCTGTGGCGATCCACCAAAAATTGAAAGAAACAGATATAACAGACCAACCAATTGAACTTGCCAGAATCATAGAAAAATCGTATGAAGAACTAGGTAGAGATAGTTTGGGTGGGAAACCGGTGAAACCCCAACTACTTGAAAATCCTGAGAAAATATTTATTAAAAATAATGTAAACACTCCAAAAAAGAGCTGGGATGGAAATAAACAATCCAGTCCCAAAGAAAGAAGATTCCAGTCCAGAAAAAGGTCTCCTCGCCGGAGAGAAAAAACTCCAAATCGAGAACACCAGTCTCCCCAAAGGGAGCACTCTGAGAAAAGATACAACCTTAGAAATAGGGATAATCTGAAGCAACCTGACAGATATCAAAGTAATGATACACGTCCATCTCGACCTTTTCTTGCGGAAATCGGAAAGAAGAGGACGGTCGGAACACAGGGAAGAGCACGCCAAGTCCAAAGACAAGGAACCTGCTCAAAATAAAAAACTTACAATTTCCAAGAAAGTAGGTAGCCAGTATTAAAATAATCGAACATGGCGAGAATACTGAGGACACAGCTGAAAAACGGAGAGTGGGCACAGACAATGCTAGACAGCGCAGCAGAAATCAGCATAGCTCTCAAGATCCTGATGAATCATCTGGAGACAGTGGACACGAATGAATACATTCAAGTGGAAACTGCAGATACCAGAGTTAGCGAACCTCATAAAATATACGAAATAACACTACGTATAGAGGGAGATAAGACTAGGAAAATAAGGGGTCTGTTTTGGGATAATCTCTCAAAAGGCTATGACATCCTATTAGCTGAAAAAGACTGCCCACCAGAGTTTGTCAGGGAGTGCCCTCATGGCGAAGAAATGATTATGCCTGCCTTCTCAAATCATATTCCAATCCATAGAAAATATATATATGCAAGAAAATGGGCAGTAGCTCAAGCTCCTGCATTATATAAAAATCATGTAGGATGGGACGAAGACTCCCCTCCTCACAAAATCCAGTTAAAATGTCAACCAACTGCACAAAGGCAATACCCAATTAAACAAGAAGCTAAAAAACAGGTCAGGGAGATTTTAGATCAACTTGAATACCAAGGGGTGATTGAAACATGCACCTCTCAAATGAACAATCCTTTGTTTCCTGTCTCCAAACCAGACAATTCGTATCGTCTAGTCTTGGACTACAGACACCTTAACTCATGTTGCAAAACATTTGCGGTACAAAATTCGCACAGTGCGGCACTAATGAATAACATAGTTTGCAAAAAATACAAAACAACATTAGACATTTCTGATGGGTTCTTTTGCCAGAATATCGCACCTGAAAGCAGGTATTTAACCGCTTTCTCAATTATGGGGTCACAGAAATTTTTTGCCGACTCCCACAGGGGTTCAAGAATAGCCCAGAATTATTCTCAGCCAGAGTAACAGAGTTACTACAAATGTATGACGATGAGGCATTATCTTATGTCGATGACATCTATCTCACAGACGACGACTTGGATACTCACTTGAAAAGAGTGAACACCATAATACTTGGGTTCGCAGCAGAGGGTTACAAATTCAACTTTAAAAAGTCACGAATTGCCCATCTGACGGTCCTGTTTTTAGGATACGAATTATCAAGGGAAGGCAAAAGCCTAGCAGACAACTTTTTAGAGAAATGTGCTGTACTCCAAGCACCAAAAACGCTGCAGAATCTACAATCAATACTAGGCTTCCTGAATTTTGGAAGAACTTATATTCTCAATTACGCAGAGAGGGTTAAACCTCTCTACGAATTAATAAAACCTGATTTTAAACCAATCAACTGGACTCAGAAACATACAGAAATCTTGAGATCACTGCAAACAGACATGTTAGTTAAAATAAAATTAGAAACACGTGGCAATACACGCAATCTTGTAATCCGAGTCCTCCCAGGAAGATGCGGATTCACCTACCTGACCTCTAATGAGGGAGAAACGGTACCAATAGCTTACAAATCACATTTGTACACAAAAGCAGAAAAAACATTCAGTCTTACAGAAAATACTATAAAGGCAGTTCAAACTGCTGTAGCAAGAAAACGAGCCCTAGCACAAGGAAAAGGAATAACTGTTTTCACAGCAGAATCAGCCTTCGAGGCGCTATTCAGTCCAGTAAATCTAAAAACAGTGGCACTAGATCCAAAATGGATACAGTGGGAAAATTCTCTTGATACAGAAAAAGTGACATATTATTATGTCCCGAAAATGAAGAAACTGAATTATTTGAAATATGAAGAAGAATATCCTCTGCCAATTGAAATTCTGCCTCTCCAACAGTACTCTTGTATAATCTATACAGACAGATTTGTTCAGCATTACAATGTAGATGATAAATCCTACAATGCAGGCTGCGCGATTGTTAAAGGTCGCTGGCTCTGCGGTAAATTCAGACCGAAAATAACAAAAACTGAATCACTAAGAAACTGTTCGGCTCAGCGAGCTGAAATCAGATCGTTAAAGATGGCGCTTGAGAATGCCGACCGTGAATTCCCGACACTAATCGTGTGCGATTCGCATTCCTGCGTCAAATCTTACAATTATGATTTGCAGAAATGGGTTCAAAACAATTACAAAGATGAGACAGGTGGCACAATAAAGCACAAAACGCTTTGGGAACAAGTAGTTCTTTTACAGAAAGAACTACAAAAGACTCACGTGATACACACTCTGAGTCATCAACGTGATGGTGTTCACGTTGCAGAGAATTCATTGGCTAATACAGCCAAAGCGGAAGCAACTTAACCGGCTTCCGTAGCCACAAAAAAGCGTTCAGAAAAATACATAGACGTGGAAACTATGCTGTCGGTAAAAACGTCTTCAAAAGGCGACTGTGCAGCACTACCCGTGAACTATCCACTTAATTATACATACGTAATTGATGCAAACTCAGTTCCTTTTGCTCGAATCCCTGGAGTGGGGGATAGAGTAATTCCAAACACGAATAGGAGAGTCTTATTAATAGCAGACGCACACATGGGTGAGGGTCCAAGGCACAAACAGATCAAAGAATCTCTAACAGAATTACAATCAGAATACTGGTGGCCCGGGATGAGCGTGCAACATTATAAGTTTGCAATAAAATGCCAAGACTGCAGCAGAGATCGCAGTGGTGAACTCCCGTGCCCCTTGGTATAGTTAGCATAAGCCTATCTACACGTAAAAACCCAGCATCACAGTGATCTCAATTTCAGACTAATATTCACTTAAAAAATACAGACCCCAGCGCTCGGATGACGCCAGAACTGTTATAAAAGATTTGCGAGTCTTTATCGGCACATCCACAATAGCCATGCTACATTCTGACCAGGGTCCTGCTTTTAGCTCTCGAGCTTATAAGGAGGCCATGACCAGCATGGGCATTGGATTGCGGTACTCTTGTCCCTTCCATCCTGAGGGAAATGGGATTGTAGAAAGAAAAAAACAGGACATAAAGCAATCTATAACGGCAAAGGTATTAGGTTCGGGTGATGGGTGGGTCCAGCATTTAATAAGTGTCCAACGTAGTCTTAACAATCTGCCAAGAAATTCTCTAAAAGGTTTTAGCCCGTACGAACTATTGTTCGGAACTAGAATGTATATTCAGGACTGATAGTCAGGCTTCAGTGGTGGAATATAAGAAAAAAGCTTTGACATCAAAGATCGTTTGGCAGTTTTACAGGACTTAAATGAAACAAGAAAAGCCCTGAGCAACGTAAAGATAAAACAACAGCCAACAACCACTGAAGAAACACCACCTGTCCCAGCAAGACCTGTCTGGATTCCGAAGATTGGGGTTCTGGTCAAAGAAAAGATTGCAGTGAAGAAGGAATTTGGGCCTTCTTACAGAAAAGCAGTACCCGTCTTAGCCATCAACGGAACAAGATCAGTTGTACTACCGCCCCTTGCTGGTAAAAAGGAGAACTGAGTTGTATCCATCGACCTGGTAAAACCACAGTCATGTGGCCAATAATAAGTAGTAGGCCCAGTGGACTCCCAAGAAATAGCATAATACCTAAATTTGCTACAATTCAAGAGGTTCAAACTGAGAGACTAATCACATTTGATAAACCTACAGTAAATAAAAAAGGACTATACAACAATGCCATGGAACTTGTGCCTCTTGAAACCCAAATTGAAACAGTTCGTCAAGAAACACCAGTCTACAACGATGTAACCTCAGAATGTGCTGATGAAAGAAAAATTGAAAAAACAATTCCAACAATTAACAGAACTGCATCTGGCTACTTCATCGATTTCGATAACTTTTCTGTAGATCCAAGCGAACCAGAAGAAACGCCAGCAACAAAAACTTTTAAAGACAAAGCAACAGAACTCTATCATCAACTCAAAGACACCTATCTGATTTCTCCATGGATTGAATGTTGGATTGTGTTAGGTGTACTTTTCCTCCTGCTTTGGCTCATCATGGTACTTTGTTTTGGAAAATTCATTGAGGGAAAATACAGTACAATGGACACAGCAAGTCAGAACATCAACTTGGTCCTAAAGCCACACAAGTCATCTCACATCGAGAAAAGAGAACTATCATCAGTGAATGTGACAGCCATTCCAATACCCGGCGGGGTAGTTTGGGACAAAACGGATTACGAAATATATGGCCCGGTCGAGCTCTTGAAATATCCACATCAATTCAAGGTTTCATTAAGCGACTTTGTAAAACCAAGTACATTTTCTGATGATTGGGACTTTGAGAGCATTAATAATATGATGTCAGATCTAGTAATGTCAGCAAAATTTACAGAACATGATTATTTACAGGGTTCGTCGAACTATGAACAGATGTATTGCTACAACCACTATGCACACCACTATTTGCATAAATCTGCTCAACCTAGAAATGTTTTTAAATATAATCAATGGGAACATTGTGCAACACCCCCCAAAAGCAGTTCAAAAACATTTTATGAGAAATTCCAATACTTCTCAGGGTTTAATACAAGTGATGCAGAAACATTTTATTATAAACTGTTAGATAAAACAGGGACAAAAAACATGCTGACAAATACTAAACTGATTTATTCGGAAATGTTTTATGAAAAAATGATTACCTTTGGTTTTGATTTCTGGAAAAATAACAATGAAACAAAAACCATCTGGGGAACAAAAGAATGGCAGGTACAAAGATTAGAAGCATTATTTCGAGCCTGCATGATCCCAGAACAAATAATGTTCTTGAATGACACTATTCAACAGACTACCTGTCTTGGCCTAGCCAAGATAAAAGACTTTAACAAACCGTCTATTCCAAAGCCAATACCTGGTAACACAACTACAGATATTGAGATAGACGTATCCAAAATTTTACTTCAAAACAGAACACATCCTGATTGGAAAAAGCGGGTAATCTGGCCAACAGACACAAATAAATGTCAAGATAGAATACTGAACAAAATACAGGGGTTAAAAATAACCAGACCAGACCCTAGATATTCCCAGAGACAACATCCAGGGATAGTAACAACATACAGTGTAGGGAAATTATGCCTTGAATGGCTACACACATCCACACTGGCAGAAATTAAGCAACACTTGACTTTACTTAAAGATGGTGCTGACTTGCGCGATTTCATAATGGGACCACGCAAACAGCGTCAAAAACGTTTCATAGCGGCTAGTGTATATGCGGCGTACAACGAGGCATGGAAAGTGATGCAAATTGAAACAGCAGAGAAAATACGAGAAGTTAATCGTATTAATTTGGAAAAATTGCTTTCTGTTGTGGACAATGGGTTAATGACTCTGTCCTCCAGAATATATACACTGGACAGTATTGTATCATCTGCTATCGATATAATAGATCAGGACTTGCTAATGTTACAACATGGTCAGTCCCAATTACGTTCTATTGTACAGCTAGGCTGGACGTTGCAAAACCTGCGTTCTGGCTATGTGCCATGGAGTTTAATCAACACAGCGTCATTGTTTTCTATCTTCAACCTTACTGATAAACAAATCAGTTTGGCACAAAAAGGAGCAGACTATACGATTCTGAGCATTGAAAAACTCGAGAGATTACCATTGACAATGTCAGAAAGACCGGTCATTGAATGGATTATACACGGTATAATCACAATTCCGATAACAACTTTACAATTTAAAAAATGCCAGGAGTATATACCAGTAGGCCAGTATGAAAGGTTGGGTAAAGGGTACATTAAGTCATCATGGAAATTATCTTATACACACACATGTTATAGTGACAAGGACAAAAATGTATTTCTTAGTGGTAACAATTGTAAACAGTCACTAAGCGGTATACTTTTGTGCCAAGGTATTAATTTACATTGGGCCTGTGAGGGGACTTCAAATAACCTTTCATGCCACCAGCACGGCACACCTGCAACACAGATAGAGCCATTCTTTAGACAACTTTCTAATGGGAGTTACATTCTAATAACGGACCACAGCTGTTGTGGCATGGTGCCAGGGAAAGCATATCTCATAAGCGTTAGTTCCATGGTCACTTGCTGTATGTAGGTATTGTATCCAAACGGCCCTTGAGACTCAGAGGCGACGATTTGGCCTCTGTTGAATATCTCTCCTATACGAATTGATACTTTAAGCAGAATGAAGTCTGTGCTTTTACAGACAACAGTGCCTATGACATCATCAAAAGAAACGTATGATCTGCAAGTTGCAAGGACGAAAGCAGAGATACATACCCTTTTATCAACAAATTGCCCCGTGCATTTCGTAGAAATGCTAAGCCAAATCCTAAACATGTCAGATGCCAGTGGTATCGCACATGTATTTAAGACAATTTTTTCGGGACTGTTAACACCCTTCGAAGCAGTCCTGGGCATCTTCCCGAATTTTGTCCATTCTGTCTTTGGCAGCCTTCCACTACTTTTGGGACTCGTAGCAGGCATTTTATTTTTAGTCCTACTGCTCCGATATGGCAAGCCAAGTCACAGACAAGACTCCAGCAACAATGGAAGAAACGATCCTAGCTATACGCTATCGGGACCGCATAACTAAAGTCCTTGGATTAGCCCGGCTAAGAGATCTGAATATGACCTGGTTTCTTTCATTCAGACCTTTATGGCAGAACTGCATCCTACCTGTGCTTCGATGTATGCTATGCGGAGAAGAATGCGTGTTAGACACCTGTCTTACACTACAATCAGCAGTGCCAATGGATATCGATACCTTGCTAAGTCCTGTAACGGCTCATGCATCGTGTTGTCCCAAGCGGTTACAAATCCTGATGACGGCATTCGTTGAAACTTCTCCACTACGATTTGGTGGTGGCAGTGAAGCAAGAAATGAGAGCAACATCACCCAGGTACGACCTTCTGTGAGCATTGCTGATCCTGCCATCGATAATAGCAATCATTCTCACGACTGCCCAGTTACAGCATTATCATCCTTGGTCGAACTTTCACCTGAAGCTGTTGACTGTTTTTTTTTTCACATCTATCTGAAGTCTTGTTCTCCCCTGAACCAAAAGAATAACTTTTAAGCAAACCGGCACACAGCGTTCCCATGAACTCTGAATTCGGCCTTCAGCTTTGAAAAACAATAGTTACTGAAAACATTTGGAACTATTTTTTCCCCTGAAAACCAAAATTCCAAAATATTTACTTTTTTTTGGCACTTGCACTCTGCTTGAAGTAGAACTATTCATAAAAAACAGAGCTTCTATTTTTAGCAAATCTAGAGACAATATTACCTCAGCCTTTAGCACAACTACAGCAATTGCATATTTATGTGATGAAATAGTCTCGCCCTTCTTTTCTGTATTAAGAGACGTTTCATGTGTACATTTTCGCAAATCGTTCAACTAAATATATATGCAGCTTTTAGTGAATGATTATACTGCTTAAAAAACGTACAGTACCTATGAACTTTTCATGTATTTCGCATACACCATTTCGAATGCAAAATGTATTTTGGGGTGGGTTGAAATACACATGCACCTTTATTGCTTAGTTTTAGTAATTGATGGACATTAGATTGTGGAGTGGGTGTAGTGTTTTTATCTAGGAACCTGAACCAATATTACCCTTTTATGCCCTTACACGGCTATAATCAATGATATCCATATAATGGCATAAGAATCAGATCCATATTTCAGTAAATCGCCCTTGCAGTCCAAAGCACAGCAAAAGCCACTGCCTTAGATTCCTAGAAGGCACAAGGAGTTCTTTCAACACACCAAACCTCCAGCAACCTGGGAAATCCCCTTGTGCTTTGTTTAGATTTGTAATAAAACTCTTGAGAGGCACTGTAAGAACGGCCAGTTCTTAGTGACATCTTTATGGACGTCTTATGTCCAACCTCACGTCAAACCCGGCACCTTTCAGGTATAAATATGCCAACGCTGCCTTAAGCAAACACACGGTGGTGAATTTTTGAGCCGAGCAGCTATCTACTTTCCGAGAGCCCAGCAGATGCGAGAAGCCCACGGACGCTGCCCCTCCTCTTTGACTCGCTGAGAAAGACGCTGTCTTTTCTCCTGCCGAGAAAATCCAGCCTCCGGCGTTTCCAGCCTACCCTTGCGGGTGACTGGGATATCGAGTCCTGAGTGAGAGATACCAGACCACCTACATTCTATTCCCAAGGTACGGTGCTGACTAAACCCTTAGAGAGAATTCTTGAACCAGATTCTTGGCAAAGCCTACTTAACTTAAGCTGCTACTTATTTACTCCTTCCCAGTATTAGGCTTAGGTCAGGTACACCGGGGTAGGCGTATTTAGAAGCACCAGTTGAGCACGTTAGCTAATGTATATATGTATATATATATTTTATCCATTTTAAAGTATCTTATGGCTAAGAAACCATATCAATGCTTTTACAGTATTATTTCATAATACTCCTGGTACTGTACGCACTTTACTTTATAATAAGTATTGCAATTGCGGCAATTAATTTCTCTTGCATGAGAAGGAAGACTGCTCAATAAATAATATCTTTTATTGAAAACGCCCGTCTCTCCATTCTCTGCACCCTGGTGAAACTAAGAACGCACGTCTGACTGAGTGAAATAATTGTCTATTGTTTTCACACGACTCTAGAGATTTACTCTTATTCCGAGGGAGCAAAGTTGTCATGTTTATGCGGTTGTCGGAAGCTGAATCCCTTCTGGTCTGAGCCAGGGAAGCTGATCACTTCCTTTTCAGTCCAGAAAGTTTCCAATGACCTCTGAGCTAGCTGGCGCAAACCCCAATTAAGTCTAACATAGTCAGTAGAGACCTAGAAGACCTCAGTCCTACATCTACCCTGCTGTTTATGTTATTCCAATGCGCAGGGCCTATAGGGAAAATAGGAACTACACTACACTCTTACCTAAATGTGTGCATATGTGCTTTTATGGTTTTTAACCGATAATAAAGCTTTTTGACTGACTGACTGACTATGGCGGCGGGCCGGAGCATCTTACAACACAGCCATCTTGCTCGGCTGCTGGCCACAGCCCCACATCACTAGCTTTTATAGCAGTTTTTTAGAAAAAGTATGGAAAGTAAAGGAAACAGGTAGATTTCAGAGGACAACTCATACTAATGCTGTTCTGTTTATACCCAAGGAAAGGGGAAGTTTCTGTTTTGGCTGTTACATAACCAATCTGACAAACACAGGGCGCGGAACTATGAAATACGTCATCAGGTCTCATGCTTGTAAGGTATTGGTAAAGGCATTTTTCTATTGCTTGGAATGAGTGAACGCTATGAAAAATAGCATTGCTTAATATACCTTCTGTTTCCGATGTTTTAGTTTAGAACTTCATCAGTGTGGCACCTTTTGTTCAATTGGTACTGGCATTATGACACCTTACAATTCGGTTTCAGGTTATCATCTTGCATTAAAAGGCTTTTCTGTAGGAACAGCTTATTTTGTAGTGCCAAAGCCATTCCTGTAAAGAGTCCTGGGATCAAGCTGTCTCTTACATTTTCTGGCTTCTGTTTATAAGTGATAAGACACTTGCCTTCCTTCAACAATTGATGAATTTGTACTATTTCTGTGCACCGTCTGGCATGCTTGGTTAATTTTCAGTAACTCAAAAAATTGCATGATGCTCTGGATCAAAAAGCTTGACTCCAATTGATCTATGGAAACTGTAGCTTTATGAAGTAGTTGTATTTGAAGTGGTCTATGTCAAATAACTAAGCATAAAAGATATGTCAGAGGTTGTTAATACCA
The DNA here is from genome assembly GCF_964263255.1 of Lissotriton vulgaris. Taxonomy (NCBI): domain Eukaryota; kingdom Metazoa; phylum Chordata; class Amphibia; order Caudata; family Salamandridae; genus Lissotriton; species Lissotriton vulgaris. The sequence goes on along the minus strand of NC_141691.1, from coordinate 1,119,536,951 downwards.
TGGTTTAGTCACACTAGTGTTCTGTGACAAATTCCTTTCTCAAATGTTGGCTGGTCTGTGGCGTTCTGGACATAGCATTAATCTCTTGGGGAAACAGCATGGATATTGCACTGGGATCATCTTCACTTATCCTCCTTTGGAGGGCTCTCTCACCTCTGGAACCTTGTAACTCAAAACTCCTTTTATTGTTCTGGGATTTTGGAGGTATCTAGTATACTTCCTTCGCCGCAGGGTGACAATGATCTCTTTCCAAATCCCCTTCCATGAAAGCATGTATTGGATGAATGTTAGGATATGGACTTGTCCTCAAAGGCCCGACCCCCCCTTTCCAACGTTTTCAGGCATGGTTCTATCTGTACACATTTCTTCATCCATAATGTCTCCTGTTGAAAGCAGTTGATCGCTGAACATGTTTTATTCATTCCTTTATACCAGTGTTTATCTTTATCATCCCTTAGAGATGTGTGCATTTGTAACATCATAGTTCTATTGGGAGGCTTTCTGGCCTAATCATGTCCTGAGGCTACTGCTTTCTCACTTCGGGCATTCTAATCACTAATTTTTCATCCAAAATTTGGAGTAAATTTCTAGTTTTTTTGCGAATTCACAAAGACTTTTAGGCATACTCCTGGGACTCTGCAACAGTCATAGAGTCCCAGGTGAAATTAAGAAAAACATTGTGCATTCCCCTTGGCAATTACGCAGAGACATTTCCACATTTGCCAATTCCCATAGTGCTCATCGACTCATGGGAAGTGTCTTTCATGAGTGCAATTGCACTTTGAAACCTTCTTATTTTATACAGTTTAGCTGTACTCCAAATAATTTTCAGGGCATTTATTGATAATTTCATAGAAACAGATTCAACAATCACCAGGACGATAATGGTCAGTGGAAGAGATGTGAATATGCAAAACCAAATAGGCTTATGTGTGTTCCCACACTTTTCAGAACGTTGCTATTCTGGAACACACAGTCTCCACTTACCTGTTGCCCCTAGGCAAATATGTACTCACATATTAAAGTATGAGTGAGTAATCTTTTAATGAGTAAAAGAACATATCTTGTGAATCACAAATATTGCTTCAGATATATAAAAAGGCCATTTGTGCATGTGAGTTGAATTCGCTCATGTGAAAGAGCAAGTATTTTGTATAAAACCACATCATACACCACCGTCACAAACACTACTAACAGCCACAAAGCACCACAGCTAGTGTAAAAAAACGATGTAAAGTTTGAATAGTTGTCTACTGACTTGTAACTTGTTATACAAAGTATTTATTCTTGTTCAGACTCTTTCAATTCACTGTAGAGATCTAATAGGCATTGCTAGTTGCATTCAAAAGAAAAGCCACAAAAAAGTGCTGGAGATTCAGAAACACAAAATGTCATCACAAAATAAATGAAAAAATACTTACACTGCTTTTTTGTTAATCTTCTGGATGTCCTTGGTCAATTTGTTCACATATTTTGGTGACAATGGGGTCTGCAAAAAAAGTTTGGAAAACTTATTGACAAGCTTATTGTACACAATACATATGTATGGTACAGAAATACTGTAGGAATATATTTAAATTAAAATGAAATCAGAGATTCTGTGACCAGGGTGAAAAGCGTAAAAATCTGCTTTTCGAAGCATTATCGTCGCTACATCGACTAAGAGGTTGATTTACTCAACTTAACAAATTGTTCACCAGAGTTTCTTTGCTGTCCATGAATAGTCTGGTTACAGAGTCTGATCCCTTCCCCTTTTCAGTCATTTAATTCATGTAGCACTCGCACAACCAAGGAATGAGTACCCTGCAGTGTAAATAACAGCATAACTTTACATTTTATTTTATATAACAATAAAATAGGACCATTATTACTTCCACATGTGCTTACTGCCTACTACTCTGAGGCTTACCTCTCGTCTCAAATATGTAAAACACATATAGTTCTAATACCGTGACAGGGAACATACATGACAATCTTAGTGCAATCACATAATATGTTGTATGGAAAGGTCCATCATCGCTGCAATAAAAAGTTGAACTCCTAAAACAATATATGAAAAACCTACAAGAATAAAAAAAAAAATTCCCCACCCTCCCTGCCTCCCTGAATAGTGGACGTAAAACGGCCCCCCCCCCAACTTTGCACAGTTCCGGTTAAACCTGTGGAATTTTAGTTTACGAACTGAACATCATCTGCGCCAGCTTGTCACCCACGTACAACGTGCACGATCGCCATTTTAGGCATCATGGTCTCCCTGTCCACAATCAGTCGCCAGCGCGCCCCTCTGACCCAGCAAGCATCCTCCGCGCACCCTGGCTCCCCCTCCCTCCCCCTTATGAGCATAACCCCTCTGCATGACCCTGTCCTTGGGAGTCACGCCAGCGCCTGACCAGCACCTCCTCTCCTCCCATGAATGCCCCTCTGTTGATAAACCTTCCCTCCGCGCTCAATTGTCCACGCGGCATGAATACCACTCCTCTGATGACCCCTTACCCCATGTCCGACTGTCCACACAGGCCCGAGGCCATTGCCTAAGCCGGGAGATACCATTTACTGCCCCTCATTGTATGCAATCGCCCCTCTTCAAAGGACACACTATTGATCAGGGCCTCCCCACCCCCTGGGATATGATCAGGCGCACACATCCTAAGACTTGGCGAAACATTCAGCTGCGTGATGACCCCTCCTCTTATCAGCAGGTTGAGGACCTCTATTGTGAAGTTATATGGGGGTGGGATTGACACGTGGATTATGGGGACGCCTTTTTCCTTACTTCACAATGTTATGATTGTAATAAAGAAAGGTCACATGCCATAAACCGGTGTATAAGAGGTCAGGCCTCAGAGAGGCTGAAAGAGCACCTCGAGACGATACCTTGTTGTCTGATCTGATGTGTTCTGCTCCGTCGGAATAAAACTTCTGTTTCCTGCCTTCTGGTCTCCGGCGCCTGCCTCATTGCTTGGTAAATTTGAATGGTACAAGGGCGATTAGCGCCGGGCAAATCTTGAGAAAGGTCCTAGCCCTACCTTTTTCTACAATTGGCGTCCCAAAGCGTGGGGCCCATCAGCGACACGTGGATCCAGTGGGAGAGGTCCCGACGACAGAGTGAACGACTGCAACGATCGGGAAGAGCTCATGTCCGATAGACCCTCGTCTGACAGCCGATCATCCGACCTTCACTAGTTCTGACCAGACCTCTCTCGAGTGATCTACGGTCCTGACTGGGAACCATCAGGAGTGCCACGGGCATCACGAAGGAGAGAGGACGATCGGGCGCTGGATCCAGAGGACAGGAAACCGTCCATGCGGTCCGGGTAAGGTCGTGTAAACACGACGAATTGAGAAAAGATTGTTTTGTTTGGATAATACTAGTATTACGCTTTGTTGAAACCTCTGGAGATTCGCTGTCTGCAAACGGAGAAAACAACAGGCTCTCTCTTTGCAAACAGTGAAGGATAGGTAACGCAGACTTTTGTCCCCGTTGTAATCCGTCGTGCCTATCTTCCTCCCCCACTGTTTCCCGAACTGTCGTTCGTGGATTATTGTCTGGAGATTCTTTGTCTGCAAACAGGGAAGAACAAGGTCTCTCTTTGCAGGTAGAGAAAGAGTGGGTAACGATAACTTTTCGTGCCCACTTATTCTCCCCACTGATTGTTTTGATTGACCGATTGTTCGGTATTGGTTCGTTTGAGGTATTCACCGCCGGCAAACAACGGAGAATAGAAATATTCTGTCTAGTCTTTGCCCGCCGTGATAAGATAGGTAGTGCAGACTTTTGTCCCCGTTGTAATCCGTCATGCCTATCTTCTCCCCACTGGTTGGTAGCCTGTTTAGCCCGGACCGCTTATTAGAGATGAACCATCCAGCCCCATTGGAGGGCACCCCTAATAAGGACATGTTCACTAAACATGGACTAGTCGCTATAGCTTATACTAAGCTATGGCATAAATATACAAAGAAGAACCCTGAAAGTCAGTGGCCACTGATAGGTTCCTTTGATGATCATAAAATAAAAGCATTAGAAATAGCGCTCCAGAAAAATAAAACTACGCCCACTATGCTCGACAGTATCGGCATGTGGCGCAAAGAAACGGAACAACGAAAGAAAAGAGAAGAAGCAAAAATAGGGAAAGAATTACGAAAGGCAGCCCACCTGGCCGCAAAGCAACTAGAAGAGGAAATAAAAGAAAGAAAGGAAGCTACACAAAACCAAGAATCAGGGTTGACAGGCCAATGTCCTGTTAGGACCCCCTCTGCGCTCTACCCTGAGTTGCCCTCCAAACAGCGGGCGAACGATGAGTTACTACTAGGTCCCCCAATCATCTACATGCCCCCTCCGTATGCCCCCTGCCAACAACACCCGCAGGCCCTAAGTGCAAACGAGAACGACCTTGGCGCTAGTGCACCGGCCCTCACGGCCTCCGCACCAGCCACATTAACAACTTCGTCAGACGATCCCGAGGCTAGCAAACAACCACCAGCCAGACCAAATAGGTTGAGCAAAGATGAGCGGGATGGGATCGACAAAATAGCAAAGACATTAGTAGAACGAAGGGAGAGCGAAGATTATACAATGAGCGTATATAATTCACATGCCGACAGCCACAGACGGCATTTCATCTTGCGATTCAGCTACTACACCCTGAACGCATATGAAGATAGGTATCAAAGTAAGGGTCCCGCTAAACTAACAACGCTGTATAGGAAGATTGATGTTGGAGATGGGACTGAACGTGAGGCGACGGAGCTCTTCATGCAGATGCTTGAGGTCTTCCGCCACCTCACGGAACAAAAACCAGAAGCCAAGGTTACAGTCCCTGAAACAACCTCGGTAGAAGTAGCCAATACTATGATGCCTATCAGAGAAGCGGCCCCTTACTGGATCCCGCCACGTGGCAAGGGAACGAGCGATGATATTAATGATGCAGATGCAAAAGGGAGGGTTGTGTACAATTGGGTTTACCAACCATGGGACCGACAAGATATCCTAACCTTCAAACAAACCCTGCCCGATTTAAGAAAGAACCGGACGGCATTTTATACCGAATTAGGCACCGCCTTGGGTTCGACAATAATGACTTTAGCGGACATTGACTTGTTCTTTGGGTTATGCCTGCCAGCTGACGTGTGGAAGCAAATCCGGAAGGCTGACCACACGGATCTGTTTGGACATACCTGGGACCAACTCGGTAAACTAGATAGACAACGGGAGCCTGGAAGGAAACCAGTAAAAGACATACTGGAACTCCCAGACAAACTAGTCCAGAAATTAAAGACACTGATCCCAGAAAGAAAGGTAGATTGGTCGATAGTCACGGCCTGTCGACAGAAACCGCAGGAAGATGTGTCAGAATACTTCTCCCGATTCGAGACAGTGTTCTCCGACTACAGTGGCCAAGACATGACCACCGCAACCGGACAGCACCTGTTTGTACAAAATTACGTAAAAGGCCTAACACAAGAAGTCTCCCAAAAGCTGCAGACGAGCGAGAGTAGTTGGGGGGCCTCCAAACCCGCAGCTATCCTTCAGATGGCTCAGTATTACGAGTACCAAAAGAATGAGAATGATAGGGCGTCCGAGAAAAAGAAGAAAGATTTAAAAGAAAGGGTAATGATAGCCCAGATACAAGGTATAACGGTAGGACGAGAACACCAAAGGGGGAACTACCAATCAACCACCCCCAGAGATCTACCTTCTAAAGATCACACCCCAACACCCCACACTGGACGTAGAGACATTAGCAATGACCAATGCGCCTTCTGCAAAGGGTTCGGCCATTGGAAATCCCAGTGTCCGGTTCTGCTAGAGATGAATAGAAATAGGGACTCCAGGGATGTGGCAGGAGGGCCGAGAAATAGAGTACAAGGACGAGGGCACACTAACGACACCAACAATGACAGATCAGGGAGATTGAACACATTTGACCGTCCTCGGCAGAACCAATATCAGCTGTCCGAAGGTGAAAATACCCCCAACTTTGCATAGGACTGCCAGGGGCAAGGGAGGGATCCAGTCGAGCTCTGTGTTGACCAGCAAGGTCCTTATGTCACCGCTAAGGTCCTGGGTACAGAGTCTCCATTCTTGGTAGACACTGGGGCGACACGTAGTGTGTTATCAAAACGACTGATTCCAAGGGCACCCTTGTCTGGCTCACACATAACGTCGATAGGTTTCGATGGAAAGCCCTCCACTAACCCCCAGTCCGTACCTATTACCTTTGACCTAAAAAACAACACCACTGACGCGACATTTCTGCTCTCCTCCAACTCCCCTGACGCCATTATGGGCATTGACTTACTGAAACATTTTCGAGCTACCATTAGGTGTTCCCCAGATGGAATACGAGTCATCCTGTACGACAACCCAGACATGCCCAGATCCCGTCCCCCACGACACATGTGCTCCATAACTGACGCTGACCTGTCCCTGCTTGACACCCTGCCTCCGTACCTGTGGGCCAAAAATGACTCTGATGTGGGGCGAATGATGATTGATCCTATTCACATAACTGTACGACAGGACGCTATGCTCCCGAAACTCCCGCAATATCGGATATCGCCAGAGGGTGAGAAGGCACTGGTAGCGATCATTCAGTCTCTGGTAGATGCAGGAGTGGTTGAAGAGGTGGGTAGCAACGTCTGCAACAGCCCAATCCTACCTATTGTTAAGAAGCAAGGTGAAGGAGATGAGAAAGCGTACCGCTTCATCATCGACTTGCGAGAGATTAACAAAATGGTTGTACCCCAATATCCTGTAGTCTCCGATATCACCACCATTCTGACCCTCATCCCGTCCACTGCCACCACCTTCACTGTTATCGACCTTAAGAACGCGTTTTTCTCTATCCCCATCCATCCAGACAGCCGTTATCTCTTCGGCTTCACTTTAAAATCCCGCTCGTACCGATTTTGTAGAGCTCCCCAGGGGTACACTGAAAGTCCCAGCATTTACAGCCAGGCCCTCAAAAGGCAGCTGGATGCCTTCCAGCTACCAGATGGAGTGGTGTTGATCCAATATGTCGATGATATCCTTTTGGCGGCCGACACCACCCCGCTTGCAACGACAGCCACCGTCCAACTCCTACACTTTCTTGCGGAGAATGGCCATAAAGTCTCCAAAAAGAAGTTACAATTCTGCCAGCCACAAGTGACTTACCTAGGCCATCTCCTGTCCAAAGAAGGGAGGAAACTTACACCCGACCGAATCCAAACCATCCTAGACACCCCATCCCAAAAACACAAAAGCAAGTCCGCTCTTTGGTTGGCTTAACCTCTTTCTGTAGACAGTAGTTACCTAACTTCAGTCTCATTATAAAACCCCTACTTGCCCTATTAACCAAAGATGCCTCCTTCCCGCTCCCTTGGACCCCTGAGTGTCAAGCATCCTTTAAGGAATTACGGGATGCACTGTGCTCAGCACCCGTCCTCGGAACCCCGGATTACTCCAAACCCTTCTCCCTCTTCACCCACGAAAGGGAAGGGTGTGCATTGTCTGTCCTAACTCAATCAATTGGTCCTAAGCAGCGCCCTTGTGCCTACTTCTCCGCCACTCTTGATCCTGTAGCCAGAGCCTTACCTGCCTGCCTTCGAGCAGTAGCTGCCGCTGCCGTCTCTATCCGTCAGAGCGAGGGAATCGTACTTTCCAACTCCCTCATCGTGCTAGTACCCCATGCTGTCGACACCCTCCTGAACCAAACCAAGACTCAACACCTGACTAGCGCACGACTGACAGGGTACGAGTTGACTCTACTTGCACCCCACATTACACTGAAGAGATGCACGACTTTGAATCCTGCCACACTGTTGCCCTTGCCTGAAAATGACCCTGACGTTCCTCCCATCCACGACTGTGTGACCCTCACGGACGAACAGACAAGAAGCAGGGTTGACCTCCGAGACACTGCTTTTACTGACCCCGATGGCGAGCTATGGTAGACGGCTCATGCATCAAACTCCCAGATGGCACCACTTCAGCTGCTTATGCAGTAACGAGAGCCCGAACAGTAGTTGAGGCAGCCTGCATCACACAACGATCCGCCCAGGCAGCAGAGCTGATAGCCCTCACTCGAGCCTGCATCATAGCCACGGGGACCACCGCGAACATATACACAGACAGCCAGTATGCCTTCGGAGTGGTCCACCATTTTGGACTCCTGTGGAGGGAGAGGGGATTCCTGACGTCCCACGGCACCCCGATCCTCCACGGAGATCTAGTCTCCGCTCTGATTGAAGCAGTTCTCCTCCCCAAACGATTAGCGGTGATCGAATGTCAGGCACACAAAAGGGTGACAGACTTAGTCGGACAATGGAATGCATTGGCCGACATCACTGCACGAACCACAGCTGAGAATAGGACGGTGACACGCATGTATGTGACCAGGTCACAAGCAGAAAGATGGGGTGACACAAGGGTAATGATCAGAGACATACAGTCGGCCAGCACCCCTCACGAGCTGACTAAGTGGGCAAGGGTGGGTTTGAAGGATGAAGAGGGCTGCTGGCGAACGAAGGATGCAAACAAGTGGTTGCTGCCCGACTCATATCTGATCCCCATACTGACAATGGCACACTCCCCCGCACACATAGGATCTGCACCCATGATCGAACTCATTTCCAAAGTCTGGCACAACGACAAAATCCCTGACTCAGCCAGACGCCTAGTTCAGCAGTGCCTTATCTGTCTGCAACACAACCCCGGGAAAGGAACTGTGGTACCCCGGGGAGGGTTTGGGACCCCCAATCACCCCTTCGAGGTCCTTCAGATGGACTACATCCAACTAGAGAGATGCCAAAGCCTGAAGTATGTACTAGTCATCGTATGTGCCTTCAGCAAATGGGTGGAGGCCTATCCAACCCGTGACAACACTGCCATGACTACTGCCAAAGTACTACTGAAGGAATTCTTCCCTCGCTATGGCCTCTGTCGAATTTTATGGAGCGACAATGGCCCCCACTTCATAGCTGAGGTTATCCAACTAATCCTAAAGGGGTTGGGGGTGAAGCAAAGGTTTCATGCGGTCTTCCACCCCCAATCCGCCGGTCTGGTGGAACGCCATAATGCCACTCTGAAGCTGAAATTGTCAAAAATAGTGGCCACCACTGGACTTAACTGGCCGGGTGCCCTCCCACTGGCCTTATTATCAATGCGTTCCACTCCCACCAAGCACCATTTGACCCCCTACGAGGTCGTGTTTGGGCGACCGATGAATCTCTGGACTGCTCCCAAACCGACCTCCATTCATGACGTCCCGGACGTCCTACTGTCTGATTATTTGTGCAAATTAACTAAGACATTGTCTGTCATTCATCAACAGGTGCAGCAGGCCATCCCCGATGCTTCCAGGGGCCCCGGCCACGACATCCAACCGGGAGATTTCGTCCTAATACGAAATTTCCAGCGGACCAAGAGTCTGGAGCCTCGGTGGACGGGCCCCTGGCAGGTGCTGATTACCACCCGAACGGCGCTTCGAGTGGAGGGGAAGAAGCACTGGCTGCACGCGCATCATTGCCGGAAGGTCTCTGCGAACCTGGCCACGACAGAAAGTGTCAGCACCCAAGAAGAGCTCCTGAGCAAAGATCGGCCAATATTGGACTGTTATCCCGATACTGAGGCACTTGAACTTGCAAAATTCTCTGATCCCACTGTGCCGTCCAGAGAAGGGTATTTCCTGCGTCGAAAGGAGGGAGTTTCGGCTAAGTAGGCCACGGACCAAGTTGAATCTCAGAACGGTGACCTAAGCACAATCAAGGGTTACCGGGAGAGAAGCTAAACGAAGTCTGTGGTTCTGCCCACTACCGAGCCCCCTTGAAGGTGATGGAAGCGCCAGATAAGAAGATGATGGAAGCGCCAGATAGGAAGATGATGGAAGCAACAGGAAATACCCACTATAGAAACCCAAAGACTGACAATTTGCACAAATCAAAGACAATCGCCCTCTTTATTGTCCTCCTCTTCTGCCTCCTCCTCATGACCTCCTTCTGGATTCTGGAGGAAAGCACTCCGGCTCACGAGGCATTGCTACCTACTGCACAACCAACACCCCTGAAAGAACATCACCTAATTTCTCTGTCGCCTCAGCTGCGAGAAAGGCGCAGGGAATTCTGGAACAATTCCTTCGTGCAACTGTTGCACCAACACAACCTTGCTGCAAATGTTACGAACTGCTGGATCTGCGGGTTGCTCCCGCATGCCACTGGACACTCCATCCCCTTCATCCCTTCTCCTTTCTCAGCTCACGGCTCCTGCCTCGCCTGGTTGATCCTCATGCAAGAGAGCCACAAGGACAACGCCACTTCCAGCCAGACAGTGTCGCACTTCTACTCTGGGTTCTGGCTGAACAAAACCGGAAAGACTTCTGCTCCCCTGTGTCCTGCGCTCACAGGCGCCACCTTCCTTAAAGACATTCCAGCCAAAGAACGTGTTGAAGTACAGGTACTCCACAATCCAGCTAGGTCCACCTTCTCTCATCTGCAAAAACAAACCACCGCCACTCTGACTGTGGCTCTGTCTGTTATCAATGTCACCGGTCTTATGTGCCTAGAAGGCCGGGGTACGCAACTGGTGGGTCACAGTTCCTGCCGAATCACCAGAACATTGGACTCAGTTGACCCCCCTTCCTTTGTTGCTTCTCCGAATATGTACTTTGTGTGTGGCACCAAAGCTTACAACTGGCTCCCGAAAGGTTGGAAGGGTACCTGCTACATTGCCTTCGTTCTTCCACCCACATATATAGCCCCTGCCAACCATCACCGGCAGAGGCGTGCAGATGACATTGGACAAGCCGACTCCACCGGAGCACAGTTCCTAGATGCAGCTAAGGGACTTGTTTCTCTTTGGGGCCCCATGGCAAACAGCCGCGCTATCCGACACCTGACCCAGGCAGTAGAAACAACGATCAACATCACGGCTGGCATCCTCGCTAACAACACGGCGGAACTTCAGGCGGACCGCCTTGTGACCCTTCAAAACCGCCTTGTCCTAGACGTGGTCCTAGCCGACCGAGGAGGAGCATGCCGCATCATCGGATCCAGCTGCTGCACATACGTGCCAGATAACTCGCCTTCAGTCTACAAAGCCATTGAACACCTCCACAGACTTTCCTCGGAGGTTCACCAAGAGCAGGAAGGATGGTCGCTTGGGAGCTGGTTTTGGGACACTTTGAGGAACTGGGTGTGGAGGTTGTTCTCCTTCGTGCTGATACCTGTTGTGATATTATGTGGGTGTTGTTTAGGTATCCAGTGTCTGCCATCTTTGTGTGGCCTTGTTTCTAACTGTATGTGCCCAAAGACTTTGGACTTCCGAAATGAGCACATGAGTCCCCTCTATGAAGTAGAAACACGTGGCCTTATGGGGATAAATCCGAACTGACAAGTTGGCGAGACATGTTAAAAGGGAGGACTGTGGAATTTTAGTTTACGAACTGAACATCATCTGCGCCAGCTTGTCACCCACGTACAACGTGCACGATCGCCATTTTAGGCATCATGGTCTCCCTGTCCACAATCAGTCGCCAGCGCGCCCCTCTGACCCAGCAAGCATCCTCCGCGCACCCTGGCTCCCCCTCCCTTCCCCTTATGAGCATAACCCCTCTGCATGACCCTGTCCTTGGGAGTCACGCCAGCGCCTGACCAGCACCTCCTCTCCTTCCATGAATGCCCCTCTGTTGATAAACCTTCCCTCCGCGCTCAATTGTCCACGCGGCATGAATACCACTCCTCTGATGACCCCTTACCCCATGTCCGACTGTCCACACAGGCCCGAGGCCATTGCCTAAGCCGGGAGATACCATTTACTGCCCCTCATTGTATGCAATCGCCCCTCTTCAAAGGACACACTATTGATCAGGGCCTCCCCACCCCCTGGGATATGATCAGGCGCACACATCCTAAGACTTGGCGAAACATTCAGCTGCGTGATGACCCCTCCTCTTATCAGCAGGTTGAGGACCTCTATTGTGAAGTTATATGGGGGTGGGATTGACACGTGGATTATGGGGACGCCTTTTTCCTTACTTCACAATGTTATGATTGTAATAAAGAAAGGTCACATGCCATAAACCGGTGTATAAGAGGCCAGGCCTCAGAGAGGCTGAAAGAGCACCTCGAGACGATACCTTGTTGTCTGATCTGATGTGTTCTGCTCCGTCGGAATAAAACTTCTGTTTCCTGCCTTCTGGTCTCCGGCGCCTGCCTCATTGCTTGGTAAATTTGAATGGTACAAGGGCGATTAGCGCCGGGCAAATCTTGAGAAAGGTCCTAGCCCTACCTTTTTCTACAAACCCTCCCATGTTACCTATTTGTAGGTGCCAGTAGACTCACAAGAGGCAACACACAATTCATCCCCCACAAATCGTCCCTTAAGGTGTAAATTACAATTATATCAGCGTGTTTTAGATGGTTGTTGCAAACAGTCTCTATGCCTTGCTTCCTGGGGGGTGGGGGGGGCACTCTACTTGAGTGGCAGAAAAGGAAAGCAGGGACCGCTTGAACTGTGCATGGTGCCATTCGCAAGGATTACACAGTGCAGACAAGCATCCAGCACTTTGCAATCAACGAGAATGGCATTTTTCTATTGTACTCCGCCGCTCGCCGAGCTCCCCATAGTGCGTCTAAGTTGTTTTTTTCACTTCGCTGAGTTCTGAGTAGTGCAACTCCACGAACTCTGCCCAGGGTTAGTTTTGGGCCATTTCCTGTTGCCGGTACTAGGCCTACCTACACAAGTTAGGAACCATTTTTCTCAGAAGACGTAGGGGAATGCCGGGTGGGTAGAATTTAGTGGATCCGTGCATATTCCAGAACTTTCCCCCACAGAAATGTGAGGAAAATGTGAATCTTTGACAAAGTTTGAGGTTTGCAAGGGATTCTGGGTAACAGAACCTGGTGAGACACAGACAAGTCACCCCATCCTAGATTTCCCTGTGTGTCTAGTTTTCAAAAATGTATAGGTTTGCTATGCTTCTCTAGGTGCCTGCAGAGCTAGGGTTCAAAATCTACAGCTAGGCACTTTGCAAAAAAGGGTCAGTTTTCACTGTAGAAATGTGGTGTGTCGACATTGAGTGTTGGGCCATTTCCTGTTGCGGCCACTTGTCCTACCCACACAAGTGAGGTACCACTTTTATCAGGAGACATAGGGGAACACAGAATTGTAGAGCAACTGTTATTATCTATTGACTTTCAATGCATTTTTGCCTCCCAATTGTAGGACAATGAGTAAAAAAGAACTCACTTTGAAAAATGGCCTATAATTTACATGCTAGTATGGGTACCCACAATTTCGGAGATGTGCAAATAGCTACTGTTTCTAAACTCTGTATTTTGTTCCCATTCCTGAAATAAATAGGTGTCTTTTATACCGAGTTTCCCCTGTTTATATTTTCCTAAATAAATTGCTACATACCCGGTACACAATAAAAAAAATATTGCAAGACGCTGCTCAGTTATTGGCTCAGGGTTCCTCAGGTTCTTGGTGAACCTACAAGTCCTATATATTCCCACTACCAGAAGAGTCCAGCGAATGCAATGGTATCTGTCATACTTAGTAGAAGTTATGGCTGAAAACATTGGCGCAAATGGATGTGTTTTTTTAACTCATTTTCAATTTTTCCTATTTTCACCTGTTAGTTTCTATAAGAAAACATTGAAGAATCCACACAAATGACCTCTTGCTGAATTCAAAATGTTGTCTACTTTTCAGAAATGTATAGCTTTCCAGGATTCATCATTGCTTTCATACCCATACAACATTAGGCTATGTCCCAGTAAAATGCCAAAACTGTGTACAAAATGTTGGATTTCTGAGAAAAATCTGATTGTCCTTGAAAGCTGGGAAGATGGTGATTTCAGCACCACAACTCCTTTGTTGATACCATTTGCAGGGAAAAAAACAGACACTTTCATCTGTAGCCCTTTGTCCCCATTTTTCCATACAAAAAAACATTTTGTGGTATTTTGGCTAATTTCTGGGTCCCCTCCAGGGGAATCAACAAACCCTGGGTACCCATGATGTTAGAACAAAAGGACGCACATTTGGCGTGGATCCCTTATGTGTTCAAAAAGTTGCAGGGGCCTAAGAGCTACTGCAAATAGCCAAAAAAAAAAGCTTAGCAGGGGGGAAAGGCCTAGCAGTGAAGGGGTTATAATGTGGCTATTGTAAACACATTTTAGTTTAGTGTATTAAATTATACCATTTTATTGTGTGACAATAACCTTAAAAACTTTCATTCCCCTCTACCACAGCCCTGGCAATAATGCTACTTGTGAACAAAGAGGAAATTCAGTTTTCTTTTTCCCCTGTATGTGGCCAAGGGTGTAACTATAGATAGTATAACACTACTGTCTTTTGTTTTTGTACAGCTCACACCCTGAGCTAAAAAAAAGTAATTGCCTACAAACACACAATGTCGTCAAGTGGAAGACTAGACTGATGCAAGGTTTCCTAGTTTTACAGTGTGCAATTTGGCCACTATATTTTTATCACAATCTCCCATTGTAATTCAACGCTTAATGCATTTTGTGTTAATCTTTGAGGCGCTAAATCAGTGCACTGTGTTAAATACTTCCTGGCGATGCATGTTTCATAAGGATTTGGAAGTAGTGTTTGGAAAGGATGGTGTTTTATTGATTGTCCTCAACTCTTGAATTAATTCATCCATCCAACTATTATTTATTCATTCACTGAGCCATGCAGCTATATCTCCAATCTCCATGCACCTATTAAATGATAGGGCAAGATTTAAAAATGGGTTGTAAAACACACAATATTTGCAAGTTTAACATTTCTTAGAGGAAGAAAGACCTTCAAGTTTCTCTTTGTAGTGGTGAGGCTCCCTTGCTGCTCTCACTTGTTACATGCAGTAAGAGAGCTGGTCTGGCAAAATTTAGCAGGGTTTCTTTTGCTTCCCAATATGACCCAGGGCCTAGCACACAGTGCACCAGCCGAATACCCGACCTGATACAGCATTAACCCCATCAAAGTGTTGGCCTCTGAGTCGGCGTACTGCTTGATCTGCATTTATGGTCTTGGTGGAGATAGATGGAGGTTATGGTCATTTTGCAGGAGAAGGACATGGTGAAAACCAAAAACAAAGGTGAAAAATAAAGTATTTCAACTGAACTGAGTGTTAAAAAGCACTGCATTTACCACAATGCCATTTGGTAAAGTGTGTGCTTGTATGCCAGGCAGTGTGTCTCTTATTGTGCCAATTTCTGTGGTCGACACCAGTGTATTGGTCAAAAGTAATTAATAATGCAACAATGAAAAACAACCAGCCAACACGTGATTCGTCACATAAGGGAACTATCCCATGACTTCTTCAGGGCTGGGGAAGATACAAAACATTGAGTAAAGTAATCCAGTTTCCAGCGTCTAACACTCATTTTCATCACCCTCACATCAACACGTCACACCAAAACCTGTTACAACCATATAGAGTTAAGCGTTTGGAGCATTTAGGTCCTTTCCTCCCTAGACTTTATGGGGCACCACTGATCGTGTTTTCTCTTCCACATGTTTTCTCCCAGGTCCTCTTGTAATTAAGGGCTATACTGCCCTTCCTACAGCCCCATCCACAGGAGTCCACCACTTTGGGCTACCCTCCCAGCAGGAACAGTGATGTGGACCAGTTCGTCCTCTTTGACCCCCTGGCCGGATTGGAATTTTCACAGGCCTCGCGGTGAGCCTTTATTCTTAGTTTTATTAATCCTAGTTCCTTTCCATGCCTCGTGGCTCTCACGACCCTCCGTGCCCAAACACACCCCTCATTCTGGCAATCTTTTCTCTCTCCTTTTCTTTAGACACTGTCTGGTCACTCTGCAGCACCACACGGGTATTTCCTTCCACCTCCCGTCACCATCAATATTTTCGTGCTAGCTATGCACGGAGACTCAGGTTGGGGATGCTCTACTTTAGATTTGTGATCTCTTGGCAGTCTCCCCCTTCTGGGCCATTCTTGCTTTCATAGTCTAGCTACTGTGCATTATTTGTCTATTCCTTGCATCTTTTGTTCATTATTTTGCGTCTTAGTGTGTTTGAGCTATCAATGAACAGTTCTTTTGACTGAGTACATTTACCTTCTTGAAGTCACCTCAATACCAATATTCACCACGTATTAGTATTGTGTCACCTTGTTGTCCTGCAATGGATTCTGTGGTGTGCAGTCACGAGTATTACACCACGGGACCGGTTTACATACCAAGTCACCTCTACATTTGCCTTTTCACTTTTGTGCTTAGGGTTTCCACGTGCTATCGGTGATTCTGATCCACATTCCCTTAGTTGTGTTTGTTTTGGTTTGGCAACTCTATGATTTTACATTACTTTACTCAATGTTTTGTATCATCCCCAGCCCTGAAGAAGTCGTAGGATAGTTCTCTTATGTGACGAAACATCTGCTGCCTGGTGTTTTTTGTTGTTGCATTATTAAATACTTTTGAACAATACACTGGTGTCGACCACAGAAATTGGCACAATACAAGACATTTCTACCATTGTTATATCGTCATTACTTGTGCCCAGGACAGTGTTCTCATTATTTGTGTGGGTTTTTTTACTCACACATTTACGGGGGTTACATGGTATTTCCCCCGACCTGGCAGCACTGTGCACACTCTTAGCATAGCAGACACAACGCGAAGTAGCCTGAGAGCCAATCTTCCTGATTTTACTAAAAACCCTACACCGAGATAGTATATTCTCTTTCTTGTTTTACCCTCAGATCCTCTTCTATTAACAGTCAGCTTGTCTGATGCTGTAAGGGGCCCTGTTGCTCCCCGCTATGGAGTAGCTCAGTTCCCAGCCACCTGTTGGGTTAGAGAAGTGCTTCCTTCTCTTCTCTTCTGAGGGTATTGAACTCCAGTCTGCCAGACCCTTATAATGGAACCCTTAATCGATTATCCGATTCAGAACAAGCGCACTACTCACGTTGCTTCACCACGCAAGGCAATTAAAGATCCAGCAACTCCACAAGCTACACAGCAAGGTTACATTATAGAAAATGACACCTACTGGCTTTGCTATACTTCTTTTTAGTAGAGTTTCAGACGTTGGTGCCAGATAATGTTGCTGATTACAAAACTAGACAACCTAAAGATTTGATTGTATTTTGGGTAATAGCCTTGCTATTAATTTCATCTCAGGCATTGGTAATATATCACACCACATGCTTGTAAAGATACTGCGTAGGTTAAAGTAAAGCGTGCTTCTGAGGCTACTGTAAGTAGTTTTGGACTTACTGCTCTCTTCAGATCGTCGTTTTTCATTGGCAAGATACCACACAGGAGCATGTACACATTCTGAAGCTTCTCTAAAGCATGTTCGAAATTTCTCTTTTGAACTCTCCTTTAAGACAAAAAGATGCCAACGTTATAGCAATAGTTTGTATCTTTTTTTAAATTAAGCATGATTTGTGCAATTGTTTAGTCCACTTAATTATGCTGGTCTGAGACTTGCAAAAGCTGGAAAAAAGCGTTGCTTTACATTTTTATGTGGGTTTTCAAACAAAGAACGGAATTAGTATCTTTATCCCTCTCACTCTCATGCCTTGCTATGCCTCCCCTGTTTTCTTTGTCTCCCCTTTTCACCTGATTAATGTGTTCCTGTGCCCCACTTCCCTCCCCCAACCCTTCAGCCTGTGCATCCTTCATCATCATAACATTTTACAATACCAATCAGCCGGGCTCCCTCATTCCCAACAAATTTGAGCGAAGTCAGCGGCACCAAGTATCTTCTACAATGTTCAATATTCTTTCCGGCAGGAGATCACTCTTGAATTATTTGTAGGGTATTTAAGCGTCAGAGCCTACAATTTGCTCAAGGTTTTGGATCCCCTGCAATGCTTTAGGTCAGTGTTCCCAAAATTGTGGGTCGTCACAAGACGACTTTTGGTGGGATGTGAAAATCTAAAGAATAAATAAAGACGCGTTTAAATTCTGAGTTTATCTTGTTACATTTGCTGCTCTTCAAAGCCAGAAGTCAAATGTTAAGCCAAGTTTTCTGAAAAA
The DNA here is from genome assembly GCF_964263255.1 of Lissotriton vulgaris. Lineage (NCBI taxonomy): Eukaryota > Metazoa > Chordata > Amphibia > Caudata > Salamandridae > Lissotriton > Lissotriton vulgaris. The sequence continues at coordinate 1,119,518,954 of NC_141691.1, read as the reverse complement.
TTGATGCTTATGTGTTTTTAACATGGGGATTAGTGTTTACAAACACCTCTCACTTGCATACAGAGAATGGAATGTGAAAGGAAAGGCTGTAGTCTACCATTATCTGCAGCACACAACAAAATGTAAATACCTGGAAATGAACTTTACACATCCAGCAGTCAGGAACGTAAAAAAGAAATTAAGAATATTTTTTTGTTTTTCTGAATAAGTGATAGAAGCAAAGATTTATAACAGGATCAAAAAAATCAAGATACTTTACTTGGTGATGCACACATGATAACTAATCTCTGAGACCTGATTTCCACATATTATCATTTGTGTGCAATATAGTTTTATCAGTAAAATGGTATGACTGTGCAAATTTTGTGGCCATTTCAAAGGAAAATGTGTTGTCTGTAAGTGACAGTGTGCTGCCCTACGATGCTTTAGTTACATTAAGCTAAAAAGGCCTCATGTCCATTAAAGCAGGGTGGGTCACTAAAGTTTGTCGTTCTAAAAAGTGGATTGTGGTTCCAAAAAGTTTTGGAAGCACTGCTATTGGCTGATTTCCACTCCTATAAGGTATCAAATTATGTGGAGTCATTTGTCTAGGTATGTGCAAGTACGTCAATAACTTCATGCGTCGCTTTTTGCTGCCAGGAGAATTTGTGAAGATATTTTAATCATGCTTGAATGTCGCCTACCACAGGGGTTCTCGTTTGGTCAATACAAATCGAGTGCCACAGGGTCTTGGTGCAACTTGTTTTCCTTTAGCATTATTGATTTCGTATATCTCACCCCAGAATGTTTTTAACCATGAACAGTCCCATAATATACCTCATGGTCTTGGCCACCATCCTCTCAGACAAAGCTTTCACCTTTCACTCATCGTGTCATGGAGTTCCACTGGGGTAAAGTGCCATCTGTCCAAGATCCTCCCGATAACCCTACCTACCCTCAGAGGGTTGTGCTAAGATACTTTTCTTTTTCAGTACTTGCCCCACTATTCTCAGGGCTTAATTTGAGCCGGAGCTTGCCGGTGCTTAGCACCGGCACCTAATTATCAGGGCCGGGTCTACAGTGAGTCACACACATTAGGATTAAGAGCACCATCCGTCACCGTCAGTAATTGATTTATTTAAAATGAGTTGTGGCACTGGCACAGAGAGCGTGTGCTATGCTGCTGTTGTGTAGTACCATAAGTGCTGCTGAGTCAGTGTTAGTTGAACTGTTGAAGTTACCCGGGCCGGTTACCGCGTTGTTGACCGATCATCATCATGTAAAACACTTACTGTCTGTCTTCTTAAATGGCGACAACGTCACGTGACTTCAAGACTTCCGGCTGCCTCGGATCGGGCTTTGCCTGGGCTGGTCTTCTGCGGGGGTTGGCGCTGTGCGCGGCAGGAGCAGCGATGCGTGCGCAGATTTTGCAGTTGGATACACGCGCATTCGCTGCTTTAATTTTGAAACTGCACGCCCACCCCAGCATACTCGCACCCCACCGACCACCAGGCACCAGCACCGTATCCACGGAGTCCGCGGGACGTTGAGGTTGGGTGGCCGGCTAGACAGACTCACCAGGTAAGGGCGAGCAAGGCATAGCCTGGGGTAGGCCGGCGGCCTATAAATAAAGCTGCGCAGGTAAGGCAGCCAGGGCAGGGGCTCGTCGTCTGCCGGCTGCGAGTAGGGGCTCTCGTCCCACACCATGATGGAGGAAATTGTGGCTGTAGGGCCTGGGCGAGAGTTTGGGGATTTTGTTCGCAAAGTGTTAAAATAAAAACAATAATTCCCTAGTGCGTGACTCTCCTACTCTGAATAGGGCAAAGAGTGAGATTCTGCTACAAAGGGTGAGACTCACTTCATCAAATGAGTGAGGTTAGATGCGTCATGGTTATTTTGGAATTTTTAAAGCGCTACAAGTCGCTACGGTTGCTATATCAGAGCAATGAGGTGTTCGGTGTCCAGGAGGGCAGGAACTCCTCATCGGCAGTCTTGCCAGGTGTGCCAGCGACAGCAGGGCTCCATGTGACAGCTGGTTTTGACACTGTCGGCTGCACTCGTTTCTAGAGTCCACGGTGTATGTTCACACCTGGGGGCGCAGGCTGGGCTCTTAACCCAGGTCGCTGGGCGCAAGTCTTCTCGGGTGTTAGTGTAGTGAGTCTGCTTCGGGTCAGTGGGTCCCAGTTGCTGCTCTCGGGCGGGCTTTGCTCTCCGTATCTGTATGCATGCTGTCTCTCTCACACTCACCCTCTCGCGCCTCTGCCTTCACGGGCGGGGGAGTATCACGGATGGCTATGTGTATACAGGGAAGCAGGGAAAGCTGCTAACATCAGTAATTATTGTTCTATCTAACCTTGTATCTCTAACTTTTATGCCTCACAGACACAGAATTTCTAGTTAGCCTAAAATATCATTACCCTAATTTAAGTGAGGCTCTATAAGATACATCTGGGATATGCATTGTAGGAATCACGGGGTAGAAGTGTAGGCAATTACTTGGAGTGAATCTAACTGTCTCCTCGTCACAGTACATTGACATCTCCCCCATTGCATTGTTGCACAGGCAATTGTTTGTGGTTGCTTTGATGTCTCATAGACAGTTTAGTGGTCCTCTCCTCACTTTATGCACTAAGAGGCCACACTCCCATAGTATGGGATTACCTGAACTGGGGAATTAGGGCTCAAGGTATGTTCTAGATTGGGGCAAACCCTCGAGGGACGCACCTTGGAGTATTCGTGACTACCAGGGTTCCTGGGGTATTGGTTCCCCCAGTCTATCCACACTGGTTTATAACACCAAGTGATACCTCACTTAAGTTAAAAGGTGGTTTGCATCACATTGGTTTTTAGCGTTGTCAAATCGCAGGTTCAAGAGTTTGGTAGAAGTGCTTCTTATACTAGTGCCAGTTGAATATGTGGGTGGGGCTAATATAGTAAGTGGGTGGAGCCAGTGGAGGAAGCGGGTGGAGCCAGAGAAAAGTAGGTATGGCCTCCGACAAACATTTGAGCACCTGCACTTCATATTTTACAAACTAAGCACTGACTATTCTTCACCGAGAGAATCTCTAATTTCCTTTTGCAGGCAGCAGTGGAGGCCCCTCCGCTAGGGCAGAGGAGCATCGCCACACTGTTTTTTTTAGCAGTATAAGAAAAAATGAAGTGATAATAACTCAGTTATCATTTTATTTTTTCCTTTTTAGTACACACAGCTAAGCTCTCTGCCACTGCTAAGTGCACATGACTGTTCGGCCGGCTCTCTTGGGCCGCCCATAACAGTCATGCGCGCTTTCCCTCTTCCCTATTCCAGCCTGGGTGGAGAGCATGCCCAGGACCCCATGCCCAGTCTGACCGCCAAGCCACGGCGCACAGACCCATCACAACGCTGCACTGCAGCGTTGAGATTGGCTCAAGGGAGTCTGGGTGCTTCCAGGCTGCTTCCTGTTCCTGCCAATGGAAGGAGGAGAGACACAACCAGGAGGAGCAGCAAGGAAAACGCAGCAAGCAGGTAGGTTGAATAATTTATTTATTTACCCTCACCCCACCCTACCACCCCCACCCCTCCGCCGATGCCCCTCCACCCGATGGGTTCAGGCCACCGCAGGCAGGCAGATGATAATCCTTGCTTTTGTGATCGCAATAGTATTTTACAAATCAAAGCTATTGAGTGTATAAAGTCTGCTTTCTCCTAAATTAGTTTTTGAATAGTATGGGTTGCCCAGTTTCACTTCTTTTACCACAGGATGTATTATCCATGGTTAAATTTGTGTGTATCTGAATTTTTCTTCCACGGGTAGATGCACATTTTTTTTCAGCTGGTCCCAGGATTGAATCCTACTTCGCCGAAAAGTGAGGTAAACTTGTAAGACTAGGAAGAATACCATCTACTTCCGAAATTGGTGGAGTGCAGAACTGGTGAAAACAGTGTTCTATAAGGCCTTAGGGCTGCACTTCTTTCAGAGAAATGAGCACTCCCAAAGTGTCTGCTTGAAAGGGTGTGGCGCCCCAAGCGCCAGTGCTGCTCTGTGCCTCACCTAGTCCAGTTCGGAGGAGGTTATGAAGTTGGGGTGACTAATAGTGTTTTGAAAAGTCTGAGTTTCCTAAATCAACCTCTTTGGGGGTACATTAGATTCTGAATATACGCCCCTTTTGCTGTGAATTCTTTTTATAAGGCTTAATTGGATGTACAGTGTTTGGAATAGGTAAAGGACCCTTAGCAATACCTTTGGTGTGATGGTGGCAATACACCATATTGAGCAAAATACTTCCTTCATTCTTCAGTGTCTCGCTGCCTTTATATAAAACAGCCTCTCGTAGCTGCTTCAATGCTTTCCAGAATGTTGACCTCTCTATTCCTCCTGTGGGAACATTCTGGAGGTATTTCTCGATATGCTGCCAAGAATTTGCCTTAACAATCAGGCCCTAGGGAGGGAATTAATGGCTGTGACACTCATATATCTTTACCTTTATTTTTACAATCCATTTAACTTAATGTCCTTGATAAGTGACAATGACCAAGTTCTGCTCCATTAATCTGACCTAACAGCCTCCATTGCCAGCAGGTACTCAATCCTGGCCAATGATTTTTGGGCTCACAGTACTGGACGAAGACAGTCTCAATTGGACTCCTATATTTCCAGGTGTCCACGACCAAGAACTTCTATCAATATGTTGCTGGTCAGGGACAGGACTGCTCTCCTTCCACACCACCGACCCAACCTTTCCTTATCCTAATTCATCAGTGAGATTAAGTATCCCCCAAAGGAAATGATAGAGGCAAATCCTCAATTTTTAAGTGCAGTTAATAGCATAAAGTCCTTTACCTGCACATTTGACCCCAACCATCCATGTTATTTAGAGAGTCCTGCTATGCGACACAGTAAGGCAGTGAGGAGACTCTCATTCCCAGTTATCTCATGTTTTCTTATGTTTTTTCAACTTAAAGTATGTTTCTGGAACCCTTCAAAAAGTTATTTCAGGATCATTTTCAGCACAGACAGCATATTTAGGGGCTCTTTAAGAGCTTGGCATTTGCCAGGCAGCTATTCAAAATGGGAGACATACTCTTTTATCCAAATGTGCAGTTCTTCTACTCCTTGTAGATGTAGGGCAACTGATTTGTTTTTGACTGTGGATCATCAGCAGGAGGCTCCACCAAAGAAAACGACCCATTAAACCAATGTTCAGGTCTGTGATGTGCTATGGAGCTAACAGATTACCAACATTGGAAGTGATAAGGTTCTGGTTCCACTACCAAATTTAACTAGGAACCCGGGGCCGATGAATCTTTATTACCTGCTGAGAAGTGTAACGGGGAGAGACAACTCATTTCATTCAATTCAACAGTTGATAATAACTAAGGCTCAAATGATCGCAGACTACGAACTCCAAGTTAGGGGTTTATTACAAAGCCAAAAACAACTGAATATACAAGCACCTTAAGACAAGGTTATAAAAATACATGGGAACTAGTACAAATCCAATGTCTACGAATAAGTCTAATCCGATGAATCATAAAGAGGATAAAAAGTTCTAAGAACAAGACACAAGCAAGAACTGCTCCAATATTCAAGTCAGACTTCATCTGTGGTTGAAAAATAGAAAGCATAGGCTGTCCCTGCCCTATCACTAAGGTGGCATCCCTACTTAACATTTTCCAGGCAAAGTCAGTTAAAGGTGTCAACTTGTAAAGACTTCCAAAGAAGTACATTCGGTAGCCAAAGCTACAGAGCTCGTTATAAGATGCTCTTTCCAGATCGATCTCCTAACTCATCCTGTCTCCTTTTGACTCTCCTTCCTCGGTACATTCCCTAATACAAAAGGCAAAGATGCAAAACACGCCCACTGATCACCTCACACTAATGGACACCTCTCCTAGGCAGTTTTCCACCGTCTTCTCCAAGTGTAGTCCAATGACCTTGGTTCCCAGGCCTCCTCAGCGAGAAAGAACACCGGCTCCCAATTATCGACCTTCTGTTTACAAAGTATCACTTCTCCTCCATGCCTAACTCCTAAAACAAAAGGCGTTAGTCCTAACTAACAAGGGCAGCTTCTTCACCTGCAACTGAAACGTGAGAACAGAACATCCTTGCACACACATGAAATTCGCGGACTACCTCCAAATGCGGGAGCTTACCAGGGAAATTTAATTTTCAGGCCTACACTATTCAGCCAACATAAGAATAAAAGAATAGGTCTTACATAAACAGAACGTGAACATTTCGTTTAGGCCTTTACACATAAAATTATACATTCCTGTTAATAATGCTTTGCGTTGCAAACATCTACAATTATTACACGTTAAGCATAACTCATTATTTCTTCGTGTAATCTTCATCATGGTGCACATTTAAATCAAAATGCATTACACATAAGCTTTTCGTTAGGCAAATGCAGTAAACGTAAGGTTAGAGTTTCAAATATAAATGTCATTTCATTTCTCTTCTCCACAGAATACTTTTCTATTCCTTCACTTGGACATGTTGTTATTGCAAAACAATTCTACTAATCAGAGTTAGTACAACACAAGAATACATGTGGATGCAGACTATCCTTGATTATAATGCACCCTACAAGTTTAGAGCACCATCGAGCTCCATCAGTTGACTTGTTTGATTTTTCCTCACCAGGCCCAATTTATCAGCTTGAAGGAGCTCCTGAATTGGGCTACATAATGCCTTTATTCTTTTGGTTGGGATTTTATGACATTACTTTAATGATGGTCTAATAATAGAACTGCACTGCTTTTAGAAGTGTGTGACTGCAGAGATTTAGTGGACATCAAATAAGTTTCTTTTGCTAGGTGATTTCAATTTCCACAGAGAAAATTCCTCAAATTTGGAGGTTAATAAACTCCTCTCCTAGCTGGAACAAATGGGACTCACACAAAGAGTGGTAGGCCCCACCCATCGAGCTCGTCACTTACTAGACCTAGTGTTCTCTAATTACAACCAATTGAGATGTGACCCCCCCGAACCCCTGACTTTTATGATCACTTTTTTCATCCATCAGGGGTAACAAAGAATGAGGGAACCACAAAAAAGGAAAACACCTGAATTGCGTAGGCCATGGCGTAATCTTTCCTAGGAAGATTTTAATGAGGCCTACCACCCAGAATTAGCTAACAACTTCATGGAGGCTCCCAAAACCTTGGAGGCTTTTAATAGGGCATTTGAATCCGCCCTGGATAAGATCATACCCCAAAAATATGGCTCCATCCAACGGAAAACTTCGACTTCCTGGTATACAGAGGAGCTTAGAATAGAAAAAGCCAAATGCAGGCGATTAGAAAGAACCTGGCGAGCAAGTAAGGTCCAGGAAAACAAACTACTGTACAGACAGTCTCTGGCCAGATATCATCTGAACTTGAAAGCAGCAAGACGCACTTTCATTATTAATCAAATAGAACAAGCCAGTAACTCTACAAAAACCCTGTTCAGTATAGTAAAAGATTTTTCTTCTCTCAAAGCTTGTAACCAATCCCCAACTGAATCCCAAGACTTATGTAATTCACTGGCAACCTTTTTCAGGATAAGATATCCAGAATTTATGATAACTTCCCTCAGTTAACCCACTTAGTTTCTGAAACTCTGTCCAATCTTGAGGCCAGGGGAAGGGTAATACATAGCTCTTTGGAAAGCTTTGAACAAACCACCATTGAAGAAGTCGAAAAAGGCCTCTTAAATGCAAAATCTGGGTCATCAAAAGACTTGTGCCCCCCAAAAATCATGTCTCTCCTAGCTACGAGCTCTGCTCCCACAATCTGTGATATTTTTAACAGCTCTATAACAACCGGTTTCATTCCCAATGCATGGAAAGAGGCGTCTGTTCGAACTATATTAAAGAAGCCCACAGCCGACTCGTCAATCCTTAGCAACTACCGGCCTATCTCCCTGTGGCCACTCCTGGGTAAACTGCTGGAAAGCATCATTAATAGACAGCTAAGTTCCTATTTGGAACTAAATGAAATCCTGGACCCACCGCAATCGGGTTTTTGGGCATGTTTCATTACGGAAACTGCCATACTGGCAGTAACAGATTCTCTCAGACAGACAATAGTTGCAGGGGGCTCCTTGATACTGATTCTCCTAGACCTCTCTGCTGCTTTTGATACCATCTTTCATATAAAGCTAGCAGAGAGATTGTCCGGGGGGACCGCCCTGAAGTGTTACAACACTTTCTGTCTGAGAGAACCCAAGCTGTCAGTCTTGGCCCTTATTCCTCACCAAAAATGTCCCTGGAGAAAGGGGTCCCACAGGGCTCCTGTTTAAGCCCTATCCTGTTTAATATATACATGGACCCCCTGGCAAGGATAGTAGAACAGTTGGGCTTCGCGATCATCTCATACGCAGATGACACGCAGTTCATGTTCACTATCGGAAAAAACCCTGAGCAAGAAAAAATCAGTTTCTCCACTGGTATGAGGGTGATTTCCGACTGGGTGACTGGAAATTGCCTTCAACTAAATCCAGAAAAAACGGAGATTATGTTGATGGGTAAAGCCTCGGCCATCTGGTCGGATGAATGGTGGCCCATCCAACTTGGTGCTGCCCCCACACCTAAGCTATCAGTGAAAAACCTGGGTATAAAAATAGACCGACAACTATCCATGAGGGACCAAATTGTGGCCACGACCAGCGCATGCTATTATTGCATACGAATCTTACGGAAAATCCTTCAGTTTATACCTACCCTGCATCGAAAGACATTAGTACAGGCGATAGTAACCAGTCGCGTGGATTATGGTAACGCTCTGCTGGCAGAAGTTGGACAAACACACCTGGCCAAACTGCAGGTGGTTCAAAATACAGCAGCCAGAATGATCCTGAACCGCCCTGCGGCCACCCCCTCAATACTGCTGCTCAGGGAATTGCACTGTCTATCGGTGGGAAAAAGATCATTTTAAAAATCTGCTGCCTAACTTTCAATGCTTTAAATAACAGAGGCCCCCTATACCTACAAAGAAAACTTTTGAAATATTGTCCCTCTAGGAGACTTAGGTCGAGCTTGCGGGGTCTTCCTCAGGTTCCCCGAATCCGCCTTACTCAGACTGGAGGAAGAGCTTTTTCATTCCTTGCTCCAAAATACTGGCACCAGCTTCCCCAAACTTTACGAGAAATCCCTAGTTATGGTCTTTTTAGAAAACAATTGAAAGCCTTTCTGTTTTAACTCAATCTTCTTTCCCTGTGCTCCTTCCGCAGAATCCTATACTTCTAGGCAGCGCCGTGATGCCCCAGGGTGATTTGAGCGCTCTATAAAACTTTTAACATAACATAACATAACATAACATAACAAAGGCACCCCATATCAGGAGGATCTGGTTGGATGCACTTCTTGAAAGAAATGTCTCATTATCTTTCAATGCCTTCACATATACACTTTCCGCCACCCTCTGAGCACCACTCATGTGAATATTACTTCTTTTCTAGTGATTTTCCCAAACCTCTTCCTTGTCTTGCAGTACAACATTTTGCTCCTACAGGGTCAAGATCCGCAGTCACATCTCCTCATATTTTATAGTTCTATTGTTCACAGCTTCATCCAATTCTGCACCCTCTTTCCTAGTTTTTTGACTTCTGGTAGAAAGCTGTTGAACTTTACTAAGGGCAATTTTTCAGGGAGTTAAATGTATCATTCAGGTCAGTAAAATGTGTTTCCTGATGCATGGATGGTGTTTCGAGAGGCCTGGTTATTGTGTCCAAAGGTCTGTCTGGGGTGACCTGATTTCTGACTTTGATGGGGGGTCTGGCTGATGGGGGAACGGTCTGGCTAAAAGAATAAGAGGTCTGACTGATGGATGGTGATGTCGGGCTAGTGACTGGTGAGACCTAGATGGAGGGTTCTAATGTTACACTGGTGCGTTGTGACCAATCTGGCTTACAGGTCTGATGTTGCACTGGTGGAAGTTTAGGTCTGGCTGGTGAATCCTGACATTTTGCAACTATTTTGCTGAGTGACAGGTTTCTACTGCCTGCTTAGCCATAAAGAAGTATGGTCAAAGTACTTTGATTGCAATTCATGGTACAGTTTCATCTTGTATATGTACCCAGAATACTACATGTACAATGCTAAAACAATGTGATGCACAGGTAGCAGTCTTATATAACATGGTCATATTAGGCAGGTGGAGTCCCCAGGAAAAATGATATGAAGGATGACAAATTACCAGGGGAATAGAGGGTAGAATATAATCCCAGACATTCATAATTTTTATTAAGGGGACCCCAATGATCTCACTCATAATACCCAATAATGCAACCCAAGTTGCTACGGATACCCTGTTATCAATAACTCAGTCAATCAGTCAAAGCACACTTTATTCGGCTTTAAAAAAAACATAAAAGCCACATACAATACATATACATTAAAATCACAATTCATTTATATACAAAAATCAGGGATGACCATAATTACTGGACCTTATTTGGCTCATAGAATTAAAATCCATTAGAGTGATACCATAATTAGAATAAAATGTTCAGTGGAACCCGTTTATTCCTAATTCTAAAGGCTTCCGCTAGAAAACTGGCAACACTGAAAGTAATGTAAACATTGCCCAACATCTGGAGGTAAATTAATGCAGGTCTGACTTGAATAAAGCCAGCCTCCCTCAAAACAGGTAACAGGTGTTTTTTCCTAGCGGCAGTATAGAGCCCACAAACATCATAAAATGCATGGAATCTTGCTTTGAGAAATTATCACACTCACAGGGAGGGGCATCTTCTGGGTTGTCCCATGATGGGTAACAGCCTAAAGAAAATTGAATCACATTAAACCTAAATCTGACTAATAGCATTCTATGAAGAGGTCTTGTGACGTATTTCAAATATGGTTCCAGAGAGGGTGTAGTAATTAACATAGAGTGTGTTCTTACAGATGGTTTCATTAGTTCTTTCTCCTCTCTATTAAGACGGGCTCTCTCCATAAAGTGGACCTTGATCCACTTTACATCTTCTCTCCTGATATTAGATGGAGTAGAAAAAAGTTCCAGTCTACCTAAGGCAAAAAATGTATTTTTTAGATACTTCAGCCAGGGTATTTTCATGGCATGGTCCAAATAAATGACATCTTCCAGAATAAGATGATTCAAAGTTAACTCTGGATTTAGCCATATCTTTGCCCAGAATAGAAGGGGTGCCAGGTTCAACTTATCTGTAATGTAGGGCAATCCTACTTCCTCGTGAATAGAAAAGGTGGGGGTCGATTTGGGAACTGAAAGCCGTTGTCTGATTATTCCATTTTCTACCCTTTGGATTTTATCTTGGGTAGCGTAGCCCCACAAGGCTGCCCCGTAGGTAGCAATGGTAATACACTTCGTATTATAAACCTTTAACAATGCTTCCATTGGCCTAGCCCCCAGCCTTTTTGTAAAACCCAACAGTGCAGCTGTCGAATGGGCCAAAGATAAACTCTTCACCTTTATCTGAGGAACCCAGGACCCCCTTTCAACAAAGAGGACCCCCAGGTAAGGGAAGACTGGAACCCTTGAAACCACCTCGCCCTTACATATGAGTGTTTTAGTTCTAAGCTTTCCTCTCTGTTTACCCACTACCATAGAATGAGATTTTTTAGCATTAACCTTCAGGTCAAGGTTATCCATAAAGGAACCAAAACGATCCAATAATGTCTGTAGGCCAATACCTGTGCGGGCAATCAATACGGCGTCGTCCGCGTATAGGAGGGCCGGAACCTGTAGTCCTCCCACACGCGGAACGTCTACGACCCCCTCCTCTAAATATTTTCCCAACCCGTTTATATAAATGGTGTAAAGGAGGGGTGCCAGGATACACCCTTGGCGGACCCCTTTCTCTAACCTAAACGTGTCCGTGCACCTCCCCTCATTTGTGACCCTAGCCTTGGCGAATAAATCCTGGTGTAAAGAGGTCATAAAAGTAACCAAGGACCCCGTCTAACCCATCTCAAGGAGGATACACCACAATTTAGACCTATTAACCAAATCGAAGGCCGAGGAGAGGTCCATGAATGCCAGATAAAGAGACACCTCCGCAGCCACCGCATATTTGGCGATCAATAGGTGCAAATTCAAACATTGGTCCAGGGTACATCGTTTCTCTCTGAACCCGTATTGTATGTTTGAGAGCCCCCCACAGACCTCAAGATTACCAGTGAGTTTGGACAATAAGACTCTGCCTAGAATTTTAATGGCAGAGTCAAGGAGGGAAAAAGGTCTGCAACACCCCAGGTCCTCACGTTGTCCCTTTTTAAAGATTGGTACTATAATGGAGGTTGCCCAGGTGTTGGGGAACACGTTTTCATTTGCTACCCTAAAAACTTTGGTTAGAACCTGAGACCAAATTGTCGGATAATGTCTAAATAGGTCTGCAGGTACGCCATCAGCACCCGGCGCCTTATTTTTTGAGGTCTCCAAAATGGCCTTCAACACCTCCACCTCAGAAAACTCTACCGGGGGGGGACGCCCTAGCAACCAATTGGGCGTGCGAAGCTGTGCTATTCTTGTCACCATAGACATCTTTAAAATGAAGGACCCACTTCTCGTCCGGAATGACGCAGTCAGTGACTGCGTTATGTGTTCCGACAACAAAAGGGTGGTTTATGATCTCCCAAAACTTCTTACTATCTCGCAAGACGTCGATAGAGAGGAGTTTATCCCACGCTTCACTTTTGATTGCATCTTTTCTCTCCTTTAGGGTCAGTTTATATTCCCTCCTTAGATTGGCGATAAGAGCCTTGTCCCTTGGTATGACTTTTAACGCCCGCTTCAAACGAGTGTTTAGTCGTGAACAGTTTGCATCAAACCACTTTAAAGTACTAGGCACTCTCTTGGTGGGCTTAACTGTCAGATCCCTCAATATTTGGACACATATCATTTCAAACGCCTGTATGATTGTTCGGTTGGGGGCCTCTTGATTTAAGCATGTTTCTATGTCTCCCTCGATTTTAGGCAATAAAGTTGCCATAAAATCATCTGGGATTACCTTGCCCCACTTGAGCCGCCTACCCTGATCAGTAGGCACAGGTACAGCCTGCCCCTTGGGGCGGCCACAACCCTCGCGTTTAAGGTCTCCCCAGCTCATCACCAATAGGACAGGATTGTGATCACTGTAGGCTGAGTCAATTGTCCTATAAGTTTTCACCTTGGTGTTTAGGCCAGGAGTGGTGAATATATAATCAATTATGGAACCTTGAGGTGTACCTTTATAGGTGGGGACTCTCTCCCCCCCACCTGTGTTGAAAGATTCATAGAGATTAAAACTAGCCAATAATGCTTCTAGCGCTTCACCTGTTTTTGTATGTTCAAAATGGGAAATAGATGCCCCTAAAAGTCCTGCATGTTCATCTATGTAACAGGGGAGATTACATAAATGGATATTAAAATCACCCAACACAATTAGCTCAAAGGCAGTGTGCTTATTAGCACTGAAATTAAGTAAAAATTTCTCTAGGGTTGCAATGTGACCAATATCCATTGCCCTTTCCCAAGAATTATAGAAATTGCTTAATAGGATGGAACTGTTCGGTGAAACAGTCCATTCCACGGTCAAAAGATTAGGGGAGCCTGACTCCAGTTGCTTAAATGACCCCGCTAAATGTAGAGAGAAGAGGAAAATTAGGCCCCCTTCGCTCTTCCCGCCACACTGGGTATCGCTGGTACAAAAAAGCTGGCAAAGCCGTCTAGCCAGGTGTTTACTGTGGGTTCCCAGGATTCTTGAATTGCTATCACATCATGGGAGGAAATAAAATTAGTCCATAGCGGGTCTTCCCTCTTCGCTCTCAAGCCTGCAACGTTCCAACTAAGTATTTTACATACTGCTTTGTCCTCCTCCTGCGAGGTCCCAGTTATCGGGGCGACTAGTGTAATGGTGGAATTCCTAGAGACTCGCCTACACTCAGGCCTATTTACAGGGGACCCCGCCCGTCATTCCCAGTCATCCAGACCGGAGAATGCCTCAAATCTATTAGTTGTCTCCAAGGGCGTAAAAGGCAGCAAATGGTCCATTCCCCTATTTCCTTGCGGGTGGTCTGAACTTCTATAGTTGTTCCCATGCCCCCTATGAGGTACGGTGTTCCACCCGTAAACGTTTTTTGGCAATGTGAAATTTAGAGCCTGCCACATGTTTTGGTTGTTATATGTTATGGGCGGATTATTCAAAAGGCCAAAGGGTGCCTCAAAAGGCATTATGGGAGTCACCTGGGATCTTGGGTAAAAGTAGGTCAGATCACAAGGAACAATGGTTGAACCCGAGGTCCTTGGCATCCAGTTTAGGATGTGTCTGACCGCACTAGGGTCCCTAAAATTTATAATTATTAAATCACCCTCTATATCTTTCACTCGGCTCCCCAACCAGGAGAGCCGCCGCACATGGACAATCTCTCCATTAATGTTGCATGGGAGCGGTCTGTGCTGGCCGAGCCAGTGCATGATTTTGTTTTTTAATTGGCTGAAGCCTTCCCTCTTAGTATCTTCTAAAGTAGGGACGCCCGTAAGAATGACAACATAAGGGACCGCGTCAGGTGGTAGTTCGACTTGGCGGCCCCTCTGACTTCCTACTCTGTCTGGATTAAGCATGGGCGGAAAATCCGTTACGCTCGCGGATTTTGCGGATTTTCGGTAAATTCGCAATCCGCGAACGCTCGCGAATTTACCGAAAATCCTCAAATTCGCACGCAGCGGATTTTTTTTTTCTTGGTGATACAATTTTGCGGCGCGTGGCGTTTACTTACCGCCATTCAGCGTTTGCCGAGTTATTTTTCTCGATATTTTGCGAGTGCTGTGCCATTTTGGATCTTGCTGCGGGATCCCACGGGAATTTGGCGAGCGCGATTACGTAATCGCGGCTTGCCAACTTGCACAGCGAGAGTTTGTCAACGCGAGTACGCCGTGATCATGTATCGCGGTACTTCGCAATTGCGAGCTTGGAGATGCAGCGAGCAGCAACAATCTCGCACTTGCGAAAATACAAAATTTGCAATTCTGCACAAGAAATCTACCAGCAAGCAGCATAAACCTGCTGGAAATGATGATTTTTATCTGAATAACTCCTCAGGTTGACATTTGCCTGCACTTTTTTTGCGAGGAGTCCATTTTGGGGAGGGGGGGGGTGGGAGGAAGGAAGTGCCCCACAGTCTTCAACTTCATATTCCTGTCCAGCAGGCTCCTCCCAGTGCTTTGTCCATCTCCTGGTCACTTTTCATTTGGATCTGGAGCTGGAAGGATTACTTTTTGTGGATGCTGCTGGATATTTGGATTTGAGGCCTTTTTGACTTTCTTTGGATCACTTTTGGATTAGAAATTTCACAAGTAAGGAGAGGAGCTGAAACGAAGGGTGAGGCAAGATGGCCGCTGAGGGTTTCAGCGAGTAAGTCGCACTTTTTCACTTCTCCCTGCCACAGGCCTAATGGTTGACTGATTCGATGCTGGAAACTGATTCGGAAAGCAGTACTTGGCAGCGCGGTACACAGCTTCATTGTAACAGGAGTTGCAGGAAAGACGCCGGATTCCTATCTCAGGAATTAAATTTAACAAAACGGATCGCCCTGAAGATTTGGAGAAATATTACAGCAAGTTCCAAGCTGTTTTTGAAATCGTGGTTCAGAATGCCTACGAGACTGCAACGAGTGCAGGACGCAAAAGAAGGCAGAGAAAGTAAAAGCGGGAAGCCCGGCGAAACTGACTCCAGCAAAGCCTTTAACACTAAAGAGAAAGTCAAGCCGGATGCGAAGCAAGACACTAAACATGATACAAGAATGGATACAAAAGTATCACAGAACGCGGCTCAGAAAGCCGGGGCTATTCCCAAAAAGCCAACTCTGAGGAAACCGGGCGGTGATAACCCAGCCTTGGCTAAGGATAGTGGAAACACCAAGAAGACGAAAGAGAGTGTTATGCGCCAGCCCTCGGTGACGGAAAGCTTTTCAAATATACCTCTGAATCCGGGCGGGATCTGCAGCGGTAAGAATGTATCTGTGGCCAACGCTGGTTCAGCACCTGTTGCTATACTTGCCGCGGAAGCTAAAGGAGCTGTGGATCCTGGCAGCAAGGTCCGTGGGTTAACACCGGCAGAGGGAGAGAAGGCAGAGAAGGGCGCCAGCGCGGGCGCTGGGATAGCGGTAACCAAGCAACAGGAAGAAGGACCCGCTGCAGGGAAGCCGGCTGAGGCGCTGCCTGCATCCACTGTTAGCGCTGCTGTCACACATGAGTTTGAGAGAGATGCAGAGGGGGAGAGTACTGCAGTGGCCAATTCTGCGCAGCTCTCAAGCAAAATGGCCCCAGGAGCACAGCTTACACTGCATAAGGTTGGTAACGAAGTGCTTGAGGTTAACGCTCAGAATGCACAATTATTAGATAAAGATAAAGATAGTGGCTTGATAATAGCTACGGATTGCGTTGAAGGGCAAGTGAATGGTGTGCTAACAACTGACACTGCACAAGCAATGCCCCCGCTGTGGGAGAGTGAAGTTGAAATGAATTTGGAAAGAGAAGGAGGGAAATCAGGCGGTGAATCATCAGCTTCTACCTCCCACTCCACTGAATTGCATCTAAGATCTGAGGCAGCCTCCGCGGAGAGGTTCTACTCGGTAGAAGAAGACTCCCAGTCACAGTCACAGTCGCTTCCTACTGGTGAGAGTTCTGATGAGTCAACTGGGGGAGGTACAGGTAGTAGCTCTCCGGTTCAGAAATATACTAAAAAAAAACGTCTATCCAGAAGAAAACCATCCTCAGCAAGCAGCACTACAGACCCCACTAAAAAACTAGCCTGGGATTACTCTACTACCACATTCTCGTTTTTAGAGCAGGATAGTCCGGCTACAATGATTGGAGAGCAGGGCTCTTTGCAGCCCACACAACCACCTGTTACTCTGGATCTATTATTTAACACTCTGAAATTGATGCAATCCAAGGCTAGAGGGGAAAGCAGGAGAGCTAGGCATGAGGCCAGAAAGGTACAGAATAAATTGAGGAAGATAAGTCAAAGGCAGGACGAGATGGCGGAGAGGGTGGCACACGTAGAAGAAAGAACTGGGAAAGTTGAGGACGACCTGAGAGAGATTAAATCATACAAGGAGGAGCATCAGAAGGTTGCTGAAGATGTTAATTGGAAACTCGAGGATTTTGAGAATAGGCAGCGGCGAAATAACATCAGACTGCTAGGAATTGAAGAAGGACTGGAAGGAGGAGACATCAGACTGTTTGTGGTGAATTTGTTAAAAGGAGCTTTTCCAGAACTAACATCATGGCAATGGGAACATGAAATCCAGAGAGCCCATCGCTTTCCATTCTTTAAAAGAGGGCAGGAAGGGGCCCAAGGGGGCAAACCAAGGGCAATTTTGATTTTTGTTAGAAATTTCCTGCTAAGACAGCTGATCTTAGATAAGGCCAAACCTGAGTCAAGAAAGTCTTTTAATAACGTATCATTTTTTGCAAGGCCTGATTTTTGCCATGCTACGGTAGAGCGTAGATGGAGATTGAGGCAGCTGATTCCGAGTATACAATCTCTGGGTTCAGAAGCCTACCTTCTCTACCCAGCAAAGCTGAAAATAGTAACTAAAAGTCAGGTTAAGTTTTTTTTCTCTGAAATTAAAGCAAAGGCCTTTATGATTGAAGTTTTGGGGTACAAGGACAGTTAACCAGAATATAGTAACTGTTTATTTGAAATAGAGGGGGGTAGGAAGGCGGGGAGAAGTGGCGACTGCTGATTCCCTGGCGATCACACATAGGTCATGCTTGACCTATTTGCCTGTAGGGGAGGGTGGGGGTGGGTTAGCCTGGGGTGGAGAAGGGGGGGAACACTAGAGGGGGGGGGGGAAATGGCACACATCATTTGTAGCAGTGTATACACAGAGTTATGGTAAAAGGATGGTTTTGATTTTAAGTATATGGTGGAACAAAAAAAAGAAAAAAAAGAGAGTAAAAGGAAAATGGGAGAGTAGGATGGACAGGATGGATATAATTCTTGAAATTCTGAATGGCATGTAGAATTATGTCAATGAATGTGTGTGGCCTTAATGACCTCCAGAAGAGATTAAGGGTCTCTGCTTTTTGTAAGGCAGTAAATCCAGATCTGATCTGTCTCCAAGAGACCCACGTTGAGGGAGGTAAAGGTTTCTTGTTAGGACAGCTGGGGTTCGAAGTATTAGCTTATACTACACAAGCTTCAAAAACACGAGGGGTGGCAATCTTGGGAAGGGGGAGAGAGGGTTTGGTGGTTAGGAAGAAGGTAGACAAGTGGGGAAGATGGGTTATGGTGGAAGTAGTATTCAGAGGAGCTAGATTTACCTTGGTCTCAGTCTATGGCTCAACAGCCGATGAAGCAGACATATTTGAATTTTTGGATCAGGAATTGACAACATGGGTGGATCCTATCGTATGCTGTGGGGATTTTAATATTAATCGACCAGCCAGTATAGAGCTTCAAAGGAGTTTTGGTTATACTGGGCGTAAGAAGAGGGTACATAAGGCGATAGTAGATTTGGCTACACATAATGCTTTATCTGATGTATGGGCAAATTTGAATCCAATGAGTGATGGGGACACTTTTTTCTCAGCGCCCCATAGAATTACTGTTAGATTGGATTATTTTTTAATCTCTAATGTGCTGTTATCTAATGCATTTATTACAAAGTTACCACGTATGATGTCAGATCATAACCCGTTACTATTGACACTGAAGCTCAGTGGTATAAGCAGGAAGGTGTACAAATGGACATTTGAAAGAGCGCTGTTGAAAGACGAAAACTATTGTAAGCATATGATGAAATGGATAACCGAATTTTGGCTTAATAATAAGGGGAGCACAAGTAGTGGTAATGTCTGGGATGCTTTTAAAGCAGGGATTAGAGGCGAAACGATTAGTTTTACATCTTTTCGACGGAAAGCTGAAAGAGAGAAGTCTGAACAACAGATGAACTCACTTTTGGCCGCAGAAGCAGAACTTAGTAGATTGATTATAGCCGGGAGTCCACTGGATCTAAAAATATTAGAAATAATGATGCTAAAGAATGACATTGCTGAAATAGTTACAAATAGAACAGCCATAAACTATCTCGCAAAGAAGGAACAGGTGTTTGAATATAGTGAGAAGGTGGGGCATATCCTCGCTGTTAGGACGAGGCAGAAAGCTAATGCTGGTGATATTAAAAGCATGGTAGATAACTTAGGAAATGTGATATTAGATTCGAATGGTATAAGGAATGAATTCTGGAAATACTATACGAACTTATATGACAGTGACAACAGGATGGGATCCGAGGAAATAAATAGGGAAATAAGAGATTATTTGGGAAATATACAGCTAGATATGCTAGAAATAGTAGACCAGACTAAGCTAGATTCCGATATAACATTAGAAGAAGTTACATTAGCACTTTCGGAACTCCCATCTTCTAAAGCCTCAGGTCCGGATCTCATTCCAATAGAATTTTATAAAACATTTTTTTCCTCTATAAGTGCGGAGCTTTTAGATACTCTCCTACAAGCACAGAGAGAAGTCTCAGTTCCAGAGTCATGGGGAGGCACGGAGATCATTGTTATTCTTAAAAAGGGCAAGCCTCCTACAACACCAGGATCGTATAGACCAATTGCCCTTATGAACGCGGATGTGAAATTATATTCAAAAATTTTGGCAACAAGGCTGTCTACCATTATTGAAAAATTAGTTGCATCAGAGCAGCATGGATTCATTCCAGGAAAAGGTACCACTACACATGTTCGAACAGTAATCACTTGTTTCGATGCTATGGAGGTTATTGGTGGCCCGATGGCAGCCATGTTCCTCGACGCCGAGAAGGCTTTTGATAGGGTGGCTTGGTTATACTTATGGGAAATAATGAAAGTATATGGTTTTGGCAATAAATTCATAAGGGCAATTCAGGTTCTATACAAGGCACCTACAGCTAGAATTAAAATTAATCGAGACTTAACGGCACCTGTAGAAATTAAAAGAGGTACTAGGCAAGGTTGTCCCAGTTCCCCCCTTCTTTTCGCATTATATATGGATCCATATTTGCGTTATTTAAAAGCTAACCCGAATATTCCACCGCTCATCTCGAATGGAGTGGAGGTTAACGTTCTAGCATATGCAGACGATGTTGCTATAATCACTCCAGATCCAGCTAAAGCAGTGGAGGAGGTGGAGCGGGAGGCTAGTAAATTTGGAAGAATATCTGGGTATAAACTAAACAGCGCAAAGACACAAATCATCCAAAACACGGTGGTCTTATATAATGATGCTCGAGTGGTTCCCGCAGCTACATATTTGGGAGTCGAGATATCACCCAATCTGGACACGGTGGTAGGACGGAATATCTCTCCGTTAATTAAAGATGTAAGTACAGATTTGGCCAGAATTGATAAGCTTAAACTTTCGTTAGTAGGACGCACAAATGTAATTAAAATGATTATTCTTCCCAAATTCCTTTATCTTTTTCGCACTATTCCTCTTTTTTTTGAAACAATCTGGTTTAGTAAACTAGAATCAATACTTAATAAATTTATATGGTCTTATGGCAAAACGAGAAGGGCCTATAAGTTTATGACGCTACCAAGGGTTAGAGGAGGGTGGGGGGTCCCAGATTTCAGGCTATATTACTGGGCATCTGTACTACAATACACCCAGGGTTTGCTGGGGGCTGATAACTGTGAGATGAATGTTAGATCTTGCTCGACAATGGTATATTCTATTGTACTGGGGGCAGATGCCGCAAATGCTTTTCTAAATCACGCAGATTTTCTTTACTATAAGCATACACGATTTAAAACAGTTAAAGCTGCATATAATATCTGGATAGCAGTAGCAAAGAAATGCGGACTAGGAAGATACAATAGGTATACTAGATTGTATAGGAATAGAACATTACCCCCCTTGATATTTTCAGATTCTATAATGGCGGAATGGGATAGGCAAGGCGTAAAAAGTATAGGGGATTTGATGGGAACGGATGGGAATATATTACAATTTTCAGATCTGTTGGGCAAATTTGGTATCACAAGAAATAGTTTTTTTAAGTATTTGCAAATCAGGAGCTTTTTGGGTAAGAAAAAGGGGGGAGAATCTGGATTTCGGAAAAATAACCTTATGGAATCTCTAGCTCAAGGGGGAGTGTGTTCTATACGTTTCTTTTATGCCAGTCTAGCAGGCCTAAAAAAAGACGATACTGAGAAATTTGGAGATAAATGGGCAGGGAAACTAGGTGTACAGAGTCAATTCTTTCTGGATTCACTAGAGTTAGGATGCTCTGTGCTGTGCTCTGCTCCTCTTCAATCGCAGCATTTTAAAACTGTATTTCAACTCTATCATACACCGGACCGCATTGCACAGTGGGGGGCGACCACAGGGACAACTTGTTTTCGATGTAATGCTCCAGTAGCAGATAGTATTCACATTTTCGCACTGTGTCCCCAATTAGAGAATCTACGAAAGAAGATTGTAGATTTTATGAGGTTTACTCTGGGTGTAAATGTGACTTTAACACCAATGGTTATCATGCTAGGGGTTAGGGGTTATAGGGACGATAATACTGAATTTATATTCCTAGCGATGGCAGTGTACAGACTATTAATTGCAAGAGCATGGCGGGATCCTACCCCCCCTACAATACAACAATGGATTGCTCTGTTATTAGGGATATTTAATCTTGAAAAAGGTATATACGCCCGGAAGGGTAAAAGAGCTAGAAAATTGGGATTAAAAATTTGGAATCCTATATATCGGTGGAAAGAGAGAGTAAGGATACCCCTTGGGCAATAATTTATAAGGCTTGTTTTTCCACCTGAAAGTGTTTGATGATTTATAATTTTTTATCAACATTGTAATTATTTGGGTTATACTGTGTATCGAGATCTCTGTGTATGTAAATGACAAATTGTTGTATGATGTGCCATAAAAATTTTTAAATAAAAATTAATAAAATATAAAAAAGAAATTTCACAAGTAAGTTTGTTTGGGGCATTACAGTTGGTGCAACTACAATTTTAAAATTTTCGATTTTTGGGCTGTTTTGGGGCCTTTTGCCCAGGGGTATTCAGTGGTGGGTGCACTGAGTCTTTCTTTGGGGTGTTTTGAATTTAAACATCATGGAGGGGCTGGATGGCTTGGGATTGTGCTGATTTTTCTGTGATTTTCGTTTTTTTGGCCTGTTGTGGCCTTTTCACCAGGGGTAGTGAGTGTTGCATGGGCCTAGTCTTTCTGTGGGTTTTCTTGAATTTAAACATCACGGAGGGGCTGGATGGCTTGGGATTGTGCTGATTTTTCAGTGATTTTCGTTTTTTTGGCCTGTTGTAGCCTTTTCACCAGGGGTAGTGAGTGTTGCATGGGCCTAGTCTTTCTGTGGGTTTTCTTGAATTTAAACATCATGGAGGGGCTGGATGGCTTGGGATTGTGCTGATTTTTCTGTGATTTTCGTTTTTTTTGGCCTGCTGTGGACAGGCCATGTGGTTGGGGGCCATTTTGAGTGCTGCTACAGGCCCTGGCCATGTGCTGGGAGGGAGGGGGCCATTTTGAATGCAGGCAGTGTTCTCAGGCCTGCACCCATTTTGCCTAGCTTTCATCCATTATGCCCAGGGGTAGTGAGTGGTGCATGGGCCTAGTCTTTCTGTGGGTTGTCTTGAATTTAAACATCATGGAGGGGCTGGATGGCTTGGGATTGTGCTGATTTTTCTGTGATTTTCGTTTATTATTATTATTATTATTATTAAAATTTTTTATAGAGCGCGCCTTTTCACTAAGGGTAGTGAGTGGTGCATGGGCCTAGTCTTTCTGTGGGTTGTCTTGAATTTAAACATCATGGAGGGGCTGGATGGCTTGGGATTGTGCTGATTTTTCTGTGATTTTCGTTTTTTGGCCTGTTGTGGCCTTTTCACCAGGGGTAGTGAGTGGTGCATGGGCCTAGTCTTTCTGTGGGTTGTCTTGAATTTAAACATCATGGAGGGGCTGGATGGCTTGGGATTGTGCTGATTTTTCTGTGATTTTCGTTTTTTTGGCCTGTTGTGGCCTTTTCACCAGGGGTAGTGAGTGGTGCATGGGCCTAGTCTTTCTGTGGGTTGTCTTGAATTTAAACATCATGGAGGGGCTGGATGGCTTGGGATTGTGCTGATTTTTCTGTGATTTTCATTTTTCTTGGCCTGTTGTGGACAGGCCATGTGGTTGGGGGCCATTTTGAGTGCTGCTACAGGCCCTGGCTATGTGCTGCGAGGGAGGGGGCCATTTTGAATGCAGGCAGTGTTCTCAGGCCTGCACCCATTTTGCCTAGCTTTCATCCATTATGCCCAGGGGTAGTGAGTGGTGCATGGGCCTAGTCTTTCTGTGGGTTGTCTTGAATTTAAACATCATGGAGGGGCTGGATGGCTTGGGATTGTGCTGATTTTTTTGTGATTTTCGTTTTTTTGGCCTGTTGAGGACAGGCCATGTGGTTGGGGGCCATTTTGAGTGCTGCTACAGGCCCTGGCCATGTGCTAGGAGGGAGGGGGCCATTTTGAATGCAGGCAGTGTTCTTAGGCCTGCACCCATTTTGCCTAGCTTTCATCCATTATGCCCAGGGGTAGTGAGTGGTGCATGGGCCTAGTCTTTCTATGGGTTGTCTTGAATTTAAACATCATGGAGGGGCTGGATGGCTTGGGATTGTGCTGATTTTTCTGTGATTTTTGTTTTTTTGGCCTGTTGTGGCCTTTTCACCAGGGGTAGTGAGTGGTGCATGGGCCTAGTCTTTCTGTGGGTTGTCTTGAATTTAAACATCATGGAGGGGCTGGATGGCTTGGGATTGTGCTGATTTTTCTGTGATTTTCGTTTTTTTGGCCTGTTGTGGACAGGCCATGTGGTTGGGGGCCATTTTGAGTGCTGCTACAGGCCCTGGCCATGTGCTGTGAGGGAGGGGGCCATTTTGAATGCAGGCAGTGTTCTCAGGCCTGCACCCATTTTGCCTAGCTTTCATCCATTATGCCCAGGGGTAGTGAGTGGTGCATGGGCCTAGTCTTTCTGTGGGTTGTCTTGAATTTAAACATCATGAAGGGGCTGGATGGCTTGGGCTTGTGCTGATTTTTCTGTGATTTTCGTTTTTTTTTTGCCTGTTGTGGACAGGCCATGTGGTTGGGGGCCATTTTGAGTGCTGCTACAGGCCCTGGCCATGTGCTGGGAGGGAGGGGGCCATTTTGAATGCAGGCAGTGTTCTTAGGCCTGCACCCATTTTGCCTAGCTTTCATCCATTATGCCCAGGGGTAGTGAGTGGTGCATGGGCCTAGTCTTTCTGTGGGTTGTCTTGAATTTAAACATCATGGAGGGGCTGGATGGCTTGGGATTGTGCTGATTTTTCTGTGATTTTCGTTTTTTTGGCTTGTTGTTGTGGCCTTTTCACCAGGGGTAGTGAGCGGTGCACGGGCCTAGTCTTTCTGTGGGTTGTCTTGAATTTAAACATCATGGAGGGGCTGGATGGCTTGGGATTGTGCTGATTTTTCTGTGATTTTTGTTTTTTTGGCCTGTTGTGGCCTTTTCACCAGGGGTAGTGAGTGGTGCATGGGCCTAGTCTTTCTGTGGGTTGTCTTGAATTTAAACATCATGGAGGGGCTGGATGGCTTGGGATTGTGCTGATTTTTCTGTGATTTTCGTGTTTTTTGGCCTGTTGTGGACAGGCCATGTGGTTGGGGGGCATTTTGAGTGCTGCTACAGGCCTTGGCCATGTGCTGTGAGAGAGGGGGCCATTTTGAATGCAGGCAGTGTTCTCAGGCCTGCACCCATTTTGCCTAGCTTTAATCCATTATGCCCAGGGGTAGTGAGTGGTGCATGGGCCTAGTCTTTCTGTGGGTTGTCTTGAATTTAAACATCATGAAGGGGCTGGATGGCTTAGGATTGTGCTGATTTTTCTGTGATTTTCGTTTTTTTTGCCTGTTGTGGCCTTTTCACCAGGGGTAGTGAGCGGTGCACGGGCCTAGTCTTTCTGTGGGTTGTCTTGAATTTAAACATCATGGAGGGGCTGGATGGCTTGGGATTGTGCTGATTTTTCTGTGATTTTTGTTTTTTTGGCCTGTTGTGGCCTTTTCACCAGGGGTAGTGAGTGGTGCATGGGCCTAGTCTTTCTGTGGGTTGTCTTGAATTTAAACATCATGGAGGGGCTGGATGGCTTGGGATTGTGCTGATTTTTCTGTGATTTTCGTTTTTTTGGCCTGTTGTGGACAGGCCATGTGGTTGGGGGGCATTTTGAGTGCTGCTATAGGCCCTGGCCATGTGCTGTGAGGGAGGGGGCCATTTTGAATGCAGGCAGTGTTCTCAGGCCTGCAACCATTTTGCCTAGCTTTCATCCATTATGCCCAGGGGTAGTGAGTGGTGCATGGGCCTAGTCTTTCTGTGGGTTGTCTTGAATTTAAACATCATGAAGGGGCTGGATGGCTTGGGATTGTGCTGATTTTTCTGTGATTTTCGTTTTTTTTTGCCTGTTGTGGACAGGCCATGTGGTTGGGGGCCATTTTGAGTGCTGCTACAGGCCCTGGCCATGTGCTGGGAGGGAGGGGGCCATTTTGAATGCAAGCAGTGTTCTTAGGCCTGCACCCATTTTGCCTAGCTTTCATCCATTATGCCCAGGGGTAGTGAGTGGTGCATGGGCCTAGTCTTTCTGTGGGTTGTCTTGAATTTAAACATCATGGAGGGGCTGGATGGCTTAGGATTGTGCTGATTTTTCTGTGATTTTCGTTTTTTTGGCCTGTTGTGGCCTTTTCACCAGGGGTAGTGAGCGGTGCACGGGCCTAGTCTTTCTGTGGGTTGTCTTGAATTTAAACATCATGGAGGGGCTGGATGGCTTGGGATTGTGCTGATTTTTCTGTGATTTTCGTTTTTTTGGCTTGTTGTTGTGGCCTTTTCACCAGGGGTAGTGAGCGGTGCACGGGCCTAGTCTTTCTGTGGGTTGTCTTGAATTTAAACATCATGGAGGGGCTGGATGGCTTGGGATTGTGCTGATTTTTCTGTGATTTTTGTTTTTTTGGCCTGTTGTGGCCTTTTCACCAGGGGTAGTGAGTGGTGCATGGGCCTAGTCTTTCTGTGGGTTGTCTTGAATTTAAACATCATGGAGGGGCTGGATGGCTTGGGATTGTGCTGATTTTTCTGTGATTTTCGTGTTTTTGGCCTGTTGTGGACAGGCCATGTGGCTGGGGGGCATTTTGAGTGCTGCTACAGGCCCTGGCCATGTGCTGTGAGGGAGGGGGCCATTTTGAATGCAGGCAGTGTTCTCAGGCCTGCACCCATTTTGCCTAGCTTTCATCCATTATGCCCAGGGGTAGTGAGTGGTGCATGGGCCTAGTCTTTCTGTGGGTTGTCTTGAATTTAAACATCATGAAGGGGCTGGATGGCTTAGGATTGTGCTTATTTTTCTGTGATTTTCGTTTTTTTTGCCTGTTGTGGCCTTTTCACCAGGGGTAGTGAGCGGTGCACGGGCCTAGTCTTTCTGTGGGTTGTCTTGAATTTAAACATCATGGAGGGGCTGGATGGCTTGGGATTGTGCTGATTTTTCTGTGATTTTCGTTTTTTTGGCTTGTTGTTGTGGCCTTTTCACCAGGGGTAGTGAGCGGTGCACGGGCCTCGTCTTTCTGTGGGTTGTCTTGAATTTAAACATCATGGAGGGGCTGGATGGCTTTGGATTGTGCTGATTTTTCTGTGATTTTTGTTTTTTTGGCCTGTTGTGGCCTTTTCACCAGGGGTAGTGAGTGGTGCATGGGCCTAGTCTTTCTGTGGGTTGTCTTAAATTTCAACATCATGGAGGGGCTGGATGGCTTGGGATTGTGCTGATTTTTCTGTGATTTTCGTTTTTTTGGCCTGTTGTGGACAGGCCATGTGGTTGGGGGCCATTTTGAGTGCTGCTACAGGCCCTGACCATGTGCTGTGAGGGAGGGGGCCATTTTGAATGCAGGCAGTGTTCTCAGGCCTGCACCCATTTTGCCTAGCTTTCATCCATTATGCCCAGGGGTAGTGAGTGGTGCATGGGCCTAGTCTTTCTGTGGGTTGTCTTGAATTTAAACATCATGAAGGGGCTGGATGGCTTGGGATTGTGCTGATTTTTCTGTGATTTTCGTTTTTTTTGCCTGTTGTGGACAGGCCATGTGGTTGGGGGCCATTTTGAGTGCTGCTACAGGCCCTGGCCATGTGCTGGGAGGGAGGGGGGCATTTTGAATGCAGGCAGTGTTCTCAGGCCTGCACCCATTTTGCCTAGCTTTCATCCATTATGCCCAGGGGTAGTGAGTGGTGCATGGGCCTAGTCTTTCTGTGGGTTGTCTTGAATTTAAACATCATGGAGGGGCTGGATGGCTTAGGATTGTGCTGATTTTTCTGTGATTTTCGTTTTTTGGGCCTGTTGTGGCCTTTTCACCAGGGGTAGTGAGCGGTGCACGGGCCTAGTCTTTCTGTGGGTTGTCTTGAATTTAAACATCATGGAGGGGCTGGATGGCTTGGGATTGTGCTGATTTTTCTGTGATTTTCGTTTTTTTGGCTTGTTATTGTGGCCTTTTCACCAGGGGTAGTGACTAGTGAGTGTTGCATGGGCCTAGTCTTTCTGTGGGGTGTCTTGAATTTAAACATCATGGAGGGCATTGGATTGTGCTGATTTTTCTGGTTTTTTTCGATTTTTTGGGGGTGTATAACTGAACTGATGTTCCTCTGTCTTCCATTGCTTTTAGGTGCACAAGACTCAAGAGAACCACCAGTGCCCGGAAGAAGTCCTGCAGCGGTGTGTGTGTGCAGCATAACGTCACGCGACGTCACGTCTGGCCACAGACAACTCTGCAACTCTGCAACTCGTGCAACTGCGGCCTGCTGTTCTGACCTGCTCTGAAGAAGATGGCCCCAAAAAATTTCTCCGTAGCTCCTCTAGCAAGAAAGTTGCCAGTAAGGAGCAGAAGAAGCAAGTTACCAAGGAGGCTGGTGTGCCGGCCGCCGCGTTTTTTGGGAGTAAAAAAAAAAGTACGCCTGCAGCAGCAGCGGGATCTGCTGGGGACCAAGCTGGGAGCAGCATCCCCGCTCCATTGGGCTCAGTGCCTCCACCACCACCACCACGCCAACTTAAGTCAAAGCCCTTGAGTGCTGCAGAGGCAGTCAGTGTACTTCTTCAATCACCATCGACCAGTGGTGTTGGCTCATCGCAAGAAAGTAGCAGCAATGTCCCTGAATCAACACAGGTTGTTGTAACTCATCTGACAAGTGTTGAACAACCACAGCCGCAACAACAACCACATGTGCAAGCACAAGCCCAAGTACATGTGGAAGGAGAGGCAGCGCAAGGAGATGCGCAAGCAGAGGTGCATCAAGGGTCACAAGTGCCCACAATAGTTGTTCCTCCCGAAGTAGGGGCACATCAGGAAATCGACAATCAAACCGAGGTATCATTTGAGGAAGCCACTCATCCTGATGATCATTCATTGTCTTCCACATCCCTAGCAAGGTAAAGATCAAGGGGGGTGTCTACATCTTCTTCAAGCCCACCTCCTTCTGATGATCTGGATGAAGATTGGGAACCATCACGGCCGTCTGAGAGTGAGGCACACCCTGATCTGACAAAGGTACTTAAGCGTAAAAGGAAGCGCGTCCCAAGTCTCATACTTATGGAGTGTGATGAGGCTCAACAAGAAGTGGCGGATACTCCTGCTGATGAAGACTCTCACGATGATGACGCAGTCATCATAAAGGTCACTGCAGCCCCAGCGGGCATGCAGCAAAAAGACATTTTGACCCTAGCCCGAGAAGCTGCTGAGCGTAATGATGTTGTCGACAAAGAGGCAATGGAAAAAACACCACAATCATTGGAGTTAACTAGTACACCAATACCTACCACTTCCATATTTCTTACTCGCCAGAAGGGACCTCCATCCACCTCGACCTCAATTAGTGGTGGTGAAAGTGCAAAACGTACTGAAGTTCGGCAATCCACATCCTCCACTTCATCTGGCATTAGCAGCAGGACCACCACCACCAGTATCGCTGCCTCCTCCGGCCCCCAAAGACATTTCAAGTCCGCAGTTTGGGACTTCTTTAGTGTTTCCACAAAAAAGGAAAACCTCGCCATTTGTAGCATTTGTAAGTTGGCAGTTAGTCGTGGTAAGTTTGGTTCCAACTATGGTACCGGAGGCCAGAGAGGTCATCTTGAAAGAAAGCACGCTGTCCAATGGTTTGCGCACCTACAGGCGATCAAGGAAGCCCGAATTGCACGTAATGATGTTTCATCTGATGATGACGAGGAGGAAGATGTGTCAAACACTTCACTTACACCCAGTACCCCTGTCAGCAGCACACCTCATTTGAGCCACACTAAGAGTGTGGGAGAGAGTGAGACACCAATGCGCAAAAGTTCATCAGCGAGCGTAACTGGGTCGAAGATATCATCATCATCCCGTAAATGCTTGGTCCAGGGCAACATTAAAAAGATGTTGTTTACAGAAGCGCATTATGAACGCAACCACCCACTGACGCGTCTGTATAACACTGAGCTGGCTAAAATGCTAGCTCTGGACCTTCTCCCTTTTTCTTTTGTAGAAGGGGTTGGTTTTCTAGAATTAGTGGCAGCGCTCTGCCCTAAATGGAAGGTTCCTAGCCGGTTCTATTTTGCCAGAGTTGCGGTTCCAGCACTACATGAAGATGTGCTGGAGGTGATTGGGGCAGCTTTGCAGAAGAGTGCTGTTCACACTATACATCTGACAACAGACATGTGGACCAGTGGCGCAGGCGCTGATTACATGTGCATCACTGCACACTGGGTCTCTTTTTCAGGGGTTAAAGCAAAGCTAAACGCAGGTGTTGACCCGGACCAAGTTTTCAAAGCTGCTCGGAAACATGCAACACTAGCCATGTTTGGTTTGGAGAAACGTCACACAGCACAAAACATTTTGGATGAGTTTAACACAAAGGTCCTTGACTGGCTGTCCCCAAAAAAACACCAGATTGGTTATGTTTCCACGGATAATGGCGCTAATGTAGTTAAGGCCATGGAGCTGGGTCAGTATTTCAGAGTGCCGTGTTTGGCGCACTGTATAAACCTGGTTGTCAAAAAAACCTTGAGTGATAAAGAGAGTCCAGCGTACGAGGTAGTGGAGACCTGCCGAAAAATGTGCAACCATTTCAGCCATTCTTTTAAGGCCCGGAAGCATCTGAGGAGCCTGCTACATGACCGTCGAATGCCAGTGAAAGCACTCATCCAGGAGGTGGCAACACATTGGAACTCAACCTTCTACATGCTTGAGCGTCTGTATGAGCAGTATACGGTACTCGATCAATATTTCTTAACACAGGGTACAGCTCAGAAGGACCTGAGGATGGGTGCGGAGCAATGGCACATAGTTAAAAGCCTGACACGCATGCTTCGTCCTTTTGAGGTCTTCACGCGTGCAGTCAGCAAGGAGGACTGTAATTTGGGAAAAGCTATCCCATTGTTGTACATGCTGGAGCACCAACTGAAGGAGGTGTGTTCTGTGTTTCAAAAAGATGAAAAAAACAAAGACCCTTTTGTTTTGGCGGAGAAATTATTAGAGCGCCTACGTGGTGATGAACGTCTTAAAATGATCCACTCAGAACAACATTACATTTGTGCTACTATTCTGGATCCACGCTACAAAAAGGCGCTGGCAGGCCAAGCATTCTTTCCTTTTGATGATGAACATGTTCCAAAGTACAAACGTTGGCTAGCCTTGTCAGCCAAGAGGTTTGAAAGAGAACGGCAGAAATTTGAAGGAAAAGGCAGTACATCAGCATCAGCAGTCCATCCCCAGTCAAAACAATCCACTTCTGCACCTGTGGCTGTGGCACAAGTGACCTCTCAGCCGTTAAAGACACCGGCAACCGGATCATCTGCACCAGACACAACAGAAACATTGGAGGCTGAAGAGGATTGGCTAGCTTGGCTTGGGTTTGGTTCTCAAAAGGTCACAGGCACAGCAACAGCTAAGAAAAGTGGAGGAGCCTTGGATGAGGACCTTGAGTCGATGGTGAAGGACTATCTGAATGACTCAACAGAGGTCTATGTTAATGCTGACCCATTGGCGTATTGGCATGGGAAAAAAGAATTGTGGCCACAGCTCTCCAACCTGGCTTTGAACTACTTGTCTTGCCCACTCGCAAGCGTGTCTTCTGAACGTGTTTTCAGTGCTGCTGGTGCCATTGTAACTCCCAAACGGAGCTGCCTCTCGCCCAAAAATGTGGAGAGGTTAACAATGATCAAGATGAATCAGCACCTCATACCACCAGATTACAGAGTACGAGAAAGCGCACCGGATGAAGACGAGGTGGACAGCAACGTAGATGAGGGAATTTCTACTCTGTCAGGTGACACTGAGCTCACCTTGCCTGAATTCGCAGAGTATGAAAACGAAGCCTTATTCTTATTCCTGGACCTTAACACTGAGCCCTGAAAATGAGACAATGAATCAATAACTTTCTTTTTCGTCCTTATTCACTTTCATTCCTGTGTGTCTGTCTTTCTTTGTTGTGCACAGTTAATATAATTCAAACTTTAATCACCTAATCACAAAAACAAGCCCATCAGCAGAACTTTCTTCACTTGTTTGCTTATTGATTTGAAGGTGCTGCAGTCTGCATTCCTCAGGTTCACAAGTTCAGAAGAACATGCTCCTCTATCCTCCTCCTCCAGATTCCTATTTCCATCAAAGCAGAGGGCTGGATTACGCCCAATGAAGAAAGACTCAGCACTTGTGGGGGTGTTCTACTTCTTTGCGGGTGAGTTGACGGCTCTGAGGCCATTGCTGGGAAGCTCCAATACCGGATAAAAGTGGTTTGGACCAAATCGGAGGCGGAATCTTTTGTGTGTTTTTGCTGACTTGCTTGCCTTTGAGGTGCTCTTTGGGGGGGTTCCGGCTGTTTGTGGGTGAGTTTCGCGGTCTGGGAGCACTGCTGGGACAGTCTAATGTTGATTGCATTTGCTTTTCAGGAAATCCGTGGTGGTAAACCGGAGTTATGGCCTAGCTACACAGCGCGTTTGGACCGAAGGCCGAGAAATATTGTAAGTATGAGATTTTGCTTTTGGGCTGTTTGGGGGTGTTGTGCTTTTTGACGGGTGGGTTGGCGGGTCTTGGGGCATTCCTGGGAAGGTCTAATACCGGATAGAAGTGGTTGGGACAAAATCCACGCTGATTTTTTTGTTGCTATATCTGACATTTTGCTCAATGTAGCATTTTTGGGGGCCTGTTTGGGGGGCTTCCTGGTGTTTGTGGGTGGGTTTCGGGGTCTGGGAGCACTGCTGGGACACTCTAATCTTGATTGCATTTGCTTTTCAGGAAATCCGTGGTGGTAAACCGGAGTTATGGTCTAGCTACACAGCGCGTTTGGACCGAAGGCCGAGAAATATTGTAAGTATGAGATTTTGCTTTTGGGCTGTTTGGGGGTGTTGTGCTTTTTGGCGGGTGGGTTGGCGGGTCTTGGGGCATTCCTGGGAAGGTCTAATACCGGATAGAAGTGGTTGGGACAAAATCCACGCTGATTTTTTTTTTGCTATTTGTGAAATTTTGCTCAATGTAGCGTTTTCGGGTGCCTGTTTGGGGGGCTTCTTGGTGTTTGTGGGTGGGTTTCGGGGTCTGGGAGCACTGCTGGCTATGGATACTTTACCTTGCAAGAGGTTTGAAGCAAATCCATGGTGGCAGAGGGGAGTTAGGGCGTAGCTGCAGAGCGTGCGCGGAGTGATTTGGGAAATTGCCAAAAAAATGACTAAGTCCCCATTTTTGTACTTTTGCTCTTTGGCTGTTTCGGGGTCTTCTACTCGTTTTCTCCTGGGTTGACGGCTCTGGGGCCATTGCTGGGAAGCTCTAATACCGGATAAAAGTGCTTTGGACCAAATCCGAGGCGGAAATGTTTTGGTGTTTTTGCTGACTTGCTTGCCTTTGAGGTGCTCTTTGGGGGGGTTTCGGCTGTTTGTGGGTGAGTTTCGGGGTCTGGGAGCACTGCTGGGACACTCTAATCTTGATTGCATTTGCTTTTCAGGAAATCCGTGGTGGTAAACTGGAGTTATGGCCTAGCTACACAGCGCGTTTGGACCGAAGGCTGAGAAATATTGTAAGTATGAGATTGTGCTTTTGGGCTGTTTGGGGGTGTTGTGCTTTTTGGCGGGTGGGTTGGCGGGTCTTGGGGCATTCCTGGGAAGGTCTAATACCGGATAGAAGTGGTTGGGACAAAATCCACGCTGATGTTTTTTTTTGCTATTTCTGACATTTTGCTCAATGTAGCATTTTTGGGGGCCTGTTTGGGGGGATTCCTGGTGTTTGTGGGTGGGTTTCGGGGTCTGGGAGCACTGCTGGAACACTCTAATCTTGATTGCATTTGCTTTTCAGGAAATCCGTGGTGGTAAACTGGAGTTATGACCTAGCTACACAGCGCGTTTGGACTGAAGGCCGAGAAATATGGTAAGTATGAGATTTTGCTTTTGGGCTGTTTGGGGGTGTTGTGCTTTTTGGCGGGTGGGTTGGCGGGTCTTGGGGCATTCCTGGGAAGGTCTAATACCGGATATAATTGGTTGGGACAAAATCCACGCTGATTTTTTTTTGCTATTTCTGACATTTTGCTCAATGTAGCGTTTTCGGGGGCCTGTTTGGGGGGCTTCCTGGTGTTTGTGGGTGGGTTTCGGGGTCTGGGAGCACTGCTGGCTATGGATACTTTACTTTGCAAGAGGTTTGAAGCAAATCCATGGTGGCAGAGGGGAGTTAGGGCCTAGCTGCAGAGCGCGCGCGGAGTGATTTTGGAAATTGCCAAAAAAATGACTAAGACTCCATTTTTGTACTTTTGCTCTTTGGCTGTTTGGGGGTCTCTACTAGTTTTCTCCTGGGTTGACGGCTCTGGGGCCATTGCTGGGAAGCTCTAATACCGGATAAAAGTGGTGTGGACCAAATCCGAGGCGGAAATCTTTTGGTGTTTTTGCTGACTTGCTTGCCTTTGAGGTGCTCTTTGGGGGGGTTCCGGCTGTTTGTGGGTGGGTTTCGGGGTCTGGGAGCACTGCTGGGACACTCTAATCTTGATTGCATTTTCTTTTCTGGAAATCCGTGGTGGTAAACTGGAGTTATGGCCTAGCTACACAGCGCGTTTGGACCGAAGGCCGAGAAATATTGTAAGTATGAGATTTTGCTTTTGGGCTGTTTGGGGGTGTTGTGCTTTTTGGCGGGTGGGTTGGCGGGTCCTGGGGCATTCCTGGGAAGGTCTAATACCGGATAGAAGTGGTTGGGACAAAATCCATAAGGAAAAGCCTTTTGGCACTTTTTGTGGGTTCGTTAGGGTTAGCCCTAGCAGCAGGATTGCATGTGTTTTGGGGTGTTCTAGATTTTTACAACTGAGTTCAGGGGTCTTAGAGCACTCGTGAGAATGTGTAATTTTGGTTGCAAGTCATTTGAAGAAAATCCATGGTAGGAAAGGGGGGATTTGGCATAGTTAAAGAAAGCCTCTGCCACTATTCTTAACTTAGGGCTCGTTAGGGTTAGCAGTATTTCTATTGCATGTGTTTGGGTGGGGGGGGGTTTTCGAGTCTTGGAGCGATGCTGGCTATGGATACTTTTGCTTGCTTGCAAGTGGTTTGAATACAATCCACGGTGGGTAAGGGGGTATTTGGGCCTACTTTTACTTTCAAAGTACGTTTTGTCACCAGTTTTCTGCTAGGCCTCGTTTTTTGAGATCTGATTGCGGGTCTTCTACATTTTTGCAACTGGCTTTAGTAAGGGTCTGGGTGGAAGCACTGCTGGGAAGGTTTAATTTTGCTCTAAAACACAGTTTACAGTACACCTAGCTTGAGGGGAAAGATCCGCTAAATTAATTCGCCCATACTTATTTATCCTTGAAAAGGTGACTCAGACAGAGTACGCACTTTCAAAAATGTTGTACTGTCTATTAGGAAAATCAAAGTTTGACTTTTTGCACTACACAGCGTACATACCTTATATTTATTTATCAGTGCTGTTTTTCGTTCAATAATTACAGGCCGGGTTTCAGTCTGCAATGGGGAAAAAAGGATGGAGTCAGGCTTCACATTAGCGAGCCGTAATTCAGCATCCGCCAGGCAGGCAGTGTACAGGGTGTCTTCTGGTCACCAACATTGATGGACGAAGCGTCAGCTGGAATGGAGGAGTGCGGCTAATAAGAGGAATTATTTGCTGCATGCAACTTACTTACCAAATTCAACAGGACAACTACAACAATACAGATACATTATCCATTATTTTATTTAATGAGTGTGTGTGACTGCATTTCTTGGATCTCTCTCTGCTTCTAAATTGATCCCTACAGCCATTCTATATGTTTTACTTCGGCTATTTTTTTAACCTAATTTAATGTAGCCCTGTACTGTCGCATTCTGGCATTCACGGTTGTCGAAAGTACTACTTACTTTTCTGTAACAATGCATTCAGTAGTGCATGCACTTCCTTTATGTCACGTAAAAGATTTATGGTTAGCTTTGTAACTGAAAATGTCTTTATGTTCAATTATTGTTTGTCCATGCTGTGCTTTTTTTTTCTCTCAACAAAACCTACCCAAAATGAAACCCCCATTCCTATCCATTTTACAAACTCTAACCCTCTTCCCCCGGGTTGTGTGGTTTTGCTTGATGTGTGACTAACTGACATCAATAATTCCACACACTTGCTGGGGAGGATAAGGTTATAGCAACAGGCTGGTGAAGGAATCCGAGGATATATTCTACACTTACTCAGCTTCAGTACTATTTCTTGTAGTATTAGCCAATGTCAAAGAAAGAAGTACAAGTTATACTATAAATACTTTACCATTTGTTAGGCTACATTGTGGCACTGTTGTAGTCTAGTGTACTACTGTCACCTGCTGTATTCTCTATCGTACCGTTGTAATGCTGCAGTAAGGACAAACCAGGTTTCATTTTCTTTTTTTCCATAGCTATGCAACTGCCACTGTGTCACACCACTAGTACCACCACAAGGAGGAGGAAATTTCAGCCGCCCTGGATTGCAACCTTAATCGCCATTTCCCGTGGAGCCAGCCCTGAGCCTAGCCGTACTTTAAACAGAAATTACAGGTAAGATAAGCGTTGGGTTGGAGGTAGTATAATGGAGTATTAGGAGAGACGAGAGATTGACGGTAGTACTACTAAAGTCCTAGGACTATTCAGGAAAACAAACTTACTGTTAACCCCCCACCCACCAGACTCAAAAGCAGTAAAAAACAGGTATGGTCAGATAAAGTTTCAAAAAGTATATTTTTATAGCCCTAACAAAATAATCTCCCGCAAGACCCTCCCTAACCCCAACGATTGTCCTTCAAAAGTCCCCAAAAACCCAACTCCCAATTCCCACCCCCCAAAAGTCTCTAAAAAAGGGGCAAGGGACACTATGGCAGGGTGCTGTTGACTTTAGCAGCCAGGGCATCATGCTCCTTGCGGAGGGTGGCATGTTCGAAGCGGAGGCCCTCCACCAAGTTCTTATAGTTCAGGACCTCCTGCTCCAGGTAGGACAGTCTGAGGGATAAGCGGCGCCGGTGTGCCTTGCAAATCCTGTGGGGGGCAGCTGCTGTCTTTGCTGCTCGGTGGTGGCGTTTGGCTTTGGTAGCCCGGCTCCGTACCGCTGGAGCACTGCGCTGGCTGGCAGCCCGCACGGAGGAGGATGCAGCTGTCCCAGTGGACGTTGTTGTATTACCAGACTGCGTCTCCTCCTCCTCCAGGGCCACCAGCCGCCGATATTCAGCGACAGTGGCATCCAGCCTCCGTTGTCGGACCATTCGAGCCAGCTCCTTCCTCCTTGATGGTCTCTTGGATTTGGAAGGAGCAACTACATGAAGAAAGAAAGACATAGTCTGTAACCAATGCTCCTTAAGATTAACACAAAATGATTGAGCAGAAAGTTGTCACAGTACAAGTAGCAAATTGAAAGCACAGTACATAACTATTGAGGACAGTATCTATGTAACCTCCGACTTCTTCATCCTTGCTCTAACATTAGTGGGAGTTTAAGGATCAAATTCTACGAGCACTATGGACTTCCATTACAGTCGACTATGACAGTACACCAGTCTTATTCTTCTTCTTCTCTCTTGTTTAGGAAAATTGGTACGTTATCTTATGCAAGCCGGCATAATGCCAGCGCAGTGAACTTGCACCCGAGAAAAACAGACGCACACCATGGTGAGTGAGACAGACTCGCGTTACTGTACCGGTCCAGTACATGTAGGTGGTGAAGCTCTTACTTTTCTATTACGGGTGGCACTGAGAATACTCTGTTAAAAGGGCTACTGCTTAATTAATTTAGCTTTCACCCTACAGTGCAAATGAGTATTAGAAAAGGAAAATGAAGAAGCTAAATAATCTGATTATCTATCACTTCACATGGGATGTATTTGATGACATATGGGATGACTTTAGGTGCTTTGCTTATTATTGAGTGAACAGTGATACACCCACACATGAATGACGTACTACTACTAAACTAAAGTTATTAAGAGAGGTAGGGAGTATCCACCGTAATAACCGGATATATGCTGTGCTTGCAGTTGCAATACAAACTACTGCTACGATTCATGGTAGTATTTGGAAAAAAATTACAACTTCTTTTCCTTGCCTTTCCTACACTGGAACGGACGTGCGGGTGTGGTGTTACATGCTCTTCAAAGTAACACTTAGTTCAGCCAGTGACCGTCTACTCTCTCTAGATACACATATTCTAACTATGAGTCAGATAGTACCATGAATGATCCAGGCATCCATCCATTCAAAGTATAGGCACACATACAGTTTCTGTTTCACCCACCCAGCTGTTCTCCTTCCACTCATCCTTGCTTCATAATTCACCCAGCCATGCACCATACCATATTCTTTCCTTCCCAGCCACCTCGGGGACTAAGCAAACACATATCATTCTTCTTCGCCAGTCATCATTACATTTCTCGTCCTTCCACACTTACCCTTCTTTCGCTTTTCGTTCATCCCATCTATCAAGTTCATCTCAGATCTGATTGGGATTCTTCTTGCCTAAAACTTCACAGCTAAGTCGAAGTACATTTAGAGGAGGGAGGCTACTACCTGGTTTATTTATAATACACCCGTGCAGAAAGCACACTCTGCAGTCTTCAATCTCAATAAGTAAGGAATATATAGCTTACCTCTGCCCGCCACCACCGTGTCATCCCCCACAGAATTGTCCGGCACTTCCACCGCCTCCTCCCCAGAGTTGTCCTCGTCCAATGCCACCGTCACCTCCGCGCTGGCCCCGCCTCCAGATGTTCCACCTACAAAGTACATTTAATAAAGTTAGAATACACCACTCACTACTATATAATATTTGGTCTAGGAGGAAGAAAGAAATGTGAAAAAACAGTATACAATGTAATAATTTGTGACTGTCTACTATAAAGTAAAAATGTCCCTTTTTCCAGGGAAGGTTGTTGTCTTGCTGCACTTTTTGGCACAACTGATGAATGCATTGCTTTTTATTTTTAACACGAACCACTTTTTCTCCTAACAGACAGAAGCTTGACTTCTAAGAACACGAGCAGGATCAAGTTCAAACCAGGTGAGAGCTCGGCTCGACCACAAGAAATGTGTCCAATTAATCGTCAGCACTAAGCACTTTTCCATTTTCAGTTAAACGTTTACTTTTATGACAAACTTGATTTTACTAAAT
Organism: Lissotriton vulgaris; assembly: GCF_964263255.1. Lineage (NCBI taxonomy): Eukaryota > Metazoa > Chordata > Amphibia > Caudata > Salamandridae > Lissotriton > Lissotriton vulgaris. The sequence goes on along the minus strand of NC_141691.1, from coordinate 1,119,480,412 downwards.
GTGTTTACTTTTAATAAAGCTTTTAAACTTAAATAGACTCTGTAGTTTTTGGTCCTCCAGACTAGAGTGGATGAGCTAAAGGTTTTGCAATTTTTGCAAGCATGAGTCCGTGCCTCTGACATCATTGGGGAATAATCATAATCATCGGTGACTTTGGGAGCTAAATGACTCTGCCACACTATGTAGTCAGTAAGGAGATTGGGGGTTCAACTACAAAGTCTGTTACCACTGAGTTATGTGGAAAGTCTAACAGCACCTATTATAATTGATAAGCTAAGTAATGCATTATTTAGTGTCCATAGTTCTGTTTGTGCAGATTTGTCCCTGCAACAGTGGTAGAATGGATTGTCCTCCTATCCAAACCAAAAGTAAAGTAGTATCTTATTCTTTCTTGGTGGTCATTCACCTTTTTATTGTTGGCAATTGTCAAAGCATAAACATTTAGAAGACTTGAAAAGACATTATGGACAATCCCAGAGGACTGCACTCTGTGCATAGAGCTATTGCTGACTAGAATAGGAGTCCAATAGAATTGCCAAATGTGCAATCTTAGTTAGCTACACAGACAGACTAATAAGAATAATCTAGTAATACCACACGGAGTCATAGTCGAGGCAGGATAAGAATTTAGATCCAGTCTACAAGAATATCAAAGACGATTTAGAAAAAATCAAATGAGGAACGCTGGGAAAAAATAAGTTCTCTATATTAAAATTAAAACTTACTGGGGCCAGCAAAGGAGCCCTCGCCTGCCCGATCCTGGCCTGCATCCTCAACAGCACCCTCCTCCTCCTCCTCCTCCTCCTGTGTCCTCCTCTTGCCCCTGGGGGAAGCTGATGTACAACATGAAAGAAAGAAAAACAGAAAACATGGATGATATTTGTCAACCAAATCAAACATTTCAAAAGAACTAACAAAATATTTTGGCGAAATAGCAAATAGACAACTATTCAACGGGATATATTATTGACCAATCTCATGTGGTCTACCACGTTATTAGCATTGCTTGATTTGCGGACCGTCGAATTGTAAACTTCTTATGTAACTCACTACACAAAGTACTAAAAAGGTTTGCCTAGGATTGGCAGGCAGCAGTCCGCAGCACGCGAAGTGACAGCCAAAGTCCACCGTGATTGCAGATCAGCGACAACACTAAAGTTTCCTACTACATTAACCAGTCATTAAAATACTCAAACTATCAATCCACCACCACTATTTCTTCTTATCGCCATGTGTACAAAGGAAGGACTGGACTTGAGTCTGTAGGGGCTGATTTAGAAGCCCCTTGCGGCTCTTTTGCTCCATTGTTGCGTGACTTTTGTGATGCAGCGGCAGCACAAAAGAGGCGCAATGATGCGGCGTATATTAACAACGTGACGCATATGGGAGATGCATCACGTTGTAAAGCCCTGCACCATCAGGGGGCGTTCCGGCGCAAGGGAACGCATCCTAAAAGTGGCTGAGGGAAATCTACAAGATTTCAATCACTCACTTTAACGACAATGATGCGTGACTCAAACCCTGCGCCTGCTTGAAGCAGACGTACGGCTTGACGCAGCTTTGGGGAGACGGGGCACCCCAGAGCATTGATGGAGCTGCGCCATCGTTGCGACGCAACTCCAGCAATGTGCCTCCCTTACGGCACAGATGCGTAACGCTTTGGTGACGTTTTGGGCCCATGGTGCGCCGCATTGTAAATACGGCGCACCATGGGTGATAGTGGCGTGGCGCACAATTACTGGCGCATCCCTGCTACTTTGCAGGGATGCGCCGGTAATTAAACATCTGAACCTTAGTGTGTAGCAATACGCAGTTCTTTAAACTACACTCATACATAATTTCACAGGCCAATGAAATGAACACAAAATCGGAAACAAATAAGCATAGTAGCAACACTACTGAGAAGGAGAGCAGTGCACCTGAAATGCACAGAAGATTTTGAAATATAATATACCTACAATGTAATGAGCAGCATTATTGCTCTTGGTAAAAAAAAAAAATTGCAATATAATAACACAGCAGGAGAAAACAGGGTAGTAAAGAAATAGCTACTACTACTACTCACCAAGCCCGGGGATCTCGAAGCCAAGCAGGTCGAGCAGATCTCGTTCAAGGGTCAGGATATCCGTCCAGCGGTGGGTGGCCTGGCTGTAGGTGCGCCGGACCCGAGAGTGGTGGTGCATGGCCCGGCACACCTTATCCCACCGCTTCCGGCGATCCCACATCCCGTACCCGCCTCCGATCTTGCCACCTGCCATTATGGTCCTGGGGAGGTGGCGCTGTACATAGAACACTAGTGCGCCCACCTCCTCCGGGCTGAAAATCTCCCGGGGTGCGACTGTCTCCCCCCTCAAACGCCCGCACGGGAGCCGGGCTCGGGGTGCGGGACCCTTCCCCTTCTCGGGATGCTTCCCGGCTCCCTTCACCATGGTCTGGGCGGAAAGGAATAAAGAAAATAGAATAGGGAAGAGAAGAAAAGAAAAGAGTTTAAAAAAGTAGTTTAAAATTAACAAAAAGTAGCAGTAAACACAAAAATATAGGGCTAGAAAAATAGAGGGGTAGATAATAAGTAAAATAGATTAAAAAAAAATTCAAACAAGCAAAGGATGGCACAGATTTAGAGAGGATACAAGAAGCATGCCCAGAACCATAGCAATGAATGAGAAACAAGATGGCCGCGCCCGTTCACGACCGCGCGGGTAAGTTCGCGCGAGATGTTCCTCGCGAACACTCGCGAAATTGTACTTGCGAGCCGCACACTTTGCGAGATTACACTTCGCGCCCGGAAACGGAAATACGTCATGCAAACAAGATGGCCGCGCCCTTGAACGACCGCGAGGGTAACTTTGCGCCTTGCGCTACAAGCGGCTCGCGAAAACGCACAAAACCTTGCGAACTAACACGCCGCAAAAAAGAAATCGCATATTCGCACAAATTTGCGGCTTCCGAATTTCGATCTCGCGTGCGTTCGCGCCCCGCAAATCCCGCGAAATTGCAGAAAAACGAGTTTTGCAAAACTGAAAGCAATCGGCAGGTGCAAGAGTTCAAACTCATCATTAGTAACAATTCACTGTAGTGCTTCCTGACTGGGGCCCCTCCACAGTTCAGTTGCTAGTTGCAACAATTGTATGGCCCTGCTCTGACCCTCACAGCAGGCTCATAGAATAGCTAGAAGTAGGCCACAAAGGTCCTGGAAAAAAAATTGCACTGCAACAGAAAGCAAATTACTGATAAGGAAGCAGGTGCCAGACCTGGAATTTTAAAACAGTGACACATTAATAAACTAACCCCAAATTAATTCATGTCAGTTGAAGCAGGGCAGGTGTGCTTGCTTTTCCCCCCCATCTTCTACAGTGATGATGAACCAGAGGGTGGCATTGATGTAACAGAGGGTGGCATGGGTGAAAGAGAGGGTGGCAGTGGTGAAACAGAGGGTGCTGGGAGGCTGTGATGATGAACCAGACGTAGAAACAACATAGTCGCGAACCGACAAGTAAGTTCGCAATTGCGAACTAGTACCAAATTCTCACGTACTGGCAGAAACCCTTGCGAACACAAAAAAAAATCCGCAAATTCGCGAGAATTCGCGGATTTTGCGGATTGCGAGTTCGCAAATTTGCAAAATTCGCGAACGCCAGATTTGCAAAATTCGCCCATGCTTAGTCTGGATGTGCCCCCCTCCCTACTCCCTGCTTTCCAGTGACAGCTATACCAACCCCCTTCGGAATTTCCTTACAAATGCGTTGGGCCGGTTGATTAGATGCTTTAGATGGATTCCCCCATTATGGTTGCGACTCACCAGGTTGCTAGATGAAGTTAGGTCCTTTTGGTGTGAGGGGATAGAGGTTGGAACTACGGCTGCGGGGGGTACGGCTGGCTCTGCTGGTACTTTCAAAGGACCAACTTTGATGGTAATAGCCGCTCCTATGTCCCCCAGTCGTTGCTCCAACCTCTTCAGCCTCTCTAAAATGGGAGAAGTAAATGCCCTAAGTAAATGTTCGATGCTGTCAAGGGAGAGGGTCGACAATTTTTCCTTGGGTATAAGATTACTGGTTGATGTCAAACCAGGTCTGGCTCCAGTCATTGTAGAGGTGTTTATAGGGGGTACCTCCTGGGCTGGGTCGAGAGATAAAGTAGCGTTTAAGTGGGTGTAGGTGAAACTATGGGTTTTCTGCCCTTTCCAAAATCCGTATGACTGATCTTAACTCTTTGTTGAACACGTCCCCTCTTCTGTCTCTTATTTGGTGGGGGACCAATGGCTTTAACAACTTCCCGCTTCCCAGCTTTCTTTTTCCCCATTACTGCTCGAGGGTTATCAGGTTATTATTTCTATTAGGGTGCTAGTATCACTGATAACCAGTGTATTATTTTCTTCCACACTGTTAAGAGCAGCCGAAGAGGGGGGCGTATCACGCAGAAGCGTTGGGATTCCCTGTGTAGATAGGGGGTCCTCGCTTCCTTGTGTCAGACCTACACCCGCTGGGTTAATCTGGGGTAATGCGACCACGGGTGATCTATTTTTTATGGCTTCAATGGAACGACGGCGGTCGGCCCTTCGTTCGGCCAGGTCACATTCCCTTTCTATGTCGGGAGCAGGTTTTGTAAAATAATTATCCAAAGTTCCTTTGCTATGTCCCCCTGCATCCGGCAACAGATTTTTTTCTTGGATAGTGGCCATGAGGACTGAAAAAAGTCAGTGTTGGTTGGAATGTATAGCAATGCTGATATTGTCTAAAATAATGACTTCAATTCACCCGAAAATAAATTAAGGTAATAACATAGGACCCATACCCCGAATAGATAAATACTCCTTCGACCTAGAACTCAAGATTTAGATGTTATTAATGGGGCGACGAGGGAGAAGATCCTTTGGGTTAATGCTGGCTAAGAGGCGCTCAATGGAGTGAGACAGTAAAACAATACCAATGAATAGGGTCAATGCGAGCACATGACATAGGTGCACAATATCAGAAACAGGACAGTCTTACTTATTGCGGTGCAGTTCAAAGAGAGGATTATAGAAGTTAGAGACCTGGCCCAGCCCAGCCTCCTTCCGCCTCCGAACGGCCTCAAAACGGCCCACCCTTGTCCCTGGCTTCTCCCGGAACGCTCCCGCCCGCTCCCGCGCTGCGGTAGAGGCTTCCGGTTAAATAAGGTGTGGACCACAGGGGGGGCGGGGCTAGCAGGGAGAGCGGGCCAGGTGTTGGCTATTGGCCGAGCAGGGACTCCTGAGGGATGGAGTCCCCGCACACGCTCGCAGCCCTGCTGCTCTGCCCCTAGCTCTCCCCAGTCCTCCAGCCGTCTGCAGCAACCACACCAGTGTCCTCTTCCGCGCAGCGGGACTCGCAAAGCGGGTTCCGCAAGTCGTTGTTTCGTGCGAGGAAGGGCAGCAAAGGGGAACTCTTCAGGAGACAATCCAATTCAGCAGTACCACGCAGGGCAGAGTCACGGCACAAGGGATCCCGCCGGGTCAGCAGCTGCAAGGGGTTCAAAAGGTCTGCAATGCACGGGGGCGGGGCTAGCAGGGAGAGCGGGCCAGGTGTTGGCTATTGGCCGAGCAGGGACTCCTGGGAGATGGAGTCCCCGCACACGCTCGCAGCCCTGCTGCTCTGCCCCTAACTCTCCCCAGTAATGTTAATGTTAATGTTAGCCAAACTTTTAGAGCGCACGGCTACCCCAAGGGGTGTCCCGGCGCTTTAGCAAAGAGGCCCCTAGAAACAGAAAAAAACCAAAGGCAAACACACTACAGTTATCGCAGGTTACTTGGTGAAGAGCAGAGTCTTCAGCTCCTTCCTGAAAGCCAAGAGGTTATTTGCTTTCCGAAGGGAAAGTGGGAGCTCGTTCCACAGGCAAGCTGTTACGTGTTGGAAGGAGCGACCTCCCATCCGCACACGTTTGACCACAGGCACCTCCATTTTGGCCAGATCCGCCGACCGCAAAGACCTCCGTGGCACATAGAAAGCAGTACGCTTCCTCAGATAAAAAGGGCCAGTCGCATGGAGAGCTTTAAACGCCAACGTGAGGAGTTTAAATTTAATTCTCCCAGCGATTGGTAGCCAGTGCAGCCTGGCTAAGAGCGCTGAGGCTCTTGCTCTCCTGGGCAGGCCATAGATGGCTCTGGCCGCCGAATTCTGTACGATCTGCAGCCTAGATAGCAGATATTTAGGTAGGCCCGCGAAGAGCGCATTTGCATAGTCCAGGCGTGATCCCACCAACGCCTGAACTACATTCCTGCGGTACTGCAGAGAAAGCAGGGGAAGAAATTTTCTAAGCATCTTGAGGATGCTGAAACATTTTCCTGCTAAGCCCAGGATGTGAGGACGAAAAGAGAGGTCATCGTCAAACACCACTCCGAGATTTTTTACCTGAGCAGATGGTGTCTCTGGGGGGAACATGTCCTGGGGCCACCATGTCTTCCAGCCCGGGTCTGGGGCACAGCCAAAGAAGAGCAGCTCAGACTTGTCTGAGTTGCATTTCAAGCCGTGCCGCTGAAACCACGCAAAGACTGCGCTCAGACAGTCCTTGATTCTGCCGCCGTTGAAGACCTCTCCCTTCCTGCAGGTGAACAGAAGCTGGGTGTCATCAGCGTATGAGATGACCCGGGCCCCGAACGCCTCCGCTACCTCCGCTAGAGGGGCCATATATATGTTAAAAATGGTGGGGCTCAAGATAGATCCTTGAGGCACCCCCACCTCCAGCGAAGGCATTTCGGCCGAGAACGGCGGAGCCCAGATCACCTGTCGGCGGTCGGCAAGAAAGGATTGAAACCAGTCCAGCACCGTCCCTCGCAGACCAATCTCCCTGAGTCTTGAGAGAAGGCCTGCGTGTGGGACGGTGTCGAACGCCGCCGATAGGTCCAACATGACCAACATCGCCCTTCCCCCATGATCGAGTGTCTCCCTGATGGTGTCAGTGACCTCTACCAGAGCGGTCTCCGTGCTGTAGTTTGCACGAAAGCCGGACTGGGAGTCATGCAGCAGATTGTTGTTCTCAATAAAGGTGGATAGAGTATGCTGAACATGTTTTTCCAACACCTTCGCCAGAGCAGGGAGGAGGGAGATCGGACGGTAGTTAGCCCATTGCAGGGGGTCAAGCAGAGGCTTCTTGATCAACGGCAGAATGAGTGCATGTTTCCACTGTCGTGGGACAACCCCCGAGCAAAATGAAAGATTCAGCAGGGGGTTCAGCAAGCTGTTCAACGCTGAGGCCACCCTGCCCAGGCATTTCGCCGGACAGGCATCCAGTGGCGAGCCAGATTTCAGCCGAGATAGCAGCTCCAGCGAAGTTTCGCAGGACAGCTGAGGAAAGACAGATAATGAGGGCCCAGAGTCAGCCTGAGAGGGATCTAAATAGGTCGGCCTACCCCCTAACGCGGCGTCTGCCATGCGGGAGTCCACAGATGGAAAGGTGGCCTGAATCTTTAGAATTTTGGTCACAAAAAAGTCGGCCAACTGTTTAATCCATTCCTCCGTGTGTGAATGGACGGGGGTACTTACAACTGGATTCACAAACTCCTTCACAATTCTAAAGAGTTCCCGGCTGGTATTATCGGCTTTGTCGATTCTCTGTTCGAGATAACTCTTTTTTGCTGAGGCAATCTGTTTGTAGTACGCCTTTATCGCGTCTCTGTATTTCGTTTTCTCCACAGGATCATAATTGCGCCGCCAGCGCCTTTCCAGCTTCTTACAGTCTTGACGCATTATGCGTAGAGTGGAGGAGAACCAAGGAGCAGAGTTAAGGTCAGGGGCTGTTCTAGCAGCCCTCAAAGGGGCCAGCTCCTCGAATCTTGCCTGCATCCAGTTCTGGACCAGGATTAAATCGGCTTCCAGAACCCCGGTCAGTTGACACGGGTATTGGCCAAGAGCATCGGAGAGCATATCTGCTGTCACAAGATGGAAAGCTCTGGACTGCCGGGACCCTACCTTTGGAGCCCTTTGGCTAGGTTTAGAGTCAAGCATTAAGGCAAAGTTTATCAGATAATGATCTGACCAAAGGACCGGGAGTGGAGGGGACGCCTCAATAGGCATAGAGGAAAATATAACATCCAACGTGTGGCCTTTCACGTGAGTGGGGCTGTGGATAAAAGGGGCTAGCCCTAACATCGCCGTGATATCACGGAGTTTGTCAGCTTCAGCGTCAGTAAGACAGTCCATATGAAGGTTTAAGTCGCCTAATAGCATGCAATGCGCAAAACGCATGCATGGTACTGATAGGGCCGACTGCAGATCCTCAAAAAAGGACCCAATGGGACCAGGAGGTCTGTAGAGGAGAATGCCTGTACAGGTCTGGGACGCCGATAGGTGGAGCGTAACAAAGTCCTCCAGCCGTCTGCAGCAACCACACCAGTGTCCTCTTCCGCGCAGCGGGACCCGCGAAGCGGGTTTCGCAAGTCTTTGTTTCGTGCGAGGAAGGGCAGCAAAGGGGAACTCTTCAGGAGACAATCCAATTCAGCAGTACCACGCAGGGCAGAGTCGCGGCACAAGGGATCGTTGAGTTACAGGTCAGCCTAAATGGAGCTCACAATGAGGCCATAAAACATAGTTTAGTCAAAAACATTGAATCTACACTTGCATTATGCATAAACGTATATCAACTCAAAAACAAATCAGTGGAAATTGTCATAGGAAACAAATTCTCTCAAGGGTTCCAACAGAAATGATTAAACTTTAAAGAGCCTGAGTTTGTTCCCTTTTTTTTTAGGGAGGGGGATGGAGTTTATATAGCGCACACTAGACCCAAAGGTATCAGAGCGCTTCACATGAGCGCCAGTTATCTAACAAAGAGGCACATTCATTTTTTTGTTAGGCACGGGGAGATTAAGTGATATGCCCGGAATCACAGGATGTTGAGCCTCCCTACTGAGACTCGAACTTCGAGGTTGACCGCCCTAGCCGTTAGGCCACATCCTCTTCCCTCCAAATTTGGACCATAAGATATAGATAAACCATCCTTTCGCTGGTATTCTTCACAATAAAATTTAGTGGGAAAACACAGAAAACAGAGCTATCGTACAGCTAACAATTGAGCAAAATGTCTATGTTATGTATTGAAACATATAACTATACAGCACATTAACAAGTAATATGTTATTGCATAGGCACGCATAAACTTAAATTCCGACCGTGCGGTCGCTTCCTGCCTCAGTATTTCAGGCCCTAGTCCTATCTTGGTGACCTGCTCTCATTTCTGGTCTTCCCCTCCTTGTGTCATTGTCCTTTCATCCGAGTGTCAGTGTTTTATTATAGCAATAGGGTGCACACACAAAAAAGTCACACTTTAATATTAACAAAATAATTTCTCTGTAAGTGGGATCATTCTTAGTTCTTTTTTTTCAGTATTTCTTTCGGTTTTCAGTCAGACTTTAAATCTTAACACTTTACCAGAATTGTCATTGTTAGTATTTATGAATATGAACAAGAATATCTAATCTCTCCGTATTTCCTTTGACTTTAAAAGATTTTCAAAAAAGATACATTTAACCAATTGATCCATAAAAAGCTACACTGGTATATATAAATGTGGGCTTGATTACAATGGCAGTCGGATGAGCGTTGGAGTGCCATGGCCGCAGGCAGGGGACCGCCTGACAAGACATCAGTGGTTCCACTGACCAATTATAATGTGAATGCAGGGCTGGTCGGTGGAAATGTGCTTCATAATACTGTGACTTGTGCTGCAGCTCTGGAAAAGGGCCACAGCACAAGCAACAGTGTTATTGAGTATTTTGTGCTCAATCATGCACTGTATGCTTGGCACCATGTGGTTGGTGCCTGGCACACAATGCATGAATGCGCATGGGGGCACTACATGCTGCCCCAGGGCTACAATACAGTAGCCCACAGGGAACAGGGGCCTACTTGGGGCCCTCAAAGTCCTTTTTCGGCTGCCTTTTCATGGCAGTCAGACTGCCTTGGACAGGTAGTCGGAAAGGGACATCATAATCCTGATGGCGATGCCTGAGCAGGCATCGCCTCTATTCAGGATCACGATTACGACCATCACACCATCGGTATCAGTAAATCCTGTCAGAGCCGACAGTCTGTCCCCCATCCATCAATGGTCTGACCTCCTGCATCGTAACGTGGTGGTCAAATCGATGCTCTGTATGTCGGGCGGACCGATGGCCTGTCAGTGGCAATACGCCAACATCATAAAGAGGGTCTTGGAAACAAAAACCTAGTATGTTTATAATTACTCAGTAATACTTTTTCCATAAACTGTATGTTAGCGCTGTCAGCCTTGGGGTGGTCTTCCCCCGAATGTTTTACCTTCCTCTTGCTTTTTTGCTGGCCTTAGGACTGCGCACTTTGTAGGAGAGTAGGATCTGCTTACTATGGTTTCCCCCACTTTTTGCTGGTGTTTCACTGTTTTTCGACTTTAGTTTCGCTGGGGCCCTGCCATCCAACACCCCAGCCTAGCTGCTTCCTCTCTAAATTGATTGCATGTACTTTAGGTACACTCCAGTTTGGTTACTGAGGTACCTTTGTGAGTCCCTAGTATGTGGTACACTAGGTACTAAGGGCATAGGTACCCTAGAGGCTTACCAGGGGCTTAAGCATGTACTATGCCACCCCTGGGAAGTCTTCCAAAATGACACCACAGGTCTGCTACTGCAGCCTGGGTAAGATGGTGCATGCGCCCCTTACTAAGATATAGGTTACCTATATCTACCTTTAATCACTGACACACATAACCTATCAGTAACTCCTATGGCAGGCCTTATCAATCCTGAAGGCAGAGTGCTTGGTTTTATGGGAGAGGGTGCCCATGCATGAGCAGCACCCCTCTGCAGCTTTCGGAGCCTATTCTCTCAGGCTGTTCTGTGATGCAGCCAGGCCATATAACCTTAAGTGCATTATAACCTCACAGTAAATGCTAACTTTGGAATGACTGCATGGAAACATGTTGTGTTTGATGTCAAACACCTTGGAACCCTACCCTCCTCCGCCAGTCCTGGCGGCGGGGGTAGAATTCCACCCTTCTAGAGGGAGAGACATGTACACACCGGTCTAACCGGTAATAGTTTAAAAGAGCTCTGGCATCACAAAATGGATGCTGCAGCCACAGACACGAGGCTGGCCTCCTGCTGCCTGATGGAACTCCAGCAGGGGAGGCCTGGACAATAGGTTTCCTGTCAAAGGGAGGTGTAACCACGTCCCAGACAGACTTTTGTGTATTGGGGCTGGGTGGGTGCACTCTGAGAGTGCTTTGAAAGTCTGCACTGGGGGCTTGTGGACCTCAAGATGGGTAGAGTGTCTAGGAGAAAAGGTTCGAGGTGTTGCAGATTGAGGAATCAGGTCAAAACATAGTTGAAGAGGAGACTGCCTCGGGAAGTAGGGCACCCACGCAACCTGGGGACCCTTCCTTGGGTGACATCATGCAGGCCATCATGACCTCAAGGGAGGCACTGGAGAAGAGGATGGATGCCATTGGCTCGGATTTTTCTCTGTTAAAGGATGACCACGGGAAAATCAAAGAACGGGTGGCGACGAACGAAATCGCCATGAAAGACGTTCCGGACATGGTCACCGCCTTGCAAAAGAAACTAAATGAGGTGGTACATAGGGTGAAAGTGTTGGAAGTGAGAGCAGAGGACAGTGAAGGGCGCTCAAGGCGCAACAACCTCCGAATATTAGAAATCCCGGAGCGAGAGGAGGGATCTGATGCAGTACGGTTCCTGGAGGCCTGCTTGAAAGCGGAGGTAGCGCCGGAGGGCCTATCCCCATTTTACGCGCTGGAATGGGCACATATGGTGCCGGCTCGCCAGCCTAGACCTGGAGCCCCATCCCGCCCAATGGTGGTGAGACTCCTACAATACCGGGACCGAGATTTCATCCTGCAGAGGGCTAGGGAACAACAGAATCTGCGCATTGGAAACAGCAAAGTCATGATATTCCCAGACTACACTAGGGAGGTGCAGCACCAGAGACCCTCCTTCTTGGCGGTCAAAAGTAAATTGCGTCAACTACACCTCCCTTATGCAATGCTGTTCTCGGCTCGGCTATGAGTGACTGCCGACGAGGACACACACTTTTTTCTCACGCCGCAGGCGGCCTGGGAATAGCTGAAAACACGGGGGAGCCTGGTGCGCGCGCGCTCGCCACAAGTGACCTCGCCTCGAGGAAGCCCATCCACCGCACCACCCACAAAGAGGCTGGTCTCCCCCACGCACTGGTGCCAGGAGCGAGACAAGGCAGTTTTAGCGGTGGCAGCCATCAGTCGAGGAGCTCTTAGTCCAGCCAGTAGCAACTCAGAGCGCGTGAAGAGTGGAGAGGAGAGCCCAGGTTTGAGTAACGGTCATGGGTTATCAGATGCAGATCTTCCAGTCGTTACTCCACAAAGGGCACCGAGGGCGGCGGAAACAGATCTGTAAGGTGTCTGCTCTGACTATTGGACCTCAAGACTCCTTTGTCATGTGGTGGCGGACTGTCCGGGTGCACTGCAAGATTCATGGGGGGCCTGGATGGATGTATTTGGTCAAAGGGGGGGTCGAGTGGGGGCGGTTCTGGGGACATCGTGGTGGAGTTCTGAGCCACCTTATCTTGATAGATTTTTGTAGGTACATTTTCCTAGTTTGGATGGGGTTGCCTCGTTGGGTGCTTGTCATGGGGAGGGGGAGTTGGGGATGTTTTACCTGTTGGATTTTTTTAAGGGGAACCAGGCGTGTCAAATGGGTGGGAGTTGTGTGACATCTTCAATGTCACTACATGCAATGGGAACCGCCTTTGGCTACGCATGTCTCACATGAAATGTACGGGGCATGCACTCCATGATTAGGCGCCACAAGATACATTTATTCCTGACTTGTAGGGGCATACAAATTGCATTCCTTCAGGAAACCCACCTCATCGCTAAAGAAGGGAAAGCTCTGCAGCGCCGCTGGAGAGGTCAGGTTTATTACACTACATATTCTGCATACGCGCCGGGGGTCTGAATTTGGATAAGAGCTGGAGTCCATTCCAATGCACAACACAATTAATAGACCCAGAGGGCAGATATGTGGTAGTACAGGGGAAGTTAGATGGTAGAGACCTTACTCTGGGATGTATATATGCGCCTAATGTGGACCAACCTGCCTTTTTCTCCCACTATCACGCAAATTAGCGACACTCTTCACGGGCCCACTATTGCTAGAGGGAGATTTTAATTGCATCACGGATGTGGCCTTGGATCACTCCCACCCCCCTCTTCCGAATGCATCAGCATATAAACTAGGGGAGGCGCTTAATACATGGCAACAGACATGGGGGTTAGTTGACACTTGGCGGACCCAACACCCATTGGCCAAATATTATTCCTTTTTCTCTGCCCTGCATGAATTGCATGTCCGCTTTGACGCCTTCTTGTGCTCTCCGGATGTGCACAGGAAGATTTGCAGTAGTGAATACCTCACTAGGACTGTTTCTGACCATAATTCGCTGTTGGTCCAGTTGGGATGGTCGTGGCTGCGCCCCAAAATCCCCACCTGGAGATTGCGCCCGGAAGCGCTTGACGATCAATTTTTCCATACCACCATTGCAACTGCTATTTCAGAATATTTCCAGTTCAATGAGGGAACAGCTGGGGCGGTGACCATGGAATGGAACGCCTGGAAGGCGGTCATTAGGGGGAGATGTATTTCGGCTATGACTGGGACCAGAAAGGTCCTCCTGCAAGACTTCCAAAGAGATAATGAGGGCTTGCGCGCCCTGGAGAGGGAACACCCTGAAAATCTGGCCAAGCAGGGTGAATTGTTAAAAGCCAGAGAAGCAATGGCAGCGAATGTTGAGCGCCTGCGGTGCTTTGATTACAAAAAATATGTCACACGGGCGCATTCGGAGCGAGATAAGTCGGGGGTCCTCCTAGACTGGTTGGCCAATCCGGCTTGGCGTGGCTCAGCCATACTGGAGCTGCGGGACCAGATGGGGATACCCTGCTTTGATCAACAGGGGACAAATGACCTGTTCTTTGATTACTACATAGTGCTTTATTGCAGTCGAGTAATCCCTTCTGAGGGAGAACTGCAGGACTTCATGGAGGTTGTGGCCATGCCAAAGTTGGACGATGAGGACGCGAAACTGTTGGGGCGGAACATCGATGTACGGGAGGTGTGGGTAGCCATCAAAAGTATGGCCCTTAATAAATCTCCGGGCTCAGATGGCCTCCCACTGGAATTTTATCTCAATTATATTGATCTTCTTGCCCCCGCCTCACGCATTTATATAATGAGGCTTGAAGAATAGGTAGATTGCCAGATTCCACTAGGGAAGCGATCATTATTCCCTTGCTTAAACCGGGCAAACAACCTTGGGACAGAACGGCCTATCGCCCGCTAACCATGCTCAACCTCGACTTCAAAATCCTGATCAGGATACTGGACACTCGACTGCTCCCGCACATGCCTACCCTCATCCACACTGAACAATCTAGGTTCATCCCAGCTCACAACACAGCGTTTAATATACGGAGGCTCCTATGAGGTTCCGTGACGATTGTAAGTGGTGTTTTTGACTCGCACGAATATGGTCGAGTCTGGTATCTATGAACCGCAAATGACGAGTTTAGTGGGTGTGCGCAGTATCGCTGTGCTAACCTAAACCGTTCGTTTGTTACGTGGGTTTTTCATCTGTACCCACGGGTTCCATCTTAGATATAGCATCCATTTTGTTTCTTGCCCTCAAGTAGCCAGCGAACGGACGCTGTCCGCTTCGCGACCCTGGGATTCCCAAGACTCTTACGGAAGACACATGTTCTTTGAAATTGTCTTTATGACGAGGGGGATGATACTGTAAGGCAGATGGCCCCGCTCGAGGCTCATCTTGCCGTGCCGGACTATTGTCTCAGCCGTGCATCTCATTAGGCACGTCCCTTTGATGCCTGTAGCTCGTGTTTCCTGATACCTCCCCTTTTACACCCTTTCCGATCTCCCCACTGTATCTGTCTTCCTCTGCACCTGTTCTTGTTCCTTCTTCGATCTGTTTATTGCCGATTGGAATGTACTAATGGTGGGAAGATGGGTTTTTACAGTTGGGAACCGCCAAATGTTTCCGCACTTATGCCCCGGACATTAGATGTATCAAAGTGACCAAAGCGACCCCTCTCGGGGATAATGATGGGAACCAAGTTGTAAACCTTTGTGTACCATGTAACCCTATGGGAGAAATCTGTATAAAAGGAGCGATCCACAGTAGCAATTTGAAGCAGTCTCCCCAAGTTGCACGTGTTGTACTTGTTGTGACTTATGTGTTCCCTGCAGTAAATAAACCTCGAATCTTTGACGCCGAAGGAAGTGTCCCGTGTCTCTGTCATTTGTACGCCGGAACAGGTAACCCACGAAGGTTTCAGGTGTTGTCCCCTGGCACCGCTGGGTCTTAAATAACCCAGTCCTTCAGTTGGCGTCCAACGTGGGGCTGCATCAGTGGTACCGGTCCAAGCCCGACGATCGTGAGGAACTTCGTGTGAAATCTCCGAGGGAAGGTGCACTCCGCTTCATCGATCCTGTTGTCGAAATAAGTGGCCCGAAGACTTTTCCCGCGAAGATTCCCGCCTCCTGACGGCTGCGACGGACTGCTGCCCTGACTGTAGACCTGTTTTGGCGCCTGGCGTAGACCTTGGTATAGCGAGACGATTGACGGGCCTTCCTGGTGACGCCATCGATCTTTGAGTTAAGTATTTGTGGGTCGCTCCCAGAGTCCTTAGTTGTGGTTCTTAGTTGTTGCATGGTTCCATTGCATTTGTGGTTCTTGGTATTTGGTTCTTTGTTGTATTATTTGACATCTGCAGTTGCCAAAAACCGAGGGTTTTCGCTCTTTGCTGGGACTTGGTAAATCCCGTAACCCTTGACGTTTGTGAAACTCGGCTAGTATGCAAGATGCCTAGTCGTAGTACTCTGTTTAGTTGTTTCAGACGTTGTGGTACGGATTCCCGACTGGAGGACTCGTGTCCGATACCTCCGGTTGGAACTCCCACTTATGAGCTCTACAGTAAGCACGGGCTAGGCCCGATTACTTTTAATAAATACTGGATTCGTTATACCAAAAAAGATGGTGCCCTTAGTTGGCCACCTCACGGTAGTTTTGAGACCCCCATCTTAGATAATCTTGAGGCTAAATTGTTTGAGAAAAAGTCAAGGCCGGCCATGTTTGATGCCTTTCGGTTGTGGCGCAAAGAAGCCCGACAGAAAGAGATCAGACAGACTAAACGTAATCAGAGAGATGGTGTTGCTACCATTGTAAAGAAAGCAGAGCAGTTTCAGCGTGATAAGGAGGATAAGGAAAAGGAAGTGTTTGATAGGCTGCAGCGTATGTCCATAGATAAATGCTATCCTGCTTTGCCTACGGAGTCGGATAAGAAGGAAGAATCAGTTGAGGATCCTTTAATGTCTTATCTTATGAAGTCGCCACCTCCGTATGTACAGGGTACCGCACTTCCTGTGGTTCCCCCTGTACCTGCTCCTCCACCTGTTCCTCAACCTGTTCCTCAACCTGCTCCCGTTCTTCCGGCTGTTCCTGCTCCTATGTCTATTGCTATTCCTACTGCTCCTCCGCTTCCACATACTCCTGCCCCCGCTACTGCTCCTGCTCTACTAACTTCTATTGTTTCTTCTGTTTCTACCCCTTCTCTTGTTAGTCCCTTGTGTTATACTTCTCCATCTACTCGAAGTCGTACTCCTCCTGTTGCAGCTAGTTTCTTTCATTCTCTTGGCCCTGTTCTTGGGTCCGCTGGTTCAGACGGTCCTCAAAGACGTAGTCAGCTTCCCGGTAATAGGGAACGTGCTGCGCTATATAACATGGCGATGGGTTGGATGGCACACCCTCTTAGAAATCCTCCACGTGCTGTACTTGATACGTTTTGTCAATTCAATGTACCGACACAAAGATTTGTGTTCGAAGAAATGTGCAAGGTTCTGCGCGATCAGATTTCAGCCGATGCACCTGATGATGTGTTGACCGCTTTGTCTGATCTACAACTTCAGTTCTCGAACGGACTGATAGTGGATACTAACGTTCGACGTGCTGTTGAGCGGTTGCTATCTTTTCGTCCCACTCCGATACCTCAAGCCTTGTTTGTCAAGGACGTCGAAAGCCAGTTCGATGCGTCCGGTCAGTTCCCCATGCGAGAGGTTCCACCAGTATGGATGCCAGCTAATCCGCAGGCTCAACCTCCGGTATTGGCGCATTTCCAGAGAGTATGGATACATCTCCCATGGAAACGATCAGAAGTGTTACAGGTGAAGCAATCTTTGCCTGACCCTCGTAAAAATCCTGCAGGGTACTATAAGGAATTGTCGCAGCTCGTAGACGCTACGATAATGAATCTTGCCGATATCGATATGCTGTTTGGTAATGTCGTACCGCAACCGGTATGGGCTAAGATTCGTCAGGAAAATCATGCCAACGAATTAGGTGGTGATTGGGCTGCCATTATCGCAGCAGATGCACAACAAACTGGCGGGGCTAAACCTGAACAGCTCATTACGGATCTCCCTCAGAGAATCATTACCCTAATGAAAACTCTTATGCCAGCTATGAGGGTGAACTGGGACAAATTGTCAGCTTGTAGACAGAAGAAAGACGAGAGTGTCTCCGATTTCTTTACGAGATTTGAGGAGGCATTCATTGACCACAGTGGTCAGGATATGGGTACTGAGGGTGGTCAACGGTTGTTTGTGGATAAATTTGTCTCTAACCTATTGCCCGACTTGAGCAATAAATTAAAAAATTCTGAGAGTGCGTGGGCTGTTTCTACGTCCGCTCAAATATTGGCTACTGCACAATATTATGAGAATAGGGAGAAAGAAGAGAACGACTGCGCTGATAAAAAGACGAAAGAACTTAAAACTAAAGTGTTGTTGCAGCAAGCGTATCCTCCGCGTTCGAATCAGAATGATTCGCAACAACGTAATCGATCGCAGTCGCAATCTAATAGGTCGCAATCGCAAAATGACTCCTCTTCCCAAAGATCTTCGTTAGGGTACAACCAGTGTGCCTATTGTAGACAGGAGGGTCATTTAAAATTCAATTGTCCTGTTCTAAACGATCGTAATAGTGGTACCTCATCTAGAGGAGGTCGTGGTGGTTCTCAGCAGACATCACGTGGTAGAGGTCGAGGTGCTCCCAGTGATCGTTCAGACAATTCATCCAATTCTAACAATTGTTTTGATCAATGTGGATCATCGCAAGGACGATCTGCGCAGTACAATGTAGACGATTATTACGTCGATCAGGGAACTGACGACAGTAATTACTAGGACAGCCAAAGACAAGGAGAGGGAGTAGTATCAGTTCCGGTTGATCAGAGAGGGCCTTACGTCGCAGTCGCTACATCGGGCGTCGTTGAGCCTTTTCTGTTGGACACTGGTGCAGCGAAAAGTTCCATAATGCATTCGAAACTCCCTGGCGCACCTTTGTCTGGCTTAACAAATGTTTCCGTTGGATTCTCTGGCGCCCCCGTTAGCAATCCAGTTTCGCGCCCTTTGCCCCTTACAATTGGGCCTCGTGAGCTTGAAGCTCCGTTGATTTTGACTACTGGATGTGGAAAAATCTTTTGGGCCTGGATTTGCTTAAACGTTTGTATGCAACTCTGTATTGTTCTCCTGCGGGAGTAAAACTTACGTTGGGTGAGAGGGTTGTCTGTCCTATGTACTTGTCTCTCGATAAGCTTCCACCGGAATTGAGTTCTCTTCCTGCATCTTTGTGGGCAACAGGTCCCAATGATGTGGGCCTGCTCGACATCTCCCCTTATGTTGTCCATGTGAAATCTAATGTGCGATTGCCACGTATTCCCCAGTATCGTATCTCTCTTGATGGTGAACGAGCATTGTTAGCGATCATCTATGATTTGATCGAGAAAGATGTTATTGAAGAGACTCGGGGAAACGTGTGCAACAGTCCTGTACTACCCATTCTAAAACGTACTGATCCTTCTAAACCACCTGTTTATCGTTTCGTTATCGATTTACGGGAGGTAAATAAAATTGTGATTCCTCTGATTCCAGCTTCTGCATCTTGGTTCTCGGTGATCGATCTGAAGAATGCTTTCTTTAGCATTCCGATTGCCGAAGAAAGCAGAGACCTTTTCGGTTTCTCTCTTGGTGGTCGCAGCTTCCGGTTTAAACGCGCTCCTCAGGGCTACTGTGAAAGTCCATCTATTTACAGTCAGGCCTTGAAGGGTCAACTGGATGCGTTTGTGTTGCCGGCCGGTGCGGCCTTAATCCAATACGTCGATGACCTATTGGTGGCTGCCGATACTCAGGACATTTGCAAACTTGCCACTATATCGTTGTTGCAGCATCTCTGTGACTTGCATCACAAGGTGTCTCCTTCTAAACTTCAATATTGTTGTCAAGAAGTAACCTACCTAGGTCACTTATTGTCAAAGGAGGGAAGAAGGTTGACCCCAGAAAGAATTGCAGCAATTGCGCGCATATCCGTGCCGAAAACCCAAAGGGATGTGCGTGCCTTTCTAGGTATCACGTCATACTGCAGACAGTGGATTCCAAATTTTTCATTGTTAGCGAAACCATTGGTGGCTCTTACGTGCAAGGATGTTTCAACTCCTTTACCATGGACGGACGAATGTCAGAAAAGTTTTTCTGAATTGCGTGACGCATTGTGTTCGGCTCCTGTGTTAGGTACTCCTGACTACAGCAAGCCGTTTACACTATACGTTCACGAGAGGGAAGGTTGTGCGTTGAGTGTTTTAACGCAACCTTTCGGTGATAAGCAGCGTCCATGTGCATATTTTTCCTCGACCTTGGACCCGGTAGCTAGAGCATTGCCGAGTTGTTTAAGAGCAACGGCGGCAGCCGCGGTCTCTATCCGACAATCAGCAGGATTGGTCATGGATAATATGCTTACGGTGATGGTTCCGCACGCAGTTGACACTCTTTTGAATCGTACGAAAACTCAGCACTTGACGACTGCGAGGTTGTCAGGGTATGAGTTGACATTGTTGGCAAGTCATATTCAGATAAAACGTTGCAATGTTCTGAACCCGGCGACTTTGTTACCAATTAGCACAGAGTCAGATGAACTAGCAGCCCATGACTGCTACTTGAGAACGGAAGAGGAAACAAAAGGTCGAGTGGACCTTAAAAACGCTCCTTTGGAAGATCCTGATGGGACTCTGTATGTGGATGGTTCATGTTTTAAATTGCCGAATGGTGATGTGACGACTCGTATGCTGTTGTAACTTTGAATACTGTCGTGGAAGCTGCAAGACTGAATCAAAGTTCTGCCCAGGCTGCGGAACTGATTGCTCTCACTAGAGCATGTGTGTTAGCGAAAGGGAAACGTGTGAATGTGTTTACGGACAGCCAATATGCATTTGGCGTCGCCCATAGTTTTGGACGATTGTGGAGAGAGAGAGGTTTTATGACGTCGCATGGCACGAAGATTCAGCATGGACAACTTGTGAATGATCTTTTGGATGCACTTACGTTGCCTAAGCAGGTCGCGATTGTTAAATGTAGTGCGCATCGTAAGGTGACGGATGATGTTGGTCGAGGTAATGCATTTGCGGATGAGACTGCTAAGGAGACTGCCCGGAACCTTAGCACTCGAATGTATGTGACGAGTTCGGTTAGGTGGCCTACGGAGACTAGTATGTGTGAGGACACTATCGAGAGCGTGAAAGCAATTCAGAATGAGGCCACCGAGACTGAAAAGACGAAGTGGAAAGAAAGTACGGGAAAGTTGGACGCGAATGGTTGTTGGGTTGATTTGTCGGAACATAAGAGATGGATGTTGCCGGATGCGTATGTGCTAGCTGTTGTGACAATGGCACACGGGTTAGCACATATCAGTGCAAAAGGTATTTGTAAGTTGCTATCCCCTGTATGGAAGAATGATGGTATCACGAAATGTGCGGAACGATTGGTTAAGAATTGTATGGTGTGTATGTTGTACAATCCTGGTAAGGGAACCCCAACACCTCCTGGTCACTTTGCTCCCCCTTCATATCTCTTTGAAGTAATTCAGCTAGACTTCATCCATATGGAGAGATGCAATAACCTGAAATACGTTTTAGTTGTGGTTTGCGCGTTCTCCCGATGGATTGAAGCCTACCCTCTTAAAGACAATACTGCCCTGTCCACTGCAAAAATCTTACTGAAGGAATACTTTCCTCGGTATGGAATGCCTCGAATTGTATGGTCTGATAACGGAAGTGAGTTCGTGGGGAGTGTGATGAAGAGTGTGTGTAAGGGCCTTGGAATTAATCAAAAATTCCACAGCGCCAATCATCCCCAGTCAGATGGTTTGGTTGAAGGGTATAACGGCACCCTTAAGCTGAAGCTAGCGAAAATCCAGGCTACGACTGGTCTTTCATGGCCTGACGCTTTACCCTTAGCTTTATTGTCAACAAGGGCAACCGTACACTCCCGAGTAGGGCTTAGCCCCTATGAAATAGTGTTCGGTCGTCCTGCAAATGTTTGGGGGGTCCCTAGGCCGGGTGTGTTCTCCAGTCTTGAATATCCAATGTTGATTGACTATCTTCATGATCTGACTGCTAAACTGAGGTTAATTCACCAACAGGTTTACGAAGCATTGCCGACGCAGACGGAGGGTCCAGGCCACCAGCTCCAGCCCGGAGACTGGGTGGTAACCAGAAATTTTGCCCGTAAGAAGAACTTGGAACCCCGTTTCACTGGACCCTACCAGGTCCTCCTTGCCACGAGGACTGCCGTCCGTTTCGAAGGCCGGAAAAATTGGGTGCATGCCACCCATACGAAGAAAGTTCCTATACCGTTACCGGCAGACTCGTGGGTGAGGAGAGGCATTGCTTCAGCTGAATCCGAAGGATTGCCGGCTTTTGTACCTTTAAGCGACGCACAACTTGTCGGAGAATCCTCAGTGCAGCAGAAAGACACTGTTGAACATTTGTCATCAGAAGATTCAAGACCAGAACATTCGACTGATCAACAGGACTCTGTTCCCTCATCGGATCCTTTGTTTGGTGAACATACACGTCCTGGGAAAACTCTATACTTTTTGCGTTCCAGCACTAAGGACAAATAAAAAGATTTTGTTCTGTCCCTTGACAATTGCATTATCCCGTTTTCCACGATCAGTCTGAACACCCGTATCATTGTAATTATTTTTGTATATATATTGAGTTTTGTTCCATATGTATTTTTGCTTCCACAGCCGAGAGACATTTTACACATACATTGTGAATAAAGGCCGTAGGGCCGCGCGTGTACTTCCTTCTGGTTAGTAGGTCTTGACGCTAGGTTAAAGACCGTCGGTTCCTGGGAACTCCTGGGGATTGACTACTGCTACACAGAACGAAGTGCGTCAAGAAACGTTGCGGACGGTCATAGGGGATGGCGTTTTCAAAGCTGATGGACTTGGAAGAAGCTCAGGCTCAAAGATTCAAACTGCAACAACTTATTCGTAACAAATGTTTTATGTTTCAAATGTGCATATTACTTTTGACTGTTTCTGCATTATTGGCGGGTGGGGTGTATTACATGATGTCGTACTTCTTACCTTCTGCCATACCTACTCCTACTTCTGATCCTAAACTTACCTCCACTGCATCCCCTCACTCTTTCCATATCCTACCGGAACACGAACAGGCAAGACGTGCAGAATTCCGAAATAATTCCTTCATTCAGCTCCTTCATCAGCACCAGTTAGTGGTTAATACTACTAATTGTTGGGTGTGTGGGTTGATGCCACATACCACGGATAAGGGAATTCCATATCTGGTCTTACCGTATAGTTCCCAGGGTTCCGCTCGAGCATTTCAAACAATGTTTCGAAGCGCACTAGATTCTTACCCCAGTCGAGAGCCATGTTCTCCCTACTTCGGCCCTGGCTCGTATCATAAGCCTTTGTCCATAGCGATAGAAGATTTAGATAGAGATATCTATGAGCCGTCGCTCATCCCAGAGGAAGAGGTACAAGCCTATAGGGTCCTGAGTAAAGTCGAGTATAGTGCGCTCACGAGTGAAAAACAGCTGAAAAGCTCGCCTCCAATATGGGTCGTACCCCACATTGGTAATTTTTGTCTAATGGGTCGTGGCCGAAGATCGAAAGCCCGACTTGGAGAGAGTGCTTGCACTGAGAATTACATTCTGCCGATGGTCTCGTCCCCTGTGTTCCTGCCTGCCAAGGGTACATACTTTGTCTGCCATGATCGTGCGTATGCATGGTTGCCCTCCGACTTTGTGGGCTCATGTTTTATCGCAAATCTGTTGCCTCCGACGTTTACTGTAGACGCAGACTATCATAAAACTAGAGTTGTGAGAGGCGTAATTAGCGAAGAGGACCCTGCCGGTCAAGAGGCAGGAGACTTTTTCAAGGGTTTCCTCCCGTTTTGGGGGCCTATGGTTAATAGTAGGAACCTGAGACAGTTGACTCGAGTGGTAGAATCGACAGCTAATATTACTGCCAGTGCCCTTGGTAATATCACCACAGAACTTCAGGCGGAAAGGCTTATGACTTTACAAAACCGTATGGTTTTAGACGTGATCTTAGCAGATCGAGGTGGGGTATGTAAGGTGATCCATTCGAGCTGCTGTATTTTCATTCCAGATAACGCTCCGACTGTCTATCAAGCCATCTCAAAGTTGCATAAAATCTCTGAGTCCATACACGTGGACGTAGGGGATTGGACGCTGCTTGGGTGGTTTTGGGGCCTGATGTCGACGTGGGGTTGGAAGATTCTGATGATCATCGGGGTTGTCGTAGTGTTCCTGTTCACGTGTTGCCTTTGTGTGCAGTGTGGTCCTGCCTTATGTGGCCTTTGTGCTACAACGTGTATAAGACAGCCACCTGTTACCAAGGGGACTCGGTTGGACAGAGCTATGTTACAGCAACATCTAGATGGTCTGATGAATATCGAGTATGATTCCGACTAGTGCTTGCCTACATGAGGGCAAAAGGAGCGTCTGAGGTTCCGTGACGATTGTAAGTGGTGTTTTTGACTCGCACGAATATGGTCGAGTCTGGTATCTATGAACCGCAAATGACGAGTTTAGTGGGTGTGCGCAGTTTCGCTGTACTAACCTAAACCGTTCGTTTGTTACGTGGGTTTTTCATCTGTACCCACGGGTTCCATCTTAGATATAGCATCCATTTTGTTTCTTGCCCTCAAGTAGCCAGCGAACGGACGCTGTCCGCTTCACGACCCTGGGATTCCCAAGACTCTTACGGAAGACACATGTTCTTTGAAATTGTCTTTATGACGAGGGGGATGATACTGTAAGGCAGATGGCCCCGCTCGAGGCTCATCTTGCCGTGCCGGACTATTGTCTCAGCCGTGCATCTCATTAGGCACGTCCCTTTGATGCCTGTAGCTCGTGTTTCCTGATACCTCCCCTTTTACACCCTTTCCGATCTCCCCACTGTATCTGTCTTCCTCTGCACCTGTTCTTGTTCCTTCTTCGATCTGTTTATTGCCGATTGGAATGTACTAATGGTGGGAAGATGGGTTTTTACAGTTGGGAACCGCCAAATGTTTCCGCACTTATGCCCCGGACCTTAGATGTATCAAAGTGACCAAAGCGACCCCTCTCGGGGATAATGATCGGAACCAAGTTGTAAACCTTTGTGTACCACGTAACCCTATGGGAGAAATCTGTATAAAAGGAGCGATCCACAGTAGCAATTTGAAGCAGTCTCCCCAAGTTGCACGTGTTGTACTTGTCGTGACTTCTGTGTTCCCTGCAGTAAATAAACCTCGAATCTTTGACGCCGAAGGAAGTGTCCCGTGTCTCTGTCATTTGTACGCCGGAACAGGTAACCCACGAAGGTTTCAGGTGTTGTCCCCTGGCACCGCTGGGTCTTAAATAACCCAGTCCTTCACCTACATATCTTGGAGGCGGATTCCTATGATGTGGATACCACTGCGACCTTCTCTGTCGATATAGAAAAAGCCGTCAACAGCTTGGAGTGGGAGTACCTATTCCATGTAATGCGACAAATGGGCCTCAGCCCTGATTTTGTGAAGTGGATGGCCCTATTGTATGCAGATTTGACTGTCAGAGTCAGAACGGGAGGAATGATCTCCGAAGCATGCTGGGTGGGGAGGGGTACGCGGCAAGGGTGTCCCATCTCCCCACTATTATTCGCTATGACGGTGGAATCCCTGGCATCACAGGCTTATTCGGGGAGGGCGCATCGGGGCCTCGAAGTTTAAGGACAGATCCACCATATCGCACTTTATGTGGATGACCTCTTGATGTGCCTGGCGGACAGAGGCGAAGCATTACTGGGGGGGAAGTCCCTGCTGCGGTCCCAGAGTAAAGTGGCTGGCTTAAAAGACAACTGGACGAAGTTGTGTCTCTTTCCGGTGCACAAAGGCAGTATAGGCCCTCAGACCACTAATGGGGTGTCCTGGGAAGAGAGATGTTTGTCCTACTTGGGCACATTTATTTGTCACGAGCAGGAAGACATACTTGAGGGGAACATTGGGAAGGCGATCAGGGGAGGCAGGGCTAACTTTGACTTCTGGGGTACCTTACTGTTGTCACTGGCGAGTCGTGTGGCACTGCTCAAAATGGTGACCCTCCCGCGATTACTGCACTTTTTCAGGGCCCTGCGGTCTGGATTCCGACAGCCTATTTTAAGCGACTCAGAGCGATGGTCATCTCTTTTCTGTGGGGTAAGGGCAGACGCAGAGTGGCCCTCAACACACTCATAAGGCCCCGAACGGAGGGATGTTTAGCGGTCCCGGATTATGAAACATATTACATAGCAGCCCAGCTCCAATGGCTTAGCCGGTGGGTGGCGAGGGCCACTAGGGTGGAGGGTGGACCTGATGAGTTGTCGGGCCCCCTGATGGTCTTATCATGCATAGTCTTGCGACTCCCGCTTGGGGCCACACACCTTACTCTGGAAATTGCTACAGCCCGGAAATGCTGGAATTGATACCTGCGGAGAGGGGCTATAGGGACCCCTTATGCCCCTGACATACCGCTGAAAATGTGCAGGGCCCTACCACATGGGAGCGCCTGGCAGAGATTGGAGACCTGGGAACAGCAGTGATTATTGACAATAGGAAATCTTTACGAGGTTGGTGCCCTGTTGCCTTTTGACAACCTACGAGCCCGGTATGACCTGCACTCACGACAGCTATTCGAAAGCACTGGGGGGCGGGCCTCACAGAGCCACTCACTTCCATGGGATGCCAATATGTTGTTATGGTGGCGGGCACCATCAAGACGGTGACATGTCTGTATAGGATTCAGAAAAGGGGGTGGTGATGAACAGAGTGTCTGAATTAAGCAGACCACTCTTACCCAGTCCAAAGATCAGGGCTTGATCCATCACCGTTTTTTAGCTCACTGCACCATCCCAGCTCAGAACCTGGCTACATGCAAATTAGTCTGACCCTGGCCCAGAGCATCATGGGAACATGGCAGACCAAACTACCACGCCAATTCTTATACTGGGAAGGAAACAAGCTTCCGGGGACCGGTTTCTGGCATTTCAGCCGTCTTCGGCCCGGCTTGCTTGAATCCTGATGGTGCAATGAGCAAGGGACTCACATCTGAGTATACCCTTCCACGCTTATGGTGGACAAAAACGATTCAGAAAAGGGGGTGGTGATGAACAGAGTGTCTGAATTAAGCAGACCACTCTTACCCAGTCCAAAGATCAGGGCTTGATCCATCACCGTTTTTTAGCTCACTGCACCATCCCAGCTCAGAACCTGGCTACATGCAAATTAGTCTGACCCTGGCCCAGTGCATCATGGGAACAGGGCAGACCAAACTACCAAGCCAATTCTTATACTGGGAAGGAAACAAGCTTCCGGGGACCGGTTTCTGGCATTTCAGCCGTCTTCGGCCCGGCTTGCTTGAATCCTGATGGTGCAATGAGCAAGGGACTCACATCTGAGTATACCCTTCCACGCTTATGGTGGACAAAAACGATTCAGAAAAGGGGGTGGTGATGAACAGAGTGTCTGAATTAAGCAGACCACTCTTGCCCAGTCCAAAGATCAGGGCTTGATCCATCACCGTTTTTTAGCTCACTGCACCATCCCAGCTCAGAACCTGGCTACATGCAAATTAGTCTGACCCTGGCCCAGTGCATCATGGGAACAGGGCAGACCAAACTACCAAGCCAATTCTTCTGAGCTGGGATGGTGCAGTGAGCTAAAAAACGGTGATGGATCAAGCCCTGATCTGTTGACTGGGTAGTAGTATTCTGCCTAATTCAGATACTCTGTCCATCACCACCCCCTTTTCTGAATCGTTTTGTCCAACATAAGCGTGGAAGGGTATGCTCAGACATGAGTCCCTTGCTCACTGCACCATCAGGATTCAAGCAAGCCGGGCCGAAGACAGCTGTAATGCCAGAAACCAGTCCCCGGAAGCTTGTTTCCTTTCCAGTAAAAGAATTGGCTTGGTAATTTGGTCTGCCCTGTTCCCATGATGCACTGGGCAAGGGACAGACTAATTTGCATGTAGCCAGGTTCTGAGCTGGGATGGTGCAGTGAGCTAAAAAACGGTGATGGATCAAGCCCTGATCTGTTGACTGGGTAGTAGTATTCTGCTTAATTCAGATGCTCTGTCCATCACCACCCCGTTTTCTGAATCATGTCTGTATAGGAGCATGACACAGGAAGCCCTGCCCCCATTGACAGCCCTGAAGATGAAGTGGGAAACTGACATAGGAAAGGACATCCCGGATGCAGCATGGTGTGAATTAGTAGAGAGGGCCTGGAAGAGTACACGAAACGCACGGTTCCAACTAGTGCACTTTCACATCCTACATAGGCCATACTTAACACCAGCACAATTGCATACATATTTCCCGACCCAGACAGCGGCTTGCCCGAGGTGCTCCATGGCTGAGGCTAATTTTAAACACATGTTGTGGGACTGTCCATATCTTGTCCTTTTCTGGAGGCAGGTGACGGCCCTGTTGATGGATGTAACAGAGAGAGACCTGCGACCCACCATGACACACTGTATCCTCCATTGGTTTCCCCACACCTCAAAGAACAAAATCACTAGCAAATTTATAGACTTGGGTTTCCTGCTAGCCAAGAGAACTATAACTTTCCATTGGAAAGCGAAAAAGGGCCCTAGTTTAGATAAGTGGAGGGTAGAATTCCGAAAGTGGGCTGAGTGTGAGGGCAATATCCGACTGCAAATGGCACGTAGAATGGGCAATGAAAAGGCATTTTAGAGGCGAGAGCCTGAGAAAGGCTAGTTATGGAACTTACAACCCTTGAGGTTGTAGATGATGATGCCCCAGCAAATAGTCCCGAGGCAGTCCCGAGGCATGCCCAACATAACACACTATAGTAGTTGATGGGGTACACCATGGGCTATCGTCGATATGCTGCCCCTACCCGCATGTGCGGCGCCTACTATCATGGTGCTTTCATTGATCCCGTTGCATGGTCCACTCAGGGGTCTGGATCTTCTGCGCAACAGTGAGTGGCCTATTATGACATGCCTGGGGGGTGAGGTATGAGGGAGGGTGGGTGGGAGGTTGTTCGGGATGACTGAGTTGGGGCTGGGATCGGGGTGGGAGGGCTGTTGAGCATGTACACTGACACAGCACCCATACAAGAAATACAACATAACTGGAAGATTGAAACGGCTGCAGACGAGGAGATAGATTTACTTGCAGAAGTGGTGCGGTTACTTACTGAATATTCTGTGGAATACTGCCATACATGATTGTTATGACAAGTACCAGAACTGTACTGTAAGCTGGTGACAAACTAATAAAAATTGTTTTAAACAAAAAAATTACAGAGCCTTTGTGTACAGTTTTAAACTGCCATTTCAAACTTGCAAAAAAAAACTTTTAGCAGGCCTAAATCTTTCTTTTTTTATACATGGATGTCACTCCTGGGGTTGGACCTGGAAAGCCCAGAGTGGAGGGTGTGTATTTAACCCCTTCGATGCTTGTGACAAGGTCAACTCGTCATGGGTCTTACCTGCGCTGTGCGTTTGACGAGTTGACCTTGTCACATAACAAGGGATTTTAAAAATTGCAGCACAGGACGGGAAATAGCCGTAGCAATGATGCGGTTAAAAGGTAGGACATGTAGTTTTAAGTTGTACATGTCCTGTAGTGAAAAACTCTTAAATTCATTTTTACTGCTGCAAGGCCTACCTCGCCAATAGTTTAACACTGGAATTACCTTGACATATTTTATAAGTGTGTTTTCCAAATAGGATGATATAGCCAGTTCATGCTTGGTTTCTATGGAATTACAACTTAAAATCCTAACTTATGGTGAAGTCGAATTTTAAAATACAAATCTGGAAATGGCACTTTTATCAAGTTGGCATTTTCTTGCCTTAGTCATCTAGTGTCTGTCGCCTGTCTCTGGTCCCATGGCTGGGTGTAGCTCACAGTTGAGCTTTGTGTATTCCTCCTAGACAGCTTAGGTGTGCCAGGATGGATCATCACTGACAGGATGGGAGCGAGGACTGGGCACAGCCCCACTCACACCTGAAGTGAAGAAAAAGAGGAAGAAGAACTGAACCTGCAACTTCACCTTGAACCCAGGACCCCAAAGTTACTCCAAGGGCTAGTATGCTGGCCTTCAGATATGATCCTCAGGGACATAAAAGGCTCCCCAATCAGCTCCAGGTCCCAGCTGCAATGAGTTTCAGACCCCAAAGTGGTGCCTCTCAGGTCCTGGGCCCTTTGGACTCTTTGTAACCACAAATGGGTCAGTTAGCACCGAGACCACGCTGCTTGCACCAGAATCCAGTGCATGCTGTCGCCAGCGCTAGCTAGTCTCTTTGCACAGCAGCAGCGACAGCCTGCGGTGGACCACCAACACGAAACTCCAACCCGGCCGGCCTGATTTTTGCACCACATCAACAACCTCCTACAATGCCCTCCTTGCTCCCCACTACCCTCTCCAAAGTGAGCGGGCACAAAACTTTAGAAGGTAAAACTTCCACAGGAGTAATCTGGGACAGAGACTCCTCGATGCAGACACTGCTATGCTTTTAGCTAGATCTCCCAGGGCTCACTCCAGATTCTCATAGAGGAGTATATTCGAAAATTGTATGTTTTAATCACAGGATCACCCTTGAAGAAACCCCTGGTCTTTCATTTGGCCCATCGCAAGGTTGAGGTTGCAGATTCCTTTTTATATTTTGAAATACTCTTTGATTGGAAATCCTTATGGAAATGTATGGTTTTGGATAGAGTCCTTCAAGTTGAGAGTTGTATTGCTGCATTATTGATTTTTACAAAGAAGGTGGGGAATAAGCCTATCCGTCAATTCTTACATATTTACACTGCAAAAATAAAGGCTATAGAGACATATGGGGCCGCAGTGGAGATATGGTAGACACAGACTCCCTACGAGTGGAGGATGCCTTTGCCAAAAGATTGCTATCATTGTCCTAATTTTACTCAAATTATATCTGCCAGAGCGAGTTGGGACTCCTGTATATTGTTGATGCAATTTGCCTAGAACATTTGTTATTGTGGCACTCCATTTGGATGAGGGAAACAGTTCCTCTAAACCAGAGCATACTAGCACACAGGACTCAAACACTGTGGATACTAGGTGGGGGCTACAAATGTGTACTCGACGCACAGCTCGACTGTTCCTACCCTCCATTACCCCACTCTCTTCCGCATGCACAGCTTTGTGTGTAGATTCATCAGTAGACACTCACATATATCTGGAGAGCCAGGCACCCAAATTCCTGCATCTACTCATTCTGCTGTGCACCACATGACCAATATGTGCGCCTTGACTGAATTCTCTGCTCTCTCTCCATGCTAGACAAGGTCAAACCTGCTGACTATCTGGGCGCATTATCTCCGACTACGCCACACATATAGTGGACATGACATGTAACCCGCAAGTCCATCCAATGCACTAGTAGTGCTTCCCCAGGGAATGCCTTGAGGACATGGTATTTTGTGAATCCCAATAATCCCACGTACAGCACTATTTTACAGAAAAACAGGATTCGGCATCCAACAGGGCCATAGCGTAGGATGCCTTTAATGTGGTTACGAGAAAGCTCTACCTATAGGAGATAGAGGTGGTCAGACAGTTCCTTGACAAAGAAGTTGGAGAGGTTGAATGACTCCTGCCCACAATAGAAAGGGCCAGGATACTCAATGCCTCAAAAGGCCCCATAATAGCTGAGGCCAAAACTCACCACACTACCCTTCTGGAACAGTTACGCTGCTTCAACCTAAATGCATATGTGGCTAAGACGCATCGGAAGGGAGACAAATCTGGTTTCCTCCTTGCTCAATTTGCCAGGCAAAATGCCTGCTTGCGCTCCATCCTAGAAATAACCTATTCTGCTGGCAATAGCCTTAAAGCACAGCACAACATCCAGCATGCATTCTTCGGGTACTAATTCTCTCTAAATGAGGAGTTCCCCCCAGCTCCCATCGTGGTTGGGGCCTTACTGACGGGACTTACTTTACATTCGAGACCTAGCCAAAAATAAAACCCAGGGCTTGAAGAGAGGCTGCCAATCGAATACTATCACACCATCGCAATGAGCCTCACTTCCAGATTGGCGTAGATGTTTAACGAGGCATTGGGGACCGGGGAGTTACCCCCGTCCCTCTGTGATACCCTCCTGGTGTCCCTTCCAAAGACTGACAGGGACCCTACTTGCCTATCCTCTTAAAGGCCTTTTGCTATCTTTGGTGCAGACAATAAGATCATGGGGAAGATCCTGGCTGACAGACATGCTCTGATCTGACCAGAGCTCATACTCCTGGGCCAGAACGGGTTTGTCCCAGGTCGCAGTACATCCCAAAACATTCAACTTCTCTTTCATGTACATGACCAGGCCTCTCAGTGGTTCCTACATGCAGCTTACCTGATATTGGATCTCCACAAAGCATTCAATACACTTACATGGAATTACTTTCTCCAGGTGTTGCTCCAACTGGGGGTGGGAGAGCACCACCGAGCGTACACAAACGTGCTGTACACTAATTCCACCTTCATGATCCGTCTGTGCCGGCTCATCTTGCCGCCCTTCTCTGTGGGCAGGTGAACGAATCAGGGCTGTCTCCTCTTCTTTTGTAATAGGTAAGGATCACCCTGCTATTCGGCTCCACCTGGAGGACAGAGACTTGGGGATTCTCTTGGATGATGCAACCCATGCATCCCTTTATGCTCACAACCTACTCCTAGACCTCTGAGATGTCCATTCAGATCCTTCCCCTATATACACCACACTTCATGTGTTTGAGCAAGCGGCTGGCCTTAGAGTCAATTGGGCCAAATCGTGCCCTTGAGGTGCAACTCTGGGGATACCCTACTAAATTGTCGAGGACTCACAGTATGTTACTTTACCTTGGAGTTCACCATTTACCCCTCGCCAGTTGACCTGTATTAACGGTAACCTGAGAAAATCCCTGTCTTAAGTGCAGGTTTTGAAAAATCTACCCTTAGCTACAAGTGGGAGGAAAGGCGTTTCTTCCAGGAACTGGATACCTCACTAGGAGAACTTATTGGGGAGTCAAAGACCATCGAATAGCTCTAAAAATGCTACAGCTGCTGGTTGGCAGGGGTGGGCTGGAAGCCCCAACTTTCAAAGCGTAGTACTTAGCAGCGTAATTGCAATGGGTTCGCTATGGATGGTGTGGCACTGCATGGGAGGGACGTGCCATGGGTCCTGCCCTCTCGCCCCAACGATTCTACTAAGCTATTATGCCACATGGTCCTTGCAAGTGTCAGTTGCTTGTGATTGTATGACCAAGGGTTTTCATCTCATGCTTCTACATCACACTGTGTGCCCCAGAATTCCCCCTGCATGGCCTTCTATGGTTCCCCGGATCCTATTCCACCAAGGACCAGGGTTCGATTCCCGCCTCGGCGGGGTCTCGGGCTCAATTTCCTCAGACCTGTTAATTCTCGCCTCTATGCCTATTCTAATCACGGGCCCCACGCTGCAATTCTGGGCAATAGTTTGCTTAGCCTCCACACCGGCCTCAACAGCGCTAATGATGCCTGGCTTCACCCTGGGGGTGCCCAGGAGTGGACACTTCACAGGGAAAGCCAGGAGGGGTTCCCCAGCGGTATGAGCATCAGCGCCAGGAAGCCGAATAGGCGACAACGCAAGGTGACGTCTGGTGACAGTGCACTCTATAAGTACCATGACATTTACATTTACAAGGACATGAGAAGTTGACATGAGTGATCCCTGATCACAGGCGGCAACCTCTTTACAGATGGACACCTTCTTACCTCTGCCAACTTATCTCTGATCACGCCCTACTACTGGACAGATTTTTACTTGCAGACAGCTATGCAGCACATAACAATTTCTCTGGTCTACTAATGATAAGGAACCCCAGACCCATGCCGTCATGTACAACTCAACATCGGGGCTGGACAGCGCCTGACAACATAAATTTACAAAGCAAAGCGGAAGCATACCAGGTCACCACTGACCGGTCATAGAGGGCTTTGAAGGCAGGTGTCAGGATCTTGAATTGGCATCTTTGTTGGATGGGGAACCAGTGGAGGTTCCTCGGGTGCTGGGTGTTATAGGTCCATTTGGGTAGGTTGAGGATCAATCTGGCAGCTGAGTTCTGTATTGTTGGCTCCTTCTCATGAGTGTGGTGGTGGTTACTGCATACGGTACGTTGCCGTAGTCCAGCCGGCTGGTGATTAAGGCTTGCATGACTGTTTTCCTCGTGCTGATAGGGAGCCATTTGAAGATATTTCAGAGCATGCGAAGAGTGTGAAAGCAGGTGGGGGAGGCTGTGTTGATCTTCGTTTCATGGTGAATTTGCTGTCCAGTATGATTCAGAGGTTGCGGGTGTAGTTTTTTGGTGTGGGAGTGGGTTCAAGTTCAGTGGGCCACCAGGTGTTGTTCCAGAAGTAGGCATGGTTGCCAAATATCAACACTTCAGTCTTGTCAATGTTGTAGTCCTCCAATTTCAAATTGTTAAACATTGTATTTATTTATTTGTTTTTTCACATTAAATACAAATAAATAAAAAACGGAGACCTATTGCAAAAGATATCGTAGGTTACCAATTACATATGATAAGGTCTGTAGCATTCCTCAATAATAAAGACAATAGAAAGAAAAAATATCCATGACATTATAATAACCTGATTAAAGAAAGGGGGAGTTCAATGAGAAGAAAGAGCGAGCATCAAGGGCCATACATGTGGGACAGTGGGAGGGGTGCTTGGGATCAAATGTAGTAACATCCGCTGGGGAGACATATGCTCTATGTAGGAATTTAAAATGGATGCTTATGTTTATGATTAATTTACACCAATTTCGTTTGAGAGCAGTAGGGCCAGCACCTTGACGGATATTGGATATCCGACATCTGCGCTTCAAGCCTTACAAAAGCGGTTGGTAGAGTCCGGTTTCAGGGCCAGGCAGGAGCAAAACTGTTGGGATATCAAATGGCTGCCATTATCATTTGTTATAATAAGTGTAAGAGCAGCGAACTCATCTAGAGCGGGGGTATTTAGATATACAGGAATGAAGGGTATTGAGGTAGCTTGTTGGAAATGGATATCAACCGGATGTGAGAGTACATGTCTGTCTGGGAAAACATCTCTGATTAGATGCAGTTCAAGCAGAGGAGAGTGTTCTGAACAAGTATTTCCTTTGTAAGAGGAAGCCATGGCTTATCAGCTAGGGGAGTGGAGGGTATAGGATGCCACCACCTAATGAACGGTGAACCCACCTCTAGGCCCACAGGTGGTGGATGAGGTCTGAATATCAGTTGGCTCTATGCGAATGCTGCCCAGCATTAGGGAAGAGAGGGATCATAAACCCTACCTTATCTCTCTTGGGTTTGAAATATGGTATGCAGGTGTCTGGGTGACGCCACAAATGAGAACATTGCCACTCTGTGGCCAGATAATGAAGGAAGATATCAGGGGCTCCCAACCCCGCCCCTCTGATATGGAAGGGTTAAGGTGTCCCATTTGACTTGGGGATGGCGACCAGTACAGAGTAGTTATATCAGGAGACAGCGAAGTGTTGAGAAGAAGCACTGGGTGAGTGTGATGGGAATGTTTAAAATCAAATATAAAAATTGCAGTAGAATTACCATTTTGATTAGCGATATCCAGCAGTCCATGGACGGCAGAAGGCTTATCCACTGGTCAATTTGAGATGTAAATCTGTCAATAGTTGGGTCATAATACAATCATACGATTTAGTCTTTATCGAGGTGTAGGTGAATACCAAGGTATTTGGTAGAGTCCGAGATCCAAGTAAGGGGGTATTCAACATCCACAGGTAAAAGGAAACAGTTTTGATTTGGCCCAATTTATATGTAGGCTCGACAGGCTGCCAAAGAGTACAATCTCCTGGACCAATGAATGGATGTTTTCAGTGAGATGTCGGACAAATAGTACAGTATCATCATCATATAATGATGCAAAAAGTGGGCCATGGGAGAGTTGAAGTCCATGGTGCATGTGTTGTTCCTGTAAGTGAGGAGAATATTCCAAGACATAAAGGCAATATCCACAGGCATCAGGGAATGGTATGATCAAATGTTGAGCATGGAACTGCGGACCACAGTAGTGAGCGATTCAGTTGGCATTTGTTATGCAATGGGAGATAAACCAAATTTGAACAATACAACAATGCACAATTCCCACCCACCACTAGACACAGACCTATCTAGTGAATCCTTGATACAAAAAGCAAAGAACTAAACAACTGCATACATAACAAGCCAGTATACACCATTGGGGGGAGGCAACTCCTCAGAGTTTTCAGTCTGGAGATGTTTAAGAGTTGCAATGTCAAGAAGCAATGCACAGTGGCTGAGAAATCATAGAAACATATCTTAGAGTTGAAACAGAGTACTCAATGAACCATTATCAAGCAAAACAGAGTCTCAGCAGATGCAGGACTGGCAGAGCTGAGAAAAAAAATATAGTAACAGGTTGCACTGACCAGCAGCAAAGTCAATCAGCTGATTCATACAAGGATGGGGAGTGTGCAGGATCAGGAGTGCCTCGCTGGGGGTCCGATGGATTAGCATTATATTGTGTTTAAAAGTTCACCACTTCGGCTGGAGACTAAGAGAAGCGGAGTTTCCCATTGACATCAGCGTGATCCCATGCCAGGTAGAACATGGTGTACTTGAGGCCTAGCATGTGTAGTGTTTTCTTGGCATTTGAGAACTTGAGGCGGGCTTCCTGCACCATAGTAGTGAGATCCAGGAATAATGAAAGCATGGCTCCTTGATGATGTATGGTGCCTTTCTCACACGTAAGGCGAAGTATAGTGTTTCTGTCATTGTAATTCATATGCGGGCTATCAATGGCCGTGGCGCAGCGAGCACAGGGGACGTGGACCAAGAGACCTGTGCACACTCTCCACAGCAAATGTTGAGGAGAAGCTGGCGCGGTCAAAGGGGTTGATTAGAAGAGATTCCAGAAAGTTGTCTGGGCACCCATTATTTGTTGTTTCTGCAATGCCATGAATTGTAATATTATTCCTATGGGAGCACACCTCTAAATGTTCATTCTTTGCAGCAACTGTTTTAATGATAGGTTTTAGCTTCTCAACCTGCTTAAGCATGAGAGTAAGGCCGCCCTCAAGGATAGAAATGTGTTCCTCTGCACAATCAAGCCTGGTGTTCTGATGGTCTAGCCACTCACCCACACTGTCTAAACGGTTGGTAACAGCATCAAAGGGGCTTCTAAGGAGCAGACCCTTGCCCTAATTTCCATCATTATGACTGTTGTGTCTGTTGAGCCTTCGGAATTAGTCCCAACATTGCTGGCCTCATCAGTATCAGAGTGAGAGCCCCTGTGTTGGGTGCTCTTGAACTGTTCAAATAAGGGCATGCCTTGATTCGGATCATTTCTGGCCATCATTAAGGCATAGTACTGCATAGCCCAATTATACTGAGAGTATGTTATTCTCCCAAAATGGAAGGCTAGTTAACTATTATAGGAAGCAAGGTGGAGAGAGGGGCCCAGTTTCTGCCCATAGTGGTAAATCACTGCAGAGGAGCCAGCGATGATAACATTTCAGTCAAAGAATTTAAGCAGTGTTCTCTAGCAGGGCCAGTGCACTTCCGCAGGCACAACGGTCATGCCAACTACCGCATCTAAGAGATGCACCAGGTTCCCAGCATGCACCTCAACATCCAATCAATAGGCGCTCCGTGGTAGGCACATGTGTTAATTAATGCCCCCTCTCATCTCGGTAGAAGGGTGGGGTGCCGTCTGAGGAGTGGGAGCAAGGCGCATGAACAAGCACATCAGCCCCTGGCAGGGCTCAAGTGTAGATGCGACCTCCAGGAAGGCGTGGCTTACCAATCCAATATGGCCGCACAGATGATCAGATCTGCAGGCAGCCTCCCAGCATCCGCCCGCTGGTAGGAGAAGCGGGTGGGCTCGTCATCAAGGGGACTGAGAAACCAGTGGCAAGTCCAGTGTAGTAAAAGCTTGGGCTCGCACTCAGCGTGACACAATGGTCTTAGCCTCAGGTTCATCAGTGGCCCCTGTTGCCGCAGGGCCTCCAAGGTAATGCCGAGCGGCGCAAGCCAGTTGGTCAGGCCCTCGGTTCCCTGGCACTCCCTGGCCACCTTGGTCAATGGTATCTGCTGAGTAGAACGGTCTCCGGACCAGGATGTGTATCTTTGCATGTGCTTGTGTGTAGATTATGGCGACATCCAGATCGAGCTTTGGAGCCTTGTAAGCGGCCATTACGGTTGCTGCCGTGGCCATGCCCCCCTCCAGCTTCACATTTGATTACTCAAACTTTTAAAATTTAGCACCACAGTAGAACTTTACTCCTTGGTGAGAAAATCTTAATCAACCCTATGAAACATTTCCAAGCAACATGTTGTGACGTCTTGAAACCAATGAATTCAAGCACCCGTGGAGGAAACATGAATAAAGTCTCTATGACTATCATTTTTAATTCAATAGTCACATTTAAATTGTAATACAGCAAATTCCAAAAATACTTTACATGAATTGTATAAATCAGGCTGAAATAAAATTGTTCTAATTCAATGTACATGCACTAAGCCATGAGGCCCTCTTATCGAATCACACGGAATTATATAGCAAAAAACTACTTTAGGTCCCTCCCTCAAACCCTCCTTCAATTTACCGAAACTTTTTCCATTTAGTAGAATGCATTCATCATTTTCCAGCCACTCCCCATTTTCCCTCACTCATTTACTACAAGAACTTTTACCTACATGTGTGGAGAACTATGCCCAAATTCCTAGCATCTACGCACAAAAAAAGGTAGGAGAAGTGTAAGCGGGCAACTTTGCCTGTAGGTTTCTGATTAGCATTTTGTAGCACTACTTTACGTACTACAAAATGCCATTTGTGAATAGGCCCGGAATTCTCCCTGTCAAGTGATTACCTAAACATTCTCTAATACATTGTACAATAAGACTCCCTGTTATGCGCGAGTATTAAAGGTAATACATACTCCCTTTCCACTGGGTCCAAGATGCCTAGCGACTGAACGGCAGGCTGCAACGTAATAATGTTTTCCTTTTCTGCAGCAGTGGTATTTGGAACAACTTTACCTGTAAAATACGTAAACAAAAAAGTAGAGAATAGACACGCTTTAGACATGCCACTGATAAATTGCAACTGTACATGTTGTAGGCAGTACAAAAAGACGCACATTGTTGTGCCATGTGTTGGAGCTAAATGGCTCTGATTTTGGTACCAGAGGTAGGGAAAAACAAAACTTCGATAAGGATTGATCACTTAGCGATGTCAACTAATCAGTTAGGGGTATTAATATTTTTTTCTTTTTGACATCACACTGTTTCAATGCACACAGAGGTGTTAGAGAAAAAGGCACTTCAAAATTAGTTTTAATTAATCACAATACAAAGTATATTCTGAAAGGCACCTGTGAGTGTGTATGCTTAGTATAAGCATCCCTGTGATAAGTTTCATCGTATGAATATGGCTGAGATACCCGCCACCCCCTCTCAACACAATCCCCAAAGGAGGGAAACCGGAAACAGTTCTTGAAGTTTTTGGAAGAGGGAGGGAGTGACCCTCCCGGCCGTATTTATTAAAACAAAATTAAAACATTAAATCAACAGTTTCATATTAATGTACAATTTCATTACCACATTGCGATGTTTGGCTAACCTTAACAGATTCTTCTAATACAGAGGTTCTCCTAGCCGAACTAACATCCTACAAACATTTACTTGAAATTATGAAATTGTACATCCTAACGTTTAAGGGCCAACGGCAAGGTCGTAACCGGTGTCAAGATCCCTAACCAGAAATACCCCCCCCACTTGGGAGGGGCGACAGCACAGAGGCGTACCTCAAGTGCAACTACCAATTTCCCTTTGACTTGACGGGGGCACCAATAAAACTCGACGCCACTTAAAGGTCGTTCGAGGACTCGTGTGAGGTATCTAGAAGGTAGCGTAGACCCCCCCCAAACCCTGCACAACTTACCACATCTGCCGTCGCAGACGTCACTGGCCCCGGGAAATTCCCCAGGAGGGGGCTGTAACCCCTCCTACACAGGAAGGGGCCTTGACCGCCTTTCCTTATCTTTCGGCGACCCATCCTTAGAAGGGACCGCCTCACTGTTGAGGGGCCAATGGCCACCTCTCCCGAGCGCTCCCATCCGTGTTGGGTGACGCCCACTCATAGGGATCTTCCAATTAGTGCTCACCGATCATGACCTTACCGCCCGACCAAAATAAATACGACAATGCTAACTAACCTACTGAACTAAAAATACATTGGCTACTACGACCGTATTAAAAGCATGCTTATAAATGAACACTAAAGCCGAATTTCTTTAATCACAAAACATAAATGAAATAGACCATTCTTTATTACACACTCAAAATCAACACGATAATACCACAACCTGTAAACGAAATTAGAATTGTCCATCAACTTTTATTCCAAACAACTGGCTGTCTTCAGGGGCTGGTGGGTGGGTCAAAATTGGCTCTTCGTTCCGTCTCGAGCTCACGTGCAGCGAGGAGGTGCAGCTTCAGAGCACAGGAACAAGAGGATGCCTTCTGGTCTTGCGTCCCCTTTTATCCGTCTTCAGGGCGGGCGTAAGCCCGCCCCTGCCTGCCCCGAGGGCGTGGCCAGCCGCGTCAGTGTCTAGGCCAGCCCACTCTAGGGCGGGAAAAAGCGCGCCCCGGCTACGCCGCTTCGGGCATACCAGCCGAGACACGCTTCCCGCCCAAGATGGCTTCCCGGGGGGATCGTGGTACTCTGCCATACGTGCGGGGGGACCGAGTGGTCGCCCCTTTCCATATGGCTGAGATACCCGCCACCCCCTCTCAACACAATCCCCAAAGGAGGGAAACCGGAAACAGTTCTTGAAGTTTTTGGAAGAGGGAGGGAGTGACCCTCCCGGCCGTATTTATTAAAACAAAATTAAAACATTAAATCAACAGTTTCATATTAATGTACAATTTCATTACCACATTGCGATGTTTGGCTAACCTTAACAGATTCTTCTAATACAGAGGTTCTCCTAGCCGAACTAACATCCTACAAACATTTACTTGAAATTATGAAATTGTACATCCTAACGTTTAAGGGCCAACGGCAAGGTCGTAACCGGTGTCAAGATCCCTAACCAGAAATACCCCCCCCACTTGGGAGGGGCGACAGCACAGAGGCGTACCTCAAGTGCAACTACCAATTTCCCTTTGACTTGACGGGGGCACCAATAAAACTCGACGCCACTTAAAGGTCGTTCGAGGACTCGTGTGAGGTATCTAGAAGGTAGCGTAGACCCCCCCCCAAACCCTGCACAACTTACCACATCTGCCGTCGCAGACGTCACTGGCCCCGGGAAATTCCCCAGGAGGGGGCTGTAACCCCTCCTACACAGGAAGGGGCCTTGACCGCCTTTCCTTATCTTTCGGCGACCCATCCTTAGAAGGGACCGCCTCACTGTTGAGGGGCCAATGGCCACCTCTCCCGAGCGCTCCCATCCGTGTTGGGTGACGCCCACTCATAGGGATCTTCCAATTAGTGCTCACCGATCATGACCTTACCGCCACAGGCCGGATAGTTGACCGGCTATCCGGACCCCCCACAAAACTCCTACCTAAAGGTCATGTTTTAACGTTTTTAACCATGCTAAGAAGTCTCCTATGAGTAACTCATTCCCCACCCGAGACAAATGCACACCATCCCCCAAATACATACTGTCATCATTAATACAGCCATGTGAAATAGAATGCAATGTCCTGGAACGGAACAACCTACTCACTTTGTTATTAAGCTTTCTCACAGAGTGATTCAAAGCAGGAACAGAAATAGCCCCTCGCCACACCTTTCGTGGGATCATATGGGACCACGCAATTGTGCACCCCGGAACTCTCCTCGCCAACCAACTTACAGTGGAAAGCATAACCTCCAGGAGAAGTCGTCTACCGGTGGTGACCAAATCATTGCCCCCTAGATGTACTATGACTATAGACGGCGGTGACCTCGTCCGCCCTAACAAACCCTCGAAAAATGCTTGAAACTGGTCAATACAGAGACCGCCTCTTCCGTAGAAGGACACACTGTACCCGTATTCCCCAGCTACGTGAATCATGTCACCTGCTTTGAATACGTCCGCGGCACGCCTCACGTATGAGTGGCCCACGACCCACACCTCCTTTTTCACAGCCGGTGATGTCTGACCGCTGGCCCGGTGTTGGGTCGACTGCATAGTCCGCCCCGCCTCGTAGGCTTGCGCAACTGAAAACCAAACAAAAACAAGAAGCGTGAGTACATCATTACAGCTTCACAACATGTGCAACCGCACATACCTCTTATAACAATTGGAGGACCAACGCCTCACTCGTTTCACTTGTTCCACATTAAGACCCCTAGCTGTAGCTTCCGTAGCAGCCCCTATCCGAAAGGAATGGGTCCCAAACTCGCCCGGGTTCAAGCCCGCAGCGGCAATTGACATCGCAAGCACCCGCTGAAACTGAAATTTCGTCAGTGGGGTGGCGTCCGCGTGTCTCAACAAGGTCCCCCCCCATGATGCCACCCTTCGTGCTAGGTAGTCTTCTAAACACTTTACCGGACACATGGAGGACCCGGGAATCCTGCGTATGATTATGCAGTCACCCATCCCATCTTGATCGGTCTCGGACCTGACAAAGGAGACAGTCATTGTCTCTCCTCTGATCTGAACGTGTTCCTGGCACAAACCCCCTGTCACGCTCTCTCCCACGAGGTGACGAAGTTCGGGGCACCGAGAGACCAGAGAGCTTCGGGAAAGGGTGCCGGCTCTGGGTCCACTATGGGAAGGAAACCCGAGAAAGCCTGCATATGAAAACGAGACAGTGCATCAGCCGCCCGATTCATTACCCCCGGGACATGTTTTGCTCTGAATAGCACATTCAGTTGCATACACAGTAAAACAATTTCTTTGAGCAGTCTTAAAATCAGTTTACATCGTGCTGCCTGGCTATTGATGCACTCGACCACGGTCATATTGTCAGACCAAAATACCACAGAGTGATCCTTGAACCCTTCGGGCCAGGTTCTCAGGGCCACCAAAATGGGGAAAAGTTCTAGGAAAGCAATATTACTTGTCAGTCCATTGTCATGCCACCATGCCGGCCATCTTTGTGCCGACCATTTTGTGCCGAAGATGGCACCAAAACCTATGCTACCTGCCGAATCTGTCCATAGCCCCAGCTCCTCAGAGGACACGGCCGGTTTGTTCCAGACGACTCGAC
Organism: Lissotriton vulgaris; assembly: GCF_964263255.1. Lineage (NCBI taxonomy): Eukaryota > Metazoa > Chordata > Amphibia > Caudata > Salamandridae > Lissotriton > Lissotriton vulgaris. Next base: position 1,119,437,777 of record NC_141691.1, on the reverse strand, counting down.
CATTAAAATCCGCCAGAAATGCTAACCAAATGCGCATGTCCTGGCGGACCTCAGCCGATAGTCTCGTGCGATGATGACCCTCTTTTAGGCCGACCATAGCTTGGGCAATTGAACGGGAAAAGGGGCGGGCCATCGGTATAACCCTCAGGGCAAAATTCAACTGTCCCACCAACTGCTGTAATTGATGCAGCGTAACTTTAGATACATTTATACACATTTGCAGGGCTGCCCTGAACTTCCCCACTTTGTCAGCTGGTAAACGAAAACAACCCTCACTGGAGTCTACCTCGATCCCCAGAAACTCGAGGCAAGTCGCAGGACCCACCGTCTTACCTGGTGCCAATGGCACACCAAACTGCTTCATTAACACACAAAATTCGGCCAAGGCCTGGCCACATTCGAGATCCCCGGCTGCCCCAAGGAACAGAAAATCATCAAGGTAATGCATTACAAGTTGAAAACCCGTCCTCTTTGTGAAGACCCATTGTAGAAAACTACAGAATTTCTCGAAATAGGCACAAGATATAGAGCACCCCATCGGCATACACCTATCCATGTAATAATGACCCTGAAACATGAAACCTAGGAGACGCTGGTCGTCTGGGTGTACCGGGAGCAATCGGAACGCTGACTCGATATCTGACTTCGCCATCAGCGCCCCGGGCCCCAGGCGATTCAAAATGGCTACGGCCTCATCGAATGATGCGTACCGCACCGAACACACTTCCGGGTCTATCGCTTCACTGACGGAGAGACCACGTGGGGCTGATAAATTATGTATCAGCCGAAACTCACCCGGGTCCTTCTTTGGGACCACACCGAACGGGGACCAAACAAAATTAGGAACCGGTGGTACACTAAACGGACCGGCGACTCGACCTCGAGCAACCTCCTTCATGATCTTATTCTGTACCACGGTCGTATGTTGAAAGACCGATAACTGATTTTTACATTTCGATGCACCCTGAAAGTCCCCCACTGGGATGCGGAAACCATAAGAAAACCCGTTCCGCAGCACCCCAGCAGAAGTACGATCCGGGTATTCACTGAGCCAGGGAATCATCGCCAAGGTATCAATCGGGGTAGGTAAAGGCGCCCCTCGGACTATGTTAGACCTGTTTGGCGCCTCCTCTACCCCCGTTATCACCCGTTTTGGCTCTGCACGTGGACTCAGGATGGGACGACCCGCACCCACTACATTCATGTTTAAATTTACACGATCCCTGGGGCCTAGTACATTTACCTCTGTTGTAATTCCAGCAGAACCCCCTTTTCCCTGTATTGCTGGCAGGTCTCGAGTAATCGTCGGTACCCGTATCTGATCGAAAGGGCGTCCCCGCATCTTGGCGGGAGGATTCGCCAACATTACTCTCTACCAATGGCATTTTCAACATACCTGTCTCCTTCATTTTATCCCATGTCAAAGAATCGTAACAATCCCAGGTTAAGCTTTTATTATGCTCTTTGGCCTTTCTAAAAAGATTATCGTAGCAGAACCAATGGTTACCCTGGTGTGACGTCGAGTACCCCATGATTCGCGACTGATAGGTCGGCAACTCGGAAAGCAACTCGGGCCTACGTTCCCCCAAGATCGACGTAAAAATCCCCCATGCTTTGCCCCAATTGTCAATATTCTCATTCACTTTAAAGGCGGCCATTTTTGCGCGCCAAACACTCGGATGCATGAGGTCTTTCTGGCCCTTAACATGCTCCACCTCATAATGATCAACAAGCAACGAGAAGATGTTCACATATTCCCCCGCCCAAATCTTCTCTTTAATTGCCAAAGGCACATGTTGACCCAACCTTTCTTTACGAGAGGGTGCTGACTCATCCCTCGCAATCGGCAATGGCCGCTTACCTGCACCGGACGCTGCCTCTGCGGTCGTAATCGTCCCTTGTGGCTTGTCAACTACTGCAGCCGGCGCGGACACCTTGGCTGCATCCCGTTTCTCGCGCAATTGCTTCATCAGCGCCTGCGCGTCGACAGCCGTGGCGCCCTCACTACTTTCGCTCAACCACGCTGCAAGTTGTGCTGCCAGCTCGGGCGGCATATCTTCATTGGACACCGAGGTGACCACCACGGGAATCGGATTCCCCTCTACCGGTACTGGGGTTGGCGCTTCGAGCGGGGTACGGGGAACCGGGACGTCTCCCCCAGCTGGTCCCCTCCTTGGCCTCTTGGCTCTCCCTCCTGGGGCTGCTCCAGCCGAAGGCCGTTCCGGCCCCCCTTCCCCCTCTCTCTCCGCCACCCGCTTCTTCAGCTCGGTCATCTCCTTCATGAGGACCCGAAGCATCTGTTCAGTCGTCATTCTCTTTCCGCCTTTCTTGGGCATTTCTCCGACAGAGTATCTGTAAGACAAAAGAAAGATTACAACGCTCAAAATTGGCTCTTCGTTCCGTCTCGAGCTCACGTGCAGCGAGGAGGTGCAGCTTCAGAGCACAGGAACAAGAGGATGCCTTCTGGTCTTGCGTCCCCTTTTATCCGTCTTCAGGGCGGGCGTAAGCCCGCCCCTGCCTGCCCCGAGGGCGTGGCCAGCCGCGTCAGTGTCTAGGCCAGCCCACTCTAGGGCGGGAAAAAGCGCGCCCCGGCTACGCCGCTTCGGGCATACCAGCCGAGACACGCTTCCCGCCCAAGATGGCTTCCCGGGGGGATTGTGGTACTCTGCCATACGTGCGGGGGGACCGAGTGGTCGCCCCTTTCCATTTGATTTTCCCACCTTCTGTCGAAAACTCCCTACGCAACTTCGTTTAAGCATTTGAGAGCACACTTGGCTAAAGATGTTTGTCAATTTCCTTTTTTTCTATGTGACAAAAATGTTCCACCTCAATCCTTGAGTTCTCATAATTGGTGGATCGCAGGTGTAAATCCTAATCTTTCCAAATGCATTTAATGTTGTTGCTTGCAAGGGTATTTCATGAACTCACTAGGATCTGTGTAAGAACAATTACATTTCTGCTCCCACGCGTGGACCTTCCTCTATTTAGTTTCTAGTTATAGGAATCTATAATTGAAAAAACATTACCCATTACATTTAATTCCTCAAAATCTTAGTGCATCTGTGAAAGTTTTAAACTGTGGCTACGTAGCATGAACACATGTTTCAGTGGGGGGTATGCGCGAAAAAGTGATGATCTAATATGAGGTTGTAATATATCTTGGATGGAGTGTCTCATGGTAGACTGTGGGTACTGGCCCACAGTTGTAACAACTGGAGTCTTTTGCCACTGGAATCCTGGGCACTCATTTTGTGGACCCGCCAAATACGAACCAAATACCTATTTTACCCCCTAACTCTCGTGGTGGTGAGGCAGAACAGTCCAAGGCTTACTCTAGGGAAGTCCTGTGGGCTAGAGACTCAGAAATCAGCAATGCAACAAACATCATTTAATACATTGCTAAAAAAGTTAGTGCTCTTGTAAAAAGGAAAAGACTCTATTACACTCAGTACTAAGCACCACAAATGAACAGATATATACAAAGATAGCAGGTGGAAATGGTCATGCTGACTCCCTCTAAAGGGCCTCATAATGATTAGAGGGTGCACACTCTAGCGCCTAGACGCCTATGGACATCTGCTGCTCTTTAGTAATCCCGAATATATCATATCATATCACTAAAGGAAGGTTCCACAGGTAAGATAACACTGTACCCTGGACTCGCTGCTCTAGAAGTACCTTTAACAGTCTGTGCTTCAGCAAGTGTGGAACTCTAAAACTCAATACCTGCAAATATGCCTAATATGTAATGTAAGTAGGTACTTACATTACATAGACAAGACCGGTAGTCAGTGCAAAGATTTCAAATGGGGAGACATTCGCCCCTTGGGACCCACCATGAGAATAGCTCTGGCTGACGCATTCTAAACCACCTACAAGTGACCTAGTAGATAGTCAGGGAGGCCCAAGTACAAGACGTTGACGTAGTCTAGCCTTGATACAATCAGGGCCTGGACTACAATCTTCCTGTGCGAGACCGGAAGCAGGGGCGGGGTGGGGGAATTCTTTAACATTTTTAGCAGTCCAAGCTGGTACTGGCAACAGTTTGAATCTGAGCCTTCATGGACAGGTCAGCATCTAGCTTCATGATGCTTACTGAGGTTACAGGGGGGATATATCCTGTGGCCACATTGGCGCCATGCTTCACAAGGATTAGGACCGAAAAAAAGAATCTCTGATATCTCCAGATTGCACTTTAATTGGTTTTGTCTTAGCCAGGAAAACACCTCCGTCAAGCAGACATTTATCTTACTGCCTCTAAAATCGATGCCCTTGTCACAGGTGAACAACAATTGCGTGTCATCGGCATATGATACTATTTCAGCGCTGAGTTCCTCAGCTAGGCTTGCAAAAGGGGCCATATAAACATTAAAAAGTGTTGGGCTCAGGATTGAGCCCTGTGGTACCCCTACCTTCATAGGGGAGATAGGGTAGATGAGAGCTGCAAAGGGAGGGGACCAGATTGTTTGCTGACGGTCTCTTCAAAAGGAGGTGAACCGTGCCACCGTTGCCGCAGCACTGGAATCTTTGCAAGAGTCAGTCGTGGGACACAGTATCAAAGGCCGTGGAAAGGTCCAGCAATACCAGTACCGCATTACCCCCTTTATCTAGAGTCGCTTTAATAGCTTCAGAGACTTCTAATAAGTCTGTTTCTGTACTGAAGTTAGCTCTGAAACACAACTGACTGCGGTGGAGTAAATGGTTGACTTCCACATATTCCTTGGTAACTGAATTTACATATTTTTCCAAAGCCTTGGAAAAGAAGGGCAGCAATGATATCAGCCTATAACTACCGGCCACCAAGGGGTCTGCCGAGGGTTTCTTTACTAGTGGGAACATTTTTGTGTTTTTCCAGCTCTCTGGCATTTGCCCCTCTTGCAGAGAGGTATTCAGAATCAGGTTGACAGCTGAGTTAATCACCTCAGCAATAGATGCCAGTACTTTTGCTGGGCATGGGTCTGAGGGTGAACCGTACTTAAGCGGTTTCATTATCTCAAGAGACTTATCCAAAGGGATAGAAGGGAACTGAGTGAGGGAAAAACCTATTTTAAGGTTGGCGGGGGAAGAGGCCCTGCATTTACTTCCATCGCCTGGGGCGGCACCTCGAAAGAATCTTGGATAATTTTGATTTTTATCATAGAAATAGCATGCCAGATGGTTAGTCCAATCACTGGTAGGGGTAAATAGGCTGCCCATTGCATTAAGGGATGAGAAGTCTTTTACGATTCTAAAGAGTTCTTTAATTTTATTCCCGGCTTGTTCGATTTTAGAAGAGAAGAAAAGTTCATTTTCTTTGCGGACTTTACAGTAGTGGACTTTCAGGGTCTGTTTGTAAGTGATTTAGTCCACGGGATTGAAATTATTCCACCACGCTCTCTCAAGGCATTTGCAGGCACTTTTGCTCTTTCTGATGGCCTGCGTAAGCCAATGGGCCGAGGTTCTGCCGGCTTTTGCTGCCCAAGTGGTAGGGGGGGCAAGCTCAAAAGAGTGGAGCTGTATATCCAGGAGAATATTGTCCACTTGCTCTGTATTTGTCTGGGACTGCAAAATGAAAGGACAAAACTACTTAAAGTCCCTTTTAATGTACGCGGAATACGATCATGTAGGCAAGCCCTGAAATGTTGTCTTCAATAAAATGATATAGCCATGAATGCTAGCTTTGTAAAATAATCATCAATGGTAAAAACAAAATTAGTAGATTAAGTCCAAAATAAAGTATATTATGGATATATTTTAATGATTTTTATGATGAAGTTTTATTGGTTTTATACTAAAAGTATTTTTGTAACTGCATATTGTAAGATTTTAAATAATCAAACAATAAAGTATCACCTCCACAGACTCCACAGACAGTTCTCCAGAGAGAGCAAATCAGTCTTGAGATTTCCACTGTGAGGGATAGGGTGTAGCCAGAGTGCACTATACAACGCCACCAGGGTGAACTGATGAAAGGATCTAAAACTGCTAGAGAGGGGCTTCAATATGATTGAGGGCTACCTGATACCTTACAGATTCCGAAGCTGTGCAGAAAATGGTCAGACCATACTATAGGAAGGGGCGCGTCCATCTCTATCTTGGCAGTAGAGAAGATTTGGTCCAAAATGTGACCCCTTACATGGGTAGGAAGAAGGACATAGGGGACCAAATTGAGTATGCCTAAAGATTCATACAGCCTAGTAGGCTCATGTTCTGCTGATTTGTCCATGTGAATATTAAAATCCCTAAGTACCAGGCAGTGTCTGTATTTAGCAGCAATATGGGAGATAGTGTGGCTAAAGGACTCAGAGAGCTTTCCGGCAGGACTAGGAGGCGGGTAAATTACTACGCCCACAACAGATTGGTGGGCAGATACGGCAAGAAGATAGTCGAGGACCTCGGCCCGCTCTACCTCCGCAGTAGGTAGTATGGAGCAAGTTAAAGTGTTTTGAAAAATTATAGTCACCCCCCCACCCCTGCCCCCTTTCTTAGGATCTTGTAGCCAGGGGGGATATCACTAGCAATGGTGGGATTAGAGCCTTCGTTTAACCACGTTTCAGTTAGAAACATAAAATTGGGCGTTAAGTCGATTAGAATATCATAGAGCTGAAGCTCGTGTTCTTTTACCGACCAGGTGTTTAGTAGGAAAGTCCCTAATTGGCTTCCTTTCCTGGGCTTCTGATCTAAGTGCATGTTACGGTTATACTTCACTTCATTCCCCCCACGCATCTCACTGTAAGAGGAAAAAGTCGCCCAATTGCAGTGTTTGCAGACAAGGTAGACAACATCTGGATGAAGAGCAAAGTGGGAGCGACAGCTCACACACTTGCCAATGTAGTAGCTTATGCGATTCATGTCGTTTAGTGGACAACCGGCAGCATTTCCGGCGCCGAGCACCTCTGGGATGCTAACGGGTTCTGACGGGCTTGCTTAAGGCATGCCTCTGGTGTACCAGCAGGGCGCCCACTGCACGTTTGCGCAGCGTCCCGTTTTATATTGCCCCCCACTCAGGGTTCCATTCCCTCCATCCAACAAATTCAAAACAGTATCAACATAGTGGATTCATTTATTGAAAATCAAGCAGTTTGGCTTTGCCATGATGTCACCACAATAATTAAAAGTAAAATATAAAGTCAATACAATACAAAGCAATATTGAACATTTCAGGCTGGTGCTACCCTTTAATGACAAAAAAGACATATACGCAGTGATTTACTGTCAAAATGATGCACATCAATAACGTTTTCTACGTCCAATTAAACACAGAGCATGAGTTTTCTCCTACTTTGCCCTAACAGCAAATTAACAATAGCACCATGTAACAATACTCTATACAACCATGAGCCATAAAAGAAAAATCCCAGCTACAAAGATCCTTGCAATGGTCTCCTATGGTCATGAATTTCTGTACCTTGGATGCTTTGGGGTGGCACATGCATATCTTGTAGGAATATGTTGTGTTCTTGCCGGTCCCTGAGAGCAAAAAACAGATGTTGGTGGTGTTCATACTCTTGCTGAGGTGCTACTTCCACAAATATTAAAATGTATTTTCTAGCCCTGCTGGCCTATGGGGCAACTTTCATCATCTATGGTGAGCCCTATGATTTCACTGCAGTAGGTTGGTGAACTTTCAATTTTGGTTTCCTTTCTTAAATATCTTTCTTGGTGTGAGTTTTTCTTCTCACAGGTCCTAACCCCAAGCAGAGCACTCACAACATTAATGGTGGTGGCCACAAGCAAGCCCCTATAGCCTTTGTGGTCCCTGCAAGCTCCTCGCCAGCCTGATACAGCTCCTCAGTGCCACAAGGGGAACTGGCTGATTTCTCCTTGCCTTTGCACACCTAAACCAGTGAGGGTGGGAGAAGTGGCTCCTAATGCTCTCCTGCTTCTGAGCATGAGAGTCTGTTGGGTGACTGCAGCCTGAGAGAGCCCACATCCATGGGCATCGTTACAATAGGTCACTCCCACTCAAGCGGGACATGTTGAAGCAGAGTGACAGTATGCAGAAGCAGTTTGGCCCCAGATCTATGGTCTTCCCAGAGGCAGGAAATTAGAGCAAAATGTAGTTCAAGTGCTGTTGAACCTTTAGAGCACTAACCCTCTCCAACTGTTTCAGGTGGAGAAGAGGGAGGGTACCATATGCTCATTACAGTCAGATCTTTGTGGTGCAGCACCTCTGGAGACCTATCAGGCAACATGCGCATGAGCAGGGAATGGAAATGGCAATATTTCGAAGCCTTGGCTCAGATTACATGGGGTTTTGTGCATTGTGATCCTGGTGGTGTGTTGCACCCACCAGATGTGTAGGATTTAGAACTCCTAGTCGATACATTTGTACAACTGTCTTAGAGTACCAGTGAAGAAGGGCTCAGGGAATGCCCTTCAGTTCTTTTAAATGCTCATCCTTAAGTCTTTGTTGAGAATTTTTTACGCCCATGACTCCTAGTTGCCTCCCTCCAGCAACAGAGAGCTGTGTAGATCAGAGGACTTGCGCTTCTTTCGGATCTGCTGTAAATATCATTGGCCCAGGGTTTTCTATACAGTACAAAAGGGGGTGGTGATGGACAGAGCATCTGAACCAATCAAACACTTACACTCACTCAAAAGATCTGGGTTTAATCCATCACCGTTCTTTAGCCCACTCTGCCACCCCAGTTCAGACATGGCCATATGCAAATCAGTCTGACTCTGTGCCCCAGGGTTTTCTATAGGCACCACCCCGTAGCCCATAAGGCGGGTTAACCTCCCTGCCTGCATTCACATACCCCACTACCTCCTGGGCCCGTACAGGCCATCTGTGAGTCCATAAGGACTTAGGAGGCACCTTTCCAGGGGCACCAGCCACAGAACCAGTCAGCAGAAGTTCCAGGGAAACGTTCTCCTTTAGGGCATCCAGGAAGTTCACCCTCTACTCTTCCATAGTAGAGGCAAGCACAGCTGACAAAGGAAGCAGTATCAAACAGAGTCCAAATCTAGAGACTCCCTTCACTCTAGACAGGAGTTCATTCATTTGGTGTTCTTCTTTTCTTGTTCCATGAAGGCCCCAGTTTTTCTTATAGTTCTTCTTCTGCGTAAACTGAGTCTTTGGTTCAGCTCTACAAGTTTTGCTTTGCCACCCACAGAGTACATTAGTGAAGTTAGTTCAATGCACCAATTGAGAACGTGAAAGACAGGTTTTTGTAGCCCTACCGGACTCCATCCAAAAGATAGTTTAAGTGAGGTAAATGCTTTTGGCTTACTGTGGTGATCATAACCAACCCCTTTTCCTTCTTCTTAATCATATACAAACAAGATGCGCTAAGAAAAAAGACACTTTAACTAAAAAAGCCCATTTATATCAACAGGCGAACCCTGTTGATCAACACATCTAATATAATAACACTAAGTACAAATAAAACAGCACAATGGCAAGTTGTGAACTACATGGTTAAAATGTAATCTAAAAACTTAATACCCTTGTTAGAAATGGAGGTCTCTAGTTGACAGTGGCTTGCTTCCTGTTCAAGTAGGGACCCTTACTTCTAGTCATCAGGGTAAGGGAGTTTTACACCCAAGATAATCCCTGCTCATCCCCTTGGTAGCTTAGCTCTAGCAGTCAGGCTTATCTCAGAGTCAATGTGTAAAGCATTGGTACATACAACGCTCATTAGTACAGTGAAAAAACAAGAAATGGCGTCCATTGTAACCAGATCTAGCGGGTGTGTGTCTCGTTCCACACGCATAGTCCCTTAGTCTCTGACTGGGTTGCGGAGCAGGTACTGTTGACTTCAGGAGGGCTCTTGCTGCAAGTTCTCAGCTGTGTTCTCCAAGTACCTTGCGGGCAGTATGGGTATGGATGGACTTACAGAGCTCTCCAGACTGGCGCCTCCTCTGCATAGTACAGGGACAGGCATCTGGCCTGCTGGGACGCTGGTGTCATCTTCTTCTGGCAAATTGTGTAGATCGGCGCCTTCCTCCTGCAATGGGCATTCAGGAGTCGAGGTACCGTGGGCTGTCTTGAACCACAATAAGTTTCTCACCACCATGTGTCTGCCTCATTGCGCTGTGATCCTAGTACTATTCACTCAAGTGACAGTCCACACCTCTGGCTCATAAGAAGTACGAAACTTCAAGCCTGGGAGGCAATCCTTGAGGACTACCTTGTATCCTCTGCCCAAAGCAGAAACTTTTGCCCCTCTACTTGCAGTCGCCTTTTTATCAGTCATTCTCCACTTTTTTTGGGCTCTTTCGGTATCCAGCTCTGGCGGTACCCATTCTGGGTCTTCGGGGATAACGTCTCGTGGCGAGCACTTCAGCAGGAGCGAGGCTGGGGTGCATCCAGTTGTGGGGTGTGGTGTTTGCTGGTAGGTGAGTGAGAATTGCTGCAGACATGATTTGAGATCCTGATGCTGATCTACACCAATTCAGAGAGCCCTATTGAGGGTTCTCATGAACCGCTCCACCTCACTGTTAGCTTGAGGCCACTGCGGGGGTGATGCGGTGGTGCCGGACGGCTCTCTTTTTCAGGAGAGTGTAGAGTTCCTGCCCCTGGAACGGTGGCCCGTTGTCTAATTTTATTTAGTTGGTCAGCCCAAATGTGGTGAAGATCCTTTCCAGGGCTGGTTGTACAGTGCACACTTGCGCCTCAGATTGCAGTTGCAGCAGCGGTGTGCAGACTGGAGGAGGGCACAGGCAGTGCAGATCCTTGAGGCAGATGCGGCTACATGCCGGCAGCCGGAGCAGCTTTCGCTGTGCAGGGGGGGGAAAGAAAAAGATGCAAGGGTCCGCTCACCGTTTTTGCCAGTGTGGTGCTGCAGGAAAAGGTAGGCCACGCAGTTCACAAAGCACTGCATAGAGGGCACACCAGACAGCAGCTCGAGTCTTGGCCGAAGGTCACGTACGACCTGGGGACCGTTTATTTATCCCCTCAGACTGCGCCCAGTCACTAAGGGTCATATATACAACAATGTTGTGTGAGGGCCGGGTGGCCTCTCTAAATTTACCACAGTAAAAAAGGAGCTTATTCCAAATAACATCTGCCAAAAACTCCAGCCCTGTTTTGGAGGGATTCATAAAGGATGGAGAAGCTTTTGGGACCACTAGTAGTCTACATAAAAACATTTTTTCCACCCTTTGTAACAAATCCACACCTTTTTAACCCCATATCCCTGACCCATAAGTCCTAATTGCCACACACTTAACTTTTATATATACTTATCATGTTATTCACTGTTTTTTTTAAATCAAATTTTGTAGTAACATTAAAAAACAGCCTCTGTGGATCTCTGAAGTTGTACAGCCCTTGATTTTAGTAGGAATTCCCAACTCATTTGGGAGTCCAAGTTAATGCTAAAATATACAGTTTTGAATTATACTTATCATTTTATTCACTGTTTTTTTTAAATCAAATTTTGTAGTAAAATTAAAAAAACAGCCTCTATGGATCTCTGAAGTTGTACAGCCCTTGATTATAGTAGGAATTCCCAATTCATTTCGGAGTCCAAGTTAATGCTAAAATATACAGTTTTGAACCTTAGCTATCTCTACGCCTCCCAATTGAAGTTTTCTTCATTTTGTGTTATTTGGGCCTACTTTCATAATAAATGAGTTTGATAGGTTGATTTTAAGATCCACATTTTCCATAAAATGAATAAAAGCATTTAAATGGGTTTGAAGGCTGGTTGCAGTACTTGATATAAGTACTGCAATGTCTGCATAAAGCAGGACCCGGATTGACTGGCTCCCCAGGTGCGGCATGTCTTTCCCCAATCAGGAAAGATGATTGTCCAAGACATTCATATATAAGACAAAACGCAATGGGGCAAACACACAACCCGGACGGACTCCTAATGTAGATCTTATTTTAGTTGAGAGTTCACCATCTATTCCAAAACAAATTCTAACAATACTGTCCTGGTGCATCCTGCAAAGCAAATTTGTCATAGCAAAATCAAACCCTTCCTCCTTCAAGATGGCTCAGAGTTTCAATCAGTTGAACAAGTCAAAGACAGTGGAAAGGTCCACAAATGCTTGATGTATTGAACTTTTCCTGGCCTTGACCCACTTCCCTAGGATTGACTGGAAATTGAGGGTCTGTTGTAATGTACATACTCCAGGGCGAAATCCAAACTGTACTCTGGAAAGAATCTTTTTCTCCTTTACCCATGTTTCTAATTTGGAAGCTAAGGGCCTCATTCATGGGGTTTTAGTGTAGGGCATTGCAGCAAGTCACCCTGCTGCACTGCCCTATGTTAGAGTGAAAGGGCAGGAATGCACCCTATTTATCTAATACAGTGCATTACTGTCCTTTCTCCCTGCGCTGGCACCATTTCAGCAGCCTAGTGCCAACGCAGGCACCCTTGCCCCTTGCTTCTTTATGTGAAGGAAGGGGCCCCTTACTGCATGAAAACAATCCTGGGAGACTGTTTCCTCTTTCCACGAGTGCTGCAGAATGCATCACACATGGAAAGAGGAATTAACAAGGAGAAATAAAGTTCTCTGGGGAGGCGTAATGTTTTGGCGCATCCTCAGGTTTAACTGGTTTTGTAAATCTGGGGATGCGCCAAAGTCCATGGGTGTTGCACCGATCGCAACACCCATAACACGCCTCCCTAAAGCAGAGTAAAAGAAATGCAGTATTTTGCTCTGCCTTGCCTTATTCCATATCTATGAGGCCATTCAAAGCCATGCAGAGGGACTTTGCGTGACCTCATAAATATGATTTTGTAGTTTGTGCCGCTAGAGTCACAAAAAGTAATGCTCCGGCAATGCATCCCCTACAATTCTACCTAAAATCTTTAAGGAACTATCTAACAGTGAAATGGGGTGATAGCAGCTAGGTACATTATTAATCCTATTTTTAAAAATTTGGACCACTACTGCCTTCCTCCACGAATGCACAAAATGCCCTTTAATCACTGCTCTGTCAATGCAGATACCCTGAAGATTTTGTTTTCTTTATAGATGTCTACAGGGACTCTGACTGAACTAACCTTCATTGCACTATAACATCCTTGACTTCTATAGAATGACTTAATAAAAAAAGCCTCTTCATCACAGAATATTCATCCGTACTGGGAAAAATCTAATCTGGTTTTGCCAGCTGAAAATATTGGTGAGATGATCAACTGAAGTCTGGACTGAAACAACGGATTCAGGCACAGGTTTTTGATAACCAGAAAATAAAGGATGGTTAACAACTTTCCAAAAAGCTGCAGTATGCTGTAAATTCCTTGCCTTCTCTAAGTTCTCCCATGCTTTGGCTCTAATATCGGCTTTCCTCCTAGTCTCTGGGGTTGTATTATAGGACCTCCTAATCCAAATTAATTCTGTAATCTCTGGAGAGCTGCTTTTAATTGTTTATGAGTTACTGAACATGAATGGTGAAACCAGCCATGCTTCAGTTTACACCTTCCTGTATTCATTTGGAGCAGCCTCAAAGAAATAGGAGAGCTAACCAGGTTAAAGACTTCCATGATATTTGGCGGAGCCACTACAGCAGAAGTCATAATCCTATAGTTAAAATGGTGATCCCTGGCCATGCTGAAAATATGTCTGAACCTCTCCATCTATAGCACTTAGACTACACTACATACAATTCCCTGAAGTGCAAAGACAAAAGATAACATTCCCGACCCATAGATATAAAACCTCTTTACTGTGTCCATCAAAAACCTTTGCTTAATCTTCATTTAGATCATGGGTACTCACAAACATCTCTTATGGGGCCGAAATGCACTGTCTTGGTAATCACCAGGGGCTGCACATATGACGAAGGGGGGAGGAGCGATTTGGGGGCAGCGCAAAAAACCTGTGCTTAGCATAGTGTTCCACCCTACTGGTATTTTGCGGCTTGTCATTGCTTCCAGATATATCAGATACAACAAGTAGCATTATACCTGCAACAAGTCAGGACTATTGGGTAGGATAAATAAGCAACAACTATGGTTTTGTTGTATATACATTATAATTTTGTAAATGCTTCAGCTCTGAAAAGATGAGACTGTGAAAGAACTAAAACCAGTCTATTTGAACTTACATCAAAATCTTTAAGCAGTGATGCTGCTACTGAGTTGAGATATTTTTTCTTCACCCTGAGTGCAAAAATGGAGACCCCGATGGTTGTTAGTTGCATAAGTTAAATAAGCAACAACTAAAGATTTGTTGTGTATCATATGTGTTGGACGTGGCCCTTTTTGCAGGGTCATCCCTGAACTTTTTGCTTTCCTCCTAGCCTTTTTTCTGACACGGAGTTTGTGGTTCTAGGACTCTGGGCACTTTAGCACTGCTGTCCAGTGTAAATTGTGTGTACTCTCTGTAGTAAATATGATAAGATTGGTCTACAAGAGTTTGACATATTTAATTTACCTGTCAGTCCCTTATAAAGTGGTATCTCATATACTGTTAAGATAAATGCTACTGGTGGGCTTGCAGCCCTGATTGCGCCACCCACCAAAGTATCCAAACCTATCCCAGGCCTTTGCCATTGCAGGGCCTGTGTGCACAGTGTTTCTGCCGCTGTGACGAGGCACCTAAAGTGTGTGCCATGTCTGTGACCCCCCCCTTTTACTACATGTCAGTCACCCCTAAGGTAGTTCCTAGCTAGCCCTATGGGCAGGGTGTATTGTAGGTAAAAGGTAGGACATGTATCTTAAGTGTGTGACATGTAATGGTAGTGACAAACCGCCATTTTCGTTTTTCACTTCTATGAGGCTGCCCTCACATGGGAATGCATTGGGGATTTCCTGATAAGTGTTTCAGTGGTAACTCCTGATATAAGAGGAGCAGCGTGGCCAAGTTTTGTATGGTTGGAATAGTAATAATAAATGCTACGCAATGGTGTGCACAGCTTTATTATCACTATTTTAGAAATGCACTTTTAGAAGTTGGCATTTCTGTGTGCTATGTGTCTGCTGCCTGATGTGGATTGCATGTCTGGCTTTGGAGTGACAGGGACTGGTGAGGTGTGTGTGGTGCCAGGGAAGGCAGGGTGAGTCAGCGCTAGGCTGAATAAGGGATCTACATTAGGAGTAGTGGGAGGAGTTGTCCCCTGACCCTGAATAGGTCTGTGCCTTCCTGGGTGAATGCTGGCTCCGCCACCCTGTGGTGTGTCTGATCACCGAGCCCCAACCTGACAAAGGGGAAGAGGAGCCTTGTCAACAAAGTGCTCCAAAACCCACCATAACAAGTTCAGGCTGGTTCCCTGAAGCCCTGTGCCAGGGCAGACAAAGCAAATGTGGTATAAATATTTGGGCTGTGACCCCATGAAAATGTTGTGCTGTTCCTGTGCTTACTTGGACGTGCTGCTGCTGCCCCCCAGGAGAAACCGCTTCCCTGCTGGAGGGGCCTGTGTGCTGTACTGCCGAGCACAGCTGTGCCTCTTGAACCTTTAAGAACTCTAGCGCCTCGGGAGTGCTATATCTTTATTCTCCGCCAGGAGACGAGGAGTGTGCGTGCTTCGCAGCGCTGAGCTGCGTATCCCCGGTGTAGGGATACCCCCAAGTTGCTGCAAGAAGAGCAGGAGCCTACCCCAAGTTGTGTGCGAAGTGGGAGCCCACCCCGCGTTTGCAAATAATAAGGATTCAGAAGAGGGGGTGGTGATGAACAGAGTGTCTGAATTAAGTAGACCACTCTTACCCAGTCCAAAGATCAGGGCTTGATCCATCACCGTTATTTATCTCACTGCACCATCCCAGCTCAGAACCTGGCTATATGCAAATCAGTCTGTCCCTGGCCCAGTGCATCATGGGAACAGGGCAGACTAAACTACCAAGCCAATTCTTCACCAGAAAGGAGACAAGCTACCGGGGACCGGTTTCTGGCATTTCAGCCGTCTTCGGCCCGGCTTGCTGGAATCCTGATGGTGCAGTGAGAAAGGGACTCATGTCTGAGTATACCCTGCCACACCTATAGTGGCCAAAAACGATTCAGAAAAGGGGGTGGTGATGAACAGAGTGTCTGAATTAAGTAGACCACTCTTACCCAGTCCAAAGATCAGGGCTTGATCCATCACCGTTATTTATCTCACTGCACCATCCCAGCTCAGAACCTGGCTATATGCAAATCAGTCTGTCCCTGGCCCAGTGCATCATGGGAACAGGGCAGACTAAACTACCAAGCCAATTCTTCACCAGAAAGGAGACAAGCTACCGGGGACCGGTTTCTGGCATTTCAGCCGTCTTCGGCCCGGCTTGCTTGAATCCTGATGGTGCAGTGAGAAAGGGACTCATGTCTGAGTATACCCTGCCACACCTATAGTTGCCAAAAACGATTCAGAAAAGGGGGTGGTGATGAACAGAGTGACTGAATTAAGTAGACCACTCTTACCCAGTCCAAAGTTCAGGGCTTGATCCATCACCGTTATTTATCTCACTGCACCATCCCAGCTCAGAACCTGGCTATATGCAAATCAGTCTGTCCCTGGCCCAGTGCATCATGGGAACAGGGCAGACTAAACTACCAAGCCAATTCTTCACCAGAAAGGAGACAAGCTACCGGGGACCGGTTTCTGGCATTTCAGCCGTCTTCGGCCCGGCTTGCTTGAATCCTGATGGTGCAGTGAGAAAGGGACTCATGTCTGAGTATACCCTGCCACACCTATAGTGGCCAAAAACGATTCAGAAAAGGGGGTGGTGATGAACAGTGTCTGAATTAAGTAGACCACTCTTACCCAGTCCAAAGATCAGGGCTTGATCCATCACTGTTATCTATCTCACTGCACCATCCCAGCTCAGAACCTGGCTATATGCAAATCAGTCTGTCCCTGGCCCAGTGCATCATGGGAACAGGGCAGACTAAACTACCAAGCCAATTCTTCACCAGAAAGGAGACAAGTTATCGGGGACCGGTTTCTGGCATTTCAGCCGTCTTCGGCCCGGCTTGCTTGAATCCTGATGGTGCAGTGAGAAAGGGACTCATGTCTGAGTATACCCTGCCACACCTATAGTGGCCAAAAACGATTCAGAAAAGGGGGTGGTGATGAACAGAGTGTCTGAATTAAGTAGACCACTCTTACCCAGTCCAAAGATCAGGGCTTGATCCATCACCGTTATTTATCTCACTGCACCATCCCAGCTCAGAACCTGGCTATATGCAAAGCAGTCTGTCCCTGGCCCAGTGCATCATGGGAACAGGGCAGACTAAACTACCAAGCCAATTCTTCACCAGAGAGGAGACAAGCTACCGGGGACCGGTTTCTGGCATTTCAGCCGTCTTCGGCCCGGCTTGCTTGAATGAGTGAGCTACAAATTGGTGATGGATCAAGCCCTGATCTTTGGACTGGGTAAGAGTGGTCTGCTTAATTCAGACACTCTGTTCATCACCACCCCCTTTTCTGAATGCAAATAATAAGGAGCAGGAGCCCACCCCACGTTTGTGCTCCTGTAGCGGGAGCCCACCCCGCATGTGGCAATCTCCTGCGGCATTTGTTGTTAAGCGGAAGCCCACCCCGCTACCCAGAAGCCAGGAGGGAGAGAGCCACCACAATGCGACCCAGAAGCTAGTCATCTGCTACCTGACTCTGGGCGGGCTGAGACCAGGAAGCCGAACAGGGGCGAAGAGGAGCAACGCGGCAACCCGGCCCTCCATGTCCAGATGAGAGCGCGCCCCCCCTATGCTGGTAAGAGCCCAGCATGTTGTCCTGCTGCCCAGAAGCCTTGGGAGGTTGGCCTGTGTCCGGTGTGCCAGCGGAGAGGACCAGAGAGAGGAGACGGGCCGGTCAAGTCACATTGTCGGTGCCTGCCCCGCAGCGACTAAGGCCCCCAGAGAAGCCCCGAAAAGTGGGACTGAAGCCGACCTATTGTTGGTGCCTAAGGCTGTACCCCTCTGTTTTGCCTACGAGGAGTCCCAGTGGGAGGGTCATAGGGGGCACAGTTAGTGCCAGTGCTTTGCACAGCTGCAACGCGAGCGCGGGCAGCTGCTAAGTGGGAGCATTCCTTTTCTGGGCAAGGTTGGGTGCAACTCGGGTTCCCTGAGTGGGACCTGAAGGCACAGTGGTGCCAAGTCATTTTTCCCCAGCTGCACCGCGAGAGAGAGCGGGCAGCTGCAACGTGGGGAACATTTCTTTTGAATGGAGAGAAAGGGGATGAGGTACACCCCAGCCCCCTGTGCATTGCACACATAGCTTTCGCTGCATTGGAAGCAAGAGGACTACTTGAGAGGCCCTACATCTCCGCCCTGTCATTTTGGACATAGGGAATTTGAGCCCCAGTGGAAGGCCAGTTAGCCTGGGGTCAGGTTTTGTACCTGTGTGTACCAGGGGGGCTCAAGGCCCTAAAAGAAGGTGGTGTATGCACCTAGGGAGTGTTACTTCGGTGCACTTCTGAATGTGATTTGTGCATAATGTGTTTATGCTGGTGAGGCCTATTGCGTAATGTGTTTATGCCCAATGTGAAGCCTACTGTATAATGTGTTTTATGCCTAATGTGATATATTGCCAAGTACAGTAATCCTTGTTGTGTTTTACAATTGCCACTTGTGCTTTCTAGAGGTTCTGGCAGTGGCCCGATTGGCCCTGTCATGTGTCTATAATCCCCTGTAAATATTGCATTTTGCCAGTTGGCACTGTGTATATTGTGTGATTATGATCTAATGTATTTTGGAAAATATAAAGGCTATTTTTTATATAACCTTGTCTGGAGTTTATTTTGTAGTGTGCCTACTGTGTTGCTGCTGTGTATTTGTGTTGCGCTAATGCTTTACACATTGCCGCTGGTATAAGCCTGACTGCTCGTGCCAAGTTACCAAGGGGTATGCAAGGGTTGTCTTCAGCATGTAACTAACTTGCCCTGACTAGAGTGGTGGTTTCTGCCTGGCTTAGGCGCATGCCCTAGCCAACCAGAAATCCCATTTCTCACAATATATAAAACTAGCAGCCCGTCCCGACGTTGTCCGGGAGCAATTAGGCTTCAGGGCCCCCACCCACCCTGATGTTGTCCGTGGGTCCCCCGGAGCCTTCCATATATATTGCAGTATTATACCTCTATGTTTACTTTGTACGCTTTTGTAACCTGCACACGTAACTTTTTCCTCCTGTAATGCACTGTTTGGCTCACTTTTTTAATGCTCCGTTTGCTTCCTCTAGCTACCTGCACACGTCACTTTTTCCTCCTATACCTCTATGTTTATGTTCTACGCTTTTGTAACCTGCACACATAACTTTTTCCTCCTGTAATGCACCATTTGGCTCACTTTTGTAAAGCTCCGTTTGCTTCCTCTTGCTCACGATTTTCATTTTTGCTTCATGTTTCTGCCGTTCACCGCTCCTAAATAAATAAATAAATAACCTACCTCATCCGCCGCTCACCGCTCCTCCCCGCCTGTCCGCCGCTCCTCACCGCCTGTCCGCCCCTCCTCACCGACTGCCCGCCACTCCTCACCGCTCCTCCCCGCGCCATGTCCGCCGGTCCTCCTCATGCTCCTGGACGCCGCTCCTCCCCGCGCTTCTCACGTCGGGCACGCACTTCGCGGCCGGCGCTTCTTCCAAGGGACTACTTTTTTTCGGTAACATTTTTAAATGACGGATATTTAATACGTTTATATAGCCTATGTCCATCTGCACACCCTGACGATTACAACGATGTATCGGGTGTGTGGATTGGCGCTGTGGTTCCCGAGTTTACCCGCCTCAAAGGTTCAAAGTTCTTCCTTTATAATAGTAGTATAGATTGAAAATGCTTCAGTTCTGAAATTATGAAACTGTGAAAGAACTAAAACAAGGCTATTTTGAATGACATCAAAGGCTTTGAGCAGTGGTACTGATTTTGAATTGAGATTTATTTGTTTTTTTCACCCTGAGGCCGAAAATGGAGACCCCAGTGGTTGTTAGTTGCATAAAATAAATAAGCAAAAACTATGGCTTTGTTGTATATAATATTGAAAATGCTTCAGTCCTGAAATGATGAGACTGAAAGAATGAAAACAATTTGATTTGAAATGACAAAGGCTTCTTGATCAGTGGTGCTGCTGCCAAGATGGCATATATTATTTTTTACCCTGAAGGTAAAAATGGAGCCACCGACAATGACCTGTCTCAGCATCTGCTTTTAAGCACCTGGCCCACTAAAAGCCCTGCCTGTTAACTTGGGCGAACAACAAACTCCTTGTATAAGAAGTTAATTTCAGCTAATAGAAACTCACAATTGGTCACTCCCAGAATGCATCAACATTGCCATCTACTGTCGCACACACTTAACTTAATATGCAAAACCTAACCACTCGCAATAAATCCAAAAGAAATGCATACACAACTCTTCTGCCCAAGATTTTGACACCCCTCGAAAATCCCAAAGGATATCTTTCCTTTTCGTGTGGGTGCTTATGGCATGAACAAGGAGGTTGAGCAACAGAGAACTACAAAATATGGGGGCTCAGCAATAACAAGGGTGCCATTGGCATACACTTACTACTTTCAGAGGTGAGGATGATGGAGAAAGGTTTTGTACGTAAAGAAACTTGATCGGATTCAATCCTCTCGAATAACATGTAATAATGTAACCAACATGTTCATGGTAAACTAATAATTGCACTACACTACATTTACTTCATCTAGGGGAAGCTTTTAAATGTGCTTTACTAACCAGTAATCCGAGTGTTAATATGGATGCCAAAAACGCAGGAATCTTCTGCGCATGTGTCTACTGCATCTATGTAGTATGACGTCTTTCGCTTTGGTGGGAATCTTTGCAGCTGCACAGTAGCCTCAAGATGGCCGCTTGAACCGAACATGTTAATGCACATGCTATGCGTAAACTAAACCTTCCATGTCTTACTAAACTGCTAATGTAATAGCTAAAATAAATTAAGGGGATAGGAGTAGGAATAAGTGGTATTCAGTGCATTCATTTATTTTCGTATTTTAAAATTTTTTTCTTTGACTTTATCATTAGTTAGTATTTGGGCCTGGAGGGTGACTGATATCTCCATCTTGCCGGGATGCGTGCAAGCTCGTTGGACACTTTCAAATTTCGAGCTGTGACATTGAAACTCTGCCAAGTACAGTTGACCAGGAAACGCGCCTGGGAACATCACCTATTGACCCAGAGAGGGGAAGGAGAAAAGTAATAATTCTCATACAATGTAAAAATCCTAATGTGAAATGCGGGTGGAAATAAAACATGGGAATGTGAAATTAAGGGGTGGAAATATAGAACAATAAAACCTAGGACAAATGATATTAAATTATTATGGTGTGATGACCTCTCCCCATCCCATTGTCCAATCACAAGTAGGGGATTCACGAATATTGAAATATTGGAGGGTGGTACATACACTGAGAATAGTATAACTAAGGTAGGTTCAGTCATTTAGATTGTCAGACTTGTAACCGACCCATCATTGGTGCAGAAGACGGCGGAGGCCACTGAGGTCAGAGACGCTGCTCGAGCACTCTGACAGAAGAATCGAGAAAGGAGAGACGGAGAGAAAGAAGAGCCAGAGAGATTGTTGAGGGAGAAGAATCTGTCCATCCAGAAGGGGTAAGAATCGAGGAGAGTAGCACCAGAGAGGGGTGTAACGCTGGCTTAGAAGAGGTTACCTGTCCTGTCCTGAACCTGACCTGTTGGTTCCTGACTAATCTGGAGTCCCCTTTCCAGCTCATTGGCCAGGGGTTGGTCCTCACACAATTCTAGGTAAATATAAATCTGTGTGGTATGTCCTTGTACTGTTTTCCTTTTCCACCCATCCCAGGTACCAATGTCATGAGATTTTACTAAGATTTATGATTTCTTTTTGATCATTCTCTTTATAAGTTGGTGTTTGACATGTATTGGTGTTTGACTCACAAAATTATTGCATAGATAAAGTTTTTTAAACTGTCCTGAGTCTGTGGTCATTCAACATAAAGGTAAATGTCATCTATACCTATTATGCTAACAACCTGATCTATCGACCAAAGGAAAATTGAGAACTTAGGTGATAAGGTATTGGTAAGAAATGGTGTACAGGAATAATTCTCTATAAAGTAATTGTAAGTCCTGATCACCAGCGTATGATTGCGCGCTTATTGTATGAATGTTTTATGGGCCCAGGTGAGTATGGTATTTTTAGAATAAACCCAAGCTGGTAAGCTCACTGCATCAGTATTTCTTGGTAGCAGAGCTATGGTTAGGTTTTGGTTAAGATAGTTAGTTAGTTGTGTATTGGAATATTGATTTATGTATTAACCAAAACCTGTATGTATTGTTTTAAGTTGCCCAGAATTCCCCGGGTATATTGAATAGCGGGTGGTGAATGTAAGCCATACTGCAGTAAGGTTACTGGCCTTGATGAAGAAAGTGTGGAAAGTTAGGCAGAACTTGAAGCACTAATTAGGGATTATTTTCTTGTATAAAAGTGAGAGTGACTGGTAGCAAAGGAATTCTCTGGTGAAACTTTGGTCTTAAATCTCCTAGAGAGCATGGACATCATATGCCTGCTCCCACGAATTCTCCTCATTCCCATACCCTTTCCAAGCCACCAAGTACTACAGTCTACCCCTGTAAATCCTGGAATCCACAATGCCCCGTACTTCATGTTCCAGCTCATTGTTGACCATGACAGGATCAGGACCCTTTTTGGCAAAGGCATGGGAGGGTTTGACGAGAGATACATGAGAAGCAGGGTGAATGCGCAAAGAGGAAGGTAACGCCAATTTCACCACCACCGGATTCACCAGCTGAACAACCCAGTATGGACCTATGTATTTGAGGTTAAATATGTTGTAACATTTAAACCTGATATGCTTAATCGACAACCAGACATAATCCCCTTTATTATACACTGGACCTGGGCGCCTATATCTGTCAGCGTAATCCTTGTATCTGAGTTTCGCTGCCCTCAACCCTTTCTGTGCACCCCTGCATGCCTTCTGGATATTGGCAATTCTCTCATGTACCTCAGGCACCTGTGCACCTTGTGAAGGCAGTAACAAAGGAGTGAACGTAGGGTGAAAACCATAAGTGCAATAAAAAGGGAAGAGCCCAGTGGAACTGTGAACTGCACTATTATAGGTAACCTCCGCCAACCATAACTTATCCACCCAAGCCTCAGAGGTGACATCTATTTAGCATCTAAGATATTGTTTGAGAGTCTGGTTCACCCTTTCAGTCTGTCCATCAGTTTGGGGATGGAAACTTGTGGAAGGGTTGGAGACAATACAGATGGCTAAACACCACACCCTCCAAAAGTTTGCAGTGAATTGGGAATCCCGGTCCGAGATTATGTTTCTAGGTAGACCATGTAACCTTACTATGTGTGTCAGCATGATGTGTGCCAACACGCTAGCCGAGGGAATCTGCTTACATGCAAAGAAATGAGCCATTTTAGTGAGGTAATCCACCACAACCATAATAACGGTATGTCCCTTGTCAGCAGGCATCCCGACCACAAAGTCCACAGAGAGGTTGGCCCATGGTTGCTCTGGAGTAGGGAGAGGGTGTAAGAGCCCGGCTTGTTTAGTATGCAAGGTCTTCATTTGACTACAGGTTGTGCATTCCTTTATCCTGAAGACATCTGCCCTGAATGTAGGCCACCAAAACTGTTGCTGTATTCTTTCCATGGTCTTTTCTTGTCCGTTGTGTCCTGCACAAGGCAAAGAATGACACCATTCAAAGGCATGTTTTCTTAGAGACACAATAAGTAACAGTAACTGTTTGCCTCGCATTGGAAGTCCCTTGGTAATCTTCCAATCCTTGTTCTTCCTCAACCATTTACGCCATTGCTCTGTGCGAATGTTAACCACCACAATCCGGAGATAAGCATGATTGTAAGTAACCGCAATCAGGTTCTGCGGACTAATTATGGCTTGTTTTGCTTCTTCCACCGGAATCATAGCAGATGTTTGGTGAGTTAAGGCATCAGCCTTCTTGTTGTCCTTCCCGGGTCTGTATGTCACCAACAAGTTGAACCCAGCAAAAAACAGCATGCATCGAAACTGTCGTGGTGTAAGATGTCTAGCAGCAGTCATAAATTGGAGATTACGATGCTCCACATACACCGTTACGATCTGTCTGGCCCCTTTCAGAAGATGTCTCCAATCCATGAATGCTTTTTTGATGGCAAGCAGTTCTTTCTCCGCAATGGTATAGTTGCATTCCGCTGTATTTAGTTTCCTGGATATGTAAGCCACTGGGTGAAGTTGTCCGGTCTCTTTGTGTCGTTGTGGAAGCATCGCTCCCACTGCCATGTCAGAAACGTCAGCTTCCACTATATGGGGTCTTTCTGGGTCTGCATGCATCAGGACTGGAGCAGATGCAAACGCCCTTTTTAATGCATCAAATCCTTCTTGAGCCTTCTCGGTCCACTGGAAGATTGTCTTCTTTCGCAATAAACAGGTAAGAGGAGCACCCACATCTGAGAAGTGATCGATGAACCAGCGATAAAATTTGGCAAATCCTAAAACACACTGGATGTCACGGATATATGCTGTTTCAGGTTCTGTAAGCGCATGCACTCTTCCGGCTGGGACAATTTCCCCGGGTATTAAATCAATTTGGCAATCACATGGCCGATGGGGTGGAAGAATCTCTGCCTTTCTTTCGTTGAATACTTCAGGGTATTTCTGATACTCCTGCGATAGGGATACATCATGTTCTACCGACGTGGTGGCAAAAAGCAAATGCTGCTGTCGGACTGGTTTGTTGCTGAATGCAATGTTTTATGCAATATCCCGAAGAAAACAGAAGGGTTTTCTTCTCCCAATCCACTTGGGGATTGTGAATTCTTAGCCATGGTAAACCGAGTATCACTCCATAGTGGGGCGCCTATATGATGTTAAAGGCCAATTGTTCCAAATCATCTGCACCATGTAACATGCTTAATTCCCCTGTATGAAAACGGATGGGACCAGAATCCAAAAGCCTCCCATCAACCGCAAACACTGCTTCAGGAGTAATTTTTTCATGGAAGACGATTCCCAGGGTGGAAGCTTGCTTCTGATCCATGAAACATCCAGTAGCACCTGAATCCAACAAGGCTTGCACAAGATGCCATTCGTCGTGTATATGTAAACGGATAGTCATGTAAAAATGATTCCTCTCACTAATAGCGCTACCATCGAGTGGAGGGATAAAAGCTTGGCTTGAAGTGGTCCCCTCCTCCTTCATGCTTGATCGTTTCCCGTCGGTAGTTTCGAAGTTAATGTAGACCTTCTCTTGCTTTCTCCTCTAGGATATTTAAGGCGAAGAGTGCATTTCTTGATAAAGTGTCCTTTTCTCCCGCAATAAATGCACAACCCCTTCTTTCATCGATAATCACGTTCTTCAGTTGTGAGGAGTGATCGTACGGCTCCAATGTCCATGGGTTCTTACTTAGATGCTGAAGCATTATCCGACATGCGGGTTTGGTAAACTCTTGTAGAGAGGTTCTCCTATCTCTTATGTTCTCCCTGACATTCACTAAGTCAATGATCCAGTCTTGGTACTAATTGAATAAGATCGTCGCACAAGACTGGTTGAGGATCAATTTGCGCCAAGATACCTTTAATTTCCTCCCTCAGGCCTCGATGAAAGATCGCTGCTTGTTTGGCTTCTGGCCATTCAGTCTCTGTTACCAAACATCGGAAATCGTTAAGGTAGGAGATTAAATCATGGTTACCTTGTCTTAAGTCCAGCAAGTCTCGGTCTGCTGAGAGAGTAGCTGCTCTACAGTTCAATGTTTTTTCAAATTCTGTGATAAAGGAATCCCAATTATGCATTAATGGATCGTTTCGTTTTACAAAAGGCACCGCCCATTGTGCAGCATCCCCCACTAGACCCAATACCAAAAAAGATACCCTTGACTGGTTGGTGCTAAATGCCTTGGGTTTGCAGGAAAAGTGTAGCAATACTTGTGTAACGAATACCTCAACCTTACTGCTATCCCCACTGAACCTTTCAGGTGTAGCTAAAGGTATGGGAGTGGGGACCTCCACTACAACTGACAGAACTTGAGCAGAAGAATGGGCCTCAGAATTAAAAGGATTATGTTGCATTCTCTCAACCTGAGCTTGAAGTGCAGCAGTTTCTGCCCTAAAAGCACTCGACTCAACCTGCACTGCAGCGAATGCAGCTAGAACGACATCTAAGGTGGCCATGGCACCGTACGTCCGGGAGGATATATAATTTGTGGGCCGTTAATTCTGTCAGGTCCTCAAATACTCTGAGGCGTATGATGCTCTATGGGGTCCACCTACTGATAGCCCAACGGTCTGAAAAATACCACAGACTCAATAGAGTGATCAGGCGAGGGAAGGAATGGAAGGGGTCAGCAGGGAGGGAGGTCTGAAATGAGAAGCACAGAATGATGAATACCTCTCACCTTATTCTCAATAATGACAAATAACCATATGTATGTACTATCACTTAGTACCTTTCCCCCATACCTGTAAAGAAAAATAACTGTATGTTGTTCCTGGGTAGAGTATGCGGAAAGGCCACTGTCTCTTACTAGATCTGAGGACTGAAGAAGGACATTACTAAACATAAAAATAACCCCATCAACCTTGAAGAGCAGTTCACCAGTAATAGTATCGCATACCTAGAGATTCACAGCGGCAGGAAACAGGGGGTATGGAGCCGACCTTTGAAAAGCTCTACAAGCCCCTGTTATAAAAGACAAGAAGCATGTGGATGGAACCGTTGTACTTTGTTCTTTCAATGATACTATAAGCAAACAGAACCAACAGTCAATACTAGTAAAGCAATTTACAGTTTCCGTCCTGGCAGTATTACTCTCATACTGAAGCATGAGCTAGTAATCCATCATAACAAAATACTTCAAAGCAGCTGTGCGGCCGCGCTGCTGCCTTCCAATGGTGATGCACCCAAAATGTTATACACAGAATGATCACAGAGTCTGTGTGAAGAATAATAGCAAAGCCCCGCAAGAGCCAACTAGCTCTTCCAACGGGGTTTTCAGAATCTGGAATCTATGAACCCCGCGCACAATGATCAATCCTTGGAGACAGTGGAAACAAGGAAACAAAATAACATTAAGCAACCCGCAAGAGCCAATGCCCTGGTCCTCCAACGAGGTTGCACCAGTTCCGATAACGCTCGAGGAAAGAGCGAATCACCAAAACCAAACAGCAGCAAGGAAAATTATATTGGTGCAAAGCACCCCTACCGCATTCAAACGTGGTCTTAGTCCTCCGACGTGGAATCAAGAATTAACGGCACAGTCTAGAGAATCAGGAAGCACTATACCAGCTACCAGCGTGTGTCATGACGCTAGAGGCGAACCGTCCCCCAAGGCCTTTTGGGAACTGTGGTGTCCCGAAACTTATTGTTTCCGTAAATCCCGAACTACCTTTCTCTTCAGTGTTCCATTGATGCTCCCAGCTTGCGCCGTGACATATACAGTGCATTCATTTATTTTCGTATTCTAGCATGTTGTTCTTTGACTTTGTCATTAGTTAGTATTTAGGCCTGGAGGGTCACTGAAATCTCCATCTTGCCGGGTTGTTGTGATCAAGCGCGTTGGACACAGTCAAACTTCGAGCTGTGACATTGAAACTCTGCCAAGTACAGTTGACCAGAAGACGTGCCTGGGAACATCACCTATTTACCGGGGGGGAAGGAGAAAATCAAGTTGTTGGGCTCTTGGACCCTTGTTGTGGCTCACAGCTCTTAAAATCAAGTTGTTGGGCTCTTTGCTTCCGCTAACAGGCAGGTTCGCACTGAGACCTTGAGCCTATTTTTTCACCCAGCAGTATTGACAGCCCATTTAGGATCTACAACACGATGGTCCAGCATGCCCATCCATGAAGCTTGGCCTGCCGTCAACTGCCCACAATGCTCTTCTTGCTCCTCGGGACCCTCTCCTTCCCTAATGGGATTCTTGGCACAAAACTTGTGTAGGTAAAACTTCAGCAGGGCTAATTTAGGACTCCGAATTGCGCTTCATTGGAGTGAGCCTGAACTTTTGACTTTGACCCGGTCCAATTCGGCCAGATAGCCGTGGTTGGTGCTTTATGCTTTTGGTGCTATTTTACAGTTCAGTTTTTTTTTAAATGCATAATTCCGGTTCTACTGATTGTATTGTTGTTGTTTTGGTCTTGTTTTAGTTATTAAAGTATGCTTTATGTTTCCGACCTGGTGTGTGAGCATTTTGTGTACTGTTTTAACTGTTTATTGCATGATGTGTTGCGCTAATATTTCACACATTGCTTCAAAGTTAAACCTGACTGCTCTGTGTCAAGCTTTCAAGGGGTTGAGCACAGTTAATTAGGGGTTTGCCTATGCCTTACCCTGACTAGGGTTGTGGTTACTGCTTGACCAGGGCTCACACCCCAGCGAACTATTAACCCAATTTCTAACAGCCACGCACAGCAAACCACCATAAAACAAAAAATTAAAACAGTACCTGTGCATATCCAGGCTTCAGCTGTCCTTATCTCACAAACCACATGACCAAGAGGAGGGGCCCAGTCCAGCGTTGCCCAGGCATGGTGGGAACAGATGGGCCCACTCTTGGCCTGATCTTCTCCCAGGCATGCGCCCAATGTGTCCAGCAAGGGATTTAACCACTTACAACCACACTGTCCAGAAGAGCTCCACCTCCTGCTCCTTCCGAGGCTTGTGGGTTTGTGGGTATTCAAGTCTTGTAGCTCTGGCTACTACTGGCTCACGTCCTGCATTACGGGTGATGAAAGCACTTAAGAGCGCAATTCCTAGAAGAGCTCCGCCTCCTGCTTCTTCTGAGGTTTGTGGGCAATTGAGTCCCGTAGCTCGAGCTACCACCGACTTGCATTTCGCACCGCAGGGAATGAAAGCGCTTCAGAGCATTCTGCGTAAAAGATCTTCACATACCGCTCCTTTCAAGGCCTGAAAACAATTGAGTCCTGTAGCTCCGGCTACCACCGGCTTGCATCCCATGTCACTGGTGATGAAAGAGATTAAGAGTTTGCTGCCTAGAATAGCTCTGGCCTCTGCTTCTTCAAAGGCTTGTGGGCAATTGATTCCCATATCTCGGGCTACCACCGGCTTATAACCCACGCCATGGGCATGATAGCACTAAAGATTGCCCTTTCCAGAACAGCTTTGCCTCCTGCTCCTTTTGAGGCTTGTGGGCAATTGAGACCTTTAGCTCCATCTAACCCTGGCTAGCATCACGCGCCACAGGGAATGAAAGAGCTTAAGAGCATACTGCCCAAAAGATCTCCACCTCCTGTTCCTTCTGAAGCTTGTGGGAAATCAAGTCAAAAGGTTTCAGCTACCTCGGCTCATGGCCTTGCTTCATGGGGATCAAAGAGCATAAGTGTACACTGCCCAGAAGAGCCCTGCCACCTGTGTCTTCTGAGGCTTGTGGGTAATTGAGTCCTGTAACTTCGGCTACCATCAGCTTGTGTCCCGCATCACAGGGGATGTAAGCGCTTAAGAGTGCCCTGCCCAGAAGATCTCCACCTCCTGCTCCTTCCAATACTTGTGGGCAATTGAGTCCTGTGGTTCTGCTATCACTGGCTTTCAGCCAGTATCACAGGGGATAAAAGTGGTTAAGGGCGCACTGCCCAGAAGGTCTCCACATCTTGCTCCTTTCGAAGGATGTGGGCAATTGAGTCCTCTAGCTCTGGCTAGTGGGAGGAAAACAATATGAATGACAAAACAACAGACAAATGGAGGAAGAGGGCTGGCTAAAAGCCGTTAAAAGTAAGTATATTAAATGTGTATTTTTTGTAAATTCAAAGGGTCTTGGCTAACCCCACACCTAAACTGAAATGGTGATAATTCTTTTGGTTCCTCAATAATTTGCAAGACCTGTACATTATTTATTAAAGGTCCCATGTGCTGCAGGTCAGCTGCGCACTGATACTGTGCACTTTTGGACAACAGTCCCACTCACACGGGGGTCTGCAAGCACGTGGACACATGATCATGTGGAACCATGACAGATCCTCATGCCTTATTTTTAATGATGGGATCGTGCAGTTAGCACACCAGGCCATTAAAGCAAAGCTTACAGTGAGTCAGTCTTAATTAGTGAGACGCATAGCACAGATACAAAAACTGGAAGGTCCAAAATCAAAAAAATATAGTAGTTTTAAAGCAGGGCTGAACCCAATTCTTTACAGTGGTAATCGACCATCCCCAATGCCCGCCACACCAGCATACTTTAAAATGGTGATATTGGGTGCTATCTTAAAGATTAAAGAAAAGAACACTCATGCTTTAGTTTGTGGTATTATTCTACACCAGTTTATGTTTGTTTGCATTAATAGGGAATGGTCCGTAAAAAGTTACTAGATATCATGAACTTTGGGAAAACGAGATAGAACTGTATAGAGTGCTGTGGCTTTCACACTATTCAGTTCTGTGAAGTGTAAGGTAAATATGTTTTAATGCACCTTACTTCAGCTAGAATTGTTAGCACGGTGCTGCATCTAAAGACAAATTTGCAGGGAGGTTGAGAGTTCTCCCTCAAGACATCATAGGGCATTTGTAGCAAATTATATGTTTTGATTCATACTAGCCCACAATCATCAAACCAAACTGACTAGATTTAAATACAACTCACCAGTGGATTTGTGGCTTATCCAGAAAGGAACATTTGAGAAAATGCTTGCAAAAAGATGCATTTCTAAAAACATTTCACCTAAATTAGTAACGAAACCTGGAGAGATCAACCCGTTAACCTTACCGCAGCGGTGCGGGCGTTTCCTTGCATTGGGGGGCCGTGTCGGCCGTTGGACGTGCGCAGCACTACAAAGGTTGTGCTCGCGACGGCTAATGCCCGACGGCAGGGCACAATGGGTTAAAAGGACAGTGCTGAACACATGGACTAAACGAAAAATGAGCACACAGACACTACACACTGACACAGTGCATACTGCATACAATGACTCATGCAGTGACACAAACATTCCCCATATTCTTAAAGTCAAGGAAGAATGCAGAGATGGTACCTAGCTCATGCAAGTAGATCCTATATCACATGGCACAAGTAATGGACAAGTGTACGTGTGGCTGTTCACTAGCTGCAATCACGTGCAGGCAGGAAGAGACAGGCCAGAAAGTGCTAGAAATATACAATTCACAAATCAGTATACACACTGTACAACTTGCACCTGTATCCGAGTGACTGTGTCAGTGATACTGAACCTCTGTCAGTATCAAGTGTAATTTTACATATTTTCTTTTACACTGCTTACACCACCCTAAGCACACTTCCAAAGGAAGAAACCGCCCTAATGGATGAATGTGATGAGAGATCCGGTGGCCCAAGAGAAACATAAATCTGGCATAATAGTTATTCATGTTATGAAGTGAAACCAAATTGTGAAATAACTTTTTAAAGCAGTGCAATTCACTGCAAAAACAGAGAGTTGGCAAATCCCATGCAAGCAATTCACTGATTAGCATATTCTTGCTTATTCATCTTCGCTATTGTCATGTCATTTGTAGTCCCTTCTTGACCATCTTCCTCTAATTTAGAAAGGTGACTGTGCAGGTGTAAGTTTGTTGATCATTTATTTGAACACAACCCCTTTGCTGATTAGGACAAGCTCTGTTAGCAGTGCACAACAGGTCTTGCATTCTAGCTTGAAAGGTCACATTATTCTGAGGTGAACCATGCTTTAATATTAGTTGAGTAATTCGTATAAAAGCACGGTGTCCTGACCTACCAGCATACATAATGGCCCTGTTGGGTTTACCCAGCAAGGGACCTATCTATATATAAGAGATTATTGAGTATCTCCTTGTTAGAATGCTATGGCAAGGGGAGGCACGCGCAGCCACCGACAAGGTGGACGATTGACTCGGGAGCTACGCTCGTCGACGGATGAATGGAGCAATTTCGAGCTGTTTCTCTTCCCTGTTCTGCATCAGAACAGGAAGGCCTGAGCATCAGAAGACAGGATGAACCTGTATGCCTGCCATGGCATTTTGGTGATTTTTAAGACCTTTTTACACCTACTCTTTGTTCTCTTCAGCATTGCAGCCATTTTGGCTGCATTGGAACCTCTGAGGATGTTACACCTGTGACTTTCCTTCTACGTTATACTTAACCTGTGTGAGGATTATCATTTGAGATTCAAAGCTGTAATTTGTTTGCATCCAACCAATTTTTACTTGCTATCTCTGGAAAGCACATCCTCCTATGCTTTATGGGCAGACTGCAGAAATTTAAGGCGTCCTCTCTACACTCTTCCTCCTCCACCTCACAGAAATTACCCTAATTTTTAAAATCCACCAGCTGTCCTTTGAGGGATACTCTACCTACAATCAGCATGTCATCCTCCTCCTCTTCATCAACAAAATGTGCTTTGATAGCGCCTTCATCTTCTCACAAGCGAGTTAAGCATGACCCCCCCAACTCTTGAGAAGCCTTCTTCTCCTATTTATCTTGACATGGATCTTGAAGATATTCGAGCACTTCATCCCTTTGTGGAGGAAACCAATAGACACATCCAGAATCTAGATGACAACTGGTATCAAATGTAATCCAGAGTCACGGTTTTAGAAGAACGTGTCAGTGATGTGCAGGATTAAACTTTTAAAATTGCAATACTAGAGAAGGAGGTGGTGGTATTGAAGGCTCACTCTGAAGACTTTGAAAACAGGAATAGAAGGAATAACCTCTGCCTTTATGCTTTTTCAATTTTTTTTTGCCTCAGCTAGTGAACCTGCCTTCCTCGACACACTTGAATATTCAGAGAGCTCCTCGTTTAGGTCCTCGCCCTATCTCATCCTCCCTGTCTTCTAAACCTAGAGGTGTCATTATTTTTTTTCTGGAGTTTACTGATCTACTGAAAGTTCTGAAGGCTGGGAAGGCTAAGAAACAACTTATTTGGCAAGGTTGTAAAATCCTTATCTTGCAGGATGTTCCAAGAGCCACAGCTGCCAGGCGAAATAAGTTCCTAGATGTTCAGCCACAACTACGTCCTCTGGGAGCTCGCTTTGGTTTGTTTTATCCGTGCATCTTTAAAGTAACTTTCCAAAATAAAACTTCCTCCTTCACTGCTCCTGTAGAACTATGACAATTCCTTCATTTACATACCCCTAGCTATATGGAGACTTCAGATTCTTCATCAAAATGACTGATATTTTGTGATGAAGAATTCTGTTCCTGCATAGTTTCCTAGTTTTTGTATGCAGTTTCTCTTATGCATTAATAGGTTCACTCTTTATGTTTCTTTACAAACTATTGTTCTTTATGATGATTGACTAACCCTCTTCTTCTTTTCAGGTACCTTGTTGTTCCTTACCCAAGTAATTTACCTTGTTATTCTTTGTTTGTCTGTCGACTTGTCTCCCTTGCTGTGCTGTCTTGCCTGGTGCTGCCATCGACTCTTTCCCAACTGTTCATCTTACTCAGGTATGTGTTTGCAGTCGTCATTGTTGACATGTACTGTCTCTCTTTCTATATTTTCTCCCTCATTTTTCTCTCCTAAAAAGTTGTTTTTCTCCCTTTTCTTCCTGTTATCTCCTCTGATATTGTATGCACAAAAAGGAGGGGGTACCCCTGACTAGAGTTCCTAATTCGGGATATACAGATAAGTTGGAAAAAACAGGTAATTAGGAACAATATTTAGTAAATGGACACGACCTGACATCAGACAGTAATAAATCTGGTTAAACACCATGCATGGTACAAAAATATATATTTTTTATTTTGTTTAAAGATTTCTTTATGGTTAAAAGGCACACAGTTTGATGTCTCCTCTGTACATGTGATATTTAATCTACATATATCATATGCTAAACTGTTTGGTTCATTTCTATTTTTCAATACAATTTATGAAATTTCATAATTTGGAGACTATGATGGTGGTGCTATATTTGCTGATCATTTGCGATCTAAAACCATGGCTAGATGTTACAACAACTATGCGCGTTTCGGCTGAGAGCCTTCATCAGGAAGCCATGAAATTCCCAAATGAACCTTTATTTGATCGGATTCAAAAGTTGAAGAGACCTCCGGTCACGGCGGTCCAAAAGGGACTGATTGAATTAATAGAAATTCTGGAATGGTGGTCCGTCGCAATGACCCGTACTAAGTAATTAGCGTTCTCTGGGATTGCCCAGGGTGGAAGTGAGATTGTAAAGAGGTCAACTGGAGTGCCTGAGGCAGCAGTCCGTCCAGAATGTTAATGGTGGGGATCTGGAGGTCGGGTACTTCTTTCGATTCAGTACATCCAAAGCGGTGTCCAAGTAAAAATAATCTTGAGTAAGAGTCCCGCCTGCCTTCCAATAGTGGAGTCTTCCAGTGTCAGTCGGTCAAACCCGATCGGGTTCGACCGACTGACACTGGAAGACTCCACTATTGGAAGGCAGGCGGGACTCTTACTCAAGATTATTTTTACTTGGACACCGCTTTGGATGTACTGAATCGAAAGAAGTACCCGACCTCCAGATCCCCACCATTAACATTCTGGACGGACTGCCGCCTCAGGCACTCCGGTTGACCTCTTTACAATCTCTCTTCCACCCTGGGCAATCCCAGAGAACGCTAATTACTTAGTACGGGTCATTGCGACGGACCAACATTCCAGAATTTCTATTAATTCAATCAGTCCCTTTTGGACCGCCGTGACCCGAGGTCTCTTCAACTTTTGAATCCGATCAAATAAAAGTTCATTTGGGAATTTCATGGCTTCCTGATGAAGGCTCTCAGCCGAAACGCTCGTAGTTGTTGTAACATCTAGCCATGTTTTTAGATCGCAAATGATCAGCAAATATAGCACCACCATCATAGTCTCCAAATTATGAAATGTCATAAACTGTATTGAAAAATAGAAATGAACCAAACAGTTTAGCATATGATATATGTAGATTAAATATCACATGTACAGAGGAGACATCAAACTGTGTGCCTTTTAACTATAAAGAAATCTTTAAACAAAATAAAAAATATATATTTTTGTACCATGCATGATGTTTAACCAGATTTATTACTGTCTGATGTCAGGTCGTGTCCATTTACTAAATATTGTTCCTAATTACCTGTTTTTTCAAACTTACCTCCTCTGATATTCTCATTGTTATTGTACTTTTTGTCCTACAAGACCGTTACTGTTTATATATTTGTATTTGTTGCTTTCTTCAGAGTTGTTTCTTGGAACGTTAAAGAAGTAATTAACCCTATAAAGCAGCAGAGAATTGTATCTCATTTAGCTAAATATTCCCTTGACCTCGTTCTTCTTCAAGAAACTCAAGTTTCTGAACCAGAGGTCTTTAAGTTTAAACAAGATTAGGTAGGTCTTGTTTTTGTTTCTCCCTCTTCAAATAAGAAAAATTGTGTTACTCTTCTTTGTCACAAGAAATTAAATTTGGTAATTGTTTCTCAAGACGTCGATCCTGAAGGCAGATGGCTTTTTTTAAAATTAATTAATCATTAATCATGTTCCCTTAACTATGTGTAATATCTTTAGTCCTACCCAGGCTGGCCATTCTTTTTGGACCAGTATTTCCAAAAGGTGTATTCAATACACTGATGATCTTTTTATCTTAGGTGGTGATTGTAATCAAATGATGGACCCCTTCATTGATCGCTAATCTCCAGTTATATTTTTTCCCCACAAAATTAATTAACAATTCCTTTCCTTCATTTCCCAACGCCTTTTGGTGGACTCATGGAGAATCTGCAATGCCTCTAATAGAGATTTTTTTTCTTTTCCCCTTCACATAGCTCTCTCTCTAGACTCGATCATATCTTTGTTTCTAAATCAGTTTCCCAAAATCGCATTGCCTCTTCTATCGAACCAATTGTAATCTCTGACCATGCCCTTGTCATTACTAACTTCGATCTTCTCCTGGTGCACTCCAAATCCAATAGATGGAGATTAAATAATTCTCACTTGCTCAATCCTGACTTTACCTCTTCCTTTTTGACTTTCCCTGAGGAATTCTTTGACATTCACGCAGACCCTTCTATTTTTTCACAATTACTTTGAAACACTTTTAAAGCCTCTGCTCATGGTCATATCATTGACTGTGTTTCTCGGAGAAAGAGATCTCTTCTCAAACATCATCAATCTTTCGTACTTGATTCCAAACTATTGGAACATTAATATTCTTCTTCTTCTTCTCCCACTAATTTAAAAGAGCTTGTCTATACAAAATTAAAGTTTAGCGAAATCTCCATAGACAATGCTTCTTCAATTTTACTTTAAAGTAGCACCCGCTATTACGGTGGCCATAATAAAATGGGTAAGCTCCTAGCTAATTATTTTAAAATACCTAAACAGTCTCATAATTTAGATTCTGTAAAAAATGATAAAGGTCTTCCTGTTTTTAAAGACTCTGAAATTCTGGCAGAATTTGATAAGTATTTTCAATCTCTCTATACCCCTGAATCACCTCCCCTACCCTCTTAGATAGAGAATTATTTACAAAATTCTAAGACTTCCCCTGATACTCACAGTGACCTTTCATCCTTGAAGGCTGATATTTCTATAACTGAGATTCTTCAAGCTCTTCAGTCTCTTAAGAAAAATAAATCCCATGGCCCAGACGGTTTCACGGTTGAATTATGTCTCTATTTTTCTAATCTTTTTCTCCCCAAACGGTTACATCTTTATCAATTTTTCTTTGCTTCTGGTCCTACTGGGGGTTCCTTCCAAGAGGCTACTATTTGTCTCATTCATAAAGATGGAAAGGACCCAACTCTCTACAAAAACTACAGACCTATCTCTTTAATCAATGTCGATTTGAACATTTTTGCCAAATTCCTCGCTTTCCATCTTCATCCCTTACTCCCTCAAATGATTGGAAGGGAGCAGTCAGGATTACTTAAGGGACTAATCACCTCAGGTAATGCTAGATTATTCTTTAATGTTTTAAATAACATCTCTTCTCTTCTGTACCCCATAGCAGCCATGTCTATTGATGCTGGGAAAGCATTTGATAGATTGGATGGACCTTCATGCTGAAATCCCTAGCTTGGCATGGGCTAGGTCCTCCCTTCATTTCCTATGTTTCTTTACTCTATCAATCTCCCATGGCTTCTGTCTTAGTTAATGGGAAAATTTCAAACTATTTTCTGCTGGATCGTGGGGTCCGTCAGGAATGCCCATTGTCCCCTTTATTATTTATTTTGGTCTTGGAACCTCTCCTATAACGTATCAGAAATAATACTGACATTTGTTGATTTCAGTATGGAACTGATCATCTAAAATGTTTTAGTTATTCTGACCACATTCTTCTTTTCATTTCCTTGTCTGAGCAATCTGTTCCAGCTCTTCTTCAGGAAATTGCTACTTTCTCCTCGTCTCAGGATGCTGGATTAATTCTGACAAAACCAAAGTTATGCCCCTTAATTAGTTTACTTTTAGTCATTCTTCAGTGCCACAGGGTTTCATTGAAATACTTCCAAAATTAAATATTTTGGCATCTGGTTTACTTCTTCCATTAATGGTTTGGAATCAACTAATGTTAATGTTAATGTTTGTCTAGATAAAGTACTGGTGGGGTCGTTTGGACTCTATAAAGATTGTTGTATCACCCATAATTTTATTCACAATTTCAGTGATCCTAGTTAATATGCCAGCTTCCTTCTTCAGGAAATTGGATTATAAACGTTCTAGTTTCCTTTGGAATAACAAAAAATCCAGGATTTCCTAAGCCTCTCTTAAGACAGCTAAACATGTAGGTGGAGCTAATTTTCCCGATTTTTGTCTCTTACCATAGAGTTTTCTGTCTGGCCAAGCTTCTCGATGGCTTTCTTTGTTGCAATCCCCATTTACCCACTTCAACATTGAATGCTCTCTTCTTTCTCCTTTTCTCCCTCATGAAGTTATAGCCTTCTCAGCTAAAACCTCCATAACATCCTCTTCCCCTTTCAAACATACTTGCAATATTCTAAAACCAAAATACCTATCACATCCTACAACTTGCGATACATTTTGTAATTTCTCTCTCTGGTACAACAATCTTATCCTTGTTTACAACAAACCGACCTTTTGGAAATCTTGGAGACAAAGTGGTATTATTTAGGTCAAAGATCTATTCGCTAAGAACAATTCCCTATCTGTTTCACAATTTCAACTCATATTCAATTGTCCCTACTCCTGTTTACCTAACTTTCTTATTCTTAAAAATATACTTCTCGATGTCCTTTACTCTTTAATTGATACTCTCCCTTCCTCTACTTCTCCGTCATCTCTTGGTTCAGTTCTCACTTCTGTTCCCAATGCTTCTTCTGTTTATAAACTTCTCCACTTTCTATCATATGTCAGATCCAAATCTAAGCTAGAATTGCAATGGCAAATGGATTTGAGATGTTCCTGGACCCTCCTGTTCTAAAATAAACTTTGGGATAAACTTTTAAAACCTTCAAGAACTGCCTCAACTTCCCAATCTTTGTTTTTCCATTGACTATACTTCCCTCTGTCTATCCTAGCAAGATTCTCCATGGGCTCCTCTCCCAAATGTTGGTCCTGTGATCACCAATTTAGTGACCTTATGGATATGTTATTTCATTGTCCTCCTATATCTTCATTCTGTGAAAAGGTTTGGTCTCAATTATCTTTATTATTTAATCTAATTTGTCCACTTTCCCCCTTGACTCTCTTTTTGGGTAGTCTTTCTGATGATATCGACTCACCACACAGTAATTTACGCTTGTTAGACCTTATGCTAGCTCTTGCCTTTCAACATATTGCCATTAATTCAAAATGTGCTTCACATATTTCTTATGTAGCCTGTTGAAATAATGTTTGTCATTATCACAGATTAGAATGTGCCTTCTCCTCTATGTATTTTCCTACTGCTAATAGAGTTTTATATTTGTTACCGTTGACATCTTACCTAGGTGAGGTTTACCTATCAATCCCCCAGTTGTACTTCATCTTAAAACTTTAAACCAACTTGATTTTCTTTTTCTCTGCCATGATCTTTAAATTTTGTTACTCCTTGTTCGGATTACATTACATAATAGTATTATCTCCCTTTTTCTGATAATTTGTTTAACTGCAGTTAACTTGGTCTTTTTAATATAGATTTCCTTTCTTCCTCTTCCCCCCTGTCCTCAGTATAGCGTCAACATGGGTAAACAGCTTCAATTCTTCATGCTTTTATCATTCTTATTATACTGTTTACCTACATTTTTTAATTGTTTTGGTCATGTCATTATTCTGCCTAATAAAGCTGCTTTACCTTAAAAAAGAATGTTATGCAAAGGGCAGTCTGCACCCAATCAGTACAGCCCCTCGTTTCATTGAAGTTTTCTAAGCATTATCACAAATGAGAAGATGATGGAAGAACGTGGAAGATAACCACTGACCACCACCCCACTAACCAGTTTATTTCTCATGTTTCCAAAGTACAATCTGTCTCCAAACACCTGCAGAGAACATTCCAATACAACTG
Source organism: Lissotriton vulgaris (assembly GCF_964263255.1). Taxonomy (NCBI): domain Eukaryota; kingdom Metazoa; phylum Chordata; class Amphibia; order Caudata; family Salamandridae; genus Lissotriton; species Lissotriton vulgaris. Next base: position 1,119,398,562 of record NC_141691.1, on the reverse strand, counting down.
AGCCCCAATCAAGTTATGAGAATCAGGCATTCTTTCAATCTTAAATCCCCAACTTCTGGCCCTTCTGACAACTTCTCAAAACACAAATGCTGTTGCCAAATGCTTTTAACACAACTGCTCTTAGGCAAATGCCCACCCTGCTTCAATGTCTAACACTAGTCTGGCTTTAACTTGGATTTTGTTTTATTTCTCCTAGAATCCTGGTTAAATAACTTCTCAAGCCGTCATCGATATCTTTGATCCTTACTGGTACAACATTATAAGGGTAGGAAGGGGGAAAATGCCCAGAAAGAAGCATTGCTATATTACACCGCAACACCTTTATTTGAAAAAGATTATTCTGTTCAACCCTTAACTCTTTGAAGACTGCTTGGAACTCCTCACATACAGCAAGCATCTACCTTGAAGTCTTTTACCAGCTCTTTATTAGAAGATTCTCACAATAAGAATTCTTGCACCAAACAGTCTCCTTTAAGAACATGCTTGTTGGATACTTCAACCTAAACTGGGGGGGGGAATGGGGCATCGACTAGATAGCCTACTAAGGCCTAAGAACCTTGAATAATTATCCAGTCACCCTACATACACACACCAATGGGAAAATAATTGATCTAGTAACAATTGATCTAACTAAAAGCACTTGTTTTAACCCATTTAAGCTGACTGGTAATACTAGTTCCTTACCCCAATGAAAATCCATTTGCCTTGCCTGCCCTTTCTTTGCCATCAATGCCAAAAAACATAATGAAAAGATCCTTCAATGCCCCCTGCGTTAGAGAATTGGAGGTGAGAAGTGCTGTGTTGAGCAGAAGCAGGAGGCACAGCACTTCCTTTGTAGGTAAGGCAAGGCGTATTTCAAAGACCCATTGCAGGAACCTGGCTTAAATTAGTGCACACTTACAATGAAGATGAGAATAATGATGTCAGACCACCCTAGACAGCCGGAACACAGCAGAGTTTGAAATGTGACAGTCGGACAACTGGGAAGATGTATTAGTCGTAAGGAGAGTCTGTTGGTGGAACTGAAATACCATACTAAATGAGAAATGAGGAGACATGAATTGAGAGTGGGGGCAGCTACCTCAGGGAGATCTCTATCGCCTATAGCTGGCTTAAAGGGAAGAGAATCTCTCATGACAAAGACATTTTTTTGCAGGATGGGGAGGGACTCCACTCAGATGGCTATGCAACCTGCACCAACTAAGTTTACAAAGCAATGAACATGTAAAATATCTCTCCTGGGGTAACCAGGTTAGGGGTTGGGGTTATTTAAGACGTTTAATGAGTAATTTGCAAGAGATAACAATAATACAAACATTAATACAAAAGGGTTTCGTAATTGGCTGTCTGCATAATCCAAAAGATATTGTAGAATGCTTATTGATTGAAAAGAGACAGGAGACAGATTAATATGTAAAGGAAGTATTCAGAAAACAACACTTTTGAATGAGGTCGCCACTGACCCTGAGACACTGACCTGTGCCGCCACTTGTTTCTGGCCATCTGTGTTTGGGGGCCTGCACCACCAGAGAGTCATCGTGGCCCACCAGGACTACATTTCTCGACATCACCCACGGCGCGCAGGCCGCCGTCGCGTCATCCAAATGCCAGGAGGCGCTCAAAAGGATTCCCGGGCTCCAGCAGCACAGGAGCTTGCCACTGACCCTGAGACACTGACCTGTCCCGCCACTCATTTCTGGCCATCTGTGTTTGGGGGCCACCAGCGCCAGACAGTCATTGCGGCCCACCAGGACTACATTTCCCGGCATCACCCACGGCGCGCACGCCGCCATCGCGTCATCCGACTGCCAGGAGGCGCTCAATAGCATCCCCAGGCTCCCGTAGTGCGGGACGCGTGTGGGCGACGCCTGGGCAAAGCCCGGGACAAGGGCAGGCCCATCTGTGCCCATCAGGGGCCGGATAAGACCGGGTCGGGTGCCCCCTCTTGGGTTTTTTAATTCTAATATTGTGGAGTAATTTTATGCTAAGGATCCTGTGGTCTGGGTTATTGTATCTGCTGAGCTGTTTGCCTGCAGAAGTGTATTGGTATAGCCCCATTTTGTGGTAACAGTAATACACCTAAGGGTTTTTTTTATTGTCTCTGCTAAATATTCCTCGGTGGTCTATTCAAATCAGGGCTTAATGTATTGTGCTGATACTTGGGCTGATACCTTATTGTGGGTATAGGGAGTTTATCATGGGCGTGCACCATGGGGAGAAGGAAGACTCAAGCATGTCAAGATGGGGCGAGGGTTGCTACGAGGGCTAATATCACAACTATGAATAACTTTCTGATAAGAGCTGCCTTAGTCATCGATAAGGAACTCGAACTAGTGAATAGGTGTCTTTCTAGATCTCCCTCAAAAGGCCTAATCTCTCTCACGCAGGGGCCATCAATCCACCAAGGGAAGTCATTACTGAATCACAGAGTATTCTCTCATCCCATTGGTCGGGTGACACTTCTCAGTTTACTGAAGTTCTCCTCGTGTGGCACCCCATAGTATACTCTCTCCCACTGTGATCATCATGAATAGGGAGAGTGGTTCCTCTGCCCCCATGTTAGGGATTGATGGGCCTGGTGGTAGCATGGACCAAGTGCCCCTGGAGGCGCCCTACAATGCTGGCCCTTTACAAAATCTTAGAGGGGGCCCTAGGCTTAGTGGGAGCGCAAAAAGAAAGTCTAAGCCAATAGGGAGTCAGGCCAAAAAAATAGACCAAATGTACCCCTAAACATGTCCCCAAAATCAAGGCAGCTGCTCCGCCAATGGTAAATACAGTCAACCGGGATATGATGGAAGCTTTACAATCAACCATGAGTTGTATGCTGGAAGATACGTTGAATCCCATTTTAGATAAATTAAATCGCGTAGAGAAAATTCTAGTAGAACAAAATAAGCTTCTAGAATCCTCCCATACTTCCAAACTGGTGTCTTTGAACTTGAATACAGCTAATATGGCACCAAGTTATATTTCTCTACCTGGGGAAGTTGCAGAATCATGGCATCTTAGCAGCGTCCAACATTGTTGTGCAAACGTAATTACCAATGACATAGGCGGGTTGGTTGGCAGTACAAGTGTAAGACCGGCATCTAATGGGGACCCACCCACAATTCCACAGGGACAGACTCCCCAGAGATTAGGAAGAACTTTGGTTGATCCTCAGGGATCCCCCATTTCTGAACCCTAGAATCTAGCAGTTATTGACCTCTAGCCCCAATCCACGCCCCTGGTAGTAATCTTGACAAACGTCCCACCACTTTCTCAAGGGTCCCATGAGAATTTCTCTCAACTTAAAAATAGGTAACTTATTGTTTATCAAGCAATACCTCTGTTGGCCCAATGGTGGAACGTAATATCATCATGGTGCGCCATGTGGGGTGGATAGGGAACTCGAGGAAACCTGAAGGGGGTGACTGCATCATTCTGCATTTTAATAGTAGCTTCCTTGTGGATAGAATCTTGCGGGATGTTTATCTTAATCCCACTCACAGTGATTATGGTATAAAGGCTTTCCACCTGGGTTTTTTCTATAAGGCCGACCCAAGAAGTTGATTGAATCCAAATTTGTTGTACAACAGGCGCATTCGAAGACCCTCCGAGGTGTTGGGGGCCGGTCACTCTCAATCCCTCGGGGGTGTATTGCGACCAGTTGGGCACCAGCCAGCTCCCCGGCTAGCTCTTTCAAGGCTGTATGAGTGTGATTGACGGCATATGAATCCTGATGCAGTAAGAGACCTATCTCAGCAGCAGGAGTCTCCCCGCCCAACCACCCGGGATGTTGTGTTCTGCGGTATGAAGCAGCCTAGGTTACTTAACCCCAGCAGCAGGTGACCTCACCGGCTGCACACCAAGGTAAGCAGCTCAGTTTAAATACTTACAATGTCCTGTTGTGGACCATTGCAGGTTTGGCAGGGAAAATCCAGGATCCTCTGTGGTTGCAGTTCATCAGGAAGTTTTCAGTGATTTGTCTCCAGGAGACTTGGCTGGTAGACTGTAACCTGTCTTTGAGGAATCTAAAGCCCTTTTTGTTCCTGCATCCCCATCAGTGCATGGAAGAGCTAGTGGCGGGCTGGCCATATTCATAGCGTTGGCTGTGACTTGTAAGATCCAGCAACTCCCTTTTGATAATAAAGATCTTCAAGCTATTATCCTTAAAAGAGGAAAGGATAGCCTGGGAATCATTAACTTTTATAATGTCATGCCTGCTCAGGGGGAGTGCAAGATTGCTCCGCTGAGTAGCTTCATAATGCAGTCCTGTGTGTGAGAAGTTGGCCTGATATGTGATGTCCACTATTCTAGTGGGCACCCTGTATCAGTCCAAACAACTCTTATGGTGATGCTTGTGAAGTCAACCTTATAGACCAGCTATCCTAGTGGTAGCATGGACAAAGCAGTCTTAGGCCAATACTTCAGAGAGCATGTGAAGCTAAATGTTTTACTAATAATAGCCCCTTGACTATCAAATGAACAGACACCATACAAGGTATATATCAAATATATATATGTCTTTATTACTAACACAACCCCTTTGCCCTCTTTATGAGGTCAGAGTTTGAGATACAGCACAAGTGACTAAATAAGCATACTATAAGTTGCACAAATACAATGTGCCCTAGGGGCTTTACGAACCATATACTAAGTAAGTGGTATAAGAACCACTTCAGAACAGGTGAATAGGCATAGGGCCTAGTAAATCGCTAGGACTACACTGAACAATCACAGGTTAGGAAGTAGGACTCTCACAGGATGCGTGTGCAGTGTCTAAACATACATGCGGGTTCTCATAGACTTTCAATGGGAACGTAAAGTTAACAAAGCAGTTGATTTCTGACACTTCCGGGTGGACTACGGGAAAACCCAGTTAAAGTAGGATACTTGGATAGTTATTACCCACGGGAGCGCCGGAGTACTCAAGTTACCTCACCCAGGGAAGCCGGGTACATAGGTGTTCTTTCGTGTCATGTTTCGTCCTCGAATCCTATGGAGAGCTGCACAAAGATGCTGCAGACGACCAGGAGGAAGCTGTCGGGTTGGATTCAAGGGTTGATCGGAGCAGTGAAGAACCTGAAAGCAGAGGGGACAGAGTCTGGGTCACTAGCCAGTGACCAGGAAGGAACCAGGCGATGTTGAGTTGCAAACCGGTGAAGAAGTGAAGCTTGTCTCTGTAGCCACGAGGACCAGGAGGTGTTGACGACAACCAGGAGTTGGATACAGACTGTCCCACAAAGGATCTCGCTGTTGGCGGTGTCTGCTTCCGGATTGGAGTCAACAAGCCTTTGCAAAGGCAGCCCACACAGGAAGGGAAGACCGGCTTCTGTTCAGACCAGCAAGGTCTGGGGAGCTACCCCTTTACAGGAAAGCAGGAGCAAGCCTGAAGCAACCAGGCAAGCAGTGTTGATTTGTAAAGATGTCTTCAGGAGGGCAACTAGCCAGTGGGCTAGCAACCGCAAAGATGCGTCGAGAAGAAATGCACGAGCAGGCCCCACGCGGCACTCGTGGAGTGTGGAGGGCTGAGTTTCAGTGCACTTACGGCTCAGGGTTGGGGCTTCTCAAGTCCCAATGCACAACTTCAAGGAAGCCTCAGAAGCTGCATAGTTAGCAAAAAGCAGGTACTGCAGGTAGTCCGGTCCCACGTCTCTCATGTCCGCCACGGGTCTCAGCTTTTCTGTGAATGTGGGTCGGGTCAGAGAAGTCTGGAAGTCCAGTGACTGCATCGTTAAGTTTTCGGACTCCAGCTCGAGCGTCGACAAAGCAACCTGGCAAGTTACTGATGGTGCCTGTTTGCACGGGATGGTCCCTCCTTGACCACAATGGAGATTATTCAGTCTTCTAGTTACAGTAGAATGTCGAAGGTCCAGAGTTTCATTTCAGAGTTTCAGTTCAGGATAATCTAAAGTCTCTAGACTCAGCTCCTAGCTTTATACCAATCTAAGGGGCTGGATTACCTGCTAGGTCCCTCCTACGGGTGGAACCTGCGGAGGGGGTGGTTACACCCCTTTCCCTTTGTCCAGTTTCACACCAGAGCTGGGGCTGGAGTGCCCAAGCAACTGGTTTGAACCGGGCTCTGCATGGAGCACCTTGTATGCCCCAGGCAGTGTCTCATTTCATTCAACCCACCCTGCCCCAATACACTATAGCCTGTCTGGGGAGGTGCTAGCACCTCCCAAGGCAGGAAATCTATTGCTCAGGCCTCGCTCGCTGGAAGGGCTCCCAGCTGCAGGAGGTCATACTTGTGTCTGTGGCAGCAGCATCCATTTTGTTATTCTGAGGCTCTGATTAACTTTCACTGGGTAAAACTACAACTACATGTCTTCTCCCTCTAGAAGGGTGGAATGCTACCCCAGTCACCAGAACTGGCGAGGGGGTAGTATTCCAAAGCATATGACACCTTACACAACATGTTTTGATAAACCCAACCAAAGTTAGCATTCACCGCGAGGATTATAATGCGCTTAATAGTATGTGGTATGGCTATATCATAGAACAGCTATAAGGAAATGGTTCCGAAAGCTGCAAACAGGCTCAGCTCATGCTAGAGCACCATCTCAAATAAAACCAAGCACTCTGCCTTCAGAATTGTCAAGGCCTGCCATGGGAGTGACTTATAGGTATATATGTGTCTATATATAATGGTAGGTATAGGAATGCTATACCTAAGCAAGGGGTGATTACACAACCTTGCCCCAGCTGAGTGATCAGCCAGTTGTGTCAGTTTGGATGGCTAGCCAGGGGTGGCATAATACATGCTGCAGCCCCTGGCAGGCCTTGGATGCACCTATGCCCTGGGTACCTATGGTACACTATACAGGGGCTCACAAAGGTGACTCAATACCCAATTGGAGATGTACCTAAAGTACATGGAGTCCATTTTACAGTGAGAACAGATAGCCTGGGGCCCTGATTAGCAGGATCCCAGGCCAACTAATTAGAAAACCAGCTAAACACTAGGCAAAAAGTTGGGGTAACCATATAGTCAGATATCCACCTTTCAACACAACCCCCCCAAACGAAAGGAGATAAGGCTATCATTGACCAGGTAAGCCTATATTGCCTAAGTGGCCATATAAGGAAGTACCTGCACTAGCATGGTTACCCCCTGTCTCATGGTCCACTAAGAAATCCCTTACCCTAAGGGTATCATAGGGTCTCCACCATAGGGAATCTCTACCTGTGGTGTGCTTTGGCAAAATAAAAGGCTGGTGTTGAGATGGAGTACTGAAGTGAGGCTCCTCTAATCTAGGCTAAGCTTCCTCCAATCACTTTCCATCATGTAGGCCTTTCTTTCCATGACTGACTTGCACTGTGCTCTCAGGGTCAACCACTGGCTACCTACAGCTGGAGGCTGGGTCCCTTTTGTTCGTTCACTGGAGGGGCAGGTCAGGTTTGGGGCCCTTAGGTCCCAGGTTTGGCTGTGCCCAACAAAGCCCATCTGGGGGAGGTTCCTAACTAAGTGTAAGGGAGATCCCTCAGGAGTTTTTGGAATTTTCACCTTGCTAGGGCTGCTAGCTTTGGTGCCCCTAATGCGCTGATGGGGGTGTTCCTGTGGACAGTGGGCCCTTTGGGGTCCACTGGCCTCCCTGACCTCTACAGACCTGGGCTGACTGAGGCAGGGTAGAGAGGGGCAGGTTACCTGCTCCAGACTGGGTCCCATCTTGGAAGGGTCCACTGACATCAGGGGCTCTGTCAGGCTAGGCCTGACTACCTCTGGGGCAGTTCCTTCACAAGGGGTAGGGTCAGTTCCCTGTGGAGGCTGACTCTCACCTAAAGTCTGGTGGGAGGGAGACTTTTCTTCCTCCCCAATACTCTCTGTCTGAGTGGAGTGATCCATAGTTTCAGGCTTCACAACACTAAAATCTGTTTGGGTTTGGGCTGTGACCATCACAGCCCTACCAACCTTTTCAGGAAGAAACTCTGTTTGTGTGTGGGCTGTGACCATCACAGCCCTGTCAACCTTTTCAGGAACGTTTGCTTGAGCTCAACCTTTTCAGGGAGGAATTCAGCTTGAGCTGGGGCTGCGACCAACACGGCCCAACTAACCTTTTCTGGAAGGCCTACCATTTTTGAATGGGTTTCTCGTTTTACCCCAGCCCAGGCTGAGATCTCTAGATCATTTCCCAGTAGACAATCTACAGGCAAGTTTGTAGATACTTCCACTCTCTATGGGCCAGTGACACCTCCCCAGCTGAGATTTACTACTGCCATGGGATGATCTGTCTGCACTCCATCAATGTTGATCACCTGATAGGTGACCCCAGGTAAAAGTTGCCCTGAGGGGACTATACTGTCAGTCACCCTAGTGATGCTAGCCCCTGTGTCTCTATAGGCCTCAACTTTCTGGCCAATGATGATGGGCTCCTGTCTGTACTTGCACAAAGTGTTGGGACAAGCAGTGAAGTTGGCAAACCCCATGCCATTTTCATAGACTAGAGTTTCTGTATTAGGGGACCTGCTTAGGCCAGAGTCCACCTGAGTTCCCCAAGTATACCCAGCCACAGTTTTGGGGGTACTCCCACCACCTGGGGGATTACTACTAATAGTCACAGGAAGTCTTGGAGTTTTACTTGGAGGAATGTTCTCCTTATTGTTGGCCTTTGGGCAACTACTGTCAGTCTTCCAGTGGCCAGGCTGTTTACAGACATGGCAATAAGGTTTCTTGGGGTTAGAGGAAGTGTTTTGCCCCCCCCAGTAGAGTTTTGGGGCCCTGTAGGGGAAATGTCCTTGGATTTATCCCTACCTTTCTCTTGAGGCTTGATAGAATCTTTCTTCTGGTCACCACCCTAATTTTAAGGCCTAATCCTGGTTCTGACCCATGTGTCTGCCCTCTTACCCAATTCTTGTGGAGAGGTCAGATTGGAGTCCACCAGGTGCTCCCTAATAATCAAATTATACAATCCTGTATAGTCATATACTTTGCTGCCCAATGACCAGCCCTCCAGAGCCTTAGTAGCACAATCAACAAAATCAGTCCAGTCCTGAGTCTGTGTCTTCTGGGTATGCATGAACAACAACCTATATTGCTCAGTGGTTAAGCCAAACCCATCCATCAGAGCACTCTTCAGGACTTTGTAGTTATTAGCATCTTCATCACTAACTGTGAGGAGCTTGTCTCTACCTTTTTCTGAAAAGGAGAGCTACAAGATTGCTGCCCACTGACTTTGGGGTACCTGCTGTACTTTGAAAACCCTCTCCAAAGCAGTTATCCACTTGTGGATGTCATCCCCAACTTTGCAGGGTGCGAAAATCTTGCTTAGGTTTCTAGTATCATAGGACCTATCTTTATCCTTAGGGATATTGCTGCCACCAGTGGGTTCTAACCCACTTAACATTTGCTCTCTTGCAAGAGCAAGTCTCTCTTTGGCTAGGGCAAGTTCTTGCCTCTCAATCCCCAGATTGACTTCTTTCATTCTGGCCTGATGTTCTCTTCTCTCAGGGGAAGTCATTTTCCTGAGAGCATCTGACCCTATTGAGACTCTAGAGTACCGAGAGTCCCTGGGCAGTGTTAAACCTGCTTGGGGGGTCTGTATGGGGCTATGCCCCCTCCATCCCCATGTAGGCTTAGGTTGGCCTGGCTAAGTACTCCCACTTGGACCTGGATATCAGCATCCTTCCTAGAGTCCTCCTCTTCTAACTCCTCTTCATCAATTAGATTCTGATCAGGGGAATCTTCTGCTGAGGGCTGTCCCTCTTCTGCATTACCTGACAGACCTGTATTAGAGGCTTTCTGAGCATCCCATTCTTCCATGAGATCAATCAGGTGCTTGAGGGCAGGGTTGAAACCCTGTTTTAACCTCCTAGATGTGCACAAGTGCCTTAAATCATGGAAGGTTAGGGTATCATATCTGGAAGGTATCCTTGTAGGATCTACCTCCACTGGGAGGGAACCACTTGGTTCTGTTTTCAGATCCATGATCTAGTGAGGTGTGGTGTATGCACCTACCTACTCTAAGTGTTACCTACTTGAACCTCTCTAGGAGTTGTAGTCAGGGTGTGATAGGCCCTTTGCTCTACAACAACTAAGTTCAGTAGAAATTAAGTATTTTAAGACTTGTATTATATGTACCCCAAGGTACCTTAATGTGATCTTTCAAATTATATCTTAAGATATTATGGTAAAACAATCAGCAAGCTCTTATCCCAACCGCTGCACACCAATGTGAGAAGTTGGCCTGATATGTGATGTCCACTATTCTAGTGGGAACCCTGTATCAGTCCAAACAACCCTTATGGTGATGGTTGCAAATTCAACCTTATACACCAGCTATCCTAGTGGTAACATGTACAAAGCAGTATTAGGCTAATACTTCAGAGAGCATATGAAGCCAATTGTTTTACCAATAATAACCCCTTGAATATCAAATGAACGGACACCATATAAGGTATATATCAAATATATATGTCTTTATTACGAACACAACCCCTTTGCCCTCTTTATGAGGTCAGAGTTTGAGATACAGCACAAGTGACTAAATAAGCATACTATAAGTTGCACAAATACAATTGTGCCCTAGGGGCTTTAAGAACCATATACTAAGTAAGTGGTATAAGAACCACTTCAGAACAGGTGAATAGGCCTAGGGCCTAGGAAATCGCTGGGACTACACTGAACTTTACAGGTTAGGAAGTAGGACTCTCACAGGATGCGTGTGCAGTGTCTAAACATACATGCGGGTTCTCTTAGACTTTCAATGGGAACGTAAAGTTAACAAAGTAGTTGATTTCGGACACTTCTGGGTGGACTATTATTATTATTATTATTATTATTATTATTATTATTATATGAAATTTGTAATGCGCTCAGCTTACCCGGGGGCATCCCGGCGCAACAGACCAAAGAAGGAGGAACTCGATAACTCACTACTGTGGAAACAAGTAGGTTTTAAGAAGTTTCCTAAATATTAAGATCTTGTGCTCTGAGCGAATCTTAAGGGGCAGAGAGTTCCACAGAGATGTGGGAAAAACCAGTTAAAGTAGGATACTTGGATAGTTATTACCCACGGGAGCGCTGGAGTACTCGTTACCTCACCCAGGGAAGCCGAGTACATAGGTGTTCTTTCGTGTCAGGTTTCGTCCTCGAATCCTATGGAGAGCTGCACAAAGATGCTGCAGGCGGCCAGGAGGGAGATGTCCGGTTGGATCCATGGGTGGATTGGAGCAGTGAAGAACCTGAAATCAGAGGGGACAGAGTCTGGGTCACTCGCCAGTGACCAGGAAGGAACTAGGAAGGAACCAGGCGATGTTGAGCTGCAAACAGGTGAAGAAGTGAAGCTTGTCTATGCAGCCACGTGAACCAGGAGGTGTGGACGATGACCAGGAGCTGGATATGAACTGTCCCACAAAGGATATCGCTGTTGGCGGTGTCGGCTTCCAAATTGGAGTCAACAAGCCTTAGCAAAGGCAACCCATGCAGGAACGGAAGATCGGCTTCTGTTCAGACCAGCAAGGTCTGGGGAGCTTCCCCTTTACAGGAAAGCAGGAGCAAGCCCAGAGCAACCAGGCAAGCAGTGTTGATGTGTAAAGATGTCTTCAGGAAGGCCACTAGCCAGCAGGTTAGCAACGGCAAAGACGCGTCAAGAAGAAATGCAAGAGCAGGCCCCATGCGGCACTCATGGAGTGTGGAGGGCTGAGCTTTGGTGCACTTACCGCTCGAGGTTGGGGCTTCTCATGTCCTAATGCACAACTACGAGGACACCTCAGAAGCTGCACAGTAAGCAAAAAGTAGGTACTGCAGGTAGTCCGGTCCCACGTCTCTTGTGTCCGCCACGGGTCTCAACTTTGCTGTGGATGTGGGTCGGGGTAAGAGAAATCTGGAAGTCCAGAAGCTGCATCACTAAGTCTTTGGGCTCTAGCGGGAGCGTCAACAAAGCAAACCGGCAAGTCACTGATGGGAGATTATTCAGTCTTCTAGTTGCAGTAGAATGTCGAAGGTCCAGAGTTTCGTTTCAGAGTTTCAGTTCAGGATAATCTAAAGTCTCTAGACTCAGCTCCTAGCTTGATACCAATCTAAGGGGCTGGATTACCTGCTAGGTCCCTCCTATGGGTGGAACCTGGGAAGGGGGTGCTTACACCCCTTTCCCTTTGTCCAGTTTTGTGTCAGAGCTGGGGCTGGGGTGCCCCAGCAACTGGTTTGAACTGGGCTATGCATGGAGCACCTTGTGTGCCCCAGGCAGTGTTTTATTTCATTCAACCCACCCTGCCCCAATACACTATAGCCTGTCTGGGGAGGTGCTAGCACCTCCCAAGGAAGGAAATCTATTGTCCAGGCCTCCCTCACTGGAAGGGCTCCCAGCTGCAGGAGGTCAGACTTGTGTCTGTGGCAGCAACATCCATTTTGTGATGCTGAGGCTCTGTTTAACTTTAACTGGGTAAAGCTACAACTATGTGTCTTCTCCCTCTAGAAGGGTGGAATGCTACCCCTGTCGCCAGAACTGGCAAGGGAGTGGTATTCCAAAGCGTATGACACCTTACACGACATGTTTTAATAAAGCCAAACCAAAGTTAGCATTAACGGCGAGGATTTTAATGCACTTAAGAGTGTATGATATGGCTATATCGTAGAACAGCTATAAGGACATGGTTCCGAAAGCTGCAGACAGGCTCAGCTCATACTAGAGCACCATCTCACATAAAACCAAGATCTCTGCCTTCAGGATTGTCAATGCCTGCCATAGGAGTGACTTATAGGTATATATGTATATATATAATGGTAGGTATAGAAATACTATACCTAAGCAAGGGGTGATTATACAACCTTTCCCCAGCTGAGTGATCAGCCAGTTGTGTCAGTTTGGATGGCCAGGGGTGGCATTATACATGCTGCAGCCCCTGGTAGGCCTTGGATGCACCTATGCCCTGGGTACCTATGGTACACTATACAGGGGCTCACAAAGGTGACCCAATACCCAATTGGAGATGTACCTAAAGTACATGGAGTCCATTTTACAGTGAGAGCAGATAGCCTGGGGCCCTGATTAGCAGGAACCCAGGCCAACTAAGTAAAAAACCAGCTAAATACTAGGCAAAAAGTTGGGGTAACCATATAGTCAGATATCCAACTTTCTACACTGTGGTCCTGTTGCTAACAGCCTTATGGTGACGGGGGACTTTAACATCCACCCTTGTGGTGACCCGGAAACTACTTGCATGAGAGAGCTGGGGTTCGCAACGATGCTGGTCTTTCACTTTGAGCACTCTGCTCTGGGGGATGCCCTTAATAATCTGCTCTACGTATTTGATCTGCTTCCATCAATGGCCTTTTCTGCTCCGCTTAGCAATCAACCTGTACCCTCGTTTAAAGCATGGGGCAAGGGCACTTTCATTGATCATAATTTGATCTCAGCTGGTTTACAGGGCAACCTACGAGGGTTCACAATTATGGACAGTGTATTTAGCGATCACAACCCCATCTGTGTACACTTGGGGCGGGCCTGCTGACAAGTCAAGCTAGGGTGCTAGTGCCAGGCAAGATTACAGCCACGGATGGAAGGCACCGTCTAAAGTGGTCTCAGGTTTCCCAGGACTTATTCTATGGTGAGGTGGAAGTTATATGCGCATCTGAGATAACATTCTGCATGTCTCCGGGCACCCGACCCGGGGTTGTCCTTAAGGCCTCTGATGGTATTTTCTCTAAGGTAGGGACACTGTTAAGTGCCACTTCTCATTGAACACTGCCTTCTGAACCCAGATGGTTTGACGCTTCCTGTTCTAAAGCTGCGAGACTCTTAAAGGAATCCTTAAAAACTATCCTGAGGGATCAATCTTTGATCAGTGCCCACCGTCACATATATAAGCGGGCATTGGCTTTCAGGAAGGGTGAATTGAAGGAGGAAAACTGGAGAGAACTATTGGAACCCAGTACCCTAGAAAGTAGCTCTAGGTTTTGGGGCATTATTAATCGTACCCTATTTGAGAAGGTTAGTGACAGAGACATAGGCACAAATATAACCGAGGATGAATGGGTGGCACATTTTACATCTACTTTTAAAAGTAAGACCGTATCCCAACAACTCCAAGCTAGGGCTAATACTTATGTCCCTGTAATGTTCGAGCAGAAAGAGGTGCAGATTGGCATCTTAGGGCCATCGTGCAATAAGGCTCCCGGCCCGGATGGTATCCCTCCTGACCTTTTTAAATCAAACCCACTTATTTGGGCCCTGGTCCTGGTGGCCGTGCTCAATGCGGCAGCTAGGGTCAGTTGCTCGGAGTCCTGGGGCACCTCAACAATTGTACCGGTTTTCAAGAAGGGCGATCGTAATAGCACTTTGTGCTATAGACCGATCTCCCTTCTTGATTCCGTGGTCAAGGTTGTAGGTGGGGTAATTCTGAAAACATTAGCTTCCTGGGCTGAAGAGAATGCGATTGTTGCTGACATCCAAAACCCAGGAATGCCCTGGGTTTTGCCCAGGGCATTCCATTTTAGCCCAATGCCTTAATATATACTTGATCCTCTGGAAGTACACAATTGCCTGCCAAGGTACGATCTACATGGCCTTCATGAATATTTCCTTCGCTTTTGACTGTGTCAATCGGGGGAAACTGTGGCAATCCATGAGGGCCATCGGGGTGGAGGACAACTTGGTGGGCTTCCTTGAGGATCTGCAAAGGGACACCAAGGCTAACATCAGATATGCTGAGGATCTCCGTGTTTCAAGGGATTTTAATATTGAAAGGGGAGTAGGGCAGGGATGCATCATGGCCACTTTTTTATTTAACTTATATATTAAGACCTACACAAGACCCTGGTAAAAACAGGGGCTAATTTTCCGTATGTGGGTCATCGAGGTTTGCCAGTCCTGCTATATGCGGACGATGCGGTCTTCATTGCCAGGACAGCAAGAGGCCTGCAGACCCTGCTTGACACCTTTCGGAGCTTCATGGAGGACCGTGACCTAGCAATTAATCATTCTAACTCTTACATCATGCAGGTCAGGATTTGTCAGAAGAAGCAGTATCCCTTTAAAGTGGGCAATGAAAAGGTGCCCCTGACTGCGACATTTTCCTATCTTGGTGTTTTATTAGACGATAACCTGAATTGGAGGAGGTCATAAGGGCGAATACAGCAATCTTCAACTTTGCCACTAAAATGGGTATGCGCCCTATTGCGGCAATGTTGAAGATATACCAGTCAAAAAGTGTCGCCATCTCAAGCTATGGGAGTGAAATATGGGGTTATGCAGCAATTGATGCCCTACAGGTGGTGGAGAACACTTTTTTAAAAGGTCTCCTTGGAGTGCCAAGGAAGACCTCTAATCTGGTGGGGTTGCCTTTTATCTCCGATATCTTGGCTATGCGCTCCTTGTTGTTTTGGCTCAATTGTTGGCTGAGCAAAGATTTAGTTCTTAACCACCTGATCTTAAGAGCAATGTTAAGTCTCGACTTCATGCTACGCATTTCATGGTTAAAATACATCAAGGGTTGTTTTGAAGAGCTGGGGCCGCCGGACCATTTTTTAAAACCAGACCTTATTACTGTTGAGGATGTGGGTTTTGTTAAGAAGACTTTTAAGACATTAAAAAAGCTTGATAAAGATTATGTTGAACTGGGAAAACATAGCGTCCGTAAATTTGTTATGCTCAAACCTACTCCCTCTAGGGAACCATATCTTCTGTGGCCTATGTCGTCCCATGAGCGGTTTTTATTGGTCAGGTTTCGTTTGGATTATTATCACTTGCTTTTAGCTATACCAAAGGGGAGCTGTAGAGGACAGGTGTTAGCATCCTGTCGCAGCGATGGAGTGTCTCCTCAGGATCTGCTGCACTTTATGTTTTTTTGTAACCTTTACAAAGATCTTCGCAGATATTTTTTAATGCCACTTTTAAAGAAGCTGAATTATACCCAGGTCCGCCCTGCCCTGTTCTAACTACAACTGTTGAAACCAGAATGCATGCCATTTGTAGTAGGTTTTTTGAAGTCTGCATTGAGATCTAGAATTTGTATGGAGAACTGATAGACCCCTAATGGCACGACATTTCTCATTTCCTTCCTTGTCAATGTACCTTCGGATAATCCTTGTCTGTTTCCCCTTTCTCCTTATTAGCTTGTTTTAGATGTATATACATATATCCTACTGTATTTTATTGGAATAACTATTACTTTTTATTGACATGAATTGTATTTTTTAAACTGCTTTATGGTGCTGTGTAACTTTTATGGTTTTACCTGTAAAGCCGAATAAAGTATTTTGAAATTGAAATTAAATGAACAATTGTGCAACCTGAAAAGGTCAATAAAATATATCATTTTTAAAGAAAATCTTCTACAACTTTGTTCCTCCACCAAGGTCACCCCGCCTGACGTGTTGCAATTTAATGACAATTGCTAACGAGGAGTTGATGTGTATCACATAGTCATATGTCATTCATTATAAGGACAATGATTTTTGTTCAGTTGGAAGACTGGTCTTATATTTAAAAATGATGATAAAAAATGTACCTTTTTCCTTTCCAGATTGGTCCACGTCAGAAGTGGCTTCTGTATTGTCTTCGTCTGAAATCGATGAGCCTGCAAGAGGAAGGAAAGATTGTGACACCACCATGTCCTTGGAACCTAGGATAAATGCAAAGCTTGCACAGAATGCACAGAATGCACAGAATACAAATGAATTTAGGGCATACTGTTGGGGAATGGCATGCATTTGTGTAGTATGCACACACAACACAAACACCACCCTCTGTGGCTGGAAACTGCAACTGGATTGTTCAGTTGTTGTGACCATGTTTACTGGCTTTTCTTTGTTGGCTTGTGCAGTCCAGTTTGCCTGAGTCAAATCGACCATGGCTGGGCTGACCTAAGGTTATGGGGCTGTACAAAGGCAAGACAGTTTATGGTGCCTGGTGCATCAATGGAAGTCAGATTGGCTCATTGTAATGCACAGAATAAAGACACTGAGCCCTTCTGGGCAGACTAAGCATAGAGTGTGCCTTCCTTCCTCTTGTCGCATACTGGGCCCCTCTACTTAACTGCAAGGCCTCCTGACTGCTCAGCCCTATTATTGTTTTGTTTTCTTTTTTTCTATTTTCTTTCTTTCTTTATCTATCTTTTTCTCTTTCTTTCTTTCTTTCTTTCTTTCTTTCTTTCTTTCTTTCTTTCTTTCTTTCTTTCTTTCTTTCTTTCTTTCTTTCTTTCTTTCTTTCTTTCTTTCTTTCTCTCTTTTCCATGTCACATTACCTATCCTTTACCCTCTGTTTCACACATAGTCTACATCCCTCTTTCCCTTCCTCTCTCTGCCTCACTTTCCCTCCCCCTCATTCATTGTCTCGTCTTCCACTAACTGCCACTTGCGCCTTCCCAATGGCTCGATTCAGTCACACATTTTAAGTGGTCCCATGGCAGGTAGAAGTATCTCATCCGTTCCTGCTGCTCTTCCCTTTGGCATTTGTACTTTTTTATTCAGACATATAAACAAAATACCATAAATTCTTAAATGCAAAGGAAAACCACATGAATTACACCCATCAGTGATAGAGACATTTTCGGGTCTTCTGCTCTGGAACTGGCTTTTCTTTCCCTCCTTTTTCAGCTTTTCGTGATCTTTTTTTTCCCTGTCTCATCTCATATCTCCCTCAGTCCCCCTGGCTGCTTTTCCCTCCCTATCTTCTTTCTTTCATCTCTCTAACCTTGATTCTCAGTCACACACTCACGAATGGCTGGTCCCCAGACTGGAGAGGAGTGTGATTGGGCATATTGCCTTCCAGCCTCTGAACAAGACAAGCAATAACCTGAGAAGGCAAACATAGAATAGGCGGGATATCATTAAATGTAAATTGCTACACAGTTACCATGAGCACTTCATATACAATCTTATTAACATTTATACTGCTGATTTTCATAATAACAATTTATATGGAGCCTCACTGCTGTCAAAATGGATGGTATTATTTTAGAGCGGATTGGAGTGCAATTATTCAGCACTTTCTAAGCAGGTGAAAAGAAAGTACAAATGCTAAACAGAATTAACGTTTAAATGAAACACCAAAACTTTAAACGTTCCAATTTAAAGGAAGCACAAAGAAACCCGTTTTTACCCAGCGTCTGCAAATACCCACAGAGAGAGATAGTTTGGTGGGTTGGCTAAACACAGCAGAGATGCGAAATACTGCAAGGACAACTCAGTTCCTCATCCTCCCGTGACCAGAAAGAATTAGTGGTTTGTCAGCCGCATACTGAATATATAACATGTGCCAAAATGCAATTGCATTTGTGGCGTGGCCTGTACAGCTCCTCCTGGCTTTGTAATGGACGTAGAAAGGTAACCCCCTACCCCACTTTTGGTACAAATTGTTCCCGTTTAGAGGAAGCACAGAGAAACCACATTTTACACAGCACTTGCAAATAGCCACAAATTGAGATATCTCAGTGGGTTGGCTAAATGCAGCAGAGATGCGAAATACTGCAGGGACAACTCAGTTCCATATTCTGCCAACACCAATTCCTCCTTTGTCTCACTGTCTCAGACTAATACACAAAGACCAACTTCCAGCTACACTTAGTCATGTGCCGCAGGATACCGGCTGCAGGCCTGAAATGGTTGGGACAAGAAAATGGCAACCTTCAAAAAGTGGCATTTTCAGAATTGTGAGTTAAAATTCACCTTCATCATAAAAGATGGTTTAAAATTACAATTCTTAGGGTCAGGGACTGCCCGGGACTGTCTGGGACACAGCCAGGGACTTGAATAAGGACTGGGTAGAAAACGTGCTGTGCACAGAAAGAGTAGTACAGCGCTGCCCAGGATCACACAAGGAGTCAGAGGAGAAAAGGGGATCCAAAGGGAAATCCTGTACAAGTGAACATGAGGGCTAAGAACCAGAAAGGACAGGTACTGATGAGGTATACTCTTTCAAACTATTAAAGAAGACATGTTGGCTACATTCCTTGAGGTCCAGGTTGTAAACCCACCACCCTCTTGGGATGAAGCTAATATTGTGGTTTAAAAAAAAAAAGACAAACAAGCAAGACTTCCAGGATCTTAGAGACCCATATAATTGATAAATGCGGATGGCAAGCTGTACTCAAAAATTCTTGCAGCTAGGTTGGCTCAGCTTGTCCAGACGTGTTATTCATTTAGGTACCTTTTATTTATTGTTGCTGTTGTCGCTCGATTATGTGTTGCTTCCGTATGGCTCCAGCCTGCAGCCCCATCATTTGAGATGTGGCGAGTTAAGTTCTGCATTGTATTTAATTTGGAATATAGTCTGTACTCTATGAAATCACTCAGGAAGAAAAAACTGGGAGCGCAGATTTGGGGACCTATGTTGCTTCATATGGAAAAGGCGATGTGAATATAAACAACTCTGTGTTATATTGAGTAATTTAATATTTGCAGCCATAGTTTGAACAATTGATTGTGCATATATTACTTGCTATGAATTGTAAGATAACATTTTCAAATAAAAAAAGGAGCTCCACACTGTAAGTTTCTCACCCACAACTGCGGTTACAGATTCTGACTGAAAATACCCACAAATAGGATATGTATGCAAAGGCAAGGTCTGTGGAGATTATACCTATGGTGATGTTATAACTGTAACTCAAAGACAATACTCACAGTCAACAAGTAACAACACCTAGGTAGTCAGCTTTGCCCACTGATCCTGGCGAGCAAACAGGAACACACAAGGCAGTAACAGCAAAAGGGTAGAACTAAACACAAGCACAATAGACAAGGAGCTAGCAAGGAGGAGTGCTTAACATTAAAGGAAGGAAATTACAGGGCACACTTGGTAGAAAGCAGGTAACAAACATACTAGGTAACAGAAGCAAGATAGAAGAATAGAAAGACAGCAAACTAGAACTGGAACCAAGGAAATGGGAAGAAAGGCAGGGACTGGAAAAGGATATACAGAGGGGGAGGCTACAAGGGTATACTAGAATAGTGTAGAATAAGGAATCAAGGAAACAAAATAGCATAGAAGGCAGTGCTGGGGCAGGAACAGAATAGAGCTAAGGCTCAGGAGCCAAGGTAGCATTGCAGACAATGCTAGTTCAGGAACGGGGAAATTACGAAAGCTTAAAGAGTCAAGGTAGCACTGCAGTCAGTGAAAATCAGGAACAAGAAATAGCTGAAGCCCAGAAACAGGAACAAAGAATATCGCTAGCTCAGGAATTCAGGAAACAAGGTAGCACTGCAGGCAGTGATAATTTAGGCACAAGGAATAACTATAGCTCAGGAATCAAGGAAGAAGTATTAACTATAGCTCAGGAATCAAGGAATATCAAAAGCTCAGGAAACAAAGATTGGTCTCACCGGAAAACAGCTATAATCACCAACACTGGACTGAAGGGAGCTGGGGCTTTCAGCCTGATTCATGAAGCCGAAATGGGCTCGCAAAGGGCCAGATTCTGAGAATCTGGCCCTTTGCGAGCTCTATTTTTGCATTTGGGATTCATCATCCCAAATGCAAAAATCGGTAATTGAGATTTCGCTATTTTGCGATGAATTACATTTAAGGAATCTCAATTTGAGATTCCTTAAATGCAATTCATCATCCATTTTAAAATTGCGAATTCGCAATTTCGGCCCGCTATTTACCGCGAGGTCAAACCTCGTGGTAAATAGCAGAAACTTAGAAAAATGCTTTTAAAAGCATTTTTCTAAGTTGCATGTTACACACACACATGTTCTTTGGACATATGTGTGCGCAACACCTGTTCGTATTTACTGTTAAGGGGTGCTACAGGGTGTCCTTTGGACACCCCTGGCACCCTTTAAATCGCAATCTTATTTGCGATTAGCAAATTGGTAATCGCAAATAAGGAATACTCCCCATTCATTCCTATGGGCCTTTTGGCCCATAGGAATGAATGGGGAGTTATTCCTTATT
The DNA here is from genome assembly GCF_964263255.1 of Lissotriton vulgaris. Lineage (NCBI taxonomy): Eukaryota > Metazoa > Chordata > Amphibia > Caudata > Salamandridae > Lissotriton > Lissotriton vulgaris. Next base: position 1,119,377,743 of record NC_141691.1, on the reverse strand, counting down.
TGCGATTAGCAATTTGCTAATCGCAAATAAGGAATATGTAGGAATCGCTTTTGTTTTTGCGATTCCTACATGAATGCCGTTTTGCGAGTCTGAAATAGCGATTCCTTATGATTCGCTATTTCAAACTCGCAAAACGGCACTATGATGAATCAGGCTGTTAACCCCTTCGCTGCTCATGACGAGCTCAGCTCGTCATGAGGCACGGTTGAGCTGTGCTCATGACGAGCTGAGCTCGTCATGAACAATGGGGATTCAGGGAATGCTGCACAGGAGGGGAATCTCTCAAGCACCCAAGGTGTTAAAAGAACTCACAGTAAACACATGCATCAGGTGCGAGCAGGTTAGCAGCAGCCAGCCACAGGTGAACTGAATTCCTCCACCCATCCTTTGCCTGCAGGGGTGGAGACCTAGCAGTGAGCAGGGGATTATAGGTAATGGAGTTTCCAGCATGAGCAGACTGACTTCCCCAAAACCCGGCATGGATTGGGAATAGATGTCAATTCCTAAATGGTGGCCAAATGCCTGGAAGTCAGGAGATGCATGCAGGGGATTGTCTGGAAGCATATTAGAACACCAGAAAGCTCCACAATTCAGCCCCCTGGTGGTGGGCACGGGAGCACAGGGAGTGACTTGTGACATTTAGAAACCAAACTCAAAAGTCCTACCTGCTCACAATTAAAAGTTATCACTTAATAAATGTAATTAGGTAACCCAAGGTTATCATACAGGAGAGGCAGGCCTTGCAGTAGTGAAAAATAAATGTAAGAGATTTTCACTAACAAGACATATAAATGTTAAAAGTGTATGTTCAACTTTTTAAATACATTGCACCCTGCCCTATGGGCTGTTTAGGGCCTATCCTAGGGGTGACATATATGCATTAAAAAGGAAGGTTGAGGCCTGAAAAAATGTTTATTCTGGCAGGTGTCTTACTTTGCCTTTCAGATAATACAGTATCTCCCACAAAGTGTCTCAAACCTAACATTCCACACCTTCTGTTCTTGGCAAGGCTGTTCTACTCTGTGACAGCTCCCACTGAAAGACTACAAGATTACAAGAAAGAAACCTTTAAGAGAAGCAAGGCATATGCAGGATGTTGTTCATTCAGGCTAGGATAAAATAACACACCAAAGTCAGTTAAAATAATGGTAGTCAAAGGTCATCACAAGGGTTCAGACTACAAGAGTGCCTCAAGCACTACAGCAGGTTGAAATGGTAGTTTAAAACTGTATGCACAGGCTGCAATGGCAGGCCTGTGACATGTTTGAAAGGGATTCTTAAGTGGGTGGGGCAATCAGTACCGCAGACCCACTAATAGCATTTAGATTACAGGCCCTTGTTACAAGTGGTACCATTTCAATATCAACTTACAAGTAAATTGAAGGTGCTAATTGGGTGGTAGCCAATGTTAACATGTTTTAGTGAGAGAGCACAAGCACTTTGCCACTGGTTAGCAATGGCACAGTGGGCAGAGTCCTAATGCCAGCAAAAACCATGTGAGCAAAAATAAGATTGAAGGCAAAACGTTGGTGGAAAACCACAAGAAGGATGTCAGGTGCAGTATAATTCCATCCATTTTATGAGCTGGACCCACCATGACTTTCAGCAAAACATTTTTATTGTGACCTGATAAGGAGGGTTTGTAGCATAATGGCTGCAAAACACTTAACTTTAATGATGTCTCAGAAAAAAGTGTACGGTCTGGCTTTCATGTAAATTGCTCTTATATTCTTGGGCCAAGATTGAGCTATATAAAACTGCAAAAAAGATGGATCAATATATCTAATAAAGTTAAGTAAAAGCTGAGAAAATAAGAACCATTTTAGAACTTAAAACATGGATATTTGACCAGTACTTCCCCACCCCTCTTCAAGCGCCTTGAGACCCTATGGGTATGTAGCGCGCTATATAAATTCTCTGACTTGACTTGACTTGACTTAATCTCCACCACATCAGTGGTGTAACATAGGTCCCCGCAGCCCTCGGGGTGCTGGGTTGCCCTGAGCTACAGTGGGGCCCCTCAGCACAATATGGTATTAGAGGTCCAGAGGGGGGATCTACCATGTACTTTGCACGGGGGTGATGTTTTCATTCGCTCCGAGAGCCATTAAAAAAATATATATTATACTACCCCGCTTTTCATTCACTCCATTTATAATTGGCTGCGCATGGGGAAGATGAGGGGCAATGGATCATGGTGGTGGCATGGTTTCACGGAACCATGCCACTACAATGGGAACCACAGTGCTCAGACCAATTACAACGCTGCTGTAGGGCACAGTTGTGATTGGTCAGGGGATTCTGGGAGGCTGTGTGCTCTCTGCCGAGTGCAGACAGGAGGATGGAGTAGGAAGGGGCGGCAGCCAGCAGTATAATGGCAAGTGCTATTTTTTTATTTTTTTATTTCCTACCACCTTTCTCCGTCGCTCCAACCCTGTTTGGTAGAAGCCGCTACTGGAAAGTTGGAATGTCTAGCTAGATCTCAAGAGACCTTTCTTGGAATAGAAGATACAATTGACTGTAAGTATTTTCTAGAAATACAATAATGTATGCTATACACACCGAAAATAATCATTGTCTAGGTCTTGACATACAAATAGCAAAGAACAATAGTACAAAATAATGTTGTTTCATGTCAACTTATTTTTCACTGAGTAATTGCTCATCTAAAACAACGTTTGTGCTATGTTAAATAATAATTAATAGCTCATCTTCACATTTCAAGAAAATCAACTGTGCTAAAAACATCTTAAATGTCACAAATCACATATATATTATATACCTAAATTGCATTGAACCTGTTGCAATTCTGTGTCAACATATTGGTTGACTGTCTGGTGTAAAGTACTGTGTTTTTCAATGCACAGTACTGTAAATGTTGCCGCACAATTTCAGAGTCATCTTGAAGATTTCTGGAGCCTTTGGAAAGACATTTTTGGGGGCTCTTGTTTGGAACAACTTTGAACTTTGTCGCCCATTTTCTGTTAATTCAAGCCCGTGTGATGCCTACCAAACTTTCAGAAAGGGTGTCACACAAAAATAGTTAAAATATGTCTTTCTAGGAGCCTCAAGAATCCTTATGATGACAATGAACAAAGAAGTAAATAGTCAGAGGTAAAGACAGACAGAACGAAAGATGGCGAGATGTAAAAATAGAGGTGAGATAGAGCAACAAAAGTTCACTTTCTCAGGGGCTCCTTCGAAGGTGGACGCTCTGGGCCGTTGCGCACTTTGCCCATGCCTTAGATGTCTCTACACTCTACACAGGCACCACCTGCGTAATATGGTTGCAGGGCAGCAAAAGTAAACAAATCTGCACAGTACTACAACTGATTTATAAACTGCAAATAACTTCCCCTAAATTGTCCCCGGGATTATTCACATTTTATATATAGAACTCAGATTATAAAACATTCAAGTGTTCACTGACCTCTGGATGACTCTACCTCTTCAACCGGCAGTCGCTTCATTGACGCTTTGTGCTCCTGTCAAAACAATTAGGATAGCTTGCATAAATACACAATTGCACTGGGTTTTCCATCTGTGTCTGACTAGAAATATTGAAACACTCAAAAAAGTCTCAATTGCAATGTTCAAAGAGAACAAAAACTTTTTTCAATAAACCAAACTTGTTCTTATATGACAATTCTTACTGTCACTGAGATGTCCCCATCAACACTCAACGTCTTCTTTATTTGCAACGGTTTATTTCCCTTTTTTAGGAGGAGAGATTTTTGGCTTTGGCAAAGTCCCCGAGTCCCCAGGACCTCACTTTTCTGAGCCCACCTGAATTGCAGGTCATCGGGTGCATTACTGGCCCACTGAGGCCTGCTGCTAGGATGGTCAATTAACCTCAAATGTTGCGTAAATACCGATTAATTTAAATACTGTTTCCTTCTTTTTGAATTGAATGGGGAGGTGTGATAAGCAGAAGTCCAATAGTAAATCCTTGCAACGAAGGTTGTTATTATCTTTGGTTCACCCTAGTGCAATGTTTAAATATATTCTGAATAATTCACAGGTTAATACACCTAATACTCTCAATGAGTATCGTAATATAAGGTGATAGTTATTACTGTTATTTACAGTACGTTGAAACTGCTAAATCTGTGGCACTTAGCGTTAAGCATAAACATGTTATTTTTAATATCATTACTTATGAATGTATGACGTTACGACGCGTACTTTGACAACGCGTACCGTTACAACGCTACTTTTACAACGTACGTCGTTACAACGACTTGCGTTGGGGGGCGCTGGATAGTAAATAGTTTTATTTACTATTCCAACTCCAGTCCCCGTGGACTCTAGGGAAGGAGTTGGACAGTAAATTAAATTATTTACTATCCTGGAGCGCCCCCAGCGCAAGTCGTTGTAACGACTTGCGTTGTAAAAGTAGCGTGGTAACAGCACCGCGTTGTTAAAGTTTTGTCGTAAAGGATGTTCCCCTTACTTATGTATGAAAGAGACCCCTAAACAGCTACTTATAACTATTAGCATAGGATTACCTCCTCGTTAGTCTTCCTCGCCACATGATTTACATAGTGAGCTTTAGCTCCACAACAGAACCCTCCAAAGCAAAAGAAAAAACCTCCCACCCCCTCCCAACATGGCCGACCAGTCCCACCTGACCTCTATAAGAGGCGGACCGGCCCAACCAACAGCCTGTTTTTTTTGTTCTGCGCGATTCTCTCCAGAGGCGCTGTTCAGGTAAGATGGGCCGGCGTGAGCTGGCCCTGGGGTTTTAGGGTTGTGGACCTGCTCTAGCGGTCTCTGGTGCCTTATTCCTAAAAATCCCCCACCCTCTTCCTTCCCCCGGTCCTATGGGGCCGGTTAGGTGCTGCTCTAGCGTGCCAGGGGTTTACAGGGGGGGGGGGGGCGGCCGGGGATGTGGGGTGTTTGGTCATTCCCTTGTATCCCCAGGTCGTTACTGATGGGCCCTGGCCACTCTGTAGGGCTTTTGGGTCCAGCGCAGCAGACGCCCATCGTGTGAATGTGTTTCTTGTGCCCCTGGGCTCGAGCTGCTCCCCTGTTACGGCCGGTCTGCCTGCAGTTTTTAAATCTCAACGTGTATTCTTACTGCGGTATGTTTTGTGACCCGGTAGGGAAATGCAGTTGCGTTTGTTTGTATGCAAATGGACGGTTGGGCTGGCTAATCAGGTCAGTTTCTGCCTCTCTCTGCTGTGTTTTGTACAACTGGAGTTCTGGCCTCGTGCCTGGCTTTCCGCCGGGTGTGGCGCTCTGCCTTCTTTCCACGGGTTGTGGACGTGTACGCTGGCTGCATTTGCCGGCGCTGGGCTTTCGTTGCATAGCTCAGTGGTTGTGCGCGACGGGCTGGGGGCCTGGCCTGGGGCGGCGGCGCTTCGGCAGGACGTGAGTCTCACAGCGTGTGGTTCCCAGCTTCGGAGCTGAGAGTCGCTGGAGCTCCCGCACAGGGGTACCCTGCTATGAGTTAGAGCGTTAGTCGGTAACTTTCGAAACGCCTGGTTTCGATCCCGGGTGCAAGATGGGTCTGACTCAGTCTTACCTCGCATGTCGGCGGGTCCTCGGGGGCTCCGCGGTCCGGGCCCGGATGCTCTCCTCAGGATTCTCGAGTGCGCGGCGCTGGGCGCTGCCGCCTTCCTCCGAAAACTTGGGCCCCTACGGGCCGCGGCGGTTTGCCGAGCGGGTGTTTGCTCCGAACGCTCCCCGCCCCTCGGGGGCGGAGTTTGATTGCCACCAGGTGTGTCCGATGATTCTGTCATCGGTCTGGCACGGCATTTTCCGGCAGGTTTGGACGCAGCGTGCACGGCGCGGCTGTCTCCTTCTCGGAGGGTCCAGTGTTCAATCCTCGGTGAGGGCTTTTTCCATTTTTTGGGTGCAACGCTGGCGCGAGGTCAGTGCCGTTTCGCAAATGTTTTTTGTGTCCGGCCCCGTATTGGCTGACTGTAGCGTGCAACACAGAGTGTAGTGTTCGTGTTGTTACTGTGGATATTGCTATATGCTCTTGTATCTTGACCAGCTTCTCTGTGCACCCCCTGGACAGTGAGCTCCAATGGCGCAATCGATAGCGCGCGGTACTTATACAGCAGTACTTGCACTGAGCCATGCCGAGGTTGTGAGTTCGAGCCTCTCCTGGAGCAGCTGATTGGTTTTCATTAACCATTTTACTAAAAGTAAAAGATAAAATGTGGGGTACGACGTGACGGATCCCTTAGGTCTGTTTTTTCCCTTTCTGGCGCCCTGGCTCGCCCTGGGCCGTCAGGTTGCTCCGGACTCGTGTGTGTTTGGAGGGCTGGGTGGCTGTGCCTTCTGGTCTCCTTGGGGAGGCGGGGGATTCCTTCTGCTCCGTCTGCGGGGTCTCCCTGTTTGGCGGCGCTAGCCCTTCTGGCCTTGCGTGGCGGGGGCCCTTGACCCCTCCTCGCCTCGTCTGCCTCTCGCCCAGTGGGTCGTGTGCGTCCCCGGTCCTGGTGTTTCTCGCCTCGGTGCCTATTCCACTCCTGGAGTCGCGTTCTGCGGCTCTGGGCAATGGCTTGCTTTTTTTCCGCAACGGCCCCCTCCAGGCTTCAGAGGCCTGGCCTCCACCTTGGGGGTGTCCGGGGTGGGACGCCTCAGGGAGTTGACCAGGAGGGGGTCCACATCAGCGTTCGTGCGAGCGCCTTGGGCCCTTGCGGGTGTGTTGTGTGCTGTGTTTGTGGCGTGTTACGCTTCGGTGCAGTTCGGCATGGCCCCTGCGCAGGGAGGTCACGCAAGTGCGTGATTCGTTCCGCGTTATGGCGTGCCTTCCCCTCTGCCGGCGGCAGTGGTGATTCCCGGGGTTTCTCGGGGTAGGGTCTCTGCGCAGGTCTCCGGACTCCCTTCCTCTGCCTGCGTCTGTTGTGAGGGGCGTTGGGGAGGTGGTCTTTGTCACCTTTCCCACTCTGATGGCCGCAAGGCTGGCTCGGCCGTCTGGTCTGGCTGCGTCCTTGTAGGCGGTGTAGGCGAATGTCCTACTCGGGCTGTCTCCGGTCTTTTCATTTGGGGCCCGCTCCCCCGGGCGCGGCCTTCCTTCGGACTCCCCGTCCGCCTGTGGGTGAGGACGTCCCACCCTTGCAGGGGTGGGGCCCTTCGGCCTTTCCGCCCGAAGTCAGTCTTCACGGGGTGCTTTCGGGGTTGGCTTCCGGGCCCGAGTGTCGGCTCTTCCCGGTCTTGTACTGGTACTGCCGCTCCCTTGTTTTTTTTTTCGCCCCTAGGTCCGGGCTTTCGGCCCTCTCACTCCTGGGGGTTCCCTGGGGGGGGGGCTGTTGCCTCCGTTACGTCCCGTCCTGGGACGTGGCTGTCCCGGTCCTTGGGCTCTTCGGACTTGCTGGCCGGTGTCCGGTCTTGCTGGTCTTGCGGACTTTCCGCGGGGTCCCACCGTCTCGAGGGGTTGGGGTCCCTGCTCCTTCCCTTGTCTCGCCTGGAGGTTCTTCGGGGACCGTGAGTTGGCCTGTGGGGCCGGCCTACGAGTGGGGGTCCCCACTCTCACTACCTCTCGGCCTCGTTTCTTTTTTCCCCCGTGGGTGAGGCTTCACGTCTGGCGGTGTCTCTCACCCGTCGGCTTCCTGACCTATGTACGGTGGTCCCTTCGGTCCTCGTCTCGGGCTTGTCCTCCTTCGGGGGGCGTGTGCCTGGCCCCGGTACTTCCCTCTGGTTCATTCAGGGTGGGGGGGGAGGCGTCCTTTGGCGCCGGGTCGTTTGGGGGTCGTTGGGATCTCCTGCGGTCGCACAGCTCCTCGTGCTTCGGGGATTGCTGTATGTCCTCCTGGCCTGCCGTCTTTTTGCTGTGCTCGCTTCGGCCGCACATTTACTATACTTGGGGTGCTTCGGGTCCCCGGGTCTTGGTCGGGTCAGGCGACCTGGTGGTGTGGGCTTTCCCCCGGGGTCCGACTAGGTGAAGGCGGTTCGACGGAGTCGGATCTATCCTTCGTTGCCTGGTCTCGCCCTGCCCCGGTGGTGTTTCGACACCTGGGGCCTCGGCTCGGGCTGCCTCCGGTGTCTCGGTTCACGGAGGGGGACTCGGCCCTCCTGCCCGGGTTCTACTCCTCCTTCCGGGTCCTTGTGGTTGCCCGGCCTTTTCGGTCTGTGGTACGCGTTTCCCCCGTGCCCTCTGATATCGCGGGTCCTCGGCTGGATACGCTTGGGCAGGGCCGGGGTGCTCCTGGGTGCTCGCCTCGGCAGCGCATGGACTTATTTTGGAACGTTGCAGTGAAGATGTGCCTGGCACCCGCGCGTGGTTGACACGCAAGTCGTGGTGCGTTCCTGTTTTTAGTTCCCGGCGGGGTCCGCCACCCCGGGTACCCTCTCCTTTTGCGAGCTGGCGGTTCGGGCCTCCTGGCCGATCCCGGATCTTCCCGTACCGTGGTTGGGTCCCCCGCTCTCGGAGTCAGTGTTGAGCCGGCTCTTTTCGACTGGCCTGCCTCCTTCTGCAGGCCTGGTTCTTGAGCGGATGACGCTGCTTGCTCGGGGTTGTTCTTCTGGGGTGGTGGTTTTGCTGCTGGGTTCCCGCAGGTCTTCCTGTGCCCAGCACTGGGCGTCCTTCTCGCGTTGGCGCGGTCGGCTTGGTGCTGTCCCCGCCTCCGTGGTCCCGTTGCTCGCTTCGGCAGCACATATACTTAAATTGGAATGATCCAGAGAGGTTTAGTATGGCCCCTGCGCAAGGATGACACGCAGATTCGTGAAGCGTTCCATATACGTGGCCCCTTCTTCCCTGTGGGCCCGGTGGGCGGACTTGCGGGCCTTCCACAGTCCGGTGTTCGACGGGCTGGTTTCCCTGGTGGCTCGCTTGGCTCCGGTGTTGTTTCTCCGTCGCCCTCGAACGCTCTGCCGGTCTCCCCCTTGGGTTCTCTCTCTCGTTCTACGAGCTCTTCGGGGCCCGCCCTTGTGGGCCCCTGCCCTCGGTGGCTTTACGGTTCCTCACCTTTGTGGTGGTTTTTCCCTGGTGGCAGTGGTGTCTGCTGGGCGGATGGGCGTGCGGGGGTCGTGCCTCCGCTCCCCTCCCTTCTTGCGGGTTTTGCCGGACATGGTTGTTCCTCCGGCATGTCCCCCGTATCCTTCCCGGGGGTCCCGGGCTCGGGTGGTATCTTTACCGCTTGTCCCTGCCGACGAGGTTCCTCTCTTGTCCGGGCTGGTTGTTCGGCGTGCTGTTTTGGCTTCTCTTGGCCGCACGTCATGCCTTTCCCGGTGGGATGGCCTGTTTGGGTCTTGTTAGTCCGGTTCGTTCGGGCCGCTTGCCCTCTCTTTCCACCTTGGTTCGCTGGCTTGCACGGGCTGTCGTCCGTTCCTGTGCCTTGCTGGGTTCGGTGGGTCCGGCGGGGGTCCTGGGTCGGTCCACGGGGTGTGGCTCTGTGTCCTGGGCCCCCTTCATGGGTGTCTCCTCTGTGGAGATGTGTCTGGCGTCGACATGGTCGTCCCCCTCCTTGTTCGTGGGACTCTATCAGTCCCGGGGGGACTTCGCTGGGGCCGTTCTGGGTGCAGGTGCTGCGACTCCTGGTTGGCCTACTTTTCCTTTATGTCTTGATTTCAGGTTTCCTGTGATCCCTGTTTTCTTTTCATTTCTTCTACTTCAACCTTGCGTTGGTTTCTCTGCATCACCGTGTGGTGTTGTTCTTATGGTGGTCAATGAAGCCTGGTTGGCTTGGGTATTTGCTCACTATGTAAATCATGTGGCGAGGAAGACTAACGAGGAGGTAATGCCCCGGTTACTTACCGGTAATCTTCATTACTCCGAGTATAGTCTTCCTCGCCACATGAGTTCCCTCCCCCCTCCCTGTCTGGCTATCGGCTTCATTGTTTGCTTGGTAGATCAGGCTGTTGGTTGGGCCGGTCCGCCTCTTATAGAGGTCAGGTGGGACTGGTCGGCCATGTTGGGAGGGGGTGGGAGGTTTTTTCTTTTGCTTTGGAGGGTTCTGTTGTGGAGCTAAAGCTCACTATGTAAATCATGTGGCGAGGAAGACTATACTCGGAGTAATGAAGATTACCGGTAAGTAACCGGGGCATTAACTCTGAATAGTGAAACTATATGTTACTATGCTGTCACTGCTGCGCATCTTGATTTTTAGATGTGTACATAAACTATGAACTAGCGAAAGGTGCATGCTAATATGCTAATATGCTGTATTTGGTTTCTATTGTTGAAATGCTTTTTGTTTTAGTGTTAATTATCACTATGAAAGTGACATTCTCTTCCACTACAAACGTTGCTCGAACTAAAAAAACTTCTATTTCTTGACGTGTTTCTGCATTTAACATTCTTCTTCGTGCAAGTACACACAGGGACATGTTTGATCATTGAAGGGTCTGGCTGCAAATGCAGTGCACGTCTGCTGTTGCCTTTGCTTACACGCTTACATTATTTTATTTCGGAGGAACGCCTCACAGAAGTTGCTTATGCTTTACTATGCAGTGCTTCCACTGCTGCTCGTCGAACTTTGCCCATTCTGAGTTCGATAGAAGGTTCTAGAGCTCTTTCCTGTGTAAGGACACAGCCAGTCATATCCTCCTAGTCCCCGCACTTTGAACTGTGTCCAGAATGGAGATGAAAGAGCCAGTGAGGCAAGCTAACCCAGTACTGCTTAGAAAGGTTTTGTGTGGTGAGCTTTTCCGTCCCTTGGCAACGCTTTTAACCAATTGCGGCCAAATAACATGGTCTAAAGCTGCAGGTTTTCCAGTAAGCAAGTGTGAACACCAATCGAATGCTCAAAATCAAGAGCTACCTATTGAAATTTAAATATTTTCAGGAGGATGGTGGAGCCACTCCTCAAGTAAAGGTTTGAAACATAGAGCCACACTGTGCATTTTACAGCGAAATATATTGACTAAAAATGACATAGGACCTGGTTTCGAGTTTGGTGAATTCGATACTTCATCACAAATCTGATGGATATTCCCATCCACCACATTACAAGTGCCATAGCATTTAATGTACATGTAATACAGCAGATGGGATATCCCTCACGTTTGTGTAACCCACCTGCCAAACACTAAATCGGGCCCATAGATTGTATAAGCAGTTCATATGCATATGCTTTTATTGTGTGCCAGACAAGAATCTTCCTCCTCCTCTCAGTAACAAAGTGGAGCATTTTCTGTCTAATTTCCCTGGCAGTTCCTAACTCTAGGCTTTTCATATGTTTAAATAATGCCATATGCAATTTCAATTAGCCCCCCTTTATCTTCAAGGTCATTTTCAGAATCATAAATGTTTTCCCTTTCCTTCAGTTCTGTCTTAGATTTCCTTACATTTTCCCCTCCTCTTTTAAAGTAGATTTGCAGTCGGGTATTACTCATAATCTACATGCAGGTGACAGGGTGGAAAGGTGAAAAACTACGGCACAATAGTTGACAACAGGGCTATCTCTCATTTAAGACAGACATCACAAGCTCAGAAACCAGAGCTACCCCTTAGATACGGAGACGGTACAGGTTCAGACCGCAAAAAAACTTTGACGCAGTGATATTCTTGCCGGTTTTGGGCTCACACAGCAATACTGATAGTAAAGGACCTTTCCATATAGATAACGAAAGGTATTTGTGTGAATCATGAAAGAACGTACAAGCAGTTGCTCTCTAGCACCAAGGAAATAGCATCAGCAATATGTGCTCCAAATTTTGTTTTTAAAAATTGCTTTTTGTGGGGACGTGGCTTAGGCGCCGAGCGAGATGGCCGCCTAGAGGGGTAGCTCCGCCGCATCGGGACGTTCCTGACACCTGCGGACTGTTCCCCGTCGGACTTTTCCCCAGCAAACTGCTGCACCATGTACCGGAGCCTGCACAGCACCTGGTGAGATCTCTCCGGTCTTTTAGCGCGTCGCGCTTCTTGACTTCTGACTGCTTTTACTGCCGCTCCTTAATTCCAGTAGCAGCCGGTATTTTGAGGATGTTGTTGTATGCCACCTGTGTGCTTCCCAGCACACAGGCTTCTTAGAATTTAGAATGCTTTACCTATCTTCCCTGTTGGAAGTTCTATGTTAATCAGTTGGTGCTGGACTGTGCTTGTTGCCAGTCCTTGTGGATGTCAAGCTGTTCTTCATTGATGATTAAACTACATCCTGAACCTGCAACTTTGTGTACCTCGTCTCTTCTCAACATATTGGCGACTGTGGGAGCATTGTTCCATGGAACTGGATCTTTGAGGATACAGCGTTCACTTCGTATCCTTCATAAAGTAAGGAATTTCCATTTACTTTATTTGTGCCTTGATAGCACCAGCGGCCGTTTTTCATTATCACTGTGCCTTGATTGCACCGGCGCCTGCTTTTCAATTCCTTCATTTCCCTCGTTTATTGACTTTAATTAGCATATTATTATCACGGCGTTTGTTAATTCTAAACTGTGCATTTGATAGCACCTGCGGCTGATCGCTAAGCTATTGACAGCGCTGCGGCAGTTCCTTTTATTTGAAGCTTTTCCACTGGAATTTATGTAAAACATTCATCGTTATACAAGATCGTTTCTACCCCATTAACTGCATCAACGGTCATTTTTTTTTTCTTACTGTGTGCCCTCGAGAATCTGCTCGTGTCTTTCTTCTCATCTCGAACGCGGCATCGCAGCAGTGTTCTCTTCATTCTCGCGCTGCATTCTGGATACGCAGTGCATTCTGGGTGCGACATCATCGCGTCCCCTTACGTGTCGGCCATTTTGGATTGGGAAATTATTACGAACTTTCAGTTTGTGTTTTTTTTTCAACTATTTGGCTTGTTTCAAGTACTATTTTCAACAGAATTTTCAAAGAATCTTCACAGCGGTGCACACGCTTAGGGTGCATATTCAATAACATTTTTTTTTCTCATAAAATATATATTTTTTTCTTTCCGTTTTTTTTTATTAATTCATTATTTTCCTTTATTATTCACAATGTCTAACATTATGGTACCACCTCACTTCCTTCCTATTGCTGGTGATCCAAAAATGGATTGGGATTTGTGGTATCCCATGTTTTTAGCTTATGTGAGTGTCCTTGAAGAGGATGGCTGCTCCTCCAAAAGAAAGTTAGATCTTTTACGTTTATCTCTTGGTGGTCAAGGCATCAAGGAGTTATCGGATTTACCTCCATTAGAAGATTCCGATCCCGAATCTGATATTTTTGAGACAGCTGTTAAACAGCTCACTATTAGATTTGGGAAGAAGATTAATACTGTTATGGAACGTTTTAAATTTTATTCAAGAGCTCAAAAAGATAACGAATCCATTGAAAACTATATTTCTGCTTTACGCGCTCTAGCTGGATCTTGTGCTTTTGACACTATTAACTATGAACAGGTTCTTCGTGATCAAATAATGATGAAGACCAAAAGCAAGAAAATACAAGAAAGATTATGGTTAGGTACTGAGACTTCACTTAAGGCTGTTGTAAATATAGCTAAAGGCATTGAGCAATCTGAAAAGTTTGTTACTGAAATAAGAGGTCAAAGTCAAAGTCTTTCTGTTAAAATTCAGGAATCTATACCCGAAGTTTCACTTGTCAAAACTCAACCATTTAAAAAAAAAATGTTTCCTTCTACCTTCAAAAAAGATGGTTCTACAAAAGAGAATACATTTAATAGTAGACGTACATTTATAATATGCTATCGATGTGGTAGTTTTGAGCATGTAGGGAATTTTAAGAATTGTCCTGCTCTTAACAAGATTTGTGTCAAATGTAAAAAATCAGGACACTTTGGGAAAATGTGTCGTTCCTCTCAAAAAGTAAACTGTATTTCTTTTGATGATGAAGAATTTGTTGAAGAATTCAGTGAGTTCAATTGCATTTCATGTATTTCTTCTGATGGCTGTAAAAGTTTTCCTTCTAGCATTTTTAACCTTGATGGCAATGAGATTTCCATGTTAGTAGACTCTTGTGCATGGTATTCTATCATTAGCTTGGATTTGTTTGAAGATTTATGGCCTAATAGAGAGTTTTTTAACCCTGATATCAGACCTGGCAGTTATACTGGACACAAAATAGAATTAGTGGGTTTCTTTTGGGCCAAGGTATCTTTCAAAGACAGGTCCACTAATGCTAAAATCTACATTGCTCGCAAAGGTGAATCCCTCTTGGGTTGGCCCCACCAAAAGGAGATGGGAATCAAATTGGATCCCAATGCTACTCCTCCTGTTTATATTGACCCTGATTTTTCACTGTTGGAAGTTCTATGTTAATCAGTTGGTGCTGGACTGTGCTTGTTGCCAGTCCTTGTGGATGTCAAGCTGTTCTTCATTGATGATTAAACTACATCCTGAACCTGCAACTTTGTGTACCTCGTCTCTTCTCAACATATTTTCAGTTGGTGCTGGACTGTGCTTGTTGCCAGTCCTTGTGGATGTCAAGCTGTTCTTCATTGATGATTAAACTACATCCTGAACCTGCAACTTTGTGTACCTCGTCTCTTCTCAACAGATGTGCACCTTCTACTCAAGGTTTTAACATCCTCGCAGAGTGCTCTCTGAAAGACCCTTTCTTCGTTTGGTCAGGATCTCCTTTTTAAAACTATGTACATTTCTTGCCTCAGGAAGTGCCCTTCCTATCTTCATGCGGTACAAAAGGGGGTGGTGGTGGACGGAGCATCTGAATCAATCAAACACTCACACCCAGTCAAAAGATCTGGGTTTAATCCATCACAGTTCTTTAGCCCACTCTGCCACCCCAGATCAGACATGGCTATATGCAAATCAGTCTGACCCTGTGCCTCATGGGAACAGTCCAGGCCGAACTGCCAAGCCATGTCTTCCCTGGACCGGAAACAAGCTTCCGAGGACCGGTTTCTGGCATTCCAGCCGTCTTCAGCCCGGCTTGCTTGAATCCAGTGGCAAAGTGGGCAAGAGACTCACGTCTGAGCATACCCTGCCACACTTATGGCGGCCAAAAGCGGTACAAAAGCGGGTAGTGGTGGACGGACCATCTGAATCAATCAAACACTCACACCCAGTCAAAAGATCTAGGTTTAAGCCATCACCGTTCTTTAGCCCACTCTGCCACCCCAGTTCAGACATGGCTATATGTAAATCAGTCTGACCCTGTGCCTCATGGGAACGGTCCAGCCCGAACTGCCAAGCCATGTCTTCCCTGGACCGGAAACAAGCTTCCGAGGACCGGTTTCTGGCATTCCAGCCGTCTTCAGCCCGGTTGCTTGAATCCAGTGGCAAAGTGAGCAAGGGACTCACGTCTGAGCATACCCTGTCACACTTATGGCGGCCAAAAGCGGTACAACAGGGGGTGGTGGTGGACGGAGCATCTGAATCAATCAAACACTCACATCCAGTCAAAAGATCTGGGTTTAATCCATCACCGTTCTTTAGCCCACTCTGCCACCCCAGTTCAGACATGGCTATATGCAAATCAGTCTGACCCTGTGCCTCATGGGAACAGTCCAGCCCGAACTGCCAAGCCATGTCTTCCCTGGACCGGAAACAAGCTTCCGTGGACCGGTTTCTGGCATTCCAGCCGTCTTCAGCCCGGCTTGCTTGAATCCAGTGGCAAAGTGAGCAAGGTACTCACGTCTGAGCATACCCTGCCACACTTATGGCGGCCAAAAGCGGTACAACAGGGGGTGGTGGTGGACGGAGATCTGAATCAATCAAACACTCACACCCAGTCAAAAGATCTGGGTTTAATCCATCAACGTTCTTTAGCCCACTCTGCCACCCCAGTTCCGAAATGGCTATATGCAAATCAGTCTGACCCTGTGCCTCATGGGAACAGTCCAGCCCGAACTGCCAAGCCATGTCTTCCCTGGACCGGAAACAAGGTTCCGAGGACCGGTTTCTGGCATTCCAGCCGTCTTCAGCCCGGCTTGCTTGAATCCAGTGGCAAAGTGAGCAAGGGACTCACGTCTGAGCATACCCTGCCACACTTATGGCGGCCAAAAGTGGTACAAAAGGGGGTGGTGGTGGACGGAGCATCTGAATCAATCAAACACTCACACCCAGTCAAAAGATCTGGGTTTAATCCATCACCGTTCTTTAACCCACTCTGCCACCCCAGTTCAGACATGGCTATATGCAAATCAGTCTAACCCTGTGCCTCATGGGAACAGTCCAGCCCGAACTGGAAATCCATGTCTTCCCTGGACCGGAAACAAGCTTCCGAGGACCGGTTTCTGGCATTCCAGCCGTCTTCAGCCCGGCTTGCTTGAATCCAGTGGCAAAGTGAGCAAGGGACTCAAGTCTGAGCATACGCTGCCACACTTATGGCGGCCAAAAGCGGTACAAAAGGGGGTGGTGGTGGACGGAGCATCTAAATCAATCAAACACTTACACCCAGTCAAAAGATCTGGGTTTAATCCATCACCGATCTTTAGCCCACTCTGCCACCCCAGATCAGACATGGCTATATACAAATCAGTCTGACCCTGTGCCTCATGGGAACAGTCCAGGCCGAACTGCCAAGCCATGTCTTACCTGGACCGGAAACAAGCTTTCGAAGACCAGTTTCTGGCATTCCAGCCGTCTACAGCCCGGCTTGCTTGAATCCAGTGGCAAAGTGAGCAAGAGACTCACGTCTGAGCATACCCTGCCACACTTATGGCGGCCAAAAGCGGTACAAAAGGGGGTGGTGGTGGACGGACCATCTGAATCAATCAAACACTCACACCCAGTCAAAAGATCTGGGTTTAATTCATCACCGTTCTTTAGCCCACTCTGCCATCCCAGTTCAGACATGGCTATATTCAAATCAGTCTGACCCTGTGCCTCATGGGAATAGTCCAGCCCGAACTGCCAAGCCATGTCTTCCCTGGACCGGAAACAAGCTTCCGAGGACCGGTTTCTGGCATTCCAGCCGTCTTCAGCCCGGCTTGCTTGAACCCAGTGGCAAAGTGAGCAAGGGACTTACGTCTGAGCATACCCTGTCACACTTATGGCAGCCAAAAGCGGTACAAAAGAGGGTGGTGGTGGACGGAGCATCTGAATCAATCAAACACTCACACCCAGTCAAAAGATCTGGGTTTAATCCATCACCGTTCTTTAGCCCACTCTGCCACCCCAGTTCAGACATGGCTATATGCAAATCAGTCTGACCCTGTGCCTCATGGGAACAGACCAGCCCGAACTGCCAAGCCATGTCTTCCCTGGACCGGAAACAGGCTTCCGAGGACCGGTTTCTGGCATTCCAGCCGTCTTCAGCCCGGCTTGATTGAATCCAGTGGCAAAGTGAGCAAGGGACTCGCGTCTCAGCATACTCTGCCACACTTATGGCGGCCAAAAGCGGTACAAAAGGGGGTGGTGGTGGAGGGAGCATCTGAATCAATCAAACACTCACACCCAGTCAATATATCTGGGTTTAATCCATCACCGTTCTTTAGCCCACTCTGCCACCCCAGTTCAGACATGGCTATATGCAAATTAGTCTGACCCAGTGCCTCATGGGAACAGTCCAGCCCGAACTGCCAAGCCATGTCTTCCCTGGACTAAACAAGCTTCCGAGGACCGGTTTCTGGCATTAAAAGCCGTCTTCAGCCCGGCTTGCTTAAATCCAGTGGCAAAGTGAGCAAGGGACTCACGTCTGAGCATACCCTGCCACACTTATGGCGGCCAAAAGAGGTACAAAAGGGGGTGGTGGTGGACGGAGCATCTGAATCAATCAAACACTCACACCCAGTCAAAAGATCTGGGTTTCATCCATCACCGTTCTTTAGTCCACTCTGCCTCTCCAGTTCAGACATGGCTATATGCAAATCAGTCTGACCCTGTGCCTCATGGGAACGGTCCTGCCCGAACTGCCAAGCCATGTCTTCCCTGGACCAGAAACAAGCTTCCGAGGACAGGTTTCTGGCATTCCAGCCGTCTTCAGCACGGCGTGCTTGAATCCAGTGGCAAAGTGAGCAAGGGACTCATGTCTGAGCATACCCTGCCACACTTATGGCAGCCAAAAGCGGTACAAAAAGGGGTGGTGGTGGACGGAGCATCTGAATCAATCAAACACTCACACCCAGTCAAAAGATCTGGGTTTATTCCATCACCATTCTTTAGCCCACTCTGCCACCTCAGTTCAGACATGGCTATATGCAAATCAGTCTGACCCTGTGCCTCATGGGAACAGTACAGCCCGAACTGCCAAGCCATGTCTTTCCTTGACCGGAAACAAGCTTCCGAGGACCGGTTTCTGGCATTCCAGCCGTCTTCAGCCCGGCTTGCTTGAATCCAGTGGCAAAGTGAGCAAGGGACTCATGTCTGAGCATACCCTGCCACACTTATGGCGGGCAAAAGCGGTACAAAAGGGGGTGGTGGTGGACAGAGCATCTGAATCAATCAAACACTCACACCCAGTCAAAAGATCTGGGTTTAATCCATCACCGTTCTTTAGCCCACTCTGCCACCCCAGTTCAGACATGGCTATATGCAAATCAGTCTGACCCTGTGCCTCATGGGAACAGTCCAGCCCGACCTGCCAAGCCATGTCTTCCCTGGAACTTAAACAAGCTTCTGAGGACCGGTTTCTGGCATTCCAGCCGTCTTCAGCCCGGCTTGCTTGAATCCAGTGGCAAAGTGAGGCAGGGACTCACGTCTGAGCATACCCTGCCACACTTATGGCGGCCAAAAGCGGTACAAAAGGGGGTGGTGGTGGACGGAGCATCTAAATCAATCAAACACTCACACCCAGTCAAAAGATCTGGGTTTAATCCATCACCGTTCTTTAGCCCACTCTGCCACCCCAGTTCAGACATGGCTATATGCAAATCAGTCTGACCCTGTGCCTCATGGGAACAGTCCAGTCCGAACTGCCAAGCTATGTCTTCCCTGGAACGGAAACAAGCTTCCGAGGACTGGTTTTTGGCATTCCAGCCGTCTTCAGCCCGGCTTGATTGAATCCAGTGGCAAAGTGAGCAAGGGACTCACGTCTGAGCATACCCTGCCACACTTATGGCGGCCAAAAGCGGCACTAAAGGGGGTGGTGGTGGACGGAGCATCTGAATCAATCAAACACTCACACCCAGTCAAAAGATCTGGGTTTAATCCATCACCGTTCTTTAGCCCACTCTGCCACCCCAGTTCAGACATGGCTATATGAAAATTAGTCGGACCCTGTGCCTCATGGGAACAGTCCAGCCCGAACTGCCAAGCCATGTCTTCCCTGGAACGGAAACAAGCTTCTGAGGACCGGTTTCTGGCATTCCAGCCGTCTTCAGCCCAGCTTGCTTGAATCCAGTGGCAAAGTGAGGCAGGGACTCACGTCTGAGCATACCCTGCCACACTTATGGCGGCCAAAAGCGGTACAAAAGGGGGTGGTGGTGGACGGAGCATCTAAATCAATCAAACACTCACACCCAGTCAATAGATCTGGGTTTAATCCATCACCGTTCTTTAGCCCACTCTGCCACCCCAGTTCAGACATGGCTATATGCAAATCAGTCTGACCCTGTGCCTCATGGGAACAGTCCAGCCCGAACTGCCAAGCCATGTCTTCCCTGGACCGGAAACAAGCTTCCGAGGACCGGTTTCTGGCATTCCAGCCGTCTTCAGCCGGCTTGATTGAATCCAGTGGCAAAGTGAGCAAGGGACTCTCGTCTGAGCATACCCTGCCACACTTATGGTGGGCAAAAGCGGTACAAAAGGGGGTGGTGGTGGACGGAGCATCTGAATCAATCAAACACTCACACCCAGTCAAAAGATCTGGGTTTAATCCATCACCGTTCTTTAGCCCACTCTGCCACCCCAGTTCAGACATGGCTATATGCAAATCAGTCTGACCCTGTGCTTCATGGGAACAGTCCAGCCCGAACTGCCAAGCCATGTCTTCACTGGAACGGAAACAAGCTTCTGAGGACCGGTTTCTGGCATTCCAGCCGTCTTCAGCCCGGCTTGCTTGAATCCAGTGGCAAAGTGAGGCAGGGACTCACGTCTGAGCATACCCTGCCACACTTATGGCGGCCAAAAGCGGTACAAAAGGGGGTGGTGGTGGACGGAGCATCTAAATCAATCAAACACTCACACCCAGTCAAAAGATCTGGGTTTAATCCATCACCGTTCTTTAGCCCACTCTGCCACCCCAGTTCAGACATGGCTATATGCAAATCAGTCTGACCCTGTGCCTCATGGGAACAGTCCAGCCCGAACTGCCAAGCCATGTCTTCCCTGGATCGGAAACAAGCTTCCGAGGACCGGTTTCTGGCATTCCAGCCGTCTTCAGCCCGGCTTGATTGAATCCAGTGGCAAAGTGAGCAAGGGACTCACGTCTGAGCATACCCTGCCACACTTATGGCGGCCAAAAGCGGCACTAAAGGGGGTGGTGGTGGACGGAGCATCTGAATCAATCAAACACTCACACCCAGTTAAAAGATCTGGGTTTAATCCATCACCGTTCTTTAGCCCACTCTGCCACCCCAGTTCAGACATGGCTATATGAAAATTAGTCTGACCCTTTGCCTCATGGGAACAGTCCAACCCGAACTGCCAAGCCATGTCTTCCCTGGACCGGAAACAAGCTTCGGAGGACCGGTTTCTGGCATTAAAAGCTGTCTTCAGCCCGGCTTGCTTGAATCCAGTGGCAAAGTGAGAAAGGGACTCACGTCTGAGCATACCCTGCCACACTTATGGCGGCCAAAAGCGGTACAAAAGGGGGTGGTGGTTGACGGAGCATCTGAATCAATCAAACACTCACACTCAGTCAAAAGATCTGGGTTTAATCCATCACCGTTCTTTAGCCCACTCTGCCACCCCAGTTCAGACATGGATATATGCAAATCAGTCTGACCCCGTGCCTCATGGTAATGGTCCAGCCCGAACTGCCAAGCCATGTCTTCCCTGGACCAGAAACAAGCTTCCGAGGACCGGTTTCTGGCATTCCAGCCGTCTTCAGCACAGCTTGCTTGAATCCAGTGGCAAAGTGAGCAAGAGACTCACGTCTGAGCATACCCTGCCACACTTATGGCAGCCAAAAGCGGTACAAAAGGGGGTGGTGGTGGACGGAGCATCTGAATCAATTAAACACTCACACCCAGTCAAAAGATCTGGGTTTAATCCATCACCGTTCTTTAGCCCACTCTGCCACCCCAGTTAAGACATGGCTATATGCAAATCAGTCTGACCCCGTGCCTCATGGTAACGGTCCAGCCCGAACTGCCAAGCCATGTCTTCCCTGGACCAGAAACAAGCTTCCGAGGACCGGTTTCTGGCATTCCAGCCGTCTTCAGCACGGCTTGCTTGAATCCAGTGGCAAAGTGAGCAAGGGACTCACGTCTGAGCATACCCTGCCACACTTATGGCAGCCAAAAGCGGTACAAAAGGGGGTGGTGGTGGACGGAGCATCTGAATCAATTAAACACTCACACCCAGTCAAAAGATCTGGGTTTAATCCATCACCGTTCTTTAGCCCACTCTGCCACCCCAGTTCAGACATGGATATATGCAAATCAGTCTGACCCCGTGCCTCATGGTAACGGTCCAGCCCGAACTGCCAAGCCATGTCTTACCTGGACCAGAAACAAGCTTCCGAGGACCGGTTTCTGGCATTCCAGCCGTCTTCAGCACGGCTTGCTTGAATCCAGTGGCAAAGTGAGCAAGGGACTCATGTCTGAGCATACCCTGCCACACTTATGGCAGCCAAAAGTGGTACAAAAGGGGGTGGTGGTGGACGGAGCATCTGAATCAATTAAACACTCACACCCAGTTAAAAGATCTGGGTTTAATCCATCACCGTTCTTTAGCCCACTCTGCCACCCCAGTTCAGACATGGCTATATGCAAATCAGTCTGACCCCGTGCCTCATGGTAACGGTCCAGCCCGAACTGCCAAGCCATGTCTTCCCTGGACCAGAAACAAGCTTCCGAGGACCGGTTTCTGGCATTCCAGCCGTCTTCAGCACGGCTTGCTTGAATCCAGTGGCAAAGTGAGCAAGGGACTCACGTCTGAGCATACCCTGCCACACTTATGGCAGCCAAAAGCGGTACAAAAGGGGGTGGTGGTGGACGGAGCATCTGAATCTATTAAACACTCACACCCAGTCAAAAGATCTGGGTTTAATCCATCACCGTTCTTCAGCCCACTCTGCCACCCCAGTTCAGACATGGCTATATGCATATCAGTCTGACCCTGTGCCTCATGGGAACAGTCCAGCCCGAACTGCCAAGCCATGTCTTCCCTGGACCGGAAACAAGCTTCCGAGGACCGGTTTCTGGCATTCCAGCCGTCTTCAGCCCGGCTTGCTTTAATCCAGTGGCAAAGTGAGCTTATGGCGGCCAAAAGCGGTACAAAAGGGGGTGATGTGGTGAGTCCCAGGCTCTCCACATCACTGGAGTTAAGCTATCCAGGCTGAAGAAGGCTGATAGCCAGAAACCGGTCCTTGGATGTTTGATTCCGGTCTAGGAAAGACATGGCTTGGTAGTTCGGGCTGGACTGTTCCCATGAGGGACAGGGTCAAGGCTGATTTGCACATAGCCAGTGTCTGACCCAGGGTGGTGTGGAGTGCAAAAAAAGATGGATTTCGGCCCAGATCTTTGTACTGGGGTGAATGTAAGACATTGTTCTGCATTCTGTCCATCCACTGTGTTTTTTGCAATTTTCACCCCGAGTGGGCTGGGTATGCTCAGACGTGAGTCCCAGGCTCTCCACATCACTGGAGTTAAGCTATCCAGGCTGAAGAAGGCTGATAGCCAGAAACCGGTCCTTGGATGCTTGATTCTGGTCTAGGAAAGACATGGCTTGGTAGTTTGGGCTGGACTGTTCCCATGAGGCACAGGGTCAAGGCTGATTTGCATATAGCCAGTGTCTGACCTAGGGTGGTGTGGAGTGCAAAAAAAGATGGATTTAGGCCCAGATCTTTGTACTGGGGTGAATGTAAGACATTGTTCTGCATTCTGTCCATCCACTGTGTTTTTTGCAATTTTCACCCCGAGTGGGCTGGGCATGCACAGACGTGAGTCCCAGGCTCTCCACATCACTGGAGTTAAGCTATCCAGGCTGAAGAAGGCTGATAGCCAGAAACCGGTCCTTGGATTCTTGATTCCGGTCTAGGAAAGACATGGCTTGACTTTTTTACAACAGCGCAATTGTTTTTTATGAGCAAACTTCACTGGATCTTGTAATATCCTTTTGCGCAATCTATGCCAGGAAGACTGCTTTCTATGGGCAAACTGCGCAATCCGAAGTTTGTTTTTGTTCCCTCCAGAAATACCTCTTCAGCAACACTTTCATTTTCTTCAGAGTCACGCTCCTCGTCTCACGCAGATCAAATGGCAGGTGTTGCCTCTAATCTCTCCTCCTCGAAGAAATCCACTTCCAATAAAGCATCTCCACCTACTACGTCTTCTAAACGCTTAAAACAAGATCCTCCATCTTCTGTTAAATCATCGTCGCCTATCTCTATGGAACTCATTTTAGAGGAGATTTGCGGTTTGCGCACTTTAGAAGAAACCAACTGTAGGCTGCAATTTCTTGAGGAGAAGTGGTCTACTATGGATACAGCAAGTTTCAGAAATACAAACTAATTCGCAACGCATCACTTCTTTGGAAAAGTCGGTTCTTGAGCTCCAACAACATACTGAAGACTTAGAAAACAGGAATGGGAGGAACAATCTTCACATTCATGGATTACCGGAATCTCTGGAAGGTGATGATCTTGCAGCGTTCTTTAGTTCCTTTCTTACAAAACTCCTGGACATGCCAGCAACGACTTCTCTTAGCATCCAGAGAGCTCACAGACTTGGTCCTCGTTCATCTACTTCTGCTTCATCTAAGCCACAAGGTGTCATCATTCTCTTCTTGAAATTTAGGGATCTTCTTTCAGTTCTATATGCAGCTAGATCTAAGCGGCAAGTCTCATGGCTCGGTCAAAGGGTATTTTTATCTCAAGATGTATCCAACGCCACCGTGACCAGACGAAAGGAATTTTTGAAACTTTGCACCCCTCTGTGAACTCTGGGCGCTAGATTTGGTTTCTTCCACCCATGCATCTTCAAGTTCACTTACCAAAATCAAACATGGATCTTTCAAGACCCTGCAGAAATCAAGAAATTTATTCACATTAAAACTAATTACTGCATGGATACGTCTACTCCTACTAATGGATGGTTATTTAATCTTCTTAATTCCTACAGGATTCCTGATGTTACTTCGCATTTGCCTATTTAATGCAGTTTTGGCTATTAAGATTTCTTAATTAGTTATGTTAAGTCTTTCTTGATGATGTACGTTTGCATGACCTTTGACATTGATACTGTTACTACATGCTTTCGCCATGTTTTCCACACAGATTTTTGCTCCGTTGTATGTGAGCTAATGTATTTCCCTGTTGTAATCATTTCTTATACTTATTTATATAGATTCGTTGATGTGTCTCCCCTCAACTCATATGGCTCCTCTCCTTAATCTCCCGTCCTGATGCTGTTTGGACTCCCATTCTCGTTTGGTTCATCTTGGTGAGTGTTACCATTTCCCCATTGTCTTATTTTATGTTCCCCTCAGGTATGTTATTCTCAGTCATCCTTTTTGGATATGTACTGTCTCTCCTTGTACTTTCTCCTCTTCTCCCTTTCCCTTTTTCCCTTCTTTCTCCTTCTTATTCGCTGATTATACGCACACTTCTTCTGCCTTTACCCTTCTTTTATGCCTACTTTTGTACAAAATTCCTTTCCTTTGTTTTTCTTCATTCCATTGCCTTTTCTGATGTTCTTTATTTTTCTCACCTCTTCTTTCTTTTATTTTTTGGCAATGTTTCACTTTTATGCGATATTGTGGTTCTTGCTTCTATTGAATTTATACTGTTTGAAAATTCAGAGTTATCTCCTGGAATGTAAAAGGTTTTATTAGCCCTATTAAGCGGCAGAGAGTCCTTTCCCATCTGGCCTCTCATAACCCTGATATAGCTCTTTTACAAGAGACCCATCTTACAGACGCTGAATCCCTTAAACTAAAAAGGAGCTGGGTGGGTACGGTTTTGTTTTCGCCTTCAATTAACAAAAAGAGTGGAGTTGTCATTTTCTCACAAAAAACTAAAATGTAAAGTTTTGTCACAGGAAAATGATTCTGATGGTAGATGGATATTAGCTAAGGTATTAAATAATTCCATACCTTTAACTGTTTTTAATGTTTATGGCCCACACAACCTGATTCCTCTTTCTGGCCTTTAATCATGAAAAAATATATTCAGCATCAAGATGATTTTTTTATTTTAGGTGGAGATTGTAACCAGATTGTTGATCCATTCCTTGATCATAAATCCACAGTTCGCTTTATACCTCATAATACTCACAAACAATTTCTTGACACTATCTTACAATCATGTCTCATTGACTCTAGGCGACTCTCTCATCCTGATACTTTGGATTATTCCTTTTTCTTTCCTCCCCACTCATCCTTTTCTCATCTTGATTACATTTTTCTCTCTCATTCTCTATCTCAACACTTATTGTCTTCCTCTTTTGAACCCATGGTAATCTTGGACTATGCTCCCATTGTAACGGGCCTTGATTTACTTTCACCACACCCCAAATGTTTTTACTGGCGCTTCAATAGCTCCCTTCTTACTGATCCTAATTTCTCTTCCTCTTTCTGTTCTTTTACTAATGAGTTGTTCTTGCTTAATAGTGACCCTAATACTCCTACTTATATCCTCTGGGACTCCTTTAAAGCCACTGCGAGAGGCTTCATCATTGATTTTGTTTCTAAGAAGAAGAGGCAATATGTCCAGAAGCAAAAAGACTCATTGGCTTATATAAGATCTTTGGAACATAAATTTTAAACTCCTTCAGATAAATCTATATCCCCTGAACTTTTACGAGCAAAATTGGAGTGCAATAAGTCTACTACGAATAACGCATCTTCAATTCTTCTTCTTCGTAGTCCACGTTATTATGGTAGTGGTAATAAATCAGGGAAACTTCTAGCTAATTATCTTAAGTCACGTAAAGAACGTACTCTTATAGAATCTATTTACTCTTCTGACAATACCCTCCAACATAAAGACAAGGACATACTTAATCAATTCCAATTATTTTGTCAACAACTTTATACTCCTGAATCTCCTCCTGCTCCTTCTCTTATTCAGTCCTGTTTTGAGAGACTTCCTAAACCCTCTTCCTTTCAGCTTAACTTTCCGGACCTCGACTTTGATATCTCATCACATGAACTTTCTCTAGCTTTATCATCCCTTACTGAAGGTAAAACACCTGGTCCTGATGGATTGCCAGTTGAGTTTTATTTACACTGTTCTGATCTCTTACTTCCTAGACTTTTCACGCTGTTTCAATCATTTTGCTCATCTGGTAAGACGGAAGGTACCTTTCAAGATGGTGCCATCTGTCTTATTTCTAAAGATGATCGTGATCCCCAACTCTGTAAAAATTATCGTCCGATTTCTTTAGTCAATGTGGACTATAAATTATTTGCTAAATTACTTGATTTACGCTTAGACCCTTTCATGTCCCATCTCATTGGTAAGGAACAATGTGGATTTGTTAAAGGCAGACTCACCTCCAAAATCACTCTCCGCCTGGAATCCTCTTTTTCTTTCCTGGTGGGGTCGATTAGATTCAATTAAATGATGATAGCTCCTATTCTAATATACATCTTTTCTATGTTACCTGTTCATATTCCTAAAATCAATTTTAAACTAATTGACTCATCTCTTTTGAAGTTTCTTTGGAAGAACAAAATATCTAGAATCTCTCTTGCAACTCTTCGAAAACCCAAATCTAATGGTGGAGTTAATTTTCTAGATTTCCGTCTTTACCATAAACCTTTTTCATTACCCCAAGCCTCCAGATGGCTTTCGTCAGAACCTTCCCCTTTTACCCCCCTTTTTGCTTCTTATCGAGCAAACACTATTGCTACCCTTTTTTTTAATGAAGTTATATGCTTCTCTGCCAAATCTCCTCATACCTCACTTCTCTTATTCAAACACACTTCTTCTATTTTAAAGCCCCTGGTTTCTCCTACTACTGTCACACATGAACCTTTTTTAAATTCCCCCATTTGGTATAACTCATTGATTCTTTTAAATAACAGATCCATTTTTTGGAACGCTTGGAGTATAAAGGGCGTCATATGGGTTAACCAACTTTTTGATGGAGTTTTGCCTTGTTCCTTTCCCCAATTTTAACAATTATTTCATTGTCTTTGATCCTTTTATAGAAATTCACTATCCTCATGGCAGTAATTCTTAACCTTTATTATTCTCTTCCATCCTCCTCCTCACATATGTCTAGTTCTCCTCTCCTTAAAATTCTCACTACCCCTCCTAAAGTGTCTCTGGTTTATACATTTTTCACTTTTCTTAATCCAGATCTTATCAAAACTAAGCTGGAACTTTCCTGGGAAGTGGACTTGGATTGTACTTGGTCTGTTGCTCTCTGGGTTAAGATATGGTCCAGATCCTTAAACATTTCTCCTTCTGCTTCTCTTACTCAATCTTTATTCTATCTATATCATCCACTTTATTTTTCTCCTCCTTCTTTGTCAAGTTTTTCAACCTCTTCTGATTCTAAATAGTGAACACGTGGTACTCCTAATGCTGATCTTCTTCTTCTCTTCTTTCTTTGTCCTGTTGTATCTAAATTCTGGGACAACATTTGCTCATATATTACACATATCTCTACGCTTACTGTTCCTTATTCTATGACTCTTCTCTTCTTGGGCAGTCTTTCTGATTCTTTGGACCTCCCTACACATTCACATGGCCTTTTTGACCTCATGCTTGCTCTTGCATTTCAACACATTTCATCTAATTGGAAGTCCCTCACAAACATTTCCATACAAGGTTGGTGGAATACTCTATGTCATTTTCACAGACTGGATGTTGCCTTTGCTTCCTCCTGTAAACCACCCCATAATACTGATCTCTTCTGGTTACCTTTTACCTCCTATTTGGATCGTTTGGTCTTAAAGAAATCTCTGAGTATCAATTCAGAACATTTTAAACCTCCTTGAAGATGTTGACTCTCTACCTTCTTGTCATTTTTTACAGGCTTCTTTTATCACACTATTTGTCCGTTGAATATTTTGTATAATATGTGTATTTCATTTACATGTATGCCGCTATTCATAGTTTTACTATTTAATGTGTATATATTGCTTGTTTAATTTCTAATCCTCCCTCCCCCTATGTTCCCCTTTTTCTTCACTCCCTTCCCTTCATCTTTAAAATTCCACAAAAAGCTATTTGTTTCTTAATATTGATATCAGCGTTGCTCATATTTTACATTATATTTGCATATATTTTCTGTTCTTTCTTGCTGATGTCTATGCTTGTTAACAATTTTCTCAATAAATCTTTTTCAAACAGAAAAAATAGCTTTTTGTAAACCAAACAATAGCTTTATATTTTCAGAAAATCCATCCGTTTGGCCCGAAATGTCTACTTGTCAGTTTCATTAAGTACTCATATGTTTTACTGGTCCGCAAGGACAGAGACTTACTCACAAGCAATGTAGCACAATTGCATGCTAGCGATCCCTTAGTATGTTAGTGATGGACACAAAATGTAATGAATGCTCACTTTTTGGCCAGGTGACCGACAGACATCATGGGTGCTCAATCCGCTAGCACGAGTCACCTTATGCCAGAGCCACCACAATGACAGGTGATGGCTCCTTGAGGATGCACGGGGTATCAGAATTAGAATGGCTGTGTAATGTGACCAATGTAGTGGTATTTATGATTGCATTGTTTTAAAGACCAGATTGAGATTGTTGGCTTCGGGCTGGCCAGGTTCTATTGGTTGTCTGATATGTAAAAAAGGTTGAACAGTACTTCTTTCAAAGTTTTTGCTGAATGAATTGCTTAGACGTTTTAAGTCTAAGACAAATATATTGTTGGATTTCATGACGGGGGAAGTGATTTCTCAGATGAAAATTTAGCTACTGTCATGCCTGGAAATGAGTTAGACGGTGGTGGTTGGAGTGCCTCAGAAAAGGAAGTGAATGCCGGTAAGTTGTTTAATGTTAATTGTAGTGGTTCCCGGAGAGTACATTCCCAGGTCAAAGTATAGATGACCGCAAGGTCAAGGAGAGATGCCATTTCAAACAATATTTAAATCTAAATGTTCTAAAAGAGGATCTCAAATTAGTTCTGTGTCCAGGTCCGCCAAACTCCTTATCATACTACTATTCGTAAGCTGTTTTTCAGTTTCTAATCTAACTACACGCTCCGTAACAGGAAGCAACACCAGAGGAAGGGAACTGCAATCTGCAACTATAATACAACAAAATACAAAGAGCAGGTTGCATTGTCTATCCATCCTTTCCATCAATATGTTTAGTTATCTATGGCCAGATTAATCAATGCTTTGTGCCAGTGAAAAATCACAAAAAGTGACAAAAAATAGTGTCAAGTGATGATTTGGTATTTATTTTTCAGCACCTAAAGGTAATGTAAGTCGATTTTTCTTTCTCACACCTAAACTGCAACTCATGGGTCTGCCTCTTGGTGTTTCATGTAACCAGTCAGCAAAATCACAAATGGCGTGGCAAACTGCAGCAGGCTGGAATGTTGACCCTTTAGCTGTTGCCATGCTGAAAGTCACCCAAACTGCACGCGTCTGGGAACTTGGAAGCCCAGCCCAATATACAATTAAAATGCAGCCTGAAGGTGTAGGAGCAGTATTCCATAGGTTTTCAGGACCAGATAGATCTTTTTGTACCAAATGCTTGCTGTTAGACCTGGCATTGTTGGCATGTTTTTCCTCCTAACTTTTTGCCTTCAACCTTCCTGTTTCGCTGACTTCGTTTTTGCTATCTTTAGGTTGTTGCACACTTTACCATTGCTAACCAGTACTAAAGAGCTTGTGCTCTGCCCTTAACACATGGTAGAATTGGTTTCTGCCCAATTAGCATCTTTACATTACTTGTATGTTCCTAGTAAAATGGCCAGTAATTTAAAAACTACTAGTGGGCCTGAATCACTAATTGAACCACCCACTTAAGTAGTACTTTAAACATATCTCACAACTGCCATTGCAGCCTATGTGTGCAACTTTAAACTGCCATTTCAACCTGGAAAAATAAACCTTTTGCCAAGCCTAATCAATCCTTTTGAATACATGTAAGTCACCCATACTGTAGGCCCTGGACAGCCCAAAGGGCAGGGTGTTGTGTATTTAAAAAGTATGGCATGTACTTTTACGTTTTGCATATCCTGGTAATGGAAAACTGTTAAATTCGTTTTTCACTACTACAAGGCCTGTTTCTCCCATTGGATAACACTGGAGTTGCCTTATTGGCATTTAATTTGTGATGATTTCCAAATGGGAGCAGCTATCCAGTTCCTGTTTGGTGCCTGTATAATTGTAATGAAACATTCTCTCTCATGGTAAAGTCGGATTGGAAATTACAATTTTGAAAAATGCCACTTTTAAAAAATTGGAATTTCATGTCTGTGTCCTGTCTCTGAATCACCTGACTGGGTATAATTGACAGTTGGAGTTTCTGTATTCCTCCTAGACAGCCACACACACTAGAGAGCTTAGGTGTGCCTGGTTGAGCCTTCACTAGCAGGATGGGAGGGTGCAGCTGGACAGAGCACTACTTACACTTAAATAGGTTGTGTCCTACCTCCACACAAATGGCTGCATATCCCCTCTGTAGTTAGTCTAGAGCCAGGACTATGAAAGCAAGAAACCTATGAACTTCAAAGGGTAATCTCTAGAAGCTTCTCCCACTTCAAAGGAAGGCCCTGGTATAAATATTGGGCCTCAGACACCAACTCTTCAGTATACATCTGGGATTTTGGAAACTCTGCAGTAAGTAAGACTGGTGTGCTTCTGGAGGACTGCCAGTCTGCTGGAATGCTGTCCTGCTGGATTACTGCTCTTGCTGGATTGCTGCTTTGCTGGATTGTGCCTTACTGCCCTGGTGCCCTCTTGCCTAAGTCAGAGGGATTTGGACCTAAATTTGAACCCAGGACTCCCTGAATTATTCCTAGGGCTAGTCTGCTGGCCTCCTGTTCTCAGACACAGGGACATAAGATATTTACCACCACCTGAACCAGCACCCAGATCCAGCTGGATTATGAGCATGACTCCAAAGCGGTGCCAATCAGGTCCTGGATCCTTGGTTGCCTCAGTGGAGCTGAATTTAAGGTTTTGGGCTCTTCACCACTGCAAACGGGCCAGTTGGTGCCAAAACATTGTTGCTCACATTGTCCGTCAATTCAAAGTACTATCAACATGACCCTTTGTGATATATCATCAACCCTCACATGGAGCACCATCACAAAGGTACAGCTTAACAGTTTGCGATGACAACAGGATTTGTGCTATACCAAAATGACTGCCAGCAGCACCAGGCCTGCTCTTTGCGCTACATCAACAATCATCCACAATGCTTTCTTGCTCCTCGCAGACCCCTCCACCGCAAAGGGACTCTTTTCATTGGACTGATAAGGTAACTTTTCAGTGGGACTAACATGGCTCCTCTTTCCGAACCGCACTCCATCACGGTGGGCCAGAACTTGTGACTTTCTTCCGGTATCACATGACCAGATAGTCCTGAGATGTGCTTTGGGAATTTTGACACTATTTTCACTTAAACCTTAAAAATGTCATATCTTTGGTTGTACTGATTGTATTTTTTGTGGTTTTGATCTTCATTTTTTTATGTAGTCTATTTTCTAAATTGGAATGGAATTTTTCATCTTATGTGTTTTCACTTTATTACTGTTTGCATTACTGTATAAATACTTTACACATCACCTCTAATTTAAGCCTGATCACTTTGTGGCAAGCTACACGAGGGTTGACCACAGGCTAATTTGGGCGTTGCATGTGCCTCACCCTGACAAGGATTGTGGTTGCTGCTTGAGTAGGGTGTCACCCCTCCTCAACCAGTAACCCAATTTCTCACACTTGCATGCACTCTCACTTAAGGACTGGCAAAGACTTCCCAGGCACTGTTTTACAGGTAATACGATATTGCACCATAATTTTGCTAACTTACAGTGGCTTTATAACATGAAGTGGAAAGGGAGGTGCATCATGGGTCTGAAGCAGTAAGCAGAGCAGCAAGGAAAACATTAGATTCTGGTCTGGGTAGTCTCATAGGTAAATGAGCCTCAGTTGCATTTCCTCAGACCGAAAATGTAGTGAGACTCGGTTTCTACTATAGGTCACATATTAAGAACACCCTATTAGTGCAATCCATACTACGACATTCAGGACATGCAAGGGTTAAAATAGGGGCAATCACCTCAGCAATACATCTCAGGGACCCTTCACATGAAAAAATTATTTAAATGTAGGGGAGTGGCTCCTTTAGCTAAATTGCTAAGATCTTAATGCTTCTCCACTATATCCGATACCAACGATACCCAAATAGTAGTATCTATTACTAAAAATATCGAGGAAGTTGCTGAGCGATTTAACAATTGCATGAGAGCCATAGTGAATTGGATGAGTATGCATTGTCTAAAGCTTAATTCTAATAAGATACAGATTTTGATATTTAGCAAAGGAACAGCCTTCTGGAACAATGCGTGGTGGCCTCAAGAACTGGGTATTTTGTCACCCTTCAGACAAACCACTTTTGTTTTACCAACCACTGGCTTTATTGGATGCCAGAGAAATTGGCAAACTTCAAAATGAATCAGAAAGATGTAGTGTTCCAGGTGCTATTGTCATTCAGAACTTTTAAGCTGGCTAAATCAAAGAGCTATCTAGTGGAACATAATTACAGATATATTGAAAACCTTACTGATGGAGATAGAGGTTGTCAATTCTTTTGCCACCTTTGAGATGTCTCTGGGCCTTTATCACAAAGGTACTTTATGAGTAGTATCTTTACGGGTGTGGAGTCCCAGCACATAAAATTATAGGGCTGTCATATCCTTTTATCATCTGATAATAATACCTAGGCAAAATATATGTAAACAATGACTCAAATGGTCCATTCAAGGATTATGATTCAAGCCCATTCCATTATATTTTTGTGTTTGAGTGCTTTTATTGTACAAAAAGCAGTGGTATAAAAATCCATATTATACAGTGACATATGAAATATGGAAAATATGGCAAGGTTCACTGTAAAATATGACAGCCCCTTAACAGTTGTTTAGGCTACTACAACTGTGTAGCATGGAGGACAAAATTATAAGTCACATGTGGCAATATATATATATATATATATATATATATATATATATATATATATATATATATATATATATATATATATATATATATATATATACATAGTTTTTAGGGGTGTTATGGTTAGCAGGACATTTCACTCATACAAAACCATTGAAATTCCTCCATTATAGTTAGTTGTACTAACTGTAACTCTTGCGTCCGCAATCCACTGGTATTGATGTCACATATTACATCATTCATGACATGGTCAGTGACATCACTGATGACATCTCAAATGACATCACTGATTACATCATTCACGTGACAATCAGATACACTTCATCATACACTACTATAATCTTTCATCACTCACTGTAAAATACAGAGTACCATATTTGAATCCATTGACACACCAATACAAGTATCTAAAAACCCACTCAGTGATTCCTAGATCTACACAAACATCTAATCAATTACCTATAGATTCACTCATAGATGTTGTCAATGATCAATAGAACACTATCAAACATACTTATACACCTATATTGACATTATACACCAGCACACATCCTATTTACTTATGCAGTCATCCTATTCACTTTTGCAAACAATGGATCATACTTATATTTGCTCAGCTACACACTTATAGAAACACAACATCATTTATTCATATAGATAGTAACTCATACTTAGTGTGTTATAAAATCACTATTACAAGTATACAGTTATCCATACAGTCACTCATGCAATCACTGAGTCTTATGTATACTTATTTATATACAACAAATGTCACATACACTGCCTTTTATTATTGTAGTTTGTTGGACTTGTGCCATTGAGAGATATATTTGCTCATTAGCACATCCATATACATATTCACTCACCCAAACAACTATTATACCATGTAGTCTTAATGTCATATACCTACTGAATCAACTATTGACACATCTTTGGGCAGTCACCCCCCCCCCCCACTGAACCACAAACACATTTACTCTCCCATACAAATAATCAGCTAACTAATCAGTAACTAATATAGAATTTCATGTAGCTAGTAACCAAACGGTGCAGCAGTTTACACAACAACTGAGAAGTAATACAAATATTGATACAGTTTAGTCACTATTCAATATATTTAGTGAGACACTATAAATTAGTCAAGTAAACTGTCAATCACACTGCTACTAAATCGTCCATCCAGACACTTATACATCCAGTCATTCTTCAATGCAGATTGCTATATATGATACAAATTTAAATATGGAACCAAACCACATTCACTGGATGATGTAATCAGTGATGTCATCAGTGATGTCATTTGAGATATCGTCAGTGTTAGAACCGGCTGTCTCTAGTTGGCAGAGGTATGCACTTCTGACAAATAGGGACACACCTTTTCTAGTCAGGGCAAGGGGATCACACCCTTTGATAACCCCTGCCTACCCCCTTGGTAGCTTGGCAGAGCAGACAGGCTTATCTCAGAGGCTGTGTGTTAAGCATTTATGACCACATACAGTAATAAAGTGAATACACTACAAATGGACACAACACAGTAGTATTATAAAAATAAGGATTTTTATATAAGGCTTAGCACAAGACCAAATAACGACAAAAATATACACAATCTTAATAAATACTCTTGGAAGGGAAAATAATAGTTCAAATGTAGTTTCTTCTTAGCACAAAGTTTTTCGTATCAAAAGCAACTCTTCTTCTTGAAACACAGTTCTTGGCAACAATGTAACCCACACGGGAGTCACACGACATCGAGGCAAAGTTAATCCAAAGGTTCGACGTCAACCGCGAGGAGCGCTACGTCGAGCCCGGAGTCACACGGACCCCCAACAACACAGTACCTTAGGAAAATGAAGCACACGATGATCAGCGGCGTCGAGCAATCCGGCGTCGAGTTGTCGGTGTCGATCAGGCCTCAGTAGTCGTCGATGTCGATGATGATGTTGCGAGAGTGAGCAGCGCTCACGGCGTTGAGAGGGCTTCGAAGTCGATGCGATCAGCAGCGGTGCAGACACGAGGTCCCTTGGAGCTGGAGCCGAACTCACTACTCCCTGGCGTTGCTGCAGGTGTCGATCGGGCCCGGCGGCCGGCGTCGAGGAAGCGGGACACTGGAGCCGTTACTCACGATGTCGAGCTGGATTCGGCGACGTCCGTTGGCGTCGAGATTGCTGGTTTCTTTCAGAGGCGCTGGATTCTCAGGTTCCAGCAAATAGCACTTTAAGCAGCTGAAGTCCTTTAGCCCTGTGACTTCAACAGGAGACTGGCACTCTTCCAGTCCTTGGAGATTTTCTTAGCAAAGCGTGAGAGTACACACACAGTTCCTCTCTCCTGGTTCCGTGGCAAAAATAAAGAAGCAATGCAGGATTCCCCCCAGCAAACAGCACACTGGCAGAAGGGGTAGGCAAGTCCTTGGATCAGCAGGCTTCTTGTCCTTGGTTTCAGGGTTCCTTGTCAGAAGTGATCTAAATTCTTGGTTCAGGGGTCCTTCTCTTATACCCCTTTTTGGCTTTGATCCCTTTATCCATGCAGGGGAATTTCCCAACATCCTGGGTCTGTTGTGGGTGGAGCCAGGCAGAAGCACCTGGCCTATTCACTGAGCAGGGCTGGGTCCTCAGACGCCCAGCAGGAGGTGGAGCCAGCATTGTCACTGGCAGGAGCAGAGCTATCGGCCTCCTGGTAGGAGGTGGGGCCAGGTCCTTCCATGGCAGGCACAGAGCCATCATCGCCTGGCAGGAGGTGGAGCCAGCATTGTATCAGGCAGGGCAGGCTATCAGCAACTACTCTCCCCCTACTCTCAACGCAAATGTCCCACTCATCCCACACTGACTCATCAGATCTCTGGAGCCACCCAGCTCCTGTCACACACACACCAAACCAGCAGAAACCAGAAATAGTTAGACAAGAAAATAGCCACTTTCTAAAAGTGCTATTTTCAAACCCAGAGTCCAAAAACCATCCACACCAACGGATGCGTAATTAAACCCCGAGTTCAGAGATACCAAACTCGACATTGCACCATGCTCCCCGAGCCAGCTAGGATTATAGCATTAATAATCCTGGCAGACCATTCTAACTAATGGAGAGCAGGTTACCTCGCAATAGTGAATAACGAATATGGCTGTAATTCACTATTAGGACATGCCAACTTGGTCAGGCCTGTCCTACCTTATACTTACAATGCACCCTGCCCGTGGGCCTACCATAGGGGTGATCAGCATGAAGTTAAGGGAAGGTTTAGGGACTGGCAAGTAGGTGTACTTGCGCAGTCCGCGTGACAGTACTAGACTGCACGTGGGTCTGGCAATGGCAGACCCTCAGACATACTTTTACGAGGCCGCTCTTGTGGGTGGCACAACATGTGCTGTAAGCCCACGAGCAGCATTTGTATTTACAAGCCCTGGCACTCCTGGTGCACTAGACAAGGGACTGACAGTAAACCAAATAGGCCAAACATGGAATTCAATCGATACAGGATATTTTACATAGGGAGCACTTGCACTGTG
The DNA here is from genome assembly GCF_964263255.1 of Lissotriton vulgaris. NCBI lineage: Eukaryota > Metazoa > Chordata > Amphibia > Caudata > Salamandridae > Lissotriton > Lissotriton vulgaris. The sequence goes on along the minus strand of NC_141691.1, from coordinate 1,119,341,254 downwards.
GCACTGATCAGCAGTGGCACAGTGCCCAAAGCATTATACCAGCAAAAACATTGTAAACAGAGTAGGCAAACAGAAAAAAATGGAGGAGAGACTCAAGCCAATGATGCCAGGTCTAACAGTCAGTGATGTCATCAGTAATGTCACTGACCATGTCATGAATGATGTAATATGTGACATCATCACCAGTGGATTGTGGGCACGAGAGTTACAGTTAGTACAACTAACTATAACGGGGAATTTCAATGGTTTTGTATGAGTGAAATGTCCAGCTAAATATAACACCCCTAAAACCTATGGTTTTTCACTGAATTTCTAAGGTTTTTTAAATGATAATTCCTAACTATAACCTGCTTGAAACCTATGATTTTTTCAATGAATTTCAATGGTTTATTAAAAGATAATTCCAAAGTATAACCTGCCTGAAACCCAAGGTTTTTTTCAGTGATTTTGAAAGATTTATTTAATAACATTTTTTTAATCTATTAATTGTTATATTTATTTCTTTGATACTGATTTACAAATGTATTTTAAATATATTTATTTTTAGAAATCTTATTTTTTAGATGACATTACACATTTTTAATATATTTATTAAAAAAAATGTAATATATATAATTTTTTTATATTTTTTAAATGTTTTGTTTCTTTTTGAGCAGTCCCGCACCCAAAGCGCACCTCTCTTGATTGCTGTGCAGAACGTAGATGCCATTTTACAATTGTTCAGTAGGATGAGCGTAGGGTGTGCGATGGGTGCGTATTTTCATGCGCGATTGCTATGCGACCCTTACATGACTTCAAGCGGATACGCAACATATGCGTATCACCCCACACCGCACGTGCGTGTTTCTGCATGACGTCATGTACGTGTTCAACGTGGTGGGCGCACGACTTCCACAACATTTTTCGATATAAAAATATATATATATATAAATATATATATTTATGTATTTAATATAAATGTTACGGGGAAAATAATATTCTTTTAGTTTTAATAAATGTATATTACTTTTAAATGCAATTTTGAGAAGTCGCGCTAGGTGCGTGCTGTGTGTACGCACCCGACGCGGATCCCATGTGACCAAAAAAAAAGAGATTTCATTGGTTTATAACACTTACTGTTCTTACTATTGAAGAACCCCACCCATTTCAATTACTCTTCTTACACCTTCCTTACAAGAAGACCTATCTTGAAAAAAACATCACTTTTTGTTCATTGGAAACCTGAACTTCTTTTAGGAATCAAAAATGGCTACATCACTGCAACAATCACCTGATTCTGATGATTTTGTTACTGAACAATTTCTACCAGAACCTCACCCTCCCAAAAGATACACATCCATCGTATGGACATTTTTTACTTTTCCAGAGAGGCAAAAGAAATGTAATGCCACCAAAGTAACATGCAACATTTGCCAGGCAGTACTGTCCAGAGGAGATCCAAACAAGAAATACTCCTGTGGCACTGCTAGTATGCGCAAGCACCTCCAATCCATGCATCCTGTCAACTATGCTCACGAAGAATGTAGAAGACTGCGCCAAAATGTACCTTCACCACCGGCAATACCAAGTACCTCTAGGGCATCTCCTTCAACATCGCCACCAGAGATAGGTCCCCAATTTGGGAAAGTTAGAATGCACTGCGTGAAGTGCAATTGTTTAATTTGTTATGGGGAGCAATCAGCAGACCTAGGGGCCGATTAGGATGGCGGACGGAAATGGGTACTGTCCGCCATGGTGGGGGAAATTTTACTCCCGGCTGCGCCGCGGAGATACCGCGTTTGGGATTAGGATATTCATGTGACGAAACTCCGACCGCGGCGGACGGTTCACAACCAACACCGTCCGCGGCGGTCGGAACACAACCAAGTCCGTCCGCGGCGGACGGAGTTCAATGAACAACCACTGCCGCGGACGGAAATGACCGCGGAAAATAAAACATGTACCGCCATACCTGAGAATACTCCGTGGCCGCAATTAGGATAAATCCGCCCGTACCACGGAACGCACAGCCATCCACGTCCACGGCGGAAACAATGCCACGAGAACCACAGCATCACCGCGGAAGGCCAACACGCACAACATCCCTAGCGCCGAACAAATGTCAGAAACTGCACCGCAAGTCCTAAGCAAACATACGAACATTGACAAGCCCCCCCCCCCAACACCAATCACAAGCCACCATGACAAGTCCCAATCATCCAATAATGCACACACGTCAACACGCCCACCTACCACCTGACTCGCAACAACCATTGAGACACGACTACAAAATGACACCCACACACAACCACAATCCTTTGCACCACAGCATTGCTGCCAGCAAGAGGGCAAATCGAGAAACTGCTAACTCACATAAAATCACATAGAAGACACCCACCCACCACCCTACCACACCCACCACACAAACACCCACCACACAAATCCGACACATCACACACCACACACCTGCACCTCCCAACTCACACAACTCACACACTGAGCACCACACACCATGGCACCCAAAAAAAATCCTAAATTCTCAGAGACAGAGTTGAGGGTAATGGTAGATGAAATAATCCGTGTCGAGCCCCACATCTTCGGGGCCCAAGTCCAGCAGACGAGCGTGGCGCAAAAGAACCACATGTGGGACAGGATCGTCACTCGGGTGAATGCGTCGGGGACTGTGCCGAGGACGAAGCATGACATTCAGAGGCGGTGGCATGACCTGAAGACCAGGGTCAAGGGCATCCGAGCGAAAAACGTCACTAGAGCCAATCATACTGGCGGTGGCACACCCCCGGAGCCATTACCCTACACAGATTGGGAGGAGAAGGTGCTGGGGATACTGCACCGAGAGAGCCTAGACGGACTTGACGAAGGAGAAGAGACTGGTGAGTACAAACCAACACCACGATCAGCACGACATGGTCAGGCTCACACAACTGAGAAGAAACATCCCCTACGCCCCAAACCATGCACGTTCGACACCAACTCACTAACATGTCCATGGCTCCCAACAGGCCCCCATGTTCACGGGGAGGGTGGTGGTGGTGGTGGTGGAGGGTGGGGTGTGTGAGAGGCCCAAACTACAACTCCCAACAGGCCCCCATGTTCACTGGGGAGGGTGGTGGTGGTGGTGGTGGTGGTGGAGGGTGGGGTGTGTGAGAGGCCCAAACTACAACTCCCAACAGGCCCCCATGTTCACGGGGAGGGTGGTGGTGGTGGTGGTGGAGGGTGGGGTGTGTGAGAGGCCCAAACTACAACTCCCAACAGGCCCCCATGTTCACGGGGAGGGTGGTGGTGGTGGTGGTGGTGGTGGAGGGTGGGGTGTGTGAGAGGCCCAAACTACAACTCCCAACAGGCCCCCATGTTCACGGGGAGGGTGGTGGTGGTGGAGGGTGGGGTGTGTGAGAGGCCCAAACTACAACTCCCAACAGGCCCCCATGTTCACGGGGAGGGTGGTGGTGGTGGTGGTGGTGGTGGAGGGTGGGGTGTGTGAGAGGCCCAAACTACAACTCCCAACAGGCCCCCATGTTCACGGGGAGGGTGGTGGTGGTGGTGGTGGAGGGTGGGGTGTGTGAGAGGCCCAAACTACAACTCCCAACAGGCCCCCATGTTCACGGGGAGGGTGGTGGTGGTGGTGGTGGTGGTGGAGGGTGGGGTGTGTGAGAGGCCCAAACTACAACTCCCAACAGGCCCCCATGTTCACGGGGAGGGTGGTGGTGGTGGTGGTGGTGGTGGAGGGTGGGGTGTGTTCGACAGGAAACCGAAATGGCTACAAATCCATATACCCATGTAATGTCCAAATTACTGACCAGCTCGATCTTGTCCCTCAGGTGATCGTCAACTGACTGCGGAAACCAGTACCCGGCCGCCAGCCTCGCCTCTCACATCTACAGGACTCTCTGGTGACGAGGACACAGTCAGCTCCGGGGCGGAGGATGGAGCGGGACCAAGCACGCAGCCAGGGCCATCTGGCTCACAGGGACTCCCTGGACAGACCAACGTCGCATGTGTGACTCCAGCGGCACCTGTCTCTGTGATCTGCACAGTCCCCACCACCACCAGTACCACCAGTACCACCAGTACCACCAGTACCACCACTACCACCAGCACCACGACTCCTGCCGCTGCCACCCTGCAGAACCCACCGCGCAACGCTGGTCCAACGGCCCCACACACAAGCAGGGTGAGTGGGCCACAAACACAGGCAACGGGACAACATCCAATCAGGCGAGCCACACACCGCCGTGCAGAGGAGGAACAGCTACCCCAGCCAGTGGCACAGTCCCTACAAGCTCTTGCCAGGTGCCAGGCGTCATACGACCGGTCCCAGGCAAACGCTGATCGTGCACACCAGGACTCAGTGGACAACACCAACACCCAGCGCCAAATCGCTGGCATCCTTGGCCAGATGTTGCTGATCATGGGGCAGCAGGCAACGATGTGGAGTGAATGGGTTGACCGGAACAACCCCCCCCCCTCCACCAAGTGTGGTAGCGCCACCGTCACCTCCGCCTCCCCCGCCACCTCCGCCTCCCCCGCCACCTCCGCCTCCGCCGCCACCTCCGCCTCCGCCTCCACCGCCGCCACCACCACCTGAGCCCCTGGCGACGGATGTGGCCCATCAACAACCTGCCCTCCCAGCTGACTCTGTTCCAGGTCAGAGACGGAGGGGCCGTCCGAGTAAGAAAGAGGCTGAGAGCAGTGTTGGAGCGCCAGGCACACGCTCCAAGAGGGGACGACCATGACAATGTCACTGCCTGTGCCAGACATTCACCCAGCTAAGTAGCCTGTCCCACAGACAATCATTCCCACTGGTCTGCTGGTCTACCCTGACACCCCCCAATGTGGCGTCAGCACGGACATTTCATCAGCCAATACCTTCAACTCCAACTCCCTCCACCCCACTGACTTGTAAATATTCACCAGCACAGAAGCACAACCTGTAAATAAATAGCATTAATTCACACAATGATGTTTTGCCTCCATGTTTATTCACATGATTGCCATCAGATACAGACGTAAACAGGTACAGGGATCATAGTCGTACATGATCATGGCGCTGCGGGAGTGACCTAGAGAAAACCAGAGACAGCAAACACACGTCAGTAAAGAGATTCACACACATCACAACACAATGCACAGCTACATTACACAAACGACAACCATCACACAAGCATGGGATGAGAGCACACACATCATGGACACTTCCATGTCCAAAGACATGAAGACACACATGTGCAACCATCACAAACAACACCCAGCTGATTAACCCCATACCCACACAACACCAGCAAACATACATGAGGCATTGTCAACCGCCACTACAGGTAGATACTCACAATCAAGGGAAGTAGCGATCTATGAGCTGGCGCCTCTGGTCCACACCTTCCTCCTCACCACTATCCTCATCAGTGGACATGGGTGGGATGGGAGGCCGAGGCACTCCTTCGTCTTCAGGGTCCAACAGCAGTTCAATGCCATTGCGTACTGCAATGTTGTGGAGCATGCAGCAGGCTATCACGATCTTGCATACTTTTCCTGGTGTGTAAGGCAGGGCCCCTCCGGTCTTATCGAGGCACCGAAACCTGGACTTTAGCAGTCCAAAGGTACGTTCGATGACTCTCCGTGTCCTTCCATGTGCCTCATTGTACCGCATGTCACCCGCCGTCCTCGGATTACGTAGGGGACTGAGGAGCCAGGGCCGGTTTGGGTAAGCCGAGTCGCCTATGTAGGGGGATGACAGAGACAAACATCTGAAATATATATGGTGGGTACCCCATGCAACACAGAGATCACAAGAGTACCCACTGCACACTCACCAACAAGCCACGCTTGACCGGGTCGCAGATTTGCCATGAGTCGTGGGACATTGCTGCTCCGCATGATGTGGGCGTCATGTGCGGATCCAGGAAATCTGGCACACACATGGGAGATGATGTTGTTCGCCAGGCACACCACCTGCACGTTCAGCGAATGAAAGTGTTTGCGATTCCTGAACACTTGTTCGCGTGCCCGTGGTGGAATCAGAGCGATGTGTGTGCCAACAACGTGAGGCTTGTGGCCCAGTGCATAGAAAGCAGCTTTGACAGCTGGCAACTCTTCCGGCCGTGGAAAATGTATGTACTCATCCTTGTAGAGCATCATAGCTGTCAACACATCCCGAAGAACCGTGCTAAACATGGCCTGCGACATCCCCCCGGAAACTGCAAAAGTGAACTGAAAAGTGCCAGTAGCGAAGAAATGTAGTACCGCCATGACCTTTGCAGTGGGTGTAATCGACCCAGGATACGTTCTACGTGGCTGCAGATGAGGAGACAATAGTGCCACAAGGTCCATCAACCGACGTCGATCCAGCCTGAATTTCCGAATGATCTCCTCGTCTACCATATCCTCCAGCACAGTGTATGGCCGAAGCACATTTGGAGCCCTCCTGTGTGGGACAGAGATGTAACTTTGGTCAACTTACAAACGACGCATACGTGTAGAACTCCATCACATGTGTACCTTACTGACAAAACTTCTGTCATCACCCTAATGTTTCGTAGACACATCACAGACACTCATGCTACTGCATGCACACAAACGATAAGTGTACACACGCCATGTCATCAAGCACAAATGCCACCACCAATAATGATGTGCATACGGAAATGACATGCATGGTGACACAACGTACAAAACACATACACGGAATGCATGTGTACCACCACCACTGTAGTCACCTCGACACAACAAGAAACTGACAACAGATGCATTAATTGGCCACACAGCCGTGATGTACTGTGTAGTTGTGAAGATGTAACAACGTCTGTAGGGTCACACCCGACGTCAACAAGTAGAAATGCACATCTTTTGCCCATAATGTGCCGACCGATTGCCATTGTATGGACACACATGCTATATTGTATGACATATGACCTTTCCCAATCACGCTCACATCCCTCATGACACAACTGCACACAACACATCACGGTGCAGCGTCTGACAAGATCACATAATTGGCGCCGCCATGGCGGTGCTCAACTTCCGCTACTTCCCAAAGGCCATATGCGGCCAGCGTCCCTCTCCCGGGCACGGCGGTTGAACATGGCCGGGCATGGCGGTTGTTCATGGCCGGGCACGGCGGTTGAACATGGCCGGGCACGGCGGTTGTTCATGGCCGGGCACGGCGGTTGAACATGGCCGGGCACGGCGGTTGTTCATGGCCGGGCACGGCGGTTGAACATGGCCGGGCACGGCGGTTGAACATGGCCGGGCACGGCGGTTGTTCATGGCCGGGCACGCCGGTTGAACATGGCCGGGCACGGCGGTTGAACATGGCCGGGCACGGCGGTTGAACATGGCCGGCCATGGCGTTTGTGTTCATGGCCGGGCACGGCGGTTGAACATGGCCGGGCACGGCGGTTGAACATGGCCGGCCATGGCGCTTGTGTTCATGGCCGGGCACGGCGGTCGTCCTAGGCCCGGCCGCTCCGGCCGGTGTACGGTGGATGATGCAAGGTGACTGTAAGGGGGGTCATGAAATGGCATGTCCATTGACTACATCTACAGGGTGTATGGGTCTGCACCTCCCCCGCTGAGTACGTGCACCGCCATGGAGGCGCCAGTGATAGTACATTGTTGCAACGGAAGCATCCGTGCCTGAGGCTTGCACGTGCGGTCGCCGATGTCTGCCCGTGACGGTCCATGCACATGCAGCCAATGGGGAGAGGGACGCTGGCCGCATATGGCCAATCGCAAGTAGCGGAAGGTGTGCACCGCAACTATGGGCCAGTCATTGGCCCATTTCACGATCACGCTTCCAGGGCTGACCAATTGCTGGCGACGTATGCCACTGACACGTGCTGAGGGCCCTATATATGTGTGTTGGCCAAAACGACGCTACCTACCCTGGGGACCAGTGCTGCCTGTGACCATCACCTCGACCTACTGCTGCTGCTGAGCTGACCACCGACTGCTGCCTGTGACCATCACCTCGACCTACTGCTGCTGCTGAGCTGACCACCGACTGCTGCCGGTGACCATCACCTCGACCGACTGCTGCTGCTGAGCTGACCACCGACTGCTGCTCTAGTGCCATACTCCGTGATCTTGCCATGTCGAGAGGCAATGAGATCCGGTCTCGACCCTTCACCGCCGCGGAGCTTGATGTCCTCGTGGACGGTGTACTCCGCAACTATGGACGCCTCTACGGCGCACCAGGACGGGTGGTAAGTGCAGTGTGGGACATGTTGGTGTGCATGAGGGGGCTAAATGATCTTGCCAATTTCTATCTTAGCTGTGTAGTGTGGGCTACACATATGTTCCCGATTGTGCATGGCTGCTGACAGTTACGTCTTGCCCCTATGTGTGTCACAGGCCACCTGTCCACTGACTAAAACCCTTTTCTCTTTCATCATGGTAGGTCAAGCTGCACCTTCGCAAGGACCTGTGGAGGGGCATAGCACGGGAAGTACGGGCATTAGGGGTGTGCAACAGACGACATACACACTGCCACAAACGCTGGGACGACATTTCCAGGCTGAGCAAGAATGTAGCTGAAGTAACACTGGGCCTGATTCCAAGGACGCCCCGTCTGGCCCGACGCTCCATGACCCCTCTCATGCACCGTATAATTGCAGTGACGCATCCTGAACTGGCCGAACGTCTGAGTGCCGATCAACAGCAAACTAGCGGTGAGCATACTGTCTGTGTAGGAAACTTGTGAGTGCTATGCATGTATTGGTGCCCAGACACACTATTGAGTTCCGTGTTGCGTACGTATGCCTGTGCTGCCATTTTGGTCCCATTGGGTGGTACTCATTTGACAGCCAGGTCCGCCATGTTGACACGCCACTTGCTTAGTACTTGAGTGTTAATGCACATCCCCTAGTGGTCCATGGCCCCATTCCAGGAAATGTGAGGATGACTGGTAGGGGTGGGCCATGTGCAGGATGTGGGCTCCTAAACCTTTGTCTGCTATGTAATTTGGCTATCCTGTTCCTTCTGTACGTCAGTCTGCCCATGACTCACACATCTTTTCTGTGCATTTCAGCTTTGACAGAGGACACTCTGCCACAGACGGTGGAGAGTAGCCGAGGAAATGAGTCCGGCTCAGACATCGCACACACGCAGACTGACACGGAGGAGGCCAGCGCCGGAGAGGGGGACAGGACCGTCCCTGAGGACTCGCATGTGGAGACACCATCGTCCTCCTCGTCGGACACTCTTGGTGAGCCTGCACTGTTGTCACAGACTGGGAGTGGGCACTCATCACCTTCTGTCGGAAGACAGCACACAGGGCCCACACTTCCACCAACTGCACCATGTACTGTTCGTGGCCGGAGGAGTAGGGGGAGCAGAGTGGCGTTCGGTGCAGGCACCGCTGCCCCTGCCACGGTGAGCCAAAATGCACTGTGTGCTGAGGCAGTTGATCTGCTGCGACAGCTGTGTGTGGGGCAGACCAATATGACGAATGCATTCCAGGACCATGATAGGAAGTTGGGGCAGGTGGTGGCATTCATGGAAGGGATGCATGGCGATCTTTCAGGTCTACACAGGACAGTGCAGTCATTGGCAAGCAGTGTGTCGTCTGCAATAGTTCAGTCGAATGAACAGGGTCCTACTTCTGTTTCCCCATCTACACCGCTGGATGTCTCAGGGGGTAGTGATTATTGTGAGCAAGACTCAAATAAAGGTTATTGCACTAGAAGCAGCGTCAGACAGCACGTCAGGGCACGCAGGGCACAGACCACATCCCCTAGATCACCTACATCTGTTCACGTACACGACGTCAGATGCACTGGAGTACACACACAGGATCCACAAGTGTTGTTGGAGGACATGCCTTCAGGAGCTACACAGGCATTCAACAGAAAAGGTACTCCCAAGGCATGGGATACTCACATGTCCATGGACTGTTCCTTGGACAAGGCCAGTCAGAAGACTAAGGCACCTACTAAGAGCAGGGAGACTCCCAAGAGCAGGCCCACAGCGGTCGATAGGAACACTCCCAAGGACAGTGAGAAGACTAAGGCACCTACTAAGTGCAGGGAGACTCCCAAGAGCAGGCCCACAGCAGAGGTAAGGGACACTCCCAAGGACAGTGAGAAGACTAAGGCACCTACTAAGAGCAGGGAGACTCCCAAGAGCAGGCCCACAGCGGTCGATAGGAACACTCCCAAGGACAGTGAGAAGACTAAGGCACCTACTAAGTGCAGGGAGACTCCCAAGAGCAGGCCCACAGCAGAGGTAAGGGACACTCCCAAGGACAGTGAGAAGACTAAGGCACCTACTAAGAGCAGGGAGACTCCCAAGAGCAGGCCCACAGCGGTCGATAGGAACACTCCCAAGGACAGTGAGAAGACTAAGGCACCTACTAAGAGCAGGGAGACTCCCAAGAGCAGGCCCACAGCAGAGGTAAGGGACACTCCCAAGGGCATGGACACACACAGAGAGCAGGTGTCTACTGGAGACAGGTGCACCACAGACGACAAGTCTGCTGGCAGGAACAGGGCGGCGAGCAGGGCACAGGCTACATTCAGAGACAACACTCCACCTAAGGATAAGGCACCTCCTACGGACAAGGCATCTAGCATGGACATTGGCGCAATCAAGGACAGGCATACTCCACCCCTGGCTGCACTGAGGCTGATGTTTACTACTGGACGCCAAACTAATGTCTCCGCGGCGGAGTCCCCCCATACCTCCACTCCCATCCAGGCCAGTCAGAAGCAGAGGTGGGTGTCCCCTGTTGTAGCATCCCCCATTACACATCATTCCGAGTCCAGGCGGCAGGCACAGAGCAAACGACAAGCAGGCTCCAGCACGTCCCCAGAAACCAGGTCCCCGGCAGCAGTTGCTCCACCTATGCTGGGTGGTGATTCTTTGGAGTCCCCGCCACTTGGCAGTCCAGTCCTGTCCAGGGTGCACTCACACCTCCATAAGAAACACAGACACACACCATTGACACCTGCCACACCCGATTTGGCTCTAGATGGCCTATCACCAGCTCCCAGGCCCACCCTGCCTCCTGGCCCATACAGCCCTGTGGCTCATCATTTCAGTTGTCCCAGTGGCGCTGGTGCAGTTGACTCTCATGTATCAGATGGTGGCACAGTGTCAGTTGTGCCCTCTCCTGTTGCACGTCCTGGCAGTGTATCTGGGTCTATGGCTCACGTGTCAGTTAGGAGATCTGTGGCTGTGTTGCACACTCCTGTTTCTGGTGCTGCCAGTGTGTCTGGGTCAGTGGCTCACGTGTCAGTGACTACATCTGTGGCTGTGTCTCACACTCCTGTTGCTGGTGCTGCCAGTGTGTCTGGGTCCGTGGCCCATGTGTGTGTGACTCGGGCTGTGGCTGTGTCTCACACTCCTGTTGCTGGTGCTGCCAGTGTGTCTGGGTCCGTGGCCCATGTGTGTGTGACTCGGGCTGTGACTGTGTCTCACACTCCTGTTGCTGGTGCTGCCAGTGTGTCCGAGGCAGGTGGTTCACGCAGTCCCCCTGAGTCTGTGATGTGAGGTGCTGTACACTTCACTGAAATGTTACTTCACATGGTGTGTCCATTGGGAACTGCGTGGCACTCTTGTGGTTCCTGTGACGGGTTGGTAGGGACACGTAGTTGTGCAGCCTCTGATGTACCTGCTGTGTACTGCACTGTGCCCTGTTGATGCTCTGATACTGCATAGTGCCCTCTCGTTACCTGCTATGATGTACCTGCTGTGTACTGCACTGTGCCCTGTTGATGCTCTGATACTGCATAGTGCCCTCTCGTTACCTGCTATGATGTACCTGCTGTGTACTGCACTGTGCCCTGTTGATGCTCTGATACTGCATAGTGCCCTCTCGTTACCTGCTATGATGTACCTGCTGTGTACTGCACTGTGCCCTGTTGATGCTCTGATACTGCATACTGCCCTCTCGTTACCTGCTATGATGTACCTGCTGTGTACTGCACTGTGCCCTGTTGATGCTCTGATACTGCATACTGCCCTCTCGTTACCTGCTATGATGTACCTGCTGTGTACTGCACTGTGCCCTGTTGATGCTCTGATACTGCATACTGCCCTCTCGTTACCTGCTATGATGTACCTGCTGTGTACTGCACTGTGCCCTGTTGATGCTCTGATACTGCATACTGCCCTCTCGTTACCTGCTATGATGTACCTGCTGTGTACTGCACTGTGCCCTGTTGATGCTCTGATACTGCATACTGCCCTCTCGTTACCTGCTATGATGTACCTGCTGTGTACTGCACTGTGCCCTGTTGATGCTCTGATACTGCATACTGCCCCTCTCATGTGCTGCCTCTGATGGACCTGTTCTGTGCAATGGACTGTTGATTCTCTGTGCCCCTCTCATGTGCTGCCTCTGATGGACCTGTTCTGTGCAATGGACTGTTCATGCACTTGGCCCCTCTCATGTGCTGCCTCTGATGGACCTGTTCTGTGCAATGGACTGTTCATGCACTTGGCCCCTCTCATGTGCTGCCTCTGATGGACCTGTTCTGTGCAATGGACTGTTGATTCTCTGTGCCCCTCTCATGTGCTGCCTCTGATGGACCTGTTCTGTGCAATGGACTGTTGATTCTCTGTGCCCCTCTCATGTGCTGCCTCTGATGGACCTGTTCTGTGCAATGGACTGTTCATGCACTTGGCCCCTCTCATGTGCTGCCTCTGATGGACCTGTTCTTTGCAATGCCCTGTTGATGCTCTGATACTGCATAGTGCCCTCTCGTTACCTGCTATGATGTACCTGCTGTGTACTGCACTGTGCCCTGTTGATGCTCTGATACTGCATACTGCCCTCTCGTTACCTGCTATGATGTACCTGCTGTGTACTGCACTGTGCCCTGTTGATGCTCTGATACTGCATACTGCCCTCTCGTTACCTGCTATGATGTACCTGCTGTGTACTGCACTGTGCCCTGTTGATGCTCTGATACTGCATACTGCCCTCTCGTTACCTGCTATGATGTACCTGCTGTGTACTGCACTGTGCCCTGTTGATGCTCTGATACTGCATACTGCCCTCCCGTTACCTGCTATGATGTGCCTGCTCTGGTGCCCACTTTGCCCATGCTCACGCATACACTGTGATTGAACCCCTATTTTGTGAAATAAAGGTGGTCTATCAAATCTCGTGGTTTTTCGTTGTCATTCCTGCTTGCGTACTACAATTTGTATTCGTATTTGCTTCTCATCAGTGGTTACGGTGACATGACACTCCCCCTCCCTACGTCACGTCCCTTGCTGGTATTCACCTCCAGACAGCCAATGGTTTGTGCCTTACCTGCGTCGTCCATAGTAGGCCATGACTAGGACGTGGTGGATCGCGAAGAGCATCGGGAAGGCGTGTAGCGCAGGGTCCATGGTGGTGGTCAGCTTGCGGTGGGTATCTCGGCTATGTCACCTGTGTTCGCTGTGGGGATTCCGACGTGTTCAGACAGGTTGTTTTTCCGCTGCGGTTTTATGTGTGTTTTCCGCCATCTTGATTGGGGGGACGGTCTTCGTCGTCAGTACGTACGGCGGTGCGTCCGGATCTGTTACGTCCGCCGCGTGGTCGTGTGTAGTTGGCCGGCGGAGCGTGCTTTTCCGTCGCGGACGGAAATTTGACAAGTTTTCCTATCCTGATATGGCGGACGGAGTATCCGCGGCAGGCGGACACGGAAAAGGCTTTTTCCACCTACTCACGGGCCGCGGTGGCTCTTCCGTCCGCCATCCTAATCGACCCCCTAGTTTGCAGAGAAATTGCTAACCATCCATGCTAGCTTTTTTTTATTCCCTAAAAGTTCATGGTTTTGTTCGTCCTGTTGACTTTTTTTCCTTTTAAAAATAAACAAAAAAAACAAAAAAACTTTCTAAAATAAAAAAATATATAAAAGTACAAAAAACAGAAGTTCTTTTCAGAACTGCCTACTCTGGTTAAAGAAAGAGCTAAATGTATATGCTAGTGTGTGAAAGTTTACATAAATGTATACACACTGTATAATTGACTAAAGAATGCATTCGTCATATATGGTGAATGTATAACTGCAGAATTATAAGGAAGTTCTGTAGCATGACACTTTAACCTCTTTAGCTACAGCGTGCTGAGCTACTTCCGAAGTACAGAGATGCAACATATGTACAGAAATATGCTGGAACTCTGCACTGCTGCTTTAACTGCAGTAATGTGGTGATACAGGCTCCCTTGCACCATGGTGTAAGACTATCTGTGTTGTGTGGAGTTTGTTTTTGTGCAGGAAGACACACCTTCCTGTACAAAAACAATCAGTAAAGGCATTTTTCTTTTACAATGTATGCTGTGCTTTCTAGCATATAGTGAAAGAGAAAAAATGAGCAGAAGTGAAAACAATTCTCCTAGGTAGTGCATTGGTGTTTGTGTAGAATAGGGGGTCGTGCTGGTGGTAGATTTAGCGTTTAGGGTAATACAATGGTGTTTGTGTAGTGTAGGGGGTCTACATGAGCCCCCTTGCAGACATCGCACGACAGCACAACCTCAACATCATCTCCTACGCCGACGACACCCAGCTGATCCTCTCCCTCACCAACGACCCAGTCACCGCCAGAGCCAACCTACACAAAGGGATGAAAGAGTTAGCCGAATGGATGAAGAACAGCCGCCTGAAACTGAACTCGGACAAGACGGAAGTCCTCATCCTGGAATCATCAGTCTCCGCCTGGGACGACTCCTGGTGGCCGCCCGCCCTAGGCAACGCACCCAAACCAACAGACCACGCACGCAGCCTGGGCTTCATCCTGGACTCCTCCCTCTCCATGACCAGACAAGTCAACGCTGTCTCCTCGTCGTGCTTCAACATCCTGCGCATGCTACGTAAGATCTTCTGGTGGATCCCCACCGAGACCAAGAAGACGGTCACCCAGGCCCTCGTCACCAGCCGTCTGGACTACGGCAACTCCCTCTACGCCACCGCGAAACTCCAGAAGAGACTCCAGCGGATCCAGAACGCCTCAGCACGACTCATCCTGGACATCCCCCGCCGCAGCCACATCTCCGGACACCTGAGAGACCTGCACTGGCTCCCGGTCAACAAGAGAATCACCTTCCGTCTCCTCACCCATGCACACAAAGCCCTACACAACCAAGGCCCAGGATACCTCAACAGCCGCCTCAACTTCTACGCTCCCAAATGCCAGCTTTGATCGACCGGCCATGCCCTCGCCGCCGTCCCCCGCATCCGAAGAGCCACCACAGGGGGATGGTCCTTCTCCTACCTCGCCGCCAAGACTTGGAACTCCCTCCCGACCCACCTCCCCCTGACCCAGGACCATCTCGCCTTCAGGAAGCAACTCAAGACCTGGCTGTTCGAGCAGTAGCTGACCCCCCTCTCCTAAGCGCCTTGAGACCCTCTGGGTGAGTAGTGCGCTATATTATTGCTTTGATTGATTGATTGATTAGGGGGTCGTGCTGTGGGGTAGTGTTTTAAGGTTTAGGATAGTGCAGTGGTGTTTGTCTACTGTAGGAGGTAGTGTTTTAGGGTTTAAAGTAGTGCAGTGGTGTTTATGTAGTATAGAAGTTCATGCTGGGGTAGTGTTTTAGGGTTTAGGTAGTGTAGTGGTGTTTATGAAGTGTAGGGGTTGTGCTGGGGGTATGTATTAACATTACACTATGACCACCCTAAGCACAATTATCAGTAATAACCACCAAAAAATTCCAGGTGAAGTTATCAGCAGAATGCTAGGAAAACGTTTATCAATATTAAATGCTTCTAATCAAGTAAAATTCAAATCATCACAAGCAGTGTGCCACAAATGGTATTACCACAGCAGTAAGTCTCCCCAAACTTAGATTTAAAGTGGATAAACATGTTTCATATGACAGACCCATAGGTCAACACTGCAGCTTCCACATGCTTCAACACCCGACACATACTCAGCAAGACTTCAAATAGACCCACCACCCGAATCACTCAAGCACTCATCACCAGCAGGCTGGACTGCGGGAACACCCTCAATGCTGGGATCAACAAATCTCTACTCCATAAACTTCAGACGGTCCAGAACACCTAAGCCAGGCTCATCCTCAGCATCCCACGACATGACCACATTACCCAGCATAAACGAGCATTCCACTTGCTCCCAGTCAAAAAAAGAGTGACCTTCAAGCTGCTCACACCCACCTATAAAGCCCTCCACAACACCGGACTACAATACCTCAATCTCCTTCTACACCCCCAAAAGAAACCTCCACTCCACTGACCAGGTCTTTGCAGAAATCCTCTGTATCCACAGAACCAGACAGGAGGCACACACTTCTCCTACATCATGGCCAAGACCTGGAATGTTCTCCCCCTCAGCATCAGATGAACCCCCACACTGAAAGCATTCAGGAACAGCCATGAGACCTGGCTTTTCAAATCACCAAAGCTGCACAAATCCCCCCCACATACTCCCCCAGCGCCTGGTAACCCTCACAGGTGAGCACTACGCTCTATACATCCCTAATTAATTCATTGATACGCCTGTTAAACAACAAAAGAGTGTTGTATGGTTATACAGGACCACACGTAGGAGCAAAATGAAAAGGAAACCGGCCTCACTTAGGTAGGTTAGGAAGGCCCTCACTCACCACCTGGTGATGACATGCTTCATCATTGGGCCCCACTAAAGAGGCAGAGTACCTCTTTAGTGTGCTTCGACGCCAGATCTACTGCGGAGCAGGATTTGTGAGTCAGGGCGTGCAGTGAAAGTAAATTAAATGGTGGTGAAGGGTATATACAAATGTCTAAGTGTAGCCATAAAATGATTTATTGTATGGTCACTTAGGGCATATATTTAAAATTATGTGTTGGAAAGTAGTCCACAATTAATTGTGTGGTTATTTCCAAGAGTTATCGTCAGTCAACATGTTTCTGCCTATGAAACGGTGTAGAGTTACCAGCCATTCATCAGGACTATAGGAGTGTTCTAAACCCTGGCAGTATGGACGCGCTTAGGCCCACCCCAGGTGGTGAGTGAAGGCCTTCCTAACCTACCTAAGTGAGGCTGGTTTCCTTTTCATTTTGCTCCTACGTGTGGTCCTGTATAACCATACAACACTCTTTTGTTGTTTAACAGTTATAACCGGGGAATAAGAGTGTTACCTACCTCTCCCTACCTCTCTCCTTGTTTACACTCATTGATACGCCACCACAGTGTATGTTTGGGTGTTATCAACAGCTCCTGCCATTGGTTTGGCTGTCTGTAACTCTTAAGGGTAGTGAAATGGGCAGTACTACCTTCTTTAATATTCACAGAATCTCTGAGATTGGCTTGGTTTGGCTTCACCTCTGAGAGCTACTTTCAGGGTGCTGGTGAGCTACCAGTAGCTCGCGAGCTACTAGTTGGAGACCCCTGATATGTATAGTGAGTGGGGAATCGTAGTCCTTAAGCACAAATGTGAAGGTTATTACACTACTACATGCATAATACATAGCACTTGAATCACTCTATTCCCTAAAGCCTGGCTCACAGCATGAGTACATGCTTACTGACTGAATGATTACATTAATATAAGTAAAGACACCGGGTGAATTTTTAATTGGTTGACTTTTACTTTAGTGAATGAATTACTACATCGTACTGACAGACTCATTTTGAAATTGCAACAGCAGTCACAATGTGTTTGCTGGAGTATAAAGATAGTGACTGGGGAATTGTAGGCCTGAAGCACAAGTGTGAAGGCGGTTACACCACTACATGCATAATGCATATTAGTTTGAAGCACTGCATACCCTAAAGACTGGCTTACTGCAAGAGTATATGTACTTATGTAACTGGAAACACATCAACCAACCAAATCATTCTCTCTCAATTTTGCCAAATGGACACTGATTCATAGTGTGATTCTAGACAAATAACAGTATCCCTTGCACTGTATAAAGAAAGATTAAAAATATTAGATAAATGTATTAAAACTAGGAGTAATGGAATTAAATAAATTAATAGTCGGATATAAATTAGAATACTCAAAGTTTAACACCTTGGCTGCTAGGGAGATTTTCCTGGTGTGCTGGGTCATAATGTCAATGGATGTGGTCATGACGGAACG
The DNA here is from genome assembly GCF_964263255.1 of Lissotriton vulgaris. Classification (NCBI taxonomy): domain Eukaryota; kingdom Metazoa; phylum Chordata; class Amphibia; order Caudata; family Salamandridae; genus Lissotriton; species Lissotriton vulgaris. The sequence continues at coordinate 1,119,323,241 of NC_141691.1, read as the reverse complement.
GTTCCGTCATGAGCACAGCTCAACCGATGCTCAAGACGGAACCGTTCCGTCATGAGCATCGAAGGGGTTAATAGATAGTATCTCTGGCACGGGATGCAGGGATATTAGGGGTTTAGGGTAATGAAGAATAATAAAAAAAAGTTTTTAAAAAAATGGAAGTTGCTCGAATGATAAGCCGAAAAAAAAAGGGGAATGAATGTTAATACTCGTATAAAAAAAAAGTAACCTATAGAAATGCTTTATTAAGAAAAACACATTTAAATAAAACATTTTAGAAATTATACGAAAGTTCAAAAGTATGGAAAGAGGCACGTTTACATAAACACGTGACACACTAAATCATTGAAAATGAGAACACCTGTCAACTGAAAAACGTGACTTAAAAGTGGGAGGAGCAATAAATTGATCCCATACAGTGTTAGGTAACCAAAAAGTATATAAACCACACCCGTGGGATAATTAGTTTTATTTCAGAGAATCAATACGGGCGAAGAAACTACGAGCAAGGTAATGATTCGGGGCTGAGGTAGCATCTTGAGAATATCTTTCATTTCCTCAGAGGGAACATATTGTTAATGTATATTTAAAAATACATTAAACATTATCTTCCTTCCAGAGGAGTTGGATGAATTTCGACGGAGGAAGGAAAGAATATCGAAGAGAGGTAAATTATCTGAATGGGAATATGTTTGATATTTTTTAAAAAGAAAGCAAAATAATTTAAATGATTATAGAATGTGGTATGATTAAGTTTAAATGGAATATAATAACAAGTTGACGAATGAACCATTACAAGAAATATAAGTTAATTAAGTAATTACTACATGCAAAGTAATAATTAGTAGCAATGCCATCATCTTGAATTTATCTTTCATTTCCACAGAGGGATCATATTGTTAATGTATATTTTAATTTATATATAACTTTATGATCCTTCAACTGGATTTGGATGAATTTCAACAGAGGATTTCAAAACATAATAAATAATATTTTTTTTAGTATGCAAGTATTTCTTAATGATTGAATAAATACTTTGGAATAAAAGAGAATACTCTTTATCTTCTTGAGTGAAAATGGGCTAAAAGTATTTATATTGAGTAGTGCTTTCACCAAATTTCACTCATGAACAACAGGAGGATTATCTTGCAAGCACTTTTTTGAAAAAAAAATATAATTGTGGCTTCAAATGTTAATAATTATTTCCATTTTTAAAAATGTTGTTAAATGTAATATTGAAATGAAATGTACATAAAAAAGAAAGATGAAGTAGTGAGGGAGTGTTTGTTGCAGCACTTCCATTCTACTTTATCTGAAAGTAAAAGAAGCCCAAACATTTAAATAAAAATGATGGGGCAACACTTATATAATGTAAACATAAGGAATGAGTGCTTATGATAAAATGAAATAAATGTGGTCCAACGCGTGATACCAATGAATGATAAAAAGATTTTGCATTTCACCCATGTGATGAATATAAAAGACTCAATAAAAATATTGAAAACTTGTGCATTTTTCTTTCAAGAATGGTTTGAAGAATTATACATTTAATGAAAGGACAAAGTACTCCATGCTAAAGGAGAAAAGTCAGCACAATTACGATAGAGTAGAAAATAGAATAATATTTTTAAATACCTTCACAGTCAACAAACTCATAATGATAGTAGATAGTTTAAATTAAAAACATCCTACCACAACTGGGGGAATATTATCAAGAAGGGTTTGAAATGCATTGTAAAATAAAGTGTGTCACAAAATGGACTACATACATGGTGAGGGTATCGTAACGTCACATATAAAAAGCAAGCCAATCGACATTAGGGGTACAAAAAGGGGTTGGTGATTGACGGAGCATCTGAATCAATCAAACACTCACACCCAGCCAAAAGATCTGGGTTTAATCCATCACCGTTCTTTAGCCCACTCTTCCACCCCAGTTCAGACATGGCTATATGCAAATCAGTCTGACCCTGTGCCTCATGGGAACAGTCCAGCCCGAACTGCCAAGCCATGTCTTCCCTGGACCGGAAACAAGCTTGCAAGGACCGGTTTCTGGCATTCCAGCCGCCTTCAGCCCAGCTTGCTTGAATCCAGTGGCAAAGTGAGCAAGGGACTCATGTCTGAGCATACCCTGCCACACTTATGGCGGCCAAAAGCGGTACAAAAGGGGGTGGTGATGGACGGAGCATCTGAATCAATCAAGCACTCACACCCAGTCAAAGGATCTGGGTTTAATCCATCACCGTTCTTTAGCCCACTCTGCCACCCTAGTTCAGACATGGCTATATGCAAATCAGTCTGACCCTGTGCCTCATGGGAGCAGTCCAGCCCGAACTGCCAAGCCATGTCTTCCCTGGACCAGAAACAAGCTTCAGAGGACCGGTTTCTGGCATTCCAGCCGTCTTCAGCCCAGCTTGCTTGAATCCAGTGGCAAAGTGAGCAAGGGACTCACATCTGAGCATACCCTGACACACTTATGGTGGCCAAAAGCGGTACAAAAGGGGGTGGTGATGGACGGAGCATCTGATTCAATCAAAACACTCACACCCAGTCAAAAGATCTGGGTTTAATCCATCACCGTTCTTTAGCCCACTCTGCCACCCCAGTTCAGACATGGATATATGCAAATCAGTCTGACCCTGTGCCTCATGGGAACAGTCCAGCCCGAACTGCCAAACCATGTCTTCCCTGGACCGGAAACAAGCTTCAGAGGACCGGTTTCTGGCATTCAAGCCATCTTCAGCCCGGCTTGCTTGAATCCAGTGGCAAAGTGAGCAAGGGACTCACGTCTGAGCATACCCTGCCACACTCATGGTGGCCAAAAGCGGTAAAAAAGGGGGTGGTGATGGACGGAGCATCTGAATCAATCAAACACTCACACCCAGTCAAAAGATCTGGGTTTAATCCATCACCGTTCTTTAGCCCACTCTGCCACCCCAGTTCAGAAACGCGTCTGGTCACTGTGAGTTCTGAAATAAAGACTTGAACTCGCCCCTGAGAGTGCTTTCTCTTTCTTCTTTACGAGGCAAGTTTGGAGCGTGGATTACAGCGGGAGGCACCACCCGCGAAAGCACCCGTTTTTGAGTGCGTGAAGCTGGTGCAACCAGGAGGAGCTTTGATATAAATATATATCTATATAGATATATATATATGTATAGAACACCAATCCCGCCTTTTCCTAAAGAACGGGTCGGACATATGCTTGGAACCTCTTCAGGAAAAATGTATTTGCCACCATCTGGAAGAAAGACACCTGGCAGACGGGTTTCGGCATGTGCCTTAATCATTTCCAGCTTCGTGTTCAATCTTTGTCGTTTGCACGGGGCTTTGATATGCTGCTGGTTGTGTTCCCATTGGAGGATGAATAGTCCAATCAGAGGCGCGATGTTTGGCCTCTGTGTGCAGCACACGATTGGAATGCTGGTAGATGTAGTCCTCACAATGTGTTGCAGGCTGGAAAGTTCACTCACACGGGGCATGCAGGCGGTTTCACGTTGCGAACTTAAGTAAAGTGACCGGTTCGTGCACTAGGTAATGCTCTGACTGTGTCAGCTTGTGAGTTCGCCCACAATATATATATTACCTACTGACGAATCTTCACAAAATTTTCAAAACTCGTAGGGCGCTCCAGTCTGCTCCTATCCTTGAAGTTTATTGGTGATTCATCAAGAGGGGGCTGAGAAAAAAGAGAGGTCCCAAAACGTGTTTTCCCCATGCAATTTTCCATAGGAACCATTAATCGCAGCTACAGCCCGAACCGCTGAACGGAATTACACCAAATTTGGCAAAGAGGTAGTCCTTGGTTCACACTCGTGCCTTTTGTTTAAATGGTGTCAATCTGTTTAGTAGTATTTAGATATTAAAGGAAAAAAATACATATATATCTGGGCGGAGCCTAATGACACATGTCATGGTGAGATCTCATTGGCTGTTAAGCCTTCATCCAAGAAGTGTTGGCAGCCATCTTGGGATCAATATACGTGATAGCACCTCATTAAAAAGCATTGCAGTTAATAGAAGGTTTTTAAACTTTAGTTACATTATAAATCATTTGTTGATGGTACCATGCTCATTTTAGGAATTGTGGTGTGTTCTAAGGTGATTTTACCATGTGAAAAGGCCTTCTGCTGAGATATCATGAATCATGTTTGAGAGATAACTATTTTCTCATGCTTTTCCCACAGAGCTTTGGAAAGTGATCTATAAGCTAAACTGAGAGCATATTTTCTGTAAATTCACATTATCTTTCTCAGTCATGTGAGAATGAAGTCTGACATTCTCAGTAAAACATGTACATCCAACAAGGGCAGAGACTGTTGGTTGATTCCTCTGTATTCTACTGCAGATTCCCAGAGTATCTTAAAGAACAATTAGAGTGCTAACAGCCTTATGACTTATGACCAAAGTATGGCACACCTGAAGCCATCTTGATTATAATAAAGTGGTAACTCTTAAGCATTTAATTTAAAAAGGAAATCCTCTTCTATTTCATTAAAAAATTCTAACATGCAGACTGAAACATGCACTTTGAATTACAGCAGCAGACTTCCCTGTTGAGCAGTAGCTTTACTACAGTGATCTAATGAGCAACTAGAGTGCTAACATTCAGAATGTATGGCAAATTTGTGACACATCTGAATGCCTTCTTGATGGAACCATAGTAAAAAACTGAAAGTATTTCCTACTGAGGAGACTGTAGTAAATGAGGGAATTAGGATACTTCATAACAAATAGTTCTCCCAAGATTGCCACCAGAGACAAAAGAGCCCAAATGTAGCCCAAATATCACCCATATGTAGTCTAAGTATAGCCCAATGACAGAATGTTCCAGAGTGTTCTAAAGAACAACTAGAGCGCTAACAGTCTTGCTTATGACAAAAGTATGGAATACCTGTAGCCATCCTGATTGGAATAAAGTGGTAACACTTAAAACATTTAATTTGCAAATGAACAAAATGAGGGGCTTCATTTTGCCATAAAAATTATGATTAGTGCTGCAGATAGAAAAATTAGGGCACATTTTGACTTCTAAAATCCTCTTCTATTTCATAAAAAAATTCTAACATGCAGACTGAAACATGCACTTTGAATACCAGCAGCAGACTTCCCTGGAGAGCAGTAGCTTTACTACAGTGATCCAATGAGGAACTAGAGTGCTAACATTCAGAATTTATGGCAAATGTGTGACACATCTGAATGCCCTCTTGATGGAACCAAATAGGTCTCCCCCTCGTTTAAGTTACAGCAATTCTGTTTGTAATTAGGTGGCGATTTAGCTTTGCTTTTATTAGTGTTTTTCAAACTTTCATGTTCATAACATGCATGTGTATGCATATATGTATATGTATGCATGCATTTATATTTGTATTTATATAGATATGCAAATTATATATATGTTTTTATATATATATATATATATATATATATTACCAATCCAAAGGTTGCATATAAGCAAACGCGCACTCGGGCCACAACTTTGACGAGGAACTGGCAACTCATCTCTATTTAGAATAGCACTGTAAATTGATGTCATTGAATTTATGCATGTACAATATATGTAATAGATATGATCTAGTAATATATTGTTTATTTGTTGCAGTCCGTATGAAACTAGCATGTTTTATCTAGTTTTTGATTCCAATTTTAATGCATATTTTAATTATGTGTATATGTTTTTTCAGGAGGAAAGGAAGGGAGACACAACTTTCTCTATTCACTTCACATCTTCCCTACCCTTTTCTTCGGCGATCAAAGTCACTTCACCACTATAAGATAAGGAATTCACTTTTCACTGTTTGGTTCTTTTTGCACGACCCTTAGAAATTAATTCTCTGGGGGTTGCTTGCTTGTATAAACAGTCACACGTATTTTGGGACTTGGTCGGATGTAAATGACAGAATGTCAGACATTGTACTTCTGAATCTATGAATATGAGACATCATAGGCACTAGACCTCATGAATATTAGTAGAAAAGTATTACTGCTTACTCCTGTTGTGTTTCTGCAATTCCAGCATGTTCAGTTTGCACACATAGGCACTTGTCCTGTGATAAATATCTCGACTGCTACAGCAATTATTGCATGCAATTTCTTCACAAATAGGCACTAGTCCTAAGGCAGGTTTTATTTAAGCCAGTCATTGTACTGCACTTATGAAATGTATCCCAGGGGGACTGCTTTGGGTGTCTTGACTTAAATGCTGTTATAGATAGAGTGAGTAATATACTTACAAGTACTTCTTTTGCCTATCTATATGTTTTGCTGGACATAGTTGAATCCTTGTAAATGCATTTCAAATGATCACAACATGCAGTAATTTGATGTTATTTTCTCCATTCAAAGATGGCACTCAAATTTACCACTTTCACCAACAAGCCCTGACTACGTGGATGTTTTCTATGTTGTTGAACTAAGTCCATTGTCAATGTTTATTTAATACAAGCATTTTGTTTTGTTGGTTAACGTGTGATCAAGACACATTTGGTGTCGAAACGCGTAACGTTCTTGTGAGGAATAAAACGTTTTGAGCAGACATATGGCCGAGTGCGCGTTTGCTTATATGCAACCTTTGGATTGGTAATCAAATTTTCGGCATTTTCGGGTTCGCCGACCAACGCGCCACCTGACGACGGGAGCAGGATCCCGGTAGAACCCATTCTTGCGAGATTGTTCATATATATATATATATACACATATACATACACACATACATATATATAAATGCATATATATGCATATATATTTATGTGTATATGTCCAGTTTCCACTCTCAGCGCCGCTTGCAAGTGCCAACAAAGACGAGAGAGACGGACTCTTCATTCACTCAGCAGCCGCTGGTATTTTTATTTTATCATTTTATCTGTGCAATGCTGTGCTCAACCAATCGCGTTTCGGCGATCCCGGTCACCTTGCTCGCAGGTAACAAGTGCTCACAATCCCCTTAATTTTTAAATTACCACACCACCAATCCCCGGTCACCACGGAATCATGGACATCAATAACAGACTCCTACGGGCATGCTGACACTAACAAACTTAAAATGCAAAGACAGACCCCTTCGTTACGATTACTGTCTAAAATCCCCTTGAATTTAAATAATTCTTTTGATTTAAAAAGCACAATTCATATAAATTCAATGTATACATAATTCAATATAAATCGAATTTAACATTAGGGAATAATTCATCATATGTGTATATGTGTGCGTGTAGAGAGAGGTAGATAGAGGTAGAGAGGTGTAGAGGTGTGGAGGTAGAGGTGTAGAGGTAGAGAGGTAGTGGTAGAGAGGTAGAGAGGTAAAGAGAGCTAGACAGGTAGAGAGTGAGTAATAGAGAGTAGTAGAAAGAGTAGCAGAGAGTGAGTAGTAGAGAGTAGTTGAGTGAGTAGTAGAGAGTGAGTGATAGACAGTATTCGAGAGTGAGTAGTAAAGAGTGAGTATTAGAGTAGTATGGAGTGAGTAGTAGAGAGTGAGTAGCAGAGAGAGAGTAGTAGAGTAAATAGTAGAGTGAGTACTAGACAGTAGTAGAGAGTGAGTAGTAGACAGTAGTAGAGAGTGAGTAGTAGAGAGTGAGTAGTTGAGAGAGAGTAGTAAAGAGAGTAGTAGAGTAGTAGAGAGTGAGTAGTAGAGTGAGTAGTAGAGAGTAGAGGAGAGTGAATAGTAGAGTTAGTAGTAGAGAGTAGTAGAAAGTTAGTAGTAGAGTGAGTAGCAGAGAGTAGTAGAGAGTGAGTAGTAGAGTGAGTAGTAGAGAGTAGTAGAGAGTGAGTATTAGAGAGCAAGTAGTAGAGAGTGAGTAGTAGAGAGTAGTAGAGTAGTAGAGAGTGAGTAGTAGAGTGCATAGTAGATAGTAGTAGAGAGCGAGGAATAGAGAGTGAGTAGAGGTGAGTGAGTAGTAGAGAGTAGTAGAGAGTGAGTCGTAGAGAGTCAGGAAGTAGAGAGTGAGTAGTAGAGAGTAGTAGAGGGAGTAGTAGAGAGTGAGTAGTAGAGAGAGAGTAGTAGAGAGTGAGTAGTAGAAAGAGTAGTAGAGAGTGGTAGAGCAGTAGAGAGTGAATAGTAGAGCGTGAATAGTAGAGAGAGTATTAGAGAGCAGTAGAGTAGTAGATAGTGAGTATTAGAGAGTGAGTAGTAGAGAGTAGTAGAGAGCGAGTTGTAGAGAGCAAGTAGTAGAGAGTGAGTAGTGGAGAGTGAGTAGTAGAGAGTGAGTAGAGAGTGAGTAGTTGAGAGTGAGTAGTAGAGAGTAAAGAATTGAGAGGGAGTAGTAGAGAGTGAGTAGTAGAGAGTGAGTAGTAGAGAGTAGTAGAGAGAGTAGTAGAAAGTGAGTAGTAGAGAGAGAAGTAGAGAGTAGAAGAGAGTGAGTAGTAGAGAGGTAGAGTGTGTGGTACAGATTAGGAGATTGAGTAGTAGAGAGTGAGTAGTAAAGACTGAATAGTAGAGAGTAGTAGAGAGTAAGTAGTAGAGAGTGAGTAGTAGAGAGTGAGTAGTAGAGAGTAGTAGAGAAGTAGAGAGTGAGTAGTAGAGAGTAGTAGATTGATAGTGAGTAGTAGAGAGTGAGTAGTAGAGAGAGTAATGGAGAGTAGTAGAGAGAGTAGCAGAGAGTGAGTAGTAGAGAGTAGTAGAGTGAGTAGTAGATAGTGAGTAGTAGAGAGTGAGTAGTAGAGAGTGAGTGATAGAGAGTAGTAGAGAGTGAGTAGTAGAGAGTGAGTAGTAGAGAGTCGTAGAGAGTGAGTAGTAGAGTGAGTAGTAGAGAGTAGTAGAGAGTGAGTAGTAGAGAGTGAGTAGCAGAGAGAGAGTAGTAGAGAGTAAGTAGTAGAGTGAGTACTACAGAGAAGTAGAGAGAGAGTAGATGAGAGTGAGTAGTAGACAGTAGTAGAGATTGAGTAGTAGAATGAGTAGTAGAGAGTAGTAGAGAGTGAGTAGTAGAGAGTGAGTAGTAGAGAGAGAGAGTAGTACAGAGTGAGTAGTAGAGAGTAAGTAATAGAGAGTAGTAGAGAGTGACTAGTAGAGAGGGAGTAGTAGAGAAAGTAGTAGAGAGTAGTAGAGTAGTAGAGAGTGAGTAGTCGAGAGTGAGTAGTAGAGAGTGAGTAGTCAAGAGTACTGGAGTAGTAGAGAGTGAGTAGTAGAGAGTGGCAGAGAGTGAGGAGTCGAGTGAGTATTAGAGAGTAGTAGAGAGTGAATAGTAGAGTGAGTAGTAGAGAGTAGTAGAGAGTCAGTAGTAGAGTGAGTAGTAGAGAGTAGTAGATAAAGAGTAGTAGAGAGCAAGTAGTAGAGAGTGTGTAGTAGAGAATAGAGTAGTAGAGAGTGAGTAGTAGAGTGTATAGTAGAGAGTAGCAGAGAGCGAGGAATAGAGAGTGAGTAAAGGAGAGTGAGTAGTAGAGAGTGAGTAGTAGAGAGAGAGTAGTAGAGAGTGAGTAGTAGAGAGTAGTAGAGAGAGTAGTAGAGAGTGAGTAGTAGAGAGTGAGTAGTCGAGAGTGAGTAGTAGAGAGTGAGTAGTTGAGAGTACTGGAGTAGTAGAGAGTGAGTAGTAGAGAGTAGTAGAGAGTGAGGAGTAGAGTGAGTATTAGAGAGTAGTAGAGAGTGAATAGTAGAGTGAGTAGTAGAGAGTAGTAGAGAGTCAGTAGTAGAGTGAGTAGTAGAGAGTAGTAGAGAGCAAGTAGTAGCGAGCAAGTAGTAGAGAGTGTGTAGTAGAGAATAGAGTAGTAGAGAGTGAGTAGTAGAGTGTATAGTAGAGAGTAGCAGAGAGTGAGGAATAGAGAGTGAGTAAAGGAGAGTGAGTAGTAGAGAGTGAGTAGTAGAGAGAGAGTAGTAGAGAGTGAATAGTAGAGAGTAATAGAGAGTAAGTAGTAGAGAGTGAGTAGTAGAGAGTGAGTAGTAGAGAGTACTAGAGTAGTAGAGAGTGAGTAGTAGAGAGTAGTAGAGAGTGAGGAGTAGAGTGAGTAGTAGAGAGTAGTAGAGAGTGAATAGTAGAGTGAGTAGTAGTGAGTAGTAGAGAGTGAGTAGTAGAGTGAGTAGTATAGGGTAGTAGAGAGCGAGTAGTAGAGAGCAAGTACTATAGAGTGTGTAGTAGAGAGTGAGTAGTAGAGAGTAGCAGGGAGTGAGAAATAGAGAGTGAGTAGAGGAGAGTGAGTAGTAGAGAGTAGTAGAGAACGAGTAGTAGAGAGTGATTAGTAGAGAGTGAGTAGTAGAGAGTACTACAGGGAGTAGTAGAGAGGGAGTAGGAGAGAGTGAGTAGGAGAGTATTAGAGCGTGAGTGGTAGAGAGTTTTAGAGAGTAGTAGAGTGAGTAGTAGATAAAGTTGAGAGTGAGTAGTAGAAATATTAGTAGAGAGTAGTAGAGAGTGAGTAGTAGAGAGTGAGTAGTAGAGAGTAGTAGAGTAGTAGAGAGTGAGTAGTAGAGTGGGTAGTATAGAGTAGTAGAGAGCAAGGAATAGAGAGTGAGTAAAGGAGAGAGAGTAGTAGAGAGTAGTAGAGAGGAAGTAGTAGAGAGTAGTAGAGTGAATAGTAGAGAGTGAGTAGTAGAGACAGAGTAGTAGAAAGTGAGTAGTAGAGAGTGAGTAGTGGAGAGGAAGTAGTAGAGAGCAAGTAGCAGAGAATGAGTAGTAAAGGGTGAGTAGTAGAGAGTGAAGAATAGAGAGGGAGTAGTAGAGGGTGAGTAGTAGAGAGAGAGTAGTAGAGAGTAAGTAGTAGAGTAGGAGTGAGTGAGTGGTAGAGAGTAGTAGAGAATAGTAGATTGAGTAGTAGAGAGTAGTAGAGAGTGAATAGTAGAGAGTGAGTAGTAGCGAGTAGTAGTAGAGAGCAGGGGATAGTGAATAGTAGAGAGTAAGTAGTAGAGAGTAGTAGTGAGTGAGTAGTAGAGAGTGAGTAGTAGAGAGAGAGTAGTAGAGAGTAAGTAGTAAAGAGTGAATAGTAGAGAGTAGTAGAGAGTAAGTAGTAGAGAGATAGCAGCAGAGAGTAGTAGTAGAGAGTGAGTAGTAGAGAGTGAGTAGTAGAGAGAGAATAGTAGAGAGTGAGTAGTAGAGAGATAGCAGCAGAGAGTAGTAGTAGTAGAGAATGAGTAGTAGAGAGTAATAGAGAAGTAGAGAGTGAGTAGTAGAGTAGTATAAAGTGAGTAGTAGAGAGTGAGTAGTAGAGAGAGAGTAGTCGAGAGTAATAGAGAGTGAGTAGTATAGAGTAGTCAGTCAGTGGCAGTTAGTGTCAGTCAGTCAGTGTCAGTCAATCAGTGTCAGTCAGTCAGTGTCAGTCAATCAGTGTCAGTCAATCAGTGTCAGTCAGTGTAAGTCAGTCAGTGTCAGTCAATCAGTGTCAGTCAATCAGTGTCAGTCAGTCAGTGTCAGTCAGTCAGTGCCAGTTAGTCAATCAATCGGTGTCAGTCAGTCAGTGTCAGTCAACCAGTGTCAGTCAGTGTCAAACAATCAATGTCAGTCAGTGTCAGTCAGTCAGTCAGTGTCAATCAATCAGTGTCAGTCAATCAGTGTCAGTCAGTCAGTGTCAGTCAGTGTCAGTCACTCAGTCAGTGTCAGTCACTCAGTGTCAGTCAGTCAATGTGAATCAGTCTGTGTCAGTCAGTAGGTGTCAGTCACACAGTGTCAGTCAGTCAGTGTCAGTCAATCAGTGTCAGTCAGTCAGTGTCAGTCAATCAGTGTCAGTCAGTGTCAATCAGTCAGTGTCAGCCAGTCAGTGTCAGATAGAGCAGATCTGCTGACTTGGTTCTCTGGCTCTAAAGCAGCTCTGCTGACCTGTTCTATGGCTCTAAAGCAGCTCTGTTCACTCCTACAATCATCCTGACCGAAGCATGTCCTTATCTAATCACTCTGCTGAAACATAAGTGCTTATAAAATTATCCTGCTGTCAACTACTAGCACTCTAGGAACCCAGTCACTGTCTATGCACTTGCAGAATGACTCTGGCATTGGGACAAGCAGTCGTACAGACAAATGTGCACAATGTATGCGGTCCCTTAACACCTTGCCGACTACTGAGTCAGTCCTGCAAAAGTCCAAGTATTAGTCATGCGTGTCTGGAATCACACTGTGAATCTGTGTCCACTCCTACAATCGCCCCAACAGAAGTATGTCCTAATCCCTCTGCTGAAACATAAGTCCTTATAAACTTATCCTGCTGTCAACTACTAGCACTCTATGAACCTATTCACTGTCTATGCACTTGCAGAATGATTCAGTCATTGAGACAAGCAGTGGTACAGTCAAATGTACACAATATATGCGGTCCCTTAACTCCTTGCAGACTAGTGAGTCAGTCCTGCAAAACTTCAGGTAATAGTCATGCTTGTCCGTAATCACACTGTGAGTCTTTGTCCCCTCCTACAACCATCCTCACAGAAGCATGTCCTTATCTAATCACACTGCTGAAATATAAGTGCTTATAAACGTATACTGCTGTCAATTACTAGCATGCTAGGGACCCAGTCACTGTCTATGCCCTTGCAGAATGACTCAGGCATTGAGACAAGCAGTGGTAAGTCAAATGTGCCCAACGTATGCGGCCCCTTAAGCACTTGCAGACTACTGAGTCAGTCCTGCAAAAGTCCAGGTAATAGTCATGCTTGTTTGGAATCACACTGTCAGTCTGTGTCCCCTCCTAAAATTATCATAACAGAAGCATGTCCTTATCTAATCACTCTGCTGAAACATAAGTGCTTATAAACGTATCCTGCTGTCAACTACTAGCACTCTAGGAACCCAGTCACTGTCTATACACTTGCAGAATGACTCAGGCATTGAGAAAATACCTAAGCACTTATAAATTAACTGAACACTGTTTGCAGCACTGTCATCATACTAGTTACTAGTGATGTTCTTATAGAATGACCTAGGCACCAACACAAGTACACGTACAATATTCTGTGCACAATAACTACAAACCTCTAAGCAGATACATAATATTGGTACACTCGACTAAATACTGAAGTAGTACTCATGCAGCCTAGGATACCTCCTGTCAGTCTCATGCAGTTCGTCAATCAGCCATCCAGCATTATGTTCTTATTGTATCACTCTGCCAATACCCAAGCACTTATGGGGCAGATTTAGAAGCCCCCTGCGCCATCAGTACGTCACTTTTTGTAACGTAGTGATTGCGCTGGGGACACATTCATATTTACAAGGATAGGAAAAGCCACCCTGCGTGGCTTTTCCTCTCCTTGAAAATACGACCCATTCAAACACAGCACTTTGCATTGAAGGGGCGTTCCAAGGGTGTTGCTGTGTCTGTTCCCACACAATACCCATGGAATAACACATCTCAAGACTGACGAGAAAGTGTAAATCTGTAGATACGTGTGAATGGTGCGCCATCCTAGAGGTGGTGTAGCGAGGCACAAGGAGAAATGTTTGCATTTCTCCTCGTTTTTTCCTCTTTCAATGCATGCTGCATTCCACAGCACACATTGAAGGAGTAAAATGCCTTTAGTGATCATTTTTGTGCAGTAAGTAGTCGCTTCCTGCACAAAAACAATCTCCCCACAACACAGATATCCTTGCACCATGGTGCAAGGATGCCTGCGTCACTGCATGGCTGCAGTTTGTGTGCTAGTGCAGAGGGAGCACAGAATTGCGACATATTCTTGTAAATATGTCACATCCCTGTGCTTCAGACGTGCCGCAGCACGTTGCAGCTAAAGGGCCTGCAGTGTCACGCTGCAGCACTTTCTCATAGATCTGCCCCTATAAATTCACCATACAGTACTAATGCATTCTTTCAGTCAATCATACTCTACACATATGTTCAACCAACCTTTCAGACATTACCATGCATTTGTAGTTATTTTTTTAAACCAGATAACCAGCAATTTTTTACAAACACCAAAAAATTCCAAAACCAGCTCTGGAAGAAGAAGAAGAGATGTCTCTAACAACTGCTCCAAACAGAATAATTAAAATGGGTAGGGTCCTTCAAAAGTTACAGTGGGCAATGTTATGAACCAATCAAATTTTTTTTTTTGGGGTTACGTGGGATCCGCGCACCGTGTGCTCACGAAGCGCACAGCCGACGCGACTTTGCGAAAATATATTTAAAAATAATATGTTTATTACAAGTAGAAAAATATATTATTTTTATGAATACCTTAGATAATCTTTTGCCCTAATATGTACATTAAAGACAAATACATTTCTTTTTAGAACGTAAAACATTTCACAGGAGTTGCGCACCCAGCGCGCTCTAGGACGTATACGACGTCACGTGGGGCCTGCCACCGTGCAAGCATTGCGTACCGTGATATGCATGTGTCGTGAATGCGCTGGAGCAGGAGTCGCGGATACCATGTAACATTGTACGTATATGATGTAACTGAAAAAAAAACACGCCCTCGTTGCTGACCATACGCGGATCCTTCATGACTTTTCCAAAATGGCAGCTAAAATACATGGACCCACTGCAGTAGGTACGCTTTGGGTGCGCAACTCCCCCCAAAATTTTGGGAAACAAATTAAAAAAGAAAACTATATTAATATTTTAAAATACAAAAACATAAAATAATTAAAAACATTTCAGTTTTAAATTTAGTGCAGTTTTTTTTGCAATTTTCAGAAAAATATATAATGTTGTTTAATAAATAAAATATTTATAAATAGTTAAAATACTGTAGAAATCCAGTACAAAAAATAGGTATAACTACTATTGCACTTAAAAATTAGCATTTAAAAAAACCTTTGAAATTCACTGAAAAAACCATAGGTTTCAGAGACGTTATAGTTAGAAATTAACATTTTAAAAAACCTTTGAAATTCACTGAACAACCCATAAGTTTCAGAGACGTTATAGTTAGGAATTAGCATTTGAAAAACCTTTGAAATTCACTGAAAAAACCATAGGTTTCATGAGTGTTATAGTTAGCTGGACATTTCACTCGTACAAAACCATAGAAATTCCTCTGTTATAGTTAGTTGTGCTAACTATAACTCGCGCGCCCGCAATGCACTGCTGATGATGTCACATATTACATCATTCATGACATGGTCAGTGACATTACTGATGAAATCACTGATGACATCTCAAATGACATCACTGATGACATCATCCACGTGACAATCTGATACACCTCATCACACACTAGTAAGACCTTTGATCACTCACTGTAAAATACAGAGTACCATATTTGAAAGCAATGACACACACATACCAGCTATTACATACACACTCACTGATTCCTAAGTCTACACACACAACTGTCCATTCACCCACAGAATCACTTATACATGCTGTCACGATCAATGGTAACACTATCAAATGTAGTAAAACATATATAGACATATACACAACAGCAGTCATCCTAGCCGTTATGCAATGACGCTACTCACTCATGAAAAGAATCAATCACACTTACATTTACTCCCCTACACAGTTATACACACAACACCTGATTTATACATACACATAGTAAATCATAGTTACTATGTTAAAACATTACTATTACAATTATACACTCATTCATACCGTTACTCTCACAATCACTGACTCTTATGTATACTTATTCGTATACTTATTTATATACACCAACCCTCATATACAATGCCTTTTATTTTTCTACTTTATTGGAGATGTACCACTGACACATGTATTCACTTGCCAACACACAAATAAACACACTCAGACACCCAAACAACTGTTTACATAAACACTCCTAAACCCATATGCCTAGACAATCAACCACTCACACATCTATGCATAGAGTTACACCTCCCCCACTTAACCACTGGTACACTCAGTCTCCCTTACAAATACTCAGCCAACTAATCAATAACTAATATAGACACTCATGTATTTAGTGACCAATTGATGCAGCAGGTTATACAACAACAGAGACAGTGATACACGCATTCACATGGTTTGGTTATTAACCCATATATTTAGTGAGACACATTTAAATACATATATATATATATATATATATATATATATATATATATATATATATATGTATATATATATATATATATATATGTATATATTACCTACTGGCGGTCGCCAGTAGGTATATATAGTTAGGATTTTTTCCCTATGGGATTTTTGAAAATTCTATGTCTAATAACTTTGGCGTTTGTGGACGGAATTGGCTGAAATTTTCAGGAAAGTGGCACATTTTGTTTCTGAGCAGCCCCTGAAATTTGGGGGGGGTTTGGCAAGGGGGGGCCGAGAAAAAAGGGGGGTCCCAAAACGCGTTTTTCCCATGTTAATTTCCATAGGGCGGTTGGCCTCACTTTTAGCCCGAACGGCTGAATGGATTTGCACGAAACTTGGCAAAATTGTAGGGACTGTTAGCCCAATGTGCCTTTGCTAGGTCTCAATATATGTGCTCCAGTGGATTTTGAGAAATTAACGTTTAAAATAAGATATATATCTGTAACAGTGCTCCGGGTAGCGTTCCGGTTCGCGTACTTTTCGCGTAACGGAACTTTGCGATGCAAAGCTGATTGGCTCTTCGGTGTCTGTCAACATTCTAAACAGTCCGGTGCGGCCACCATCTTGTCTCTCGGTAGGATCGAGAGACAAGAGGAGGCCAAAACAAAGGGGGAAATTACCATAAGGGGGCATAGTAGATCCTCGTTGACCCCCTAGGTTTTATGTGGAGGTTGTAAAAGGTCCCAGCAGGGCAAAAAAAAAAATTTTTTTTTTTTTTTGCGTGGTGAGCGCCTAGTACGCGAACCGGAAAGCGTTCTGGGCAGCGTACTATAAGGATAATAGAATGATAGACTTTTCTAATACTGTATGTTAATTGTTTGTTGTTTTTGTTGTTTTTTTTTGTTTTCTTTCTTTTTAAAGTATTTTTTTTATTTTGATTCTGTTTCATAATTCATTAAACGTTCTAACATTTCAGTGTCAGAAATTTCAAAATTGAATATAGGGTGTAACATGTCCTCATTTTGAAGCAGGTTATCCACTGCTTCAACACACTGTAGTAGTTCCTGGTCTCTACTTTGATCCATAAAATCATCAATTTTTTCTTGGCTGCTCTCCTCCAGTACAATTGTAAATTTAACTTGTTGCTCGCCTTCCATTTTGCCTGAAATTATGATTAAAAAAATATATATTAGTAGAGATAGGGCACTGTTGGGATTAATTTTAGATAGGCAGTTTTTATCAGTGAATTTTTCTTTTGGCAGTGTATAGTATCAGAGTGGAAATAGGACTATAAAAAAGTGTATGTAATTTAACCAAGAGAAGCCTAACTCCATTCATAACTATAACAGAGAAGTCTATCTAAATCCATAACTACTACAGAGGGATAGTGTATATCTATCAGAAAAAGTCTACCATATTAGGTTATAGTGCACAATATACTTCAGTTTTAAAAATAACAACTTACCTTCACAAACAAGTTGAAGTGTTTGGTAGCTATTCAAATGTGATGTACAACAAGAAGTAGCAGTCAAAATGGCTGTGTTTTCTTCTCTTCCTTTATATGTATTCAGGTATATAACCAATCAAATGTCAGGTAATATAAGTAGAAAATGAAAGTAATATTTTCATTGGTTGTCAATTCCAACACTTCAGATGTGTTTTGTGAAGTAATTTACCTCACGGTATTTAGAGAGGTCTACAGGCTTAATGGCTAAATGGAATTTCAATCAAATTTGTGAAAATGAAAGGGATTGTTATGTAGTATAAGCGAATCTATATTTGGTGACAGTGTCTCCAGTCGTTTTTCTGTGAATTACTTTCCCACCTTTTTTTTTGGACCGCTTCCCGGGAAGCGGTCCGGTCCGCGAACTAGGAGCGTAACGGGAGTCCACCATTTTGTGTTTCGGTCGAATTAAGATATAAAATGGAGGGTAAATAATGTTCAGAATGGGTAGAAGGGGGAACGGTACAAGTATTTTGACCCCCTAGGTTTTCTGAGGGTGGCTGAGGAGGACCATATGTGCGGAGAAAAAATTTTTTTTTTAAAATTTTGCGCGGTTAGCTTCCAGTTCGCGTACCGGGTAGCGCTCTTTGAGCGTAGTTTGTTGAAAATTACAGAAAAAAGTTAGAGAAAAATAATAATTGTGAGTGATCAGATGAAGGGTAGCTCTGAGAAGAGCTTTTGGGTTTATGGTACATTTACGTACTTATAAGTAGGTACCAATGCACAGTCTTAAATTCAGAATGAAAATTCTGTTGCCCTCATCTGAGAAGTGAACTCCATCTCCTCTGTAGATATCTTGCATGTAGTAACGCAAGTTATTGTTGTACAAGGAGCCCATTCCATGGTCTCTCATGTAAGCTGAAACAGATTTGTTTACATGCTTCCTCGCTTTCTCAATTTGTGGACAAAATTGGTTGGACCACCTCCATTTCTGTCTTTGGCATATATTGGAATATACCAAGGCAGTTTGAGGAAAAAGTGCCATTAATTGCTCAAAGGTGTCCTTTAAAAGCATTTCCAGACCTACCCCAGTCAAAGTGCCCAAATCATTACCTCCACAGTGCACTATTAACAGGTCAGGTTTTGGCAAATGCATAAAGGTTTTCACCAATGGTATCAATTGGTGACATTTTAATCCTCTTTGGCCCAACCACTTAATTTCCACATCTTGTAAATTGAGGTTGTGTAAATTTCTGTTCTCAGCATACCTTTGAGCCCAGTGGATGTAACTATGTCCAACAATCCAGACCTTAAACATGGTGGGAGAAGGTTGGGCTGCAGTCAGATGAAGTGTGGTAATGAAAGGGCAGTTGGAACTGTAGGAGTTTGTAAAGAAAAAAAACTGTGGATTTCCAATGCTAATGATTCATTAGCAGTGATTGGTGCATTTCCATTTCTGAAAACAGAAAGTTAGGGTGCATGCATGTGTTCTTTGAAAGATGTAATTTGAATGGTCAAGGAAGAAACATTTAATGAAAGATTGCACTGGATACGCAGGTGCACTGAGAGTTCAGAGTTCAATTGAAACATTGTTGTGTGAATTTGCAAACATGAGAGGTCTTCCAGGAGGTGGTTGCTATGGAAATAAGGCAGAGAGGGCAGAGGGGGGAAGGGTTTTGATTTGAAAAAAGTGAGGGAAGAGTTATGATTGGCTAATATGAGAGATATGTGAAATGAATATCTGTATTTCTGTGCTTTCAATAGCTGCAGCCTCTGGAGTGCATCCTTTTTCTTCTGCTGAAGACAATTTGGTGTATTTCTGAGACTGTTTTCAAAACTCAAAAAGTATTTGCTAAATTGAGAAAAGATTTATTTAATTTAGATAGAGAATAGTATGATTTAAGGAGAAAATGATGAAGAAAGCTGTGTTTTTAAAATGTGGTTTGTCTCTAGTGATATACAAATAGATTTTGGTTTTAAATTTTAATTGCATATTCGGTGTAGCATTCTGGCATGCAGTAACACAAGTTATTGTTGTACATGGAGCCCATTCCATGGTCTCTTATGTAAGCTGAAACAGATATGTTGTTTTTAAAAACGATTTTTGAAATCAATTACATTTCTGGATATGTACTGCTAGAGCTTCATAGGTTGTTTTGGGTCATATTTATAAGGCATTTGAGTGTCTATGATGTTATTTTTCCCTTTTTAAATGGAAAGCGTTCCTCATGGGGCAAGTTTCTTGTAAATACGCTCCCACCTGTGCTTCGCAAATTTAGATTTTGATTATGGGAGTTACATAGCCATGTTAATAATGTCCAAAAAATGGTGCTAGGGAATTCCAAAAAACGCTTTCATGTGTCTCAAGGACATTTTCAGTCATTTCCTCTTGAATGCAGGTATACAATTGATTTATATGCTGTGTTTAAAAACGCTTTTTTGAAATCAATTACATTTCTGGATATGTACTGCTAGAGCTTCATAGGTTGTTTTGGGTCATATTTATAAGGCATATGAGTGTCTATGATGTTATTTTTCCTTTTTAAATGGAAAGCGTTCTTCATGGTGCAAGTATCTTGTAAATACGCTCCCACTTGCGGTTGGCAAATTTAGATTTTGATTATGGGAGTTACATAGCCATGTTAATAATGTCCAAAAAATGGTGTTAGGGCATTCCAAAAAACGCTTTCATGTGTCTCAAGGACATTTTCAGTCATTTCCTCTTGAATGCAGGTATACAATTGATATATATGCTGTGTTTAAAAACGATTTTTGAAATCAATTACATTTCTGGATATGTACTGCTAGAGCTTCATAGGTTGTTTTGGGTCATATTTATAAGGGATATGAGTGTCTATGATGTTATTTTTCCTTTTTAAATGGAAAGCGTTCCTCATGGGGCAAGTTTCTTGTAAATACGCTCCCACTTGCGGTCGGCAAATTTAGATTTTGATTATGGGAGTTACATAGGCATGTTAATAATGTCCCAAAAATGGTGTAAGGGCATTCTAAAAAACGCTTTCATGTGTCTCAAGGACATTTTCAGTCATTTCCTCTTGAAAGCAGGTATACAATTGATTTATATGCTGTGTTTAAAAACGATTATTTGAAATCAATTACATTTCTGGATATGTACTGCTAGAGCTTCATAGGTTGTTTTGGGTCATATTTATAAGGCATATGAGTGTCTATGATGTTATTTTACCCTTTTTAAATGGAAAGCGTTCCTCATGGGGCAAGTTTCTTGTAAATACGCTCCCACCTGTGGTTGGCAAATTTAGATTTTGATTATGGGAGTGTTTCCTAAGTTTATGAATGACATTGTGCAGATGAAGTTTAGGTCTGACCACAGATTCAAAAGAGGTCTGCCCTTTGTTCAAGAGTAAAGAGGACATGACTTACTTCATTGGTAGGCCTTGGAAACACTAGTGATGTAATTGAAAAATGTGGAGTTTCTTTTCCTCATTTCAGAATTACATCACCTGTGTTTCCTCATTGACTTAAAATATCCTTAATACACATGAAAACGTTTTTTGGAATGCCCTAGCGTTTTCATGTGTATTAAGGATATTTTAAGTCAATGAGGAAACACAGGTGATGTAATTCTGATATGAGGAAAATGGAAAGGGGCGACCACTCGGTCCCCCCGAACGTATGGTGGAGTACCCCGATCCCCCCGGGAAGCCATTTTGGGCGGGAGGCGAGTCTCGGCGGGTATGCCCGAAGCGGCGTAGCTGGGGCGCGCCTTTTCCCGCCCAAGAGGGGGTTGTCCTAGACACCAACACCGCTAGCCACGCCCTGGAGGCGGATTGGAGGTGGGTACACGCCCGCCCGAAGAAGGATAAAAGGAGCGACAAGCCAAGGAAGCATCCTCTTGTTCCTGTGCTCTGAAGCTGCACCTCCCCGTTGCACGTGAGCTCGAGACGGAACGAAGAGCCATTTTTGAGAAATTAATCGTGTGTTTTCTTCTTTCAGTGAGTTCGGGGCTTTCTGCTTAGGACCTTTGAGGAATATATGTGGACGATGCCTAGCAAGAAGGTCGGAAAGAGGATCGGGACCGATCAGATGCTCCGTATGCTGATGAAAGACATGGCGGATATGAAAAAGCAGATGGCGGTAATGAATGGTGTGGGGGGGCCTAAGAAAGTCATCGGACCAGCATTGCCGGGAGTAGTCCCTAGCGGGAGAGGCAGAAGGGCCAAGAAGGGAGCGTCGGGGGGGGAAGCCCCGGTGCCCGAAGTACCCCCTGCGCACCCGGTCACCCCGATCGAGGCCCCGACTCCGGTCCCAGATGTGGGCCAACCGATTCCTGTGGTAGTCACTCCTGTGAACGGGGAGGATATGCCTCCTGAGCTGGCTGCCCAGTTGGTGGCATGGTTAGGCAAAGAAAACGAGGGGGCCACGGCTGAGGAAGCCAGGGCAATAATGAAGCAGTTGCGGCAATCGAAAGATGCTGCGAAGGCACCGTCTCCTTTTGTTTCCCCGCAGGCTCCCGTGGAACAACCAGTGTCGGGCGTTGGGTCGGCAAGAACTGCGGTCACAGTGGCCGGTTCAGGTAAGCCATTGCCGATTGCGGGGGAGGGATCGGTACCTTCAAGGAGGGCAAAAGTTGTTCAGCATATCCCGATTGATGTAAAAGAAAGGATATGGGCTGATAAATATGTGAACATGTTTTCCTTGTTGACCGATCACTATGAGATTGAACATGTGAAAAATCAAAAAGAGTTTCTGCATCCTAGTGTATGGCGCGCCAAGATGGCCGCGTTCAGAGTGGATGAGTCGATCGATAATTGGGGCAGAGCGTTTGGAATGTTCATTGCAATTATGGGGGAACGTAGGCCCGAATTATTGGTGGGTTTAGCCGTGTATCAGACACGGATCATGGAATTTTTTGGAACATATGGTGGCAACCAATGGTTGTATTACGATAGCATATTTCGTAAGTCCAAGGAGCACGACTCATCCCTGACGTGGGATTGTTTCGACTCCATTTCCTGGCAGAAAATGGAGAAGTCAGGCACGGTGAAGTCGCCATTTTTAGGGGGGGTATGGTCGAGTTTTCCCGCCAATCGTCTGGGACGCCCTTTCGGGCAGGATCGAGCAATGATCAGCACACAAGGAATAATGGCAACTCAGGTAAAAAAGGAGTCTGCTGGGGCTTTAACAGAGGTAAATGTACTAGGCCGCAGGGATCTTGCAGGTTTAGGCATGAATGTACTGGGTGCGGGCAGTCCTCTCACCCCGAGACCATGTGCAGAGCCAAAAATGGTGATCCAGGAAGTAGAGGGGGCGCAAAACAGGTCTGAAATAGTCCGAGGGGCGCCTCTCCCTACCCCGATTGATATCATGGCAATGATTCCTTGGTTGAACGAATATCCGGATCATATCTCCGCTGGGGTGTTGCGAGATGGTTTTTCATATGGTTTCCGCATCCCGGCGGGGGATTTTCAGGGTAAAGCGCAATGCAGGAACCAACTGTCGGTTCTGCAGAATACGGCGGTGGTACGAGCTAAGATTGGGAAGGAGGTGACCCGAGGTCGGGTTGCCGGCCCATTTGACATGCCGCCTGTTGCTAATTTTGTTTGTTCGCCTCTGGGAGTGGTCGCCAAAAAGGACCCAGGGGAATTCAGGTTGATACATAATTTGTCAGCCCCAAGGGGTCTTTCGGTGAACGACGCGATTGACCCGGGAGTTTGTTCGGTGCGGTACGCATCTTTTGATGAGGCTGTCGCCATGTTGAATCGCCTGGGGCCCGGAGCGCTGATGGCCAAGTCGGACATTGAGTCGGCGTTCCGGTTGCTCCCGGTACACCCAGATGATCAGCATCTCCTTAGTTTTATGTTTCAGGGACGCTATTACGTGGATAAATGTATGCCAATGGGTTGCTCCATTTCTTGTGCGTATTTTGAAAAATTCAGTAGTTCTTTACAATGGGCGTTCACAAGAACAACAGGGTTTACACATGTTATGCATTATCTTGATGATTTTCTATTTCTGGGGGCAGCCGGGGACATGGAATGTGCACAGGCTTTGAATGAATTTTGTGATCTCATGACCCGCTTTGGCGTGCCATTGGCACCAGGTAAGACAGTGGGCCCGGCTACTTCGCTCGAGTTTCTTGGAATAGAGCTCGACTCCGAAGAGGGGTGCTTCCGTTTGCCTAAGGAAAAGGTAACGAAGTTTAAAACATCACTTGAAACATGTATTGGTGAGACGAAGGTAAATTTGCATCAGTTGCAGCAAGCTGTGGGTCAGCTGAACTTTGCCCTTAGAGTAATACCGATGGCTCGCCCCTTTTCCCGCTCTATTGCTCAAGCCATGGTCGGCCTTAAGGAAGGGCACCACCGCACAAGGCTCTCGGCAGAGGTCCGCCAGGACATGCGCATATGGTTGCATTCCTGGCGGATTTCAACAGTCGTGTCGTGTGGACCAAACCAGCGGTCTCCTCCGTGGAGCTGGGGTTGTGGACGGACTCGGCAGGGAGCATGGGTTTTGGCGCCATCCTGGGTAATCATTGGTCGGCACGAACCTGGCCGCCATGGTGGCACGAGAATGGGCTGACAGGTAACATTGGGTTTCTCGAACTGTTCCCTATCCTGGTGGCCTTGAAAACATGGCCTGAGGATTTTCGTGATCGCTCTGTGGTTTTCTGGTCTGATAATATGACCGTGGTTGAGTGTATCAATAGTCAGGCAGCACGCTGCAAATGGATCTTGAGACTGTTGAAGGAAATTGTCCTGCTGTGTATGAGACTAAACGTCCACTTTAGGGCGAGACATGTGCCAGGGGTGTTAAATCAGGCAGCTGATGCACTTTCTCGTTCCCGTATGCAGGCCTTCTGGGGTTTTCTGCCCTCAGGGGACCCGGTGGCGGCACCATTTCCCGAAGCTCTCTGGTCTCTCGGTGCCCCGGACTACAAGACCTCGTGGGAGAGAGTTTAGCACCCAGGACAAGGAAGGCTTATGAAGGGGCGTTCCGTTCTTATTTGTCCTTTTTGGGTTCAGCTAGGGGGGAGCTGTGGGGCCAAGAAGAGTATGTCCTGAATTTCTTGTAATCATTACATCAGGCAGGCAAATCAGTGGCTACGGCCAATAGGCACCGGGCCGCCATTTCTTTCATGGCACGGGCTCATGGCATACAGGATCCCACGGCGTCTTTTTTGGTGCAGAAGGCGCTGCGTGGGTGGCAACGCCGTGAGGGTTGCAGAGTGGATGAAAGACATCCGATAGGTCTTGAAAGGTTGGCCCTGTTACTGTCCGTACTCCCTGCGACATGTTCGTCTCAATCAGAGACAGTGCTATTCCGGGCCGCGTTTCCATTAGCATTCCATGGGGCTATGCGGGTAAGCGAGCTGGTAGCGAGGAACAAGCAGGATACGGGGGGAGGTCTGTGCCGTGAGCACATCCAAATTAAAGGGGAGACAATGGTAGTCTCATTTGTCAGGTCCAAGACCGATCAGAAAGCGATCGGGGACAGTGTAGTGGTTCAGCGGATTCCGGGATCTCCCATGTGCCCGGTAGCATGCGTTGAGGAGTATTTGGCGCAGAGGGCGGCATCATGGGAGGGAAGCTTGCTGAGGCACGCCGACGCCACCCCGCTGACTAGGTTTCAGTTTCAGCGGGTGCTAACGATGGCGATCGCAGCGGCGGGCTTGAACCCGTGCGAGTTTGGGACCCATTCCTTCAGGATAGGGGCTGCTACAGAGGCTACAGCCAGGGGTCTCAGTGTGGAAAAAGTGAAACAGTTGGGGCGTTGGTCCTCGAATTGTTATAAAAGGTATGTGCGGTTGCACATGTTGTGAAGCCTATGTCTTGTACTCACGCTTCTTGTTTTTGTTTGGTTTACAGTGTCGCGAGCTTACGAAGCGGGGCGGACTGTGCAGTCGACCCGACACCTGGGAACCAGCGGTCAAAGATCAGCGGCTGAGGAAAGAGTGGTGTGGGTCGTGAGCCACTCATACGTGAGGCGTGCCGCATACGTATTCAAAGCAGGTGACATGATTCACATGGCTGGGGAATACGGGTACAGGGTGACCTTCTATGGAAGGGGCGGGCTCTGTATTGACCAGTTTCAAAGTTTTATCGAGGGTTTATTAGGGCGGACAAGGTCACCGCCATCTATAATCATAGTGCATCTTGGGGGCAATGATTTGGTGACCACTGGTAGACGACTACTTCTCGAGTTGATATTATCCACAGTAAGTTGGTTGGCGAGAAGGGTTCCAGGGTGCACGATTGCATGGTCCCATATGATTCCACGAAAAGTGTGGCGGGGGGCTATTTCGGTGGCTGCTGTAAATCATTCAGTGAAGAAGGTGAATAACAAGCTTGGTCGATTGTTCCGTACTAGTACATTGCATTCTATTCCGCATGGGTGTATCAGGGGGGACCAAATGTATCTAGAAGATGGAGTTCATTTGTCCCGGGTGGGGAATTCTTTACTCATAGGAGACTTCGTAGCTTGGTTAAAGAGTTTGCAGCCATGACCTTTAAGTAGGAGTTTTTGTGGGGGGTCCGGATAGCCGGTCAACTATCTGGCCTGTGGCGGTAAGGTCATGATCGGTGAACAGGAATTAGAAGATCCCTAGAGGTAGGGCGTCACCCATTATGGATGGGAGCGCCCGGGGGGAGGCGGCCATTGGCCCCTCAAACGGGGAGGCGGTCCCCTCTAAGGATGGGGACGCCGAAAGGGAAGGCGGCCATAGGCCCCTCCCTGGGGAGGAGGGGCTAGGGCCCCTCCTGGGAATTTCCCGGGGCCAGGACATCTGCGACGGCAGATGTGGTAAGTTGTGTGGGGTGGGAGGGGGGTCTACGCTACCTTCTAGACACCTCACACGAGTCCTCGGACGACCACTAAAGATGGCGTCGAGTTATCAAGGGGCCCCCGCTAAGACAAGGGAAATTGGAAGTTGGCACAGAGGTACAGTCCTCTGTGCGACCACCCCTCACAAGTGAGGGGGGGAGTTCTGGTAGTGGGGATCTGACACCGGTTACGACCTTGCCGTTGGCCCGTAAATGTTAGGATGTACAATTTCAAAGTTTGAGTAATGCATTTGCAGGATGTTTAGTATCGGCTAGGAGAACCTTTGTATTAGAGATGTGTTAAGGTCAGCCAAGAACATCGTAATGTGTAAATGAAATTGTACATGATATGAAACTGTTATTTTTAACGTTTTAATTTTGCTTCATATTTTAATAAATACGGCCGGGAGGGTAACTCCCTCCCGCCTTCCACAAGTTCAGAACTGTTTCCGTCTTCCCATCCTTGGGGATTGTGTTGAGAGGGGGTGGCGGGTATCTCAGCCATATGGAAAGGGGCGACCACTCGGTCCCCCCGAACGTATGGTGGAGTACCCCGATCCCCCCGGGAAGCCATTTTGGGCGGGAGGTGAGTCTCGGCGGGTATGCCCGAAGCGGCGTAGCCGGGGCGCGCCTTTTCCCGCCCAAGAGGGGGTTGTCCTAGACACCAACACCGCTAGCCACGCCCTGGAGGCGGATTGGAGGTGGGTACACGCCCGCCCGAAGAAGGAAAAAAGGAGCGACAAGCCAAGGAAGCATCCTCTTGTTCCTGTGCTCTGAAGCTGCACCTCCCCATTGCACGTGAGCTCGAGACGGAACGAAGAGCCATTTTTGACCCACCCACCAGCCCCTGATGACAGCGATTTGTGGAATAAAGTCGAGTGTCATGATATGGTTTTTTCTTACAGGTTGTTTTGAATAAAGTTGGTAATTTGGTGTGTAATAAAGTCGATAACTTTTTCCTTTTCAGCATGTTTTATTCAGCAAAATAGTTGCACCGGATGCTTGGTAGAGATTATACTTCGATTCGCTTAAGTATAAATTGTTTTCTCCATTTTTAGTCCTAGATTGTCGTATTTATTTTGGTCGGGCGGTAAGGTCATGATCGGTGAGCAGGAATTAGAAGATCCCTAGAGGTAGGGCGTCACCCATTATGGATGGGAGCGCCCGGGGGGAGGCTGCCATTGGCCCCTCAAACGGGGAGGCGGTCCCCTCTAAGGATGGGGACGCCAAAAGGGAAGGCGGCCATAGGCCCCTCCCTGGGGAGGAGGGGCTAGGGCCCCTCCTGGGAATTTCCCGGGGCCAGGACATCTGCGACGGCAGATGTGGTAAGTTGTGTGGGGTGGGAGGGGGGTCTACGCTACCTTCTAGACACCTCACACGAGTCCTCGGACGACCACTAAAGATGGCGTCGAGTTATCAAGGGGCCCCCGCTAAGACAAGGGAAATTGGAAGTTGGCACAGAGGTACAGTCCTCTGTGCGACCACCCCTCACAAGTGAGGGGGGGAGTTCTGGTAGTGGGGATCTGACACCGGTTACGACCTTGCCGTTGGCCCGTAAATGTTAGGATGTACAATTTCAAAGTTTGAGTAATGCATTTGCAGGATGTTTAGTATCGGCTAGGAGAACCTTTGTATTAGAGATGTGTTAAGGTCAGCCAAGAACATCGTAATGTGTAAATGAAATTGTACATGATATGAAACTGTTATTTTTAACGTTTTAATTTTGTTTCATATTTTAATAAATACGGCCGGGAGGGTAACTCCCTCCCGCCTTCCACAAGTTCAGAACTGTTTCCGTCTTCCCATCCTTGGGGATTGTGTTGAGAGGGGGTGGCGGGTATCTCAGCCATATGGAAAGGGGCGACCACTCGGTCCCCCCGAACGTATGGTGAAGTACCCCGATCCCCCCGGGAAGCCATTTTGGGCGGGAGGTGAGTCTCGGCGGGTATGCCCGAAGCGGCGTAGCCGGGGCGCGCCTTTTCCCGCCCAAGAGGGGGTTGTCCTAGACACCAACACCGCTAGCCACGCCCTGGAGGCGGATTGGAGGTGGGTACACGCCCGCCCGAAGAAGGAAAAAAGGAGCGACAAGCCAAGGAAGCATCCTCTTGTTCCTGTGCTCTGAAGCTGCACCTCCCCGTTGCACGTGAGCTCGAGACGGAACGAAGAGCCATTTTTGACCCACCCACCAGCCCCTGATGACAGCGATTTGTGGAATAAAGTCGAGTGTCATGATATGGTTTTTTCTTACAGGTTGTTTTGAATAAAGTTGGTAATTTGGTGTGTAATAAAGTCGATAACTTATTCCTTTTCAGCATGTTTTATTCAGCAAAATAGTTGCACCGGATGATTGGTAGAGATTATACTTCGATTCGCTTAAGTATAAATTGTTTTCTCCATTTTTAGTCCTAGATTGTCGTATTTATTTTGGTCGGGCGGTAAGGTCATGATCGGTGAGCAGGAATTAGAAGATCCCTAGAGGTAGGGCGTCACCCATTATGGATGGGAGCGCCCGGGGGGAGGCTGCCATTGGCCCCTCAAACGGGGAGGCGGTCCCCTCTAAGGATGGGGACGCCAAAAGGGAAGGCGGCCATAGGCCCCTCCCTGGGGAGGAGGGGCTAGGGCCCCTCCTGGGAATTTCCCGGGGCCAGGACATCTGCGACGGCAGATGTGGTAAGTTGTGTGGGGTGGGAGGGGGGTCTACGCTACCTTCTAGACACCTCACACGAGTCCTCGGACGACCACTAAAGATGGCGTCGAGTTATCAAGGGGCCCCCGCTAAGACAAGGGAAATTGGAAGTTGGCACAGAGGTACAGTCCTCTGTGCGACCACCCCTCACAAGTGAGGGGGGGAGTTCTGGTAGTGGGGATCTGACACCGGTTACGACCTTGCCATTGGCCCGTAATTGTTAGGATGTACAGTTTCAAAGTTTGAGTAATGCATTTGCAGGATGTTTAGTATCGGCTAGGAGAACCTTTGTATTAGAGATGTGTTAAGGTCAGCCAAGAACATCGTAATGTGTAAATGAAATTGTACATGATATGAAACTGTTATTTTTAACGTTTTAATTTTGTTTCATATTTTAATAAATACGGCCGGGAGGGTAACTCCCTCCCGCCTTCCACAAGTTCAGAACTGTTTCCGTCTTCCCATCCTTGGGGATTGTGTTGAGAGGGGGTGGCGGGTATCTCAGCCATATAAACTCCACATTTTTCAATTACATCACTAGTGTTTCCTAAGTTTATGAATGACATTGTGCAGATGAAGTTTAGGTGTGACCACAGATTCAAAAGAGGTCTGCCCTTTGTTCAAGAGTGAAGAGGACATGACTTACTTCATTGGTAGGCCTTTACATGTATTATCTCCTTTGTTTTCTTCAGTGAAAATCTTATCTGCAACCATGTGTTGGCCTCACCTCAAACAAACAAAACAGGTGATGGACCGAATGTGGATCAATGACACACATTCACCCCAGTCCAAAGATCTGGGCCTAAACAAACCTTTAGATAGGCCACACCTTATCGTCATCCTGAATTAATCATTTAAAATTTTAGGGAGAGATTTATGATTGTTTTATGCCTGTTTTGTACCAGTGTGTGACATTTTTGTGATGCAGTGCTGGTGCAAAAGATTTGTTATGTTAAATAATAAGTAGGGCGTTAAGTTTTTGAGGACTGTTATTCATTTACTGTTTGGTAATAGTGGTTAATAACATTTTTTATTATATTTTTCCACAGATTCAACTGCAGATCTTTTCCAAATTTGAAAAATGCCAACGAAAAATCGAATTAGAAAGGCTAGAAAACGTCAAAGACAGCAGGATGATCTTTTATTGCAGCAGTCCTCTTCCCAAAATACTTTTCAAAACACCAAGAAAGCTCCGGGTAAGAGCACAAAATCATTCTTAAGAAATATTTGTAGTAAAAAAAGTATTTATCCAAAAAATGTTTCAGTTCAGAAAAAGAAAAGCAATTTAAATGGTAAGGAAAGACCAATCAAACATGTTACTGGTAGAGCAAGAGATAACTCTGTGCATGATAGTAGAAGGAAACAACAGTTTAGGGACATTCGAAAACGAATGTTCCGCAATAGGATAATAGTTAATTTATTAAAAAATATTAAGAAAGGCCAACAGAAAGTGGCATTTTATAAGAAGAAGAAAAATGTAGAGAAAATTATTGATCATGCTTTTGAAATTAAGCGAAAGTTGTTTATTTTGGTAATCAAAACAAAAAGTAGATGGAAGAGAGTAGTAAATCGTAGTAACTTTTGTGAAGTTTTTTCCGGAGAATGGATGCATAGTTCAAGTTGTGAGGCATTTTTTAATGAGGAGAGTTATTTTTAGGATAATGATTTGGTGTTTGCAGTTGACACCAGTGGTCGAGCTTATGAAGTGAAGGATGGTTGTCCAGTTGAAAAAGAAAAACTTGTGACAACAGAGACAGATGAGGTGTTAGGTCATGAGGTTTTAGGAAGACGTCCTAAGGGTCCTGTGTACATTTGGAAGTGTAGTTCTATTTGCAGTGTGCGACAGGTTTCAAATCAATTTGCTTTGTGATTTTATACGGACATTTAATAAGAAAAGTTTGAAGCAGAAAATGAAGTTGTTGCAAGATTTAGATCCTTGCAGAGTGAGACAAATGACAGGTTTGCGTGGTCATTCACTGGCTTGTCTTTCCAGGAGAGTATGCCATAGTGTTTTTCATCATTTCAGGATGCTAGCAGTGCATCATAATAAAGTGAGAAAATTAGTGAGAATGTTGTATTATGCTAAGAGTCCAGCAATTATGCTTAAACAATTATGTGCTGCTCTTTTGCATGGTTCTGAAATAGATGTGAAGAATATTTGTGAAGAAATTGAGTTTTGTTACTTTGGTAGTAAAGATGAGAATGTTCAAATTGACCCAGAAGTAGAAGGTAATGTTGAAGATAATGTACAGGTTTCTAGTACAGATAATTTTCAGAAGGAAATTGCCACGTTTCAGATGAAATCAAGTGAGAGGCCTAATTTCACTTGTGTGTGTTGTCGACGCACTTTTTATAAGAATCAGACTGAGTTAGTGGATTTATATGCAAAAAGTGAAAGGGAAAATAATAGTGAATGGAAGGATTTCGCCACATACTTGATGGTAGAAAATTCTTTTGATTTGGGATCGGATCAACGTGTGTGTACTTATTGTTGTAACAAATTAAACAAAAACCAGATGCCTGCTAGGGCGGTTCATATTAACCTTGAATTGGTTGAGATTCCTTCTGAATTGAAGGATTTAAATACTTATGAATCTATTTTGATTCAAAGTATCCATCCCTTTCAGGCTATTGTAAGAATGGAGCCAAAGACAGGGAAGTTGCCTCCAGCAGATTTACAGAGAGGAATAAAGGGAAGAGTTGTTTATTTGCCTCTAGATTTGAACAAAAACATTAACACAATTGGAGTAGAAAAAGTTGAAGAGGAACCTTTGGTTATCTTGGTTAATGGTGTTCCGACAAAGAATAAGAAAATATGGCAAGATTTAGTGGATGTTAGGAAAGTCAAAAAGGCAACATTGTATTTGAAGAAAAATAATAAGTACTATATCAATGTATATGTTGCAGAAGAGGAAGTAAGTGATGAAGAGGATAGCGATTTGTGTGCTGGCCAAATTGAGAAAGTAGAGGCCTCTAAAAGTGAAGAAATATATGAACATTATAGTGTTCATCCTTTGCATTCCAAAGAAGTCATGGGGAATGCAATTGAGTTGTTTCAAATGAAACAAGCCAAAGGGAGTCCCATTAGTGTTTGGGAGGAAAGTTTGGAAGCTCGGTGTTTCCCACAGCTATTTCCCACAGGTCGAGGAGGAAGATATGATGAGCGACCTCATCAAATTCCTGCGTCTGAATACCGGACTTTACGATTGTATGCAGAAGATCCTAGGTTTCGTCAATGCATTCCCTATTTGTTTCATCTCCTGTTTGAAAGCGATCTGTCTGGACTGTCATATGCAGTGAACCACATCTTAAAAAGTGGTATACAGATGCGAAACATCTCGGCAAGTGATTTTATGCATAAAGTTAATGTCCAAGACAGTATTTTGGATTCTCACCTAATTAATCTCATGGCGCGTCAGCGTGGTACTAATGAGTACTAGTACCGTCGTCATGGTGATTTAAAATGTATGCTGAGGAACTTAGGAACTCCAACATGGTTCCTTACTCTGAGCTGTGCCGAGTATGGCTGGGAAGACTTACTTGAATTTCTACGAGAGGTAAATGGAAATATTGAAAACATTGAATTCAAGACACCTGGAGAACTGTGTTCTTTGGATCCAGTGAATGTATGCAGGTACTTCAATCATAGATTTGAAGCTATGATGTCTTTCATCACAAATAAGAAGAATCCACCTCTTGGAGAGGTGTTGGATTTCTTCTGGAGAAAGGAGTACCAAGCAAGAGGTGCTCCTCATATACATATGTTGTTGTGGATCAAGGATGCACCTACATTTGGAACAGATCCGGATGACTTAGTGATGAATTTCATAGAACAGTATTCTACGTGTGCTGTTCCAAACGCAACGGAGAAGAAAAGCCTAAGAGAACAAGTTCTACGTTTCCAAAGCCATCGTTGTGGAAAGTACTGTCGTCGTAAATTCAGAAACAAGGACAAGTTCTACACCAAATGTCGTTTCAACTTTCCACGACCGGTGATTTCTAAAGGAAGAGTGAACAGTTTGATGTCTTCACTGCGACATAATGTGACGAGGAAATCACCCAAAAATACATACAATTTGAAAAGGAACGAAGAGTCCAAGTACATCAACGACTACAACCCAGTGATTTTGTCTATGTGGAATGCTAACATGGATATACAGTTTGTGGCTGACAACTGTATGGCTGTGGCTCGGTATGTGACATCTTACATCACCAAAAAAGAAAAGACAGAATTGAAGGATATGTGGGAGGACATTTCCCATGAAAAGAGCCTCAGCAAGAAGTTGTACAGTTTCAGTCTGAAGATGTTGTCGCATCGAGAAATCGGAGCTTACGAATGTTGTGACCGGTTGTCTTCAGCAAGTCTCTATGCCAAATCCAGGAGTATCGTTTGGGCGAGTCTTGGTCTTGCTGCAACGCGAAATCGAGTTCTAAAACCTGTCCGGGAAATTGAGTATTTGGCAGAAAAGGAGCCAAACAGTACAGACATTTTGAAGACCAACATGTTGGATACATATTATCCAAATCGAAGCAGTCACCTTGAGAATGTTTGTCTATATGAGGTTCTACAAAATTATATATTCAAGAGGAACATCAAAGAAGATATTGAGAAAGGAGTGTATGCTGTAATTGGAAGTGAGGGATGTCTGGTCAAGCAAAGAAAATGCCAATTAGTAAACTATCGAAAATTGAGTGGCGAATCTCCAGAAAAAAAGGAGTTTTTCTATTTAGCACTTTTGCAACTTTTCAAGCCTTGGCGTGCAGAAGAGGAACTGCTTGGAGATTTCCTCTGTTACGAAGACTCTTTCACTGCTGCTAAGGAGACCATAGAATGTCCTGCTTTTCCCAAATATCAAGAAATGTTGACTTTGGAAATTGAGCAGGAAGCAACGATTGCAGCTGAGATTGCCAGAGACAGTTCTCAGGACAGTCAGAGTTCTGTTTCATTGAGTCAGGATCCACTAGGAGGACCTATTATCGAAAATGAAGCTGCCACTGCTATGAATGAAGTGGAAAGAGCCATGGCACATGCTCAGGGGGATGCAGTTAACTTACAAGACTTGGAAAAACAACTCAACGTTGAGCAGAGGAAAATATATGATGAAGTTACCAAGGAAATTGAGCATGGATTAAGTCATGAGAAGAAAGAGTGCTCATGTACATCGTTGAAGCCAGTCCGACTGTACGTGAGTGGAGAAGCGGGAACTGGAAAAAGTTTCCTCATTAAAGCAATTTCTTGTTATTTGCAGGAAAGGACTGAGACATCGTTGTCTTGTGTTGTTACTGCTCCTACTGGATTGGCAGCACATAACATTAAAGGGATTACTTTGCATCGTCTACTGATGCTGCCGGTGGAGCATGACAACAAATTACAATACCACAAGTTATCTGGAGATGCTTGTTGTGAAGTTTCAAGAATCTTGAGGAAAATGAAACTTCTTATCATTGATGAAGTAAGCATGGTTTCCAATGTCATGCTTGCCTTTGTGCATTTGAGAATGCAAGAAGTTCTTAAAACTGAATATGATGTGTTATTTGGTGGCAAACACATCATTGTTTTTGGAGATCTTCTGCAGCTGACACCAGTGAAAGGACAACCTGTGTTCAAAATACTCATGCATGAAGATAGCAGGAAGTGCCTAGGGAGCATTGGCAACGTTAATATATGGTTAAATTTCAATTATGCTGAACTGCATGAAAATATGCGTCAGGCGAAGGATGAAGATTACAAGAATATTCTACAAGATATTAGAATTGGAAAAGTGACCGAGCATGGGAAAGAAGCTTTAAATGCACGATTACTGTCAAATTTATATCCCGAACAAGACATTGTGCCTGAGAATATTTTTCAGAAAATTACTGAGAAGAAATCCGGAGTATGTTTGATGCCAACTCTTGCAGAATGTGCCATCTTCAACAACAAAATGTTGAATTTAGAAAAGCAAGAGATTGTGAAACTTGAAGCTATTGACAAAATAGAGCATATGGGATCAACAATTATTTTTGTCAGAGAATTTGAAATCAAAATAGGATTCATTAGAGAAGACTATATCTAAAACAGCGGGTTTTGAAAAGACTTTGAATGTATGCTTAAATTGCCGAATCATTTTGAGAAGGAATTTACATGTTGAAAGAGGTCTGGTAAATGGATCAATGGGTAATGTTGTTGATTTTGAGAAATACAGAAGTAGAGATGGTATTGAATTTTTAAAAATTAAATTTGATGGCATTGAGGAAGTACAGCTAATTGGTTGTTGTTCTGCTAGGTTTTTGCTTGTTAAAGATTTATATGTTCGCCGTAAACAGTTTCCTGTTTGCTTGGCATATGCGGTGACAATCCATAAATCGCAAGGTTTAAGTGTAGATAGTGCATTGGTGAATATTGGCAGTTCTGTGTTCAAGGAGGGTATGGCATATGTGGCATTGTCACGAGTTAGAACTTTATCAGGATTGTACATGATTGACTGTGATGTCACAAACATTTGTGCGGATCTAGATTGTGTTAAGGAATACAATAGGTTAAGAAAAGAGTATGCGCCACATTTGCCTCAATATCCTTTGTTTGAGAAACGTGTGGTAGGCCGGAAACGAAGAAATATCAGTAACAGTAGGGAGGTTGTAACAAAAAGCCCAAAAGTCGATGAACCGAAAATTGTATGCAGAAAGAAAGTGGATTCTGTTCAAGATGTTGTCGGTTTTCAATTTGAAAACAGTTCTGGTGTCAACTGCTATGCAAATGTAGTGGTTAATGTTCTCTTTTCACTAGAGACTTTAAAAGAACAGATTGTGTTCAATTCGGAACAAAGTTTATGCTGCTTGTTGAATTCTGTATTAGAAAAATGTAGCACTGATCGAACAAAAGTAGAAAGTTTATCTGAAGTTCGTTATCTGTTAGATGAATGTTCAGGTCAAACAGACTTCTCTGAAAATAATCAGCAGGATTGTCAGGAGTTTTTAATGTATATGCTTGATGTATTGCAAGATGAGGGTGTAGATGTAGATCACCTGTTTGGGCTTTCTTATCAATGGCAGCATGACTGCGAGAACTGTATGGTATCAAGTACTACTAGTGTAGACTCAGAAAGATTTATATATTTAACTTTGCCAGATAGTAAATCAGTCTCCTTTAATAAGCTAGTAAATGCAGCGGATCACAACATGGAGTGTAGCCAATGTAAATCTGAAATGATGTCAACATTATTTATTCGAAGATATGGCCAGTATGTCATTTTATTGATCCAACGATGTAGGCCTGATGGATCAAAATTGTCAACTTTAATAAAAAAATGTGTTGCTTCTCAGCTGTCAATATCAGGAAGGACTTTTGTAACTGTAGCAATTATCTATCACGACGGTCCTTCAACAACATCAGGACATTACACAGCTTATTTAAAGTCTAGAAACGGCTGGTCATTCTGCAACGATTCTGTTGTAAGTTTAAAAAAAAATTTGCCGTTTGACCTTAAAAATTCTTACCTGGTGTTTTTAAAACCAAAAT
This sequence comes from Lissotriton vulgaris, assembly GCF_964263255.1. Taxonomy (NCBI): domain Eukaryota; kingdom Metazoa; phylum Chordata; class Amphibia; order Caudata; family Salamandridae; genus Lissotriton; species Lissotriton vulgaris. Next base: position 1,119,286,963 of record NC_141691.1, on the reverse strand, counting down.
TTTAAGGGAAGAATCTCGGAATTTCCTTTGAGGAATTGCAAAAGGCTCATGAAGTAGAGGGAATGTAAGTCTGCAATGCTGTCTAGATTATTGGTCCAAAACTTTTAATTATAATGTCATTTTAAAATTCCAACTATATAAACCTGATGCAAGTAAGTCTGCTTCATAGTAAGAAGTATCAGTGTCATAGGAAAAGTAGAACGTGAGTGAGCAAGAAGGGTAAGATATTAGTAGTCCAGGATTGTGAAAGTAATCTTAAATGTTTTCTTTTTGAAAGTTGCGAAAATAGAAAATGACGGGATTTCATTAGAAGAATTACAAGAGTTGAAAAATGCTGCAACATGATTTGGCCAAGTGGAAACATGTGGTAGAATGTGAGAAGTATTTTATTGTATGTAACATATTTTTCAAAACGATGGAGGTTTTGTTTCAGAAAGTGGCGGGCAGAAAATATTTATAGCACAACAGAGTGGATGCTGTTCATAGGACATCCTTCGACGTTATGGAAAGTAAGTTAATTTTAAGGAGTTTTGAATTCAGATTTCTTAGGTTGTATGGGTTTTTTAAACACAATCATTTTGATTGTGTTTTTTTTCCCCCGCTGTTACATGATGAATACCTTCAAGTCACTGATTTAAGTGAAATTTGATACATTCTGAGAACAGCAGAAATAAACCATTTAACATGTATAATTAATGTTCTACTTTTTGTACTTATGATATACATTTAGAAATGTGAGGTAGATATGGAGAAACTGAGGCTTCTGTAAGTGTCAAAGTTAATGCTTACAGTGCTGCATTTCTGGGTACTGTTTTTTTTTTTGAAAACTGAATAGACCTCACCTTAAAGAAACCTCTTGAAAGGACATATCTTATTTGTATCCTGAAAGAATCATTTAAAATGTTAGACACAATTTTATGATGGCTTTACATCTTTTTTGCGCTGCCATTGCATCACTATTGTGAGACATCAGCAGTGCAAAAGATGCACCATGTTCGAAAATAGGCCTCACTTCATCAGCATCAAGATACTGTTTGTTTAAAATATATATCTTTAGGATTGTGTAGGGGACGTATAGCAGCAGAGGCTTCTGTAAATGTCAAAGTTATTGAAAAACTGTTTCTTCTTGAACCTTTTCCCTTGTCTTTTCAAATTTTTAAATACATGTTTTAATATTTTTGAAATGTTTCTTCTCTCTTTGACAGATTGAAAGTATGAAAAAATATTTGAAAAAGTTAACAAGAATTATAAGGTAAATGTTTTCTACTCTTTTAACCCGCAATCCACTGCTGATGATGTCACTGACTATGTCATGAATGATGTAATAAGTGGGCATGACTTACTTCATTGGTAGGCCTTCACATGTATTAATGCATACACTGCTGCACTTCTGCGTACTGTTTCATATGCTGAACTACATCTGCACTATGAGATACCTAAGCAAAGGCAACACAGGTGATGTGATTGTGAAATGAGCAAAAGAAACTCCACGTTTTTCAAATTACATTACTTGTGTTTTCTAAGTTTACGAATGACATTGTGCAGATGAACTTTAGGTCTGTCTATGGACACAGAAGAGGTCTGGCCGTTGTTCAAGAGTGAAGTGGACATGTTTTACTTCAATGGTAGGCCTTCACATGTATTATCTCCTCTGTATTCTTCAACAAGCATAAATTTGATATGCAACCCTGAGTAGGCCTCACCTTAAACAAACTTTTGGAGAGGACACACCTTATCGTCATCCTGAATCAATCATTTAATCTATCACATTTAACATCTATTAGTTCTACTGCTTCATTTCTTTAATCCTTACTTTCCTGCGTTTGCTACTTCTCTCATTCCTTTCTCTATTACTTAATTATTCTACTCCTTCCAGTATTTTTCTCAGTCCCTCTCTTCTCATACTTCTTCATTATTATTCACTCATTCTGTCTCTATTAATGTTACTGTTTCTGAATGATCTCAAAAAAAATTTAAAACAAGAACAGTAAGTATAAGGATAGGAAACAGACATTTATGTTACAAGAAAGACAGCTATAGGAAGTAAACAAAAGATACTGTTACTCGCAATCCACTGCTGATGATGTCACTGACCATGTCAAGAATGATGTAATATGTGACATGATCAGAAGTGAATTGCGCGTAACAGTATCTTTTCTTTACTCCCTATAGCTGTCTTTCTTGTAACATAACTGTCTGTTTCCTTTCCATATACTTACTGTTCTTTTTTTAAAAAAAAATGTTTTGGTTCGCTCCTGGTTCGCGTACCGGAGTGCGAACTGGGAGCGAACTAAAAGAAATAGAGGTTGGCAGAGTTTCAAAAATTCTACCAATTTTTTTTATAATGGGGAGGTAGTTCTGAAAAGAACTTTTTTTTTTGGTTTTTGTTGTTTTAAATTTTTTTTATTATTTTTCTGAACATTTTTTATATTTTTTTTGTTTTTTCTGAACATTTTGTAATTTTTTTGTTTTTTGGGGGGGAGGGGGGAAGAAACAAAAATGATTCATTGAAGAGGGCTCAACAGGAGCAACGAAAAAAAGAAGAATTTATTTTTTGGGGCGTTTCGGGCAAACATATTTTTGATAGCTTTTATTATAAGAGTAATGCTACTTTCTCGGTAGCATATTAATTGGTTGCACCACACGCACACTTGTTTTACTTCCCCCATGTCCATTTGAATGTTCGGGATCACCTCCCTCGCCTCTGGTCCCGATACTTCTGGGACGACAGATCTTCTCGCCATTGCCGGGGGATTTTGCTGTTCATCGTGAAGCTGGGCAGCACTATAATTATTTGGGTGCCACCTACTCATGTGCCTGTGCATCGTATAATTTCCAAAACTATATTTTTTGTCCGTCCCCCTTGAAAGTCGATCGTCGCAAATACGGCAAAAGACATATCTGGCATTGACTTTCTTTTGCCCTGGTGGAAATTAAAAAAATTGCCAGATGAAGTTTTCCTTTCTGTTGTACCTCCTGGGCTCCTCTGGCAAAAACTGAGGCTCTTCCTCCTCTTCCTCCTCTTCTTGATCTTCCTCTTCTTCAAAGATTGGTTGAGCAGGTGGTCCTTTCTTCCCTTGAGGAGGTGGAGGTGGAGGTGGTGGTGGGGGAACACTAGCTGAAGCAACAATTGAAGCCATTTCTCTAGAATGTAAAAGGGTCTTTCTCTCACCAAGATGAAAGTCAGAGTGAGGAAAGAAAGAGGGGTTTTCATCATTTGGGAGAAGCAAAAGTTCTAAACCAATGAAAAGTGTTAATTTTAGATCACATGACCTAGTATTACATCATTAGGAAACCAAAAAAGAAATGAACCAATGAAAAGTGTTATTACCAAGTCACATGACCTGCTGTGTTTACGTTTCGCGCTTTGCTCCGCTTTCCGGTCCGCTTCCGGGTCCGCTAACTTGGCGCGTCCAATGGCGTATTACGCGACAACGCAAAACGTCATGCTAACGTAACAGTTACGCTAAAGGAACGTTTACCGGTTCGCGGACCAAGCCGCGGCTTTAAATTGAGCTAACGGGAAGCTGACCGGTTCGCGGACTGGGAGCGAAACAAAAAAAAATTTCTTAAAAAAATGTATAAAAAACATGTAAAATATATTTTAAGATTTAAAGAAGAATACATTTTACAGCTACAGATATTAGCTTTCAAAAAACCATTGAAATTCAATGAAAAAACCATAGGTTATAGAGAATATATAGTTAGGAATTAGCATTTACAAAACCTTGAAAATTCACTGAAAAAACCATAGGTTATAGACCATATATAGTTAGGGATTAGCATTTACAAAACCTTATTTTATTTGCACAAAACCATTGAAATTCCATATATAGTTAGTTGCACTAACTATATATCGCGCACCCGCAATCCACTGCTGATGATGTCACATATTACATCATTCATGACATGGTCAGTGACATCACTGATGACATCACTGATGACATCTCAAATGACATCACTGATGACATCACTGATGACAACATCCAGTGACTGTATGTTTCTGTAAAGTTAAAATATGTCTTACATACTGAAGAATGAGTGGATGTATAAGTGTCTGGATGAAGGATTTAGTAGGTGCATGACTGACTGTATGAGTGAGTGATTAAATGTGTCTCACTGAGTGCATGGGTTAGTGACTAAACTGTCTTAATTTGTGCATCATTATGTCTGTTGTTCTGTAAACTGTTGCATGTGTTGATAAGTAGCTATATGAGTAACTATATGGGTTATTGATTGGTTGCCCAAGTATTTGTATGGGAGACTGAGTGTGTGTGTGGGTGGCTGGGAGGTGTATGACTCTGTGCATAGATGTGTGAGCAGTTGATTCACTAGATGTATGGTTTCAAAAGTGCATGTGGAAACAGCTGTATGGGCGGTTGACTGTGTGCATGAGTGTATTGGTGAGTGAATGGATATCTCTGTGCTACATGTCAAAGTAAGTACATATGTAAAACACAGTACATGTGAGAGTTGACATATATAAATAACTGTGCATAAGAGCCAGTGAATGTGTGAGTGGCTGTATGGATCATTGTGAACTTGTATCAGGGATTGTATAAGAGAGTAAATATGTGTTAGTATATGTTTGAATAAGTAAAGTTTGTATAACTGTATAGTTGAGGAAATGGAGGTGTGATTGATTCTTTGCATGACTGACTAGGTGTGTGAGTAACTCCATGGATGAGTGACAGTCTGTGAGTGTCTGTTTACACTGATTGTATCTAAGGTTATATTAGAGTCTGAAGAGGTTCATCGTATTATCACATGAATGATATCATCAGTGATGTGATCAGTAATGTCAAATGAGATGTCATCAGTGATGTCATCAGTGATGTCATTTGAGATGTCATCAGTGATGTCATTTGAGATGTCATCAGTGATGTCATCAGTGATGTCACTGACCATGTCATGAATGATGTAATATGTGACACCATCAGCAGTGGATTGCGGGTGCGCGATATATAGTTAGTGCAACTAACTATATATGGAATTTCAATGGTTTTGTGCAAATAAAATAAGGTTTTGTAAATGCTAATCCCTAACTATATATGGTCTATAACCTATGGTTTTCTCAGTGAATTTTCAAGGTTTTGTAAATGCTAATTCCTAACTATATATTCTCTATAACCTATGGTTTTTTCATTGAATATATATATATATATATATATATATATATATATATATATATATATATATATATATATATATATATATATATATAGATAGATAGATAGATAGATAGATAGATAGATAGATAGATAGATAGATAGATAGATAGATAGATAGATAGATAGATATTTAAATTTCAAACAAAAACTCGAATGCTTTTTAAGAATTTCGGCTTTCCTCGCCTGTTTGTGTGGAATTGTGCAGCGTTACCTGTGGCCCCCTCGGTCCACCGCAGTCAAGAGCAGACTGTTTGAGTGGAGGGAGGTCACAGGAAAACTAGGCACCCTGTTTTTCTTACCCACTTCCGGGTTGTGCCACAAGCTGCCGCCATCTTTAGGCAAGGGACGCTCTAGTGCTTGCGTTCCCTTCCCAAGGCGGGCCCTTTAAAAGCAGCCTATGGAACTAGCGCGCAGTGGGCACCCCAGCGGCACGCTAAAGGCAAGACCATCTGCTCCCGTTCGCGCCAGGCCAGGACCTGGGGCCCAAACCCCTGCCTTTTGCAATAGCGCTAGTACAAAGTTTTCTTACACCCAGCTGCTTAACTTTCGCGCAAACTCCAGACCCACATGTGCCTGCCTCAATGTAGATGGCAACTCCCCTGGCTGTCCAGGCTGCATTTCACATTTAAAATTCACCTTGATGAACCAGGTCAGACTATTAAGCCCGACACTATAGCCCACCAGCATGTGCAACATGCCATGAAACCTAAGCCAGCTGTCCCTAATAATTTCAGTTTTTTCAATATTAATTGTCGCTCCCTCCCTAAACATCAGGCAGATATTTTCAATCTCCTAGTGGACTTACAACCGAATGCCATCTTCCTAACTGAGACATGGCTCAACAGCTGCTCGGGCCTGATGTGGCCAGAGCTCTGCCTCCTAACTATGTTATTGTTAGGAAGGATAGAGAAGACAGGGTGGGAGGAGGGATCGCCATTATTTTTAAAAACACGTTCTGTTGCAAATTCGATTAATTATTAATTCCCGACAGTGAAGCTGCTGTTAATAAACTTAATCTGACTCTGCATTTTACTCTCTCTGGGTTGTTGGTGTACCGCCCCCCAGGTCCTGCTGGCTCATGGGCAACAAACTTTTTCGATCTTGTTACCCCTCTGCTGCTTCACTCTGCCAACTTTACAATTATAATTGATCTTAACCTCCATCTGGAGGATTCTAATTGTAACATTTGGCAGTACTCTTATTGCCGATTTGGTAGCCATGAATATTTTACTCCATAGTAGTGGGCTCACACACAAAGCAGGTCACCTTCTTGACCACATTCTTTCCAACTTATCCTCCTTACACTGCCCAGCAGCCATTCCGTTGTGCTGGACTGATCACTTTCCAGTGGGTTTTCAGCTTTGAACCCCCCCGTTTCGCACATGCGAATAGTAACACCGCTGTCAAAACTTTTAGGAACCGGTAAACTCTTGACATCAACAAGTTTAACTCATTACTGTTCACTAATGCTCCTACTTTCCATAACAATGTTGCCACAGATTTGGCAGCGCTTCAAGTTTGGATTCAGTCGGCCCTTGATACTTGCCTCCCTATTTCAGTCAGAAAGTTTAATAACCACCGCCCCCCGCCCCCTGGTTCTCCGACGAATTAAAGATGGAGAAAACCAAATGTAAAAACTTGGAGTGTCGGTGGCGAAAGACCTATGCACCTGAAGCCAAACTTGCCTACGTCACTAGCAAACGTGCCTTCCATTCCCACTGTAGGGCTGCACGTGCCAACTATGTTTCCACATCTATTACTCAGGCCAACAATTGTCCTAATTTTTTATTCAACATGGTCAATGATCTATCTGGCCTAGCTGCCACGCAACCACCTCCCAGCCTTAATACAACACAATGTGAGGATCTTGCTCAATTTTTCGTAAATTAAGTGTAAACTATTTATTCTACGCTGGCTCAGACTGCCCCTTTTTCTTCTCCTTCACCCACTGCGCCCGCTGATTGTCCCGTCTTAGTGCCCAAAAATTATACTGGCCAGACACATGTGACTACTCTTGACACCTGGCTACTCTTGGACATGGTAACACTCATACAACATCTTAGTCAAATCAAATCGGGATCCCCCCGTGACTTACTGCCCATTGCGGTTTTATGAAAAATTGGACCACCCTCTCATAATCACTTTCTTCAACTGCTTAACACATCCCTAATGACCTCCACTTTTCCCCTAGATTGGAAACATGCAATAGTTGTCCCATTGTTAAAAAAAGCTAACGCGGATCCTGCACTCCCTTCTAACTTTATTCCAATCTCACTCCTCCCTGCTCTCTCAAAGATTCTGGAGAGACATATTAATGGACATTTGTCCAAGTTTATTGAAACCAATGAGCTTTTGCATCCCTCCCAGTCCGGTTTTAGGACTGGGTTACTCTGCCAAGTCCACCCTTCTTGGGGTTACAGAAGCGCTTCGCCTTGGTATTGCTTATCCTGAGTGTAGCCTTTGATACGGTTTCTCACACCGTACTCATAAACACCCTCCAACTCTCTGGTGTCACCGGAATGGCCTTGAACTGGCTTAGCTCATTCCTCGCTGAGCGCACCTTTCAGGTCTTCTCATCCACCTCCAAGTCTAAGCCTTATTCCTTACCTTATGGGGTCCCCCAGGGTTGATTCTCAGCCCCCTGCTATTCAACCTTTACGTCAGACCGCTGGCAGCTTTGCTTGAGGAATCTGGGCTGTCGCTTTTTTCATACGCTGATGATACCCAGATCCTCTTCTCTCTCTCAGCTGAAAAAATGTTCGAGCCCTCTGCACTTAGATGTGGCCTCAGTAAAGTCATGACCTGGATGAACACTAACTTTTTAAAACTTAATGGCGATAAAACAGAGGTCCTGATCCTGGGCAAAGATAGAGGTCTTTGGGGCCCTCAACATTGGCCGCCAGAAATGGGTATGCTTCCACAACCCTCTACTCAGGTTCGCAACCTTGGTTTCATTGTTGGCAACTCTCTCTCTATGTGGCAACAGGTTACCAAGTTGCTGCTACCTGCATTACCATTCTGAAATGGTTGAGGAAGATTGTGTGGAAGCTCCCATCACACGCCCAGTGCACCGTAATCCAAGCCCTGCTTACTTCTAGGCTGGATTACGGGAATATCCTCTACTTAGGTGTCAACAAAAGATAACACGTAAACTGCAGCGAGTACAAAACTCTGCTGCTAGATTGCTTTGCCGAGCCCCAAAAACTGCATCAACATCTGGGCTGCTGGTAGATCTCCACTGGCTTCCAGTGGAGAAACAGGTTAAGTTCAAGGCCCTTACTTACATGTTCCGTATTAAGCATGCTAAGTCCCCCCGTTTATTTGCAGCATCTGGCTTGCCCTTATGTTCCCTCTCCCACTCTCAGAACCTCCACCCAAGAGAAATTCCATGTTCCGAAAGTTAGACTTTCTCGTATGGGAGGGCGCTCCTTTCCTTACCTCAGACCCACCTGTTGGAACACTCTGCCATTGCTCCTTCGCATTGAACCAGACCTTCTTTCTTTCCCCAGATCCCTTAAAACATGGCTTTTCAGCCAATAGGTCTCTCCTCCCTTTGCTGTTTCCTTGATGGCGCCGGGAAACCCTTGTGGGTGGCTGTGGGCTGGTATATAAATTTAAATAAATAAATAAAATAAATAAAAAAACACATTCACTGGATGATGTCATCAGTGATGTCATCAGTGATGTCATTTGAGATGTCATCAGTGATGTCACTGACCATGTCATGAATGATGTATTATGTGACATCATCAGCAGTGCATTGCGGGCGCGTGAGTTATAGTTAGCACAACTAACTATAACGGAGGAATTTCTATGGTTTTGTACGAGTGAAATGTCCAGCTAACTAGAACACTCATGAACCCCATGTTTTTTTCTGTGAAAATATATATATATATATCTCACATATATACATAATTTAGATATTACATGTTTTTTTTTTTTTACTTCTATGTTATGTGGAAAAAATCCAAAGTAGGTAGATCAACCACATTTACCAGTGTTACTCATCCTGTGCAATGTAGTGTAGAACACATGAAACACAATTTCATCCAACACGCTGTGGGACCAGGAGGCAGCAGCAACAGAAATGTTCAGTGGCACGCCATCAGCAGCAATGACTGGGCGAGGCAGCAGCGCCATACCGAACAGCAACAGTAGTAATATTAAAGATAAAATAAAGAAATTGGAAAAACTAATGAGGCAGGAGCAAAGCAAATGGTGGGACTCAAGATCTCTACAGCAGTACTTGGATGTAGGCATAATCCCTAGAGGGCTTTGAATACTAATTGCACTCAGCTATGAGAACCCTAACCCCATTTGATGAATAAATGGCCTGAATGCAACTTGGACTCATCCAAGAGACTGGCACAGATCCTAGTGAAATATGCCAATACGGATCGTGCTGAAATACAGAAACAGATCGATAAAATCATTGAAGAAACAGAAGCTGGTGGGCAAATAGAGGAGATAATACATATGTGCAAGGAAATGATGATGCGTTTATGCAAAGAGGAAGATAAAATCAAAGCGTGAAAAACCTAAGCTCCAAAGAGACAAGATGGACTATGAAACGGGAGAGATATTCAGGTTCTAAAATAAGTATGACGCATTAAAAATATTAAAGTTTAAACCTAGAGAGGATCAGTCCACCAGCACATCAATCAATAGAGAAAGAATCACCAATACTTTGAATTCAGATCTAAGTTCAGCTGTGGAAAGCAAAACGGAATCAGACCTCAGACACAGCAGAGACGGCGAGGTTCTATAGAAGCTCTCATTGGCGGAGGACTCATTGGCGTACAAATTAGATTTTTTTGATGCCTTGATCAGACACAAACCCTCTGACCGAGAACACAGAGAAACAGAGGAGAGCAAACAGAAATGACAAACACCGGCAGAGGAGGAAAGCGAGTAGGAAGCAAACAAACTGCTGTAGTGTAGTTCCTATTTTCCCAATAGGCCCTGCGCATTGGAATAACATAAACAGTAGTATCGACATAGAAGTGCGGATCTTCCAGGCCTCTACTGACTATGTTAAACTTAATTGGGTTTGTTACCAACTAGCTCAGAGGTCACTGGAAACTTTCTTGACTGAATAGGAAGTGATCAGCTTCCCTGGCACAGACAAGAAGAGATTCAGTTTTCCAACAACCGTGCAACATGACAACTTTGCTCCTCAGATCAAGAGTCAATCTCTAGGGTCGTGTGAAACAATAGACAGTTATTTTACTCAGTCAGGTTGGTGCAGATTACTTTCACAATATGTAGAGAATAGAGAGACGGGCGTTTGTCAATAAAGGGTAACATTTATTGAACAGTCTTTCTTCTCATACAAGAGAAATGAATTGCCACAATTGCAAGACTTGTTATTATAAAAAGTACGAACAGTAAGATAAGTATTGCGAAATAATACTGTAAAAGCATTGATATGGTTTCTTAGCCATACAATGGTTTAAAATGAATAAAACATATATACAGTCATATATACATTAGGCTAAAATACTCAACTGGTGCTTCTAACTACGCCTACCCCAGTGTACCTGACCTAAGCCTAATACTTGGGAGGGGAGTAAGTAAGTAGCTTTAGTTTAAGTTGGTTTTGCCAAGGTTTGCTTCAAGAATTCTCTCTAAGGGTTTAGTCAACACCATACCTCTGGAATAGAATGATGGAGGTCTGGTATCTCCCTCAGAGCATCTGCTGGGCTCTTGCACGGGGACGGCTGTTCAGCTCCTAAGTTCACCACACCATTGTTCGCTAGTTAGCAGCGATAGCAATAGCAATAGCAGCTATGGTATCATCAGTATATCATCAGTATAACAGCAGCTTCAGGCGACGGGCAACAGAACATTGCTTAAGGCAACGTTGGTAGTATTTATACCTGAAAGGTGCCTTGGTTGACGTAAGTTTGCTGGACATAAGACGTCAATAAAGATGTCACTAGGAAGTGATCGTCTATCAGTGCTCATTAGAGTTCTATTACTAATCAAAACACAGCAAGCGGGGATTTCCAGGTTTGCTGAGTTTTTATCTTGTTGAAGAACTCGGAGTGTTAATCTAGGAATCTCAGGTAGTGACTTCTGCTATGTCATTGCACTAATTGGTTGCAAAGGAAGTGGCAGAGAAGGCTATTCTGAAATGTGGCTCTGTTCGTGTGAGGCCAGAGATGAGTTTCTGAATATTGCACTTGAACGGTTATGCCAATATAGGGAATAAACGGATTTAGCGCCGAATAGGGGCATAAGGTCACAGTATCGATCAGGGTCCTAGATTAGAACGCAACACCCACTCCACGAATTCATGTCCATCAAATTACTAAAACTAGAGCAATAAGATGCACGTGTAACATTGCCCACCCCAAAATACATATATGCATTTGAAATGGGCGTATTTGTAATACGTGAAAATTTTAGGTACTGTACGTTTTTGAAGCATAGAAATCATTCAAAAATTATTGCATATGAAATCATTGAACGATTATGCAAAAGAATTACACATGAAATATCTCTGAAACAGAAAAAGGGCGAGATAAATCATCACATATAAATGCATTGCAATAACATGTGCTAGAGGCTGGTGCAAAGTTGCTATGTCTCTAGATGTGTTTAGAAATAGAAGTTGAAGCTTCTGTTCTCTAAGAATAGTTTTTACTTTAAGCAAAGAATTTTTCGTGCCAATAAAAGGGTGAATATTAAAAAATGTTCAATTCAAAAGAATTATTGCTTGAACGGGGAAAATAGAGTTCCAACGCTTTTAGCAGTTTTTGTTGTTCAAAACTGAAGGCCGAATTCAGAGTTCATGGGAACGCTGTGTGTCGGAATGCTTCTCCAAAGTTATTGTTTCTGTTCGGGTGAGAACATCATATCAGACAGGCTCTCAAAGAATTGGTCTACAAAATCAGGTGACAGTTCGACCAAATTCGATAGTGCTGTAACTTGGCAGGTGTGAGAATGATTGTTGTCATCAAGGTCGGGATCAGCAATGCTCACAGAAGGTCGTACCTGGGTGATGTTGCTTTTGTCACTCGCTCCACTGTTACCACCTAGTTGTAGCACAGGAGTCTCAACGAATGCCGTCATCAGGATTGGTAGCCGCTGGGGACAACACAATGCGTGAGCCGTTATCGGACTTAGCAAAGTATCGATATCCATTGGTACTGCTGATGGAAGTGAAAAACATATGTCCAACACGCACTCATCTCCGCATAGCATACATCGTAGTACAGGTAAGATGCAATTTTGCCATATCGGTCTGAATGAAAGGAACCAGGTCATGTTTAGATCTCTCAGCCTGGCCAATCCAAGGACTCTAGTTATTCTGTCCCGGTAGCGGATTGCTAGGATTGTCTCTTCCATTCCCATAGGAGTCATGTCTGAGCTGTGGCTTGCCATAACGAAGCAGGAGGGTCAAAAATAAAATCCCTGCTACAAGTCCCAAAAATAGGGGTATGCCGCCAAAAACAGAGTGGACAAAATTTGGAACGATTCCCAGAATTGCTTGAAATGGTGTTAGCAGTCCCGTAAAAATCGTCTTAAATATGCCTGGGATGCCTGTGCCACTAGACATGTTAAGGAGTTGGCTAAGCATTTCTACGAAATGCACGGGGCAATTTGTTGATAAAAGGTCATGAACCTCCGTAGCTGTCTTACAACTAGGAGATCATACGTCTCTTTTGATGACGTTATGGGCACTGTTGTCTGCAAAAGCACAGACTTCATTTTGCTTAAAGTATCAATTCGTATAGAATAGAGATTCAGACGAGGCCAGATGGGAGTCTCTATGTCTCCGGGGCCGCTCGGGAACAATGCTTGCATACAGCATTTGACCGTGGATGTTACGCTTACGAGATAACTTTTCCCTGGAACAAGGCCACAACATCTGTGATCCGTTCTTAGAATGTAACTCCCATTCGCAAGTTGCATAAAGAAGGGCTCTATCTGAGTTGCAGGTGTGACAAGCTGGTGGCATGAAAGGTTGTTAGAGTTTCCATCACAAGCTCTGTGTAAATTAATACCCTGGCACAAAAGTATACCGCTTAGTGAACGTTTACAGTTTTTACCACTAAGAAATACATTTTTGTCGCTGTCACTGTAGCATGAATGTGTGTATGGTAATTTCCATGCTAACTTAACATATCCTTTACCCAATCGTTCATACTGGCCAGTAGGTATGTATTCAAGGCACTTTTTAAATCGGAAAGTTGTTATCGGAATAGTGATAATTCCGTGTATTATCCATTCAATGACATGACTTTCTGACATTGTCAATGGTAATCTCTCAAGTTTTTCGATGCTCAGGATTGTATAGTCTGCTCCTTTTTGTGCCAAGCTGATTTGTTTATCAGTAAGGTTAAAAATGGAAAACAATGACGTTGTGTTGATTAAACGCCAAGGCACATAGCCTGAACGAAGATTTTGCAGCGTCCAGCCTAATTGTACAATAGAACGTAATTGCGACTGGCCATGCTGTAACATTAGCAAGTCTCTGTCTATTATATCAAAGGCAGAAGATACAATATTGTCCAACGAATATATTCTGGAGGACAGAGTCATTAACCCATTGTCCACTACAGAAAGTGATTTTTCCAAATTAATACGATCAATTTCTCGTATTTTTTCTGCTGTTTCAATTTGTGTGACTTTCCAAGCCTCGTTGTACGCAGCATAGATACTGGTCGCTATGAAACGCTTTTGACGCTGTTTGCGTGGTCCCATAATAAAATCGTGCAAATCAGCACCCTCTTTAAGTAAATATAAGTGTTGCTTAATTTCAGCCAGTGTGGATGATCCTAGCCATTCGAGGCAGAGTTTCCCTACACTGTATGTTTTTACTATCCCTGGATGATGTCTCTGGGAGTATCTAGGGTCTTGTCTGGTCATTGTTAACCCCTGTGTTTTATTCAGGAATCTATCTTGACAGTTGTTTGTGTCAGTAGGCCAGATTAACCACTTTTTCCAATCAGGATGTGTTCTCTTCAAATGTAAAATTTGTGATACGTCTATTTCAATATCTGTTGTTGCATTATCAGGTATTGGCTTTGGAATAGACGGTTTTTTAGGTCTTTGATCTTAGGTAGGCCAAGACAGGATGTTTTGTGAATTGTGTCATTTAAAAACATCATTTGTTCTGGTATCATGCAGATTCTGAATAGTGCTTCTAGGCCTTGTACCTGCCAATCTTTTGTACCCCAAATGGTTTTTGTTTCAATGTTATTTTTCCAATAATCAAAACCAAATGTCATCATTTTTTCATAAAATGCTTCTGAATATATTAATTTAGTGTTTGTCAGCATTGTTTTCATTCCTGTTTTATCTAACAATTTGTAAAAAAAGTTTCTGCATCACTGGTGTTAAACCCTGAGAAGTACTTGAATTTCTCAAAGAATGTTTTAGAACTGCTTTTAGGTGGTGTAGCACAATGTTCCCATTGATTATACTTAAAAACATTTCTAGGCTGTGTAGATTTATGCAAATAATGATCGCCATAATGTGTAAAACAGAATAACTGTTCATAACTAGACGAACCTTGTAAATAATCATGTTCTGTGAATCTAGCTGACATTACTAAATCAGACATCATGTCATTAATACTATCAAAGTCCCAATCATCAGAGAATGTACTAGGTTTTACAAAGTCACTTAAGGAAACCTTCAGTTGATGAGGATACTTCAGGATTTCGACCGGACCATAGATCTCATAGTCAGTTTTTTCCCATACTACCCCACCGGGTATTGGAATGGCTGTGACATTTACTGTTGACAGTTCTCTTTTCTTCACGTGGGATGATCTGTGTGGTTTGAGGACTAGGTTGATGTTCTGACTTGCTGTGTCCATTCAATTGTAATAAACCTTCCTAAAATTAAAACTAAAATTAGGCATAGTAGGAGTATAAATACCCCTGAAATAATCCAATGCTCAATCAACGGTGAATCCAGATATAATTCTTTGATTTGTTGAAAGAGTTCCGTTGTAGTTTCTTTAGAATACTTTTTTGTTTCTGGCATCACTTCTGGGTTGTTTTGATCTTCAGAGAAGTTGTCGAAGTTGATGAAATAACCAGAGGCAGTTCTGTCAATTGTTGGGATTGTTCTTTCAATCTGTCTTTCGGTAGCATTTTCTGATGCCACCTTATTGTAGACTGGTGTTTCTTGACGAACTGTTTCAATCTGTGTCTCAAGAGGCACGAGTTCCATGGCATTATTGTATAGTCCTTCTCTGTGCACTGCAGGCTGATCGAATGTGATTAGTCTTTCAGTTTGAACCTCTTGGATTGTTGCAAGTTTGGGTATTCTGTTGTTTCTCGGGAGTCCACTGGGCCTACTGTTGATTATAGGCCACATGCCTGTGGTTTTACCAGGTCGATAGATACGACTCTGTTCTCCTTTTTACCAGCAAGGGGCGGTAGTACTACTGATCTTGTTCCGGTGACTGCCAAGACAGGTACTGCTTTTCTGTAAGAAGGCCCAAATTCCTTCTTTACCGCGATTTTTTCTCTGACTAGATCCCCAATCTTTGGAATCCAGACAGGCCTTGCTGGGGCTGTTGCTTGTGGTGCCTCTTCAGTGGTATCTGGCTGTTGCTTTAACTTTATGTTGCTTAAGGATTTTCTTGTTTCATTCAGTTCCTGTAAAACAGCTAAACGATCTTTGATGTCAAAGTCTGTTGTTTTTTCTTGTACCACTGATATCTGACTATCTAAGTCCTGAATTGTCATTCTAATTCCGAACAATAGTTCGTATGGGCTGAAACCTTTTAGAGATTTTCTTGGCAAATTGTTAAGACTGATTTGGACACTTATTAAATGTTTGACCCACCCAGCGCCTGAACCTAATACCTTCGCTGTTATAGATCGCTTTATGTCTCGGTTTTTTCTTTCTACCACACTATTCCCTTCGGGGTGCGACGGAAAAGAATACCGCAACCCAATTTCCATGCTGGCCATGGCCTCCTTATAAGCTCGAGAGCTGAAAGCAGGACCCTGGTCAGAATGGAACGTGGTAATTGCGTATGTGCCGATAAAGACTCGCAGATCTTTTATAACCGTTCTAGCGTCAGCCGAGCGCTGGAGGCCACATTTTTTAAGTGTGTTTAGCCTTAACGATGTATAATGGGACGCGTTTCTCTTTTTTGATAGCGCGGATAGATTGCCTAATGCTTTCTATTTGGGCTTCTGACACTACACTGGCCGGTTCTCCACTGCGATCTCTGTTGCAGTCTTCACAGTTTTTTGCAAACTCATGAATGCCTTCACTCATTTCCGGCCACCAGTACTCTGATTCTAATTCTCTCAGAGAGTCCCTGATTGTTTGGTGTCTCAGACCCAACCCCATATGTGCTTCCTGTAATAGGAAGCCCCTCCGGTCCCTGTTTGGAATTACCCTATCCCCCACTCCAGGGATTCGAGCAAAAGGAACGGAGTTTGCATTGATTACGTATGCATAATTGAGTGGATAGTTCACGGGCAATGCTGCACAGTCGCCTTTTACGGTCGTTTTTACTGCCAGCATGGTTTTCCCGTCTATGTATTTTTCTGTACGCTTTTTTGTGGCTACGGAAGCTGGCTTAGTTGCTTCCGCTATGGCTGTATTAGCCAATGAATTCCCTGCAACGTGAACGCATCACGTTGAAGACTCTGTGCGTGTATCACATGAGTCTTTTGTAGTTCTTTCTGTAAAAGAACTATCTGTTCCCAGAGCAATTTATGCTTTATTGTGGCACCTGTGTCATCTTTGTAATCGTTTTCAATCCAACTCTGCAGTTTATTATTGTAAGAGTGGACGCAAAAATGAGAATCGCACACGATTAGTGTCGGGAATTCACGTTCTGCATTTTCAAGCGCCATCTTTAAAGACCTGATTTCAGCTCTCTGAGCCGAACAGTTTCTTACTGATTCAGTTTTTGTTACTTTCGGTCTGAATGTACCGCACAGCCAACGACCTTTAATAATCGCACAGGCTGCATCGTAGGATTTGCTCTCTACGTTGAAATGCTGCACAAATCTATCTGTATAGATTATACAGGCGTATTGTGGGAGAGGCAGAAGTTCGATTGGCAGAGGATATTCTTCTTCATATTCTAAATAATTCAGTTCTTCGAATTGCGGGGCGAAATAGTATTTCACATCTTCCGCTCCTAGAGAATCTATACACTGTATCCATTTCGGATCCAGTGACACTGTAGGCATGTTTACTGGGCTGAATAGCGCCTCGAAGGCGGATTCCGCTGTGAGGATATTAATCCGTTTGCCGTGTGCTAGTTCTCGTTCATTTGCTAATGCAATTTGCACTGTTTTCACAGTCCTTTCTGTGTGACTGAATGTTTTTTCTACTTGTGTGTACAAGTGAGATTTAATTGAAATTGGTACCTTTTCACCCTCATTAGAGGTTAGGTACGTGAATCCGCATCCTCCTGGGATGACTCGGATTACAAGATCGCGTGTGTTGTCATGTGTATCTAATTTTGTTTTAGCTAACATGTCTGTTTGCAGTGATCTCAAAATTTCTGTGTGTTTTTGAGTCCAATTGATTTGTTTAAAATCAGGTTTAATTAGTTCGTAGAGAGGTTTAACCTTCTCTGCGTAATTTAGAATGTATGTTCTTCCAAAATTCAGAAAACCTAGTATGGATTGTAAATTCTTCAGCGTTTTTGGAGCTTGGAGTACAGCGCACTTCTCTAAGAAGTTGTCCGCTAGGCTTTTTCCTTCACTTGATAATTCGTATCCTAAAAATAATACTGTCAGATGGGCAATTCGAGACTTTTTAAAGTTGAATTTGTAACCCTCTGCTGCGAACCCAAGTATAATGGTGTTCACTCTTTTCAAGTGAGTATCCAAGTCGTCGTCTGTGAGATAGATATCATCTACGTAAGATAATGCCTCATCATCATACATTTGTAGTAACTCTGTTACTCTAGCTGAGAATAGTCCTGGGCTGTTCTTGAACCCCTGTGGGAGTCGACAGAAATTTTACTGCGACCCAAATGCTGAGAAAGCGGTCAAGTATCTGCTTTCTGGTGCAATGTTTTGACAAAAGAAACCATTAGATATGTCTAATGTCGTTTTATATTTTTTCCTAACTATGTTATTCATTAGGGCTGCACTATGCGAGTTTTGTACTGCAAATGTTTTGCAACATGCATTAAGGTGTCTGTAGTCCAAAACTAGATGATATGAATTGTCTGGTTTGGAGACAGGAAACAAAGGATTGTTCATTTGAGAGGTGCATGTTTCAATCACCCCCTGGTATTCAAGTTGATCTAAGATCTCCCTGACTTGTTTTTTAGCTTCTTGCTTAATGGGATACTGCCGTTGGGCAGTTGGTTCACTTTTTAACTGGATTTTGTGGGGAGGAGAGTCCTCATCCCATCCTACATGATTTTTATATAATGCCGGTGCCTGGGCTACTGCCCATTTCCTTGCATAAGTATATTTTTTGTGAATCGGAATGTGATTCGAGAAGGCAGGCATAATCATTTCTTCGCCACGAGGGCACTCCCTGCCAAACTCTGGGGGCCAATATTTTTCAGCTAACAGAATATCATAGCCTTTTGAGAGTTTATCCCAAAATAGACCCTTTATTTTCCTAGTCTTATCACCCTCTATACGCAATGTTATTTTGTATATTTTATGGGGCTCGCTAAGTCTGGTGTCGGCAGTTTCAACTTGAATGTATTCATTCGTGTACACTGTCTCCTATATGGCTATACTGATTTCTGCTGCACTGTCTAACATTGTCTGTGCCCACTCCCCGTTTTTCAACTGTGTCCTCAGTATTCTCTGCATGGTTGATTACTCTAATACTGGCTACCTTCTTTTTTGGAAATTGAGATTTTTCACTAAGAGCAGGTTCCTTGTCTTTGGACTTGGTGTGCTCTCCTGGGTCTGACCGTCCTCTTCTTTCCGATTTCTGCGAAAAAGATCGAGAGGGACGTGTATCAATACTTTGATATCTGTCAGGTTTTTTCAAATTATCCCTATTTCTAAGGTTTATCTTTTTTCAGAGGGCTCCCTCTGGGGAGACTGGTGTTCTCGAGTCGGAGTTCTTTCCCTCCGTCGAGGAGACCTTCCTCTGGGCTGGAAAACTTTTTCCTTGGGAGTCGATTGTTTATTTCCATCCCAGCTCTTTTTAGGAGTGTTTAAATTATTTTTAATAAATAATTTTTCAGGATTTTCGAGCAGTTGGGGCTTTACTGGTTTTCCACCCAAGCTGTCTCTACCTAATTCTTCATAGCACTTTTCTATGATTCTGGCAAGCTCAACTGGCTGATCTGTTATATCTGTTTCCTTCAACTTCTGGCGGATCGCCACAGATGCTGCTTCTCCCTTTATATTGGCTAATAATATAGCCGAGACCTGCTTGAAGTCTTTCAGTAATTTCATACCAAGAGTTAAAGCGGGTTCAGGACCGTATTCATTCTGAATCTGTTTTAGCACATCCGGTATTACCGCCATAGACGGAACACCATGTGTTTTTGTGTAAATGGAAGCAAAGACTGTACCCCAAGTGTCACAGTCCTCCACGTGTGGTGCGATTTACATAGGAAGGCAGATGGTCAAGATTCTGTGTTTCTCAATAGGGGTAGTATCCGGAAATACTGCCTCTATTTGAATGATTTTCTGTGCTAACCAGAAAGGAATTTGTTCCCGTTTTACGGGTGTTTTACCAAGACATGACTGTATGTTCTGTGGTGTAATTTTATTAGTATTCCCCTGATGAGGGGTCAGCTGTGGTACATTAACAGCTGGTTGGACTGTTGCAGTCCGCATTACATATTGCACTAATTGCCTATGTATTTTAATTAATGTTTTTAGGTGTACTAACAGCTCTTCTCTAGACATTTTTGCAATGTCCGGATGTGGTGTGTAGCTGGCTAGAACCGGCCACGTTGCTCCTGGTCTACCTAGTGGACCGAGCCTAGTTATGTGATCATTGTGTTTTAGGGCGCCATTAAACCAGAGCAGGTGCTCTTGGAATTTTAGTGGGATTTCAGTCTCCTCGAAAGGAGCCGACTCTTCCGGTGGTTTCTCTATTTTGTAATAGTGAAACTCTTTTGTTCTAGCGTTTGCCGCTGGAAAGTTTATCCATGAATAGAATACGTCTGTCTGCCGATATTCGTGTGCCTCTATCACGAAGATTACTGTACCACCTTGTGGTGTCAGTACGTTTTCTATAAGTTTTAAAGTTATAGATTTTCTTAAGTGGACCGGGATGTCGATAGCATCCGGGTCAATCTGTAGGAGACTCGTGTCTTCCTCTATTAATAGGGTTGCCAGCCTAGCTGCTTCCCTTTCTTCTTCACTGTCTGACATTTTATAAATGCAGGCTTTACAGAGTTGGTCTCCAAGGAGGCAAAGATTAGGTGCACAATATTTTGGAACACTATATCCTTCAACGTTGAATAAACTAGAGCTTTACATAGGAATCTCTTCCTACTGAGTTCGGGTGGATTTTAACCTTTCACCCACTCCAGACGTCTATTGGAGTATTTACGGGAGAAAGGGGTCTGTGTGAAATATGCACGACTGAGTTACTCTGACGTCTTGCGTTAGTTTATCGCCTTACCAAACGTTTGGGCGCCATGTAGTGTAGTTCCTATTTTCCCAATAGGCCCTGCGCAGTAGAATAACATAAACAGTAGTATCGACGTAGAAGTGCGGATCTTCCAGGCCTCTACTGACTATGCTAAACTTAATTGGGTTTGTTACCAACTAGCTCAGAGGTCACTGGAAACTTTCTTGACTGAATAGGAAGTGATCAGCTTCCCTGGCACAGACAAGAAGGGATTCAGTTTTCCAACAACCGTGCAACAAGACAACTTTGCTCCTCAGATCAAGAGTCAATCTCTAGGGTCGTGTGAAACAATAGACAATTATTTTACTCAGTCAGGTTGGTGCAGATTACTTTCACAATATGTAGAGAATAGAGAGACGGGCGTTTGTCAATAAAGGGTAACATTTATTGAACAGTCTTTCTTCTCGTACAAGAGAAATGAATTGCCACAATTGTAAGACTTGTTATTATAAAAAGTACGTACAGTAAGATAAGTATTGCGAAATAATACTGTAAAAGCATTGATATGGTTTCTTAGCCATACAATGGTTTAAAATGAATAAAACATATATACAGTCATATATACATTAGGCTAAAATACTCAACTGGTGCTTCTAACTACGCCTACCCCAGTGTACCTGACCTAAGCCTAATACTTGGGAGGGGAGTAAGTAAGTAGCTTTAGTTTAAGTTGGTTTTGCCAAGGTTTGCTTCAAGAATTCTCTCTAAGGGTTTAGTCAACACCATACCTCTGGAATAGAATGATGGAGGTCTGGTATCTCCCTCAGAACACAATATCCCAGTCACCCGCAAGGGTAGACTAGAAACGCCGGAGCTGGATTTCTCTGCAGGAGAAAGACAGCGTCTCTTCTCAGCGCGTCGAGGAGGAGGAAGAGGGGCAGCGTCCGCGGGCAGCTTGCATCTGCTGGGCTCTTGCAGGGGGACGGCTGTCCAGCTCCTAAGTTCACCACACCATCGTTCGCTAGTTAGCAGCGATAGCAGTAGCGATAGCAGCTATGGTATCATCAGCATAACAGCAGCTTCAGGCGACGAGCAACCGAACATTGCTTATGGCAACGTTGGTAGTATTTATACCTGAAAGGTGCCTTGGTTGACGTAAGTTTGCTGGACATAAGACATCAATAAAGATGTCACTAGGAAGTGATCGTCTATCAGTGCTCATTAGAGTTCTATTACTAATCAAAACACAGCAAGCGGGGATTTCCAGGTTTGTGTTAATCTATGAATCTCAGATAGTGACTTCTGCTATGTCATTGCACTAATTGGTTGCAAAGGAAGTGGCAGAGAAGGCTATTCTGAAATGTGGCTCTGTTCGTGTGAGGCCAGAGATGAGTTTCTGAATATTGCACTTGAACGGTTATGCCAATATAGGGAATAAATGGATTTATAGCCGAATAGGGGCATAAGGTCACAGTATCGATCAGGGTCCTAGATTAGAACGCAACACTGCCAATGCGGCCCCCGGGGGAAGTAGGGTCGCAGACCAGTCTTCCCCCGGGGTTTTCGCGCAATGAACGGCAGGACAAGGTGGAGGGCGGGACTACAGGGGTTAAAGGAAGGGGTGGGATTGGGGAGAGCATATAAGGTGTCAGGAGAGGAAGATCGGCCTCTTCCTGACACCTGTGCACCACCGGGAGGACGTTTTAAGTCTGTTAGGTTTTAGGGTCTGTTTTTGGGGTGCCTGATTTGTCAATCGGCTGGCAGGTAAAGGGTTGGCAAGTTGTCATGTCAGTCTCCAGGGAGATGCCCCTGGGGAGTTTTTGGTGCGGCGGGTGTTTCGCCTCAAGGCGA
Source organism: Lissotriton vulgaris (assembly GCF_964263255.1). Lineage (NCBI taxonomy): Eukaryota > Metazoa > Chordata > Amphibia > Caudata > Salamandridae > Lissotriton > Lissotriton vulgaris. Next base: position 1,119,264,434 of record NC_141691.1, on the reverse strand, counting down.
GTGAGGAGTCCGAGCAGGCCGGTTGGAGACGTCATGGCGGGTGTGTCGATCGGGAGCAGCCCCTGGCCCGGTGGGGGATTCAGCATGCAGTAAGTGGTGCGCATGGGGAATGGCCGGGAGCGGCGGGCGGGGGGAGGAGGGGTGTGCGGCGGTTCGCACTGAAGAGCTGTGAGAGTGCATTTCGGACGTGGCGGGATTTGGCAGATAGTGCGGGGACACCCTGTCGGGGAGCGGGCAGGGGGTTCCGCGCCGCAAGCGTGCTTTTCATTTCCTGAGGCTTTTCCCGGGTTTTCGTCTTGTTGCTTTTGTCTGCGGGGGCGGAGGGGCCTGGGGGTCCGGTGTGGGAGGCTGTAGGGGGGCTCGCAGCGGGGTTGGGGGTGGGGGGGTTTCTTTCCCCCTTTTGTCCGCTGTCCTGTGGGGGGGTTGCCCTGGGCGCCTGGGGGGAGGGTGGGAACGGTCCCAGTTCAGGATGCGGGTGAATTTTGGTCGCAACTGCTGCTTGTTTTGCGGGGTAACTCCGTTCATTGCTGGAGAGGGGTAGCTCTAAAGTTTGTTGCAGGCATTCATTACCAGTGGTTAGGCAGTGGGCATTGAGACACATTCAGCGGCGAAGCCCGGAGCCGGCAGTGGTCCAGCAGGCCCCCAGCCATTTTCTGCAGCAAGGTGGGGCATGGGCCCATCCATCCTGGTAGCCCGCTCTTTTCTGGTTGGTCAAGGGGCTCAGGTGATAGCTGGGGGGGGGAGGCGGGGGGCGGGTCCCGGTGGAGTTTGTAGGCTGCACGGAGCAGGGTATCAGGAACAAGTGTGAGGGACGGCCGGGACGGCCGGGACGGCGCGAGGCCCGGTGGTGCTTGGGCCTACCTGGTTATGGCGACCAGGTGGAGGGAGCGGAATAAGGACGGTGGTCAAGCTCGGCAACAGGTGACACCAGCGGGGTGCACTACGGCCTCCAAACACTGGTACGAAGCAGTAGGGGGGTCTGCGGCGGCCTGCCCTCCACCGGGGGATTCGCGCAGCATCCAATACACTTTTTTATCCAGACACTGTTAATTATGTTCTGTGTATGAGTTGGCATGGTTGCGGTGTGAGAAATGCGTGGGGTCGGATGGTGTGGTTGCGAGGGGAGCAGTGGGCTCTGTGGGTGCTGTGTGATGGGGATGTTGGGTTGACTGGTTTTGGGGCGGTACATGGTGCCAGGACTTTTCTTTATTGTGGCAGTGGTCAAGGGTGGCCAAGGTTGGACCTGCAGGCACAGCCACAATGGGCATGGCGCCTATGGGAAAAGAGGCGTTGTGCTGGAGCAGCCCTTAGGTGCACGATTAAGGCTGTGGTCTGGGGATGCGGACAGCTTTGTGGGGATCATGGCGATTCAGATGCAATGTGCTGCGAGTGTGGGGGGGGGATGTGCCGGGGGATACCAGTGCTGCTGCGGCAGGATTCATGACGGTAACACAGTGTGGGAGACATAATTCACAGCGGATACTTGGCAGCAGGATGACAGGGATGGCCGGTCGGCTCCCAAGTGGCATTTGGACGTGACATGGATGGGGGCTCTGAGGTCTGGATGCTTACACTGGCGGTGGGGAGGAGTGTTCCTGCGAGATTCGGACGCTACCCGCAGCATGATGGGCGTGGCAGCGCCACGTGGGCGCAAGGTTGGAGTAGTGAGGGCGGGCGCTAGATGTGCCGGGGAAGTGGAAGCCAGGATTTGGTGTACCATGTAGGTGGCGGAATGCTTCACATCTTGGCGTAGTTTGTCGGTGGGGATATTCACGCGAAGGTTGGGGAATTGTTGTGTCGGGCTGTGCCAGAGGTATTCGTCCCCAGGAGTTGGTGGCATGGCAGTCGCTTGGGCGTGAAAGGAGTGCAGGAGGGAATACACAACCTATATCAGCGGACTCAGGCCTGGGAGAGTTTTCATGAGATGAGCGTGGTATGGCGGTGAGCGTCTGACGCGTTGGCTATGGCGGGGGTGTTTTTTGGCGGGAATTGTTTGGGAGTGGTGTGTTTTTTCTAAGGAACGAGGAGTTTCTGAAGGTGAGGTGTTTGCAGGGATGTGACTGGCGGCTCGGGGTGGACCTGTTTCGACAAGTGTGAATGAGTAGCCGAGGGCGTGTAACAAGAGGGCGTTTTTGGTGGGGATGGCCGAGGTGGTGCGGGGAGATGTAACGCGGTGGTAGAGGTATAGGGCAGCTGTGTGCCGGGGTCTATGGGGGTTTGTTTGTCATTGAACTGGGTGCTTGGTACTGCGGGCCATAGAGGCGGGGTTTATGGTTCAGAGCTAATTTCAGATAAAAAGGTACCAAGGGAGGGTAGGTTGGATTGCGAGGGGTATGTTGGTAGTGCCAAATTGGGGCACTTGCTTTTTGAGCGGAGCAGCAGAGGTGCGGTGTAGTTGTGACAGAGGTGTGCCCGGACATGAGGGCAGTAGGGCCCGGGTGTATTGGTGTCGGTTTGTTCGGGGGGCAAGGGTGAGTGTGGGAAGATCACAAGGGATTATGAGTGAAGGTAGTTGGAGGGAAGAAGTCGTTTTTCGACAGGGGGAGACATTTCTCCTGGTCGTTACTGGCCTTGTGCGTAACAGGGCTGTTCTGTGGCGGGACGGTCTGGCGGAGGAGTGTGGTTCTTGGGGGTCGGGGCGGCAACAGCTGTGGTGTCATAGGATGGGTCCTGGGAGGGGGGCACTGACGGGGCGGTGGGTGTACAGTGAGGTGTCTGTGACGACGTGGGTACTGGGGGCATGGGGTTTGTATTGCAGAGGGGTTTAGGCCGACGGCCATAAGAGGGCTGGGGAACGCCATGTATTTTTTGCAGGACTAATTTTTTTCTTTTCTACCATGGGGTCTGGAAGTAAAGCGGGAGCCAGGGCAGTCGCCTGGATCGGGTGGCCTTTTCTCCCGGTATTTGATTAATGTAGGAGGCGCGCTAGCGGGTGTGTAAACGTTACTGGGTGGGGTCCACAATCATTGGCTGGTGACCTGGTGAGAGAACGGGTCGGAAAAACATTTGTGGGGGGGGGGTGTTGGTGCCAGTGCGATCACCGTTGGGCACAGGAAATGGGAGGTTGCCCTGATTTGAGGATACATGAAGGGGAGAAGTTTACTGGGATATGTCAGGTCTGGCATTATCCTGGGATGCATAGCAGGGGATGTGTTTCCAGTGAACGGAACATGGGGCGTCAGGGACATGTGCATGGTTTGTGCTTGGGGGAGACGGTTTGGGGGGTCAAGGATGTGGAGGTCCAGGCCATGGCGCCCTGGGTCATGGGACTGTTTGGGGTGAGATGGAAGGTGTGGGCCTTTTTCACGGGGAGCCGCCTGTCGCGGTCCAGGAATGGTCGGGACCGTCACTCACTTACATTCGAACGGAGGTGCATGCGGTGGATGGTCGTCCACGGGGGGCACCTAGCAGGGACAAAGTTTGGCCCGAGAACACCTGGGGATGGATTGCAGGCCCGGTTTGGTGAATAGTCGTTCACTGCGGGTAGGGGGGATCCACAGTTAGCTGTCCACCGCAGGGCGTTATAAGAGATGAAGGAGGGTGACCGGGCAGCAGTTTGATTCCTTAACAAAGACTGAATTTTGTTTGCAGAAAGATTTCTTTATGGATCGAGAGCGGTCTACAACTGTTATGGTTTTCCAAGGGATACGAAGGACTGAGGTACAAGGGCTGGATGGTCGTTCACCTCAAAAGTGGGGGAAATGGCTTGGGTGACCAATGATTGGTCCAGGGTTGTTGGTTTTGGTAGACACAGGGACAATGGTGGACGGTCGTTCGCCACAAGGGGGGCACTTACCCAATGCACGAAGATATGCAAGATGTAGTGAGGATGAACTGGCAGTGGTTTCATGCTCACCTAAGATCAAACTTTGTTTTCATTGACATCACATGATCATCTAAGATCACGTCACACTCTAGAATGCTTCTTTGTCGTCATGAACTTCTAAGGTTACTCGTTATTTGCAGACGTGAGCACTTCCATATAGATGGGGACGAACTTACATGTTACACGGCCTTTGGGGGGGGCACCTTTATGGGCCAGGAGCGGGCAATGATTTGCAATGGTTGTCGAAGGGGCAAAGGACGGTTGTACAAGGGGTGGATGGTCGTTCACCTCAGGAAGAAAGGGGGCACATTGGATGGCCAATACAGTGGTCCGGAATGGTTGCTGGTTCTGCTGGGATGAGTACAGGTGGTGGATGCAGGCCAGGTGGTGGATGGCCGTTCACCGCAGGGGGAGTGAATTTTTTCGGCCAAATGATTGGGACTGGACATGTGGCTGGCTTATACGGGCATTGGGCAAGGTGGTGGATGGACGTTCACCGCGTTTGCGGGGGGGTCCCGTTTTCTGGCAGGGTATACAGAAAAACAGAGCAGAACAAACTAATGCTCAACCACCAGCATTACATCTCTCCATGTCAGACATGCCTCTCCTGAACGATCTACAAGAGCTCATGGGAGTGAATACCTCATCTAGCATGAAATGGGCAGAAACAATGGGAATATGAAACGAAAACTCAAACGATACTCCTGAAAATTCAAAGCCCAAAGGAGTCATTAAATATACTCCATTCAAACCAAATTCTTTGTTCAATCCTGAGAACTTCAAGGGATTCGATAGATATATTCAATGAGCAAGTGAATGCGCAAATTAAGCAACTCAACCACAGAGTACAAAACACCAAGCTTAAATATAAAAGACGCAATCATCAATAACACCAATTGATGAAAAAACTTGAGACGAACAACCAGATCGTAATCAGAAAATCCGACAAGGGAGGAAACAATGTAATCTGGTTGAAGGAGGAATATACTAAAGAAGCATACTCACAGCTCAACGATAGAATGTGCTATACAAAAAGCAATGTACTAAATTTAAAAGCCGTGTACAACGACTTCTAAACCAAACTATTGTCTTGGAAAAGTGTGGGTCTAATAAGTATGTAGGAGTATAAATTCCCCAAAAAGGAAAACCCAATGGTACCCACCATTTATTTTATTCCAAAAGTACATAAAAATCCATTAAAACCACCCGGAAGACCTATCATCTTTGCAAGAGACAGCCTACTTCAAAACACCTCGCAATACGTGGACTACTTCTTGCAAGAACATGTACAGACATAACCCTTGTATATCGAACACACTAATGATTATCTAAGGAAATTGAGCAATTTTGAGAGGAAAGAAGATTATCTACTCATACCTCGTGATGCACTGTACACAAATATTAACCATAAAGATGGAGTGAGAACTTTAGCACAAGATTTGTGCAGAATACTGGGGCAAATGCCACAACACAACACAATGCTTATAGACATGGTCAATTTTTTGTCTATATAATACTAATATCTTCATGTTTATTACAATTTTATACCAACAATCCTGAGCGTTAGCCATTGGAGTCTGCTTCTCTCCCAGCTATGGGTGTTTACACATGGGCTGGTGGGAGGAGCAGGTTCTTGGCACCACACTAAGGGCCAGATGTAGGTGGCCCAATACCGGTCGGTAACAGCCGGAATTACCGACCGGTTACCGACCGGTATTGGGCATTTGGGATGTAGGTGGCCTAAATTGCAAATTTGGTAATTTACCGATTCGGTATTATAAGGAATCAGTAAATTACCGATTCCTTAAAATACTGAAACGGTAAATTACCAAATTTGCAATGTAGGAAGTACTCAAATGAGTGCTTTTCCCATTTTAGGATTCGTTATTTACCACCAACTATAAGTTGGTGGTAAATAAGGAATACCTTTGAAAATGCAAATCAGTACATTTTCAACTATGCCATGTGGCAGAGGCATGTATGTGTGCCACATCTGCACACAAGCACGAGTCAGGGGTGCAACAGGGTGTCAAAAAGACACCCTAGCACCCTCGAATGTGTCCCCCATTTTACCGAATCGGTATTTACTGATTCTGTAATTGCCTTCAGGCCCATAGGAAAGAATGGCAATTACCAAATCTTACCGATTAGGTAATTTTTACCGAATTTTTTGCTACATAGCATTTAACGATTCTAAAATACCGAATCGGTAAAATTCGGTATATTAGAATCAGTAAATACATCTGGCCCATAATGTTTATTTGAATGACAACGGGATGCTATGGCTACGTTTTATCAATGAGATATTTAATATTTGGAAAGGCACTAAGGAAACAGCTACAATTAGTGATCAAACTGTACATTTTCTTGATGTACAAATATACATTCTTAGGGACAAAATTGAAACTAAAGTTTATTGCAAGGAAACTGCGGGGAACTCAACTCTGCACAGACATTTAGTATACAGCATCCCCTATGGAAAGATACTAAGATTGAGAAGAATTAGCAGCAATAATGAGGACTTGAAGTCTGCTCAAGCTGCCAGCAAAATTAGATTCTTGGAACGTGGTTATTCGGGCAAAATGGGGCAATCACGAAATCCATGACTCTAGACAGGACTGTTCTTTTGAGGGATAACAACTGCAACCCCATGGTCAATGGTATTCAACCCGCTGGCAAGAGTACCCCAAGCAAAAAGGAATGGGAGGCCAATCAGTTTAGAAAAATCTTGGGTTTTAGCAAATTGGAGCAAAGCCTGAGGTCTATAATTAAACAGGATTGGGCCCTGGCACTCTGCGATATAGTGATTGGACATGCATTACCAAGTAAAGTAGCAATCACTCACAGCATGGGACCCTCTATGAGAGACAGTCTGGTCAAAACAAGCCCGGAAACCATTGCGGGACCCAGTTTGGTGACAAAGAAAGGAAGATAGATAAAGTTTTCTTGACATGCAAAACTGACCACGTCATCAATGTGTTGCAGTGTCCGTGCGATCTACAATAGATAGGAAGTACCAAACTCCAAGCACACAAGAGGATACTGCAACACATGAGAGCAATAACGAATCAAGATGACACGTACCCAGTAGCACGTCATTTTATTGACTTCCATAATTCAAATACACAAGATCTCAAGTACTACCTCATTGATGCAGTTCCACCTAGCAGAGGAGGGGGCAATAGAGAGAGCAGGCTAAGAAAATTGGAGACTCGCTACATCTTAGAATCGGACTCCAAACATCCAGGGGGTCTCAATACATGGGAAGCTTTGTACACATACTCTAGAGAGAAACAAAATTATAATATCATACATCACAGTTGCAATAAAAGGAAGCAGAGCTGAATCTAGTTGCGTAACCTGTCATTCCTACATGAACGCGATGAGATAGGGGAAAACACCCATCAACATAATGCAAAGACAACACCTTAGTGTATACAGCTTGTCGGGACAGTCGTGATTAGGAAAATGAATACAATAGGCTGCAATAAAAGCCGGGATGGTGTAAATTAGGTATTCATACCAATATAAAGCCATGGAGTCACAGACAAAACTAAAGCTCAAACTGCCAATGGAGTTTACAAATGAAAAAATAAACATAAACAATATAAAACAGAAAATAGAGAAACATATTGGGGTAGTTGTAATAATTTGATTCAAAATTAGATCGTTCTTGGATGAACTTCACATTGCACTTATGCACTTTTTGGGATAAGGAGACATTAAGAGATGCACTTTATGCTATTATAGACATGCACATTTGCACTTAATAAGACCTCTTTGCACTTGTATTATACATATTTGTGGTCGAGAGAGCAATAGAAACTTACATCTATACAAGCTAAGGGACAGTAGCTACAAGAACCAAAAGGACTGAAATGCATTTTTACAAAGATTCAGAAACGTTGGCAAAAACTATGCCTGTTACTTCCCTGAACTGAATCATAAATCATATATTGTGTAAACACTGTTATTAAGCAAAAAGCAAAAGTTAATGTAATGTAGTAATGTTTTAGGAAATACATTAATAATTTTGTTTGATGCCTTTTGCTTTTCTGATTTTTAAGGAACTTGTGAATAGAAATCCCTGATTGCGTATAACGTAAATGCATTTTCTATGTCTTTGATTGCATATTTTGCACCAAGCACCTGACATGGTGAGATTGACAAAAGGTAGTATCTGGCAGGACTCCTTGGGCCGGTATGTGTCCTTGGCTGGAATATGGGAGGGGCGAAATCTTAACATATACTCAGCATACATTCTACCAACACTAGCTGACACCCTCCCTGAATTGAGTAAAATACTACTGGCCATGCCTCCTGGGATACATATTTTAGGTGGAGATATGAACGCGGCTATGTCATACGAACTAGACAGAGCCTTGACACGGTACAACTGGAGTGGGATAGAGCTGCTGGGGACATTTGCTAAAGCCATGGGCCTCTCAGACCTGTGGAGACTTCATAATCCAACCAGCATGAAATACACGCATATCTCCGCAGCACACGAGTCTGGCTCACGCATTGATTACCTATTAACACAGTGCATGCAGGTGGGTCACTTTAGAGGGGCACAGCATAGAGCCTGGGGCATCTCAGATCACTACCTGGTGGAGGTCCTACTCCTGGGCCCGGTTAAAGACTGCACTATGTCCCGCGTATGGCACCCTGGCACTTCCAGCAAAGGGAATTTCAGGAAAAATTTAGCAAGCGCACGCAACAATACTTTGATGAAAACGCAGGGTTGGTGAATTCCCATTCCACCCTAAGGGAAGCGTACAACGTTGTGGCGAGGGGCTATCTGCAAGCTACAATAGCCTAGAGTAGGAGAGGCGCTCCCAGTGCAATACACTAGAACACGAAATAACACAGCTAGAAGGGGGCACCAAATGTAATGGAGCAAACACCAAAGATTTGCATCATTCACTCCACCTTAAACAAAAGGAACTCCGACACTTGGAAGAAAAAAACAGCCCGATACCACGCTGTAGCAACACAGCGACATTTGTAATCCTTGGGGATTAGGACAATAAACTTATTGCTTAGCTTGAATGAAGGGACAAAGAGAGGACTCGGGTGGCAGAAATCTGTATAGAGGATGGAGCTAGAAGGGGAAAGGGAGTCGACATAGCTGAGTCATTTGCGACTTATTACGAATCGCTTTACCAGTCCAGGACAGATGAATCCTAGGTTGAGAGCAGCGACTTTCTGAAAGACATCTCTCTCCCAGTGCGCGATACAGGCGACAGGACGTTAATCGATGGCGATCTAACAAGGAAGAAGGTGGAAGGGGCCAGAAAAGACCTACAAAAAGGAAAGGCGGCCGGACCAAGTAGACTGCCCGCAGAACTATTTAAGTGAGTAGCCACAAAGGTGGCGCAGCCGATGCTTGCTATGTTCCAGACAGCATTGGAGACCTGTGACTGGTGACATCGTGGTCATCCCCAAAAAAGGCAAACCCGCGGATGCATGTGGCTCGTACCGGCCCATATCGCTGCTCAACTATGAAAGTAAGGTATTAGCAAAAGGCGACTATATGGGGTTATTCACTCCACGAAGATACGCCTCCTTGAACCAGCTGCCCTCATGTCCTTGGATGCCCATATGGCGTTCGATAGCATCGAGTGGCCATACCTTTACGCAGTGCTCCTTAAACTGGGCCCTAGACCACGCTTCCGTGCTTGGGTTCGATTGCTATACCAGGGCCCCAAAGCCCAGGTGCATGTAAATGGCTCGGAAACAAGAATATTTGTTCTCCACCGGGGCACGCATCATGGTTGCCCGCTCTCCTCAATGCTTTTCGCCCTAGCACTGGAGCCACTGGCAGTGTTGATCTGGCAAGACCACGGGATTAGGGGCATAGACTTTGGAGGGGCATGGTAAGAACGCATCTCGCTGTATGCAGACGAGGTGCTGTTATAAGAGTACAACCCCAGGCAAACGTTTCATGGAATAATACATATACTCCGCACCTTTGGATCTTACTCGGGTATCAGATAAATTGGGAAAAGTCCTTCGTGTTCAGGCTCTGGGCAGTCTTCCACCCTTGACGAGGGAATGTGCAGCTTTAACGGTCCGAGACACGTTCAAATACCTAGGCCTGTGGATCACAACCAGGGCTGAAGAGTTCCTCAATTTAAATGAGTATCAACAGTTGGCACGATTGCGCGGCGATGTGAGGCACCGGCGCACCCTGCCGATCTCCCTAATGGGTAGAGTGATATTATGAGGGCTCTGCCGCGGTTGCTCTATGTCCTACAAAACACACTGTACACAATCCCAGATTCTTTCTTCAAAATTGTAGAGGGGGAACAACCTACGCTCCTTTGGGAAGGACGTAGACCTCGAATAGCACTGCTCAAATTACAGCGAGGAGTATACGATGGTGGCCCAGATGTCTCAGATATCCGGAGTTATTAACCTAGCCTCCCAACTGATAAATATTAAAGGGTGGGTCTTTGAGCCACAGGCAGAACCAGCATACAGAATTGATAGGTATGCGCTGGGAAGTGGCGGACACTTAGCAGCCCTTTATCGCAAACAACAAGGTAATCTACTACCACCACACACCCAAGAGGTCATTAAAGCATGGTGAACCATGAGAAAGCTATTGGGGTGGGAGTCGAGGATACCCCAACAGACACCACTCTGGGAGAGTGATGGGCTGAGAGATGTACGGCGCCTACAGGGGTTCCGTAAATGGAGCCTGATAGGCCTAGACACCCTGGGGGACGTGTGGCGGGGTGGGAAAATGTTAACCTTCGCAGAGCCTAAACGTGAATATCAACTGGCTGACTCTGAACACTTCCACTATATACAGCTGCAACATGCCATACACCACCACATACCGGAAGGGGAATCCGTCCCAGAGTACTCCCCTCTTGAGTACCGCCTTCTGCTTGACCCTTTGGTAGATAAGGCAGCATCCCTTACGTATAAAAAAATTATGAATAGCCTTCCAGATCCCCTCGCCTCCCTAAAGGGAGACTGGGAGTCAGACCTGGGAATGATAGAGGATGAGGACTGGCAGGAAGCAGTCCAGATCCCAAGGGAAATGGCCATTAGGGCACGATTCTGGCTGGTCCAGCTGAGAGTACTCCACAGGCCATACACCACCCAGATGCTGTATTATAAACTGGACTGGGCAGACTCAGGACTTTGCATTAGGGGTTGTGGTGAGGCAGGTACATTCTTTCATATAATAAGGGACTGCCCTGCAGTACAACGATATTGGACTAGAATCACCCGAGCGATGTCTGAGGTTCTCGAGAAACAAATTCCCCTTGGCGCTCGCTGGCACTTGCCGGGCATCACAGGTGAAACTTGCTGGCGCCTCAACTTAAAACTTGGCTGGCTTTAGCCTCAGGTGTGGCAAAGTGCAACATAGCTAGATTATGGGGTGTACAGGAAATAGGGACACTCAATGCCTGGAAGCGAGACCTAGACTGGTTTTGTCTGGCTGCAAAAACTGTCTATCAGAGCAGGGGATGCCCCAAAAAGTGTGAGAAAATATGGAGGGCATGGGACACGTACAGATCCTTAACACTCATCAACACCGCCGGAGGGGAATGATGGCATCAACATTGCAAATACTTGAGAGTGGAGTGGACTTTTCCCTCATACCTATTGAATGTGATGTTGTCCCACCGACCTGCACTATCGATGTTGTATAACGTGGTAGTTCATATGCAATGTTAACTTTTTTTTTCAAAAGACTAGTGAGGACGTGTCGCTTGTTATTTGATCAAGGTTCGCAAGAGCTGAAACGTGTAATGGCTGCATTTGAATAAACAAATTAATTTGCACTAACTTGATGGTCCCTGCCCGTTTGTGAGGAAATTGGTGGAAGCGATGGAATAAATTATATATATATATATATATATATATATATATATATATATATATATATATATATATGCAAACAGCACTCCTTCCACTTCCACTGAAACAGCGGCGAAGAAAAGAGAAACGAACCACTTCTTCTTAGGCAAGATGTTTTAATTACAGCCTAGCAGCAGTCAGACAGATGACGCGTTTCGGGCTTGGCGCCCTTGTTCACATAAAGGCTGTGATTGATTTTCGCCCATTTAAAGTGAAAAGCCCTTCCCACTTAAAGTCACATGTTCTACAAATGAAAAACATGATAAACAGACTACAAAATACGAGTGCAATCAGTAGCATGTAAATAAACACATTAGCGCCAAAAATTTCCTATTTACATTGTACATCTCCACCTTTCCTAATATAACGGAAATTTATCACATTGTAAAGGAGATGTTGACCCAAATAAAAACTTTTTCTTGGGAATTACAGTTAATTATCAAAAAAGACAGACTTTTGGCATTCTAAAAAATCTCTGGATAAATCCAGATACCGTTTTTAACAAGTATCAAAATTTCATTATGACTGCATAAATGCATGTAATCACTAACAGATCTGTGACTATAGTTTGGAAGTAATGTGCAATGAGTATATAAAGTGCATGAAGGAACTATCTATAACTCAAATCTCTAAACAAAATGTGTGTTTATGTGAGTTGATTAAATGTGAGTAAATAAGAAGAAAAAAAGGGGGGGTAACATAAATAAATTTATCATGTGGCCCATCTCCGGTCGAGACATGACACTCAGTAGGACAAAGCATATATATATATATATACATGTATATATATATATACACACACATACATACAACATATCTACATAATTTAGGTATTACATGTTTTTTTCATTTACCTTTCATTAATAAATTGTTGATAAAGCAATGGACTTCAGTGTTATGTGGAAAAAATACAAATTATGTGGCATATTCTGTGGTAGTGTTACCTTCACCCCCGGAGGCTGCTTCTCTGGAGGCATAGATATATCCACAGAGCTGGTGTTGATAGATAAATATAGTGGGTGGTGGTGTTGTATTTCTATCTAGGACCCTAATTCGATATTCCCGATTCATGCCCTTGTGTGGTTATAATAAATAGTATCCTCATAAAGGCATCAGAATCAGATCCATATTTAGTAAAAAGCCCATGCAGTCCAAAGCACGGCAAAGCTACTTCCTTAGATTCCTAGCGAGCACAACGAGTTCTTTCGACACACCAAACCTTCAGTAACCTGGGAATTCCCCATGTCTTCGTTTTGATTTGTCATTGAACTCCTGCGAGCACTAAAGGAACAGTCAGTTCTTAATGACATCTTTTATTGACGTCTTATGCCCAACCTTACGTCAAACCCCGCACCTTTCAGGTATAAATATACCAATGTTGCCTTAAGCAAACACACGGTGGTGTGGAGCAGAGCGGTTATCTACTTATCTGGAGCCCAGCTGATGCGAGAGCTGAAGGAAACCGCCCCTCCCCTTTTGATGCGCTGGAGAAGCTGCCTTTTCTCACGCCGAGAAAATCCAGCTCCAGGGTTCCCAAGTTGCCCTTGCGGGTTGCTGGGAGATCAAGTCCTGAAACATGATATACAAGACCTCCTTCATTCTAGAACCAAGGTACGGAACTGATCAGAACCTTAGAGAGAATTCTTGATTCCTATACTTAACAAAAAACCCAACTTAACTTAAAAACTGCAACTTACTTACTCCTTCCCACGTATTAGGCTTAGGTCAGGTACACTGGGGTAGGCGTATCTTAGAAGCACCAGTTGAGTTTGTTAGTCAATGTTTTTATGTATGTATATATTTTATCTGTTTTAAAGTATCTTATGGCTAAGAAACCATATCAATGCTTTTACAGTATTATTTCATAATACTACTTTTACTGTACGCACTTTACTTTATGATAAGTATTGCAATTATGGCAATTCATTTCTCTTGCATGAGAAAGAAGACTGCTCAATAAAATAACACCTTTTTATTGAAAACGCCTGTCTCTCTATTTCTCTGCACTCTGGTGAAACTAAAGCATGCACGATTGACTGAGTAAAATAGCTGCCTATTGTTTTCACACGACTCTAGAGATACACTCTTTATTCTGAGGGAGTAAAGTTGTCATGTTTATGCGGTTGTCAGAAACTGAATCCCTTCTTGTCTAATCAGGGAAGTTTTTTCCTCCCTGTTCATTCAAGAAAGTTTTTAGTGACCTCTGAGCTAGCTGGCAAACCTAAATTAAGTTTAACATAGTCAGTAGAGACCTAGATGACCTCAGTCCTTTGTCTACACTGCTGTTTATGTTATTCCAATGCGCAGAGCCTATTGGGAAAATAGGAACTACACTACAGTGGCCTGGCCAAAGCGGTGTAGTTAATGACCCTCTCTACCCCGTTGGAACGGCAAGCCATTTACCAAACTCTAACTCAGGCCATTTATTATTTTTAAAGTATTTTCTTCTTTTGAAAACGGACAAATTTGAAATAAAATTTACCCAACAATCTCATTAGACGCATTAACACCCTTAATTGTTTTTCATTTATTTATTTATTTTCTTTAACTGTTTTATATAACGTCCATGCACCTCACAATATGATGTCAGGATATGATGGAGCAGGACACAGACTTACATGCCCATGGCCTAAAAGTAAGCATTGATACATTTTTGAAATAGAACTTTGGGGCATATTACCAACAACTAGCGATAATTATCGCTATGTTGGCTTAGCGGATATATTTTTATCACCGAGCTGCGGCGATTTTTATCGCTTAGGAACCTTGCTTTTATCAAGGTTTATCTCCTAATTGATCAAAATCGGCCGTAATGCATGAATATCGCTGAAAAGTCAGCCGTATTCATGCATTACCGAGCTAATGCTCTTAGCCATGTTATCCACCTACCATTGGATAACATAGCTAAGAACTGCTCAGGGGCAGGTGTTAGCTTTTGGAGATAATCGCGCTTAGCGCGAATATCTCCAATAGTTGGTAATAGGAGATAGCGATGTTAGCGACTGTTTCCAGTCGCTAACATCTTGGCACGCCCACTTTACATGTCATTAGTGATAAATTTCACTGGCATGCAAAGCGGGGCCCAAGATGGTCGCTATCTCCTACTAGCTGTCGCTAACTGGGTTTAGCGACAGCTAGGTAATAGGGAGATATTTTTGTCTCCGCTTCCTTGGCTTTTAAAGCCAAAAAAGCGGAGATAAACCCCTTGATAATATGCCCCACCGTTCCACCAAGGATGAAGTTTTAAGATGTTGTAAGGTTACTGAAGTGAGCGGGGACCATGTTTTTATTGAGCACACTGATCCATTCTGGGAGTTATCGTCATTGTTCTCTTCATATTAATCAACAAGGCAACAGAGGCAGGATACAATTGCTTTACAGAATGAAATCAAGGACTGGTAAAATAAAACATTGATAAAATTGAGTTACACGTACCCATGAAATCATATCGAAACTAGCCCCACTGCCTTTAGAGACCTGTGGCAAACCAGTAGCTTCAATGGATTATGATAATGTCTTACCACTTCCACAAGGAATGCAGGGAGAGGCTGCTTTGAAACTATCGCCATGTGCATCAATCGGAGGTCTTCCAAATATTCTCTTATATATGAATATCCATTTTTAAAATGATTGATTTCGGGCCTTTCATCAAAATCATCCTAATGCAAAGAGATTAAGATACATTATTAAATTCAAGCAATTTTGCAATCTTCATACACTTTCCACGAGTTGTGTATCTAACTGGACACTGAAATTGTGTCCACTTTCCTCTATTATCTTTTGCACTTTCCCTTGCACTCATCATAAGATATTCTGCATAGGGTTGGAGGTACCCTCTTCAATCATCTGGTTTTCTTATCACCGGGACCTAAATGGGGGCTTTTGGTCAGGTCTTTCTTCTCTGGTCATTATGTTTTCTTCACTTGTATTACCTGTAGCAAAATCCTACTGACTAAAAGACAGCATATAGACCATTCACCATCTACAAACTGACGCCACTTTCAGTTAACTTCCCTCCTCCAGTTGGTTCCCATGCACTGACCTTCTTCTTAGGCACATGACGGTCTTTATACTGTGATTTGCCAATCATTGACCATTATTATTGCTGTTGTTGTGAACACCTAATAACTGTATAGTGATAGAAATGTATAAATATTACCAGTAATTAGTTAAATAGTCCAATGGTGCTTCTTTAGTGACTTCCAGGGTAGGAATGTAAGCATACTGCTATCAAATAAAGTTCAATTTGGCATTAGAAGAGGTGATGAATTTATGTGTGCTAATTCAATGAAAGATTAGTCAATCAACCGAGATTAAACTATGTTTGTATAGAATGGAAATACGTGAGAACTCGGAAAAAACTGGAACTTTGTTTTGTCTGTTTGCTCTTTATATTATTCTCACAATATTTTTCTAGTCCCCACATACGGTACCACCACGCTTCAGTAATATTTGAACAACTATATAAGAGACTGGAGACAGCTGCGATCTGAATATGTGTCTGCTATTGCCCTCATGATCATTGAAACAGTGGGTCGCAAAGGGCAGACCAGAGTTAGCAGCTTCTACAGCTGCTACCCTTCATAATCTCTAGTTGATCTCATTGACAGCAAGCCATTGCTGATATCTAAAATTAAGTTCACTGAGTTTTGCTTTCAATTCGCACTTTGAAAGTTAGGCGCTACTAATTTGAATGTAACCACAACATATATTCCTTTCCATCCCAACAAACTTTGGGGCATATTACCAACGTTTAGCGATATTTACCGCTAACGATGCTTAGCAACAAATTTTTTAACGCTAAGCATCGCCGGAAATTATCGCAGAGATAACTTGCTATTAGCAAGGTTTATCTCAGTAGTGATAAAAATCCTCGGGCTAACTGCCAATTGAGAGATTATCTCTGGAAAACGAACGATAATCTCTCGAAGTTTGGCGGTAGCTTGATAATAGGGGCTCACAAACTTAGCCATGATATCCACCTTCCATAGGATATCATGGCTAAGTCAGGAAAATACCAGGTTTAAAAAAAGCAGTGCTAACCGCGGTTAGCGCTGCTTTTTTTTATCACTAACTGGGTTAGCGAAATCCTTGATAATAGGAGAAATGTCGCTTAACAGCACTTCTCCTATTATTTTTCTCTGGAACGCCCCCTTTGCATCTCATTAGAGATGCAAGGGGAAGCTTAGAGAAAAAGGGTGCTAACATGCGAGTTCGCGTGTTAGCACCCTGTTGCTAATAGGGAGATAATTTTATCTCCGCTTTCTTGGCTTTTAAAGCCAAAAAAGCGGAGATAAATCCCTTGATAATTTGTTTCGGCCAATTTGGACCATAAAAGTGGATAAATAAAAAATGTACACACATAAAAACACGTACCATAAAACAGTCCACATGGATAACTATACACATTAAAAATATAGTAGCATTAAAGTGCATCACAGGGATCACAGAATGGTAGATTCGGGGAATTCGTACTTTCAACCCATCCTCATCCAGCTACCATATCTGTTTCCCTTATGTAACAGCCACAAGGGTCATTAACAGGTACACATACAATTTTATCAGGATGGAATCTCAATTCATCATTAGGCTTGGTAATAAAACGTTAAAAAGGATTCTAAATAAGTAATAAGTGAAAAAAGGTATGCATTCAATGTAGAATTTCAAGGTTGCGGTGGCAAACTTAAAACCATCTGGCGAATATGCCACATCGAGGTTAAAATCGAGATACAGCAAAAACAATTGGTGTGTAAGTATCATACTCCAGGACTCTAAATGCTTCCTCACAGTGCATAAACCCTAAGTTCCTGCAGAGTTGAATAAGCCAGCTCTCCCTGGCTGGTTTATAGCCAGGACAGAAAAAAAGAACGTGAAGCTCTGAATTTTCCTCACAATTGCAGGCAGGGCACCCAAGAGGTGTGATTTTTGACTGTTTGTTAGTGAAAGCACTGAGCGGCAGGATCCCAATTCTGAAATGGATGTATAATTTCCTAGCCAAAGTTGGTTGGACATCATCCAGGAAAGACTCAATTAGATACTCGTCTTTGATTTTCAAGAATTCTGCTGTCAGGTGACCTAAGGAAAAACTCCCCTAGATATCTGCTTGTTTATGCGACCTATAAATTCTTACCAGTTCTGGGTGTGAGATTGCCGGACACATTTCCCCAGGATGATTCCATATACTAGGTTTACCCAGGCTACAACACGTGTCCTTTATATAAACATACCATGGTATTTTACCCACACCCAGGAGACTCGATATCTCCTTTAACTCTGATTGATAAACGGCCAGTTCCAGAGTCACCCACAGTCTGCGCCACAAGGTTAGGGGCCTAAGTCCAATCTCATCCCTGATTGGTCTGACTCCCATATCCAGACATAGCGGGGTTGAGGGGAGAACTAGGGGGGTGGGGGGGCTGACATCTGCCTCATAAAATTGTTCTCTATTTTACTCAAACTACCGGAGAAACACTGACCCCATAATTCAGCCCCATACATTGTGGCACCCCTTGCTTGTACTTTATAAATGTCTGCTATGGGCCCAACTAATTTATAGGTGAAATTTATGTGCAGTTTTGCTATTCTACCCACAGTCTGGGCTAGCTTAAGGCTTGCTTTGGCCATTTGCAGGCCCTACTCAAGATTTTCTGTCACCATGACACCTAGGTAATCAAAAACCGACACCCTCTTTAGCGTGGTGCCATTTAAACTTGGGTTAGAACGGGATGTGTTGGCTGAGTTGAATACCATATATTTGGTCTTCTGCGTGTTAATCTCTGCCCCCTTTTATTACAAAACGTAGCAAAACTATCAAGGGCCCTCTGGATATCCATGGGCAATTTTGATAATAACAAGGTGTCATCCGCAAACGTCATTGCTTGCACCTTTCTATGTGCTAACTTAGGGGCATCATTATCCTTTACCTCAGTAAGTTGGGCAACCAGAGCATGCACCCCTGCCTTACTCCTCTATTAACTAGGAGTCAGGGGTTAATTTGCTACATTTTACGTGTGTCACTTGGGCAAAGTTGCCCTCATGCAATCTCATAAGCAAACTCAGGAGGTAGGGGGGATCCCAAGGTCTTTAAGTACATCCCACAGTTTAAATCTGGGGACCAAATCAAAGGCTGTCTTCTGATCTACAAATATTAAATAGAGTCTGCCAACCTATATTGACACCATTTTCCAATATAAATGTTGGAATCTAAATATTTGATAGAAATGTTTTTTCTGAATGTTTTTTCTGAATCTGGCTTGATATGGGCTCAAGAATTCATGCCCCTCCATCCACACGGGAAGGCGATCAAGGAGTACCCGTGCAAACAATTTCTGTGTGGCATCAATCAAACTGATCTCCCTGTATTTTGTAAAGATGAGCCCTTTTTAAGAACTGGGACAATTTCTGCCCTGACCCATGTTTCGGGGATCACCATACCTTCGCTGCTATGTTTGGTTCTATAGGTTACTTCCCTTTACTGCTCACTGTACTGACTATGGACTAAAACTTCTTCATGTCCTTGTGGGATAGGGCAGTTTTTACGGCATCCCATCTATCTAGTTATCAGCGTATTTTTGATTGTAGGATATTATCTCTATAAAGCAACCTCATTTGTTTAATTAAGGGTCTATCCTTTGCTTTGATGGCCTCTAGCAGTTCCAGCTTAGCCTTTCAGCACATGTCACTGAGCCAAGATCGTTTGGCCCCTTTTCTCCCCTTGGAGGATACATTGGGATTAAATATATCAGTCAGATTAGATGTCAACTCTGCATGCACTGCTGCAACTCTGTAGGTGGTGAAGAAAATGCCCTCTGAGGTAGCAGCCTCTCCTATTTCTAAAAAGGATGGGCTCAATAGTGAAAATAATGTGCCCAGCTTGTCAGATGACTGCTGAATTGCCCGCCACCTTATTCTTCTTCTGTTATTAGAAAGTGTTAAGCTACTATCTGAGGAGGTACAGTCAACTGTGGCATTTTCTAAATCCGGCAACTCCAGCTCCATGGTCAGGGGGTTGTGTTCGCTGTTGGGTCGCGGCAAGACAGGGAAGTCAACAACCCTTTGCCATAACCTAGTCTACACTAAGATATAATCCAACAGGGAGGAATGGTTGATTCTGTTAAATGTAAAAGTCCCTGGTGTATCCGATTTAGTGCGGCCATTACACGCTCTCAAGGAGTTGGTCAGTGTGACTGAGTTGATCTGGAGGGCCAGCGGAGACCATGCCTTATTCAGCGGAATCTGTGGGTCTGGAATAAGCCATTGCAAATCATCCTCGCTCGGGATTTTATTAGTAGGGTCAGCAAGGGGCTCAAATTGGCAATTAAAGTCCCGTCTACAATCAACCATATATTTGTGGGGACAGTAGCGATGAAGGTATTCAATTGGTCGACGATCAGGGATTCATGACTGAAGCTTACGGGTCGAGAATAGACAATAATAAAAGCTATTTTCACTTTGGGAGAAAAAGTAAGTGCAACACACTGGATGTCATTAGACAGGGGATTCAACTTTTCCACTGTGCAGCCCAGATGCATACCGATACATATACATAAGCCCCCAAACGGTCTACCCCTTACCCCTGAGATGACGAGAACATTGAATGACGCAAACCCTGCCCTTGCAAAATCTTCCCATGCCCAAGTTTCCTGAAACATGTATATGTCATATTGGTCCACAAAGAGACCCCAGTTGGGGCATGACAGTTTGCTATTTAAACTAGCAATGTTCCAGGAAAGGACCCTCAGCTTGTTACCTAGATTACACTTGTCAAGGGTGACGTCAAAAAGTGTAGGTATTGGGAAATTGCATAGCCTTCATCTGAGCCAAGGGACAATTATCTATTACTTTCATGGGTACACCTTCCATCAATACACTATTGCTTGGTGGAACAGGGGCCAGGGGGAATGATATTCCTGGCAGCACATCCCACATCCCTACTACACCGGTAGTCATCTGTTGTGTTACTATTTGCTGGTCCTTCTGTTCTGCCCCTACCCCAAGGCAAGTGATCTGGCTCCACTGGCCGCTACTACAGTCCCCTAGTTCTCCAACAGACCTAGAGCCTCTGAGTCCATGGGCTAATCCGCATGTCATTAAATGTCAATCCACCTCTTCCAGAGCCCCAAATCTATTAGTTGTTGGTATGTTGAATGAATAGCAGGCGTCTGGAGGGTGGACCCACAATTTGGTGTTCCAATTGCCACCTGCCCAGAACAGTAGTAATATGGGCCCTAGATGGCATGTGGCAGAGAGAGTAAACGTAGTCCAGTGCAAAGACCCTAACCCCTGTGGGTAGTTCCTGTGGACAAGGTTTCTGGCTTAATAGGCTGTGGATGGTCAGGGGATTCTTGAAATTGATAACGGAACAATCCCCTTGTATTGTTTTTTCTCTCTTTCCCACCCAACCAACTCTACGAACCATTAGAATTTCTCCTGCCTTATCATAAGGGGGCTGCCTGTACTTTGCCAACCAGAACAGGTATTTATTCCTGAGGTCCAGTTGTTTTTCCCTCAGCCAATTTTAATTTCGGGTACTCCTGTCAGTATGATGACATACAGAAGTGAAGCTGGGGGTACATTTATTGTGGGCAGATTCTCTACTTCAGGCCTTCTAGCTATACCCTCCTCAACACCCAACCCTTCTCTGCTCTGCCTTGACCCTATTGGAGTTGGGCTATTTTTTTTGTTTACCCCTCTTATGATATGATGGGTTATTATTCCCAAAAATGTAACAAAGAAGGGTGGGGTTCTTATCAGTTAGGTTGAGCCAGTTAAGTAATGAACAAGAAAGTTGCATCTTTCTCAGGTTTATTCACGATTTTAAGCGTGAATAAAGAGGAGAAAGATGCCACTTCCAGGAGAATCCGCACTAAGGGCCCGGTGTAGGTAGGCAAATACCGGTCAGTAACGGCCGAAATTCGGTAATTTCGGCCGTTACCGACCGGTAATTTGATTTTGTGATGTTGGGGCATGTTAAAATACAGATTCGGTCATTTTACCGATTCGGTAAAATACAGACTCTGTAAAATTACCGAATCTGTATTTTGACATGTAGGTAGCACTTAAATCAGTGCTACAGGGGTTTAAGAAGTCATTATTTACCACCAACTAGAAGTTGGTGGTAAATAATGAAAAGCCCTTAAAAAGCATTTTTTTTGCTTTTTAAACAGTGCCATGTTGAAGACATACATGCCCTAAGGGCATGTATGTCTGCAACATGTGCACCCATGCACAATTGAGGGGTGCAACAGGGTGTCAAAGTGACACCCTGCCACCCTTCAATGTTTCCCCCAATTACAGCCCATAGGAATGAAGGTCAATTACCGAATCGGTATACCGATTCGGTAACATACCGATTCGGTAATGAAATCGGTAAAATTACCTAAATCCCGATTGCCAGTTCTTAAATACCGAATCCCAAGTGATTACCAAGATCGGCTGATCTTTAGTAATAGTGTTTGGTCCTGCGGAGAACCTCTAATTTAATTGATGAGAGGTTCAAAACGCATCGACCAGTCTCTCTCTTTATTCAAATAAGTATGGTTACACATTTATGTCATGGTTTCTAGATTGAAAGATAAAATGCAGCTGATTTATTCTGTGCAGAAACATGGATTGTTTAAACACTCACACTGTTTGATATTTTAATACTGTCGCTTTGTCAAGCTCTGTCTTTTATGTTTGAATGTTTAGTCATTCTATGTTTTTTGTTGTCTTTGGTCTTAGTCTTTGCCTAAATGTCACCAAAGAAATTTGTTTTTTGAATGTGTCATTTATAGGTCTGTTGTATCAATCACTTGTGCTAAAAATGTTTGTTGCGTGTATTTTTGAAAATGATATTCACATTTAAATGAAAAAGGATGTGTTTGCTTTGATGCAAATAAAATAAAAGTCGTTTTTTGATACAGAATCAACCCGGGTGCCTTTGATTTCATTCTGTGCACCTTTGGGCATTCATTGTTTAAAAGTACAATGAGTACTGGCAACTTTGTTGTTTGTGGGTTATTATTTCCAGCATTATGATTAGAGCTCCTGTGCCCAGTGGCGGTACTGAGGTCATGAGCCTGCTGTGCACCTAGCCTTTCTATAGGAGTCAAAATAGATTCTCTGGTGACTATAGTCTGGAGACCAGTAGAATAGCAAGATCTCCATCCCTCAACTCATCCGGCCTTTCTAAGGGTGTCAGGGTTGTAGTAACTATCTGTCAACTAAAATCTTTTCCCCTCGCTGGAACTTGTATGTTGCTTGCACTAATGTTTGTTTGCCTGCTGTCCCCCCAATTACCACTTTATCTACGCAATCAAGTAGGGGGACAAGTGCTTCCTTTACAATGGCTTTCAATTGGCTCTGTAGGTCCGTTAGCAAATTCAACACCCAAGATGGATAACCTATGTCTGTTCGGGTGTTGGTGATGCATCCTGCTATTCCCTCAGGGTTATCTAAATCCTCAACTCTAGTTGTTGGTCCCACATTGGTTTTCTTTCTTTTAGCTCCCGTACCATACCCGAATGCAACCACCCCACTGGGATCAGCCTACTAGTACTTAGGTGTAGTTTTACAAAATGTGGACTGTACAGACAAAAACGAGAAGACCCAGTACAATTAGAAGGCACAATTAGCAAGTGAAAGGGGACTTTACTAAAATCACCACCCTTCTCAGGCCCTTATAACATCAAGAGAAATAAATACAAGCTAATGGGCCAATTATTAGAAAAATATTGTCAACAATGTCCCAGGTAATTTCCAATCCCGTACAGTACAAAGTAACAATCAAGAATGCTTCAGTGGATCGGGAAGGTGCACTCTTCTGGTTCCCCTAACGGAGCTACTGCCAATGGTCCACTTTGATCCCCGCTGCAATTGAACACATTAACGTCAACTAGGGACATGAAGATCAGCAAGGTACTTTGTCGGAAATGCCATTCCAGGGGAACAATGATCAAATCAATAGCGTCTTACCCACAGATCAGCATAAAAAAACAATGCCGAGTGGGTTGGCCTGCTCTGCCTCTTCCTGGCAAAGACTAGCAAGGACGGGCCTGCCCTTATCCCAGGCTTCACCAAGGCTTCGCCCAGGCGTGGCCTGCACGTGTCCTGTGCTGCGGGAGTGAGGCAGCACTTTAAGCATGGTGATGATGCCTCCCCCTCTTCTGCACCAGCGGGTAAGGGTCTAGTTACGCCCTGGGACTTGTAGTCCCACCATTGTGAGGAACGGGCTTTACGGAGATGCGGGCGGCAAAAGAAGGTGCTCCCTAGGACTAAAGTCCCACCAGGGTGATGGAAGAGTTTGTAGAACACCCTGATAGCTACCAAGCACAGGCCCAGCAGCAAACAGCAAAGAACAGAGTCCCACACCGCAGGGGGTGAGGTAGCGCTTTAAGTGCGATGGTGACGCCTCACCCTCGTCAGCAGTAAAGGGTCCAGTTGCACCCTGGGACTTGTAGTCCCACAAGGGTGAGGAACAGGCTTTAGGGAGATGCTAGCAGCAAAGGAAAGGAACCCTGGAACTAAAGTCCTACCAGGGTGATGGAAGAGGTTGTAGATGCCCCCCAGACAACAAAGAGAAAGCGAACCATTACTCAGGGCATATCAATGTAGCTGCTGTTCACCCTATATATATATATGATAATGGTCAACTTGTGTAGAACTTTGGAAACCTTGTAAAAATTGTCACACCTTTCACTAATGCATTAGGTTCCTGTTTTCACTTGGGACACCTCGCACAAAAGTGTGATATACTGAACCATTGGTGTATGTGGTTTCTTCCCCCTCTGACATTACTCAAGCCCTCCACATTACGATTGTGCATCCCATTATCAAAATAGATAATATTATTCCACAGGAACCACTGTTTTCTTGAACCCAATAGCATCCCAGCACAGGCCCCAGCAGCAAACAGCAAAGAACAATGAATATTACTTTACTTGCTTCAAACCCCTTCTGAAAGATGACCTGATCCCTTACACTTGGCAAGAAGTAAAAACTGGCATTAGCTTTTAGGTCGAGCTTTCAAGACCTCTTGTATATACTTTAGTATATACTTCTTAGTGGGCTAAAACCAACCCACTGCTTTTTATTTATTTGTTTCGGTGTCCTTAAAATTTCCTTGCTGGCTAGTGGTCAATCTTTCCTCTTGTCCCTCCTTTTCCTCAGTTATTTACTCCCAAAGAGCAGTGCCCCAGAACTTGTACCCTTCCACTTGTCCCATTGTAACATTTGTTAGGGACAAACCTATGGTTTTTTCAGTGAATTTCTAAGGTTTTTCAAATGCTAATTCCTTACTATAACGTGGCTGAAACCTATGGTTTTTTCAGTGAATATATATATATATATATATATATATATATATATATATATATATATATATATATATATATATATATATATATATATATATATATATATATATATAAAGAAGGTTTATTATCTCTTCTAGATCACTTCTAGCATGACGCATTTCGAGTAATGAATACCCGGAGCGGCATCCACTGGTGAGTGCCCCCGTCTCTGCTCAGCGTCCCCCACTTCCCCGGGGCTCCCAAGGGATTTCATGCGCAAGTGGGCGCAGGAACAGCGTCGGTGATGTCCTAGCCGCAAGTGGTGCCGGGATCTGTAGTCCCCCGGTAGGCAGCCACAACACGAATGGCCCGGTGCTCCATGCAGGGATGATCGAGTGCAGTGGCAGCAGGAGAATGGGAGCAGCATCCACTTATGAGTGCCCCCGTCTCTGCTCAGCGTCCCCCATTTAGGACTCAACTTTTTGTTTCTGAAGATGGTATTGCAGAAGCCCCCCTTCTTATCTATAAATATAAATATAAATATATATATATATATATATATATATATATATATATATATATATATATATATATATATATATATATATATATATATATATATATATATATATATATATATATATATATATATATAAAAGTAAATTCGCCACATTGGCTGAAGCAGCCGCCTCAGCCCTCGAATCCAAATGACGAAAGAACAGACCCAGATTTCGTGCTTAATTGAGGTGTTTGTTCTTGTCCAGCAAGGCTGCCGCCGCCATTACGCGTTTCGCCTCTTACAAAGCTTGATCACATGGCGAGTTGCTGAGAGCAAATGCCGAGATTTAAAGTGCCAGTGCGCGCGCCATTTTTTCAAATTGGGTATCAAGAACCTGAAAGAAATACTCTGTTCACATGTGTTAAATCAACGTGCAAATTCGCAATACAAAGTTAATGCACATTCGACCAATTTATAAAATATATAAATAAATACGTATTTAAATATTTTTTAAAAAATTGCATTTTGGCTGATATTATATCTGTATAAATACAGTAGGACCACTAAGTGGGAATAATATACACAAACCTCCACTTAATTCATACATTCTTCAGGTCTCCTTGATTATTTCTCAAGTACGAAATGTACAATATATATATATATATATATATATATATATATATATATATATATATATATATATATATATATATAAAAGCTCCAAAGTTCTCCACCGGAACAAAGACGCACTCAGATATCCGCTAGCACCAGGCTTTTAAAGGGTAAGAACGGAACCGGCATGCCGATGCAAATAACAGCTTTCATGTCGAGTTATGCCTGCCTGACGCGTTTGACCTTACAACTGTATTTGTAAGGTCAAAGATTACACAGTACCAGGGATACAAGCAAAAGTTGCAATTACTAAGTTGTTAAACTGCAATGCAGATTACACGATCTACTGCTTGACCTGCCCATGTGGTAAGAAATATATAGGAAGTACCATCCATCCCACCAAAAAAAGAATTTTGGAACATTTAAGAGCGATCAACAATAAAGATCACAATTATCCGGTCGCACGCCACTTTGAAAAAGAGCATGAATGTAACAGTAGCCTCCTAACCTTTTTCTGTTTGGACCAAATGGTAAAATCATGGAGAGGAGGGAAATGTGAAGAAACTTCACACACTGGAATCTAAATATATTATTAAATTGCAGACGAGGCACCGAAAGGACTCAACAATGACGAGGAAATGTGGGTCCATGTAGGCTAATGTAAAAAGATTTTGACCTTACTCTATACACTGTGACTTCCGTAATAGAGAGAGCATATTAGTTCCATGTAAAATCCAAAACATGTTCATCTCACACAGGAGTGATGGTTTCCTTAGATATTTCGCATATGCTGCTGTATTCAGCCCATTCAGGGCATGATTGTAAACTCAGCGGCCAACCGTCAGCCAGTTATAAATACACATACAATGATTGACGTTGCAATATACATACTATGATACAAGTTTAGCACAGTATTTTATGCACACACTAAATGACAACATGATTTACATTTTGTGTGCAGATAAATAGAATCAAGTGCGCTTTATTTAATTTGATTTGTTTATGATTTATTGAAATATGAAATTGCAAAATGTATTTAACTGGTTTGAATGCAAAAGACCCACTACAAGATGGCCGCCACAGTTTTAGTCCATCGTTTATTTTACTGTTTTTTGTATTTACTGCACATGACACTTTCTATGTTCATGAACTTTGAAACACTCTTTATTTAAACATGAATGAGTAAAGTTTTTGTTGACACTGACGAAGGGGGAAACGCTGAAACGCGTTTGTCAACTCGCTGCAGAAGCGTATAATAAATTTTGAATATTGCCTTTCCCCCCTTGGATGGCTTTTGTGTGCACTCGATTGAAGTGGTTCCTCAAACAGAGGACCAGTGTTTGGAATATAATTGTGCGTCTCACCGTGTACCGAGGAAGCACCCGTAACACAGAGGAGCAATGGCTGGTGAACAACGCGTTATATATATATATATATATATATATATATATATATATATATATATATATATATATATATATGTATATATATATATATATATATATATATATATATATATATATATATATATATATATATATATATATATATATATATATATATATATATATATATATATATATATATATATATATATATATATATATTACCTACTGGCGGTCGCCAGTAGGTATATATGGTTAGGATTTTTTTGAATAGGGATTTCTGAAAATTCTATGTTGAATAACTTTGGCGTTGATGGACGGAATTGGCTGAAATTTTCAGGAAAATGGCACATTTTGTTTCTGAGCGTCCCCTGAAAGTTTGGGGGGGTTTTGTCAAGCGGGGGCCGAGAAAAAAGGGGGGTCCCAAAACGATTTTTTAACATTGAGTTTTCCATAGGGCGGTTGGACTCACTTTTAGCTCGAACGGCTGAATGGATTTCTATGAAACTTGGCAAAATTGTAGAGACTGTTTGCCCGATGTGCCTTTGCTAGGTCTCAAGATATGTGCTCCAGTGGATTTTGAGAAATTAACGTTCAAAAAAATATATATATCTGTGACAGCGTCCTGGTTAGCGCCCCGGTTCGCATACCATCTTGTCTCTCGGCAGGATCGAGAGACAAGAGGTGGAAATAAGCAAAGGGGGAAATGAATGAAAGGGGCAAGGTAGACACCTCCTGACCCCCTAGGATTGATGTGGGGGCTATTAAAGGGCCCCGCGGGGCAAAAAAATAAAATAAATTTTTTTCGATTTTTCGCGGTGGAAGCGCTACCCGGTACGCGAACCGGGTAGCTCACCGGTAGCGTAACGGGAGACGCCATCTTGTGTTTTGGACGAATTTAGTCACAAGATGGAGGATAAACAATGTTGGGAATGGGTATAAGGGAGCACAGGAGACATATCCTGACCCCCTAGGTTTTCTGAGGGTGGCTGAGGAGGCCCATATATGTAAAAAAGCACGGTTAGCGCCCGGTCTGCGCACCGGGTAGCGTTCCGGAAAGCGTAACAAGGGGAAAACCAAGGGAAATAGTAAAATAATATTTTAGAGTGCTTTGAGGTAGGGTAGCTCTGAATAGAGCTGTTGTGTTGTGTGGGTGATGTAAGTACCAACATGTAGGTACCAATGAAGAGTCTAAAATTCAATGTACACCATCTCCTCTGTAGATATTTTGTATGTTCTAATATGGGTTATTTAAATGTAAATGTGTGGAAAAGCACTTCATGCTTTAAAGCAATTGTATTTTTGAACTGATTGTTCTTTCCTCTTAGTCCTCCTCTTTGTTTTTTTTCCCCACACTCTTCTTCAGCATGATAGTTGATGAATTTGTTCCCTCAAAAAATGTATATACATAAAAAAATTATATTAAATACATATAAAATATATTTTTCCTTTAAAAGAAGAATACATTTTACAGCTTTTGATATTTGCTAATAAAAAACCATTGACATTCACTGAAAAAACCATAGGTTATAGACCATATATAGTTAGGAATTAGCATTTACAAAACATTGAAAATTCACTGAAAAAACCATAGGTTATAGACCATATATAGTTAGGAATTAGCATTTACAAAACCTTATTTTACTCACACAAAACCATTGAAATTCGCATTTATAGTTAGTTGCACTAACTATATATCGCGCACCCGCAATCCACTGCTGATCATGTCACATATTTCATCATTCAGGACATGGTCAGTGGCATCACTGATTACATCACTGATGACATCTCAAATGACATCACTGATGACAACATCCAGTGACTGTATGTTTCTGTAAAGTTAAAATATGTCTTACATATTGAAGACTGAGTGGATGTATAAGTGTCTGGATGAAGGATTTAGTAGGTGCATGACTGACTGTATGAGTGAGTGATTAAATGTGTCTCACTGAGTGCATGGGTTAGTGACTAAACTGTCTTAATTTGTGCATCATTATGTCTGTTGTTCTGTAAACTGCTGCATGTGTTGATCAGTAGCTATATGAGTAACTATATGGGTTATTGATTGGTTGCCCAAGTATTTGTATGGGAGACTGAGTGCGTGTGTGGGTGGCTGGGAGGTGTATGACTCTGTGCATAGATGTGTGAGCATTTGATTCACTAGATATATGGGTTCAAAAGTGCATGTGGAAACAGCTGTATGGGCGGTTGACTGTGTGCATGAGTGTATTGGTGAGTGAATGGATATCTCAGTGCTACATGTCAAAGTAAGTACATATGTAAAACACAGTACATGTGAGAGTTGACATATATAAATAACTGTGCATAAGAGCCAGTGAATGTGTGAGTGGCTGTATGAATCATTGTGAACTTGTATCAGGGATTGTATAAGAGAGTAAATATGTGTTAGTATATGTTTGAATAAGTAATGTGTGTATAACTGTATAGTTGAGGAAATGGAGGTGTGATTGATTCTTTGCATGACTGACTAGGTGTGTGAGTAACTCCATGGATGAGTGGCAGTCTGTGAGTGTCTGTTTACACTGAGTGTATCTAAGGTTATATTAGAGTCTGAAGAGGTTCATCGTATTATCACATGAATGATGTCATCAGTGATGTGATCAGTAATGTCAAATGAGATGTCATCAGTGATGTCATCAGTGATGTCATTTGAGATGTCATCAGTGATGTCATTTGAGATGTCATCAGTGATGTCATCAGTGATATCATTTGAGATGTCATCAGTGATGTCATCAGTGATGTCACTGACCATGTCATGAATGATGTAATATGTGACATGATCAGCACTGGATTGCGGGTGCGCGATATATAGTTAGTGCAACTAACTATATATGCGAATTTCAATGGTTTTGTGTGAGTAAAATAAGGTTTTGTAAATGCTAATTCCTAACTATATATGGTCTATAACCTATGGTTTTTTCAGTGAATTTTCAAGGTTTTGTAAATGCTAAATCCTAACTATATATGGTCTATAATCTATGTTTTTTTCAGTGAATATATATATATATATATATATATATATATATATATATATATATATATATATATATATATATATATCCTGCACACCGTTTGTCTCCTAGCTCGCGCAGCTCGCACAGCCAGCAAGCAGACTCCGGACACGGACCTCGAGGTGTATCAAAAATCTTTATTCGGCAGAAAGAGTCACCGACGTTTCGGCTCAGTGGAGCCTTGATCACATGACAGCGTTTTCTATGCAAGGTACACCTTTTAAAGTGAAAGCAAGTGGTCAACTCATATCACCTGTGCAGACTTACTAGTAGACATAGAAAATATACTATGTAATGGCCCGACTATATTTGTATGTCAATTTTCTAAATAGATGTAAAATACATTTATAACAAACCCATATTTACAATATTTTATACAGATTCAATATTGAGTGTGACTTGAATTATAAATAGAATTCCTAAAAAAGAATATCCTAGTAAAATACACATGTCTATTATACACATCCGTCTATTAAAAACCTTATTTACAAGTATATACATCTCCTATCAGCTGTCTCTTCACATTTGTAAATCTAGATTCTGATTTCTATTATCAATTTAGGAACCTCGGATTGATGGCTAAATCCATATAAAGTGCTATGTGCTGACTTATCAAAGTGCAAATTGTGCCGTAAAGTGCCTGGTAAATGTGCAAAATTAGCAATGTTAGTGCAAATACGCATATTACAATATTCCTCGGTCCTAATCTGTTTCACTTATAAACAGTGTATATTTACAAATATATGAATTTCTATTGAGAAGGAGAGTTACTTTATCAGTTCCTATTGTCATTTAGCAATATTACATTGCAACTCCTAATCATAGATGGAAAAAAAATGGTATCACTTTTGACCTAAGTCACACGAATCTGTGATGTGGATTCCTGCATGGGTGCCATAGTTACCATGTCTCAAAATTGATTGTAATGGAACGAGTGAAAATAATAATTCAAATCCAAAAGCGATTTAAAAACCCAATACCAAAATTTCAAAAAAATAATAATAAACAACCTTATGTTAAAAAATCATTACAGTTCGTTTTCATCTTGTTTGATTTTTAACCCGGTTGTAAAAACAGTGCACAGTGAAAAATAATAACAAAAACATTACATGTTCTCATAGCAGCATATTTTTTATAGTAAATATCATTATGATTTGTGTCTGCTCGCAGCCCCCCCGGGATCTGTCCCAGCCTTCTCCCAGCCGGGTGATTGCCATGGACATTATCCTCAGGGGGGAGAGCACAACCTCCTGAAAAATTGAGTTTCATTAGAGCAAGCAAGTGTGGAGGTCTTCTGTCACATTCAATCCATGGGGCACCTTGGTATTGAGCAGGAGGATATATTTCGTTTCCAGCTTTCTGAGTCTGGTTTCCCTGTCTCCACCCTTTCTAGTATTGATGACCGAATTGATAACCCAGTATCTAAGACCACCGTTGTTACTTTGGTGGTAGTCCTTGAAATGGCGCGCTACTGGATAAGTGCTGTCCATATTAGTTATTGCTCGCAGATGTTGTAAAATGCGTTTATGGACAGCATTCCTGGTGCTGCCCACATACTGCAAACCGCAAGGACAGCGCAAAACATATATTGCGTATTCTGTCTTGCATGTTAGTACTTGGGTTATCAAATGTTCTTTCCATCTAACACACTACTTCTATGACCTGAGTCTCCCTCATCTTCCTCCAGTGGTACTTCAGATATGGTGGTGTAAAGTGCTGATTCATTTTGATCATGGTTAATCTCTCCATGTTTTAGGGTGAGAGAATGGTCCTTTTCACTGTGACAACAGCACTAGCAGCACTGAAAACACCTTCAGCGCAGACAATGGCTACAGGGCAAGTCAGATAGTTTATTTTCAGACTGCTGAGCACTGTCCCTTGGCGCCTCTTTCCAAACCTAGACACCAATGCGTTTTGATCAAGGTGACCTCTGTTTGCATCATCCAGATAGACCTGGACCATTCATTCAATGTTTATTGCTAGTGCTGTACTTTGCTCGACCTCTTTTGCCTTTGCCACTGCACTGCACTTAAGCCCTGCCAGTTGAAACCACTCAGTTGTAGATTTTGTGTTTGATGGTCCTGGTCTTGTTCATGATGGTGTTCTTATTGTTGATTTTGGAAGCTGTGAGCCAGCAGCACTGCCCTCAGGCTCTTAACTTAAAGGCTGCCCCACAGGACTTTTTCCCTGGAGCAGTAGGCCTCTAATTCCCTGACGTTCTTTTTCTAGCTCACTGCATTGCTCAGCGATCCATGTTTTGTATTTTCTAACATTGCCGTCTGGAAAATAAATGAAAGTGGACAGTAATGGTTTGTACCATGGATCAAGAATTGTGGCACAGATGTAATGTTTGGAGGACACAATGTCTCTTTGCACCCTTGTATTAGCAGACAAGCGAAGGATTAAGCTCTCGACCAAGTCATATGCATCGTTTTTATCCTCCACACCAGTGTACATTGCAGACGCCTCCTTAAGTTGTTTCTGTAGCATGTGCAAAAACAGAATAGCTTGGCCCATTGTACTTTCCATTTTGCTGGTTTCCCATGTCAACACCTAAAAAGGAAGCATGATCTCTGTCAGGCATTTGACTAGGCCCCATTGGTCCATCTCAATGATCATGCCTTTCACAGTTGCATCCCCTCTTTGCATGACATATTTATTGATAGGTCTGTACTGCTCAAACAGGCGTTTAAGCATGTAATAAGTTGAGTTCCAGCATGTTGGAACCTCCTGTATGAGTGCTTTAACTGGCATTCTATTATCACACTAAATGACCCTCGTCTGTTTCCGAGCTTTAAATGAATGTCTGAAATGAGTGCAGATTTTTCTGCAGGTAGACAGTAAGTTGCTTACTTGGTCCTGTACAATGATGTTCATGCAGTGCGCCAAACACAGGACCCTGAAATAACTATCATCTGCCATGACATTAACTCTATTGCTGCCATTTTCCGGGGCAAAAAATCCAATCATAAGCCCTCTTGGTTGCAGCCATTCAAAGACTTTGTTGTTAAAGTCTTCTAAAATGTTTGCTGCTGTATGGGATTTCTCCATGGCGAAGATCATTACAGTTGCATGCTTCCAAGCAGAATTACAAAGCTCTGCATTGTCAACACCTAAAGATATTTTTTCTTTAGCCCCCAAACAAAAGAGATCCAGTGTGCAGTGATGCACATGTAATCAGATGCTTGGAAACTGGTCCACATGTCAGTTTTCTGGTGGATACTGTGAACAGCACAAAAGACAAAGAACCCTCAGGTCTAAAAGAGAGAAACACGTCAGCTTAAAATGAAGGCGTCCCTTGAAAGGACTGTTTTCCTCACCCACCAAAGGGGGTATGTGAACAGCACTCTGTTGCAAATCTTGTCCAAGTAACTCAAGTACATTGTGATGTAGCACTGGAACAGTAACTCCGTTAAAATAGGACCAGCTGAGAACCTTCCATTTCAAGCAGATGGCTGTCACAAATTCAAGAAACCCCACCCCTTCTACAAAAGAATAAGGGAGGAGGTCCATCACTAACATTTTATCCAGCTTTGCGTTTCACAAACGTGCCATTGGTGGTTGCGTTCATACTGTCCCTCAGGCCTAAACATGGCAGGAATAGTGGCCTTAATTTTTTTCTTTCCAGATGCCACTAATGCAGGTGACTTCTTAAGAGCAGGTGGTGGTAGGATCAATGTGCTTTTGACCGGGGCAGTCACTGTCCTCAGTTGCCTTGGTGGCCCAACCTGAGTCTTGTGCTATTGAGATGTTGCTGATGTGTGTGATACTATGGCACTGCAGGTGAGAGAGCTGCTGTGCGTAATGAAGATGTCTTCCTCTTTGTCACCTTCCACCATGATCAGATCGGATTCAGATTTCCTGCCCAGTTGACTTTCACCCCCTTCACCAACAACACTTGCAGCTTTTTGGCTGCTAATGTGAGCCACCCCAATGGATTGCATGGTGTTTTCTCAAATGGATTGTTTGGCCCCTGGTACCATAGTTTGTACCAAGATTACCCCGACTAACACTTGCTCTGCAAAGGGAGGATATGGCAGTGTTCGCCTCCTTCTGGCAAACCGAAATGAAGTCCCAAACTGGGGAGCTCAACTTTCTGATGCTGGTGCCACTGCCAATGTCAGATGAACTGGTGTTAGGTGAGCATTTTGATGTTCGACTCTCTGCAGTACCTACTTTTACTGAGTTGGTTGTGGATGTAGGTCAGTGCCGGGACTTTGCAAATATGGCAGCTGGTGGTGATTGGATCTGTGGTGCCACTGCCATATCCCCCTGGTAAGTTTAGATGGGGTAACGTCAGTCTCCACTAGGGCTGGGCTAACATCCATCCTGACTGGCTTGTCGTTATCCTCCTCTTCTACATCTGCCTCCATAACTCTAAGGCTTTCTGGAACCTTCCTTCTCCCTAGCCTCATCTGAGTCATCTCAAGGCGTGTCTCACTCTCAGACTGAGGCAGGATCCAAGTGGTGTCTAGATCATCAGAAGGGGGGCTTGAATAAGAATATGATTCACAACTAAACCACCTTTTTCTAGCTGGAAATCTGGAAGACAATGGATCTTCTGGGACAGATTGCTCTATTTCCTCAGCATGAAGCTCAATTTATTTAAATACTCCTACTTCGGGAGGAACTACTATTTGCAGTTGTGGCTGTTGTTCTTGTTGTCCACTTGCCTGAGTTACCTGCAACAACAAGGTACTACTTTGTGATAGAGATAAGTCAATTTCAACATCACTGTGTGTCGGTGTTACCGTGCTTTGACTAGCTGCTACTGTGACATACATTGGCTTGGGCCTAGATTGGGGTGGGTCCACTGATTTGGGGGTGCTGCTCCCAGCTTGCTCCCCAGAGGCCAGTGCAGCAGGCACTACATTGGGGCTACATACCAGTGGTGGTGGTGGTAAGCTCCTTCTTCTTATTCTCACTGGCCACTTTCCTGGTAGCAATTTTAGCACCTTTCTTTAGGGCTATCTTGAAGCTGTCACTTAGCTTTACACGTAGAAGAGATGTCTGTGCACAGGTCTTCTTTCTGGTAATACTGTGGGTGATGTCTCTTTTCTTGTGCACCTAAAATATTAGATGCAAGAAGGACATTACTGAAATGAGGCATTGTTTCTGTTCAATTAGTAGTAAAAACAAACACAATATCCTTTGGTGTGGTCACTGGTTCTCCCTGTAATAAATAATTAACAATGCAGTGTATATCTATTTGTAAAACCGAAAACCACAACAACATAAACTTTCATGGTGACTGACTGTACACTTAGGAAGGATAAGAGAGAGAAAAAACTGCAACAACTTACAGATTAAATGGTTTGCTTTATGTGTGTCACTCCCGTGTGATGTGGCACTCAGGGAGGTGCAGCTAACAAATGACAATGGAAGGAATAATCCCTAGACAATGAATGCTGTTGTGCACCTAGTGTAGACATGGGATTGATTGATGCCAGATGTAGTGAAAAATGCTATGAACAAAAAATAAATATAAATATATATATATATATATATATATATATATATATATATATATATATATATATATATATATATATATATATATATATATATATATATATATATATATATATATATATATATATATATATATATATAACAAAAAGTTGAGTCCTGAATGTGAGGGAAATGCTGCTTTTTATTCGGCGACACATGGCAGCCCACTCTTAACCAGACACGTATCGGCAATTGGATCAGTCTTAATCATTGGTGAGCAGTTGGAGGCGAGCAAGGGATGCTAGAGGAGTATTTGACTCCTCGAGTGGAATGCCAGAATCTCTGTTGTTAGGCTTGTATATTTTTCACCATGGCAACACATGAGAGCGAATGCCAATAAGGAGAATGCATTGGGACTGCCACAGTATTTAATTAGTAAAGATGATTACATTGGTTATGAACTATCGAACTTACCTGACAAATTATATTGCATTGTGGGGAATGTAGTAACAAAGGAATAGAAGAACAGTTTGGTGCAGTCCATCATCGATTTTGCGCACCAATTATTAAGATGGATCTAATCGCCGAAACGCGTCTGGTTAAGAGTGGGCTGCCATGTGTCACCAATAAAAAGCAGCATTTCCCTTGCATTTAGGACTCAAGTCAATTCAAGTCAAAGGATCTTTATTCGGTGATTAAAAAACACCATAAAAGCACATATATATACACAATATAAAACATCAATAAATATTATCTAGACCTCGACTCCTAATTATACAAATAATTTAAAAAGCTTTAAAAGGTCTGTGATCAGGCCGACCCTCTTGTTTTCCTTAATCTTAATGACACCTTCAAAAAATTCATTACACAGCACAGTGTACAGGGATCATTCGCCCTTTGCAGGAAAAGTAGAGAGGCTTTAGCATGTCTCACTTTGGCTTGTTTTAAAATATCCACCAAAAAGCTACGCCTAGGTGTTGCATAAAAAGAACACAAAAGTGCAAAGTGAAGGGTGTACTGCGGAGACAGTACACGCAGCCGCAGGCACCCTTCTGCTCAACTGATAATGTAAAACTTGGTGGGTCAGCTAATAAATTAGGTAAAAGATTAAGCCTAAAACCAGACATTAGGAACCTTTCCTGAGCATTATACATAAGGTAAAGGTATGGTTCCATGCCGTCTGTGCTCTTCACAAGGTCATGGGCAATTACTGAGCCTTTGGTCCCTTCAGTTGCGGCTCTACGAGTCGCTCTCCAGTCCAGAAACGCTCTCCTAATTTTAGGTTTGTCCCGAGGTAAAATTACTGTGGGGTTTATAAAAAGATCCTCTGGTCTAGGTCTTCCAAGGTAGTCTTCACATATTTCAGCCACAATATTTCCAGACCTTTATACCTTTCCAAGCAGTCTCTTAAGATTTGTCTGCTCAAAGCTGCCTCAGAGTTTGCCCAGATTTTTATCCATGCCATACTCGGTCTGAGCTTAACCAGGTCCTTGATGTATGGCCTCCCTAGTTCCCTGTGAGCAATTACAGCAGGAGTACTCCGGGGTATTTTCAAGATTGATCGCAGATATTTGTTTTCCACCCGCTGCAATTGGTCAACATTAACAAAACCCCACACTTCAGAGCCATATGTACTTTTGGAGCAGCATATAGAGCTATATAGAATCTTGATTTGTTCGCGGGTCCAAGGACCCAGCCTACGCTTATAACCTGCTACAGCACTATTTGAGGATATCCATCTGCTACATAGCTCTTCCACTAGGGAATCAAATTTTAATCACCCGTCAACTAACAGGCCGAGGTAGGAAAAAGACTGTACCTTTTCTAATGTGTGGTTCCCTATTCTATAAGAGAACTTTTTGCATGGTTTTGTGCCAGCCAGCATTACATAGGACTTGCTTAGGTTCACAGAAAGGTCTAATGTTTCCATGAATTTGCTAATCCGTCAATTAGGGTCTGTAAACTCTTCGGAGTACGGGCCAGTAGGACCGGGTCATCAGCGTTCAAAAGCACCGGGATGTGACACATTCCTACTCTCGGGCAATCTGTCTTCAAGGCGACCAAAGCCTGCTCTAAGTCGTTAATATAGAGCAAGAACAAAAAGGGGGCAAGAATGCAACCCTACCTCACCTCACTAGTACACGGGAAGGGTTCTGTGTTCTCTCCCTCCGTGTTATAGCGGACCTTGGCAGTGGTATCCCGAGGTAGCTCACTTAGAATATTAATTAGGCCCGGTCGATTGCCAGATTACCCATCAAGGCCCAAAGTTTTTCCCTATTGACATGATCAAAGGCGGCTGCCAAATCCATAAACCCCAAGTAGATCGCTTCATTGCTAGTTTTGGTATATTTTGCTACCAGCAAAAAAAGGTTCAGGCATTGATCGCTTGTGGACCTCCCTGTCCTAAAACCGTACTGGTGTCTGAGATGATACCATGTTCTTCGGTCCACTCCATAAGACGATTAAGAATTACCCGACCCAGGACTTTGGCAGAGACATCAATTAATGAAATAGGCCGATAGCACTGGGGGTTGTCCCTATTACTCTTTTTAAAAATAGGGAAAATTACTGCCGTGGACCAGGAGCGGGGTAAACCGCACCTAATAGCCGCATTTAGGACCCTAGTAAGAATAGGGGCCCATAGATCGATGTTACTCAGAAACAAATCTGGAGGTGTGCCGTCAGGGCCAGGAGCTTTGATTCTTGTCAAGCCCTCAATTCCTACAGTAATTTCCTCTATGGAAAATTCCGCTACTTCGCCCTGCTGGCAGGCCCATCTCC
This sequence comes from Lissotriton vulgaris, assembly GCF_964263255.1. Taxonomy (NCBI): domain Eukaryota; kingdom Metazoa; phylum Chordata; class Amphibia; order Caudata; family Salamandridae; genus Lissotriton; species Lissotriton vulgaris. The sequence continues at coordinate 1,119,225,693 of NC_141691.1, read as the reverse complement.
TCTCCGGGGCAAGTTCCTGGCTGTGATTATACAAGCCCTTGAAGTGTGTGAGCCATTGTTCTGGGAGGATGTTTGCACTGATCTAAGGGGCATAATCGTCCTGGATTCATGGTTTATTAATTATTCTTCAGAATTCTGACATGTCCCTCCTATCTGCGGCCTCCCTTAGATCTGCCCATGCATCTGCTTGGAGTGATAATTTCCTCTTCTTTACTGCGCTCTTATATGCCTGTTTGCACTGCACTACTCTTTGTTTATCCCTAGGGTTGTTGTTTAGACACATTTTTAGCTCCTTCAGGGCGTGCAAGCATTCCCTGTCAAACCATCTTGGAGGGTAACATTTTTCCGGGGAGAACTTGACTTCATAAACCCCTCAATCAGACTAGTTACTAACACAAATGCCCTAATTACCTGTGGACCCTCGGCCGCAGGATTTAAACACTTGCCAATAGGTACTTTCCCAGTGACCATTAGTGATTTATAGAAGGCCTCGCCATCAATTTTTGACCACCTGAGCCGTCTTCCCTGGTCCGTTGCCCTGACAGAGGTCCTGACCATGGGTCCTATCTTAGGTCGACCCAAGTACGTGAACTCTAAAACCAGAGGATTATGGTCACTAAATGGTCTCCACTCAATCCCCACCGATCTAATCCAATTTTTTAGAAACCAGGACGCTAAGATATAGTCAATGTGAGACGAGCAGCCTCTCCCTTTAAAAGTTGGGGCGAGGGTTCCCTCTTTTCCAGTCTAATTATGTCAATAGTGTGTTCCAAGACATGTGTTTTTAGAAATCTACTAAACACCATTCCCTCTGCTGTGTGTTCAAAATGGGGGCCTTTCTCTACTGGACAACGGGACCATTCTACTTTCAGGGGAAATAACGATTGGGATAGGTGGCAAATTAAAATCACCCATAACAAGAACAGTGGGTTCCGGAGCCACTTTCCTTTTGGCTAGTTCCTGGGTGAGTTTCTGGTCTAATTCCTGGGGTGTGGGATTATTTCCTCCGAGGGCTCCTTCATTAAATACATTAAACAGGATCAGCCTTAGCCCGCTACCCCGAAGCCCCAATGCCTGGAGATTATGAGATATCCAGGATGGGCTAGTCCATGTTCCTTGCAGATTTAAATCTATATATACGCATAGTCCTCCCATTGCTCTTCCTGATCTCGATCTCTGGGCGGGCACGAAGAAGCATTTATACCCTGTCATATGAAAAGGGCTATTATCCACCACCCAGGTCTCTTGTAAACTAATTATCTGGAACTTGTTTATGTGTTGCCGCCATTCAATGTTGTCAAATTTATTCGCTAGGCTGGCAACGGTCCATGAAATTATTTTTACCCCCCTTTCTAGTGTTTGATCACAAGCTGGTCCCTGGTCTCTTAGGCTTCCAGTATCAGACCCGTCATCTGCCCTTAAGGACATTGCTTGAGCCCCTTGACACTGTAGTGCGAGTGGAGACGAATCGTCCCTTAACTCCACCTCTCAGCTGGTGGCTCCTACTACAGGCCCGGTCTTATATTCCAACGTGCTCGCTGGTTTCACCCCAAAACCACCTTTAGTTATATGAGCCTCTTCTATAGAGGAAAGATTTGTAAGGACGACCTTTTGTGGCACCCCCAGCCCCACAGCTTGCGATCCCTGCGGGTTCGTATTCCCAGCTCCTCTTGTTGCTGCCTTCTCCGTTTTGAGGGGGAGCCTTAACAGTCAATCATTTTCCTCTAGGGACATCAAGGGGCTAAATCTATTGGTCTATTTAGATAGTAAGCATGGGCTCAAATTCCGTCCACTCGCGGATTTTGCGGATTTTCGGCAAATTCGCGAACTCCCGCGAATTTGCCAAAAATCCGCGAATCCACGAGCGGAACGGATCCGGGGGGCAAAAGTTCAAGCTTCAAGCTTCAAGCTTGTAACTATTTTAGAACGGCGCCAGCAAGCTGCCAGCACCATTCTAAAATAGTTACTAAGTTAGCTTCAACAGGAAGCACTAATAGATAAAATGCAGGTGTTCGAGCACCTGCTTTATTTTATCTATTAGTGCTTCCTGATGAAGCTAACTTAGTAACTATTTTAGAATGGCGCTGGCAGCTTGCTTGCGCCATTCGAAAATAAAACAGGAGTGGGGCAGAGGGCAGAAGGTCACAGAGTGGGGCAGAGGGCAGAAGGGCACAGCAACGAGTGGGGCAGAGGGCAGAAGGACACAACAACGAGTGGGGCAGAGGGCAGAAGGGCACAACAACGAGTGGGGAAGAGGGCAGAAGAGCACTAAAAACTAGAGGGTGGCAGTGATGAACCAGAGGGCGCATCGCGGTCTCGCACAAAAAAAACCCGCGAACACGCAAAGCACCCCGCGAACACGCCAAGCGCCCCGCGAACACGCAAAAATAAAAAAATCAGCAAATTCGCACAAGTTTGCGAATTTTGCGGATCGCAAATTCGCAAATCCGCAAATTCGCGGATCGCGAATTCGCAAAATTCGCCCATGCTTATTAGATAGGTTATAAATACATGATATATCCCAATGTCTCGATACTGTCAACACATTACTGTCACAGCGGAACCTTGACTCCATAACACTGCCTCATTTCATCATGGCGTGTGCTTAGATAGCCATGAAAGAGAACTTTTTCAGATTTGAGGACACTATCTACCTCCAAACATCTGGTACGAGCATGGGAAGCATTTTTGCTCCCAGTCTGGCTAATCTGTACGTTCATGGTTTTGAGCAGGAACATGTTCGTAATTCCAATAACCCCCATCGAGAATCCATCCGCCTCTGGAGGTGCTATATCGATGATATTCTGGTTATTTGGAGAGGGGACACCACCAGTGTCAATGAGTTCCTGGCCTGGCTTAACAGTAGGAATAGCTTCCTCAAATTCAAGGTGGAGATGGACAAATACAAGTTGTCCTTTTTAGATCTGCTGATCACTGCCTCCCCTGCTGGCCTTGAGACAGAACTCTACACTAAGCCCATGGCCAGGAACTCTTTGTTGAGTTACAAGAGTCACCACCCAGTAGCTCTCAAAGACAATCTGCCTTATGGGCAGTTCCTGCGTATAAGCAGGAACTGTTCCACTAAGGACAGTTTTCTCAAGCATGCAAAGACCCTTTCATCGAATCTGGTGAAAAGAGACTACCCCAGAAAACTGGTTAGTCAGGCAGCCAAACGTGCTGGCAATAATAATCGTGAGGGTCTCTTGGAAATTAACACCAAAGAAGAGATAGCCCCTAGATTGACGTTTGTCAATACTTATATCACCATGTCGAATGAGGTGAAGAAGTCAATACGTCGGCATTGGAAAATACTCAAAATTGGGGGTGAAAATATACCAGAACTTCTTTTTGTATTCAAGAGGAATAGCAACATACGTGACAAACTACTCCACACAAGACCACAGGCATCAGAACTACCAACCCAGGACCCCATTTGGGGTATACCTGCACTGCAGGGACATATTCCCTGTGGTACCTGCAAAGTGTGCCCCGTGACCAGAAAATCTAAAACAATAGACATAGGCACAGATCGCCCGTGGATACAGAAGTTTACCAACTGCAACAGCGAGAAGGTGGTGTACCTGATTTCATTTCCTTGCAAATTAAATTATGTAGGCATGACCTCACGTAAAGTCAAATTACGAATTATGGAACACATGAGCACTGTGAGGTGCAAAAAACAAGCTACTGGTCTAACGGCTCATTACCTGGAACTGAATCATCAACCAGAAGTTATGTTGTGGACTGTTTTAGAACAACCTTTTATTACACAGCACATCACTGAAGTTTCAAAATCTCTACTTGTAAGAGAACAAAGTTGGGTCTTTAGACTCAAGATTGACATGCAGGGACCTAACGACTCTATCCCCTGGTCTACTCTCTAACATTCTGCATTTTTGTTATCACTTGTGCTTGGAATGTCGTCTTTTGACCATCATCTGTATTTTTTGAGGGTATTTCTTGAGGGGTATGATTATAAAGTACATCATCTGGCCCCAGAGATTCTTTACCCCTAAATGTCACTTGTGCTAGTAATTAACAAGCTGGCTTTGCACCCTCCATTTTATGAGTAGGCACTGTACTTTATAGCTCAACCCGACTCATTAGTAAGCACTAAGGAGCCCATATTACAGGCTTTGCTGTCTGTCTTCCATACACACATTGTGCTTCCATTATGTTTACATATATACTGGCTTTGTTGCAACACTTGGTTATGATTAAGAATATCCTCACGGGTTCTTTTATAATCCACAAGCTTTTTACCATGGATTGGGGATTGCAACTACAAATCCCATGATTATCGTGGGTTTTCGGTAGTTGCGCGTGTGGTCCCGCGAGAGTTCGAGTAAACTCTCGCAATGACCAGGACTACTCTAGTGAGCAACACGGAAGTGGCCAAGAAGAGTCAGGTCTACTTATAGCGCTTCGTTTGACCGTTTCGGTACCTACCCGATGGCTCTGAAGACCGCTAGAAGTACCGACGGACAGGTAGGAGCGAGCATTTTCACAGGTTGTCTCCCGTTAGTCTATAACTTTTGGAGATCGCGAGCGTCTGTTGCTGGGACTTTGATGCCTTGCATTGAGTTATGGGCTACTATGTACAAGTATGGGCACTCATGGGGTAAGTCCTCCATTTCACAAGGGGGCTGCTTCGCTAATTTTTGGGCACCAGTGCAGTACTAATGGGCATAACACAATCATTAGTTATATGAGTTAGTAGAGGGCTGCTTTTGCCTATTAATGTATCAGAGTTGGACTTTTGCGTTCCAGCGGCTAACGTTTCCACGCAGTGCCACTATTACCAGGGGTGCTGCGACCCAATGGCTGTGATTAATGGGCATACAACAATCATTAGTTATATGAGTTATCAGAGTGCCGCTTTTTGCCTAATAATATATTAATATATCAGAGTTGGACGTTCCAGTGGCTAATGTTTCCTCGCAGGGCCATTATTACCAGAGGTGCTGCGACCCAATGGCTGTGATTATATCCGTCCTTTTTCTGAAATTAGAACACTTAAGCAAGGTGTATGGTCATCAAACTACGCTTTTGGCCACATTATTGTTTATGTGCAATGTATTGTTAATGTGCAAGGTGTTGAACACCCTTGAGAAAGGGTAATGCTGGCTAACATGAGAGAGTATGGAGCTGTATGAGCTAAGAGTGCTCCACCATATACCTTTGATATTTGATCTGTTTTTAATGTTGAAGGTTTATTGTTACACCACAGAAGTTTTAGTTTGGTGTACTTTTTCTTCTAGAGCTGTGCCTCCTTTGTCCTGAGTTGTTGCCTGGTGGGGTGAGGTCTTTTCCTCCATACTCACGAGGTAAGATGGTGGTTATAGCTCAATTCTTAAGCGTGAGCTTGATGGTTTATTTTGATACCACACAGCTGATAGAGAATGAGTGGGAATGCTCTGTTGCAAGATTATGTTGTGTATTTTTTCACTTTATTATTTTTTTCAGACTATTCGAGAGCTACAAGGAATTCTGGATTGTGAGCACTTTGACTCACATGGTATCCTTTTTCTGTTTGTATACACTTTTTCCTGTTTGTATACACTTTTTATAGCAGTAGCTTTATTGTTGTTTTTTGAGGTCCTGATGAAAGCACAATGTTTATCTTTACCGCCAAGTGCTGAAACATGTTGACCGCTTTTGTAGAGGACGGCTATTTGTTAAAACCGGTCCTTACCACTGTTTTTAACCCTTGATCGTAGCAGACATTAATAAAGTTCACAGTCTGTCTACGCTTCAATTTTACTCTTTACTTCACTTTTTCTGCACTGCACTTTTATTTTGTCCCATACACTCCACAATTTATATTCTGCTCATCTTGGCATCTATACCTTTTAACATTCTTGAGCTCCGATGTCAATGGAGTAAGAATGTTACAGCCTTATTCATGAAGGCTAAATCGACTCGCAAAGGGCCGGATTCTGAGAATCCGGCCCTTTGCGAGTGCGATTTTTGCATTTGGGATTCAGCATCCCAAATGCAAAAATCGGTAATTGCTAAATCGCTAAATTGCGAGGAATTACATTTAAGGAATCTCTATTTGAGATTCCTTAAATGCAATTCATGAAGCATTTGAAAATTGCGAAAATGCAATTTCGGCCCGCTATTTACCGAGAGGTCAGACCTCTCGGTAAATAGCAACAACTTAGAAAAATGCTTTTAAAAGCATTTTTCTAAGTTGCATGTTGCACACACACATGTCCTTTGGACATGTGTGTGCGCAACACCTGTTTCAATTTGCATTTAAGGGGTGCTACAGGGTGTCCTTTGGACACCCCTGGCACCCTTTAAATCGCTATCTTAAAGGCCCATAGGAATGCATGGGGAGTTATTCCTTATTTGCGATTAGCAATTAGCTAATCGCAAATAAGGAATCAGTGGGAATCGCAATTAATATTGCGATTCCTACATGATTACCGTTTTGCGAGTCTCAAATAGCGATTCCTTATGATTCGCTATTTGAGCCTCGCAAAACGGCCCGGTCATGAATCAGGCTGTTTGTTTTTACAAAAGGATACCCAAATGATGAAGCTAATCACCTGGTATGGTGAGTGATGGGAATCTATTCACATAAATCATATGTTTTTCTTTTGAGTCTTGGTCTTTGTTGAGCATTTCCCTATCTTTCTCCGTTTTCGAAACATTGGGATATATCATGTATTTATAATTTATGATGGGGCTGCATATCCCGGTTAGTCTTTAAACTTTGGCCTCTGACCCTATTCTTTTTTTTGTGTGTTTTGTTCCATTTAGATAGGTACCAATCTCTTGCCACCGGGCCACACGAAGTGTGGTACCGAGCCTTGTTTGTGTTTGGATCTTCCCTGGGTTTCCCAATGAGGTGGGCCAGGCCATAGGGGGTGTTTTGTCTGGGGTAAAAATAACCTAATGGCAGGGATCTTATGCTACTTGCCTGGTTAACCATCCCACAAGTTAAAATGTGCTGCAATACCCTTGCATCCCTGAAAACCACTATGATACAATTCTCCACTATATCTTTACACCTTGTGCTAATCCAACCCACCCTTCTAACATTGAGAATTTCCCTGTTTTTGCTACCTACAAGAGGCCTGTTCTGATTCAGCCAATATGTGGTCTTATTTTTTAATTCAGTGTGTGACTCACTCTGCTCTTTCTTTAGGTCTGGGACCCCCGCCAGCACTACTACATAGGGGCACACTTCAGGTGATACATTTTTTATTGGTAGTGTTTCACCAGTTGATATATTGGCCACACGCCTAGTCTGGCTTGTCACTACTGGTTAAGGTTTGGAAGGGTGATTACTTGGCCGTTCTGTTAATGGCCCAGAAAGTCCCACCGCTCGACGTAACACCCCCTCTCCAGAACCCATGCCCCTGTCCGATTGCAGGCGGATAACTAGTAGACTGGGGGCCTGTATAACCGTGGGTAGCACATTTGGGATCCTGCTGGGTTGTATAACCGTCTGTTGGTCTTGACAAATGTCAATAATAATCGGGTTGTTCGTGGTGCCATTGTCCAAGGATGTTCCCTGCACCCTGCCCCTATTCTTTAGTTTGTTTAGAATTTTATCCAGTCTACTGGCTAGTGGCTTTATTTGACTGACAATAAATGCTTCTAGATGGTTTTGTAAATCTAGGACTGTTTGGGCCATCCAGCTCGGGGGAGCTAGCGACTGGGGCGCCTGCTCAGCCCTAGTTTCTGTCAGCGAATTTCCTAGTTTAGATGAGGGAAGGTTATTTTTGTTTTTCTTAATTGTTGGTTTCTTGGGGCAAGTTCTTCTTTTCCTGCTAGTTACAACTTTTTTGCCGGGCATGGAATCCACCCTATCTTCACCAATACCCCTCTTCGCACAAGTAATATCTTGATCAGATGACTCTGAGGCAATGAGTGGAGGGGTGACCATAACCTCATCCCCTAGTTCCTGAGGCATAATGGAAGGGTCAAGTATTGGGGTGAGTGACTAGTGTCTTTCTGTGTGTTCTATTTTGCTTGATACTACCCCAATAGCTTTTCTCAACATACGATCAATTGCGGTGGGTTGTGCAGTGAAAAAGGGGATTATACTTTTATCATGTAAGACCCCATGGGAGATGGGAGGGGGGTTCAACTTCGCTCTAGTTGAGCGAGTTTTCACTTTACTGGCCATACTGGGAGCAACCAAAACAGAGTGCCCAGAAGTGAAGTTGGTTTTCCAGAGTCTTATTCACACTCAAATTGAGTCTCCTCCGCCTGCCAGAATACAGTTCAACTTGGGTAAAAGAGAATAAAATGCACCATCCAACCCCCCAACACAGTCCCTCTCAAACAACTTGCATTTTGATGGGCCCAATGCCACTATACAGTCAGCCTCTCCTCTTCTCCTTTTCTTCCTTTATAGTCGCCGATCATCCCCCTACTCCAATACCTATCACCAGAACCACGAGGGGGGCCCCAGCCCGGCCTCTGACGGCCACAGATGGCCCTGCCCTTGCCCCAGGCTTCTCCCGGCGCTGCCCGCGTGCGCCCCGCTACGCGGGAGCTTCCCGGGGATATTATGCGCCAGCGGGCGCAGGAACAGTGTCGGCGTTGTCCTAGCCGCAAGTGGTGCCAGGATCTGTAGTCCCCCGGTAGGTGGGCACAACACGGGTGGCCCGGTGCTCCGTGCAGGGATTATCGAGTGCAGTGGCAGCAGGAGAATGGGAGCGGCATCCACTGGTGAATGCCCCTATCTCTGCTCAGCGTCCCCCGCTTCCACGGGGCCCCTCGGGGATTTTATGGGCCAGAGGGCGCAGGAACTGCGTCGGCGTTGTCCTAGCCGTAAGTGGTGCCGGGATCTGTAGTCCCCCAGTAGGTGGGCACAACACGGGTGGCCCGGTGCTCCGTGCAGGGATTATCGAGTGCAGTGGCAGCAGGAGAATGGGAGCGGCATCCACTGGTGAGTGCCCCGTCTCTGCTCAGCATCCCCCGCTTCCCCGAGGCTCCCCGGGGAATTTATGCGCCAGCGGGCGCAGGAACAGCGTCGGTGGCATCCTAGCCGCAAGTGGTGCCGGGATCTGTAGTCCCCCAGTAGGCAGCCACAACACGGGTGGCCCGGTGCTCTGTGCAGGGATTATTGAGTGAAGTAGCAGCAGGAGAATGGGAGCGGCATCCACTGGTGAGTGCCCCCGTCTCTGCTCAGCGTCCCCCGCTTCCCTGGAGCTCTTTGGGGATTTTATGCGCAAGCGAGTGCAGGAACAGCGTCGGCGGCGTCCTAGCCGCAAGTGGTACCGGGATCTGTAGTCCCCCGGTAGGCGGCCACAACACGGGTGGCCCGGTGCTCTGTGCAGGGATTATCGAGTGCAGTGGCAGCAGGGGAATGGGAGCGGCATCCACTGGTGAGTGCCCCCGTTTCTGCTCAGCGTCCCCCATTTAGGACTCAACTTTTTGTTTCTGAAGATGGTATTGCAGTAGCCCTTCTTCTTATATATATATATATATATATATATATATATATATATATATATATATATATATATATATATATATATACTAGCGGTCACCAGTAGGTAGTTATAGTTAGGACCTATTATGCATAGGAAACCAACTACATGCTATTGCTAATAACTGTGGTGCCGATTGATGAATCTTCTCAAAATGTTCCAAACTTTTGACTAGCTCAGTTCCGCTGCTTCCCTGAAAGTTTGGGTGTGATTGGTCAGGCGGGGGGCCGAGAAAAAAGGGGGTCCCAAAACTTGTTTTCCCCATGCAATTTTTCATAGGACCTTTAGCCACAGCTACAGCCCGAACAGCTGAACGGAATTACATGAAATTTGGCAAAGAGGTAGTCCTCAGTTCAGACTTGTGCCTTTTGCCTAAATAGTGTTAATATGTTCAGTAGTTCCTGATAAAATTATGGTTAAAGTCATTTATATATCTATGGGTGCGGTGGATCCACAGATTGTGCGAGGATTGTCATCGTACCATAAGTACACCGTCCCGATCACGCACTCAATGCTAATTGGCTGTCAATCGGTCGCAAAACATTTGAAACCAGGAACTGTTGGCAGCCATTTTGTGCCTTGGTAGAAGCGAGGCTGAGGAAGTCAGTGGAATATGTGTGCAAAACGTAGAAAGAGGGCAGAATAGAAATAATTTTACCCACAAGGCCCAGGGTTTTTTCAACCGGCAGGTGCTTGTAGGCTGTATGGACTGTGCCGTAAAATAAATAAAATAAAAGTGAGTTTTTTTTAATAATTCGTCTTCGGGGGGTTAAATACCGGGTGCAAAATTATTAAATTTTATGTGGGGCCCAAAGGGGCCCCCCAGCCTCGGGGATCGTCACCCCCCGGGGCTAAAAAGAAAAGAATGGTGGGGGAGGGGTCGAGGATCCTCAAAGCTGTGGGGACCATTACCCCTCGGGGGTTTATGTATTGTGGAGCCCTCCTGCAGCACTTGAGGGTCCCGTTACCCCCCGGACTACCAAAAAAATCATGGCTCCAAAGCCCCAGGGTCCACCACTCCCTGGGGCTTTTTTGTATTGTTGGATGGCCGGCTTTTGCAGTGTCCCGGGATGCCCATCCTGCCCTCTCATAGCAAGGAAATCTGTTCTCTCTTTCAAAATCTAAATCAGATTGCTTTTCCACATGAGGAGCTGCATGTTAGTAGCTCCTGATGTTGAAAATGAATGCTGGCTCTCAAACATGTAGAAGTTGTGCACCAAAGGCGCTGGAGTCGTGCACCCTACAGATTTTGAGTCATGCATCCAGTGCGTGCACACCAGGGGGCCTCACTGAGCGCTTCGCTGGGTGCGCAACTTTGAAATTTTCCGTAACAAAATAGCTCCTATCAGTACTTTCTAATATTCTGGGGGATCGTATCCCCCGGGTCTTAAAAAAAAATGTTGGGGACTGTGCGTAGAGCCACTATGCCCCCACGGTCCTGCCAGCTTCCTTTGTTCTTCGGGAGCCGGCATTGCTTTTCCGCAAGGGGGGATGCTAACTTGCATGTGGAAATGCAATCTGCTTTGGATTTTGAAAGTTAGAACAGATTTCACTGCTCTGTCTTTCAAAATGCAAACTAAGTTTGCTATGGGAGGGTGGGAGCCATGAGACTCCCGCCCTCTCAAAGCCAAATAGCAGTGTACCGGGGGTAGGCACCCGGGCACAGTGCAGGAACCGCTCTTGGGCGTGCCGGTCCTCAGGGCCCTTGAGGGCACCAGGCGGAGGGCCACGCAGCCTGCCTCCCACAATACACAAATCCCAGGGGGTGGTGGTTCCCGGGGCTTGATGGGCTTCGTTGAGGCCCACACACTTCTAATTTTGTAGGGAGGGCCTTGGATGCGAAAGCGGTGCAAGGGGGTTGTAAATCTGGTACACAGTGTTTTGTTTTACTTTGCTTTCCTTTTTGTCTTGTAAAGGATCCAGGGTAAAAATAACGTTTTTTGTACAGCCAGTACCTGTCAACCCTACCCCGAAACGGCTTTCTGCATGTTACCATAGTAACAGTTCATGGAACACTTACGTGAGCACAGAGGTTAGAAGTTCACCTCACTATGTTGCTAATGGAAAAAGTTATGGTGCTGGAGTTTTAAAACTTTTCCATAGGAACCGTTAGTCGTAGCTATAGACTCTGGTAAAGATCTGGTAAAGAGTTAGCCTCAGAATTATACTTCAAATTATAAATAACATTTCTATTGGGGACCGCTACCCCCCAATAAAAAAACATATTTACTTTTTTAAATTAACTTTTAATAAAACAACAATAAATAACTGGAAACGTAACTTAAGGATAACAATACAATAAATAACTAGAAACATAACTTTAACAAAACAATATAATAAACAAAATGTGATATGGACTCCAATAGAAGTACGGTAGGTAATCTGCAAAACAAAAAAGAAAATTAATGTCTAAAATTCGATCAATGTGACTAAATGAGGTGAAACATTACAAGTCAAAGTAACAGTTGACAATATTTCCTTATTTTTACGTGTGCAGTGTGCCTGATATATATCACTTTTCTTATAGGCCCATGTTCAAGTGGTGTCTGTATGGAAGTGGCTATTGCGTCAGATTTACATTACAGATCAACAGGTCTTTAAAATGATTCAGATATGAGACAGAATTAGGTGAGAGATGAAGTCATTATGCAGGACAATATTCTTTAGGGCTTATTTACAAGACTCTTGCTGCACTTTTCTGTTACTTTTCTCATGTTGAAAGGGCCGCAAAAAGTGGCTTTAGGGGCTTGTAAATAAGCTATTTTATTTCCAATGCATTTAATCTGAGGCATTGTATATCTAGGCTGCTCTGCTTACCTTGTGTAAACACTGTAGCCAACAGAGTTCACAACTTGTACTCATCTAAGGTTGTACACGGTAGAGTGGACAGCAGTGTCCATAACTTTAAAAGAGAAAGAGAAACGATGTGAGAGAGAGTGAGAAAGAGAAAGAGAGAAAAAATGACAAAGCAGTTAATACTGGAAAAAATACTCGTAGCTCACCTTTTGCCTCTGTTGTGTGTCTAAGCAGGTGCTGGTTTATAGTGCACCCTCCAGTTTAGTGATCTGAAAGATAGTATATAGAGTTAGTCATAGCAAAGTACATGTCTCAGCCCCACCCTTTTCAATATTTATATTGCCTCACTAGCTTCTCTGCTTAGGAAGATCGGGTTTAACCCGGTCTCCTACGCAGATGATACACAACTACTCCTGGCCTATGATATTGATGCGCCTAACATTCAAGAAATTTTCTCCGAGGGCATGCTCAAGATCACGGCCTGGATGACTCAGAACTTTCTTCAGCTTAACACAAGCAAAACGGAGATCATGCTATTTACTGAGACAAGTACCAACTGGTCCCCGAGCTGGTGGCCGCAAGAACTGCGTATAGCGCCAACCCCCAAAGCAGTGGTAAAGAACTTAGGGGTATTAGTAGATAACAAGCTAAACATGGATGAGCACATAACATCAACTAAACACGCATGCTTCCACGCCCTAAGTCTTCTGCGGAAAGTCTTCCATTTTCACTTTGATACAAGTTTTAGTACTCAGTCGACTAGACTTTAGCAATGCCCTCCTCATTTCTGCCAAAGATTCTGCGTTACAGTCCCTGCAGGTGGTGCAAAACACAGCAGCCCGCCTGGTAACCAATTCCCCTCACCGTTCCCCTTCCATTACCCTCCTGCATAAACTCCATTGGCTCCCCATTCGCAAGCAAATTCTTTTCAAAATATGTGGCCTTGTTTTCAAAGGACTCCACCAACTTGGCCCAACATACTAAGCCAACAAACTGATCACCTATGCCCCTGCACGAAGGCTACGGTCGGAAGGCAAAAGCCTCCTGGTAATCCCCCGCTTTAATAAAACAAAGTGGGGCGGGAAAGCCTTCTCCCACATAGGGCAAAAAATTTGAAATCAGCTCTCTGAGTCACTTCAACTTAATCACAGCTACCTTAGCTTTAGAAAGAATCTGAAAACCTTCCTGTTCTAAAACAACACTAATTTACACTTCTACTCTCATCAGCGCGGAGATACCCCAATGGGGTGATTCATGCGCTTTACAAGATATCCAAATAAAATAAAAATGACACGTATAAGGTAACACTTATAGTGTTATAGTGAAGTAGTGTGGCTCACTGGTTAGAGGCGGCAGACCCGAGAGCAGAGGACGGTCCGGGACCAAGGTTCGATTCCCGGCGCGGCAGGTTTCTGGACCAGGGTCAGCGGACTCGATAATTCTCTCGCCTCGGTGCCCACTCTGATCAGCGATCACACTCGGCAACTCTGGGCATTAGCTTGCCTCATCTTCACTAACGGCCCCACCAGACCGCCGGGGATGCCTGGTCTCACCCTGTAGATACCCATTAAGGGACCATCTCTCAGGGAAGCCAGGAAGGGTTTCGCAGCGGTCGAAGCGCCTTGGGACCCTACGGGTAAGTAGTGCGCTATATAAATGCCTATATACATTTACATTTACATTTAACACTTGGCGATATTTTCTTATTTTTTTGTCTGCAGTGTGCCTGATACATTTCACCTGTCTTATATGCCCGAGTTCAAGCGGGTTCTGTATGGAAGTTCCTACTGCATCTTATTTACATTATAGATCAACAGGTCTTTAAAATGATTCAGAGATGAGACAGAATTAGCTGAGAGATCAAGTCATTATGCAGGACAATATTCTTTAGGGCTTATTTACAAGACTGTTGCGCCACTTTTGTGTTACTTTTCTCATGTTGAAAGTGACGCAAAAGTGGGGCAAGGGGCTTGTAAATAAGGTCTTTTAATTCTAATGCATTTATTCTGAGGGATTGTATATGTAGGCCGCTCTGCTTACCTTGTGTAAACACTGTGACCAACAGAGTTCACAACTTGAACTCAGCTTTGGTTGTATATGGCAGAGTGGACAGCAGACACCATAACTTTAAAAGAGAGAGAGAAACGATGAGAGAGAAAGTGAGCAAGAGAAAGAGAGAAAAAACTACATTAAAAGTGTGGGAGAGAGAAAGTTATAGATGGAGCAGTTAATACTGGAGAAAATACTCGTAGCTCACCTTTTGCCTATGTTGTGTGTCCAAGCACATGCTGGTTCATAGTGCACCCTCCAGTTTAGTGATCTGAAAGATAGTATATAAAGTTAGTATTAGCATAGTACATACAAATGTACACATATATTTTTGGATTTATTTATTTGTACACTCAGGATACTATATTACAACAAGTTCCACTGTAAGGAGGTGTCTGTGCGCTGTTTTTTTCCAAAGTAGTATATCCCATGCATTCCCACTGTATAACATTGAGTTCTCAATATTGGGTATCTAGACTGTTGCACCCCATTGAGTCGTAGAGTCCGTAGGTGAGTGTTTTTCTTGGGAAGTCAGAGGCAGATTTAGAAGCTCCTTGCGCCACTTTTCTCATGTTGAAAGTGACACAAAAGTAGCACAAAGGGCTCGTAAATCTGCCCCTCAGACTGTTGTAACCTATCTATTCTCACTGATTGGAGGTAATTGTACATTCCTATGCAGGGAAGCTGTTGCACACTACCCATTTTCTCCTTTTAATGATGACTTGTGGTTGTTTCGGAAACAACCTTTTTCGCTCACCTTGTGCCATTGGCCTGAATCAAAGAGGGTGCACTACGTGTCAAAGCAGCTTTCTCAGACGTTGTTAAGATGGCCACGCATCATCGCAGAATCCTTGTACGTTGAGTTTTAGAGGTGTTGGGGGAGACACCAATTTGTGAAACACAATCTCTAAGATAAAAAGGAAGTTAACAGTGTGTGTAATTTTTTTATCAAAGGAGAGAGGAAGTGAGAGAGTGACTGCAAAGAATATTCTCAGCTTAACTTTCTGTCACCAGTGTGTTTATCACCACGTGCTGGGACATAATGCACCCTGAAGCTCTACATCTAAAAGATTGGTATTTTTTACTGTCTTAATGTGGGGTTGAATAACATTGCCCTTTCACACACGTTCCCTCTCATATTTAAAATAACTATTTTATAGTTTATATTCCAGACGTTTGAGCAATTATGAAAACGTTCCTGCTATTGAAAAAAATATGTAATTTGATACACTATATAGGACTGCATTTGTCTAAATCTCTGCGTTGTTTTTTTGTATCCAGTCTGCTACAGACCTTCGACTTCCTCCGATGCGCACCCAGGCATCATTGCTCACCTTTTCGCGGACAGGGTACGATCTACATCATGGAGTCCCAATCTGCCACTAAGAAGTCTCACATATGGTGCCGAGACTTGATATTGGTATGGCGATATGGCGGTATTGCAGGTTCTTCACCTGCTCAGTCCTTCCAGTACCACTAACTCAGTGACCAAAGAGGCCACGCACATAGTGGTGGGCACACTGTTCCGTGGTTCGGGCCTATATGAGGCGTCTGAACCACCAGGACAGGCCATCACAGCGCTTGTGATGGGAGCAACTCTAAAATGGCGTAAAGCAAATGCACCCCGTCTTTTTCATAGGTAGGGTCACGTGTGTAGTGACGAATGCGTTGAATGGGTGTGGTTTGGGTGTATACCAACCATGAGGGAGTGTGTGTGCCGTTCTGACAACTAGACCTGGAACTAAGAAATCACTATGATGGAAATCTGGGCCATGTAGCATTGTTGTCTTTTCCTGGAAGCGTAAGTGGAGTGGGCTGGCCTGACGTATGCCAGTGCTGCGCGAGGCTCTGAAGCATGAATGAATGAATGAATGAAAAATAACTTATATTGCGCAACTAAAACCCGAAGGCATCAAGGCGCCTATCAAAAAAGTTCAAAAGAGGGCAAAACAAAACTACAGGTAGGCTTTGGCAAATAGCCAAGTCTTCAGGGCCTTTCTAAAGGACTGCATAGTTGGAAGGGACTTAATTTCCACAGGTAAAGCGTTCCACATTTTCGGTGCTAAGCTAGAGAAAGCTCTGCCACCCCATTTAGCTCTGCAGACGCGGGGTACTGATAGCAGAGACTTATTAGTGGAACACAGATTTCTGGAGGGGATATAAGGAACCAAAAGGTCTCTTATCCCACCTGATCTATTTCTTGCTAAGCCCGCATAGGTCAGACACATTATTTTAAAGGAAATCCTGTCCTCAATCGGGAGCCAGTGTAGAGATTTCCTTGCAGAAGTGGCTGACGCACGTTTGGGTAGGTCTAACACAAACTTGGCCGCCGCATTCTGGACCATTTGTAGTCGCTGAAGCAACCCCTTGTTGAGTCCTGCATACAGCGCATTACAGTAATCAAGTCAGGAGCCTATAAGTGCAACCACAACTTGCTTTCTCGCCTGCTGAGATAGATAGTGCTTAATCTTCCTCAAGATGTAAATTAAGCCCCAGCAGGTGGAGGCTGTTCTATTCACCTGCTGACGCATACTGAGGGTAGGGTCGATCAGGACTCCCAGATTTTTAGCTAGGGCAGCAGGTACCGGGCATGCTCCCAATGATGCAGGCCACCAATTTGCCGACCAAATATCCTCCTTTCCTCCAAACACCAGGATCTCCGTCTTCTCACCATTTAATTTCAATGAATTGCAGATCATCCATTAAGCGACTGCCTCCATACAGACTCTAAAGTTGGAGGCAACCGAGCTGACAGGCTGGGAGAGAGAGACCAAGATCTGGGTGTCGTCGGCGTAGGAGACTACCTCCATCCCGAAAGATCTAATAAATCTGGCAAGTGGGGTCACATAGATGTTGAAAAGGGTCGGACTTAGTGCCGACCCCTGAGGGACCCCACAATGCACAGGCAGGGATGGAGATAGAAACTCCCCCAGCTTCACTCTCTGTTCCCTCTGGTCCAGAAAGGAGGTCAGCAAGCTAAGTGCGGACCCCTCCACCCCAATCTCCCTCAGGCGAGATGTTAACACCAAGAGAGAGAGGGTATCAAATGCAGCCAAAGGTATAGCAGGATGAGGAGGGTGGTCAGGCCCCTATCAGTTCGGGTGCGGATGTTATCCAACACTATGGTAAGGGCCGACTCTGTACTATGCCCCCTCCTAAATCCGTGCTGCGAATGATCCAAATGACCAGAGTTTTCCAGAAAGACTGCAAGATGCTGGTTGAGATGGGTTTCCAGCATCTTAGCAGGAGCGGGGAGCAGCGAAATTGGACGAAAGTTTTTAAGTACCCCTGGGTCCAATGTTGGCTTCTTAAGCAATGGCTTTACCACTGCCCTCTTCCATTGCGAGGGGAAAGTACCATCCCTCATTGCCCTATTCATGATATCCAAGAGGGGAGGCAAAAGAGTGTCCTTGCACTGTTTAAGGAGCTTAAGAGGGCAGGGATCTAAAGTGGAGCCCGACCTGGTCTTACTTAGGAGGTTCTCTAATTCCTGAAGTGAAAGGGGTGGAAAAGAGCCAAGCACCCCGAGGAGATATCCTCAGCCAGAATTAAGTCAGAAGCAGAAGGACCGGAAGAATCAGTGATTAAAGCCTTCTGTAGCTCTAGGGCCGAATAGATGTCAACAATCTTTGCCTGAAAGAAAAGGGCTATGAAATGAAAATGAAATGAAATGAACACAGATTTGTATAGCGCAACTAAGCCCAATGGGCGTCAAGGCGCCTAACCAAAGAAAAACTAGCTGGTGCAAATAATCTCCGTTACTGGTAGGCCTTGATAAAGAACCAAGTTTTAAGCACTTTTTTAAAAAGGGACAGGGACGGTAGGGCTTTAATCTCCAATGGCAGTGAGTTCCACAACCTGGGGGCAACAATGGAAAATGCTCTGCTGCCCCAACGAACCTTCCTAACACGGGAACCACCAACAGATTCTTCTCCGATGATCTGAGGGTTCTGCTAGGCAGATGGCAAGTTAGCAGGGTACCCAGGGGGTTAAGAGAATCAGTCGAGAGAGCTCTAAAGGCCAGACACAAGATCTTGAAAGAGATCCTCTGTTGTATTGGAAGCCAATGCAAACTCTTTCTGGCCATTGTAGCAGAGGATGTTTTAGGTAGAGCTAGGACAAATCGCGCGGCCGCGTTCTGAACAACCTGAAGACGCTGAATGAGTCCCTTGTTGGAGTCTGCATAAAGTGCGTTGCAGTAATCCAACCTGGAACCCACCAGTGCCATCACAGTCTGCTTATTTGCTTGCGGAGAAAGATAGTGAAAGATTCTTTTAAGAATCTTGATGACTCCCCAGCAGGTGGCCACTGTACGATTGACCTGAAGAATCATGGACAATGATGTGTCAAATATAACGCCGAGATTTCTGGCCGATTGGGAGGGAGATGGACAAGTTCCCAAAGATGAAGGCCACCACTCACTAGACCAGATGTCCTGGTCCTTGCCAAAGACCAGGATCTCTGTTTTATCGCCATTCAACTTTAGGGAGTTTTGGATCATCCAGTCCGAGACTGTCTGCATGCAAGTCCTAAAGTTGACGGCGGAAGTGGTGACGGAATGAGCCAGGGACACCATGATTTGGGTGTTATCGGCGTATGACACGACCTCCATCCCCTGTGATTTTACTAACCTCGCAAGGGGGGCCACATAGATGTTGAATAGGGTCGGACTCAAGGCCGACCCCTGTGGCACCCCATACTGCAAGGATTTGGCAGGGGAGAGGAACTCTCCTAGCATGACTCTCTGCTCTCTCTGATGTAAAAAAGAGTGCAGAAGGCTCAGAGCCGAGCCCGCAATTCCTGCCTTCCTCAAACGCGATGTTAACGTAGAGGGAGACAGGGTATCAAACGCTGCTGTGAGGTCAAGTAGTACCAACACAGTGGTTTGGCCCGAATCCACCTTCAGATGGATGTTATTCACGACCATAGTGAGTGCGGATTCCGTACTATGGGCCCTTCTGAATCCGTGCTGGGAACTATCTAGGAACCCAGAGGAATCCAGAAATGTCGATAGATGTGAATTCAGGTGTGATTCTAGCATCTTTGCGGGGGCAGGCAACAGGGAAATGGGCCTAAAGTTCTTAAGCTGTTCTGGGTCCAGGGTGGGTTTCTTCAGAAGAGGCTTCCCTATGGCCTTTTTCCATAGCGACGGGAAGATACCTTGATCCAAGGCACCATTCATTACTTCAAGAAGAGGCGGCAGAAGAGTGTGCCTACACTCTTTCAGAGTTTGTTATTGCAAAGCTGCTGAGAGCCAATAACGGGATCAGGAATCTGAAGGGAAGTAAGGGAATCAACAATTTTAAAAAGCTCTTTCGGGGAGGAGAGTGAGGTGGTATGGGCAGTGAAATATTCCTGCTTAGCTCTTATTACCTCCGCCTTATAGCCCCTCAATAGGATTTTATGAGCTTCTTTCTCCCTCAGATCCCAGCTAGCCCGCCAGAGACGCTCCTGCCTCCTAACTCCCTGCCTAAGGAGTCTTAATGGCTCCGAGACCCAAGGGGCCGACGGCTTTTTCCTAGCAGAATAGCGCATGCGGGTCGGGGGCAAGTTCATCCAGCGCCGTTGTGACGGCCTTTTCTAACTGAAAGACCACCAAACACACATCTTCTTCCTGAGAGATAGTCACACTGGGAATCCTAGGGGCGAGAGTGTCATTTGAGATGTTCTTAAAGTTCCGCCGAGATTCCATTTTACTCAGGCCTTTCCATTGCTATTCGTAATGATACAGGACATTTCTATTGGGACGGCATAGTGATCTGTCCATGAAAGAGGGAGAGGGTCTTTACCAGTCAACCTGCTATCATTTGAGAAAACCCCATCAAGCGTATGGCCCGCTTGATGGGTAGCACCCCTCACAAGCTGGTTCAGCCCACAGGCAGATAGAGCATCCAACAGTGAGTGAGTTTCACTAGACTCCAAGTTCTCTAAATGATAATTCAGGTCTCCCAAGAACGTTAAATGCTCACAACCAAAATATGGTTCTAAGATATTGAGCATATTTTGTCCGAAATCAGCTCTAGACCCAGGAGGTCGATAGATCAGGACACCTGTGAAAGGAATCTCAGAGGAGCCTTTTAAGGAGAAGTACAGGGCCTGAAAAACATCCTGAGGGTCAGATAGCGGGGTAGTGTGACATATTCCAGAGTTATGGGCGTGGTCCCGTCGTGAGCTATATGAGAAATTAAGTTATTCGGGTGTCTATTTTGTAGTGCTGACGTCGCCCGGGTCTTGAAAGCAAATGTGTCATTATATCTGTTAAGTTCCACACCTTGGCCAACATGGAAGGTACGGGGTTTCACTGACTCTATATTCGTTCATAGTTGCATACATAAGATGGTGGACATGACGCACTTTTGTGATTATAAATGTTTGTTGTACATTGAGTGGAGTGTTGTAGCTGTAGTAATACAGGGCTATGAAAGGTTTAAGTTGTAGTTTTTGGCACATGAAAGGCAGCAAATTTTTGTACGTAAGTGGTCATTCATGTACACTGTACAACTTGATGCTGAAAATCAGTGTTCGAGTCTCAGAGTTGCATGCACATCTTGTTATTGTAGAGTAATGACGTAATGTATGCGTGCCTGAAAATGTATTGTAAATATGGTGCTCATGTAAATAGCTGGTATAGTTTTGGGTTGATTTTGCGCTATATAAAAATAGAATAGCCAACACTGACTGTCACAGGTAATTTGGTTGGATACACTATTTATAGCACAATGTAAAGTGGTAGGGTGGAGGAGCAGCATTTTGCAATCACAATAAATACACTGACAGATAGGTAGTTGAAGTTAGTATGGGCACATGTGCTCAACTCCATTTTATTACGTTGTTGTTGGTAACAAGTAGAATAGTGATCATGATCTCATATACAGATATTATTCATAACGGATGATGACTTCTGTTGTACAAAGGTAGGAATATTGTATATGAAATAATGTACAGAACATTCTATCGTAAAGGGTTCATGAGTTGTGGCGCACTGAAGGAGGTGCGGTTTGTGTGGAGCCTGCGATGATGCATGGATCAGGCAGAGAGCACTGGTAAAAATGTGTTTTGACTATTGAATTTTGCCTTAACAAGGGCACGTGGCGATTATTTACGGTGTACTTAGTTAGTGGTACGTGTGGTGTTTATCGTGTGCTCACCCTGCGATGATGCTTTGTCTGAGTGGGCTGCACTCAAACCATTCACTGTTGCATACTGGACTATATGAACTTTGAGGGGGGGAACTAGCATTGATGGTTAGCAATTGCTCTGGAAACTAGGTCTACTGATTGCCCCCATAACAAATTAAACAACTGATTTCATGTAGTGCATTCTAACTTTCTCAAAATGGGGACGTATGTCTGATGGCAATTTTGAAGGTGATGTCCCAGAGGTACTTGGTATTGCAGGTGGTGGAGGAACATTTTGCTGTAATTTTCTACATTCTTTGTTATCATAGTTCACATAATGCAACGATTAAAGGAGTTTGCGCATACTAGCAGTGCAGCAACACTATTTTATTCTCTGCTTTACATTTTTTTGTTTTGTTGTTTTTTAAAGATTTTTTTGCTATTTTTTTTTCTTCAAATGTTAACACGGCCAACAAACAAAATATTTCCAATAATGCAAACAGGAGGACAACAAAGTCTGGGAAAGGGAAAAACAACCTAAGACTATTGAGGGGGAAACAAGTTAGCCAGGACCAGTGCCTGATGTATGGTCTTTTCCCTCTCTTTCATCCCAATGGCAGTATGGCAGAGGAGACCATATTTTGCAGTCCTGCCATACTTCTTGATAATTTCTCTATTCTGCTTCAGCAGATGGATTGGCACCATGGTACTAGGAGCAAGTACTGATACAGGATTGGATGCACAAGCCAGTGGTAGAGAAGCAGATGAAGCAGAAGAAGTCAAATGTGCTACTGGAAGGAAAGATGATCTTTTGGCTTTGATCACTTCAGCCTCCTTCTGAGGCCTTATTTCGTCATGTTACAACCTGGTGGCATGCATTACTTGCAGGTGTTTACTCATTCTGGTGGTACTAAATGAGTACTATTTGAACGTTCTCACAGAAAGAACTTCTTTGCCTAGGTTGCAGGTTACCAGTTTCTAGCTCACTTTTTGCACTCCTGGTGTCAATGAGAAAAAATCTCACACAATAGACTCCTTTAGTTTCTTCCTCTGCTGTACCTATTTGTCCTCCTGCTGCAGCTGCACTTCTTCACCCTCCAGCTCCATGTCCACACCATAATCATCTTCCAAAATTGCAGATGTTAAGAAATGAGACACCCCACAAGGTAGGGATCTGTGTAATAGCATTGTGTACAATGAGTAAAGACATTGAGAAGATAATTAACAAACATTGGGATCTGGTGTCTGATAAGTTGGGTGCAGAAGAAAAACAACTGTATACCTTCAGAAAAGGCAGAAATGTGAAGCATGTGCTGGTTAATTCAAAGCTGAAAACACCAAATCCACCAGATTTACAATCTAGTGGAATTAACTCTCCATTGTAGGCCACTTAAAAATGTGGTAGGTGCAAGTCATGTGATTTGATGATGGAGGCTAAAGAATTCAGACATAAAGAGTATAGCTACACTCTGAAACACCACCTTAACTGTAATTAATCGTACTGATTTGGTATATGCTATTAAATGCCCTTGCAAAGAATTGTAAGTAGGACAAGCATGCCAGAAAGTGAAGGCAAGAATTCTACAACATGGCAGTAGGAGTCACTGCAAAGTACAGGGGGTCCCACTGGTCAAACATTTTACCAAAGTGGGTAGTCATGTTGAGAACCTAAGATGGTTTGTGTTGGAAAAGGTTATTCCTAACCCAAGACGAGGGAACATATCTGATGTATTGAGTATAAGGGAATGCCAATGGATACATATATACTAGACAGTGTAAATGAAGGATTAAATGAATTTGAAGAGATTTCCAGACAGGTAGCATTACTTAGTAAACAGGATCTGCAGATATAAAGTGATTTGTTTTCAGCATCACTCACATACACTGTCATATATGTGCATTTCACCCTAGACTGAGAGTCTAGCCTTACTTTGAGGGATAACATTTTTGCCTGCCAGATGACTCAACTATGGTCTCCTAACAGGCATTGGATTTTGCTAATTCATGTAATTGATATATATTATACGTTAAAGATACATTCAGTGATCTGAACACTATGTCATTTCTGTTGACGTATCTGGATGAATGCACAATTTGTAATTTAAGAATGATCATGTTTGCAGTAATGAATTGATTTTAAGTTGTGTTAGATGACAGTTCATCAAGCAATCGTAGTATGACAATGTAATCTTTTGATACTGTATATCTGATCAACTATTTTATGGTATTTGAGTAGGATCGGATTTTCAAGGAGTAACTGATCCAAACCTTTTGCATATCTCATTACAAGCAAACAGCACACATCTCTATCATTTAAATATAATCTCGCCTCTGAAGGCCCTTGTTGAAGCATTTTACATTGTAGATACTAAGATACATGCTGCATGTTTCAGCAGATGAATAGGTTAGAGCTATGTTAAGGTGTCTTAAATTGTGGAGGTAATGCATAGGGTAACAATGTTGACTTGGCTACATATTTATTGACACAATGTATCCTCGCGCCATTGAGCAATGGCCCCAGGCTTTTACCCTTTCACTGCTAGTCCTTCCCTCCATGCTAAGCCTTTTTTGGCAAGCTGGGGTAGTTTGCACTTAGGTCTTGTGAGTTCTTAGGGTACCCATGGTTTGTTGATTCCCCTGGAGAGGACAGAGAAATTAGCCAAAATACAGCAAAATTCCGTTTTGGGGGGGGGGGGGGGGAGGATGGGAAAAAAGTGCGACAGAAGAAAGCATCTGTTTTTTTTCTGCAAATGCTATCAACAACGGGTTTGTGGTACTAAAAACACGATCTTCCCAGCTTTCTGGAACAGGAAGACTTTTGTCAGAAAACCAACATTTTCTACACAGTTTTGGCATTTAACTGGTACATAACCGATTTTTCCTATGTTTTGTTATTTTTACCTCCTTCCAGTTAGTGGTAGAAATTGGTGTTTAACCAATAATGTATCCCACACATCTATACATTTATGAAAAGTAGACAAAATTCTGAATTCAGAAAGGGGTCATTTGTGTACACCGTTCAAAGTGTTCCTATAGAAACTAACTAATTGAAATTGAGTTAAAAAAATAGCCCTTTGTGCCAACATTTTCACCTGTAACTTCTTCTAAGTATGGTAATTTTTTAAAATCAATATACCATTATGTACACTGGACACTTCTGGTTGTGGTGGTATTTTGGACTAGTAGCTTCACCAAGAAACCAGTGTACCCAGAGTCAATAACTGAGCTGCATCTTGCAATGGTTTTTCATTGTGTACCAGGTATATAGCAATTCATTTGGTACCATTTAAAGAATGAAATGTATGTATCAAGGACACCTATGTATTTTTGAAATGGAAACAGAATTTAGAGTTTAGCTGCAGTAGTTTTTTGCACATCTCCAAAATTGTAGATACCCATACTAGCATGGGAATTAGAGGATATTTTTCAAAATGATTTCTTTTTTAATTAAGTATTTAGAAGGTAGAAATGCATAGAAAATTAATTGGTAATACAACTTGTTCTATAATTCTGTGCTCCCCTTAGTGTCCCAATAAAAATGGTACCTTACTCGTGTGAGTAGGCATAGTGCCCATGACAGGAAACGACCAAAAACACAATGTGGGCACATTACATTTTTCCAGTGAAAACTGACCATTTTGTCGCAATGTGTCTAGCTGTGGATTTTGGCTCTAGCTCAACCCTAGCTCAGCACCTAAGGAACCTAGAAAATCTGTAAATTTTTTAAACAAAACCTCCAGGGACTTGTGTGGCTCTCACCAAGTCCTGTAACCCAGAATCCCTTCCAAATCACAAACTTTGTAAAAAAAAAAAACCCACACATTTTACTCATAGTCCTGTAATGGAAAGTTCTGGAATCTGAGGGGAGCCATGAACTCCCCTCCACCCAGCATTCCCCCAAGTCTCCAAATAAAAATGCCACCTCACTTTTGTGGGTGGGCCAAGTACTCGCAGCAGGAAAGGGCCCAACATGTATTGTGGAGACATCAAAATGATCTATTGCAACACAACCTCATTTTGCAAGGTGGTCACCTGCGTTTTTGGTCCCGGGCTCGGTGACCATCTAAGGAAACCTACCTAACCAAGAGATTTCTGAAAACTAAACACCCATGGGAGTCCAGGGAGCTATGGTTTGCGTGGATCCCACAGCGTTTTCCTATCCAGAATCCCCTGCACACATCAAGTTCAGCTGGAAAAAGTGTCTTTTTGTCACACTTCTTTGTGGGAAAGTTGTGTAATCACAGGGCTGACACAAATTTCCTACAACCCAGCATCCTCTCAGGTCTCCTGATAAAAACGGTACCTCACTCCTGTGGGTGGGCCAAGTACACACTGCAGGAAAGTGCCGAAAAATTATTGTGGAGACATCAAAATGACCTATCACAAAATGGCCTTATTTTGCCAAATGGGGCATCTGCGTTTTTCGTCCCAGTCTTGGCGGCCATCTAGGAAACCTACTTAACCTAGACACCTAGGGGAGTACAGGGAGGTATGTTTTGCGTAGATCCCTCCAACGTTTTCTACCCAAAATCCCCTGCAAACCACAAATGTAGCTAAAAAACACATTTTTCTTACATTTCTGTTTGGTATCACAGCACTGGCACACATGTCCTACCACCCAGTGTTCCCCATTGGTCTCCCGATAAAAATTATAACTAATTTCTGTGGGTGTCCAATGCAGAGTTAGCGTAAAAATGCATAAACAAAGAATTGTGCTTAGAGCTCACTGTGCTATACCAACATGTCCTATGTTTTGGCCCTTCCCAGTTGCAGGCCTTTGGCCCACCCTCACAAGTGAGGGGTCATTTTACTTGGGAGACCGTGGGGAATGTTGGGTGGTAGGACCTTTGTGCTGGAGCGGTGATAACAGGCATAAATGTGAGAAAAATTTGATATTTTCAGATAAATTAGAGGTTTGTAGGGGATTCTCTGCAGGAAAATGCTTGGAGATCCATGCAAGGCATACCTCAGTGGCATCCCCCAAGTGCCTAGTTATCATAAATGGCTGGTCTTGGCAGGTTTCCCTAGATGGCTGCTGAGCCCGGGAACCAAATTGCAGTTAACTCCCGTGCAAAACCAGGTTGTTTAGTGATAGTTAATTTTGATATCTTCACTATACGTTTTGGGTCCTTCCCTGTAGCAGACACTTGGCCCACTCACGAAAGTGAGGTTTTTTTTCTTTCAAGAAACCTGGGAGACCGCTGGGTGGTAGGAAATTTGTGCAGGCCCAGTTATCCCACATATTTCCTAAGCAGAAATGTGAGGAAAAATGATTTTTAGCTGGATTTCAGGTTTGAAGGGGATTCTGGGTGGGAAAATGTTCGGGGAATCAGTGCAAGCTGCACCTCCTTGGACTCCCCAGGTGTCTAGGTTCTATCGGGCATTCCCTAGCGTAGGGATTGACCTGGGAAGTTCCGATGGGACACCACATAAGTCTACCCTGCTTTCATTTCCCCCTCTTCCCTCAGAGGGGTTTGACAAACTTGCTTTGCAAGTTAAATCTGGCTCTCCATCTGATCCAGTAAGGCCTGCTCTTTTCAGAGATCAGGCCTTTATGGGACGCTCGGTCGTGTGTTCCCTTGTCAACCTGTCCTTGGAGTCGGGTGTAGTTCCAACTAAGTGGAAGCAGGCGGTGGTGTCCCCGATCATCAAAAAACCCTCCCTGGACCAGTCTAAGCCTAAAAGTTATCGTCCCATCTCGCTGCTACCCTGGCCGGCAAAGATAACAGAGGCTCATGTCAATCTGGCCCTGTCAGAACATCTTGCCCGGACCAACGCCCTTGACCCCACACAAAATGGCTTCCGTGCTGGGCACAGCACGGAGACCGCTCTTCTTGTGATGGTGGAACATCTCCGTGCGAGGTTGGATGCTGGTCAAACGGCGGCGCTGATATTGTTAGATCTCAGCGCCGCCTTCGACACGGTATCCCACAGCATCCTCCTACATCGGCTCGAGGAGATTGGTGTCGGAGGCCAGGCGCTGCAGTGGTTCCGCTCCTTCCTCGGCAATCGTTCCTTCTGTGTTGCCATCCCTCCCTTCAAGTCCAACTACCAGCCTCTGGCCATGGGGGTTCCGCAGGGGTCCTTGCTGAGTCCCACGTTGTTCAATCTATACATGAGACCGCTGGCTGATGTCGCTAGGCAGTGGGGCCTAACCCTGGTCTCATATGCCAACGACACACAGCTGGCGGTTACTCTCAGCGGGGATGCGGAACAAGACGCCCCCAGGTTTCAGGATGGACTGAAGGCGGTGGCTAGCTGGCTGACGGGAAACTGTCTCCAGCTCAATGCCACTTAAACAGAGGTAATGATTGTCGGAAGGGGAGTGGAGCTGTGGGGTGACCAATGGTGGCCACCA
The DNA here is from genome assembly GCF_964263255.1 of Lissotriton vulgaris. Taxonomy (NCBI): domain Eukaryota; kingdom Metazoa; phylum Chordata; class Amphibia; order Caudata; family Salamandridae; genus Lissotriton; species Lissotriton vulgaris. The sequence goes on along the minus strand of NC_141691.1, from coordinate 1,119,197,914 downwards.
GAACTGGGACCAACCCCGGAGCTGAAAAATCTGGGGGTCTGGCTGGACGCCGGCCTTACCTTTGTAGGACACACTAAAAAAACAGCAGCCTGTTGTTTTGGATTGTTGAGAGGCTTAAGACCAGTCCTCAAATTTTTTGATGCCCCAACCAGACAGCTGGTAATCCAGGCCACTATCATCTCTCGCCTGGATTACGCTAGCTCTCTCTTGGTCGGGGCAAATCAGGCTGAGCTCACTCGCCTGCAACAGGTTCAAAATGCTGCGGCTAGAGCGATTGTTGGCCTGCCCAGATTTTGCCCGGTGGCGAGTGCTCTTCGCTCCCTACACTGGCTTCCAGTGAGAAAGCGTAGTCTCTTTAAGGTCCTCTGTTTGACCTTTAAGATTCTGAGAGGAATAGGCCCTGAAATCCTGTCCAGCTCGCTTTCTCTTTATGTCCCCACACGCACCCTCCGTTCTCAAAGCCAGGCCCTTGCTGTAGTCCCTAGATTTAGGCTCATCCGTATGGGGGGGCGTTCCTTCAGCGTAAAAGCTGCATCAGCCTGGAACTCTCTACCGGTTGAAATTCGTCTGCTGGAGGACCTCTTGACCTTCCGGAAAGCAATAAAAACCCATCTGTTTTAGCCGCCCCCTTTTAGCCTCCTTAGTCCTTGTCTTTTTCCCTGTTATGTTATGTTCCTCCTTGTCTAATCGCCAGGACGCTCCTTGGCTGGAGTAGCTGTGCGCACAACAAATAACGATAACATAACAAATGTCTGGGTTTGGAAGGTTTCCATAGATGGTGGCCGAGCCCAGGACCAAAAACACTGGTGACCCCCTTTCAAATCCAGGTAATCTTGTGATTGATCATTTTGATGTCTCCACAATTCGTTTTGGGTCCTTTCCTGTAGCAGGCACTTGGCACACCCGCGCAAGTGAGGCAGCATTTTTATCAGGAGACCTGGGGGAACGCTGTGTGGTAGGAAATTTGCACTAGCCCTTTGCTTCCACAGATTTCCCACACAGAAATTTATGAAAATCTTAATTTTTCACTGAATTTGAGGTTTCCGGGGGATTCTGGGTAGGACAATGTTGGCAGGTTTCCCTAGATGGACGCCGAGCCCGGAACTAAAAACCCTGGTGACCCCCTTGAAAAACCAGGTTGTTTTGTGATACATAGGTGGGCACCTGTGTTTTTGGTCCCAGGCTTCCAAATATCTAGGGAACCTAAAAAACCCACACATTTCTGAAAATTAGACACCCAAAGGAGTCAAGGTAGGTGGGGCTCAGATGAATCCCACAACCTTTTCTTACCCAGAATCCGCTGCAAACTTCAAATTTAGCTAAAAAGTCACATTTTCCTATAATTTCTGTGTGGGAAAGTTGTGGGATCACTGCACGGCAAAAATTTCCTTCCAGGCAGCGTTCCCCTCAGACTACTGATAAAAATGATACCTCGGTCATAATATACCAAGTGCACCCACATTTTAGAGGTCCTCCCGCCGTTTATATTGAAATATGCTAACTTCACTATATTAGGTCAACTAAACATTAATTTTGATTGAAGAAATACTAAATAGACTCAGCCATGATAAACAATCTCGAAGCCTTAGATATTAAGAACATTAACAGTTGATCTACACATAAGGAAAGGCATCTGCTCGACCCCTGGTTTAAAAATCTAAAGGGCATGTAGATCGATTCCCCAACTCCCCTTGTGTGGTTGGACCACTTTGCAGTACCTTTCTCCTTTGAGATCGCATCCACACCCAGTAACCAGGTTCATGACAAATCCTCGACATCAAGGAATGGGTCCAAACTTAATGTGTCTGCCTTGAACTCCAGTCTGGAGACTAGTTGCCCAGCTATAAATCATGCAGTTTAGGCAGACTTTACCATTATTGATAACTGGCTCCAATCATCAATTGATGCAATTCTACCCTTGATCCAAGCCTTGCATCACAAAACACTCCCCAACGTGCCATAGTTTAATGAGGCGGAGCATGAAAACAGAAGGAAGTGTAAATACCTGGAAATAGTTTGGTGAAAATCCTATGCTAAAACTGATAAAACAATCTATAAACTAGCGCTAAAGGGCTATCACAAACAATGTTGTAATTCCAGAGCCTCTTTTTTTCCCAGACAAAATCATTAAAGCTCAAAATAGCCCTAAAACCTTGGTTCAAGTGTTTAAAATCCTATCAAATCCCACTATGATATACCCCGTCTCTCTGTCGCAATCTCTAATGTGATGAGTTAGCTTACTTCTTGCTGAAAAAAGGGACTGATATTCAAGCCTTCTTTATTCTGCCTGACATTTCAGACAGCTCTAGGAAGGTGGAAAATTTAGTGTATACTCAGACCCTTTCTCACACCTACACCCAAACCATCCCAGACAAGTCTCTTGACAGTTGTAGGCAAAAGTACTACGTAAAGTATATCAGGGCACCTTCAGATGTGGGATTGTGGAGACCACCCCATAGCCCTGCCCTACCCTGCTTGTTGCACAACTTTGCACCTCTGGACCTTGGTACATTTGCAGAGTCCATAAATGCCATTAAATCAGGTTTCCCTTTAGATCTATTGCCTCCCTTGTTTCTGGGTAAGCTGGACCCCACGTATTAGAACATCTAGAGCAGCATTTGAACGCTTCCCAATAGAAAAGCTATGTCCCCAAGGCATGAAATCATGCCATGGACAGGCAGTTGCTAAAAAAAAAAAAAACTTAGACAACTCTAGCTGGGCAAACTACGGACCTATTTTTCATCTCTGAAAACTGACGAAGATCTTACAAAAAGATATAAATATTTATATACTCAGCTTGCAATGTTTATTGACTCCGATGATCTTCTCCTCAGTCCAAATTAGGCTTTAGAGCCAGACATAGTACAGAGGCAGCCTTACTTGGCTTCATTGAGAATCTTAACAGAGGCGTCACTGCTGCTCTAATTCTATCAGACCTAAGTGCTGCCTTTGACATTGTTAGTTACAACTTCTTGTTGCAAAGATTAAAAAAAAAGGTGTATGATGCACTGCTCTGCAATGGTTTAAGTCGTGTCTGCATTGCAAGATCGCACTTTTGAAGTGCACACAGCACATCATTGCTCTTAGATCTACCCACTATCTTGTGGGGTACCGCAGGGCTCCACCCTCAGCTCACCAATGCATATAGTGCTCGCCAATGCATACAGTAATCGCAATTGGGTCCTCCTCAGTTTTCCCAACAGACTTTGGTTGCCTATTTCCTGAACATGCAAATGTTTGTAGACGAGTGTTCTTATCCTTCTGGTGACGCCTGACTGAAGCAGAGTGTCAATTTATTGGTCAAATCTTTAGCTCAATAGTTAAATTCTCAAAGCCAATTTACATAACCTCATTGCCCTCTGTTGGACCTAGCCCTCTCTGCAGGGTCAACCCCCAACCTTTTGCCTTCACTCTTCCTATTTTTACTGAATTCATTTGTGGGGTCACTTTACCACTGCTAACCATTGCTAAAGTGCTTTTGCTTTCTCATTGTCATAAGTCACTCACCTTAACTCCAGGTGATTCAATGGGGTAACGACTGACCAACTCCCTCTGAAAACTGACCTGGTGGAAATGACTACGAGAATGCACTGTACCATTAAAGTTCCCACGGGGAGGGGGGGATGGAGTGAGAAAGAGAGACAAACAGCACTGGCTCACAGAACATCTTCTCATCTGGAATGGGCATTGGGGGTACTAGATTCACTGGATTAGTGGCTAAACTGCAAACACTGCTCTGGGATCACGTGTTCTCACAGAACTCAAAAATCTATGAGGAATAGGCACAATTAGCAGCAGCTCATCTACATTATGTTGGCACAGTAATTTACAATGTTACAGGTCTTGAACATTCCATGCAAGACTATCTCTGCAGCTCCATCCCAGTATACTGGCAGTTTACACAATATCCAACAAATAGGCCACAACTGAAGCTACTCAAATGCTTAGTAATATGTCCGTCTGCCTAGTACTGGAATGTCCGAAGTGTTTCAGTAACAGATTGGTAGATTAACACAATAGTTTTAGCAACAACGTTGGCAACAAACAAAACCCTGCTCAACCGGTTTTTACTAGTGCAATAGTCCTTGATTCAGTCTGGCAATAGAGGATTGTCCCAAGTGCTAGTTCTGTGTTCCTTCTGTCATAAGAACAAATTGCTGAATTAAAATGAGCCGGGTGTGTAAGTGGGAAAAAACAAAGTACCTTAGTCTTGTTGTCCATTTATGGAATCGGCAGTTGCAAGACAGGAGAGCCGAGAATACCTGCGTTAGCCTTTTTCTGTTTTCAGCGTCCCTTTCCTGTCTCATGCGGCAAGGCCATCCTGGGCAGCAAAACGCACGAGCCACTGGGAGGAGATGAGTCGAGATGTGTTACCAAACTGAAAGGGTATGCCTGCTGTGTTGGAGAGATGCAAGATGCGGATGGGAACACGGGTGAGGAGCAAGATAGGGCCTAGAGCCTTGTGCTGAGCTGACGCTGCTTAGATAGCTGTGGCCCCGAAGAAGCATGTAGAGGAGCACGGGTGGTATATTGCTGCACTCCTCATGTTGACGGTTGCAGTGCAGGTGGTGCCAAAATTCCCTTATGCCATGTGATTTTGCTTTTCACAGGTGTAGACCCACGTGGTTGCTAACAGTCATTAGTTTCTCCAGTTGCCACCAGGGAAATGCAATATATATAAATAGTTTACACTAACGGCACCTGCCACCAGGAAGAGTGAGTCAGTGTTACATGCATGAGGCACACCAGTAAACAGTATACATTTTATGGGCGTCCGCAGGGAGGGGCAAGGAGGGGCACTTGCTCCCCCCTTTGACCGACCCTCCTTGGCCCCCCCTGCGGACACCCATGAAAACCGTCACTTCAAGACGGGGTTTTCACTCTCTTTCCTCTCCTTTCTTTTATTTGCTTCCCTGTGAAATGGATCCAAAAAAAGAAAGACGCTTTTGCTGGAAATGTCATATTTTTCTGACATTTTAATTCCAAAGTGCAGCATTAGGAATACAAGGCTAAAAACATGAAAAATAGATAAATAACTAAATAAAGTAAGAAAGAGTGGTAGCAAACTGGCCAAACTGATTTTATTCACACTGAAACACAGTAGTGCCACTTTTACAGAGTTTGCCAGTGAAGTACAGAGTTTGCCAGTGAAGCGGTATTTTTGTTTTCTTGTCTTTGTTTTCCCTGGACTTGGAACTAGTGCACCAATCCTGGAGGTACTGCAATCTGTGGATTGGAAAACAAAATGTGTGCTGCGGCTCTGCGTCCAGGGTTGTGGTCTTTTTACCATACTGCTTACCTTTAGTAAGGATATAAGCAGTGGCCATTGAAATGGGTCCAATCAGGGCCCTGTAGTCGTGTCCTTAACTTTTCAGGCAAAAGCACTCACTGATTTCTGAATAGTGAGTGTAAAAGCATTACGGTAACCATGTTGTTCCTGCTTAAATTTTCCATGGTTTGCTATATTTTGCATTCCCTATAAGTGTTTGCTTTTTCCAGGATGTTGTTACATTTTTTTTTTGTAGGCCGCATATTGCTCTTCACTTGTGCGTAATTTAAATTGAGCCACATCCAGGTGTTTATAGCGGGCAACAATTGGGTTGTAGTTGAAGACAGTGGGAGTTTTTCTCAGTGGGGCAGTACGTGTTCAGTGGGGGAGAGGATGTGGCACTATGGTCAGAGCTGCTGAATTTGGAACTGGGAACCAGGTTCAGCCTTCATAACCAGTCCACCAGACCACTCTCCTGTGAGAGCACAATCACATGCTAGACCTTAGAAGGCTTCGCAACACCTTAGAAGTCCTGGTGTCTTCGCACCAGCAGGTGGACCCCAGCATGACAAGTGAAGGTTAACCTTCAAGGCTTGTCCACCACTATCCATACTGAAGTTCACCTCCAGTCCTGCGGGCAGGCCTAAGAAGCAGCACACCATAGAACAACAGTCACTGAGGTCACAGGACCCTTGAGAAGGGCCAGCTCTAGGGCAGTGCAACCAGTGTGACCGCACCAGGTGCGGACTTTAGGTGGAAGCATCATGTTTGCAGGTATATTATGGTTTTAAAAATGCTTGCTGCCTCCTTCCTGGCCTCCAGCAATTTCGGCAAAAATAAAAATGTCATGATGACTCCGGTGATTAATGTTCTTCCTAGAAAGAGATCAGAATTTTGTCTAGTGGAAGTTTTGACTCATGGAAAGGTAGCTCAGAGGGTTAATGTACCGGCTATAAAGAACATGCGCCATGCAGATCACAAAGTGCACTTAATGTAAATAGGTCAGTGGGCTACTGCTTTCGTCAGAGAGATCCTTTTGTTACTTGCAGTTTATAAGTTAAAATCCTAACTTAGAACAGTGAGCTATTAACTGTCATCTAAGAGCTGCATACAAACTGAAAGGTATAAATTAGAGCGTTATGTTCCCCCCTCTCCGCCTAGTCTTTGATTATCCTAATGTCCCAAAAAGTGTTCTTTTGGACAGAAATCAATTCAGATTATTAAGGAGAACTCCCACCATGGTATTACGTTTTAAATTCCGGGTATTGGGTTTCTCCAGACCAATCACTATAAAACTATATGGGCTACTAGTATGGTTGTCATGTGACTCCTACACCTTGTAGTCCTTAGTCTTATGCAACATTTTCTATACAGTGATTTACACACATATTGATTGTCTCTGTGTAATGTGTGTGATGGAAAGTCCTTTGACATTTTACAATGGTATGAGTGGCGCTGTAAATCAAATTAAATGCATCTGAGAGAGAGTGGTTATGGAAAATGGGGAGCACAGTTAAAGGGTCGTAGTGAGGGAATCCATGGCAGAGGTGGTCATTGGGGGGCACTAACAAACATTAATGCACAGGACACCATCAGTGCTGTGGCTGGCTCTACCCTTGAGGCCAGTCTGCCTCACTTATAGGTACCTCCATTGGCCTTTTTTCAGCAGTAGTAGCTGCAACTCACCAGGGATTGGCAATTCAGGATTTGCACGCACACCAAACTAAGTTTGCAAACTTACAGTCTCCCGGCTTCATTCACAAGCACTTTTAACATGTGCTGTCTGCTGTGGGGCCACTGGGATTAATTATGCAGCAAAGGATGACAACTTTATGCCGTAGTGTTGACTAAATTATGCATCAAAAAAAGGCTACAGCGTAATGCAGTATATTTTCAGATATTTTATTATTTTGACATGTGTTAACATGCTAACAGCCTTTGGAAAGATTTTGCCTTATTTGTACCAGTGTAACATACAAAGGCAGCAGTGAGAAAGGTGACCAGTTAACCTTTACAATAGGCCATCCACTCCGCAACAACACATGTCACATTTTATATTAAGTTTTGATATGTTTGAGCTACAAACCATTTATTAGTTTAAATGGTCAGATCAAGCAGCAGATCTTGCATTATGAGGCAAATATGGCAGAGCCATAATTTTAGGGAACACATTTGCAAACTAGGATATTTTGCCATTCATGTTTGAACCTCTGTTGTGGAAAAAGGGAGTAGTGCTGATGACAGAAACTCCATGGCTCAGAGACAAATGGCTTGTGTTTCCACATTTTATCGTATTTGGTACATTCTGTGATTAGAAGCATATCCCACTTTGTGAATATATTTTAATGTCAATAACTCATTATAACCTTAAATAATCATGTGTATCCATTGGTTGATTAAACTGGGCAGTGAAATGCCAAACAAATACAAAAAATTGGGATGTCTGCACATTCTGGCCACACCTCTGGCTCCACCCACAGATCCAATCCTTGGGTTATTCCCACCCTTTGATTCTCCGCCCACTGTTCCCCTACTTTTTTCCCCCACTTCGACCACTGTGTAAGACTCAGCATCCCTGGACCTGTGATGTGCCGCCTCTGTGGGCACCGCATGTGCCACACATTTACGGTGCCAGGCTTCCGCATAAGGGAGCTGGCCATTATTGTATCCCTAAACATGGACACGTTGTCAGTTTGACATTGACTACACGTAGAGGGACTCGAAGTTTTTTTTCAAAAATATAGCTAACATTTGGACCTACACATTTTATTTTGTATAAATTAATTGATTGTGTGTAAAATGTAGCAATGCCCGGGGAATTCTAGTAAAGGGAGCACCCATTGGCGAATCACTAGCGTGTGTGATTGCTGAATTATTTATTACTAACTTTGACGTTGTGCTTTAACTTTGGATAAAAGTTATCATGAATTCTAGCACCAAGAAGCCAATATTGGTAAATATGTGTGCTACAAATAATCCCTAACATACACTGTGCATACAATATATTTAATCTGGTGCTTTAATCATAGGCTGTTTTAAAGTATTCTGATAAAAATCGAATCGTGCTGAAGACAGCCTTGATTGGTGTTGGATCGAGGACCCGGAAGTCTGCACACCTAGCACACAGAGATAAAGCACCTTGTCAGAAAGTTTAGCGTTTTACCTACAGGTGGTGTTTGTTGGCCTGTGGCAGGGTCAGTCAAATGTCCTGGATTCCTGACATTTAATTGAGTCTATCCCAGTTCTGCGCCCCAGTGTTTCTTGTGCCCCACCTGGCACACATCATGTCGGAGGATGGTGATGATGTTAACATTTTGCCCCCCCCCCCCCCCCCCCCCTGGAAAAATGCCTGCGGATAACCAAATTCGGGAGGGGGCCACTAACCATATTCTCATAAAATACAATACCAAGGCGGATATATGTAAGACTGTACACAGTATTATACAAAAGAACATATATATTTGCAAACTGCACACAGTATTCTCACAATTGGTGAGAGGGACCACCACCCTCAATGGTTAGACATAAGCGTGCAGTTGTACGTGAGAGCAGGGTCATGACACTCATGAAAACATTGTAGAATTGGCTTAAACCCTTTGCCATGTTTAATCTACTTGTAAGTCCCTAGTAAAGTGGCACTACATATGCCCAAGACCTGTAAATTAAATGCTACTAGTGAATCTGCAGCACTGGTTGTGCCACTCACTTAAGTAGTCCTTTAAACATATTCCAGGCCTACCACTGCAGAGCCTGTGGGTGCAGTTTTAAACTGCCATTTTAACTTGGCAAAATAAACAATTTGCCAGGCTCAAACCTTCCTTTTTGATACATATTATTCACCTTTGTGGTAGGGCTTGGACAACTAAAACCCAACGGTGGGGTAGGACCCAAGGGAATATTTAAAGACCTAACTCTGAATACAGTCCCCAATACCGAACAACTACAAAAAAGTATCAGAGGGTCTAGAAAAGAGAAGAGTTTGTAGATGACAGACACCAGACCAACTGTACAAAACCCTTTGACTGACTAGGCATGAGCAAGGTATACAGTGACAACTCAATAGATGAGGAAAAATACCCATCAGTCACCACTCGGATCCGCCTTTCATCATTTGTGATTTGTCCAGATCATCCGTGTGAGTATGTATTGTCACAGGCATAAGGAGACAAGATGGTAAATAGGTCTCCTTCGCTGTACCAACCACAGTATGGTCTACCACTCTGTGAAACCTAATGAGTGGTAAAATATGGTGTGACTAGGGAGTGCAGTGCAGATAAACGTGAAAAAGAAACATAAATAATGTGTTATAAAATTGGATAAGGGAGCAAAGAACCAACTTTATTCAATTGATGCTCACTTGACCAAGATTAAAATTTTTGTCAAAGACAGTTTGATTAAATGGGCTGTCTAAGGTGGAACCAGGTCGACATGTTTCAGCAATTCAGGACACCTTCGTCCTTGCTTTCATCAGGACCATATAAACAAAAAAATGCTACTGCAAGATAGTGGAAATAAAAAGTGACAACTAAGGAATAGTGAAAAACAAACAAGTGCAAATGTCACCTGCAGTTTCCAAAGTGCAATATTTCGTCGTGAAATTACAGCTAGTGTTGTTCACATAGTCTGTAAGATATGACAACCTCACCCCACCTGGCAGTGGCTCAGGAGAAGAGTGAAGCACCGCTCTGACCGTCGGTACTCCGTAGCCGGCGTCTGAACCGACTGGGGAGGTCTTGGACAGCCTAGAGGTCATGATGGTGCAATGTATTTTAAAGGCAGACATGTACTATTAAGCTTTACATATCCTGGTAGTGGAAAATGTTTACATTCTTTTTCAATGCTACCAGACCTACTTCTCCCATAGGATAACAGTTGAGTCAAATATTAAATTTTTTAAGTGTAATTTCCAAATGGGATTAGGTATTCAGTTCATGTTTGGTGTCTGTAAAACTGAAATGATAAACCCTCTTTATTTATTTATTTATTTTAATGGTACAGTCCGATTTTTCATTACACATTTGAAAATGCCACTTTTAGAAAGTTGCCATTTTTCTGTCCTGTACCTTTTTGTGCCTGTAGCCTTATCTGGATGTTCCTGACAGTACGACTTTGTGAAGTACTCCTAGACAGTCTCACAATAGAGGGATTAGGTGTCTGTATAGGTCATGTATTGACAGGATGGGGGAGGAACTGAGCACAGCTTCACTTAAAACTGAATAGCCTGTGCTCTGTCTCTTACAAAGGGCCTAGCAACTTTACATTGTTGCAGCAGCCTGCTTGGAGCCATGATAGGGGATGCAGGACATTTCATGCACTTCAAAGCCACTGTCTAGATGCTTCTTCCACCTTACAGAATCAGAACACTAAGGTATAAAAAGAGGGCCTCAAACACTAAATCTTCAGTTCACTTCTAGACCTGTGTATATTCTGCCAAGAAGGACTGCTATGCTTCTGAAGGCTTGCCACTCTGCTGCACTCCTGCTTTGCTGTGGTGATCTACTGCCAGCTACCCTCTTGCCTCTGTGAAAAGGTCTGGACATGCATCCTTTGAACCTAGTGCCCAGAGGGACTCCAAGTGCTAGATGACTGGTCTCCTGAACTGAAGCCTCAGGGACAGGCTACCAAAAACCTTACATCTGCACCTGGAATCTGCCATCTGAAAGTCTGCCCCATCAAGTGGTGTCACTCCAGTCCTAGACCCTTGTTAGTGGGCTTAGGGTTCTTTCCTAGGCACTGTGAATCCTGCACAGCAGGTGCATCACCTCTGCTGCCTGGTGCAAACCTGAGCAAAATCAACGCATCTCCACTGCTTGGATTGGACCCCTTGCAAAGACTCATTTTGCCTTTGTAGCCTGCATCGCCTTCTGAACCGCCGCTGCCGGATGCATCCTCAGTGCAGACCCTTGCATTTCTCATTGACTGCAGCCTCGATGATGACGTCAGACTCCAAGTCACAGCCTCGCAGCTCCTCAGAACTGACACATCACTCAGACTGCATGACGCATCCCTGACTCTGGAATTCACATCCCATGTCCCGTCAATGTGATCCTTGATGCTGACACAACTGGAGCTCGCACCTTGGCCTTGCCGCACTTTGAAACCAACACATCACTTCGGCTGCATGACACATCTTGGATGTGGCTCCATGTAACGCTCCGCAGAACACAATTTAAGGTAGTCTGGCCAGCAGGTATAGCTGGGTTCCTGTAGCTGGACAATGCTCCATGTGGTTGGCCTGAACTTGTGACTTTGTCCTAGTTCAACACAACCAGATGTCCACAGTTGGCTCTTTATGCCTTTTGGGGCTATTTTCTCTAACATTTTTTAAATTAAATATCCCTGGTTCTACTAACCGTTTTTTGTCATTTTGGTTTTGTTTTATTTTTTTAAAATCACTCTATTTTTCTAATACTGTTGCAGGCTTCTTTTGTGGTGTATATTCACTGTGTTACTGTTTGAAGTGTTGCACAAATTCACTACACAGTGCCTCTGGAGCTAAGCCTCACTGATCTGGGCGAAGGTAAATGAGGGTTGAGCACAGATAATTTAGTGTTTGCTTGTGACTTCACCTTGAGCAGACTTGTGGTTTCGGCTTGAGAAGGGTTCCCCCCTCAACCTGTAACCCAATTCCTTAAATTTTCTGTGATGCTTCCTCTAATATTCCTACTTTCTACTTAATCCAGTATGGGTCACCCCAATACAAGAAATTGGGAAGGAGAAGGTGATGAATCATGGACATCTTGCCTCCTAGACCTTCCAGTCTGTGTTAGAGGACGCTTTTCTCTATGCACTACTGATACTGATGGCATGCTTCATTCTTCATTGTCATATGATGTGATTGGATTTAAAAAGAAGCATTACTCTTATTTATTTTTTGCAGAAATATGTAATTTCTATATCAACAATGAAACCTAAAAATGTTAATGTCTATTTGACATGGAAATGTTTTTTATAATATATTTGGTCTACATTACCCAAAATCTACTGTGTTCAACACTATGAAAAGCTACTATGTATTTGTCTAATTAAAACAAAAAGAAAAGCTATTATGTATTTGGCCAACACTGTTATATTTACTTCATTTGATTCATCTAATTGCGTTTATTTATTAAATAAAAAAATGTCATTCTGAAATATTTTTTATCTTTAAATTTTTTATGTTTAAGCAAAATTTAAAAAGATGAGTATATATTTAGTTAATAACATATTTAACAACTAGCCTTGAGTACTGGAAGCTAGGACAGAAGTATTAATAGTAGATACTCCAGAGCTGGCCTCTAACTGCAAGGTGGTTTTCAATCATCCCTTCAATTGAAGTGGGTGGTGATTCTTTACTCTTCCCTGCACAAATAGCTTCTGTCTCCCTCTTTTAGTTTGTAACCTTCTTCTGATCTTTTGGTCCCTCCGATAACAGTAATTTTCCTGAATCCTGGCATTTTCTGTTTTAGATTCAGAAACAGACAGATAAGCCTTTCCAAAGAGATCCCATGCTACCCCCACACACTCCTCCACCAAAATTTCATATTACTTATCATAAAATGTCCTTTTTTGTTCCTCCCCGCCTTCTCCCGTGGCTCCTGGCTCAAGATCTTCTACATTGAAAGTGCTTGGCTGGGAGGCAGTCAATAACTAAGCTCTGATGATCCCTGGAAAGAAACCTCCTTAACTGGGTGTTCTCATTACCTCCATGTGCGCTATGTGCAAATTTTAGTTCACGTCAAATCGCATTTACCAATTTGACATTTTAATATACTGAATCATAACAAAACACTATTTGCATAAAATAAATATTTTTGAATCATTTTTAGCATGTTTTATTTTGTGTGCAAAAAACATTTAGTATACCTATTCGAATTGCCTTTAAATGGCACCAGTTGAGATACTGTTGTTTATTCTCACATAAGAGCAGCACCAGGATTGATCAGAGCAGCCTCATTTGCCGCTCAGACAGTGCCTGGGAGCCTGTGAGGGTTTCTCCAACTCGGGGGCACAGTACAGCTAGGTTGGAGAAACATAAGTGTGCATGTGTGTTTGGCATGGCCTAGGATGGCTGGCCAAACACACATGCGCACTTATAAGTGCACAGTACTCCCTGCAATAGCTCGGCCCGCCCCTCCTGTCGGACATGATTAACTCTGACAGAGATAAATAAAATGATAATGACAGCGTGTTATTATCGTTTTATATATCATTTGCTGGCAGTGAGGCAACACTCCTCTGCCATTACGGAGGAGCTGCCCCTGGTAACACCACGTCCTGCTGAGAAAAAGTTTATAGAGAGGTAATTCAGATCATGCAGAAATTTCATTCATTATGTCATCTTATGACTTTATAATGATGTCAGCAGCCACACTAATGGTCTCTCTTCTACATCTCATGTAATGTCATTATTCTCCTTCTTTTTCTTATTAGTATTCAAGCAAGTACATGTATCAGTCAAATATATGAAGAGTACACAACCTCACATAAAGACCTAGATAGCTTTGTATTCTAGAAGTTTCACACATTTCAATAGAAGCACATATCTAAATAAGCTTGGAGTGTAGTGTCCAGCTGCTTCCCCTTCAGCCTTAGAAAACTATTTTTTTGTAATGTTCAGTATCTAGATATTCCTAAGGTTTTTTGCTTCATCCCCATTTAATCCCGACACTGAGCGTGCTTTCCCAGCCCTCATGCAGGCAGAAGCTGCTGTGCTTAGACTTTCTTCTAAGTTCCCCTGCAGTAATGTTCCAAAGTGAAACCTTTGGCTCTATGTTGAAACATAAATATTTCACACTCACCTCTTCTGTGTCTTGAGGAAAACGGCTAAATCTACGGCCACCATATTTTTTTGCAAGTTGTGCCTACATGAAAAATAAATGGGAAAAATATGTTATTTTTAATTCTTTATTCATCTACCTCTTTCTTGGTTAGTTTCACACCAGTATACACCATACAAATAAATGTATTTGCAAATTTGAAATGCAATATTTCTTGACATTGAGGCTGATTGGGCCCAAATTAGTTGCCAAAAGCCAAATTATGATATCGGTTGGAGTTGCCTCTGACCCACATTATCGCAGATGCAGAACCCACTGACCTCTGGTTGGCAGTCCCGACACCGCAATTAGGATGCAACCACACATGGTGCAGTGGCAAACTCCTCTTTTACATTGGGAGCTTGTGCGGTGTTCCGAAAACACCTGCAGCACTAGTTCCCATTGTACAATGGAAGTGTTTGCACATCCCTGCACAGTGTGGCAGACACTGCACCGTGTGGCAAGCACCTCTCGGTGCAAGGATGTAAAGGGGGGACAGGGGAGAAGGGAACCTTGCTAGGGGCCCTCATAGGCACTCTCCAAAAACCTTTCCATGTCAGAAAGGCCGACATGGTAAGGCTGTCAGAAACCGACATCATAATTCCGATGGCTGAAACGCCATCCTAAGGGATTATGAGTGTTTGTTGACTGACTGATGGGCCCATTGAGCGCGTATGAATGAAGTCAGTTTTCCCAGCTGGTTTACACTCTGACTGCAGACATTGAAATTCAGCAGATGGAATGTAAACCTTTCATGTCAGTTGGAAAGCCCCCCGACTAGTGGTCGGAGGATTTCTGACCGACATTGACATAAGGCCCCAAGTTCTTCAAGTTGCATAGGCAAGGGAGAAAGTTAGTTTTCTGTATAATCCACTCAGACTCAGGTGCTCTTGCCCTTTGATTGCACACCCTCTGATTAAATTAAAAAGTAGCATTTCATACAGTGAAGTGTTATGAATAAGACACATATTTTGTCGGATGAAGTACGCATGGAGGAGCCACAAATGTTACGTATATTATTTATGCAAATGGCAAAGTGGAAAAATCTATCATGCAATTGAATTCTCTTATTAGCAACCAAATGGCTAGGTAATTTAATTGTCACAGTAATTCGAAGAATTTTCAGAATAAACATCAATTAAAATTTATATCCAGGAGAGAAGTTTGGTATCTTTGCATATTTAACTCTTTCAATTCAGCATTCATACAGAAAAGTGCCTTATGGTTATTGGATTAAGCCAAACATATTTTCCTATGTTGGATACTGTCTCCATTATAATAGAAACTGCTAAACCAAAATATTTTTAAAAAATCTGTACATTCATGAAACAGTCATTGTATTCATGGTCAGCACACCTTATTTGTGTATGTTTTAATTTGTCCCTTTGAAAAGTTTTAAATTCAGTGTACAATAAGCAAATCTATCTACACAAGCAACAATAGTAACTGGGGAGATTTGCTGCCGGTGGTGGGTTGAGCACTGGGCCTGACCCAAGATCAAGCTCAGTTGCTTTCTGAGACTGCACAATTTTCAAGAAATCTGAAAAATATTTTTTGTCGCCTTCATCAAACAGTTTCATTGGTCAAAATTGCAAATGTTATTTTGTAAATTGCAATTTCAAACAGCCAATATATACAAAAGCCTTAACCATTTTAAGGCCCTCCTGTACTCTTTTCAGATGTTAATATCTAAAAAATTGCTGACCTTTTTTGTACCACATCATGAAAAGCACACTTGAAGAGTAAAGTTCCAATTTCATGCAAAGTTTGGTGTAAATCTAGTAAGCAATTTTTGCTGAAGTTGCAAGTATAATTTCAAATGGGAGCTAACATTTTCAACAGAAACTGAGATGCTGGAGACGGGGTAGGTTGTTTGGTGCATTGTCACTTCGACCCTCACACTAAATCAGCGTGGTCTCAGCGGTGACTTGTGGAGGCACGGAAACTCCCCAACTGTCAGCCCTTTAGGAAACTTTTATAAGGCACACCTACATAGTGAAAAGTGTTTGGATTACCGTACATTCTACTGCAGGTTCCAAACACTGTAGATTAGAAGTCTCTGGTTCTAATGAAAAGCCCTTTGATCATTACTGACTTCTTTAACGCAAGAAACATGTCAACCTTTTAAACAGAGATCCTTGCCTCTACCACCTTTTTAACTGGACAAGGATACTCACAGAATAGTATTGCTTGGTGTATTTTAAATCTCATTTTTTCATGCACCCACAAATTGGGCCTTATACTTGCACTTTATATACGGCACCAAGATAAAAGTTCTCCGATAAAGAGCCCCCTTCAGGGTGCCCCTCATTCATTGCGGCGCCAGCTCAACAAGAAGAAAAGCCCTATGATGAAGCATGTAAACTCATATGAGGGTCTGAGGGCCCTAGTTCCTTAAAGAACTGTCTCCCCACCTCCTGGTCCTCCATCTCTGACCTGACAATGTTCCTTCTTCCTCTCCCCAGGAACTGTATACACTTTATTGTTAGGAGCTAACATTTGAAAACACATATTTTTTGGTCGCTCTCCTTAACTGTTTTTTCCCTGCATGATCTGCATGAAAATTGGTATGCCGGGGAATAGTTACATACACTAAGAGATTGCCAAATTGTGTCCAAATTCATCCACCAGGACCAAAACCAAATGAAAATAATAAAATGGCTTTGTAACAGAAGGTGTTATAGCATCATTTTAGCCTTTGATTTTTTCTGTAACTTGCTGAGTTTTGTTTAGCATAAAGTAAGATAATTTTACTATACCTAACAGTAACATCACTTTAACGTTTGTTTCTTTCAATGCATTTCTTGGGATTTTTAAAATAAAGTAAAAGCTTATCACCACACCCATAACGTCACTTTAACCTTTGTTTGGCTGAGCACTGCATGGATCTGGATGCAAGTCCTGTACTCAGCCACTTGTGGGAAGGCAACCTCACACTGTATCCCACCTGTATTTTCTTGTTTATTCATGTGTATTTTTTTATGGTACCGTGGTTCCTTGCTGGGACAGTAGCAGAAACATCAGCCGCAGTACCATGAGACCACATAAACTTCACTTGATGAAACTTGTGGGTATTCAGGGTACCATGGTATCCAAAGGAAACTGAGGTACTACATGGGGGTCATACTGAATCCTGCAGCAGTACAATGGGACCCATAGCATGATTTTTTTTATTCTGGCCCCAAAAGAAGGTCTCGCGGTGTCCCCTGACCACACCAGGGTACCCCTGCCTTGGCCCCTTACAGCTTATTTTATTTTCAACTCAAGACAGGGGGTCTAAGTCCCCAGATTCTAGATCTGCAGCTACAATATATTTTTTATGTTGCGGCTAGCCAATCAGATGTCCCAGTCCAGGAGCACTGAAATGACTGACAGGAAAAAAAGCTCTGCCCACCAATTGGATCACTCAATTTTTAAAAACAATGGTGACACAGGACTCTTGCAGGACCAACCGTCCAGGTAGTACTATAATTGTAACCCCTTCATGACCACCCCAAAGAGCTTATGAAATTCCAAATTTCTCGAAAAAGGCAGAACAGATTTACTCCAAATAAGTTATCCCAGCCTAATTTGGTATAATTCTGTTAAGCAGTTTTTTCGGTATCACTTCTCAAAATTTCCTATGGGAATTGACATGGTAAAGCAATGTTTTGAGACCCCTCTTATTTTATGGTTCCTGCTGGCTGGATCACCATGAATTTTTCCAGGAAGGAGCAGAGGTTGCTGAACTTTTTTTTCATGAGGATTTGTGAAGCTGGACTAAAGTTAACAAAAAAAAGCACTCTTACTAAGGTGGAATCTCTGATCTAACTGTAAGTACACAGTGGACACCATGTAATATATATTCGCAAATGTTACTAGAGATGTTGCAATACTGACTTACCCACAATATTTTTATATTTAATGGCACATATTATTTACAACAACAAGGTACAGCCATGGGAACGTCCTTTGCCCCCACCTATGCACATTTGCATGGGGTTGTGGGAGAAAGAGGTGGCCTGGGCCTAAGAGAATGAGATGTTTACCAGGAAAATTGCACTGTGGACTCGGTTCATAGACGACTTGTTTATCTTGCGAGAAGGTAATGAGAATGAATTGAATGCTTTCCTGGAATTACTTCATTGCAATGAGCTTAACTTGTGGTTTATAAATATGCATAGTCGCCTTCACTGTGATTTTCAGGATGTAGGATTAGAGGGAGGCGGTGATGCATTAACCACAAGGATTCATAAAAAACCAGCAGCCAACATCTCCTTACTGCATGCGAATAGTGGTCATCCGGGTGCTCAGCAATGGAGCATTTCATATAGTCAAATGTTAGGGGCCAAGAGAATATCTCCACAGACAGTAAATAAGGAAATGTGTGGCATGGTCGAATATTTCCTTAAATGGGGATATCCTAAAAGTTCTGGAAGATGCCAAAAAAGGGCCAGTAAGAAAACAAGGGATCAACTATTGTATTCACAGAGTAAAAGCCAAAAGAAAAGCATCATGAAGTGAAAATATTATTTTTGGAACATAATATGGCACAATCGAGTATCAAAAGGGCTTGCAAAAGAATCGGCACATCCTTAAGAAGGATGAGCATCTTAAAGATATTGTGTAGATGGGTCCCTGAATAACTTCTTTAAAAAAACAAGCTCTTTGAGGGACATTTTAACAACGTCTAGACACTACTATCCAAAGAGGGAACAGAAAAACTGTCTCTCTGTGAACACAGGATGTTTCATAAAATGTAGCTTCTATAAAGCATGTAAATATGGTTCAAATTGCAGGAGTTATCAAACCTTTGAAGGCCATGAGGTGAAAATTAATTATAGAATCAGTTGCAATACAGATTATGTAATCTGTGTCCACAAACGTGGATGTGAAAAGTTGTATATGGGCAGCACCATCAATAAGTTAAAAGTGAGAATATTACAACACATAGGAGCAATAAAGTATAGTGACAAGAATTACCCCATGGCCTGCCACCTTGAACAATATCACAATCGATCATTAGCAACATTCTGTTACTGTGGAGTTAAACACGTAAGGGCCCACCCAAGGGGAGGTGATCGGGAAAAGGAACTAAGGAATCAGGAATCACTTCTAATATTATCAATAGGAACGGAACAGAGATACCTTGGGCCCACAACACTGATGCAGACTGTATGTCCATCTGTAATTTGAACAGTTAATGATACCCTGAGTTGTTGTTTCCTCTTTTGCTATACTTTTAAAGTGATAAGTGGGCTCAGGATGAACATGGGTTGTTCTTATTGTAAAGAAAAGTGGAATGGATATATTGGATTGAATTGAGGCACTTTGCATGATTTTGTCATGAGATCTGAATTGTTCACAGTCGAGGAAAGCAAACTATGCGAAGCTCATGTACCTTATATACATTCAGATTGAACAATTTTGCTGTGGTGCATTTTATGGATGGTTAGTACTTTATATATATATGCTATCATGTTTTTATGGATTGCAAGGTGTTCATAGCTTCTAGAAAAATCCAGAGTTGTAGGGAGTGTTATGATCACGTAATGTGCACTATATAAGCATCAAACATTTTAGATTTGTGAACTATATCATGATCACATTATGTACTTTTGAATAGATTAGTTGCAAGGGAATCTTACATTGAATGTTGTTATCATGAGTTGCATTTTTCCTATAATAACTGGGAAGATCTTACACTGTTAGGTCATTCTGGTTCAGGCTTTACACACTTTACAAGCATTATGCACTTTAATTGCACTATTAAGTCCTGTTTGGGTTACATATATATTTAAGCTCATGTTTTTATGGATTACAATTTACCTTATAGCACCTTGAAAATGTGCCCAACAGTGCCTTTGAAAGATCTAGAGTTGAAGGAATTGTTACGATCATATATTGCACACTATATGAGCACCATGCACCTTAGATATGTGGATTATAGTATGTATTTTTTAAGAAATTAGGAGTGAATAAATCTCATACTGAATGTTGTTGTTATGACTCATCATGTGTTTTATATTATGTGGGAATTTCTAACATAGTCAGGTTTCTCTAGATCTTGCACTGTGCACATTATGAGCATTATGCACTTTAATTAATTGAATTATAAAGCACAGTGTGGGTTCAGAGTACCTTGATTTGTGATAGATTTATATATCAAATATCATTATGAATCTAATTGCATCTGAAAACCCTGAAGAGACATGGGATTGCAGGACTCCTCAGGATCATATTCTAGGCGCTTTAAGAGCATTATGCACTTTAGACAATTGAATTATATTACAATGCACTATGCACTTTACAGTAGCCTAATGAGCGATAGATTCTTACACTGATCTCTATTAGCATATAGATAAACCATAAACAAATGATTGAGTATTTAATGGTAACTCAAATGGACATTTGTGTACTTTTTGAGAGAAAAATCTCTTTTAGATATGGATTATCTGTTTGATGGGAATTTTGTTTTTAAATTATGATTTAGGAATGCATAGATCCTCAGAGCACTGGTGTACTGTGAATGAGAAAAATATAAAGAAGAATATATTGAAATTGTTGTGCTTTAGACCAAGAAATGATTAATGAAATTTGAGCCTGATAATCAATGTATAATATTAAGTGATATGATAATCACGTGGGTATTTAGAATTTTAGTATAAATGGGTTATGGAGCAATTTGAACTCAAAGGGACGTTCTCAAAACCATGGAGGTTGGAATTTGCCATTGTAGAATATGTATAATTTTCGCTCTAGTTTATAAGTGTTACTGTAAAAAAAGGACTGGTATTAAAATGTTATGCACTGCAATGTTTGTGAGACCCAGTTAAGGGTCAGCCAAAATGTGTTAGTCGTTTCATTAACTTACTTTGTGCGCCACGGAAATATGCGGTGTTCACAAAATAAAATAGAAATTTGCAAAATACCTCTTGGAGGCTGAGAATCTGTGTTCTGCCCCTGCATTGGTGGTTCGGAAAGAGAACTCGTTGGAAAGACACACTCACACACACATACACATAATATATTTCAGATCGAAACTTCAATGTATCGAAAAGCAACCGCTGGAAATTCTATACTATATGCAACCAGCAGTCACCCCCCTAAACTAGTGCAAAGTATCCCCTATGGGGAGCTGTTAGGACTCAGGAGGAATTGCACACGTGATTGTGATTTTGATACGGCAGCCACTGAAAGTATAGCCAGATTTGCCGTCAGAGGGTATAATCCCATTTCATTGAATAAAACACTTTGCAAGGTAAAAGCAATGACCAGGGATAAGCTATTGGAACAAAGGAAGGACAAAAAAACCGAGGGAGGAAAATTCTGATTAATCACCCCATACTCAGCGGAAGCTAACCATCTGAAACAAATGCTGAGAAAAAATTGGCATATCCTGAAGGCGGATAATGTCATAGGTGATGATGTCCCCAATTTCCCTTTGGTCACATTTAAGAAGGCTAGATCCATCCGTGACCAACTGGTACGAAGCCACCTAGAGAAAATACCCCCTAAAATGAACACTTTAAAGAGCATGAAAGGTTTTTTCCCCTGTCACACATGCAAAGCTTGCAGCAATAGCAAAAGAGCTCTCACATATACCATTCAAGACACTGGTATGGTGAAAAAATCTGCAAGTTTATTACTTGCAGTCACCATATGTAGTGTATTGTCTAGTCTGTCCGTGCGGGCTCCAATATATTGGCAGCACTGTACATCCATTCAAAATTCGTATACTAGAGCATATGAGAGCGATTGACAAGGTGGACCAAGCCTACCCTGTCACAAGAGACTTTGCAGAAAAACACCAAAGTGACCGAAACCAGTTACTTTGTTATGGGCTAGATTTAGTTCCTGACAACATCAGAGGGGGGGGGCAGACTTAAGAAACTTCGCAGGTTGGAGTCGAGGTATATCATCGACCTCCACACAAAAACACCTTGGGGCATGAACAGTGGCGAAGACCTGATGGTACACATTGGCACATAAATAAATGGTAAGAATTGTATGATGGAATTGCAAGATGTGGTAAATTGATCATTACCTGTAGATTTGTATATATATGTATATATGTACATAGGAACTAGCAGGCTATGATTTTTTTCTGATGAAATATTTTTTCTTTTGGATCGATGATTGGTCCGTGACATTCTTTGTAAATAGTTATGAAGTCACGCGAAATACCTTGGTGGGTCTTTTGACCGCAAAAATATGAATTCGATTTAATGACTTAAGACAATGGAAAATAATGAAATATAAAGAAAAACAATGTATGAAAATGTATAGTGATAATAAATTCTATATGGTTGATTTGTTTTGAAAAACAGACTTGAATACATTTAAGGAAGGATAATGGCTGATACACGGCTCAATTTTTTGTTTGTAAATCAAGTAATTCGATTTAAAGTACGAAAAATGTATGTGTGAGGTGTTTATAATTTATGTACATTTCACTGTTCGAATATACTTGTATAAAGAGTGGCAGAAATGCATGTTTAAAACATAATGTGCATAAAAGTTGATTCCATCTTTTGTAAATAGTCACCACTCTAAGATGGCGCTGGTGAATGTCAGCTAGCCAGTAGTCCTTCCTTCACTGTAAGGATTGTTTTAAAAACATGGCGAGGTCTAAGGGCCACCGACATCGAGAAAGGCTGAGTGCCGAAACGCGAGGGCGTCTGTCTTGTCTGTAAAATAAACAACTTTGGAAATGCCCCGTGAGTGCGCATAATTCTTTGTCAGAAAATGGAAGAATTGGAGCGTAATTATATATATATATATTTATATATATATATATATATATATATATATATATATATATATATATATATATATATATATATATATATATATATATATTCACTGAAAAAACATAGGTTTCACACCAGTTATAGTTAGCTGAACATTTTACTCATACAAAACCATTGAAATTCCCACGTTATAGTTAGTTGGACTCACTATAACTAGCGCGCCTGCAATCCACTGCTGATGATGTCACATATTACATCATTCGTGACATTGTCAGTGACATATCAAATGACATCACTGATCACTGATGACATCACTGATGACATCTCAAATGACATCACTGATGACATCACTGATGACATCATTCATGACAATATGCACCATTACATTTTTTATTAGCATTACAAAAAAACATGACACACAATGCAAGAATAAAGACGCCCAATATGCTTCTTAATATTCCCCATAGTACATACAGCACTCTATCTATATTAAATGAATTATTACTCACCTTTGCAAATGCTTTTGAAGATTTAGAACAGTGTCAGTCACACACACCAGATTTATTTAAGCAGAATCTCTGAAATGCACCTCAGACACTTCAACCACAAATGGCCCTGATTCCCTGTAATTCTTCACACATATCCCTGGACTTAACCAATCAAAATTCTTCCAACACTATTTCAAAACCAAGCTAGCATTTTAATTGGTTCTTCATTTCAACACTTTCAAACTCACATATTATTCACCCATCCCCCCAGTGCTCATTCAGCCTGTTACCATGGTAACTCCCACAGTGAGCAAACAGGTGAAAAGTTAATCATACTATGTTGCAAATGAACCCAGCAAGGATGTTTGACCTCTCAATATAACAGCTTATCCTGTGCAATGTTTCTTTCAATGACCTTTTCTCAACCATTAGAATTACTTCTTTCAAAAAACAAAAGCATGCACCCTAATTTTCAGTGGATAGTGTTAATAAACCACCAATCATTTCTTCTTTTTCAAGTGCACTGAATCTCATCCACTTTTTTTTCATAACTCCTACATTCAAACTGCCATTTCATTTCCACAACTCATCTGAATACAACCACATCTACCTTCAAGATGCCTAAAGTCTGGATTGTGGGTCATAGCTTTGTTCACTGGAGTGAAAAGTATGCAGCAAACAGAGGTATTCTCAACCATGATTTACCAAATGTGGATATTATGTGGATTGGCCAGAGAGGGTTGAGATGTCACCAATTGATACCATTGGTAAAATCCTTTATGCATCTACCACACCCTGACCTCATAAGTGTGCACTGTGGAGGCAATGACCTGGGCACTTTGACTGGGGTAGGTCTGGAAATGCTTTTAAAGGACATCTTTGGGCAATTGATGTCACTTTTTCCAAAAACTGCCTTAGTATATTCTAATATATGCCAAAGGCAAAAATGGAACTGGTCCAACCAATTTTGTCCACAGATTGAGAAAGCAAGGAAACATGTGAATAAATCTGTTTCTGCTTTCCTCAGAGACTATGGTATGGGTTCTATATACCACAACAACTTGCGTTACAACATGCAAGGCATCTATAGGAGAGATGGTGTACATTTCTCAGATGAGGGGAACAGAGTCTTTCTCTTGAATTTTAGACTCTGCATCGGTACCTACTTGTAGGTACTTAAATCACTCACATAACACAACAGCTCTTTTCAGAGCTACCCTACCTCTAAACATTCTAAATTATTATTTTACTCTAATTTTTTTCACTGTTTTCACTGTTTTTCCCCGTGGTGCACTCAGGGTACGCGTACCTGTAAACGCCTGTGTAAGCGCACCCTGAGCTTACTCTGCAAAATGTTCAAAAATTTAAATAATAGTGTTTTTGTCCTTCAGGGTCCTCCTAGGCCCCCCTAAGAACAGCTAGGAAATCAGGGGATTTCTACCCTGCCCCTTCTGGGTAGGTTGAAGATTATGTGAGTTTGAAAGTGTTGATCTGTATAACCAATTAAAATGTTAGTTTGGTTTAGTATTTGTGTGTGAAGAAATTTGATTGGTTAGGGACGGGTATAAGTGTGAAGAATGAGAGGGAAAGACGGCCATTTTGTGATTGCAGTGTCTGAGGTAGATTTGTGAGGAGTTTTTGGTTTTCAGTTTCTGGTGTGAGAATTTTCAACAGCATTCTAAAAGGTTAGTTGTTAATTTGTAAGGGGAACTATGTTGTACACGTTAAGTTATTAAGAATAATGTTTTTTAATATACAAATTTCTTACTCTCACTGTCTTTCTCTCGCTCTCTTTTTATAGTACCCTAACAGCAATGATGGATCTTAATGAGGAGTCAGTTGACATTGTTTTTGAAATTTCTGCAACTATTTTAGACAATTTGAATGATCCAGTTGATGTGAATACACATAATGAAGACCTTATTGAAGAAGGAGATGGCATGGGGGATTTTTATGATGAATCTTTGGATTCTGAATTAATTGAATATTTGGAGTTCATTGAGTTCCAGGATTCTACTTTGGAGACTACCAATGGCGAAATTTCTGACGATTTAATGTTAGAAGTTCTTTCAAATTACGAAAATTCAAAACAATAAATGTATATTTAGCAATTAAAAATTGTTAAAAATGTTTATTTTTTAAAAAAATACTACTTGTAGGTACTTAATTCACCCAGATAACACAACAGCTCTTTTCAGAGCTACCCTACCTCTAAACATTCTAAATTAATTATTTAAAATAAAAAAATTCTCTGTTTTTCCCCGTGGTACGCGTACTTGTACGCGCACCCGTAGCGCACTCCGTGAAAATTAAAAAAAAAAATCGTTTTTTTGCCCTTCGTGGTCCTTCTAGGCCCCCCTCAGAAAACCTAGGGGGTCAGATGGTATCTACCCTGCCCCCTTTTAATCATTTCCCCCTTTTTTTCACCTCTTGTGTCTCGATTCTACCGAGACACAAGATGGCGGACTCTCCGGACTGTTTGGAATGTTGACAAGCACCCGAGAGCCAATCAGCTTTCCGCTCGCGCACTTCCGTGGCGTGCCGGGTGCGCTCTCCGGTTCGCGTACAGGTAAGCGCTCGAAGCGCACATATAGATATATATGTGTTTTCACCAAATATATAAAAGGCACTTCTGCATACCAGTCCCTACAATTTTGCAAACTTTGTTGTAATTCCATTAAGCGGTTCGGGCTATAGCCGTGTCTGAACGTCCTATGGAAAATAACATGGGGAAAACACGTTTTGGGACCCCCCCTTTTTTCTTGGCCCCCGCATTACAAATCCCCCCGAAACTTTCAGGGAAGGAGCAGAACTGAGTTGGGCAAAATTTTGGAAAATTGCACTCAATTTCCTCAATCGACGCCAAAGTTATTCCCAATAGAAGGTTGCAGATTTCCTATGGTAACTAGGTCCTAACTATAACTACGCGACCGCCAGTAGGTAATATATATACACACACACACATATGTATATATGCATATATATATTTACATACATATATATATATATATATATATATATATATATATATATATATATATATATATATATATATATATATATATTCCAGCACAGTATCCTTACGGTTTTCGCAAGAAAGAACGCCGAGCCCCAATTCTTCGGTGCAGCAATTTATTTCTTATACAGCAGTGGCAAACATCACCCGACGCGTTTCGGAACCAGCCGGTTCCTTGGTCATCGGTCAGTTGTTAGTGCACAGTGTTTATGTGATATAGTGCAAAACAGTAAAAAGAGAACTACGGTTTTCACTCTGCCCATCACTTTTGTTAGATACTGAGTCGCCATGTTGGAACAGTATTTTTAAACTAAAACATTGACAGTCATAGATTGTAATATTCACTCTGGTTAGCCGTATTATATTTTGAACATGATTAAATTCATTTTTATCCAACTTTTGGCTTAAAGTCTCACCGTTTAAGATTTGAAATCTCAAAACTTTACATAATACCAGAGACTGTTGTAGCACTTGTAGCCCAAGTGGGCATAATTTTTGAATATCATATATATCTTGTGTTTTACACAAATGTATACTTATATACAATATTGATACAATTCTGCCCAAGTGGGCATGAGGTTCAAGGCTTAGTTTGACTGTCCTTATGGAAGTAAATACATATTGTACAATTCTGCCCAAGTGGGCTGAAACCATTAGTTTCTTTCAATGTTCCTTCAAAGCTCAGAAATTCTTCATACTGGGCAAAATACTCCGTCTCCTACAAGTGAATAATGTGCATATCAATTAAAATGGTCAAATACCAATTTAAAAACATATAATAACAAACTCAAGATAGCAACACAGCGGCATAGATTCCTTTCATATAATATGACAAACACAATACAAGTCTCAGCCTAGGTGGACTGCCAGTTCCTCATCCTTGTTAATCCCTCCTGTCTGCATAGTTTCATATTTTATGATTAATCGTGATTCCAGTCTACGCAATTCTTGTTCTCTATTTGCACCCCTTTCAGAAATTGGGATTGAATCTAGAGCACAATATTGCAAAAGGTTTGCATTTCCTTTATGGTATTTTTGGAAATGGCGAGCAATTGGATATTGTTTATCGTCATTGGTGATAGCTCGCATGTGCTCTAGTATGCGTAGCTTAACTGGTTTAATGGTGCTGCCAATAAACACTAATTTGCAGGGGCATATTAGAACATAGACACAGAACTCTGCTTTACAGTTCAGATGCTTCGAGATGATAAATGGTTTTTGATTTCCTGAAAGTGTGATCTGTTTGCAGTTGTTACTAGATTTACACGCTTTACAGGAGAAGCATTTGAAAAACCCTTGGATAGATGTTTTCTTCCTTTCAATTGGCAAGTTGCTTTTGCAAAGTATGTCCTGTAACGCTGGACATCGCCTGTAAGTGATACTGGGATATACCTCAATACAGTTTTTTAAAGTTGTGTCAGTTCCCAGTACGTGCCAAAATTTACTTAAACATTTCCTGACTTCTTTGGTCTGGTTGTTGAAGGTGGTGATGAATCTCACTGGCTCACTCTTCTCACTCACCTCCTTTTCAACAAGTAGATTATCCCTGTTGATTGTATTCACTTTTTCATATGCTGCCTTTACTGTTTTTTGCGAGTACCCCCGCTCTTTAAATCTTTCCTGCATGGTTTCGGCCTCCCTTTGGAAGGTGTCATTGGAGCTACAATTTCTTCTCGCTCTCAACAGTTCCCCGTACGGGATACTGTTGATGAGACTTCTGGGATGACAGCTAGCAGCACTCAAGATACTATTGCCTGCTGTGTATTTCCTGAATAATTCACTTTCTAATTTCTGGTTTTTAACTCTAACCATTATGTCCAGAAATTCTATACTGTCTTTGTTTATCGTACTTGTGAATGCAAGATTTAAATCGTTATCATTCAGTTCTTTCACAAAATTTTCTGCTGTGACAATATCCCCCCTCCAAATGCAGAAATTATCGTCGATGTACCGAGCCCAGAGGACCACGTTTTGGGAAAAGGCACTGATGTTACTGGACACCTGCTCCTCCCACCAGCCCAGGTAAAGACCCGCGTAACTGGGGGCGAAGCAGGTTCCCATCGCGGTCCCCCGAGACTGACAGTACATCATGTGGTCAAAAATGAAAAAGTTATTTTTTAAACATTGAGATATCATGGTTAGTAACATCTCAGTATGTTTCAGAAAACCAACAGGTCTGTTTTTTAAGTAGTAGGCACAGGCTTCTAAACCAAGGTCATGTGGTATGCATGTATATAAGCTACTGACGTCTAATGTCATCAGTAGCATATTTTCGTCCCAGATTATATCATTTATTAATCTCAGAAAATGTCGTGTGTCCTGCACATAAGATGGCAACAATTGAACATACTCTCTCAGAAAATAGTCAATATACTTTGACGTATTTTCGAACATGCTGCCTATAGATGATAGAATTAGGCGTCTTGGGGGTGTGTCTTTACTCTTGTGTACTTTAGGTAGCAAGTACAAAGAGGCTAATTTTGGATATTTACAATCCAAAAATTTGGGTTCCTCTTTGGAAATCAGATTCTCAAATTTCCACTGATCTAATTGTTTCCTAAATTCTTCGTTACATTTTTCATAGGTTACTCTGTCAGTTTTGCTGTAACTATCAGCATCACTAAGTTGCTTTTTACCTTCTTGTAAATACATTTCAAGGGGCCACACCACTACATTTCCCCCCTTGTCCGCCTTTTTAATTACAATAGCTCTATTGTCTTGTAATTCTTTTAAAGCATTCTCCTGTTTTTTTGTGAGATTACTTACAAAAGTACATTTCTTTTTAGAAAGCTTCTTAAATTCATTGACAACCCCTCTTTCAAAAACCTCAATTGCATCGTTGTGCAGCTGTGGCATAAATACCGATTTTGGTTTAAAACCAGTATTGTTCGGGTTATCAATGACAATTCTTTCCTGAGCCAGAGTTACCAATGGGTCATCTACCCAATCTTCAGTGCCCAAATGTCTCAGAGTATGTAGAGTTTCTATGTCCCCTATAGAAATAGTGGGTATTTCTTCTAATGTGTCTTTGGACTGTTTCAATTTATTTGCATACCATTTTTTCAATTTCAGCTTTCTTGTTAACAAGAACAGATCAATACGGCTGTCTGTGTAGTTAAAACTTCTGGTGGGGCAAAATGTTAAACCTAAAGAAAGTACATCCTCTTGTTCTTTTGTCAAAATAATATTAGAAAGATTCAGTACCGTAAGTTTGTTCTTCATTTTGATGCTGATTTGCCTCTTGTCATCATTCCCACTAGGCCTTGAGTATTTCCGCGTGGCTTTCCGGCCTGCTTGCCTCCTCTGCCGCCGCGACCTCGTCCTCTTGCTGATTGCGGACTCGCGGCTTCCTGGCGTCCTTTGGCAATAATTTTGTACTCCCTTAAAATTTTGGCTTTTACTTCTTCCGGTGTTTTACTTGATAAATATCC
This sequence comes from Lissotriton vulgaris, assembly GCF_964263255.1. NCBI lineage: Eukaryota > Metazoa > Chordata > Amphibia > Caudata > Salamandridae > Lissotriton > Lissotriton vulgaris. The sequence continues at coordinate 1,119,168,180 of NC_141691.1, read as the reverse complement.
TTTGAAGTACCTGCTTCCATCGTGTTAGACGTTGACGCAGTTCCATTCTCTATGACCACCACGTTCGGCTCAGCCGTTACCTTTTGTGTTACATTAATTCCTATTGTGTCTCTCAAATGGTCACACTTTTTTCCAAAGGTTAAAATTTGTCCCAAATTATAATCGATTTCATCACGCTGAAATTTCCGTTGTTTTTTTAGTTTGATTTCGTTCTTGGCTTTATCCAATCTGGTTTTTAATTTCTCCATTTCCGTTTCAAACTCCGTTGTGGTGCATTTCTCTTTTAACAAATCTGATAATTTTTCTATTTCTTCTGCGAGTCTTTCCGTGTCTTTCACAGCGTATTTCACCAATAGCTTCAGCATTATAGTGGAACATTCATGATTGTTCTGTGTCCACTCTTTGATCAGTTCCGGATCTGGCTCTTGAAAAGTGGGAGTTATAAGATTCTAAGCCCTCTGGGAATGCGGCCGCATTCTATATATTTCTGTAGGGTCGTTGCCTCCCACCATTTAGCCTGTTCTGTTCGTCTTAACTTCCAAAGCTTGTCCCATAATTGCCTCTTGCTCTGCACTTCCTCTGTGCCGGGGCTCGTTGTATTAGTGGCTGTTCCATTACTACTTGTGTTTAATGTAAAAAGCAGCTCCGCTGCTTCTCGCCGCGTTGCTCCTCTATTTGCCCACATTGCTGTTAGTTAGGTTACCCTGCTCTTGGGCTCCCAAAGTTCTTTCTGAATCTTGATTTTTGCTTCGCAGTTCGTGACGAGCCCGTCACACTGCTTCCGTCAGCTTACGATCTGGTTTTCCACAGCCCCGAAAGAGAAAACGGGTTCCTTCGCCGAGCTTCCGAACTTGTCTTATATATATATATATATAAATATATAAATATATATATATATATATATATATATATATATATATATATATATATATATATATATATATATATATATATATATATATATATATATATATATATATATATATATATATATATATATATATATATATATATTACCTACTGGCGATAGCCAGTAGGTATATATAGTTAGGATTTTTTCCCTATGGGATTTCTGAAAATTCTATGTCTAATAACTTTGGCGTTTGTGGACGGAATTGGCTGAAATTTTCAGGAAAATGGCACATTTTGTTTCTGAGCAGCTCTTGGAAATTTGGGTGGGGTTCGTCAAGGGGGGGCCGAGAAAAAAGGGGGGTCCCAAAACGCGTTTTTCCCATGTTAATTTCCATAGGGCGGTTGGACTCACTTTTAGCCCGAACGGCTGAATGGATTTCCACGAAACTTGGCAAAATTGTAGGGACTGTTAGCCCGATGTGCCTTTGCTAGGTCTCAATATATGTGCTTCAGTGAATTTTGAGAAATTAACGTTTAAAACAAGATATATATCTGTAACAGCGCTCCGGGCTGCGCTCCGGTCCGCTTACTTTTCGCGTATCGGAACTTTGCGAAGCGAAGCTGATTGGCTCTCCGGTGTCTGTCAACATTCTAAACAGTCCGGCGCGGCCGCCATCTTGTCTCTCGGTAGGATCGAGAGACAAGAGGAGGCCAAAACAAAGGGGGAAATGAAGGAAAGGGGGTAAGGTAGACCCCTTCTGATCCCCTAGGATTGATGAGGGGATATTATAGAGTCAGGCTGGGCCCAAAAAAAAAAAAAAAATCCGATTTTTTCGCCGTAGAGACGCGTCTTGGTACGCGAACCGGGCAGCTAACCGGGAAGCTAACTGGCAGTGTAACGGGAGTCTGACGAGTAGCTGATTGGCTGTCAACATTGTAAACAGTCCGAAGCGGCCGCCATCTTGTCTCTCGGTAGGATCGAGAGACAAGAGGAGGTCAAAACAAAGGGGGAAATGAAGGAAAGGGGCAAGGTAGACCCCTTCTGACCCCCTAGGATTGATGAGGGGATATTATAGAGTCACGCTTGGCCCCCAAAAAAAAATAAAAAAATCCGTTTTTTTCGCCGTAGATACGCGTCTTGGTACGCGAACCGGGCAGCTAACCGGGCAGCTAACCGGCAGTGTAACGGGAGTCTGAGGAGAAGCTGATTGGCTGTTATCATTGTAAACAGTCTGGAGCGGCCGCCATCTTGTCTCTCTGTGGGATTGAGAGACAAGAGGTGGAAAAAAAAAAGGTGTAAATGAATGAAAGGGGTAAGGCAAACCCCTCCTGAACCCCTAGGATTGATGAGGGGGCTATTAAAGTTCCCTGGGGGGTGAAAAAAAGAAATTGCGATTTTTCGCGGTAAAGGTGCTTCCTGGTACGTTAACCGGGCAGCTAACCGGCAGCGTAACGGGAGTCCGACATATTGTGTTTTTTGAACGTTTATGATATGTGCACGTGTGGATTTTGTCTAATTAAGGTTAAAAAAATATATATATATCTTTAAGCGTGTTCTGGCGCGCTTACGTTTTGGGTTTGGTTTGCGCTGCAGAGACGATACGTCACGGTTATGCGATGCATCATGAGGCGTCTCACGGGCTACGTGATATGTCACTTAATAAAGAATATATTTTACAGCTATAGATATTAGCTTTTAAAAAACCAATGAAATTCACAGAAAAAACCATAGGTTATAGACCATATATAGTTAGGAATTTGCATTTACAAAACCTTGAAAATTCACTGAAAAAACCATAGGTTATAGACCATATATAGTTAGGGATTAGCATATAAAAAACCTTATTTTACTCGCACAAAACCATTGAGATTCCATATATAGTTAGATGCACTAACTATATATCGCGGACCCGCAATCTACTGCTAATGATGTCACATATTACATCATTCATGACATGGTCAGTGACATCACTGATGACATCACTGATGACATCACTGATGACATCATTGATGACATCTCAAATGACATCACTGATGACATCACTGACATCTCATTTGACATTACTGATTACATCACTGATGATATCATTTATGTGATAATACATCTTCAGACTCTAATATAACCTTAGATACACTCAGTGTAAACAGGCACTCACAGACTGTCACACATCCATGGAGTTACCCACACACCTAGTCAGTGATGCAAATAATCAATCCCACCTCCATTTCCTCAACTATACAGTTATACACACCTTACTTATTCAAACATATACTAACACATATTTACTCTCTTATACAATCCTTGATACAAGTTCACAATGATTCATACAGCCACTCTCACATTCACTGGCTCTTATGTTCAGTTATTTATATATGTCAACTCTCACATGGAGTGTGTTTTACATATGTACTTACTTTAACATGTAGAACTGAGATATCCATTCACTCACCAATATACTCATGCACACAGTCAACTGTCCATACAGCTGTTTCTACATGCACTTTTGAACCCATACACCTAGGGAATCAACTGCTCACACATCTATGCACAGAGTTATACACCTCCCAGCCACCCACACACATACTCAGTCTCCCATACAAATACTTGGGCAACCATTCAATAACCCATATAGTTAATGATATAGCTACTGATTTAAACATGCAGCAGTTTACAGAAGAACATAAATAATGATTGCCAAATTAAGACACTTTAATCACTAACCCATGCACTCAGTGAGACACATTTAATCATTCTCTCATACAGTCAGTCATGCACCTACTAAATCCTTCATCCAGACACTTATACATCCACTCATTCTTCAATATGTAAGACATATTTTAACTTTACAGAAACATACAGTCACTGGGTGTTGTCATCAGTGATGTCATCAGTGATGTCATTTGAGATGTCATCAGTGATGTCATCAGTGATGTCACTGACCATGTCATGAATGATGTAATATGTGACATCATTAGCAGTGGATTGCGGGTCCGCGATATATAGTTAGTGCATCTAACTATATATGGAATTTCAATGGTTTTGTGCGAGTAAAATAAGGTTTTTTAAATGCTAATCCCTAACTATATATGGTCTATAACCTATGGTTTTTTCAGTGAATATATATATATATATATATGTGTGTGTGTAAATATAAAGAAGCAGAGGTTAAAGTATATACATGTATATATTTATTTATAAATATATATCTGTATATATGTATATGTGTATATATATAAATATATATTCCATATGCAATTGCTCGCAATTAGAAGATGCCCACACAGCGTTTGCTTTATCCTTTTATTCGGGAGACAACAGCTAACTGGAAGTAAGCCTCTCAGAGAAAACATACGCCAATTCTTGCCATACGCGTTTCGAGATGTCCTCTCTTCTTCATTGGCTTGGCATCTTGGGGGGAAGAAACAGCGAACACAGTTCTTATGGATGTGGTAAAATAGTAATCTTCCTCCAGTGGGCGTGTCACGCTTGGAATGCTGGATCTTGTAGTCCCATCGGTACAGTCTTTAGTAGCTTTTGCTGTGCTTCACCCTCCAATAATAACTTCCATAAGGTCACTGTAAGGCTTGCATTTCAGCTTACTGTTTTACTCGCAAGCCTTCGAGTGACCTGATGGAGTCGGTGTATATGTAGTTATTGGTATTGGTGTGTCGATGGTTTCGAAAATGGTAGTCTGTATTTTACAGTGGGTGTATCAAAGATTATATTAGAGTGTGAGGAGGTGCATCAGATTTTGATGTGGATGATGTCATCATGTCATCAATGATGTAATTTGAGATGTCATCAGTGATGTCACTGACCATGTAATAAATTATGTAATATGTGACGTCATCAGAAGTACATCGCGGGGGCGTGAGTTATAGTTAGCTCAACTAACTATAACGGCCGAATTTCTATGGTTTTGTACGAGTGAAATGCTCAGTTACTATAACGTCCCTGAAACCTGTGTTTTTTTCAGTGAACTTCTAAGGTTTTTAAATGCTTATTTCTAACTATAACGTCCCTGAAACCTATGGTTGTTTAAGTGAATTTCAAAGGTTTTTTAAAGGCTAATTTCTAACTTTTCCTACAGACATGTGCAGGAAGAGGAATAAAGGTGCAGAAAGAAGCAACAGAAGTCCAAAAAGGCAAAGAAAGGTGCAGAAAGAAGCAAGAGAGGTGCAGAAAGAGGCCTTGCTGACTGGTACTGGTGGAAATTGACTCTGACTAATCAGGCCCGGAGCCAGTGCTATGCTGAGAGATACTTAAAATACAGTGAAAATATCTACATACACTAGGGTACACTATGGGTTGGGGTACCCCTGTGATTGACATGATCACCGCTGTAAGGCCCTAGTATAGGCAGGGATTTAAAACTACCTCTATGTCAGAGGTGCAGAAAGAGAAGTGCAGAAAGAAGCAACATAAGTACCAAAAGAGGCGAAAGAGGTGCAGAAAGAAGCAAGTGAAGTGCAGAAAAAGTGCAGAAAGATGCATCAGAAATACAGAAAGAAGCAAGAGAGGTACAGAAAGAGGCAGGAGGGGTACAGAAAGAAGAAAGAGAAGTGCAGAAAGAGGCAAGAGAATTGCTAAAAGAAGCAACAGAGGTGTAGAAAGAAGCAAGAGAAGTGCAGAAAGAGCCAAGTAAGGTGCAGAAGGGAAAGAAGCAACAGAGGTGTCGAAAGAGGCAAGTGAAGTGCAGAAAGAGGCAACAAAGGTGTAGAACGATGCAAGAGAGGTGCAGAAGGAAGCAAGAGAAGTGCAGAAAGAGGCAAGAGAATTGCAGAATGAAGTAACAGAGGTTTCGAAAGAACCATGAGAAGTGCAAAAAGAGGCAACTGAGGTGCAGAAAGAAGCAATAGCAGTGCAGAAAGAACCAACAGAGGTGAAAAAGAGGCCAACTACCCATCCTATTACCTCCAGTAAGTCCCACACAACAGGATTGCTAAGTTCTCATAGGTCACACCCCCTTTGCCTACCATCTGCTAATGTGCTCCCTGGTGCGCTCTGGGATGGGGATTGAAGTCCCCTTCGCTCCTGGGGGTCCTTTAGGGGCCAACTAGCCTACCTGTTACCTGCAGTAAGCCTCACACAGTGGGATTGTTGAAAGGTGGACAAAGGCCACGCCCCGTTTCCCCACCACTCTGCAAATGCACCTCCTGGTACGTTCTAAGTTGGGGTATTAAGTGCCCTTCATTCCTGAGGGTCCCTGGGGGCCAACTAGCCCATCAGGTACCTCCAGTAAGTACCACACACCTGGATTGCTGAAACTGGTCCGAGGCCATGCCCCCTTTGTACACCCCAATGTCCCCCTTCTAACTAAAATTAATATAAAAAAGCAGGCATCTTGCCGGAGGCCCTGCCCCCTCCATGCACCACTCCGTAAACGTGCCCCCCTGGTACATTGTTAGTTGGGAGATGAAGTCCCCTTGAATACTGAGGGTCCCTGGGGCCAACTAGCTCACCAGGTAACTTCAGTAAGTGCCACAGAGCTGGATTGCAGAGAGGTGGTCCAAGACCACCCCCCTTTTTACACCCCTCTGCAAACGTGGCTCTTGGCCACTGCTGGTCATGGGATGAAGTCCACTTGTGTCCTGAGGTACTCAGGACACAAGAGGACCTCATCGCCCCACCAGCAGTGTGCCAAGAGGTGCGTTTGCAGAGTGGTGTCATCAGTGATGTCATGAGTGATGTCACTGACCATGCCATGAGTGATGTAATATGTGACGTCATCAGCAGTGCATTATGGGGACGTGAGTTATAGTTAACTCAACTAACTATAACGGCCGGATTTCTCTGGATTTGTACGAGTGAAATATCCAACTAACAATAAAGTCCCTGAAACCTTGAAGAAAGAACCATCAGAGGTGCAGAAAAAGGCTTTGTTGCAAAGTCATCCTGTGCCCTTGGCACTCCCCAGCTTTTTTCTAACTGGTACTGGACGAATGTGTGGGTAATGCCTGGTTCATTGCATGAGTGCATGGGTAGTGCCTGAGTGACTGCATGAATGCATGGGTAAAGCCTGGATAATTTTATAACTGCATGAGAAGTGCCTGGGCGATTGCATGAGTACAAAGGTAGTCCATGGTGATTTTTTAAGTGCTTGGATATTGGTGGTATGTTTGCATGAGTGCATGGGTAGTGCCTTGTGATTGGAGGAATGCATGGGTAATGCCTAGGTGATTGCATGAGTGCACGGGTACTGCCTGAGTGATTGGAAAAGTACATGAGTAGTGCCTGGGTGATTGCATGAGTGCATGGGTAGTGCCTGGATGATTGGAGGAGTACAATCATAGTGCATGGTGATTTTTAAGTGCATGCTCTTGACTGAGTGATTGCAGGAGTGCATGGGTACTACATGGGTGATTGGAGCAGTGAATGGATAGTGCCTGGGTTATTCCATGAGTGGATGAGTACTGCCTGGATGATTGGAAGAGTGCATGGGTAGTGCCTGGGTGATTTAAAAAATGCTTAGTTACTGCTTGGGTGATGGCATGAGTGCAGAGGTAATGTATTTGTGATTGGAAGACTGCATGGGTAATGCTTGCTTGATTGTATTAGTTTATGGGTAATGCCTGGATGACTACATGAGTGGATGGGTAGCGCCTGGATGATTGTAAGAGTGCAAGGGTAGTGTATGGTGATTTTATAAGTGCTTCAGTGTTGGTGGAGTGTTTAGATAACTGTATGGCTAGTAGCTTGGTGATCGGAGGAGTGCATGGGTAGTGCACAGGTGAATAGAGCAGTGTGTAGGTAGACCCTGAGATATTACATCAGTGCTTGAGTAGTGCTTGACTGGTTGGAAGAGTGTTTTTGTAATACCTGTGTGTTTTTGTAAGTGAATGGGTATTGCTTGCATGAATTTTTAAGTGCATGGGTAAAGCCTGGGTGATTGCATGAGTTTATGGGTAATACCTGGATAATTGCATGAGAGTATGGGTGGTCCCTGGATGATTGCATGAGTGCATGGGTAGTGCCTGAGTGATTGCATGAGTGCATAGAAAATGCCTGGGTGATTGCATAAGTGCATGACTTGTGCTGGGGTGATTGGAGGAGTGCATGTCTACTGGCTGGTTAATTGAAGGAGTGAATGAGTAGAGTCTGGGTGATTAAAAGAATACATGATGTAGTGTAGTTCCTATATTCCCAATAGGCTCTGCGCATTGGAATAATATATCCTATAGATTAGACGTAGGACTGAGGTCGACTAGGTCTCTATCGAATATACTAAACGTAATAGTGAGTGCCAGCTAGCTCAGAGGTCATTAGAAACTTTCTGGAATTCACAAGAAGGGATTAGTTTCTGACAACTGCATTAACATCACAACTTTGTTTCCCAAGAATAAGAAATATATATATCTAGAGTCATGGAAACAATAGATAAGTATTTCACTCAGTCAATTGTGCATGCTTCGTTTCAACAGAGCTTGTATACAAATAGAGAGACAGGCGTTTTCAATAAAAAGGTTTATTGAACAGTCTTCTTTCTCATACAAAATAAGTGAACTGCTACAATTGTTAAGCAGACTGCAAAGTATAATGCGTACAGTAAGAATAGTATTATAAAATAATACTGTAAAAGCATTGTATGGTTTCTAAGCCATATACAAATACATACATAAATAACATTGACTAAAATATTCAACTGGTGCTTCTAAATACACCTACCTCAATGTACCTAACCTAAGTCTAGTACGAGGGAGGAACTAAGTTTTGTCTAGCATAGGTTTAGTTGTTTTTGCCAAGAATCTACCAAAGGTTTCTCTAGGTTCTAATCAGCTCCATACCTTGTTTAGAATGAAGGAGGGCTGGTATCTCTGTCTCAGAACTCGATTTCCCAACACCCCATAAGGAGAGCTTGGAAACACCAGAGCTGGATTCTCGGCGAGAGAAAGGAAGCCTCTTGATCAGTGCGTCAGCTGGAGGGTCGGCTTCCTTCGGCACTTGCTGTAGTGAGCTGCTTAGGGCAAGTAGATAGTCAAACTGCTCCGAACCACCGTAGTTTGCTATAGCAAGTGAAGGTATATTTATACCTTGAAGGTGTTTAGGAATGCCTTGAGCCATAAACCGTACAAATGGTTATACCACAGGCGAGTTTTACAATAGCCCATCTGCCATGGGGATCTGAAAGGTGTCATACACTTGGTCCAAGATTGTTTTTCGCGAGTATTGCTACCCCCCTTATATTCGAAGACTGTGTGGAGACAGCCAATAAATTGTACCCATTCATATTTAACCACGATTTTTTAATCCATGGCAGATGGGTTTCTTGGAGACAGAGTACATCTACTGGAGTTAGTTTAAGCAACTCAGCCAAGCGTCTTCGTTTATCCCCTGTTAATAATCCTCCAACATTCCAAGTTTGGACATTTAATCTACCCATTATTAATAGAAAATGATTGTAGCAGCGCTTCAAGCATATAAAACTTTATTATACAGAAATAATCTAAATCTGTTACTGTTCTGTTTGGTATCTTTTCAAGTATTTCTTTTGCTGAAAAAACTGGTTCTTTTTTTCCTTTTGTGTTTTCACCCCCATAGGTGACCCACCCGTGTCCCCCCTAGCGACCCCACCACCCTTCCCCTGGAGCCCCCCCCATTCAGTGGGCAATCAGACTCACACAGAGTCTGAGTGATGTAGTCACAGCATAGTATCTAAGCTACCACTTAAAAAAGGTATTGACTCATAGAATTATAAAAGGAAAATAAAAGGAAAAAAGGATTGAAAGAAGAAAGACGAAAGGAAGTGGAGCGTTTACACAAAATAAGTGCAATACTACAATTGAAAACCCCCCGTAGTAGTGCATATATTAACACATATGAAGCATCATCTAAGAGTGTATAAGCCATTGATTAGATTATAAGAGATAAGCGGCCTATTTTTTTTTGTACAATTACTACATATCTGCAAAGAACAAGACATTTTTCAATTTCATTCGTATTCTAATAGTATTAGGAGATCTGATCTAGGTAAGCCTTTGCTTTGATTTCTGAATGGAAAAATTTAGTAAGGCCGCCGTGTACAAATCAAGATGATCCCACAATCTTTGAAGAATTAGAGATCGAATTGCCTACTTGGCAGGGCCCGTTAATTCTGTGTGGTTATTTTAATATCTCATTAATACCACCATTATCCAATATTTCCTCCAAAATAAAATATCGAGGACGTAAACCCAGAGTATACAAAGCCGTTAGGAGGCTTATAACTAATCTTGGATTAACTGATATGTGGTTACACAACAACTCACACGATCAAGGATTTACTTACTTCTCTCATCCGCATCAAAAACAGGTTCGAATGGACTACATATTTGCTACTGGAGACCTCATTCCACTATCAAATATAAAAAAATTACAAGAATAATCTCAGACCACAATGCACTAATCCTTGCAATTACATTCACTCCTTTTTCTACTCCACAACGGTCTTGGTCATTTGACAGGAAACTACTCTCCAATACCGAATTCATTTCACACATTAAAAAAATGGACTGAAGAGTTTTTTAATATAAATTGCTTTAGTGTGTCTAGAAACATAGTTTGGGATTCATACAAATCTGCTTTAAGAGGAGAGATCTCCAGTTTGCAATATGCAGCACGAACCAAAACTAGAAAATTTTATGAAATAAAATTGTCTGATTTGACGAAAGCTGAATTAGAGCACACCTCCCTGATTGAACAGAACAAAGATTCTAATAATCAATGGCTTCCGGTAGCGGTTTTTAAAAGCTGAACTTAATACTGATCTAAGTCAAAAAGCCGCTCAAACTTATAGAGCTTATAGAGCGAAGGTTTACGAAAGCGGGGAAAAAATAGGTAAACAATTGGCATTACGAACACGTCAAAAAAAGTTTCTAATAATATTACCACTTTTGTAGATGGTGGACGGACTTACGTCCAACCTACAGATATTATTATACAATTCCAACAGTATTATCAAAACTTATATTCTGAGGAAGGGAATAATTCCGAAAAAGATATTGATACTTTTTGGGCTGGCTTTCTTAACAACTCCGCAGCCTCTGTAGTACTGAAGATTCTGGACCCGTCTTATAAACATCGTCGTATCATGACGATTTTGGTATCAGCAGACCGGTAATGATTGAGATACTATGCACAAGCATTTCCGTCATATTCGAGTGACGAAATCACCCTGAAATCGGAGTTTCCGTCTTGAACCTTCGGGTTCCATTTTGTGAACGGCAGCCATTTTGTGATTGCCCTCACCTAGGCTAAATGACTAAAGCCGAGATCGAGTCAGAAGGACACGTATACCTTCGCTGACTCCTCTGTGACCTGGGGGAGCTGAGTCCATTGACTGACGCCAAACCTGTTCGGCTAGTTCCTTTCCCAGTGGCCGAATGAGATTAGCATCAAGGCGCACATGTTACAAACCTTTCATCGCACACAAACTGTGTCTAATCTCGCACACACCTGTCTCTGTTTCTTTCTTTATGACTTGCTTTACGATGAGGAGGTGCCCGTTTTTATTAGGGGTCCGTCGATATCTGATGGAAATACTGGGCCTTGCCGGATAGTTGATTGTGGGCTGAACAAACTGAAATACGGGCTTGTCATCATGACTCTGCTTTTTCTTTGTAGTGGAAATATGTGAATGGTCAACTGTAAAATAAGGAATGTTTACCTGAGGCATAATATTTTGTATAAAAGAGAAGGCTGGCTTTGTAAGATTGAGCAGTCTCCTGAGAACATACACCGTGTTGTACTTCTAGGATACCTGTTACTGGCTGCAGCCAATAAATACTATCTTTGACTTCACCTAGAAGACTCTGTGTTTCTGTAGTCTGAAACAGGAAGAACTCAAAGTCTTTGGGTGTGTACCCTGGCACCGCTGGGTTCTTAAAACCCAGTACTTCAGTTGGGGCCCTACGTGGGGCGATTTCAGCGGTACCGGTCCAAGCCAGAGGTTCGTGAGGAGCTTTGTGTGAAAATTCTGGAGGAAGGCCGCCACTTCATCAACCCCTGTATGTCGACGTGGTCCGAAAGTCTTTGCTGCCAGGTTCCCCGCTTCCCGACGGCTACGAAGGACTGCTGCCCTGACTATCGCCCTGTTTTGGACCCTTGATGATTGGTAGAGCAAAACAGTAGACGAGTCTTCTGGTGACGTAATCGATACCTTCAGTTAAGTATGAGTGGAGCGTCTCCCAGTTCTTAGTTTGGTTCTTAGTTTTGGTATCCTTTTTCAATCGCTTTGATTTGGAATTTGCAAATCCCAAAGCTGAAGGACTCGTGTATTCGCAAGACTATCGTATTCGATAATCCTTTGAAGTTTGAAGCTAGACTAGAGAGCGTAGATGCCTGGTCTTAGCAGACTTGGAAATATGTTTTGTTTTGGCTGTAATAAGGATTCCCGATTGGAGGACTTGTGTCCGGTTCCTCCGATTGGAACTCCAACCTATGAACTCTATGTGAAGCATGGCGTAGGCCCTATCGCATATAATGAAGTATGGATCTGATACACCAGGAAATATGGTGTTTAAAATGTCCTCAATATGGTAGTTTTGACACAGAGATTTTGGATAATTTAGAGGTTAACTTTTTAAGAAGAAAGCCCGGCCGGCAATGTTTGACTCTTTTTGCATGTGGCGCAAAGAAGCCAAACAGAGAGAAATGAAGTTAGCGAAGAAAAATAAACGAGAACGAGGTATGTCTATGGTACAAGCAGCGGTTGCGTTTAGGGATAATGAGGAAGAGCAAGAAAGCGAACAAATGCTTAGGGTGAAGAAGTTAGCGGTAGACAGATGCTACCCAGTTTTGCCGCATAAAGAACAGGAAGGAAGGGAAGATCTTGAGAAAGATCCTTTAATGTCACATCTCTTGAGTTCACCACCCCCTTATGCACAGAGTGCTACGGCACCACCGCCACTAGCTGTGATTGCACAACCCCCAGTTGTTGTGCCTCCTGTGATTCCACCACAGCCAGCTCCTTTTCCGTTGGCTACTCTTCCTTTGGCGCAGCCTCCTCAGGGGCCGCCACCTTTGTCTCCTTCTTCGTTTGCTACTTTTACGCCTGTTCTTAATGTTTCTTCCATTCCGACTTTGAATTCGTCTGCTACTGTTCCGTCTTCTCTTATTCTTTCACCTTCTCCTTCTGCTAGACAACGAATGACTACTGCAGTTACTGGTTTCTTTTCTCCTTTGTTGGGACAGTTGGGTATGTCCCCTGTTATTGAGCGTAGACAGCCATGTAGTCAGTTGCGAATATGGATGAGTGTACGATTTTGGACCATATGGCGCGTAAATGGATTATGCACGATACGCGGTATGATCTTGAGGGTGTTATGCATGTCTTCCTTCAATGGGAAGCACCGAAGCAGCGGTACGTTTTCGATACGATGTGTGCTTTTCTTGTTGAGAAATGGGATGAGGAAGTAGGGCAAGCTCCTGACAAGTTGTATAGCATACGTCCGAATTTGCGAAGGGAACGATTGTGAGTCCATCTGATGTTGAGAAAGCGGTTGCGACGTTGTTGTCATTTAGGAAAGAGTCTCCTTCTCGACAATTGTTTGAGTCTGATTCTTCAGTTGGGAGAAAGGCTCGACAATATCCGATGAGAGAAGTTCCTCCGGTGTGGAAGGAGGAAGTGGCTGCTGGTCCAGGTAATAATCCGCCAGCTGTACCGGCTCATTTTCAGCGTGTTTGGGTACATGTTCCGTGGAAACGTGCTGAAGTTTTAGCTATTAAGCAGTCTTTGCCAGATCCACGCAAAAATCCAGCAGGGTACTATAAAGAGTTGACTCAAACTGTGAGTTCGTGTATTATGAATTTGGCGGACATCAACATGTTGTTTGGCAATGTTGTTCCACAACCTATTTGGAGTAAGATTCATCATACGGATCATGCGGATGAATTAGGTGATACATGGGTTAATCTTAGAGACGCCAAAAATAGACAATTAGGCGGTGCTAAGCCTGAGGATTTGATTACTGAACTTCCTGAGAAGATTATTGCGTATATGAAGACTTTAATGCCCGAATTGCGTGTCAATTGGGACAAGTTGTCTGCATATAAGCAGAAGAAAGATGAAACGGTGTCTGACTTTTTCACGAGGTTCGAAGAGACCTTCGTAGATCATAGTGGTCAGGATATGGCTACCGAGGGTGGTCAGAGATTGTTTGTTGACAAGTTTGTACATGATTTGCTTCCTGAAGGCCAAATTTCACTGCGGCCGCCGGAAACTGCAGGCAGACGTCCACGGAGCTTGCCTCGGCAGACTGGCCGACTTTCAACTCGGGGCTCCGACGGGCCGGACCCCGACCTGTCCGGAGACCCTCCTGCGGGCCTGGAGGCACCCCGGCCGGCGGTGTGGTCACGGGAGACCGAGGCTTGGGCCCAGCGCATAGGCCCTGACGCGCAGGCCGCGCCGCACTGCCGGAGGGCCGCTAACTGACTGTCGCCACATCGGGAGCAACCAACGGGGGCTCGGTAACTGCCCTGCCCCACCGCATGACGCTAGCACCTGGCCCGACCAGCAGAGGACGGGAGCCCAGCACCCCCATCGCAGCCCCCACGAGACTGCTGCCCCGCGGGGGGAGAGGGCCGGCCGGGCTTCCTGCCGGTGCACCTTCAGCGGCCGAGGAGCGGAGACTGGCCCCGGTGACGGGAGGCCCACCCCCAGGAAGCCGTGCAGCACCTGGCACCACCCGGTGAGTCCGGGACACCCAAGCAGGCGGAGGAGACCCGGAGCGGAGAGGCCGCCCCCAAGCCTGCCGCCGCGGGCCTGAGCCCCCGGCCCGGCCGGCGCTCTGCTGCTGACCGCGGAGCGGACACCTCCCCCCTGCAGCGAGGACACACGGGGAGACGCCTGTGGCCGAGCCCACCTGCGGGCCCCCCCCCCGGAGGTGGAGAATGTCTGGGGGGCAGTGAGACACACGTGCAGGGGGGAACGGGCCAGGACGGAGTGGCCGACAAGCACAATACACTCGGACTCCCTGGACCCCCGCTGTGCCTGGGGCAGCGTGGCAGTGCTGAGCCACGGGAGGGAGAGGGCCCGCCTGCCCCCCCCCGGGCGCGAAGACGTCGGTCACGATTGAAGAGGAGACTTCAGACCGACGGCCCCCCGGCCCAGGAGGGGTGTGATCCCGGAGGTGCCACCGGAGTGGCGAAGGCAAGAACTTTGCTGGACGTGCGCCCCGCACATGTCCGGAGGGGTGCGGACCCGCACCGGGACTGGTGGGGCCCCGCCAAAGGGGAAAACGGACAAACTGCTCAACAAAATGGCCGCCAAACAATTGGCCACAAGGCTAGACAGTGTGCTGGCGGCCGTAGAGCGAATGGAACAGTCACTTCAGGAGACCAGAACCTCCCTGGAGTCAAAAATAGATGGTGTTGCTGTGGACCTGACCCTCCTGCGGGACGACCACAGGAAGCTGTCCGACCGGACCAAGGTCCTGGAGGGCGCGGTGAAGGAGATCGAGCCCAAGGTCACCCAGACGGACAGGCAAGTGCAGGATCTCCTGAATTAGAGTGGAGTTCCTGGAAGACAGGGCCGAGGATGCGGAAGGGAGGGCGAGACGCAACAACATCAGGCTCGTAGGCGTCCCGGAAAAATGGGAAGGGAACCACCCCGCACAGCATGTGGAAGACTGGCTACGGGCCCTGCTACCGAAGGCACACTGTCGCCCCACTTTGTCGTGGAACATGCGCACCGAGTGCCGACAAGGCCCTACACCACCGGCGCTAACCCAAGACCACTGCTCTTCAGGATCCTGAACTACAGGGACCGGGACACAGTGCTGCGGGAAACGAGGCGAATGGGCGAAATACGCATAGACAATGCATCGATCATGTTTTTCCCAGACTACACCATCCAGGTGCAACGCCAAAGACACGACTTCATGGAAGTTAAGAGGAGGCTACGCACCACAGGCCTCAAATACTCCCTGCTCTTTCCCGCAAAGCTGAGAGTGGTGGCGGGGGACAACACCTACTTCTTCGGAACCCCTGGGGAGGTCAGCGAGTGGCTGGACGGAGGCACGGACACGGCACCCAAACACCCTCGAGGAGGCGAGACGAGGTCCAGGCCGCGCGGCCCACGGCGCCGCCGCAGACACAGAACTCACACACCGCACACTGAGCTGACAGTCGATGAGGCACCACCGCCCACCAAGCCTGTCCCTCACCAGCTCTACAGCTATCTGTACAAGCACGCCATTGACCCCCCCAATTCACTGACACGCTTTCAGTGCACATTGCACCGTTCAAAGGGTCATTGGGGCTAAACATGCCGAAGGGACGCGGGGCAACGCTGCCACAACAGAAACACTGGGACACGCCGATGCAAACGGCTTTGTTTTTTGTTTGCAGAGTTCAAGGTTTATTTCTAGTAAAAATGTAAAATGAGACGTCATTTATAGAGATGATTGTGTGCTGAACAAGACTGATATGCATAAAATACCCGTGGCTTAGCACACCAGAAGATGAGTAAGATACTGCAGAATGCCTTCCCCTGTACACCTTTGACCAGACGATCCACAGACGTGTTGCAGCCGGCCCACAGGGTTGTAGGCTTTGCTATATGTACTGCACTTTTGAACAATAATAAACGTCTCAAAAAAAAAAAAAAAAAAAAATGATTTGCTTCCTGAATTGTGCAATAAGTTGAAGGATTCTGAAAGTGCTTGGGCTGTTTCCACGTCAGCGCAAATTTTGGCTACTGCCCAGTACTATGAAAATAGGCGCAAAGAAGAGTTAGAGAAAGTGGATAAGAAGACTAAGGAATTGAAGACTAAAGTTCTTCTACAGCAAGCTTATCCACCCGTATTACTAGTCAGAGCGATTATCAGCAGCCTGAGCAGTATTCGAGAAACTTGCAAAGAAACAAGTCTTCTCAACAGCGTTTTCCGTATGGGCCTAATCAGTGTGCATTTGTAAAGAAGAGGGTCATTACAAGAATAGTCGTCCGGTTCTGTTACAACGCACGAATGATGCTTCTGGTGTGAGAGGTAGAGGTGCTCAACAAGTGCCTAGAGGTAGAGGTCGCGGACAGAATGTACGTCCTTTGCCTCCGCTGAACTCGATGAATAGTTTTGATCAACAGCACAGTTCATCTGGTAGAACAACACAGTACTATGTGGATGATTACTGAAGATGATGAAGCAAATGGTAAAGAGAGGGAGTTGTTTCAGTTCCAGTAGATCAGAGTGGACCTTATGTTGAAGTTATTACATCAGGTGTGTCAGAACCTTTTCTGTTGGATACTGGTGCTACAAAGAGTTCTATTATGCATTCTAAACTCCCTGGCGCACCTTTGTCTGGCTTTGATAATGTTTCTGTAGGTTTTTCTGTCGCCCCCGTTACGAATCCGATTTCTGCTCCATTGTCTCTTTCTGTTGGTCCGCGTAAGATCGAAGCACCCCTTCTTTTGACTACAGGTTGTAATGAGAATTTGTTGGGACTGGATTTGTTAAAGAGATTGTATGTGACATTGTATTGTTCTCCATCAGGAGTACATCTTACTTTAGGTAAGAGAGTGATCTCTCCAATGTACGTGTCGAAAGATTGTCTTCCATCTGAATTGTCTCTTACCAGATTCATTGTGGGCTACTGGTCCAAATGATGTGGGTCTATTGGACATTCCTCCATATGTCGTGACACTGAAGGCGAATGCTAAGTTACCGCACATTCCACAATATCGCATCTCAAGTGATGGTGAGCGTGCACTTTTAGCGATTATTTATGATCTGATCGAAAAGGGTGTCATTGAGGAAACGAGAGGTAATGTGTGCAATAGTCCTGTTTTGCCTGTTCTGAATAGAACTGATCCTTCACAACCTCCTGTAAATAGGTTTGTCATCGATCTTCGCGAAGTAAACAAGATTGTTGTTCCACAATTTCCAGTTAAGCCTGACATTAGAGCCTTGTTGACTCTGATTCCAGCTACTGCCACATGGTTTTCGGTGATTGACTTGAAGAATGCTTTCTTCAGCATCCCGATTGCCACGGAGAGTAGGGACATTTTTGGATTCTCTTTAGGAGGTCGCAGTTTTCGCTTTAAACGCGCTCCTCAAGGCTATTGCGAGAGTCCATCGATCTATAGTCAAGCTTTGAAGACACAACTTGATCTGTTGATTTTACGTGATGGTGCAGCCCTTATTCAATACGTAGATGATTTACTAGTCACTGCTGACACTGAGGAGAATTGCAGGGAAGCCACTTTGTCGTTACTACATCACTTGTCTGATTGTCATCACAAAGTTTCTCTCTCGAAGTTGCAATTTTGTCGACAAGAAGTAACCTACTTAGGTCACCTCTTATCGAAGGAGGGAAGGAAACTGATCCCAGAAAGAATTCAAGCTATTGCGAAAATGAGTGTGCCTACAACACAGAGAGAAGTACGTGCGTTTTTGGGTATTACGCCGTACTGTAGACAGTGGATTCCTAATTTTTCTTTGTTAGCGAAGCCTTTGATAGCCCTTACTGTTAAGGATATTCCAAATCCTATTCCTTGGACTGACAAATGTCAAACAAGTTTTTCTCAATTACGCAATGCGTTGTGTTCGGCTCCTGTGTTGGGTACTCCCGACTACAGTAAGCCTTTCACATTGTATGTTCATGAGAGAGAGGGATGTACATTGTCAGTCTTGACTCAGCAGTTTGGCGATAAGCAACGTCCATGTGCGTACTTTCGTCGACTTTAGATCCGGTAGCTAGAGCGTTGCCGAGTTGCTTGAGAGCTAAGGCGGCAGCGGCTGTTTCAATTCGACAGTCTGCTGGTTTGGTTATGGATAACCCATTAGTTGTTATGGTTCCACATGCAGTGGATACCTTGTTGAACCGTACGAAGACACAGCATTTAACTAGTGCTCGGTTGTCGGGTTATGAGTTGACGTTGTTAGCGAGTCATGTGCACATTAAACGATGCAACACGTTGAATCCAGCCACATTGTTGCCGATTTCAGTTGAGACAGATGATGATAATGAAGAACAGCATGACTGTTTTTTGAGAACTGAAGGGAGAATAGATTTGAGGGATACTCCTCTTCCTGAATGTGATGGTACTTTGTGGGTTGATGGTTCGTGCTTTAAGTTGCCAAATGGTGATACGACTGTGGCATATGCTGTTACGACTTTGCATACGATTGTTGAAACTGCACGTATTCCACATAATTCAGCACAAGCAGCAGAATTGATTGCAATTACGAGAGCGTGTGTGTTGTCGAAAGGTATGAGAGTGACCATATATACTGACAGCCAATACGCTTTTGGCGTGGCTCATAGCTTTGGATGTTTATGGCGTGAACGTGGATTTTTAACTTTGCATGGGACAAAGATTCAGCATGGACAGTTGGTGAATGAGCTTCTTGAGTCACTGACCTTACCGTTACAAGTTGCGATTGTGAAATGCAGTGCACACAAAAAGTTTACTGATGATGTTGGTCGTGGTAATGCATTTGCTGATGAAATCGCAAAAGAAACAGCAAAAGATGTAATGAATCGAATGTATGTAGCAGGCCCTGCAAGATGGGTTGGTGATGTTGGAATGTGTGAAGATACGATTGAGAGCGTGAAATCCATTCAAGCTGAAGCTACAGAGAAAGAGTTGAATGAATGGAGAGAAAGTAAGGGTAGATTGGATTCGAATGGTTGTTGGATTGATTTGTCAGAGCATCAGAGATGGTTGTTACCTGATGCATATGTGCTTGCAGTGGTGACAATGGCTCATGGAATGGCACATATTAGTGTGAAAGGGATTTGTAAGTTATTGGCAGAATGCGGGAATTCCAAAATGTGCAGAGAACTTGGCGAAGAACTGTATGGTGTGTCTGAAATACAATCCTGGTAGGGGAACTCCAACTCCAGCTGGTCATTTTGCGCCTCCAACGTATCCGTTCGAGGTTTTGCAGCTAGATTTCATTCACATGGAAAGGTGCACCAATTTGAAATACGTACTCGTTGTTGTTTGTGCCTTTTCGAGATGGGTAGAAGCATATCCCCTAAAAGACAATACTGCCATATCCACAGCTAAAGCCCTTGTCAAGGAATTCTTCCCTAGATTTGGAATGCCGAGAATGGTCTGGAGTGACAATGGAAGTGAGTTTGTGGGTCGAGTGATGAAGAAAGTATGTGAGGGGCTAGGCATCCAACAGAAGTTCCACACTGCAAATCACCCCCAATCAGCTGGATTAGTAGAATGCTATAATGGCACATTGAAATTGAAACTAGCAAAGATTCAAGCGAGTTCTGTTCTTAAATGGCCTGACGTTCTGCCTTTAGCACTCCTATCAACGAGAATGACTATTCACTCACGAGTGGGACTTAGTCCCTACGAGATTGTGTTTGGCCGTCCGGCCAATATATGGGGAGTGCCAAGGCCCAAAAAATATAGTGAACTCGAACATCCTGTACTGCTTGATTATTTGTACGAATTGACAGCTAAATTGCGTGTTTTACACCAACAGGTGCATGATACTCTGCCTCCGGTCTCTGAAGCTCCAGGACATCCTATCGATCCTGGATCGTGGGTACTGATCCAGAATTTCCAGCGGACAAAGAATGACCAGCCCCGTTGGACCGGACCTCACCTTGTTCTTCTCTCAACGAGATCAGCTGTTCGAGTAGAAGGGAAAAAGCACTGGATCCACTGCATACACTGTAAGAGGGTCCCACTGCCTATCCCGTACGACCGTAGGATCCAGGAGAGTATCGCTGACTCTGAAACTGAGACTGTGCCTCGTTTTCTGCCTTTTAGCGACGCACGTGTAAAAGGAACAATTTCTGAACAAGAAAGCGACAATATCTTGCAAGAAGCTGTGCCACCGTCAAGTCGATTGAACAATACAGAGCCTGAACTTTTGTTTCAGGACCAGACAATACATGGAAAAAGCCGTTATAATCTGAGGCCGAGAACTATGGACAAATAAAAATTCTTTTTCTATTTTTGAATGTGCAGCTCTCTCATCTGAGAAACTTGCTTATTTTAGTTTTTCGAACTGCCATCTGGTTCAGCTGCTAGGGTCGCGGTTGCTTAAGTCTTTGGAGTGCAGCTGAAGACGTTAGGTCGACAGTTCTGGTTGGTCTAAGGGAGTTGCCCTGGACTGACAGAAGCATTCCTTAGCATGGAACACCCTACCGCCGCGGGCAGCTACTTAAGAAGATGGAGTTTTTCGAGATGGAGAGACCTGCCAAACAGATGAACTTTAAAGCCAGAATGTGTATATTAGTGACAAAAACACGATTTTTGATATTATGTGTTTTTATGTTGTTTAGTGTAATGATGTTTTAATAGGATATGTTTTATTCTCTTTTCAAGTGACCTTTGTGCCCACTACACAGCCCATACCTCCTCCTACTGTTTCTTCGCATTCTTTTGACCCTCTGCATGAGCATGAGTCCACTAGAAGATTAGAGTTTATCAATAACTCTTTTATCCAGCTTTTGCACCAACACCAATTAGTAGTGAACACAACTAATTGTTGGGTGTTTGGTCTTATGCCACATACAACGGATAAAGGTATTCCACACTTTGTCTTACCATTTAGCTACAATGGTTCTTTGTGGGCGTTTCAGACGATGTTCATATATGCTATTGAACCATATCCTCCGCGTTCCACGAGAAGTAACTTGAGCAATAAAGCATTGGTAGTAGGAATTGCAAATATGAGCAGAACAATTGACTCGTACAGAACGATTCCTAGGGATGAGTTGCAAGTTTACGTTAGATGGAATGTAACCAAATATGGAGTTGCTTTGAGTGAGAACCAGCGAGCAAAGAGATCCTCCTCGATTTGGATCGTACCCCATCAGGGTCACCTATGTCTGCAAGGTAAAGGCAAGAATCCCGGAGCTCAGTTAGGGAGAAGTATCTGCACTGAGACATACGTGTTTGTGTCCCAGACTTCCCCTCCGTTTCTAGCAGCTAAGGGTACCTATTTTATCTGCCATGATAGAGCCTATACATGGTTGCCCCCTGACTTCTCGGGCACATGTTTTGTTTCGTTCCTGTTGCCTCCCACCTACACGGCTACAGCAGATTACCACAGGACAAGGATAGTTAGAGGTGTTGTGAGTGAAGAAGAAACTGCAGGACAAGAATTTGGAGATTTCGTGAAGGGTTTTCTGCCGTTTTGGGGACCTATGGTTAACAGCAGGAAAATAAGGCAATTGACAAGGGTGGTTGAATCCACTATAGTTTAAACTGCTGGTGCCCTTAGTAATTTGACGGCTGAGCTCCAGTCGGATCGCCTTATGACTCTTCAGAATAGGGTCGCATTAGATGTCATACTTGCAGACCGAGGTGGGGTATGTAAAGTGATCCAATCAAGTTGCTGTATTTTCATCCCCGATAACGCTCCAACAGTTTACCAGGCCATTTCCAAACTGCATAAGATCTCCGAATCTATCCACATGGATAAAGGGGTTTGGTCATTGATGGGGTGGTTCTGGGAACTGATATCCGCCTGGGGATGGAAGATTCTGATAGTCATTGGGATGATCTTAGCCATTCTTTTCCTGTTCTGTCTGTGTGTACAGTGTGCTCCTGCAATATGTGGCCTCTGTGCTACATCGTGTGTAAGGAAACCTGTATCAAGAAACGAGCTAAGTAATAGGATGATGCTACAGCAGCATCTCAATGACTTTATGAATATAGACCTGGACTCGGATTAGCGTGAGTATGGGTTATTGCCCATGTAAGGGCAAAAGGAGGGCCTGTAGTACTGAAGATTCTGGACCCGTGTTATAAACATCGTCGTATCATGACGATTTTGGTATCAGCAGATCGGTAATGATTGAGATACTATGCACAAACATTTCCGTCATATTCGATTGACGAAATCACCCTGAAATCGGAGTTTCCGACTTGAACCTTCAAGTTCCATTTTGTGAACGGCAGCCATTTTGTGATTGCCTTCACCTAGGCTAAATGACTAAAGCCGAGATCGAGTCAGAAAGACACGTATACCTTCGCTGACTCCTCTGTGACCTGGGCGAGCTGAGTCCATTGCCTGAAGCCAAACCTGTTTGGCCAGTTCCTTTCCCAGTGGCCGAATGAGATTAGCATCAAGGCGCACATGTCATAAACCTTTCATCGCACACAAACTGTGTCTAATCTCACACACACCTGTCTCTGTTTCTTTCTTTATGACTTGCTTTACGATGAGGAGGTGCCCATTTTTATTAGGGGTCCGTCGATATCTGATGGAAACACTGGGCCTTGCCGGATAGTTGATTGTGGGCTGAACAAACTGAAATATGGGCTTTTCATCATGACTCTGCTTTTTCTTTGTAGTGGAAATATGTGAATGGTCAACTGTAAAATAAGGAATGTTTACCTGAGGCATAATATTTTGTATAAAAGAGAAGGCTGGCTTTGTAAGATTGAGCAGTCTCCTGAGAACATACACCGGGTTGTACTTCTAGGATACCTGTTACTGGCTGCAGCCAATAAATACGATCTTTGACTTCACCTAGAAGACTCTGTGTTTCTGTAGTCTGAAACAGGAAGGATTCGAAGTCTTCGGGTGTGTACCCTGGCACCGCTGGGTTCTTAAAACCCAGTACTTCACCACCAGCTTACTAGATGATGGGATGAGAGAAGAACTTGAAGCTGAGATTACACTAGATGAAGTTGTAGAAGCACTATCACTTTTATCTTCTGGTAAAGCAGCAGGCCCTGACAAACTGCCAATTGAAATTTATAAAACCCTTAGTTTCCTATTAAGCCCCTTATTATTGGATTTATTTTTGGGTGTACAGTACAATGGCATTCCCCCACTTTCTTGGGATGAGGCTAGTATTATAGTATTTC
The DNA here is from genome assembly GCF_964263255.1 of Lissotriton vulgaris. Classification (NCBI taxonomy): domain Eukaryota; kingdom Metazoa; phylum Chordata; class Amphibia; order Caudata; family Salamandridae; genus Lissotriton; species Lissotriton vulgaris. Next base: position 1,119,144,562 of record NC_141691.1, on the reverse strand, counting down.
CTAAGAAGGGAAAATCACCCGAGTAGCTGACTTCTTATTGCCCCATTTCATTGATAAATTCCGACTCCAAATTATATGCCAAAGTGATGGCTCTCAGACGGATCATTGGGCATCTGGTCTCTCCGTGGCAGCATGGCTTCGTTCCGGGTAAGGGGACCACCGATCATATTCGCCGGGCTATTGCCCTATTTGATGCCATGTCTGTCACAGGGGGCCAGATGTCTATGATCCTGCTCGATGCTGAGAAAGCCTTTGATCGTTTTTCATGGAACTTTTTGTGGGTTGCCATGGCACGTCTTAATTTCGGCCCCAAATTTCTTAAATCTATAAAATCCATGTATCATCAACCTAAAGCAAAAATTTCAATATTCGGTTTGGAATCTGGTTTTATCAACATTACAAGAGGCACAAGACAAGGGTGTCCTTGTTCACCTTTACTTTTCGCCCTTTATATTAATCCCCTTATCTTAAAATTGTTAGAAAATAATAATATAAAGCCAATCTTATGTAATCATTATGAAACTAAAGTTTTGGCATACGCTGATGACCTCGCGGTATTAACAACTCACCCGATTGAATCGCTACACGAAATTGAACAGCTCTCTCAGCAATATGGGAACTACTCGGGTTATTCTCTGAACAGGGGAAAGACCATTGTACTGTGCACAGACAACACTATATGCCTAGATACAAGAAGAGCAAAAACTGCGGTGTATCTCGGTGTGATGTTATCTACTGGTATTAAGACTTTAGTTAAAAACAACTTTGATCCACTGGTAGATAAGATTAAGACAGACATGGACAGGGTAAATGGATTACATCTTTCCATTATTGGTAGGGTGAATTATTTAAAAATGAATATGCTACCGAGATGCCTGTATCTTTTTCGTTCAATCCCTTTAATTGTAGATCCTAAGATAATTAAGTTAATCAATAAACTCACTTCTAAATTTGTTTGGCAACATGGGAAAATCAGACGATCACTGTCTTACTTATCTATTCCGTTCAACAGAGGTGGGCTTACAGCACCGAATATTATCTTGTATCATTGGGCAGCTTTTTTAAAACATTTAAAACCAATGATTCTAGAAAAACCCTCTGTCTCTGATATTACTAACACAACTATTCCTACAATTTATGAACTAGTACTTGGGCAGGAAGCCACTGGCCTTCTATTAAGAAAAACTGAAAACACCCATTATAAACAACTTAAGGGTGAAATCACTAAAAGCGCTTGGCTAACCTGGAATCAGATACTTGAACATATACAGATTGGCAAAATTAACCGTTATACGCCCCTACTTCAATCGACCATTACTTCTGGTCTCGATTTTGATCATATGGCTAAGAAATGGCAAAGACTGGGTATAAGAACAGTTAAAGATGTTTGGGTAAATGGCCCACATACTACATTTCAAGATTTAAAAATAAAATGTGGTCTTTCAGAAGGGGACTTTCTCAAATTTGCTCAATTGCATGCAAAATTAAAAGCAAAAAGGGACTTAATCAGTCTCCAGAAAAACGACCTAATAGAAGCAAGTAATATTGCAAAAACTAGGATAGGAACATTCTACGATATTCTACTAACAAATATTAAGGATGATATCGAGAAAACAGAAACTAAATGGGCGGTAAAATTAAATAACCCCGATATTGATATAGATAAAGTACTCGATATGAGCAATAATTTGTTTATGGCAAGTAATTTAAGGGCACAATTGTATAAAACAATTTATGATTTATATTTTACCCCAGCCAAACTATTCGTTTGGGGTAAAAGGGAAACTGACTTATGCCCACGCTGCTCACAAGGCCCAGCGACGTTAGCTCATATGTTTAGCAGCTGTCCCGAACTTCTTCTTATAAAAAATATGATTGCTTCATTTTGGGAGAAGGTTTTTCATCATAAACTTCCTGAATCTGATACCCTATATGTTTTAGGATATGATAGCTTGCTAAATGTAACTAAATCGGGACAAAGATTATTATTTATAGGTACAGTTGTACTGAGATTAATCTTATCTGCGCGTTGGAAGGATAGTCTTCCCCCTAGCTTCCAAACGTGGTTAGCTCGCTTTCTTGCCGTCTTTAATTTTGAATGCAGTATTTGCCACCAGGGGAATTAAAACAAAAGTTCGCGGCAAAGAACTTTGGCGCCCAATTTCTACTTGGAAAGAAGGTTTATTTCCTAGTGGAATTGGTTGAGCTAAACGGGATTTTGTGTACATATGCTATCGCTTTTTGTAATCTCCGTTAATACATTTCCCCTTTCGTTTTCTGCTTTTCTTTTCACTCTTGCATATCTTAACTGTTACTGCTTGTATTGTTTTATTCTCTTACTGAATCCAAATGTATATACTTTATTCAATTTTTTTCATGCTATGTGTATTATCTTATGTTGATACTGGTTCTGAATAAAAAAAAAAAAAGAAGGTGTTTAGGAATGCCATACTTTGACGTAAAGTTGGGCATAATAACGTCAGAAAATAACCCCTAGGGAATAGTTGGTCTTTGCAAAGTACATGAGTTCTTGGACAAATCAAAATTCAAGCAAGGGAAAGTTCCCTAACTGCTTAAGCCGATCTTCCAAGAAATCGTTGTGATGTTTGGTATGGGTGGAAGTAGCCATGCCTGTATTTGGTCTGCATGGGCTATGTCTAAATAAGGGATTGATTTCTATGCCTATGTAATGGCAATGTGAATAGTACCTATATAAGGGCAGGAATCGGGAAAATTCACTTGGAGCTCTAAACGCCACACAACACCCACTCCACTTTATTATGTACCACATTACTAAGTTCTAAACACATTAAAATATATCTAAACATGATGTGTTAAAATCCACCCAAAAATACATAAAAATGCATTCGAATTGGTTATACACAAAAAGCATTTGTGCTGTACGCATGAATCATGAAAATACATTTATGAGATGGCTCTGATTTACAGAAGAAAAGTTGAGACCATTCCATGGCAGATTAAAAATCTGTTTGAATGTGCACAAGGTCAAATATTGTCTCTTGGAAGTTTTTCAAAGAATTCTAGTTCTCTATGAATAGTCCTATTAGCAGATTACTTTGTGCCAAAAGATAAAATTCAAATTTGGAAAAACAAAAGCTTGATCATAGAAAAGGCGTTCCAAAGTTAGAAACTTGTTTTGAAACAATGAAGGTCGAATTCAGAGTCTCTCAGAACACTGTGTGCTAATTCAAAAGTCTGTGTTATTGTTTGGAGAAAACATCAAATCTTCTAAGTCTGAAAAGAATTTGTCTACCATTGTAGGTGAAAGTTGGTTACATCGTTAAGAAGATTAATTGCGCAAAGATGAGAAGCATCGCCTTCAGCGTTGGTCACTTTAGAAATGTTCAAGTTGGATGGTACCTGTGTGCCTCTTTCCTCTTGTACCTCACTGTCAGCATTTTGCATCTGTGAGATCTTAATGAATGCTGTCATCAGAATTGGTAGCCGCTGGGGACAACACTGCGCACGGGCCTTTACCGGGTACAGAAAAGCATCAACATCCGTTAGCATGACTGATGGAAGTGTGAGACAGATGTCTAACACGCATTCTTCTCCACATAGCGGCATCGTGGAACAGGTAAGATGCAATCTTGCCAGATTGGTCTCAATGACATAACCATGTGGTATTTAATTTTCTTACACAAGTAAATCCTAAAATTTGGACTATGCGCTCATGACACTTCATCGCCAGAAGAGTGCTCTCCAAGGTGTTCTGGGGATCGCTGGTGAATTGGCATGCCATATCAGAGCAAAAGGAGCAAAAATAGTATCCCTGCTGCGAGTCCCAAAATGAGAGGCAGTCCGCCAAACACACGTGCACGAAGTTTGGAAAAATTCCTAGTACTGCTCCAAAGGGTGCTAACGGTCCAGAAAAAATCATCCTAAATACATGTACAATACCACTTGTATCAGACATGTTTAAGATACAACCTAACATTTTTGAGAAATGTATAGGGCAGTTTGTAGTTAATAGGGTGTGTATCTCTGCAGAAGTCCTTGCTACTTGCAGATCATACGTTTCTTTGGTCGAGGTCAATGGCACAGCTTTTTGTGAAAGAATGGCTTTCATTCTGCTCAAAGTATCAATTCATATAGAAGAGATGTTCAGTGAAGGCCATAACGGCGACTCCAAGTCTGTCTTCATTTTTGGAAACAATACTTGCATACAGCAAGTGATTCTGGCTGACACTGTTACGTGATAGGCTAAACCTGGCAACATGCCACAGCAGCTGTGAACATTAACATAATGTAACCTCCATTAGAAATATGCCTACAAATTGGATCAATCACTGCAGCTTGTGAACCATACAGGTGGCAGGATAAATTGTTAAAGGAACCATCACAGGGCCTGTGTAAGTTTATACCCTGACATAGGAGAGAACCGCTTAGTGCGTTTTCACAATTATTACCACTGAGAAACACTTCTTTCCCCCCACTCCAACATTTGTGTGTATAAGGTAATTCCCAGGATGTCTTGCTGTACTCCTTACCCAACCTTTCATATTGGCCTGCTGGTATACGTTTTAAGCAATACTGAAAGTGGAAAATTGTTACAGGCAGAGTGATTGTACCGTGTATTATCCATTCAATAGCTGGTTTTTCAGTGACTGTAAATGGCAATCTTTCCAGTTTTTCAATGCTCAGAACTGTATAGTCTGCTCCCATTTGCGCCAATTTGATTTGTTTATCTGTGAAATAAAATTCAGAAAACAATGACGTTGTGTTGATTAACGCCAAGGCACATTGCCTGAATGAAGGTTTTGTAACGTCCAGCCTAATAGCATTTCTAGAACGCAATTGCGACTGACCATGTTGCAACATGACCAAGTCCTGTTCCATTAAGTCTATGGCACGGGATACTATGCTGTCCAAAGAATATATCCTGGATGACAGAGTCGTTAACTCATTGTCAACTACAGAGAGAGATTTCTCTAAATGAATACGATCAATTTTTCTTATTCATTCTGTAGTCTCTGCTTGCGTAATCTTCCACGCTTCATTATAAAGAGCATAGATACAGGCGTACCTAAAACGTTTATGACGAGGCTTCTTTGGTCCTTGTAAGAAGTCCCTCAGGTCAGCGCCATCTTTAAGTAAAGATAAGTGTTGCTTCACTTCCTTTGGTGTGGACTTGTGTAGCCACTCAAGGCACAGTTTCCCTACACTGTATGATGTTTCTAACCCTGGATGTTGTCTTTGAACATATCTTGGATCTGGCCTAGTGTATGTGAACCCTTGTGTTTTATTCAGGAATCTATCTTGACAGTTGTTTGTGTCTGAGGCCCAGATTAACCATTTTTTCCATTCAGGATCTGTTCTGTTATTAAGCAAAATAGTATGTACGTCGACCTCCCCCTCTGAAATGTCGCTACTATCAGGTGTAGGTGTAGGTATTGACGGTTTGTTTAAATCCTTTTTCTTGGCTAACCCAAGACAAGATGTCTGTTGAACAGTGTCATTCAAAAACATTATTTGCTCTAGGATGATGCATGCTCTGAATAAAGTTTCTAATCCCCGCACTTGCCAGTCTTTTGTACCCCAGACAGTTTTTGTCTCAATGGTGTCTTTCCAAAAGTCAAAACCTAATTTAGACCGCTGAGCATAAAAGACCGCAGAGAAAATGTGCTTTGTATTTGTCAACATACTTTTCATTCCTGTTCTATTAACATTTGTAAAGTAAAAAGATTCCGGATTTGAAACATTATACCCTGCAAAGTATCGAAATTTGCCCAAAAATATTTTTGAGCTACCCTTTGGTGGCGTAGGACAATGTTTCCATTGGTTATAAGTAAATACATTTCTAGGATTTGCAGATTTATGCAAGAAATGATGACCATAGTGATTATAACAATACGTTTGATCATAATCTGATGAACCTTCTAAGTATTAATGATTTGTAAACTTTGCAGACATTTCTAAGTCTGACATCACATTATTAACAGTATCGAAGTCCCAATCATCAGAAAAGGTACTAGATGAAACAAAGTCACTCAAGGAAATCTTGAATTGTTGTAGAATCTTCGACAGCTCTGCGGGACGAAGAATGTCATATTCAGTTCTGTCCCAAGCTATACCACCTGGAATAGGAACGGCTGTGATGTTCACCGATGACAAGTCTCTTTGTTCACGATGAGATGATTTGTGTGGTTTGAGGAGTAAGTGACGTTCTTACTTGCTGTGTCCTTTTTAACATATCTTCCATTTATAAGCATTCCCAAAGAAAATACAAGAGTCAACCAAAGCAGAAGAAAAAGTACACCCAACACAATCCACAGTTCAATCCATGGTGAAACCAGAAAAGTCTTTTCCAGTTAATGAAAAAGTTCTGTTGCTTGTTCCTTGAAAGTTCTTGTAGCTGACGTCGTTTCAGGTTCACTGGGATCCTCGGAAAACGTATCAAAGTTAATGAAATAGCCATAGGCAGTTCTATCAATTGTAGGGATTGCATCAGGATTGGTTGAAATCGCCGGAACCACTTGATCACTTGCTACATTTGTATAGTCAGTTGCTATTTCATTGTAGACAGGCGTTTCTTGATGAACTGGTATTTGGGTCTCAAGAGGTACAAGTTCCATGGCTTTATTTCATAGTCCTTCTTTTTGCACTGCAGATTCTTCAAAGGTGATGAGTCTTTCAGTTTGAAGCTCTTGGATAGTAGCCAGATTCGGGCGTCTGCTACTTCTTTGGAGTCCACTTGGCCTACTACTTATGATCGGCCACATGATGTGGTTTGACCAGGTCGATGGACACAAACCTGTTCTCCTTTCTTTCAGCAAGGGGTGGCAGTAACACTGTTCTCGATCCGTGGATGGCTAGGACAGGTACTGGTTGTCTGTAAGAAGGCCCAAATTCCTACTTGTCCGTGATCTTTACTATGACCAGATCCCCAATTTTTGGAACCCAGACAGGTCTTGCTGGGGCGGATGGTTTCTCCACAGTGGTTGTTGGCTTCTGTAGGACGTTACTTTGTCTGGATCTTAATTCATTTAAGTCCTGCAAAACAGCCAAATGATCTTTGATATCAAAGGGTTTTTGTTCCACCACTGAAGTGTGACAATCGAGGTACTGCACAATCATTCTAGTTCCAAAAAGGATTTCATATGGAGTGATACCCCCTAGAGAACTTCTTGGCAGATTGTTAAGACTACGTTGGACACTTATTAGATGTTTGACCCACCCATTATCCGAGCCTAGTACCCTAGCTGTTATAGATTGCTTTATGTCCAGGTTTTTTCTATCCACTACCGAATTTCCCTCAGGATGGAATGGACTAGAATACCACAATGCAAAGCCCATGTTGGCCATGGCCTCTTTGTAAGCGTGAAAGCTAAACTCAGGACCCAGGTCAGAATGTAGCGTGCGGAATGCGTATGTGCCAATAAAGACTCGCAAATCTTTTATAACACTTTGGGCGTTAGCCGAGCACTGAGGCCACATTCAAATGAATCTTGAGCACGAATCCACTGTGACCATGATATATTTATAGTTACCATCCCTCTGTAACAGACTGCAGTGATCCAGGTAAACGCAAGCTAATGGTTTGTCTGAAATCAATAAGGGTGTCTGTGCAGGATGTTTCACTGTAGAGACCTATCATCTTTTGGCAGATTTCACATTCCAAAACATAGTTTCTGGTCTGTTTCCTCATGCGCAGCCACCAGTATCGCTGTTTTAATAATGACACTGTGGCGGAAACACCTGCATATGCAAGCCCTTCATGTGCTGCTAAGACTAGTCCTAATCTATGGTACATGTATGGAATTACTCTATCCCCCACTCCAGGGATTTTAGCAAATGGAACATTATTTGCATCAGTTATGTATGAGTATTTGAGTGGAAAGCCTTTTGGTAATGTTTTACCACTGTCTTTGCTTGAAGCATTGACAGCTTGCATTATTTCGCCATCTATTTTCGTTTTTGGAGTGATTGCATCTACGGAAGCCGTTTGCACAGCTGCCTTCGCAGCTTCATCAGCCAATGAATTCCCTGCAACGTGAACGCCATCATGTTGATGACTTAGTGTATGGATCATGTGAGCTTTTTTTATTTCTTGTCGTAACTGAACTACTTGTTCCCATAGCAACTTATGAATAATTGTGCCACCTTTTGCATCTTTGAAACCGTTTTCAATCCAGTTCGGCAAGTATTCATTATAAGATTGAACGCAAAAATATGAATCGCACACTATAAGTGTGGGGAATTCGCGATCAGTATTTTCAAGCGCCATCTTGAATGCTTGTAGTTCAGCTCGCTGAGCTGTACAGTCTCCTAGAGATTGAGTTTTAGTAACCATTGGTCGGAATTTTGCCATCTCGCCAGCAACCTTTAACGATCGCGCACGCAGCACTATAGGCTTGTTGACCCCCAATCGCGGGCTGTGCTGATCCGTCAGTATAAATGATACATTCATACTGTTCTAGAGGCAGAATTTCAGTAGGTAGAAGACATTCATGTTCATATTGTAGAAATTTTTGTGTTTTCAAATAAGGGTCAAAAACATATTCAACGTCTGTCGCAGAAAGATAATTAAACCATTGTATCCACCTCGGATGTAAAACCTTTGCATTTGGAATGCTCACTTTTGTCACTACCTCTAAGGCAGGTACAGGAGTAACGACCATTAAGCGCTTACCCTGTGCAAGGGCTCTCTCTTTTGCTACAGCAGTTTGAACCGCTGTCAGATTTTTTTCTGTAGAAGTAAATTCCATTTCTGCTTGTGTGTACAAGTGTGATTTGTAAGCTGTTAGAACTTTTTCTCCTTCATTAAAGGTTAAGTATGTGAATTCGCATTTTCCTGGAATGATTCGGATCACTAAGTTGCGTACGTTTATGCGTGTTTGCAAATGTTTTGTTGCCAACATGTCCATTTGGACTGAACACAATATTACTATGTGTTTTTGAGTCCAATTAATTTGTTTGAAATCTGGTTTGATTAATTCGTAGAGAGGTTTAACCCTTTCTGCAGAATTTAGAATGTAAGTTCTTCAGAAATTCAGGAAACCTAGAATCGACTGTAAGTTTATCAGTGTTTTTGGAGGTTGGAGCAGTGCACATTTCTCTAGAAAGTTTGCTGCCAGCCTTTGGCTTCACTTGATAACTCGTCTAGGAAAAGGACGTTGAGGTGGGCAATTCTCGATTTTTTTAAATTAAATTTATACCCTTCAGAGGCGAATCCCAAAATAATGGTGTTCACTCTGTTCAAGTGCCTATCCAAGTCATCTTCATTTAGATAGATGTCATCTACATATTATAATACCTCATCATCATAGGTTTGTAGTAACTTTGTTACTCTGGCTGAAAATAACCCTGGACTATTCTTGAATCCCTGGGGGAGACAACAGAATTGACGTTGTGTCCCAATGATTGAGAAAGCGGTCAAATACCTACTTTCATGTGCAACATTTTGACAGAAGAAACCGTTGGAAATATCTAATGTGGTATTATATTTTCTATGCACAATGTTATTCATTAGTGCTGCACTGTGTGCATTTCTACTGCAGAGGTTTTGCAACAAGAGTTTAAATGGCCATGATCCTCCTCGATGCGGAGAAAGCATTCGACCGCGTGGTCTGGGAGTGTTTGTGGGGCATTCTGGCGGGAAGAGGCTTAGGGAATAAGAGTATGAGGGCTATCAAGGCGATGTATAGTGACCCGGTTGCGAGGGTTACGGTTAAGGGACAAAGATCGGATTAAATATTAATCAGAAGGGGTACTCAGCAAGGATGCCCTTGCTCCCCGATCTTGTTCTCGCTATACATCGATCCTTTAATACAAAAAATTCTGGCCTCTAAGCAGATCGTCCCAGTAATACTCAACGGCCATACCACCAAACTTCTGGCCTATGCCGATGACTTGGCAATTAAAACAACGGACCCCCAACTGGCTGTGGCTAAGCTATGTCAACTGGCCAAGGATTTTGGTGGATGGTCAGGCTATCGCCTGAATGAGGAAAAAATACAGATCATCTGCACGAGCAATATTACTAAGCTGGGTCAAAGATATGTGGAGTCAGCTGTGTATTTGGGTGTAAGGGTGAACGCAAATGTAAATAAGATTATTTCAGATAACTATCTACCCCTGATAGAATCAATCGAAAAAGAGCTTAAAAGGATAGATGTATTACATCTATCATTGATTGGTAGGGTAAATGTCCTGAAAATGACTATGTTCCCTAAGATCCTCTACATGTTCCGTGCTATTCCTTTGTTATTGGAAGAGGGGACAATCCGGAAAATAGAAGCAGTATTCATTTGTTTCATCTGGCAGTATGGGAAAACCAGAAGATCAATTGCCCGCATGTCTTTACCACTTGAGAGGGGTGGCCTGGCGATGCCTAATCTCAGGCTGTACCACTGGACATGTCTTTTGGTGCAAATGAATATACTGTTTCAATGTGATCCTGAAGGAACAGAACCCCAGCCCGATATTCATATTCTTCCTACCATTTTCGAGCTCTTAGTAGAGAAGAAGGCTGTGGGGTTACTAATGTGTGAAGTTGACCGTAGATTTTACAAGAGAGCTAGATATAAGATCTTGATGGGGGCTTGGGGGACCTGGAAGTCTGTAAGGAAATTTTTGAGCATTCCAAAAATGAATGTCAATATTGACCTCTGGAATTCTAACACCTTTGCCCATTTAGGTCAAAACAGAAGTAGTCGACTGTGGAGGGAGTTAGGTGTTAGGTGCTTGGGGGATGTTATGGTGGGCAATGATATCCTTGGTTTTACTATATTGCAGCAAAAATTTGGTATCCCAGCAAGTCAGTGGCTATTATATGGGCAAATCGCTCAAACACTTTGCTCAATTAGGCCTAGGATCTCTCTCCCGATGATAATCCAATAGTTGACTATCTGAGAAAGGGGGGTAGTAAAATTAGAATAGGATATAATTACCTTCAACAAGAGCTGGAGGATGATATGGAGAAAACGGAAACTAACCTGGCTCATAAAATTGGTGATCCAGATGTGGATCTAGACTTAGCCCTAGTTTTGAATAAAAAAAATCTTTCGGTCCACAAATCTGAGGGCCCAGCACTATAAGACTCTTTTTAATTTATATTTTACTCCCTCTAAACTGTTCGCTTGGGGCGTAAGAGACAATGATAGGTGCCCTAGGTGTAATACGGGCCCAGCAGATTTACTCCATATGTTTTATAACTGCCCGAATCTGATCCCGATAATCAGGGAGATACAGATAGTTTCGGAGGGGCTGATAGAACAAAACATCGTTCTATCCCCTACAGTGGTGTTAGTAGGCACGGACGGCAAGTTGATGGCAGAAGGTAGGGCTGAGGCCCTTGTTTTTATATCTGTAGCTGTACTGTGTATATTAATCTCTGCGGGATGGAAAGATACCACAGTACCCACATTCCAGCAGTGGCTAACTAGGCTCTTAGGAATGCACAATATCGAGGAATGCCTGTATGATTTTAAAGGAAAGAAAACACGTGAAAAGGGTAGAAACATATGGGCCCCAGTCAGGAAATGGAGGGAATTTAGACGCTAAAAATATAAGCTGATATGTCTATGATGATGGGACGCCCTCATGTCTGTTCTCTTTTAGCTATTTATTGATTGATCAATTTTGCCTTTTCAATACTTCCTATTTATTGTTGTTAATGTATTTATTCTGATTGTGTATTGATAAGATATATATGCTGATCTCTGTTTTATACCTCAATTTATCGAAACATCTCAATAAAGAAATTTAAAAAAAATGAATCCCTGGGGGAGACAACAGAATTGACTCTGTCTCCCCATGATCGAGAAAGCGGTCTGATACCTACTTTCATGTGCAATATTTTGACAGAAGGAACTGTTAGAGATATCTAATCTGGTTTTATATTTTTTACCCACAATGTGCTGCACTGTGTGTATTCTGTACTGCAAAAGTTTTGCAACAGGAGTTTAAATGTCTGTAATCCAAAACTAGACAATATGAATTGTCTGGTTTGGAGACAGGAAACAAAGGATTGTTCATGGACGAGGTGCATGGTTCAATCACCCCTTGGTATTCAAGTTGATCTAATATCTCCCTGACCTGTTTGTTAGCACAAGCCAAATGGACTCGCCAGTTTCTGTGTTGTGTGTTATAAAAGAGAAACAGCATATTCCTTAATGAGTCTGTTACACAGCACGCCTAAAGAGCAAGTGCTGATGATTAAGTGCCCATGTGTGCACTGGTAGACCCCGGCACAAATGAAGTGGTAGTTTAAAGTCTAAAATTGCCAAACTGATGTAGCAGCATGGTTCCCTGCTCCTAAAAGATGAAAGGCTGAGCCCTAGAACACGTGGTCTTCTTTATTTAATTACAGGACGGGGGCGGCGTGGCCCCCCTTTCCTTGGCCACTTCTGGCCTCGGGGACCCCATCCCCTGGTCCTGGCCTCACTGTTGGAGACCGTGGGGGAGCCCCAATGCCCCCAAGTTCCCAGCCAGCTCCCCGCCTCCTACGGGAGCCGGCATTGCTTTCGCACAAGGGGAGCTGCTAACATGCAGCTCCCCTTGTGCAAAAGCAATTCTGCTTTGGTTTTTGGAAGCAAGCGAGGGAGCCCGCCCTTCATTTTTTTCATTTTCAGACATATTCACGCACTGGTACGACTCTGCCTGAAAATCAAAATCAAAAATGCTTTTTTTGGGCATGGGGGTCCCCGTGGAACCCCTGAGCAGGCCTCGGGGTCAGGGTATTTTTACCCTGCCCCCTTTTCTTGTTTGCAATGTATGTCTCACCTTTTTGATTTTCACTCGATGCGAGGCACAAGATGGCTGCCAACACTTCCTGGTTTGGAGTGTTGGCAGCCAATTAGAATGAAGCTCATGTTTGGGAGTAGATGTGTGGTTTGGCTCCGCCCAGATATCTATATTTCTTTTTCCTTTAATATTTCAAAAACTACAGAACGGATTTACACCATTTAATGGAAGGGTGCTTTCTGAACCCAGAGCTACCTTTTTGACAAATTTGGTGTAATTCCATTCAGCAGTTCGGGCTGTAGCCTGTTCCAAAATTTCCTATGGAAAGTAAACATTGAATAAACGTGCTTTGGGACCCCCTATTTTCTCGGCCCGCTTCACGAATCACGCCAAAACTTTCAACAGAAAAACTGAGAGGGCCGACCCATTGGTTTTGAAAATTTCACGAAGATTCGTCAAACGGTGCCAAATATATTGCCAAATCAAAAAAACGCTTTTTCTCTGGAAACTAGGTTCTAACTATAGCTACCTACTGGCGATGGAAAGTGGTGGAAAGTTTCATGGAGATTCTTCAAATATGGGCCAAAGTTGTTAGCAACTAAAAATGCTTTTCCTATGGAACAGCTGACCGAATTATAACTAGCCAGTAGCAACAGGTGTGTTTCATATATATAAATATTCACTGAAAAAAAATAGGTTTTACTGATGTTATAGTTAGGAATTAGCATTTAAAAAACCTTAGAAATTCACTAAAAAACCATAGGTTTTAGGGACGTTATAGTTACTTGAACATTTGACTCATATAAAACCAGAGAAATTCGCCAGTTATAGTTAGTTGAGCTAACTATAACTCGCGCGCCCACAATGCACTGGTGATGACATCACATATTACATCACTCATGACATGGTCTGTGACTTCATTGATGACATCACTGATGACTTCTCAAATGACATCACTGATGACATCATCCACATGAAAATCTGATGTATTTACTGATTCCCTAATATAAACTTTGATACACGCACTCTAAAATACAGACTACTATTTTTGAAACCATACACAAAAGAATGCCAGATACTACATACCACCCACTATTTCCTACGTCTGTACACACATCCTGTTGCCCTGCGTAATGATGTGATCTCTAACCTCATTCAGTCACATCTCTATCTCATTTTAAAGACCTGCTGGACCGTTCTGTAGGCCTGAGCCAGCACGCAGCCCTGCCCTACAGACACATGTTGAGCGCAGTGCTGCAGTAGGGGTGAGGTGCATGAGCCTTAGTGCGAAGGTGCGAATAAGCGATGTTGGGGTGTGTAATGATGTGATCTCTGACCTCATTCAGTGACATGTCTGTCTCATTTTAAGGACCTCCTGGACCGTACTGTAGGACTCAGCCAGAGGGCAGTGCTACCCTACCGACACGTGGCGTTGGCTTTTAGGGCACTGTGGTGATCTCATTGCTAAGTGTACATGCACACAGGCTTCCGCCACTACATTGCACATGCACATTATGCTTCTAGCATGCGCTCTGTTCCTTTGTCTGTAAACGCTGATATAACACATTATTATTTGACCTTGTGTATTCTCGGGCACTCCAACTCCTCTTTGAACCATGATTACCACTAACAGTTGGTAGATCGTACTTCAAAAACGAAGGATGCACTCAAATAGTGTTTTCTATTAAGCTTGAAATAAACCTTCATTTACCTCCACACGTTTCCACCATTAAATTATTTCTCCCTTTTCAGACACTGAATTAATTGACCCAAAATAGGCTGAGCGGGTGCTCACCCCATAATGATGCCCTGGGCATTCTGACGCCTTCCATTGTGCTATCAAGATACTGTCCCCAACCGGAGACCTGCTCTCCCACCCTACAAAAGTACCCCATACTCGGTGCTTGCAACAGCAAGTCGTTGGACACACCGATGGTGGCAGGTGAGCAGTGAAACCTTGATGCGCAGGACCTACAATTGAGTACAGTGCTGGGGAAGGTGCTGGGGTGCAGCAGCCTGGGTGCACAGGTGCAGGCAAGCGATGTTCCCGTAGCTAATAATCTAATCTCTGGGCGTACTGCGGGAGGGGTTAGGTGCATCAGCCCTGCTGCACAGGTGCGAACAAGCAATGTGGCCATCCGTAATGATGTGATTTCTGACCTCATTCAGTCACATCTCTGTCTCATTTTAACGACCTGCTGGACCATACTGCAGGCCTGAGCCAGCGGGCAGCGCTACCCTACAGACATGTGTAGAGCGCAGTGCTGAAGGAGGGGTAGGGTGCATCAACCTGGGTGCGCAGGTGCGAACAAGCGATGTTGCTGTGCCTAATGATGTGATCTCTGACCTGATTCAGTCTCATCTCTGTCTTATTTTAAGGACCGGCTGGACTGTACTGTAGGCCAGAGCCAGTGGGCAGTGCTGCCCTACAGACACATGGCCACTGCAGTGAGCTCATTACTAATTGTACATGCACACAGGCTTCCGCCACTGCATTACATGCACACATTATGCTTCTAGCATTATTATTTAACCTTCTGTATTCTCCTGCACTCCAACTCCTCTTTGAACCACGATTACCACTAACAGTTGGTAGATTGTACTTGGAAAACTAAGGATGCACTCAACTGGTGTTTTTTATTAAGCTTGAAATAAACCTTCATTTACCTCCAGACGTTTCCAACAGTAAATTATTTCTCCCTTTTCAGATACTGAATTGATTGAGCCAAAATGGTCGAAGCGGGTTCTCATCCCATCTTGATGCCTCTGCATCAAGAAGCCATCCCCAACCGGAGACCTGCTCTCCCACCCTACAATGTACCCCGGAGTCGGAGCTTGCACCAATAGGTCGTTGGACACACTGATGGTGGCAGGTGAGCAGTGAAGCCTGGGTGCGCAGGACATACAATTGAGCACAGTGCGGGGGAAGGTGCTGGGGTGCAGCACCCTGAGTACACAGGTGCAGGCAAGTGATGTTCCCGTAGCTAATAATGTAATCTCTAGCCTCATTCATATGTTTCATTTTAAGGACTTGCTGGACCACACTCTTTCTTGTGTACCCCAGCGTCGTAGACAAAAGTGTGACAGGAGGTAAACACTGAGGGCTTATACTGTTGTTTGTTCTAATAAAGTTGCGTTCCTATATATTTGTGTTGTTTTAATAAAGGTTATTTTTTTTCCATAAATAAGTTTATTGTGAAAATCGTCTGTTTATAGGAGGTTATGATGGAAAATATTTGTAATTTTGGGGTGCACCTACCAAATATAAACCAACCAATGAAGCCTGCGTATTTCTACAACTGCATGGGTTCTATGCGTGTATCACTTTATAACACCATGAGTACTGCCCGTGTGATTACAGAACCAATAAGGCACTGCCTAGGATTGGCCACGGAACATTACAGACCAGGGGCCTCATTTAAATAAACGGATGAGACCTGGCTTCTCTTTTTTTTTTCTTTCATTTTTACCATCTGTATCCACTCTATTAAAGCGATACGAGGTTTTCCTCCCTTCGCTTCAACTAGTCAAACAAGGATTTGCTATCACATGGTGGAAGCCATGCACCCGCCCTCTAATAGCAAACATAAATGTCCCGCGGATGCACACACAGGGACATTGTTTGAGCTGCACCTGGGAGGTCGCGCTCCCTGTGATCATGATGCATTGGTTAGTATAAACGCATACTAACACTACTTACACACGTGTAGTACAGCGACCAGAGTGTAGTGAAGAGGCAGAGGAAGCGCAAAATCAAAAAATATAAATCCTACCAGAGGTCGGATGACATAGTTCAATAAGCCGATGACCCTGGGATGAGTAGAAACAGCTACATGAAGAAAGTGGGTCTTCAGCACAACACAAGCAACTTTTAAATAATGGTGAGCTCTGCCTTCTTTTTACATTATCCCGCTCTTCGCCAAATTTAGGTAGTGAAGAGGCAGACAGCAGTGGATCCGATAAGTAGATTTATTGCAGGAAAACAAGACACCTTAAACAGCCACCAACAGGAGCAGACAGCAAGGCAACCATCTTCTCCAGCACCTTGTACAAACTCCCCAAGGTTCCCATCATAACAGCCCTTCATTCTAACATTACATACTTACATTCTAGTAGAATTACATACTTACATTCTACTATGACTAATATTGGAATACTACACAGAGCACATGACTTTACAGCAATGAGCTCATGCTTTCATCCAAAAGTCTTGAGACCGGTATGGGTGAGTAGTTCGCTTCCCACTCCCTGTATTGTATAAACACAAACTAAGACTACTTCCACAGGTATACTGCACCGCCCAGAGCATATCACTTTACAGCAATGAGCTCACGATTTAGGCTTACCCAAGTCTTCAGACTAGTAGGAGAAAGTAGTTCGCTACCCACTCCCTATATACTATAAACGCATACTAAGACTACTTACACAGTTATACTACAGCGGCTAGTATCCTACAGTGCCCAGAGCCCATCACTGTACAGCAATCAGCTCGCTTTGATCCCCAAGTCTTCACACCAGTAGGAGTGAGTACTTTGCTTCCTGCTT
Organism: Lissotriton vulgaris; assembly: GCF_964263255.1. NCBI lineage: Eukaryota > Metazoa > Chordata > Amphibia > Caudata > Salamandridae > Lissotriton > Lissotriton vulgaris. The sequence goes on along the minus strand of NC_141691.1, from coordinate 1,119,127,309 downwards.
CCGGTATAGTATAAATACACGGTAGCGGTCAGTAGTTTGCTTCCCACTCCCTGTATGGTATAAACGCCTACTAACACTACTTGCACACGTATGCTAAAAAGACCAGAGCACATCACTTTACAGCAATGAACTCACGGTTTAGGTTCTCGGTTTCATACCCGAGTGTAGCAGCATATCATCTCAGCACCATGTCACTCTGAGCAACACCACAATTTCAGACTGGTAAAAGTGACTACTTCGCTTCGCACTCCCCCACAGAGGTTACAGTGCTTCTACCCTCCTTTCCTACTTTTTTCGGACTTTTTTCCCCTTAATTGCTTCAACTGAATCACAAAATCGCAGCCAACACTTCCTAGTTGCAACCGGTCGCAGCGTTTGCAACTAATAAGCAGCAAGCTCATGCTCGTAACGCCTCAGCCAATCAGATGGCAGAATTCCCAATTGTCGATATCTGTAAATTTAAATATTTTTCCCAAACTACTGAATGAATTTACAGCAAATAAACAAAAGCGTGCTTTCTAGACCAAGACCGTTCTACCTGCCAAATGTGGGGTAATTCCATTCACCCGTTCGACCTGTAGCTTTGTTTAAAGTTTCCTATGGAAATTAACATGGAGAAAAGAAGTTTGGGACCCTCCTTTTATCTCGTCCCCCCTTGACCAATCACTGCCCAACTTTTAACATAGGAGCTGATATAAACAAAGATATAAGCAAAACAAAATATGCACTTCCTATTGAAACTTGGTCCTAACTGTAACTACCTACTGGCAGTAATATATAGTAAAAACAGGTAGAACAAGGTTCACAAATAGAGGCCCCTAACACAGACAATCTGAACAAAACATGCAGATTTATCACAACATACAGCAGGCAATCTAATAAAATCAGAAAAATAATGAGTAAAGAGTGGCCCATAGTGATGACGGATGGCATACTGAGAGAGATCTACAATCAAAAACCTCAATTCACATTTCGGAAGGCATATTCTATAAAATCTGAATTAGTGAAAACTAGTCCTGAGACTTGGAATAAGAGTTGGCTCCCTTCCAGAAATGGATTCTTTAAATGCCATACATGCAGAGCATGCAAATTTGGAGTAAATACTTCTACGTATACCAACGCATACTTTGATCCGCCCATAAAAATAAAAGGGAACTTCAACTGCAAGACAGAATATGCAGTGTATATTCTGAATTGTAAGTGCGGGCTGAGATACGTTGGCAGCACGATAAAACCAGTGCAAACCAGAATCCTCCAACACCTGAGAGCGACCGTTAATTCGGATCCTTTGTACCCGGTTGCTCGCCATGTCAAAGCTGAACATGAGAGCAATTTGAATGTGCTCACTTATTATGTAATTGACCGTGTTCCTGGCAACAAAAGAGGAGGTGACAGGGAGAAATTACTTCGCCAACTCGAAACTAGATACATAATCGAGTTAGACAGTAAGAGCCCCAAAGATTTATTCCACTTTTTGTAAAAATCTTCAAATGAGGGTTTGACAGACAAACTGGCAATTTTGTCCAGAGGTAACAACAACCTAAATGTATATGTGTAGTCTAATTCTAAAGGGTTTAATATGAGTCTTAAACATTTTATCATAAATCACATATTTATTGTCTTAGATATAGTCCTCATGTAATAATTATAGGTGGATTTCAGGCAACAATACATTTGTGCGATCCATCATAAATTTTGAAATTTCAGAGGATTAAAAAGAGCCATTAATAATAAAGGCCAATTCTTTTTAATACATGACCACACATTACACAATGAACTGTCAACCTCATAAAATAAAATTCCAAAGATATACCATTCAGGACTTATGAAACCCACTATTCTAGTATGAGCAGTGCGCTCGACCAGATATGCCATCCCATAAGCTAAAGTTCAACACTGCCCAGGTATTTGTACAGTTAGAAATGGTTCTACTATGAATAAGAACTAGTCGCACGCTTCTATCCCTCATACCCTTATCCCAACCTATTATTAAGCAGGCGTTTTTTCGCAGCTTAACTCTCGGCTGAGAGGCTCCATTAAACCAATTGCACTGTTCAATCAATTATAAATCACTTTCACTATTATCAGGGGTGTTGTGACCGGAAAAGTGCTTCGTTTAAAATGAATGGAAAAGTACTAAGTTTGATCATAAATTAGACCATGTGTGAAATCAAAGTATGTTATGAATTGTATTTGTCAACATTTGAGAAATGTTAACTGTAAATGGTAACAACCTTAAATAATAGGCATATGAAAATAACATTTACTCAAGAGTGTAAAAACTGTCAAATATGCTCAATATGACTACAAAGTGATTAATTTCAAATACGGGGAATAACGCACATGATTTAGAAAATGTAGCAGAGCTAATGTGCCTAAAAATGTTTTCATCAGTCTAGATTCACAACTGTTTGATGACAAAATACAAGTATGTCTTCCATGTTTATTATGCACTGGTCACCAATCACGGGGTTAACCTCAACTTAAAGAAGGGGCGGGGATATTTGCACTGATCACCAGCGAGCAAGGCATCTGAGAACGCCGAAACGCGTTTGGATTTCGTGTTCGGAACATGCACATTTGATAAAAATGCTGAATAAATTTTACCTGCGGCTGCGTTAAAAAGAAAATTTGGTGGTGTCCGTCTCTCTTTACCCTTGGAAACGTGGGCGCTGTTAGGAAAGCGGCGTGAAGAGTGGTCTTTTGATATATATATATTTATATATATATATATATATATATATATATATATTATTTATTTATTTTATTTAAGGATTTGTAGAGCGCCTGGTGACCCGAAGGCATCCCTGCACTATAATATATAATATATATATATATTACCTGCTGGCGGTCGCCAGTAAGGTATATATAGTTAGGATTTTTTCCCTATGGGATTTTTGAAAATTCTATGTCTAATAACTTTGGCGTTTGTGGACGGAATCGGCTGAAATTTTCAGGAAAATGGCACATTTTGTTTCTGAGCAGCCCTGTAAAATTTGGGGGGGTTTCGTCAAGGGGGGGCCGAGAAAAAAGGGGGGTCCCAAAACGCGTTTTCCCCATGTTAATTTCCATAGGGCGGTTGGCCTCACTTTTAGCTCGAACGGCTGAATGGATTTGCACGAAACTTGGCAAAATTGTAGGGACTGTTAGCCCGATGTGCCTTTGCTAGGTCTCAATATATGTGCTCCAGTGAATTTTGAGAAATTAACGTTCAAAACAAGATATATATCTGTAACAGCGCTCCGGGCTGCGCTCCGGTCCGCTTACTTTTCGCGTAATGGAGCTTTGCGATGCGAAGCTGATTGGCTCTTCGGTGTCTGTCAACATTCTAAACAGTCCGGAGCGGCCGCCATCTTGTCTCTCGGTAGGATCGAGAGACAAGAGGAAGCCAAAACAAAGCGGGAAATTACCATAAGGGGGCATAGTAGATCCTCGTTGACCCCCTAGGTTTTATGTGGAGGTTGTAAAAGGTCCCAGCAGGGCAAAAAAAAAAAATCTTTTTTTTTTTTTTGCGTGGTGAGCGCCTAGTACGCGAACCGGAATGCGTTCTGGGCAGCGTACTATAAGGAAAAAAGAATGATAGACTTTTCAAATACTGTATGTTAATTGTTTGTTGTTTTTGTTGTTTTTTTTGTTTTCTTTATTTTTAAAGTATTTTTTTTATTTTGATTGTGTTTCATAATTCTTTAAAGTTTCTAACATTTCAGTGTCAGAAATTTCAAAATTGAATATAGGGTGTAACATGTCCTCATTTTGAAGCAGGTTATCCACTGCTTCAACACATTGTAGTAGTTCCTGGTCTCTACTTGAATCCATAAAATCATCAATTTTGTCTTGGCTGCTCTCCTCCAGTACAATTGTAAATTTAACTTGTTGCTCACCTTCCATTTTGCCTGAAATTATGATTAAAAAATATATATTAGTAGAGATAGGGCACTGTTGGGATTAATTTTAGATAGGCAGTTTTTATCAGTGAATTTTTCTTTTGGCAGTGTATAGTATCAGAGTGGAAATAGGACTATAAAAAAGTGTATGTGATTTAACCAAGACAAGCCTAATTCCATTCATAACTATAACAGAGAAGTCTATCTAAATCCATAACTACTACAGAGGGATAGTGTATATCTATCAGAAAAAGTCTACCATATTAAGTTATAGTGCACAATATACTTCAGTTTTAAAAATAACAACTTACCTTCACAAACAAGTTGAAGTGTTTGGTAGCTATTCAAATGTGATGTACAACAAGAAGTAGTAGTCAAAATGGCTGTGTTTTCTTCTCTTCCTTTATATATATTCAGGTATATAACCAATCAAATGTCAGGTAATATAAGTAGAAAATGAAAGTAACATTTTCATTGGTTGTCAATTCCAACACTTCAGATGTGTTTTGTGAAGTAATTTACCTCACGGTATTTAGAGAGGTCTACAGACTTAATGGCTAAATGGAATTTCAATCAAATTTGTGAAAATGAAAGGGATTGCTATGTAGTATAAGCTAATCTATATTTGGTGAGAGTGTCTCCTGTCTTTTTTCTGTGAATTAATTCCCACCTTTTTTTTTGGACCGCTTCCCGGGAAGCGGTCCGGTCCGCGAACTAGTAGCGTAACGGGAGTCCACCATTTTGTGTTTCGGTCGAATTAAGATATAAAATGGAGGGCAAATAATGTTCAGAATGGGTAGAAGGGGGCACAGTACAAGTATTTTGACCCCCTAGGTTTTCTGAGGGTGGCTGAGGAGGACCATATGTGCGGAGAAAAAACATTTTTTTTTTAAATTTTGCGCGGTTAGCTTCCAGTTCGCGTACCGGGTAGCGCTCTTTGAGCGTAGTTTGTTGAAAATTACAGAAAAAAGTTAGAGAAAAATAATAATTGTGAGTGATCAGATGAAGGGTAGCTCTGAGAAGAGCTTTTGGGTTTATGGTACATTTAGGTACTTATAAGTAGGTACCAATGCACAGTCTTAAATTCAGAATGAAAATTCTGTTGCCCTCATCTGAGAAGTGAACTCCATCTCCTCTGTAGATATCTTGCATGTAGTAACACAAGTTATTGTTGTACAAGGAGCCCATTCCATGGTCTCTCATGTAAGCTGAAACAGATTTGTTTACATGCTTCCTCGCTTTCTCAATTTGTGGACAAAATTGGTTGGACCACCTCCATTTCTGTCTTTGGCATATATTGGAATATACCAAGGCAGTTTGAGGAAAAAGTGCCATTAATTGCTCAAAGGTGTCCTTTAAAAGCATTTCCAGACCTACCCCAGTCAAAGTGCCCAAATCATTACCTCCACAGTGCACTATTAACAGGTCAGGTTTTGGCAAATGCATAAAGGTTTTCACCAATGGTATCAATTGGTGACATTTTAATCCTCTTTGGCCCAACCATTTAATTTCCACATCTTGTAAATTGAGGTTAGGTAAATTTCTGTTCTCAGCATACCTTTGAGCCCAGTGGATGTAACTATGTCCAACAATCCAGACCTTAAACATTGTGGGAGAAGGTTGGCTGCAGTCAGATGAAGTGTGGTAATGAAAGGGCAGTTGAAACAGTAGGAGTTTGTAAAGAAAAAAAACTGTGGATTTCCAGTGCTAATGATTCATTAGCAGTGATTGGTGCATTTCCATTTCTGAAAACAGAAAGTTAGGGTGCATGGATGTGTTCTTTGAAAGATGTAATTTGAATGGTCAAGGAAGAAACATTTAATGAAAGATTGCACTGGATACGCAGGTGCACTGAGAGTTCAGAGTTCAATTGAAACATTGTTGTGTGAACTTGCAAACATGAGAGGTCTTCCAGGAGGTGGTTGCTATGGAAAAAAGGCAGAGAGGGCAGAGGGGGGAAGGGTTTTGATTTGAAAAAAAGTGAGGGAAGAGTTATGATTGGCTAATATGAGAGATATGTGAAATGAATATCTGTATTTCTGTGCTTTCAATAGCTGCAGCCTCTGGAGTGCATCCTCTTTCTTCTGCTGAAGACAATTTGGTGTATTTCTGAGACTGTTTTCAAAACTCAAAAAGTATTTGCTAAGGTGAGAAAAGATTTATTTAATTTAGATAGAGAATAGTATGATTTAAGGAGAAAATGATGAAGAAAGCTGTGTTTTTAAAATGTGACTTTGTCTCTAGTGATATACAAATAGATTTTGGCTTTAAATTTTAATTGCATATTCGGTGTAGCATTCTGGAGCCCATTCCATGGTCTCTTATGTAAGCTGAAACAGATATGTTGTTTTTAAAAACGATTTTTGAAAACAATTACATTTCGGGATATGTACTGCTAGAGCTTCATAGGTTGTTTTGGGTCATATTTATAAGGCATTTGAGTGTCTATGATGTTATTTTTCCCTTTCTAAATGTAAAGCGTTCCTCATGGGGCAAGTTTCTTGTAAATACGCTCCCACCTGTGCTTGGCAAATTTAGATTTTGATTATGGGAGTTACATAGCCATGTTAATAATGTCTCAAAAATGGTGCTAGGGCATTCCAAAAAACGCTTTCATGTGTCTCAATGACATTTTCAGTCATTTTCTCTTGAATGCAGGTATACAATTGATTTATATGCTGTGTTTAAAAACAATTTTTTGAAATCAATTACATTTCTGGATATGTACTGCTAGAGCTTCATAGGTTGTTTTGGGTCATATTTATAAGGCATTTGAGTGTCTATTATGTTATTTTACCCTTTTTAAATGGAAAGCGTTCCTCATGGGGCAAGTTTCTTGTAAATACGCTCCCACCTGTGGTTGGCAAATTTAGATTTTGATTATGGGAGTTACATAGCCATGTTATTAATGTCTCAAAAATGGTGCTAGGGCATTCCAAAAAACGCTTTCATGTGTCTCAAGGACATTTTCAGTCATGTCCTCTTACATGCAGGTATACAATTGATTTATATGCTGTGTTTAAAAACGATTTTTTGAAATCAATTACATTTCTGGATATGTACTGCTAGAGCTTCATAGGTTGTTTTGGGTCATATTTATAAGGCATTTGAGTGTCTATTATGTTATTTTACCTTTTTTAAATGGAAAGCGTTCCTCATGGGGCAAGTTTCTTGTAAATACGCTCCCACCTGTGGTTGGCAAATTTAGATTTTGATTATGGGAGTTACATAGCCTTTTTAATAATGTCCCAAAAATGGTGCTAGGGCATTCCAAAAAACGTTTTCATGTGTATTAAGAATATTTTAAGTCAATGAGGAAACACAGGTGATGTAATTCTGAAATGAGGAAAAGAAACTCCACATTTTTCAATTACATCACTAGTGTTTCCTAAGTTTATGAATGACATTGTGCAGATGAAGTTTAGGTGTGACCACAGATTCAAAAGAGGTCTGCCCTTTGTTCAAGAGTGAAGAGGACATGACTTACTTCATTGGTAGGCCTTCACATGTATTATCTCCTTTGTTTTCTTCAGTGAAAATCTTATCTGCAACCATGTGTTGGCCTCACCTCAAACAAACAAAACAGGTGATGGACCGAATGTGGATCAATGACACACATTCACCCCAGTCCAAAGATCTGGGCCTAAACAAACCTTTAGATAGGCCACACCTTTTCATCATCCTGAATTAATCATTTAAAATGTTAGGGAGAGATTTATGAGAGGTGTATGCCTGTTTTGTACCACTGTGTGTCATTTTTGTGACGCAGTGCTGGTGCAAAAGATTTGCTATGTTAAATAATAAGTAGGGCGTTAAGTTTTTGATGACTGTTATTCATTTACTGTTTGGTAATGGTGGTTAATAAAAAATTTTATTATATTTTTCCACAGATTCAACTGCAGATCTTTTCTAAATTTGAAAAATGCCAACTAAAAATCGAATTAGAAAGGCTAGAAAACGTCAAAGACAGCAGGATGATCTTTTATTGCAGCAGTCCTCTTCCCAAAATACTTTTGAAATCACCAAGAAAGCTCCGGGTAGGAGCACGAAATCATTCTTAAGAAATATTTGTAGTAAAAAAAGTATTTATCCAAAAAATGTTTCAGTTCATAAAAAGAAAAGCAATTTAAATGGTAAGGAAAGACCAATCAAAAATGTTACTGGTAGAGCAAGAGATAACTCTGTGCATGATAGTAGAAGGAAACAACAGTTTAGGGACATTCGAAAATGAATGTTCCGCAATAGGATAATAGTTAATTTATTAAAAAATATTAAGAAAGGGCAACAGAAAGTGGCATTTTATAAGAAGAAGAAAAATGTAGAGAAAATTATTGATCATGCTTTTGAAATTAAGCGAAAGTTGTTTATTTTGGTAATCAATAGAATTAGGAAACTAAGCAAGGTAATTTCTGATTTCAAAACAAAAAGTAGATGGAAGAGAGTAGTAAATCGTAGTAACTTTTGTGAAGTTTTTTCCGGAGAATGGATGCATAGTTCAAGTTGTGAGGCATTTTTTAATGAGGAGAGTTATTTTCAGGATAATGATTTGGTGTTTGCAGTTGACACCAGTGGTCGAGCTTATGAAGTGAAGGATGGTTGTCCAGTTGAAAAAGAAAAACTTGTGACAACAGAGACAGAAGAGGCGCTAAGTGATGAGGTTTTAGGAAGACGTCCTAAGGGTCCTGTGTACATTTGGAAGTGTAGTTCTATTTGCAGTGTGCGACAGGTTTCCATCAATTTGCTTTGTGATTTTATACGGACATTTAATAAGAAAAGTTTGAAGCAGAAAATGAAGTTGTTGCAAGATTTAGATCCTTGCAGAGTGAGACAAATGACAGGTTTGCGTGGTCATTCACTGGCTTGTCTTTCCAGGAGAGTATGCCAGAGTGTTTTTCATCATTTCAGGATGCTAGCAGTGCATCATAATAAAGTGAGAAAATTAGTGAGAATGTTGTATTATGCTAAGAGTCCAGCAATTATGCTTAAACAATTATGTGCTGCTCTTTTGCATGGTTCTGAAATAGATGTGAAGAATATTTGTGAAGAAATTGAGTTTTGTTACTTTGGTAGTAAAGATGAGAATGTTCAAATTGACCCAGAAGTAGAGGGTAATGTTGAAGATAATGTACAGGTTTCCAGTACAGATAATTTTCAGAAGGAAATTGCCACGTTTCAGATGAAATCAAGTGAGAGGCCTAATTTCACTTGTGTGTGTTGTCGACGCACTTATTACAAGAATCAGATTAAGTTAGTGGATTTATATGCAAAAAGTGAAAGGGAAAATAATAGTGAATGGAAGGATTTTGCCACATACTTGATGGTAGAAAATTCTTTTGATTTGGGATCGGATCAACGTGTGTGTACTTATTGTTGTAACAAATTAAACAAAAACCAGATGCCTGCTAGGGCGGTTCATAATAATCTTGAATTGGTTGAGATTCCTTCTGAATTGAAGGATTTAAATACTTATGAATCTATTTTGATTCAAAGTATCCATCCCTTTCAGGCTATTGTAAGAATGGAGCCAAAGACAGGGAAGTTGCCTCCAGCAGATTTACAGAGAGGATTAAAGGGAAGAGTTGTTTATTTGCCTCTAGATTTGAACAAAAACATTAACACAATTGGAGTAGAAAAAGTGGAAGAGGAACCTTTGGTTATCTTGGTTAATGGTGTTCCGACAAAGAATAAGAAAATATGGCAAGATTTAGTGGATGTTAGGAAAGTCAAAAAGGCAACATTGTATTTGAAGAAAAATAATAAGTACTATATAAATGTATATGTTGCAGAAGAGGAAGTAAGTGATGAAGAGGATAGCGATTTGTGTGCTGGCCAAATTGAGAAAGTAGAGGCCTCTAAAAGTGAAGAAATATATGAACATTATAGTGTTCATCCTTTGCATTCCAAGGAAGTCATGGGGAATGCAATTGAGTTGTTTCAAATGAAACAAGCCAAAGGGAGTCTCATTAGTGTTTGGGAGGAAAGTTTGGAAGCTCGGTGTTTCCCACAGCTATTTCCCACAGGTCGAGGAGGAAGATATGATGAGCGACCTCATCAAATTCCTGCGTCTGAATACCGGACTTTACGATTGTATGCAGAAGATCCTAGGTTTCGTCAATGCATTCCCTATTTGTTTCATCTCCTGTTTGAAAGCGATCTGTCTGGACTGTCATATGCAGTGAACCACATCTTAAAAAGTGGTATACAGATGCGAAACATCTCGGCAAGTGACTTTATACATAAAGTCAATGTCCAAGACAGTATTTTGGATTCTCACTTAATTAATCTCATGGCGTGTCAGCGTGGTACTAATGAGTACTGGTACCATCGTCATGGTGATTTAAAATGTATGCTGAGGAACTTAGGAAATCCAACATGGTTCCTTACTCTGAGCTGTGCCGAGTATGGCTGGGAAGACTTACTTGAATTTCTACGAGAGGCAAATGGAAATATTGAAAACATTGAATTCAAGACACCTGGAGAACTGTGTTCTTTGGATCCAGTGAATGTATGCAGGTACTTCAATCATAGATTTGAAGCTATGATGTCTTTCATCACAAATAAGAAGAACCCACCTCTTGGAGAGGTGTTGGATTTCTTCTGGAGAAAGGAGTACCAAGCAAGAGGTGCTCCTCATATACATATGTTGTTGTGGATCAAGGATGCACCTAAATTTGGAACAGATCCGGATGACTTAGTGATGAATTTCATAGAACAGTATTCTACGTGTGCTGTTCCAAACACAACGGAGAAGAAAAGCCTAAGAGAACAAGTTCTACGTTTCCAAAGCCATCGTTGTGGAAAGTACTGTCGTCGTAAATTCAGAAACAAGGACAAGTTCTACACCAAATGTCGTTTCAACTTTCCACGACCGGTGATTTCAAAAGGAAGAGTGAACAGTTTGATGTCTTCGCTGCGACATAATGTGACGAGGAAATCACCCAAAAATACATACAATTTGAAAAGGAACAAAGAGTCCATGTACATCAATGACTACAACCCAGTGATTTTGTCCATGTGGAATGCTAACATGGATATACAGTTTGTGGCTGACAACTGTATGGCTGTGGCTCGGTATGTGACATCTTACATCACCAAAAAAGAAAAGACAGAATTGAAGGATATGTGGGAGGACATTTCCCATGAAAAGAGCCTCAGCAAGAAGTTGTACAGTTTCAGTCTGAAGATGTTGTCGCATCGAGAAATCGGAGCTTACGAATGTTGTGACCGGTTGTCTTCAGCAAGTCTCTATGCCAAATCCAGGAGTATCGTTTGGGCGAGTCTTGGTCTTGCTGCAACGCGAAATCGAGTTCTAAAACCTGTCCGGGAAATTGAGTATTTGGCAGAAAAGGAACCAAACAGTACCGACATTTTGAAGACCAACATGTTGGATACATATTATCCAAATCGAAGCAGTCACCTTGAGAATGTTTGTCTATATGAGGTTCTACAAAATTATATATTCAAGAGGAACATCAAAGAAGATATTGAGAAAGGAGTGTATGCTGTAATTGGAAGTGAGGGATGTCTGGTCAAGCAAAGAAAATGCCAATTAGTAAACTATCGAAAATTGAGTGGCGAATCTTCAGAAAAAAAGGAGTTCTTCTATTTAGCACTTTTGCAACTTTTCAAGCCTTGGCGTGCAGAAGAGGAACTGCTTGGAGATTTCCTCTGTTACGAAGACTCTTTCACTGCTGCTAAGGAGACCATAGAATGTCCTGCTTTTCCCAAATATCAAGAAATGTTGACTTTGGAAATTGAGCAGGAAGCAACGATTGCAGCCGAGATTGCCAGAGACAGTTCTCAGGACAGTCAGAGTTCTGTTTCATTGAGTCAGGATCCACTAGGAGGACCTATTATCGAAAATGAAGCTGCCACTGCTATGAATGAAGTGGAAAGAGCCATGGCACATGCTCAGGAGGATGCAGTTAACTTAGAAGACTTGGAAAAACAACTCAACGTTGAGCAGAGGAAAATATATGATGAAGTTACCAAGCAAATTGAGCATGGATTAAGTCATGAGAAGAAAGAGTGCTCATGTACATCGTTGAAGCCTGTCCGACTGTACGTGAGTGGAGAAGCGGGAACTGGAAAAAGTTTCCTCATTAAAGCAATTTCTTGTTATTTGCAGGAAAGGACTGAGACATCGTTGTCTTGTGTTGTTACTGCTCCTACTGGATTGGCAGCACATAACATTAAAGGGATTACTTTGCATCGTCTACTGATGCTGCCGGTGGAGCATGACAACAAATTACAATACCACAAGTTATCTGGAGATGCTTGTTGTGAAGTTTCAAGAATCTTGAGGAAAATGAAACTTCTTATCATTGACTAAGTAAGCATGGTTTCCAATGTGATGCTTGCCTTTGTGCATTTGAGAATGCAAGAAGTTCTTAAAACTGAATATGATGTGTTATTTGGTGGCAAACACATCATTGTTTTTGGAGATCTTCTGCAGCTGACACCAGTGAAAGGACAACCTGTGTTCAAAATACTCACGCATGAAGATACCAGGAAGTGCCTAGGGAGCATTGGCAACGTTAATATATGGTTAAATTTCAATTATGCTGAACTGCATGAAAATATGCGTCAGGCGAAGGATGAAGATTACAAGAATATTCTACAAGATATTAGAATTGGAAAAGTGACCGAGCATGGGAAAGAAGCTTTAAATGCACGATTACTGTCAAATTTATATCCCGAACAAGACATTGTGCCTGAGAATATTTTTCTGAAAATTACTAAGAAGAAATCCGGAATATGTTTGATGCCAACTCTTGCAGAATGTGCCATCTTCAACAACAAAATGTTGAATTTAGAAAAGCAAGAGATTGTAAAACTTGAATCTATTGACAAAATAGAGCATATGGGAGCAACAATTATTTTGTCTGAGAATTTGAAATCAAAATTGGATTCATTAGAGAAGACTATATCTAAAACAGCGGGTTTTGAAAAGACTTTGAATGTGTGTTTAAATTGCCGAATCATTTTGAGAAGGAATTTACATGTTGAAAGAGGTCTGGTAAATGGATCAATGGGTAATGTTGTTGATTTTGAGAAATACAGAAGTAGAGATGGTATTGAATTTTTAAAAATTAAATTTGATGGCATTGAGGAAGTACAGCTAATTGGTCGTTGTTCTGCTAGGTTTTTGCTTGTTAAAGATTTATATGTTCGCCGTAAACAGTTTCCTGTTTGCTTGGCATATGCGGTGACAATCCATAAATCGCAAGGTTTAAGTGTAGATACTGCATTGGTGAATATTGGCAGTTCTGTGTTCAAGGAGGGTATGGCATATGTGGCATTGTCACGAGTTAGAACTTTATCGGGATTGTACCTGATTGACTGTGATGTCACAAACATTTGTGCGGATCTAGATTGTGTTAAGGAATACAATAGGTTAAGAAAAGAGTATGCGCCACATTTGCCTCAATATCCTTTGTTTGAGAAACGTGTGGTAGGCCTGAAACGAAGAAATATCAGTAATAGTAGGGAGGTTGTAGCAAAAAGCCCAAAAGTCGATGAGCCGAAAATTGTAAGCAGAAAGAAAGTGGATTCTGTTGAAGATGTTGTCGGTTTTCAATTTGAAAACAGTTCTGGTGTCAATTGCTATGCAAATGTAGTGGTTAATGTTCTCTTTTCACTAGAGACTTTAAAAGAACAGATTGTGTTCAATTCGGAACAAAGTTTATGCTGCTTGTTGAATTCTGTGTTAGAGAAATGTAGCACTGATCAAACAAAAGTAGAAAGTGTGTCTGAAGTTCGTTATCTGTTAGATGAATGTTCAGGTCAAACAGACTTCTCTGAAAATAATCAGCAGGATTGTCAGGAGTTTTTAATGTATATGCTTGATATATTGCAAGATGAGGGTGTAGATGTAGATCACCTGTTTGGGCTTTCTTATCAATGGCAGCATGACTGCGAGAACTGTATGGTATCAAGTACTACTAGTGTAGACTCAGAAAGATTTATATATTTAACTTTGCCAGACAGTAAATCAGTCTCCTTTAACACCTTAGCTGCGTGTAAACATCCCTCCCCAGTGCTGCGCTGTCCATTGGAACCAGTGCTGAATGGACGTCCAATGGTCGTGCGCAGCACTGGGGAGGTAGCGCTGCTGACGACCGTTGGCTGTCAGCAGCACTTAAGGGGTTAATAAGCTAGTAAATGCAGCGGATCACAACATGGAGTGTAGCCAATGTAAATCTAAAATGATGTCAACATTATTTATACGTAGATATGGCCAGTATGTCATTTTAATGATCCAACGATGTAGGCCTGATGGATCAAAATTGTCAACTTTAATAAAAAAAATGGTGGCTTCTCAGCTGTCAATATCAGGAAGGACTTTTGTAACTGTAGCAATTATCTATCACGATGGTCCTTCAACAACATCAGGACATTACACAGCTTATTTAAAGTCTCGAACCGGCTGGTCATTCTGCAACGATTCTGTTGTAACTTTCAAAAAAAAATTGCCGTTTGACCTTAAAAATTCTTACCTGGTGTTTTTAAAACCAAAATTTTAAGGAAAGAATCTCGGGATTTCCTCTGAGGAATTGCAAAAGGTTCATGCAGTAGAGGGAATGTAAGTCTGCAATACTATCTAGATTATTGGTCCAAAACTTTTAATTATAATGTCAATTTAAAAATCCAACTATATAAACCTGATGCAAGTAAGTCTGCTTCTTAGTAAGCAGTATCAGTGTCATAGGAAAAGGAGAACATGAGTGAGAAAGAAGGGTAAGATATTAGTAGTCCAGGATTGTGAAAATAATCTAAAATGTTTTCTTTTTGAAAGTTGCGAAAATAGAAAATGACGGGATTTGATTGGAAGAATTACAAGAGTTGTGAATCGCTGCAACATGATTTGGCCAAGTGGAAACATGTGGTAGAATGTGAGAAGTCTTTTATCGTATGTAACATATTTTTCAAAACGATGGAGGTTTTCTTTCAGAAAGTGGCGGGCTGAAAATATTTATAGCACAACAGAGTGGACACTGTTCATAGGACATCCTTCGACGTTATGGAAAGTAAGTTAATTTTAAGGAGTTTTGAATTCAGATTTCTTAGGTTTTATGGGTTTTTTAAACACAATCATTTTGATTGTGTTTTTTTTTCCCCGCTGTTACATGATGAATACCTTCAAGTCACTGATTTAAATGAAATTTGATACATTCTGAGAACAGCAAAAATAAACCATTTAACATGTATAATTAAAGTTCTACTTTTTGTACTTATGATATACATTTAGAAATGTGAGGTAGATATGGAGAAACTGAGGCTTCTGTAAGTGTCAAAGTTAATGCTTACAGTGCTGCACTTCTGGGTACTGTTTTTTTTTAAAAAAACTGAATAGGCCTCACCTCAAAGAAACCTCTTGAAAGGACACATCTTATTTGCATCATGAAACAATCATTTACAATGTTAAACACAATTTTATGATGGCTTTACATCTCTTTTGCGCTGCTATTGCATCACTATTGTGAGACATCAGCAGTGCAAAAGATGCACCATGTTCCAAAAAAGGCCTCACTTCATCAGCATGAAGATACTGTTTGTTTAAAATATATATATCTTTAGGATTGTGTAGGGGACGTAGAGAAGCAGAGGCTTCTGTAAATGTCAAAGTTGTTGAAAAACTGTTTGTTTTTGAACCTTTTCCCTTCTCTTTTCTAAGTTTTTAAATACATGTTTTAATATTTTTGGAAATGTTTGTTCTCTCTTTCACAGATTGAAAGTATGAAAAAAGAATTGAAAAAATTAACAAGAATTATAAGGTAAATGTTTTCTACTCTTTTTGTTACATTTCAATCACATACACCTACTTTAGGGCTTCAGACTATAGAGCTTTAAACAAAGAGTATTTAAATGTGTAAATTTGGAGCTGTGCCCGTGGGTTTTGGTTCAATACACAAGTGCATTGACGTAAAATGCGTGTGCACATTACCAAATCGCCGTCTGTTTCCTCAGGCATACTCCTCCCACACCTTTGAAGTGAAGTTCAGCTTCACTATAAACGCCCCGGCTGCTTTACCTTCTCATTCTACTGTCCTTGCTTCGTCCCCTCTCCTGTCTGCCGTGTGCATTTCTCCTCTCCCCCCCCATCACAGTAACGTCACTCACACACGCAACGCCATTCACACACGCAACACCATTCCCACACGCAACGCAACTCACACACACAACGCCACTCACACACACAGCGTCACTCACACACACTATGCCATTCACACACGCAATTCATCCACGCAATGCCACTAATCCACGCAATACCACTCATCGACGCAATACCAATAATCCACACAACGCCAATTATCCACGCAATGCCTCTCATCCACACAATGCCACTCATCCATTTGCAAAACCAAACGAACAAACTCTTCTATTGTGAAACCTATTGCATTTTCAATGCTTCATTCTTTCACTTCCTTATGTATTTTGTTTTCCACAATTATATCCTTTTACTTCTCTTCTTAGGTAAATAAATCTATTAAACACCATTTCTGGTTTAAATCCTATAGCTGTCTTTCTTTTTACATCACTCTCTGTTTTCTTCTCTTGTACTTACTCCTTTATTTTTAAAAAAAAAAATAATTTGGGGTTAGCTCCCGGTTCGCGTACCGGCGAGCTAACCGGAAAGCGAACTAAAAAAAAACAGCTTGCCAGAGTGTTACACTTTCTAGCAATTTTTGTAAAAAGGGGAGGTAGTTCTGAAAAGAACTTTTTTTTATTTTATATTTTTTTTTACTTTTTTGAACATTATTTCATTTTTTTGTATTTTTTGAACACTTTTTTGTTTTTTTTGTTGTTTTTTTAAAGGGAAAGAACAGAAAGAGGCATTGAAAATGGCTCAACAGGAGCAAAAAAAAAAAATTAAAACTTCTTGCGTTTGGAACATTGGTGTTTCTCAAAAGCCAGATTAATCAATTTCACACTCATGTTAGCGCATGAAATTAGTGTTCCACAATACAAGCATGTCAGCTTCATATGCACAAATTTTTTTTGTATGTTTGGCACTGTTTCGTTCGCCTCTGCCACTGTCAAAGAGAGATCAGAAGATGTTCTAGCCACTGAAGTTGGGGGGTTTTGTTGTAGTTCGCGCATCTCTGCACGACTATAGTTAATTGGATGCCACCTCTGCATATGTCGGTGCATCGTGTGATTTCCAAAACTGTATTTTTTATTTGTTCCCCTGGATAACTTCTCTTTGCAGATAAGGCACATAGCATACCGTGCATTGACTTTTTTTTCTCCAGAAGGAATGCAAAAAAATTGCCAGATGAAGCTTTCTTTCCGATGAGATACCCGGGGTAACTCTTGGAGAAATTGTGGTCCCTCTTCTTCCTCTCTGTCTCCTTCTTCCTCTTCCTCCTCTATGTTTCCAATAAATTGAGGAGGGGGTCCTCTCTTCCGATTAGGAGATGGGGGTGGTGGTGGTGGGGGTGCAGAAGCTGAAGGTACTATTGAAGCCATCAGAGAACATTTTCAGGTCTTCCTTTCTCAAAGTTGAAAGTCAGAGTGAGAAAAAAGGTGGGGGCTTTCATCATTTGGGAAAAGAAATAGTTCTAAACCAATGAAAAGTGTTATTTTTAGGTCACATGACCTAGTGTTACATCATTAGGAAACCAAAAGTGAAATGAACCAATGCAAACTTTAATGAATAAGTCACATGACCTGTTCCGCTCACGTTACGCGGAGCGCGCCGCGCTTCGAATCGCTTCCGGTTCGCGTTCCGGAGCACTTTCGGGAGCGCTAACGCGGCGCGTCATAAGACATATTACGCGACAACGTGATATGTCGCGTTTCCGCGACGCGTCACGATGTTGATTTCTGATGCGGTAGTTGCGTGAACAGAACGTTTACCGGTTAGCGGACCGGGTCGCGGCATCAAATTGAGCTAACGGAAAGCTTCCCGGTACGCGAAAAAGGAGCGAACCCGAAAAATATTTTTAAAAAAAATAATCATAAACATATAAAATATAATTTGGGATATAAAGAAAAAGACATTTTACAGCTACAGATATTAGCTTTAAAAAACAACTGAAATTCAATGAAAAAACCATAGGTTATAGACCATATATAGTTAGGAATTAGCATTTTCAAAACCATATTTTACTCGCATAAAACCATTGAAATTCCATATATAGTTAGTTGCCCTAACTATATATCGCGCACCCGCAATCCACTGCTGATGATGTCACATATTACATCATTCATGACATGGTCAGTGACATCACTGATGACATCACTGATGACATCTCAAATGACATCACTGATGACATCACTGATGACAACATCCAGTGACTGTATGTTTCTGTAAAGTTAAAATATCTCTTACATATTGAAGAATGAGTGGATGTATAAGTGTCTGGATGAAGGATTTAGTAGGTGTATCACTGACTGTATGAGTGAGTGATTAAATGTGTCTCACTGAGTGCATGGGTTAGTGACTAAACTGTCTTAATTTGTGCATCATTATGTCTGTTGTTCTATAAACTGTTGCATGTGTTGATCAGTAGCTATATGAGTAACTATATGGGTTATTGATTGGTTGCCCAAGTATTTGTATGGGAGATTGAGTGTGTGTGTGGGTGGCTGGGAGGTGTATGACTCTGTGCATAGATGTGTGAGCAGTTGATTCACTAGATGTATTGGTTCAAAAGTGCATGTGGAAACAGCTGTATGAGCGGTTGACTGTGTGCATGAGTGTATTGGTGAGTGAATGGATATCTCAGTGCTACATGTAAAAGTAAGTACATATGTAGAACACAGTACATGTGAGAGTTGACATATATAAATAACTGTGCATAAGAGCCAGTGAATGTGTGAGTGGCTGTATGGATCATTGTGAACTTGTATCAGGGATTGTATAAGAGAGTAAATATGTGTTAGTATATGTTTGAATAAGTAAGGTGTGTATAACTGTATAGTTGAGGAAATGGAGGTGTGATTGATTCTTTGCATCACTGACTAGGTGTGTGAGTAACTCCATGGATGAGTGACAGTCTGTGAGTGTCTGTTTACACTGATTGTTTCTAAGGTTATAATAGAGTCTGAAGAGGTTCATGGCATTATCACATGAATGATATCATCAGTGATGTGATCAGTAATGTCAAATGAGATGTCATCAGTGATGTCATCAGTGATGTCATTTGAGATGTCATCAGTGATGTCATCAGTGATGTCACTGACCATGTCATGAATGATGTAATATGTGACATCATCAGCAGTGGATTGCGGGTGCGCGATATATAGTTAGGGCAACTAACTATATATGGAATTTCAATGGTTTTATGCGAGTAAAATATGGTTTTGAAAATGCTAATTCCTAACTATATATGGTCTATAACCTATGGTTTTTTCATTGAATATATATATATATTAGGTAATATATATATATATATACATACATACATATATATATATATATATATATATATATATATATATATATTACCTACTGGCGGTCGCCAGTAGGTAGTTATAGTTAGGATTTTTTTCAATGTTAAATCTCAAAATTCTATTTGGAATAACTTTGGCGCCGGTTGACGAATCTGCCTGAAAATTTCCTGAAAATGGCCTCCCGGGGTTCCGGTCCTTCCCTGAAAGTTTGGGGGGGATACGTCAAGCGGGGGCCGAGATAAAAGGGGGGTCCCAAAACGCGTTTTCCCCATGTTAATTTCCATAGGGCGGTCGATTTCACTTTTAGCCCGAACGGCTGAATGGATTTCCACGAAACTTGGCAAAATTGTAGGGACTGGTAGCCCGATGTGCCTTTGCTATGTCTCAAGATATGTGCTCCAGTGGATTTTGAGTAATTTAGGTTCAAAAAAATATATATATCTATAGGCGCTCTCCAGTGCGCGCACCGGAGTGCGCTCCAGGCGCGACACGCGACTTGCGCGCAGGAAGCTGATTGGCTCTCAGTTGTCTGTAAACATTCTAAACAGTCCGGAGCGGCCGCCATCTTGTGTCTCGGTAAAATCGAGACACAAGGGGTTTGAAAAAAAAAGGGGCAAATGACCATAAGGGGGAAGAGTAGACCCCCTCTGACCCCCTAGGTTTGATGTAGGGACTAAAATAGGGTCCTGCAGGGCATTAAAAAAAATTTTTCGTTTTGCGCGGGGGAAGCGCATGGTACGCGCACCGGCGAAGCACGGGGAAAATCCAGGACCATATTTATGAAGGCCTTGCGCTGTTAGTTTTGCGCTTCTTGTGCGTCAATTTTTGTGACGCACCAGCGGTGTAAAAAAATGCGCATTGTTATGCAATATTTAAAAAGTGACGCATCTATCTAGATGCGTCACTTTTTAAATATAGTGCAACGAGGTACATTTTATTACACTGCTGGTGTTATGCGTCACTTTTCTGTGCGCACTCCTTATGACATTCCAGATGTGTCATATTTAATGTATGACGAATCATGTTGCAAGGAGTTACAGATACGTCAGTATTTCTGACATATCTGTAAACATAAAAGTGATGCGAGGCAGGTGCAAGATTTTGACGCAACAGCATCCTAAAAGTGACGCAGAGAAATCTTATAGATTTCAGTACGTCGTTATTACCAAGCTTTTTGCGGGGGAATGCCCCCTTTGCATACATTATACCTGACGCAGATATAATGTGGCGCAGAGTTTTAAAAAGTGACCCATGTACCTAGATGCGTCACTTTTTAAAAATAGCGTCAGGTATAATGCATGCAGAGGGGGTGTTCTCCCGCAAAAAGCTTTGTAATAGCGACGCAGTGAAATCTTTGAGATTTCACTGCGTCAGTTTTAGGATGCTGTTGCGTCAAAATCTTGTGCCTGCTTTACAGCAGGTGTTAGACTGAGGCAAGACCTTTCACATGCTGCTTTCCACATTTGAAAGGACACATTACTGGAGTTGCGTCACTTTTGTGACGCACTCCAGCAATGCGTTACTTGGAATGTCATAAGGAGTGCGCACAGAAAAGTGACGCATCGCACCAGTAGTGTAAAAAAATGTGCCTCGTTGCGTTATATTTAAAAAGTGAGGTATCTAGGTAGATGGGTCACTTTTTAAAATCAAGCGCCACATTATATCTGCGTGAGGTATAATGCATGCAGAGGGGGTGTTCCCCCACTAAAAGCTTTGTAATAGCGACGCAGTGAAATGTTTGAGATTTCACTGCGTCACTTTTAGGATGCTGTTGCATCCTTTAAATATAGTGCAACGAGGCACATTTTATTACACTGCTGGTGTGATGCGTCACTTTTCTGTCCACAGTCCTTATGACATTCCAGATGTGTCATATTTAATGTATGACGAATCATGTTGCAAGGAGTTACAGATACGTCAGTATTTCTGACATATCTGTAAACATAAAAGTGATGCGAGGCCGGCGCAAGATTTTGACGCAACAGCATCCTAAAAGTGACGCAGAGAAATCTCATAGATTTCAGTACGTCGTTATTACCAAGCTTTTTGCGAGGGATTGCCCCCTCTGCATACATTATACCTGATGCAGATACAATATGGCGCAGAGTTTTAAAAAGTGACCCATGTACCTAGATGCGTCACTTTTTAAAAAATAGTGTCAGGTATAATGCATGCAGAGGGGGTGTTCCTTGCAAAAAGCTTGGTAATAATGACGCAGTGCGTCACTTTTAGGATGCAGTTGCGCCAAAATCTTGCGCCTGCTTCACAGCAAACCTTTCACATGGTGCTTTTTCCATGTGAAAGGACACATTACTGGAGTTGCGTCACTTTTGTGACGCACTCCTGCAATGCGTTACTTTTGTGTTTACAGATATGTCAGAAATACTGACATATCTGTAACTCCTTGCGAATTGATTAGTCATATATTAAATATGACATATCTGGAATGTCATAAGGAGTGCGTCCAGAAAAGTGACGCATCGCTGTTTTCACGTAGCGATGCGTCACTTTTCAGAAATGAGGCCTCCAGTTTATTCACTGTGTCATAACTTTCTTTTCTAACACTCACCTTCTTTCATTCCTCCTACTTCACTTCCTTTCACCTCTCATACCTTTCTGTTCTTTCTTACTCATTCTCCTTTCAATTATCAATGCACTATATTTCACTTACTCTTCATTTTTTAAGATTATAGCTCTTTGATGAGAATTGGAGGTAGTTCTGAAAAGAACTTTTGGTTTTCTTCTTTTAACTGAACAGGAACAAAAACAGGGAATAGAAACTGCTCAACAGGAGCAAAAAGAAAAGAAAAAAATTAGGGGTGGGAAGGGCAGTGATGGTTCTCCAATGCCCGAACCATGAGCAGGACACTTTGCTCCCCATAGGTGAGGAGTTGATTGCAGTATCTGCATCTGACGACCCCATGGTTGAATGCAGGTTGAATGTTTGCTACCTGCCCCTGCGGTTGTTCTCTTCCAGAAGAAGTTGCTCCTCCTGTTGATGTAGAGGCCCCATCTCTGGGAACCTCTTGTGCCAGAGCCCTGACACTTTCCCGGGCAAAATTCTGGGGGTGCCTCCTCTCCACATGGCGAATCATGGTGAAGTTGCCAAAAGAGTATTTTTTTGGGGGGTTACCCCGTGACAGGACCTGTTTGCAGATCCTGCACTCTACTTTTGGTGCATTCACCTTCTTCTGGTCTGCAGGAAACTTAAAAAATTTCCAGATGAAATGTTCTTTGACCTTCGGCTGAGGAGGCTCTTCATCAATGAAATCATTGGAGTCATCTTCACTGCTGGATGGTCTGGCAGCCATGATGAATCCAGGAATATGGAGCAGCAAAAAAGGCAGGTCTTTCAGTCACAAAAGTGAAAGAAGAAGTGAAGGAAATGGGTGGGGATTTCATTCATTGTAAAAAAAAACTGTTAGCAACCAATGAAAAGTGTTATTTTAGGGTCACATGACCCGACGCGTTTACGCTGCGCGCTCCGGAGCACTTCCGGTGCGTTTACGCAGCGCGATCGTAGGCGCTTCCGGGGCGCAAACGTGGCGCGATCGTAGGCGCTTTTGCGTGCGTTTAGGCGCCGCGCACGTAGGCGCTTCCGAGGGCACTTACGTTGCGCGCCGAAGTGACGTCATCAATCTTTTATAGAAATGCATAATCATTTTCCATATTAAAAAAAACAAATTTTATTTGTATGGTACGAAATGTTTTGCATTATTATTAACTTTTCATTCATATTTTTTTTTCACGAACGACAGTTGCGCTCTGGGTGCGCTTTCAGATGAGCTCTCGGAGAAGCTTACAGGAGAGCTTAGCTGAAAGCTTCCCGGAGCGCGCACCCAGAGCGCAAAAGAAAAAAATTATATAAAAAAAATGAATACTTTAAAAAAAACAGCAAATTGTAAAAAAAAAAAAGGTTAGAAACTCGATATACAAAGGAATTAGCATTTAAAAAACCTATGAAATTCACTGAAAAAACCATAGGTTTCACACCAGTTATAGTTAGGAATTAGCATTTAAAAAACCTATGAAATTCACTGAAAAAACCATAGGTTTCACACCAGTTATAGTTAGGAATTAGCATTTAAAAAACCTATTAAATTCACTGAAAAAACCATAGGTTTCACACCAGTTATAGTTAGCTGGAAATTTTACTGATATAAAACCATTGAAATTCCCACGTTATAGTTAGATGGACTCACTATAACTTGCGCGTGCAATGCACTGCTGATGATGTCTTATTAAGCCAGTTAACCAATCAATTTTTAAAAACCATCCATTTAGACACTTATTTAAACATTTATTCTTCCATCAACTTTTACATATACATATATAAAATATATTTATTTTTCAGAAAGACACACATTCACTGGATGGTGTCATCAGTGATGTCATGAGTGATGTCACTCACCATGTCATGAGTGATGTAATATGTGATGTCATCAGCAGTGCATTGCACGCGCAAGTTATAGTGAGTCCATCTAACTATAACGTGGGAATTTCAATGGTTTTATATCAGTAAAATTTCCAGCTAACTATAACTGGTGTGAAACCTATGGTTTTTTCAGTGAATTTAATAGGTTTTTTAAATGCTAATTCCTAACTATAACTGGTGTGAAACCTATGGTTTTTTCAGTGAATATATATATATATATATATATATATATATATATATATATATATATATATATATATATATATATATATATATATATATATATATATATATATATATATATATATATATATATATATATATATATATATATATTACCTACTGGCGGTCGCCAGTAGGTAGTTATAGTTAGGACCTAGTTTCCATAGGAAATCCTCAACATTCTATTTGGAATAACTTTGGCCCTGGTTGAAGAATCTTAGCGAATTTCTCAAAGAAGATGGCTCGGTCCGCTGCGCTCCTTCCCTAAAAGTTTGGGGGGGATTGGTCAAGTGGGGGCTGAGATAAAAGGGGGGTCCCAAAACGTGTTTTCTCCATGTTATTTTCCATAGGACCTTTAGACTCGGCTACAGGTCGAACGGGTGAATGGATTTATAAGAAATTTGGCAAAACTGTACAGTCCGGCTCGCAGATTACGCTTTTTTTGGAATGGTGTAAATCCGTTCAGTAGTTGCTGAGGAAATTAAAGTTAAAGTCAATTATATATCTATACGCGCGCACACATGCGCGCACTCAAGCGGCTGCGCGCGCGAGCGGAATTTTGCTGCGTGATGTCTGTTAACGTTCGATTCGAAGGAAATCAGGAAGTGTTGACCGCCATTTTGTCATTGCGAGTAAATATATTGTTGATTTCAAAGCGTTGGAACATGGAAAGGGGAGAAGATACAGATTGTTTTGCTGCGTAAGTTTTCTCAGGGTGTGCAGTAAGGCCCTTAAAGGCGAAAATATATATATATATTTTTTTTTTTAAAGTTGCGTGGTGCGCGCACTCGGTCGCGCACACCTTTTTACAAGAGTGTGAAAATGGAGATAAATCAGAAGTTTGAGTGCTTAGATATAAGGTGGCTCTGAAAAGAGCCATTGTGTTAATTGAGTGTTTTCTGCATTTATAAGTAAGTACCGATGCAGAGCCTGATGTTGCAGAGGAAGATTCTGTTTCCCTCGTTCGTGAAATGAACACCGTCTCTCCTATAGACGTCTTGCATGTGGTATCGCAAGTTGTTGTGGTAAATAGAACCCATGCTATAATCTCTGAGGAACGCAGAAACAGATTTATTTACATGTCTCCTTGCTTTCTCAAATTGTGCACAATGTTGATTGGACCAATTCCATTTCTGTCTTTGGCATATATTGGAATATACTAAGGCAGATCGAGGAAAAAGTGTCATCAATTGTCAAAAGGTGTCTTTTAGAAGCATTTCCGACCTACCCCAGTGATTGTGCCTAGATCGTTCCCACCACAGTGCACAATTATAAGGTCTGGCTCTGGGAGATGCATAAAAGTTTTCACCAATGGAATCAATTGGTGACATTTCAATCCTCTTTTGGCAATCCATGTTATGTGTACATTTGGTAAGCCGAGGTTGCAAATTCGTCTGCTTACTGCATATTTTTCACTCCAGTGAATATAACTGTGTCCTATCAGCCAGACCTTCATTTTCAAGGGATTTGTAGTCGTCCTCCGATCGGTTCTGGAAGTGGAATGGTAGTTAGAAGTTGAAATTCTAAATAAAGAAAAAGGAAGAGGCTGGGTGTGGTTTAAAAAATAAAAATGATTGGTTGATTGTAAGAAGTGGAGATTCAACAGTACGTTGCATGTTAATGTTTATGTTAAACGAAAAGTACTATTGGGTGTGAAAAAAAAGACATGTAACAGAGCTGTGGATTGGCAGGTGTTTCTGGAGGGAAAACAGTGTTGTTACTTTGCTGTAGAACGTTGAGACATGAACTTTTGACCTGTGCCTTCAGCAACGTGCAGGATGAGGTGTAACCATGGAAACAGCCGGAGATGGCAGGAGGTGATGGGTGACTTTTATGTGACATTGAAAATATTGTGAGGGAGAAACAACTGAAATGTAAATGCTTACGTTACGTGCTCCGCGCCGCACCCCGGATTGCTTCCGGGAAGCTGCGCTTCGTGCCTCGCGCACCGGAGCACTTCCGGGTGCGCTAACATGGCGCGTCATATGACGGATTACGCAACAACGCGATACGTCGTTGGGGCTCCACCGGAACTGATCGAATTGGTAGTCTACAGTGTTTCTGGATGTTTCAGACTGAAGCTGGCGTCAGCATGAGAGCACCCAGTGGCTACGTCGTGGCCATTCCGCGAATAATCATGGCAGTCGCTCCCCACCGGAAGTCTGCAGGAATCGGGGGCCTCGGTGACTCTTGTAGAATCTTCAAGGCTGAGGGGACGCTTTTGGGAATGGGGCTCATGCCCTAGCAGTCAAGCGTCCGAATTCCAGGGTTGCCCAGAGCCATCCTTGCAGGCCAGGCCCAAGTCTGTGGAGCCGACCGCCATTTCCTGAGCTCCGTGGCAGCCGCCTGTCGCTGTATCGGAAGAGTGGGTGCAATTCAGCCGGATGGCGGGTGAGACAGTGTAATAGCAAGAGCAGGCGTAATTCAGCTGGCCGAGCGAGGCACTGTGCCGCAGGAGCAGGCGCAACTCAGCTGGCCGAGTGAAGCGCTGGGGTGTAGCTAAGAAACCTCCACCTGGTGAGGTGGGAGAGGCTCGTTCGCGCCGCCTCTCCCTTCCAGTGCACCCCACGCCGTCTCCTGGCGCAGGTATATGTGATGGTCGGACCAAGGCACCGCAGGACGTGTCTTCAGGTCAAACGGATTGTGGGACAAGGTCCAGAATGGAAGAGGCATCAAAAGGCAAGACGTTCCGCCTGACCCCGGGAGCCGGCCGCCTATGTTGGGGGCGATCTCAGGCCATACCAGGGGTACAAGACTTGGGGAGGGGGCAGGAGCCAAGCGCCCCCTCCGAGTCCGCATTTCTTGGACCCTGAAGTATGGCACTCAACATCCAGAACTTATGACATTTGTGCAAGGCAGGGACATCGAAGCCTCTCAGGGACCAAGCATATCCAGAGTCCTTCCTACAGAAGGTGGTGGGGGTGGCGGCATTAGCAAGGCATCCCCCCACACAGCTTGTCGGACCCTGAAGTATGGCACTCAACATCCAGAACTTATGACATTTGTGCAAGGCAGGGACATCGAAGCCTTTCAGGGACCAAGCATATCCAGAGTCCTTCCTACAGAAGGTGGTGGGGGTGGCGGCATTACCAAGGCATCCCCCCACACAACTTGTCGGACCATGAAGTATGGCACTCAACATCCAGAACTTATGACATTTGTGCAAGGCAGGGACATCGAAGCCTTTCAGGGACCAAGCATATCCAGAGTCCTTCCTACAGAAGGTGGTGGGGGTGGCGGCATTAGCAAGGCATCCCCCCACACAACTTGTCGGACCCTGAAGTATGGCACTCAACATCCAGAACTTATGACATTTGTGCAAGGCAGGGACATCGAAGCCTCTCAGGGAACAAGCATATCCAGAGTCCTTTCTACAGAAGGTGGTGGGGGTGGCGGCATTAGCAAGGCATCCCCCCACACAACTTGTCGGACATCACCTCTGGATGTACTGGGTGTTCAATTTCAGAATTGAAACTACTAAGAAGCAATTAGAAGTGTTGTTTTCATGTTGCAGCAGGCTGCTATGTAAATAGTTATTTAATAAAACGTTTTATCCTGTTACTTTGCTGGTGTGTTGTATATATTTATAATATTTGCATAGTGTTTGTCGTTATTTTGGGCGGGGTGGGCGGCGGAGCCGAGCTGTCTTGCAGCCATCATGGCGTCGAACTCGGTAAAACCATAGGTTATAGACCATATATAGTTAAATATCTGAAGTCCATCTCTGCACTCAAAGGAGATACAGGTCGTCGATCAGAAGATGTGCTGGCCACCTCTAATGGTAATAGCATGGCCAGGGCTCTTGTAGTTGCCTCTGCAAATTGCAGAGGGTGCACTTATTTGACATGCCGCACCATGGTATGTATGGAAAAGGAATATTTTTTTGCTGGATTTCTTCTTGAGAGAACCAAGTTACATATCGTGCAGGTTACTTTTGGTGCATTCACTTTCTTTTGATCTTCAGGATAAGTGAAAAATTGCCAGATGAAAGATTTATTTTTTCTTATTAAAGGTAGTCGATCATTTTGGTCAGATTCGGAAGATGAATGAGATACGGTAGCCATTTCACCAAAGTCTTCCGAAAGATGTAGGACGTTGTTCTCTCTTGAGAGTAGAAAAGATAGTGAGGGAAGTGGGTGGAGTGCTGCGTGTAAATTCCAGAATTGAAACTATTAAGAACCAATTCAATGTGTTGTTTTCATGTTGCAGCAGGCTGCTATGTAAATAGTTATTTAATAAAACGTTTTACCCTGTTACTTTGCTGGTGTGTTGTATATCTTTATAATATTTGTCGTTATTTTGGGTGGGGTGGGCGGTGGAACTGAGCTGTCTTGCAGCCATCATGGCGTCGAGCTCGGTTCCTCTCACTAGTTTCATATTTCTCATGAGGGGTTGTTCCTAATTTTTCTATTTTAGCGAGGTCAAAAAAAGATCCCATCAGTGGCCTACTGATTTTGCTCGATTCCTTTTGTTTTTTCTAACGATTTATATGTTATAGTTTGCTAGCACGATACAGCGGCTAGTCCGCATTTTATATATATGTCCTTTTTATTAGGGGTGTCCTCCGGTGGAGTCGGATGATCTACCTCTAATAAACGGTCCGGGTTGAACCAACTACCATCCTGATTTTGTATATCTTCTGAGCTGGATTTAAGCACACAATTGTTAAAGTATGAAACGTTTTATATTTCTAAAAAAAATACCAAGGTGTGTACATCCGGTAACGCACAAAAGTTTAAAAAGACATTAGGCTCCATTTACTGAAAAGTTTCATAAGAATAAAAAAGAAATCTAGGTACAGTCTCTTTGACGTACTATAAGTTCTTTGAGGGGTGTATGAAGAAATTCAATAAGTTCAAATTGCAAAGTTTTCACGAAATATATAGGCAGGTGCGTGCACTCGGTCGCGCACGAAAGCCTGGAAATGCGATATCCATTTTATTGACAACTGTTGCCGAGAGTGCGCACACCGGGTCGCGCACGAAAGTTTAGTAAGGCTATTTTTATTTACAGACACATTTTAATGTGTTTAAAAAAAGGCAGGGTACAGACTTTCGAATTCTGTATCGCTTTACAAGGAGTCTCTATGCAACTTGAACAGTGAAGAAAACGGCTTGTTTTCGAAAAAAATATTGCCAGAACTTTATTGACAAAAGTATAGGTTGCATACACGACATTTTTCTGAATTAGCATTTTAAAAACCAATGAAATTCACAGAAAAAACCATAGGTTTTACACACGTTATAGTTAGGAAGTAGCATTTAAAAAACCTATGAAATTCACTGAAAAAACCCTAGGTTTGAGACATGTTATAGTTAGCTGGAAATTTTACTGATATAAAACCAATGAAATTCCACATTATAGTTAGTTGGACTCACTATAACTTGCGCGTGCAATGCACTGCTGATGACGTCACATATTACATCACTCATGACATGGTCAGTGACATCACTCATGACATCACTGATGACACCATCCAGTGAATATGTGTGTTTCTGAAAAATAAATATTAGTGACTAATGTTTAAATATTTAAATATATATATTAGTGTTTCACTTTGTGTATAAGTGGCTACATGTGTTGGTAAGTAGCTACATGCGTATGTATATGGGTTATTACATGTTTCTCTTAGTATCAGTATGAGTGTCTATATGGTTTGGTGGGGGTATTACTTAGCACATAGATGCATGAGTGACTGACTCTCTGTTTGTATGTGTTTTGAAGACAGCATATGTGCAGGACTGTATGGGTGGATGAGTGTGTATATGTGTTTGTTAGTGAGTGAATGACTGTCTCACTAGTGTCTTTATCAGTAACTACATATGTTTTAATCTAGTATATGTGAATATTGATGTATATAAGTGAGTATATGTGAGAGTAAGAGATTGTAAGAGTTCTTGTTTAAATAAGTATGTGTTTCTATAAGTGATTGTTTAAGAGAATAAATATGTGTAATTTTCAATAGAAGTAAGGTGGAAGTGTGTGTATAACTCTATATTCAAATAAATGGATGTTCAATAGTTTATTTGCACGTGTGAGTATGTGTGTGAGTTACCTTTGGATGACTGTCGGTGTGTAACAGGATGTATAGGTGTATCACTTCATATGATGAGTGAGTATATGTATGAGTGACTATATAGAACTGTTGGTGAATGACTGGATGTGTATATAGATGGTGGAATTACTGAATTGCTTGTTGTAACTGATATGGGTATCTCCATTTTTTTTTAAATTTCAGTTTCTATTTTTGAATATATGTTTCAAGGGTTACATTACAGTGAAAGGAGGTCTGTCACTCTGTCACAAGGATGGTGTCATCAGTGATGTCATGAGTGATGTCACTGACCATGTCATGAGTGATGTAATATGTGACGTCATCAGCAGTGCATTGCACGTGCAAGTTATAGTGAGTCCAACTAACTATAACGTGGAATTTCATTGGTTTTATATCAGTAAAATTTCCAGCTAACTATAACATGTGTCAAACCTATGGTTTTTTCAGTGAATTTCATAGGTTTTTTAAATGCTACTTCCTAACTATAACGTGTGTAAAACCTATGGTTTTTTCTGTGAATATATATATACATGCACTTAAAAAACATAGGTTTCAGGCCTTATATAGTTAGGAATTAGCATTTAAAAAACCATTGAAATTGCTCCTATATAGTTAGTTAGTTTTTATATTAAATAAAAGAAATTATTAGTCAAACAGACTTACCTTTTGGTCTCACTGGACGTTAGCAGTCTATACACCTGCATAAAACATGATCTTGGGCTAGAAGCTATACAGCATTTCTTTAAAACGAGATCCACAACCTATTACCATCATTCGCAAATGCTGTTAAAAATGATTGAAGTCTGTTTGACTAATAATTTCTTTTATTTTGATGAGGACATCTATAGACAGTCACAGGGTACGGCCATGGGAACCTGCTTCGCCCCCAGCTACAAAAATCTTTTCATGGGCTGGTGGGAGGAGCGGGTTGCCATGGAGATGGCCGAATTTTCCAACATTACCCTGTGGCTGCGCTATATTGATGACATTTTTTTCATTTGGAGGGGCACAGAAGAGGCAGCAACATCCTTCGTAGCCAAGTTGAACAACAACAATTTAAATCTACATTTCACCAGCAA
Organism: Lissotriton vulgaris; assembly: GCF_964263255.1. NCBI lineage: Eukaryota > Metazoa > Chordata > Amphibia > Caudata > Salamandridae > Lissotriton > Lissotriton vulgaris. The sequence continues at coordinate 1,119,096,232 of NC_141691.1, read as the reverse complement.
CATCAGTAGCAAATCTATAGAATTTCTAGATGTTCTGGTAGAAGTGAAGGATGGGATGATCACATCTAAACTGTACCGGAAGAACACAGCCGGGAACAGTATTCTGTATGCTGACAGCAGCCATCCCTCCAATCTGATACGCAGTATCCCCTATGGGGAATTGCTGCGGGCAAAAAGAAATTGTAGTGATGACTCATCTTTTGAACATGAACAAGAAGTTATGTGTAAAAGATTCCTTGAGAGAGGTTATAGTAAAAACATCATTAACAAAGCAAAACTCAGGGTGAAATCTCTAAAAAGGAATGACTTACTGTATCCTAAAGTGCAAGAAAATAAAGATGAGGACACTGTGAGATTCATCACCACTTTTTCAGGGCAGGCTAATTCTGTAAGACACATCTTAAAAAAACACTGGCATGTGTTGTTAACTGATACCCATTTAAGTACCAACTTGAGCAGTAATCCTCAGATCACTTTCAAAAAAAGTAAGAGTTTAAGAGATGAATTAAGTCACAACCATATAAGATCCAGGGATGTGTCCAATACTAGAAGACCGGCTGGTTTTCGCTGTTGTAAAAAATGTAAAGCCTGCAAGAACAGCACAGACTGGCAGACTCTGCCTACACCCAATCACAATAGAGAATTTGTGATAAAAAAGAATCTGACTTGTACTACCACACACTGTATATATGTACTCATTTGTCCTTGTCAGAAATGGTATATAGGCAGCACAAAACACGAGGCAAAAAAGCGTGTGCTGGAGCATTTAAGAGCTATTAAAAACAAGACCAAACAGTACCCTGTTTCTCGTCACTTTGCTGAATTCCATTACAGTGACGAGAACCAGGTGCGATTGGTGGTGATTGACAGTGTCGACCTTGGTGTGAGAGGGGGGAACCGAGAATTGTCGATGCGCAAATTGGAATCGAGATACATTGTTGAGCTCGAAAGCCTTGCCCCTAATGGGCTGAATATCAGTGAAGAGCTGGCAATTCATTTACATGAATGATCGATATGTTTTACTGTCTGAATACAGTTTGCTACAAAGGATTAATGTCATGTTTTTAATTTCAGATTGATTATGAGCACTATCACTTATAAGGACAACTGATGGTTAGAAGATCAAGGCCAAAGCTCCATGAACACGTAAACAATATGTTTGAAGTAGGTGACATATGAACTGGTAATAGCCCACTCGGGCGAGACTCCACCTTGCAACCAGACCACTGGGGCGAGACTCTGAGAGACAACAGTGTCAAATCTAAAGACAGCGGGAATTGAATCGCTTTACCTTGCATTATTGAACTACCAGTTGTGTGTAATATACAGACAATATTATAAACTTATGTCACTTATCAGGACATGTTTTAAAACGTGATAGCGTGCGGAAATTGCATGTTACAAGATGGCCGCCACAGTTGATGGCAAAAATCACGTGAGGTGTTGTGTTTTTTCTAATGTATTTAAACATGGTGGCACTTTGTGACTACGAGCGTGATCAAGGGTTCATTCCCGAAACGCGTCGTTTTTCCCGTTGCTGAAATAAACTAAGCAAAAGCACTTGAGGAGTCCGAGTGGTTCTTTTGAGAATATTAGAACCTGGGAGTGGATATATATATACATATATATATATATATATATATATATATATATATATATATATATATATATATATATATATATATATATATATATATATATATATATATATATATATATATATATATATATATATATATACATTACCTACTGGCTATCGCCAGTAGGTATATATAGTTAGGATTAATTCCCTATGGGATTTTTGAAAATTCTATGTCTAATAACTTTGGCGTTTGAGGACGGAATCGGCTGAAATTTTCAGGAAAATGGCACATTTTGTTTCTGAGCAGCTCCTGGAAATTTGGGGGGGTTTCGTCAAGGGGGGGCTGAGAAAAAAGGGGGGTCCCAAAACGCGTTTTTCCCATTCATTTTTCCATAGGGCGGTTGGACTCACTTTTAGCTCGAACGGCTGAATGGATTTGCACGAAACTTGGCAAAATTGTAGGGACTGTTAGCCCGATGTGCCTTTGCTAGGTCTCAATATATGTGCTCCAGTAGTTTTTGAGAAATTAACGTTCAAAACAAGATATATATCTGTAACAGCGCTCTGGGCAGCGATCCGGTCCGCTTACTTTTCGCGAAACGGAACTTTGCGCGCAGAAAGCTGATTGGCTCTCCGGTGTCTGTCAACATTCTAAACAGTCCGGAGCGGCCGCCAACTTATCTCTCGGTAGGATCGAGAGAGAGGAAGAGGTGAAAAACGAAGGGGGAATTTATTGAAAGGGGGCAAGGTATACCCCTCTTGACCCCCGAGGAATGTTGTTGGGGTTATTCACGGGCCGCGAACTGGGCCGCAAACTGGTAGCGAAACGGGAATTCGCCATTTTGTGCTTCGTTTTAATTGTTTAGAGACAAAAATTATCGCCGCACATCGGCCACAATGCATGAATATCGCTGAAAAGTCAGCGATATTCATGCATTATCCAGCAAATGCTCTTAGCCATGTTATCCACCTTCCATTGGATAACATGGCTAAAAACTGCTCTGTGCGTGAGCTTTTTTTTTTTTTTTTGCTGCGTGACGTTTGTTAACGTTCGATTCGATGGAAATCAGGAAGTGTTGACCACCATTTTGTCACTGCGAGTAAATATTGTGTTATAAATGAATCCTTATTGATAAACATTGTCTGCGCCATCTTGCGTTTTTGTCCAATGCCACAATTTTGTCGTGCACGGCAGCCATTTTAGATGCCTTGACCAGGGCCACTCTCTGCACGCCGCCGATCCTCAGCATGGCTCCCCACCCTCGCAAGCATCTTCCCCACGCACTGGTCACCCCCGCTCTCTCTCTCATGCATGGGACATATACTTCCCCCCATCTGCGCTGCTCTTCTCTGAGAATCACACCCTGTGCCCGCCCGACACCTCCCTTTTACCCTATTCACTACCGCACCCTCTGACACTCCTCTTCCTCTGTGTCCGATTGTCCAGGCCGGACCTAGGCTATCACCTAGCCCTGCGGATGTAGTTTATGGCCCCAGCTGTAGAGTATCCAGACATGCCAACCCTCCCGATTCAGGCGTGAGACTACTGATTTCAGTGCTAGTCTTTCGCTTCCCGATTCCTGCAAGGAAAAACCCGGGGGCATATTACCAACAACTAGCGGTAATTTTTGTCTCTAACTTGTTTAGAGACAAAAATTATCGCCGCACTTCGGCGAATTTTATCGCACATAAACCTTGCTATTAGCAAGGTTTATCGCAAATGCGTTAAAAAACGGCCGCAATGCATGAATATCGTTGAAAAGTCAGCGATATTCATGCATTATCCAGCAAATGCTTTTAGCCATGTTATCCACTTCCCATTGGATAACATGGCTAAAACTGCTCAGGGCAGGTGTTAGGTTTTGGAGATATTCGCGCTTAGCGTGAATATCTCCAAAAGTTGGTAATAGGAGATAGCGATGGTTAGGGACTGTTTCCAGTCGCTAAAATCTTGTCACGCCCACTTTGCATGTCATTAGTGATAAATATCACTGATATGCAAAGCAGGGCCCAAGATGGTCGCTATCTCCTTTTAGCTGTCACTAACTGGTGTTAGCGACAGCTTGGTAATAGGGAGATAATTTTATCTCTTTTTTTTTTGGCTTTTAAAGCCAAAAAAGCGGAAATAAACCCCCTTGATAATATGCCCCATGATTTCTCGGGGGTTTCAGCTGACAGGGCTTGGTATTGTGTTACGTGCTAATTCTTCCAGGAAACGTCAGAGGGTCGATGCAGGGGTTCTAGAAGGGGTGATAAACCATTTAAGCCTCATGAACAAGCTCATGGTCTTTTAAAGATTTGTGAAGTACTCGGGGCGGCGGTGTGTGTGTGCCCTCTTTCAGGAGCGGGCGGGGGGGCACTGCCAGCAACTTGCCAGGCCAGGCAGTGTTCAACACGTGCATCACCCTTTCTCTGCCTGCTATTGCTCTCCATGCTTCGGAAAGGTAAGAAAAAGAACGTGCATTTGAGTTTGAAATGTCCGATCTTGTAGCAGTACACTTGCAAAGCCCACACATGACAATAACCCGATTCAAGGCCCAATTCACCCGATTTTTTAAACATATATAGCACTCCAACAAAGTTAGATTTTAAAACTTTATTAACATTTAAATATAACGAACGCAACAAAAACTGTAAATATATTTAACCATTTTTTTAAATTAACCAGAACTATAACGATAACAACAACAACAACAATAATATAACTTTTATGCCTAAATTACGCAAACATTTAGCTAATCTGCTAAAGGGGGGAGTCGCCATTTCTTTACAATAATCAATAATGAAAAATCCACATCAATAGGGTTGTCCGTTTTCTCGATGCAGCACTATAGTGCAATATACACAGCACCTGGGGTGTCAAGAGTGAACAGGTCTTTCTTTGTTCCTTAAGATGTTATCTGTGTCAACCTCTTCCGAGAATGCTGATGCGTTAGGATTTCCTTGTGTTTCTTAATAGCATTGGTGTCTGTACACTTCTTTGTCAATTCTGTCAAGATGATAACTGCTTCATAAACAGACGATATCTTTGTTTAGTCATTAGTGTTAAGTGTGTCTGAAACTACAGTGCCCTTCTGTTTTTTTTTCTTCAGGCTCCACAGAGTTTTGTGTGTTGTTCTTTTGAGCGACAATTATTCCAGAGGTTTCAGGTTCACTTGTTTTGTCCTGCAGTGAGTTAACAGCTTTAGAGAGTTCATGTTTATTTGCTATGTCCTGCTGTTCGTCAACTGCTTCAGAGACGTCAGCCTCATTTGTTATGTTTCAGTAGATCCTGGGCCTGCCCGGCCGCGCCCAAAATGGCGCCGGTGTAAATGGGACTCGTAACTGCTTGTTGTGTACTGGTTGCCCAACCTTGATATCACAAGATACATATGCAGTTTTGAAGCACATGGCGGAGGCTTGTCTGCTGTAGTGGGGCGCCCCTTTATCGTTTCAGTCGCCATTCCGCCCGATTTTGCTACACTGTGCCTTTTCCGCCATTCAGCTGTTTAGCGCCCGCTCTTACGGCTACAGCGTCTCGCTCACCATGTAGTTGAGTTGCTCCCACTCTTGCGGTGCAGCGATAGGCGGCTTCCACAGGACTCCTAAAATGGCGGTCGGCTCTTCGGATTTGGGCCTGGTCCAGTAAAATGGCCCTGGGACACCTTGGAACTCGGACGCTTGTCTGCCAGGGCTTGGGTTCCATTCTCGAAAGCGTCCCCTCAGCCTTGAAGATTGTACAAAAGTCTTGGGGGCGTCGACTCCCACAGGCTTCCGGTGGGGAGCGCCTGCCATGATTGCTTGCGGAATGGCCACGACGGAGCTACGAGATGGTGGTGCTCTCATGGTGACGCCAGCTTCAGTCTGAAACATCCAGAAACAAGGTGGGGCTTTCATCGTTTGGGAAAAAAAATGTTTTAATCCAATGAAAAGTGTTATTTTTAGGTCACATGACCTAGTCTTACATAATTAGGAAAAGAAAAGTAAAATGAACCAATGAAAAGTTTTATTAACAAGTCACATGACCTGTTATGCTTACGGTACGCGCTGCGCGGCGCGCTCTGGATCGTTTCTGGGAAGCTGCGCCTTGCGCACCGGAGCACTTCCGGGTGCGCTAACGCGTCGCGTCATATGACGCATTACGCGACAATGCAGGTCCAGAATATAGTCAAAATGTCTCCACCAACCAGCGGTCGGAAATCAACCGCTTTCAGCAGTCCAAAAAGTTCGGTTAAATCTTAAGAGCGGGAGCAACTCAACTACATGGTGAGCGAGACGTTGTAGTCGCAAGAGCGGGCGGTAAACAGCTGAATGGCGGAAGAGGCACAGAGTACCAAAAGCGGGCGGAATGGCACCTAAAACGGTAAAGGGGCGCCCCACGACAGCGTGTCTTCAGGTCAAACGGATTGTGGGACAAGGTCCAGAATGGAAGATTCTTCAAAAGGGAAAAAATTCCGCCGGACCCCGGGAGCCGGCCGCCTATGCCGGGGGCGATCTCAGGCCTCACCAGGGCAACACGACTTGGGGAGGGGGCAGGAGCCAAGCGCCCCCTCTCAGTCCGCGCCATCTCACCGCCCCTCGGGGGCCTCCATCAAGCGGTTTAGGGAGGCACCGTATCACATTGTTTTCCAATGCAGTCAGGTCCACAAATGGACCCCACTTACTTTGAATAGTGAAGCTGCAGCAGGTGCAAATAAGGTTTAAACAGTGTTACAAGAGCTGCTTAGAACTCTGAAGTATGGCACTCAACAACCAGGACTTATGCCATTTGTGTAAGGCAGTGACATGGAAGCAACTCAGGGACAAAAAGCATGAACGAACATTCACGTATGAAAATCTTAATTGGGGAAGGGGTAGAATCCAAACGCCCCCTGCCAGTTCGCGCCACTACACCGTATGTGGAAAAACTGAAGCCATCGTTCTACAAACTCTCAACGCTTGTTATCAGTGCATGAGTTTCATGCTCGATCGATTGAGCTAGCCGGATCGGGCAATAAAAAGTATAAAATAGTTATGTAAATAGTTATTTAATAAAATGTTTTACTCTGTTTCTTTGCTGGTGTGTTGTGTATATTTATAATATTTGCATAGGGTTTGTCGTTATTTTGGGCGGTGTGGGTGGCGGAGTCGAGCTGTTTTGCAGCCCTCATGGTGTGGAGCTTAGTTCATTTCATTATTTTCGTATTTCTCATGAAGGGTTGTTCCTAATGTTTGTATTTTACTGAGGTCAAAAAGAGATCGAATTAGTGGTCTACTGATTTTGCTCGATTACTTTTATTTTTTTACACGATTTTTCACTATCTGCAAAGACTAAACAGAGTATTGCGACTTTGTGCTTGTTTGTAAATAGAGAATGATCCAAAGAGAACCAATTGTAAAACAGTAAATGCTTGGATAATAATCAATCAAATGGAGAGACAAGCAGGTACGACGGATTACAACAGGGGTAAAGGTCTGCGTTAACTACCGTTCACTATCTGCAAAGAGAGAGTACTACTAAGAGAAAAGAGGGGAGTGGGGGGGGGGCAGCGTTCAAAGCACATCAGCGTGCATAAACACGAAAACGTTTTTACCTATCACGTACTTGACATTTGACAGCTTTTGATATTTGCTATTAAAAAACCATTGAAATTCACAGAAAAAACCATAGGTTATAGTCCATATATAGTTAGGAATTTGCATTTACAAAACCTTGAAAATTCAATGAAAAAACCATTGGTTTTAGGCCATATATAGTTAGGGATTTGCATTTAGAAAACCTTATTTTACTCGCATAAAACCATTGAAATTCCATATATAGTTATAAGCGCTAACTATATATCGCGCACCCGCAATCCACTGCTGATGATGTCACATATTACATCATTCATGACATGGTTAGTGACATCACTGATGACATCACTGATGACATCTCAAATGACATCACTGATGACATCACTGATAACATCTCATTTGACATGACTGATCACATCACTGATGATATCATTCATGTGATAATACCATGAACCTCTTCAGACTCTAATATAACCTTAGATACAATCAGTGTAAACAGACAGTCACAGACTGTCACTCATCCATGGAGTTACTCACACACCTAGTCAGTTATGCCAAAAATCAATCACACCTCCATTTTCTCAACTATACAGTTATACACACCTTACTTATTCAAACATATACTAACACATATTTACTTTACTCTCTTATACAATCCCTGATACATGTTCACAATGATCCATACAGCCACTCACACATTCACTGGGTCTTATGCACAGTTATTTATATATGTCAACTCTCACATGTACTGTGTTTTACATATGTACTTAATTTGACATGTAGCACTGAGATATCCATTCACTCACTAATACACTCATGCACAGTCAACCGCCCATACAGCTGTTTCCACATGCACTTTTGAATCTATACATATAGTGAATCAACTACTCACACATCTATGTACAGAGTCACACACCTCCCAGCCACCCATACACACACACTCAGTTTCCCATACAAATACTTGGACAACCAATCAATAACCCATACAGTTACTCATATAGCTACTGATCAACATATGCAGCAGTTTGTAGAACAACAGATATAATGATGCACAAATTAAAACAGTTTAGTCACTAACCCATGCACTCAGTGAGACACATTTAATCACTCACTCATACAGTTAGTCATGCACCTAGTAAATCCTTCATCCAGACACTTATATATCCACTCATTCTTCAATATGTAAAACATATTTTAACTTTATAGAAACATACAGTCACTGGATGTTGTAATCAGTGATGTCATCAGTGATGTCATTTGAGATGTCATCAGTGATGTCATCAGTGATGTCACTAACCATGTCATGAATGATGTAATATGTGACATCATCAGCAGTGGATTGCGGGTGCGCGATATATAGTTAGCGCTTATAACTATATATGGAATTTCAATGGTTTTATGCGAGTAAAATAAGGTTTTCTAAATGTAAATCCCTAACTATATATGGCCTAAAACCAATGGTTTTTTCATTGAATTTTCAAGGTTTTGTAAATGCAAATTCCTAACTATATATGGACTATAACCTATGGTTTTTTCTGTGAATATATATATGTATATATATATATATATTCACAAAAAAAAGCATAGGTTTCAGGGATGTTATAGTTAGAAATTAGCTTTTTAAAAACCTTTGAAATTCACTGAAAAAAACCATAGGTTTAAGGCCAGTTATAGTTAGGTGGACATTTCACTCGTACGAAACCAGAGAAATTCGACCGTTATAGTAAGTGGAGCTAACTATACCCTGCACCCCCACAATGCACTGCTGATGAAGTCACAAATTACAACACTGATGGCATCACTGATGACATCATCCAGTGAATGTGTGTTTCTTTAAAGTTTAAATATATTTTATGTATATGTATGCCAAGGTATCTTTCACATCCTATTCCATACCTGCTTTGTTTGCCTTTGTTTGGCTTGCGCTGATGGCCGGTCCCATGCCTGGAGGTAGTGCTGCTGCTGCCATAGTCCCTGAGTCTTCTTTCTGCCCGTGAAGTTCGCTAAGGGTGAGGACTGGCACAGGACTTCAGATCCCAGTGTGCCAAGCGGCGCGCAAGCCAACCACGTCATCGCACACGCCAGGAGGGGCATAAGGGGTGGCAAGGGCACCTGCAGTGCGTGACGCACGAGGGAGTGCCCGGGCAAAGCCCGGGCCGAGGCGGGCCCATCTGCACCTGTCAGCGACAGGAGGAGACTGGGCTGGGCCACCTCCCTTGGCTGTGATACAGGATCTCCTGTAACACACTAGTAAGGAGAACTATAGAACGCATTGATATACATTGCTAAATGGGCAAGAGGAAACAACCACAATCCAAGGAAAAGTCCCAACCTGCTAACACACCTATAACCAAATATTTAAAGACTGCAGTGGGAATGCTTGACAGTGAAATTGTCCTGGTGAAAGGACAGTTGGCAGCAACAAAAACCGCATTAGACGCTGCCTTAAAGGCACCAGACGGTGAGGATAAGCAAGAAACATTGATACCTGAAGTATCTGAGATAGCGCTGGAATCAGAAATAGTATTTTCAGGTGACAATGTAAGCAGGGGGTGGGTGCCACGTACAGAGACAATCCAAGCATTTTAACAGCGTCACTGGAGATATCAGAGTCTACAGACAGTTCAACATTAATTTCACCTCTAGCAAAAAAAGTTAAGAAATTGCCTAGAAAGAAGAATTGTATTGAAGAAGCTATTATGACAAAATCTAACGTAAAGCAAAAGGCAAAGTAAGGGGAAGCGCTAGCAGAAACATCAAAATGTGAGACTACGGTCATGGAAAGTCAACCTGGGATGGTTAATCTTGAGACATTATTGAAAAAAGTACATACTAAATTGGATTGCATTGAACATAATTTTTTGTCGGATTTAAAGTTTGTTCAAAGGGAGGTAACTTCATTAACCGACCTGTTTTCTGGCATTCTCATCCCTAAAATCTTGAGTAAACCTGGCATAGTTGAGAACATACAACCTGGGCAAATGGAGGGTGGCGGAAGTAAAGCCACTCACAAAAGTAAGCAAGCAAACGACTCTACAAAGTCTGCAATAGGGGGCTGTATTGTATCCATACAAAGACAAAAGTTGGCCATAGAAAACCAGACGAGTCCTAGTATAGTGAAAGAATCAAATAGAATTGGGCCAATAGTCAGACCCAAGAATAATGAGTATACCACTGAGAGTATTATAGATGAGCCCTTACACCTACCACCCCAGGCGACATCTTATGTCATTGTGCTTAAAAATGTTCCGAGGTTACAAAAAAGGTTTTTTGAACCTTACGGTAAACTTAAGAATCAGGTGATTCATTGGCTAAATGTAAATACGAACACTGACACCACTATTTTACATCATAACATTATTATGTTAAGGAGAGTGAGCTGGGTTGGGAGCTCTAGTAAGCACACTGCAGTAGATTGTGTGGTGGTGAACTTTTGTAGTAGAAAACTGGTAGAAGACCTGTTAGAGATACTCATGTATAATAAAAAAGGAAGATAACTCTTTGAGGTCTGAATACATAACTGCTAATTCATTACGATATTTTTACAGGCCAAACGAGGTTCACACAAAGCTTTATGGGGTTATCCCGCATAAGCCATTACCTAGTGTTTCCATAAACAACAGGTTTGAACCACTCAGATCATGTAGTGAAATAGATTGGCATAAGAGAAATAATGACCATGATGTGGAGAGAATTACAGATGATATTCAACCTACATGTAGGAGAGAAGGTAATGAAAGCGTAAATAGACTGACTGACTATATAAGCGCGCAATCACTGTGCAAGGATTGCAGTATTATGGTAGACCGTGGTATAGATAAAGGGTTAGTTTCCTATGCCAAAAAGAGCGCTGGTAGTCCATATTCTCAAACATCGGGTGTGCATCACTATGAAAATTTTGATAATACTAGTGACATTGTGCGTGATAAGGAAAAAATGGCCGTAGAAAGCACAATTAATAACAACTATGTGTCCCCAATTATCATATCTTGAAATATAGCAGGAATAAAGAATAAGATAAATAATGATGCATGGCATAAATTTCTAGAACGGTTTAGTATAATCATGATCCAGGAAACATGGAATGTGGAACCCTTTTTTGTAGATTGGTTTCAAAGTAATTTGCACTAATGTCAAACCATCTGGTCGAGGGAGAGCTAAAGGTGAATTAGCTACATTAGTAGCGGTTACAGTCCCGATGTTAGTACAAGCTCTCAGCACTAACTCACAATTATATCAGCTGATACAGCTATATTCAGAAAGGAAACAACCATTCTGATTAATTTTTATAACAATGTCTTTGATGGTACCAAATCAAGGGTGATCAGTGATTTAGAAGTTGACCTACAGATTTTTGTGAGAGAACTGGACAGGTCATATATAAATTTGTGGAGGGAGGATTTTAATTCAGAAATTTGCGGTATACGTATCGGAGAACAAGGCGGATTTATTGATTGTTTTGGGGATCGGATATTTCACTTTCCTCATGAGCCGTACGGTGCAGCTATAAATACTATTATTTATAAATATATTCTAATTGTCCTGGAACCAGAAAATGCAGAAGGTGATACTGCTATCCCTACCTATGTAGGTGAGAGAGGTTCGTCAAATATAGATCATGTTATTATGACAGCACACTGTAAATATCTGGTTGAGAATTTTCAAATTAGCGAAAACCTATTTAGTGAACATAACCCACTTAATTTGAAACTTAGAATTGGTCTTGGCCAGCAACAAAGGGGTAAGCCCACACAATCGCATATAACACTACAAGGAAACAATGGAGTATCCATTAAATGGACTGGTTTAAATCCAACACTATTTTTGGAAAATCTAAGAGGGAAAAACCAAACGGATATTGATATCTGCTTAGATAATTCCAGAACAGACATGCATATTGTAAAATCTTTTTATAATATCATATCTGAAATAGCTAGAGATCTAACCAGTAAAAAGAAGAAAAATCCCAGTGAAAATAACCCCAGATGGTTTCATGAAAAATGTTCAAGGCTAAATAAGGCTTTAAAAATGGCTCTTAAAGCTAAACCCAGGAATTGTAACAGAATAAGTATCCTGAGGAAAGAATATAAAACAGCTTTAAGCTGTAGGAAAAGCGAAATCCAACAGGATGCCTGGGAAAGTCTCATCCTGGCGGCTGAGAGTAGAAACGCAAGTTTATTCTGGCATACCATTGACCATCCATATTTTAAATATAATAGCTCGCCGAAAATTGTAACGGCAGTCCCTCCGCAGGACTGGAATACACACTTTGAGTTAATTTTTAATGCTGTTGCTTGTAAAGCCATTTTAATGCAAAATAGCACCCTTATTTTAGTAGAATCCATTTACTCTGTATCCATCACATCGGCAGCAATTAAATTAGCCCTTTCAGAGTGCCAGTGGCAAAGTGGCCGGACCAGATGGTGTACCAATTGATGTTTTTAAAAGTAATATGGAATTTTGGACCCCGATGTTGGTCAATGTCTTAAATGCTGCCATGGGAGGAGTCATACTCGCATCATGGTCCCAAAGCATTATCGTACCCATTTTCAAGAAGGGGGGTAGAGGAAAGGCTAACTGTTACCATCCTCTATCTCTTCTGGACTCTACTTTAAAATTAATGGGAAGAATTCTCCTGGGGAGATTAAAAGACTGGGTGGACGAGAATACCATTCTCTCTGAAGCACAGTTTGGGTTCTGAAGAGGTATGGGAACTGTGGAACAGAGCCTAAATCTGGAACTCCTTATTGGAAAGTACACACTGGCGAAGGAGGGGGCCCTCCATGTATGCTTTGTGGACCTTAAAAGCGCGTTCGACTTTGTTAACCATGCAAATCTGTGGCAAACTCTAAAAGAGATAGGAGCACCAACCAAAATTATTATATTTCTATCTCAAATTTATAATTCTCAAACCTCAAGAGTTCGTTTTGGGTATTAAGGAGAATGTACACAGGATTTCATGGTTACAAGAGGCGTACGCCAATGATGTATGTTGGCTCCACTGTTGTTTTCCTTATATATAAATAACGTTGACACATTTCTGCAAATGCAAAAAGCTGATTGCTCAAAAGTAGGAAGTTGTACTATCCCAGTACTGCTCTATGCAGGCGACACTGTCCTCTTGTCAAGGACAGCAAATGGATTACAATGTTTAATCGAGAAGTTTGCCCTGCATATGACAGAAAAGGATTTGCAATCATACCTGACCAAAACCTTTGTGATGACATGTGGCAAGACTAGAATGAGGAGTAGACAACACAGTGTGGGTTATGTTATGTTATGTTATGTTATGTTATGTTATTTATTCTTTTGTATAGCTCAACGATTACTCAAAAAGAGTGTCCCGGCGCTTTGGGTAAGGAGAACTGATTCACAATAACATAACACATTAAAAAGAGTGGAGGGGGTATAGGTAGAGTTCCAAACGTTGTCTACCTGGGACTCCGTTTTAATAGAATGGGCAGCTGCAGACCACATATCAATACTAGTAATTTGACATTTTTAAGAGTTGTCGAGGGAATTTTTAGTTTTCATCTAAAATGGGAAACAAGCCCCTCAGGGAGATACTTATTCTGTACAGAACAAAGTGTGTCACTGGGGCCTGCTATGGAGCAGAAAGTTGGGGGAGAGAAGGTACTGACTCACTACAAATTCAAGAAAATACATTTCTGAAAAGAGTTTTGGCAGTACCCAGCTCTACAGCCAATTACATTGTACATAGGGAATTGGCTGTACCATACATAAGTGATACTATTAGAATGGCTGGTCTCACATCTTGGCAAAGGCTGTGGGCAAAGGATGAGGTAAAATTGATGACAGATATAATAAAAGACTGCCTGGCCCTCGACAATTGGAAAAAAATCCCATGGCTCGAGTACATTCAAAAACTATTAAGGGATTGCAAGATAGATTTAACAAAGGGGACTTAATATCCATATGAGACATTAGTAAAATTGATTTGAAGCTGAGATACATCTTGCTTATGGATGGTGTAAGAACTGACGAAGTCAAACACAAATACATTGTTACTGCTTTCTGCCGAATCCCTTCTGTTTCGGATACTCTGATTATTGATCATGTGGTTTCTTTGTAAATATTAAGGAAAATTGTTTGTACTTTTAAATTCATATATTGTATTTTTATGGTTTGTTTTAGAATGCTTTTATGGATGTATATTTTACTCCGAATAAAGCTGTTTTGAATTGAATTGAGTGTGTGTATAAGTGTCTGTATGGATAATTAGTAGGTGCATGACTGATTGTATAAGTGACTGTTTAATAAGTATGGGCGAAATTTGCGAATTCGCGGTCCGCAAATTTATGTGAAATGGCAAGAAAAATCTGCGAGTTAGCGAGTTTTCCCGCGAACTCACGGATTTTTGTGCCATTTGCACAAAAATGTGACCACGTAAGCCTGTAACTTTGCCAGCGCGTAAAAAGGCACCGAGGTCCCTTGAGTGAGCTGGCCATTATAGTGGGAACGGGCGGGAAGACGTTTTATACCGCTAGTGTGTGGTGGATGGGGCCAAACGGGCAGGGCTTCTATGCGAGTTCACATGCATCTTGTTTATAAAGGGTCAGAGACCGAGCAGAGCAGCAGATGAGGAGAAAGCAGCCTCCTGGTCACAGGAGCTAAACGGGGATGGTGCTCGGGAAACTCATGGATGCAAAAATACGTTTGGCACAGGACCCCAGAATCCTTCAGATGTCCAAGATAGCTCTGCTGCGCGTTTTGGTAAAAAGCCATTCTGATCCTGCTCAGTGGGTTCAGGTGCATGCAGCTACTGCTGCTGGACAATGTCCCATCTCATACTAAACTGCCCCGTACAGCCATATGCTGGCGCCGGGCAGAAGGGTGCAGTGGCATGCGGGTGCTCCACGCCTGGCACATGCGCATACCGGTGCCAGGGGGGACACATGTGTATTGGTGCTCTGTAGCAAGTTATGACTTTACATTCTGACTGCACCAGATGGTGTTACAACCTACACGGATCAGGAGAATCCAGGCATCAGACTTCATGGTGCTGTGCGGTACGGGTATATATGTACTGGGGGCATGGGGGCACTTAGCACAATGTGTGCTCACACCCAGAGGGCTCCCAGGCAATTGAGCACAAATGATTTTTACATTGAGAAGGCTCAGGGGCAGTTCAGCAGCACGGGGGCTCACACCCACTGGGCCCCGGGGCAGTTCAGTAGCGCATGGGCTCACAACCCCTGGGCAGCTCAGCAGCGCGGGGGCTCACACCCACAGGGTTCCCGGGCAGTTTAGCAGCGCCACCCTCTGGTTCATCACTGCCACCCTCTGGTACATCACTGCCACCCTCTGGTTCACCACTGCCACCCTCTGGTTCATCACTGCCACCCTCTGGTTCACCACTGCCACCCTCTGGTTCACCTCTGTCACCCTCTGGTTCATCACTGTCACCCTCTGGTTCATCACTGCCACCCTCTGGTTCATCACAGCACTCTCTGGTTCTCCACTGCCACCTTCTGGTTCATCACTGTCACCCTCTTGTTCATCACTGCCACCCTCTGGTTCATCACAGCACCCTCTGGTTCACAACTGCCACCCTCTGGTTCATCACTGCCACCCTCTGGCTCATCACTGTCACTCTCTGGTTCTTCACTGCCACCCTCTGGTTCACCAATGCCACCCTCTGGTTCATCACTGCCACTCTCGGGTCCACCACTGCCACCCTCTGGTTCATTACTGTCACACTCTGGTTCATCACTGCCACCCTCTGGTTCACAACTGCCATGCTTTGGTTCATCACTGTCACCCCCTGGTTCATCACTGCCACCCTCTGGTTCATCACAGCACCCTTTGGTTCACCACTGCCACACTCTGGTTCACCACTGCCACCCTCTGGTTCATCACTGCCACCCTCTGGTTCATCACTGCCACCCTCTGGTTCGCCACTGCCACCCTCTGGCTCATCACTCTCACCCTCTGGTTCATCACTGCCACCCTCTGGTTCGCCACTGCCACCCTCTGGATCATCACTGTCACCCTCTGGTTCATCACTGCCACCCTCTGGTTCATCACAGCACCCTCTGGTTCTCTAGTGCTACCCTCTAGTTCATCTCTGCCACCCTCTGGTTCACCACTGCCACCCTCTGGATCATCACTGTCACCCTCTGGTTCATCACTGCCACCCTCTGATTCACCACTGCCACCCCCTGGTTCATCACTACCACCCTATGGTTCATCACAGCACCCTCTGGTTCACCCCTGCCACCCTCTGGTTCATTACTGCCACCCTCTGGTCCATCACTGTCACCCTCTGATTCACCACTGCCACACTCTGGTTCACCACTGCCACCCGCTGATTCATCACAGCACCCTCTGGTTCACCACTTCCACCCTCTGGTTCACCACTGCCACCCTCTGGTTCACCACTGTCCCCCTCTGGTTCATCACTGCCACCCTCTGGTTCATCACAGCACCCTCTGGTTCACCAGTGCCACCCTCTGGTTCACCACTGACACCCTCTGGTTCACCACTGCCACCCTCTAGTTCATCACTGCCACCCTCTGGTTCACCACTGCCACCCTCTGGGTCATCACTGTCACCGTCTGGTTCATCACTGCCACCCTCTGGTTCATCACTGCCACCCTCTGGTTCATCACAGCACCCTCTGGTTCACCACTGCCACCCTCTGGTTCACCACTGCCACCCTCTGGTTCATCACAGCACCCTCTGGTTCACAATTGCACCTTCTGGTTCATCACAGCACCCTCTGGTTCACCACTGTAGATTATGGGGAGAAAGCACACCTGCCCAGCCTCAACCGGGGGCTGGTTCATGTGTTACTGAATTTGAGCTTCAAGTACGGCACCTGCTTACTTATCTGTAAGTGCTTCCTGTTGTGGTTTAATTTTTGTGACAGCCTGGAGCATTGTGCCATACTTGTAACTATTCTCTGACCCTCCTTCGAGGGTCAGAGCAGGGTCAGAGAATAGTTGCAAGTAGGCAACAACTCTGGAGGCGCCGCTCAGGAAGCACTTACAGGGTTACCGCAGGTGCCCAAGTTGAAGTTAATTTCTTTGTAACCATTTTGCAAAGGGTTACAACGAAATTAGCTTCAACTTGGGCACCTGCTGTAACTCTGTAAGTGCTTCATGTACTTCAGTTTTTGAAAATCCGTCCCGCACGCGATTTCGCGGATTTTTTTGCAATTTAGTGAGATTTGTGGACCACGAAATTGCAGAAAATTTGCAAATTCCGTGAACAAAACAGATTTTACGCCCATGCTAACTGTTTAAGCGTATCTAACTGAATGCATGGGTTAGTGAACAAACTGTGTAAATGTCTCAATCAGTCTGTCAGTTGGTAAGTAAGCAGCTACATGGGTTTGTGAGTAACTACATGATTGTCTATATGGGTTATTGATTGGGTGCCTGTGTATCTGTATGGGTGCCTGTGTGTCTGTGTGATTGGGTGGTGGATAGGTGAGTCTGTGCATAGATGTGTAGGTGGGTGATTCACTGTGTGTATGGGTTAAAGAGTACATCTGTGAAGGTCTATATAGGGTGGGTGAGTGTGTGTATGGCTGTGTGGGTGAGTGAATGGATGTCTCAGTGGTATATCTGTGAGTAACTACATATGTGAAAGGCAGTATATATGAGTGTTGGAGCATATAGGTGACTATAGGTGATAGTGAGTAATTTTTAGTGTGGCTGTATGGATGAGTGTGTGCTTGTATCAATGATTGTATGAGAGAGTAATTATGTGTTAGTATTTGTATAAATAAGTGAGGTGGTCTGTCTATAACAGTATAGGTGAGTAAATGGGTGTGGTTGATTCTTTGCATGACTGAGGTAGTGTGTGAGTAAGTCTATGGATGAGTGGTGGTGTGTGAGTGTATGTATAGGTGTATGAGTGCATATGATAGTGCTGTATTGATGAGTGACTGCATGTATGAGTTACTGTATGGGTGAATGAGTGAAAGCGTGTGTGTAGACCTACGAATCACTGAGTGGGTATGTACTAAATGCTATTGTTCTGTCTGTCATTTCGATATTGATAGTCTGTATTTTAGATGTATAAAAGTTTTTCTCTGGTTTTGTACGAGTGAAATGTCCATCTAATGATAATGGCCTGAAACATATGTTTTTTTCAGTGAATTTTAAAGGTTTTTTAAATGCGAATTTTTAACTTTAACGTCCATGAAACCTATGTTTTTTTTAGAGACTTTCTAAGGTTTTTGAAATGCTAATTCCTAACTGTAACAGGCCTGAAACCTATCGGTTTTTCAGAGAATTTCAAATGTCTTTCAAATACTAATTTCTAACTATAACGTACCTGAAACCTATGTTTTTTCAGTGAATTTCAAAGGTTTTTTAAATGCTAATTTGTAACTATAACGTCCCTGAAACCTATGGGTATTGGTGGAGTGATTGGATAAGTACATGGTACTGGCTGGGTGATTGGAGGAAAGCATGGGTAGTGACAGGGGGATTGCTGGACTGCATGGGTAATACCTAGGTAATTGAAGGAGAGAATAGGTGGTGCCTAGGCGGTTAGAGGATTGTTTGGGTAGTGTACAAGTGATTGTAGCAGTGCATGGGTTCTGTTTGTGTGACAATCCTACCTTTTTAGAAGTAGATATGAGACTGATTGAAACACTTTTTCAGTAGTTTTATTATAATTTTAATTTAAAATATTTTCAAACTTTAGAATTAGTTTCTGTAAAAAAAAAGAAAAAATATTGTTATGACAGATAATATTATAGTTTTAAGAACACCATATAATTTTACAATTACATAACATATTCAGTTTGCCGTTTTTGCTGTTTTCGGATTCTATTGAATTTCACCATACATAGTGATTTAAATTTTGAACATCATGTAAGAGCGGCAAAAAAATACAATCAATAGGATTGTTAAAAAAACAATCATTCTTCAAAATATTTACTACAAATTCAGCTATCTGTTTACATTTTCCAAAATAAACACTCTCATTTACAATACATATACTACAAAGATCAGATATATGAACTTCTTCTTTCAAAAACAATTTTCTAAATACAATATCAAAGAATAAAAACAATAATTGAAACAGTAGACCTTCACATCTTCCCTATAGGCCAAATGATGTTTGCAAAATCATTTGCATTGAGAATATCCAAAATAAACTTCTTACTTCATATTGATATCTTCCCACAAGGCCGAATGATATTTCTGAAATCGTCTGTATGGAAAATGTCCAAAATAGCATAATTAATTTATGTTGACACGAATTACGTTTTCGGAACTTTGGCATCAAAAGTATTAGAAATGAATTGGGTAATTCAATAGGCAACTGCCATTTGAATGCCAAATGAGCATCATTTTAATGTGTCCATCCTTTATTGCACTTTAAAAACACAATATATTGTCCAAATATTGTAGAAGGTCCATTGTGGAAAATAATTGCTACTGCTTTGAAAATTCTTTCTGATATTGACAGTTGACTTCCCACAACATTTTTTATTTTAGTTTCCAATTTTCTTCCATCTACTCTACAACGTTGTATCATTAAAATGATATATTGTCCAAATCTTTCTATAAATATTGTTGAAAACATTTCACATTTGAAGTAACTACATTCCATATTTTGATTTGCTGATTTCACTAATTTGTTAAAAGGCACTGTTTGGCAACCGGGTATTGTAAATTTATGAATCTTTCAGTGTCAAATTCAGTGGTAGAAGAAAATGAACAGATATCCCATTTATGGTCCCATCTGTAGTGTAGTCCAAACAGATTTTCAAATTGTATTCCTTCATCTTCCAATACTGCAAGAATACATTTAGAAATTCCTGAGCATCTTGCTGTACGTTCAGTGTAAATTGTTAACAACCAGAACATATATCTAGAAGATGCCGAATTCCAGAAGCACTTTGGATTTTAGTTTTATCAGTTGTCAACAAGAAAAAAATGTTTGTTCTTTATTATATTCTATTTATGAAATAAATGGAATGTAATAAAGAACAAACATTTTTTTCTCGATCCTCCATAATTTGTTAATGCAGATTTTCTAGAAAAATATGATATTCATAACTACATTAGCATAGCAGTTGATACCTGAACTATTTGTTGACATCCTACAATATCTTCAACAGTGGCCTTTTTCTTTTTGTTTGGAACCTCAACATTGTCTTGATTTTTTTTATTCTTTCCAACCTTACTACTCAGTTTCTCATATGTTCATTTTCGTCATAGTACATGCTTTTCATATACAGGATATTCACCTAAGTTGGGAGCACACAATCTTCTTAATCGATTATACTCTCTTACACATTTTGCATCTGCACTAATCTTTCTCTCATTAAAATCAATCAAATACAATCCAGATAAAGTTCTGACTCTGGGCAATGCAACATATGCCATACCATCTTTAAACATGGTACTTCCAATGTTTACCAACGCACTATCTACACTTAAACCTTGACATTTATGAATAGTCACCACATATGCCAAAGAAAGAGGAAACTGTTTTCGATGAACATACAAGTCTTTAACAAGTAAAAACAATGAACAGCACAATGTCCAATGTGTTTTACTTCTTCAATCTGATCAAATTTAACCTTCAAAAATTCAATTCCATCTCTATTTTGATAATGAACAATATCAACACCTTTTCCCATTGCTCCATTTACTAAACCTTTTTTCACATCCAAATCACGCCATAAAACTACCCGATAGTTTTCACATGCATATAAATTATTTTCTAAACCAGCATTTTTAGATATAGATTTTTCCAAAGAATCCAATTTTGTTTTTTATTTTTCTGTCAAAATAATAGAAATTCCTTTGTGTTCTATTTTATCAATAGCTTCCATTTTTATTCTTTGTTGTTTTTCCAGCTTTAAAAGTTCTTTATTGAAAGTAGAACACTCTCAGAGTGTTGGCATTAGGCAGATTATGGATTTCTTTTCTCCAAATGTTTTGTATATTATTTCCAGAGCAACATTTTAATTTGGAAACAAGTTTATAAGTAGCCAAATTTGCCATGTTCTGTCAAAAAGGATACTTCCATAATCTTCGTCACTTGCCTGTCACGTATTTTTAATAAGTTCTTTGTATTGAAAATATGCCCAAATCTTGACATTTGCAATACTTTACAAAGAATTCCTGGTGTCTTCAAGCAGAAGTGTTTTAAAAACTGGTTCACCTTTTACAGGAGCAAGTTGCAGTAGATCGTCAAAAACAATCACATGTTTCCCTCCAAATAACACATCATAATCTGTTTTTAAAAATTGCTGCATTGGTAAATCTACAAAGGCAAGCATTTAGTTTGAGACCATGGTCACCTCATCAATTATCCTAAGTTTAATTTTCTTTAGTACTCTTGAAACTTCCAAACAAGCTTCTCCAGAAAGTTTGCGATATTCCAACTTATTTTCATGTCAACAGGTAGCATTAGTAAACAATGTAATGTATTCCCTTTAATATTGTGTGCTGCTAACCCCGCTGGAGCAGTTACAACACAAGATAAATGTGATTCAGGGGTTTTCTATAAATAACTGATTACAACTTTTATTAAGAAACTTTTTCCTGTACCAGCTTGACCACTGACATAGATTTGGATAGGTTGAAATGATGTGCAGTTGCATTGTTTGTTTTCATGAAGTAAACCATGGTCGATCTGTTGTGTAACTTGCTGATATATTTCTTTCTGTTCAATATTTAATTGCTCTTCCAAGCTACCAATCTCCAAAATATCCTGTTGAGCTTGATGCATTGCCGTTTCTACCTCACTCATAGGAATTCCTGCTTCATTTTCAGGAATTGGTTCTCCCACAGGATCTTGACTCAGTGGAGCAGAACATTGACTGTCTTGAGAACTGTCTCTAGCAATCTCAGCTGCAATAGTAGCTTCTTGTTGAATCTCTTCATTCAACATTTTTAGCTAATTTTGAAAAACTGTGCATTCAATGCTATATTTAGGTGCATTAAAAGAATCTTCATACAACTGAAATCTCCAAGGGATTCCATTTCAGTAAGCCAAGTGCTAAATAGTAAAATTCCCTTTTATCTGGAGTATCGCAACCCAGTTTCCTGTGATTAATGAGATTTCCTTTACTATGTCTCACCAAACATCCATCACAACCAATCACTGCATATTTATCTTCATTTATGTTCTCTATAATATTTCTTTTAAAGCTATGATATTGAAGGACTTCATAGAGACATATGTTTTCAAGATAGGGACTTCTTTGAGGATAGTACGTATCCAACATGTTTGTTTTAACAATATCGGTGCTTTCCGGTTCATTTAATGCTAAATATTAAATTTTTGGTATAGATTTTGGTACTCGATTTTGTGTTGCAGCATGACTCAGGCCAGCGTTTCCCAAACTGTGGTCCGCGAACCCCCAGGGGTCCGTGACACATTCTCAGGGGGTCCGCAGGACTTGAGTGCCTGACATCCTAGTAAAAGACAAAATGCCCATGCGCCTTCACAGCTCACAAGAGGTGTGAATGTTAGCGCTGGGGCGGAAAAACCACAATATAATCTGGCTCAGCTTTTGGGGCGAGCTGAAGGGTGATTGGCCTCGTTTTTTTTTTTTTTATTCTGCCCGTCACCCGACGTCGCGTTTCCTCTTGTGTTTGCTACCAGCCCCAGGGCATTTTGCTATCATATGTCCCTTAAGAAGAGCATTCGAGAACCTCAAATCGGCAGGAGGGCTCTTCTCACTCTGGAACTGCATGTAAGTGTTTTGTAAGTGTACCCTTTTACAGTAAAAGTGTGCGCATAACGTGTTTCCTTTATGTCATCAGCACCTCATGTAACATAGCTGCCAATGTTTCAGATTGCCTATGTGTGATATTTTCATATGTGTGAGTGTGTGTGTTTTTTACAGAGCTCTTTCTTAACTACTGTCCCAAAATGAAAGCTAGGAAAACAGTGCTTTTACAGAGCCCACGCCTGTCACTTCTCAGCTGCTGAGGGTGGCAGAGGTGACCTGACATCGAGCGGATTCCAGGTGTAATATGACACTAAATACTAGACCTTACGTTGAGAGTGCTACATTATTTTTAATTGGAAAAAACAAAAGTAGGCTGTTACATGGCGAACCTGGGGAAGGGAATATGATGGCGGAAAAGATGGGGTGAGGTGAAAGCACATTGGGTTGGGGCAGTTGTAATTGGGTTGTGGTGAACAACAGAAGAAAATGGCCAGTGGAATTTATTGGCAGCTATGAAGGACAGAGCCGACTTTGATGACATAAGACAGCACTGGGCTGAGCAGGAATGAAAGTGTTTTTAGCAGTGTACCGGCACAATGAAAGTACGATGTTAGGCAGCAGGGTTAATACTAGGGATTAATAGGTAAAAAGTTGTCAAGAGAAATTAAAAAAAAACACCCTTAGATCTCTAGGTGCAGGTCATAGAAGCATAGGAGCTTAGAAGAAAGGCAAGGGGATGGAATGTTGCACGAAGGAGTAGGCCAGAGCATCAGAAACTGAGTAGAAAAGGGAAGAGACTGACGAAATACTGCATTGTCTTTGCTCTGACATTTGGTGTGACCTTGAAATTGTGAGCTTAAATTATCGGACATAAGCTTTAACTGACACTCTCCCGAGAAGGGTAAGTGGAGAACTGTTATGTTGAGCAGTAGTTTCATCTGTTATTTCCAGCGCTTTGAAACTGCAAGAGTGTGGCATGGAGCTCTTTTGAAAATAAGTTATTAGGATTACTAATCATAAAGAACTCTAGTGAGGTATGTGTGTGGCAGTACTGGGAAGAGAATGGTATAGTGAGGAAGCAAGGGACTGGTATTGAGCAAGGTTATGGAGGTATAGAACTACATGAAGAATGTTAGGGGAGGACAGGAATTGGGGAGGGGTCAACCAGAGTCAGCAGTGCAGAAATACTAGAGAGGCCAAGCAAAACAGGCTAGCATAAACCTATACCTAATACCTGCAAACCAGGTCCAGTGTGGGCAGTGAGAGCAGGGCTTTTAATAGCCCAAGACCAGCAGCGGACCTCACTTAGGGGTAGAGAGGAAAAAGCATACAGTGTTTTATTCAAACTGTTACCGTTTCCCGCCCCTTCCACAATCTCAAATCCACAGGAATGTCTAAAATGTTTCTCTGAGGAAGGGGGCAGCCCTTCCTGCAAATGTTCAAATAAGACAGGGTGTTGAATTGATGCTCACAATCATGGTTAAAACCCACAACCCAATGCACTACAAGGGCACCAATGGACAGGTTCACAATAGTGGGTGTGATTAATGCTTCTGAAACATGAGCGGTAGTTTCATGGCAATCTGCTCTCCCTCAAAGAATAGGTACAGCACATCATCAACAGTGCAAGTATCACTCACAGAACAAACACATAGCGGCATTAGCAG
This sequence comes from Lissotriton vulgaris, assembly GCF_964263255.1. Lineage (NCBI taxonomy): Eukaryota > Metazoa > Chordata > Amphibia > Caudata > Salamandridae > Lissotriton > Lissotriton vulgaris. Next base: position 1,119,071,772 of record NC_141691.1, on the reverse strand, counting down.
TGCAAGCTTTCCTCCCTTGCAGAACAGCTACACAAGGTGCATCAGTTGACAAGTTTCCCAGGTTCATAGAAGTATACCACACTATCCCTCAAATAACAGGCACAGCTTAGCATCACCATTGCAGGCTTCGATTCCTCATAGAACGGATACGGCAAGGGCATGAGTGCAAGCTTCCCTCCTTTGCATAACAGGCGCAGCATGGTAACAGCAGTGGAATTATAACAGTATATCAGTACTGACTTCCTACAGTCACTGAACAAGTAAAGCTTAGGAATTATCAGTGAAGCGGCCTCTCTCACGTAACGGGTGCAGCACAGTCTGCAACAGCAATAAAAACACACTTGCCTAATTGATGCGTATGTTTTAGTATGAATGTGTGGATTGTTAGGTCCTTTGATCGTTAAGCAAGTAAACGCCCCCACCCCATACTTATGTGAAAAGACTTTCTCAAATCTTATGTACCTAAACAATAGGTACAGAAATCGCTAGGTAAATATAGAGTCTCACCTGAGGATTCAAAAACAAAACATTGAAAAGTTAGTCGCTGAGATGCAGCACCATCCTTCTCATTAAAATGTTTTGATTTTTGCATATTTTTTATTATAAAATATTAAAAGCTTTAATAAGGTAAGTATTTGTTTGGTGTGTACTTGTATGTGTATTTTTGTGAATTACTGTTTTAAAATTTAAATTGTACAAATTGTTTGGGGGTCCCCAGTTCCAGTAGTGATTCCGTGGGGGTCTTCAGGAGTCAAAAGTTTGGAAACCGCTGACCTAGACTAACCCAAATGATTCCTCTTGACTTTGAAAATAAACTTGCAGAGGTCAACCTATCCGAACATCAGTAGGATCCATTCTCTCGATGTGACAGCATCTTCAAACTAAAGCTGTATAATTTGTTGCTGAGAGTTTTCTCTTGGGAAATTTCTTCCTACATTTCTTTCAACTCCGTCTTTTCAGATTTTGTTATGTATGACGTTACATACCGAGCAACAGCAATGGAATTATTCGCAACATACTGGATATCCATATTTGCATTCCACATCGACAAGATCACTGGATTATAATCATTAATATACTTTGATTGTTCACTTCTTTTTAAATTGTTAGAATTTTTGGGAGATTTTCTAGTTTTAGTATCCCTCACTGCTGACATGAAACTGTTGATACTTCCTTTGCATATTACAGGACGTGGAAATCCAAAACGGCATTTGGTATCCAATTTTTCCTTTGACTTGTATTTCCGTCAACAGTATTTGCCACATCAATGAGTTTGAAACCGTAAAACTTGTTGGTATTTTCTTCTCTTGTTTTTGGTATAGCACATGTAACATAGGGGTCGATTCCGATCCGGTAAAAAGCGCTCCGAATTGCCGTTTGGAGCGTTTTTCCCATACGAATCTTCCCCTGCAACGTCCCCCGTACGTACGACAAAGTACGATCCGTACCAGGAGCTGGACTCCGTACGAATCATACAGGGACCGTATGAATCAAATCCCCGTACAAATCTCCCTCGGAACCCACTGTACGCGACATCTGTATGGTTTGCGGCTGCTTTTTCTGAACCGGCAAGCACGATTCGTGTTGGGTACGCACCGTGCGACCCTTTTTCTACGGGAGCTGAAAACAGTCGTAAAAGCAGAGTTCGCCCCGAAACAGGCACGGAACGCCCCCCCCGGTAAGGTGCATACCCCCCGTGATTGCTGGGGTGCGGTGCGTACCCCTGCGATCACGGGGTGTACGCACCGTACCCCGCGATCTTGGGCTGTACGCACCGTACCCCATGTACGCTGGGTGTACGGTGTGTACCCCATGTATGCTGGGTGTACGGAGCGTACCCCCCATGATCGCAGGGGTACGCATCGTACCCCTGGGATCATGGGAGGGTACGCACCGTACGGTGTGTATGTGAATGTGCGCTTTTCCGTACGAATCGCCCTTACCTCACGTTTGTGTACGAGTCGTACGGATCAGAATCGGCCCCATAGTGTTCAATAAAAGATAAAACAGTCTCATCCGAATCAGTTCCAAACTTAGGTGCATCTTTGATCCATAAAAGCATATGTATATGAGGAGCACCTCTAGCTTAGTACTCCTTTCTCCAAAAGCAATCAAGAACTTCTCCAAGAGGTTGGAAGTTTTTATTGCATATAAAAGAAATTGTAGCTTGAAACCTATGATTAAGATATCTTCACACATTTACTGGATCCAAAGAACACAGCTCTCCAGCTATTTTGAATTCAATGATTTTATTATTTGAATTTGCTTCTCGAAGAAATTCAAGTAAATCTTCCCATGCTTATTCAGCACAGCTCAGCGTGACAAATCATGTAGGGATTCCTAAGTTCCTTAACATATATTTAAGTTTTTCCATGACGATGATACCAATACTCATTAGTACCACGTTGACACGCCATCAAATTAATCAATTGAGATTCTAAATGATCGTGTCTCTGATCTACTTTGTCCATGAACTCCTTTGCAGAAACATGTTGAAGACGAACTCCTGTTTTTAATAAGTGGTTCACTGCATATAAAAGTCCAGACAAGTCACTTTCAAACAAAAGATGAAATATGTATGGAATACATTGTCGAAATCGTGGATCTTCTGAGTACAATCTTGTACAATATTCTGATGCTGGAATCTGTACTGAGAAAAACCAAAGGAAATGATGGACGGAGCGTTGACAATACAAGCACTCACCCCCAGTCAGCTGATCTGGGTTTAATACATCACCGTTCTTTAGCCCACTCTGCCATCCCAGTTCAGACATGGCCATATGCAAATCAGTGTGACCCTGTGCCTCATGGGAACAGTCCAGCCCGAACTGCCAAGCCATGCCTTCCCTGGACCGGAAACAAGCTACCGAGGACCGGTTTCCGGCATTTCAGGCGTCTTCAGACCGGCTTGCTTGAATCCAGTGGCAAAGTAAGCACTGGATTTAAGATAGCCTATGTCTGAAGGGGGGTGGCTGAGTGAGCTAAAGAATGGTGATGGATTAAACCCAGATCAGTTGACTGGGGGTGAGTGTTTGATTTGCTCAACACTCCGTCCATCATCCCCTTTTGTTTCGGAATCTGTACTGGTCATTCGTCGCATCGTCCACCTTTTCCAGTGGGGAAGAGCAGTGGAAAACAATGAGCTTCCAAATTTCTTTCCCAAACACTCATAAGAGTTCCCTTCACTTTCTTCATCTGGAATAATTCAATAATATTTCCAATCACTTCCTTAGAATGTAAAGGATGTACACTATAATGTCCATGAATTTCTTCACTTTTGGAGATGTCCACTTTTTCGATTTGGCCACTAAAAAATGTCGCTTTCATCAACTAAATCGATTTCTTTTTCATCCACAAACACATTTTTCTAGTAAACATTGTTTTTTGTGAGACATAATGTAGCCTTTTACACTTTGCTGACATCTACTAATTCTTGCCATATTTTCCGACTCGTCGTAGAAACATCATTTACTAGAAAAACTACAGGTTCAGTTTCCTCTTTCTGCACACCAATAGTTTAAAGATTTTTTTTTAATCTAAAGGTAAATACACAACTCTACCTTTTAAGCTTCTTTATAAATCTGATGGAGGCAGCTTACCTGTTTTAGGCTCTATAAGAACAATAGCTTGAAACAATTGCACAGATTGAATCAGAGTGGACTCATACGTGTTTAAATCTAACAGTTCTGGGGGAATAGCACCAACTCTAGGTTATTATGTACAGCTCTAGCTGGCATTTTGTTCTCGTCTAATTTGGTATAACAATATTTACAAATATGTTGATCACTAGCCAACTCAAAGCAATCTTACACCAACAAATAAGCTCCAAATTCCTTCCACTTCTCATTGTTTTCTTTTTCACTTTTTAAATACAGATCAACATTCCTAGTTTGACTTTCATAGTGAGTTCGTTGACAACAAATACAAATATAGTTTGGTCTTTCACAACAAAATACCTTAAACTTCGTAATTTCTTCTTCAAACTTCTCAGTACTACTATCTTCCATGTCTTCTTTAGCACCTACACCTATCAAATTCTCACTTTCTCTACACTCTTGTTCAGGACCAAAGTATTGAAACTCTATTTCATCACAAAATATTGCAGGACTTTTTACATAGTACAATCTTTTTACTAGCTTCCGCATTTGATAGTGATGTACTGCTAACTTTCTAAAATGATGAAAAACACTTTGACACACATTTCGTGAAAGATAAGCAAGAGAATGGCCTTGCAAACCAGTATTTTTTCTCACTTTACGAGGATCTAGTCCTTACAGCATCTTAATCTTTTGTTTAACCCTTTTTTTACTATACGCTTGTAAGAAATTTCTGAAAATATCTATAAACTCCTGTTGTATAGTACACATACTACGACAATCCCAAGTTTACACTGGGGCTTTAGTATGTCTCCCTAGGACTTCATCAGCTATCACTTATTCTACATTTCTAGGAACCATCTTTCCTTTTTCAATTGTCCAACCGTTCTTCACTTCATAAGCACGACCATTCGGTTTCACCTACGTGAACTAATGTATTGCTTTGAAAATAGCTCTTTTCATTAAAAAAGGCTCTGAACTTGAAGTGCGCTTCCATTCACCCAAAATAATATCACAAAAGTTAGTTCTGTTAATTACTCTTTTCTTTTTACTTTTGTCCTTCATAGAATGCATTGGTTTATCGAATGTTTGCATTCTCTTTAAAACTAAAATGAATAATTTTCTTTATACTTTCAATCTGTTTTTCTTAATAAAAAGATTTTTTTTTTATTTCTTGCCATTGTTCAATAAATTGTGTAGTACTCTACTTTTAAACATTCATTTCCTTATTTCATCAAATTGATTCTTTCTTCTTTTAGCATAAATTGTTTTATCAGAACATGATTTGCCATTACTATGTCCTTTTTTCATTTCAATCTTCTTTGTTCCAAAGGTATTCCTTCTAATTTCAACATTGTCAAAACCCTTATGGTCAGGGATGCCCGCCACCCCTTCCACCACCAATCCCAATGGGAGGAGACAGACACAGTTTGAACTTTTGGAAGGCAGGGGGGCCTCACGACCCCCCGCCGTATTTATTAAAATATGAAACAAAATTTAAATCTTTAAATTAAAACGTTTCATGTATCATGTACAAATTCAACTTTCATTACATTTGATGAAGACAGGTATTCAGGCTAACCTTAACAAATCTCTAATACAAAGATTTCCTAACCGAGTCTAACATCAAGACATAATGCATTGCATATGAATTTGTACATCCTAACTTAGGGGCCAACGGCAAGGTCTTAACCGGTGTCAAGTCCCTATCACCAAATTCCCGCCCTCACGTGTGAGTGGCGCATGCGCAGAGGACTTTACCCTCATAGCCAACTGTAGCTTCCCTTGTCGTGGGGGCCCCCTTTCACTCTACGCCATCTTAAGGTCGTCCGAGTTCCCGTGCGGGGTATCCGTAAGAAGGACAGCGTGGACTCCCCCCCTTTCCCTGCACTCTCTTCCCCCGGAGCAGATATCCGGCCCCTGGGAAATTCTGCGGAGGGGCATATAGCCGTCTCCCCCTGGCAGGGGCCTATGGCCGTCTCCCCCCTGGGCGACCCATCCGTAATGGGTGCCGCCCCCCATGGGAGGGGCCAATGGCCGCCTCCCCCCCGGGCGCTCCTATCCGTAATGGGTGCCGCCCCCCCTAGGGACCTTGAAATCACTGCTCACCGATCATGACCTTACAGCCACAGGCCAGATAGTTGACCGACTATCTGGCCCCCCACACCTCCTATAGGTCATGTCTCCTCAACCCCACAAGCCAAGCTATCATGTCTCCTATCAATAGGTCATTCCCCACCCTGAACAGGTGTACCCCATCATCAGAATAACAGTGATCGCGCCAGATGCACCCATGAGATATGCTTTGAAGATGAGCAGAGCGAAACAATTTCTCCATTTTATTGTTGACCCTCTTTTCCGAATGGTTCAACGCTGTTGTGGACAAACAACCCCGCCATACCCTCCGCGGAATCATGTGAGAACAAGCTAATGTACATCCCGGGAGCGTCTTCGCTAACCAACTAACTGCAGAAAGTATGTGCTCAATTAAAGCTCGTCTGAACAACCTTACCAAGGCATTGCCCCCAATGTGCACTATGATTTACAGATGGCGGTGACCTGTGCCGCCCTAATAATTCTTCCACAAAACTTTGCAGTTGGTCAATACATAGACCGCCTTTCCCATGGAAGGACACCCTGAAACCATATTCCTCAGATGTGTGGATCTCATCACCTGTCTTGAATATGTCCCCGGCACGCCTCACGTATGAGTGGCCCACGACCCAGACCACTCGTCTTCCATTCTTTGTTCCTGAATTGGTGGTTAGCTGACACTGGCCAGTCCCAATTTCCACCCTGCGTCACAGGCTCGTGAAACTGTAATCCAAACAAAAGACAACAAGCGTGAGTGCACTTCATCAGTAAGTTACAACATGTGCAGCCGCATGTACTGTTTGAAACAAGTCGAAAACCAGCGGCCTAACTGTTTAACATTGTCTGCCTGCAGACCTTGAGCCGTTGCTTCTGTAGCGGCCCCTATCCTGAATGAATGGGTCCCAAAATCAATTGGGTTCAAGCCCGCTGCTGCAATCGTGATTGCCAGCACCCTCTGAAACTGAAACTTTGTTAACGGGGTGCCGTCCGCATGTCGCAGCAAGGCCCCCCCCCACGTTGTCAACCTCTGTTTTAGGTAGGCCTCAATATGCCTCACTGGACAACAGGGACTACTTGGAGCACGCTGCAACACAATGCTATTCCCCTGGGCCTCCTGATCCGTCTTTGACCTGGCTATCGTGATCAGCAGAGAATCCCCCCTCACTTGCGTGTGATCCCTGCGCAGACCCCCCTCTGTATCTCTTTTGTTGGCAGCCACTAATTCGCTCACCCGCAGGGCCCCATAGAAGGCCAACGCGAACGCGGCCCGGAATAACACAACCTCGCTAGGTGAGGAGCATGTCTCCTCCAGTTTAGCCAACAAGGAGGTCAATCTGTCAAATCCTATTGGGTGCCTGGTATCCTTTTTGCACCCTTCTAAGCGCTGCCAGCCGTGCAGTGCCTTCCTGACTACGAAGGAGTCCGTCGGGTCCCTGATGCCATGTAGCTGACCCATATATGATATGGCGGCCTCATACCGACTGGCGGTTGCCGCCGACCGGCCCTCCTCATGAAGTGCCACTAAAATTGGGTAAAGGACCCCTCCTGACCCCATCTATGCTCCCATGCCGGGCCCAAAAGGCGCAGTACGAGCGGAACTCCCCTTCATAAGCTTTCCTTGTCCTGGGCTCTAAACTGGCTGCCACGAGGTTTTGTAGTCCGGGCCGCCGATTTGTCATAATGCTTCGGGAAATGGCGCTGCCACTAGCTCCGCTGAGGGTAAACAATCCCTGAAAGCCTGCATTTTGAAATGAGAGAGAGCGCATCAGCTGCGTTATTCAGTACACCCGGCACATGTTTTGCCCTGAATTGAACGTTCAATCTCAAACATTTCAACACAATTTCTTTCAACAATCGTAATATCCATTTGCAGCGTGCAGCCTGCTGATTGATGCACTCAACCACAGTCATGTTATCGGACCAAAATACCACAGAGCGGTCTCTGAACTCCTCCGGCCATGCCGACAGGGCCACCCAGATGGGGAATAGCTCTAGAAAGCCAATGTTGCTCGTCAAACCACTCGTTTCCCACCGTGCTGGCCATCTTTGGGCCGACCAACGGTTTCCAAGGATCACGCCAAATCCCACGCTGCCCGCAGAATCGGTCCATAAGCCCAATTCAAACGACGAGGCCGGGGCTTTGCTCCAGACTACCCGGCCGTTGAAATCCGCCAGGAATGCCAGCCAAATGAGCATATCCTGGCGAACCTCTGCCGACAGTCTTGTGCGATGGTGCCCTTCCTTCAGGCCAACCATGGCCTGGGCAATGGATCGTGAGAAAGGGCGAGCCATCGGGATAACCCTCAATGCAAAGTTCAGCTGACCTACTTTTTGTTGTTATTGGTGCACTGTCACTTTCTCGTTCCGAAGACACTGCATCAAGGAGGCCCTAAATTTGGCGATCTTCTCGGCCGGTAAGCGGAAGCAACCCTCCACGGAGTCTAGTTCGATACCCAGAAACTCCAGGGAGGTAGTCGGCCCCACCGTCTTACCTGGCGCCAACGGTACCCCGAAGCCCCGCATGAGCACGCAGAAATCCTGCAATGCCCGTGCACAGTCCCGAGAGCCCGCTGGGCCAAGAAACAGAAAAATATCAAGATAATGCATCACATGTTGGTGCCCTGTGGCCTTTGAGAATACCCACTCCAAAAATGAGCTAAACATTTCAAAATAGGCACACGAAATTGAACAACCCATCGGCATACACTTATCCATGTAGTATTTCCCATGGAATGTAAAACCCAGCAAGTGCTGATCTCGGGGATGCACCGGAAGTAACCTAAATGCAGATTCAATATCTGATTTTGCTAACAAAGCTCCAGGGCCTAAGCGATTCAACATTACCACTGCGTCATCGAAAGATGCATACCTTACACTGCAAATGTCTGGGTCGATCGCCTCATTAACAGAAGCCCCTCTTGGTGCCTACAAGTTAAGGATGAGCCTGTATTCCCCCAGCCCCTTTTTCGGCACTACCCCTAATGGGAAACACACAAAGTCAGCCATTGGTGGGTCACTAAAAGGTCCTGCAACCCGCCCCAAGCCAACCTCCTTAGCTATCTTTGAGGCGGCCACCGCCGGGTTGTGCTGAATGGTTAGTTGGTTCTTACATGAGGGGGCCCCCCGAAAATCACCCAAAGGGATCCTGAAGCCATACGAGAAGCCATCTCGCAGGATCCCAGCGGATACATGATCAGGATATTTGTTCAGCCAAGGGGTCAAAGCCAGGATATCCACGGGGATTGTTTGGACCTCCCTGGCACCGTATCAATCCTGCTTGGTACCCCCTTTGCCTCCGGTACCATTGGCTCTGGATCGGCAGCTAGTTTCGGGGTGAGAGGTGTTGCCACAACCAGAGCACGCATGAATGAACCTACACGTTCCTTGCAGCCTGTTACACGTTCCCTTATTGAAACCCCAACACACTCCTCTCTTATTTCCGTTCCCGCCCGATCTAGGCTGGGACTCCCCCCCGTAGGTTGGTCGAAAGGGCTGAGGATGTTTCTGCTGATAAGCCCTGGAGCCATTTGAGCTCGACCCTGACCCACCCGCCGATCCCGTCAAGAACTGTGCATGCCAAGATACAGTATCCAAACAATCCCAAGTCAATGTTTCATTAAACTCTTTCGCTTTTCTAAAAGCCATGTCATTCCCTTTCCATTCTTCTCCCCCATACTTCTCGTGGAAGCCCGTGATCTGCTCTGGTAGCAAGCCAGGGCACTCAACAGTTCTGGCGTTCGTTCAGCGATAATTGTGACAAATATAGAAAAGGCCCTGATCCAGTTCATCATAGACTCTTCGACCCTGAATTCCGCCATTTTTGCCCGCCATACACTAGGGTGCCATAAATCCTTCTGAGTCTTGGCATATTCCAACTCTCGATGATCATTTAACAATGAAAACATGTTTATATATTTGTTAGCCCACACCAGTTCCTTAGTTGCCAAAGGAATAGGTTGAGCCAAGCTTTCCCGCCTTGAGGGTACCGCGCCCTCCCCCATCATTGGGAGTGATCTCTTACCGGCTTTTGCCGCACCTCCAGCCGTGTCCGTTGATTTATTCCGGCTTGTGATCGCGACCAGATTCGCCACCTGTAGGGAAATAGAAGGCACATTCGCTGTCCCAGCACCCCTTGTCTGCCTTAGCTGTTCGACAATCTGCCTAGCTTCTTCGGCCGGGTCTTCCCCCCCGCTCCCTTCTTTAACCAGGGTAACACAGTCGCCAACTGAAGCGCTAGTTCGGGAGGCATTTGGTCCTTATCCAGCGGTGTGATAACCACAGGGATTGGCAATCCCCCATCCAGTGTGGGTACCGGGCTGGACGCTGGTGCTACTGGGACCAGTGGGACCTCCATCGGGACTGGGGCCTCACTAGGACCCGCTTTCCCCTTCCTCTTTTTCCCCTTTTCCCCCCCTGGGGTAATGTTTGGCAAAGCAGGCCCCACGATCCTCTTAGGTTGCCCTGAGGGCCCTTCCTGGGCCTCCACTTGTTTCCGGAGGGCCGCTAGACCGCGACCCAGCTGATCTACTTTGCCGAACTTCCTGTCCATCGCCGACCCTTGGTTCACTAGTGTGCACAGCATTCGTTCCATCTCGGAGCTCTTTCCACTCTTCTTACCAGGCATATCTGCGTTCTGTTTTTCTCTGCCTGTTTTCCAGTAGCGGCTCGAACTCCAGCTACGCCTTGATGACTGAAACAGAAAACACAACGATTATACGTTCTCAAAAACTGCAGCTTGGTCCCTTGAGGGCTCACGAGCGATGAGTGGTGCAGCCTTCAGAGCGCAGGAACAAGAGGACGCTTCCTGGATTCCCGCGCCTTTTATCCAGCAACGGGAAGGCGTGGCGCGACCCTATCCCGCCCATCGGTGCACGGACTTCCGGGCGGGTGTTTAGGACAACCCTTTTAGGCGGAGGGGGCGTGCTCCGACCACGCCGCTATGGGCATGGACACGCCCCCTGCCCGCAAAGGTTTCCCGGGGGATCGGGGCACCCAGCCATACGTTCGGGGTGACCGAGAGGTCTCCTCTTTCCATTCTAGTCCTTGAGTCCAGACAAGTCACTTTCAAACAAAAGATGAAATATGTATGGAATACATTGTCGAAATTGTGGATCTTCTGAGTACAATCTTGTACAATATTCTGATGCTGGAATCTGTACTGAGAAAAACCAAAGGAAATGATGGACGGAGCGTTGACAATACAAGCACTCACCCCCAGTCAACTGATCTGGGTTTAATACATCACCGTTCTTTAGCCCACTCTGCCACCGCAGTTCAAACATGGCCATATGCAAATCAGTCTGACCCTGTGCCTCACGGGAACAGTCCAGCCCGAACTGCCAAGCCATGCCTTCCCTGGACCGGAAACAAGCTACAGAGGACTGGTTTCCGGCATTTCAGGCATCTTCAGCCTGGCTTGCTTGAATCCAGTGGCAAAGTGAGCACTGGATTCAAGATAGCCTATGTCTGAAGTGGGGTGGCTGAGTGAGCTAAAGAATGGTGATGGATTAAACCCAGATCAGTTGACTGGGGGTGAGTGTTTGATTTGCTCAACGCTCCGTCTATCATCCCCTTTTGTTTCGGAATCTGTACTGGTCATTCGTCGCATCGTCCACCTTTTCCAGTGGGGTAGAGCAGTGGAAAACAATGAGCTTCCAAATTTCTTTCCCAAACACTCATAAGAGTTCCCTTCACTTTCTTCATCTGGAATAATTCAATAATATTTCCAATCACTTCCTTAGAATGTAAAGGATGTACACTATAATGTCCATGAATTTCTTCACTTTTGGAGATGTCCACTTTTTCGATTTGGCCACTAAAAAATGTCGCTATCATCAACTAAATCGATTTCTTCTTCATCCACATACACATTTTTCTAGTAAACATTGTTTTTTGTGAGCTATAATGTAGCCTTTTACACTTTGCTGACATCTACTTATTCTTGTCATATTGTCCGACTCGTCGTAGAAACACCATTTACTAGAATAACTACAGGTTCAGTTTCCTCTTCCTGCACACCAATAGGTTAAAGATTTTTTTTTAAATCTAAAGGTAAATGCACAACTCTTCCTTTTAAGCCTCTTTATAAATCTGATGGAGGCAGCTTACCTGTTTTAGGCTCTATAGAAATTATATAGAAATTTAGGAGTCACCTTCGACGATGCTCTTATTTTCATAGACCATGCGAATAAAGTAGCATCAACGGCACACTATAAGCTACGCATGATCAAGAAAATAAGTCAGTTTTTACCAGCAGCTGCCATTAAAACTCTGGTTAGCTCCCTGGTTCTATCGGCCCTTGACTACTGCAATGGTTTATTTTTAAACACTCAGGCCAGGGTCCTTAAAAAGTTGCAGTCGATACAAAATGCTGCTGCCCGTCTACTCTCCGGACTTCCAAAATTTGCGGCAATATCAGGAACAATAAAAGATTTACATTGGTTGACCATTCACAATAGGATTAAATTTAAATCCTTATGTTTAGTCTACAAGTCCTTAAACAACAGAGGTCCCCAATTTTTAAAGGACCAGTTGGTTCGATACCTGCCCCCTAGACAGCTCCGGTCCTCCAATCTCAATCAAATCATGGTCCCTCGGTCCAAAACAGTCTCATGGGGTGATCGTCGTTTCTTCACAGCGGCACCTAAACTATGGAACACCTTGCCCCAAGATATTAGATTAAGCCCATCACTCCTGCAGTTTCGCAAGAAACTAAAGACATGGTTGTTTAATCAATAATGGTTATCTCTGAATCAATTTGGACACTACAGGCCGCACTGATCAATAATTCTGCAAATCTCAGCGCCAAGACGCCCTCGGGTATAAGCCGCGCTTTATAAATGATAAACATAAACATATACGAACAATAGCTTGAAACAAGTGCACAGATTGAATCAGAATGGACTCATACGCGTTTAAATCTAACAGTTCTGGAGGAATAGCACCAACTCTAGGCTATTATGTACAGCTCTAGCTGGCATTTTGTTCTCGTCTAATTTGGTATAACAATATTTACAAATATGTTGATCACTAGCCAACTCAAAGCAATCTTACACTAACAAATAAGCTCCAAATTCCTTCCACTTCTCATTGTTTTCTTTTTCACTTTTTAAATACAGATCAACATTCCTAGTTTGACTTTCATAGTGAGTTCGATGACAACAAATACAAATATAGTTTGGTCTTTCACAACAAATTACCTTAAACTTCGTAATTTCTTCTTCAAACTTCTCAGTACTACTATCTTCCATGTCTTCTTTAGCACCTACACCTATCAAATTCTCACTTTCTCTACACTCTTGTTCAGGACCAAAGTAATGAAACTCTATTTCATCACAACTTGCAGGACTTTTTACATAATACAATCTTCTTACTAGCTTCCGCATTTGATAGTGATGTACTGCTAACATTCTAAAATGATGAAAAACACTTTGACACACATTTCTAGAAAGATAAGCAAGAGAATGGCCTTGCAAACCAGTATTTTATCTCACTTTACGAGGATCTAGTCCTTGCAGCATATTAATCTTTTGTTTAACCCTTTTTTTACTATACGCTTGTAAGACATTTCTGAAAAAATGTATAGACTCCTGTCGTAAAGTACAAATACTACTACAATCCCAAGTTTACACTGGGCCTTTAGTATGTCTCCCTAGAACTTCATCAGCTATCACTTATTCTACATTTCTCGGAACCATCTTTCCTTTTTCAATTGCCCAACCGTTCTTCACTTCATAAGCACGACTATTCAGTATCACCTGCGTGAACTAATGTATTGCTTTGAAAATAGCTCTTTTCATTAAAAAAGGCTCTGAACTTGAAGTGCGCTTCCATTCACCCAAAATAATATCACAAAAGTTAGTTCTGTTAATTACACTTTTCTTTTTACTTTTGTCCTTCATAGAATGCATTGGTTTATCTAATGTTTGCATTCTCTTTAAAACTAAAATGAATATTTTTCTTTATACTTTCAATCTGTTTTTTTATAAAAAGCAATTTTTTTTCTTTTTTGCCATTGTTCAATAAATTGTGTAGTACTCTACTTTTAAACATTCATTTCCTTATCTCATCAAATTGATTCTTTCTTCTTTTAGCATAAATTGTTTTATCAGAACGTGATTTGCCATTACTATGTCCTTTTTTCATTTCAATCTTCTTTGTTCCAAAGGTATTCCTTCTAATTTCTACATTGTCAAAACCCTTTCTAGTCCTTGAAAATATTATAATAAATTATTTTGTTCTCTCACCGCAAGACTTTTTTTTCCCAAAACGAATTTCGTAGCACGCCTTGCATCGCAAAATGCAATGCAGAGTGCGCTACGAAATTCATTTCATTAATTAAATTGTTTACTTACCTTCAATTATCCATACTCCAGTTTTTAGCACCCCGACCCTGCCCCTCCCCCACCCCGCCTCTCCACCCCACCGAAACTCCCTCCACGGGCCGTGGCTGAGTGATTGGATGAGTACATAGTACAGGCTATACCAAAAACAAGAGAAGAAAATACCTTAAAGCAATGCTCCACTGAATGTGCATTGAGCATTCAAATTCACACAGATGTCTATGATCATTCAAGTGTAGAATTATGGATGAATGTAGGGTCAGTGATTCCCGCTTCAGTCTATGTTGATTATGTTGTGGGACTTGAGTCTCAAGGTGCAACATTATCGATTGTGCTCCGGGTGGCACCAAGACTACAACAGAGACACACCCATTAGTTACTTCCTTGTCCACCCAGGAGGGAACCACGCCCAGAGCCCTGGGTCATTGTTCACACCCCTCCGCTAGACTGGCATACGCCAGGCCAGCTCACTCCGCTTATGCTTACAGGTGGGGCGACAACGCTGCATATCCCAGGTCTTCCCTGTAGTAATCTCCTGATCACATGTCTAGTTGACAGCATGGCAAAGCCACTCCCTCAGGGCTTGTTTACACCCACACCACATCCATCCAGCACAGGTGTCACAGGACATGTGACCCTGCCAATAAAAAAGGGCTTGGTGCACGTGCCCCAGACCATTTCCACACTCGATCTGGGTGTGTACTTGTGGTTATTATTTATGCATGACGGCCTAGGGACCTACCACATCACATTCCCCACTGCTGGAGGTGACATTATGGCGTCTGTAGCATGATATTCAATCATAAAGGGCCCCAGTAAGGTACACAGAGTTGGTGGCAGCCGAGGCACTTTGGCCGACATGGGCCTCCCGCAACAAGCCGATGGCTTGAGGTACACAGAGTTGGTGGCAGCTGTGGCACTTTGGCTGACACTGGCTTCACGCCACGTGGTGATGACTTGGGGTACACAGAGTTGGTGGCAGGCGAGGCACTTTGGCCGACATGGGCCTCCAGCCACATGGCGATGACTTGAGACGCACATAGTTAGTGACAGCTGAGGCATTTTGGATGACACAGGCCTCCCACCACATGGCGATGACTTGAGCTGCACTGAGTTGGTGCCACCAAAGCTGAGTGGGTGTGCAGTCTGCGATCATGCTTTAGCCTCGATATGCCATCCTGGCAATCAAGACCCGCTTTGAAGTGTGGGCTCAGCTGAAGCGTGTGTACACCAAAGGCAGCAGGCTGTACAGATATGACTCCTCAGCGCGGAGCAGCAGGATGCACTGGGGGCCTATGGCGCGGAATTCAGCGACGGCCGAGGAGGTTGACCCCGGCACGTGGTGGGCCCTCTTGGAGACACACCGGTGGTGCCAGGTAAGCATTGAGGTCTGGGTATGCAGGGTCGGGCAGTTATCGCTGGGCAGTGGACCAGTCTGGGGACCAGGGCTGGGGTGCTATCGCTAGCGGTGCTTTAATGGCGGGTGCATTGGCGAACATTTCAATTTACTCAATTTACTAGTCATCGGTAAGAATTTTACCTGCCTGGCCGGTTTGCTGTCTTACATGACTGGACGCCTCTTGAGTTTTTCACAATCCTAGCTATTGTTTACTCTTGTTCCTCAGAGTTGTTGAGCTCCTCGAGGACATCCCGGAAAAAGTCTTGTTTTGGCGTTTCATTTGGCATTTGCAATAAAGTGAAGACGGCTTTTAGTTAATATCGGTAAGCTCTTTGACTGAGTATATAGTTACATCTTTGGGAGTGCTCAGTGAAAAACGTTTAAAACGTGAAACTGATTCTTGGTAATCATTTTAGTTTACAGAGTAAAGAGTACTTTAGCAGCACGTGAGTTCTATGATAATTTCATTATCACAAGTCTTTTTCTCAAGCACGAGTCTCTCTTTCTAGTATCTTTTTCACCATTTGGGCGTTTCTTTGGGTGGTTCCCCTTAATCAGCACTGCTCATAGTGAGTCCCGCGTGTGCAAAACCTATTGTTCCATTTTGTTATACATATAACGGAATGTATGAGCAACTTGTATGGATATATGTTTCACAGAGCCAGCTCGAAGAAACCAAAGATCCCCTGAACAATGTTACTGGAACACTTCATTGAACATTTTCATGATGATATAATGACAATGTTATAACCCTGAAGAAGGGTCCTACATAGACCCGAAATGCATTGGGTTTTGTTTTTGTTCTTGATTTACACTACGTACTTGAAATAAGGATATATTTATTGTATTATGAGTTCAATTCACTTATGTATTTTGAGCTGAGTTCATTTATGGTAAACACTGCCCTTTTTTTATAAATTGTTGATTCAATACAAGGATGAAAAGATTGAGTGTATTGTCATGTGTTTTTGTCAAAGCATTTTGATAAAAGAATTTTTGATGAATATTGCATAAACTGTTTAAATTTAAAAGACCGTTTAGGTCGTGTAGTTGAGCGTCTTTCAGCCCAGGGTGCTCCCTGGCCTCGACAGTAGCCCACTGTGACAGCGGCACATATTCTTAGTATGTTTGTAAGTATGTTTAAAGCAGTGACTCTTGTGCAAACCCGCGAAGCCATCATAGCCTGCAAATCAGGATCTCCTTTTGACTCTTGCCCCCGCTGATCCTACATCAGACAATTGATTTAGTGAATCCCTTCATAAATGCTATAGTCAATGTCTCCCTTAGTTCAGACACTGTTCCTTCTGATTGTAATAAAAAGCAATAGTGAAACCCTTAATGAAAAAAATTGGCAGACTGAGAGAAAAAGGAATTACAGAGGTTACTCTCGACTAGATAAGTTCCTTCCTATCTGAGAGAACCCAAACCATTTCATTGGGACCTTTTCTCTCGAACGAAAAAAATATTTCCTCTGGAGTTCCTCAGGGATCCATTTTAAGTCTGTTGCTATTTAATATTTACATGGTGCCCCTCATCACTCTAATTGAATCATACGGGATACAAGTAACATCGTATGCCGATGACACTCAATTGATTGTATCCTTAGATAAGAATTCCACAAATGCTGAACAGAATTTCCAGAACTGTCTGTCTGACGTCTTTTTGTGGATGAAAAACAATCATCTGAAATGTAATTCAAACAAGACGGAAAAACTGCCCATGGGAAAAAATTTCAACTTTGGCCACAGTAAATGGTGGCCAGAGGGCACCACTGCGCCTCCTAATTTGGTTGAAGTGGCCAGAAATCTGGGTGTTCTTTTTGATTCATCATTGTCCTTTGACCAGCATGTAAGGAATGGGACGTATGACGTTACAACGCATACTTTTACCACGCATGCCTTTACAACATGGTTTTTACATCGCAAACCTTTACAACGCATGGCGCTTTGGGGTGCTGGATAGTGAAAAGTTTAATTTACTATTCCAACTCAAGTCCCCGTGGACACTAGGGAAGGTGTTGGATAGTAAATTAAACGTATTCCCTATCCTAGAGCGCCCCCCCAGCGCAATGCGTTGTAATGGTTTGCGTTGTAATGGTTGCGTTGTAATGGTATGTGTTGTAAAAGTTTCGTTGTAAAGGTTGTTCACCAAGGAATGTTGCGGGAAGTTGTTTCAATATTATAAAATCTTTAAAGAAATTCTTTGATTTTCTCCCCACAGAATCGAGAAAGGCGGTGGCAGTGGCTCTCATACTTTCCCGTCTCGATTATTGCAATGGTCTTATGGCAGGGGTAAAAAGCTCACGTTAAAAAAACTACAAAGCGTGCAACGCGCGGCAGCAAGACTTGTACTTAAACTGCCTAGAAAATCTTCTGCATGCAGGGAGAACCTGGATCTCCTGGAAAAAAAGGCAAAAAGATTACAAACAATTAAGAATTTAAAAGCTGCAGCCAAAAATACTGGTCACTCGATGGATTCACAACCAAGAATCTCAAACATATTCAGTCCAGCAATTAAAGATAGATTACAGTCCTACTCTCCTAATAAAATAGCTACAACCATGATGGACCAACATGGTGCCCAAAAAGATGCGGATGCTATTGTAGCCCGATCCAGTCAAGCAACACTCTCAACAGTATCATCAACAGTAGACCAAGAGCAGACCGACACAAGGAAAGAATTGAATTCGGTTTCTAAAATGGTCTCTGTCTCTAATACAAACCCAACAATGGAGGGGTATCTCCCAGCAGAAATTTCGGATGGCTCTGAGTCCGAGATCTATGAGACTGGAGTGTCAATCTCCAGTGAATCCAGCAAATCAAGTGAAGAAAGTGTTCCAAGTGAGGAGCCGAGCATGGAGGAAAATCCCATAAAGGAACCGTATTCACCAGACATTGAAACTAAAAAAGCCCTGATACACGACTCTACATCACTCAAAAAACAGGGAAAAAAAAGAAGTAGACATAAGAGACACCCAAAAATAACTAACGACGAAACAACTGACCCTGGAAGCAACCCAGAATATTTCATAGAGAGAGCTAAACTTTCACGCAAAAGTCCCCACCGAAAAGCAACCTTGGAATCCGAAAGGAACAAGAATATTACTGACACTCCGGGTGAAGATGAGAATTTGAGGCACAGGGAGTCCAGGGAGCCCTCACTGAGTGAAGTCCTCAACTCAATTAGAACTTTCCACCATGATGTGAAAAAAGATAGCGAAAGAAATCAAGCCGCTATCCAAAAATTGGAAGGTGCTATCAATAAAGTAGGGAGTACATGTTTGGAGATCTCAGACAGAATGAGTTCTATGGAAGTTAGGGCGGAAAATCTGGAATCAGACGTTAGTAATTTACAAATGCAAGCTAAAGACCATGAAGGACTAATCAAGGACCTAATGTCAAAGGTCGAAGATCAAGAGAATCGAGCAAGAAGAAATAATCTTCGATTTCTTGGAATTCCCGAGGGCTCAGAAGGAAGCGATCCAAGAGGCTTCATGTCCAATCTCTTAAGATCATCTTTTCCGGAACTCAAATCTTGGGATATGGACAAGGAAGTGTGTCGTGCACACCGCTTCCCTTTATCATTACCTAAACGTTTGGATAAATCACCTCAATACCCCAGAGCATTTCTAGTCAATTTCGGAAATTATCTAGTACGCGATACTATATATGACCTGGCTAGAACCACAGCTCAAAGAGAATACAAGGGATTTAAATTTTTCACAAGACCGGATTTTGCGCACGTTACTGTAGAACGACGATGGAGAATGAGACTACTGTTCGCTCCCTTTGAAAAACTAGGAGCGACAGTCTTTTTGCAAAATCCGGCACGATTAAAAGTAATTTATAAAAGTATAACAAAGAGCTTTACAAGCGAAATCCAGGCAGAGGCCTACCTCAAGGATGTCGCAGAGAAAGCGAAACAAAATAATGGCAAATAAATGGAAGAAGAGGATTAGAACGGATTGGATATGATTCAAACTACCTAGTAAAAAATATATGAACACTTTATAGATCAAATATGACTTGAATAATTGGCAATTGAATATAAAGAATATGATAGTACTGATAAGTTATTCTCATTTGCTATATGGTTGACTTTTTCTAGGATTGTAAAATAACAGGCTAGGTTCAAGCTCAGGCATACGGACCACACTGCCATCAACAACTGGGTGAGGCAAAACCCAGGTTGCCTCTAAGGGCGGTAAGGGGGGGGGGGTTAGGGGTTGGGGTCAAGAGGTAGGGTGGGGGAAGAAAATGCATAAATATGGTGATTACAGTTCCAGATGCATTATGAGGAACATAAATGATGGATGACACAAATGTCAATGATGTTAAGGATTTGTCTGATTTACTTCTATTTTTTTTCCGTATAACAAATGTGTCAATGATGTTAAGGAGTTGATTGATCTGTTTCTACTCTTCTATACGCATAATAGATGTGGAGCTAAATATAATAACACACTGATATGGCTAAGATAAAAATGTGCTCCTGGAATGTGGCAGGACTCAATGATAGGAGCAAAAGAAAAAGAATGTGGGGACTAATAAGGGCAAATGCATTCAATACAATATGTCTCCAGGAGACCCACATTCCATGGGCAGAGCGGGATGTATTGAAGATCTCAGGGTTTAATTTACTGGTATGTACTAGCCAAACTACGAGGACAAGGGGGGTCGCTATAGTAGCAAGATCCTTTTTGGGGGAGGCAACTCGTAAACTAGCTGATCCACTAGGCAGGTGGGTGATTGTGGAGCTCAAGTGCGGAATTACAATATGTTCCATCTACGCCCCTAATCAAGATGACCCCGCAATCTTTAACAACTTGGAGATAGAATTAGCATCCTGGCCTCAGGTAATGATCCTATGTGGGGACTTGAATATTTCTCTACCCATAGCCTGTGCACCACAGAAACAAGTGCGATTTAAATATACTGGTCGTAAGCCTAAAGTTTTTAATGCTGTCTCTCAATTAAAAGAAAGTTTAGGTCTGGTTGAGTTATGGGATCTAAAACAGGGTCATGACCCTGGCTATACATATTTTTCTCACCCCCACAATAAATATGTCCCTATCGATTATATTCTAATGTCGAATAACCGGGCAAGTTTGGCTCAAATAAGTAAACTACCAAAAATTATATCGGACCATAATCCTCTATCTCTCACTCTTTACTTAAATGACATGGCCAGACCTCGCTCTAGTTGGTCTTTCGACAAAAGACTGCTTGTAAATAATGAATACGTAGAACATATGAAAAAATGGTCACAGGATTTTTTTTACTCTAACCGATATAGCACATCCAGAAATATGGTATGGGATTGCTTTAAAGCTGCAGCCCGTGGGGAGACAATCAGTTACGTAGCCAGACAGAGGAAGGAGGTGACAAGGCTTAATGAACTACAACTACAAAAATTAGCTGAACTAGAAGAGAAGCATACTAGGCTAATAGCCCAAAATGCGGATGGTGGATCAATTTTAAGAGATATGGCGATACTAAAAGCAGAGATAAACAGTAAAATCTCCCAAAGTACGGCCGAATTATATCAATCCCACAGGAACAAGATCTACGAAATGGGAGATAGGGTGGGTAAACAATTGGCACTTCGAACTCGCCAAAGTCAATCTCTTAACTCAATTACGCGCATTGAATCAGAAGGCCTAGTATTTACAACACCTGAAACTATCTTAGAAGTGTTTCAAAATTATTATGGGAAATTGTACAAAAATGAGGACTCTCTAAAATCAAATGTAATCGAAGAAACACTATCAAAATGGGCAAGCGAGCACGAAGACGGTCTAGGATTGGATAATGCTACTAGGTTTGATCTAGAAAGAGAAATAACTCAAATAGAAGTGGAAACTGCTCTCGCAGAGTTAGCCACGGGAAAAGCAGCAGGGCCTGATAAAATACCACTCGAGTTTTATAAAATATTGGGTAATATAGTAACGCCTCTACTCCACGATTTATTTGTTGGGATCCAATCTAGTGGCATCCCACCAAGGTCTTGGCAGGAAACTAATATTGTAATTTTTCAAAAGAAAGATAAACCTCCTCAGCTGCCCTCATCTTATCGACCTATCTCTCTAATAAATTCTGACTCAAAACTGTACTCAAAGATTTTGGCTAATCGGCTCAGGGGGATCATCGAACATCTGGTCTCCCCCTGGCAACATGGTTTTATTCCAGGTAAGGATACTACGGACCATACCTGACGCGCTATTGCACTATTTGATGCCGCAAATGCTATGGGGGGCCAGTTGTCGATGGTCCTCCTGGATGCCGAGAAGGCTTTCGATAGGGTTTCATGGGCATTCCTATGGGCAATATTAGATCAGAATAATGTTGGACCTTGCCTCATGAGATCAATTAAAGCAATGTATTTCTCACCCAAGGCTAAGGTGTTGGTAATGGGCCAGGAATCTGGATTTTTTAACATATCTCGGGGGACTAGGCAGGGATGTCCTTGCTCTCCGATTCTTTTTGCCCTCTACATAAATCCACTTATTCTTAAACTTTTACAGGCTGAGGCAATTAAACCAGCTATACTGGGCCCCTACCAAACGAAAATATTAGCTTACGCAGACGATGTGGCTATAATAACACAACAGCCAACGGAGGCTATATCAGAAATAGAACAAATTACTCAAGCCTTTGGTCAATTATCAGGATATTCCTTAAACAGGGATAAAACGATGGTAATTTGCACAAATAATATCCACTTTACTGATCCTAGAAGGGTAGAATCTGCTATGTATCTGGGAGTTCGAATATCGGCCAAAATAGATGAGATTGTAAAAATTAACTACGAACCACTGCTCCAAAAGATAAAGAAAGAACTCAAAAGGATTGATGGACTACATCTCTCAATCATCGGAAGAGGCAATTTTCTCAAAATGAATGTCCTACCCCGGGTTCTATATCTGTTTCGAGCGATTCCTCTTCTTGTGGAAGACAGTATTCTAAGGGGATTGGAATGTCAAATGGGTAAATTTGTGTGGGGATATGGTAAGGTTAGGAGATCTATCCGGAAGCTCTCCCTACCCATCACTAGAGGAGGTTTGGCTTTACCTGACTTGGGATTTTATTCATGGGCTGCCTTTCTGCAACAGATGATGGTATTATTTCATGTTAAACCACTGGGATATGAGGTGGGGGGGCAATCACATACCTTCAATCTACGAGTTGTCTATCGGTGATATTGCTAATGGCTTGCTACTGAAACAGATTGAACCCTCATATTATAAGAAAATTAAATTTAAGGTTATAACAAACGCTTGGGTAGCGTGGAAGAAAATCTCGAGATATATGAAAATTCCCAAATACAATAGATATATCTCATTATGGCACTCCTTAATACTACCACCTCAAACATATGATGCTATTTCCAGACGGTGGGAAACTTTAGGAGTATTAACAATAGGAGATTTTATGCTCCCCAATAATAGTAGTAGATTCCAACAACTTCAATCTAAATTTGCTATCACCAATAACAGTGTATTCAAATTTATACAAATCAACACAATCATAAATTCAAAACTTGTTAATATCTGTCTGGATAATATTCCTCTAATTGATCGTCTGTCTAATCCCTCAACTAGGATAGGTACCATCTATGACACATTAATTGAAAACCAAAAAGATGACTTAGAATCTACCGAAGTGGGCTGGTCAAGGAAACTAAATAATCCCAATGTAGACATCGACATGTCCCTTATACTATCCTCACAGCTATTTATGTCCTCCAATTTGAAAGCCCAACTATATAAAACTATTTTTGATTTGAATTTCACTCCCGCTAAACTTTTCGCTTGGGGGATAAGGCCTACTTCAGAGTGTCCAAGGTGCGGCAAAGCAGCGGCAAATCTATTACATATGCTCTATGATTGTGATAAATTGCTAGCACTGCGAACAATGATTGCTGAGTTTTGGCAGGAGGTTTTTGGGCATCCAGTAGCCGAATCTCCAACCCTCTATATTTTGGGCTACGATAACACTCTGAAACATACTAAGGCGGAAGAAGTATCACTCTTCTTGAGTACAGCTGTATATAGAATCATATTAACAGCCCGCTGGAAGGATGTTGATCCCTCTAACTTTCACATTTGGTTGTCTAGGCTTTTAGGTATGTACAATCAAGAAAAGGCGATTTTTGCATGTAAAGGGATAAAGCTTAGAGCACGTGGTATCGAGATTTGAAAACCGATTGAAAATTGGAGTAATGATAATAGTGATTGTGGCTAAAAGTATGTAATCAAGATTATACTGCCTTAATCATCTGCTGTTTATTCTTTATGTTTTATCCTTAACATCTCTCTTTCTTTGAAATGTGTATGATTTTTTTATGAACCCTCGTTATAACACTGTTGTATTTTTTCTTTTTTTTGTTGTTGTTTTTATCTAAATCTTTGTTCTCTCTTTCTTTATGTATCTGCAATTGTAAATCACCAAATAAAAATTTATTTAAAAAAAAGAAAATCTTCTGCATCTACAGCCCTTAGGACATTGCATTGGCTGCCTCTCCACAAAAGGATTTTGTTCAAAATCCTTCTGACTACCTTCTGAGCGCTAAATAATATTGGCCCTAGGTATCTTTCAAGAAGATATACCCGTTACAACCCTATCTGAGTTTAAAGATCAGCAGGCTGTAATTTAATCAGTATTACCAAATTTCATAGCAAAAACAAGGGTGGAAAAATCCTAAGTGTCCTGGCTTCTAAGGCATGGAATTCCATGCCTAAAGAACTAAGATTGCTGGACTTAGAGAGCCCATTCAGGAAACAACTTAAAACCTGGATTTTCAATCTGACAGATGCCTACGTACTGGCCGCCATTTAGATCTCACCTCTGTTTCTCCCGCTTTCCACAGCGCCAGGATGCTCCTACCGGAGCGACAGTTCGCGCTTTATAAATACCAAATACAAATACATATAGCTGTCCATGTGAGAAGCATGGATTCTCCAAATCTAGTCCACACACTTGCAGCGATTGTCCTTGTGCTTTGTTGATGGTCATTGCAAAAGCGAGTCGCACCGGAAACTGTATACGCTCATTATTGGAAAGATTATGAGGGCCCTGGGGGGCCGGGCGGCCGATATTTAACAAATTATCTTTTTTTTTTTTGCCAGAAACCTTCGCGAGAGTGTACTCAACAACTTTTAACACATTTTTTTTTTGCCAGAAACCTTTGCGGGAGGGTACTCAACAACTTCCCAAAGTTTCATGCTGATCGGATGAATGGCGTAGTAATGCATAAAGGACAAACAGACATACTTTCATTTTTATATTATATAGATTGATGGCCTGGGTTCACAATGCATGGAAGGACGAAAACATAGGTTTTGTCTTTGCGAGTCTCAAAATCTAGGCCTCCAAATTTATTATAGCCAGTGTCTATGCCCCCATGGGTTCCAAATTATCCCTTTTCTCCTGATTGCACAGACTGCTGCTGTCCTATTCTAGGACCTTCCACACTTACGAGAGATTAGCTATCTCACTGCAGGGAGTCTGTAATTCATTCTCTTCAGGGGGTAGAGTCTGCCTTAGTTTGAAAGCATGTACAAAACTTCCCAAACAGTGTGGACAAGGGGTACCACATCCAATGGTGCAGTGGCTCAGAGGCAAGACTTACAAGTCTGGTCCTAAGTAATCGAATTTCCCAGAAACTCATTCCTCACTGGAAGTGTGTTATTACTAAGTTATGCATGCTGGCCTAAGATCTTTTCCCTCGCCTCAACAACTCAACAACCTTCTCCGACCCCACCCTCCTCTACTTCTCTCCCTCCGCTTCACCTATCCCCCTCCCTATCCTACCACCTCCCCCTGAAGCTTGTTCCCCCACCTACAACTTTATACATATATAGCAGCCCGTCCCGACGTTGTCCGGGTCTTATTATTTGTTTAGGACCCACACCGAAAGTCTACGTCCCCCAGTGTGTTTCCGACGCACCCAGGCTAAGGCACACACTGCATTCGGCTCCAGTATGTGTGAGACAACGGGCAGCCCCCCAAGGGAGTAGAGCGAAGGGTTACTTACCACGCCTCCATGTGAACGCAGACGCCCATTGAACGCATACGCCCAGGTGCTTGATTGGTATCCTAATTTTAGAATGTACCGCAATTTGCAGTAATTGTTCCCGCAGACACACTCATTCGCGTGTGGCCCGGCGCCTTATCATTTTGTATGTACGACCCACATGGCATGAAGGCGACCCACATGGCATGACGTGCGGAACATAACGGCAATTGTGCGCGCCTCGCGCTTAACGCATACGCCCATTGAAGGCTTTTGCTCCATGTCATGCCCCCCCAGCACACGCCCCCAGCGTTTGTCAGGCGCATACGCCCATTGAATGCTTTTACTCCATGTCACACCCCCAGCACACGCCCACAGCACAACGCAGACGTTTACAGAACGCTTTGTTTTTTGTTGTCATGCCGTGCCCCGCTCAGGCCCACAAGGGACTACTTTGCTGGCACGGTTATTTTACCTTTTAAATGTATATGGTGGGCGTCTGCATAGCCTATGTCCTTCTGCTGCAACTGCCCTTTCCAATGCTGTATTGGGTGTTGTGATTGGTGCTGTGGTTACTGAGATTACCCTCCTCAAAGTTTTGGGCTCCCTCTTTATAATAGTAAGTATAGATATAGAGATAACTCTAACCACTAGTATTTGTAGCAGACCTTTGTACTCACTAGCATTTCTATGTGATTCTTAGAGTTTATCCATTTCTATCTCTTCCTTGAGTGACTTTACAACTTGTACATTTGCAATTTTTTCAATTTGTATCTCTTCCCTGTGTGACTTTACATCTTGTACATTTGCAATTTTTTTTCCTGTTTGTATCTTTTATGTAATCCTAAATCCTTATGTATCACAACTGGTTCTTTTGTAAAGCGCTCTGACACCTTTGGGTAATGTTTGCGCTATAGAAAATCGCATGAAATAAAATAAAAAAAATAAAAAATGAAATTTTTGTGAACAGCACGTAGTAACGTGATATGGCCTAATGGCGTAAATTCAGGAATTTGGCATAACAAGCATAATAGGAAATTCACCTAATTATGTGAATTAAGGTGCAATTATTTAAATTTGACAGTGCCTAAATTAAATCCAGCAAAAGCCACGCCCATAAACAGCGCACTTCCTATTAATTATGACAAATGTATGCTAGCATTGTACTTTATTGCCACAAGCAAAAAATGTATCTTCATTGGAGAAGTGTCAGCAGTATCAATTGTCCTATTGCAAGTTGCAACGCACTACAAATTAGTGATACAAACTTATACCAAGTGAACTGTAAGATTCCAGCTTTTAATTGTCCACTATAAATATGTATGGAACACTGTATACATCATGCATAGTTATTTGTATTTGGATATTTGTGTATTACTCTTAAATCCATAGTTGGCATTACTAGTTGGGTGTTTGGAGATCCCGGCTGTACCTTCAACATCTACCTTAGATAGCTGGCCTTTACATGCATACATTAACTACGCTTTTGCACTTTATGAACATTTACATTCTAGTGACAATTAAGTGACCTAAGAGTGAGACATTTCTGCTATATCTGTTATACTTAGTTTAGTTTCAACCAAAAGGGCAAGATTGAATTATTTGGTTAAGTAAAATATTATTTTTTTAGATATTATAGTTATTATTCTAGGATATAATTTTTGTTGTTTGTTTGTGTAAATATTGTTTATATGTACATAAAACCCTAAGCTACAGTTCCTAATGGCATGAAGGGAAGGAAACGTATTGACTTAGAATAGTTCGTGCTACTACAGGAAATGCAAAAAAAAGGTCTTTGAATCTCATACCTTTAACAGCATCTGATCTTCAGCACTCAGACAATCCGCAAAAAGATACTGGCTGTCTGTGATCACATTCCCAAGATCGGAGAAAGGTCTAGCAAATCAAGAAACCAAAACATTTGCATTTTAACAACAATAAATATTTGGGCACATGTTCTACCAATTTTAAATATGTTTCAAGATATGAGCACTTTTTTGCTGATTCTTACTTCGAAAAATACTATAAGGCTTCAAAATGCCTGTGGAGTTACGATGTCACACACATCTATTTGATTCCATTGCCATGCAGTTACTTCTCCCCTTTCCCAATAACTAGATTTTACTGTTTGCACCATAGAATATCAGGAACAACAGTATAGAATTACAAGACTACCATGTCAAAAAATAGTCTACACAAATTTTCAGTTTACATACTTGGTAGTGCTAGAATATTGGGTCACAAATATTGTAGACCATTGTTAAAATAAAGATACAAGTATTGTGTATTAAAGAAAGATCAAGATAGATAATCTTTGTTGTCTGATTAAATAAAATAATTCCAATATGAAAAATTTATTTCAGACACACGTTAATTTATGCAAATAATTTGCAGGCAGAATGCTATTTCAATGACCACGGAAATTCCATAAAACTCAAACCAACCTTACTAGAAATATTATGATGTTTTGAGGGTAACATGCCATACTGGGAACATTGATATCATAGATACACATTAAAATCAAGCAGAACAATGTTTTTTTGTCTCAAATTATATATTAAAAAGCGATTCCACATGATCATATCATTAAAGACCTTTCCAAAGATCCTATGGAAAATGAAATATGATATAGAAAACATTTTAAAATCCATACCAAAGATCCAATAAATGAGTATGTCATAGAAGACATATTATATCAATTTTAGAAATACTTTTAATTATACAATAATTCAATACAAACTGCCATAGTTCAATGTAGTAGTGAGTCCTAAGCCGTAAAGTGGGGGGCGGAGCTTTCCTGGCCCCAAGATGGATGCTAGAGCCTAGAGCTCCGGTGATCTGACCGCGCTATTCAGGAATAGTGTGAGGGGAACCGCAACTGACATAAATTACGCCCTATGAGACAACGGAATACCCCTCAGCCCAGGAAACGCTGCTGTGACGTGAAATACTGCAAGCTGCAGCAAGAACGGTACCTTACCCAGAACGGCTGCCGAGCCGAAAATGGCGACCGTTAACTAAACGCCTGAACAGCCGTGTGCACTGCTTGGCCCCGATCGGGGAACGAAAGAAACAACAGCAGGGGAGGTACTGCGGGTCTGGGACCCCAACAAGAGTGTTTTACATCTGGTCGGGAGTTTTACATCTGGCCTACATGGATCTAACCTCAGCCTTTAACTATGTTAAAAGGTCTAAGCTCTGGTTGGTCTTACGCAATCCGGGGTTAGATGTGGAACTGGTCTCTGTCTTGCATACTGCCCATGAAAATATCATGGCAGCGGTAAGGTACAACCCAGATGGCAGTTTGGCAGACCCCTGGGAAGTAAGAAGGGGGTCCGGCAGGGGTGCATCTTGGCGCCTTTGCTGTTCACACTATGCATTAACAAACTGGGAGACTCCCTAACATCCAGTTGCAAAGACATACTCAGAGCTGGCTCAAAGATGATCCCTACACTCCTGTAAGACGAACTGCATTGGACCTTCAACAACTTTTAAATTGTTTTATAGCCTTATGGACTCATTAAATCTAACCACAAATTTTAAGAAGTCAAGTACCAGAACATAGGTCCCCGAAAGGTGGCTAAGGCCAAGTTTTATTGCAAGGGGGGCAAACTAACCAAAGTGTCCAGGTTTTCATACTTAGGGGTACTTTTTGACGAACAAGGATTGTGGTGCATGCAACGATTACTTAAAAAGCATATCTTAGCCAGAGCAGCAGGGGATTTTGCTAAAAGATTGGGGTCAAAGCCCCTTCCCTAACTATTGAAGGCCTATAACGCAAAATGTAA
This sequence comes from Lissotriton vulgaris, assembly GCF_964263255.1. NCBI lineage: Eukaryota > Metazoa > Chordata > Amphibia > Caudata > Salamandridae > Lissotriton > Lissotriton vulgaris. Next base: position 1,119,042,539 of record NC_141691.1, on the reverse strand, counting down.
CCCGATGGCCAAGTATGGGTGTGACATTTGGAGCTACAAAGATGTGAAGGGAATCCAGGGGGCTGAGAATAATTTTATGCATAAACTCCTTGCAGTCCCCATTGCAAACCCTGCTTTTAATTTACATGAGGATTAGGGGGTGTGTTACATTTTTGATCAGATCGCGGTTGCACCGCTGTTGGGCTGGCTTAGAATCTGGGCGAGTCCGACCCCCAACTTAAACCAACTTATAATTACTGATTGCATTGCATTGGAGGGGGCGTTACACATTCCCTGGTTGAAATACATAATGGAGCAGACTAGATGGGTCGGCTGCCCTGACTTGTTCCTGAGCCACGGGTCCCTGGGCAAAACTGCTAATAGAGATTTCAAACAGCAGTTTTTGGACAAGCGGCAGGGGCTTAGGGAGGAGATGGAATTAGCCAGGCCTTCGGTGAGAAGGTTTGCCATATTGAGCATGGGTCCACAGATGCAGCCATATCTATCCTATGTTAACAAAGAAAACCCTGCCCCTGTGATAATGTTTCAGAGCAGGATACTCTCCACTTCATATTTTTCTGCCCCTACTGTGATTCTTTGCGCAGAAAACATATTTTACCATTACTTAGAGATCGTCCATTTGTTCAATTCAGGCAGGCTCTGTTCTATCTTCAAATGGTTTCCTCTCCAATGGTCTGCTTTGGGGTGGTTAGTTTTCTAATAGGGGCCATTAGACATAGGAAAAAGTTGCAGCGCAGTAGCCACCTTGTTTCAACAGTCAGTGCAAACATGCTTTTCCAAATAAAATATAATGTGCACTCTATGAGTTAATGCCTATAGCTTCTGGCCTAATGCCTTTCACTGTTGCACTTCATTTGATGTACTCTGTGTAGGTTTATATGTGACCGATGAAATAGTAATGCCAGATGCCTTTTTATGGCTCTGTGTAGATACTTTTCATAGTTTTAGGTGACCTCATTTTTATGTATAAAATGTATTTTAATGAAATGAGTCTTTTTAAAAACGGTTTGCTTTTATGGCTCTTGGCTGCCGAATCAAGTACTTTTTTACTTTGACTTTTAGTGGTGCTGGCAGAGAGGCGGAGGGACAGCGGAGTCCCAAAGAGCCTGAAAAACAATTTTCAATCGCGAAGAGAGGCGCTGGTAAGAGGGCGCCGAGACTGCTCCAGACAATTGCGAGCAAACACCAGTAGAGATGTAGAGAAGTGTCACAGAGGTGCTGCGCTCAATGGAGAAATGAGAAGGAGCAGGAGTACTACATTCCAGACCTACAGCCTCACATGAGCAGCATCTAACCTGCACAGTCAGACCGGCAAGCATAGCATAGAGGCACGAACTTGCGCATTTCAGGCCATATATAACGCGTAACAGCAACACCATCACCACGAGCTTGAACAGCGAACTGAGCCTCGCTGAGGGTAACAGGAATGCAGCTGACCGAGGCCACCGGTGGCCATCAAGAGGGTGGGCTCGTAGTTACAGAGGGCTGCCCCGCCCTCTTCCTAGTCAGCCACTCCCCTCCGGGCAGGTGAGTCCAGGTGGGAGAAGGTGTGGGCCTGTGACGCAAGTCCGGGGCGGTAGGCAGGGCGAGGGGTATTTAACCTCTCCTCGCCATCTTCACTGCCTCTTTACCGCTCTGGACGTCGCGCGTCGCCTCTAGGACACTCTTTTAACTGGCGGTGAGTTCAGGCTTTATGGCCTCATGACTGTTCCCCCTCTGCCTACTCCCTCTTCGCGGAGGTCGAGCCGGGCTAGGCGGCCCGCTTATCGACGGGCCGATGTGGAGGTGCGGGTTTTAGAGCCGTGTTGTGTGCCGTCTCAGCCGACCTCGTGGTCGTGCTTGCGGTGGCTGAGCATGCTGAGGCAGCCCATTTGCGCCGGGCTTCGGTCCGACTCATCGCTGGTGGGCGGGCGCCCTGTGGGGCGGGCTATCGGCGTTCCATGGCCCCGCTTCTCAGGCATTTAGGTTGAGTGCAGGGTTGGGCTCCCCGCCCAGCACAGCCATTCTCCCCCTTGAAGCCGAAACCTGGCATAGGTCGGGTGGTCTGGGGGGGCCGTGGACCGATGCATCCAGCCGTTACCCCGAGTGCATTTGGGGGTATGTTCGGCTCTGGGGAGCGACTGCTGGTGCTGTCCCCCCTCCGGTCGGCGGTTGCTGGTTAGGATGGCGTGGGGCGGCGGGGGCAAACCCCCCCCTCGTGCCGTCTCAGTTCCACTTGCTGGGTGGGCCTTGGCGTGCCTCAGGTACTTCCCGGAGGGGCGCTGCCTCGTGTCCCATGATGGTGGTGGCGGCGGCACCTCCTCGTGGTCGGGCGTGTCGGATGGGTAGTACACGCAGGCACGGCTGTCGGCTCGTGTCAGACGGGTTATGTGGCGGGGACTGCATTCATTCGCACCACGGAACTACTGCTGAGTTAAGTCGTGCACCTTCGATGGGGACAGCGCTCACGGGCCAGGGTTTGGATCCTGCAAATGCTATAGAAGTATCCCCAACACCGCAGGGAAAGAGAGGCCCTTCGATCCATCAACACTTTTCAGTACCATGTCAGTCTGTGCACTGATGCACCGCGGAAATCAATAGACAAGTCATATTTACAGCAATTCCGTAATTCTTATATATAGCATCTCTCTCAACTATGATAGCCTTATAATCCAGTTTCTAGTGGGACCTATTTTGAAGTATTTACCTGTGTTTTTACATGTTAATACGCAAGTCTATTGTTATTCTACTATCTGTTTAGCATCTAAGATGTCGAAGCTCTGTCTCTCGGGGAGCGTCTGCCTTTTGATACTTATGAGGTCAGCGCTTTCCAGGGAGAGGGTTTGTCAGGCCTGTCCTTCCGAGCGGGGCCCCGCCCCCGACCGGCGGGTCTTCCCGCTGCTGTGATGCACGCCTCGGCGCGCGGAATGGGAGCTGCATGGTGTAGTTGCCCAGCATCCCTGGTGATCGGGCCCCTCCTACAATTTTAAGTGCAATTTTGCTGCAAAGTAGATGGTTCACTGTCAGGGTACAGGGGCTGTGAGTGCTTTTCTTCATGCTGGGTGTTTCTTTGGGCATCCCATGTGTTCTGCTGTAGCATGCTGGTTGTATGCTTCACTAGTTTCCTTCCTTGCCAGACCCAGTGGGCCCACGCGGGTTCACGCCCTGGATGGCATCGCAGTACTGTTCAGTCTGGGGTCGTGATGCTGCGTGGCTTACCGGACCGGCCGGCGTCCGGGCCCACCCCTCTTTTCTAGCCTGTCTCGTGCTTTTCTCATACCTTGATTTCTTTGCAGACCGATGTTGTGCCCGCTCTTTCCGCTCTCGCTTTCATGGCCCCTTTACAGCATCAGGAACCATCCCCTAGAGGTATGTATAGGGGGCTGTGGGTGGCATTGTTGCGCCATCTGGGCGAAGCTCGTGCAGGGTGAGCTGAGGATGTCCTTGTGGGTGGTCGAATTCTCGAATCTTATTTTGGAAAGCCCTGTGTCACCATATTGGGCGACCTCAATTTCCATCTTGATGAGGCTGACTCTAAGGATACCCTATCATTGGTCGAGTCACTCGGAGCCTGTGACCTTGTTCAGCTTGTTACCAGTCCCACTCACAAGGCTGGTCACATCCTCGACGGGGTATTCTCTAATGACTCGAGACTTGCTAGCGGCTCTCCTTTGCCGTTGGTCTGGACTGATCATTTTGCAGTACCTCTATATCTTGCTCTCGCTACCTCCTGCTCCACCAAGAAGGATACAACTTCTCTCGCTCTTAGAAGAAACCTCAGAAACATTACGGATGAGGCTCTCGCCTCTCTAGTTCTTTCTCCTGAGGTTCTCTCCCCTAAAGACGCGGATGAGGCCGCCCAAGATCTGAAGGATTCTATCACTAACGCAGTGGAAAAGCTTACCCCTGCATCCCTTCGATATGTAGCCCGACGCAAGCCGTCAGCACCATGGTTTTCTGACCATCTTAGATCACTAAGACAGGGCTGCAGAAGCAGTGAGAGGAGATGGAGGAAATCCTGGGATCCTAAGGACCGGGAGGCCCATAAGTCTGCTCTGCGGGAGTACAAGCAGAAAGTGATAATGGAGAAGCAGGAATACTTTTCCAATCTTACTAGCTCACTCACTTCCTCTAGGGAGCTTTTCAAAATCGCTGACTGGCTATGCTCCCTTCAACTCCCAGATCCCGTAGTCAGCTCTCAGGATCTATGCAATAACATCTCAGACTTTTTCACAACAAAATCCTTGACATCCATACATCATTAGAAGCACAACGTCATTCTCTGGACGAGAACATCCCTCCTGGCATAAGTTCTCTTGATTCTTTGGATGTAGCCCCTTCCAGCTCTCTTATGGAATTTCCATCTCTGTCTCTTGAAGGATTGAATCTTCTACTTGACAGGACGAAATCCTCCTCCCCAATGGACCTTTTAAAAAACTGAAAGAGTGTAGAAGCAGTCTTCTTCCCTCCATGTTGGAGGTGATGAATAAGGCGATTGCCCAGGGTTCCTTTCCATCGGTATGGAAGAAGGCTATCGTGAAGCCTCTCCTCAAGAAACCATCACTTGACCCCGGCCTCCTTAAAAATGTTAGGCCCATTTCCCTACTCCCTGCACCTGCAAAAATACTAGAGGCACATCTGAACTTCCATCTGTCTTCCTTTCTGGATGCCTCCGAGTACCTTGACAACACCCAACACGGATTTAGAAAACATCACAGCACAGAATCTGCTCTCACTTTTGTGGTCGACAACATCCGACGCAAAGTTGACACTGGTCAAACTACAGTTCTAGTGCTGCTGGACCTCACGGCCGCATTCGATACCCTGTCTCCCGCCATCCTAACATCTCGGCTCAGGGAGGCAGGTGTCACTGGGTCGGCCCTGAGCCTCCTCAATTCCTTTCTCCTTGATAGGGAACAGAGAGTGATGCTCGGAAACCACCTCTCCCCTGCCAAGTCTTTGCAATGTGGGGTGCCACAGGGGTCGGCAATAAGCCCGACCCTGTTTAACATCTATGTGGCCCCCCTTGCTAGGCTGGTAAGATCGCAGGGGATGGAGGTGGTATCATACGCCGATGACACCCAGATCATGGTGTCATTCACTCATTCCTCTGTCACTACATCTGCCTTCAGCTTCAGGTCATGTATGCAACATGTAGCAGACTGGATGATTATCAACTCCCTGAAGCTGAATGGCAACAAGACAGAGGCGTTGGTCTTTGGGAAGGACCAAGATGTCTGGTCGAGTGAGTGGTGGCCATCCTCTCTTCGCACCTGCCCCACCCCCTCTCAATCCGCCAGAAATCTCGGTGTGGTTTTTGATACTTCACTCTCGATGTCTCTACAGGTGAATCGGACCGTGGCGACCTGTTGGGGCATGATCAGGATACTCAACAGAATTCGTAGTTATCTCTCCCTTCAGGCACGAAAGCAGATTGCAGTGGCCCTTGTTGGCTCCAGGTTAGATTACGGCAACTCTCTATACATGGAGTCCAACAAGGGCCTCATACATCGGCTGCAAATCGTGCAGAATGCTGCTGCACGCTTCGTCTTAGCCCTTCCTAAGACATCATCTGCCACCACCGCGAGGAGAGATCTCCACTGGCTTCCCGTCCAGCACAGAATCTACTTTAAAATTTTGTGCTTGACGTACAGAGCACTCGAGGATGGCTCTAAAGGTGCTATCAGCTCCCTACTTACCCGCTATCATCCAACAAGGTGCCTTTGCTCTGCGGGATTACTCCAACTTGTTGACCCTCGTTTCAGGCTTACCAGATGGGGAGCTAGGGCTTTTTCCGTCGCTGCCCCTCAGCTCTGGAACACCGTGCCAATGGAGATTAAAACTCTACCTTCTTTGGACCTGTTCAAAAAGGCCTTAAAAACGTGGTGCTTCTCAAGAGCCTATTAAGGATGAACTGCTTTGCCTTTGATATGAGCTGTTTTTTTTAAATAGGCGCCTTGACGCCCATTGGGCTAAGTTCGCGCATGACAAGACGCCTTTTATTATTATTATTATTATTTCATGCCTTCTGCGCTCACACTGACTTTCTTTTGCAGGGTAAGAGTCCGAGCTTGGAATGGACAGCGAGGGATCCCCCCGCTTTTCACCCAGACGTCCCAAGTCGATGAGTCATTGCTAGGACCCACCCATGATGCACAACTGAAAGCTATCATGGACCTGATAAAGGCTAAGAGGGTTGCTTGGGCAAGTGAACTATTGAATGCCAGCAACCCCAGGGATTCTGGGGTCGGCCCGTCGCCTCCGGCATCGGAACACGAGATCATAGAAGAAGCTGGTCCCTCCAGGCCCAAGAGAGTGTGTAGGGCCACTGAGAAGGACTTTCCCACGGAACCGGCACCTGCCAAAGCACGTGCGCCCAAGTAGGTCAGGAATGTTATTGTGCACGCAGCGGCATCCCCCCCTCCGCCTGTCAGAGCACCCCCTCCTCCGCCGGCAGTTGCTCATTCATCGGACTTTGTTACTCGTGAGGACTTGGGTAAGCTCACGAACTCCCTCGCAGACTTTATGGCCGAGGTCAGAGCTGGCCTACGGGCACCTACTGCTCCAGCAGGGGCTGCAGCCGGGGCTACTGAAGCTGGGTCCGTGGCACCTGCTGTCCAGCCCTCAGCGGACGCAGAGGTCACACATGTGTGGGGCGGGCTCTCTGACCCGAGTGGGCCTAGCACTGGTAGCGCAGCGAACATCCTTCCATCTGCCCCCGCTCCCCCGGCTGCTCCGGGCGTCCTGCCAGGCTCAGCTCCAGTCGCGCTCCCCGCGCCAACCCCGCCCTCCGCCACCCCGGCCTTATCAGCGCCTCCTGCTGCGCATGCTCCTCCTCCCAGCCTGGTTATTCCCGCCCCGCCGCCAATTATGACTATGGCACCCTTGTTGTCGGGCAAGTGCTCTCTCGCATGGCAGGTACCCCTGGCTGCCAAAGAAGGCATCTGGCGTAGGGAGTTCATTGACATTTTCTCCCTCCTCAGGCTTGGGGCCGAGGGGGTGGACATCAGGAAGATGGGAGGCAAGGAGAAGGACAAGAAAGGTTCGCTTTCAGGCATGGCCAAAGAAATCCATTAAGAACTGGAGACAGGCTTTTTCGATCCTAGCGGCAGTCCTTACAGAACGCTTCCCGGAGCAGGCTCAGGGCCTTTTCCAGTAAGCCTGCGTTATAACGGAGGAGGCTGAATCCACTACAGGCATGGGTTGGTACAGGTATGATTGTGAGTTTAGGAAAAATATGGCTGTTTGTCCTGAGTTAGATTGGGATCAGATGGAAGTAAGGCTTTGGATGCAGCACATGGGCAAAGGTAGGTCAGATGTGGTGGACAAAGGTAGCACTCACGAGAAGAAGGGGGATGCAGGTAAGAGCCAGATCGTTGAGAGGAAGGGGCAATTCAAGCAGCCCTTTCGGGGGGGACGTGGTGGGGTGGGCCTCCACAGACAAGGGTTTAGAAAGGGCTCCTCAGCAACGTGCAGGCTGTTCAACGGAGGTAAGTGCACTTGGGGCAAGGCCTGCAGATTTGCGCACTCCTGCAGCAAATGCAGTGGTTCTCATCCCACCTCGTCTTGCGACAAGCGCGACTCTGCAGCGGGCCCTGCCAGCAGAGATAAGTGAATGCCCTTCCCCGCCCTGGCTCCCCACCTACCGCCCCACCCTGCCTTCTCCTCGCCCCTCTCCACTTACCGCGCAGGCCGCCCCCGCCTTTGCAACGGCCCTAGTTCCTGAGGGTTCCTTAAAGTCCAAATGCCCGTCCCGATCATTATCCCCAGCCTTCTGCCTCTCCTGAGAAGCTATCCCAACGCCAAGGATAGGGCCATCTTGGCGGAGGGCTTTCTCGAAGGCTTCAAAATTCCCTACCGGGGTCTTTGGTGAGCAGGGATGCTGAGAACTTGAAGTCGGCTAGGGACCTCCCGGTTGTGGTGTGCGAGAAGATAAGTAAGGAACTGGCCTTAGGGAGGGTGGCTGGCCCGTTCCAATCCCCGCCCCTCCCCGACCTTGTGGTATCCCCCTGGGTGTGGTCCCCAAAAAGGAGCCGGGGTCTTTCAATCTGATCCACAATCTTTCATTTCCTGTGGGCAACTCAGTGAATTCCTGGTTAGAAGAGGGGGCCAGCTCTGTTTCCTACTGCTCGCTAGACATGGCTGTTGACTTGATCAGGAGAGCAGGGAAGGGGGCATTGCTGGCGAAGGCAGACATAGAGGCAGCTTTTAAACTTTTGCCGGTGCACCCTGTGAACCAGCACCTCCTGGGCTTCAAGTAGAAAGGGGAATTTTTCTTTGACAAATGTATGCCCATGGTCTGCGCTGTATCTTGCGCCTTTTTCGAGGCTTTCAGCTCCTGCCTGCAGTGGGCTCTCACAGTGAGATATGATGTCAAGGAGCTGTCCCACTACCTGGATGATTTCTTATTCATAGGTAGGGATGGTACTCAGGAATGCAGTGAAGGCCTACGATGCTTTATGGACCTGGCAAAACACTTGGGAGTGCCTTTGGCACCTGGCAAGACTGAGGAACCGGCTTGAAACAGGACATTCAGGATTTGCTAGGTAGGGACAAAGCGCCTCTGGGTGTCATCCAGAGCCTACTGAGCCTACTGGGCAAGCTCAATTTTGCAGCCAGAGTCATCCCAGTGGGCCGTGTGTTTGCCAGAAGATTACCCAGAGCCACGGCCAAGGTGGCCAAACGTCATCCTTTTGTAAGATTGTCTGCTGGATTGAAGAAGGACCTGGTAATGTGGGTAGAGTTCCTGTCTGACTTTAACGGGACGGTGATCTGGTGGTCTCCTTGGGTAGACAGTCCTGAAATCAGCTTGTTTACAGACGCATCAGGAAGGGAGGGCTTTGGCGCTATTCTGGGTGAACACTGGTGTGCCCAGGAGTGGCCCAACGCCTGGCGCAAGCGTGGCATCACTGCCAATATCACAGTGCTCGAGCTTTTACCCATCGTCATTGCCCTGCACCTCTGGCCCGGCCCCCGGTCCGATAGAAAGGTCATCTTTTGGTCAGACAATATGGCGGTCGTGCAGGCCATCAACGGGCAAACAGCCAGCTGCCCATTGGTCCTTTGTTTGCTTTGGGAGCTGGCAAATAGGAGCTTGCGCGGCAACATTGAATTCAGGGCTAGGCACATTGCGGGTGTTAAGAATGTGGCGGCTGATGCTCTTTCTCGTTTCCAGTGGGACCATTTCCGGGTGGCTTGCCCGCGGGCGAGAGCAGAGATGACCTCCTTTCCTACGGCACTCTGGCGCATCTTGGTGTGGAGCAGGAGTTAAGAGCTTTAGGGAAGAGATCGCTGGCTCCAGGTACGAGAAGGCGGTACGGGAGTCACCTGGCGAATTTCTACAAAGCAATTGAGGACATGGGCCTGTCAGCATTGACTTTTGAGGACAGGGTGCAGGCTTTTGTGGTTTAGGCTTAGAAGCAGGGTAAATCTCATTCCTGGGTCTGCGGCCACCTGGCTGCTGTTAGTCATCGTGCCAGATTGAGAGGGGCTCGGGATCCGGCTAAGTCTTTTGTCATCAGGGCAGCTTTGAAGGGCTGGGCTAGGGACGAACCTAGGGTCCCAGACAACAGGTCTCCTATTGATTTCCCTGCGTTAAAATCCATGATAGATGTCCTGCATGCAGTGGCACACTCTCAGTTCGAGGCCTCCCTGTTTGCAGCAGCCTTTTGCCTAGCCTTCTTTGGAGCCTTCCGGAGCAGCGAGATAGTGGCACACTCCAGGAACGACAGCTCAGGGGACGCCCTAGGGGTGGCAGACATAAGCTTAGATGGGAGCCTCACCATTACCCTCAGGAGATCTAAGACTGAACAAGTGAGGAAAGGGGCAGTTATTGTGTTGGCCCCCCTCGGGGACCATAGTTATTGTCCAGTGTCAGTTCTGCAGGCATACCTCGCCGTGCGGCCAGCTGTTCAAGATTACCTCCTGATCCATGCAGACCTAATCCCGCTCACTAGGTACCAAATGGACAAAATCATGCTGGCTTGCCTGGGCAGAGCGGGACTGATGGGCCAAGGGACGAAGTTTTCTAGCCACTCCTTCAGAATAGGGGTGGCGACTGCGGCCTTCAAGGCAGGGATGCGGCCAGCAAGTGTTCAAAAAGTGGGACGCTGAGAGTCCCTTTGCTATAAGCGGTATATCCGCCCTTGAGCCGGCAGGCGGTGCCACAACTTGCAGTGTCATTTCTGTTGTAAATATTGGTGTGCAGTGTTTAGTAATGGTGCTAGCTGTAAGTACTAAATTTTACGATGTGTTTTGTGGTGTGCATTCATCTTCTCAATAAAATTAAGAAAGTGAATCGTGTCTTTTCTTTTGACAGGGTCACGTGTGTGGGTCTTGGGGCATTCGACCGTCTCCAGGTTGGGTCGTTGGGCTGCGATTAGGAACTGGACGCAGGGTTTCGCTAGCACTGAGTGTGCGTGGTTGGGTTTCCCTGGCATGTGCTGGAACAGTCTAGTACATAGGGTGAGGGAAGCGCTGTTAGCGTAGGGGCCCCGCCTCAGCACTTGGTCATTCATCAGGGTGGCTATGACCTTACAAACCTGGGTAGGTCTACTCTGTTGCAGAAGATGAAAACGGACCTAGTAGAAGTCTGCAGATTAGTGGGAGAATGTGAAGTCTGGTGGTCTGAAATTGTGCCACGTAGGGTGTAGCGGGGCGACAAGTCTTGTGAGGCTATAGACAGGTCTAGGAGGAAACTTAACAGCGCAATGAAGAAATTCACTCTCCAGAGGGGCATGGACTTCATCAGACATGAAATGATTCAGGACAAGATCAAGGGGTACTTTGAGTTGGATGGTGTTCACCTCTCACCTGTCGGGTTGGACTTGTTCCTCTTGGATTTGCATGAAGCTTTACAGAGCAAGGTTTGCAGGTAATGTAGGAAGCTAAGTGGTGGGGGGCCCGGACGGCAACGGTGGCCGCCGGCCGGGCTGTGGCGAAGTTACAGGGCGATCCGGAAGCGGAGAGGTGCAGCACTGTACTTCAGCGGGCACATAGGGGTGCCAGAGCCTAAAACCTGGAACCTCATGGGAGGTCCGGGAACCCGTGTCGGCGACCCAGTAGTCCTTCGGGCGGTTGTGTGCCTGTGCAACCGGGGGTTTGCCTAGATATGCCCCGCAAGGGGCGTGAGTAGATTCATTACCATAATGGTGCAGCACATGGGTGGTTCGCCACGGTGCTGTTTGGCTCATCAGGCGGGCAGGTGGCGAGAATGCGGCCTGCCCTTGGATCGCCCGTAAGATAACTTACCATGATTAGATATCATTGTATGTAATAAACCTGCAGCAACTTTCCCCAAACTAACAATGGTGTCTTGTGTGTTATTTTGCGGGATGTTTGGTTAATATTGCGGGGCGGGGGTAGTGTGGACATGATGTAACTATGCAGCTGACCGAGGCCACCTGGTGGCCATCAAGAGGGCGGGCTTGTAGTTACAGAGGGCTGCCCCGCCCCCTTCCTAGTCAGCCACTCCCCTCCGGGCAGGTGAGACCCGGTGGGAGGAGGTGTGGGCCTGTGACGCACATCAGGGGCGGTAGGCAGGGCGAGGGGTATTTATCCTCTCCTCGCCATCTTCACTGCCTCTTTACCGCTCTGGACGTCGCATGTCGCCTCTAGGACACTCTTTTCCCTCCCTTCCTCTTACCCTGAGTGTCGGTATGGGGGGGCGACTGTTGGAACTTTTAATGTGTATCTTTTTCGTTGCAGGCGGAGTTACAGGGCGATCCGGAAGTGGAGAGGTGCAGCACTGTACTTCAGCGGGCACATAGGGGTGCCAGAGCCTAAAACCTGGAACCTCAAGGGAGGTCCGGGAACCCGTGTCGGCGCCCCAGTAGTCCTTCGGGCGGTTGTGTGCCTGTGCAACCAGGGGTTTGCCTAGATACGCCCCGCAAGGGGCGTGAGTAGATTCATTACCATAATGGGGCAGCACATGGGTAGTGGCGAGAATGTGGCCTGCCCTTGGATCGCCCGTAAGATAACCCACCATGATTACATAACGTTGTATGTAACAAACCTGCAGCAACTTTCCCCAAACTAACAATGGTGACTTGTGTGTTATTTTGCGGGATGTTTGGTTAATATTGCGGGGCGGGGGTTCTGAGAACATGATGTAACTAAGCATCGCAGAGCTGGGACCTCTGCACATAATGGTATACCGGAGACGAGGATTTCCTCCTTGTATACATGCAGGAAATAACTACAAAAAGAGACTATCAACAATAATAGGTACGGACTAACTCTGCCTATACATAATGGGAAAACCGGACAAAGGCAAAGCGCAAACTAAACTCCCATTTGAGGCTCTCAGAACACCCAGAACTTAAGAGTCTGTTATGCATGTAGCAGAGTCAGACCAGGACTCTGTAGACCAGACAACAGATCCAGATCTTAAACAGATACTCTTTGCAATGCAACACAGTCTTACACAGATAGGAGGGAAGATCGATGCTTTGACATTCCAAATGGATCGAATGTCGGAGAGACTCGAAACGCTTAGATACAGTTAAAAAAAAAGTCTCGAAGTAGGACACATATTGGCAGTGGATTCCGCGGCGCTGAAACAGATGGACAAGACCTTGCAAACACTAAGAGCCAAAGCTGAACATTAGAAGTCTTGTTCCCGAAGGAATAACCTGCAGATACTAAGAGTGGCAGAGACAACGAACATAGAGAAAATGGAACTCTTTATAAAGAAACTCCTGTGCACTATTCTTGGTAAGGATACGTTCTCCAATATCTAAATTGTGGAGAGGGCGCACCGCTCACTTGCCCCTTGGCCTGCTCTGGGTGCGGCCCCTCGCCCAATTATTGCCCCTCTCTCAATTAACGAGACCGGGACGCAGCGTGACGCAGAGCACAGGAACTTAAAACTTTGCCATATGAGAGTATGTAACTGTCTATATTCCTGGACTTCACCCAACAGGTGCAGGAGGTACGTTGGTTATTTGCACCGGTGAAAAAGAGACTGCGTGATCTACAGCTTGAGTGCAGTATGCTATATCCCGCCAAATTTCATATCATAGAGGAAGGTAAAGAACATTCCTTTGTGGAGCGATAGCAAGCCCTACACTTCCTGAAGCTGCGTTGAGGCACAAACAGCAAATGCAGCCCCCCATGAGGAGACCCCAACAGATTCAGGGAAGACATGGAAGTAGGCCCGGTTCTAGCGGGTGGGCCGGGTGGGCCAGGCCCACCCAAACATGAACCTGGCCCACCCAAACATGAACCGTGGCCCTGACGTCAAGGGGCAACAGCAAATGGCCACGGCAATTAAAACGCTCATTTGAACGTTATTTTTCTTATTTTTCTAGGAGGTGCGTGATTGGGCCTGGGCTTTTTCTCACAGGCACCCCCAATCACGCATCTCCTTTTAGGAAGGTGGGTTGTGTCCCCACCCACGTGTACAGGTACAGGGGCATGGCGAAGGGGAGAAATCCTCTTTGGCACCGGGTAGTGTGCGCACTGTCCTACTGCTTGTATATATATTTATTTTTTTCAGCAGTGGAGAAAAGGAGTTTGTTGATATAGATTCAACTTTCCTGACCCCTTCAGCTGTTTATGAGATTGGGCTGTGCCACAGAGTTTGAATGGAGCAGTTAAGAGAATGTGTGCCTATTCTGCACTCGCTTTTGTGTGGTGTCACTTGCTAAAAAACTGTATTTTATTGCACTAACGAAGCCCTAAACCAGCGCTCACTCGCTCATACCTTCAGCGCTTTCAGCGCTCAGCTGACATTGATAGCTGCTCGCTGCCCCCAGCTCCTCGCTCACAGCCGCCATCACCTGCGGCGTGCGCGGTGACCACGCCCACTGGAGGCCACGGCCCCTTCCCGACCTACTTAAACCGCTGACTTCTAGCGGTCAGGTAGCAACCCTTAACCCAATCCTGAGGCGGAAGCCGGGGCTGGAGGTACTCAATTGTTTTTAAAACTGTTCCTTGCACTGCACTCGCTTTTGTGTGGTGTCACTTGCTAAAAAACTGTATTTTATTGCACTAACGAAGCCCTAAACCAGCGCTCACTCGCACTGAGCACTGCACTGCAACTCAACTCTTTCATTTCCACTCCAACCCACTTAGCTGGTCATATTCTGGATCCTGTTTTCTCAAATCTAGACAAACTTACCTCAGAGCCTCCCCTACCAATGGGATGGACAGATCACTCCCTTATTAAACTGGCCATTCCGGTCACCAAAAGCAGATACAACACGGCTTCTACCCGCCGATTAAAAAGACCATGGCATAAACTATCCCATAACGATCTGCATACGACCTTAGGGGGCTTCCACCTGGACGCCCACTCTGATATCAACGCCAGTTACAGTGCGTTCCATGAGTGGATCACGGGCGGACTAGACAGCCTCATTCCGGCTAAATGGACGAAAGGTCGCAATTCCCCATCCAACCCTTGGTACAGCGATACCCTCAAAAACCTACGCAAAGAATGCAAAAAGGCGGAACGCCTCTGGCGTAGGGATTACAACAAAGAAGAGAAATCGAAATATCTAATGCTACAGAAAAAGTACCACAAAGCCATCCGCGCGGCGAGATCCGCCTTCTACGCCGATAAGATCGAATCCAGCCCCACCCCCTCTAAAGAAATCTTCAAACTTGTACAAGAACTGCAGAGCAGCAAAGCCCCCCTCCCTACTATCTCCTCCGAGCAGCAGTGCGAAGACCTTGCCAAGTTCTTCGTCGACAAAGTACGGAAAATTTACACCTCCTTCCCTCAACCCGACCCTGGCACCACCAGCAGTTCCTCCTCTTCCCCCAGCTACTCGATCATGACACGCATCCCAGACATCACGGATGACATCGTGAAAGAACGACTGAATAAATGATGGACCCTGTCTGGAGCAAGCACCTGACTAACTTTCCCCCGTGAAGTGTCTTAACCCTTGAGTTTAATCGAGGGGGTTGTGTGCACACTGAATGGCACCCATCATCACCGTGCCTATTCCCTAGGGAATCTTAATTCAGAACAAACAGCAGCAAAGGTGCACCACAAAACATAAAACAGTAAGTGCTACGACGTTTGAGCAGAAATAAGGAAATATTCCTTCGAGTTGTTGAAGTTCTTCTTTGAATCTTTATTTCAAAAGGCAATAAAACACACACAGCCGACGCGTTTCGTCCCAAACTGGGACTTCTTCAGGGCTGTCGGTAAAAAACATATAAACATACAATCAATCTATGTGTACAGGACTCGACTTACAATTAAAAAACATTAACATTACCAAAACATATTAAAAACATTGCCATCATAGACGTGGAGCCTGTGTATTCATTTGGTATTGGGGCTAATGCACAATGTCAATCTTTAACAGGAAAGTGTGGGATGGCCTGAGACTATGTACAGTATTTACAGTTCCAATATACAAAGATACAATACAAATATACACAATTGGAGATTCCACATACATCTTGCAGTATCCAATGAGGAAGCGGAAGTGTACACATGGCAAAGGACCCATATATCTGACCATAACAATAAGTGAGCGGTGATAAGGTAAACGGAAACTAGTCTAAGTTCGGAGGGATACAGGGGAACTTAGAGCGGGCAGCCCATTATCAAGAAAAGGTGAATCCATGAAAACAATATGGTGTTGTGGGTTAAGCTGTACAGAAAATGTTTTAGTTAGTACACGACCCATTGAGGTATATACTCCTTAACATGGCCTGACAAGACAAACCATAAGTCCAATACCCATTTACCTTAAGTCAGTTGAATGTCGCATATAGGGAAGAACATGTGAGGCAGCGGGGTTCCAGGGGTCACCTTCCCGGCTGATGTGATCCTGTTCTATAGATGTGCTTTCAGAGGTTGGTTTATAAAGATGAGTTCCTGACTGTGATACATAAAGGAAAGAACGATATCTGTTAAGCACTACCGTCCTATGTTGATGTGTTTAAAAGACAACAGGGTGGCGAAGTTTTAGATGAACCTAATGATCGTCCAACCGGAGGGGAAAATATGGTTCTCCATTACCTGTCTAGTTCAGAATGAGAAATAACTACTTACTATGCGTTTATTCGCGTTTTTGGAAGAAATGTCATGGGCATTCTTGGTTGGTATCGAGATTCATGTCACCTTGCTCATAAAAGATTTTTTATAGCTCAGTCCGTATGCTAAAAGAAAATAAGTGCAAAGAGTCAGCTTTTAATCTATCTTGAAATGGTAACGATACTGTATTACAGGCAATATGGAGCCAAAAGGTCAAGGATCACTTGAAAAGAATAAATTGCTATCATGTATCTAAGTTCCCCTGTATCCCTCCGAACTTAGACTAGTTTCCGTTTACCTTATCACCGCTCACTTATTGTTATGGTCAGATATATGGGTCCTTTGCCATGTGTACTCTTCCGCTTCCTCATTGGATACTGCAAGATGTATGTGGAATCTCCAATTGTGTATATTTGTATTGTATCTTTGTATATTGGAACTGTAAATACTGTACATAGTCTCAGGCCATCCCACACTTTCCTGTTAAAGATTGACATTGTGCATTAGCCCCAATACCAAATGAATACACAGGCTCCACGTCTATGATGGCAATGTTTTTAATATGTTTTGGTAATGTTAATGTTTTTTAATTGTAAGTCGAGTCCTGTACACATAGATTGATTGTATGTTTATATGTTTTTTACCGACAGCCCTGAAGAAGTCCCAGTTTGGGACGAAACGCGTCGGCTGTGTGTGTTTTATTGCCTTTTGAAATAAAGATTCAAAGAAGAACTTCAACAACTCGAAGGAATATTTCCTTATTTCTGCTCAAACGTCGTAGCACTTACTGTTTTATGTTTTGTGGTGCACCTTTGCTGCTGTTTGTTCTGGATCACGGATGACATCCTCTCCAGACTATGCAAAAAGGTCAAATCAGGTTCCCCCGCAGACCCTATGCGCCCGGCTCAATTCTTAGAGTCACTCAACTTCTTTCTCCCAACACTCACCGCCATTCTGAACCTCTCCTTCACTTCAGCATGTGTTCCTTCCGCTTGGAAGCAAGCGTGGGTTTCGCCTATCATCAAGAAACCCACCCTAGACCCAACCAAACCGGAGAACTTTTGTCCTATCTCTTTGCTCCCATGGCTGTCCAAACTCACCGAAGCACATGTCAACACCACTCTATCCCAGCACATGGTTGATAACGACATCCTTGACCCATCACAAAACGGGTTTAGACCAGGCCACAGCACTGAGTCTGCTCTCTTAGCCACCACAGAGCACCTCCGAGCGATCTTAGATGCCGGTCAAAGTGCCGCGCTGATTCTTCTAGATCTCAGCGCGGCCTTTGATACGGTATCCCATGCCATCCTTCTCAACCATCTGGAGACTTTCGGAGTGGCTGGTCACGCCTTGGACTGGTTCAGATCTTTCCTCGAAAACAGGTCCTTTCGAGTTTCTGCCCCCCCCCCTTCTTATCCAAACCTCACCCCATCGCACAGGGAGTTCCGCAGGGCTCCGCACTGAGCCCATCCCTTTTGAATCTCTACGTCCAGCCTTTGGCAGCAGTGGCCAAAGAGTGGGGATTAACATTAGTATCTTACGCCGACGATACACAGCTGGCCATCGCGCTCTCAGAAGGTCCCTCCAATCTATCCTCTAATTTCAAAAACGGACTCTCTGCAGTCGCCCGATGGATGACAATAAACTGTCTACAACTTAACGGCGGAAAGACAGAGGTACTCCTCCTAGGCAAAAACACCAGCCTCTGGAATGAACATTGGTGGCCATCCTCCCTGGGAACTATCCCCCCCCCCAAATCCCTAGTGAAAAATCTAGGTGTTTGGATGGATGACTCACTCAACTTTCGGGCCCACACCAAGAAAGTTGCCGGCACCTGTATTGGCCTGCTGAGAAGCCTCAGCCACATACTAGGTTTTTTTGACGCCAAAACCCGCCAGCTAATTATCCAAGCCACCATCCTCTCGCGTCTAGACTATGCCAATGTGCTACTTCTTGGTGCCAACAAATGCGAGATAGCACGTCTCCAACGTGTGCAGAACTCTGCGGCCAGAACTCTGGTCGGCCTCCCCCGCAGATGCTCAGCCAGAGCGACCATCAAAAAATTACACTGGCTACCCGTCGATTCCAGAATCAAATTCAAGACCCTCATTCTATCCTTCAAAATTCTCAAACTCAACAACCCCCCTTTGCTCCGACCCCTCCTCACTCTAGCCGCATGGGCGGATGCTCCTTTAGGTTCCTCGGAGCCAAGATGTGGAACGACTTGCCACAACACATCCGCTCAATGGACAATCTACCAGCATTCCGGAAAGTGGTGAAAACATTCCTATTCCCTTGCCTGTAACCCTCCCCTGTCCTGTCCCCTCCCTCTGACCAGGCTCTGGGTTCCTAGCGCCGGGACGCCTCATTGCTGGGGCAGCTGTCGCGCTCTACCAAAACCATAGAATAAAAAATAGAATATTCAGTTTTTTTTTAATCTGCAAAAGCTAGATGTATGCTTCGAGGATGTGCGTAGATTAGTTATTTTTTTTCAAATCTATGAGGGCCTAGCATGAAACATACTTCGTGTATGCTGTGTATATTTTATATTGTTGTATCGTTATCATGACTGATGCAAGACACAACTACTAAAATGTCCAGATAACTCTGTTGATTAATGATCCTGCTGGAGTGCAATATTTTGTCTGTTCCAAATTTTTAAATGCAGATAAACTGTATTTATGTGGATAGCTCAGTGGGATACTTGCAGTACAGAAGTTAGAATCCTAAAATAGGACAGTGACCTATGAACTGACGTCAAAGAGCTGCATACAAACCTGAATGGTATAGTTAGAACTTAGTTTTTTTGGTGTCGCAATGTAGTTAGAATTTACCCTGTCTTTCATTACTCTAATGTTGCTATAAAGAGTTTGTTTTGGCAGATATATATTTTAATCAGTAAAGCCAACCCCGCAACCACTGGGGTATGCTTTAAGTCCTGTGTTTGTGCTTCTCTAGACCAAACCCTCATAAAACATGCTGCCCACCAGAATGGATGACATGTGATACCTACAACTTGTAATCCTCGTTGGCTTATGTGACATTACCTATAGACGGATTTACATACTTGTATGATTCATTGTCTCTGCATGATGTAAGTACTGTGACACCCTACACTATGAGTAGCACTATACAACAAATGAAATCGAATATGAGAGAGGGGCTACAGAGAGATGAAGGAAACAGTTGGAGGGTGACAATTAGGGAATCCGAGGAGGAGGTCATGGGGGGCTACGGAAAGATGAAGTGCTCTATTGGAGGGTGGTAGTGAGGAAGTCTGTGGAGGAGGTGATGAGGGGGAGAGACTATGGAGCGATGAGGGGCACTGGTGAAGGTTGGCAATTAGAGAATCCGAGGAGGAGGTCAATAAGGGAGGGTGGAAGATGGGGAGAAATGAGGGGCACTGGTGGAGGGTAGTAGTGAGTGAGTCTGAGGGGGAGGGGATGAGGGGGAGTGTAGGAGAGTAGGGTCTGCAATCCTATGATCACCCAGATTTGTTGCTTTTGTTTCACTGGTTTACGACTTTCTCTGGCTGTGGGCCTGCCAATCAGACCCACAGCCTAGCTGTTCTCTCACTAAATTGACATGTGTACCTTAGGTGCATTATCCAATTGGAACTGGGCCACCTACCCAGACCCTGTAACTCAGGGCATAGGTGTAACCAGGGCCTACCAGGGGCTGAAGCATGTATTATGCCACCACTGGATGGCCATCTAAATCTGACACAACTGGCTGCACGACAGCTGGGGCAAGGTGGTGTAATCACCCTTTGCTTTAGATATAGTATACCTATATCTAACCCTAAAAATGGACACACAGATTCCTATCAGTCACTCCTATGGCAGGCCTTGACAATCCTGAAGGCGGAGTGCTTGGAATCGTGTGAAATGGTGCTCTGGCATGAGCTGAGCCCGTTTGCAGCTTGCGGAACCAAGTCCTAATAGCTGTTCCATGATAACGCATACCATATACTCTTAAGTGCATTATAATCCTCGCGGTTAAATGCTATCTTTGGTATTGCTTTATCAAAACATGTCGAGTAAGGTGTCATACGAATTGGAATACTAACCCCTTGCCAATTCTGGCGATGGGGTTAGCATTCCACCCTTCTAGAGGGACACGACATGTATGTGACTGTGAACCCCGGTTAAAGTTAACTGAAGCCTCAGCTCCACAAAATGGATGCTGCCACCACAGACACGAGTCTGACCTCCTGCTGCTGGGAGTCCTTCCAGCGAGGAGAGCTTGGACAAAGGGTTTCCTGTCAGGGGCAGTGCTAGCACCATCCCAGACAGGATTTGTGTATCCTGGGTAGGCAGGGCTTTACAGGAAGGTGACTGCAGAGTGGCACTCCGGTGCTCACTACGCATCTGCCGGCTAGAACCAGTTCCAGGGGCACACCAGCCCCTGGCCTGGGGAAAGTCCGGCATGGGAGAGGGGTGTAACCACCCCCCTTCCTGGTCCCACCCCTAGGGCAGGACCTAGCCGCGTACCCACCCCTTTCTTTAGGATAAAGCCAGGAGCGGGGACCCTTCCAAATTAGATCATCTTTGAATCAAGAAACTACTTTCTACGAAAGGAACTCTCGACTTCTTCTCAAGAATTCTCCCTTGTGGCTAAGGAGTAGTCACCCTGCATCCGCAGACACCATCTAAGAACTCTGCGGTTTGCTGCACGTCCTTCCTCAGGAATCCGACCGACCAGCACGACGAGACCCGGCTTCCCTGGCACCTCTGACCTCTACCTACCTCTACAGCCACGTTGAGAACCGTAGGTGCGACGAGACCTCGAGGGACCGGCCGTCATCAGAACTGCACGACTTCAATCCAGCACGACCGCCGAGGGATCCTCTGGTGAGTGCTTTGGGGTCCGAGAAGCCCCGACCCTGAGCAGTTCCAGCACCGAAGTCCAGCCTCCCAGCATCTCCACGATCTGCGTGGGGCCCTTCTGCTTTTTGCTGCTCACCGCGTTGTTTGGCTACTAGCCCGCTGGCTTGTGGCCTTCTTAACGACGCCCGACGACATCACTGCTGCTGGTCTGGTTGCTCCAGACTGGCCCTTGCTCCCTTCCAAAAGAGGAGCACCCCGGACCCTCCTGGTCCACTCCAGACGCCATTTTGAGTCCACCGCGTGGGCTTGAATTTGCCAAGACTTGTTGCCCCAATCCTGGGTCCAGCGACGTCGACAGCTTCATCCATCGTGGGACAGCTCGCACCTCCATCCTGGTCGCCGACAACGCCTCCTGGTCCGTGAGATCTGCAGAGCACAGCGTCGCCCACTCACCTAGTCGAGGTGACTACCATCCGGTGCCCTCCTGGTGCCACCTGACTACTGGCTAGTAGTCACGAACTTGGTCCCCTCTGCTTTCAGGTGTCATCCATCTTCGATCCAGGCTTGGATCACTCGAACTATCTTCACTGGTCGCCTGCCAGCAACTTCTTTTCTTCAGGCTCCTGGTTCGTCTACGAGGATTCCCGACGTCTTTTGAGACAAAGGCAGCTGCAGCCCCTGGGCTAGGTAACTTCGGCATTTCGGTGCCCCAGCATAGCCCCACTATCCAAGGGTCAGGATCCACTGTCGTTTTCGATCTATCTAGTCGGGTTCGCCCGAGAACGCTAACTTTGTGAAATCTAGCTACCATAGACTTTGTCCCGCATCCCGCGTGAGAGTGCACACTCTGCACCCGAGTCCCCTAGGCCTCCTACTAGTAATCTGAAGGTTCAGTAACGTAGTCCTAGCGATTCCAAAGCCTATTAGTACAGTACTTACCTGCTAGTAATTTCGCATTCCACTTCCATAGTATATGGTTTGTCGTGCCCCTCGGGCATTTGTGTAAATTGTGCAACTTAAAGTATTTTCGTAAGAGTTTAGTTGTGTGCTTAGTACCCTGTCCTCATAAAGAGTACAGGGCTGTTGTGATTCTAATAAATACACTGTTTATTTTCATAACACTTGTGTGGTGTCCTTTCACTTGGTGTTCAAGGGGTATATGTGATGGTATAACAGCTGGCTTAACACGCCCTCTAGAGTTTAATCCGAAGACTGCTCGTATCCACGCTACTAGGATAGCTGGTCTAAGGTTGACTTACAACCAATCACCATAAGGGTTGTTTGGATTGATACAAAGTGCTCACTAGAATAGTGAACATTATATATCAGGCCAACTTCTCACATTGGTGACGGCTGTTGGGATTTGAGCTTGCTGTTGTTTTACCACACGTATCCTAAGAATATCTTGTGAAAGATCACATTAGTACTTCAGGTACATATAACTTAGCTTAGAATACTCTGAGTTCTACTGAACCAGCTGTTGTAGCTCCTCAAGGCTTATCACACCTTGGCTGCAACTCTTAGCAAGCAATCAGTAGGCAAACATATAGTGTAGGTAGGTGCATCACTTACACCACACTAGAATCAGCATGTCAGACAAAGGAGGAAACACTGAGTCTCCCCTTGTGTCAGTGGACCCTCCACAGGTCACTTCCAGATATGCTGCTCTTAGCTTCCAGGAGATGAGACAAGTGTGTACCTCCAGGAAACTAAAACAGGGGTCTAACCCCACAATTCCATTTCTGATTGGTCTCTTAGAGACTTATGATGCTAGGAGGGCTGGTAACACAGAACCTTCTCATCCAGATGGGAACATGCCTCCCCTAGAGGGAACCACAGGTGACCCTGACCTTATCCATCTCTCTGCAGAAGGTGAAGAGGAGGATGAGGATCTAGAGCCATCTGAGGATGAGGCAGACAAAGGTCCAGAAGTAGTTAGCCAGCTAACTAGGGACAACTTAAGCAGGCATGAGAATGGTACTAGGAGACCCCTGGGGCCCCTCTCAGGCCAGCTTAACATTGGAAATGGACGAGTTAGGTCTCTCTCAAGAGGCTCTAACAGATCCATTCAAACCAATGGCTCTCAGGCCTCTGCTCAGAGGAGGATGACATCCCCTCAGAGGAGAGTATATGAAGCCATAGAAAGGGAAGTCAATCTGAGGATTGAAAGGGAAGAACTTGCCCTGGCCAAAGAGAGACTTGCCTTTGCTAGAGAGCAAGAATTGAGTGGGACAAATCCCACTGGTGGCAGCATTCCCCCAAGGGAAAACAGGAGTTTAGACACTAGACACCTGAGTAAGATAGTGCCCCCCTTTAAGCAAGGGGATGATATCCACAAATGGATAACTGCTTTGGAGAGGGCTTGCACTGTACAGTGTGCCCCCCAGAGTCAGTGGGCAGCTATCTTGTGGCTCTCCTTTGAAGGTAAAGGTAGAGACAAGCTCCTCACTACTAGAGCTGAGGATGCTAATAATTACCAAGTCCTGAAGAGTACACTGATTGATGGGTTTGGCCTAACCACTGAGCAGTACAGGTTGCTGTTCAGGGATACCCAGAAAACTCAGTCTCAAGATTGGTCTGACTTTGTAGATTGTGCCACTAAGGCTTTGGAGGGCTGGTTGCTGGGCAGTAAGGTTACTGATTACACAGGATTGTATAATTTGATCATGAGAGAACAAATTTTAAACAATTGTCAGAACCAGTTGTTGCATCAGCATCTTGTTGACTCAGATCTGACCTCTCCCCAAGAATTGGGAAAGAAGGCAGACAGATGGGTTAGAACAAGAGTTAAGCAAAACCAGGGCCAGAACCAGGGTGGTCAGAAGAAAGCAGACCAGAAGGGTAAAGATTCTAAGGGTGAACAAAATGACCAGAAGTCTTCGACAGGTCCACAACAACCCAAAGAGGGGGGGGGGTCAGGCTTCCCAGAAAAAGAAGAATCAAGAAGGCCAATCAAAAAGGTGGTGCCAATACTGTAAAAGTAAAACTCACTGGTTTAGTGAGTGCACCAAGAAAGGAGGGCAGACTCCTGCTACTGCAGCCCCTAAGGCACCTGTGCCCCCTAGTACAGCCAGCAGTAGTAGTGCACCTCCCAAGGGTTTAGTTGGGTTAACCTTGGGTTCTGAGGGGTATGACAACTTAGTTGGCACACTCACTCAGGCTGTCCTTGTCTGTACAGGGGATATGGACATATCCCCTGATGTCAGTCCCAATACTTTGGGCAAATACAGGCAGACACCTTTGATAAATGGAAAGATGTCTCAGGCCTATAGGGACACTTGTGCCAGTGTCACAATGGTGACACCTAACTTTGTGGACCCTGGACAGATCATGCCAGGTACAGATTTCCTGGTGACCAATGCAAGCAATGTCACTCCCAGTCATAGTATGGCAATGGTTGCTTTCTGTCTGGGGAGGGGTAAATGGCCAAAAGAAGGTTGTAGTTAGTTCAGACCTCCCAGTGGATTGTTTGTTGGGCAATGATTTGGAGTCATCACAATGGTCAGAAGTGGAGCATAGGACTCACATGGAGATGTTAGGCTTGCCAGCACATGTGCTTGCTGTGACTAGGTCACAGGCCAGAGGATGCCCCACTGAACAGGTGCTGGATCCTGGAACAATGGACCAGCCACCTTCCAAGAAGAAGAACAGTAGGGTTAAGGCATTGCCTTCCCCCTTGCCCCAGGTTGAGGATCAAGTCTCAGAGGAGGCTGACCTACAGGAACTGAGGGAAACTGAGCCTAAAGAGTTTGAACTTGATCAAGTTGAATTCCTGGGCTCAGGGGGACCCTCAAGAGAAGACCTGGGGAAGGACCAATTAGACTGCCCTTCCCTTGAACCCCTCAGACAGCAGGCTGCTGCTGAGGCTGCTGGGAACGCCACAGGTACCCGCAAGGTATACTGGGATGATGGACTCCTGTACACTGAGGCAAGAGACCCCAGTCCTGGAATGGCCAGGAGGCTGGTTATCCCCTTGTCTCAGAGAGGTTTCCTTCTTACCTTGGCCCATGAGATTCCCTTAGCAGGTCACTTAGGCCAGACAAAGACTTGGGACAGGCTTGTCTCACACTTTCACTGGCCTCACATGAATGAGGATACCAAGGAGTTTTGTCGCTCCTGTCACTTGCCAAGCCAGTGGTAAGTCAGGTGGCACAACAAAGGCCCCCCTTATACCAATGCCTGTGGTGGGGGTGCCCTTTGAAAGAGTGGAGATTGACATTGTTGGTCCAATGGAACCCCATACAGCATCAGGGCACAAGTTTATACTGGTGGTAGTGGATCATGCCACCAGGTATCCTGAAGCTATTCCACTTAGGACCACTACAGCACCTGTAGTGGCAAGAGCCCTAGTTGGAGTGTTCTCCAGAGTGGGCTTCCCTAAGGAGGTTGTCTCTGACAGAGGTGCAAACTTCATGTCAAGCTACTTAACTGCTATGTGGAAGGAATGTGGTGTCAACTACAAGTTCACTACACCCTATCATCCACAATGCAATGGGCTTGTTGAAAGGTTCAACAGGACCCTAAAAGGGATGATTCATGGACTACCTGAAAAGCTCAGGCGTAGATGGGATGTCCTGATTCCCTGCCTTTTGTTTGCTTACAGAGAGGTCCCACAGAAGGGGGTTGGCTTCAGCCCTTTTGAACTTCTGTATGGGCATCCTGTGAGAGGACCCCTGTGTTTGGTTAAGGAAGGATGGGAGAGACCTCTCAAAAAGCCTGCAACCAGCATAGTGGACTATGTACTTGGTCTCCGCTCCAGGATGGCTGAGTATATGGAAAAGGCATCTGAAAACCTTAAGGCCAGTCAAGAACTCCAAAAAGCTTGGCATGACCAAAAGGCTGTCCTGACTGTTTATCAGCCTGGACAGAAGGTGTGGGTGTTGGAGCCAGTGGCCCCAGCAGCACTCAAAGACAAATGGTCTGGGCCCCACACAATTCTTGAGCAAAAGGGAGAGGTCACCTACCTGGTGGACCTTGGAACTCCTAGGAGCCCCCACAGGGTGCTCCATGTCAACAGGCTCAAAGCATATGTCGACAGGAAGGACATGAGCTTGCTCATGGCCATAGATGAGGGACAGGAGGAAGAGAGTGACCCTCTCCCAGACCTGCTCACTCAGAATCCTGATGATGGGTCAGTAGATGGTGTTGTCTTTTGTGGCAGCCTCTCTGAACATCAACAGAAGGATTGCAAACAGGTTCTTCAATCCTTCAGGCATATGTTCTCTCTAACACCCAGTCAGACCAATTGGTGTACCCATGAGGTTGACACTGGTGACAGCTTGCCAGTCAAGAGTAAAATCTACAGGCAGCCTGATCATGTTAGAGACTGCATCAAAACAGAAGTGCAGAAGATGTTGGAGTTGGGAGTCATTGAACCCTCAGATAGCCCTTGGGCTAGTCCAGTAGTTCTAGTGCCAAAGCCTCACACCCAGGGTGGTAAGAAAGAGATGACGTTCTGCGTAGACTACAGGGGTCTCAATGCAGTCACTAAGACTGATGCCCACCCAATACCAAGGGCAGATGAACTTATAGATAGATTGGCTTCTGCCAACTACTTAAGTACATTTGACCTGACAGCTGGGTATTGGCAAATCAGGTTAGCTGAGGATGCCAAGCCCAAGACAGCATTTTCTACCCCTGGTGGGCATTATCAATTTGTGGTAATGCCCTTTGGTTTGAAAAATGCACCTGCCACCTTCCAAAGGTTGGTGAATCATGTTCTCACTGGGCTGGATGACTTCTGTGCAGCGTATCTTGATGATATTGCTGTCTTTAGCTCCACCTGGGAGGATCACCTGGTCCACCTGAGGAAAGTGTTAGAGGCACTGCAAGCAGCAGGTCTCACTATCAAGGCCACCAAGTGCCAGATAGGGCAGACACAGGTTGTATACTTGGGCCACCTTGTAGGTGGAGGCCAAGTTCAGTCACTGGAGAGCAAAATACAGTCAATCAGGGACTGGGCTCCTCCAACCACCCAGACTCAGGTTCGAGCTTTCTTGGGCCTGACTGGTTACTACAGAAAGTTTGTCAGAAATTATGGATCAATTGTGACTCCACTTAATAAACTGACAAGTAAGAAAATGCCAAAAAAGGTTCAGTGGACAGCAGGCTGTCAAAAATCACTCGATGACCTAAAGCAGGCCATGTGCACAGCACCTATCCTCAAGAGTCCAGACTACTCCAAACCATGCATTGTCCAAACAGATGCTTCTGAGTTGGGTGTGGGAGCTGTTCTATCTCAACTGAATTTTGATGGTCAAGACCAGCCCATTGCTTTTATAAGCAGAAGACTGACCCCCAGAGAGAAAAATTGGTCAACTATTGAGAGGGAGGCCTTTGCTGTGGTTTGGGCCCTGAAGAAACTGAGGTCATACTTGTTTGGCACTCATTTCAAGATTCAGACCGACCATAAGCCCCTCCTGTGGCTAAATCAGATGAAGGGTGAAAACCCCAAACTGCTTAGGTGGTCCATTTCCCTACAGGGGATGGATTTTACAGTGGAGCATAGACCTGGCACTGATCATGGCAATGCAGATGGGCTCTCCAGGTATTTCCACTTAGAGCAAGAAGACTCACCTGGTCAAGGTTAGTTTATTGTCCCAAAGTTTGGGGGGGGGGTCATGTAGGAGAGTAGGGTCTGCAATCCTATGATCACCCAGATTTTTTGCTTTTGTTTCACTGGTTTATGACTTTCTCTGGCTGTGGGCCTGCCAATCAGACCCACAGCCTAGCTGTTCTCTCACTAAATTGACATGTGTACCTTAGGTGCATTATCCAATTGGAACTGGGCCACCTTACCAGACCCTGTAACTCAGGGCATAGGTGTACCAAGGGCCTACCAGGGGCTGAAGCATGTATTATGCCACCCCTGGATGGCCATCTAAATCTTACACAACTGGCTGCACGACAGCTGGGGCAAGGTGGTGTAATCACCCTTTGCTTTAGATATAGTATACCTATATCTAACCCTAAAAATGGACACACAGATTCCTATCAGTCACTCCTATGGCAGGCCTTGACAATACTGAAGGCAGAGTGCTTGAAATCGTGTGAAATAGTGCTCTGGCATGAGCTGAGCCCGTTTGCAGCTTGCGGAACCAAGTCCTAATAGCTGTTCCATGATAACGCATACCATATACTCTTAAGTGCATTATAATCCTCGCGGTTAAATGCTATCTTTGGTATTGCTTTATCAAAACATGTCGAGTAAGGTGTCATACGAATTGGAATACTAACCCCTCGCCAAGTCTGGCGACGGGGTTAGCGTTCCACCCTTCTAGAGGGACACAACATGTATGTGACTGTGAACCCCGGTTAAAGTTAACTGAAGCCTCAGCTCCACAAAATGGATGCTGCCACCACAGACACGAGTCTGACCTCCTGCTGCTGGGAGTCCTTCCAGCGAGGAGAGCTTGGACAAAGGGTTTCCTGTCAGGGGAGGTGCTAGCACCATCCCAGACAGGGTTTTGTGTATCCTGGGTAGGCAGGGCTTTACAGGAAGGTGACTGCAGAGTGGCACCTCGGTGCTCACTACGCATCTGCCGGCTAGAACCAGTTCCAGGGGCACACCAGCCCCTGGCCTGGGGAAAGTCCGGCATGGGAGAGGGGTGTAACCACCCCCCTTCCTGGTCCCACCCCTAGGGCAGGACCTAGTCGCGTGCCCACCCCTTTCTTTAGGATAAAGGCAGGAGCGGGGACCCTTCCAAATTAGATCATCTTTGAATCAAGAAACTACTTTCTACGAAAGGAACTCTCGACTTCTTCTCAAGATTTCTCCCTTGTGGCTAAGGAGTAGTCACCCTGCATCCGCAGGCACCATCTAAGAACTCTGCGGTTTGCTGCATGTACTTCCTCAGGAATCCGACCGACCAGCACGACGAGACCCGGCTTCCCTGGCACCTCTGACCTCTACCTACCTCTACAGCTAAGCTGAGAACCGTAGGTGCGACGAGACCTCGAGGGACCGGCCGTCATCAGAACTGCACGACTTCAATCCAGCACGACCGCCGAGGGATCCTCTGGTGAGTGCTTTGGGGTCCGAGAAGCCCCGACCCTGAGCAGCTCCAGCACAGAAGTGCAGCCTCCCAGCATCTCCACGATCTGCGTGGGGCCCTTCTGCTTTTTGCTGCTCACCGCGTTGTTTGGCTACTAGCCCGCTGGCTTGTGGCCTTCTTAACAGCGCCCGACGACATCACTGTTGCTGGTCTGGTTGCTCCAGACTGGCCCTTGCTCCCTTCCAAAAGAAAAGCACCCCAGACCCTCCTGGTCCACTCCAGACGCCATTTTGAGTCCACCGCATGGGCTTGAATTTGCCAAGACTTGTTTCCCCAATCCTGGGTCCAGCGAGGTCGACAGCTTCATCCATCATGGGACAGCTCGCACCTCCATCCTGGTCACCGACAACGCCTCCTGGTCCGTGAGATCTGCAGAGCACAGCGTCGACCACTCACCTAGTCGAGGTGACTACCATCCGGTGCCCTCCTGGTGCCACCTGACTACTGGCTAGTAGTCACGAACTTGGTCCCCTCTGCTTTCAGGTGTCATCCATCTTCGATCCAGGCTTGGATCATTCGAACTATCTTCACTGGTCGCCTGCCAGCAACTTCTTTTCTTCAGGCTCCTGGTTCGTCTACGAGGATTCCCGACGTCTTTTGAGGCATATGCAGCTGCAGCCCCTGGGCTAGGTAACTTCGGCATTTCGGTGACCCAGCATAGCCCCACTATCCAAGGGTCAGGAACCACTGTCGTTTTCGATCTACCTAGTCCGGTTCGCCCGAGAACACTAACTTTGTGAAATCTAGCTACCATAGACTTTGTCCTGCATCCCGCGTGAGAGTGCACACTCTGCACCCGAGTCCCCTAGGCCTCCTACTAGTAATCTGAAGGTTCAGTAACGTAGTCCTAGCGATTCCAAAGCCTATTAGTACAGTACTTACCTGCTAGTAATTTCGCATTCCACTTCCATAGTATATGGTTTGTCGTGCCCCTCGGGCATTTGTGTAAATTGTGCAACTTAAAGTATTTTCGTAAGAGTTTTCTTGTGTGCTTAGTACCCTGTCCTCATAAAGAGTACAGGGCTGTTGTGATTCTAATAAATACTCGCCTGGAACCTGATTATAGCTGGTCTATGAATAATAGGACAAGTAACCTAAAGCCGGGCACACACACACCAATGCCCTCTAACAGACCTATAACCCTACATAATAGATGTACGCCTCTGGCTTGGGCGGTTGAACAAAATTGACGCCCAGTAACCAATGATTCTTTGCCTACACAATCCACAGTGGACAGTCCCCCTTTAGGAATACCCAGTAGAAGGCCTAAAATCATAAGTTGGAATATAGCCGGCCTTCGATCAAAAAGGGAGGATAGTGCATGGCTGAACCTCTTGAACCAACATGATATCATAGCCTTGCAAGAAACCTGGGACTGCAATAGCAACTTCTGGGTTCCTGGGTTTACATCCTATTTCGTCCCAGCTACTAGATCCCCCAGTGGTAGGGACAAAGGGGGCCTCATGATCCTGACCACTGTCCAACTGGCAGGAACCGCCAAACAAATAACCACTGGCTCCCCCAATTTCCTGTGTTTAGAGATCAGCTTAGCCAATGGCCATAAATTCATCCTCATTAACTTTTATCATTCTGTAGCAGACGGAGACCCTACTGAGCATCTCTGCTCTCTACAGTCTTTTCTGACTAATTATAAAGAACGCCAAACCACTTTTCTGCACGTCATAATTATGGGGGATTTTAATACTCATCTCTGTAGGCTTTCCTGTCACATTGAAGATACCGATTGCCCCACCTCAGCCCACTACCAACATTTCTAACACAACCCTAAAGGTCAGGCACTAGAAAATCTTTTATCTAGCGTGGATCTTTACGAACCGGGGTTCAATGACAATAGCGAACGGGTCATGACTTATAGCGCTAGAAACTCCGAATCCATAATTGATTATATTTTTGTTTCTCCTGGTATATTAAGTTTGGTCTTTTTTAACAATGCAGTTGTGGCTGCGTTCAGTGACCACAACCCAGTCATCCTTGAGCTCGCTAGCTCTGTTGGCTTACTCAAGGAGGGAACAATCAAAACGCCCGAGCTGGCAGTGCGGTCCACGGACCAAGGTAGAAGGCTCAAGTGGTCCAAAGTAGTTCCAGCTGAGTTTTTCAACAATTTAACATGTAAAGCCCGCAATGAATTAG
The DNA here is from genome assembly GCF_964263255.1 of Lissotriton vulgaris. Taxonomy (NCBI): domain Eukaryota; kingdom Metazoa; phylum Chordata; class Amphibia; order Caudata; family Salamandridae; genus Lissotriton; species Lissotriton vulgaris. Next base: position 1,119,011,523 of record NC_141691.1, on the reverse strand, counting down.
ATATCTGTCAAGATAACTCAAAACAGGGTGAGGAAGTAATCACCGCCTTTGCCACCTTGTGTGCCTTAATTTCTGAAGAACTAACAGTGAAATCAAGAAAGCAGGTACGACCGATCAAGGGCTGGTTTGACAAAGCTTGTTCAAAAGCACACAGTTGCCTCCTGGAAGAACTAAAAAAATCACCAAGGGATAGAGGGGAAGTTGCCAGACTAAGAAAAGAATACTATAACATCATTCATGCACGCAAAGACGCTCTCAAAAAGGATGCTTGGGCCTCACTAATGGAAAAGGCCACTTTAAGAGACAGTGCTAGCTTTTGGGCCATCATAAACAATCCTCTTTTTTTCTGGAGAAGCCAATGACAACTTGGAGGCCAACATCAGTGAGGAGGACTGGCTAGCGCATTTCAAAATCATCTATGGGAGTGACCAAGCATGTGAAATACCTACTCTTCTCACAACTAACTCCCCCAAGCCAGCACTCTCCTTTACTGTGGAAGAAGTAGAGAAGGCCATAACCAACACCATAGGGAAGAAAGCGCCAGGCCCGGATGGCGTCCCAGCCGACATGTACAAGGCCAATGCTTCCTTTTGGGCTAACATCTTGACCAACGTCTTCAATGCTGCCACGAAACACAGCTTACCTGTCTCCTGGTCACATGCCACATTCATACCTATCTTCAAGAAAGGCCAAAGGGGAGACCCGAGGTGTTACCGCCCCATTTCACGCATTGACTCGTCGTTCAAAATTCTGGGGAAAGTGATACTGGCAAGGATGGATGAGTGGGCCACCAATAATAATATCCTATCAAACGCCCAATATGGGTTCCGAAGGGGAAGAGGGACGGAGGACCAGTGCCTCAACTTACATCTGATCCTAGGTAAATACACAGTGGCATCCAGTGGATCAATCTACCTAGGGTTCATGGACTTGTCCACAGCCTTCGACCTAGTGAATAGGTCTAGGCTGTGGGAAATCCTCCTGGACGTGGGGATGGACCATTCCTTGGTTTATTTTCTGGCCGAGGCACACCGGGACCTAGAAGCCTCCATCAGGATGACGCAGGAGGGTGTTTGTACTGCTGGCTTCAAGTCCACAAGAGGGGTGCGACAGGAGTGCATCCTCGCCCCAATGTTATTTACACTATATATTAACCACCTTGAATCCACACTGGAGTTGGCAACACTAGACGTCCCGCGTTTTGGTGGACTGCCCACCCCGGTCCTCCTTTACGCGGATGGCGCCGTGCTCGTGGCACGCACTCCCCTTGGGCTACAAAGACTACTGACAGCCTTCGACGTCTTTATGACCTCCCTTGATTTAAAAATTAACACTGACAAGTCACATGTTATGGCTGTGGGTGGGAGAAAAAATAAGGATTTGAAGACCTTTTTTTGTGCCAACACACCAATTTCTAGCGTCAGAACTTTCACCTATCTGGGGGTAGTTTACGACGATAAGGGCACGTGGGCACCCCAAATAACTGTCAAAATCAACGCTATGCAAAGATCAGCAGCTGCCATCGTCGGTTTTTCAAAACGTCTGGGTGGCAAACCCACGGAAGCAATGCTGGCACTTTACAGAGCAAAATCTATCTCAGTAGCAAGGTACGGGGCTTCCATTTGGGGTTATACCAACAATGCAGAAGCAATCCAGGTGGAAGAAAACAAATTTTTACGTATGCTCTTAGGTCTGCCTCAATCTACAGCCACTTTCTCCGTTCATATGGAATTAGGCCAGGGGTATATAAGTGACATTATCAAACAGTCCCCAATTTTGATGTGGTTAAAAACGTGGCTGAACTCTAACTTAACCCTGAACCACACAATCATGAGGGACTGCTTACTCTTGGACAATATGAAAAATATCCCGTGGCTTGCATACATTAAAAATACTCTAAATTCCCTGGGCCGTCCAGATCTTTTCTACAAACCGGACTGCATTGTTAAAGATGACCTGGAATGGTTCAAAGCGACCTTTATTAAAATGAGAGAAATGGAGCGAGAGAGCTGTGAGCTTGTGAAACCCACTGTGAGGGAGCACTACACTTCTAAAACTACACTGGCCATTGAACCCTATTTAACGGTAGTGTCAATCCCGTTACACCGCTGGTTATTAACCAAACTAAGACTTAACCAAATTCACTTCCTGTTAAATGACTCTAAGGTGTGGGCTAAGCCCGAGGATTTATCGGTCTGCAAATGTGATAGTTTTTCTCTGCAGGACACTATACATTTTATGTTCTTTTGCAGCATATATGCCCTGCCCAGGAAAAAGTACATTGTTCCGCTGCTTAAAAACAAGGGGTTTGTCCAAGCCAAGCCTGCTCTATTTTATTTAAAAAAGTTAGATTCACCACTAACAATGTTCAGTGTCGCAAATTTCTTGGTAGCTGCTTTTCGCCTCAAAAAACGTTCCGGAAATAGATAATATAACAGCATTGGCGACTACTTATGGAACCATTGAAAAATTGCTGTATCTTTTAAAATCTGTAAATATTTTAATTGTTCAATTTTAACAGTGACAACAATTTTATGTAACCGTACCCCATTATTATGCATTTTGTGTCTATGTGCTTTTTATGATTCGTTATGAATCGAAATAAAGTCGTTTTGAACTAATAAATACACTGTTTATTTTCATAACACTTGTGTGGTGTCCTTTCACTTGGTGTTCAAGGGGTATATGTGATTGTATAACAGCTGGCTTAACACGCCCTCTAGAGTTTAGCCCGAAGACTGCCTATATCCACGCTACTAGGATAGCTGGTCTAAGGTTGACTTACAACCAATCACCATAAGGGTTGTTTGGACTGATACAAAGTGCTCACTAGAATAGTGAACATTTTATATCAGGCCAACTTCTCACAGGGAGGGGCTATGGAGAGATTGTGAGGGGCACTGTTGGAGGGTGGCAGTGAGGACATGCGAGGAGGAGGTCATGAGGGGGAGGGGCTTTGGGGCGATGAGGGTCACTGTTAGAGGGTGGAAGTGAGGGAATCCGAGAAGGAGGTCATTGGGGGAGGGGCTACGGAGGGATGAGGGGCACTGTTGGAGGGTGGCAATGAGGAAATCCACAGAGGAGATCAATAGAGGGAGTGGCTATGGGTCGATGAGGGAAACTGGTGGAGGGTGGCAATGAGGGAATCCAAGGAGGATGTCATAAGAAGGAGGGCCTTTGGAGAGAGGATGGTGCAGTTGGAGGGTGGTACTGAGGGAATTCGAGGGCGAAGTCATGAGGGGGAGGGGTTTTGGAGAGATGAAGGGCACTGTTGGAGGGTAGCAGTGAGGGAATCCGAGGAGGAGGTCATTGGGGGAGTGTGATAGATACGGAGAGATGAGGGGCACTGGTGGAGGGTGGTAGTAAAGGTATCAACAGAGAAAGAGGTTAGTGGTTGGGCGCCAATAAATAACTCTCCACATGCTCTGTATACACACAGAAGCAATCCTTGTATCTTGGCGACTGTTTGCAAGTAGATATGATGTAATCTATGGCTTGAAGACTACCTCCAGAAGCGACAAATTGGGCTGGCAGTGGCCCACCCGAAGGCACCCTTGGCCCACCCAAATAAAAATTCCTGGAGCCGGGCCTGCATGGAAGACGAGAGGGAATGAATAAATGCACTGTTTTTTGTAGACAAAGAGCCCTCTTCCCCTCCGCACAAGAGGGGTAATGTTGTTGACGGTTGAGCCGAACTGTGTACCCACAACCTAACAAGTTGCTTCGCAGTTGAACTGAGGCGTGCAAACTCCAGACTCTACAGCAATGCGCGTGGTGCATGTAAGACGGTTTTGGCAGCAGGATACCATCGACCTGTGGAGGTCCTGATCGTAGGGAAGCAGGCGGACCTCTGGGGAGATAAGTGGTGGCCTTCCGAACTAGGGGTGACCCCCCTTCCAGCAGCCGAAGTTAAAAATCTGGGGGTCTGGCTGGATTCTAATCTATCTTTTACCAGCCACACGAAGAAGACAGCAGCTACCTGTTATGGTATTCTGCGAGGACTGAGACCAGTCCTCAAATTCTTCGACCCCCCCACTCGGCAACTGGTGGTTCAGGCCTCCATCCTTTCCCGGATTGACTACGGGAGCGCCTTGCTGCTAGGAGTCAACCAGGCGGAGGCCACTAGGCTTCAGAGGGTGCAGAACGCTGCTGCACGGGCCATTGTTGGCATTCCAAGACGTTGTTCGGTCTCGACTGTTCTGACCTCTCTTCACTGGCTTCCGGTCAGACAGAGAATCAAATTCAAGGCTCTCTGTCTGCCATTTAAGATTCTGAAGCTTTCTTCTCCCCCCGCCTTGGTGGGCCTCATCTCTTCTTACGTCCCCACGCGGTCCCTCAGATCTGAATCACTCCATCTGGTGAGTAAGCCTAGGTTCAGGCTGAGCAGGATGGGAGGACGTTCCTTCCGTGTTCTGGCGGCTGATCTGTGGAACTCTCTTCCTGTGCACATTCGTGCCCTTAATAGTCTGACTCTTTTTAGACGGGCCATCAAAACCCACTTGTTTTCCCCTGTTATCTGATTTCCCCTCTTTTCAGCTCTGATCTGTTGTGTTGTGTACATGATCTGGCGCCAGGACGCCCCTTTGCTGGGGCAGCTGTTGCGCCTAATAAATGTTATTAACATAACATAACATAACATAACATACACTGAACAATGTATTGGGGCCCTATGCCTCCATGAGGAAGCACACTGCCTTCATTAGAGATCTTTGGAGTCTTGATTGAGAACATGAACACTGGATAAGACGGGTGGATTGCAATACATGGGCTTACTAATGAATAAGTATTTAATATGAAGAGCTGCAGGAGGGGCCACAAAGTAATGTTGGTGAATGGTTGGTCCTGAGGCCACTGAGGCATGCATAGCAGGCAAAATCCGCCCAATGTGTGCACCACAACAAGGCATCACAAAATGAGGAATGTTAAGGGACTGTTTAAGGGGGAGGTTCCTCTGAACGGGTGGGGGTAGGAATATTATCCGCATTGCCATGTTTGGGGCAATATCTCTAAATGGAGGGGTTTTGTCCTACGGGTCCTGGCTGGACAAGATACATTTGATAAAGAAGAAAATGCCAGGGCTCGATTTTAACAAACCAGAGCTAATTTATTCAGCTGGTGTGTGCCTTCTTTTCATTATTTAGAGAAGGTATGCATTTGTCATTATTCATGCATTTCAAAACAATTTTTCATATTTCAACAATATACAGAGGCTGAAAATATCCCTTTTGCTGGGGATACAAATGAACGCAATATTTCGTACATTTCAATACATTTCAAATCAATATGTGCAGACAAAAATAAATGAAAAACAATTCATAAACAGTTACACTTTCATCATTTTTTTCATGAAACAGGCATTGAATCCTGTGCACCAGAATTCATTTAGGTACTAAATGAATTCTGAAATTTGAATTTGAAATGTATTGAAATGTACGAAATATTGCGTTCATTTGTATCCCCAGCAAAAGGGATATTTTCAGCCTCTGTATATTGTTGAAATATGAAAAATTGTTTTGAAATGCATGAATAATGACAAATGCATACCTTCTCTAAATAATGAAAAGAAGGCACACACCAGCTGAATAAATTAGCTCTGGTTTGTTAAAATCGAGCCCTGGCATTTTATTCTTTATCAAATGTTTGGGGCAATAAGCATGGGAGGGAGAGTGCTGAGGAATGTTTACATTAGCATTTGGTTCAAAAAAAGTAAAAATAGGGCAGGTCAAATGGGCAGCATGGCAGCTTTTAGAACACGAAGGGCTTGTGTTATACATGAGTGAACAGGGTAAAAAAGATAGCACAGAGTCACACCATCTCAGACTGCTCACCTGGAGCATACGAGGGCTTAACGACCATAGGAAGCTAAGGAAAGTGGTAGTTTACCTTAAACACCACAAGATAGATGTCACTGTACTACAAGAAACCCATCTCCCGCAGGGGTCTGAAATACTAACTAGACAGAGGATGCAAGGTCACTTCTACCCAGCACGATTTACATCGCATGCTAGAGGGGTACCAGGCTAATGTAGAGAGGTAACACGCCTCAGATATGGGGGGGATTTCAATTGCACACTCAACCCAGACCTAGACATGTCGGGGGCTGCCCAGATTTAGATCAGCTGCTGTCAAAGCAATATTAGACTAAGCAGCTACTGCAGGCCTGGTGTACATATGGCGGTACCATCACCCACACAAAGGAGGATTTACCCATTATTTATCTACACATGACCTCTACACTCCTATAGATCACTGGTTCGTTTACAACAGTTTTGTATCTCATTTTGGGGGGGGGGGGGGGGGTGCAACCCACTCCCTCACACTCTGTCTGACCACTCCCCAGTCCAAATGGAGATTAGACTTTCAAGTCGCCTAATGGCCCTTTCACCTGGCGATTTGCCCCCTATTCGTTGATGGATCAGGTATTTCGAGCAGAGATGGCTCAGGCAATTGAGGAATTCCATGGGCAAAATATAGGCTCTGTCTCCTCATTCGTCATTATGTGGGAAACATTTAAGGTGTACAAATTCAAATAATCTTTTATTCGGCTGACTGTCAGCCATAAAAGAGTGCATCATAAAACATTTAAAACAAAGGGGGAAACACATACAAGGCAATATAGTCAATACAAAATTTTACAGTCAGAATTAATATTTCCCATAAATGACCTCCTGAACAACCCCATAATTTAAAACGGTAACTAAAAATGTCATGTGCAATCCCATAATCCATGAAACCGCAAAACCTAAAATTGATCCTTATTAAGACATTTAATAAAATCATTTTCCAACAATGCCCCATAATCGAACAGCAGAGGAGATATATCTATAAATCATTAGACAAGTAAATTCATCTTTTAGAAGCTGGAGATGATATAAAGCAGGCCGACACTTCCTAATATTTAAAAACTTTAAAAGTGGAATAATAAAATCACACCTTGGCATGATATAGAGTTTACAAAAGAACATAAAATGCAGTGTACACTGGGTGGACTTGGCATCACAGGGACACACGTCTAGTTTAGCACCACAATAAGCTTTATGATGGTAGGAGACAAAAAATGTGTAATGCCAAACCTAAAACGTCTGAGATAAAACAATTTGGCATGAGTAAAATAAAAAGAAATATAGGGCTCAATGCCTTGAGTGCAAACTATCAAAGAATGTTCTAAAGTACTTAAAATACTTTTTCCCCTCTTGTGCAATTCCTCTAATTGAAAATTAATGAGTAAGAAAATCATTTTTCATATTCGCTCTTGGTATTTTACCAATGCTACATGGGTTATAAAACCAATCCACCCACCCCATGGCCTCTAGCTGTTTTTTTTATGTAACTAAGCCAGAGTATTTTTGTCGACTGATCCAGTTTAACACAATCTCAAATTAAAGCATGATTTAGAACTGGTTCTTCCTTAGCCCAGAGCGGATGCCACCGTAATAACAGTGCTAACTGTATGTGAAAGGGCAGAGGTATTTAACCCACTACGCTGTGACAGATAGTGGCAGCAAGACTTTTGGCACTGTCATCCAGCGTCTCATAAAAGTATTCTCTGCTATTTGTAGATCCCCTACATTACAAAGACCCCATACTCCTGCACCATACAGACTAGCAGAATAAGAACGCGCTTTATAAATATTAATAATTGTGTTAATTGGTTTACAGCCTAGCTTTTTTGTAAATCTAAAAATCGCCTCAAGATTCTGATTAAAACTACTAATCCTTGACTTTACTAACTGATGCCAGGTAATTTTTTGGTCGAAGAGAAATCACAAGTAAGAAAAGGTGGTTACATAGGACAACTTTTCATTATTTATAAACAGGATTTTAAGACAGAGGGGGTTTTACCCACCACCATAACATAGGATTGTCCAACATTAGTTTTCAATCCAAGTTCATTCATGAAGGCATTAAGCCTTGTAAAGAGCCTCTGCAACCCTACCCCAGTTCAAGACATTAATACGCAATCATCAGCGTAGAGTAATGCAGGCAACATCCTCTGACCAATCAAAGGGGCGTCCACGTCCCCGTATTTAAAAAAAATAACTAAGTCATTATATATAGACTAAACAAAAATGGTGCGAGAACGCAACCCTGGCAAACCCCATGATTCATTTTTATTGGGGCAGTGAGTTCGCCACCTGCTCCATAACATCTTGGTGCATAGTGGCTAGGAAATGGACAATGGATGGTTCAATGCACATAGTCCACATCTTTTCCCATAGTCTCCCTCTCTGCACCCAATCAAAAGCGGACGTAAGGTCCATAAACCCAAGATAAAGAGATCCAGGCTTAGCTAATGTATACTTGCTTATGACCAGATGCAGATTGAGACATTGTTCCACCGTTCCTAATTCCCTCTTAAAACCATATTGAACGTCAGAAAATGTCCAACTGTTGGTTTCCCAGGCCTCTAACAGTTCTAATATAACCCTACCCATCAATTTACAAGTACAATCTATTGAAGAGATAGGCCAGTAACATTTAGGGTTAGACCTGTCCCCTTTTTTAAAAATAGGGACTATAATTACAGTTTTCCACGAGTCAGTGTCGTGTAGTTCCTATATTCCCCATAGGCTCTGCGCATTGGAATAATATATCCTGTAGATTTGACGTAGGATTGAGGTCAACTGAGTCTCTATCGAATATACTAAACTTAATTGTGTGTGTGCCGGCTAACTCAGAGGTCAATAGAAACTTTCTCGAATACACAAGTAGGGATTCGTTTCATGACAACTTTGTTTCCCAAGAATAAGAATATATCTCTCAGAGTCGCTGAAACAATAGATAAGAATTTCACTCAGTCAATAGTGCATGCTTTGTTTCTACAGAGTTGCAGAGAAATAGTGAGACGGCATTTTCAATAAAAAGGGTTTATTGAACGGTCTTCTTTCTTATGCAAGAGAAGTGAACTGCTACAATCGTTATGCAGACTACAAAGTATAATGAGTACAGCGAGAATAGTATTATAAAATAATACTGTAAGAGCATTGTGTGGTTTCCAAGCCATATAAAATTACATACATAAATAACATTGAATAAAATACTCAACTGGTGCTTCTAAAATACACCTACCCCAATGTACCTAACCTAAGTCTAGTACGAGAGAAGAAGTAAGTATTGTGTAGCATAGGTTTAGTATTTTTGCCAAGAATCTACCAAAGGTTTCTCCAGGTTCTTATCAGCTCCATACCTTGTTAGGATGAAGGAGGTCTGGTATCTCTGTCTCGGGACTCGATTTCCAAACACCCTGCAAGGGGAGCCAGAAACACTGGATCTGGATTCTTGTCAGGAGAAGGGCAGCTTCCTGATCAGTGCGTCAGCTGAAAAGTCGACTTCCTTCTGCACTTGCTGTAGCGAGCTGCGTCGGGAAAGTAGGTCTTCGAACGGCTCCGAACCACTGCATTTTGCTAGAGCAAGTGAAGGTATATTTATACCTTGAAGGTGTGTAGGAATGCCATATTTTGACGTAAAGTCGGGCATATGAACGTCAGAAAAGAACCCCTAGGGAATAGTTGTTCTTTGTAAAGTAACTAAGTTCTTGGACAAATCAATATTCAAGCAAGGGGAAGTTCCCTAACTACTTAAGCTAGTTTTCCAAGGAATCGTTGTGACGTTTGGTACGGGTGGAAGTAGCCATGCCTGTTTTTGGGTAGCATGGGCTATGCCTACATAAGTGCTTGATTTCTATGCCTATATAAGGGCAATGTGAATTGTACCTATATAAGGGCGTGAATCAGGAAAATTCAATCGGAGCCTAAAACGCCACCCAACACCCACTCCACTTTCTTATGTACGACATTACTAAGTTCTAAACACATAAAAACATATCTAAACATGATGTGTTAAAACCCACCCAAAATACATAGTAATGCATAGGTACTGGTTGTACACGAAAAGGGCATTTGTGCTGGTCGCATTTAAAGCAATGTTTCAGTCAAAGCATATAGTTTGACATTTGAAAATGCTATCTGAATGATTCATTAAAATACATTCATGAAATGGCTCTTAATTACAGAAGAAATAGTCAAGACCATTTCATGGCAGATTAAATAAACTGCTTGAATGTGGACAAGGTCAAATATTGTCTCTTGGAAGTTTTCAAAGAATTCTAGTTCTCTATGAATAGTTCTACTATGCCGTCATCAGAATTGGTAGCAGCTGGGGTCAACACAGTGCATGAGTCGTCACTGGTCCAAGCAAAGATTCAACATCCGTTGGCATGACTGATGGGAGTGTGAGACAGATGTCTAACACGCATCCTTCTCCGCATTGAAGGCATCGTAAAACAGGTAAGATGCAATCTTGCCAGATTGGTCTGAATGACATAAACCTTGTGGTATTCAATTTTCTTAAACAAGTTAATCCCAAAATCTGGACTATGCACTCACACACTTCATCGCCAGTAGAGTATTTTCCACGGTGATCTGGGTGTCTGTTGTGGATTGGGTTGCCATATCGAAGCAGTAAGAGCAAAAATAGTATCCCTGCAGCGAGTCCCAAATCGAGAGGCAGTCTGCCAAACACAGAGTGCACGAAGTTTGGAAATATGCCTAAGACGCTTCAAAAGGTGCTAACAGTCCCCAAAAAATCTTCTTAAATACATGTACAATACCACTCGTATCAGACATGTTAAAGATACGACCTGACATTTCTGAGAAATTTACAGGGCTGTTTGTTGTTAATAGGGTGTGTATCTCTGCAGAAGTCCTTGCGACTTGCAAATCATAGTTCTCTTTGGCCGAGGTCAATGGCACAGTTTTCTGTAAAAGAATGGCTTTCATTCTGCTTAAAGCATCAATTTGTATAGAAGAGATGTTCAGAGAAGGCCATAATGGCGACTCCCGTCTGTCTTGGTTTCTGGAAACAATACTTGCAAACAGCAAGTGACCCTGGCTGACACAGTTATGAGATAGGCTAAACCTGGCAACATGCCACAGCAGCTGTGATAATTCAACATAATATAACTTCCATAAGAAAGTTGCCTAAAAATTGGATCAATCACTGCAGCTGGTGAACCTTGCAGGTGACAGGATAAATAGTAAGAGGAACCATCGCAGGCCCCATGTAAATTTATACCCTGACAAAGGAGAGAGCCGCTCAGTGCATTTTCACAATTTTTACCAATAAGAAACACTTCTTTCTCACACTCCAACATCTGTGTGCATATGGTAATTCCCAGGATGTCTTGATGTATTCTTTACCCAACCTTTCATATATGCCTGCTGGTATATGTTTTAGGCAATACCGAAAATGGAAAATTGTAGCAGGCAGAGTGATTGTATCGTGTATTATCCATTCAATGGCTGGTGTTTCAGCGACTGTAAATGGCAATTTTTCTAGTTTTTCAATGCTCAGCACAGTATAGTCTGCTCCCATCTGTGCCAGTTTGATCTGTTGATCAGTGAGATTGAATTCTGAAAAAAAGTGACGTTCTATTGATTAAAGGCCATGGCACATAGCCTGAACAAAGGTTTTTGTAATGTCCAGCCTAATAGCATTATAGAACGTAATTGCGACTGACCATGTTGCAACATGACCAAGTCCTGTTCCATTATGTCTATGGCAGAGGATACTATGCTGTCCAAAGAATATATCCTGGACGACAGTGTCATTAACCCATTTTCAACTACAGAGAGAAATTTCTCTAAATTAATACTATCAATTTCTCGTATTCGTTCTGCAGTCTCTGCTTGCGTAATCTTCCATGCTTCATTATACAGAGCATAGATACCGGCATATATAAAACGTTTATGACGCGGTTTAGTAGGTCCTTGTAAGAAGTCCCTCAGATCAGCGGCATCTTTAGGTAAAGATAAGTGTTGTTTTACTTCCTTTAGTGTAGACTTGTGTAGCCACTCAAGGCACAGTTTCCCTACACTGTATATTGTTACTATTCCTGGATGCTGTCTCTGAACAAATCTTGGATCTGGCCTAGTGAATGTGAACCCTTTGTCTTATTCCGGAATCTATCTTGACAGGTGTTTGTGTCTTTGGGCCAGATTAAGCATTTTTTCCAATCTGGATTTGTTCTGTTGTGATGCAAAATAGTACGTACGTCAACCACACCCTCTGAAGTGTTCCTGCTATCAGGTGTTGGTATGGACAGTTTGTTTAACTCTTTGATCTTCGCTAACCCAAGGCAATATGTCTGATGGACAGTGTCATTCATAAACATTATTTGCTCTGGGATGATGAAGGCTCTAAATAAAGTTTCTAAACTCTGCACCTGCCAGTCTTTTATGCCCCAGACAGTTTTTGTCTCAATGTTGTCTTTCCAAAATTCGAAACCTAATGAAGACAGCTGAGCATAAAAGGCCGCAGAATTAATTTCCTTGGTATTTGTCAACATACTTTTCATTCCTGTCTTATTAACATTTTTAAAGTAAAATGATTCTGGATTTGAAACATTAAAACCTGAAAAATATGGAAATTTGCCATTAATTGTTTTGAGCTACCCTTTGGTGGCGTAGGACAATTTTCCCATTGGTTATAAGTAAATACATTTCTAGGATTTGCAGATGTATGCAAGAAATGATGACCATAGTGATTATACCAATACATTTGCTCATAATCTGATGAACCTTCTAAGTATTCATGATTTGTAAATTTTGCAGACATTTATTAAGTCTGACATCATATTATTAACAGTCTTGAAGTCCCAATCATCAGAAAAGGTACTCGATGAAACAAAGTCATTCAAGGAAATCTTGAACTGGTGTGCATTCTTCAACAACTCCGCCGGACCGAAAATGTAATATTTAGTTCTGTCCCAAGCCATACCACCAGGTATAGGAAAGGCTATGATGTTCACTGATGACAAGTCTCTTTGTTCATGATGAGATGATTTGTGTGGCTTTAGGAGTAAGTTGATGTTCTTACTTGCTTTGTCCTTTTAAACATATCTTCCATTTATCAGCATTCTCAAAGTTATTACAAGAGTCACCCAAAGTAGAAGAAAAAGTACACCCAACACAATCCAAAGTTCAATCCATGGTGAAACCAGATAAGTCTTTTCCAGTTGATGAAAAAGTACTGTTGCTTGTTCTTTAAAAGTTCTTTTTACTGGTGTTGTGTCAGGTTCGCTGGGATCCTCGGAAAACGTATCAAAGTTATTGAAATAGCCAGAGGCAGTTCTGTCAATTGTAGAGATTACTTCAGGATTCGTTGAAATCGCTGGAACCACTTGATCACTTGTTACATTTTGTTAGACCTGTCAGACCTAAGGTGGTCTTTCCCTATTTTTTTTCGCCCTTGCCTTCTTTTTCCCACCTACTTTTTTGCTGGCCCTTAGGTCTTCTGGCACCTTTTCATGGCTAATCCATGTTAGAGTGCAGGTGCTCTCTACTTCAAACATGGCTGCCACTGGCCCCTGGTACTGCAGCCTGGTCTTTTAGTGTAGCACCCTAGCTGCCAGGAGCTGGCTGGATCCCCATACAATGTTGCAATGCCAGCCACCCATCCCCTGTCCATAGGGAGAGTGGGGTAGCTCCTGGAACCTTCCAGAAGAAAGGCGGAGCTGATTTTTGCCGCCTTCGAGAGTGGTCACCTGACCTGGGCATACTTAAGCAAGGGAGTGAACTTTTTCTAGTCAGTTAGGACATCACTGACCTGGGGAACCCACGCAGGAGTTTTAGGCGGGAGGGCCTAGTTAGGTATCTATGCTACTGGGAGTGACAGGATTTAGGTGCTGCCTCTTAAGCTGGGTGAGGTGTCCTAGACTAGCCCCCTGATCTGGCCCAGCGGTAGGGAACCCCAGGGTCCATCTGCAGTGACTGAGGAAAACTCATCCAGCCTCCAGCTCACCCCCCCCCCTCCTTCAACTTCAAGAAACCAACATCTAAGGGCGCAGAACCATCCAAGCGCCACAAAGTCTACTTTACTCTGACCAGAGACTGCTGGGGGATCGACCAGGTACTGAACTGAGCTGCCCTGCGCACGCCCCGCCGTCATCTGGGTCGCGCTGGCCCTACCTGTCTCCCCCTCCGACTGAACTGTGGGCAGTCCCTGTTGAACTGTAAGGGAAAGCGCTATATACTGCCCCCTCTGGGTCCCAGCGCTGTTCTGTCTGAGCTAGCTGCATTCCTGACTGGAATTCTCCATCGGCGCTGTGGCCTGACTATCCCCTCCGTCGAGCGCTGGTTCATCACTGCCTAGAATACCGAGCGCTCCCCCCGAGCTAGCTAAACAGACCCCCATGAGTAGCGCTAAAGTGCCTGTACACCCTCTTCACGAGGCCCCAGTGAACCCCCTCTCACCGCCGCAGCCCGGAGGTAGACGTACCCTCTCTGGCGCCTGCGGAGATCTCCTCATCATTGTGGCTCTGGCGCCATCCTGGTATCTCCCCCGAGGCGCGGCCGGCCTGCTGCGCTGTTGCCTGCCGTCGCGCTGTGGCCGCACCAGCTGTGACCTCCCCCTCGGTGACCCCCGAATGCGAGGAGAGGGCCGCTACATCAAGTGAATCAGGCCGCAGTAGGCCTGAGGCCAGAGTGCTCTTCACGTGACCAGGGAGCTCCTCCGCCCCGCCCCTGGGGACCGCGCTGCCATTGGCTCAGGCGGACGCGCCCTCGAGGCGGGCGACGCGGTTGGCGGGAACCGCTCCAGCCCCTGTTCCGACTAGTCCCCGGGCCAGAGCTTTGTCTGTGGGCCCGCAGAAGGCCCGAACTCGTCGCGGAGGGGACCGTGGAACCCGGAAGCCCCCTCCGTTCAGCCCCACAAGCTGGCCTTGCCTCGTCCCCAGCGCTGGGGCCACGAAGCTACTCCGACACCGCGCCGGGCCGAGTGAGGACCCGGGAGGGCCGAAAACCACTCCCCTCCGTCAGTGCAGGCGCAAGGGCCCTGTAGGGCCGAAAATACAAGGTAACCCCGGGGAGGAGGGCGGAAGGCCGGGTAAGGCCCCGAGGTCGCCCCTCCCCTGGGGAGAACTGTGACTTGGGCCTTGTTGGCCTCATTGAGCCTCGAGTAGTCGTGGGGCCAGTTAACTGTGCCAGCCTGGAGAACAGGCTCATTCTGAATTAACTGTTTCCAGCACTTGATAATAGGATTATTCAGTTCATCGACTGTTGGTGCATTGTGGCAGTTTAGGCTGCCTTTACTATTCATGCCTGCTAATGGAATGATTATCTTTTCCCTGTCCTGAATTTCTTACAGGGGCGGGCTTCTACAGTTCCTGATGGGGTCACATTCTGATCCCTTGTGATTTATTCCATGCTAATTTTGATGAACTGATTCTGGTTGCAAGACTGTTGATATTTACAAGAGGAAGGGTTACATATGCTTCCTGAATGCAAGCCTATGGTTTATGAGAGAACCCTTTTAGCCTGCGGAATAGTATAACGCGACAGGCTGTGTTATGTGACGTTTCCTGCTTTACTGAAAGTACTTAATGAAATGTTTTGCCCCTTTTACAGGAAATGCAGTTTGAAAGGCGTACATGCCAAGCTTTAATGAGATACTTTAATGAAACGCTAATACGTTTCTAATGCCTTAATTGCTTTGAACTAAAACCTATATATAAGATCTTGATTTTCAAACACAACTGCTGGTGTAGTCTGCTTTATTGTGCCCACTTCGTGTCTCAGTGGATGAGTGTGTTGAGTAGCTGCTTTACACGCAAATCCCTGGCTGCCTTCCTGCTCGAGCCATGCTACCCCCGGAGAACTGGTGGTCCCAGATATTACATTGGTGGCGAGCGGTGGGATCCAGGACCTGTAGCTACCTAACACTCTCCAGTGGGACAGAGTGCGCTGCAATTAATTGGACACCTGTGGTGCCTACAAGCTAACTCAATTGCCCACCACTGTCTAAGTCTGCAAAGTGTGTAGGAACCTGTGGTGACCCAGCATTGTTGCCTACGTCCTAGAATCTTTCTTTCAGGTTATCTGGGTCCCCACCTGACAGAATGGAGTTCCAGCTGGCTGACCTGGATAAGTACACGGTAGTGCAGTTAAGGGAGTTTTGTCAGAGGATGGGGGTGCCTGTGGGGACGAGAGCTGTAAAAGAAGATCTCCGTACCGCTTTAAAGGCATGGGTAAGGGCCCATCCAGGGGAGAGAGAGGATGAGGAACAGGGGGAACAGGTCACACCAAGGGAGGCGGACACTCAAGAAGACCCAGGCCTACTCAACATTGACATGTCCGACAATGTGTTGCCAGGAAGACGTTCCGGGGCAGGGAGTAGTGTATCTAGGGGGAGTGCATTGTCGCAGGAGTATGAGGACAGGAGGGAGGAGAGGCGATTAAAGTGGGAGCTTGCCCAGTTAGAGCACCAGAGGGAGAGAGAAAGGGAGGATAAGCAGTTTGCTATGGAGGAAAGGAAGCTGGCGCACGAGCTTCAGCTCAAAGAAATGGAGCTGAGAGCATTACAGTTGGGTGCGCCTGGTAGTCCTAATGGTGGCAGGGTACCAGAGGCTCAGCAGGAGCCCAGAATCTGGTTACCTAAGGAGGTGATAGTGAGCTACACCAAGGGGGATGACATTGCCAGGTGGTTGGAGGCGTATGAAGGGGCCTTGACTGCCCATGGGGTGCCCGAGAAACATTGGGGAGGTGGTTTGTACCGGTATATACCCCCTGACGTCAGAGACACCCTCCTGTATTTGGAAAAGGCAGACCAGTTTAGGTATTCCCCCATAAAGGAGGCGCTCATTAAACATATTGGCCTCAACACCGAAAGGTATCGCCAGAGGTTCCGTGGCAGCCATAAGCTGTCCACACAGAATGGGGTGGATTTTTTTGAGTATGCCTGTAAGGCTCTGGATGGTTGGGTGCGTGGCAGCGAGGTGCGTGATTTTGAGGGTCTGTATAACCTTTTTTTGAGAGATCACCTCTTGGATAAGTGTTTTCCGGAGCTGCGCCAACATCTGGTGGACCGCAAGCTTACTGATCCCCTTGAACTTGCGAAGAAGGCAGATACTTGGGTCAGCACCCGGGTGTCACACAAGGGCCCCGGTGGAGATGGCCCGAAAGGCGGACAGGGCGCTCCCCAGAAGAAAGAGGGTGGGGATAAAAGATCGGAGTTCTCACGAGACCCACAAACTAGACAGTTTGGGAGAGGAGTAGGTACCCCACCTCAGAACCGTTCCCCAAAACCCACTTACCCTGACAAGAGTCAGCAGCCAACAGTGGTCCGGTGCTATGAATGCGGAGAGGTCGGACACTACAAGGGAGATGCCCAGTGTCGCAAACGACCCCCAGCCCCCACTGGTGGCAAGAGTCCTGGGGTGGCTAGTGTAGCGCTTGCGTTGGAGCTGCCCCTAGATAGGGAAGGGAAGTGGACAGGCCTGACCCTGGTTTCACTTGGGGATAGAGAGATGGTCCCAGTGACGCCCTTACCATCAAAAACTGCTATGTACCAGCAGAGGGTGAAGGTCAATGGGGAGGAGGTGGATGCTCTGGGGGACACAGGTGCCAGCATGACCACCGTAGTGAGGCGGCTGGTGTCCCCTAAGCAGGTATTACCTGATGTGTTCCATCTGGCCGTGTTGGCTGATGGCCGTATGAGCTACTATCCGGGGGCTCAAGTTCCCTTTGAATGGGGAGGAGTGTCAGGCCCGTTGAGAGTTGCGATCAGTGCTGCCTTGCCTGTGGACTGTCTGCTCGGTAATGACCTCGAACATACCGCCTGGAAGGAAGTGGAGTTTAAGGCTCATACTGAGATGCTGGGGTTACCAGGGTGGACTTGCGTAGTCACGCGGTCCATGGCTGCCCGGCAGGGAGCTCAACCCGGGTTGGAGCCTGAAACAACAGCCCAACCCAATGCCGGTCCAGAGGACACACCCCGTTCGATGGATGGGGAGCCCGCGGAGGTAACCCCGGAGTCCGTGGAGGTGGATGTCGTTCCTGTGGGGGACTTGCCGACCCTTGCCAAGTGGCATGTGGAAGGAGGGCCTACCCGGGAGGAATTCTGTCGGGCACAGAAGGAGTGCCCCACGCTTGAAGGCATGCGGTGACAGGCTGAAGCCCAAGTGATCAACCAAGAGACCGGCAGTTATCACGTGTATTGGGAGGATGGCCTCCTGTACAGTGATCCACGGGTTCCGGTGCATGGATCCTCGAGGGTCTTAGTGGTCCCCCAGTGCTACCGGGCCTTTTTGTTGGAACTGGCGCATGAGATCCCCTTAGCTGGACATTTGGGCCAGGACAAGACCTTTGCAAGGCTAGTCCCACATTTTTATTGGCCCAGGATGAGAGTTGCCTCTGACACCTATTTCAAGACCTGCAAGACTTGCCAGGCCAGTGGCAACATGGGGGCCAAGGTGAAGGCCCCATTGGAACCTCTCCCGGTGGTCGGGACCCCTTTCGAGTGGGTCGGTATTGACATCGTTGGGCCGTTGGACCCTCCGACCTCAGCGGGACATCGGTTCATTCTGGTGTTGATGGACCACGCCACTCGGTACCAGGAGGCCTTCCCTCTGAGGATTGTTACTGCACTTGTGGTTGCGCGGGCCCTGATGGGGATATTCACCCGAGTGGGATTCCCCAAGGTCGTGGTGTCGGACAGGGGCACAAATTTAATGTCGGCCTACATGCAGGCCATGTGGAAAGAGTGCGGAGTGACCTGTCGGTACTCCACTCTTTACCACCCCCAGACTAACGGGCTCGTAGAGCGCTTCAATAAGACCTTGAAGGGGATGATCCAGAGCCTGCCAGAAGACTTGAGGCGGAAATTGGACATCCTCCTCCCTTGCTTGCTGTTCTCATACTGCGACGTACCCCAGAAGGGAGTCGGGTTCTGCCCCTTCGAATTGGTCTATGGCCATCCCGTTAGGAGACCCCTCAGTCTTGTCAAAGAGGGGTGGGAGAAGACTTTGAAGAAGCTTCCCCGTGATGTTGTCAGCTATATGCTGGCGTTCCGCAGCCAGATGGCCAAGCTGTGGAAAGAAGCCTCAGACAACTTAGAGGCTAGCTAAGCCGTCATGAAGGAGTGGTATGACCGCAACGCTCGGGCGGTAAAGTTGGATGCTGCACAGAAGGTGTGGGTCATGGAGCCTGGGGAGCTTAGTGCCCTCCAGGGCCGGTGGACTGGTCTGCATGAGATTGTGGAGCGTCGAGGCCAGACCACCTACGTCATTGACTTGAAGACACCCTGTCAGCCCCATCGGGTGCTCCACGTCAACCGCCTGAAGCCTCACCATGAGCGATCAGAGCTTGCTCTCCTCATGGTGACGTATGGGAGCGAGGAGGAGGAAAGTGAGCCTCTTCCTGACCTTCTAGCAGCTCAGGAGAAGGATGGTTCAGTGGAGGGAGTTTTCCTCTCCCCATTCTTGACCCCAGACAGAGGGACTGCCGACTGCCGCCAGGTCTTGGCACAGCACGGCTCGTTGTTCTCCCTCACGCCTGGAATTACTCATCTGTGTACCCATGATGTGGACACAGGGGACAGTCCACCAGTGAAAACCAAGTCTTACCGGCTGTCCGAGAAGGTGAGGTAGCCAAGATGCTGGAGCTGGGAGTGATCGAACCCTCCAGCAGCCCGTGGGCTAGTCCGGTTGTGCTGGTGCCGAAAGCGGCTCCACCGGGCACCACACCGGAACTTCGGTTCAGTGTGGACAATCGGGGGTTGAACTCTGTCACCAAGACAGATGCTCACCGGATACCACGGGCAGATGAGCTGATTGACCGGCTGGGAGCAGCCAAGTACCTCAGCACCATCGACTTGACATCAGGGTACTGGCAGATTGCCATGGCCGATGGAGCGAAGGAGAAGACAGCATTCTCCACCCCGGAGGGCCACTTCCAATTTCAAGTGATGCCCTTGGGGCTCAAGAATGCTCCGGCCACCTTCCAGCGGTTGGTGAACCAGGTGCTTTCTGGCCTGGAGTCCTGCTCAGTGGCGTACCTGGATGACATAGCTGTCTTCAGTAGCACCTGGGAGGACCATCTGCAGCATCTCCAGGAGGTGCTGCGGGCGTTACAACGTGCTGGCCTCACCATCAAGGCTAGCAAGTGCCAGATTGGACAGGGCTCTGTCGTGTACCTGGGACACCTGGTGGGCGGGGTAAGGTGCAACCCCTCCAGGCCAAAATTGAGACCATCATTGCCTGGGAGCCCCCAAAAAACTCAGACTGAGGTCCAAGCCTTCCTCGGCCTCACTGGCTATTACTGCAGGTTTGTCAAGGGATATGGCACCATCGTGGCCCCCTTGACCGAGTTGACATCCAAAAAGCAGCCACGCAAGGTCATCTGGATGGCTGCTTGCCAGGAGGCATTTGAAACACTGAAGCACGCGATGTACACCGCTCCGGTGCTGGCCACTCCGGACTTCCAAAAAGAATTCATTGTGCAGACAGATGCCTCAGAGCATGGCGTAGGCGCCGTGCTGTCGCAAATCAATGATGATGGCCAAGACAAACCTGTGGCCTTCATATCCAGAAGACTCCTCCCTCGGGAACGGCGATGGAGTACCATCGAGCGAGAAGCCTTCGCTGTGGTCTGGGCTTTGAAGAAGTTGAGGCCATACCTTTTTGGCTCTCACTTCCTAGTTCAAACCGACCATCGTCCCCTTTGCTGGCTCATGCAGATGAGAGGCGAAAACCCTAAGTTGCTAAGGTGGTCCATTTCCCTACAGGGGATGGCCTTTAGGGTGGAACATCGGCCCGGAGCTGACCATGCCAATGCTGACGGTCTCTCCCGGTTTTTCCGCCTTAGTGACGAGAACTCCCTAGAGGTTGGGTAGCTCTCCCCACTTTCAGCAGGGGGGGACGCATGTTAGACCTGTCAGCCCTAGGGTGGTCTTTCCCTATTTTTTTTCGCCCTTGCCTCCTTTTTCCCACATACTTTTTTGCTGGCCCTTAGGTCTTTGGGCACCTTTTCATGTCTAATCCATGTTAGGGTGCAGGTGCTCTCTACTTCAAACATGGCTGCCACTGGCCCCTGCTACTGCAGCATGTTTTTTTGTGTAGCACCCTAGCTGCCAGGAGCTGGCTGGATCCCCATACAATGTTGCAATGCCAGCCACCCATCCCCTGTCCATAGGGAGAGTGGGGAAGCTCCTGGAACCTTCCAGATGAAAGGTCGAACTGATTTTTGCCGCCTTAGAGAGTGGTCACCTGACCTGGCCATACTTAAGCAAGAGAGGGAACTTTTTCTAGTCAGTTGGGGCATCACTGACCTGGGGAACCCACGTAGGAGTTTTAGGCGGGAGGGCCTAGTTAGGAACCTATGCTACTGGGAGTGACAGGATTTAGGTGCTGCCTCTTAAGCTGGGTGAGGTGTCCTAGACTAGCCCCCTGATCTGGCCCAGCGGTAGGGAACCCCAGGGTCCATCTGCAGTGACTGAGGAAAACTCATCCAGCCTCCAGCTCACCCCCCCTCTTCAACTTCAAGAAACCAACATATAAGGGCGCAGAACCATCCAAGCGCCCCAAAGTCTACTTTTCTCTGACCAGAGACTGCTGGGGGATTGACCAGGTACTGGACTGTGCTACCATGCGCACGCCCCGCCGTCACCTGGGTCACTCTGGCCCTACCTGTCTACCCCCCCTGACTGAACTGTGGGCAGTCCCTGTTGAACTGGGAGGGAAAGCGCTATATACTGCCCCCTCTGGCTGGAATTCTCCATCGGGGCTGTGGCCGGACTATCCCCTCCGTCGAGCGCTGGTTCATCACTGCCTAGAATACGGAGCGCTCTCCCTGAGCTAGCTGAACTGACCCCCACGAGTAGCGCTAAAGTGCCTGGACACCCCCTTCACGAGGCCCCGGTGAACCCCCTCTCACCACCGCAGCCCGGAGCTAGATGGACCGTCTGTGGCGCCTGAGGAGATCTCCTCATCATTGTGGCTCCGGCGCCATCCTGGTATCTCCCCCGAGGCGCGGCCGGCCTGCCGCGCGTCTGCCTGCCGTCGTGCTGTGGCCGCACCAGCTGTGACCTCCCCCTCGGCGACCCCTGTATGCGAGGAGAGGGCCGCTACATCAAGTGAATCAGGCCGCAGTAGGCCTGAGGCCAGAGTGCTCTTCACGTGACCAGGGAGCTCCTCCGCCCCGCCCCTGGGGACCGCGCTGCAATTAGCTCAGGCGGGCGTGCCCTCGAGGCGGGCGACGCGGTTGGTGGGAACCGCTCCAGCCCCTGTTCCGAGTAGTCCCCGGGCGGAGCTTTGCCTGTGGGCCCGCAGAAGGCCCGAACTCGTCGCGGAGGGGGCCGTGGAACCCGGCAGCCCCCTCCGTTCAGCCCCACAAGCTGGCCTTGCCTCGTCCCCAGCGCTGGGGCCCAGAAGCTACTCCTGCACCGCGCCGGGCCGAGTGAGGACCCGGGAGGGCCGAAAACCCCTCCCCTCCGTCAGTGCAGGCGCAAGGGCCCTGTAGGGCCGAAAATACAAGGTACCCCGGGGAGGAGGGTGGAAGGCCGGGTAAGGCCCCAAGGTCGCCCCTCCCCTGGGGAGAACTGTGACTTGGGCCTTGTTGGCCTCATTGAGCCTCGAGTAGTAGTAGGGCGAGTTAACTGTGCCAGCCTGGAGAACAGGCTCATTCTGAATTAACTGTTTCCAGCACTTGATAATAGGATTATTCAGTTCATCGACTGTTGGTGCATGGTGGCAGTTTAGGCTGCCTTTACTGTTCATGCCTGCTAATGGAATGATTATCTTTTCCCTGTACTGAATTTCTTACAGGGGCGGGCTTCTACAGTTCCTGATGGGGTCACATTCTGATCCCTTGTGATTTATTCCATGCTAATTTTGATGAACTGATTCTGTTTGCAAGACTGTTGATATTTACAAGAGGAAGGGTTACATGTGCTTCCTGAATGCAAGCCTACGGTTTATGAGAGAACCCTTTTAGCCTGCGGTATAGTATAATGCGACAGGCTGTGTTATGTCACGTTTCCTGCTTTACTGAAAGTACTTAATGAAATGTTTTACCCCTTTTACAGGAAATGCTGTTTGAAAGGCATACATGCCAGGTTTTAATGAGATACCTTAATGAAACGCTAATAAGTTGCTAATGCCTTACTTGCTTTGAACTAAAGCCTATATAAAAGATCTTGATTTTCAAACACAACTGCTGGTGTGGTCTCCATTATTGCGCCCACTTCGTGTCTCAGTGGATGAGTGTGTTGAGTAGCTGCTAAAAACGCAAGCCCCTGGCTGCCTTCCTGCTCGAGTCATGCTACCCCCCGGAGAACCGGTGGTCCCAGTTCTTACACATTTGTATAGTCAGAGGCTATTTGATTGTAGACAGGCGTTTCTTGACAAACTGTTATTTGGGTCTCAAGAGGTACAAGTTTCATTGTTTTATTGCATAGTGCTTCTTTATGCACTGTAGATTCTTCAAAGGTGATGTGTCTCTCAGTTTGAACCTCTTGGATAGTAGCCAGATTCAGGCATCCGCTACATCTTTGGAGTCCACTTAGCCTACTGCTTATGATCGGCCACATGATGTGGTTTTACCAGGTTGATGGACACAAACTTGTTCTCCTTTTTACCAGCAGGGGGCAGCAGTAATACTGTTCTCGATCGGTGGATGGCTAGGACAGGTACTGGTTGTCTGTAAGAAGGCCCAAATTTCTTCTTGTCCGTAATCTTTTCTCTGACTAGATCCCCAATCTTTGGAATCAGACAGGCCTTGCTGGGACGATCGGTTTCTCTTCAGTGGTTGTTGGCTTCAGGAACACGTTACTTTGGCTTTTTCTTATTTAATTTAAGTCCTTTAAAACAGTCAAATGATCTTTGATATCAAAGGGCTTCTGTTCTACCACTGAAGTCTGACAATCGAGATCCAAAATATTCATTCTTGTTCCACAAGGGATTTCATATGGAGTGATAACCCCTAGAGAAGTTCTTGGCAGATTATTAAGACTATGTTGGTCACTTATTAGATGTTTGCCTCACCCGTCACCCGAGCCGAATACCCTAGCTGTTATAGATTGCTTTATGTCCCGTTTTTTCCTCTCTACTACCGAATTTCCCTCAGGAGGGAATGGAATAGAGTACCACAATGCAACGCCCAATTTGGCCATGGCCTCCTTGTAAGCTTGAGAGCTAAATGATGGACCCTGGTCAGACTGTAGCGTGACGACTCCGTATGTGTCGATAAAGACTCACAAATCTTTTACAACAGTTTGAGCATCAGCCGAGCGCTGAGGCCACATCCAAATAAATCTTGAGCACAAATCCACTGCGACCATGATATATTTATAGTTACCATCCTTCTGTAAGGGGACGCAGTGATCCAGGCAAATGCAAGATAATGCTTTGTCTGATATCAATAGGGGCGTCCGCGCAGGACGTTTCACTGTAGACACTTTCCTCTGCTGGCAGATTTCACAGTCCAAAACATAGTTTCTGGTTTGTTTCCTCATACGCGGCCACCAGTATCTCTGTTTTAATAATGATACTGTGGCAGAAACACCTGCGTATGCAGAGGCGAGCCCTTCATGCGCTGCTAAGATTAGTCCTAATCTATGTTCCTTGTGGAGTTACTCTTTCCCCCACTCCAGGGATTCGAGCAAATGGAACATTATTTGCATCAGTTATGTATGAGTATTTGAGCGGAAAGCCTTTTGGCAATGTTTTACCACTGTCTTTGCTTGAAGCATTGACAGCTTGCATAATTTCTCTGTCTATTTCGTTTTTGAACGAGTGTTTGCAGCTGCGGAAACAGTTTGCACAACTGCCTTTACAGCTTTATCAGCCAATGAATTCCCTGCAACGTGAACGCCATCACGTTGATGACTCAGTGTATGTATCACGTGAGCCTTTTGTAGTTCTTGTCATAACTAAACTACTTGTTCCCAAAGTAACTTATGCTTGATTGTGCCACCTTTTGCATCTTTGTAACCATTTTGAATCCAATTTTGCAAGTATTCACTGTAAGATTGTACACAATAATACGAATCGCACGCTATGAGTGTGGGGAATTCGCAATCAGTATTTTCAAGCACCATCTTGAATGCTTGTAGTTCAGCTCTCTGAGCTGTACAAACTCCTAGAGATTGTGTTTTAGTGACCATAGGTCAGAATTTACCATTGCACCAGCGTCCTTTGACGATCACGCACGCAGCACTATAAGCTTGTTTATCCTCCGTAGCAGGCTGGGCTTATCCGTCAGTATAAATGATACATTTATACTGCTCTAGAGGCAGAATCTCAGTAGGCAGAGGACATTCTTGTTTGTATTGTAGAAATGCTTGTGTTTTCAAATAAGGGTCAAAAATGTATTCAAAGTCTGTTTCAGCAAGAGAATTAACCTATTGTATTCATCTCGGATGTAGAGCTTTAGCATTCGGAATGCTCGCTTTCATCACTGCCTCTAAGGCAGGTGCAGGAGTAACTACCATAATGCGCTTACCCTGTGCGGGCACATTTATCTAGAAAGTTTGCTGCCAGGCTTTTGCCTTTACTTGAATAATTCATATCCTAGGAAAAGGACGTTTAAATGGGCAATTCTCGATCATACCCTTCTGGGATGAAGCCAAGTATGATGGTGTTCCCCCTGTTCAAGTGCCTATCCAAGTCGTCGTCTGTTAGATAGATGTCATCGACATATGATAATGCCTCATCATCATAGGTTTGTAGTAACTTTGTTACTCTAGCTGAAAATAATCCTGGACTATTCTTGAATCCCTGTGAGAGATGACAGAATTGACGTTATGTCCCCATTATTGAGAAAGCATTCAAATACCTACTTTCTGGTGCAATATTTTGACAGAATAAACCGTTCGAAATATCTAATGTGGATTTATACTTTTTACGCACAATGTTATTAATTAATGCTGCACTGTGTGCATTTTGTACTTTAAAAGTTTTGCAACAAGAGTTTAAATGTCTGTAATCCAATACTAGACGATATGTATTGTCTGGTTTGGAGACAGGAAACAAAGAATTGTTCATAGACGAGGTGCATGTTTCAATCACCCCTTGGTATTCAAGTTGATCTAATATCTCCCTGTCTTGTTTTTTAGCTTCTTGCCTAACTGGGTACTGCCGTTGTGCAGTTGGTTGAATTTTTAACTGGATTTTATCGTGAGGAGAATCCTCATCCCATCGTACATGATTTTTATATAATGCAGGAGCCTGGGCTACTGGCCATTTCCTAGCATAAGTATATTATAAATGAATTGTAATGTGGTTGGAGAAAGCTGGCATAATGATGTTTTTGCCACGTGGGCACTCCCTGACAAATTCATTTGGCCAGTCGTGATCAGCTAGAAGAATGTCATAACCGTGAGAGAGCCGCTCCCAAAAGAGTGCTCATATTTTTCTTGTTATGTCCCCCTCCATCTGGAGTGTTACTTCATATAACTTATGTGGGACACTAACCCTGGTATCTGCAGTTTCAACTTGGATGTACTCATTCACGTCCACTGTTTCCAGATGATCCTTCAAGTTCTTGCGAGCTATGGTGACTTCTGCTGCGCTGTCCAACATTGTTTGAGTCCAATCCCCATTCTTGGGTTGTGTCCTCAAGATCCTCGGCATGTCTGATTTTTAGACTTGCTACCTTCTTTTTGGTGAATTGAGTTTTCTTAGTTTTTGGAACGTGTTGGTCATCTTTGGACTTCAAGCGTTCTTCCTTTTGTTCTGACCGTCCTCTTCTTTCGGATTTTTGTGAGGAAGTCTGAAAGGTACGAAACGTGTATCAGTATCTTGATATCTATCAGGTTTTCTTAAATTATCCCTCTTCCTGAGGTTATACCTCCGTTCAGAGGGCCCCTTTTGAAGAGACCTACCTCGGGATTGAGAACGCTTCTCTTTAGAAGCTTGTTTAGTAAAATCTCTTTAGAGATTTTATTCTGAGATGATAAAATTAAAGAAAGACGATATGGAGAAATGGGTCAATAGGTGGTCTGCAGATCTGGATATAAATAGTGATATCTTTCCAGAGTCATTAGAGATGGGAAGAAAATTATTGTGTGCTTCATCTTTACAGGCTCAACATTATAAGACCTTATTCCATCTGTATTACACGCCTGGGAAAATTGCTCAATGGGGGGGTATCTCGGGAACCACTTGCTTTAGATGTGGCAGCCCG
Source organism: Lissotriton vulgaris (assembly GCF_964263255.1). Lineage (NCBI taxonomy): Eukaryota > Metazoa > Chordata > Amphibia > Caudata > Salamandridae > Lissotriton > Lissotriton vulgaris. The sequence continues at coordinate 1,118,984,566 of NC_141691.1, read as the reverse complement.
GGGGCGGACCTAATACATATCTTTTCACTCTGCCCACACCTAGATAGTACAAAAAGGGAGATTGAGAGATTTTTCCAGAACGCATTGTCAATCACAATAGAATTAAATCCAGCGGTGATACTATTAGGAGTCGACCCTGAGGCCCACGTGAATAATGAAAACTTCGTATTTGTAGCTATGGCCATTTTTAGATTGCTAGTGGCCACGGAGTGGTTAGAGCCTAACCCGCCTACATACCATCAATGGCTGGGCAAGCTATTATCTACACAAAAGTTAGAATCAGCAATCTATGCGAGGAAGGGGAGAAAAGGCAAGAAACTTGGTTTGCAAATATGGGAGCCCCTCATTCGCTGGAAGCAAGGTCCTGATTATTGATTGATTATTGATCTAAATCTTCTTTCTTTTTTGGGGGGGTAATCGAGTACATAGCGCATTGTAGTGCATACTCCTATTGTATATATGATTCGTTTCCGGTTAATTTATGTATGATTTGATATGATATATATTTTTTCCCTTCCACTTTTCTTTGTATAAATTTCTAGTGTATATATGTATATATGATTCTGTGCTGTGTTATATTGAATGCTATTGTGCCCTGCTCATGTCTTTGGGGAGAAAAGGGGGAAAAGCTTTCAATAAAAATATTCAAAAAAAAAAAAAAAAAGAAGCTTGTTTAGTGTTCTCCCACTTCTTTTTAGAAGGAGTAAGAGCGTTTTTATTAAAGACCTTTTCAGGACTTTGTGACAGTTGAGGTTTCACTGGTTTCCCACCTAAGCTGTCTCTGCCTAATTCTTCATAGGATTTTTCAATTATTCTGGCCAGTTCATGTGGTTGCTCGGCTACATCAAATTCTCTTAGCTTTTGGAGGGTCGCCACTGATGCTGCTTCACCTTTAATATTAGCTAATATTATTGTTGAGACCTGTTTGAAATCTTTCAGTAATTTCATACCTAAATTTAAAGCAGGCTCTGCCCTGTATTCATTTTGAATCTGTTTCAGGACGTCTGGTATTACACCATAGACGGAACACCATGTGTTTTGGTGTAGATTACAACAAAGACTGTACCCCAAGTGTCGCAGTCCTCCAGATGAGGTGCAATCCCCATTGGTAAACAGATTGTTAGACTTCTGTGTTTCTCATGCGGGGTAGTATCAGGAAACCCTGCATCTATTTGAGTAATTTTTTGAGCTATCCAGATTGGAATTTGTTCCCGTTTTGCAGGTAATTTACCAACGACTGAGTGCAAAGTCTGTGGTGTAATTTTATTTCTGTTCCCCTGGTAAGGGGTGTGTTGTGAAATCCTTATTGCCGTGTGCACAGTAATAGTCTGCATGGCATGACATATTGAACCAATTGTCTATACATTTTTATCAGCTCTTTTAGTTTAACTAATAGTTCCTCATCCGACATTTCTTCAATGGCAGGATGTGGTGTATAGCTGGCTAATACCAGCCATGTTGCTCCTGGTCTACCTAGTGGACCGAGCCTGGTAATGTGATGTATATGTTTTAGGGTGCCTTTAAATCAGAGCCCATGCTCTTGATATGTTAGTGGAATTTCAATCTCCTCAAAAGGAATGTATTCCTCTGATGGTTCATCTTCTTTGTAAAAGTGAAACACGTTTGTTCCTGGATTTGCTTCAGGGAAGACTATCCATGGATAGAATACCTCTGCCTTATGATATTCATGTGCCTCCATCACAAAAACGACCCTACCACCTCTCGCTGATAGGCCATTTCTTATACTTTCATAGTGATGGCTTTCCTTAAAGTTTCTGGAATGCTTATAGCATCATTGTCGGTCTCTTGGAAACCTGTTTAAAGTGTGTACGGCATTATGGCCTGTAGCTCCACCGGCCCCAGGATTATCTTCGTTGGCCATTTTTTTGACTGAAAATTTGCAAAGCAAGCTTCAAGAAAACAAAGATAAGGTGCACAATATTTTGGAACACTGTATCCTTCAACGTTGAACAACCAAAAACTAATACATAGGATTTTTTGTCTTACCCAACTATGGCAGAAATGTTATCCTTTTACCCACTCCAGAAGTCTATTGGAGTATTTCGAAAAAAGGGGTCTCTGAGAAAATCACGACTGAGTTACTTTAGTATCTAGTGTTAAATTAGTGCCTTACCAAACGTTGGGCGCCATGTAGTGTAGTTCCTATATTCCCAATAGGCTCTGGGCATTGGAATAATATATCCAATAGATTGTACGACTGAGGTTAACTGGGTCTCTATCGAATATAATCTAACTCAGAGGTCACTAGAAACTTTCTCGAATACACAAGAAGGGATTAATTTCTGACAACTGCATAAACATGACAACTTTGTTTCCCAAGAATAAGAATATATATCTCAGAGTCGCGGAAACAATAGATAAGTATTTCACTCAGTCAATCATGCATGATTCATTTCTACAGATTTGCAGAGTAAAATTGAGACGTGCATTTTCAATCAAAAAGGGTTTATTGAACAGTCTTCTTTCTTATGCAAGAGAGGTGAACTGCTACAATCGTGATGCAGACTGCAAAGTATAATGCGTACAGCGAGAATAGTATTATAAAATAATACTGTAAGAGCATTGTATGGTTTTTAAGCCATATAAAACTACATACATAAGTAACATTGACTAAAATACTCAACTGGTGCTTCTAAAATACACCTACCCAATGTACGTATCCTAAGTCTAGTACGAGGGAAGAAGTAAGTATTGTGTAGCATAGGTTTAGTTTTTTTGCCAAGAATCTACCAAAGGTTTCTCCAGGTTCTTATCAGCTCCATACCATGTTAGAATGAAGGAGGTCTGGTATCTGTGTCTCGGGACTCAATTTCCCAACACCCCGCAAGGGGGAGCCGGAAACACTGGAGCTGGGTTCTCGACAGGAAAAGCACAGCTTCCTGATCAGTGTGTCAGCTGGAGAGTCGGCTTCCTTCTGCACTTGCTGTAGCGAGCTGCGTCGGGCAAGTAGGTCTTCGAACTTCTCCGAACCACGTATATTGCTAGAGCAAGTGAATCTATATTTATACCTTGAAGGTGTTTTGGAATGCCATAGTTTGACGTAAAGTCGGGCATATGAACGTCAGGAAAGAACCCTTATGGAATTGTTGTTCTTTGCAAAGTAACTGATTTCTTGGACAAATCAATATTCAAGCAAGGGGAAGTTCCCTAACTGCTTAAGCTGGTTTTCCAAGAATCGTTGTGACGTTTGGTACGGGTGGAAGTAGCCATGCTTGTATTTGGGTAGCATGGGCTTTGCCTACATAAGGGATTCTATGCCTATGTAAGGGCAATGTGAATTGTACCTATATAAGGGCATGAATCAGGAAAATTCACTGGGAGCCTAAAATGCCACACAACATTAGGAGGTCCCAATATTGCATAGCAACTTAAAATATTTGTCAACAGTGGGAACCATAGGTAGGGATTAGCTAAAAACAAATCTGCTGGGATACAGTCAGGTCCCAAAGCCTTATGTTATGTTATGTTATGTTATGTTATGTTATGTTATGTTATGTTATGTTATGTTATGTTACGTTACGTTATGTTATGTTATGTTATGTTATGTTAAAGGTGTTTATATAGCGCGCGGCTGCCCCAGCCAAGGGGCGTCCCGGCGCTAACTGCCAATGTCCAAGGGACAGCTAGGATGGAAGTTTGAAGGGGTTGTCCAGGAGTGCACATAACATAACTAATTAAAAATGTGGGCTTTGATGGCTTTCCGGAAGGATAAAAGGTCGTTCATTTCTCGGATCTGGGCTGGAAGTCCATTCCAAAGTTTGGCAGCTAAGTATCCCTATGAGGGACCACCCATTCGACTTAACTTGATGCGGGGGATAGTGACCAAGTTCTGGCCCTCTAACCGGAGGGTGCATCGTGGGACGTAGGGGGAAAGCAGTGGACATACCATCGGTGGGGAGGAGAGTTTCAGAATTTTAAAAGCAAGGCATAAGGATTTAAAATGGATCCTCTTTTCAACGGGGAGCCAGTGTTGGCTCTTGAGAGTGGAGGAAACCGCTTTGTGCCGGGGTAGACCTGTAAGAGCTCTTGCGGCAGCATTTTGGACTCTCTGTAGTCTAACTATCTCAGCTACGTTAGTTCCCAATAGTAAGGAGCTAGCGTAGTCCAGCCGTGATAGGATTGCTGATTGTATCACCACCTGGCGGGTTTGGTGGTCGAAAAATGTTAAAATGGGCCTTAGGTTTCGAAGAATTCCGAAACATGTGGCAGCAACTTTTTTAGTGTGGTGGGTAAAGTTCAGAGCAGAGTCCACCCAAACTCCTAGGTTTTTTACCACACTCTTGGGAACAGGCGGCTGGTCCATAGTTTCAGGCCACCAGTTGTTTCCCCAGGCCGTTGTATCTTTACCTAGAAGCAGAACCTCCGTTTTGCCGGCGTTTAGTTGGAGATAGTTTGCTGACATCCAGCTGGTGATATCTGTGAGGGTTTGTCTGAAGTTCATAGCACTCAAGCCATTTTCGTCTTTTAGTGCTACTACCAGCTGGGTGTCTTCGGCGTAGGATACCAGTGTGAGCCCATGTTTCCTAGCTACCTCTGCCAGCGGGAGGACATACACATTGAACAGGGTGGGGCTGATAGCCGACCCCTGAGGAACTCCCTGTTCAACGGGACATTCCTTCGAAAGGAAAGGCGGGATGGAGACCCTGAAGGATCTGTCAGACAGGAAAGCCCTAAACCAACTGAGGGCCTGGCCAACGACTCCTACTTCCTCAAGTCTGGACAGCAGCACCTTATGGGAAATTGTATCGAAGGCAGCACTAAGATCTAAAAGAATCAGTGCTGCCGTTCCTCCTGCGTCCAGTATGGTCCGAAGATGTTCAATGATGCTCAGGAGGGCAGTTTCGGTGCTGTGCCCAGCTTGGAATCCATGTTGAGACCTGTCTAGAATGGAATTAGACACCAAAAAGTTGGTCAGGGTGGAATTAACATGGGCTTCTGCCACCTTGGCTGGCCAGGGGAGCAGAGAGATAGGCCTGAAGTTCTCAGGGAGGCTGGGGTCAAGTGAGGGTTTTTTTATGATTGGAGAGACCCACGCTTGCTTCCAGGTGGCGGGGATGTTGGCCGTAAGGAAGGAGGAGTTGGTTATATCTCTGAGAGGGCCTAGAACAAGATCGCCGGCTTCTCTGAAGAGATCAGGTTTCAAAGGATCGGTGGGTGAGCCGGATTTAATTTTGGCGCAAAGTGTCGAATAATTTTCATGGCTAAAGGCTGGAATGGTGGAGAGTTTGGGTCCATGAGAGTCAGCTATGGGTAAGTGGTGGGACGTGGTCGTAAACGTGTTGTAGATTTTTAAAATTTTGTCCAGGAAAAAAGTGGCCAGGTTTTCGCAAAGAGCAGGAGAGGTGTTGAGGTTGTTTACAGTTTTTTTAGCGCTCAGTTCTTTCAGAATTCGAAAGATAGTTTTAGAGGCGTTGTGGCTATTCTGAATTTCAGAGGCGTAGTATGCAGCCTGGTCCTACATATATTGCGATGATAGCATTTTTGTAGCTGAGTATATATGCTCTTGGACGAGGGATCGTAGTCCTTTCTCCATCTGCGTTCTGCTATTTTTAGCTCTTTTCTAAGTAAAGTGAGCTCGTTGTTAAACCAAGGACTAGATTCATGGGTTCGTGGTTTAGTCAGTTTAGCTGGAATCAATGAATCTAAAGCTCTTTTTATCCGGTTGCAGAGACGTTCATAGTCTAGGTTGGGGTCTTCGTTGGGAATGGAGGGGTCTGCAGTAAGAAGGGCGTGAAAATCTTCCAAGCGGAGTTTTTTTCATGGTCTTTTCATGACCTGGTGAGTAGGATTAAGGTGTAGGTCACTATTGTAGGGTAAGTCCATGGTTACTAGGTAGTGATCTGTCCAAGTCATGGGAATGGGTGATTGCACCTTCAAGTTAGCCAAGTTGGAAAAGACTGGATCGAGAAGGTGCAGACCGCTGTGTGTGGGACCGCTCACAAGTTGGCAGAGCTGTAAGGCAGCTAGATCAGCGATAAGGGAGTTGATCTTATTATCTGTGGTGGAATCAAAGTGGATGTTTAGGTCTCCGATGATGGAGAAATTGGCGGCGTTAATAACCAAGGAACAGGCATTATCCAGGAAAGATTTTATAAAGTTTGCATCCGCACCCGGGAGTCTGTAGATCAGAAGACCCGTGAGGCTGAGTTGAGGGTTAACTTTAATATTAAATAGGGCACATTCACAGTCTTCTATCTCTAGATTAGTGAAGGTACATGTAAGGTGGGTTTTGGCTATCATCGCTATCCCACCTCCTCTAGAATGTCTGTTTAGGGTATACGTGGTGTAGGCCTTTGGGGTTGCTAAATTTATAATAGAGTCCATGTCATCCTTCAACCATGTTTTTGTCAGAAATAGGACGTCAAAGGTGAGATTAGACAACAAATCGTAGATTTCTAGATGGTGCTTTGGAAGGGACCTGACATTCAATAGGTCCTAGACTAATGGCTAAAGAGGGGGTTTTGATGCAGGACGGTGGAAATGAGAGAATGGGCACGGGGAAGCCACAGGGACACACATCAGAGGAGTTGCTGTGGGTTAGGCTGTATTTAATGCAATTGTCATGCCTATGGTTAAGAGACAGTAGCTCGTTTTTAGTGTAGCTGGAGTCACCTTTCTTAGTTACTCCTTGAGCCTGGGCGAGGGGCGATGTCCTGGCGCGGACGGGCGCAGACGGGCAGGACTCTGGCGCGACTCCGGCGCAGGTCCGGCGCGTCCGCTGTACGCGTCCGCTGTACGCGTCCGCTACGCGGAGGCATAACTGTTTCTTTTATGTGCTGTGGACTAGAGCGTTGGGATCGTTGGACTTCCCCCAAGATGGCGCCCGCAGTGCTCTGGGTCCGTGAGACTCAGCGCCTAAATCGGCCGAGCAACCGGGAAAGGCAGCTATCAGATGCGGGGCACTGGGTCAGCAACAGTGCTGACCCCATTCTTCATGGTATGGTGTAATGCCTGTTCTACTTCATCAAGTATTGGGTGAGGCAATTCTAATGCACCGTAGTTTATGTTAGAATATGACTCACCATTGATGTTATATAATGTACAAAAGTGTTTGACCCAGACCTCTGGCATAATTGTGGCGTCTATATTGCTATTATAGGAGCTATTAAAGAAGTCAGAGTTAACGATTTTCCAGAAAAGTCTGGTGTCTTTTCTCTGACAAGCTGTATGGAGTTGTTGCCAGGCTTCTTCTCTTATATCTTGTTTACGTCTCCCTAATGCCTGATTATACTCGAGTCGCGACTGTCTAACTTCCATTATATCACGAGGTTTTTTTCTTCAATGCCTAAGAAGATTAATGTGGAAATATGTACAATCTCTGTCAAACCACATATGCCTTCCTGGTTTGTTTTTTATATCCCTACTTAGAGCAGCAGTTACAGTCTCAATTATAGCTGCCAAGGTTGTTAGCATAGTTGATGGATTTAAACTGTCTTTCGAACAGTATAAATCTTGATTCAAGTTTATTGTCATGATCTGTTGCAAAACAAAATCTGGATCAATAGTAGACCATTTCCTCAATGACCCCTTGTTTTTGACATAAGATATTGGGCATAATTTAATGGGTATAGCGGGATCGGCAACTTGAGTCACTAGTTGGAGAGATAGAGAATAATGATCACTAAAACAAACCTTGTGTATATTAAATATCACAGATTGGGGTTTAAAATAATCAGACAGGGCAATGAAATCAATTAAAGACCCTTGGCCTCTAGCTATATATGTGACTGATTCTATACCATCCTGTTGGATTAAAGCAAATGTAAGAAACGAGGAGAATTGTGTGAATAATGAATTAAAAACATTCCCACAATGGTTATGATAGAAAGGACAACCACCATCTCTGGCCCCATCTAATAAATGACATGCTGACTGTATAGATGGCGGATACAATTTACAATGAAAATCCCCTCCCCAAAGAACAATAAAATCCACATTCATCTCCTGTATATGTCTACACAGTGAATTTTCTAGATCTTCGGCAATGGCAGTGTTCTTAATATTACAATTATTATGATAAAAGTTAACAAGGATCAAGGTCATAGTTCTACTAAAAAGAATGTTAATAATATGAAAATTAGGTGAACGGAGATCGGTCTTGCCTATTCTGGCTGACAGTGTTGTTGATACCAGGGTTAATAATCCACCCTTGGAATGATACCCTAAGGCTACACTGGCTGGGGTATGTATAGAGACGTAGCCATCAATGTGTGCAGGCTCTATCATCCATGTTTCTTGCAGACACACAATACTATATTTTTTTATAAAAGCAACCCATTGATCAGATTTTAGTTTATTGGGCAAGTCAGTAATGTTCCAAAAAGACTACCATAAACAGTTTTACTTTTATGGCTACAAGACACTACGGGCCCGATTCACAGAATGAACAGGGGGGGAGACAGACAAACCACCTACCTGCATAACGCTGCCACGCCGCCACCGCCAGGAGTCATTTGGGGGTAAACAGGCGCCAAGACACAAGCCGCCACCGCCGAGAGTCAATTACCGGCAGGAACACACGCGCCGCCGCTCCGGGACTTCAATTCCCGGCAGCCTACGCGGCGGCGCGCTCAGCAACGACGCGAGGGCGCCAGGAGGCGCACAAAAGCGCCACAGCTACCGGCAAAGCGGGGGAGACAGACAAACCACCTACCTGCATAACGCTGCCACGCCGCCACCGCCAGGAGTCATTTGGGGGTAAACAGGCGCCAAGACACAAGCCGCCACCGCCGAGAGTCAATTACCGGCAGGAACACACGCGCCGCCGCTCCGGGACTTCAATTCCCGGCAGCCTACGCGGCGGCGCGCTCAGCAACGACGCGAGGGCGCCAGGAGGCGCACAAAAGCGCCACAGCTACCGGCAAAGCGGGGGAGACAGACAAACCACCTACCTGCATAACGCTGCCACGCCGCCACCGCCAGGAGTCATTTGGGGGTAAACAGGCGCCAAGACACAAGCCGCCAACGCCGAGAGTCAATTACCGGCAGGAACACACGCGCCGCCGCTCCGGGACTTCAATTCCCGGCAGCCTATGCGGCGGCGCGCTCAGCAACGACGCGAGGGCGCCAGGAGGCGCACAAAAGCGCCACAGCTACCGGCAAAGCGGGGGAGACAGACAAACCACCTACCTGCATAACGCTGCCACGCCGCCACCGCCAGGAGTCATTTGGGGGTAAACAGGCGCCAAGACACAAGCCGCCACCGCCGAGAGTCAATTACCGGCAGGAACACACGCGCCGCCGCTCCGGGACTTCAATTCCCGGCAGCCTACGCGGCTGCGTGCTCAGCAACGACGCGAGGGCGCCAGGAGGCGCACAAAAGCGCCACAGCTACCGGCAAAGCGGGGGAGACAGACAAACCACCTACCTGCATAACGCTGCCACGCCGCCACCGCCAGGAGTCATTTGGGGGTAAACAGGCGCCAAGACACAAGCCGCCACCGCCGAGAGTCAATTACCGGCAGGAACACACGCGCCGCCGCTCCGGGACTTCAATTCCCGGCAGCCTACGCGGCGGCGCGCTCAGCAACGACGCGAGGGCGCCAGGAGGCGCACAAAAGCGCCACAGCTACCGGCAAAGCGGGGGAGACAGACAAACCACCTACCTGCATAACGCTGCCACGCCGCCACCGCCAGGAGTCATTTGGGGGTAAACAGGCGCCAAGACACAAGCCGCCACCGCCGAGAGTCAATTACCGGCAGGAACACACGCGCCGCCGCTCCGGGACTTCAATTCCCGGCAGCCTACGCGGCGGCGCGCTCAGCAACGACACGAGGGCGCCAGGAGGCGCACAAAAGCGCCACAGCTACCGGCAAAGCGGGGGAGACAGACAAACCACCTACCTGCATAACGCTGCCACGCCGCCACCGCCAGGAGTCATTTGGGGGTAAACAGGCGCCAAGACACAAGCCGCCACCGCCAAGAGTCAATTACCGGCAGGAACACACGCGCCGCCGCTCCGGGACTTCAATTCCCGGCAGCCTACGCGGCGGCGCGCTCAGCAACGACACGAGGGCGCCAGGAGGCGCACAAAAGCGCCACAGCTACCCGCTACGCGGGACGCGAGCGGGACGCCCGGGGCGAAGCCCGGGCAAAGGGCGGGCCCTCTACGGCCCTCATCGGCACGAAGAGGCAGGAGCAGGGCCAAGAACGCTGTCCATTTGTATTCAAGTAAGTGCTGTCACTCTTCCATTCCTGTAATTGTCTGGATCTTCATACTGACTTTCAAACCAAAGGACTACCATTGCTGATAATAACATGTCGAAATCTAAAGCATCTTCTGCTCCTCTGAACACTATAGATAATTATATGGTACAGAAAATTGCCAAAATCAACCAGGACAGGAGGTCATCATTGGGTCTTAGCTATTCGCCGGACTTACTCATTGATAATACACCTCTACCAGTTTCAGTACTTGATATTAGTAATGAGGTCTTTCAAACCCCTGATAATAATCCATTGACCCAATTATTAGTCGAAATTAATGAACCAGCGCCAGAATGTACAACCGATGTTGAAAGTAATACCTTAGAGGAGGAAATTCCTACACCTGTGCCAGCCCCTAGAGTAATAAAGGGTAAGGGTAAAAACATACCAAAAAGGGGCGGACTTAGATCAGGTAAAAAACGCCTTGAGGCCTCCTCTGAGGAGAAAAATGGTGACGACATCGGGAATAATGGGGGAGGTGGAATTCATCTAGATGAAGATCAATTCAAAAAGCTACTGAACGCCATAGATAATAAAATCAAAACGTTTACCAAACCACTCTTAAGTAAAATTGACCTGCTTACAGCAGAGGTCACTAGATTGGGATCGCTCTTGCAAAAAACCATAATAGAAGCACCCAAGTCTGTCCCAATAAACTTGGCTATGGCAGATCCGAAAAAGACTAAAGCCGTAGTTTGCCCAGATATTGCCGCAAATACCTCCCAACATACTACGTCCCGGCTTGGACAAGGGGGAGAGGGGATGGGAATTCTGAACTTAGCTTCCATGGTCGAGGACACTGCAGGGCCTGTTACTAGTAACACCAATGAATTAGAGAATATAGATAAAGGTCCTGTAGAACTAGTAGTGGAAGCTTCCCCATTAATACTGGTTCTAGCAAATGTTCCCCAACTAGAACCAGGACAAGAGGAGAACATCCCTTCTTTGATAAACAAATCTCTTCATTGGTTATCAAAGAATATGGCTTTTAAACCAGGAGGCAGGGACCAGCTGGCACATGAAGTAGTAAAAGCTAGAAGGGTTGAATGGATTGGGGGTGGCATTAAAAAGTTTAGGGGGGATTGCGTGGTGTTGCACCTCTCAGATCCTGAAGTCCTACCAAATATACTAGCTAATATATACCCCCCCCCAGCGTAGATCTACAGAAATAGTGCCATTAACGCGGGATTTCTTTTATACAAAAAAGGGAAATACCATAAATCCAACATTATTAAAAACTAAATGGAACCCTGTAATAAGAAAAGCCAAATATCCGGCAAACAAAAATAACTGGGGAATTGCGATTGAAAATAGGTTTTCTGCCATATCAGGATTAAGCCAATGTGACTGACTGGAAAACCCGATGAGTGTAGGGCAACTAAATACTATAGAGGCCAAGCACGGGTATCCTAGTACTCCCATGACAAGAGAATTACATAGTGGAGAGACTAGGATACTTGAAATCAGAGGCCATACCTCCAAATCAGTAGAGTACAGCTCATTTGCTGCTCAATCTGGTATTAAATTAGTTGAAGTAAGGTCTCCACCTGGTGTGCCTTCCCCTAACCTGACTATTCCCTTAAACAAGAGGAATATGGAAAGGGAAAGTCCCATCAAGATCATCTCTTGGAATATCGCAGGTATCCAACATAAAATAGAGACCCCGGAATGGTGCGACTTTATAGATTCTTATGACATTGTGCTGCTTCAAGAGACATGGTCAGTGTCACCAGTTTTTCGCCTGGGATTTTTAAACTTTTATATTCCCGCGAAGAAGAATACAAAGGGACGCCCTTCAGGGGGTCTAATTATTTGGATACGGCAAGCTCTGCAATGTACCATCAAGCAGAACCATATCTCTAATAACGACCTACTTTCTATACTGCTCACTTGCAACGGTGGTTGCAAGTTGGCAATATACAACATCTATACTAGGGGTACCCAAGGGGGCACATCCTCAGATATAGTAGGAGATTTAGATGTTGATCTAGAGATGATATCTACCCAGTACAATATTTTGGTGGGAGGAGACCTAAACACAACATTTGAACCTCTAGGTTGTGAGGATAATGAGTTGACATATGAAGAAGACTCCAAATGGGGAATTCCTCAGTTAGACATTCCAGTGGTTAAAAAATGGACAGAAGTAGCCATTCAGGTTAAAAGTTTATGCCTGTCCAGAGGATTAAGGGCAGCCAATGGCCGCACTCCTTCAGATATCCAGGGTAGGCATACCTGTGATAACCTAAGATCAAGCAGTAGGATTGATTATATTCTGATAGACGTCAGAGCCTGGAGTAAAGTAATCGACATGCAGGTCATATCTAGGTTGGAGAGCGATCACAACCCCCTGTCTTTAGTATTCAACCTAGAACATAACATTAGGACAGAAAATCCAGCTAGGAATTTTATGACTTCAGATGTTGTTTCATCAAATAATCTTCGTCATGTTAGATGGGCAACTCTAGTAGCCAATGCAGAGGATAGACAGGTCCTTGAGGGGCTAGTTATTGATGAAGTTGCCAGACTACAGGTTTTAACAAATGATGAAAATTTTAAAGAGATGATTGAAGAGTCACAGCCAAAGTTTTTTGCTAGTATTCAAAAGTTATTTTTGAAGACAAGCAAGAAGAAGAAAGGTAATGGACAACCCATAAAGAAGGGTTGGTACGATCAATCATGTAGAATAGCAAGACATAATCTTAGCAATGCTCTAAGATACAAAATGGGAGTTTTAAAAGCTAGGGACGAATACAGAAAAACCCAGATAAAGGCAAAAAAGCAATGGGATGAGAATCTTTGGTTAGATCTGAAGAAGGCATGTGTTGATAAACACCAGAAAGAGTTCTGGGCCATACTAAAGTGGGGCTCAGGGGGTGCAGCGGAATGCCCCAAAAAATCATGTACCTAAGGAGTCCTGGATTGACTTCTTCAAACCTCAATACGCTGACAACACAGGCCCCCAGACAGCTTCCCCTCTACAAAGGGTATTTTTTGTCGATGAATTATTCACTTTAAAAGATGTACATGAGGCAATGGATGGAGTGACCAGAGGCAGGGCCCCAGGCATTGATGGTATACCAGCTGATGTTTTTCTATTAGACAGAGATAACTGGTGCAAATATTTTGTATGGCTTGGAAATGCTATCGCTCAGGGGGCAAAGATTCCTACAACATGGAAAGGAGCTGAAATAATCCCAGTTTACAAAAAAGGAGATAAGGCTCTAGCAAGCAACTACAGGCCAATCAGCCTTATCGATTGTGCCCAAAAACTGATGAGCAGGCTGGTTCAAAACAAGATACAAGCCTGGATAGTGGACAAGGATATTCTTTCGCCTTATCAAGCGGGATTTTGCCCTCTAACCAGCTCTGTTGACCAGGTGTTCCACTTTTTAACCTTATATTGGAAAAATGTCACCCTGCTAAATGGACCTTTGTTCGCAGTCTTCATTGACCTAAAGTCCGCGTTTGATTTAGTTCCCCGAGAAAAACTTTGGAATGTTTTAAGGGATTTAGGAATAAGCCCGGAATTACTAACTTTGCTTATAAGACTCCACGAGAACAATTATGCCCGGATTAGGTGGGGTGACCAGGGTGAGGTCACGGAAACCTTCCCTATTGAGAGAGGTGTAAGACAGGGCTGTGTCCTGGCCCCCACGTTATTTTCCCTCTACATTAATGGCATCGTGGATTTTTTGAAGCAAGTACCGACGGATGCTCCTTTACTAGACGGGAGGCGAGTGCCAGTACTAATGTTCGCAGACGATACCTTGCTGGTCTCGCGTACCCCTAGTGGACTACAAAAGACAATAAACGCTTTTGGCGAATTCTGCCGGACTCGGGGCTTAGAAATAAATACAACAAAGACAAAATTCATGAATCTGAATCCCTCCAAGAAATTCAAGGGGAAAATAGTTTACAACGGGGCTTTCTTGGAAGAAGTGGATGCCTTTACCTATCTGGGCATCTCCCTGAACGCTAATATGAATTGGAGATCCCATATGGACTTGGTATTGTTAAAATGTAACCAGTTGGCAGGGGCAATAGCCAAAAAGCATAAAACATCATTTACAAAACCAATACAGCCAACATTGGAGATCTATGGCATGAAAGTGTTGGGTGCATGCCTTTATGGTTCAGAACTATGGGGTTTCACCAATTTGAATGCTTTAGCAGTGGCAGAAAACAAATTCCTGCAGGGTTTAATTGGGGTTCCACAGAGCACCCCCTCCACTCCTCTCCTTTACGACCTGGGGAGAAAAAGGATTGAGGATATGATCAGACTTCGCCCCCTTTTATATTGGAGGCGTATAAAATCCACCCCGGAGTTGGGACACTATGCTGCTGCTTTGTTGGACGTCGATAACTCTGATATCTTCCATAAAGTTGTTTGGTTAAAAGAAGTGAGAAAATTACTCCAAAAACTGCACCTCGAACACTTGTGGTCCGAAACAGACCCAGATGTCTTTCCTTCTAAAACTACAATAAAAAAGTTATACTGGGACATGATAAATAATACTGCACTAACCTCTAGCCAATCTCCTGCTTTGACATCCCAGTTCCTAGAGATAAAAACCTCCCCAATGTTTGAACAGTACTGGGACTTGATCTCCAAGCCTCTAGATAGGAAATTGTTCTTCCAGTTCAGAGTCGGCACCCTGCCCCTAAATGCTTTTACTGTTAAGTGGTCCCCAGACAACGTAAACACATGCTCCCATTGTAAATCCCATGTAGAAGATATTTTGCACTTTTTATTTGTATGTCCACTATACGGTGCCCCAAGGAACAGATGGCTGAAACCGGCATGCAGAAACTTGGGCACAAGGAGATGTATTGAGGCTTTTAGGATCCTAAAATCAAACTGTGCCCCTCAACTTGCAATTGCTGTGGCTAAATTCCTAGGTTGGGCCTGGATAATCCGCACGCGCACTTTAAAACCCCCATGAACTACATGAGCTTCCTTTGGTCTGTGATGATTCTCTTTTTTTTAAAAAGAACGTGTAATTTTAAAGATTGTTATTCGTCAACTATGTATAAATGTATGGTATTTAATACGTTTTTATTATTAGATTAGTATTTATTCTGTTTAGGTTAGGGAAGAAAAGCTTTTATGACAATGTTGTCGAATAAAGTATTTAAACTTGAACTTGAAGAATGAACTTAAGACTCATTCCTAAACTTACTACTATTTTGGTATTCACAGAATGCACTTACTACTTTTGGCATTCACAGAATGCACTTACTACTTTTGGTATTCACAGAATGAACTTACTACTTTTGGTATTCACAGAAGTTAGGATTTTGTCTTAAGTCTGTCTTAAGTCTGTCTTAAGTTTGTCTTAAGTTTGTCTTAAGTCTGTCTTAAGACAAACTTAAGACAAACTTAAGACAAAATCCTAACTTCTGTGAATACCAAAAGTAGTAAGTTCATTCTGTGAATGCCAAAAGTAGTAAGTGCATTCTGTGAATACCAAAATAGTAGTAAATTTAGGATTGAGTCTTAAGTTCATTCTGTGAATCGGGCCCCACATCAATGGAATGGACATTTGTCTCACAATTGTTTTGAGGTAGTATTACCATATTCAATTGAGCCAAAAATTGAGCCACCTTGCCCGGAGAGATAGCATTAAATACTGACAGCGCTGGGTCTGTTATCTCAGAGGAAGAAGATCTGGTAGAATGTTACACAACCAGTGAAGCAACATTATGTAATAAAAGAGCTGGCTCTATTGTCTCAGAAAGAGAAGGACTGGCAGCATATGGCACTGCAACAAAAACTAATTTTCCCAAGCCACCTTCAGATATTCTATGTTTTAGATCATGCTTAATTTGTCTCATACCATCTCTCCCCAAAGGATGTAGTCAGTCCACATGGTCTAAAGGAGTAGGACAATTGAAAGTTGGAATAGCATAGTCATATGTGGCACTACCAGTAAGAGATGGGAGCCTATGATCTATGGGTATCTGTGGCTTATAAAAGTACCCTAATGGCACTGCCTCAATGGAACCTCTTACATTATTACACCAGGAGAGTCTATCCATGAGACAATGGACAAGCGACCAATTTTCAAAATTTACAACAATGCAGTCGCCGTGCCTCGTTTTCAATTGTGAGCCCACCAATGCAACCCATTTGACATGAATAATATAAAAAATAAGTCATCGCTTTTTGGCCACTACACCGCTTTAGAAAGCCAATGAACAGTTTTATTCTTTAACTTATTCTGTTCTTCGTCCTTTCTAGGTGGCAGAGATGGCTCGTTCTTAAGGACTATGACAAAAGGAATAGCCTCAGGCGGGAGGTGAAGTATTCTTTTGTCATTTTTCCTTGATGTAAGATGACCAGTGACTTGACAATTGTCAGCAAGATTAAGTACTCCAGACTCTTTTCAACCAGAGATAATTAACTGGTCTCTAGAAGCATTTTTCTGTAGACCGGAAGAGCAAGTTGGAATATTGGGAGCAATGCCCAGTTGGTCTCTTAGGGACGTCATCAAGGGAGAAGTTGCTGTGGATGGCAGGTCAGAATTGGGAGTAGGTACAATAGGAGCAGTATTTGACCTAACAAAGGAGCTGGATAAACTTGAGCCAATCAACATTTTTAGTGACACATCAATGCTATTCAGGAGGCCTAGAAAGGGTTCAAGGAGTGACTTCATTACTACTTCCAGAGAGCTAATGAGTTGATTATGCAGCAGTGAGTCCCCATTGCCTAAATGTACTTTTAATCCAACATCTATTTCCGATTCTAGGGCCCTTGCGCTCTTCCTTACTGGAGGTGATGTGGTTTCCTTACGAGTTACTGGTGGCAGTCCATCTTTCTTAAGTTTACCACATGCCTTTGACTTTTTAAGTGGGGTGGGTGGGCGATTTTTAGAGAACCGCCTTGCTGGTTAAATCTGGGGTTAGTTGAGTTTAAACAAGCCTCCAAGCCATTTAGGGCCATAGCTGGATAAGATGGCCTCAGGCGATCACTATCTGTGAGTCATACCATTTTCGGAAGTATACTATTATCTAGTGTCCGCTTTGTGGCCCCCAATCTCTCCTCCACAGACTCGATCTCACTAGTAATCACCCCCATAGTGGGATCAAGAAACTGGTGATGGTTGTGGTTAGTGGCCGGTCCTTATTAGTAGGAATAGGTGTCTTACGTTTCCCCATCCTCTTACCGTACTTCAGAGTAGTTCACCACCAGAACGGCATGCAAGCTTCAGTAACCAGCCAAGGGACCTGGCCCAGCCCATCCTCGTCCTGCCGCGGATGGGCCCAGAGGGGCACACCCTTGGCCCAGCATGCCGCCCGCATCCCGTGCTGCGGGAGCCCTGACCGCAATTTAAGTGCCTCCGGGTGCAGATGATGATGTGGGCTCTGTGCGGGCCGCGTTACAGCGTGGGGGATGTAGTCCCTCTCCACCACTTGTGGCACCAACAAAGTAGCGGCTGGAAGTGGTCATCGGCAGGGTAACGACAGACAGCAACTGGTGGCAGTAAGTCAACCAGAGTACTTGTAAAGCGCGCTACTCACCCGTGAGGGTCTAAAGGCGCTGAGGGGAGGGGGGTGCCGCTACTGCTTGAAGAGCCAGGTCTTGAGGAGTCTTCTGAAGGCGAGTAGGTATTGGGTCTTCCGTAGGTGGGCAGGGAGGGTGTTCCGGGTCTTGGCAGCGAGGTAGGAGAAGGATCTGCCGCCGGAGGTTGTTCGTTGGATGCGGGGGCAGCGGCGAGGGCAAGACTGGCCGAGCGGAGCTGGCGGGTGGGAGTGTAGAAGCTGAGTCTGCTGTTCAGGTAGGGTGGTCCGGTGTTGCTGAGTGCTTTGTGTGCGTGGGTGAGGAGCTTGAAGGAGATCCTCTTGTTGATGGGTAGCCAGTGTAGGTCTCTCAGGTGGGGGGTGATGTGCCTGCGGCGGGGGACGTTGAGGATCAGTCGGGCGGAGGCGTTTTGGATGCGTTGTAGTCGTCATAGGTGTTTGGCTGGGATTCCTGCGTAGAGTGCGTTGCCATAGTCCAGGCTGCTGCTGACGAAGGCCTGTGTCACCGTTCTTCTTGTTTCGGTCAGGATTCACTTGAAGATCCTGCGCAGCATGCGGAGGGTGTTTTAGCAGGAGGAGGAGACGGCGTGGACCTGTTTTGACATGGAGAGGGAGGAGTTGAGGATGAATCCTAGGTTGTGTGCATGGTCAGTGGGTGTCGGTGCTGGTCCCAGTGTGGCCGGCCACCAGGAGCCATCCCAGGCTGAGGGGGTGGGTCCGAGGATGAGGACCTCCGTCTTGTCTGAGTTCAGTTTCTGACCGCTGCTTCTCATCCTGTCGGCAAAAGCCTTCATTCCCTCGTGGAGGTTGGTTTTGGCGGTGTGTGGGTCCTTGGTGAAGGAGAGGATGAGCTGGGTGTCATTGGCGTAGGAGATGATGTTGAGGTCATGGTGGCGGGCCACTTGTGCGAGGGGGGCCATGTAGACGTTGAACAGCGTCGGGCTGAGCCCTGGGGGATGCCGCAGATGATATTGGTGGCTTTGGATTGGAAGGGTGTTAGGCGGATGCTCTGGGTTCTGCCGGGGAGGAAGGACATGGTCCAGTCGAGGGCCTTCTCTTGGATTCCGGCTTCTTGGAGGTGTGTCTTTAGGGTGCGATGGCAGACCAAGTTGAAGGCGGCTGACAGGTCCAGGAGGATGAGGGCTGATGTTTCTCCGTTGTCTAGTTGGTGCCTGATGTCGTCTGTGGTGGCGATGAGGGTTGAATCGGTGCTGTGGTTTCGTCTGAATACGGACTGGGACGGGTCCAAGATGTTGTTGTCTTCGAGGTGGGGGGCCAATTGTATGTTGACTATTTTCGCGATGACCTTCGCTGAGAGGAGCCACACGGACACTGTGGACTTTCTGCATGTGTCGTGGCTCTGCCAGGAGGTTGCTGGGTTCTGGAAGATATGTTACAGGAATTGGGTAACTTTACAGGCAGTGTAATAGAACCGAACCCCATGTTAACACTGTTGGGGTTTGATAAGGAGATAACCGCACACGATAGGAAGCTGGTGGCGTTCAGCCTGCTTTTGGCTAAGCTTAGATGTTTATAGCGAATTGTTGCCGCCTCAGAGCTGCTCTAAATACTACTGGCGCCAGCTCTGCAAAAATGTATAGTAGGCAAAGAAACAGGCAAGGCTGAAGGCGAACAACGGACATTAGGATGATGTCTCAGTAAACATAAGCGTTGTTACACCTAGCAGAACTAGTGGCCCATACACAGCAGACGGAGGGTAACTTCAATAAAGACACCTAGTGCAAACCTCGGAATCAATATCAAGAAAGTAAGGGATGCATTGTGCCCGGCAGAGGTAGATTGAGCATGTTGACTGGGGAACACACACTGTGGATAGACCCCTGCACAATACTGAGATATGGTTATAACATAGCCCTGTAAATGTATCTTTGTTTTTCATGTACATGCTTACTGGATATTGCTACATCGCCATGCTGTAAAAAGACTGTCTTAGTTGATATACCTGTCCTTCTTAATAAATAAAAGATTTTTTAAAAAGCAGTAAAGTGCATACATGCTATATCTGGTATACGATTAGGCTTGCTAGTGTGATGTAATGGTAACTCCTAAGCTGTAAGGAATTCGAAGCAGTAAAGTGCATGCATGCTTTATGGTTCTGAAATATATAAGATGAGAGGCCTTCATGTGTACCTTACTATGAGGGTTCTGCTCTCTGATTCAACACGTGAATAAACCTAATAAATTGGGTGGTTAAGTAGGCTGAGTGACCTGAGTGACAACATGTGACTGCTTGTTGGCAGGTTCTCACCCCCTGGATATTAAAAGCAGGTGTGAACAAAAATATCCGATCTTTTAATTGATGTGGGCAGATGCATACCATGTGCAATATAGTTTCATCAGAGGAACCTCATAAATGGCAACTGTGAGTTGATCATTTTGTATCCATGCTGGTATTCCATCCTTTGTCGTATACCTACCTAATCTTAGCCTGAGCAATCGGTCCCTAAAGAATGGTTGAAGATTTGTCAATAAATATGGCTGAGGCGCTAGCTTTTTAAATGGATTGATAACCGATCAGGCAGACTTTTTCCCCGCTAGAGTTTCCTCGTCTTTATGAAAAGATAGTATATTAGTTGTGCGATTTATTATCTCCTTAAGAGAAGTTTTATTTATGCCTGAATGGCCAAAAGACTGCAGGTTTAACGTCTGAAGGATTTCAGTGTAGTATTTGCTCCAGACACAGGTATAATCATATGTCATTATTTCTTGCCAGTACTTTTTTTGCCAAGGTGCACGGTTCGGAAGAAAAAAAGAGACATAAACTTTTTTTAAATGCTGATTTTCTCACTAAGGATTGGATTTTCAAGCCAAATTCCAGTCTTACACTGGCATGGCCAATAGTTTTGGGATATTGAAGATGGACTTAAAGACTTTACTTGCAGGCTATCCAGGAGTTTTGAAAATTACCGACCCATAAGCCACTGTAGGATTCAACCTTACCTACATGGTTTTAAGAAGGAAATCATAACTAGAATATAATAGTTTATTGCGCAATGTTCTAAAGACAAAGGTAAGAGATGAAGCCTTTGCTTTTAAAATATTAAAATGGTTGTTAAACGTTAATCTATCATCAAATGTGATTCCTAAATACTTTTTAATGGATTTGATCGCTATGCCATTTGCTTTCCATTCTCTCACACCATGTTTAGAGTAGCCTATTGTCATGATTTTGCTTTTCTTTATATTTAATTGTAGGCTATCGGCAATAACTTAGTTGTTAAATGTATCTATTAGGTGTTGGAAGCCTATTGGGGTGTGACTAAGCAATATGGTATCATCGGCATACTGGAAGTGCTTTATGTTGTTACCTGAAATATTTGGCGAGTGGGCATTACCTTTTATTAATTGAAGAGATAAGTAAGCCATAAATAAATTTAAAAGCTACAGAGGTGTTAGCAAAGCCCCTACCAGTGAAAACATCTAAACCCAAATCCCCTGAAAGAGCTAAAAATAATGGGCACGCTAAGCTCACTGAAAGGCCTTCTAATACCCCCATCACCAAAAGAAATGTCCCAAAAATTACTCCTGGGAGATGTCCTTCCTTGTTCCAACCTATACCTCCTGACCGATCTAAAGCATATATGGTGAACGTCCCAAAACTAAGTGTAGGCAAGAACCTGGAAACCAAAGATTCACTGACAAACAAGGCTATCCACTGGATTAGGCATACCAGAGGATGCCGATCAGTAATAAGGGAAGACATCACCAGGTCTTCCAGGCGCTCGCATCCAGGACATGGGACTGATTGTATAGAACTCACATTCAAAAATTCAAATATTGCACAAAATCTAATAACGCTGGAGTTCAGGTCCTGCTCCCCCGATCATTCAACCATCCAAATTAGATCTTCACCCCCCCCCCAACAGTGGCTGAACGAAATGGGAACTCAATCACAGGGGGCAGGAGTCAGGAGTGGGTGGGTTATCCTTGGATTTAAATGATTGACTAACCCCTGATGACATTAATGTTAAACATTATAACGATCTATCTCTATCCACCCTAACTGCACCACAGAGATCCCACATAGGAGCACTTTGTGCTTTTCAAGAAATAGTAGAGTATAATAGGGAAGACATTCCAACAAACCCGCATTTCGATGTATCTGTACTCCAGGACATCCACACGGGAAATCCTTGTTACTTATTAGATACAGGGCTCTACAAAGGGGGAGCTAGTATACCAAAAACTGAACCCTGATGCAAGTCGATTTATAGGTTTTGACATATTTGGCTAGATTTTGTCAAGGAATATTGCAGGGTTGAGTACCAAGGTGCAAAGCCCTGAATGGGCCTTGTTTGTCAGCCAGTTCACCATCTGTATATTCCAAGAAACGTGGCTCCTTGACTCATTATATCTTCCAGGGTTCTTGAATTTTAGTATTGCTGCTGTAAAAGGAGACAAGGGACGACCCTCGGGGGACTAACTATTTTGGTCAAACAAGATTCTGGGATCACCGTAAAGGAGCTCACCTCTAATCACAAGGATATACAGATTCTCTCCCTTACGCTTAATCGAGCTAAACCTTTATGCATTTATAATGTGTACGCTAGGAGCACAGGGGGGCGGAAGTCAGACACTCTAGTTGTCCTCGAAGGCCTCATTGAAAAATGTTCCCAAACCTCACGGTTGTTTATTGCTGGAGATTTTAATGTAAACTTTGAACCATTATCGGGTGGCGATTCTCACTTTGTAGATGACCAAGATAGCCAGTGGGGGGTTCCTAAACTAGAATTGGACCCAGTGAAAAGATGGACCGATCTGGTGATCCAAATTAATTCAATGTGTCTGAACCATGGATTGAGGGCAGTCAATGGAAGGACCCCGTACGACCGGAAGGGTGCTGTCACCTTTAAGACCGGCAGCCGAGAAAGTAGAATTGATTACATACTAGTTCACCTTGAGGTATGGCACCACCTGGTAGACATGATGGTTGTTGACCGCCTAGAGAGTGACCACAACCCCCTATGCATGATCTTCTCTTACTGGGAAGCTCCAGTGACACCAGAGGAGCCAAGTAACGGAAGCTCTCAACCTGTTGTATTGGCAAATGACATGCGCCACCTGAAGTGGGCCAAAGTTGCCCAAAATCAGTCAAACATTGACTTTGTTTTAAAAAATTTAGAGAAAGCTATTATGAAATTGAGCGCCTGTTCCAACGCCGAACCTTTTACCCCTGAGAGAGAAAGCGCAGGTAAGGTCCATGAAACCCTCTTTTTGCAAATAAAAGGTTTATTTGTTAAACTAAATAATCCGAACAAGAATAGGACCGATAAATCTCCAAGATGGTACAATAAAGAATGTAGAAAAGCGCAGTTGGAACTAGGTCAAGCCATTAAAAATGGGTCCAGTGCTAGTGTTCGCATTGCCAGGAGCGCGTATAAAACTATCATTCATAAATCCAAGCGCGCCTGGGATGAAAAAAGATGGGAGGAGCTTAAGGAGGCATGTTCCCACAAAAATTGTAAACAATTCTGGGACCTTTTGAAATGGGGCTGTGAAGTAAGCCCCGAAAAACCCCCAAACTGGGTAGCCCAGGATGATTGGGTAACTCATTTTAGACCCCAATATGCTAAAGGGCCAGAACTACCGGTAGAACAAAGAGAAGGGATCGTATGTACCCCCCTGTATGGAAGATGCATTTACTATCATGGACATCCAACGTGCACTAGATTCTATTACTCCTGGAAAGGCACCAGGTATAGATGGTGTCCCAGCTGACATCTTCCTTAATAATAGAGAACCCTGGGGGAAGTACATACTATTACTGGCTAACATGGTAGCCAGTGTATCCCCAATACCCGAATCCTGTAACGGGGCGGAAATAATCCCCGACTTCAAAAAGGGCGATAAATCACTTCCAGGCAATTATCGCCCGATCAGTCTAATTGATACCATCCAGAAGATCAATGGCAGACTGGTATTAAATAAGGTCCAAGAGTGGGAGCGGGAGATGGACATCTTGACCCACCTCCAAGCAGGATTTAGAACCTCCATAAGTACAGTCGATCAAGTCTTACATTTTGCAATGCTCTATTGGAAGGTCGTTCAAATTGGGGGAGGAATCCTGTATGCTGCCTCAATAGATTTGAGGGCAGCTTTTGACCTTGTACCACGGTCCAACCTTTGGTTTGTTTTGAATGATATGGGCATGCCCCCCACCCTTCTTTCTATGATTATTAAATTGCATGAGCATAATTACGCCCAGATAAGATGGGGTTCCCCAGGACATGTTACTAATCAGTTCCCGGTAGAGAGAGGAGTGCGCCAAGGCTGCGTGCTAGCGCCTACCCTCTTCTCCCTCTACATTAATAATGTCGCAAAGACCCTGTTGGAGGCAAATGTTGATGCACCAATTCTAGCAGGCGCTAAGATACCAATCTTAATGTTTGCCGACGACTGTCTCATTATTTCCAAGACCCCAAGTGGTCTGCAAAAAGCACTTGGGATCTTTGAAACATACTGTACTGACCATGGCCTGGAAATTAACGTCTCAAAATCCAAATTTATGTCTTTTAATCGGCACAAGTCATTCAAAGGAAAAGTCTTAATGAACAACCTACCCCTAGAGCAAGTAAAATCGTTTTCATATCTAGGAGTTACCATCCAACATGACCTACGATCGAATGAACAGATTGACCTGGCCACCCTCAAGCACAGGCAAATCGCAGGGGCATTGACCCGCGAACACGCAAAATCCCTGACAAAACCGATGGCACCTGCAATTAAGGTTTATAATGCAAAGGCCGTGAGTGCAGCACTTTATGGGGTTGAGATGTGGGGACATGGGAACCTAAGCAAGCTAACGGCCTCCGAAAATAGGTTCCTACGAAATCTTGTTATGCTCCCACACAGTACCCCCATGGGCCCGGTTTTACAGGATTTAGGAATAAAACCAATTGAGATCATTGCAAATCTCCATCCTGTATTGTACTGGCGACGAATATGGGTAACGCCAGAGTTGAAAATATTTGCCATGGGACTCCTGGACATTATCAAATGTGATGTCTTCCACCAGATAAAATGGCTCTCTGGAAGTAGAGCAGTTCTCAGAGAGCTGGGTCTGGGTCTGGTGGAAACATGGGAAGACCCAATCAATGCTGTTTTTCCATCAAAAAAGGTCATCAAGGGCTTGTACTGGAAGATGATATCTTCGAAACTTTTTAGGACCATTCCACCACTTTCACTAACAGGGTTGTTTATGGAGTTCAAGGATGAAACTCGTTTCGAGACATTCTGGGACGATATAACGAAGCCATTGGATAGAAAACTTTATTTTCAACTGAGAATTGGTAGTATACCTATCAGATCCTTCACATCCAGATGGTCAAACGGTGGAAGTAGCTCTTGTCCATTTTGCCCAGATCTCAAAGAACTAGTTAGCCATTTACTTATTGTGTGCCCGGCCTACTCTGCCCCGCGCAGAGTATGGCTGCGACCTATGGCTAAATTATTAGGCACTCAGAGCGGAACTGTGGCTACTAGAATTATCTGTACAAACCCAAGCCCTGTAATATATATAGCTGTGGCGAAATATCTAGGATGGGCCTGGATTATCAGAAGCAAAAAAATGTAAAGGGGTTGGTTCTTTTTGAAAATGCACGTTATAAATATAAATGAATACTTGATGTATCTTAAATTGGTCATTTTTATTATAATGAATTATTTGTTTTAAACCTTGCATACATTTTAATTCCATTTTTATATAAATTTTTATATGTAATGCTTTTATGACTATGTCGAATAAAGCTTGTTTGACTGACTGACTGAAATTTAAAATATATGGAGCTAGTACACAGCTTTGTTAAAAATCACTAAAAGATTCAAGTTGGCGGGTTGTACCTCTACTGTATATACCATATATACCATATGTTTTTGCATTACTAATTGTTTTTTGTTGTGTTGGGTACCTGTTCAAGATTTATTGTCTTTTGATTCAATTGTTTTTTTTATGTATGTGTAATTTCTAATAGTATACTGTTAAAAATGTTCCTGAACCATTGTAGTTGTAATACATTAGACATGGCGTGACTACAATTGTATCTATTTTTTATGTATCACTCCAAGAAGGGAGACTTAAATCAGAGAGTGCTACATTTAAAAAAGAAGTTTACATGTGCGCTGAAATGCTTTTTTGGGAATAGAGCGGCACTGGAGGAAATGGAAGCTGCCAAGGCCTACAAAAATCTGAAAAAATAACTTTTGCTTCTGGAGGTTGTGGGAAGCAATGGAGGAGCCAAAATGGAAAAAAAGGAAACGTGGCAGGAGCAACAGAAGTGGACAGAAGGGCAATGGAGAAGCTTGAGGCAAACTGAAGAAAATAATAAAAAAAAGTAAAAGCCACAATGGAGGAGACATTGGATGAGCATGGGTGAGGAGGGTGTGAAAGAGGGTCGTTGTTAATCACAACAGAGCCACTCCCAGTAAGGTGTCGTAAGTGCCAATGTTTCTCAATTCGTGAGTGCAGACATCTCACAAAAATTGAAGTACTGGTCTCACACACCACCTGGGTCCGCGGCATTCATCAGGACCTCTCCTCGATGTAAAACTTTTTACATCGAGGAGAGGAGGAGCACACATATAGGCGCAGAGGTAGAGATCGCACCACCTTTCACGCTGAACCAAAGGGGTCTCCTGTTCACCCTCCTAATGGGCATACTGTCCCAACTTTAGAGCTTTAGACAAAGGACACACTACAGTGGCGTGTGATCCTGATCACCCCACACAGTGGAAACCCTCTCACCACAGCCTGGTAAGAGTGGAACCCGTAGGTATTTCATTTAGGTCCTGATGAATGCCGCGGACCCCCAACACACTGATCACCCTATTTTTTAATTACCATATAGATGCCAGCATTATTAAAATTAATCAGACATCTATAATGGCTTTTTAAACTCACTTTTTTTCTGTAAGGGTCCCCAATTAGTTTAGAAGTGCATCCCTGTCGTCAGGTGCATGCCCGCCCTCTATCAAACCAGGTTTTCAGAGGGAAAGGACTGGTCAATGATGAAGCATGACACCAGGTGGTGTGTGATACCGGTCCTTCACTTTTTGTGAGATGTCTGCACTCACGAATTGAGAAACATTAGCACTTAGGATACCTTACTGGGAGTAGCTCTGTTGTGATTAACATTTCATGTTGGAGGCTGCCGACTCCTAGTGCCTCGTGCCTCTGGTTCCCTCACCCCAGAGTTCCTCTGGGTCTTTTGGTTACACAGTGGAAGAGGGTAGCACAGAGCGTGCAAGGGATGGGACGGCTAGTTGAGAGGGGAGCAGCACATCAGGGAGAAAGCAATAAAACAGGTACACTATAATGAAGTCCTGAAAAGAAAGGAAACAAGCACTGGCTAACACAATAGTTTTGGTCATGGCAAAGCTACTTTTTTTACATGTATTTCTTTTTTATGCTGGGCAATATGCAGAAGAGGCAGTGAGAAAGGAACATCATTATGGAAAAGCACTGGTGACGGATGCGCTAAGAATTGAGAAGACAGACATGTAAAGAAAAACATAAAAGCAAAAAGAACATAAAAAACAACGAAAGGAGACAGCTGAACCCATCGGATGGCTGCTGGAAAACACATACAAAGGAAGACTCTGGGTAGATAGAGGCATGACATCCAGAGACACTGGAAAATATTAGTAGGATGCTGGTATATTGAGAAAGGACAAGACATAGTGACTCAGACAATGGGAAACAGACACACAGTAGATAAAATGGGAAGCTGCGTTATAGGATCACTAGGAGATCCAGATACCAGAAGCAAGTTGTGATAGAGACACGGACCCAGGGAGAAAGAAGTTATTTAGTAGACATGGTCTAAGTTAGACACTAACATGAGAAGACGTGGGGGAGGCCTAAATATGGAGCTACCTGGTGACATACAGAGAGGAAAACTCTGGAGTTACACAGACAGTAGGCTTAGTTGAAAGACCAAATCCCCCCCCTTGAAGTACCATAATTTGGATAAATAGCCACAACACAGTGGCTGGCTGACACTAAAAGAGATAAGACGATATACAAAAGGACTATTGCCCCACTAAAAAACATTCACAAAACAAGAAAAACAGAGAAGGGATGGAAATTGGTTTGAAGTTGTAGGAACAAACTCAGACTGTAGGAATTACTAAAAGAATGAAGGCTTAGTCTACTTTATATTACCACTGCACATTTATTCCTAAAAACGCTCATCATGTTTGGCATTTGTAGGAAAGTAGGATCTGGTTCTTATGATTACCCCCATTTTTTGCTAAATGTGATACTGTTTTTGACTAGTCTGACTGGGATCTTGCTAATAAGGACCCCAGTCTATCTGCTTTCTCCCTAAACTGTTATGTCGTATACTTAGGTACACTCTATATTGGATAATGGGGTACCCTTGTCATCCTGAGTATATGGTACCCATGTACCCAAGGCATAGGTACCCCAGAGGTCTCCCATGGGCTGAAGCATGTATTATGAAACCCAGGAGAGGCCATGCTAAATGGAACTACAGGTCTGCCATTGCAGCCTGTGCAAGTTGGTGCATGTATCACTTACTAAAGATGTAGGTTTACTATATCTAAGGGTCACTACAAGTAAAACCTATCAGTCATGCCAATGGCAGGCCTTAACAATCCTGCAGGCAGGGTGCTGATGCTAACTGAGAGGGTGAACAGAACACCTCTGCAGCCTATGGAACCCATTCTCCCGGGTTGTTAGCGCATCTGCCATTTACAATATAGTGAGTCACATTATGCGACCACGTGATGACTAGCTCTAAAACGGCTGAAAGTAACCCTATGGTGTTTGATGTCAAACATTTGGAATTATAGCCGGACACCGGTAACCAGTGTGGGAGATATGATTCCACCCCTCAGAAGCAAGCTTTGTTGGGTCCCTGGTGTTCCTGATACCAGCCTTCCAGTCCTAGGCTCACTGCACCATCAGGATTCAAGCAAGCCGGGCCGACGACGGCTGAAATGCCAGAAACCGGTCCCCGGAAGCTTGTCTCCTTTCTGGTGAAGAATTGGCTTGGTAGTTTGGTCTGCCCTCTTCCCATGATGCACTGGGCCAGGGACAGACTAATTTGCATATAGCCAGGTTCTGAGCTGGGATGGTGCGGTGAGCTAAATAATGGTGATGGATCCAGCCCTGATCTTTGGACTGGGTAAGAGTGGTCTGCTTAATTCAGACACTCTGTTCATCACCACCCCCTTTTCTGAATCGTTTTTGGCCACTATAGGTGTGGCAGGGTATACTCAGACATGAGTCACTTGCTCACTGCACCATCAGGATTCAAGCAAGCCGGGCCGACGACGGCTGAAATGCCAGAAACCGGTCCCCGGAAGCTTGTCTCCTTTCTGGTGAAGAATTGGCTTGGTAGTTTGGTCTGCCCTGTTCCCATTATGCACTGGGCCAGGGACAGACTAATTTGCATATAGCCAGGTTCTGAGCTGGGATGGTGCGGTGAGCTAAATAATGGTGATGGATCCAGCCCTGATCTTTGGACTGGGTAAGAGTGGTCTGCTTAATTCAGACACTCTGTTCATCACCACCCCCTTTTCTGAATCGTTCCAGTCCTAGGGAGCACAAAAATGTTGCTGCCGACCAGAGACACATTTCTGCCCTCCTGCTGCTGAGCCAAGTTCAAGCAGGGGAAGATAGAACAATAGGGATCCTGTCAAAGGGAGGTGTAGCCACCACCCAGACAGGATTTAGTGTCTTAGGGCTGGGTGGGTGCGCTTTCCAGCAACCAAAAGTCTGCGTGAGGGGCACATTAGGTGTCCCTGTACATAGAAGAGTTCAAACCAGTCCTGGGAGCCATTGGCTCCTGCTGTGGAGCTAAACCGGACAAAGGACATGGGAGTAACCTCTCCACCGATCAGACCCTCCCCTGGGAGGGTCCCCTGAATCTGTCCAACCCTCTCCCGTGGGTACAAAAGGGCTTACCTGGCTGTAGGACCATATATTCGACATGGACAAGATTCTGAACCAGAAACCACTGAACTTCGACCATCTGGACACTCTGGCCTTCGCTGGAATTTTTTGGGCAAGACTTTGTCTCCCTCTCAGTCTGAACCAATGGCTGTGCCAGTGCACCATACAAGCACTGTGGAGGACCTGTGGAGCATCAAGGACAACTATTGATATCTCCATTGGAGTGAAGGAGTCACTCCCCTGCACCCATAGGCACCACATCACGACTGACTGGTCTGCTGATCCTGAGCTCATACGATCTCCGAAGACTCTAGCAACACAGGGGGTAAGTTTCCACGTCCCTCAAGGTCCAAGATGCCCTCTTACATGGAGGCCAAGTTGTGGCAAGAAATTTCAGCTGACCAATCCAGTCAAAAACATTGATGTTACCTTGATCTCTCCTTGAGACTGCCTGACGTCGTGGATTACTGGGGTACTAATCCGCCCCAGCAGGCTCTATTAAAAGAATTGTTCGACTCCTGTCTTTCAATCGGGAAAGGGCACAATTGTCTAAAAGAAAACACGCCTGGTCCATAATCACGGAGCTCAAACTCAGATCAGAGGCCCCATATCTTTCAAACA
Source organism: Lissotriton vulgaris (assembly GCF_964263255.1). Classification (NCBI taxonomy): domain Eukaryota; kingdom Metazoa; phylum Chordata; class Amphibia; order Caudata; family Salamandridae; genus Lissotriton; species Lissotriton vulgaris. Next base: position 1,118,954,255 of record NC_141691.1, on the reverse strand, counting down.
CTTATGCAGATTTATGGCACTGTTGATGGGCGAATGGCCCTTTTTAAAATATCTGCCAACATGGCAATGACATTAAATGTAGGGGCTGCGGTCATCACTCAGAAACAATCGAGCACATGGTGTGTGTTTGCCCTGCATTTCTCAATGACAGAAGGAGGTTATTGCAGGGTGAAGGGATCAAACACGGCGTTCGATCATGCCGGCAAGCTATGATAGCAGCAATGAATCCCAACAATATGATGTTTAACATCAGGTTCACAAAATTTGTCATTAAAACTCCAAAAAAACATACACCTGCAGGTTTACAAGAATCTTCATCATAATTTGTACATTTATGGTCAAACCGGGACTCATGTGTTCTTTATTATACCTCAAGATACTTATCGATGGTGCCTTTGCTTGTTGTGCTGAAAATTAGGGCTGGGTCGCACACCCATCAACAAGGTTAATATGTTTTAAACATATATTAGCTTGTTTCTTGCTCATTTAAAAAAATATATATTTTGTACCACTGTATCTTTTTAATACTTTTAACTTTTTCCTGTTGTATTTAAGATGAAATTGTGTTTTCTTGCTTGTTTTTCATTCTAATTGTCATGATTTGAAGTAATCAAGCAATGAACAATATTCATTCATACCTCTTACCAAGTTTGAGGCCAGAATTCATTGTGAGGGCTGCAATACTAGTACCCCTGTGCACCGTGATCATTTGCAAGTGCATATGCTTGTTGGTATTTTCTGAGCAAGTGCATTTGTCTCCATGTAGCCCCAACCTCTGGCATCATTTCGTACCAAGAACTCTGGCCTCCTCGCACTGAGTGCTCTGTGGGCTGCTGTTTGGGGAAAGCGATTGAGGTCCTCTTGCGACTCCCGTGCCTTCGGCCAGTGGGGCCATTTAAGGGTCAACTTTGCTTTTCTTCAACTCCTCTGGTTCCTCCAGGCTTGCCCTGACTCCCCTGTGTTTGGTGAGTCTCCTGGACCTTGCTGGTCCGAACCGTAACCTTCCTTCAACTTCTGCATGGGTTGCCATTGCCAAGGCTTGTTGGTGCCTCAAATGGTCACCAACCCCCTCAGTACGTGACATCCTCATTAGGACTGCTTGTATCCAGCTCCTGGTTGTCCTTGACATCTCCTGGTCCTGGTGGCTGTACAGTCAAGAACCCGCTCAACACACCTGAGGAACCCGACATCGGTGGGCATTCGTTTACCGCGCCCCTGGTCACTCCTGAGTGAGCCAGACTCTGTTACCATCTGCTTTCAGGTACTCTTCAAAAAGAATCCCCATTTGGATTCCTTTGGACACTCTTCTTCGTTCCAGTAGCGGCTCTTCTTCGAAGTCCTCCATTAGGTTCGAAGGTGGTTTCTGCCGCCAATTCAGACCTATGCACCCGGCTCCACTGGGATAGGTAACTCTGGTTCTTTGGTATCTATTGGCGGGGTGGCTCTCAAACCTCCTAACTTCCACAGGGTTTCTTCTAAGGCCACTGGGAAGGGACCTTAAACTTCAACACTCCAACCGCGACTCTCTCATAGAATTGTATGGAGCACGCAGTCGTGTTCACACACTGCACCCGTCCTCCGTGGGGTCCCTACTTACTCACCGTGTAGAAGATACTGTGTCGTACTAGAGAGTGTTATATTAATAAATACATATTTTTATAACCACTGTGTGGTTCTCCTTTTGTTTAACCAATACTATAATGTTGCATTCTGGGAAAACAAGTTGCTTAACATTCCTTTGAGACTAAGCCTGAAGGCTGCTCTCCAGTCCATAGATACTACTTGGATAGCCTTCTACGGTTATCTTCGACTTCTTAAATCACCATATGGGTTATTTGGACTGGTACAGGGTGCCGACCTAATTAGTGGACAGCATATACCAAGCCAACTTCTCACTGAATTTCTCAAGCTAATTTGCAAGGCTCCCATTGCACAGACTCACAAAACAATGCAAGACCAATGTATGCTGATGCTATTGTATGCTAAATATTAATAGTCTCTCTTTTTCTAAACTGATATTATTTATTTAATGATTTAATTAAGCAAATGCAAGAAAGTTGACAACCCACCATATTCCTAATTTGGCAATGCAAAGAGTAAAATAATTTTCTGGGTATGGACAATGTACACTTCTCTATTAATAGGGCGCAAAGAAAGTTTGGCCATCCTACACCATCAGTCACTGACACTTAAAGTACTTTTGCTAAAGCACGATAATGAAGCCCTTAATCATATTCTCTAATATACCACAGCTGGGCTAATTTTCAGGTTAAATGGAGGAAACTGCTTTTTTATTTCAAGTTTATTTAAAGTGCCTGTGTGTACTTTTCCTCTACATTAAACACATCTCTCAAAGCAAAGTATGTTAATCAATTATTAATAAGGCAGACGAACAATGTCCAATGTATAAAAATGCCTATTTGTATTCAAAGAGTCCTATGTACATGCGCAATCATTTTGCTTCAGCTTTCGTCACATATCTCCGGCACTGCAAAGATATAGCTTACAAGCTCTGGGTGGGTCTTTACATGAAGGGAAACTCTGGAGGCATGAGAAAGTTAGCGACCTGGAGCTGGTGGAGAGTAGTATTTAAGCAAATTCTCACCATTCTCCCTTCCAGCATACCACTAGCCCTCCTCCATTTAGAACTTGGTTTCATATTGTGCACTCACAGAGTTAGACTCAGACCCCTGTTGTCTAGCTAAAACCTGTACACACATACATGATAAAACAAGTAAATACAATTGTTGACGTAAGCGATATATACAGAGTTCTTGAATGTAGCTGCAAGTTCTTTATTTTGGTGAAAAACGCAACAAGCCGACACATGTTTCGTCAGGGAAGAGTAGTCCCTCGACTCTTCAAGGCTGGGAATAATACAAATATTGGTGTAAAGACATGGAAGAGGGTGACTGTGACAGGAGAGCACATGCTCTCTTTATCAAATGAGTGAAGGTCACCCAGACACATGTGGCAACCTGACATGATCCTTGCCACCTTAGATGTGGTATCTCTATATACCAGTATCCAACCAGAACTGGGTCTACAAGCAGTAACGCGACAACTCAATAAGAGACCAGCAACACATTGGTTGCATAATGAAATGTTGATTACCATGATCCACTTAATATGGCTGAGATACCCGCCACCCCCTCTCAACACAATCCCCAAGGATGGGACACCGGAAACAGTTCTGAAGTCTTTGGAAGACGGGAGGGAGTAACCCCCCCGGCCGTATTTATTAAAATATGAAACAAAATTAAAACATTAAATAAACAGTTTAATATTATGTACAATTTCATTACCACATTGCGATGTTTGGCTAACCTTAACATAGTCTCTAATACAAAGGTTCTCCTAGCCGAACTAACATCCTGCAAAACATTTACTTGAAATTTTGAAATTGTACATCCTAACGTTTAAGGGCCAACGGCAAGGTCGTAACCGGTGTCAAGATCCCTAACCCAGAAATATCGCCCTCACTTGTGAGGGGCGGCCCAGAGGCGTACCTCAAGTGCAATTACCAATTTCCCTTGACTTGACGGGGGCCCCAATAAAACTCGTCGCCACTTAGAGGTCGTACGAGGACTCGTGTGAGGTATCTAGAAGGTAGCGTAGACCTCCCCCCAAACCCCACACAACTTACCATATCTGCCGTCGCAGACGTCCTGGCCCCGGGAAATTCCCCAGGAGGGGGCTGTAACCCCTCCTACCCAGGAAGGGGCCTTGACCGCCTTTCCTCTTCTTTCGGCGACCCATCCTTAGAAGGGACCGCCTCCCCGTTGAGGGGCCAATGGCCACCTCCCCCGAGCGCTCCCATCCGTGCTGGGTGACGCCCACTCATAGGGATCTTCCAATTAGTGCTCACCGATCATGACCTTACCGCCCGACCAAAATAAATACGACAATGCTAACTAACTGATTAAACTAAAATACAGTAGCAACTATACTTTTATTAAAAGCATGCTTACCAATGAACACTAAAGCAGAATTTCTTTATTTGCAAAACACAAATCGACATTCTTTATTACATACTCAAAATCATCACGATAATACCACGACCTGTAAATGAAAATCAGAGTCGTCCATCAACTTTAATCAAAAACCACTTGCTGACATCAGGGGCTGGTGGGTGGGTCAAAATTGGCTCTTCGTTCCGTCTCGAGCTCACGTGCAGCGAGGAGGTGCAGCTTCAGAGCACAGGAACAAGAGGATGCCTTCGGATCTTGCTTCTCCTTTTATCCGTCTTCAGGGTGGGCGTAAACCCGCCCCTGCCTGCCCCTTGGGCGTGGCCAGCCGCGTCAGTGTCTAGGCCAACCCACTCTAGGGCGGGAAAAGGCGCGCCCCGGCTACGCCGCTTCGGGCATACCAGCCGAGACTCGCCTCCCGCCCAAGATGGCTTCCCGGGGGGATCGTGGTACTCTGCCATACGTTCGGGGGGACCGAGTGGTCGCCCCTTTCCATATGGCTGAGATACCCGCCACCCCCTCTCAACACAATCCCCAAGGATGGGACACCGGAAACAGTTCTGAAGTCTTTGGAAGACGGGAGGGAGTAACCACCCCGGCCGTATTTATTAAAATATGAAACAAAATTAAAACATTAAATAAACAGTTTCATATTATGTACAATTTCATTACCACATTGCGATGTTTGGCTAACCTTAACATAGTCTCTAATACAAAGGTTCTCCTAGCCGAACTAACATCCTGCAAAACATTTACTTGAAATTTTGAAATTGTACATCCTAACGTTTAAGGGCCAACGGCAAGGTCGTAACCGGTGTCAAGATCCCTAACCCAGAAATATCGCCCTCACTTGTGAGGGGCGGCCCAGAGGCGTACCTCAAGTGCAATTACCAATTTCCCTTGACTTGACGGGGGCCCCAATAAAACTCGTCGCCACTTAGAGGTCGTACGAGGACTCGTGTGAGGTATCTAGAAGGTAGCGTAGACCTCCCCCCAAACCCCACACAACTTACCATATCTGCCGTCGCAGACGTCCTGGCCCAGGGAAATTCCCCAGGAGGGGGCTGTAACCCCTCCTACCCAGGAAGGGGCCTTGACCGCCTTTCCTCTTCTTTCGGCGACCCATCCTTAGAAGGGACCGCCTCCCCGTTGAGGGGCCAATGGCCACCTCCCCCGAGCGCTCCCATCCGTGCTGGGTGACGCCCACTCATAGGGATCTTCCAATTAGTGCTCACCGATCATGACCTTACCGCCACAGGCCGGATAGTTGACCGGCTATCCGGACCCCCCACAACACTCCTACCTAAAGGTCATGGTGTAACGTTTGTAGCCATGCTAAGAAGTCTCCTATGAGTAACTCGTTCCCCACCCGAGACAAATGCACTCCATCCCCCAAATACATACTGTCATCATTAATACACCCATGGGAAATGGCATGCAGTGTCCTAGAACGGAACAACCTACTCACTTTGTTATTAAGCTTCCTAACAGAATGATTTAGAGCAGGAACCGAAATAGCCCCCCGCCACACTTTTCGTGGGACCATATGGGACCATGCAATTGTGCACCCTGGAACTCTCCTCGCTAACCAACTTACAGTGGAAAGCATCGCCTCAAGAAGAAGTCGTCTACCAGTGGTGACCAAATCATTACCCCCAAGATGTACTATCACTACAGACGGCGGTGACCTCGTCCGCCCTAGCAAACCCTCAAAAAATGATTGAAACTGGTCAATACAGAGCCCGCCTCTTCCGTAGAAGGACACACTGTACCCGTATTCCCCAGCTACGTGAATCATATCACCTGCTTTGAATACGTCTGCGGCACGCCTCACGTATGAGTGGCCCACAACCCACACCTCCTTTTTCACAGCCGGTGATGTCTGACCGCTGGCCCGGTGTAGGGTCGACTGCGAAGTCCGCCCCGCCTCGTAGGCTTGCGCAAATGAAAACCAAACAAAAACAAGAAGCGTGAGTACATTGCTACAGCTTCACAACATGTGCAACCGCACATACCTCTTATAACAATTGGAGGACCAACGCCCCACCCGTTTAATTTGTTCAACATCCAGACCCCTGGCTGTTGCTTCTGTAGCAGCCCCTATCCGAAAGGAATGGGTCCCAAACTCGCCCGGGTTCAAGCCCGCAGCGGCAATCGACATCGCAAGCACCCGCTGAAACTGAAACTTTGTCAGTGGGGTGGCGTCAGCGTGTCTCAACAAGGTCCCCCCCCATGATGCCACCCTTCGTGCTAAATAATCTTCTAGACACCTTACCGGGCACGTGGAGGACCCGGGAATCCTGCGTATGATTACGCAGTCACCCATCCCACTTTGATCGGTCTTAGACCTGACAAATGAGACCGTCATCGTCTCCCCTCTGATCTGGACGTGCTCCTGGCACAATCCTCCTGTCACATCCTGCTTGTTCCTCGCCACTAATTCACTTACCCGCATAGCCCCATGGAATGCCAGTGTAAAAGCGGCTCGGAATAACACAGTCTCAAACTGAGATGAACACGTAGCAGGGAGACTGGATAATAACTGGGCCAGCCTATCCAAACCTATCGGGCGCCTCTCATCTACCCTGCGACCCTCAAGGCGTTGCCACCCCCGTAGCGCTTTCTGTACAACGAAAGACGCTGTCGGATCCTGGATCCCGTGAGCCCTGGCAACAAAGGAAATGGCAGCCCGATGCCTCTGGGCCGTGGCAACCGATTTCCCGGCCCGGTGTAAGGACATCAGAAAATCCACCACCCACTCTTCCTGGCCCCAAAGCTCCTCCCTATCAGTACCCAAAAAGGCCAAATAGGACCGGAACGCCCCTTCATATGCCTTCCTCGTCCTGGGTGCTAAACTCTCTCCCACGAGGTTACGAAGTTCGGGGCACCGAGAGACCAAAGAGCTTCGGGAAAGGGTGCCGGCTCCGGGTCCGCTGTGGGAAGGAAACCCCAGAAAGCCTGTATACGAAAACGAGACAGTGCATCAGCCGCCTGGTTCATTACCCCTGGGACATGTCTTGCTCTGAATAGCACATTCAATTGCATACAAAGTAAAACAATTTCTTTGAGCAGTCTCAAAATCCACTTGCATCGAGCTGCCTGACTATTGATACACTCGACCACGGTCATATTGTCAGACCAAAATACCACCGAGTGATCTCTGAACCCTTCGGGCCAAGTTCTCAGGGCCACTAAAATGGGGAAAAGTTCCAGGAAAGCAATGTTACTTGTCAATCCACTGTCATGCCACCATGTCGGCCACTTTTGTGCAGACCATCTCGTACCGAATATGGCACCAAAACCTATACTCCCCGCCGAATCTGTCCACAGCCCCAGCTCCTCAGAGGACACGGCTGGTTTACTCCAGACGACTCGACCATTGAAATCCGCCAGAAATGCCAACCAAATGCGCATGTCCTGGCGGACCTCTGCCGAGAGCCTTGTGCGATGATGGGACTCCTTCAGGCCCACCATGGCTTGAGCGATCGAACGGGAAAAGGGGCGGACCATTGGTATAACCCTCAGGGCAAAATTCAACTGGCCAACCAACTGCTGTAATTGATGCAGCCTAACCTTAGGTCCCCTTATGCACATCTGCAGGGATGTGCTGAATTTTAACACTTTGTCAGATGGTAAACGAAAACAACCTTCTGCGGAGTCTAACTCGATCCCCAGAAACTCGAGGCACGTGGAAGGCCCCACAGTCTTACCTGGTGCCAATGGCACGCCAAACTGATTCATAAAGTCACAAAACTGTGCTAAAGCCTGCCCACATTCCGGGTCCCCGGCTGCCCCCAGGAACAAAAAATCATCCAGGTAATGCATCACATTTCGGAAACCTGTCTTCCTTGTGAAGACCCATTGTAGAAAACTACTGAATTTTTCGAAATAGGCACAAGATATAGAGCACCCCATCGGCATACACCTATCCATGTAATAATGACCCTGAAACATGAAACCTAAGAGACGCTGATCGTCTGGATGTACCGGGAGCAACCGGAACGCTGACTCGATATCAGATTTAGCCATCAGCGCCCCGGGCCCCAGGCGATTCAAAATGGCTACGGCCTCATCGAATGATGCGTACCGCACCGAACACACTTCCGGGTCTATCGCTTCAGTGACGGAGAGACCACGTGGGGCTGATAAATTATGTATCAGCCGAAACTCACCCGGGTCCTTCTTCGGGACCACACCTAACGGGGAACAAACAAAATTAGGAACCGGTGGTACACTAAACGGACCGGCGACTCGACCTCGAGCAACCTCCTTCATGATCTTATTCTGTACCACGGTCGTATGTTGAAAGACCGATAGCTGATTTTTACATTTCGATGCACCCTGAAAGTCCCCCACTGGGATGCGGAAACCAGAAGAAAACCCGTTCCGCAACACCCCAGCAGAAGCACGATCCGGGTATTCACTGAGCCAAGGAATCATTGCCAAGGTATTAATCGGGGTAGGTAAAGGCGCCCCTCGGACTATGTTAGACCTGTTTGGCGCCTCCTCTACCCCCGTTATCACCCGTTTTGGCTCTGCACGAGGACTCAGGATGGGATGATTGCCCACACCCACTACATTCATGTCTAAATTTGCATGATCCCTGGGGCCTAGTACATTTTCCCCTGTTGAAGTTCCAACACACCCCCCTTTTTCATGTGTTACCGGCAGGCTTCGAGTAATTGTCTGTACCCGTACCTGACCGAAAGGGCGTCCCCGCATACTGGCGGGAAGATTCGCCAACGATACTCCCCACTAATGGCAATTTCAACATACCAGTCTCCTTCATTTTGGACCACGACACAGAATCATAACAATCCCATGTTAAGTTTTTATCGTGTTCTTTAGCCTTTCTAAACAGGTTATCATAACAGAACCAATGATTACCCTCGTGTGAAACCGAGTACCCCATGATTCGTGCTTGATAAATCGGCAATTCGGGTAACAGATCGGGCCTTCGCTCTCCCAAGATCGATGTAAAAACCCCCCAAGCTTGCCCCCAATTGCCAATGTTTTCATTTACCTTAAAGGCGGCCATTTTTGCGCGCCAAACACTCGGATGCATGAGCTCCTTCTGGCCCTTGACATGCTCCATCTCATAGTGATCAGTAAGCAACGAGAATATGTTTACATACTCCCCTGCCCATATCTTTTCCTTAATAGCCAAAGGAACATGCTGACCCAATTTTTCCCTACGAGAGGGTGCCGACTCATCCCTCGCAATCGGCAATGGCCGCTTACCTGCACCGGACGTCGTCTCTGTTACTGAACCCGTCCCCTGCAGCCTCTCTACTGCTGCAGCCGGCGTGGACACCTTCGCTGCTTCCCGTGACTCACGCAGTTGTTTCATTAGCTCCTGCGCGTCGACAGCCGTGGCGCCCTCTTTACCTTTACCCAACAACGCTGCCAATTGTGCTGCCAGCTCGGGCGGCATATCTTCTTCGGACACGGGGGTGACCACAACGGGAATCGGATTCCCTTCCTGCGGCACGGGAGTTGGTGCCTCGAGCGGGGCACTGGGACCCGGGATGTCTTCTCCCGCAGCTCCCCTCCTGGGCCTCTTGTTTTTCCCTCCCGGGGCTGCTCCCGCCAAAGGACGTTTTGGTCCCCCTTCCTCGTTCTTATCCACTCGCTTCTTTAGTTCGGTCATCTCTTTCATGAGAACACGCAGCATCTGTTCGGTAGTCATGCGTTTTCCCGCCTTCTTCGGCATTCTCCAACAGAGTATCTGCAAAACAAACAAGAACGATTACAACGCTCAAAATTGGCTCTTCGTTCCGTCTCGAGCTCACGTGCAGCGAGGAGGTGCAGCTTCAGAGCACAGGAACAAGAGGATGCCTTCGGATCTTGCTTCTCCTTTTATCCGTCTTCAGGGCGGGCGTAAACCCGCCCCTGCCTGCCCCTTGGGCGTGGCCAGCCGCGTCAGTGTCTAGGCCAACCCACTCTAGGGCGGGAAAAGGCGCGCCCCGGCTACGCCGCTTCGGGCATACCAGCCGAGACTCGCCTCCCGCCCAAGATGGCTTCCCGGGGGGATCGTGGTACTCTGCCATACGTTCGGGGGGACCGAGTGGTCGCCCCTTTCCATTCTTAATAATAATTTCTTTATCTTTGAGAATATGTGGTACAAACAGATAAGAGGAGTGACAATGGGGTCTAAATTCTCCCCCTCTGTTGCCAATTTGTTCATGGGCTGTCTAGAAAACGATTGCATCTGGGGGACCAATGGGGCATTATGGATAGATTCTGTAATCTATTGGGGTTGCTACATTGACGATTGCCTTTTACTTTGGTCTGGTACACAGACCCAATTAGAACAGTTCAGTGCCTACCTCAATACTAACAACTGTGATATGCAATTTACAATGGAATACAGTACCACCAACATTACCTTTCTTGATATTGAAATATACATCAAGAATGAGAAACTGAACAGTCGACATTTCCACAAAAGCACTTCCTTTAATTCTGTACTGCATGCGGAAAGTCACCACCCCTCACACCAGATCAGTGCCATTCCTTATGGAGAGTTCATAAGAGCTAGAAGGAAGTGCAGTGAGGAACCAGCGTTCCAAAACTGCATCAGAGACATGAAACAGAGATTCAAGAGGCTATTCTACACAAAACCTCAAACGAGCAGAAAACAGGATCTCCCACGTAAAGAGGGAAGATACCTTACTAATCAAGAGCAAAACACCAACTGGGTCTCACAAGGTTCGCATGGTCACAGATTTCAATGATCTTAGTCACACTTTGAGGAAAAGCCTTAACAGGCATTGGGGTATCCTACAGACTAACATTTCTTTGCCTGATGTTATCACCAACCACCAACAAACTACCTTTAGAAGCGGCACAACTTTACGCAGCAGATTAAGTCTCACAGTGCCTAAAACAAGCAGTACACAGACCTGGCTTACCCCACACACTGTGGGTTTCCACAAGTGTGGTAGCTGTGGTGTTTGCAAATGGGTCAACACAAAACTAAGAAATTCCACAGACATGACAACAGACCCTATGAGATCAGATCCATCATTAACTGCACAACCAGATTGTCTACATAATTGAATGCACGTGTGGGAAACAGTGCATGGGTAGCACAATCAGACCCCTCAAGGATCGAATTGGAGAACACATCAGGGCATTGAATCAACAAGATACGAGATATCCTGTAGTGATACATGCAGCAATGTGCCCCACACAAGGCCCACGCAAGGGCTTTTTTTTTTGGGAATAGAAACTGTGGACCCGAGTCCACTTGGGGGCAACAAGGAACTACGACTTAGGCGAACTGAAGCCACATTGATCATGCGCCTTCACACCGTGGAACATGGTCTTAATTGTGATTCAGAGATGCAATATTTTCTGGGTTAATGACTTTTGGGCTCTGTCTGCTTGAGGAACACCCATACCGACTTGCGTTTCTTGCCGAACTAACTGATTCTGATATAGCACAGATGCACACCTTAAGTTGGATGTTACATTTGGAATAAGAATGGTTTAAAAATGTAAGTTTTGTTATTAAAAAAATTACACTTTTTCTTGACGATCTGTCTAGCTTTGAACTTTTAGGACATCATCTGTGGCTTTGAACTTATAATAGAGATGTGATGTTGCTACAATAGCATGAATAGCTGTATGATTGTTAATACCGATTAGGAATATGTTACAAAGCATCGTTAGCTGTTTGACTCTTAATACAGAATAGGAATATAATCTGTTTTTTTTCAAGTACAAGCCTCAATGCTCCTATTTTATGACTCCCAGTGTGTTGTTAATTCTCTCACAATTTTGTTTTTACAGTGCCCATGAACAGCAATAGAGATTTACAGCCGTTTATGATTTAATGCTTAGGACAACAGTATAGACCATATGTAACAATTACAATGTGTTTGTACTTTCTATCACTTGATATTCTGTATAAGTCACCATTGCTGGATCTGAGCGTGTTACCAGACAAGTTTCCATTAGTTTTTGGCTCTATAATGTCAACTCACTCAAACCACACTACTTTCATGTAAATTTGGAATAATCCCTCGTGATTTTCTTTCCTTTTCATCCCCCATTACGATACATTAACCCCATTGGATCTACTATTTGCTTCCCAGTGTTTCTGACAATATCATTATCGGTATCCTTCAATGCTGGGAGACCGAGCACTTCGCTCTGACCTTGTACCTCACAATACGGGCCTATTGGACTAGTTCTTTTTTTTGGTTTCATACGTCTTTATTTCGATTCTTAGATCATAAAAGACAATACATATACAATACATACAAAATTCATGAAAAATCCAATACATAATCAATGTTATAATTTTAAAAAACTATCACATTAATCTTTAAAATATTGTCCCAAATCCATTGGAATCTGATTAAAACCTTATTAAATTGACTGTCAGAGACGTACAAAAATTCATTCATTCATAATAAAGATAAAAGGTATCACCAAATCATATAACTGATGGATGCTTAGCTCTGATGGTCCATACCCACCCTAAAAACTTTGCTACACCAATGGTCGCACACTCCGAGGTGTTAGATCTTAAAACCCATGGGGCTCCCATACTCCCCCTTGTCTTTAACCTGTGGCAAATGGGTATGAGCCATTTGCGCCGGGGAGCAATATAAGCTGGGCACGCAAAGAAAATATGACCTATGGATTCCCTTTGACCACTGCACCAAAGACAGTACTCTGTATGCTGTCCACTCGATTTGTGAGTGTACGTCCTTATTGGTAGTGAACCTACTCTAAACTGATGATAGAGTTTTCTATCCAAACTTTTGGTAATAATGTCCCAATAGGGCTCTGATCTAGGAACTACCTTATGGCTCAAAAACAAGCCTGTCAGGTTAGCAGACTGTGATAACATAACATATTCTTCTTTTATGGTCGCCCAATATAGTAGTTTAAATTCTTGTTTGGATGGGAAAACATTATTTTCAGGGTCTGACCACTGTAAGCTTAAGCCCATGTTCTGCAGTGTGGACTTCACAACCCGGAACCATAAAAGATTTCCTGACCCCATGATTGACCGTAAGTCCAAGATTTCCTTGGCAAACAAGACCAATTCTGGTGTGGACCATATGCGTCTCCACAGAGCTACCATCCTAAAACGAGCTAAATCTTTAATAGAGTGACAGCCCATGTCCAATAAAAGGGGTAGTATCGGGGAGGATTGTGGAAGGCTAACCAAACTGCGCAAAAACTTATTTTGTATTTTATCCAAAGGACTAAGATCCGCAAAGCCCCATAGATCTGCCCCATAAAGGATTGCAGATCTTATTTTTGCGTTATAAATGTTTAATGCGGGCAGTATCCTTTTGGTTAGTGAACATCGTTGCTCCTTTATTAAGCACCCCGTTAGGCGAGCAAATTTTAGGCAAAGGGCCTCAATCTGTGGCTTCCATCTCAGTCTGTGGTCTAAAACCACCCCCAAATAAGTCATAACGTCCACTTGTTCAAAGTCTATGCCATTCATACTAACATGGCTTCGTAGTGGTTTATTTTTAGTTAAGACCATGAATTTCGTTTTTGAGACGTTTATCTCTAGGTCATTATTATTACAGAAATCCACAAACATATTTATAGCTGTCTGAAGTCCTATCTGGGTTTTTGCCAAGATCAAAGTATCATCTGCAAAGATTAGCAGAGGAAACTTTCTGCCACCCAGGACTGGAGCATCAGTAGGGATGTCTTCTAAAAAGTGCACCACTTGATAAATAAATAATAAAAACAAGGTAGGAGCAAGCACACATCCCTGTCTAACACCACGAGTAACGGGGAAAGGATCAGTCACCTATCCCTGCCTTCCCCATCTAACTCTAGCAAAGTTGTTTTCGTGTAATCTTACAATTAGCTCCAAGAGTTCTGGTGGCATTCCCATTTTGCCCAAGGCGACCCACATCTTCTCTCTCGGTACAAAGTCGAATGCGGATTTGAGGTCCACAAACGCCGCATAGATAGTGCCCCCTCCTAAGAACACAACCTTCCAATATATCAAGATAAATCTTAACACTTGGTCAATTGTGCTAGTCCATGACCTAAAGCCCGCTTGCATCGGTGATAATATATTTTCTTCACTCATCCATGCCTGGATTCTTGCCAAAACTATTCTTGATATAACCTTCTGCAGAGCATCTAAAGACTGATTGGGCAATAGTTCCCTGGTAATGAACGATCTCCCTTTTTAAAAACAGGTAAAATGTCCACCCCTTTCCATGATGCTGGAACCTTGGCCCAATTTGCGATAGCATTAGCTAAAATCGTTATGTATGACACCCAGTTGTGCTGATCAAACTTAAAAAGATCTGCTGGAATGCAATCCATTCCTGGTGCTTTACCCGCTTGCACCAGACTTAAGGCCTTCTCAGTCTCGATAGTTTCAAACACTACTGGAGTGCATTGGATTATAGGCAGTGTCAAGGAGACTATCTGTGCTTCCTTTAGTCCCACCTCCAAACCATAAAACTGTGATGAGTAATGGATCACCCAGTCTTCAACGGAAACATGGTTAGAGGGTATCTGCGAGTCCTGTGTCCCTCCCCATTTCACCACCTGCCAAAATTTTAACTGATTAGAGGACCAAAACTTTGGGGACTATATTACCCTCCCCACTAGGACATTGAGGGGTTATAAGGGACCCTTCCTGACAATTATATTTCATAAAATACAATATTTAAACAAAGCTGTGGCAGAGCTGTGTTCGACGCACGTTTTGGCGCCTCTGGCGCCTTCGTCAGGAAGTAAGGCCACAAATGCTTGATGGCTAGCACAAGATGCCAGGATTGATTTGAGGGGCTAAGATACTTCTGTGCTGAGTAATACCTTGGCATATTAATGGATGGATATTCAAGGGAACACCATTTAGTTTTAACTGTCTTGATCTGTTTTAGTCCCAAAGCAATATTAAGGTAAAATGTCCTTAATGTAGTTCCAATATGAGGAATGTTGAAATTTTAAAAAAATCGTATTTAGATTATTCATGCCCACGTAGGAGGGTATCATTGATGGACAAAGGTCTAGCTTCCTTATGATGAAACGCGCGTCGAACACAGCTCTGCCACAGCTTTGTTCAAATATTGTATTTTATGAAATCTAATTGTCACACATATGATCTGCATTTCATTTTTTTAACAGCGAATATTATTTATTGAATTTCTACATTGTTCCTATTTTTATGTATGAAGTACTGAATAAAATAATCATAGAATCTTTTTTATAAAATTGTTTTTACTTTACTGATTGTGCTTGTTTGACACTGTTTACATGAAATATGAGACACATATTTTGCACCTGTTTAATGTTGATTTAACTCTCTAGGAAGATATTTACATTGTGTTTTGCCCTGCCCTGGAAGTTTCTATATACCAGGGGGTCCTTGTTATTTCATATATAGAGGTCCTATTGTATACATATACTGTATCACATGTGCTTTTTGGGCAATTCTGGAAATAGAGTTTTTACTTGCTGCTCTTATGTACATTCCCAGTCATTTTGTTAAACATAATATTAGAGATGAAGTACCCCTGCCATACATTGTAAGGCTATTGTAAGTCACTTCGGAGTTCCATAACCATGTAGAGGAACTAGGCTGAGTCCATTTAAAGTTATGGAACTCCAAGGTGACTTACAATATCCTTATCATGTATGCCAGGGAGGACATTATGCCATATAACACATGATCACACCATAACCTTCCTCACAAACCACATAAAACCTTGGTGCATAGTTCCATCATATGAAAGAACGAGCATGTTTGCAAACATGAAGAATAAAAATATAATCTCTAGTGCAGAATAAAACAGAACAAAATCTTTTTAGATATTTGTTGCAAACAGATATTTAAAACAGTTCAATAATTCAGTTTAAAAAAAAGTTGCAATAGTTCAGAATCTGGACAAACATGCAGAAAGATTCTAGCTTTTATTTATCTAAGGAGTGCAAAAATAAAAATTATCTCTGCTTGTCATCAAAAGCTATTAAAATAGAGCGGAAGACACAAAAACAGCGTTCTGCTTTTGTTGTTTTAAACAGCTGCTTTAATTATGCTTTGTGACCTGACATGCTTTTCTTCTCAGCTGCTGGCTCTGGCAGCAGGCATTGTGGCATCAGAACTCGACTGTAATAACTTATAATAGTTGAGTTCTGATGTCTTTTCTTTATAATCAGCGAGTGGGTGCTTCACAAGTCACTGGTTATATAGAAATTAGAGCCTGCTGTTTCTAAAGGGATTAAAGAATTGCATGTATCATATATATAATACACTCCCCAAATAAGCAAAAACATATTTATGAAACAAGCAAAAACATATTTATGAAATCCCTGTAGAGGAAATTCTTTGAAAAATAAGATCTAATGGCATTTGAGCCACATATGAATTGGCCACTGGCTCAAAAAAGATCAATTCCTAATATATGCTAAAAAAGCTGCATTGAAAGATTCTGTTTTCAGATACTGTGTAAACTATTAGCCATCACCATGCTGCAGATTCAAGCAACATTATGTGCCAGTTCATTATGGTCCCCTCTTAGTTGTCTTGGGGAAGAAATTATAGCCAAAAACGGATGCATTTATTTTACATCTACTTCTGCAACTGTGAAGAGCTATCATGGAAAATACTTTGTTCTGTTGCCTTGGATCATTCCTTGGATGACTGTGCTTCAGTCATCCCTCCCTGTTACCTCCTGCTGTTGACCGGCACTGGCCTTCTACCAATGCTAGCCAGGAGATGCATGCAGATCTACACTGACAACTCCTCCAAAGTTGCACTTTCCTTCGCAAACACAAGTATTCTTTCAATGCAATATCACTGATAATCTTAAACACACTTGAGACTGACTGTGCCTTGGGAATCACTTGGTTTCCTTCCCTTTTTAAAATAAAAGATTTTAAATCTTACATTTTTTATCTCAAAACAAACTGAATTTCTAAAATTATATGTATTTGTATAGTGTACTATCACCTGCAAGTATATCCTGGCGCTGAGGTTGAACAAAGCTTACAGAGGCTAGCCGAATGAATGATACTATAGCCTTACAGCCCGGCGTAAAGGGCTATACCGGCTATTAAAGGGCCCTCTCCAGCAAGGGAGAGGGACTTTAATAGCCGGTATAGCCCAGCTAAGAAGGGCTAGAAAGCTATTAGAACATTCTGCCACTAGAGGGCAGAATGTTCTAACAAAAAAGAACAAAGCGTTATGGGAGCGTGAGGGGAAATCCCCTCAGGCTCCATGAAGCCTTTGTTCACAGCCAAAGCTGTGAACAGAGAAACCTTGGAATGTTGGAGCTACAGGCTTATACCAGCCATTATAAGCCCAAAGCACTCCATTGTTTTCAATGGAGCTCCCAACATTCCAATGTTCTAATAAAGCATAATAAACATGCACAGTCAGCGTATTTCATTTCATTACATCAAGTCAAGTTCAGATATATAGAGGCGGTGAGCAGTTCACAAGTCCACAGGCCAAGCCAGCGAGTACAGAACAAGCATGGCATCTTCAGAAATCCTTACTTGTCTTTCGGAGTAAAGAATCCAGCGTGCATCATCTCCTTCCTCCTTTCATAACTCTCTTTCCATTTTTCCTTATCATGATCCGTAATGTAGATTGTGGAGGTCCTTGTCAGTACCTTCAATGGATTTAAGTGCCATTCTACAGAAGAAGATTCAGGGGAAAACAGCAAGTCAACTGTAATTTTTGAATTCATACAATCGTTACCAAGAACCCAAACAGCAAAATCAAGGTTTTTATGGCCTGGTTTAGAGTTTGGCAGATTAAAAGTGCATTATATCCTATGGCTCTTTCAATATGGAGGATGGATTATCTGTCACATTTGTGACAGAGTATCCTGTCGTCCACACCCTAAAACGAGCTCTTGATGATGCTTTGCCCAAGTATATCTTCTTCAGGGGTTACACTTCCAATCATGGAAAACAGACCATATTAATATTGCTCTTTTTTCATTAGAATAAAGATATATCTGCTCTAAAAGTGTATACTAGTTTATTTCCTTAGCAAATGGTTAACAAAATGGTAGCATTAGTGACATCACTGTGTAAACAGAATGGTAATAAAAGTATGAATAAGTGCCTATTTGTGTGAAGAATTTGATCCTACATTATTGCTGTGCATGTTGCTCTACTAATTTTACAGATGTGGAATGCAGCACATTTGCATATAAAACAAATATTCAAGTGTCAACGATACATGTATTTGCAACTGTAAATATTTCATTTAAACAGGCATACCCAATAAATCTTAGTTCCACTGATTTAGGTTTACGTTCCAGTTTGAAATTGGGTTTCTAGTGGACAGAGATTTTCACCCTCTCCAAGTAGGGACCGCAATCCTTGTCAGGGTAAGACAGATACACAACCTAAATTGACCTGCTCTCACCCTCTGGAGGCTTGTTAGAGGGCAGTCACCATTAACTTAAGAAGCAATGTGTAAAGTATTTGTGCAACACTTTAATTACAGTACTACAGTAAAAATGACACAAAAAGACTTCACAGCAGTTTATAAAAATAGAATATATGTATCTTAGTAAAACAGGATAAAAAACAAATATATCCAATAAGTAGAACATGAGATATGAATTTTTAAAGAATAAACTACAATATAGTGCTTAAAAAACAATGGAGCTTAGAGGTTACTGGAGGTCGTGCTGAGCCAAGATAAATACAAAGTTTAGGTCGACCATGAGGAGGGCAGGCTGGCTACAGGACCCATGCAGGGCCTGCTGAAAAAAGGGCCTTGGGTGGAGAAGCATCGGTGTCGAAGATCGATGCATAGGGTCCGATCCACTTAGTCGGGTAGATACGTCGGTGCTGAACCTCAGAGTCGGGCCCCATGTAGTCATCGATTCCCTTTTGAAACAGTCAGTGCTTCACCACTGAGCCAGCAGTCGGGTCTGGTGATGGCATAGATCTGCTTACAATGTGGACACTGCATGGTTGTCGAACTTCGCAGTCAGGTCCTGATTTGTCGTTGAACCATGCAGGGATGTCCTTGAATCGGCGCTGCTTTGAAGGGCCCTGTGTCAATTCTGATCAGTGTAACGTCATCACTGAATTGATGTCAGTTGAGCAACAGCTGCAGAATCCACTTTCAAGGCCCAGGTCTGAATTGGCACCTCTTGGCATGTCAGGGCTCACAATTGGCAGAGTCCAGCAGCTGAAGCAGAGTTGAAGGAAGCTTTCATGACCCTGAGACTTCAAAACAGGAAGCACGCCTTCAAGCTCTTGGAGCACTTGGATTCAAGGATGTATAGAGCAGGTCCAGTCCTTCTCACTCCCAGGCAAGAAGCAGCAGCCTAACACAGCACAGCAGGTAGTAAAGTGGCAGTCCCTCCTACAGCACAGCAGCTCTACTTCCTGGCAGAATTCAATACGGTAGGCCATCTTGTTATTTTAGAGTGCATGACAGAAACTGGAATTACTGGTTTGGCACATGATCTCCTCTCGTCATCATTTCTGAGGAATAGGGCACAGACTGTGGCACTTGGGGAGTTCAGATCTGAGGCCTTCTCCCCTCCCTGTGGGGTCCCTCAGGGGTCATCGCTTAGCCCCATGATTTTGAAAATCTACGTGGTGCCTTTGGCTAGGCTGGTCCACTCTTTTGAGTTTGCCACAGTAGCCTATGCAGATGACACCCAGATTGTGGCATCAGTCTGGAGCAACATGGAGGAGGTTGCCAACAGATTAAACAGGTGCATGAGTGCTGTTGTTACTTGGATGGCAATTATATGCTTGAATTTTACTTCAGACAAAACAGAGGGTCTTATTTTTGGGAAGGAAAACAGTTTTTGGAATTATTCATGATGGCCACAGGGCCATGGCTCTCTATCCAAGTCAGTTTTCAAGGTATGGAATCTTGGAGTAGTCTTTGACGTTGACGACACCCAGCTGATCCTCTTCCTCACCAAGGACCCCCACACCGCCAAAACCCACCTCCACGAAGGTATGAAGGCCATTGCTGAATGGATGAGGAAAATCCGACTGAAGATGAACTCAGACAAGACGGAGGTCCTCATCCTCGGCTCCACCCCTCCGGCCTGGGACGAATCCTGGTGGCCGACCACACTGGAAACAGCTCCAACACCCACCAGCAACCTAGGGGTCAACCTCGACTCCACCCTCTCCATGACCAAGCGGGTCAATGCCGTCTCGTCCTCCTGCTTCAACACCCTCTCCATGCTCCGCAAGATCTACAAGTGGATCCCTACTGAAATGCGAAGAACGATCACCCAGGCCCTCGTCAGCAGCAGGTTGACTTTGGAAACGCCCTCTACGCAGAAGCCTCGGCCAAACTTCTTAAACGGCTCCAACGCATCCAGCAAGCCTCTGCACGCCTGATCCTCGACATCCCTCGCCACAGTCACATCACACCCCACCTGAGAGACCTGCACAGGCTCCCGGTCAACAAGAGGATAACCTTCAAGATCCTCGCCCCCGCACACAAGGCACTCCACAACACCGGACCAGCATACCTCGTCCGACGACTCAGCTTCTACACCCCCACCCACCAGCTCCGCTTCGCCGACCTCGCCCTCGCGACAGTAAGAGTGACCTCCTGCGGCAGATCATTCTCCCACCTCGCCGCTAAGACCTGGAACAACCTCCCCACCCACCTTCGGCAGACCCAAGACCTACTGACCTTCAGAAGACTCCTCAAACCAGGCTCTTTGAACAGTAGCAGCACTCCCCAACCTCCAGCGCCTTGAGAACCTCATGGGTAACAGTGCGCTTTATAAATGCTATGATTGAATTATTCTTCAGGGAACAGATTAACAAATTGATATCTTCCTATTTTTTGATGCTGTGATCCCAGAGGAAGGTGAAGCCTTGTATTCCTTTCCAGCTTCAGAAATTGGTTATTGCTCTGATCTCTTCCAGGATCAATTATTGTAATGTCCTTCATTTAGGCATCAAACAACTGTCATTTAAAAAGGTCCAGATGCTGCAAATTTCAGCCACCCTCTCCTCAAAAAACGTCCTAAGCACAAGTCATGTTTAATGCCCTGGTGAAAACAAAAGGGTTGAATTCAAGGCACTTTGCTTGACCCATAAAGCCTTGTACGGTGCCGAAACCTCACTACCTATCCCCAGGATAAAGAAAGTCTCTTGGAAAGGCTGTATCTTTATGTGTCTAGTTGCGAGCTATGGAATAAACAGCTTAAATCTTGGCTGGTTTCTCTTTCATCTTGAACCCCATAAGTCCTTTGGTCAATTTGTCTTAGGTTTTTTAGTGCCAAGACGCCCTTGGGTGTTTGCCCAGTCAAAAAACATTAAAATCAAATCAAATGTTCTAAATTCCAGCGGTGTTCTAAAATCATGGTGTCAAGGGTCCAATACTTGTCCCCAATATGGCCTTTGAAGCAGGAAGACTTCAAAGGGATACTATGAAGTGCACAGGGCACTGTCTTTCATGCTCTGACCCCAGACTCACAACCGAGAGGTATGCAAACCTTTGTGTCGGGACAGGTACCGCCCTGTTCAGATGCAAGTGTCAGCTCCTCCCTCTCAGCCTTACTCAGTCTGACCCATCAACATGCAGATAGCTGCTCAGTCACACCTAGTCTACCTTTGTGTGTGGCTTTCTGGAGTGAATCTAGGAAGCCAGCTGCCACCCACCCCAGACTTGTATTCCAGGGACAGCCAGAAAGCACCAAATGGTTTAAGTAAGAAAATCACAAATTTCTAAAAGTGGCATTTTCAGACCTGGAATTCAAAAACCAACTTCACAATAAATTGTGTTTTTAAATTGGGAGCCCAAAGACACCAAATTTGGTTTTTCGATCTTGTATAAATGGGAAACTGCACTTACAAAAGGCTATAAGGCAGTTTCAATGTTAACCTATGAGAGAGATAGGCCTTGCAGTAGTGAAAAACAAATTTAAGAAATGTTTGCTACCAGAACATGTAAAACTTAAAAGTACATGCCCTACTTTTTAAATACACTGCACCCTGACCTTAGGGCTGCCCAGGGCCTTAGGGGTGACATATATGTAATAAAAAGGAAGGTTTAGGCCTGACAAGTAGGTTACTTTGCCAGGACAAAATGGCAGTTTACACTGCATACACAGGCTCTGCAGTGGCAGTCACAATTCATGTTTGGTATTGGTAGTTGATATTTGTTAGGCACGTGTATCACCCGTAGGTCTCGCAGCGCCAGCAGAATACTCAGATAACCTGTGTATGGTCCCTCGATAATGCTGGAAAAGCCAAGTTTTCAGTTGTTTGAGAAATCTCTTGTGGTCATGTTCTGCGTGAAGATGTAGGGGTAGGGGATTCCAGGTTTCAGGGCCTATTTTGGAGAAGGCTCTGCCTCCGTTCCTTACAGTGTGCGCTTTAGGAATGGCTAGGAGGAATTTGCCCGTCGAGTGTAGGAGTCTGGCTGGTTTGTATTTTATCAGTTTTTTGGCTAAATATTTAGGGCCCATTATCGTTTAAGGACTTATGGACCAGGCAGCTTATTTTGAAAATTATCCTCTTTTTTATGGGAAGCCAGTGGAGGATCTTCAGACTTAGGGCAGAGGGGGTGCAGGGGGAGGTTGAGAGCCAGTCTGGCTGCCGTGAATCTGGGATGGTAAAGGAATCCACATAAAGATTTTTCTGAGGGTTCTGATCACAGTGTTTATGTGATCAGCCATGGAAAGTTTGTCTTCTATTATAATGCCCAGGTTACGTGCTGTGGTTTTGGGTGGCGGGCAGGGACCCGAGGACGATGGCTACCAGTCATCTCTCCATATTTTCTGAGCATTGCCGAAAAGTAGGATTTCAGTTTTGCTTGCATTAAGTAATAGGTGACTGTTCGTCATCCAATCTTTGATGCATGTCATGAATTGTTTAAAACTGCATTTAGTGTCATTGGGATCTGCTCAGAGTGTAATCAGTAGCTGCGTGTCATCAGCGTATGACACTGTATTGTACCCATAATCTCTGATAATCTTAGCCACGGGTGACACGTACAGATTGAAGAGCGTAGGGCTCAATAAGGAGCCCTGATGGACTCCTTTATCAATATTCTGGTTTTTTTGGAGGAGAAAGCGCCTATTTGAACCTTGGATGACCTGGCAGTCAGTTAGCTCTTGATCCAGCTAAGGGCCGGCCCTCGACACCAAACTCCGACAGGCATTCCAGCAGGACGTCGTGGGAGATGGTGTCGAAGGCCGCAGACATGTCAAGCAGAATCAGGATAGCGAATTGCCTTGCTTCGAGAGAAAGCCTGATGTTGTCGACAATTTCGAGCAGGGCGGTTTCAGTGCTATGGCACGCACGAAAACCTGATTGAGATGGGTCCAACAGATTGTTGTGTTCCAGGTATTTATATAGCTGGCCATTAATCAGTGATTCCATAACCCTGCCGAACAAGGGTAAGAGGGAGAAAGGATGATAATTGGCAAGTTGTTTTGGGTCGGCCATGAGTTTTTCAGAATTGGTCGGATTGTTGTTTCCTTCCAATGTGTGGGAACAGTACATTGAGACAGTGAAAGGTTGAAGATTTCCGTTAGGTGTGGGATGAGGACAGGGGCAATTTTGGATCTGAGAGGATGCCAGATCGTCTGCCGATCCGGATTTGATTTTGTTCAGGGTAAGAGTATTTTGACATATACCCCATACCTAACTTCTGCCCATGTAAAATGAGTAGAACTTGAGTCAATTTCTCTATGGAATAAGATTAAAATATGGAACATTTGTGAAGAATCAGAATTCATTTCTTCCAAAATTCTTTTCCGTCACGGCCAAGAGAGAAATTGAGGGGAATGCTAAGGTGTTGGTAAACTGGATAGAGAAATGAGTGTAACTTAAACACAACTAAAAAAGACAATTAAAGAATGAGAATTCAGAAATATACTGGAGGAAGTTAACAATAAATTAGGTTCTTACAAGAAGGACTTAGGACACCATATGATAATTGTGATATGTGTGAGTATTTCTTTAAGAAGCATTTTATTACTATATTGTTATCTCCTGTAACCTACATTCCAGTCTTCTGCCTTGCTGCTGTTGGTTTGGAATGTTATCTTTTAAATGGTAGGGAGTTGGATGGCAAGCTACAAACTGGACTAGATGGAGTTTCAGTTTCTCTCTGATTGAATCTGGATCTTAACTTTTATTGGTGTTCCTGTCATTCTTTGATCTCTGGAGTCTACATTTATCGACGATCGTTGGATATCCTGCTTCATTTGGGGTACTCTGTGGATCTTATTTTTGGATACATTTCTTCATGTTCAGGTGCCTTGTGGAAACGGAAACTTCAACACTTTGAACATTTTAGCTGCACTTCCGCAGAGCTAGAGATATCTGTTGTGTGTTCCCAGTTTGAGTACTTTGCTGAGCGGTACTTTGAGGATTATTGGTTGTGGGACTTCAGCAGTGTTCTCCACTTCATGCACGTACCTGCCGGGTGAGCATCCCCACTCGTGCCAGCCCTTGCTTTTTCTCACATGAATCGTGCTACTGGTAACCCCTTTCAGGCGTGCGAGTTACCCCGTCCTTCTTGGCCATACAATACATTGTCCTCTCCCGACAATCATTCAGGGGACAACAGCCTGTGGTGCATAAAGGCTGCAGTTTATTACAAAACATGGATCATACATCTTGCAACTTACTGGTTGATCATTCGCGACCCATGTTTGTTTATTACATATCGCCAGGTGATACCGCCAGGTAGGAGAAGGATCTGCCTCCGACGGTGGCTCTGCGGATACGTGGTACTGCGGCGAGGGCGAGGCTGGCGGACCGTAGCTGGCGGGTGGGCGTGTGGAAGGTCAGGCGGTCGTTGAGGTACTTGGGGCTCAAGTTGTGGAGAGCTTTGTGTGCGTGGGTTAGGAGCCTGAACGTGATCCCCTTGTTGACGGGGAGCCAGTGCAGGTTCCTCAGGTGGCCGGAGATGTGGCTGCGTCGAGGGATGCCCAGGATGAGTTGGGCGGAGGCGTTCTGGATGCGCTGTAGTCTTTTCTGTAGCTTGGCTGTGGTTCCAGCTTAGAGGGTGTTTCCGTAGTCCAGCCGGCTGGTGATGAGGGCCTGCGTAACCGTCTTCCTGGTTTCGATCAGGATCCATCGGAAGATCATGCGGAGCATGCGGAGGGTGTGAAAGCATGAAGAGGAGACAGCGTTGACTTATCTGGTCATCGAGAGGGAGGAGTCCAGGATGAAGCCCAGGTTGCGTGCGTGGTCTGTCGGATTGGGGGCGGTGCCCAGGGCTGGGGGCCACCAGGAGTCGTCCCAGGCGGAGGGTGATGGTCCAAGGATGAGGACTTCCGTCTTGTCTGAGTTCAGTTTCAAACGGCTGTTCTTCATCCACTCGGCGATGTCTTTCATACCTTTGTGGAGGCTGGTTCTGGCGGTGTCGGGGTCTCTGGTGAGGGAGAGGATCAGCTGGGTGTCGTTGGCGTAAGAGATGATGTTTAGGTTGTGTTGGCGTGCGATGGCTGCGAGAGGTCTCATGTAGACGTTGAAGAGGGTGGGGCTGAGTGATGATCCTTGCGGGACGCCGCAGAAGACTTCGGTGGCCTCGGAGCGAAACAGGGGGTCAGGGAAAAGCAGCTGCCATATGGTGGTAAAGAGGAGTTTTCACACAACTGTATTACATATTGGCTTTCCAACAAGCCGACCACTGGGGCAGGACTGCTGGGTTTGAGTTGGCGGAAACTAAGGATTTGGGGTGATTACTCACCCCTTTCCTGTTCTACCTGTCAGAGGTCGATGCAAATCCCTTTCTCTATGTCCCCCTTTACAGCCTGATCTTCAACCCGAAGAATACCACCCTGTTTGCGGCGAAATACAGGTAAGTCCATTTTGCACCATATACCCATTGCCTGGCCTGGCCACATATAGGCCAGACTCCAGCAATGGGTAGGTGGTATTTTTCCACATGTATAATGCATATGTGTACATTCGACACATGCGCAGTTGAAATGTACACGCACACATCAATAGATATGGAAAACTATTGCCCACCACCGCAGCTACACCAATTGCCTGCATTCAATTTGCAATTTGGCAGTCAGAAAACCGTCTCTGTCACTGAACAGCCGGATCGCATTTCTCAGGGCCGATACACTGGCGTGCTGATGGTCACCACCCATACTGTGCAAGACTCGGAGCGGTGGTTGCGGACCGCCGGAGAGGGGCTCTGGTGCACTGCTGCTGGAGAGAGAGGGGTCACAGGATGGTAATTGAGAAAAACAGGAAGTGCGAATTCACACACGAACTGTAACACTGACTGGGCAGCAAATATTGTGGCAGGACACCACTGTGGCAGGAAATGACAGCGGAGCAAGTCGGAGAACTGGGAGCAGGTTGTTCAAATGCTCACTCTGGGCATGCACATAGGTGACGCATGAGAACGGGCTGAGGCCGAGGGGTGAGACGCTGCTTAAATCATAGACTCCGGACAACGACGAGCTGCAGGTGGCGATCTTGACAATAAAGGTGCTTGTGTACACTATCTAATACACATTTGCAGTTGCGCATATGGGCCCTGGACCCAACTGGGATTGACTGCTGCACACGCAATACCTACTACAAACACCAGCAGTAAGCCATCATACTGACTCGCCACACTACTGTTTGGCAAGTTGTTTTGGGTCGGCCATGGGTTTTTCAGAATTGGTCGGATTGTTGTTTCCTTCCAATGTGTGGGAACAGTACATTGAGACAGTGAAAGGTTGAAGATTTCCGTTAGGTGTGGGATAAGGACAGGGGCAATTTTGGATCTGAGAGGATGCCGGGTCGTCTCGCGATCCGGATTTGATTTTGTTCAGGGTAAGAGTATTTTGACATATACCCCATACCTAACTTCTGCCCAAGTAAAATGAGTAGAACTTGAATCAATTTCTCTATGGAATAAGATTAAAATATGGAACATTTGTGAAGAATCAGAATTTATTTCTTCCAAAATTCTTTTCCGTCACGGCCAAGAGAGAAATTGAGGGGAATGCTAAGGTGTTGGTAAACTGGATAGAGAAATGAGTGTAACTTAAACACAACTAAAAATGACAATTAAAGAATGAGAATTCAGAAATATACTGGAGGAAGTAAACAATAAATTAGGTTCTTACAAGAAGGACTTAGGACACCATATGATAATTGTGATATGTGTGAGTATTTCTTTAAGAAGCATTGTATTACTGTATTGTTATCTCCTGTAACCTGCATTCCAGTCTTATGCCTTGCTGCTGTTGGTTTGGAATGTTATCTTTTAAATGGTAGGGAGTTGGATGGCAAGCTACAAACTGGACTAGATGGAGTTTCAGTTTCTCTCTGATTGAATCTGGATCTTAACTTTTATTGGTGTTCCTGTCATTCCTTGATCTCTGGAGTCTACATTTATCGACGATCGTTGGATATCCTGCTTCATTTGGGGTACTCTGTGGATCTTATTTTTGGATACATTTCTTCATGTTCAGGTGCCTTGTGGAAACGGAAACTTCAACACTTTGAACATTTTAGCTGCACTTCCGCAGAGCTAGAGATATCTGTTGTGTGTTCCCAGTTTGAGTACTTTGCTGAGCGGTACTTTGAGGATTATTGGTTTTGGGACTTCAGCAGTGTTCCCCACTTCATGCACGTACCTGCCTGGTGAGCATCCCCACTCGTGCCAGTCCTTGCTTTTTCTCACATGAATCGTGCTACTGGTAACCCCTTTCAGGCGTGCGAGTTACCCCGTCTTTCTTGGCCATACAATACATTGTCCTCTCCCGACAATCATTCAGGGGACAACAGCCTGTGGTGCATAAAGGCTGCAGTTTATTACAAAACATGGATCATACATCTTGCAACTTACTGGTTGATCATTCGTGACCCATGTTTGTTTATTACATATCACACTTACCACTCTGCATACTGTCCACTGGTTTTCCTATTATCTTTGTCTCACAGCACTGCACCTGCGTGATGGCCCTTTTGCAGGTATCTCAGGTTTTGCGGGTTTAAGGCTTACCTTGCAACCGACCTTGTCGGCGGCTGTCAGACCCAGCCCGGGCTACAAGTGCTGTTCCCCTTCTCTGGACCCTTGCTGGCCACTCGCCTGCTCTCAGTGCCTCTGTCGTGTGGCCTCCCAAAGACACTGTCTGAGCAGCTCTTCTATTCTGGCTGTCATTGTGTGCTGTCACCTGCTCCCCTGTGTCCCTGTCGTGAGGCATCCCAATGACACTGTCTGAGCAGCTCTTCTACCTAAGTTACTCTTTTCTCTGGGTCCCCTTTTTTGTGCTGCCTCTGCCTTGCCCTCATCCACTGTCCTTTACAGCTGTGACAACCACATTCTCTTGGTGTAGGTGGGTGGGTTCCAAGGCGACGAGGCGAGGTACGATTATGGTAAAGGTCGGCCTCTGCCGCCTTTTGACCCTCTAGGTTGCCCCTCCCTTCTTCATGAATTGGGAGGTTCGTAATTTTCAAAAGACGCGTCCAATCATTATGCATCTTTTTCACGGGCTTTTGGCCTTTGCGTTTCTGGTGTTCCTGCCACCGATAGGGGTTCCCTGCGGGCCGGGATTATCTTATGTGCTTGCCTTGTCTCTGCCTTGGAGACCTGCTTTACGTAGAGTGTGTTTTTGGCTCCGGTATTGGACACATTATATGGGATATCTCATTGGCTGTTAGTACAGCTGCAGCTGCACGGAGAACACACCAGGTGGTATTGTCTGCCTCTGTCAACTTCTAACTACAGCTTCAAGCACCATCTTCAAGCTTGTGTCACGCTGCAATTGGAGCGTTTTATCATCTTTGCCTTTGACTGCTTTTCTTCGTTGCTGTTTCAGCATCAGCACACAGCGCTGAAAGCGGGGAAACTATCTTTACTCTACTTGAACGCTACACAGAGGTATTGATGTTCCCGCTTAGTGGTCTATGACCCTCTGCATCCGAAACCTTGGCCTCTGTTTACTTTATACTAACTTTGGCAGATCTAGTATTTTCTAGACTCCGCTGAGTGGTCTGCAACCTGCTGTCTCTGAGATACTGAACAGTATTCAGTTCTTAATTAATTTGGCATTTCTTAAAGTCTGGGGATTTATTTCCTATCTGCTTTTCTCCATGTTAGTTTGTAACTGCTGGAATTCATATTTGTTTGCCTAACTTTGTCTTACTTCTTAAGTGTTCCAATTTTTGACAGTGTTCACATTTCACTATGCAAAACATTTCTGCTCCACCTTTCTTTCTTACCACTCTTGGTGAACCTTTAATTCCCTGGGTCAAGGAAAAGAAAGTTTCCTTCAAATATTTGAAAGTATGTGGTACCAGTTTGGCATGTGAAAGGAAAAACGCAATGTTACTTAATTGGTACAGGCAGAGGGGCAGGATGTTTTTGAGAATCTCCCTGATATATCTATGCCAGGGGAAGCGAATGGAGAACATGCTGGTAATAAGCTGAAAGGGTACTTAAGAAACTGGACAATCATTATCTTCCCTAGGATTCTCTAATTCTTGAAAGATTTCACTTTGGTAGAAGAAAAACTAAATTCTAATGAATAGGTGGAGAAGTATATCACAGGTTTTCTTCAAGTTGGCTGCTACATATAATTTTGGGGTTAGTGTGGAGGAATGCATTAGAGGTCAGTTTATGTTCCAAAGTAATTCTGATCAAATAAGAGAAACTTTGTGGTCTAAGAAGGATCCCACCCTCACAGAAGTGATTTACATTCCTAAAAGAGTGGAACATTCAGCGTAGTGTATCAAGGAATTACAGAGGCATTGGAGCACTCATGTTCTGTGCAGGTGGTGAACAAGAATGGCCCACAGAATGTTAAGGTTAAAGGTGTATGCTTCTTGTGTGCAAGTCCTAATCATTTTGCAAATTCCTAGGACTGTCTGGTTATTCAGGATATTTGTAGAAATTGCTAAATGCTGTATAGCCAAAGATGTCAAAGACAATATTAGTGAAGATAAAGTGAGGAGTTGGTAGTCTTGCAAGACTAGGTCAGGGAAAGAACTATAAAGTCCAAGTGCATCTAGAGTGTCAATGAAGGCCTCATTTTAAAGGGAAGGACAGACCAGGAGACTTAAGAAAAAAAAAGAACCTTAAGGAACTTAAACGAAAACTTAGGACCAAATTGTGAGTTTGGCACTCCATGAACCACTGTACCTACTGTCGCGGTCTGACAGCTGTGAGCTTGGCAGTCCGACTGCCATATTATGAGAAGGACGGATTGCTATTGGAAAGACTGCAGCTGGACCGCCGACACCACCAGCACACTGCAGACCGCCGGAGTCCTAGGTCAATCAATCAATCAATCAATCACAACACTTGTATAGCGCGCTACTCACACGGAAGGGTCTCAAGGCGCTTGGGGGAAGGGGGCTGCTACTGCTCAAACAGCCAGGTCTTGAGTTGTCTCCTGAAGGCGAGGTGGTCCTGGGTCAGCCGAAGGTGGATGGGGAGGGAGTTCCATGTCTTGGCCACCAGGTAGGAGAAGGATCTGCCTCCGACGGTGGCTCTGCGGATACGTGATACTGCGGCGAGGGCGAGGCTGGCGGACCGTAGCTGGCGGGTGGGCGTGTGGAAGGTCAGGCGGTTGTTGAGGTACTTGGGGCCCAAGTTGTGGAGAGATTTGTGTGCGTGGGTTAGGAGCCTGAACGTGATCCTCTTGTTGACGGGGAGCCAGTGCTGGTTCCTCAGGTGGCCGGAGATGTGGCTGCGTCGAGGGATGCCCAGGAGGAGTTGGGCAGAGGCGTTCTGGATGCGCTGTAGTCTTTTCTGTAGCTTGGCTGTGGTTCCAGCTTAGAGGGTGTTTCCGTAGTCCAGCCGGCTGGTGACGAGGGCCTGCGTAACCGTCTTCCTGGTTTCGATCGGGATCCATCGGAAGATCTTGCGGAGCATGCGGAGGGTGTGAAAGCATGAAGAGGAGACAGCGTTGACTTGTCTGGTCATCGAGAGGGAGGAGTCCAGGATGAAGCCTAGGTTGCGTGCGTGGTATGTCGGCTTGGGGGCGGTGCCCGGGGCTGGGGGCCACCAGGAGTCGTCCCAGGCGGAGGGTGATGGTCCAAGGATGAGGACTTCCGTCTTGTCTGAGTTCAGTTTCAAGCGGCTGTTCTTCATCCACTCGGCAATGTCTTTCATACCTTTGTGGAGGCTGGTTCTGGCGGTGTCGGGGTCTCTGGTGAGGGAGAGGATCAGCTGGGTGTCGTCGGCGTAAGAGATGATGTTGAGGTTGTGTTGGCGTGCGATGGCTGCGAGAGGTCTCATGTAGACGTTGAAGAGGGTGGGGCTGAGTGATGATCCTTGCGGGACGCCGCAGATGACTTCGGTGGCCTCGGAGCGAAACGGGGGGTCAGGGAAAAGCAGCTGCCATATGGTGGTAAAGAGGAGTTTTCACACAACTGTATTACATATTGGCTTTCCAACAAGCCGACCACGGGGGCAGGACTGCTGGGTTTGAGTTGGCGGAAACTAAGGATTTGGGGTGCATACTCACCCCTTTCCTGTTCTACCTGTCAGAGGTCGATGCAAATCCCTTTCTCTATGTCCCCCATTACAGCCTGATCTTCAACCCGAAGAATACAACCCTGTTTGCGGCGAAATACAGGTAAGTCCATTTTGCACCATATATCCATTGCCTGGCCTGGCCACATATAGACCAGACTCCAGCAATGGGTAGGTGGTATTTTTCCACATGTATAATGCATATGTGTACATTCGACACATGCGCAGTTGAAATGTACACACACGCATCAATAGATATGGAAAACTATTGCCCACCACCGCAGCTACACCACATGCCTGCATTCAATTTGCAATTTGGCAGTCAGAAAACCGTCTCTGTCACTGAACAGCCGGATCGCATTTCTCAGGGCCGATACACTGGCGTGCTGATGGTCACCACCAATACTGTGCAAGACTTGGAGCGGTGGTTGCGGACCGCGGGAGAGGGACTCTGGTGCACTGCTGCTGGAGAGAGAGGGGTCGCGGGATGGTAATTGAGAAAAACAGGAAGTGCGAATTCACACACGAACTGTAATACTGACCGGGCAGCAAATATTGTGGCAGGGCACCACTGTGGCAGGAAATAACAGCGGAGCACGTCGGAGACCTGGGAGCAGGTTGTTCAAATGCTCACTCTGGGCATGCACATAGGCGACGCATGAGAACGGGCTGAGGCCGAGGGGTGAGACGCTGCTTAAATCATAGACTCCGGACAACGACGAGCTGCAGGTGGCGATCTTGACAATAAAGGTGCTTGTGTACACTATCTAATACACATTTGCAGTTGCGCATATGGGCCCTGGACACAACTGGGATTGACTGCTGCACACGCAATGCCTACTACAAACACCAGCAGTAAGCCATCATACTGACTCGCCACACTACTGTTTGCAGCTCCTTGCACCATACCGAGCGTTAAGAGTAACAGGCTGCAGGGACTCCGGGACCTGGCTGCCTATATTGCTCTGCAAATCCCTGACTGGTGTCACTGCTCGCTTGGGCCGAGCTGTGAAGGGCGTCCATCAAAAGTGCATCCCCAGGCCTCCTTTGAGTCTGGGGTCCGTGGGCTGCTGTTTGCGGGGAACCCACTCTGGGAGTAGGATAGCTGCAGAAAACACACCCTCCCTATACTCCCACTGGTGGGGGAATATCCTAGATATCACGCAATTAAGTGTTCCTACCACCGAGATACATTAGCGTGCATCGCCTTGTTGATCCTTGCCCATGACTGGTAGAGGCATCTCGGAGAACTGAACTGTGCCCCCTGAATATTGACGCCTACCACTCCAAGACGTACGAAGGTAGCGACTCTTCCCGACTACCACAAGTCCCTACAAGAGATATACAATGGGTAAGCCGGACACTCAACAGCCAAATTGAACTTTGAGTCCACAACTGCCAAAAAAGGGTTGCGGAACATCCCGGGTGCAGTAGGTGTGCAAAGCCCGGCAGACACTGGAACAAGGTCTAGCTCATCCACGTCGGACATACAACAACTGATGCAGGAAATGAGGCAGGGGTTTGCCACAATAGTTGATAAAGTCGATCGAATATCATCTAGGATGGACGCTAATGCACAAAAAATAGATGTACATGAGGAGCGGATCACCGAGATGGAAAGGCAAATTTCTGAAAATGACGACACCACAGCCTCTCATACCACCCAACTCTCGCGAATGGATAATGTCCTCAGAGTCATTGCTGCGAAAAATGAGGAGTTGGAAGCTCGCAGCCGGCGCAACAACATTCGCGTCATAGGCGTGCCAGAATCCACCAATACGGGCGTATGGAGGACTACGTAGAGAAGATACTTCTTACTGCAGTGGGAGGGGGGAGGGGTAAAGGTGTTCGAGAACTCAGTTACATCATATGCTACAAACATGGGTTCTAATGTTTTTCTATTGCAAATGCATAGATATAGACAGCTGATTTGCGGGCATTGAATCCTAGATACAGGAGAGGTGAAGATGTTGTATGTATGGGGCTCATCAGTTGTAGTGAACTGGGCTGAGAGTAGGAGTGGGGCAGACCCAGGAAGACCCCAATGGGGGAATGATGAGAATCAGGACCTTGGAATGCTTTGTGTAAGATTTACTGTGATGACAATTAGCCGTGTATTGAGTGTCTTTGTTCATGACACATTAGAGGGGTTCCAGTTGGGGGAGGGGAGGGATTGGGTAGTTGACAGTTTTGGCATACATTTAGGCGCAAGGACTATCAAAGAGATGTTGCATATAGGTCTGCTGAGTCTTCAAGACAACGGAAAGCGGGAGAATGCTCTTGCAGTGCATTTTGTACACACAAGCTTTTGTTCACAATACTGCATTAGCATGTATATTGTGGTAGGGCCTGGTTTGCGTGATTATTGGCACACTGTGACGGTACATGATCTGGGAGTAACTAGACATAAACGTCGGCCCTTACTGATGTGCCTGATATACTGTATGATACCAAGTGCACTGCCTGCCTGTGGGGTATACGAATTTAAATGTATTGACATGGAACGTGAGGGGCTTGGGAGACCCGAGGAAGTGGCGTCACTTTCTATCATACCTGGACCGACACTCAGTGCATATAGCCTTTCTCCAAGAAACTCATTTCAGAATACAGGCTAACCACACATTCGCGAACAAATGGGCAGCTCACACTATTTTCTCCTCCTTCTCGACATATGCTAGAGGTACAGCGATACTAGTCAAGCGGGGGACGCCCTTCACCATGGCGGGCACCAAGGTGGATGCACAGGGAAGATACTGTATAATGTGGGGCAGACTGGGACACATTGTGGTCACTTTGGTATGTTGCTATGGCCCAAACACCGACGACCCTCAGTTCTTCACGGGCTTGTGGGCTGCTACTGTAGGTATGGGCCCGCAGCATATCATCTGGGGGGGAGATTTCAATACTATACTAGATCCGACTATGGACAGGTCCTACCCGTCCCCTCACCACTATACTAAGGCTAGGGCAACACTACGTGAGGCAGTCGCAGATCATACTTTCATAGACACCTGGAGGCATCCACACAAAGACTCATTGGGGGGTACTCACTTTACAGCACAAGCACGCACATGGGCAAGGCTCGATTACATATTTATTTCACCTCAGTTCTTACCTGCACTCGTTACAGCACAGCATCTTCCCAGGACGTACTCTGATCACTCGCCTGTGCAAATTACTTTGAGATCAGCGGTCTTAGGCCCCCCGAAAACTGCCTGGCGACTGCAACCCACGATGTTACTACTAGACACTGTGTTCCAGGAAGAATTACGAGAGGAATGCTTAGATTTTTTTTAATGAAATAAAGACTCGGCGAATGGTGTGGAAACTATCTGGGATGCGTTTAAGGTAACTTTGAGGGGGGTATGCATTGCAAAAGGATCAGGATTTTTGAAAAGTATAAAAGCGCGATTGACGTCCCTGGAACTGGAGCTTACAAGCCTTGAGGCTTCGTTGGCTACATGTCCTGACAATACCACCCTCTCAAGTATACGTGAGAAACTGACTGAATACACTGATGAGGCAGCTATAGAGGTTAAATTTAGGAGCAAACAGTGGCTAGCTCGCCGATATGGCGAAGGCGAGAGACCAGGGAAGGCTCTAGCTGCGACGATGAGATTGACCCGTCCCCCTAATGTTATCCTGGAATTGGAAAACACAGAGGGAGAAATGATTAGAGATACTGCGCAAATTCTTAATGCGTTTGTGACACATTACAGCACACTCTACACGTCCACTAGAACAGGTTCCCTCCAATTACAAGAGTATCTTGACGACGTGTCCTTGGGTTGGCTGAGCGATGCACAGAGGGCATTTCTGAGTGCCCCTTTCGAATTAGATGAGGTGCGGGATGAAATTATGAGTATGCAGTCGGGTAAAGCTACGGGACTGGATGGGATTCCAATGGAATTTTATAAAACGTACATTGACTTTATGGCACCGTGTTACGGGAGGTCTACGAAGATGCGCTCGAGGTGGGCCACTTACCTTCCTCTATGCATGAAGCCCTTATCACATCGCTTTTGAAACCAGAGAAACCGGCGCATAGCTGTGACTCCTAACAGGCCCCTTTCATTGCTTAACTGCGACGTGAAAATACTCGCCAAGCTTATTGCTACTCTTATCAGTCTCCTGCCTTCTTCCCTGATACTACCTGATCAGTTGGGCTTTGTACCTGGCAGAGTGACATCACATAACTTACGTACTTTCTTCTCGGTCCTGAATTCAGTACATGAAGACCTCCCAATGGCTGCAGTTTTTCTTGGTGCCACAAACCTGCCTGACTCCGTGTGAGGCGGCCGCTCCACCCTCCCTCCTGGATCCATAGCGCTTCTTGTGGTATTGTAGCGCTGCTCCCCCACCTCTGGCATATTTTACTAATTGGATCTGCACCCGCTCTGTCTGCGTAGCGCTCAGCATTACTCTGCTTGAACTGTGATTTCTACGCATTGTTTAGCCTGATTTGCATATCGCATTTAGGAACGCTGTGCATTGCTTTCACTTAATTCATACTGTTATTGTGCCCGTGTTCCAGCGCCAGCTCGCATTTCCCGGTCCTGTTGTTGTCTCCCCGTCCATTTTGTTGTGCCTGCAGCCCGTTCCTCCCCCTACGCTCCCGCCTCCCAGCTCCCCCTCCCACGCTCCGCCCCCTCCACTATCCATTTAAGGCTGATGACCCAACGCGCAGCGTCCACGCGCTACGGCCGCGCCGAAGGTGCGCCAAAGGGAAGCCCGTCTACGCCCGTCCGTGCCTGGACCGCTCCCAGCGCCAGACCCCCTGGTTCCCGTACCACCCACCCCTCATACAACGCATCAACCCTCTTAGCACTAAACCCCGGCCGACTCCGCAACTGCGCCCAAGCCGCACCTGGACACACCCATGGACCCTTCACTTGCAACTCCTGCAAGTATGACGGCACCAAGACCAACTCCACATCTACTAACACCAAACAGAGATCGGACACCAACCACCTTAAATGCATCCTTCTCAACACCCGCTCGGTCCACACACACGCCATCGACCTTTGGAACCTACTAGACACCATTTCTCCGGACGTCGCCTTCCTAACAGAAACCTGGATGAACGCCTCCTCAGCTCCAGACATCACCATAGCCATCCCGGAAGACTACAAGATCATCCGAAAGGACCGCATCAAGCAAACAGGAGGAGGCATCGCCATCGTCCATAAGAATTCCATCCGCATCTCTACCAGCGCAGACGTCAACCTCGCTAGCGCTGAACACTTTCACTTCCAGATCCACACCGACCCCAAGACCACACTCAGAGGCACTCTCCTCTACAGACCACCAGAACCCCGTGCACAATTCTGTGAAGACATCACTGACTTCATCACCCCTCACGCCCTCCCCTCCGAGGACTACATCCTACTGGGAGACCTCAATTTTCACCTGGAAAAGAACAACGACAGCAACACCACCACCCTTCTGGACAATCTCGCCAACCTCGGACTCAAACAACTAGTTAACACCCCCACCCACTGCGCAGGACACACACTTGACCCTATCTTCACCTCCAGCAAGCACATCTCCTTCAGTCGCACCACAGCTCTCCATTGGACGGACCACAGCTGTGTTCACTTCACCTACAAAAAGACCACAATCCACAACCACCCTCAACCCACTCTGCGAAGAAACTGGAACAAAATCACCACCGAACAGATCTCCACATCGCTTCTTCAAAACCCCCAGCCTATTCGTCGAACCCTAACCAAGCAGCCATCAACCTCACACAATGGCTAACCCACAACGCCGACAACCTAGCACCCTTGAAAAAACGCCAAATCAAACTAGGAAACAAAAACGCCCCCTGGTTCAATGATGAGCTTAAGAAATCCAAGAAACTCTGTCGCTCCCTCGAGAAGGCCTGGAAAAAAGACCCAAACACCAGCACCAGGGACGCCTTCAAAAACGCCACCCGCATAAACCACCAACTGATCAGGACAACCAAGAAAGCCGCTTTCAAAGACCGACTAGACAACAACGCCCACAACAGCAAGGAATTATTCAACATCGTCAAAGAGTTTACCAACCCCTCTGCCAACTCCAACGACATCACTCCCTCTCAAACCCTTTGCGACTCCTTAGCCTCGTTCTTCTACAACAAAATAGCAGACATCCACAACAGCTTCAACAACCAACCCGAAGACCAACCCACCCAACCTTCTGCCGAACCTTCACCCCCCTTGAACATCCTTAAGGACTGGAACCCTATCTCCACTGAGGACACCATCCGCCTGATGAACTCCATCCACTCAGGATCCCCCACAGACCCATGCCCTCACCACATCTTCAACAAAGCGGACTCCATCATAGCACCACACCTCCGAGACGTCATCAACTGCTCCCTCAACTCCGCCACCTTCCCGGAAAGTTGGAAACACGCCGAACTCAGTGCCCTTCTAAAAAAAAACACAGCTGCCCCCACCGAACTCAAAAACTACCGCCCTATCTCGCTCCTTCCTTTCCCGGCCAAAGTCATTGAGAAAGCAATCAACAACCAGCTCGCCGCCTTCCTCGAAACCAACAATTCCCTCGACTCCTCACAGTCCGGCTTCCGAGCCAAGCACAGCACTGAGACTGCACTCATTTCAGCAACAGACGATATTCGAAAACTACTGGACAATGGAGACACAGTCGCCCTCATCCTCCTCGACCTCTCCGCAGCCTTCGATACAGTCTGTCACAGCACCCTGATACAACGCCTGAGAAACATCGGAATACAAGGAAAAGCTCTGGAATGGATCACCTCGTTCCTTGCCGGAAGAACTCAGAGAGTCCGCCTCCCACCGTTCAAGTCAGAAGCCTCTGAAGTCATCTCTGGCGTGCCACAAGGATCCTCACTCAGCCCCACCCTCTTCAACGTATACATGAGCCCCCTCACGACCATCGCTCGCCAACACGACCTCAACATCATCTCCTACGCTGACGACACTCAACTGATCCTCTCACTCACCAATGACCCTAACACCGCCAAAACCAACCTACATCAAGGAATGAAAGAAGTAGCAGAGTGGATGAAGCTCAGCCGTCTGAAACTGAATTCAGACAAAACAGAAGTCCTTATCTTAGGTACATCCCCCTCCGCATCGGACGACTCTTGGTGGCCAGCGGCCCTTGGAAAAGCACCCAACCCGACGGACCACGCACGGAACCTGGGCGTCATCCTGGACTCCTCACTCTCGATGACCAGACAAGTCAACGCCGTTTCATCATCTTGCTTCAACATTCTTCGCATGCTCAAAAAAACATTTCACTGGATCCCCACCGAAACTAGAAAAACGGTCACCCACGCACTGGTCACAAGCCGCCTGGACTACGGAAACACCCTCTACACTGGCAACACCGCAAAACTGCAGAAAAAACTCCAACGCATCCAGAACGCATCAGCCAGACTCATACTAGACATCCCGCGTAAAGATCACATTTCTAATCACCTGAAAGACCTCCATTGGCTCCCTGTCAATAAGAGGATAACATTCCACCTCCTCACCCACGCACACAAAGCACTTTACGAACTTGGACCCGAATGCCTCAACACGCGAGTCTCCTTCTACACCCCCCCACGCCAGCTACGCTCTTCCAACCAAGCCCTTGCTGTTCTTCCACGCATCAACAAAACCACCATGGGAGGAAGATCCTTCTCCTACCTGGCGGCTATAACCTGGAATTCTCTCCCCATTCACCTCCGCCTCACTCAAAACCACCTAGCATTCAGAAAGCAACTTAAAACCTGGATATTCGACAAGTAATTCCCCTCCCTTCTCAAGCGCCTTGAGACCCTCCGGGTATGTAGCGCGCTATACAAATTACTTGACTTGACTTGAAAGGCCTTTGACTCACTAGAGTGGGACTATGTGTTCCAGATACTGGGGCGAATGGGATTCCCGGCAATCTTTATTTCATGGATTTATTCTATTATATGAAGCTCCAGTGGCCAGAGTGCTTAATAATGGCAGACTCTCTTCGGCTTTTTCCATCACCAGAGGCACTAGGCAGGGGTGCCCCCTGTCGCCACTCCTTTTTGCTATCGCCACGGAGCCGCTTGCGGCAAAGCTGAGGCAGCACCATCAGGAGAAGGTGCTGAGATGTTTCCAAAAACAGATACTGATATCTTTGTACACAGATGATATTACTCTATACATACGGGATCCCAGCGAAAACTTGAACCCAATTCTAAGGGAATTTATTCGTTTTGGTAGATTCTCAGTAAGTCTTGTATATTTCCACTTACTGCATCCACTAAACGATTTGCCATGGATTACCCCATTGCTTGGTGTGAGGGTGACTTCAAATACTTAGGTATACACATAGAAAAAGATCGAGATGACTTATTAAGGGCCAATTATGGCACGACGATGACCCGCATCGAAGATAACGTTACGCAATGGATTACCCTGCCTCTTTCCATGGTGGGTAGATGGCTCTGATTAAGATGGTGATACTCCCACAGTTACTGTATCTGTTTTTAAATATTCCCTTCTACCCCGGCAGATATTTTTTTCAACGGCTCGGCACAGAACTCGGCAGATTGGTGTGGGGCGGAAAATCGCCTCGACTCAAATGGGACATTCTTACTAGGCCATACAGTCAGGGCGGGTTTGGTGTTCCCAACTTTGAACTGTATTATCAAGCTGCTCAGGCTCACTATGCCTACTTCTGGGTGCATCAGCCGAGGTACATGCCCCAACTAGCGGCGGAGCACTGGTTGGAGCACCCAATCCCTATAGAAGGCGCACTGTACACCCTAGTCCAAGGCAGAGACAAGACGCCCAATACTGTGTTGAGCACGGTGACTGCGTGGTCCCGGCTTGCTGCTAAGTTGGAAGCTGACATGCTCTATGCGCCGCTATTACCTCTTGTGTATCATCCAAATATTCCTCTGCTAGAGGAAACGGGCTTTCGCAAGCTGCTCCACAGAATACACGTTAAGACATAGGGAGACCTGTTTCATAATGGACCATTCCAATCTATGGAGCATTTATATGAAGGCATACAACCATCCCCACTTGACGTGTTCATGTATATTCGGCTACGCCAAGGACTGAAGGCACTTACGCCTGATTACTCCAAGATGATACGCTTACCAAACTAGTGTCGACAATATACAAATCGGTCCACACGCGAATAGACGCTCCGCCGTTAGCAGCTAGAACGAAATGGGATCAGGAACTGGAGATGCTGCTTACAGATATGCAATGGGAATTTTGTCTTCAGCAGACAGAACGTATTTCTTCTAGCAGTAGATTCAAGATTATACATTACAAATTTATTCATAGACTGTATTACACTCCAGCCCGAATGTACAGATTTCAACTTCGTACCACTGATAATTGTGACAGGTGTCATGCCCCAGGGGCTGATTTTTTACATCTGGCATGGACATGTGAGGCGGTACGTGTCTGCTGGAACCAGGTGTTTGCAGCATTGTCTACAATGCTCAATCCGAAGATGGACCCCTCCCCTACTCTGGCATTATTGGGCTATGTGGAGCCCATACAGGCAGCAAACCGCAAATTCACTGCAATAGCTTTATTAGTAGCTAAACAGAGAGTTGCATGTAGATGGGGCAGGGGCAGGGCCCTGAAATTTAAGGATTGGCTGCACGACCTTACCTATTGCCAAGAACA
Source organism: Lissotriton vulgaris (assembly GCF_964263255.1). Taxonomy (NCBI): domain Eukaryota; kingdom Metazoa; phylum Chordata; class Amphibia; order Caudata; family Salamandridae; genus Lissotriton; species Lissotriton vulgaris. The sequence continues at coordinate 1,118,913,222 of NC_141691.1, read as the reverse complement.
GATAAATACATACTCTGAGCTATTGCCGCTTGCTTCACGACCAACAGATATCTGGGCCCCATTGACGTGTTATCTATTGAATAACGGCAGCGCTGCTGGGGTGGAGGAGGCCTCATAGGCGATCACTTGGTGGTCCTTAATATGAGGTTTTTCTTTAGACACATACGAAAACACACGATACCAGGAACATGGGCAGGAAACGCTGGAATTAATGGTGTATGAAGGTTAATCTTAGAGGGTAGAACTGTATGCGAGTGTAAATATACAATGGTTAGATTGCCCTGACACTACTCGAGGTATGATCTGTCTCCTTGGAAAGTCTCCTTAATGAATAATGTATTGTAATGGCCTCTCTTTGTGGCAGTGTGCTAGTATTGCAGGCAACTGGGGATGCCGAACAGACCCCTCTTAAATACGATGTGACCCCTACTAATTACTGCACAACAATATTCGGCTTTGTATATGTATGTTCAAGTTCCCTGCTTTTGTACATGCATTGTAGATTTTGAGCTAATATGTGTACACATGAATGCACCTTTGTTGATGTACTGTCCTTTGAAAAATTCCAAAATAAAGGTTTAAAAAAAAAATATTGCATGAACCTCTCTAACTTCCCACTACTGCGTTTGAGCTTGGCAACGCTTCGCAGCTTCAAACAAAAACGTTTAAAATGTAAAGCAGATTTTTAACATGGAAAAAATGCATACTGCCGCCAAGAAGTGTCCTTGTGAAAGATAGACACAATGATATTGATAAACAATGAAGTGTTAGACTGTGATGTTAAAATGTTACAGATGTAAGTTATAACCCTTGGACACAAAAGGTATGTTTCAAAAATTACGAAAGTTATTTGAAAGTTTTATAAAGTTGTAATTCATTTCCGATTTCATAAATACATTTATAAATGTGGACATATTTGAATTGTTAGGTAACAAATTATCATTTTTATGCAAATTTCTTATCAATAAAATCGAAATAAGGTACTGATTGGAGAATAATGTGTTTGACACTAAAAGTTGCTATTGGCTGGCAAAAATGTTTAATAACTATTCATACATGGGATAAAAGTATACCTGGTAAATGTTATAAGGCTATTGCAAGTCATTGATTAGTTTCCTGAACACATAGAGGAACGAGGCTGATGGCCAGGTTTTTTTTATAATGCCATGGGTATCCAAAGTGACTTGCAATATCCTTATAGTGTATCGAAAAGGGTATTTTATTCCTTAGTTACTTAATCACATTCCAACAAACTGCCTAAATCATTATGGCCTAATTCTCAAAGGGTAATTACACTTTTGAGCAATTTACATTTTTGAGTGCATTTACTACTTTATGCTTTTTCACAAAATGTTAGTGTGAATTACTACCACAAAAAAAACCTGTGGTAAGTCCAGGACCCCCTTAAGGGTGCTTCAACACCCTTCAATAGAAACAAGCACTGGCATAGCCAATAGGTCTCGCCTTGGGGACTGCTTAAGTATTTCGTTATCCAGCACAATATTGTTGGTGCAACAACATCAACTGTTGCATGGCTAAACACTTATAAGGTCCCAAAGGCAAGTCCTATTGGCTATGCCAATGCTTGTTTTGGTCTGGGATTGTTAAATACTTTATTTCCCCCCAGCCTCATGTAATTCAAGGGCTCCCCTCAATAAACAGTGCATTTTGAGGATGCTGTACAAAGTGGCCAGATTGTAGAAAAATGCGAAATGATGCAGGAGCGTCATTTGATAAATATGTCTCATTAAATATGTCCACCTATAAAATGACAGTCACAATTTGTTTGTATTTCTTGTTCTGATATGGATTGATAAACTAAAAACCATGATACAAAATGCCACAAAAGCCAGAATTGTCAGCAGCAGTTTGCTTAAAAAAAAAGTTACAAAAAGAGGGAGGGGATGGGGCAACAGAGGAGCGAGTGGGGGAGGCCACAGGGCGGTAGAACGGCAAAGCATCAGATAAGGGAAATCTACATGGGGTTGGGGCGAACCACATGAAGGATAAAGCAACATGGGCCAGCAAGGGAATTTTTTGCTGGGCAGGAGGGCAAGCACGGAAGACCAGAAGGGAGACAGCAACAAAGAGCGTGAGGTCCAATGTTATGAGGTTAAACACGACCAATTACAGTAAGGGCATCAGATTAGCAATGAGTCATTGATGTGACAATCTTGGGTTCGGACCATGATTTCAGGTCCTCTGACTTCTGTCTCTGCATGCACGCCAAGGCCATCAAGGAGTGGGAAGCTACGTCGTTCATGGCCCGGTCCCACAATGACAGCCGGAGCAGGCCTCAATTAAGTCTGTGTTTTAGTTCACTGACCTCACATTATTCAAGGTAAAGGATATTCTTTAGGAATATTCGTGAACGCAAAATTCTTGGCGAGTGTTCATGAAAGCTGTAAGGAAGGGGGCGTGTGTCAAGAGCCAATCTCAAGGTCATGGCTAGCAGGGTCTAATCACCCAAAACACTTCAGCAGAAGTGGCAGGCTCTGCAGCGAGATTGCAATGGAAAAATTGGTCAAACCGTCCCAGTGCGAACTCTGACTAATAAACATGAAATAAGAAAAGCCCCGGTGACTTCACAATAACCTGTCCCAGTGTGGGCAGCCGTAAACATGAAAGGTCCTTCAAATATGTGTCAAGGAGCTCTTAGACTATAAGGCTGAGAGATAAGGGGAGAAATAAAATGCAATGCAAGATGTAAAAGTCAAGCCGCCTTCTAATGCGCATCGGGTGGTACTCGAGAAAGGCACAAGGAATGAAGGCAGCTTGATGTGCCAATAGAGAGCAAGGAAGGTCGGGCTGATAAAAGTGAGAGGCAAAAGAAAGAGAAATAACACTTACAGATCGATTGCAATAAGCAACGTGGTCTCTGCAGTCCTGATGAAAGAAGTGAACGCGAGGCAGAGTCGGGATGAAATTAATGGCCTCTCACTCGAAGTCTGAAACATGATGAGTCATCCATGGCTAACGAGTAGGAAGGCAATAAAAGAAATACTGATAAGCAGACTAAGAACCTGTGAGCGATGCGCTGAGTGCATGACGAGAGAGGTAAGCCAGATGGTGCATTTGCTTGTAACTGTGCGCGTAACCTCACACTCGAGGCCAAACAGAAAGCGAGTGGTTAGATTTTTGAATGCCCACTTACTAAAAGTCTCGCCAGAGCAGCACATGCGCTGGCTCAGGCAAGACCTAAAAAATGAAGGCAGGAAATTAAAATAAAATCACATAGGAAATAATCTTAAATTACAATATTTATAATAGCTAAGAACATGCATTTAATTTAGTGTTAAGAATGTTTAAAAATAGTACATATTTACCATTTAATTATATAGTATTTTAACACCCTATTTTGAATGTAAACATTAATGTAAAATAATGTTATTGAAATGTTGCTAAATTAAATTAAAATGTAAACACAACAGTTGATATCAACAATGTCAGTTAGAATCTAAACAGTTTTCAACTCATGTCCTAGGTTTAGGGTTTGAGAATTGGTACCTGAATGAATGTTTAAAAAGAGACCGATCTAAAATCTTCAGCTAGAAATACTTACTTGGTAAATGTTCTGGAAGATGATGCTTTACAAAGTTCAGCAGAAAATGGTCTCTATCTTGTGCTGCATGGCGCTGATGAAATTTGGATCTTTTAACAAGATGTGCCATCCTTAATTCAATATTTTCCTGTGCATCACATTTAGAAAGAAACATCACAAAATTAGTGCACCAAATAACACACCAAAACAACATATTTAGCACACTTGTGGACTGGAATGAGCAGCAGTGAACATTTGCGACCAGTCAGTGACTTTGAGGGATTAAAAAAAGGAGACTACACGGGTGTTGGTACCGGTGTTTGCTTCAACGCACCAAAACTATGCTTTAGCCTGTTATATTTCCCTTTCGGAAACGCTGCCAAGATAAAATTCCATGGGTGACATGTCAGCAATTGTCACTGTATTTTGCTATACCTAATACCTAAATCATGTTTATTGTTTTTTACAAATAGTCATAATAATATATTCAATTAGATATCTCTGGTTATGAAAAAAATAAGACAGCAACCTTAAAAACAAACGTTCTTCCAACAGTTTGGGTCCATGCATACATTCTGTGCATTAAACAATACCTTGAAGAAGCAAATTGTACGCAGAGTTTCAAATGTATTACCTCTATGTCATCCTGTAGAGAGGAGGCTTTTTTTCCAAGTTGATACACCTTAAGAACATACTTGCATCATGGTATTTCATTAATTAGACAATGATATGACTAAATATCATCCCAAATATGTAGTGCCTCAACCTGTCTAGAAGGCTGTGACTTTAATGATTCGTAATGGTCTGCAGCGATCCCATGCACAGTGTCACAAGTAATACAACAACAAAAAGAGAGGCAACGTTGTGTAATCAATAACATGAAAGGTAAATCAATGGTTTCCATAGGGTAAGCTAAAGAAGCTTCGAGCATCCCAACTGATGTTTTCAAAAAAACATACTTTGCTGTTCCTTCAACTCTCTTCACAAAACACAGCCAACACGTTTCGCTCAAACACCATGAGCTTCATCTGGGCTTTAATTTACTAAATTATATATACATTAAGAATCCTAATATTTGCATAGTAACACCAAAATATACACATTATTTTCAACACCCCTAAAAGAATATATACAGTTGGTCAATTGAACAATTTGGCAGTTTGACCCAAAACCAAATCAAATAAGACATGGGACGCAGACATAAAATGTTGTTCATAAATCATACACAATACTTCACCTTTCAATCTTTGTATAATGTCAGACAGAATCTCTTCATTACAATTTTAATATCATAATTTTCCTAAAGAGATAAACAACACCATTTACACCAGGCTAATAATCTCCAGTGTAATCAGTTCATTATATTTACCAAACAGGTTATCTATTTCTTCATCTTATGTTCTACTTTTCTAAAGCCAATTCAAACATGATACAAAGTCTCTCAATAGCAATTTCAAATTCATGATTCTTTGGAAATGCAAATGAGGACATCGTAGGCTTAACAAATAATTCTATATACCTTCAAAAAATAATCTAAATATTGCATGTCTCATATGATCAAAATAGTATAACCATGGCATGTCTGCAGTAGTAAACACATGCAATAAAATATTCACCTTATGGTTTGTAGAAAGCTTATACCAGAAATCTGTAATAACCCATATGTTTAAAACAGATATCAACATTAGGACACACTCTCAATAGGAAACTTTGCTTCCAGGTCTGTGTTGGACCACTGTAATCACAATTGTATACAAAACAAAATGAAAACAACTAAAAATCCCAAAGACTTCACATGACACAGAGTGAAACGTTTACTATTATACATCAAATCCTCACATTAGACTAACAATTCATTCCAATAAAGTCATTAATCTTTCTTTTGGGACAACTCAACAAAAACTTATCCTCAAATCACGAGAAAAGCACTAAACAATTCAAAATGTATATGGTAGTATTTTAATCAGCTCAAATCCATGAAAACCAAAAAAGCACAATCTAATTTTCTTCAATAGTGCATTGCCTCCTCATTAAAATCAAACACACCAGTCCACATAGCACCAAAAATGCATACTAAGACACATTTCATATAAAACAATTCTGGTCCTCAAATCCTTAACATTTTAACACTTCGCAGATCAATATACCTGTGTGTGACTTGCTTGCTCTGAGTCCTCTTTTAAAACCACTAAACAGTTCCCTTCCCATGCCCACCATAATTTAACCGACCAATCAGATACGGTTCTAAATGGTTAAAAATATTACATGAATGCTTCCATCTTTATCATGCCCCCATCTTGGTGAGGTAACTTTAGTATTAAAAATCCGTAATCAAAGTGTAGTCAACTCCCAACATGCTGTACAACTCAGAGAACATGGATGTGCAAATGTTCCAAATGCAATAAGGACCATTGGTTCTTTATTCAAGTTGCCCTATCAGAAAAGATTTTAGATACCAAAAGTCCAACATACAAAATGCCATCTTCATCTTGGCTCCATCTTAGGAAGGTAACATTATCAATAAAAATTAGTTAACACAGTGCAAGTGACGTCCATTAGATGTTCAACCTCTCAAAAAAATATGTACTAATATTTCCATAACTTAAATATCACATAGTACATCAAAATCTCACACAATTTAAATATCAATTAGTCACCATCTTAAAGGAGAAATAATTAAAATAAGAGCCCATGACCTGTTATAGTTAACACCTATTACACTGTCTTTCTGTTTAAGACCCCTAAGCATAAAATAGAACGATTACTCCTTTTTTTCGAGCCCCACATAGTGTGTTGAAATCTTATGGCATTGTGTAAGAGATGACATCTCAGACTATTTGAAACTTGCCAAAACCTGCATGGGGCCACACCCTTAAAACTGAGAGCCAGCTTCCATTTTAAGAAAAGAAAAACTCTTGCCCTTAAACAACAATTTTACTTCGACACCATGTAGCATGTCAAGTGAACTCACTCTATTGATACTCCCTCGTATATCCAACCTCAAAGTCAGATGCCATTGTCAAACATCCAAAATGCTTAAGAGGATGAAAACACTTTGTCAGACTAAGTGGTTTTGATATGATCCCTCAAAAAATGATACTACCATAATACAAACTTTTTATAACAAAAAAACTCATGCCCGATAAAATTCAAAATATCGCATTTAAGACCACAGACAAGCTCATAACGTCTTTATTTGCCATACAGACATACAAAGCTCAAGCCAAAAAATAGCTAAAAGTATCACAAAAATATAACCCAAAATTCAAAATAGTGTTTTACAGTATCTCATAACATGTTTTTTCTTTCTAACATCATGTTCAGCTTATCTATATTGAAACCTAATTCCACAGCTCTTAGCCTACATTTTCACTTGGCTACAAGTTGTCTTAGAGGAAGAGGTCTATCCCCACCTCTTTATTCCATCCTAACCATATCAATACCATGAAAAGTGAAATTAGGTGCCATAATACCTTGTATACATCTTTGTGTCTATAAAGGATAGCATGCATCATCATTTAGACAGGCTCTTTGATGTTCTTGTATTCCAACCAGTAGCTGTCGTATAGTGCTACCTACACACATATTTTCACATTTACAGTGGATCACATACACAACAAAACTACCCTGAAAATTTATAAAATGCCTGATCTCATAATTCCTAAGTGTATTGTAACTGAGACACTTGATCTTATTAATACCCAAAGTACAAACTGAACAATTTTCACAAGATTAGAAGCCTTGAAGCTGGACCAACCAACAGTCTTTTGATTCAGTTTGTGTCAATGTGTAGCTCAAACTAACCATCTCTTTAATGGCACAACCACATCTGTACATCACAGGCAGTTTATTTGTAATTAGTGACGCAAAACCAGACACCCTTTTTGATAGATCTTAGTGTCTTCTTAGAATTTTATAAATCACCAGGATATTGTTACTGTAGGTAGTTACAAAGGGTGGTCTATTCGAATACTTCTTTTGATCCCAAGTGTGTAATATATTCTCTGGACTACCTATGTTAATCCATTTAGCAGCCTCTTCCAATGTGTAATTATCATACCCTCTCACTTAATAATCTCGTCATTTCTGTGGTATATGTGTTTCAATCTGTGATCCTCACTGCAAATACTCCTCATACATACCATCTTTTTATATGGAATGTCCTTTTTAGTACTGGGAGGATGGGCACTCTCATAATGAAGTATCCCCTGCGTAATGCAATGTTGCAGTGGTTTTCTAGTATGTGGCAGCAGTTTTTTTGTCATTATTGGTAGCCTCATGGAACGTGGCAGGCTTGGCAAGCAAATAGGGGGGACCCTGCCTGGTATAAGTTTGTTGACCGCTATGCTATTATTTGTTTGCGAGAGGCATGGCTTACTGACTCTGTCTTTATGGATGGTTTTGCCACATATTTTACACCAGCCATCCCAAGCAGCATGGGCAGGGCCAAGAGCGGCCTCATCCCATTTGGATCTTTGTCATTATCTGCCTGGGTCCGATGGTCAAGCTGTATCTCTGTGTATCACCAGCTTATTCTGCTGCAGTGGGCAAAAACCCTAATGTCACTCATTAATGTTTATAATAATGTCTTTGACACTGCCAAGGTGGACTTAGCCAGCATGTTGCTCTTGGATATTGACAAATGCGTAAGTAACATCCAAAGGAGCTATGTGGTGGTACTATTGAGGGAAACAATTTATGACTCTGTCAGAACTCTGCAGCTAACGTCCATGGACTGACAGATGATGCTGGGGACTCCATCTCCCATTTTGACAACTGCCCACTCAGGGATAAATGTAACTTTTTGCTGGCAAAATACAATGTAATCTTTCGTTAAGATTCTCTAACCTCAGTACCAGTTGCTATACCGCCCCTTTATTGGGAGAGGTACCCGCAGCCCCATTGACTTCATTCTATTTTCTCAAACACTAAGGGATTGGGTGCTGGATTATCATCTTGCTGAGTCACCCCTTAGCAATCATAGGCTGTTGGCTCTTTCTATTTATGCCTTTCCCTTCTCTAAGATGCCTATTGAGAGTAATACATGCCCACTATCATTTTCTAAGAATAGAGGGGTGATCAGAAGTAGGTCTAAGGTAGATTCAGATTCCTTTTTTAAATAACTTGGCGGCCTCTTAACTCACCCGATTTCATGGGGTGTCTAGTTGATGACAACAAACAGGGGTATGCGCCAGAGCTTCTTAATAGCTTTGATAGGATCTGCAGTTTGGCTCACAAACTTCTTCTGTTCCCAACTAAATCAGGTGACAGGAAGGTTGCTAAGTGGATTGATGCTGATTTTACTAAGGCCCACAGCCAACTACTGGTGGCCCTTAAGCAATCCCCCAAAGACCGGGAACTGGTATGTGCCAACCATTGCTTTATTTGTGCAGGTGGTTTCCGGTGCTCAGCACAGGCACTTATTTCAAAGGGTCGGTACTATAAATCACTTCTCTCGTGGTCAGAATTCACAATAATGTTTCAAAATAAATATTCCTGCCTGGATGACTGCCTGATATGACTTCACAGCCTGACCCGCTATGATTCAGGCATGATGTATGTGTCTTGTGGAGGCATGACTAATGTGTTACTTTTCGATACTATGGGCCAGATGGAAGTTCATTCAATTTTGCGAGTAGCAAAATGCTATGTTTAGCGACTCGCTAAATGGAATATACAACAGTGTCTCAGGCGCTGTTTCCAATTCCCGATGGGGTCACCAATGACCTGCCTCATTAATATTTATGAGGCAGGTCGCAAATTGCGACCCCATTTGGAATGGCAAGCACTCACAGGGATGGTGGCTTGCTGGGTTCAGCAGAACACCATGGGGTCTATTATAATATAGAGCGGATAGCCACTGCCTGCATGGCGGTTGCAATCTGCCCTACATCATACCCTGCCCACCACCCATTTCCCCCCACCATATTAGTATGGCAGGGGGACCCCGGCGCACGGAAAGACCACCCGCCGGTTTTCCGCCGGTCGCCGGGATCTGATCCAGGTTTTTTCAGGATTGGAGAGACCACCGCCGTTTTGAAGGAAAGGGGAACCACTCCAGAGGAGAGGGAATTGTTCAGGAGGGCAAGAGGGTGCGTGGGGATGTTGCGAAAGATCTCACGACTGAAATCAGGAGGGCAGCAATCCTGAGGCGAACCCGACTTCACTTTCCCTAAGAGAGAGAAGAAGATGTCATCAGTGAGAGTGGGGAATGCAAGGTAATGCGAATGATTGGGTGCAGCTATGGAGGCATAGTGACAGCAGCAGGGATGCTAGTTTTTATTGTTGTAATTTTATCAATAAAATAACTATTAAGAGAGTCGCAGAGAAGTTGCGATGGGGGGGATTTGGCGGTGATGCGGTCGGGTTTGACCAGCTCGTCCACAATGGAGAACATAGTTTTAGATTTGCAGCTGGCAACAAGTATTTTCGCCGAGAAGTGTGCTGATTTGGCCGACACAATGGCCGACTTATAGTCCTGTAGGGCCTTCAGGAACAGGGTTTTCTTGAGGGGGAAATAATGAAGCCTCCACTTGCACTCCTGTTGGCGTAGAGCGAGCTTCCTGTCCCTGAGGTCTTTAGTGAACCAAAGTTGGGCATCGTGGGGTCGCTTGATTTTTAAGATCTTAAGGGGGGCAAAGTTATCTCTCGCCTGGGTCAGCCAGGAGGAGAGAGCATCTGCTTGGGCGTGTGGCGAACATTGGGAATCCGAAAGATCAGGAAAAGCAGAAAGGGTGGAAGTGAGATTGGAGCAAATGGAAGGAATATCAACATGCTTCCAGTTTCTAATCATGGTGGGAGCAGCTGAGTGTGTAGATATAGTAGCCTGGAGACTGATAGAAAGAGAAACAGAGTGGTGGTCGGACCAGGCACAGGGGGGATACCTGAAGCTCAAGAATGTCTAAATTGAGTCTCCAGGCCTGGTCCAAGGTATGCCCTTTAATGTGGGTGGCTACTGTGATGAGTTCTGAGAAGTTTAGCCCAGAAAGCAGATCCCTGAACTGTCTAGAACAGGGGTTCTCAAGGGGATCGTGTGGCCAGTAGTTGAAGTCACCCATAATGAGGAGCTTGGCATGATTAATTTCAAGCTCTGCGACAAGATTGCTAAAAAATTGATCAAAATTTGAGGAAGGATTAGGTGGACAATAGCAGAGAACACATGCCAGTTGAAAATTTTTGGAGTGCAAAGTGACTGTGAGAATCTCAGCCAGCGGAGTGTTGGGGATTGTGAGGGAGGTGAAAATGTGCGGATGAGCGATGATGGCAGCAACTCCGTCTGGTCGATTAGCCTGGAGAATGTAAAGGTTATCGGGGAGGGCAGCCAGAATATCTGGTGTGGACTCTGACGATAACCAGGTTTCCAAGAGAAACAGGATGTCTGGGTGGAGGGTGTCGAGAAGATGGAAAATCTCGACCTGGTGTTTGGCTAATGAACGGGTATTTAAATAAAAAATAGAAAGTTTGGAAGGGGTCGAAGCAGGGTGAGTGGGTATAATAGGAAAGTTCTGTGGGCCGCCCAAGGGTGCAGGGGGAATATAAGGGGACAAAGACAGGATTCCGGTGATGGCCAGGCTTTCACGGAGTTCACTGATGATAGTCCAAGGTCCCCGAAGGTTCCTTAGCTCAGCAGAGGTGTAGGTGAATCGCACAGGGGGGAGGGGGGCCCTAGGTCCCGGACGGGCGCAGACGGGTGCAGACGGGCGCAGACGGGCGCAGACAGGCTTGCCTTTGGCGCGCCCGCTGCACGCGTCCGCTGCGCGATCTGTATGGCATCTGTTAAATAAGTGTTATGCGACCAGTGGGCGTGTCTGATAGGAGCGTTTGATAGGCGGATGGGCCCGGCAGTAGTGAATCACTTCCGGGGCCCAGAATCTCCTCACTTGTCCCTCTACAGCAATCCAAAGGCTTGGTGATGGACCGGGGACTGTGGAGGCAGTGACGGCGGTACAAACGCGCAAACAAGGTAAAAGTTACAGCGAGGGTAATTTAAAAGCCAAAGAAAGTCTAAGTGATTAAAAAGTGCAGAGCGCCCTAAATCAGCGTGCAACTAGGTTCAGCAGCCTCACTGGCAAGTGGCGCTTTACAAACAGTAACTGATTTTTTTTTTATTTTTGGAATCGATTTGAACCCCCTTTCCATTTGTTTATACAGGTTGCTCGTTATAAGTCCTGTTGAAGATCCCCACTTCAAGGAGTTAATTGGCCTACCTTCCAATTGGGTTTGAAACGTAAACACATTTTTCTCACCTGTACTAGAGTTACGATTCTCAAATTACCTTTGCTTTAAACATAAGGGGCCAATTAGGATGTCGGGAGGATTGCCCCCGCCAGGCTGGTGGTAGCTTCCGCCAGCATGGCGGGGGCAATCCGCCCGACATCCGCATTGGTATTCCCCCTGCCATATTAGTATGGCAGAGGGGACTTCTGTGTGCGCCACTAACTTTGCATTGGCAAAGGAGCTGTTTTCTGGAAGTATGCAGCGTCGCCACAGAGAGTTAGCGGCACCCGCCCAGAAGAGTGGCAAATGCAAAAACAACAGTTGATTGACAGAATGCAGAACAATGAGCTGGTACATCTGTTGCAAAAACAACAGTTGATGGACAGAATGCAGAACAATGTCATACATTCACCCCAGTACAGAGATCTGGGTCTTAATCCATCGTTTTTTATGCTCACCACTCCACCCCAGTTTATACATGGCCATATGTAAATCAGCCTTGACCCTGTGCCTCATGGGAACAGTCCAGCCCGAACTGCCAACCATGTCTTCCCTGGACCAGAATCAAGCATCCTAGGACCAGTTTCTGGCTATCAGCCGTCTTCAGCCAGGATAGCTTGACTCCAGTGGCGTGGAGAGCACGGGACTCACGTCTGAGCATATGTCAGGACCCCAGCACGAGTTGCAATAGTCACAGACATGGAATGGGCTAAATCAGATCAGAAACGGCCCTTGAATCACTCCTGGACAGTACTAATTCGGAATCGGCACACCAAGATGGCCGCTGATTTCGATTTCTAAGTTAGCGGTCTAGTCTTCCGAGCCGCAGCTGCAGGGCAATCTAGATGAAGCGAGAGTGCTAAAAGAATTGCGCACTTTACCGCAACATCTACCCTGAATGGCAGCGTTTTCGAAGAGCTCAAGAATTTTGGTAGTTATTGGAGTTTAGAAGTATTGCAAATCATAGTGATATTGTTTTCCTAGACCTCGAGTAGAGAGAGAGTACAAGAGTTAAGAACTTACCAGAGAAATACTCATGAGAGAGTGACGTCGTTGAACCTAGTCAACCGCCTGAAGAAACATCGCGGAGCTAACGCACCGAATCTGTAAAGAAAGAAGAGAGAGAGAATGTCAAAAGAAACCTGAAGCTAAGTGACATGTGGTTAATAAACCTAATGAATGTTAAAGCTCTCTAAGTAAATATTAAGATAATACTTACTGAGTTATCGGAGGTGAAGGTATCTTCAATAATCCTAAGAAATAGAGAAATAAGTAACAAACAGTTATACTGAAGGTCTTCTTCCTACAGAACTAAGAAGCAGAAAGACCGAATTACAATACAAGGCATAAACCAAATAATAAGAAGTAAGTGGAGTTAAGCAGGGTAGAAAATATAAAGGGGTTTAGAATAGGGTAGGAAAAGAACTAACAGATATTCTTGTGTTATAGAAGAAGAAATAAGTAAGGTCCCAGAAATAGTGAAGAAATCTCATTGAAGAAAAGAAAAGATAAAAGTAAACCACGTCCAATAGTGAAGTAAGTAGAGAAGTAGAATAATATAGAAAGGTAACAGGATATAGAGACCTTCTAAAAGTAAATAAAATGAATTACTAATTGCAGGTGCTACTAAAGGACATAGAACTATTTCAGGACAAGACAGAAGAGAAGCATAAATCCTGGGAAAATAGGGGTAGGGGAAACTTGGTAGAAGAAGAATTAGAATAGAGAGAAACATCAAGGGTTGGATACTAAATGGCACATTCCTTTCTAGGTTTCGTTCCTCAAGAATCATAGAGATCTGCGGGACCGATCAGGAACTGCAGAAACCAGCCAGTACCAGTCTCTTCTTGTTTGTTATTTTATCCAATTCCCCTTCCCCCATGGGAATAGCCTAGAGGCTCATTCTAAGTTGACCTCTAGATTATTGCCTAGTGGGATTCGGAACCTAGCATCTCTGTTCCTGTGCAGTTTAAGTGGTAAGACAGATATATATTGTCATAGATTAAATTTAAGAGTCTGACAGAGTGAAGTGCCCAAGTTGCACTTTGTACCTGAACAGAGATGGCAGAAGGAATAAACTTGCAGACCTTAGGAACAGTATTAGATTTAATTCAAAAAGAGTTGGGTGCAGTTAGAGATGAAAACCAAAGTCTTAGACCAGAAATAATAAATTCTAGGAAAGAGACCGCAGAACTAGCGCAGAGGTTGAGACAGCCATTTAGTTCGGGAAGAGAAACCTTAGACCCCACCTTAGAGGGTACAATAGAATGACTACACAGGTAATCCATTCTCTGTCTCCGGTCATTCTATTGGCTTCTCCTGAACAAATTAGTGGAGACCCCCAAAAATCACAAATATTCATTACACAATGCTCATTATACTTTATGGTGTGGGCACATGTGCATCAGCTCTGTGCCGCTAATGTACCCAGGGCCGTTCCTGGGCACTGTAAGTGCAGTGATGCCATTAAGAGTATATGGTGCTGGGAGGCTGTCATTACGAACTCCACAGCACCATAATGGCTACACTGAAGACTGACCAGTTTGATATCGAACTTCTCAGCACATTAAACCCACACTGATGTCAGTGTGGGATTTAATGTAAAATGCACTACAGAGGGCATCTTGGAGATGCCCCCTAAAACCTAACCTACAATCCACATCTTGTCTGAGAGGCTGCCTAGGCTGCCACACAGCAGACATGTTGCTGGACCCCTGGGTAGAGAGCCATCCGCTCTCCTGGGCCTGCAACAATGCATGTCCTGAGTGACGTGCTAGGTCTCCTCCCCCAGGATGGTCAGAGGAAGCTTCAAAAGGTATGCCGCCTTATGAGCTTCTCCAGGCCACTTGCAGTACTCAGCAACTGGCCCCCACCAGTTCTGACCCGAAGACTGGTGGGAAACCCTCAGTGAGGAAAGGTGTGCCAGCCTTACTTTGGTCCAGTATATACAGAGCCACTTTCTTACAACCAGTACTAACAAACGTGTTTCGGCCGTGACAGGCTTTCTCAGTGGAAATTGAGAAAGGCCGTCACAGCCGAAACGCTTTTGTCAGTACTGGTGAAATAAATTAAGGCGAACGGAAAGACCATCGCTGCTTTTCCGCCCCGGTTGCCTGCGGCTGGGGCGGAAAAGGATTAATATGGTGGCTGTGTCTATCAGACACCGCCAGCCATATTACGATGGGCTGCAACAGATGCCGCCACGGAAAGGCATGCAGTCTTCCCTATGGGGGCCCCCTGCGTGACCCCAAAGGGAAGGAGGGATGGGGGGTGCACACGGGGGTACCTGTGGCACCCCCCTGCATTTGTATACACAATGCGGCAGGCACCGCGCGGTGCCTGCCGCTTTGTGTATGCAAATGCATACATGCATTTATAGCAATGTTATAAATGCAGGATGCGGGTGCATCCTAATACCCCCCACGGGGCCCCCGCCCTTATGGCGGGCGTTCCCGATTTCCGACAGGATGGCGAGCGGACAAAGTCCACCCGTCATCCTAATGGGGCCCATAGTGTTCTAAGGAAGATGTGACTTATCAGTAGGAGAAGGAAGTTCCCGAACAGGCCGATTGGGTATTCATTTGTATATATTGATTTCATGAAAAAAATCCCTTGCCTTTCACTTGATCTTTTTCATGAGCACTCTTTTCAATCACTTTTCCCTCTTTTGAGCAACTGTAGTACAAAATTATAATCGTAGAAATGTATTTATGATCAAAGTTAGGATAAAAAAAGTAAATCTTTATCTATGATCAAAAGTATGATACATTTCAACATTTTTGCATTCTTTTGAGTGTCCTTGCTTCGAAATTTTGGGTCCTATTAATGTTTGATAATCCCGTTTGGACCAAATTGTTTTTGTACTATACCATACCCAGGACCTCTTTTTTCTGGGTTCCCCCATCGTTGAGTAATGGTTAGAATTAGTGTCAGCATAACATGAACCATATTTTGTTAATAACAATATAAGTAGAATGGACAGATAAATTTGTGTCAGCCCACGAGTTAGACCAGAGAATTATTCTGCCGATAGTAAGAGACCATACTCATATTTTTTTAGTGCACTTCTACCTCACTTTTAAGGAACTGTGGGTGTTCTTCTCTCTCCGAATCCTGTAAACACCTCCGTAAAACAATTCGCTCTTTCACACTCAGTCGATTCTATCAGAAAATGTTTGTTGAACTCAGCGGTGTCATTTCATCTTCATCCTTTTACCACACCCTATCACAATGTTTATACATAAATGCATACCTCTCTTCATAGAGATCAGCATAAAGATATAGGAAATATGACCCAAATCTCAGAAGGATTACAGTGTCAGGACCCATATTCCTAGTGTTCTCAAAATAGTTGTGGTTTACTGTCAGTCAGAAAGCCTTACTGTCTCTAAGCTCACTGGCCTGTATATAAGAAGACTCTTAGAGCTAGGAAGAATGCCATTAAAGAGGAAGCCTACTTACTCTTTTGCCAAATAATCCTCCATCTCCCTCAAGACTAGTTGGACCCTGTTGACGGTAAGTAGACAGTCCGGGAGTCCCTCTCGGGCAAAAAACTCATCAAGAAACTTGGTGACATCTTTGGTCTCAATGCTGTGAATAATCTTAATCTCCGCCCACCTGGAGAACATGTCTATTGAAACTAAGACATAGAATTAACCGGAGGTGCTAGAAATGGGACCCAGAAGATCCAAAGCCACTTCTTGCCAACAATGAACAGGGATCTCCCGCACAACCATGGGTTGAACCCTAGTATTATAGGCTTTGTCAGATGCAATACAATCAGAGCAATCTCTCACCATGAGCTCGACAAGGAGATCAATCCAGGGTCACCAGAAGTGTAGTTGGATCCTTGCTTTTGTTTAGGAGATGCCCTGGTGCCCCGATGGGCTTGTTGAAGAATGTTGTGCCTAACGGATAGAGGTGAAACAAGTTTGGTACCCCTCCAAAACAAACCAGAAGAGACAGACAACTTGTGATGCATATTCCAAAGCTTCCGCACCTCTTCATTCAAACTTTTAACCCCCCCCCCAACCTTCAGTCACCAACTTGCAGACTTTGAGAATAGTGGAGTCATCTTCTAAGGAAGACTTCCATTCTCCCTCACTCAAGACACCAGCCATGACTTCACACACCTTATAATTGTAATCCTCCCAAAAATCACCTGAGTCATCAAGAATATTATCAGGGTTCTTCAGTACAAGGCAGGAAAGGAATCCAACACCTTGTTCTGAGCATCAGGAATGTGGTGTACAATAAAATCAAAGTCTTGTAGTGCGACTATGCACCTGGCTATTCTTGAAGAAAACTCATCAAGACTATTTTTTGTGAACAAGTCTTTCAAAGGCATATGATCCAACTGTACTGTGAAAAAACTTCCCCAAAGAAATTTCTTCATTTTCCTAATAGCCCAAAAGATTCAAAGAGTTTCTTTTTCTATGACAGAGTATTGTACTTCTGACTCCACCGGCGCTCACAACAAGAACATGATAGTTATCTCTAGTTCATTCTTTACCTGTTTAGGGACAGCGCCGAGACCCTTTCAGCTGGCATCAGTGATGAGAATTGAATGTGCAGAGGCATCAAAACTCTGGAGGGAAGGCGCCTTACCCAAGGCTGCTTTTATATCATCAAATTCTGCTTGGCATTGCAATGACCAGGCAAATCTCACACCTTTTTTGAGGAGAGCTCTAAGGGCAAAGGTACAAGAAGCAAATTGAGGGACAAACTTATTATAATATTCGGCCATGCCAAGAAATTTAACCAACTCATCTTTGGATTGGGGCATGGGTCAGCTCACAATGCTGTCACCTTTGGAGGAGATGTAAACTTTCCCAGCTGTAAGATTCCCTCTGTATTCGATCTCACCCTCAAAGTAGCCAAATAAGTTTATAGGTTGACCACCGTAAGCAAGCGGTCTGATATCTGGCTTGAAAACTTTCACCCTGCCTAGTACAGAAGTGGTGTAGAAACGTTTAGGAATCAAAGTTATTTTTGCGCCAGAATCTAAAAGCATTTTGATGGGGTGACCATTCATTTGAATACTGTTGATGGGACTCTTACACTTGCACTGACCAACTTGAGCTAATACTTCACCACAATGCAACTCATCAGGATCAGAGTCAGACTCGTTTTAAACCCAAACTTCCTTCACTCGCTATTTCTGCTTGAATTTTGACGTTCTACAAGCTTTTGCCACATGACCAAGCTTTCCACACTTAAGACACTTGGGGGTCTATTATGATGGCAGGTGGACTTTGTTTGCCCGCCATCGCCCTGGGAAATGGGACCACCCGCTAAGGGTTCCGCGGTTTTGCATGGGCAATTAGGATGCGCCCGCCACTGTTTTATAGGATGTGGTTCAAACAACAGTCTGTACTTTCTCATTAGTATTACTAGCAGAGCCATTATCTTTCTTTATTACTTCAACACACGCAAGTGAGTGCTCAATGCCCTTGGCTATGGAGATAACCTTGTCTAATTTAGGATCGTCCTTCTGCCAGAGCTTGTACTTGATTTGTTCCATGGCACATCCCAACATAAACAGGTCCTGTAAGCGTTTCTCGAGTGCTCCTTCGAACTTGCAAGTGGAAGCCAGTTTGCATAGACAAGTCACATACACTTCAATGGAATCTTTGGGTTGTTGCATTCATTTCCCAAAGTAGTAACTTTCCAATACAGTGCTGACCTTGGAAAGGTAATGTTGGTCTAATTTTTTTAGACAGATTTCAAATTTGTTTAGACTATCGGATTCAGTGTCACTGAGGTCAGGTAAATGTTCCTCTGAGCCTAGACAATGTAAGAGCAAGGCTGATTTCCTCTCGGCACTGAGTGAGAGACCGCACACTCTTAGCGTAGTTGAGAAAGACCTTTTTCCACTCTGACTAGCGGATGCAGGGCTCACCTGAATTGTATAAGAAGATAGTAGGTGGAGTGACGTTTTGCACTTTATGACAGGAACGTGGCTTTCACAGAAATGTAGTTAGTAATTAAAGTAAACAGCAGTGCCTGTCAGCGAAGATGTAGACAGAGTGACACACAGAACAACAGACTGTGTGTCAGTGATAGGCACACGGTTTTGTTCAAGAAGATGTAGATCAGCTGTGTCAGTCAGTGAAGCAGGCATGAAATGCTCACAAGTGTACTAACTAAATAGTATTAAGCTGTGCCTTTCAGAGAAATAGGCAGGAAAGTGCTCATAAATGTACTGATTCAATAATAACATGCTGTGCCTGTCAGCGAAGCAGGCAGGCAAAATGTGTTAGAACTTTGTTTTTTAAGCTGTGCCTATCAGCGAAGTAGGCAGGAAAGTGTTTGTAAATGCACTAAATAAGTAATAACAAACTGTGCCTGTCAGCGAAGCAGGCAGTGAAAATGTGAGGTAAATTTTTTCTTAAGCTGTGCCTGGCAGCGAAGGAGGCAGTATAAAGCTCTTAATTGTGACAAACAGGGAAATTATCGTCAGGCAGGAATTTCTTTATGTAGAGATGATTGTGTTGAGACTTCTGTAGATTAGGCAGGTAGATGGCTGTGGGTTCTTGTCCAGGTCATCGCCAGTGTAATGAAATACATTAGTAACACACTGGTTGAAGTAGCATGAAGTTCCTTTATTGAAGAGCAGCAGGTGTCTACAGACAAGAGAATCTAGAACTGCATGAGGTGGAAGGAATTGGATAAAAAAGTCACACAGGGGACGCTCCAGCTTCTGTGTGCTGTGTCAGCGTGTGTTGGGCTCTGCTGGGATCCTCTAGTAATACCATGATACAAGAGGGGTCCCGTCAAGGGAATCCCAAAAACAAACTGTCCACAAATTATTGTTCCTCCATCACTGACAGGAAGTTTTTCACAAGGTGATTTTCAGCCTATGAATTCTCGAAATACTAATCAAGCGAATAGGGTGTGTCATAAGGTAAACAGTCTAATTAACTAGCTTTTAATTTCGATGTACATTATTATCGAGTTGGAAATATCGTAGGGACACAATATCGAAATCAAGACTATCGACAACCAGAATATCGACTTGAAGGTAAGAAATATGTTTTTTGTTAATATTGAAGTTAGTAATATCGATAGCAATAATATTGATGTTACTAATATAGCTCTGGCTGCTCAATTTATGAAACTGGAAAATCTCTATGAAAGGGAAATACGCAAAAGGTGGGAGGGCACTTCCCTCCAAAGTTACATTGAAGTGCAAAGAGTCCCACGAGGTCTGCGTATTTTCGATGTGCCAGCCTACGAAAACCCGGATCCCTTGCTGTTGGAAGCTTGGGCAGCACACATTGCATCATCTTGTAAAGGGATGTTGGAAATCTTGATACAATTCGCCTGGAGCGACCGGGACAAGGCTTTGAAAGAGATCGAAATACTCGAACAGGAGTTAACACAGAACCCAGAAAAAGATCAACAGGAACAACTTAGAGCCTTAATGAAAAAAAGATTGGAAAAATATGAACTTAAGATCAAAAATCGTAAACAAGAAAAATACGACCGAGATGAACGTGATTACGCCATGGGCAGGATCCTAGCATTTGCCAAAAGATATGATCAAAGTCGCAAGGAGCTGGCAAATAAAAATAAGAACCCGAAAACATCGGCCCCAACTACTGTGGAAACATCGGAATCAGAGGTCACAGAGGATGAACGATCGGGAGATGATCTGGCTGGTTCGTCGGATGCAACCATGAAAACCCCTTTTCAGCAGGAATTCAAAGTCATCCAACAAAATTGGTTAAGGGGTGGCAAAAACAAACCCCCAGAACAAGACGACAAACAAGGAGGGGCGGCTGGAAGGGGAAGGGGAAGGGGAAGAAGCGCACCCACAACACCGAGAGTAACGAGGAGCAAAAGAGGAGCCAGATGGTAGAGAAGCAGGATCTCTTAACGATTGTCAACTTATCACATAAAGAACTAACATCCAGCGAAGAATCAGTATTAAAATTAGGACTCACATTCTGCCCTAATGATCGTATAGAATACACACAAACTAGAATTGATTTATTCAAGTTTATTCGAAAGATCAGGCTTTTCAAATACTACAAAATTAAACCAACCCTCAAAGAGGCAAAGTATTTGAAGAATAGTCAGAGAGAAACAGATTTTCTTCAAGTTAATGACTTAACGGCATTGGAAATTCTGGAAAATCTCAGACAAGAAAATGTCGTGGAATGTGCCGCAACCCCGGTAACATTATCTCAGAGACTATTGAGAGTTGACATAGAGCAACAGGCACCCAGTAGTGGGTTGAAACCAACCTCTAAATTCTTACCACAAATGCCTCCAGATGCCATAGACACTTTCTCGGATTTAATGATCAAAGATCTAATGGCTTTAAGAATGGAAACGCCACCGAGGAATAGAAATGACAACCTCACTAAAGCCCAACGGATGGCAGTGAAACAACTAGCAGAGGACAACAGCATCATATGCAAACCTTCTGATAAGGGGGGCAACGTGGTCATTTTATCACGGGAAGCATATGTCAAGGAGGCTATGTGGCAATTGAAAGATGAGACCTGTTATGAACTTTGCTCTAAACTTGTGTACCAGCAGAGCATAGAGCAATTTTGTGACATTCTAAAGAAATGGCACGATAAAAATATGCTGGACCTGGATGAATATCTATTCTTGAAGACTATGAATCCAACTTTACCAACATTCTATTATCTTCCTAAGATGCATAAGAACATTGACAATCCGCCGGGGCGTCCCATTATTTCCTCCAAAGGAGGATTGACAGAGAACCTCTCGAAATTTCTTGATTCTTTTTTGTTTGAGATGGTTCTCTCTTTGAAATCTTACATAAGGGATACCACAGACTTCATTGAACGAATTGAAAAACTAGAGTGGCAAGCCTCATATTGCCTAATAACACTTGACATTACCAGTCTTTATACTTGCATTGACCACACTAAAGGCTTACATGCGATCAACTATTTCTTGCAGAAACGACCGTTGAAGTTGACCATGCATAATGAAATGTTACTGGAATTAATTGAATTCTGCCTTAGAAATAACATATTTCTTTTTCAGGATAATATGTTCAGACAAGTCTCCGGCACGGCGATGGGCTCCTGCTTCGCCCCCAGCTACGCAAATTTATTCGTGGGCTGGTGGGAGGAGCAGGTAGCCTGGGCCCCAGAGAATGAGGAATGGTCTAATAAAATTGTATCTTGGATGAGGTACATAGACGACCTGTTCCTAGTCTGGAGCGGCTCGTCTGAGGAGGCAGAATCCTATATTCAAGTTTTAAACAATAACAGCTGCAATCTGGTCTTTACTGGCCAGATAAGCCCTGTGTCAGCGAATTATCTTGACTTAAAAGTGGAGGTGTATGAGGGGAAAGTTAAAACAGCACTTTACAGAAAACCCACTGCGGGCAATAGCGCGCTACATGCGTCAAGTAGTCATCCCCATAGCCTAGTCAGAAGTATCCCTTATGGGGAATTTTTGAGACTCAGACGCAATTGTTCATTTGATTCTGATTTCAAAAAAGCTGTCACTGAAAGCACCGACAGATTCTTAGCGAGAGGCTATAAGAAGAAGCTCTTAGACAATGCACTCCGACGTGTTCAACAACTACAGAGGGAGTCTTTGTTTAATAAGAATAAAGAGAAAACCAACTTGGAAGAAGGGAGGTTTCGCCTCATAACTACATACTCATGTGATTCATATAAATTAAGACTTTTAATGAAAAAACACTGGCATGTCCTTAAGACAGACAACATCATTGGCAAGGACATTCCCCAGTCACCCTAGATTACCTTCAAAAAGGCTAGATCCCTTTGTGACCAACTAGTAAACAGTCACCTTGATCCCATAGTTAAGAAAACTGGATCAATCAAGGAAGCTAAGGGGTTCTTCCCTTGTGGAAGATGCAAAGCCTGTGCACACAGCAAGCGTGTCTTGTCCTACAAAGTGAAGGGGTGCAAGGGAGGCAGAAGAATAAACAAATTCATGTCCTGCCATACCAGTTACGCTGTATACTGCTTACGGTGTCCCTGTAAACTTATCTATATAGGGAGCACTATTAATCCAGTGAAACTTCGAATCCTAGAGCATATGAGAGCGATTGCGAGTAAAGATTTTTCTTATCCAGTCGCTCGTCACTTTGCGATGAAGCACAAAAGCGATTGGAAGCTTCAATATTTTTGCTTGGACCATGTCCCTGACAGTATTAGGGGAGGTGACAAATTACTGAAGCTCAGGGGACTAGAATCACGATATATAGTAGACCTACAGTCCAAGGCCCCTGAAGGCCTAAACAGTAGTGAGGAAATGTCGATACATCTGGGTTAAATGAATTCACTGAGAGTTAGATAGCGGATGTATCTTATGAAATTTGATTGTGTATATCTATACCGTTCACGTAACTGCCACTGTTCTGCACTTTATATTCTGTCGAAAAATTCGAATAACCTGTAAAGATATGCTTGAAGATAGCATTTATGTTAGTTTCATTGTTGAGTACAGCTGGAGTGTTTTGCTTTCTCTACCTTTGGGATGCGGGTCACTTTATAACAGATGTTCATTTGGAATCTGGACAAATTATGACATTATTCCTGTGCAAATCTCAACTGTGATTTACTATCAATGTAGTGATGATTTCAGTCATATCGTAGGGGACATAGCAATCCTTATTGGGTTGCAATAGCCGATCCACGGCGTGATTTCTAGTCAGTAAGGAGTCTTTTAATTGTAATTATGAACATTGAAATGTCTGCTTTTTGGAGAATGTTTATAACCTGCATAAGACTTTACATGGCGCTATATTAACGGTCAGCGCAACTGTCCCCACCACGCAGTTTGCATTTTGTTGACTTCGCACAGGAGTTATTTCGCGACCCGGCTGGGTCGCGATTGCCGATCCACGGCTAGATTTGATGGTACAGTGATAAAATAATTAGGCAATGTGATGTTGTCAGAAATTTCGTAACTGTAAAAACACTACACTTACAAATGGCGCTTCCCGCATAGAATCATGTGGGGATATCCCTCGTTTAAGTTTGCTTTTTTGCCAGATATCTGTTTTAAAAAATCGCGCCACGCAGTGCGTGAATGTTTGGCACCGAGGAAGGGAGTTTTCCCGAAACGCGTCTGTCGAGTTAATAAATACTCATCTGTGCTGAAATCCCGGGAGTGCTGCCTTTCTTTTCGTGGAAATTGAGAAGAGGTTGAGCCTTTATATGTTACGCGGTACACCACCGCGCTGCAGCACCCGCTTTGAAGAGCGACTCGCTGTTGGTGTAGTTCGGAGCAGTCATATATTATATTTTATATGTATAGGTTTCTTTTTTTTTACATTATGAGGCCGATTCTGATTCGGTAAACCAATCATACGATCGAATCTAATCCATAGCCCTTTCCGTACAACTCGTACAATTCCGTCCGAATCGCGTAGTACGATTGGTGTGAAAAATATACGACCGAATCTTCGCGAACCATACGAAAAGCAAGGGAAAATCCGTACGACAAGGACCCTCACAGTGAACCGTACGAATCGTAAACATGCTGCACGACCCGACAAGTACGATCCAGAACGGGGAATGAGAACGCGATTCGTACGGAAAACGTTGCGTATGAGCGATTTGTACGGAAAGCCACACAATCACATTTACACCGTACCGCTGCAATCAATGGGTGTACGCACCATACCCCTGCAATCATGGGGTATACGCACTGTACCCCTACGTACCATACCCCTACACACCGTAACCCTGCAATAATGGGGTGTATGCACAGTACCCCTACGCACCGTGCCCCTGCAATCATGAGGTGTACGCATCGTACCCGGGGGGGTCCGTTTTGTACGCGGTTTGAGTCTAAATCTGCTTTTCCGGACGTTTTGAGGTCCTGTAGAAAAAGAGTTGTACGGAGTGTTGACGAGACGAATCGTACTTGCTGGGTCAGAAAATGCTGCTTCGATCCGTACGGACGTCGCGTACTGCGTGTTCCGAATGCGATTCGTACGGATTTTTAAGTCGTATGGTCTTTCGTACGATTCGTACAGAGATCTGCTTTGGGTCTGAATCGTACTTCATCATACGTACGGGGACCTTTAAGGGTACGATTTGTACGGGAAATATGCTCCGTACGGCTATTTGTAAGGGATTTTACCGAATCGGAATCGGCCCCTATATGTATTACTTATCATTTTTAACATATTTTAACTATGTTAATATTAAATATATGTATTATTTACTTTATTTTATATTATTTTTAAACATTAAAAAAACAATATTTTTGACAACAATATTTTTTTTCTCGATATTTTTGTACTTATCATAATCTAGATAGGACTTCCATATTCTTGATGTCGAGACTTCGGCTTTGATATTTTTGATGTCGATATTTTTGACGTCGATATTCTGTCAGTGATTCGTGTAATAATGCTGGTGAAAGGTCCCAAAGCCTAGGCCCCTTTGTAGATCACAACCCTTGCTATCCGCACACCAGTGGTTCAGAGTTACATTTCCCCCCACAAACAACACTTTACATTGTTGTCTTAGCTAATGTTTCTCCATTTTTGCCTGGTGATAGGGACGACTGGTCATCTTTGAGGAACAAATCTCTACACCTTATAAATGTAACGACAGGTATAAACATTAATCTCCTGTTTTCTGAATTTAGAATGGCACATATAGTTAGGTAGGTAGGGCCAACTATTAAGTTACTGACGGGGGACTGCATTGTACTGACCTTTAGGTCACCAGGCCTGGTAACTTCTATATTAGATAGGATGGCTGATCAATCTATAGATGACTCAAAGATCTCTATACTACAATTGGGTTTCTTTTACCAACCACCCAGATCACGACCTCACTTAGGGGAAAAAGAGTGCCAATTAATGACAAAACAACATCCACAGTCTCAACGATGGTATCACGATAGCCGCTTTGAGCCATTAAGCGGTCTCACAGATATAGACTGACTAAAGTCAAGTGTACTAGAGAATAATGCTCATGTATCCGAGATCCCTCCCAATTTATGTAGGAATGTTAAAGAGTATACATTTCTTGTGGACCCCATACATAACCATAGACTTTTGCAGCAGTTCCATAACAAAAGCTTGGGAATTAATGAAGCAACTGGGATAGATCTGACTGCCACACAAGCTGAACAACCATTAAATAGAGGGGATGGCGACTTTTTATATATGCAAAATAGCCAACCCAATAGGTGCAGCCTTCGTTTAATTTTTTTGAACGTGGCAGGCATTTCACGAAGGCTATTGGATGAGGTATGGATTCATGACACGCAGGTCATTACAGTTTTCTCAGTCAGAGTTCCAGAGAGCCACGAGGCAACTCATGGACGCTGTACTGCTAGGTAATAATAAGCTTTCAATCAGGTGCTGGATATCCTATTTATCAGCTGTCAATCAGATCCTATTTAAGTCCACCCTCAACAGTCTAAGCACTATTGTTGGAGTTTTATATGCATGCAATAATATGATTAATTTACAACAGACAAGAAAAGTTGCGATGTGTAAAACTGGCCCAATGCTAGCTAGGTCACGGCTAGCCCTCGACTTCTTTTTTTTTAATATGGCTGCTGACTTGATAAACATCATTGTGTGTTTTTATCTGTCGTTGACATCACATGCAGAAAAAGGATATGCTTTATTTTGATTGATATGTTGCTCTTGAAGAACTCTGGAGGAAGCCTTTGTTACTTTCCAAGGCTCTTTCTGCAAGCACACTGTATTGCATTAATTCATGACTCCTTTTTGTTGTTTACCTAGCTAGTTTGTTCAGATACCTCGGGTGACATTAGGTCAGCAGCGGCAAATCAATATTCATGTAACGGAATAGTGGCTAGATGTTCGGGTTTTTATCATGTTTTGAAATGCAGAAATGTGATTTCTCAAAGTCAAGTCAAGTCAAAAGATCTTTATTCGGAATAAAATGTGATTTCTCAAAATAATGATACTTTTGCTGGCAGTAAGCTGGCATTGCAGTTTTCTATGGTGAAACTGGCTACATGAACACATTTTTGGGACTTCATCTATTTTTCAGATTTTGCTTAATGTTATATTGTACTTAAACTCTGAGAGCGTTCATGGCAATTGATTTCTATGTCCTTTGACTGAGACTACAGCTCCATTTGCATTTTTCGGTTTCTTGTATTGTGCTTTAATATTTAAATACACATTCATGGTTTCCTAAATTAGTAATCTCAAACTCCCTTTTTTAAGTAATTTGTCGTGATTGTAGTATGCTAATACGGTAATTGTTGTGTTTCTTTAATGTGTGTTCCATGTTTTTAATTGTTGTTAAATTGTGCTCCTTATTTCACTTAATAACGTGTCGAGTTGGTGGAATTACTGAGATGCGCTTTTAAGGATATCTTTTTATATCCAAATAATGATTATTATTAAAAAAAAGTATGTTCCATGTTCTTTGGAAAGCCTGAATGGTTCTAGGAACGTCAGCTCTGCCAGGGCAGTTTGCTGTGTTCTTGAAAGCATCCGGACATGTTCATGGTTGTTGATCCACCTATGGAAGAATAAAGTTTCCTTGCCGTCAACAACCTTGCCTTACTGGAATTTCATTCTCCCCCTTACCACATTTTGGTACCAGGAGTGGGGTTGAGAAAAAGAAAGGTTAGATCTTTTCAGGAAACCTTCTTCACTTTGTGAGTCGTCAATACGTTCGACCCACCGACATTGGCTCCTATATTATTTCCTTGCTTTAATTGAAACATTTCTGGTACCTGGCCTGCCATAATGTAAGTGCATATTTCTTTTGCCTGGCTTACTATTGATGTCCCGTGTAAAGAGGTTGTAAAACCTGTCAAAGGGCCTTTTTGGGAAGTCAGATCAGAACTTTCCTTTTGTGATGGATTTCTTTTAGGGGGCGAAAGGATTCGAATCTTTGTGCTGATATTATAGAATTTTGTCCTGAAGGTCATTCTGGCATTACCATAACCAAATCTGTACTTAAAAAAATATTTTGGTGGCCTGGTTTTGATATTGAGACTGAAAGAGTTTTTCTGAACTGCATAGCTTGTGGTAACTCTGACAAGTCTTTAAAGACTTTTAGACCACCTATGGGTGACACTGTTGTTCCTATGGAACCTTAGGATACTGTGGCCATTAACATCTTGGGGCCTATTAAGGAGCAGTGTGGTGAATCACAGAAGTATGTCATTGTGCTTATGGATCTCTTTTCACGTTGGCCAACTGTTAAGGTTGTCGATAAGGCGGATACAGTTGTTGTTCTGGAATTCTTGGATGAAGTTTTCTCTTCAGAAGGAATTCCTGCCACTCTGATTAGTGACAATGGAGTCCAATTTGTGTCTAACAGGGCTAAAAGTTATTTCACTAAACTGGGAATCTTCCACAGAAATACCTCCCTTTATAACCCTAGCGGAAACGGTATGGTTGAGAGGTTCAACCGAGTGTTGAAAGGTATTATTCAAATAGCAATTAGTGGTTCTCAAGATTGGATTACTCAGATTGGTAAAACTGTTTAGGCTTATCCTGTGACTAGAACAGAGGCCACTGGTTTACCTCCTTTCATTATTATGCGTGGTCGTAAACCACGATCTAAATTCAATCCTTCTTGGTTATGTTCTTCCAGCACGGTTAACTGGTCTAAGGATGAAGTATGGAATAGAATGCAACGCGTTCATGATAAAAGCAGATAATATTTTAATGCCAAGCATTCTACCCGACCTGTTGACATTGAAGTTGGTGACTGGGTCAGGGTTAAAAAACCTGGATTTGTATGTAAAGGTGAGAGTGTTTTCTTTGATGCTGAAGACGTTGTTGAGGTTTTACATAATGCTGTGAGACTTAAAAATGGTGAGGTTTGGAATCTTAAAAAGGTTGCCATTGATCAACCTTCTCGACCTAGAAAAAATAATGTTAATTTCAGCAATTCTGAATGGTTGGAAGATGATATTAATGCTACATCTTGGTCTCATTCTCCTGACACAACAGATAGTACTATTATTGATCCTATTGTTGTGGGGGAGGGGGGTGGGGTGGTTCAGGCTGGTCCAACCTTCAATTCAATTCAATTCAGTTAATTTGTATACCGCGCTACATACCCAGAGGGTCTCAAGGCGCTTGGAGAAGGGTGGGGAGTTACTTGTCGAATATCCACGTTTTAAGTTGCTTTCTGAATGATAGGTGGTTCTGGGTGAGGCGAAGGTGGGTGGGAAGTTAGTTCCAGGATTTAGCCGCCAGGTAGGAGAAGGATCTTCCTCCCATGGTGGTTTTGTTGATGCGAGGTACAGCAGCAAGGGCTTGGTTGGAGGAGCGTAGCTGGCGGGGAGGGGTGTAGAAGGAAAGTCGTGTGTTGAGGCATTCGGGTCCAAGTTCGTAAAGTGCTTTGTGTGCGTTAGTTAGGAGGCGGAATGTTATCCTCTTATTGACGGGGAGCCAGTGGAAGTTTTTCAGGTGACCAGAAATGTGGTTGTTGTCTAGTATGAGTCTGGCTGATGCGTTCTGGATGCGTTGGAGTTTTTTCTGAAGTTTTGCGGTGGTGCCGGCGTATAGGGTGTTTCCGTAGTCCAGGCGGCTTGTAACCAGTGCGTGGGTGACCGTTTTTCTAGTTTCGGTGGGGATCCAGCGAAATGTTTTTTTGAGCATGCGAAGAATGTTGAAGCAAGATGATGAAATGGCGTTGACTTGTCTGGTCATCGAGAGTGAGGAGTCCAGGATGACGCCCAGGTTCCGTGCGTGGTCTGTCGGGATGGGTGCTTTTCCAAGGGACTCTGGCCACCAAGAGTCGTCCCAGGCAGAGGGGGAGGATCCTAAGATAAGGACTTCTGTTTTGTCGGAATTCAGTTTCAGACGGCTGTGCTTCATCCAATCGGCTACCTCTTCCATTCCTTCATGTAGGTTTGTTTTGGCGTTGTTAGGGTCTTTGGTGAGTGAGAGGATCAGTTGAGTGTCATCAGCGTAGGAGATGATGTTGAGGTTGTGTTGGCTGCGATGGTCGCGAGGGGGCTCATGTATATGTTGAAGAGGGTGGGACTGAGTGAAGATCCTTGTGGCACGCCGCAGATGACTTCAGTGGCCTCTGACTTGAATGGTGGAAGGCGGACTCTCTGAGTTCTTCCGGCAAGGAACGAGGTGATCCATTTCAGTGCTTTTCCTTGGATTCCGATGTTTCTGAGGCGTTGTAACAAGGTGCTATGACAAACTGTGTCAAAGGCTGCGGAGAGGTCGAGGAGGATGAGGGCGACTGTGTCTCCATTGTCCAGTAGAGTTCGGATGTCGTCTGTTGCTGCGATGAGTGCAGTCTCAGTGCTGTGTTTGGCTCGGAAGCCAGATTGTGAGGAGTCGAGGGATTTGCTGGTTTTGAGGAAGGCGGCGAGCTGGTTGTTGACAGCTTTCTCGATTACTTTGGCCGGGAATTGAAGGAGCGAGATGGGGCGGTAGTTTTTGAGTTCGGTGGGGTCCGCTGTGGGTTTTTTCAGAAGGGCGCTGAGTTCGGCGTGTTTCCAGCTTTCCGGGAAGGTGGCAGAGTTGAGGGAGCAGTTGATGACGTCTCGGAGGTGTGGTGCTATGATGGAATCAGCTTTGTTGAAGATGTGGTGAGGGCATGGGTCTGTGGGGGATCCTGAGTGGATGGAGTTCATCAGGCGGATGGTGTCTTCAGTGGAGATTGGGTTTCAGTCATTAAGGATGTTCAAGGGGGGTAAAGGTACGGCGGAAGGTTGGGTGGGTTGGTCTCCGGGTTGGTTGTCGAAGCTGTTGTGGATGTCTGCGATTTTGTCGTGGAAGAACGAAGCTAGGGAGTCGCAAAGGGCTTGAGAGGGAGTGATGTCGTTGGAGTTGGCAGCGGGGTTGGTAAACTCTTTGAGGATGTTGAATAATTCCTTGCTGTTGTGGGCGTTGTTGTCGAGTCGATCTTTGAAAGCGGCTTTCTTGGCAGTCCGGATCAGTTGGTGGTGTATGCGAGTGGCGTTTTTGAAGGCGTCCCTGGTATTGGTGTTTGGGTCTTTTTTCCATGCCTTCTCAAGGGAGCGACAGAGTTTCTTGGATTTCTTAAGATCATCGTTGAACCAGGGGGCGTTTTTGTTGCCTAGTTTGATTTGACCTTTTCTCGGGGGTGCTAGGTTGTCGGCGCTGTTGGTTAGCCATTGAGTGAGGTTAATGGCTGCTTGGCTGGGGTTCGAAGAGTGGGCAGGGGGTTTTGAAGAAGCGATGAGGAGATCTGGTCGATGGTGATTTTGTTCCAGTTTCTCCGCATAGTAGGTTGAGGATGGTTGTGGGTTGTGGTCTTTTTGTAGATAAAGTGAACGCAGCTGTGGTCCATCCAATGGAGAGCTGTGGTGTGACTGAAGGAGATATGTTTGCTGGAGGTGAAGATAGGGTCGAGTGTGTGACCTGCGTCGTGAGTGGGGGTATTAACAAGTTGTTTGAGCCCGAGGTTGGCGAGATTGTCCAGAAGGGTGGTGGTGTTGCTGTCGTTGTTTTTTTTCCAGGTGAAAATTGAGGTCTCCCAATAGAATGTAGTCCTCGGAGGGGAGGGGGTGTGGGGTGATAAAGTCAGTGATGTCTTCACTGAATTGTGCACGGGGTCCTGGTGGCCTGTAGAGGAGGGTGCCTCTGAGTGTGGTCTTGGGGTCGGTGTGGATCTGAAAGTGAAGGTGTTCGGCGCTAACGAGGTTGACGTCTGAGCTGGTTGAGATGCGGATGGAATTCTTATGGATGATGGCGATTCCTCCTCCTGTTTGCTTGGTGCGGTCTTTTCGGATGATCTTGAAGCCTTCCGGAATGGCAATGGTGATGTCTGGGGCTGAGGAGGCATTCATCCATGTTTCTGTTAGGAAGGCGACGTCCGGGGAGATGGTGTCTAGTAGATTCCAAAGGTCGATGGCGTGTCTGTGGACCGAGCGGGTGTTGAGCAGGATGCATTTTAGGTTGTTGGTGTCAGGTCTCAGTTTGGTTTTAGTGGATGTGGAGTAGGTCTTGGTGCAGTCGAATTTGCAAGAGTTGCATGTGAAGGGTCCATGGGTGTGTCCAGGGGCGGCTTGGGCGCAGTTGGGGAGTCGACCTGGGTTTAGGGCTAGGAGGGTGGAGGCGACGTATGTAATGCGGGTGGGGTGGACGGTGCGGGGGCCAGGGGGACTGGCGCTGGGCGCGATCCAGGCGCAGACAGGCGTAGACGGGCTTACCTTTGGCGCACCTTCGGCGCGGCCGCAGCGCGTGGACGTTGCACGTTGGGTCATCTGACTTAAGTAGATTTTGGAGGGGGCGGAGCGTGGGAGGGTCAGCTGGGAGGCGGTAGCGGAAGGCGGGCCAGGGAAAAGCACAACAACAAAATGGTGGGAGGGATTCAAAGCGAAACCCAGCACTATGCCCGCAATGAAGGAATGCACAGACAGTGAGAGCGCAATCGACTGAACACTGCTGCGATCTCACAATGCAATGTAATTATGTTCAAGCGCTACCAAGAATCTATAATGCACAAGCGCTATAAGTTTACACAGCAATACAATCAACAGAGCTACGATACCACAAGCGCTATAAAGTATGATGCACAAGCGCTATTAATTTACACAGCTATTCAATCAACAGAGCTACGATACCAAACACGAGTGCTGAATGAATGTGCTTCAGCTGTGGTCGCTGCAGTAATGATTGCAAGCTGGAGCCAGGGAGCTCGGGGAAGCGACCATTCGGGACGAGGTCCAGGCGGTCACAGTCTTGCCTGGGAGGTGGAGAGCCCTCAGTTCGTGGGTGGGAGGGTCAGCTGGGAGGCGGTAGCGGGGAGGCGGGCCAGGGGAAAGCACACCAACAAAATGGTGGGAGGGATTCAAAGCGAAACCCAGCACTATGCTCGCAATGAAGGAATGCACAGACAGTGAGAGCGCAATCGACTGAACACTGCTGCGATCTCACAATGCAATGTAATTATGTTCAAGCGCTACCAAGAATCTATAATGCACAAGCGCTATAAATAAACACAGCAATACAATCAACAGAGCTACGATACCACAAGCGCTATAAAGTATGATGCACAAGCGCTATTAATTTACACAGCTATTCAATCAACAGAGCTACGATACCAAACACGAGTCCTGAATGAATGTGCTTCAGCTGTGGGCGCTGCAGTGATAATTGCGAGCTGGAGCAAGGGAGCACAGGGGAGCGACCGTTCGGGACGAGGTCCAGGCGGTCATAGTCTTGCCTGGGAGGTGGAGAGCCCTCAGTTTGTGGGTGGGAGGGTCAGCTGGGAGGCGGTAGCGAGGAGGCTGGCCAGGGGAAAGCACAACAACAAAATGGTGGGAGGGATTCAAAGCGAAACCCAGCACTATGCCCGCAATGAAGGAATGCACAGACAGTGAGAGCGCAATCGACTGAACACTGCTGCGATCTCACAATGCAATGCAATGTAATTATGTTCAAGCGCTACCAAGAATCTATAATGCACAAGCGCTATAAATTTACACAGCAATACAATCAACAGAGCTACAATACCACAAGCACTATAAAGTATGATGCACAAGCGTTATTAATTTACACAGCTATTCAATCAACAGAGCTACGATACCAAACACGAGTACTGAATGAATGTGCTTCAGCTGTGGGCGCTGCAGTAATAATTGTGAGCTGGAGCCAGGGAGCGCAGTGGAGCGACCGTTCGGGACGAGGTCCAGGTGGTCACAGTCTTGCCTGGGAGGTGGAGAGCCCTCAGTTCATGGGTGGGAGGGTCAGCTGGGAGGCGGTAGCGGGGAGGCGGGCCAGGGGAAAGCACACCAACAAAATGGTGGGAGGGATTCAAAGCGAAACCCAGCACTATGCTCGCAATGAAGGAATGCACAGACAGTGAGAGCGCAATCGACTGAACACTGCTGCGATCTCACAATGCAATGTAATTATGTTCAAGCGCTACCAAGAATCTATAATGCACAAGCGCTATAAATAAACACAGCAATACAATCAACAGAGCTACGATACCACAAGCGCTATAAAGTATGATGCACAAGCGCTATTAATTTACACAGCTATTCAATCAACAGAGCTACGATACCAAACACGAGTCCTGAATGAATGTGCTTCAGCTGTGGGCGCTGCAGTGATAATTGCGAGCTGGAGCCAGGGAGCACAGGGGAGCGACCGTTCGGGACGAGGTCCAGGCGGTCATAGTCTTGCCTGGGAGGTGGAGAGCCCTCAGTTTGTGGGTGGGAGGGTCAGCTGGGAGGCGGTAGCGGGGAGGCGGGCCAGGGGAAAGCACAACAACAAAATGGTGGGAGGGATTCAAAGCGAAACCCAGCACTATGCCCGCAATGAAGGAATGCACAGACAGTGAGAGCGCAATCGACTGAACACTGCTGCGATGTCACAATGCAATGCAATGTAATTCTGTTCAAGCGCTACCAAGAATCTATAATGCACAAGCGCTATAAATTTACACAGCAATACAATCAACAGAGCTACGATACCACAAGCACTATAAAGTATGATGCACAAGCGTTATTAATTTACACAGCTATTCAATCAACAGAGCTACGATACCAAACACGAGTGCTGAATGAATGTGCTTCAGCTGTGGGCGCTGCAGTAATAATTGCGAGCTGGAGCCAGGGAGCGCAGTGGAGCGACCGTTCGGGACGAGGTCCAGGCGGTCACAGTCTTGCCTGGGAGGTGGAGAGCCCTCAGTTCATGGGTGGGAGGGTCAGCTGGGAGGCGGTAGCG
Source organism: Lissotriton vulgaris (assembly GCF_964263255.1). Taxonomy (NCBI): domain Eukaryota; kingdom Metazoa; phylum Chordata; class Amphibia; order Caudata; family Salamandridae; genus Lissotriton; species Lissotriton vulgaris. The sequence continues at coordinate 1,118,878,807 of NC_141691.1, read as the reverse complement.
GAGAGGCGGGCCAGGGGAAAGCACAACAACAAAATGGTGGGAGGGATTCAAAGCGAAACCCAGCACTATGCCCGCAATGAAGGAATGCACAGACAGTGAGAGCGCAATCGACTGAACACTGCTGCGATCTCACAATGCAATGTAATTATGTTCAAGCGCTACCAAGAATCTATAATGCACAAGCGCTATAAATTTACACAGCAATACAATCAACAGAGCTACGATACCACAAGCGCTATAAAGTATGATGCACAAGCGCTATTAATTTACACAGCTATTCAATCAACAGAGCTACGATACCAAACACGAGTGCTGAATGAATGTGCTTCAGCTGTGGGCGCTGCAGTGATAATTGCGAGCTGGAGCCAGGGAGCGCGGGGGAGCGACCGTTCGGGACGAGGTCCAGGCGGTCACAGTCTTGCCTGGGAGGTGGAGAGCCCTCAGTTCGTGGGTGGGAGGGTCAGCTGGGAGGCGGTAGCGGGGAGGCGGGCCAGGGGAAAGCACAACAACAAAATGGTGGGAGGGATTCAAAGCGAAACCCAGCACTATGCCCGCAATGAAGGAATGCACAGACAGTGAGAGCGCAATCGACTGAACACTGCTGCGATCTCACAATGCAATGCAATGTAATTATGTTCAAGCGCTACCAAGAATCTATAATGCACAAGCGCTATAAATTTACACAGCAATACAATCAACCGAGCTACGATACCACAAGCGCTATAAAGTATGATGCACAAGCGCTATTAATTTACACAGCTATTCAATCAACAGAGCTACGATACCAAACACGAGTGCTGAATGAATGTGCTTCAGCTGTGGGCGCTGCAGTGATAATTGCGAGCTGGAGCCAGGGAGCGCGGGGGAGCGACCGTTCGGGACGAGGTCCAGGCAGTCACAGTCTTGCCTGGGATGTGGAGAGCCCTCAGTTCGTGGGTGGGAGGGTCAGCTGGGAGGCGGTAGCGGGGAGGCGGGCCAGGGGAAAGCACAACAACAAAATGGTGGGAGGGATTCAAAGCGAAACCCAGCACTATGCCCGCAATGAAGGAATGCACAGACAGTGAGAGCGCAATTGACTGAACACTGCTGCGATCTCACAATGCAATGTAATTATGTTCAAGCGCTACCAAGAATCTATAATGCACAAGCGCTATAAATTTACACAGCAATACAATCAACAGAGCTACGATACCACAAGCGCTATAAAGTATGATGCACAAGCGCTATTAATTTACACAGCTATTCAATCAACAGAGCTACGATACCAAACACGAGTACTGAATGAATGTGCTTCAGCTGTGGGCGCTGCAGTGATAATTGCGAGCTGGAGCCAGGGAGCGCGGGGGAGCGACCGTTTGGGACGAGGTCCAGGCGATCACAGTCTTGCCTGGGAGGTGGAGGGCCCTCAGTTCGTGGGTGGGTGGGTCAGCTGGGAGGCGGTAGCGGGGAGGCGGGCCAGGGGAAAGCACAACAACAAAATGGTGGGAGGGATTCAAAGCGAAACCCAGCACTATGCCCGCAATGAAGGAATGCACAGACAGTGAGAGCGCAATCGACTGAACACTGCTGCGATCTCACAATGCAATGTAATTATGTTCAAGCGCTACCAAGAATCTATAATGCACAAGTGCTATAAATTTACACATCAATACAATCAACAGAGCTACTATACCACAAGCGCTATAAAGTATGATGCACAAGCGCTATTAATTTACACAGCTATTCATTCAACAGAGCTACGATACCAAACACGAGTGCTGAATGAATGTGCTTCAGCTGTGGGCGCTGCAGTGATAATTGCGAGCTGGAGCCAGGGAGCGCGGGGGAGCAACCGTTCGGGACGAGGTCCAGGCGGTTAAAGTCTTGCCTGGGAGGTGGAGAGCCCTCAGTTCGTGGGTGGGAGGGTCAGCTGGGAGGCGGTAACGGGGAGGCGGGCCAGGGGAAAGCACAACAACAAAATGGTGGGAGGGATTCAAAGCGAAACCCAGCACTATGCCCGCAATGAAGGAATGCACAGACAGTGAGAGCGCAATCGACTGAACACTGCTGCGATCTCATAATGCAATGTAATTATGTTCAAGCGCTACCAAGAATCTATAATGCACAAGTGCTATAAATTTACACAGCAATACAATCAACAGAGCTATGATACCACAAGCGCTATAAAGTATGATGCACAAGCGCTATTAATTTACACAGCTATTCAATCGACAGAGCTACGATACCAAACACGAGTGTTGAATGAATGTGCTTCAGCTGTGGGCGCTGCAGTGATAATTGCGAGCTGGAGCCAGGGAGCGCGGGGGAGCGCCCATTCGGGACGAGGTCCAGGCGGTCACAGTCTTGCCTGGGAGGTGGAGAGCCCTCAGTTCATGGGTGGGAGGGTCAGCTGGGAGGCGGTAGCGGGGAGGCGGGCCAGGGGAAAGCACAACAACAAAATGGTGGGAGGGATTCAAAGCGAAACCCAGCACTATGCCCGCAATGAAGGAATGCACAGACAGTGAGAGCGCAATCGACTGAACACTGCTGCGATCTCACAATGCAATGTAATTATGTTCAAGCGCTACCAAGAATCTATAATGCACAAGCGCTATAAATTTACACAGCAATACAATCAACAGAGCTACGATACCACAAGCGCTATAAAGTATGATGCACAAGCGCTAATAATTTACACAGCTATTCAATCAACAGAGCTACGATACCAAACACGAGTGCTGAATGAATGTGCTTCAGCTGTGGGCGCTGCAGTGATAATTGCGAGCTGGAGCCAGGGAGAGCGGGGGAGCGACCGTTCGGGACGAGGTCCAGGCGGTCACAGTCTTGCCTGGGAGGTGGAGAGCCCTCAGTTCGTGGGTGGGAGGGTCAGCTGGGAGGCGGTAGCGGGGAGGCAGGCCAGGGGAAAGCACAACAACAAAATGGTGGGAGGGATTCAAAGCGAAACCCAGCACTATGCCCACAATGAAAGAATGCACAGACAGTGAGAGCGCAATCGACTGAACACTGCTGCGATCTCACAATGCAATGCAATGTAATTATGTTCAAGCGCTACCAAGAATCTATAATGCACAAGCGCTATAAATTTACGCAGCAATACAATCAACCGAGCTACGATACCACAAGCGCTATAAAGTATGATGCACACGCGCTATTAATTTACACAGCTATTCAATCAACAGAGCTACGATACCAAACACGAGTGCTGAATGAATGTGCATCAGCTGTGGGCGCTGCAGTGATAATTGCGAGCTGGAGCCAGGGAGCGCGGGGGAGGGACCGTTTGGGACGAGGTCCAGGCGATCACAGTCATGCCTGGGAGGTGGAGGGCCCTCAGTTCGTGGGTGGGAGGGTCAGCTGGGAGGCGGTAGCGGGGAGGCGGGCCAGGGGAAAGCACAACAACAAAATGGTGGGAGGGATTCAAAGCGAAACCCAGCACTATGCCCGCAATGAAGAAATGCACAGACAGTGAGAGCGCAATCGACTGAACAATGCTGCGATCTCACAATGCAATGTAATTATGTTCAAGCGCTACCAAGAATCTATAATGCACAAGCGCTATAAATTTACACAGCAATACAATCAACAGAGCTACGATACCACAAGCGCTATAAAGTATGATGCACAAGCGCTATTAATTTACACATCTATTCAATCAACAGAGCTACGATACCAAACACGAGTACTGAATGAATGTGCTTCAGCTGTGGGCGCTGCAGTGATAATTGCGAGCTGGAGCCAGGGAGCGCGGGGGAGCGACCGTTTGGGACGAGGTCCAGGCGGTCACAGTCTTGCCTGGGAGGTGGAGAGCCCTCAGTTCGTGGGTGGGAGGGTCATCTGGGAGGCGGTAGCGGGGAGGCGGGCCAGGGGAAAGCACAACAACAAAATGGTGGGAGGGATTCAAAGCGAAACCCAGCACTATGCCCGTAATGAAGGAATGCACAGACAGTGAGAGCGCAATCGACTGAACACTGCTGCGATCTCACAATGCAATGTAATTATGTTCAAGCGCTACCAAGAATCTATAATGCACAAGCGCTATAAATTTACACAGCGATACAATCAACAGAGCTACTATACCACAAGCGCTATAAAGTATGATGCACAAGCGCTATTAATTTACACAGCTATTCATTCAACAGAGCTACGATACCAAACACGAGTGCTGAATGAATGTGCTTCAGCTGTGGGCGCTGCAGTAATAATTGCGAGCTGGAGCCAGGGAGCGCGGGGGAGCGACCGTTCGGGACGAGGTCCAGGCGGTCACAGTCTTGCCTGGGAGGTGGAGAGCCCTCAGTTCGTGGGTGGGAGGGTCAGCTGGGAGGCGGTAGCGGGGAGGCGGGCCAGGGGAAAGCACAACAACAAAATGGTGGGAGGGATTCAAAGCGAAACCCAGCACTATGCCCGCAATGAAGGAATGCACAGACAGTGAGAGCACAATCGACTGAACACTGCTGCGATCTCACAATGCAATGTAATTATGTTCAAGCGCTACCAAGAATCTATAATGCACAAGCGCTATAAATTTACACAGCAATACAATCAACAGAGCTACTATACCACAAGCGCTATAAAGTATGATGCACAAGCGCTATTAATTTACACAGCTATTCATTCAACAGAGCTACGATACCAAACACGAGTGCTGAATGAATGTGCTTCAGCTGTGGGCGCTGCAGTAATAATTGCGAGCTGGAGCCAGGGAGCGCGGGGGAGCGACCGTTCGGGACGAGGTCCAGGCGGTCACAGTCTTGCCTGGGAGGTGGAGAGCCCTCAGTTCGTGGGTGGGAGGGTCAGCTGGGAGGCGGTAGCGGGGAGGCGGGCCAGGGGAAAGCACAACAACAAAATGGTGGGAGGGATTCAAAGCGAAACCCAGAACTATGCCCGCAATGAAGGAATGCACAGACAGTGAGAGCGCAATCGACTGAACACTGCTGCGATCTCACAATGCAATGTAATTATGTTCAAGCGCTACCAAGAATCTATAATGCACAAGCGCTATAAATTTACACAGCAATACAATCAACAGAGCTACGATACCACAAGCGCTATAAAGTATGATGCACAAGCGCTATTAATTTACACAGCTATTCAATCAACAGAGCTACGATACCAAACACGAGTGCTGAATGAATGTGCTTCAGCTGTGGGCGCTGCAGTGATAATTGCGAGCTGGAGCCAGGGAGCGCGGGGGAGCGACCGTTTGGGACGAGGTCCAGGCGGTCACAGTCTTGCCTGGGAGGTGGAGAGCCCTCAGTTCGTGGGTGGGAGGGTCAGCTGGGAGGCGGTAGCGGGGAGGCGGGCCAGGGGAAAGCACAACAACAAAATGGTGGGAGGGATTCAAAGCGAAACCCAGCACTATGCCCGCAATGAAGGAATGCACAGACAGTGAGAGCGCAATCGACTGAACACTGCTGCGATCTCACAATGCAATGTAAATATGTTCAAGTGCTACCAAGAATCTATAATGCACAAGCACTATAAATTTACACAGCAATACAATCAACAGAGCTATGATACCACAAGCGCTAAAAGTATGATGCACAAGCGCTATTAATTTACACAGCTATTCAATCAACAGAGCTACGATACCAAACACGAGTGCTGAATGAATGTGCTTCAGCTGTGGGCGCTGCAGTGATAATTGCGAGCTGGAGCCAGGGAGCGCGGGGGAGCGACCGTTCGGGACGAGGTTCAGGCGGTCACAGTCTTGCCTGGGAGGTGGAGAGCCCTCAGTTCGTGGGTGGGAGGGTCAGCTGGGAGGCGGTAGCGGGGAGGCGCGCCAGGGGAAAGCACAACAACAAAATGGTGGGAGGGATTCAAAGCGAAACCCAGCACTATGCCCGCAATGAAGGAATGCACAGACAGTGAGAGCGCAATCGACTGAACACTGCTGCGATCTCACAATGCAATGTAATTATGTTCAAGCGCTACCAAGAATCTATAATGCACAAGCGCTATATATTTACACAGCTATTCAATCAACAGAGCTACGATACCAAACACGAGTGCTGAATGAATGTGCTTCAGCTGTGGGCGCTGCAGTGATAATTGCGAGCTGGAGCCAGGGAGCGCGGGGGAGCGACCGTTCGGGACGAGGTCCAGGCGGTCACAGTCTTGCCTGGGAGGTGGAAAGCCCTCAGTTCGAGGGTGGGAGGGTCAGCTGGGAGGCGGTAGCGGGGAGGCGGGCCAGGGGAAAGCACAACAACAAAATGGTGGGAGGGATTCAAAGCGAAACCCAGCACTATGCCCGCAATGAAGGAATGCACAGACAGTGAGAGCGCAATCGACTGAACACTGCTGCGATCTCACAATGCAATGTAATTATGTTCAAGTGCTACCAAGAATCTATAATGCACAAGCGCTATAAATTTACACAGCAATACCATCAACAGAGCTACGATACCACAAGCGCTATAAAGTATGATGCACAAGCGCTATTAATTTGCACAGCTATTCAATCAACAGAGCTACGATACCAAACACGAGTGCTGAATGAATGTGCTTCAGCTGTGGGCGCTGCAGTGATAATTGTGAGCTGGAGCCAGGGAGCGCGGGGGAGCGACCGTTCGGGACGAGGTCCAGGCGGTCATCACGGGTGAGAACATCACGGGTGAGAATACTACGCCTTCTGATGTTTCTGCCTTTAATCAGAAAGCTCCTACGGTGAGGAAAGCTCCCACCTGGCTTAAAGATTTTGTGGTTAACAATATGTAATTCTTGTGTTTTTTTGTAAGTGTCCTTTATTAGGTTTTTTTTTCTTTTATATAAGGAGGGGGAAGTGTTGTGTGCTTGGCGACCTAGTTGCCTTTTGCATGCACGAGTATGTCCTCGAGTATGTATGGAATGTGTTACCTTAACAGCTATTTTAAGTCCACTATCAGGAGTTGACAGATGTTTTACTGGTGCAGACACGGAGGTACCTTGTCCACTGTATGCTCCTCAGGAATAAAGGAATTTACTGATGAATCATCTGCCTGCAGTGTCCGTTTCTTCACACACCATCTATAATGGGCCCTCACAGCTGCTTCAGGGTCCAGCAAAGAGATCCATGCATCATTTCAGCACCCACTTCCATGCCTCTCAGTACTGCAAATAAGAAATTCCCCCCCCAGAGGGTCAAACGCATCTTCCATGTCCACCCGGACATTTGCATATATTAAATGCACTTCTGCTATCTGGGCTTCCCTTTCATAATGTGTCACTTTCCTCACAGAATTACTGTGAGGTCTCTTTCACCGCTTTTGCGTCTGCAACTGGAATGGAGCAGCAGTGTTTAGCTATTTTTGCTTTCTGCTTCTTGGCCGAATCCCAGTCCTCCTTTGGCTCAGAGAATAATTTTCTTCCACACAAAGGCTATCTTGTGATAATTTCCAGAAGAGATCATATCTTTAAGTAACTGTTGGGGAGACACTCAGATTCAGCTTTGACTTTTTAGGGGATTGTTTGCAACTCTGTGGCACTAAAGGTTCTTGCTGAAAGAGGAAACCCCATGTCCAGCAACACAGCCAGTCCCATTCATGGTCCTACATCTACTGCCCCTGCATGGCTCTCTCTGCCTTATTCTCTCAGACCTGGCCAGCGATGGACTCCAACCCCCCCCAGGCAGAGTCTAAATGTGTGGCTGTGAGGCATTCACCCTGAGTCCAGTATTCTGCTTCTGCTTTGCTGAAGTAAGTGTAACGATCCCACCAGCCTCTCAAGCTAAATGTAAAATATACTTAAAAAAATGCTGAGGTGTGGAAAGTTTGGGAAACAACCTTTACAATGCAGTCATCACATCGCACTACATTTACAACGCAGTCATTACATCGCAACATCCTTTACAACGCATGTCACTACAACGCAGCCATTCTATTACCATTGCATATCACTACAACACATGACACTACAACGCATGTCACTACAACGCAGGCATTACATCGCATGACATTACAACGCATACCATTATAACTCATAGTAACCCTACACTATCCAACACTTACCCTACTGTTGCAACCTCTGGTGTTAGAAGATGAATTTTTACCCCTACACTATCCAACACTTACCTTAAATGCAATGTAAAGGTATGCGTCGTAATGGTATGCAATGTAAAGGTATAATACGATGTAATGGAATGCGTTGTAAATGTAGTTTTAAGATATTTGTAATGGCATGCGATGTATATGTATGCGTTGTAAGGGAGGCTGCGGTGTAAAAAATGCGTTGTAAAGACATGCGTTGTAAATGTATAAGTTGTAATGTCAGACATTCGAAAAGTTCATTGTCATGGGCAGGTCAGCGCATACTCCTGCAGGCCCATGGCCATGAGAAGCACCCCTAAGAACTCCCCACAGCAAGTTCAAGCTCAGAGTTCCAGCCCCACAGAGCACTTTTGGGGCACTCTGATGGTGAGGCCAATGTTTGGAGGGACATATGTGTCCCCTGAGGCCCTGTCTAGTAGTTTCTCTAGCTGAGCAACCAGTACACACCAGTCTGTGTACCTCCTGACAGCTTCTTCTCCTCTGCACACATCGTAATAAGCTTCAGCTGCAAAGTCAGGGACATAGCAGAGGCCCCCCGCATCCCTTGCGATGCGGGGGGCCCCCACACTGTTCACCTCAAATGCCCCTCCCCCTGGGCTGACCTGATCCAAACAAATAAAAAACTCAGATGCAGCAAGGCAGTTAGGAAATGGGTAATGGGGGCCCCCTCACCATACCTTGAGGGGTGGGGGCTAGTTTCAATATGATTTTTCAGGGCCGTACGAATGTTTAGGTACAGAAAAAAGATTTTTAATTGTACAAATTGATGATTTTTCAAAGTGGTTATAGTATAGCCACTGTGCAAAGTCAAGTGTATTTCCATATTTGCATGCTGCCACACCCCTTAAAAATGAGTGAATTTCAAATTGATGATGGTGCCTGTGCTAGATGTATTTCGGCACGATCCATAGTATGGAAGGATCGGCCCAGGCCTCCACTGCCAGGTAATACCCTAGCGCTCCAGGAGAGGCGAGAGTAAACGCCTGCTGCGACTGGGAGCACATTTTGTAATATGACCTTTGGTTTCCTATGGGCATCGTCAACAACTTTACCACAAAAACGTCTCCCACTGAAATACATTATACAAGAGTAAGTTGACAAAATCAGCCACAGGCTTACCTAAGAAAGCTTAAAAACACCTTTCTCCAACAATGTGTCTCTTGGAAACAGACGGTCTCAGGAAAATAGAACTGACTGACACGGCACTGCTACGTCATAGGAAGGATTCCAAAGCTCTACCTCAATCATTGTGAGACTGCTGATAGGTTCCAGAACTACACCCTCGTGAGAGAATGGTGAGCCACGTGTGTACAGTGACTGACTTCATCCCTTTTTATTTATATATTAATATGAGTATTTAGTATATGCCATTGTTTTAAAGGGCTTCCCTTCCAAAGGGTTTAGTACTATGTGTCTAAATGTAACATTTAGAGACACATGAAGGTTCTTTAATTTTTCTGCGCTGGTTGGACTTGAGAAAGGAGGCAGGTTTCCCGCTTGAAGGGGGAGGGGGGGAGAGATAAAAATACTGAAACAACTGGGATTGGAACTTCAAATTGCAAGAATACTGAGCAATTACAATATTGCCCCAGCGAAATTATGAAAAAAAGATCCCTTTGTTACTCTTGTGTGGGGATTACCGATCTGATTATAATCGAACCCAAATGTGTTTGGAATGACAGAGAAAATACTGATAAGCTTGACAAGATGCAGCAGTCAGTGAAAGCCATCTTTCCTTTCGTCCTTCCTTCCAGCCTTCCTCCACCCTTCCTCCATCTCTTCTTTCCCATGTATTCTTTCTTTCCTGGGCTTCCCTCCCTGTCACCTCAACTTATAACTGCAGAAGGAATCCTCATTTTTAAATTAATCAAATATTTCACTAGTTTCTAATGGGGACACTACCGATATACACACATTTAACAAAACTTCCTTTTAAAGAAAATCAAAAGCATAAATATAACTAGAAACGCTTCATTTTCTTGGGAAGACTGTCCTTCCTGACTCCGCTGCATCTAATCAGACAAAAAATAAGATTTGATCCCCATTGACCCGTATTTTCAAACCTTCTCTTGCACCACCATCATTTTGTCCTTCCAACTCTTCACTTCACCTTCACGTCGTCCTCCATAATAACCACTTTCTTTAATTGGATTTATTTAGTTAGTAAAATCATACTTTCAATGAAATAGAGTAGAATCCTCTAGTTACAAATTCATTACGCTCTCAGAAAGTTATAAAGCCAGTAAGAAATATTTACACAAACTATGTATTATAAATAGGGCAGCTTTAACACCTGGAATATTTTTTTTAAACATTCCTTTGATATCGTTTTTGCACTGGAGGCGAATAAAATCTGAGCAGTATCTTACGTCTCTTTCCTAAAGGGTCAAGATCGATATGTTTCCACCATAGCCCATGCACTGCTATCACCATGACTTACTGCTTATTTTTAACACTTTATCCACATCCTACTTATCCTCAATTCAAGAGTGCAGTTTCAAAATTGGACTTAGGGCAATGGTCCCCTGATGGAGCAAGGATTCGCACGTAATGCAACTTGCTTGTATTCAGTCTTCTCGACATAACGGTAATATACTAATCAACATGGGGGCGTGGCTTACGCGCCGGCGTGCGATGGCGCTTCACCCGTGAGCTCCGGACCTACGCGGGAATCCTGACTATTTTTCTGCATTTTTCTCCACACACGGAGTCTGGCAAACGGCATCATTACACGGCGGAACATGGTCCCCGTGTCTTACGAGCATCAGCGGCGCTCGTAATTGCCGCTTTCCCATCTTTTGGCACCCGTCTCATCTCCACTTGTCACGGGACGCGGGCGGCCGCCATTTTGTGCCACCGCGCTCGCGTCCCGTTATCTGGCATTTCCACCGCTCCAATGGTCCGTCTACTGCACTGAATGCTCATCTTGGGAAAAGGTATGTGCCAAGGTATGCGTCTCCTACTACCAATACGCTTTCTTGACTTTTACCGCCAAAGTTCTCCTCAGGACTTCTGATTCCATTCACAATACATCTTGGCGGCCATTTTGAGGTGCTCCTTGCGCATTACCTCATACCTTCCTTTCCTACGCTGTTAACCCTTCATGGTACACTTACTACTTACCTTGGGTCCCATATTTCATGGACGCTTTGCTGTCTCTTTGATACCATATTCCTGGATGGTTTCTCTGGCTTCGCATAAAATTGAGTTTTGCTGCATTTCGATGCATACCATGTAGGTTTGCAGTATTGCTTCTCCATTGCCACATGTTACCTCTTACATGACCTCTTCTTTCCAGTACTTCATTTACCTCGGATCATAGGGTCTCAACAAACCTATTGTTACGGTGTGACCTTCATTCCTGCGTCCTCCCAGTTTGCCCCTCTGTTGGCATCATGTCTCAGAACGCAGGCCATGCGAGATCATCTGTCACCGGTACCACACCGAAACGCCTTAAGAATGACCCTCCATCTCCAATTCGCTCCTCTCAGAACCCCGTGCTGGATTCCATTTTAGAAGAGGTTCGTGGCCTACAACCTTTCATGGTGGCAACTAATGAGAAGCTCAAGCAGATAGAAGACAGATGGGTTGTCATGGTAAATAAAGTCCTGCAACTAGAACAACGCATTAGTGACGTCCAGGATGTCTCTACAAAAATTCCTACTCTTGAAAAGGAGATACAGCAGTTGAAGCTCCACACAGAGGACCCTGAAAATCGTAACAGGCGGAATAACCTCCGCATTTATGGTGTTCCGGAGTCCCTTGGGGAGGGTGATATGGTGTCCTTCATCCGCAAATTCCTCTACGAACTTTTAGAACTCCAACCGGAATCTACTCCCCTAAATATACAGCGTGCTCATCGTTTGGGACGTCCAACATCTAACCCGGCCAAACCCAGAGGCATTATTCTACTTTTTCTGGAATTCACTGAATTGATGACTGTTCTTAAAGCTGCAAAAGCGAAACGTCGCCTTATTTGGTCAGGCCACACCATCTTCATAGCCCAGGATTTATCGAATGCTACGAATGCACGCCGCAAGGAGTTCCTCAATCTGCGTCCACGTATGAGGGAATTAGGCATTCAATATGGAATTCTTCATCCTTGTCTCTGCAGAATAACACACAATGGTCGTTCTCGTACCTTTGATGATCCGCAGAAGCTTCGAGAGTATCTACAAACCGTCTCTACTTCCACGATGGACACTAATGACTGAAAATAACTCTTTTCTAAATTCTGCACTCACTTTTCTTCTGTCATGACGACTGTTGTGGCCTTGTCCAGATCTCTTTTGTGTCATTTTTTACTACGAATTCTCTTCTTGTTGAATATCTCCTATCTATATTCCCGCGTTGTCCTTGCTCTGTGGGGTGGGCGCTCGCGTTGGCGTCTCCATGCTCCTACTACCTAAACATTCTCTTTTTTCTCAGATCTGGCGTCTTTGCCTTGATCTGCTTCTTATCTATTTCCTTCTTTTTTTCTCCCTTCTTTTTCTTCTTTTTTTCACAGGCCATTCATGTTTATCCCTTGCTCATTTGTGCTCCGTTCTCTTATTTGTGTCACTTGTTTCCTCTCTTATTACTAACTCCAGTACTCCTCATTGTTCCTCCTCACCTCTCCTAATGAATATGATGCTTCCTCGTCTACTGTTTCTCTATTTTTACCCGATTTGTATTGCCTTTGTTTATATTGCGTATTTGAATCTCATTTCTGACATGTTTATCTCCATTGTCTCTCCTTGTTGTTCCCTACCTGCAGTGTATTGGACCCAGTTGTTACCCTCCTCCCTTGCCTTCCATCATGTGTAACTTTGTTACGTGGAATGTTCGTGGTCTCGGCAACCCTGTTAAACGCCAAAAGGTATTGTCCCACTTATCCAAGTTAAACGCTCAGATTGCTTTTCTCCAAGAAACGCATTGTACAGATGTTGAATCGTTGAAACTTAAGAGGGCGTGGGTGGGTCAAGTTATATTTTCTCCGGCTGTTGATAAAAAAGGTGGTGTTGCTATATTATTTCGTAAAGGTTTGGATGTTCAAATTCTATCCTCTCAATCGGATGCAGAAGGACGTTGGGTTATGTCAAAGGTGACTATACAAAACAAAACTATGGTGCTCCTCAATATTTATGGCCCTGTCCGACCTGACCCCAAATTTTGGTCTGATGTCAAAATCCTCATTTCCTCCATTGACTGCCCTAATATTGTCTTAGCTGGTGATCTTAACCAATGGTTAGACCCCTTTTCAGATAGACTATCTTCCTCCAAGTTCCAGCCGGATAAGACACATAAATCCTTCCAATCAGCCATCGCCTCACGCCCCCTCTTCGATGTGTGGAAAACATGTAATCCAAATTCACTCGAATATACATTCTACTCCAATGTTCACCACACCAGGTCCAGAATTGATTATATCCTAGTCAGTAAATCCCTTCTCCCTGCAATTCAGAAATCTGAAATTGGTTCTATTTTTCTTTCGGATCATGCACCTGTTTATGCCACTTTTGACCTAGCCCAAACCTCCTCCTCTTTCAATCGTTGGAAATTTAACACTTTCCTTCTCTCCGATTCTGTATTTATGTCTAAAGTTAAGGATTTTATCTCTGAATACTTCGCCCTCAATTTACCCCAAGACACGTCAGTTTCAAATAATTGGGATGCTTTTAAAGCTGCTTTACGAGGCTTCACAATTTCTTATGTATCTCGGAAAAAGAAACTCAATCGAGATAAATACACCGCCCAACTTTCCAACATTAAGACCCTTGAACACTCTTACTTCTCGTCCAAGAATCCTGACGCTCTCCACCAACTTATTAAAGCCAAATCTGAACTTAATCAAATTGCCACAGTTGAAGCTTGCAATACCCTCTTGAAGGTTAAATCTAAATGTCATGGGGGTCAGAATAAAGCGGGGAAAATGTTAGCAAACTATCTCAAAATTAAATCTGAGCGAAAATCAATTGGCTCTATTCTCAATGAGGTAACCAATACAAAGGTCTCCTCTGATGAGGATATTGCACAAGTTTTTCATAACTACTATAAACTTCTATATACTGATGACACGCACCCTGATGATGATGACCTCTCCCGCTTCTTCAAAGACCTTCCTCCTCCCCCTTCTCTCCCTACCGAATTCCATCAATTAGAGTCTGAAATTATCCCTCAGGAAATTCTCAAGGCAATTACCTCCCTCAAGAAAGCGAAAGCCCCTGGTCCAGATGGTCTCCCAATTGAATTTTACGCCAACATGCACTCTATTTTTGTCCCCCATCTTTTACAACTTTTTAACTCCTTTATCACAAATGCCAAAGCATCTGGCTCATTTCTGGATGCCCTAATAATCATAATCCCCAAACCTGATAAAGACCATTCCCTGTGTAAAAACTATCGCCCATATCCCTTATTAATTACGATTGTAAAATTTTTGCCAAAATTTTAGCGACCCGCCTTGAATCCCTTATTCCTCTGCTAATCACAACCGATCAAGTTGGCTTTGTGAAAGGTAGACTTGCTGCTGACAACGCCCGTGTTTTTGCCAATATTATCTCCTACAGTAAACGATTCAAAGCCCCTCTAGCTGCCCTATCCTTAGACGCTGAGAAAGCGTTTGACCGAATTAATTGGAAATTCATGTTTAAAGCATTACATTGGTTTGGGTTTGGCCCCCACTTCATTTCCTTAGTTAAACTACTATATTCTGCTCCCCGTGCTAGTGTCTTTGTTAATAATCAATTCTCAAAATGTTTCCCCTTATCCAGAGGGACAAGACAAGGCTGTCCTCTTTCCCCTTTACTTTTCATTCTTTGCCTTGAACCCTTCCTCACTAAAATCCGCTCTAACCCCCTAATTCAAGGGTTCAAACAGTCCTCGATTGAGACAAAAATTTTAGCCTATGCCGATGATGTCCTGGTTTACATGGCTAATCCTGTTTCTTCCCTTCCTCCATTTTTAGAAGAAGTCCGCTTATACTCCTCTGTTTCTGGTTATAAGCTTAATCTTTCTAAAACGGAGGTCCTACCCCTCAACTCATCTTGTTACCAATATATGTTTGCATCGACGGATTTTGAATGGTGTCCCTCTAAGATCAAATACCTGGGTATTTGGTTCTCCTCTACCTTGCGTGACACACTCAAACTGACCTTTTCCTCCCTTACTCAAAAGATCCAATCACTCCTTCAATTATGGTCTCCCCTTTTCCTTTCCTGGTGGGGTCGTTTAGACACCATCAAAATGATGATTTCTCCACATATTTTATATACTGTATCCATGCTGCCTGTGAAAATCCCTAAATTATATTTCAATCGGCTGAACTCCATCTGCTCCAAATTTCTGTGGAATAATAAAAGACCTTGTATTTCCTTACATAAACTTATACGCCCAAAATCTGAAGGTGGAGTCCGCTTTCCTGATTTTCAATCGTACCATTCTGCCTTTTTATTAAAACAAGCCTTCTCATTGGCGTTCGATTTCAATGATACCCCTCTACCCAGATGGATTGCTGTCGAAAGGTCCTTGTTAAAGGATTTTTCTTTCCAGCACACCCTTTTCATGTCAAATTGTTCATTCTTGACTATACACCCTGTACTGAAATACTCACATACCCTGTTGCATAATATATTCTCGAAAGACTCGTCCCCACTACAAACTTTTCTTTCCTCAAGCGTATGGTATAACAAATATCTTAAGTACAAGGGTAAATCTTTCTATTTCAAGTATTGGAAAGAAAAGGATATTATGTTTGTGTACCAATTTTTTTCTGATTCATCTATTATTTCATTTGATATAATGCAAACTATGTTTGATTTACCTGCACATTTTCGCAAAGATTTTGACATTATTACTTCTGCCATTTTATCTCACCTATCTACCCTTCCTACTTTTGATTCCCTTCCTTCCCTTACTCCTTCCACTCCATTATATACTATGTTTACTCAACAAATTCCCAAAGCTGCGTTAATTTATAAACTGTTATTAGAGAATGTAGGCCTTAGGCCTAAAACTGTTATTGAAACTGTTTGGGAAAATGATTTATCTTTCTCGTTATTTGTTGATGTTTGGGATCGCTTATGGTCTAAACTGTTTAAGACTTCGATTTCAGCCCGTATTACTCAGTCACTTTTTTTCTTTACCATAAAGCTCTAATTACCCCCGTAAGCATAACAAAATTCTCCCCTTCCTCCTCACCCCTTTGTTGGTCCTGTTCCTCTCACCCAGGCACACTTACTCACCTCTTATTTGATTGCCCATCAGTTCTCACTTTTTGGAACGCAGTTTGGAAATATTGCATGCGTATTTTTCATTTCTCTGAACCATTTTCATCGTTGCATATTTTTTTAGGTTCCCTATCTGATGTTTTGGATTTACATTCTTATAACGCTAAATTGTTTGATCTTCTCATTGCAACTGCTTTTAAAGTGATTTTGTCTTGTTGGAAGGATAACTCTAAACTGTCTGTGCATACATGGTGGAATTTTGTATGTGATGAGCACAGAATTGCAATTGCTTCCTCCTCTTCTGTCACCTTAAAAATTAAATCTGACCTTACCTGGCTACCTTTCTCTACCTTCTTATCCTCTTCTCCCCCTCCCTAACCTTTCCCTCCTTTTTCTCTCTCTTCTTCTTTTTCTCTCTTCTGTTCCTCTCTTTCTTTCTCTCTACTATTTTCTTCCATTTCATATTTTCTCTAAACCTTTTTCATCTCCACTTATCTTTTATGATTATTGCATATTGGTTCTGTTATATGTCATGCTGTTATATTATACTGTACTATCTTTCTTAAACAAAATAAAAACCTTATTAAACTGAAAAAAAATATACTAATCAACATGTTTGTCATATTAATATTGCATTACATGGAGGGAGGAATGTGAAGCGGAATGGCCGCTTTCTAAGCGTGCTCCGCCGATCGGACCAAAATCCTACTGTTATCCTGGCTATCAGAGAGTCCTCGCACCGCCCAGGCCACATGAACTGACGGTGGTTTGCTGGAGGAACTGCTCAGCGAAATCCTGCAACCCCTGCGCTCTGTGGGGCTAGGAGAGGTGGATCGAAGTCTGAACCGAGGAGCCGTGGGTGGATGTGGAAGCTGCTGGGCGGATGGACTAATCACCTGGGCCCGCGGCTCCAGAGGCCCTCGACGCTGCGGAGGAGGCGGCCGGACCTTTTATCTACCACGAGGCCCTGGACCCTCTGCTAAGGGGTTGAGGAGGCAGGATCGCTGGCGCAGTTGCTCCATGTTTGGCGCTGAAGGCAGGGGAGGGCCGAAAAACTTAGGGGGCGCCGGAGCCAACACACGAGGTGCCCTGTGGAAGTGTTGACACCGCGCCGCCTAAGTCGGAATACTGTGAAAAATAGCAGCCGGCTGCCCTTACCGCTGGGGACTCGGGTTGCTGCGTTGTGGAGAAGGCACAGATTCCTCCCTCGGGCACCCGTGCTAGATGTGTGGGGCTATGGCTGGGCCCAGTTCCGGCAATTGAATACACGGCGCGGCGGGCGCCATTTTGTGAGGCTACACTCACGGCCATTGAGGAGGAATGGTGGACGGCCTGGTACAGATACAGGAGGCTGGATTGTGGACTACGTGAAGCAGCGCCCATGATCATTTAACTCACAGACTAGTTGGCCTTCGCTTTTGGAGCCGGGGCGAGATCTGAGCGCCTGTGGACCTCGTGGAAGGCTGTGAGTGGTGACTGCCCCGCGTTCACCAAGGCGCAGGAACATAGGCGCACCGGGGGTGGTACCTGAAACTGTGAGTACAGCATCTTTTTGATTGAATTGTCTGCCGCCCATAGCGCCCTGTGCTGGTGAAGGTGGAGAGGAGGACGGGAGCGGGTCGCAAGAGAACAGAAGAGACTATAGGGCGCAGGGTCTCCCCCTGTTCGAGTCACGATCGTACCGGCTAAGACTTTGTGGACAGTTAACGCCTGTTAAGCTGTGGCGGATCGCTTGAGGAGGCCGCGGTGCCCTTTGTCACTCCTCACCTGAATCATGTATGGAAGTGGTTACATTGGCCTGCATCGTGTCATTTGGGGGGCTGGTTCGGTCCTTCTTCGCCCCAGGCTTTATTAGAAGATGGGCTATTTACGATCTAGTGTTCCTTCTCGACGCACTACCCGGAGCAAGGATCAATATGGGCAGGCATGACGCTAAGCAGCCCAAACTTACTTTCAATAACAAACGCTCTAACAAGCAGGGAGAACCCGAGTCCGAAACTCAAGCGGAGTCTTCTCGGGACCAGGCTGCAGATGACCAAAGCCCGGATCTTAGAACCCTCATTTGGACATGCGTTCTAGTCTTCGAAACATAGACGCCAAGCTTGACACTTTAACATGTCAACTAGACGCAGTCAAATCGCAGGTAACGTCACATGAAACGCGCTTGGTTGTTCTCGAAAATCATCAGACGAAATAGCACGAATTCCAAGTCGAGACTAAGGAACAACTACTCCAAATGGACAAGCTGCTAAGGATAATAAGAGCTAAAAACGAAGATTTGGAGGCGAGATCGATACGCAATAACCTACGCGTCACAGGCATACGGGAGACGACCGCTATCACTATGATGGAGACTTACATCACCGACCTGCTCCGCGAATTGTGTGACCTGCATCGCTCGGCGGTATTTGCAGTGGAAAGAGCACACCAATCGCTGGGGCCGAGGCCTCCCGTTGGAACAGCACCTAGGCCAATAATTGTGAAATTATAGAACTTTCAAGACCGGGATCTAATCCTTCGTATGGCAAGGGAGAAGGGCCAAATCACACATAAGGGCAATACCTTGACGTTTTACCCGGATTTTACACCAGCGGTGCAGGCGGCAAGGAGGGAATTCCTCCCTGCTAAACGTCTCCTGCTACAGGCACAGATGCCTTATTCTCTTCTTTATCCGGCCAAGCTGAAGGTTTCAGTGGATGGAAGTCATCATTTCTTCATGGATGCAAAATCGGCGCTTAAGTTTGCAAAACATGTGGGAGGAAAAGCGTCCGAGAAGCTGCAGGCAGAGGCGGAATCGGCGGGTGGTCATCTGAGCGATAATGACTGACTTAGGTATTGTATGAACAATGTGTTCTCTCTACTCTGACACTTACTCGAAGGATCATATTTGATTTGTGGTTCAGGTTAAAGTCAGGCCCACTCTCACTTGCTAAAAAAGCTCCTCTTGATTTATCTAAATTGTTATGGTCTAGGGCGAGCTGAGGTCTCTGCAGACCTTCCGACCACCTTGTATGATGCAAGGTAGTACGCTGGCTTTGCTGCGCCTCCGATGGAAGGTTCCAATTTTTGATGTCTACTTCTTTGTGCGTGGAATATGGGGAGGGTACCCTGCAGCATATTTGGGGGGTTGGAGTGGGTGGGGGGGGACGGTTGGTCACGTTTGGTTCTTAAGTGCTGGCCAAAATACTTCTCTGTACATAACCGTTGTTTTATTATGCAAATGTTGTGACATGCCCTGGAATGCTGCTGACAGATTTTATGTTGTAATTGTTTACACACCCCGGTTTAATGCTAAATTATTTAACATGTAATGTTCGAGGACTTAATGATGGCAGGAAAACGAGATTGGTTCATGCATATTTAATCCGCCATAATATTGATATATGCCTTTTACAAGAAACGCATTTAAATAACGCACCATCCCCCAGACTTCATCATAGCAGATGGGGACATGCTTACTCGGCCATATAATCTAACTATGCTCGGGGAGTTGCTATATTGATCAGGAGAGGGCTGGATTGGAGAGAAGGTTTTGTACAAGGGGATCCGGAGGGGCGCTATGTTCTGGTGCAGGGACTCCTATGTGGTCAATCTATACTTATTTGGCCGTGTATGGTCCGAACACTGACTCACTTGAATTCTTTCATAATGGATGGTCCAAAATCAGGGTGATCGGATATAACACAATTTTATGGGGAGGTGACTTTAATGCTATAATTGAGAATGCGGTGGACAGGAAAGGCACGGCTAGGACTCTCCATCCGACGGCAGGCGAAGCCCTGTGGGAGATAATAGCTGAGGGCGACCTGGTCGACATTTGGAGGCACAGAAACAAATTATCGGGGGAAGGTACTTGCATTTCGGACTACCATTAAGCATGGTCCCACTTAGACTTTTGGCTACTGTCCAGAGACATGGCTCCCTATACAACTGGGATCAAGCATCTGCCATGCTCCCTGTCGGATCATGCCCCATGCCTGCTGCGAATATCACTCCCAAACATGCCTAGACGTGCATTCTCATGGCGTCTTCCTCCGCATGCTCTGCTTGATGAAGCCTTTAAGGCAGAGATCAGACATGATATTGAGGACTACTTCCAGATAAATACTGGGTCTGTCGATGCTGAAGGTACCCTATGGGACACCTTTAAAGTAGTCATCCGCAGCAAGTGTATTGCCCGGCAAGCGGGGGTCCTTGAAGCTATTCGAGGGACACTGGCGTCCCTGGAGTCCGAAATCAAATCCCTCGAGACACAGTATTTTAATGCGGGAGACTGTGTAACTGCAGGTCTGCTTAAAGAGCTAGGTTACTAGAATATGCTGATGAGGCACAACGGGAGGTTAAGTTCCTCGGTAAATATGCAGAGGCCAGGAGATATGGAGAGGGGGACAGGCCAGGGCGCACGCTAGCTGCTATGACTAGGCCACCCAGAACTGCGACGTATATACATGAGTTACACGACAAATCTGGTGCTGTAGTCAGAGGCCAGAGTGAGATTCTTCAGGCCTTCTCGGGTTTTTATTCTAATTTGTATACTGCCACTCAGAATGCATGTCCGGAGGGGTTGGACTCTTTTCTTGATTCAATCAGCCTAGCCAGGGTCAATGACACATAAAGGAAATATATGGACCTCCTGATCTCCGCTCAGGATGTTGCCCAAGTCATCAAAAGTCTGCTGTTGGACAAAACTCCTGGTCCTGACGGCCTTACTACAGCCTTTTACAGGGCATATGCGGAGGAGCTGGCTGCAAAGTTACTAGCGGTATACGAGGAGGCACTAGAGGCGGGGAAACTGCCCGACACTAAGAGAGAGGCCATGATAGTTACACTTTTAAAGCCAGGTAAATCAGAAGACGACTTAGTCTCTTACAGACCCCTTTCCTTGATCAATGTTGATGTCAAGATCTTAGCCAACCTAATAGCTAACCGGCTTCAACCCCTGTTGCCCCTTATAGCTCTCCCTGACTTATCGGGGTTCATTCCAGGATGCTCAACATCGCACAATCTATGCACTATTTTTTCAACGTTACATTATCTACACCCCAGTGCCCATGCTGCCGTGGTGTTCTTGGATGCAACAAAGGCATTCAACACCTTGGAGTGGCCATATTTATTCTCCATCTTAACTAGGATGGGTTTCAGTCCGCTTTTCGTTAACAGGATCAAATTGTTATACACAGCCCCCTGTGCCCGGATAAAGATGAACGACCTGATCTCTGACCCTTTCCCATCTTGCGAGGTACAAGGCAGGGATGCCCCTTATCCCTGCTGCTTTTTGCCATAGCTATGGAGCCGCTGGCAGCTCGTGTCCGACAACACCATACTGCACGGGGGATAGGTTTCAGTTCCAGGAGCCTATTGATCTCCTTATGTGCAGATGACGTGACCCTTTATCTCATTAACCCTGAATTGAATCTAGATCCAGTGCTGCACGAGTTTATCCGCTTTGGAGGTCTGGCCGGAGTCTGTATTAATTGGTCCAAATCGGTTGTGTTTCCTTTGACAGACAGTACCCCACAGGTCACTTCGGAGTTCCCCTTGAAATGGGAAGCTGAGGAGGGTAAGGATTTGGGCATCTGGATTACTAGAAACATCCAGGAAATATGGAACCTGAACTATGGCCGGGCCATGACATTGCTGGAAGGCAAAGTGAAAATGTGGGCAAGGCTGCCCTTGTCGCTTACAGGGAGGATTGCATTAGCAAAAATGATTACATTACCCAAATTCCTGTACCTCTTAGTGAATATCCCGATCCCACTCACGTCCCATTTTTTTGCTACTTTGAAATCATAACTTGTAAAGTTGGCATGGGCGGGTGGACAGGCGAGGGTCTCTTGGGACATACTCACATTGCCCCTGAAGAGGAGAGGACTGGGGGCCCCAGACATGCACCTCTATGCCCTGTGCGCCCAGGCTCAATTTCTCCATTTCTGGATACACCGACCCTGTTCCAACCACACGTAGCTGTGGAGATGGACGTTGTTGGGCCGATCCCGCTGTCGGTGGCCATATGTGTGAAGGCGAAGCGTCCTAGAGGAGATGTAGACACGGTCGAAACGCTGCGCTGGGTGTGGGATGAATTGCGGAGAAAGGTAGGAATCCCTCTGATGTATGCTCCCTCATTGTCTCTGGCTCAGAACCCTTTACTGCCATGCATTTAGGGGGCATTAGCCAACCACTGCAGCGAAAGCTAGGCATTTACACATTTGCAGATTTGTTCCCAAACGACGAATTCCTCCCCCCTCCGGAGGCTGCCGAAGGAAAGGAAACATCCTTTGCGGAATTATTCTTATATCATAAATTGAAATGAGCATGCCGTGCACTGAGTAGTGCGTTCCCGCTAGCTCTCCAGACCTTTCCAGCATTAGAGACTTTGGTGAGCTCCTCGTCTCCTAGGAGATTGGTGACTAAATTATATAAATAGATGCAAAGCGGAGTACCCGTAGACCAGCCCTTAGCACTACAACGTTGGAATGAGGAGATGTCGGTCCCGCTCACTGAGGAACAATGGGACTTCTCTTGTGGACAACTCACTGAACTTTCTCCCAATTATAGATTGCGTCTAATTCACTTTAAATATTTGCACAGGATCTATAGGACGCCGATTAGTCTCCACAGAATGGGGCTCAGGGAGAGTGATGGATGCTGGAGATGTGGATACTGTCCCGCGACGTTCCTACATATGGCATGGTCCTGCACTAAGCTTGAAAAATACTGGTCCTCGATTTTTGAGGCAATCAATCAGATTATAGGACGAACAGATGACCCCTTCCCTGAGTTGGGTGTGCTGGGGTATGTCAAGGACACATTGCCCAAAATCAGAAAACTGCATGCACTGTTACTGCTATATGCTAAGAGACGAATAGCAATGCATTGGGGGCGACGCAGGGTGCCATCGATCATGGGTTGGCTCACTGATGTTACCTATGGACACACGCAGTTGGGGATCTTCTGGGAGTTAATGCCACCCTCTTCCAGACCACGTGATATCTAGGAACTGTTCACAAAATGGATGAATGAACGACAGAATGACGAAGGGGAAGAGGAGGTAGAATACTGACTGTGATTGATATTGGCTATTGTGATAAATTGTGGGGTGTCTTTGTTATGCTGTATGACCTCTGTTTTGTATTCAATGCGTACACGGAGTGGGTATGTAGTATATATCATAAAGATGTGGAAGGTGCAATGCGTGACGCCTATGCAATAGTACCTTTGGCTTACTTGAATGCTAGGATGAAGTCCTCGTACAACTACAACTGTTTTTTTTTATAACGAACTGTTAACAGAGGGGCATGTAACTATGCACAAGTTCATATCTGTTTAATGTACCACAAACCTGCAGCAGAATCTGAATATGCAATGTGTAGTGACTAGCACAAGTTGTTTATGCTATGTTTTCTGCATGCTGTTTGAAAATGCCAATAAAAAAAATATATATATATTGCATTACATGGCATCTGAGTGAAGCTTGCATATGTGTTTTTACTAACTATAATCCATTTGCACTAAAATGGCCGCTGCTACGTGGGATTTCTTACTGCGCATGCGTCTGTCACACTCACGTTACATGACGTACTCTTTCCTTTTGGAGGGAATCTTTTGCTTCTGCGTACTAGAATAAGATGGCTGCTCCATGTCCTCTCATGCAAGATGCTTGCACTGCTGCTTTTGCTAAGCTGTTCGTTCTGCTTAACTCTAACGCAATAGTTAAATATAAAGCAATGGGAATAGAGTAGAGATAAGTGGTATACAGTGCATTCATTTATCCTGTGTTCTAAAACTGGTTCATTCTATTTTCATGTAACGATAATCTTGGGCCTGGGAGGTGCTATTACTCCATCTTGAAAAACCACACTGCGCATGTCAAACTCTAGAAGGAGATTAAGCCATTCGTCATTGAACCACAGCCAAGCTTACAGTACACTAAGAATGCCATGCATGTATAAGGATTTTGTTATGTATTAATGTTTTATTCTTTGTTTTTTTATGCGGGAAGGGTGATGTAATATACTTTTACAGTAATTGTTTTGTTTCTTTAATGTGTGTTCCATGTTCTTCGGAATGGCAAGAATGGTTCTAGGAATGTCAGCTCTGCCAGGGCAGTTTGATGTGTGCTTGGAAGCATCCAGGCGTGTCCATGGTCGTGGGTCCAACGTTGGAAGAATAAAGTTTCCTTCCTTCAACAACCTTGCCTTACTGGAATTTCATTCTCCCCCTTACCACAATGATTGATTGTATTTTGAAATGCAGTTTTGTTGTTAGGGACATATTTCCTAATCTATTCTTGCGGACAGTACCATCTCCGACCCTTCATCTGGGCACTATGAATATTTTGATTATTATGAAGATTATCTAAGCGAAAGCACCCACATGATTGAGTTCATTTCTTTAAATAAGCTGCAGGTTATTATCATCGGGGATTTATTTAACTGATGTAACAATCTTGGCAGTGCCAGTTTTTGCCATAACTATTCCACCCATTAGACATAACAAGAGTTCCATTAACATGAGATAATACCCCATTTAATTTTCAGCCTGGACACTCTATCAAATAATTGCATTGTGCCTTTTGTTGAGCCCAGCTCTATGTCTATGTCTCTCATCTCTCAATCATCTGCAAATTAATGATATTAGGTAGGTTTTGCCAGCACTATTTTCCACAGATCACAGTCAATCTTCCAAATCACACTATCAAAAGGTTTGGCCGTTGCAAACAACAACAGTTGTTTGCAAAATGCTGCAACTCCCACTAGTAAGGAGGATGTCAGATCCTTCCTTGGCATGGCAGAATTTTGTGCCAAATATGTTCCAAATTTTGCGGACAAATGTTTTTTTTTGTTTTTTTAGTTTTTTACTTATTTTTTATTTTGTCAACTGGAAGTTACCACAGAAACAGAAAGCAATATACATAATGTACAGAAAGAGAAAAGAAACAAATATATCCATTACATTGCATCGTTCCGAATTAATAGACTTGAGTAAAAGAAAAATGTATTCCGCCAAAAATAAAGACCCCCAAATTGTCATAAACTTTACCATTGAGCAAAGACCTCTAGTTTTGGCCAATGCCTGTTGCATATCATATATTTTTCTTATGAAAGCCCACCATTCCATAATGGATGGTGGTTTTGGTGATATCCAATTTCTGGCTATGATTAATCTTGCTGAAACCAATAGTTTAGAATATAAGCTATTGTTCTTGAGATGTTCCGAACTATATCCCATCATAATTTCCAAAGGTGAGAGCGGGACCACTATCCCCAGTTTCTGAGAGAGAACTCTCCCAACGTCCAGCCAAAAAGTATCTAATACTGGACATGTTACAGACATATGTAAAATATCGGCCGCAATTAGTTTGCATCTAGGGCATTTTGTACGATCACTAGTCATAGTATTATCGACTGACCACTTAGCGATCCTCTCCGGGGTATAATATAAAAGACACAACGTGCGGTGCTGCTGCAATCGCAAGTTAGTAGATTGAACTGCCTTATCTATTGTTCTAAAGGCTTGCGATATAGTATTGAGTGTTACTGTCTCTCCCAACAGCCTGCTCCATTTATCCGATAGTCTCCCCCCGTCATCGATTCTGGAGCTATTTAGCCATTTATACACTCTGCTAATCAGTTTCTTAGGTTCTACTGCATATATAAAGTCCCATATCTTAGAATCTACTATATTTTCCAATTTTACGTCCTTTAAAAAATAATTGCGACTCTGATAGTATTTAAACAGCATATTATCAGGCAGGTCATATTTAATCTGCAGTCTCTCAACTAAAATAAAGCCACTGTGATCATAAAGATCTCCCAAGCTTTTAACCCCGCATCTTTCCCACTTACTGCCCATTCCGTCTTGAAATATCCCTGGCAAGCTTGGATTATGCCACAGTGGGTATTTGCAATGGTAAAAAGAAATATTTTTACCAAGAATATTTGCACGCCATATATATACATTGTCTCGTATTGTCTTAAACGTAACCCTTTTAAAATAATTTGGGTCATCATTGATTCTATATAGAAACATCCTAATCTCCGTAGATAATGTAAATTCATGACAAAAGAGAGTACTGGCTGAGTTAATAAAACTCCAAAAGCGAATAAAACAGGCAGACCAAAAATTATTTTTGAAGTCCGGAAATTCTAATCCCCCTTGCCTATAGGGTAGTTTTAGCCAATCTAATGCTCGTCGCGCTTTCTTGTATCCCCAAATGAAACTACAAAAAATTCCCTCCAATCGTTTAAAAAATAAGTTCGGAACCCGCAATGGAATGGAGCGGAAAAGATAAAGGAACTTATGTAAAACCTTAATTGTTATAATATTAATTCTACCTATAATACCAATAGGCAGTTTATGCCATTTTTTTAAAGACCTGGCTGTTTTATTCAGTAGCTCTTCATAATTTAAAGAAAATATTCTACCAATTTATGCTGCTATTTTAACCCCCAGATATGTGACCACCGAACAGTCCCTGTAAAGGAATCGTGCTTTTATAGTTAAGAAGAACCTGGGTCTTATTTACATTTAGCTTATAGCCTGAAATTAAGCCGAACTTATTAACTGCCTCTGTTATTGCTTGAAGAGCTTCTGCTGGCTCTATTGAAAAAAACAGCTATGTCATCTGCGTATGCTATAGTTTTAAGTGAATTAATTCCAGCGCTAAAATCCTGTATTTGCTGATTATTTTGTAGGGCTTGATTAAACTGCTCTATGTAAAGAGCAAATAGTAAGGGTGAGAGAGGGCACCCTTGACGAGTACCACAAAGTATTGGGAAAACTGAGGAGTGCAGTCCTAAATATGTTGATTTAGCACACAGCTTATCATATAGGGCTTGTATCCGTTTTTTAAATTGGCCCTTGACCCCAAAAGCAGACAGTGTAGCCCATATGAAGTTCCACCCCACTCGGTCAAACGCCTTCTCTTCATCTAATAAAATCATACTGAGTGGGGTGGATCTAACATCTGCCACATTAAAAGCAGGTATTGCCATACTGACATGCGCTGTTGTG
The DNA here is from genome assembly GCF_964263255.1 of Lissotriton vulgaris. Lineage (NCBI taxonomy): Eukaryota > Metazoa > Chordata > Amphibia > Caudata > Salamandridae > Lissotriton > Lissotriton vulgaris. The sequence continues at coordinate 1,118,851,566 of NC_141691.1, read as the reverse complement.
TCCCTCCCTTGAATAAACCCCTGCGGATGACGGGAAACCAAATTAGGCAATATAGGGGATAGCCTATTAGCCAATATTTTCTCATATATTTTTACACACATTCCTCCGATGGCTTATGTTTTTTCTGGAAAAAAAATATTTGAGTCTTATTCCATGAATCAGGAATTGTGCCATTATTACCAATGAAATGTATTACCTCATTAAGCGGTGCCAGCAGAACATCTTTAAAGATTTTATAGAATTCTAGGGGTATCGCATCTTCCCCTGCTGACTTACCCGCTGGTAGTTCACTAATTGCCCTATCCAGTTCTTCACCTGAAATGCTTTCATCAAGTAAGTCAGATACCTCCTCCCCCATATCTTTCAAAGAACTGTTCTGAAAATAGCTAAGAATATCCTCTTGTTTAGGATACGATAATGGAGTGTAGAGTCTTTCATAGTACAAAGCAAACTGTTCTAGTATCTGTTGTGGTTGTTCATACAGAATACCGTTCGGCCCCCTAATAGCCTTTATGTGAGACTTAGCCCTGTCGTCTGCTACCTTGTAAGCCAACATCTTTCCAATATTCTCCCCGAATTCATATTGCGTTCTACGGAGTTTGTTATAGCTTGCTATAGCTTTTTCCCTAAGTTTACTCTTTAATTTTGATCTGAGGTCGATTAAACTAAATCCCAGTTGTTCCAATTCTCCCAAATCCATAGCTCCACCCAAAGTAGCCTCTGCATGCTGAAATTCTGCCACCCTTATTGCCAGCATAGTCTCCTTATTTTCTCTTCTCAGATCCTTATTTTGCTGTAAGACATATTGTTGGGTATGGCCTCTGATAACAGCCTTACAAGTATCCCATATCACCGTGGGAGAGGCTAATCCTACATTTTCCTTAAAGAAAGCTACAAGCTGTCCTCTAGTCTTATCTACGTATTCTTTATCTAATAGGTGATACCTTGGAAACGAGAAGTTTCTAGTTGCTTTGTATTTGTCACAGATTTTTAATATTAAAAGAATAGGGTTGTGGTTTGAAGTCACTTTTGGGCATATTGTAATTGTAATTGTAATTGTAATGGTATTTGTAGAGCGCGATTGCTGCCCGTGGGCGTCCAAGCGCTGAGCTGACCAGAACGTGACGGAAGAGGTGTTTATGGTACAGTGGGTTTGTCAAACAACCATGTTTTTAAGTCCTTACGGAATGAAAGGAGATTTGAGTTGGACCGGAGAGAAAGGGGAAGGTCGTTCCAGAGTCTGGCGGTGTTCAGCGAGAACATTCTTCCCCCTGCTCTGGCTCGCTTTATTCTCGGAGTGACGGCAAGGAAGGCCTCCTTTGATCGTAGGTTCCTGTTGGGATGGTAGGGGGTGACAAGGTTTCTGTTGATCGCTGGGCTTGTGTTCCAGAAGGAGCGGTGCGCTAGGCATAGTGCCTTAAAAGCTATCCTCTGCCTCACTGGCAACCAGTGGAGAGTTTTTAGGGCAGGTTTAGCAGACTGAGTGCGCGGAATTTGTAGCAAGGCACGCGCTGCACAGTTTTGGACAACCTGTAGTTTCCGAAGTGTAAACTCAGGTGCCCCCATGTACAGGGCGTTGTTGGAATCAAGGCGAGACTGAATTAGCCCTTGGACCGCAACTTTTTTGGCTTCTAGCGGCAGCAGCGGAAGAACCTTCCTCAAGGTTCTTAGAAGGCCGAAGCATGTGGCAGATAATTTTGTAGCCTGGATGGAAAAGGAGAGTTTGTTATCCAACCACACTCCCAGGCTCTTCACGCTCTCCTTTGGGGTGGGAGGGGGACCCAGTGCATTGGGCCACAGAGAGGTGAATGGTACTGGCGAGGGTGGGCCTAGGAGCATGAGCTCCGTTTTGTCTCCATTTAATTTAAGGGAGGAGTTGGTCATCCATCCCTTTATGTCCTCTAGGCAGTGTAACAGATCGGCTGGGGAGCGCTTGCTGTTCTCGGTGGCCAGTGAGACCACCAGCTGAGTGTCGTCGGCGTATGATACGATTTTAATGCCATATGGTTCGACGACACTTGCCAGCGGCCTCATGTAGACGTTAAACAGCACAGGGCTCAGGGAGGAGCCCTGTGGAACTCCGCAGCTCAGGGGTTTGCTAGAGGATACTGTTGCACCGTCGAAGATCTGGAACGACCTCCCAGACAGGAAGGATCCAAACCACCTTAAAGCGTCACCCGAAACTCCGATGTTATGGAGACGGTCTAGCAAGGTGGCGTAGCTGACCGTATCGAATGCGGCACTTAGATCAAGGAGGATCACTGCCACTGATCCTCCCTGGTCCAGAATCCTTCTCGTGTCTTCGGTGACTGCTAATAAGGCGGTTTCAGTCCCATGTTGTGGTCTAAAACCCGTCTGGGATGTGTGCAGCAGCGAGTGATCCTCCAGGAACTGTACCAGCTGTGCATTTATGTGCTTTTCTAGCACCTTGCTCGTCCAGGGAAGGAGTGAAATGGGACGGTAATTTGACAGATCGTTTGGGTCTAGGCTAGGTTTCTTTAGCAGTGCCCGTACCATGGCCTGTTTCCAGGCTGTGGGGACAGAGCATGCAGAGATGGACGAGTTCAAGAGGTCCAAGATTACATATTTCCATGTCTGTTGTCCACAGAATAGAGGTTGTGACCCAAGCCATATCTATCCGTGTATAGAGTTTGTGTGGAGCAGAGTAGTAGGTGTAGCCTGGGACCTTTGGATATAGTGTCCACCACACATCCCTAATACACTGTAATCACCCCAATTCTTTGATTGCAGCTCTGGTCTTTCGCATTCTGTGAAATGCCCCCGCTTAGTTGTATCAATTCCGTAATCCATAATACAGTTAAAATCACCCATCACCACCCGCTCCCCCTCCCAATTCAGCAATTTGACATTTATCCTATCAAATATAGTAGGGTCATCTGTGTTAGGGCCATATACAACACAGAATACGTATTTTCCCCCTTGATCATCATCTGAGCTATAGCCCACCTGCCATTTTTGTTGGCCGCTGTCCTAATTGTTTCCCCCATAAACCTTTTATGTTTTAATATAGCCACGCCCCGTATAGAAACACTTTGAGTTGTACTTAGTATTACCTCAAAACCTAAATGTTTTAGCAACCCACAATCCTTGTACGCCAAGTGTGTTTCTGTCGGCATTACCATTTGTGCTTTGTACATTTTAAGTTCTTCTGCCGCTAATTGCCGCTTAGTCTTATTATTCAGACCTGCCACATTCCACGCTAAACAATTAAACCATGCCATAACAATAATAAGGATGATAACACACTAATGCCTACTGTTTCAATCTCTATCATCTCGATACTCTTTATAACTTCTTTATTATCTTTTTCATTTCTTATCAGCTTCCAGTTGACTTTTCTCATTTTTTCGAAAACACCCTTCACCACCATCCCTACCCACCCCCAGTACCTCCATTACAGGTTGACCCACACCCCCGCATCTAGAAGGAGGAATCATCCTCTTTCAAGAGCTGCCGTTGAATTGGCAGCTTCCTGAGATCCAGCCCCCGCGATAGCTTCCGAGACACACACCAATGCTGGCAGAGTTTTTTATGCCTGCTAGCAAAAGTTTTACCCCTAGTTTATCTTTAATGAATACTATATCCGCCCCTAGCTCTTAGTACCATCCCCTCCCGATTTCTGCCATTCAAAAAGCGCTGCCTTCGCTTCCCTTTCAGACATAAAGAAATGTGAATGCCCTCCTCGTATTACTTTCAAGCGTGCAGGTTCCTGCAGATACACTTGTGCCCCAGTATTTTTCAATGGATCAATCAATAGCCTAAGCTGCCAGCGCCTGTCCATTGTTGTTCTACAAAAATCAGACCTAAAAAGAATTGTAAATGAATCAACAGTGACAGGTGATCTAGGACCTGCTTTCACAAAAACAGCCTGCCGAAGCAAAAAGTTCCCAAAATAAATAAGAAAAGGACGTGAAAAACGGGCATCTTGTCTTCGTTGCACAAGTGGGAGTCTAAGGGCTCTTTGTATTTGACAATTCCAGTCCCAGTCCCGGAGGTCCGGAAAAGCCTCTGCATTATCTGCACTACGTACGCTCTAGAGTCGGACCCCTCGAGTCCTTCTGGAATCCCAAATAATTTCAAGTTCTGCCTCCTTTGATGATTTTCCAAATCCTCCACTTGTAGTTGCATTTTCTCCAGCATCTCATCATGTCGCTGAACCCTACTGGAAGTTTTGAGTGTAGTTTCTTTGCCTTCGGCAACCCTAGTTTGTAAGACTGTTACTTCGTTTGCATGAGTCAAAACCTTTAAGGTTATCTCCTTCATTGTTTGCTGAATGCCGTGATTTTCAGCCCTGACTTGGGCAAAGAGTTCCCGTGTTTCCTCTCTTTGCTCTATAAGAGATTGCAGAATTAATGCAAGCATTGACGTTTCCCTTACTTGGGGGTCCTCATCCCCCTCAGATATCTCACCATCCTCCTCCCTGGCCGGTGTGCTCTCACCATGCTGAAAACATGCCTCCTCTGATATTTCCACAGGGGTCCCTTCAACTGAAAGTCTAAGAGCCCCACACACATCATCAACTAAGCCTGCATCCAATAGCCTAAAATCAGGGTTAGCCAGCTGCATTGCTGGCTAGCCCGAGCAAGTGACTTTGCAGCCCTAGGTGTTTTTTTTGTTGTTTTTTTTTAAACCTTTATTTGGAGATAAGCAAGAGAAAAGGAAGTGCATTCATGTTACATACAATCGTAAATGGCCAGTACAACATAGCGAATCAATCAATGAGTCCGGACGACAGGGTAACATATGAATCAGTGTAGTTAATAACGGATGAAGGCATACATCATTCAGAAATGGGCGCCCCAGAGTACACACTAACAGGATGATATGCTAAGGCATGGGCAGGCATTGTCAGTGCAAAAAAAAAAAATTCCAAGTGAAAGGGAGATTTACTCCGTGCCAACTGATACCAGTACCCTCCACGCATGATATAGTCCAAACAGGCACCCCCTTGCCCGCTAACTGAAAGCAGACAGGCATAGGATCGCCATCGCTACCACATGAGTGACACAGAAGGGAGGACAACCCCCTCAACCCCGCAGGAAAAGGAGACAATCCACCCCCCACCCAATACCTGAGGACCAGCAAATGCAGTATCATATCTCAGTCACTACGCTGGTGTTAACCAATCCCAACCCGGTCCTCATGTTCAGAATCAGAGTCCTGCACAGCTCTAGTGAGGAGGTACACCTGTAGCGGGCTCCAAAAGTCCTTGGGTCTACACCTCACGGGCAGCAGTTCAGAGTAGGCATTATATTGGTCCTGACAATAAATGAGATCACTCAACCAATCCTTGAAGCGCGGCACTCTGCCACGACCCCAACAACAGGCCACCCTGCGCTTGGCCAACAACAAGGCCACGTCAGCAAATCTACAGTGGGGAGCAGGCACGTCCCTGGAATAACCCAGTAACATCACTAAGGGGTCGAACGCCACTCCATCCTCCGTCATAACCTGCAGGGCCACATGGACTTGGGCCCAGTACTCCAGAACCCCCGCACAACCCCACGCCAAATGCAGAAAGTCGGCACCCTCTGCTCGGCACCTAGCGCACCTGTCATCTTCCGCTAAATGAAACCGAAGTTTCCTCGCCGGGGTGTAATAATACCTCTGGACGAATTTGTAATGTATGATTTTCAGGCGGCAACTAGAGGAAACATTGGCAGTAAGACCACAGCAGTACTTCCATTGCTCGTCAGTAATAGGGACGCCCAGCTCAGCAACCCACTGCTCGCGTACACGACTGGACGGGAAAGAGCCCTGCCGTCGAATAGCTCCATACAACTTCGATACTAGATGACGACCATCTGAGACCAGAAGCACGTGGAGAGGGAGGGTTACCTCTGGCTCCGAAGGAAAATCCGGTAACAAGGCGCGCAAGCCCTGTCTCAGACGAACATAATAAAACAGCTCCAAAGGGGAGCAGGCAACAGCTCCAAAAAAATGAGCCTGGGTACGAAAGGCACCCTTATGAAAAACGTCACCCCACGTAAGAATTCCAAGCCGCCTACACAGACGTTGAAACCCCGTTTCCAGCAACAGAGACAAATCAGGATGATAGGATAGAGGCAGTGCCGGCGAATAGAGAAAGGAAACGCCCAACAACCGCGCCACCTGTTTCCAGGCGTCTACCGTGCATGTCACCGTCGTTTGATGCGTGTCCACATCTGACACATTGCCCAGTACCAACCCCTCCAGTGGGAGCGGATGGGCAACCCAATGTTCAGCCGCAACCTGGGGCATAAACGGCGTGGGGCGCATCCAATGGTAAGCATAATGCGTTTGAGCGCTAAGGTAGTAAAGCTCAAAATCAGGGACGTCAAATCCTCCATCAGCATAGGGCAACGTAAGGGTGGCCCAAGCCACCCGCGGCTGTTTGCCCCCCCAGAACAACCGAATGAGCTCAGAACGAAGCCTGCGAAAAAAGTAAGCCCCAGGGTGATACGGAATATTTTGAAATAGGTACAGAAACCGGGGCAGGACAACCATTTTGATAAGGGACGCCCGACCAGCCATGGAAAGAGGCAAGGACATCCATCTAGTGACGTCATCTGCCAGCTTAGTAATCGCTACACCATAATTAAGCCTGACCGTCTCCTCACTGTCCAATGACACAACAATGCCGAGGTACCGCAGCTCTGAATCGCACCACTCCAAAGGGTAGTCAAGAGGAAATCTACTCACCGCCGCAGTAAGCGGGAAGAGTTGGGACTTCCGCCAGTTGATGTGGATACCGGAGACACCCCCGAAAGCGATCAACTCACGCAATAGCGCATTAAGGTTGTTCTGAGGATCTTTTACATAGAGCGTGACATCATCCGCATATAACGAGATCCCGACCTGACGCTGAAGACAATTGAAGGCGCTCTGCTGGTGTAACTGGCGAATCCTACAGGCCAAGGGCTCAATGGCAATGGCAAATAGGAGGGGCGAAAGGGGACATCCCTGACGGGTTCCCCTAGTAAGAGGAAACGGGGGAGATAGCACACCATTCACCACCACTCTCGCCATCGGGTCGGTATATAAGAGCTTGACCCACGAAATAAAGATCCGAGGAAACCCCATCCGGCATAGAACATCAATAAGGTAGCCCCATTCAACGGAGTCAAACGCCTTAGTGGCATCAAGGAAGATGGCGGCGACCGGGAGATCTGGAGCAATGGTCGAAATAAGGGAGAACAAAGTCCGAAGATTGTGGGAAGTAGCACGACCAGGTACAAACCCCGACTGATCGGGCAAGACAATAACAGGCATGAGCTCAGATAGTCTCACCGCCAGGACCTTTGCGAGTATTTTGACATCGCAATTAAGTAATGAGAGGGGCCTATAGGAACCCACGTCCAGGGGATCCTTACCCGGTTTGAGCAGCGATGTAATAGCGACCTCTCTCATGGAGCACGGCAGACGTCCCACCTCCAGGGATTCCTCAAAAACCTCGCAGAGAACGGGGGCCATAATGTCCACATAACACTTATAGAATTCAGCAGGAAGGCCATCCAGACCAGTGGCCTTCCCGTTATTCAGAGACATGATGGCATTCCTGATCTCCTCCACCTCTAGCGGTCTACCCAAGAACGCCCGATGATCGTCCGACAACCGACAGAGCGCCAACTCATCCAGGAATCCGCCATATCGTGTCTCCCCAGACTGCTGTGTCGTGTACAGTTGGGTGTAATGGTGAATAAAAGTGCGTTGAATCTCCGCAGTGTCCCGACAGCGAGTGCCATCCGGCAAAACCAATTCCAGCACGTCCGAACCATACCTCTGATGTCTAGTAAGCGCAGCAAGGACCTTCCCTGGCCTCTCCCCTTCACAGTACCTCCTCGCCGTCCAGTACTTCCCCCTATGTTTAGCCTCCCTGGCAGCCTCTTCCTCATACTCGGAGAGCTTGGTGTGGAACTGGCCCAACAGATCGGGATCAGAGCCAGCCTGCAACCTGCGTTCCAAATTGCGTAAATCCCCTTCCAAGCCCTCGAGAGTTCGAACAATCAATTTAAGCATCCCACAGCTTTTGGAGATAGTGACACCACAGATCATGACCTTGAAAGCCTCCCATATAACCTCGACACTGTCTACAGAGCCCTTGTTCCTCGCGAAGAACGCCTCTACCTCCTCGCCAAGTTCCGCCTTAAACACAGGGTCAAGCAAGGCAGTAGGAAAAAGGCGCCAAGGTGGGCGCGGCCTATGCAGCCCGGGTACAGATAGCACAACCTTCACAGGGCAGTGATCCGAATACGTACGAGCCAGATGTACCGCCTCCCGCAGACCAGCCACCAGCCCCCTGGAGAGAAAGACATAGTCCAGCCTCGCCCATGAGCGTGCATGCGCAGTGTAATAAGTGCCCTCCCTAGTAGCAGGGTGAGAATACCTCCAGCTGTCGATCAGTCCAGCCTCCTCCACAACACCACGCAAAACATCTCTAGCTTGCACATTGTACTGAGGACATCCGTCTGACCTATCCACCTGAGCCTGAAACGCAAAATTGAAATCCCCCCCCACACAATGTGAGAGGCATCGACAGCAAGCACATGGCCCCACAGAGTAAGGAAGAAGGCTGGTGTATCAACATTAGGAGCATAGCAATTGACAAACAGCACAGTGATCTGCCCAAGCCGCCCCCATAGCAGTACATAGCGCCCCTCAGGGTCTCCCATAGATCCCAGTTCTTGAAAGGCGAGCGATCTTTTAACAAGGATAACAGCCCCGCGAGCATACGAGGAGTACGAAGCAAACATCCTAGCCGCAGCCCACCGCCCACCAAAGCTGGGGGCAGGACCAGGCCGCAGATGCGTCTCCTGCAGGAGGGCCACATGAATAGCATGCCTATCCAAATACTGTATCACATTTCGACATTTCCTGGCATCATTAAGACCCCGTACATTCCAGGACAATATTGATATCTTGTCTATAGTGTCAGTCGACATTAGCCATGATCCGGGCACCATAGTACCCAGTGATAAGGGGCAGTGTGCCCGACTCCCAGCGCCAGCCAGCAGCAGGCACCAGCCCAGGACACAATCGCCCCAACACATACACTCCACACACATCCCAGCCATCTCCAAACCAACCAACCAGAACCCCAACAGCCCCCCCAAACAGCACCATCCGTGCAACAGGCACACAAGAAATACATCACGCAGCGCGCAGCATACACAACTCAACCGGCCCTCAACTCGCACACGCATCCCCCATGTAGCGCGCTCACTACCATTCAGCCAGCGGAGATAGCGGCCATGACTCTCAGGCCTAGTGAGCACGAAGGCTTGGGTCCCAGGACCAATACCGTCCAAGATGACAAAGGACCAGCCGGAGCAACGGAACCGGAGCCGTGCTTGCACACACAGACAGCAGAAGCAAACAGCGCAATAGCCCAAGGGACCAGGCCGAGCACGTGTCGCCCGCATCGTTCCCACCCCCGCCTCCCACCTGATGAAACCCCAACTATCAGGCCATTCAAACCGCAACCCCCCGCCATTCCCAAACACCCATCCAGTCAACCAGCAAAGGACTAGAAACCAAACCAAAGGTACTAGTGGGGTACACCCTCTGGGGAACCCTCTAGAGGTGCACAGTACCACTCCCACACACCACGCCAGTGTCCGAGCCAACGAGTCACACACGGCCCAGGCGCAGCGCGGGGGGGTGGTGCCCAGAGCGCGAAACAAAAAGGCGCCAACCAGTGGTCCCATACTGACCCCAAGAACCGTTACACGAATATAAATCAGCAAGCAGTCACGGTTATGCCCCACAATACAAGGGAAGGTAGCACGAGGCCACCGAAACAGTCAAGGGCGTAGGTGCACAAGGCACGTGCCAACACCGTCTCATAAATGCAAGATCACCCCAATCAGGCGACCTCCTCCTCAGCTGCCGAATGCTCGCCCTCAGGGTCCCGACTGCCTCTCCGGTCCGCAGCTGCTCGTTCACGTTTGAGGCGCTTCACAAAGTCCTCAGCATGCTGTGGGTTAGTGAAAAAGTGTTGCTTAGCCTGATGCGTCACCCTCAGCTTAGCAGGGTAAAGCAAAGCATAGTCCACTTGTAGTTCTCGAAGTTTCTTTTTCACCCCCAGGAACTTACGACGTTGGTCCTGCACCATCGGCGTGAAATCAGGGTACACGGTGAAGGATACCCCTTCAAAGGAGAGGGTACGATTAGTGCGGGCAGCCTGGAGGGCAGCGTCTCGATCGCGATAGTTTAGAAGTCGTGCAATAATGGGGCGGGGTGCAGCCCCAGAGGCCGGCCGAGGCCCCAGTGACCGGTGCGCTCTCTCGACGATGAACTGTGAGGAGAAGGCATCCGCACCAATGGCCCCCACCAGGAGTCTCTCCACATAAGTCTCCATTTTTCCCACATTCGTCGACTCCGGCACACCTACTATACGTACGTTGTTGCGCCTACTCCTCGCCTCCAACTCCTCATTCTTAGCGGCAATTACCCGCAATATATTATCAATCCTCGCCAACTGTGTGGTATGAGTAGCAGCAGTATCGTCGTGGCCCGAGATGCGCTGTTCCGCCGTTGTTAGGCGTTCCTCGTGCACATCGAGCTTCTGCACCACCGCATCCATGCGCGACGACAGTTTGTCCACTTTGTCCACTATCGTGGCAAACCCTTGCCTCATCTCTTGCATCATCTGTTGAAAGTCCGGGGCTTGTGGCTGCGGTACAGTATCAGCGACAGGCGGGGGGGGAGACCGCGAAGTCCCAGCCTCCTGCAACAGACGCGTTCCCCTCCTGGCCACCCCCGAGTCAAAGGATAATTTGGACTGTTTAGTGTCCGGTTTCCCCATGATAAGGCGCTATCAGCACGACGGGGCACACAAATCAATAAGGGCCAGACTGCAGGCTGTTCCAGTCATGCGACCATTTGCCACAATCGGGGGCACGAGCAGGCATGGACGCCCCGCCACTCCCAGCGAAACAATGGCCGCCGCTACCCTCAGGCCAAAGAGTTCGCTACCCAGGCGCTCAAACGACAATCTGCGGCGTTTCAGCAAGTCAATAGTTCCAGGACAGGCAGAGGTAGAAGCCGACATCCAGTTCCATCCCAGGGGAGCACTCCGCAGCGTGCCCGGCCGGCTATCAGGTCCGGAGGAGAGAGGAAGGCCCGGGCCTCCACCCCACGTGCGAAGCCTCGGGCTAGCGTGGACAGTGACGCCGGGCTACGGAGCACCCGACATCCAGAGCGCGAGTCGGGGAAACTTTGAGCCCTCGTAACTTTGGTCAGCAAGCTCCGAATGGCACAGGAGTTGGACCGTGGGTGGCCGAACGATATTCCAGCAGATCTATAGGGTCAGATCAGGGCGCAGTGATGGTCAGCAGGATCAATAGGCGGATAATAGCTCCGGGCAGCAGGAGCCTCACGACAGTGCGGCCATTCTGCAGTGCGCCCTCTAGCGCCCCCCCAGCCCTAGGTGTTTTAGACTTAGTTCTTGGGTGCTTCTTCTTACTATCCAGAAAGTTTACGTTTTAATTTTCTTTCACCCCGTTGCTATTGCTATTGCATTCTTCAAAGAATTTTGAGGATTTTGTACCTTATCAGCATTGTATCGTTTTATGTTGCTGTCATTATTAATTGCTAGAGACTCATCCAGAAGATCCATAGCTGGAGTAGGAGTACCAGTAGGAGTACCAGTATTTTTCTTCTCCTGATTAGGTAAAGGGCTACCCTCTAAGTCACGCTCTAAGTCACGCCTGCTGCTTGTCGCTAAATTTAGACCCTCAATCAAATCACCTCTCAAGTCTAGCACCTCGGGTTTTAATGCTGATAACCCCTCTTCCCCCACTTCATTAGCTTCTTTACGTTCGATATTAGCAGCATGTTCAGCAGTTAGCTAAGTTACCATCTCAGCCGCTAAAGAAATGTCTACTTCGGTAAGCACCACCAAGCATATACTGGCTCCACTCTCGCTATTTGCTGCCTCAAGGCCTGGGGATACTATGGAACTCTGTTGCTCATTCATGGCATGCTGAACCACCCCTGCCAGTCTATTGCCGGCGTTAGCTTCAATTGAACCTTTGGTCAGAAACAGCTCCGCAGACTGCTTTGTTTGCAAAAAGCGCAAAATCGGCTTCCCAAGCCTTCCAGTCCCCATTAATTGGCTGGGAGCTTCCATTTTCTGTGACCCATCACTTACATCACTCTCCACAGGACCAGCTGCACTTACCAATGTCCGGTTTGCTGCTTGGGTGCTCATCGGCATGTTTTTGGGAGGTGCCATGGCTGCCAAACTTCGAGAAACCTCCCACAGTCGCAGTCCACAACCAAACGTGGGCTGGCAGCAAAATCCCAGCAAAGTTTGCCGAGCCGCCAAACACACAGCTACTCGCTCATACGGCAAGCGCTGTAGCCCAAATCGCGCTGCTACCAGCATCAGATAGAAATGTGTGTTCACCTTACAGTATTTGCTCCTCGCTGCTGCACGGTCAAATCTCTTCTTTCCAAAAGTCTGAACCGAGATGCCATGCAGTTTAAATGGTTCAGAAGTGTTAAAAAGAAAAGAAGCATTCTATGCCCCCATAATTTCCAGCGCTAGAACCCGATTCATGCTCTAATGGATTTCTTCTTTCCAGCGCCCCAGCGTCCAGACCAGCGTTTCCTCCAGGCACAAAGAAGCTGAAGGGTAGCATACGAGAAAAGACAGCGATAAATAACTCAGAAGGTATTCAAATGATGTTCCATTTCAGCAGATATTCGGCAGGCATTCAGCAAGTATTTCGCCCTCGCGTCTGCCTTATGTCATCTCAAAACTTTTTCACTGCAGAAAACACCTCAGGGGCTCCTCGCGTGCTGGTGCTCAGAGATGGCGTCAGCCCGCCATCTTTCTCCTCCGCGGGCAAATGTTTTAACATTCGTCAATTGCTTAAGAAAAATTTACATTTTTCATGGTCTACTAAATGCGACAATGATTTAAAAGCTATCAAATCCGCTATTGCTCATGCTGCTCCTCTCACCAGTTTTGATCCTGCTGCAGAAAATAGTTACCACTGATGCAATTAATAAAGGTTTGGGGGCAGTTATGTCTCAATATGATTGTAAAGGTAAAGAACACAGCATTGCGTTCGCATCAAGGTCCCTGTCTCCATGTGAGGAGAAATACCCCATTATTGAGAAGGAAGCATTGGCATGTGCTCGGGCCTTGATTATTTCAAATCATTTACATGGGGAAAAGTTTGCACCTTAAGATGTGACCATAAGCCCTTGGTGAAAATTTTGACCACAGAAGGTTCCTCTAATATTTCTTCTAGACTTGCTTTGATTTCTATGAGAATGCAGAGTTTTACTTACAAAATTGTGTGTACACCTGGCAGAGACAATCTTGTTGCTGATTTCCTTTCTAGAAGGCCTGTTTTGATGGAAAAATGTGAAGATGACAAATGGAATGATTTTCAGGTAGCATTAGTTCATGGTCAAGGTCACTCCGCCATCAACAAGATTGAATGGGAAACTGAATTCCGGAGTGATGAAACGCTGTCTAAAGTGGTATCTTTTGTGCTAGATGGTTGGCCCCGTAAAGACATTTTGCCAGATGCTGTTAGACCCTTTTGGGAAGTCAGATCTGAACTTTCCTTTTGTGATGGATTTCTTTTAAGGGGCGAAAGGATTGTACCTTCTTCGAATCTTCGTGCTCATACTATAGAATTGTGTCATGAAGGTCATTCTGACATTACCAGAACCAAATCTGTACTTAAAAAGGTATTTTGGTGGACTGGTTTGGATATTGAGACTGAAAGAGTTGTTCGGAACTGCATAGCTTGTCTGATAAGTCTTTAAAGACTTTTAGACCACCTATGGGTGACACTGTTGTTCCAACGGAACCTTGGGATACTGTGGCCATTGACATCTTGGGGCCTAATAACCCCTTCACTGCGGCGGCTATTCCGCCGCAGTGCTAAGGGGGCGGGGCGGCCACGCGGCGGGCGCATGCTGGTGACGTAGCCCGCTCAATGGAACGCTCAGCGCAGGCGTTCCGAGCGGGCCGTGATGGAACCGCTCCGTCATCAGCACAGCACGACCACGGCTGATGACGGAGTGGTACCGCCACCAGCGGGGGAGGGGTTAAGGAGCAGTGTGGTGGATCACAGAAGTATGATATTGTGCTTATGGATCTCTTTTCACATTGGCCAACTGTTAAGGTTGTCGATAAGGCGGATACACTTGTTGTTCTGGAACTCGTGAATGAAGTTTTCTCTTTAGAAGGAATTCCTGCCACTCTGATTAGTGACAATGGAGTCCAATTTGTGTCTAACATGGCTAAAAGTTACTTTACTAAACTGGGAATCATCCACAGAACTACCTCCCTTTATAACCCTAGCGGAAACGGTATGGTTGAGAGATTCAACCGAGTGTTGAGAGGTATTATTCAAATAGCAATTAGTGGTTCTCAAGATTGAATTACTCAGATTGGTAAAAGTGTTTGGGCTTATCGTGTGACTAGAACTGAGGCCACTGGTGTACCTGCTTTCATTATTATGCATGGTTATAAACCACAATCAATGATTATTTGGAGGATTTATTAATGAAAAATCCACCACCTTATAATGAGGAACCAAGCACAGTTAATCCAAATGCTCCGTTTCTGAAACCACCTTTGATTCCTCAAGTGGTACATGAGACTTCGTTAGAAAAAGTGCTGCAAGACAGGGAAAGAGAAGCATTAAATAAACAAAGAAGTGAGTTGATTCAGAGAATTTCCCAATTAACTACAAGTCCTGAAGCCCTAACAATACCGGTAACTATTGGCCCAGTTGTTCCTTTGTACGGAGATAAGCAGGTTAGTTCTAAAACTCCCGTTATGACTACACCTGTAGTTCAGCCAAGAAAAGAACCCTTAATAGTTGATGATCAAGCGAGTGAATGTGAGTCAGTGATTTCCTTGATGGATTTGCCAATAAGAGAACCAGTGAGTGACTCGGTCAGGAAAACCACTCCTATAAATTCTAGAGAAGTGCAAATGGAGACATCCTCTGGTACAAGAAGTGCCACAGTAGTAACCCCAGAAGAAATAGAGAGATGGGCACGAGAAATAGAGAAACCAAAGTCACAGCCAAAAATATTGGATATATTTAAATTAAGAGTCGAATTAGAAGAAATGATGACAGGAAATGTGGGATTGGACAGATTAAAACATTCAGTGAAGATGAATTATTGTTCATATGCAAAAGTATTACTAGAAATACAAGAGTGGTTCATGAAATGTTAATGGATATGGCAGCTAATATGGGAATTGACATTGGCAAATCTAAAGTGTTACCGAAACCATATCGAGCTGATTTTTCTGACAAAGATTTGGAAAATATGAATGTGTCAGGTAGAAAGGTACAGATCAGGGAGCTTATGACATTATTGCAAAAATGGGGTGACATAGTCAAGTCAAGTCAATAAACTTTATTCGGTTGTTCGTGTTGACAACCATAAAAGCATTTACATTACAATTAATAGCACACATATTCATTAAAAAGAGAGAATTCAATTGTAGATAAAATCACAAGAGTAAGAACACTAGACTACATCAGACATTCAGATCGTTTAAAAATAAAATTCCTTTAAAGAAAAATAAATAACAATTCATATATTAGTGTTATTATCCTTCCATACTATTTCTGAATTTCACTGCCAATTTTAAAAAACTACATATATACAAAGTGTATTCACAACTTAACAGCTGGAGAAAAGTTGTGCAGGACGAAATTGTACAAAGTTCAATTTTTTCAAACAGGGTTTCAAATATAGCTTCCTTGGTATAACATAAAAAGGACAAAAGAACAGGAAGTGTGCCAGGTCTTGCAGAGACTTATCGTCGCAGCCGCAAGCCGGCAACACTTGTCCTCGATGAGAACCTCTAGGAACAGCCAACAAAAAATGAAACAGGTTGAACCTGAATCTTGTCAATAGGAAACGGTCATAACTAGACATTTGCCATGTCAGGTAGGGTTCCATGAGCAAAGTGCTTTTAATTAATATATGATTACGTACACTTTCTTTTTTTAGTTCACATGATTCCCTATCCTGTTGTCTAGAATCAATAAAAGCGTTCTTGACGTGATTAGATCCATTTTAGTAATGCATTCCGGAAATAGGAAAAGTTCAGGGCGGCCTAGGTCAGTAAAGCACTTATGTAAGTACTTTAGCCAAGGAACCTCCTTCCTGTTATCCCATGTAAGTGCTTCTCTTAAAATAAGCTTGGTGAGTGGGATATTATCATTTAACCAACAATTCATCCAGCATAACAAGGGATTCGCTGCAATTTTATCACAAACATAGGGAACCCCCAATTCCTCATGCACAGAAAAATTTGCTGTACCCCTGGGAACCCTTAGAATCTGTTTTAAAAAGATATTTTCGACTATCTGTAGTGCATCCAGAGGAACATATCCCCATATTTCACTGCCATAACATGCTGTGGTAACACTTTTGGCCTTGTAAAGTTGGAGTAGAGCGGCAACTGGGCTATTTCCCATTTTTCTGGAGAAATCCAGTATGGCCGCGTTTACCCTAGTAACATCTCCCTTCTTTTTTTGGATCACGGGTCCCCAATTTAGTTGACTATCAAAGAGGACCCCGAGGTAGGAGAATGTATGAGTTACAGGGATTTCTACTCCACTTACATTTAAGCGATTTGATTTTTTATAGCTTTGACCAACCTTCATTATGTAGGATTTGGTATTGTTAATACTTAAATCTCTTGACTTCATGAAAGAGTAGAAGGAATCTAATAGGATTTGAAGTCCGTTGGCCGTTCTAGATAAAAGGACTGCGTCATCCGCATATAGTAGAACCGGCAGTCCTTTTCGACCAATATACGGGTAGTCTGTGTTAGTGCTTAAAAGGAGCTCTTCCAAATCATTAATGTAGAGGTTAAAAAGGAACGGGGCCAAAATGCACCCTTGTTGGACGCCCCGATACACTCCAAAATCTTTGGTCACTTTTAGGTCTTGGGTGTATCTGACGTTCGCTTTGGTGTCAGAGTGGATATCTTCTAAAAAATTTACTAAGTTTTTATCCACGCCCATTTTTTCCATGGCGCCCCAGAGCTTCTCCCGGCTCACGCAATCGAAAGCCGAGGAAAGGTCCATGAACGCCATGTGGATCGTTCCTCTTCGGGCCTTGGTATACTTCCCAATAATAAGGTACAAATTTAAACATTAAGAAATAGTGGAATGTCCAGGCCTAAATCCATACTGGATTGGGGATAATATATTGTTATCCTCTGACCATCTGACCAACCTGTTTAAAATGACTCCTCCAACAACTTTAGCCACGGAGTTTATTAATGATATTGGTCTATAGCACGCAGGGCTGCTACGGTCTCCTTTCTTAAAGATGGGCACAATTGTGGATACCCCCCATGATTGTGGGCATCCGCATAACACAGCCGCATTAAGTACTGCTGTGAGGACCGGCGCCCATAGTGCTATACATGATTTAAAAAGGTCAGGCGGAAGACCGTCAGGTCCTGGGGCCTTGTTGTTTGATAGACCGTTAATTCCCTTTATTATTTCATCAATTGAGAAGCATAATGAAATTTCTCTACTTTTATTTGAGCTGTGGTCTGCCTGTGACTCATTATTTTTAAAAATAGAACTGAAGTGGTTTATCCATTCTTCCTCTGGGATATTAGTGCCCACATTTGAGGTACTAGGACAATCGAATATAGGCTTATTGATAATCTCCCAGAACTTTGAGCTATTTTTTAGTGTCTCAGGGTCTAACAGTGACTCCCATACACTTTTTTTGACTGCTCGCTTGCGGGCAGCAAGTGACTTCTTATATTCAGCCCGTAAACCCCTGATAATCAGTGGATCTCTTGGTTTTATTTTTAGGGCTTTCTTAATTTCGCGGCTAGCCTTCGAACAATCACTGTCGAACCATTTCGGGTTGCTGTTTGAGTTGATTTTTCCCTTAATAGGTATCGTTAAAAATGACTCCACCTTCTTGGCAATCTCCTTGAAAGATGTCAAGATTTGTAATGGTGCTGATACAGGAGATGTGCATGCCGTCAGTTCGTGATTACATACAACATTAATGGAGGTATAAAATTGATCGCAATCCACCATTGACCATTTTAGGCGACGCTTGCCATTAATGCATTTTATAAGCCCGCGATCCTCTCGAGAATTATGCTTTTCGAGTAGATTCAGGCCCATTGTAATGCATAAAGGGTTATGGTCGCTATAAATGCTTAGAAGGATCGAGAAATCCTCAATAATATTGGCAAAATCAGCCGAAAGAAGAATATGATCAATGTAAGTTCCTGTAGCATGGCCTTTAAAGGTAGGGGTTAAAAATACAGTTTGGTCAGATACTATCGACATTGCTGTAAATAAGTTGTTTTCATTCATTAGATCATTTAACCCTGTACCCCTTCGCGAATGTTCAAAGTGAATTCCTTCCATACAATTGCAACCCATTTGTCCAACAGGTTTCACACTAGGGTTCCCACATAAATGTGTATTAAAGTCACCCACTAGTATCTTAAGGCGTGGCAGAGAACTATCATTTGCCCTTAGGAAATCACGCAAAGACTCTATGTTACAATCTCCAGACTGATTCACTGCATTGTAGAAATTGATCAATACAAAATTAGTTTTACCCCTCTTAAGTTCTAAGATCTGGATATTATTGTTGCCAGAGTAGTGTTCAATTTTATGACATATAAGCGACAAATTAACAAAGATTGACAAACCCCCTTTAGCTCTTCCACTAGCAGATGGAGCTGCCGGAATTATAAAACTCTGATATCCTTCAATATGTACATTTTTCCCCACTACCCAAGTTTCTTGGAGAAATATTATGGGATATTTTTTAACAAAGGACAACCAATCTTTGTCTTTCAGTTTGTCGAGGAGTCCAGCGATATTCCACGATAGTAATCGCCCCTCCTTGTATTTTTGAGATTCACATTGTATTATGACCATTTTCTCGCATGCAAGTAGGCTAGTGGGTATTAAACCAGTACTATAACATTCCTGAACTGTCCCAGAATTGTCCGTAGTGTGAGCTGGGAGAAGAGCTAAGTTTATATCAATATGTGGTCCAGGATTATCGTTTAGATGGTTCTCAGCACCCAATATCGCAACATTACTACCTTGCGATTCTAAGACTTGGGTAACATTCCCCAAGCCTATGTCTTCTGGTAGGCGATCATTGGGGGCAGTGTTACATAGTGTGTCAAATAGTCATTCTACCCCGTCCAACCCACCCTCAGCAGAAAAGACGTCATACCTGTTTGAAGTAGGAATATTAAAGCAGTTATTGAAGTGGTTAGGGTATTGATGATCTATGTGGTGTGGTCGTAATGGTCGATCCCATCTATCCCGACTATAGCCTCAGTTGTTAGTTGGTGCGTCAAAACCCCAACCATTTGTTGATTCTGGCCATATTGGCCTAGAGTAGGTATGAATAGGCTTAGGATATGTCATGCTCCGTTGTTTTTTTCCAAAGAATTCCATAGTAAGAGGGATGATGGTGCCTCTCCTGCGTTGCGGCGGTAAAATATTTGGAAGGATATTAGGTAAGACCGCAGAATTTACAAAATTTATAATTATGCAGTCACCTTTAAATTTTTTGGGATTTTGGCCTATCCATGAGACCCTTCTTGCTGATTTGATATCTCCAGCTAGCTGTTGTTTCCCCCATGGGGCCAACCGCATATTACCCGATAGCCAATGCAGGGCTTTACTTGTTAGCGCCGTGGGGGATTCAGGTTGATCTGGTGCTAGTGGGGGAGCATTTGCTAATACCAGCACTAAAGGTGCCGCGTCTTCAATAAAGTGTAGTGTATCTTCTTCTACACTTGGTAGAGTTATTTCAGGAGGGTGTATGGGATGAATCTCCCTTGGCAATAAATGATTAGACGCAATAATTGGAGTCTGTTCTAATTGATTTACCTGTGTGGTGTTGGAAGTTGTACCTTCATCTGATCGAAGTCCAAAGGCCTCTTTTACAGGTAAGACCAAATTTTTAACTGTTTCTGATATAGTTGACATCTCTTCCGTTATCTTCTTCTGATCTGCACCTAACTTCTTTACATCTGCAGATAGCTTATCCAGTTTGGTCACAACTGGTTTAATTAAAGCTTTGAATTTGGTATCAATTAAGTCTGCTATCCTAGATATAAGATCTTCATCCACATTTGACTTCTCATCGTCTTCTACTTTCCTCCTCCCTTTTTCCCTACTTCTCAGTGGTGACGCGGCCCTCTTCCTCCCAGAACAAGCTCCACCGCGATGTACTTGTGTTTTTCTACACTTTCTAATAGCTCGAGGAGCTGGGGCTTGAGCAGGAGGGTTAACATCGTTATTTGTCTGTTCACTCTCTTGTACAGTTTGATCCTGTTCAAGATCAACTATCTGAGAATCCGAATCATTAACCGTGGCCGTGTCTTGTCCCTGTGTTATATGGATACTCATATTTGAGATACCATTTTTGAGTGTATCAGGATCTAACATTACACTTCCCTCAGCCTGTGAAGGGATATCAATCCAAGGTGATTCTGGTGATGGGCTTAAGGGGGATAAATTGGGGGAAAGACTAAGACCTAAGGATTGTCTCCTTTCGTTATTAATCTTTGACACAACTTGTACCAGGTAATTATCTATAGTATTACCCCCCACCACTAAATTCTTTTTTGGCATTTTTGTTTATACTGATGTTAAGTCCCAGACTTTAGCGGTCAGATGAGAAGAGAGGGCACACAATAATACGATACAAGATGTTCAGAGTGAACGTTAATGTCAGGGATTAATAGTCTTACTGCAAACATGTAGGTCTGGTTCAACAGGGGCAGAGTAGCGTGTCCAGTCCAGTCTCAGCCTGTCTCGGACTGTCTAAGACTGTCCGCCCTTTGTCCGGGCTTCGTCCGGCGTCCCGCACACGCGTCCCGCTGTGCGTCTGTTGTACGTCTATGTAGGAGGAGTAGGGGGCGGGAAGAGACTCCAGGTGCGCTACGATGCTCCTGCGCGGAACCCTGGGCCTCGCAGTCCCGGTCCCTGTAACAGCAGCCTTTCAGGTGTTTCAGGGCAAAATACTCCTTCTCCTCGCACTTTGTGAAAGCGGCTAGCAGACAGGAAGAGTCCCACGCTGAGTCACAGTCTCCAACACAGCTGCGAGTGGCTCCCGCGAAGCGGGGGCCGCGAGCTGTTTTAACAGAAAGTCAGGCAATCAGGGAGAAGCAGGGGGCGGGAAGAGACTCCAGGTGCGCTACGATGCTCCTGCGCGGAACCCTGGGTCTCGCAGTCCCGGCCCCTGTAACAGCAGCCTTTCAGGTGTTTCAGGGCAAAATACTCCTTCTCCTCGCACTTTGTGAAAGCGGCTAGCGGACAGGAAGAGTCCCACGCTGAGTCACAGTCTCCAACACAGCTGCGAGCGGCTCCCTCGAAGCGGGGGCCGCAAGCTGTTTTAACAGAAAGTCAGGCAATCATGGAGGAGCAGGGGGCGGGAAGAGACTCCAGGTGCGCTACGATGCTCCTGCGCGGAACCCTGGGTCTCGCAGTCCCGGCCCCTGTAACAGCAGCCTTTCAGGTGTTTCAGGGCAAAATACTCCTTCTCCTCGCACTTTGTGAAAGCGGCTAGCGGACAGGAAGAGTCCCACGCTGAGTCACAGTCTCCAACACAGCTGCGAGCGGCACCCAAGTGGTACATGAGACTTCGTTAGAAAAAGTGCTACAAGACAGGGAAAGAGAAGCATTAAATAAACAAAGAAGTGAGTTGATTCAGAGAATTTCCCAATTAAATACAAGTCCTGAAGCCCTAACAATACCGGTAACTATTGGCCCAGTTGTTCCTTTGTACGGAGATAAGCAGGTTAGTTCTAAAACTCCCGTTATGACTACACCTGTAGTTCAGCCAAGAAAAGAACCCTTAATAGTTGATGATCAAGCGAGTGAATGTGAGTCAGTGATTTCCTTGATGGATTTGCCAATAAGAGAACCAGTGAGTGACTTGGTCAGGAAAACCACTCCTATAAATTCTAGAGAAGTGCAAATGGAGACATCCTCTGGTACAAGAAGTGCCACAGTAGTAACCCCAGAAGAAATAGAGAGATGGGCACGAGAAATAGAGAAACCAAAGTCACAGCCAAAAATATTGGATATATTTAAATTAAGAGTCGAATTAGAAGAAATGATGACAGGAAATGTGGGATTGGAAAGATTAAAACATTCAGTGAAGATGAATTATTGTTCATATGCAAAAGTATTACTAGAAATACAAGAGTGGTTCATGAAAAGTTAATGGATATGGCAGCTAATATGGGAATTGACATTGGCAAATCTAAAGTGTTACCGAAACCATATCGAGCTGATTTTTCTGACAAAGATTTGGAAAATATGAATGTGTCAGGTAGAAAGGTACAGATCAGGGAGCTTATGACATTATTGCAAAAATGGGGTGACATAGAAAAATGGAAAACTAGGTGGGCAAAGAAAAAAAGAAGAGGCACAATCAAAACAAACTGCATCCGAATATGTGGTAAAAGAAGCAGACAAGGTGGAAATGTTATGTCCCATGAGAGAAGTACCAGGTAGAGGTTGTGTACATGTCCCATGGAGATGCCGCATTTACCCACTTGGTTGTTGTGTTTTACAAATGTATAATTTTATTTATGCAAATAGATTTTAAATGTGATGGAGTATATATGTTGAAATTCCATGTATTAATTGTTTTATTGATTGACTGTGTATATGTTTTTGCTTTTAAATTAAAAATATTCTTTGTAATACATTTTAAATAAATCAGATTTATATGAACCTGTTACACTAGTTCATTCATCCTGTACACTGTTTCACTGCATACAAAATCTGTGTTTTTATTATCAACGTATTTTTGTGCCTGATATCCCTACAGGACCCCTAAGTTGCCTAGGAATTGATATTTTGATCAATATTGTGCCCTGACCTAGGAACTTGTTACTAGTTTCAGGGGGTCCCTTTCTTACTTGTTCATGTCCCATGGTCCCGACAGGATATTTTGTCATTTACAAATGACTTCCCAAAACTTTGCGAGAAACCTGTAGAGTGGTACAGACAAGTCGAGAGATTTGTAAAGGTTTAGAAATGTCTTGTGAAAGATTTAGATGGATTATTTGACATTGTTGTTCCTGTAGATTTGTGGACAGACTGTAAAATTGCTATTGATTGGCCTAGTGATGAGTATCCTAAAGATCCGAAGACAGGGGCACCTTCTGATGAGGTTATGAAAAAATATAACCAGGTAATACTCTAGCTCAAAGGGAAGGTGCCTGCAAAAGAGACAGATTGGACTAGGATAGATAGAACCACTCAGAATAAAGATGAATCTGTGCATGCATATTATGAACGTCTGTTACAAGTTTTCAAACAGTTAAGTGGCTTAGATAATATCGATATGAAAGACATGACGCATTTCATCTATCGGTTTGTGTCAGGATTAAGGCCAGAAATTTTACAATGGATTAAAGATCATAAAATTTGCTGGCAGGCCAAGCCGATTGATGAAATCCTTAAATATGCAACATATTGTGAAGATGAACTCGACAATAAACGAAAAGAATTAAAGGAAAAAGTAATGTGGGCACAAGTGAAATTAACACAGCAAAAGGAACTCCAGTTAAGCCAAATGAATAATAATCAGACTCAGGGTGATGGTAATGGGGGTAAACCAAGAGGAAAATTCAATAGAGAAGAAGCCAATAAGAAGTTTCCCTGTCACAGGTGTGGCAAGTTGGGGTACTGGAAGAAGGAGTTTAAGGCTGTGCAAAACGGTAACATACAAACTAATGATTTAAATCCACAGACGCAGAATGAGGTGCCACGGAAACAACAGTAGCAGGTAATAAAAAGCCAGTTACCCCTTGCACCTATGCCAAATTTTAGGAGCAAAGCACACCAGAGTGTGGATACCACAAATTGGGAGGGAAGTGAAAGGAGAGACACAGCAACATCACAATTTCTTTTAAGTGAAAAAAATTTCAGTGACGACACATACTGATGGTGCCTGAAAGGGGAGGACGAGGAGTGCGTACTTTGTGCCTCCTTGCTGGTAGATCAGTCAGGTCCATACATTGAAGGAAAGGTTGAAGGAAATGATGTCACCTTTCTATTGGACACTGGTGCTACCCGTTCTACTGTGAGAACAGCAGACGTTCCAAACCTACCCCTCTCAGGAAAAGCGATCCAAGTAGTGGGCGTTTCTAATAAACAAATTAGTACCCCAGTTCCAGAACCAATGGAAGTTAGAATAGGCAATTTTAAAGAAATGCACAGATGTGTTGTGTGTGATTCAAGTCCAGTAAACCTGTTAGGCAGAGATTTGTTGTGCAAAATGAATTGCACCATCTTTTGCACCCAAGTGGTGCTGAAATTGAAACCCCAGACGAAGACTGAGTTTATAAACTAATGTTAGCAAAACAAGAAACAGAGAATGAAAAGTTAACTATAGAAGACTTACCAGAAGAATTAAAGCATGTTGAAAATCCTAATGTGTGGGATTTTACTGGAAAAGATGTAGGATTAATGGCAAATGTCGATCCAATAAAAGAACATGCAGTTTACCCAAATACTCGACAGTACAAAATGAGCCCAAAAATAAAAGCAGGTGTTGCAGCAGAAATAAAGCATTTGGTTGAAGCAGGCATTTTACAAGAAATAATTAGTAGTCCATGTAATTCGCCCATAATTGGCATAAAGAAACCAAGTGGAAAGTATAGGATTGTACAAGACCTCCGCAAAAAGAATAAGATTGTTGTCCCATGCTGTCCAGTTGTGCCAAATCCTGCAGTGATTTTGTATCAGATACCGTGGAAAACTGGATGGTTCACCATAATCGATTTGTGTCACGCAATTTTCTCCATTCCATTACACCCAGATAGCAAATTTATTTTTTCTTTTGAATTCGACTGTCATGTGTACGTCTGGAACCGCGTTCCTCAGGGGTATGCAGAAAGTTCATCGATTTTTAATCAGATTTTGAAAAAGTGCCTTGAGTCTTTGGTGTTGCCCGGACAGTCAGTCCTGGTCCTGTATATAGACGACCTATTGGTGGCGTCTGAAACTCGAAATGACTGTGGTGTTGATACCATTGCGTTACTGATCATTTAGGCGAAGGAAGACATAAAGTGTCACCTGAAAAGTTGCAATTTTGCACCACATCAGTGAAATATCTGGGGCACCAGATAGAAAGAGGTGTCAGAAGGGTTACCTCAGAAAGAATCAGAATAATCAAAAATATGAATCTACCTCAAACTCAGAAAGAAATCAGAATGTTTCTCGGGGTTGTAGGTTACTGCAGGCAATGGAGTGTGGGATTTGCAGTCCTAGCAAAACCATCGATACAAAGGACAAAGAAAAGAGCAAAAGACCCAGTAGAATTGGATGATGAAAGCATGACTGCTTTCTTGAGTCCATTATTATGGGACTTCCAGTGACAGTGTATGTTCCACATGCAGTTGAGATTTTGTTAACAAGGACCAAGACTCAGTACCTTACTCCTAGTCGGCTGACTAAGTATGAGGGAATCCTTGTAGGTGCAGGAAATGTAACCATTGCTAGGTGTAATATTCTGAACCCAGCAACACTGCTACCTATTTCACACTTTGCAGAAGTGAAGGGAGAAGTCGAACATGATTGTATCGACTTGACTGAATGCAGTACAAAACCACGTCCAGACATAAGAGAAGAGCCATTAATTGATTCTGAATATGAGCTATTTGTAGATGGCTCATGTATGAGACATGAGAAAGGAGGTTTGAGTGCTGCCTAAGCAGAATGCACTTTGAGGGTCCAGTTGAAGCATCTATTTACCTGGAGTCAAGTCTGCACCAGTAGCCGAATTGGTTGCATTAACAAAAGCCTGCAAATTTGGAAAAAATTGGAAAGTAACCATTTACACTGAGAGCCAGTATGGTTACGGGGTTGTGCACGACTTTGGCCAGTTATGGATGCAAAGAGAGTTCCTGACTTCATAAGGTACTCCTATTAAAAATGGTCATGTAAAAGATTTGCTTGAAGCAATCCAATTGCCAAAAGAAGTGGCTGTGGTCAAGTGTGCTGCTCACCAATCTGGAAATGACAAAGTGACAGCTGGTAACCGATATGCTCACCAGTTAGCCCAACATTGCGCCACATTTAAAATGGCTGTAAACAAGAAAATTGGAGTAGGTGGAAACAGCTGCTAACTTATGTTGCTTGCAGGTGTGAAAACGGGGGAGGAAGTGAGAGATTTGCAAAATGAAGCAGAACTGAAAGAAAAAGAAAAGTGGAGAAAAATAGGTTGTCAGAGAAGGGTTGAAGATGGTGTCATTGTTTACCTTGATGGTAGGCCTGTGTTACCAGACTGCAAGCTTTCTCCTATGGCTAGGATGTTCCACAGAGATTCCCATTTGGGGATAGATGCCATGATACGTCTGTTCAGACAGTCATGGTTCAATGCGAAATTCAGGAACATAGCAGAAGCACTTTGCCATAGATGTTTAATTTGTCAACAAATGAATCCTGGAAAGAAAACTGTAGTGTTACCAGGAAATATTGGGAAGGCAGAGGGTCCCTTCATACAATTGCAGATTGATTTCATTCAGTTACCCCCTTGTCGAGGACTAAAATACATTCTTGTCATTGTCTGCCTATTTTTAAAATGGGTGGAAGCTTACCCCGCACGTAGCAATGATAGCATCACTGTAGCCAAACTCCTACTCAGAGAACTCATGCCTAGTTTCGGTTTTCCAGTAAGGATTGAATCCGACCGAGGCTGCCATTTTAATAATGAAATAATTGGCCTAATCTGTGAAGCATTCAACGTTAAGCAAAAGCTGCACTGTGCATACCGCCCAGAGGCTTCTGGAGTGGTAGAACAACTGAATGGCACAATCAATTCGAGATTGGGAAAGATGTATGAATCTACCCGATTAGAGTGGCCAGATGCTTTACCTCTTGTTCTGATGGGACTCAGAAGTATTCCAGACCGGAACACAGGCTTAAGTCTGCATGAAATACTAATGGGAATAGCAATGAGGCAAGCATGGGTGCCAGGACACAAGCTGATAAATATATCTGATGATTTAGTACTGGAGTACTGCAAAGAACTGGCTGACCAAGTGCGTTCTATCTCTCACCAGGTTGGGGAAGACGCTGTCGCCAGACAAGCAACTCCAGCACATGACCTGAACCCAGGTGACTGGGTAGTACTAAAGAAACATACTTGAAAATCTTGCCTAGCACCGAGGTGGGGAAAACCACGACAAGTAATTTTGGTTACCACCACAGCTGTAAAGTGCAAAGGAGTTCCACACTGGATCCATGCTAGTCACACAAAAAGAGTGACTGAACCTGATGAAACTTAAGCTGAAGGTTGTGCAGCTGAGGGGTCTCAAGATATCGACCCTGAAGGGGCTGAAGAGGAACAACCGAGCACCAGTCAAGATGATTGGATTCCAGTAGTTGAGATACCTGCAGAATACATGAGAACTAGAAGTCAAACTTATCTAGACAGTCAGAGTGACAGTGAAGACGAGATAGGTCTAGAAGAATGTACTCAGATTGCAGAAATCCAAGCCAGTAGTAATTCTGAGGAAGAACAGATAAGGAAAGATCAGAATACTCAGACAAATGACACTTCACCAAGAACTCTTGAGTCTGAGGAGGGACAGATATGTAATAGGGCGAGAGCTCAGACAGAAGAAAATCAAGGGTTCGAAGAGCTGGAGCAGGGCCAAATAGGAGTAGAAATGTGTGTTAGGAAGAAGAAGGTGAATTAAATCAAAGTCAAATTCAGCAGATACCTGAACAAGGCCAGATTAGTAACCAGGCAGAAGAAACAGAAATAAGACTTGGACCTAGTCAGATAAAGAAAAATATAGAAGACAGCATTGAAATAGATGTGTCACAACTGAATGAAAATAAGAGAGCACTGGAAGAAGGCCAGAGCACAGTGCCAGCTAAAAGACTCAGAAAAGGCGACAAGTGGCCTAGGTTTGTCAAAAGGCTGAGATTTTGTCTAAAGACAATAAATGAAGAACCAGAACAAGTAAATGAAATAACAAGTCAAGTCGAACAATCTACAGTACAACTAAGAAGGAGAATCCCACGACTGAAAAGGCTGAATAACAAATAATTCAGAGGCCCTGAATGGACTTACATCGTCCTTGAAGACTTTGAAAACTTAGAAATAAGTGATGAAAGTGATGACAAATTGATTGCTGATCAGACTGACGGAGAAGTGAGACCCACTTGAAAATTTCACAGGTAAAAAGACTGTGTAAAAGCTACAAAGAGGAGTTAAGTCTCCTTGGTCAGAAATGGCTGATCATACTGTTAATGGTAAACCGAAAAGAAACTGTTTAAAAACATGCTGTAGAATATGCACCTGTAGTATAGCGATAGCACTCATTGTATGGTTAGGACTGACAATAGCTATTCCTTACATAATGGGTAGAGATATGAAGAATAATACTAATGAGCTACAAACGATAGATACACCTTGAAGAATAGATACACAAGAGAAAGCACTTAGCATTAAACAACAGAAGGTAGATTTAGAAGCATCAGATGAGGAAGGACTACATTATACTGGAATTAAAAATAGAACTCACTTAAATGCATTTGCAAACCTATTAGTACACTATGTAGAAGCTATGGAAATAGAAGATTGCTATGTTTGTATGAAGTTACCTACTTCGGTAGCCGAAGGTGTGACTTGCCATCATTTACCACTAACATATGGAATTTCATGTAGTATTTTAGCTAGTTTATTCTATAAGAAAGGACCTTTGCAATATTACTATTCTAATTCAGATGTGATATTTTCTGAACTTCCTATACGTAGTAACCTGAATCCTGTACATACTAAGAGTGTTGTAACATGTTATATGGGTGAATACTTTCTAACTATAGGTACAATAGATATAGCTGAAGCACACAAGAATAATTTACCATGCTTATTACGAGAAAAAGAGAAAATATTTTTCAATATGGTTGAGAAAAGGAGAGAGAATATCCAAAGAAAGGCAAATGATAAGAATCATAAATTCCTAAATGGGCTGAAAATATAGGGTTCACCCCAAATGGCAAGACTCATGCTGCTATGTTGCTTGATTTCAAAAAGAGGGAAAACTCTGTCTCCACAGGGAAAGAACTAGTTATTATAACAATATATTCATCGTTATCAGTGAATGTGAACACAATTATAAGGTAATTGGGGGTTGGGGTTTCAAAGATGGAACTGAGCCTGTGTTTCCAGGAACTTATTTTTTATGCGGAAACAACGCTTATTACAAATTGTCAGATCATTGGTATGGGAGCTGCTATTTTGGAATAGTCTTTCCAAAGATTTATCATGTAAACAAAATCACTGGAAACACTGACGAAACTAATGGATTAATACGTAGCAAAAGAGCTAGTTTTGGAGAAATAGTAGGTGATATATTTAGTGCATTGATAACTACAGTGGGAGTGGCTCTGAATACGCAAATAATTTGCAAATTGTCAACAGTAGTGGATCGGTTATCGACTGATACTGCTGGAGGGTTCTTAATGGTCAATACCGAATTGGTTGCGGTCAGATCAATGGTTTTACAAAATCGACTTGCTCTTGATACATTATTAGCAAAAGAGGGTGGAGTCTGTAGAATGTTGAAACCGCAACATTGTTGCACTTACATTCCTGACAAGAGTGTTGAACTTAAAGGGTATGTAAGAAATATTACACATTTGGAAAAAGAGCACCAACCACTGGAGGTTGATAGTGCATGGAAGAGACTTACTGATGGTCTCTCTTCTATAGGTAGTTGGTTTTCTAATGTAGGAAAAGGTTTTGTAGGTAGAATACTGATCCAAATGGTGGGAATAGGCCTACTGATTTTAGGGATAATAATTTGTTGCAAATGTCGGAAGCACAAAAAGACATATATAGTAAATAAGAGAAGGAAAAAGAGAAATATTGATGAACATGAATTAGAAGAGTTGAATGGAAATATATACAAGAAAGTGAAAGACTCACACAAACAATGAAAAGAAACAAAATAGAAAGTTTGAAGATATTGAGTTGGGAGAAATGTGAAAAGTTGGCATCTGTTTTATTAATTAGTGATGATATAAAATATCATCAAAGAGGGGATTGGTGAAGCAAGGATTCGCACGTAATGGGACTTGCTTGTATTCAGTCTTCTCAACATAACTTTAATATACTAATCAACATCTTTGTCATATTAATATTGCATTACATGACATCTAAGTGAAGCTTGCATATGTGCTTTTACTAACTATAATCCGCTTGCACTAAAATGGCAGCTGCTACGCAGGATTTCTTACTGCGCATGTGTCTGTCACACTCACGTGACATGAAGTACTCTTTGCTTTTGGAGGGAATCTTTTGCTTCTGCGCACTAAAACTAAGATGGCTGCTCCATGTCCTCACATGCAAGATGCTTGCACTGCTGCTTTTGCTAAGCTGTTCGTTCTGCTTAACTCTAACGCAATACTTAAATATAAAGCAATGGGAATAGAGTTGAGATAAGTGGTATATAGTGCATTCATTTATTCTGTGTTCTAAAACTGTTTCTTTCTATTTTTTCATTTAACGATAATCTTGGGCCTGGGAGGTGCTATTACTCCATCTTGAAAAACCACACTGCGCATGTCAAACTCCAGAAGGAGATTAGGTCATTCGCCATTGAACCACAGCCAAGCTTACAGTACACTAGAAGACGTGCCTGGGAGCATGAACTTTCAGCCCCAGGAAAAGAAGCTGGACTGTACAATACCGAACGCTATTATTACTGATTGATATATTCGTTGCCGGGTGGAATGAAAGTACATGGAAAATAAAGTTATGGGCGGGAACGTTAATTTTAATATCATCAAGAAAAGTTTCATTTTGGTGTGGTATGATGACCTCTCCTCCCTTCTTGTCCAATCAAAATTGGGGATCCTTACACTTGCAACATTGGGGGGTGGTACACTGACCTGGAAAATAGTACAACTAGGATAGGCTTAGCTAGTTAATTTGTCCGACTTGTCCGAATAGCTGACATGTCACTGACCCAATGCACTCAATAGGTGATCAGGAGCAGAGGTGCTGGCGGAGCCCTCTGTCAGAAGGTTCGAAACCCAGATCGGGGTTTGAGAGCTGAAGTGCTGGCGAAGCACTTTGTCGGAGAAATCGATAACTCTTACCGGGTTCTGGCTCTTAGCTGCAGAGAGGGAGTAACGCAGGCGTTGCAACTTCAACTGCTAGTGCCGGTCTTTGCCTGTGGTAGTCCTCTCCTGATCCAAGTTGGCTTTACCTGTCCTGATTCTGATCTGCTTAAATACAATGGTGGTTCTGTCGGGTAAGGCAAATTACTTTGAAAATGCTAATAAATGCAAAGTAAACGTATAGAAAACCCCTGAAACACATATGCAATGAGAAAATAAATGCTCAAGCAATCTATTGGAAAACTTCATATAGACAAGTAATGATTTGATGCGATTTTTTGTATTTAGAATTCATTCATGTTACATCTGACTTAATTCATTCAATGAAAACATTGGATTCAAAATATACCGTCAAACACAAGTGAAAATTATGTGACCATTGGTGAAAAGGTGCTCAGTGCATGAAGCAATTTACAGTGAAATCAAGTAATACATATATACAAGTTATATGTAAATGTAAATGTATTTGTACTTGTATAGCGCACAGCTACCCACAGGGGGTTTCCCAGTGCTTGCTTAGGGTACCTGTCCTGGTATTCCCCTGCGAGATAACCCATTACTGGGAATCCCCAAGGTGAAAGCCAGGCATCCCGCTGCGAGGGGCCGTTGTGGAGATTAAGCAAGCTATTGCCCAGAGTTACAGAGTGGGACTCCATGATTGGAATAGGCACCGAGGCGAGAATTGTCAGGTCCGGGGAAATTTGAGCCCAAGACCCGCCGAGGCGGGGAATTGAACCCTGGTCGGGGCCAGACCTCTGCATCCGGGTCTGCCGCTCCAACCACTTGAGCCACACTTCTCCATGGGTTAGATTGGCCAGAATCTGTTTCATATCCCAGGAGTCATAGGGTTCATATAATGGCTCCTGGACTTTCTGGACCACAGGTGAGCATCGACGTTTCGACCCTGGTGCGCCCCAGTTGGTGGTCGCGGCGGGTCTTTATCAAGACAAGCGGGGGTAGGACAGTCTGAAATGTATAAAAGGGGTGTGTTTCAGAAAGATTGTTACAAAGTGGGCGGGAAGTTGCACTTATAATGTGAGTATCCATTGCTCACTCTCTCATTATAAGTGCAACTTCCCGAGCACTTTGTAACAATCTCTCTGAAACACACCCCTTTTATACATTTCAGACTGTCCTACAGGGATGGCCTGACGGTGGATGACTAGCTTCCTTTCTGACTACTCACAGACAGTTAACCTGGGACTTTACAGGTCTAAGACCAAGAAGCTGACTAAGGGAGTACCTCAGGGATCTTTTTTAAGCCCTACCTTATTTAATATCTATGTTGCTCCCTTGGTTGATCTTCTGAGGATATATGGGTTCGTGCCAATATCATATGCGGATGATCCCCTGCTTACCTTCTCTTTTGACAAATCCTCCACAACAGCCCAGGCCACCTTCTCATCCGGCATACTAGTAATATCGCAGTGGACAACTTTCTCCAATTAAATGCCGGGAAGACAGAGATTATGCTCTTTGGAGAGGCCGCATTGTTGTGGACACCAGAGTGATGGCCAGGGGAGCTGGGTGTCTCTCCCGCCCCAAAGACATCAGTAAAAAACTTGGGGGTTCGCATTGATCAGAGTTTGAACATGAAGGAGCAGGTGACCCATACGCTGACCTCATGTTTTCCTGTGTTGAGTCTGCTGAGACAAGTATTCCCTTTCCTACCAGACCATACACGGAAGACTCCTATTTAGACGCTAGTTCTGAGTCAACTCGACTGCTGTAATGCTTTATTGAGCTCGGCTAATGAGGCCTCGTTAGACTGTTTACAGGTAGTCCAAAATACAGCAGCACGGTTGGTACTGAACGCCCCCTATAGATCATCTTCGTATCCACTGTTGCGGCAGCTGCACTGACTTCCGGTGCACGACAAATAAAATTCAAGGTTTGCTGCATCGTTCACAAGGCGGTGTTTGGTAATGGTCCCGCATATCTCGCTGAGAAACTTAGCCAATATACTCCCCTTAGAGACCTTCGATCTAGCTCTAAATCCCTTCTCAAAGTTCCTCAGATTAATGTCCAAAACAGGGGGGAAAGCTTTCTCGTATCTCGCCCCTCAAAACTGGAATTTGCTCCCTATTACACTGAGGCAGTGCCAAGACCATCTTCATTTTAGAAAGTCCCTGAAAACATTTTTGTTCTAGATGCCTCACATTGCACCAGCACCTTCATGTCTGTCCATAAGCGCAGAGATACCCCTCTGGGGGTGGTTCAGGCGCTATATAAATAAATAAATAAAGTAATAAGTCAGCATGCTTCAACAACCCGGGAGGCACCGCAAGGAGTCTTTGGCTAACATCACCAACCACTAGAAGAAAGCAGATCAAATATGCCTGCTATATCATAAGTGCACACTGACCCCTGTTCAGATGTGCTTTGGGCTATCTCTTGCAATGGTGCGTTAAGATCTCAGGCAAAAGTAACTCCACATTGACCCTATCCCAAAGACGACCACCCAGGAACCCACCTTACTGGCTGCGGAATCAGCAAATAACGCCACTGACGGCTCTGTACCCCCAGACAACTCTGCCCGTCTGCTAGAACTACGCTACAGATTCAAGGCGCTCAACACCAGATTTGACTCCCTTGATAAGTGACTTGATGTACTGGGCGAGCTCATTGACCGCCACTACAAGCGGCTGAACAATGTAGAGGGCGCTTTGGACTTGGAAGACTGTGTAGCTCAGTCCACCAAGTGAGTCAACCAACTGGAACATATACTAAAGACGGTGCAGCAAAGAACGAAGACTTGGAAGCAAGAAGCCGGCGCAATAACGTACGCGTCATGGGAATACCCGAATCCAACAATACTGGAAAACTGGATTGCTTTGTCGAGCAACTGCTGACAGACCTATTCGGCACAGAACAATTTTCAAGCACCTTCACTGTGGAATGTGCCCACAGAACACTGGGGCCTCGTCCTAACCCGGGACTGCCACCTAGGCCGATCATGGCACATCTGCTAAATTTTAAAGATAAAGACACTATACTACAGCTGGTCAGGGACATTGTCGTGGCAGGGAGCTAACGTGTCATTTCACTCAGATTTCACAGTCATGGCTCAAGAAGCTAGACGCAAATTTTTAGGAGCCAAGGCAGCGATCCGGACACTGGGTCTCTGCTATGGCATGTTATATACGGCCCGGTTCCGAGTAGATGTGAACAGTAAAGTACACATTTTCGACACCCCTGAAGAGGTCCATACGTTTTGTAAACATCACACAGGAACTAGAGATCGGGACAGCAGATCTTCCCCAGGTGGAGCCTCCCAAGTAGCGCCATCAGGGACGAGGGTGGATTCATTTACAGCATGCTGAGGCGCAATACTTAGACGAACGAACTGATAAGCATCTGTGCTCATATTGTCAGAGAACTTTGGACAGTAACTATTGCCAAATGACACTTGGGCACAACTAGAGAGTTAAGTTTTTACGTAAATAGACCCATAATATTAGAGGGGTATCATTATTCATTGGTTGGGGATTCAGGGTTCCACGTGGTGTAGCCACCTCCCCTTGCTTGATTGCAATGTTACCGATTTGGAGAGATATGCCATGTTGATAACCACTGCAATAGCAGTTACGCGGGGAGGGTTATTGGGACATTGCCCAGAGAACAGTCACTGTGGAGGCGGGGTGTAGGGTTTTTTTACCATACATTGGACACAGCTTCACTACTGCACATGCTAGTTTGTTACACAGACACAGGAAAGCAGACGTATTGTACAGGCATCACTTTTCTGATGTGGCTCACAAGGTAGAGTTAAGATGCAGCGCCTCTAGGACCCTTCTTACTTGGAATGTCCGCGGGCTGAACAGCCCTAAAAAATGCAGATTAGTGCTCCAGTATATACGACAACACACGGCAGATATATTCTACTTACAAGAAACACATCTAGCCCCACAGACTATGCCGTAATTTGCATCCACCTGGGGGACTCACTGTTTTTTCTCCATCTACAGTACAGACCTCAGGGGGTAGCTGTTCTGATAAGCAGGAAAGTGCCATTAACGCACATAGACACAATATCAGATTCAGGAGGAAGTTTCTTGATAGTGAAGGGAACAGTAGCAGGGCATAAAATAGTTCTGATCAACATACATGCTCCTAATGTGGATGAGGAAGCTTTCTTTACACGCCCTTGCCCCACTGAAGAACCCCCCAGGCAAGACCAACAACAGGAAAGCCACATGGTTCACCGACGCCCTCAAAGAATCGAAGAAATCCTGCATAACTCTCGAGAAAACCTGGCGCCACGAACAGACGACAGAAAACCTGACAGCTCTCAAGACCGCCACTCGCAAACACCACCAGCTGATCCGCACCACTAAAAGGACATCGTTCAAAGGGCGGCAGGACAACAACACACACAACACCAAGGAACTCTTCAGCATCGTAAAAGAGCTCTCCAACCCCAGCGCCAGCAGCAACGACATCACACCGTCGCAAGACCTCTGCGACCCCCTCGCCACGTTCTTTCCCCGTAAGATCGCCGACATACACAACAGCTTCGGTGCCCAGACTCCGCCTCCGATCACCAAAACAACGCCCCCTACCACCACCCTCAGCACCTAGACCCCCATCAGCACCATCCACTCCGGCTCTCCCTCCGACCCATGCCCTCACCATATCTTCAACAAAGCCAACACCATCATCGCACCCCACCTCCGGAATGTCATAAACAACTCCTTCACGTCCGCCACCTTCCCATAGACCTGGAAGCACGCAGAGATCAACGCCCTTCTGAAGAAACCCACAGTGGACCCTGAAGACCTCAAGAACTTTCTCCCCATCTCTCTTCTTCCCTTCATTGCAAAATTCAACGAGAAGACCGTCAATAAACAGCTGACCGCTTTCCTCGAGGCAAACAACTCCCTCGACTTATCCCAGTCCGGATTTCAAGCCAACCACAGCACGAGACCGTCCTCATCGCAGCCACCGATGACATCAGTACCCTGCTTGACTACGGGGAAACAACCGCCCTCATCCTCCTAGACCTCTCAGCAGCCTTTGATACCGTCTTACATCGCACCCTAATAACCCGCTTCCACAACACTGGGATCCAAGGAAAAGCCCTGGACTAGATCCGACAGAACCCAGAGAGTCCGCCTCCCTCCCTTCCACTCCGCGGCCACCGAGATCATCTGCGGCGTACCCCAAGGCTCTTCGCTCAGCCCAACCCTCTTCAATATCTACATGAGACCCTTCGCCGCCATTGCATGCAAACACAACCTCAACATCATCTCCTATGCCGACGACACCCAGCTGATACTCTCCCTCACCAAAGACCCAGCCACCGCCAAAACCAACCTCCAGGAAGGAATGAAAGCGGTGGCGGAATGGATGAAGCTCAGTTGTCTGAAACTGAACTCAGACAAGACAGAGGTCCTCATCCTCGGACCATGTAATGTGTAATGTATTGATACTTGTTAAGCGCAACTGTCACCCAAAGGGTATCCTCCGCCTAGGACGACTCCTGGTGGCCCACAGCGGGTGGTCCGGGGGTGTCAGTGTACTCCACTCCAATAAAACACGTGTCGGCTGGCGCAATAAATATAATTGCAACATATACCGACTGCCCTTCTTCATTGCTTCTAAGAACACTAATAAGATATTAATTGTCATTATTTGTATTGTGTGTGCACAGGTTTTGTTTCTCAAATCGTGAGAGAGGAGTTTAGGATGAATCCCAGGTTGCGTGCGTGGTCCGCGGGTGTCAGTGTACTCCACTCCAATAAAACACGTGTCGGCTGGCGCAATAAATACAAGTGCAACATATACAGACTGCCCTTCTTCATTGCTTCAAAGAACACTAATAAGATATTAATTGTCATTATTTGTATTGTGTGTGCACAGGTTTTGTTTCTCAAGTTGTAAATGTATGCCCGGTAATACATTGTCAAGGGGTTGTTAGGGTCACCCCTTTCCGAGTAGCACCACATTAACCGTACGAGTCTACCTAACCCAGCAAATTATCCAGGAATTATCCAGTGGAGCGCAACTATTCCCTTAAACTAAGTGCCCTTGTCATGGTAAAAAGTACTTCTCTCTCACGATGACCAAGCAAGTCAACACCATCTCATCCTCATGCTTCAACACCCTGGGCATGCTCCGGAAGATCTTCCGGTGGATCCCTACCGGAACCAGAAAGATGGACACCCAGGCGCTCGTCACCAGCCGATTGGACTACGGGAACGCCCTATACGCAGGAACCACAGCCAAACTTCAGAAAAGACTCCAGCGCATACAGAGCGCTTCTGCACGACTCATCCTCAACATCCCTCGCCACAGCCACATATCCGCCCACCTGAGAGACCTGCACTGGCTCCCCTTCAGCAAAGGGATCACGTTCAGGCTCCTCACCCATGCAAACAAAGCGCTCCACAACATGGGCCCCGAATACCTCAACAATCCCCTCACTTTCTACACTCCGACCCGCCAGCTCCGCTCTGCCAGCCTCGCCCTCGCCGCCGTCCCACGGATTCGCAGAACCACCACCAGAGGAATATCGTTCTCCTACCTGGCCGCCAAGACATGGAACTCCCTCCCAGCCCACCTACGACTGACCCAGGACCATCTCACCTTCAGGAAACACCTCAATACCTGGCTATTCGAGCAGCAACCCCACTTCCCTTCAGCGCCTTGAGACCTTCACGGGTGAGTAGGGCGCTCTATAATGCACTGATTGATTGATTAACCTGCAGATGCTCGTAGGTGACATATCAGAAGCCCACATATTATTAGGAGGGGACTTAAATATGTTACTGGAACCCCTATTGGATAGCACGGCGAAATACCCCACACACAAGCCCCGGGCCCACAAGGTCCTCCGGGACGTGTGCCATGAACACTATCTAGTAAAAGTTTGGAGATACTTGAATACTTGAACCCTACTCACACAGAATACACCCACTATATGCAACAACATGGCACATGGACCAGATTAAACTATTTGTTACTCACTAGACCTACAACAGCATGTGTCCAAGGCATGAGGCATTTACCCCGTACATTATCAGGCCCCTCACTGGTGTCCCTTTCCATACAACTGCCAGCAGAGGGTGGTTTTGAGAGAATATGGCGATTCCCCACTATGGCTTTGAAAGACTCAGTATTCCATGACGAGCTACCCACTGCCATTGTGGACTATTTTGCTAATAATGCTGATTCCGTCACAACATATGCAGGGCTGTGGGAAGCCTTTAAGGCATTTGTGAGGGGAGTTTGCATATCTACACACACAGGGGTGTTGAGAGACTTGAGGAACATGCTGATGGTGTTAGAGGATAGGCTGCAGACATTTGACAGGCAACACATGACAAAGGAAGGTGGAACGGGGGCAGACTACCTACACCGCAGCACAGAACTATTGGCAGAATATACTGAGGACGCCAATAGAGAGGCGCTCTATCTAGGAAAATACGCTGTTGCCCGCCGGTATGGGGAAGGAGAGAGACCGGGCGCACCTTAGCGAGACTGCTTAAGCCCCGCTATACCCAAAACTACATTACTAAGCTCCGCGACAAAGAAGAAAAGGTCACAGCTGGTAATACTGAAATAGGACACACCCTATTGAAATACTACACCGATTTATATACATCCAAGTCGGGTTCTAATATTCCAGACATTAAGGCGTATTTAGATGAGATTGTTATGGTGTGGTTATTGGAAGCCCACAGGGAATTTTTAAGTGAACCATACTCAGTCGAGGAAATCCAACCAGTCATTGATGCAATGGATGGCTCTAAAGCCCCTGGACTAGATGGACTCCCCCGAGTCTTTTACAAAACATATAAAACACTTTTAGCCCTGTCTCTCCTGGAGGTATACCCCAAATCACTAGACAAAGGCACCCGCCCACCCTCTTTTAGAGAAGCAGTGCTGATACTTCTTCCCAAGCCAGGCAAAGACCCGGAGAAGTGTGGCTTTTTCTGACCACTGTCACTTCTAGAATTCGACTATAAAATATTGGTGAAAATGATGGCACCAGACTGTTGCTTTAAATGAAACAAATCATCGCACCTGCTCAGTCCGGATTTGTGCAACATAGATCCACAGCACTTGATCTTTGCACCTTTTTCTCAGCGGTCAATAGAATAGATCTAGCTACACCTGCAATAGCAGCTTTTTTAGACGCTGAAAAGGCATTTGACACTGTGGAATGACCTTTCTTACATGCGGTACTGGCCAAAATGGGCATGCCTAAAAGTTTCACAGACTTGGTGAAATTGCTTCATAAAAGGCCCATCAGCCCGTATTCACTACAACAGCACCATCACAGAGTCATTCGCAGTGACGAGGGGCACCCGTCAGGGATGTCCCCTGTCTCCTTTACTGTTCATAATAGCCATGGACCCCCTCATATGCTATTTTCAAAAAGACCAATTACATAGAGGGCTCCAATTCAAACATGGCCTGGTATTAGTAACCCTGTATGCTGACAACGTAGCATTGTATTTCAGGAAGCCCGAAGAAAACTTGGTACCAATTCTACAAGAAATAGTTCATGTTGGCACCCTTTCAGGCCTCAAAATCAACTGGGCGAAATCAGCTGCATTTCCTCTGACAGAAGTACAGAACCGCGAATGTGGGGACTACCCAGTCCAATGGTTCATCACAGAAACTAAATACCTGGGTATCTACCTACAAAGAGACCGGGAGCAGTTCTGCTACTGAATTACGGCCCTGCTGTTAATCAACTACAGGCCCAAGTAGAACAGTGGATTCAGCTTCCAGTATCAATGGCAGGCCGCATTGCCATTATTAAGATGGTGATACTACCTCCCTTCCTCTACCTATTCACCAACATCCCCATTCCACTAACTAATCAGTTTTTATACAACTCCGCTCACACCTTCTAAAATTGATTTGGGGAGGGAAACAGCCCAAGGTTTGATGGGATATTC
Source organism: Lissotriton vulgaris (assembly GCF_964263255.1). Taxonomy (NCBI): domain Eukaryota; kingdom Metazoa; phylum Chordata; class Amphibia; order Caudata; family Salamandridae; genus Lissotriton; species Lissotriton vulgaris. The sequence goes on along the minus strand of NC_141691.1, from coordinate 1,118,811,473 downwards.
TAACGCTTCCGTACGAAAGAGGAGGGTTCGGGGTTCCGGATATGCACTAAGCAGGGGCGAATTTTGCGAATCTGGCGTTTGCGAATTTGCAAATTTGCGAACTCGCAATCCGCAAAATCCGCGAATTCTCGCGAATTTGCGGATTTTTTTTTGTGTTCGCAAGAGTTTCTGCCAGTTCGCAAGGGTTTTGTACCAGTTCACAATTGCGAACTTACTTGTCGGCTTGCAACGGTCGCGACTATGTTGTTTCTACGTCTGGTTCATCATCACAGGTTCCCAGCACCCTCTGTTTCACCACTGCCACCCTCTGTTTCACCCATGCCACCCTCTGGTACATCAATGCCACCCTCTTGTTCATCACTGTAGATTATGGGGGGGAAAGCAAGCACACCTGCCCTGCTTCAACTGACATGAATTAATTTGGGGTTGATTTATTAATGTGTCACTGTTTTAAAATTACAGTCTGGGACCTGCTTCCTCATCTGTAATTTGCTTTCTGTTGCAGTGCAATTTTTTTTCCAGGACCTTTGTGGCCTACTTGTAGCTATTCTATGAGCCTGCTGTGAGGGTCAGAGCAGGGTCATAGAATTGTTGCAACTAGCAACTGAACTCTGGAGGGGCCCCAGTCAGGAAGCACTACAGGGAATGGTTACTAATGATGAGTTTGAACTTTTGCACCTGCTGAGTGCTTTCAGTTTTGCAAAACTCGTTTTTCTGCAGAACAGTAACTGTAATGCCACAAACAAACATAGGCAACTGAACTCTGGAGGGGCCCCTCAGGAAGTACTACAGGGAATGGTTACTTATGATGAGTGAACTTTTGCACCTGCTGAGTGCTTTCAGTTTTGCAAAACTCGTTTTTCTGCAGAACAGCAACTGTAATGCCCCAAACAAACTTACTTGTGAAAGTTGATTTCTAATCCAAAAGTGATCCAAAGAAAGTCAAAAGGCCTCAAATCCAAAAAAGTGCAGGCAAATGTCAACATGAGGAGTTATTTTGATAAAAATCATCATTTTCGGAAGGTCTATCCTGCTTGCTAGTGGATTTCTTGTGCAGAATTGCAAATTTTGTAATTTTGCGAGTGCGAGATTGTTGCTGCCCGCCGCACCTACATGTTCGCAATTGCGAACTCTCGCGATGCGTCGCCAAACTCCTGCGGGATCCCGCAGCAAGATCCAAAATGGCGCAGCACTTGCAAAATATCGAGAAAAACAACTCGGCAAACGCTGAATGACGGTAAGTGAACGCTGCACGCCGCAATATTGTATCACCAAGAAAAAAAATCCGCTGAGTGCAAATTTGCGGATTTTCGGTAAAATCGCGAGAGTTCGCGGATTGCGAATTTACTGAAAATCCGCAAAATCCGCGAGCGGAACGGATTTTCCGCCCATGCTTAATATGCACCTTTATTATTTAGTAGGGCAGAGTGGATATGCATACCACTGGTACCACCCGGACGCACGCATCCCTTATGCCAAACCAGACCGGGACTTGGCATACCCCACTACTCTGAGCGCAGTTCTTCCGATAGAAAGCCCACGTGACCCACAGGATATTCAACCAATGTCTACCAAATGTTGGGCATGGAAAAAATTACTCATGGGTACGGGAGGATCCACACTGTATTCACCTGCTATACCGCTATTAGCGAACCCCTGGATCTCGCCCACAAAGACTTTGGGATCAAACGCACACTAGCTCAGTTAGGACTAGAAACCATTGGAGATATGTTCCCGGGAGGTCACGTTTTTATCCGCTCTGAAGATCCATGATTTGCTGCAGCCACGTTCATAGAACACTTTTCGTTAGCTTGCATACAAAGCGCATTAAGATATGTGATCTCTACCTATCCGCTCAAACCTACAGATTTCAGTCCACTTACCATAATTTAAACAGACAATAGCTGAAAATACATTACTTTTAGCTTATATAAAACTTGTCTTGCGCTGGTGCAGCAGTGGGATACTAAAGTTATAGACGCATGGGAGGCAAACATCGGACAGCCACTCACGGACGAAATCTGGAAGGGATGCTGCAAACAGACTAAGCTAGTCTCCTGCAATCACAGGCACAGATTATTACATTTTAAGATTCTTTGAAGGGCCAATACTTTGCTGCAGCAAATGGTTCGGATTAAAAGCAAATCTTTTACACATAGCCCCAAATTTAATTTACAGGCAGCCTCCTTCATTCACATGACCTGGTCTTGCAACACAATCGCCAGATTCTGGCAAGAAGTCTTCAACTTAGTACAGCAGATGTCGGGGACACACATACCAGTAACTCAATTTATACCATTGATGGCCATGGGCTAAGTAGAATTACTGCCCGAAAACGTATGCAGATTCACAGGACAGCAGTGTTACTGGCAAAAAGAGAAATAGTGCTTTGCTGGGGCACTAGGTAAAAACCTACTGTGAAGGGCTGGCTTAAAAGCATGTCCTATTGTGACACCACTAGTGAATTGTATGCAGAGTTACAGCCTCCCACTTCGCGGCCCAAAGATATCTGGCAACAACTCCGGAAGTACCTCCGGCTGCAAGGCACACAGATCACATCTAACAGCCAGGCTGAACACGGAATGAGCCAGGACGCACAGGCAGAAGGGAGGCACACACAGGGTCAGAGGGATCGCGCAGAGCCCAACAATTAATACAACCCCGGGAAGGGAAAAAGCATATAGGAACAGGAAAGTAAGGGAGGTCTTGAATTGCAGAATTACAACACAGAATAAAGATGGGAAGGTACACACCCATCTAAGTGTGTTGCAAGATGTTGATAATCTGTGTTTCTATTTGAAAGCTGCGAGAACTGAATATCTGTGATTACGCATTGTACATCCATGTATGGTATTAATGGAAAAAGTTAAATAAAGGTTTAAAAAAACTATCCTTCCGGTGTCACCTAACTTGCCTGCTTTGAAAATAGCCACCTCTCATTCTTTTTGTTTAAAACTTTTTACTGTCATTTACAACTTTTTACGATGCACTACAGCAACAGGTCAACAACACCGTATTCCAGAAGAAAAGACAATAGCAATTCATATGCTGTGAACACAGTGGTGATAGCATGTGTGTAATATGACCAACATGTGCATACTCAACCATCCAGTTGTGCTGTTCATCGCTGATCTATGCGTGGTGCAGTGCATCTCTGAACAGTGGACAGAGGGTACAACAAAATGAGGACAAAATTACTCTACAAAGGGAAGGGGGTAACTGCTCCGCCCTAAGGCCTCAAGATGTTGCATCAGGTGAGTAACTGCTTGTGTTGTGCAGTAGGATCCTATGATACGTCCAGCTGTGTAGAGATTGAGGGATGCCGTCCTACCTGGGGCATTGTAGGGGTGACAGCTATTGGTGGAATCGGAGCTGATTAGGCCTCTATTTCCCTATGTGTGTTCTCGGCGGGTGTATCTATCTTCTGCAATACATTTACAATGGTCCCCCTAGTCGATAGCCAGGGGAAATTTGTGACGCCCCAGCAGGTCCTCCCTCTTCAGGGCCACGCCCTCTGCCCTGGCCCAGTTGAGCAAGGAGCGACGCCATGCCTATGCATGGGGTGCTATAGGCGCCTTCCATCATTTAGTAATCAGGCGCTTCGCCGTGACTAGGCCCAAGTCCAACAATCGCGAGGTGACCTTGTGTTTCCTGCCCCTCTTAAAAAGGTGTAATATGTACACCTCCCAACGAAAGGAGATGTCACGCCTGGTGCAACGTGCCAAAGTGGTTGCTATGTCAGTCCAGTACCCTCCCAGGGCAGGGCAATGCCAGAGCATTTGCAGTAAATCCGCATCAGGCAGACGGCATCTTGGGAATTCGGAATCAGAGCGGTGGAAATACTTATTTATCTGGGCAGGGGAGAGATATGCACGATATAGAATGAAGTATTGGATATGCTGAAAGTGCTGGTTACGAGGGACACATGTCGGGCTTTCCAGCATCGCCACTCATTCCTTCTTTGACAGGTCCTCCTTGCAATGCTGCTTCAGGAAAATCAGCGGGATCGCAGTGTACTGATGAAGGGACGAAGCAAATCAACATATAAAGTGTCCCTCTGAGCCCATTATATGTAAGTACTGCATTAGGTGATGTGTGGGAGGCTCTGTTACTAAGCTACCCCACCTAGATGAAAGTGAAGCTATGAGTGCACGGTGTAATAGGAATGCCCCGGGGAAAGACCGTCCTCCGAGATGAGATCCGCTTTTGGGAATAAAGTACTGTCCCTAACAAGGTCCCCTGTGTCATGGTTGTCCGCCGCCTCCCATCCGTGCAACTCTGTTGCTGTGACAAGCGACCCACCCCTTGGTGTTCCCAGTAGAGGAATAGCAGGGCATAGTCCTACAGTTGATGTATAGGCTTCTGCAGTAACATTTGTACTCTATGGAAAGTAGAAGAGAGAGCGTTTTCCTGGGCTTTGCGCAAGGGTGAACATTTAGAGTACAGTGTGAAGCACCATTTGTGGCTGCAGTGTGGCTGTGTCTGACAGGTGACGCGAAGCTAGCCATCTTGCCACCCATTGCAGCTACTCTGCTAAGTAATAGTGCTCGAAATTGGGCACTGTGAGCCCACCCTGACCTGATGGCAAATAAAGCTTCCAAATAGAGACCCTGTGCCTAGACATTCCCCATAGAAAGTCCCTGACCATTGTTTCCAACTTTTTGAAGTAGGAGGGGGGTATGTAAAAATGCAGAGTTGCGAAATAGTAAAGAAGTTGAAGGAGGATCACCATCTTCGCAAGGGCCACTCTACCCAAAACAGACAGATGGAGAGTTTTCCAGACTGCCATCTGCGAGTGAATAGAGGAGCTGGACTCTAGTGATGTTCCTGTTGAATAGGTCGGTTTTGGTGTGATATATGCAGACAACTAAGTAGCGAAAGGTATCAGTGCACCTTGCCAATGGGGCCTTCCCCAGCGCATATCTCGGGTCTGGGGTGGACTTCGAGAACAGGAAGAGAACGGGTTTCGCTGCATTGACTCTCAGCCCTGATATCATTGCAAATTGTGACAGAGCTGAGCCTAGTGAGGAGGCAATGGAGTGAACGTCTCTTGCACGCAGCAAGATGGCATTGGCATACAAAGAAATTGTATGTATAGTTGCCCAGGGGAATACATTTGTCTACCCGGGCCCGAATGAATGCCTTTAAGGGTACCACCGCCAGGGAGAAGAGGAGTGGGGAAAGAGAGCAGCCCTGATGAGACCCCTGGCCAACACGAATAGAGTCCAAGATATAGGGTCCAGTTTTCGCACGGATTGTTAAGCATTTATATAGCAACCGGACCATGTTGATGAATGAAGGTCCTATGCCAAACCTTGGCAGTACTGCAAAAAGGTGATCCCACTCAAGGGAATCAAATGTCCTCTCGAGTTTGAGCACCACGCAGCCAGAGCTTGGACAACCCAGAGGGGTATATTGTACCACCCTGAAGTAGCAAGGGAGGTTGAGCAAGGTGTTCCGGGCCAGGACGAATCCATTTTGGTCCGTGTGTACCAAGAAGGGCACGTAGGGGGGAAGCCTGTTGGTAAGGGCTTTCGCCAGGATTTTATAATCTGTGTTTAGGATCGCTAGAGATCTGTATGACCCCCAGGTCCATGGGATCCTTTCCTGGCTTTAATAAGAATACCACGTTAGCAGCGCAAAGAGAGGGGGAGGGCTGTGTTGTCCAGCGCCGATGTATAGAGTGTATGTAGGCAAGGTACCGGGGTCTCTGTGTGTGTCTTGAAAAACACTGTAGGGAACACGTCTGAGCCAGGTCTCTTTACCAACGCTAGTGATGCAAGCGCTTCCCGGACCTCCTCCCACCGATAAAGGGGAATCCAACTCTAGGAACTGATCAATGGATATGGTAGGCTGCTGAACAGAGTCGAGGAAAGAGGCCATTTGGTGGGAGTCATCATGCGTGCCAGGTGCATAAAGAGCAGTGTAATGCTTGGTCATGGCCTCATATATATCCTGTTGTGTGCATCTCATCTGCCCTAGCTCGTCCCTAATGGCATGTATGAGATGGTGTGGTTGTTCCTGTCTGGTAAGGAAAGAGAGCAGTTTACCCGGCCTGTCAGATGAAGAGTGATACGGGCAGAGTGAGCTAGGCAATCGTGGCAGCACAGCTTTTCTAGGAGTTCTAGACAATTCTCTTGCAGAGTATCTAGCTGTGCCCGTGCCTCAGGATGTTTGGCCGAAAATGTTTTGCAATGGAGGAGCTTCGCTCTATGGAGGCAATACGGGGATCTAATTGCCTGCGGGTGCTCCAGGTAAGACTCAAGCAATGGCCTCAAGTTGTGGCTTTAAAGGCCTCCCACTCTATTAGGGGAGAACACGTAGAGCCGATATTGTGCTCACAATATACAAGCAATGCCGCTTCTAAGGAGCCTGATCCTCCATCACTGTCATCTGCAGCTGCCAGGTCAAGATCGGGGGGTTCTCTAGTCCCAGCTTAGCAACATGATCTGTGGATTATGATCTTAATGGGTCCGGCCCAGATAGCTAGTGTCACGAATTAAGGGGAGCAGCGCTGCCGATGGTAGAATGAGATCCAGCTATACATAGAGAGCGTGCACAGATGAATAAAAGGAATATATCCACGAGTCAAGGTTGTGTGCGCGCTACACGTCCATTAGGGACCAGTGCCCCAACCAGCTATACAATGCCTGAGCGTTCCATGAGGCAGAGGCACGGGTGAGGGGTGGGAAGCAGTGGTCAAGTGATACGTCTAGAACAGCGTTGATATACCAGCCCAGTAGCCATGGGACATCTCCCTATATGGATAGTGTGGTGGAGCGGCTAGCAAAGTACATGTTCTGATCAATCTTGGGAGCATAAATTCAGCCTAGCAAGACAGCCTGCCCGTTGAGTCTACCCCTGATAAAAACATAGCGCCCCGCAGGATCAACCACAACCTCCTCCTCCTCCCATGGGGTTCCGGCCTTCACCCATATCAGGGAGCCTCTAGCCTGAGATTAATAGTTAGTGCTGTGCACATGTCTGCGCCAGCAGCGACGAAGTCTGTCGGTCTCCAGTCTCTTGTAGGAAAGCAATCCCAGCGGACCTGCACCGTAAGTAGGCGTATATGGAATACATGCGCACTGGATGTGAATGCCCCTGATATCCCAGGAAATTATGTTAATGTTCATCATGTGTCCATTACAGGTTTTTAGAAACCAGCCAGTGTAACAGCTGTGTTGTGTAGAATCGTTAGGGGAGGCCTCAGGTCACTACGTAGGGCAACGTCAACACTAGGTGAAACAATAATGCTTAATCTAGGATGACCCAAACAGGCACACCTAACCATGGTGATTAATACGTAGTCAGATTTTGACAGTGAAGAGGGGGGGGGGTGCGAGGGTGGAATAGTTCCTACTAACGCATTCCCCGGTTACATAATGCCAAGAACTGGCATCCTGTGGCGTTTCTGTTTATGTGTAACATGACATTAGTGTGTGGCACTAAGTGGCCAAGTGAATGCTTGAGAAACAATTACATGACTCTACAAAGCTGTTATTCATATCTGTAGTGAGAGCTGATGCAGTCTATTCTGTTAAACAATATTGTCAGATGTTTGAGGCATAATGACTGGAGAGCAAGGAGAGTCCGAACTGACAGACCAAGCCTGCAAGGAATCAGCATCCCCTTTGGAACTAGGCACCAATGAAGTGGTCTCCGAAGGTGATCTGGCTGACTGAGGGGTAGGTGCAATATGTATTGTGTCCTGGCGCTCCAATAGGATCTGTTCTGGGTCTAGGGCGTTGATTGGCGAGATCCATCTGCAATCTTCTGCCCTTGCCCCTCCGACGTCCGCGCCTGTACATCTTCTGTGCTGAGGGATCTTCCTGAGGCCTTGATGTTGTTGCTAGCTCATTTTCCTCCAGTCTCAAGCATCAGAGCAAGAGTCGAATAAACGAGCTGTGCAATTGTGAATGACCCGAAGGCGGGCTGGGAATGGCAGAGAGTATCGTAAATCCAGTGCTGCTTCACTGGTCCGAAACTGGCACATCTATTCTGAACTTGAGCTGTGTATTCCGGGAAGAGGGAAACCAAGATGTTTTGTACCCTGGGACCCGGGGATCTCCCCACCTCTCTCAGTACTGCATCTGGGTCCTGAACGCTTTGCAGGCAGATCACAGAAAAGCATGTGGGTTCGCACCGGGAGGTGGTTTATAAACAGGGCCCCTGTGCGCCCGCTTAACAACAAACTGTCGGGAGAGTGCCCCCAGGGTGAGCAGCTCCTTCAACCAGGTTTACGCATACTTCACAGTGTTCCATTCCTCTGTTCCCTCCGGAAGGCCTATTACTCGCACATTTTTGCGACGCGAGAGACCCTTTGCATCGTCCTGTTTTTCTTCTAGTGTGCATACCCGGTCGAGTAGATCCTGCAGAGTTGCAGTGTGAATGCAGGCTTTGGGCTGCAGTTCCGCTAATGTAATCTCTGCCCCTTGCATGCTATCAGAGAGCTTTTGATCATCTGCGTGCAAGAGCATGAAGTCGGAGGTGATATTATCCATTCTGCCTTGAAGAGTGCTACGGGTTTGATCCAAAGCTGTGTCTATATGCTCCACCGCTACCAGCACTGAGTCCAGTTTGGCCGAGAGGTCTGATCAGCTCGATTCGGAGGACATCCCCACTCGACCAGTCTTCCCCTCAGCCGAGATCTGATGGGAAGGGGTCCAAGACCAAAAACAAATCAGTCAAAAGTAATTACAATCAATATACAATAAACTCAGAATGCAAAGCTATTGGATGCAAATGAATTTAATTTGAATTTGCATGCACATCATTTTCAATGATTATAACTTATAATGCATTTATAAACATCACAGGTTTAAATGTACGTGCCCACATACACTACAGAGTCTTGTGAATCAAGAATGATGACTTGTCACTGAATGACACAGATTACCCCTACCTTTCTCTTGACACTTCCCTCACTCCATCCCCCCCTTTCCCTTCCTGTTGTGTATGTGGGCACGTACATTTAAACCTGTGATGTTTATAAATGCATTATAAGTTATAATCATTGAAAATGATGTGCATGCAAATTCGAATTAAATTCATTTGCATCCAATAGCTTTGCTTTCTGAGTTTATTGTATATTGATTGTAATTACTTTTGACTGATTTGTTTTTGGTCTTGGACCCCTTCCTTTCATACCAATAACTTACCCAGGTCCTTTTGACTATAGTAGGTTGAACCCTGTCTTTCCTTAACGAGATCTGATGGGGGCCATTATGGTGGTTACTGGAGCAAAGATGACCCAAAACTAGCTGCTGCGCACTAGGCATAAAGAGCAGCTGGCTTGGTCATCCTATCCGCCACCGCTGTGATTGGAGGGTAGGTTGCCGTCATCACTTTCGAGCACCTCGAGTACTGAGGGAGGTGTCCTGGATGACTGCGCTCCAGGCCCAACTGGAACACATCGAGGGCAATTATCCACGGGCCACGGGGTGATGGGTGAGCAGCAGTAGTTCTGTGAACACCTAGCCCGTTCAAATCACCCACTGCAATATGGATGTGCAATTAGGGGCTACAGGTAGTCCTGGGTATTGTCTCTGCTGATCACAGTTTGAGGCATGCTCTTTTATTGTTCCTGATGTGGAAAGGAGCTTGATTGTTACAGTGGGAGCAGCAGAAGTGACACCAGGCTTTGCCCAACGGTTATTCCTCCACCCTGAGCCACAGGCCGGCAAGTGCAACATCTCCAAAAGAGTCAGCACAACGAGGTGCACCAGGCCAGCGAGGGAAAAGTCAGGCTCCAGATGAGATCACAGATTGTGCAGGTATTTTTCGTGAGGGGAGGGGAGTGGCCTGGCCTCGATGTGACCCCTGGGCTGGATCAGCACAATCCGCAGTGCGTGCCCACTGCCTTCAGCGCTACTATGCTGCCACCTGCCTGATCTCGCCAGGAAAATCCAGGCCCGGTCCGCCCCCGGACCTCTCCAAACCTGTGAGCCCAGAGGTTAACACAGGCAAAGAGAGGGACAGCCTAGGCCCGAAATGACCCTCATGCTGCCAGTAGTGAAGAAGGCCTCGCATTTACCCACGCATCCTGCCTGCCAGGGCGGTCTAGGCCCGACCGAACTCCGTGCCCCCACTCCCATGACTAGTGGCCACAAGCACGCCGTGCAAGCCTACTTTCATCGCCGTCACCACACCAGCTGTCCTCTGGTTCACCAGCAGTCAGCGGATGTCTGCGATGTTGCAGCCCAGGCCAGAATTCAAGGCGCCATCTTTTATTGTTTCACGCCTGATCCGCGCCGTATTGCAGATTATCAGCAGCCCTGAGACATTGTCCCCAGGGGGCGCTCTGTCCCGAGCACGCCTCGTAAGCTGGCTGCAAGGCTATCTTGAGTGCTGTCCTGGGCATAGGCCAACAACTCACATCGGGAGAGCAGCTAGCTTCAGCAGTGGGGGATGGTGGATGGTCTCGGTGATAGCCCTGAGCACCTATAGGGCCAGGGCACCACGGCGATGCTGGCTTATCTCAGAGGCGATACCTTTGCCTCCACATAATAGGCCTCTCAGACATGCAGAAGTGAGACAGGATCAGGCCAGGGACAGGCCCTTGTGGGGAAGTAGGTTGAACCCTCTGCCAAACAGGTTCAGAGGATAGTCTGCTAGATGCAGCTGTCATTCGCATCCATCTTCCGGTGCAGCAGCGGTCAGCGGAGGTCTGTAACAAAGAAGGTAAGGCCTGGACTCGCAACGCCATCCTCTGTTGCACGCCGCCTGGTCCACACCGCTCCTCAAAGTGACACCAGGCTTGAAACGTTATCCCTGGGTGGCGCTCCATCTAGAGCACACCCTGTATGATGGCTGTGAGGCTACCCGGTGTGTTGTCCCAAATGCAGGTCCGCGCCCCATGCCAGGCAGGTGCCTTGCTTCGGTGGTAAGGGGACTGAAGGCCCTGTCTGCATCTCCAGGTTCACAGCAGGGGCTTGGGCATGCCAGCGAGGCTAGTTGACCTCAGAGGCGGCACCCCACCTCCGCTCAGCAACCCCAGGTCGCCTAGGCGTGTGACAACTGCTCCGCTTTGGAAATCTCATGGCAAAAGCATAGCTCTGAGTCTTCAACGATGGCCGGGAATCAGAATATGCGTGGGCCAGGGACAGACTCCCATGGGGAAGCCGGCCGCACCCTCTGAGGCTCTGCTCCAGCCTGCAGCATGGTCTCAGGGAGCCCTCCGCTGGGTGCAGCAGACTTTAGCACACACCATCCATGTACTTAACTTTGTGTAAAGCGAACTAGATTCAGGAATGGTCAGGATAAATGGGGGATAGGGTGCTGATCATGATCAAAATGCGTCCGCTGTCTTAGGTGCTTGGCTACGCCCCTGAAAGTAGCCGGCTCTCATGCTGCACTGAACCTAAGGCGTCTACAAACATAGGGCACAGTTACATCCCAGGCTTCACAGAAATTAAAGGTTCAGAATTCATACAGCAATGTTGTCACTCAGGTGACACTGAACTTACATGTTCAGGACTTGGGCAACTACGCTGTTTCTTAGGTTTAACAGTTCTTGTAGTTGGTGTGCCTCCTGAATATTAAATCAACAATATTGATGGGACAGAATTTCAACTGTAAAATATCAGCAGGTAAGTAAGTTTAGATTTTCCATACCTAACTCCACATATATGTACCCCGTGGTGCATATACCTAAGTCGACATATAAGTACCTACACTGTACTTATACCTAACTCCACGGGCTACATATAGCTTCGAGGTATGTAGATGTGAAGTTAGGAATAGTAAATCAATACGTCCCTATATGCACTCACCTTGCAATATTTTGTCTCTCAATATTCTGCCCTTGATAATAGAATTACATAATATTGCTGCTGCCGATCTTCAGTGGTTCAATCAGCATAGTAATCAGTCTTAAACAGCAGAGTTACTACTTACATCATGCATACCAACAGGTTCTCATTATAAACATAAGTGAATCAGAATCAGAAAATAGCTTTATTCGGTTTCAGTTTCAGAAATCCATAAAAGCGCATACAAAATACAGATACAACATTTCATCACTATCATAAAATTCATGTGTACATCAATTCAATTGTTAAGAACCGAAATAGAGCTGTTTCCATTACTAAGTTAAAAACTTTATTTCATTGATAATCTGAATCTTAACAGACATTTTAAAAACACTGAAACACTAAAAAGGGTAAGCTCATCCTACATCATTTGCAGTCTTAGCAAGGCTGGTCTGCACTGTCTTAATCCCCACTTTCAGAGTAAGTTAAGTATATACCTTCTCCTAATTGTGGAATAAAATTTACAGAACATAATACAGTGTATGGTTGATTGTTGGGACATATCATCACAGGGACAAAGGGACAATCCTTTTTTTCCAAGTTTTATCCAGGTGTTCACCTCGGGAAAGGTCACAAGTCTGAAAAAGCTACCCCCCTGAAGCGAGTGAGCAGCATCCGGGTAAAACAACTCAGGGTAAGTGATAGATATTTCTGCAGACCAGGACCATCTAACAACAGGTGGTTATGCATGACTGATGGCTTCTTGCCCTCCAGCTGCCACCTGGAGTCCTCCAGGTGTGTGAGGCATAAATCCTTCAGTTTCTTTCTGGGGACAACTGCCATGCTAAGCGGATTGTCTAAGTATTCCTGGTGGCCTATAGCTGTTAATAAACGTCTCACGTATCTTAGCCACTCAATTTTCATACACCCTTGAAGAGCCATACAGTCCCTAAAGATGTCCCTATTCAGCCCTGTCTCTTGGGAAACCCAGACCCTATGCCACAATAGGATTGGGCTCATTTTTATAAGGTCCGACACATAGACTATAACCAGCTCTTTATGACACACGTATGTGGAGGTTGACTTTGGTACTGCCAATAAATATCGTAAAAAAGCGTTTTCACACGCCTGAATCTTACTAGTAACCATAATACCCCATATACCTGCCCCGTAAATTGCTGTAGACACACACACTTTGCCTTATATATGTCTGTGAGAATTCTGACTGGTCTGCCCCCTAGCTTAATAGAAAAATTTCGCAAAGCACCAATAGCACGAGAAAATGCTAGTTTCCTGGCGCTTGCGGCCGCAGCCCATTGCCCATTGTTATAAAAAATGATGCCTAAATAGGAAAAGGTTTTAGTTGAACCGATATTTTCCCCTAACATAAAAATATTACAATTGGCCTTGCTTTTTTTTGGACAGGACATGCTAAAAGTTTTGCTAATGTTGATTTTTTAGCACCCGTGCACTCATAAAGTCAGAGAAGGAGTTTAGTGATCTCTGAAATCCCAATTGAGTGCACGCCATGATAACCGTGTCGTCCGCGTATAACAGGAGTGGGGCTGGCCTCCCTTTAACCTGTGGGTAGTCTTGTCGATTTTCTGTCAGGTGGGATGCTACGCTATTAATGTATAGGTTAAATAAAAACGGTGCCAGTATGCATCCCTGGCGGACGCCCTTTTTAATTGGGAATTTCGAAGTGCATTCTCCCTTTAAGCCAAAACGGACCTTAGCGCCAGCCCCCCGGTACAGTTCCTTAATGAAATTTATAATAGTGGGATCAATTTCTAAGTGAGAGAAAGTTTCCCATAGTATTTCGTGACTAACGAAAGCAGAGCTTAGGTCAACAAAAGTCAGGAAAATCTTGTCCCCTTTTGCAACCGCATATTTACCAATGACAATTGCTGGATTTAAACCTTGCTCAACTGTACCTAACCCTTCTTTGAAGCCGTATTGGTATATAGAGAGTGCACCCGTATCCGCTGCCCACGTCTGTAATCTATTTAATATCGCCCTGCCAGCCACTTTCATTAGCGAGTCTAGCAGTGATACGGGCCTATAACATTTTGGGTCTTGTCGATCACCCTTTTTAAAAATGGGGATCACTATAGCTTCCTGCCAAGTTGTTAAAAACACTATTTTGTTGGAGCAGTTTAGCACATTTGTCAGGAGAGGGGCCCATAAAATGTCATTTGATTTGTAAATGTCCACAGGTACCCCGTCCGGCCCCGGAGCTTTCCCCCCAGAGCTCTCAGCTATTGCCACTTCAATTTATGTTCAGGGGAAACAGTCCTGATGCGGTTTTGTCAGCCTCTCCCAACCTCTCGTCATCTTTACCCCCTGTTAACAGATCTCTTTCATAGAGGCCGGTGAAATGATTATCCCAGGTTGCCTCCTTAATTGCTAGGTCAATGCAATCAACTTTCCTCTCCTTGAAGAAGGGGGCATTTACTGCCTTCCAGAAACTGATGTTATCTTTCTGGAGGCTTGCTTTATGTAATGCGTCCCAAGCCTCTTGCTTTATAGCCTTTTTCCTTTCCTTTACCGCAGCATAATATAAGTTTCTAGCAGTTCGTATATCTTCCGCGTTTTTAGGTACTCTTTCAAGAGCTGTTTTTAAAACTGCGTGGGCTTTAGAACATTCAGAGTTAAACCAGCCCTTCAATTTGTCGTTAAGTTTTTTCCTTTCTACCCCCTCCAGAGAACGGCTAATCTCCTCAGAGATTTTTGAGAAGGACGACAGCATGGCTTCCGGCTTACTAGTTTCTGTAAGACATATTGTAAAGTCATCTGCTCTATTTCTTATTAGTTTCTGGAAGAAAGGGGCGGGCTCAATTTTGCTCCATTTCAGGGCATAGCCATTTCTTATTACAAGGTTTAGCTTGTGAGAATAAAGATTATTTATTACTTCTATACAATCGTTCTTATGCTTCATTGGTTTTAGGGAGAAACTAAGTGGATAATGATCGCTGATTGCAATTTCGCCTGTTTTAAAATCTAGCAGATTCTGTGTGAGACTGCTAGAAGCCATGACGAAATCTATTAGAGAGTTGCAACCCCTACCATTATAAGTAGGTTTGAAGGTAACCTGTGGATCGCACATTTCATTACCAAAGCCCAAATCCATTTCAAACATCAGATTGTTTAAGGTCACCCATTGATGTATGTGTAAAATGAGTACAGGGTTCACCTTCGATGTTTGCTAATCCATATATATCGGTTTGGCTATAAGGGCACAGCATGCAATTAAAATCTCCCATCCATATAACCCTATTTCCTGAGGGGCAATCCCTATTTGAGTTCAGCATGGTCTGAGCAAGACCTTCAAACACAGTGGGTAAATCACACAGTGGGATATTGTTTTAAAAGTTTACGATATTAAATGTCTCATGTCCCTCCATTGTGAGCTCCAACATCTGGTAGTACTTGGATATAGAGATACATTTTCCTACCTTTACGCAAGAAGTGTTTGAGATTAAGCAGCACAACCCCCCCTTTGTTTCTGCCCCTGACTGATTGCTCGGCTGGGGTATGAAAAGTGCGGTACCGTTTATATATACTGCCTCCTTCTCCGACGTCTCCTGAAGACAAATTATAAAGAAATCCTTTACATAATTCAGAAAAGTGGGATCGTTTAACTTATTTGACAGACCCGCGATGTTCCATGATAGAAAGGTTATGGGGTTCGCCCTATCTCCTACCTCTTGCCCCACTTCTAGGTGTGGTGAGTTGCAAGTCCCATCTCGTTCTAGGGGCTGAATAGTAGGGAATATAAGGGAATTTAGCTGAGAGGTATCATCTACAGTCCCCCCCCCCCCCCCTGCGCTATGCCTGGTGGGTTAGTACAAAGATGGTCCCCAATATCAGGTGCACGAGCAAGGGTTCCATTTAAATGGCAATACCTGCAGATTGGAATTACTTGCTTCAACGGGATGGGGTGTTGCTTCATTTCCCCGGCCCCCTGTGTATGGTTGGTGCGGATTGTGGGCTTGTTCAGTCAGTCGACCATTTCTAACGGGCTTAACCTATTCTGTAAAGGTAGATAGTTCTCCGGATATTTGTGGGCCCTGCCTGTAGCCACCCGCCCTTCCCTGTCCATACCCCACATATGACCATGGTTCTGCCTTATCCAGGTGGATGGGTGGAGGGAAAAAGAACGATAGTGGTCTATTTTCTATCGTTGTTCCTTGGTTTAAGTTAAAGTTGTTTTGATCCCAAGAGCAAATGTACTCCACCGTGCGGGGGTCTCTGAAGTTTACCAAAATGCAATCTCCATTGACTGTCTTTGGGGTGTATCCCACCCTTGGTACATTTCGCACCATCATGATGTTACTACGCATGTGCGGAGGAAGTGGTCTATTTGCGTTGAGCCAATATGCTACTTTATTTTTTAGGCAGGTAAATGGCTCATGGGTAGATTTATTCAATTCGGGCACCCCCGTAAGGACTATAACATACAGGCTTGATTGTGGGGGAAGAAGTACCGGTTTCACCCGCCTTGGCATTTCTTCAATGACAGCATTACCAACGGTTATCGGTTGTGGTACAAGTGGCACGAGATCCTTGCCACCAGTACGGAGATTGTGATGCGGGGCTATGGCACCATTTGCAACCTGAGAATTAGGGGGATTTAAGCTATCTTGAGCCGCTGGTCTCTTATGTTGCACGGTGGACTGTACAGCGGGGGCCTCAATGGCTTTATCAGTACTCGTTAACTGGTTCTAAGGCTTCCCGCCACCCTTATTATTCTTCACCTCAATCTCTAGCTTATGTAACTGTTTTTCTATCCCTGTGAGTCTTAGTTCTAAAGGGGCAAGTAACAACTTTAAAAGAGATGCCAAATTATTTAAAAGGGAAGCCTCATCGAGACCAACAGGATGTATTCTGCCAAGTGTGTTGTTTAAGTTATTATCACCTCTATTTCCTGGGATCATGTCCCGGCTTAGGGCAGCAGGACAAGCGCCGTCCGCGCTGGCATGGTGAGGGTTACGTTTTGTCAGCAGCTGTACATCAGGTGTTGAACAGTTTTTGCCCAGACCTTTAGTGGGTTTAGATTTGTTACTATTTGCAATAACAGAGTCCGGCTTTTTCCTTTTTGGGATTGCACCTTCCTTTCTCCCTCCTAGCTGTCTGGAGTTACATGTCTTTTGAGAGCTATCCTCGCCTACCTCTACAACCTCCTTCACCACCTCTAGGTCTACTACCACGTCTAATGATTTATGAACATTGGGAGCAGGAAGGGAGCAGAAGGAACAGTGCGAGCTGGGGGGACTATGCATAAGCACCTCTATATCAGAGGTATTTAATCTATTGGTGGATTCGGGTGTACGTGCATTTGCTAGGCGCCCCATAGAAGACCTCTTTGCCAATGCCAGGTCCTGTGGCACCCGCCTTTCCATTAAAATGATCCCCTGGTCTATCACTGTATTTGTTCTAGTTATGAAGCTGTCTAATGTGCCCAAAAGCGATGACCCCTCAGCAGTCTTATTCCGAGTTTTTTGAGCAGGCATTGCTGTGTCCAATGTTCAGCAGATAATCCCACTTGCTTCCGTGTCGCAGGGCCGTCGATTATCCCAACACCAAATGCCAGGAGTTAGAGGAAGGGCCCAGTCCAGTCTCGATCGGTCTCTAACGGGCTACAGCGGGCCGGCCCTTGGCCCGGGCTTCGCCCGTCGCACGCCGGCGCGCGTCCCGCGTGCGCGGGAGTGGGTGTTCCAAAGTAGGCAGAGATAATGGCGGGAAGAGGACCAGCTGCAGCCAATCCAACGTCGCACAGCACACTGGTCCTCGCAGTCCCGAACGATATGGCCAGGTGAGTCTGTCCAGCCCAGAATCGGCAGTTTTGCAGTTCTCCAAGTAAGCGCCCAAGACGTTCAGCAGTCTCTCCACAGTACCACGCTCCTTACACCACGAGCAGCACCCGCGGAAGCGGGGGCCGCAAGGGACTTTTCAAATACGAGGAAATGAAGGCGGGAAGAGGACCAGCTGCGGCCAATCCAACGCCGCACAGCACGCTGGTCCTCGCAGTCCCGAAGGATATGGCCTGGTGAGTCTGTCCAGCCCAGAATCGGCAGTTCAGCAGTTCTCCAAGTAAGCGCCCAAGACGTTCAGCAGTCTCTCCACAGTACCACGCTCCTTACACCACGAGCGGCATAAGTGATATGCCTCAGGTGATAGAAAACGTATAGGCTTGAGCCTCATCTAGCAGAGCTATCTGTCATATCATACATATTTTACAGGGCATTAGATTTAGGTAGCTGACCTATCCATAAGTCTATACCAGTTATGGCTCCTCCGCTATGGCGGAGGAGTGTCGCCCTACTGCTTTCAAGCAGTGCAAATAAAGGAAACATAAAATGATAATAACTTTGAGGCATTATCATTTTATGTTTCTGTGCTGCTTCATAGGCAGGAGGGGCTGCTCTGCTCTCAGAGTGGGGTAGAGGAGGAGTGGTTTTTCCACTCCTAAGTGCACATGACTGTTTGCCCGGCACTCTGGGACCGGCCAAACAGTCTTGCACACTTTCCCTGTTCTCCACGAAGGCTGCATTACAGCCTGCTTGGAGAACATGCCCAGGCCTCCATCCCCAGGCTGAGCATCGAACCATGACTCTCAGTCCAGCTGCATTGCAGTGTTGTGATTGGTCAGGGGAGACAGGCGGAGGAGAACAGGAGCAGAGACGGGGGACCTGACGGCAAGGTAAGTGTTTTCTTTTTAATTACATTGCGCCCACGTGCCCCCCCCTACGCCCGCCCCGCCACCCACGAGCCATGCCGGCCACCACTAGACTACACAGATCTTAAAGTCCAGGGGGCATATTCTCATGGAGCTATCGCTGAGTTAATGGCACTTTATCGCAGCCAAAGTAGTGATAAAGTTATCACCCCATTCACAAGCTGGTGCTAACAGCCCATAGCACCAGTTTACCCGCGATAGCAGCTGCTAAAAACATTGTCACAGACGACCCCGGCAACTATTGGTAATGAGATGCAGAAGAGTAGGCATTCCCGTGCCAAAAGCGCCGACAACACCACTCCGCAACATTCTTAACAACCAGCCAGATCGGCGAAAAGACCACGGAACATGCAATAAGGCACATTAGCAGCAGGAAACTAACACCTGCTCTGACCTGGTGCACAGTCGGACCACAGCCTGCACCACAAAAGGGAGGCCAGCCCAGAGACACACCAGAAGAACAACAGATGCCATGGAGCCACTGAACATGCAGTCTGGACACCCAAGAGGGCCACAACACCCACTGCCACCACCCCAGGGCCCACCCCAGACCCACACCGCCCCCTCGGACCAACACCGAGGCAGCGCAGACAAAGACAGCGACCCTCAGAAAATGAACCAACATCACAGACCCAACACCAGAGAATGTCATTGCCCAATACATGCGCAAAGGGACAGCCATCTTCCGCATCCTGACCACCATTGAACACAGGCTGACG
Organism: Lissotriton vulgaris; assembly: GCF_964263255.1. Classification (NCBI taxonomy): domain Eukaryota; kingdom Metazoa; phylum Chordata; class Amphibia; order Caudata; family Salamandridae; genus Lissotriton; species Lissotriton vulgaris. Next base: position 1,118,792,265 of record NC_141691.1, on the reverse strand, counting down.
GTAGCAACACAGCGGACAACCAACATCCCACCTCAGACCAAGCTGCTGCCCGTGATGCACCTGTTGTCCACTTGTACCCTCCAACCGACATCCGCACGAGTTGAAGGAGTCACACAGCCAGGCCAATCCAAGTTCCTCACAACAGTCATGGATGACACCATCAGCTTGGTACCCCACTATCTATACTTCCCCCACACTGCACAGGGACAGCTGGAGATCATGCAAGCCGTCTACACCAAAGATTGCTTCCCGCACGTGTTGGGGGAAAGTGATTGGACACATGTCCTACTTGTGCCCCTGCCCACACTGCACACAATAAGCGCAACAGAAAGCGCATGTCTCCCACCAATGTGCAAGCACTAGTGGACCACTGAGGAATCTCCGCCAACGTCGCCACCAACCTGCAGTGACCGTGTTTTTGTCTCTATTTCTGAGTGATGGTGACTTTAAGCTTGCTACCATCCTGAATCCCTATTCTTGGCTTGTGTTGGTCCTTTTCAGGCCTTTTCCTGACCTCGAAGCATAAACTAGAGGATACCTGCTTTATATGATGATAGATCCCTTATTCTTGACTCTAATCCATCTATTGCCTATTGGCTTTGACATAATTATGTGTCCTTTCATCATCCTACCTATAGTAGAGGGTGGATTCTGTAGTCCTGACTTTATATTACATATTGGTATGGTTTGTGTATGTACTCTGACAGAGCTAAGTGTTATTTCATCCTTTTTGGGCCTACAAGGCCCAGAACTAGAGAGACTCCATTTTGCTTTCTGCCCCTGCAGACTGAGATGCTTGAAGGGTAAAGGTGATATTTTAGTTATGAGGTGTTGTTCACTTGGAGAGAACCAGTCTGGGCCGGCCCTTATCGGTAGACTGTATTATTCTTTGTGTCGAAGACACCACAAAAGGCCGGCCGGCTGGGTGTGTGTCCTTGACGCGGAGTGGTGCAGGGATCTGATGGGCAGCAGGCTGATGACTGGAACTTTCCATGAGGAGCGAGCATTCCATATTAGTGAAGTGCAGAAGAGGCAGAGTCAGTCAGTGAGTTGGAACCAGAGAGAGAAGTCAGTCAGATAGTCGATGCTTGGAACAGAGAGAAGTCAGTCAGTCAGTTAAAGCTGGAGAGAGAAGTGAGTTAATGCTTGGAGGGAGAGAAGTCAGTTGAAGCTGGAGAGAGAAGTGAGTCGGTGTTTGGAACAAAGAGAAGGCAGATGATGTTTGGAGCTGAAGAAAGCGGTCAGAAGCAGTTACTTATCAGAAGGAGTTGTGATCAGCTGGAGTCTGAAGTGATGCCTTTTGGAAGAGACTGAAGTTATATCGTGGATTAGTCTGTGGGAGCAGCTGGAGTGAATTGGACATTGAAGCTGAGATAATCAGACAGAGTGAAGAAGCTAGTGGAGCGAACGGTTATCAGAGCGGCAGAAACTATTAGACTGAAGCTGGGAAGTGAAGACAGTTCATGGGGAGAGGAATCCAGTGCAGAGTGATCAGCGCAGATGCGTGTCCAAGAGTGCAGGGGAGAATCTGAGACGAGCTAAGGCACAGACGAGAGAGGAACCCAGATGACAGCTAGAGCAAGACTTCATACTAATCAGGTGATATCCGTCCTGTTATATTAGTTTGCTTTACATTTAAACATTAACCTTGTCCCTACTGTATTTCTAATCCTTTTTCTTTCAGCGGTGTGCAGTATAATCCATTCCCTCTTTAGCTATTTACAGTCCCTGTTAGTTACATGTGGATGTGTTATAGTAATAAAGCTTTCCATTATAATACAGATCTGTGTATTTGTCTATTCCCCTTTTACTTTTCAGGCTATGTGCTATAGTGCTGTATTATATTATTGATGTTATTAGTAAATAAAGATACCCCAGTTCTTAATGAACCAGTGTGTAGATTTTATTCTCATACAGTAAAGTTAACCTTTCTTCTAGTCAGGTGCTATTATATAAACGGATGCTACCCCTGATCAGGTAAATGGTAACTGAATAATGAGGGAGAGAGGAGCCCTTGAAATAGAGAATAAGTTGTACACTGTGTAATTCGGCCATTCTTGTGTGATCCATAACATTGTAGTATTGTACCTTTAGTGGATAGTGAGAGAGACATCCCAACAGAGAGAGAGAGAGCTGAAGGTATTCATAGGAAAGTGATTGTCGTGGTAAGGCGGCGTTAATGAGAACACCAGGGGGGAAACTGGTGTGGATACCCACAGGATTGTGGCTTGTAGGAAGATGAGAGCACCAGGGGGGATACTGGTGTGGATACCCACAGGGTTGTGGCTTGTAGGAAGATGAGAGCACCAGGGGGGACACTGGTGTGGATACCCACAGGATTGTGGCTAATGAGAGCACTGGTTGCAGTCAGTGTGTAATGGTAAGTAATCAGAACTGCCCCAGGGTAGATTAGTCTGGGCCCATGTGGTCGCGAGACTATATTGTATGAGTGTGGTGTAGGGCATGGACGTCCTTAGTAATCAGGGAGTATTCCTAGTAATCCCCATAGATTTAGTGGTGTTTTTGATGATATGAGCTTGTATATTGCTAATTCCCCATCCTCAGGTAGGTACCCAGGTGCCTGGATAGATGGGTCCTGAGGAGGGAGGTGGTTAAGTTTCGGCTGGGTTGGTGGTGTCTTGGTGAGTTGATTCTATCTGGTCCGACAATCCGGTTGTTACACAATCACCCAGGTAGTGTGCATGATTCATACTCCTCCGACAGTCCATCATCAACCAGTGCTTCCAGGAGGGCACCCACGGAAATGCACTGCTCGTTGGTGAATACCAAATACACACACCATACACCTCAACTCCACAATCATGCAACTCACAACACAGGAAATGCACATGTCACAAGCTCACAAACAACATGCACACCCACCAGACACAACACCACAAGTCACTGTGGGCATGTGGCCCAGCCATTGACGTTAGCCATCAATGGCATGGCACCTCAGCCACACATTAGCAGAATGTCGGAAGAGGCATGTGCGAAGGAGGCAAGTGACCGATGAATGTGGAAGTACACAATGCCAAGTGTGGCGTGGATGTGATGGCCAGACTGCGGTACGCAGACCACACACACATATCCATTTGACACACACCGCTGTTGTTTGGAGTGTAGTGGACAGTGGACACAACCATGTCACCCAAGGCAGTGGGGAAGAACGCGGGACTGTTGCTTGTTACGTTCCCCGTGTAAGCGTGAGCGTAGTGGGCTGGCCCAGCGTATGCCAGGCCAGCATAAGGATGTGAATAAAAGGCACGTAACTCTTGGTGTGGTCCTCTTCCGGAATGCCCAACGTCTCTGCCAGGGCAGCGCCTCTCACCCCGACACGAGGCTTACGCAGTCGCCATGAGAGTGGTTGCCTGCGATCCTGTGCACCTGAGGTCCGTGACCCTGGCAACCTGCTACCACTGTCACAGCCTCCGCCAGCAAGGCACGCAGTACTCCTTTCTCGTTTACGTACTCTACTGTCTGGGACAGCGGACTAGTAGGTCACACATTTGGAACTGAGTCTTGATTACATCATGGCAGAGCACATTAATTATGGCTGTGTTTAGGTCACTCTACTCCCTTCGATGTGGTGCCACCAAGTCTTAGTAGTGCATCACAACCACAAGATTCTGTGGGCCCACGCTGACTTCTGCCCTCGGCATACGCTGCGCTCGAGTAGGTCACACAATTGGAACTGAACATCGATAATTCTAAGGCATATCATTGCACGCAAGGAGAGGCGTAAGAGGATGACACATTGCATTTGGGAGGAAAAAAGGATCATTGTTACGGAGGTGATCGAACACTACCGACAACTGCCCTGGTGTCACTAACTCTGTGCATCGCGAGCCTACGATGCGTGGCTGTGGGACACTGCTGACAGATGCCTCCGGCCTACACTGCTGTCCAGTAGGTCACACATTTGGGATTGAATCTTGACTTAGCAATGGCGGAGTACATATCAGTGTACCAGCATCATCGCAGACTGCATTCCCTCCCAGTCCCAGTGCCACTAAGTTTGTTCCCCGACATACATGGACACTCTCTGGTTGTACACTGGTGGCGCTGAGTCTAAGGACTAGGGGCTAGTTTTCATCCTCATGTACCTGATACCGAATTGATGTGAGGCTGTCACTTTCAACTCAACCATTTGCTGCTTCGGGATAGCATCAGACCTCTGCATCATGCCCTGGAGGACCCCTTCGACTGTCCCCCACAACCCTCCGCCACATTCACCTTCGACATCGACGAGGGCCAGCTCAGTCTGCGTGGCCCTACCTCCGTGGACCACAAGTAACCGTCCCATGACGGGGTGCCTCTGTTGGCCGCGTACAACTGGGGCCACTAACTCTGTGCTGGTCAAGTCAGGGACCCTTTCCTCTGTTATATTGGATGACCTCTGAGACGGGGGTCTTGGGATCTTCGACACCATGTGTATGTGGCCCTGCGCTGTCCACTGCCTCCAGCCTCAACTGTGGTCCACCAGGGCTCACACATCCAATCGAGTCCTGACCGGCCCGGACGTGGCATCACCCCAAGAGGCACATGACACCATCGCCAGGACCACCTCCAACCGCCATCTGCCAGAGTTGAAACAGTGGTACTGGCAGACTGACGGCGTTACTCACACCTGTCGTGGATGCCATCATCTGCCTGATATCCTGCTCAGCACTCCATGTGCCACTGACTCAGTGCACCGCAACCCATGGGCACTTCTGTTTGCATATTGGGTGACCTCTGTACTTGCTCCGGCTCCCTCCAGGTTGCTCAGCAGTTGACTCTGTTATGCAGGTGTTTTCAGTTTCCGTGTCACTGATGTCCACTGTTCAAGTTGTTGCCAGCACCAAGCACTCAGTGCGGGCTAGCTTACACTCACCCCACAAACATCCAGCACAGGCGTCACTGTACATGTGGCCCTGCCAATAAAGAGGCCGGGCGCACATGCCCATAGCCAGTTCAACATAATATCTGCTGTGTCCCTGTGGTCTTGTTGTATGCATGAGGGCCCTGGCCCTACGGCATTACATTGTGCTGGGTACAGCATGCACAGACATGTCACCGCAAATAGCGGTTTGGAGCTGGGACATGTAGCTTTGTCGTCACCCACTCAATTTGTAAGGGGAGTGGCCTGGGCCGGTTCTGTACTGTGAATGTGCATTTGCATGTGTCTCTATGGCAGTGTGGGTCTCCTTTGTGATGTGTAGGTGGCCCCTGAAGGTTAATATACACCCACGTATGCGATCTAGTTTGCCTTCCATGGGTTCGGACCCCACCTGCACCTGTTTGGCCACCTCCGTTTGGCGTTCTGACACCTGGCATTGAGGTGTCATGTGTGGGTCGGTGAAGTGTTGTGAGCCAGCCGTGCTTGCGGGTGCTTCCTGCTGTGTGGTCTGTTGCAGGGTCTGTGTTCTCCTCTAAGTAGCTCGGCTGTCTGGGTCCTGGTGGTGGATTGCGTGGCATGTCCATGGGTTGTTGTAGGGCGTCGTTGTCGAAGGTGTGGTTGTCCACTCCGGAAGCACAGATTTGTGGTCTTCTGTGCTCTGTTGGAGGTGTTGTGTGTCCCTCTGCAATGTGAAGGGGAGATGCCTGTTGACATTGGGTTGACATGTATGTTGGCACATTATTCTTGTTCACATGCAGACTGTATGCCAATGTACATTGTGATGTTTAGGAGGTGCAGGATTTGGATGCGGGACCATGTACATTTGGACTACATGACGGATGTGAGGTTGTACGTGGACATTTCCATTTCACAGTTTCCAGCACTGTCAGATGTAGTAGGCCTGTTTCTGCGCATGTGCGGAGCCAGTTGTGTCCTCTGTTCTGCAGTGTCAGTTTGCGCATTGTACTACCTTGTCGACAATGTTGATGTGCTGCTCTTACTATGTGCGTGTGCTGCTGTGTGCCACAGGGATTAGGGACATGATCCAGGGTCATTGTGGGTGTGCAGTGTGCTACACAATTCAATTCAATTCAAATGATCTTTATTCGGATTAATACATCCATAAAAGTACATACAGAATGAGAATACATTAGAAACATTAAAAACAACTCATACACATAAGACAATAATCAAATTAGGTTTTAGGTTAAGCAGCAAGATGACTTAAAGTGCATAATATAATTTGTAAAGTGCATAGTGCCTAATACTAAAGAGTATTAATTCATCAATATCCACAGTTGCCCAATATAGAAATATCTCATAAAATCATTCAATATTATTGCTATTTAGTAACTGATACTCAAATACGTGAACCAACATAACTCTGTTATCCATTATCCAGTTTCCATGGTTGCCCTAGATTTTACACAGGCTTTTATAAAACAGCTAACAGAGTAAATAACATCATCCATATGCAGCATTTGCAAAAATTGTAGAGCAGGAATAGATTCCCGTAGATTATATTTACGTAAAATTGGTCTTAAATATTGACATGTATACAATTTGTAATGGCCACAAAAGAAGAAATAATGCAGTAGATTTTGTCGTCCACCTAAAGAACAGGGACAATCCAATTCTTCTAAATTTTTATTGTAGCCAATGGGGAAGCTAAGCAGATAAACTAAGCTTCCCTCCCGGAACCTAAATAAAAGACTCCGGTTCCATCTACCTATTGGCAATGTCAAATATCTAATAAAACTGTTAGGATTATCAGCATCTGGGTCACAAATGCGTGAATATTTCATGACCACTGGTTTACTAGATTCTGATCTCATCCTTTCCTCAGTATATACCTCCAAAAGTGCCCGTTTAATGCTGTTTTTATGGGCGGGTACAATTAAGTCAGGGGAACTAAATAAAGATCCTAGTCCCACCTGTTGCAGGCTAGTTTTGACTGCTTTTAGCCAAGGTATATGTTGAGATCTATCACTAGACAAACAGTCAGATATAATGCTACGAGTCAATGTTGCTGCTGGGTTTAACCAGATTTTAATCCAAAATAGGGCAGGCCTTGACTTTATAAAATCAGCAATGTATGGCAGCCTCAATTCATTATGGCAAATCAAAGTGGGAGCACAGGGGACTCCCCCTAGCACCCTCCTACAGAATCTATTTTCTGCCACCTGAAGGGCCGAGCTGTTACAATATCCCCATACTTCTGCACCGTAAGTCCCAGTAGGTCGACATTGGGTACGGTAGATGGAAAGAAGAGGGGTAACAACATCTGCCAGTTTCGGTTGGCGAAGGGATAGGATCGAGTTAATCGACTTGCCAATTTTGTTACTTGCAAAGGCTACATGTTGCTGCCATGAGCCTGAATTAGAAAATGTCAACCCTAAATAAGGAAAAGTGCTGGTGCATTTTAAAATATTATTACCAGATTTAATGGATGCAATGTTATACTTCTTTGGTCCACAATTCATTATAAAAGATTTTTTAAAATTGGTATTTAAACCAAGGTCGGACATGAAGGCAACAAAGCCGAAGATTAAAGTGCGTAATGCATTCGGCGTACGCCCCATCAATACAGCGTCATCCGCATAGAGAAGAGTGGTGATGGGCGAGCCGTTTATTATGGGGACATCCTTAACAATCTCACTCAAAGTGTTGCTTAACCTATTAATATATAAAATAAAAAGCAATGGGGCGAGTACGCAGCCCTGTCTAACACCTCTACTAATAGGGATGTCGTCAGACAGATCACCATCATTGTTAATTCGTACTCGTGCTTTTAGATCCCTATGTAAATAAGAAAGGAAATACACCAGTGAATCGTCCAAACCATAATCAAGCAAAACTGACCACAACCTAGAACGGTTAACAAAATCAAACGCAGAACTCAAATCCATAAAACCTAAATAAAGAGGGGGTTTTTTAACAATAATATATTTAGCCATAATCAGGTTTAGATTTAAGCATTGTTCTGTGGTGCCCACCTTACTTCTAAAACCCAATTGACTACAGTGAAGAATATTGTTTTCTTCAGCCCAATCCCTTATCCTTCTGAAGATTACTCTTCCCAAGACTTTTAACGTATTGTCGATTAGTGAAATCGGGCGGTAGCAAGCGGGATCCGACCTATCGCCTTTCTTAAAAATAGGCACGATGACACTGTTCGACCAGGATTCGGGGATTGAGCTGTCATTTAGGTTATTAAATAGGTTGCATAAAAGAGGAGCCTAAAAATTAATTTCTGATTTTATTTGGTCGATGGAGAGACCATCAGGACCCGGAGCTTTGTTGCTAGCACTATCAGTGATCGCGTCCTCGACCTCAAATAATGAAAAGGTCAAGGGTTCATCACTAAGGGATGGATGGACAGTGTCTGAAGGGGTAGCTGATGCGGCATAAATTTGGGAGAAATGATCTACCCATGCCTCGCCCGTTATATTACTGTTAATTTGGCTGATGTTAGAGCCAAACGATCTTAACGACTTGACTTCTTTCCAGAATCCCATTGAGTCCTTCAGTTTGGCGGTGCGCGTGAGTGATTCCCAATGTTTAATTACTAGGGTTTCAGATCTAATGTATAAGACCCTTTTATATTGTGATCTTAATGTTCTCACAAGTTGAGGGTCCCTCGGGCTGTTGTTAAGTGCAGCCCTCAAATCCCTGTTGGCCCTAGAGCAGGAGGTATCAAACCATCGGGGTCCCTGCGAGATGTTCTGCCTAACAGGTTTAGATGATTCAATTTTAATTGCCCTACATAGATCACCAAAAGCGCCAACCACCTCATTGCCAGGACTTGTATGCGACAGGCAAGTTTCAACTGTCTCAGGGTGTTTTTTAATTACTCTGGAAAGTATCCCTTTATTGTCAGCTCCCTTCCATGCTAGTCTCAATCTATCGGTTGATAAAGCTAGGTTTAAAGGACCTACATCTGGTTTCGCTGCAGCCCTTGAGGTCTGGGGATTGTGTATGTTAACTTTAAGCGGATAGTGATCACTGTATGCAGAACAGACGACTTCAGCTTTTAAGGTTATTTCACTTAACTCAGGGCATGTGAAAATATAATCAATCGTAGAAGCACAGCCCTGACCTATGAAAGTGGGGGTTGTTACATTATTTATACCTGTACCTGCAAATTCCATAGCATTAACTAAGTCATGGGAAGCTATAAAATCTTTCAATTCTGACCCATTCTTACATATTGGGCTATGGCGATACAAGTGTGCATTAAAATCCCCTCCGATGCAAATACCATCGAAAGATCCATGCTTTTTCCCCCCCATAATTTCATCGATAAAATTAAACAATAATATAAAATTGCCATTTGGGCGACTAACAAAATCATTATTATAAAAGTTTATAATACATACTTTCAATCTGTTAATGTACTTGATGGCCATAAAACAACAGATACCTGGTGTAGGGATCAATTTAGTATGCACCCCGTATTTTATCTTGGACCAAATAGATAGTCCCCCACTAGGTCGACCCATGGGTGACGGCAGAGCCTTAAGATTGTGGCAGCAGAAGCCCTCAATTGTTGGTGACATTGTACTCCATGTTTCTTGTAGCAACAATATATCACAATTATTATCAACCCACTTAAGCCACTCCGAAATTTTCAATTTAGAATTTAGGCCAGCTATATTCCAGCTAACAATAGACAATACTGAGTCCAAAGGCAAATGAGCAAGGGTCTGATGTTGTTTGCTCAGGGTTCTTTGAGGCGAGTTTTCCGGGGCAATCAGGAGTTCGGATACCGGAGAAGAATCGACAAAGGTAGTCGAAGATGGTCAGTCTTGCATATCCAGGTCCGAAAGCGGTGCATATCTATTGTACATTTGTAATGGGAAATAGGGTTGGTGGAATTGCATAGGAGGTGGGCGAAAATGCACAGGTGGTGGTTGAAAATGCATAAAAGGTGCTGGTTGTGAATGCGTTAGTGGCACTGTGAATTGCATAGGGGGTGGGCGAGGTTGAGTGGCCGGTTGTCTGTAGAAATAACTCAAGGGTAACATAGTTGCAACAGTTGGGATGGTTGAATAATTGCAATTTCTGTTTAGGAGGTTTCTTACTGTCCCAGGATTATTAAAGTTGAGGACTACGCAGTCACCTTCCTTGTCCTTGAGTAAAGGGCCAACCCACGATACCCTACGCGCAGATATAATCTCTCTAGAGATATCGAAACCAACACCTTTGTGTTTAGTAAGCCAGTCTATGCTCTTATTCCGCAATTGCACCCACGATTCCCCCTGATCCTCCCTCAAAGGCGGGACACCTGCTAGAACCAGAACGAAAGGACAGGCATCCGGTGGCAGATGTAATGCTGGTCCTTGATGTTTAAAGGATTTAGTAGACCCTTGGGAGCCAGTGCCCACGTTGTTATTAACCGCTGTCGGTTTTGGAGCTGCACTTAAAATGGTTGGGCCACTATTGTTGCTTGGAGCAGAGGTATTAGAAGTCGATGGAATGACAACTGTCCTAGGAGCAGGTATAGGAGTTGGTTTCGTGGATGTGTTAACCTTACTCGTAGCTGGCCCCTTTTTAGTGGTTGTGGGTTTTACTGATAATTGTTCCGTCAGTGGAGAGGCAGAAACAGAATTGCTTAGTGCCCCACCCGAGGTACTGATGTTAACCTGTTTTTTTGATGACAATATATTGTTTGCATTTTCCAATTCCTTCAAAAGGCGATCTGCTCTAACTTGATCCAAGATGATTGACCCTTTCCTTTTTGTTTCACCAGTTTTAACCAGGTTATCCAATCTATCAAGTCTTTTAAAAACATTATTAAACTGGCTGATCATTTGTTTTTCAATTCGATTAAAAATAGTATCAACTATGGTTTCTATCATATTTCCATTCTGTCTTGATAGATTAAAATTATCACCCATTATTGTAGTTTGGGTCCATATGGTTTTAGAGTTCCCACAAGAATTAGTGATGGATACATCAGAGAAGCTGTCCAGGTCCGCGGATTCTTTATCCACTTTATCCTCTGTCAAGACGATTTGTACCCCCGATGATTTGTTTTTATTCCACAGACTTTGAGGTGTTGGTTGGTTTTTGTGGAATACAGTCTGTTTTCTTTTATTCGCACTTAACTTGGATGTGCCTCTTTTGCGTTTCTCCCTGCCCGGCTTGTTACTACTGGAGTCGATGATGTCCACATTAATGACATCATCCTGCGAGGCAGTTACAATTGTAGTAACACTCTCTGTCTGAGTGGGTACCGGGGATATCATTGTCAGTGTTGGCTTTGGCGTTGCTGCCACTGGTTATGTCGAGGCAGAAGCTTGTGCTGTGTAGATGACAGTATTTTCATCATCCTGAATTATGGGCACATCAACACAGGGATATGATGGTTTTACCACGGTTATTTCTGGATTTATATGTGCATTACCATTGATGCCACTGGAGCTACTTGTGGAAGTTGTTTTACTGTTGATAGAAACCATAGAAAACCTTCGCTCGGTCTCCACTATTTCGTTAAAAGCGGAGTCTATCATTGACTCAAAGGAAGTAATAAGGGAAACAGAGGCGTCAGCAATCTTGTTTCCTACATCATCATTCTCGTTGTCGCCCATTTTAGTATCCGTAATAAGTGCTCACCTTTAATAGAGTTGTTAGAGGGGTGGCCCGCCGGTCCACTGCAGTCCACTGACAGCCACAGACGGCCCCGCCCTTGTCCCGGGCTTCTCCCGGGACGCTCCCGCTTAGCGGGAACTAGCCTTTCCTTATATAGGTGGTCCATATGGTTATAGGCGGGGCGTGTGTCCAAGGAGAGCGGCCAGGTGACGGGAGGCGTGGTGTGCAGGGACTTCTGGGATTTGAAGTCCTGCCCCGCACGCTCGCAGCCCTGGACCTTCACGCACTGGTGCAGCAAGACTCCCCTGTCGTGCTGATGCGCAGCGGGACCCGCGAAGCGGGTTCCGCAAGTTGTAGATCCGGTAGCGGGAAGAGAAGGGTCCAAGCAGAGTCCACGACCCACAGCAAACACAACCGCTACGGTGCTAAGGTTTCCCGCGTTCTGCTGTCCTCACAAGCCTTTTGATGGTTACAGGCGTGTGTCCAGGGAGAGCGGCCAGGTGACGGGAGGCGTGGTGTGCAGGGACTTCTGGGATTTGAAGTCCTGCCCCGCACGCTCGCAGCCCTGGACCTTCACGCACTGGTGCAGCAAGACTCCCCTGTCGTGCTGATGCGCAGCGGGACCCGCGAAGCGGGTTCCGCAAGTTGTAGATCCGGTAGCGGGAAGAGAAGGGTCCAAGCAGAGTCCACGACCCACAGCAAACACAACCGCTACGGTGCTAAGGTTTCCCGCGTTCTGCTGTCCTCACAAGCCTTTTGATGGTTACAGGCGGGGCGTGTGTCCAGGGAGAGCGGCCAGGTGACGGGAGGCGTGGTGTGCAGGGACTTCTGGGATTTGAAGTCCTGCCCCGCACGCTCGCAGCCCTGGACCTTCACGCACTGGTGCAGCAAGACTCCCCTGTCGTGCTGATGCGCAGCGGGACCCGCGAAGCGGGTTCCGCAAGTTGTAGATCCGGTAGCGGGAAGAGAAGGGTCCAAGCAGAGTCCACGACCCACAGCAAACACAACCGCTACGGTGCTAAGGTTTCCCGCGTTCTGCTGTCCTCACAAGCCTTTTGATGGTTACAGGCGGGGCGTGTGTCCAGGGAGAGCGGCCAGGTGACGGGAGGCGTGGTGTGCAGGGACTTCTGGGATTTGAAGTCCTGCCCCGCACGCTCGCAGCCCTGGACCTTCACGAACTGGTGCAGCAAGACTCCCCTGTCGTGCTGATGCGCAGCGGGACCCGCGAAGCGGGTTCCGCAAGTTGTAGATCCGGTAGCGGGAAGAGAAGGGTCCAAGCAGAGTCCACGACCCACAGCAAACACAACCGCTACGGTGCTAAGTGTGCTACACCTTGTTGTGCATGTATGCCATTTTGCCTATCCCCCCCGTACCCCAGCCCCTGGTCGTTACTCACCCTGTTTGATGTTGTGTCAGGTCCTCTCGAGCTGTGTCCGTACTCCCTACTCCTTGCACCATCTCCACACTGATAACTATGGCCTCTGTTTCCTCCATCTCCTCCTTTGGTGCAGGACTCCCACCTCCTGTCACTGTTGCTGCCTTCCTGTTGGCAGTGGGTTTGTGCCTGGTTTAGGTTATCACATCATGCCAGCACCTCTTGGCCTCCTCGATTGGCCTCCTCGACACACCGGCTGAATTCCTGGTGGTCTACTTGTGGGTCAGTTGATGGTAGTGTTCTGTCACCTCCGTAACACAGATCTGGTTTTGCTGCGGACTGCACCCCGTCTTCCTCTCCCTCTTCTCCTATGCCGTCCCCTTCCCCGTTGTTCCTTGCTGGTGGTCTGTGGGTGTTGTGGGGTTTGCGTTCGACTCTGCGCTCAGTCAGGGTGCATCCATGTTGCTACGCTCTTTGGATTGTTTCTGGTGCGTTGCTTCTGTCGTTTTTATAGTGCATTTTCCTGCCAGACCTGTGGTATTTGCAGGCTTGTCGCTGGTTTTCGCTGCTTTTTGTACCACAATTGACCTTATCGCAAGATTGTTTGCATTTGCGTTTTGCATTTTACGGCGTGACGTTAATTTTGAAGCTGACATTTGACGCATTATCAGGAGACTATCTCATGGTACCGCCGTGTTGAGAATGCTTCGTTAACACGGCATAATTTTCCCGCGATAGGCTGCGATGTTGGAAGTTGCGTTAAGTTACTTTTGCGATGGTTATCACACGTTCTTGAAAATATGCCCCCAGGCCTTTAGACAGCAGAGCTCTCTTTAAGATAACACAGCTCCTATTTAGTAACTACTTAGACATAACATGAATCAACCCAGTGAGTATCCCAGGGTCACATAGAATGTTAGCATGAAGGAAATACTCGCATAGATCCGAGCTCGTGAGATGCCCATCTGGTCTGTACCCAACTGTGAGACCATAGGCTATTAATTTGGAGAGTGGGGGGGTAACCTCTTCCAGTCTTTCCTCCAGATAATTGCGAAACAAATTAAAGCAATCCAAGCGACATTAAAGTAAAGGGCACAACACTATAAATACACAAAGCAATGAATGTATGCATTTTGAAACACATATAGTGGTCGAAGTGTCCCATACACGGTTCGAGTGGGATTGACATGAACTGAACAGTCGCGCACCGAACCAAGACGCGTTTAGTCGACAAACAATAGTTCATTTTGATCCCAGTAATCCATTGTTCCCAATTATTTATTTCACTATTTTTTAAATGTTTTCAAAGTTCATGCAAAGGCAACGTACTTCTAATGCTGTTTAAATGTTCAACTAAAAGTTTCCCCTCTGTAAACTGTACCATATGCAAAGCCATATAAAAAATCAAAATGCGATAACGAACTCACGGTGAGAACTCAAACTCGTGTTCCTTTAAGCATATTCGCCAGACCAGTTTTCAGGCACGTGCTTGAGTTTAAATCTCACGGCATTTTTAAAATGATTGCTTTCACCTGGGAGCTCACGAAGGGTTTGTCAACGACGAGCTTGGCTGGTAAATTGGAAGAAGGTAGGACGGACAACAACAACGCCGATATATTGGATTCAGAGTGTAGTTTCGTTCACACCGTGAGTTCATTATCGCATTTTATTGTTGTAGGACTTTGCATATGGTACAATTTACCATCGGGAAAACTTTTAGTCAAGGAACAACAGTGGGATTTTTTGAGTATTGTTTACTCCGTATTATGTTTATTAAAAAAAAATGTTTAAATTAAAGCACGAATTTAGTGATGTAACGGTACATAGCATGTTTTTTGTGTTAAAAATTGTATTACATTTTACAGTGGATATATACAGTGGTAAACGAAATAAATCTACAGTAGGAAAGGAAAGTAACACCAGGAGGAGGGGGAGGAGGCTGTGATTCAGATGATTCGGTAAACATTCTTCATTAGGAGTTGATCTGTACATTGCATAAGGGATGATACATAGGCATGTAGATGTACGTATCGCAAACATTCTACATTAGCATGTATTGGTGCACTATTGATGAATGGCACGTTTTATGCTTATGGTCACGAGATTATCGTAGGTCACAGATGGGAATTCTCTCTTTATATTCTAGTACCCCTGATGAAGGGCTGTTTGCCGGAAATGCATTGGGTATATCCGCGTGGTTACCTAAAGTGAGAAGTGTGTTCCGAGACATACTATGGGATTAAGCCTGGATAGGCGTTTCATCATCATTTGAAGATTGGAAGCACGTTGTCTCTGCGTGAACTTTGAAAACATTGAAAAATAGTGATATAAAGAATTGATAACAATGGATTGTTGGGATCAAATTGGACTCTTGTTTGTTGACTAATGACTCTGCGTCTTGGTTCGGTGTGTGACTGCGCCAGGCAGTTCATGTCAATCCTATTCAAACCATGTATGTGAGACAATAAGGGGCATATATACAAGGACTTGCTGCAGTAGTGTCCATTTTTTGACGTTAAGGTGTTTTTTTATTTATCAATGTATTTACAAGTTGCCGTTAACTGCAGTTAGCTGCACTTTTCCTGCGTAAATGTGAATTTTTAGATCTCTACTTCTGTTAGCGAGACTTAACGAAAGTGAGATGCAAGGTGGGCGTTCCCATGCAAAAACTGACTCCAACTCAAGCATTCTCCTGCTAAAGCTTCAAATCATGCGAACAGGACAAATGTACAATCTATTGCAGGCAAAATCTATTCACTGCTGGGGTACTTTTGCTGCCTCACTCCTGTCACACATTTTACCTAGACTTACTTTTTGGGTTCTTACAAGTCTCCAGGGGGTAAGGCTGAACACTGTGGTGGGTCATATCATATCATATCAAGAATTTATAGAGCACGCGTTCACCAGAGGGTTTCATGGTCAGGGTTCCACAAGGCCATAAAAGCTTTCATCACAAGGTCCAACTTAAGTCTTTTTATTTATGGAAAAGTGCTCTGAGTGAGAAAAACCTGCTAGTCTTGGAGGTCAACAAAATGATCAAGCCCTAACTTAAGTTACAGGAAAGTTACCTTCAAGTTTCTCCTACACCTTCCAGCTCTCATGAAAATCTTCTAGTGTTCAGGTCTCTCTACAGCTGTGATTCCCAAGCGTCAGTTCAAACCCAACTGGGCAAATGGTTCTCCCATCCATGATGGAGCCCCTCTTCAGCCTTTTATGTTGTGTTGAACTTGCATTGGCATAAGACATGATAGGACTTCCTTGGGGGCACTGAAGTGCATTAACAGATGGGAAGATTTCTATGCATTGGCAGAGTGTCTGGATGGAAGAGTGTTGTACTTGCAATGAGGATTATGTGGGAAGAGTTTTGGCATTGTGCATGAGTGAATAGGGTGGTGCTCAAATCTTGTCTTGGGTTGCAACACTTAACAATGTACGAAGAAAGAAATGTGAAAGGCAGAGTCTTCCCAGTTTATGTATTTTGGATGCTAGGATTTATGCTGTAGGTCTCATCTTATACTTTTGGTGACTGATGAGGCTTCTTCCCATGTTTTGTGGTAGATTTAGAAGTTATGATAGCCACTCTAGAAACGAGAGATAGTGAACAGAGGTCCATGTGGATGGACTGCGTTATAGTCATGTGTTATGGAAGTTTGCTCTTGTACCTAAAGAATATGTAATTCTTTAGAGAAGTGGTTCCCAAACTTTTTCGACCCGCGGCTCCCTTGACCAATTTGCCGTTGATGGCGGCTCCCCACTATGTTACTTTTTTAGGGAGGGAAAGGGAGATGTAAGCCCTGCCTCAGGAGTACTTCCATTTTCTCCCTGAAAATAATTGGGATGAAGCGGATAAAGGTATTTTAACCATATAAGCAGGGCGTTTTGTGTTCAGAAGGCTGCACTTCTAATCAAATATTCTTAGTTACACTTCTTTGCCCATGCCCTTTTTAGAGAACCATCTCAAACCTTTTTTTTATCCCACGTAAAGTACTAGATAGCACCCCTATCCCCTTTGACCCCATTTCTTCCAGATGCTGGCATTATGCCGTTTATGGTGTTTTACCTCTCTGTGCTCATGGAAAGAGCAGGCCTGTCTGGAAATGTGTGTGTACTGGAAGAAATGTGTACTAGAAGTACCTATGGCACAAGTACACATGTCAATACCTCATACTCCTGATAACTTGCACTGGTGAAAAAAAAACTTGGATAAAAACTAAACTATTGGAGTCTAAAAAAAAATACATTAAGCACCTTCTGCTTACTTTGGGAGTGTTGGAACATGAGGATCCAGTGAAATATGGAGGTAATCTCCATCAACATGCCATCAATTTTGCACTAGGTTTCCAGCTTTAGGCATGTCACATGCAAATCAACAACATGATGCGTTTAAATCTAATAGGTTTAATTGAAGCCAACAAACCCTTCAACATTAAAGTGCTTGGTGCGTGGCTCCCCTGGCTAGTTCTGACGGTGCACCAGGTAGCCACTGCGCACACATTGAGAACCACTCTTTAGAGTGTCCAGCCTTTAAAATGGCGCAGGAGGAGAGTGGGTCCTGCAGGGATGGTTTATATAAAAGTCACCTAAGGTGCTGGATTCCTTCATGCATTGCATGCATGTCCTCATTGGAACTGAGTTGTTTGTATTTTGGTGTGTTAATATTGTCTGCCTGAAGTAAAGCTGCCTCTTATGTTTTTTTGATTGCACATTGTCGTGGTATGGTAGCTTTATATGCCAAAACCTGGATCAGAGGAGGGGCATGGCCTGACAAAGAATGGAATGAGATGCAAGTCATCTGAGCTCTGTGTTACCGTGGGCCCTTAACGCATCTACAGGTCAAATTTGCAGGGCCAGCAACACCCGGTACCACCTTCAGTGACACAGAATCGGGCCCAACTGCTGACGGCCACCTGAAAAGCCAGAGACTCCTACAACAGCATATTTCACCCTCTGGGCTGCCCTGATCCAAAGAGGAGCTACCATCTTTTGGCCCATCGGCTGGCCCGGGGACAAGGTCTCTCCTGTGGCACCTGCAACTGCGCTGGCTAACCTCGGAAACTGCTGTGAGCTGGACGGAGTGATAACCCCAGTGTGTCCTTGCTAGGGTCCTCTTCAAAGGCAGCTCCCTTCGTCACTTGACCTGAAGGAGCTGGGAGGCATGGATCGGCCCACCTTCACTGTGGGGATCGGGGTTGTTCTCTGACTGTGCCCCACTGGCACCTGGTAAGAGCCCTGTGGCAGCTTGCTCCTGAAAGGCCCTTCAGATCTGCACAACATTCCATGCGGTGAAAGTAGGGAAGTACCTGAGGCACTGGTGGGCAGATGCAGCCTCCCGTTTTGACTAGGACATCTGCTTGGACCCTGGCATGGCACTGGCATATCACAGGCCTCGCCTGGTCTGGTGAGCACTGGGGAGATAAACTCCTGCAGGCCTTGCCGAGCTGGGCCCCATGAAGCTCATAACTACATGGAAATATTGCCTAGCTTGGAGGAGTACGGAGGCCTCCTCAGGCTCAAGCCATCTGAGCCTGAGGGTAGAACTCTACAGAGTGGTGAGCACCTACCTTTACCTTTAAGGGACCCAGGGATTGTGTGATGGCCCTGGGGGCTCATGGACTGCCACTATTGCCTCTCGCAGCGGTTCCAGTGGAGCAATTTAATTACTTGGTATAGTAAAAATAAAGCATAATAGCCAATATACTATAAGGGTTATGAGTGATGTTAGAGAGAAAAGGCAGCTGACAACGAAGAATTTAAATGGAGCAATTGTATTTTAAAGACCAGTCAAATTATATACATTTTACAAAATTGCTTCAGTGCTTCAGTGCAAAGGTGTCCCAGTGTTTCAAAAAGAACCAAAGAAACTAAGCAAAAATAATGTGATTACGTGTGACAATATTTACAAGGTTTCTTAACAATATTTGTAGAAGGAAAATGACCATTCTGGATAATTAACAGAAGCGATAGACAGACACTCATTACAATCATAAGTGCTGTCTGCAAAGTTCATTTCCTTTTTACGTGAATTGCCCACAAAAACGGCTGTCCTGTTATTTGACTCATATGGTCCTGGGGTTCTTGGCAATTACCTGCAGTGGAAAGACCCAGATCACTGGCCTTAGCCTGGAGGCCACACCAGACACTGCAGACTTTTCTACCTGCTCTGCGTCCACCTACTACAGCTGCCATACATGTCAGTGAGCTCTGTATACATGATATACCATGCGGTAGTAGTGACAGTTTGTGTAATGCTGAGGGGCCTGCTCCTTTGTCTGTGCCTGGGACTGCTCCTTTCCCTGGCTTTTGGGACATATAAGGGTCCTGCTTGCACAAGCTGGCAAATACCCTGGACCTTACCTGACTACAAATTCCTTGCCACTAAACCCTCAACTGGCCTTTTCACCAGTCTCTGCCTCCCTCTGGCAACTACATACATGCTGGGCCTTGACCTGCCTGCTCCTCTATCTCTCCCTGAGTAGGACTCCCTGGTTGAGGGCACCCCACTATGCCCCGGGGCAAAACCACAGAGGATAGCTCAGTGATTTCTCTTTGGCACAAACCCACTGCAACAACCATGAGTGACAAACCGGAGCTGTACTCGCAGGTTGTCATACCACTGCTGATCAGTGCTAAAATGCATATGCTCTCCCAGAATATTATTGTTATGGATTATTGATTCCATGATTGGCATATTTGATTTACTGGTAAGTCCCTAGTACAGTGCACTACGTGTGCCTAGGGCCTGTAAATAAAATGCTGCTAGTGGGCCTGCAGCACTGGTTGTGCCACCCACATGAGCAGCCTGTAAATGCAACTCAGACCTCCCACTGCAGTGTCTGTGCGCAGTTTGGCACTGACAAGTCGACCTGGCAGGTGCACCAACATGCCAGGCCTTAACCTTCCTTTTTCTTACATGTTAGTCACCCCTAAGAGAGGCTCTAGGTACCCCCGTGGGCAAGGTGCAGTGCATGTGAAAAGTAGGGCATGCTCTGATGTGTGTGGCAGGTCCTGATAGTGAAATACTGCCAATTTCCTTTTTTCCCCAACTATTGTAAGGCTATCTGTCCCATAGGATGGAATGGGGAGTTTTGCTTATAACATCTTATAAGCATAACTGCTCATGGGAACAAGATTGGAAAATAAAGTTTGATATGCCTGAACTCAGAATGTTAGGATGCATTTTTTAGCGAGGGTGATTTTTACATTCTGGGTTTGAAAATACCACTGTTAGAAAGTAGAAATTTTATTGCCTAACCATCCAGTGTGCCTCTGCTAGTTTGTGTATTGACTGTCTGGTTTTGGAGTGACAGGGCTACGGATGTGCATTCTGTTCAGATAGCCTCTTGGGGGTGGGGGGCTAGGTGGGTCCTGCCTTTCCAGGGTGAGTCAGGGCTGAGTTGAATAGACCTGGGCTGCATTTACAGTAGGGGTAGGAGATTTCTTTCACACCTGAATAGACCTGGCCTTCTTTAGACAATGCTGTCACCAGCTCCTGCCAGGAAACTGCACCAGAGAGGACAGGGCTGCTCCTGGCTGGGCAAAGAGCATCTCTGCGACAGAGAACAAATGATTTTGTAAAATAAAAAGAGGGGCCTCAGACCCCAGTCTTTTAGATCACTTCTGGGAATCAAGAGGAACCTTTGCCAAGGAGAAGAGCTGGAGAAACTGACGAAGAGTACTACCCCTTTGCTCTTTGCTGTCTGGGGTTAGTCTACAGTGGCTATTTCTGCCAAGAAAAGGACAAGGACTTTGCTGTATGCTGTGTCCCCTGCTTGAGGAAGATCTCAAAGGGCTTGAAATAGAGCTTGCCTCCTGTTCTGAAGTCTCAGGGACACAAAGACTTCACCATCAACTCCCCTGAACTTCCTTGCTGGGAGGTCTGACCTGCTAAAAGGTGCCTGCTGCTAATTTGGACCTCTGGAGGCTGTTTAACACTGGGAGCTGGAAACGTAACAGAACTTTGAGAAGCGTGACGCACCCGCACCTGTTTCCGACACATTGCTGAAGAAACCGATGCAGCGCCTACCCACGGCTTTGGAAATTGCCACCTCCCACATCGAGTACACCTATCTACGAAGGCCGAGATCACTGCACCGATTCCGATGATGGCCCTGCTGTGCGGCTGCAAGAAACCAATACAAACGCTGTTGCCACTACTGTATTGAGAACCAATGCATCCCTGATCCTCACGCATCGCATCTGAGTGCCACGCCGGCAAGAACACCGGGGTTGCAGTTAGAAACTGACGCATCACCTCTCCGCTCAGTAAGAAACGGGCACATCACCTCCCTTTCAGTAAGGAACCGAAGGATCTCGCCCCTGTGTGGCAGTAAAGCACTGACGCATCCCCCCCCTGAAGTAAGGAACCAACGCATCACCTTCCCTGGGCATAAGGAATGGACGTGTAACCTTCCCTGCAACAGTTTGTGTGCGCGACTCATCTAAGGTACTTTGTGTGAAAAATGTTGCATCTGCAATTTGCTTTGAACCCGAACTCTTTTTACCTTTTTAAAAGTTATATTTTGGATTACTGTATTGTTGAATTTTGTCGTTTTGCTCATGTTTGGTTTAGATAAAGATTACCTATTTTCCTAAACTTTTGTGGCATCCATTTCTAGTGTTTTCACTGTAATACTGTATGTGTTCACAAATGCTTTACACACTGCCTCTGAGATAAGCTTGTCTGCTCATGCCAAGCTACCAAGGGGGTGAGCAGGGGTTATTTTTGAGGTGTATCCCCTTTACCCTGACTAGGAAGAAGTGTCCCTACTTGGACAATGGTCCAAACCATTGCCAACTAGAAACCCCCATTTCTAACACCCACCATTACACAGGGCTGTATGGCATGATTCTTAGGTAAAATCGGTCAGGAAATTACCTCACTGAAAATGGACTTCAAAAGCTGCCTTGATGGCCTGTGTAGGGACATCACGGTGGTGGGTGAGAAGGTGGATGATCTTGAGCACACCATGGACTCCCGAGCTCAGGCTCAGGAGGCACTGTGTAGGTGGGTGGATGCTTTAGGGGAACAACACAGAGCTCTCCAGGTGAAACAGGAAGCCTTAGAAAGTCACAGACGCTGTGATAACATTCGTATAAGGGGGGTTTAATTCAGGACAGAGGGTGATGAAATTTTGACATTCACTTGAGACCTCCTCTTTGCCATCCAAGGGGTCGATGAATGCCATCCTCTGATCCTAGACTGGGCACACAGGGTAGCGCCTTTCCGCCATCCATCCGGATGTCCCCCCACCTGATATACTGACCAGAGTTCACATTTTTCAGTAAAAAGAAGCCATTCTAAAGGTAGCAGGAGTAAGGCGGATCTATTCTTCAGAGATCACACGCTGGAAGTGTACCAGGACCTCTCTCCATTTAAACAATGAGATTTCACACCAATCACCGAAAAATATTGAGGGAACAAGGAATCAAGTATCTGTGTAGTCACCCCTTTTAGACTATTATTCCAGTGAAGCGGGAGGAAACCAACTCTTCCCTCATTACTAGAAGCAAAACGCTTGCTCAACCTGCCTGAAGTTGCTGTGGAAGAGGGCCTTCCTCCCTTTCTATCCACTGATTCTGGCAGTTGAATGCCTGCTTGGCAGTCCATCCGGAGAAGATCTTCAAATCGTGGCACGACAGTCACAGCCTCACTCTCTACCAAAGAAGAAATCCTCACCCATCTTCACAATATGAAACAAGAATCAACAAACTCGCCTGATGTATTCATTGATCTCCCCCACTATATGCTCAGCCCATCTACACTGGTGGGCCATACAACTTACACAATGGCCCCTCTACTTCATGGCTGGGCCCATGGACAGGAGCCAGACCCATCATGTTTAGACTATTGTTTGATCTCACTAACCTTCTCTTTTCCTTGCAAGTTGTTCTTTGCTGGTAGATCAACCAGCTCGCTGCCCCTCCTGTAGGATCATTCTCCATTGATGGCTACACCTCATACAAGATAGGGATGGCTCTTCCCACCTATCCCTAGATAGAGTGATCCCCATGGTTAGCCCCTGTTGTCCCTTTAGTTTCTACAGTATCCTCCTAAGAAAGTATTCTAATATCCTTCCATGCTTTAGGGGCACCCACTGTGGGGTTTAGACCCTCTGGCTACAGAACCAGATCAAGGGGTGATCACCCGGACACAGCACTGCTCTACTTCCACTAACACTTATGGGCACTGCCTCGACCCCTAAACTCTATAAACGTTCGGAGGCTCAACTCTCTCAGCAAGCTTTGCCAAATGTGGATATGCCTGCAGCAGCAGGATCCCGAAATGTTCTATTTACAGGAGACTTATCTTCTCTGGGGAGACTGCCTCCTTATGTGCCACTCCAAATACACTGGGGGTACAAAAATACAAAGACACTAGTGGTTGCTATTCTCTTTAAATGAGGCTTCTAGTGTCCAAGATGGCGCCCATGCGGTAGTGGACGCATGGAGCTCCGCCGCACTATAGTGTCATTAAGCGGTTGCCGGGGGTATTTGCCCCCAAGCCGAGGGTAAGTTGTGTGGATCCACAAACTCAGCAACCCTGATGGTGAGAGCTGGGACCGCCGCTGAGCGGAGTTAGCGGTCACACCACTGGTGAGGATCCACAAAATGACAGCTGCAAAGTTGTCAATCCAGGGGAAAGCCTAGGAGTGGCAGCCCGAGTTGACCAGGCGGTGCTGAACAACGCGGTGGAAGTTGCAGGCTTGTGCCGCTCTCTGGCGGGGGCTCACCAACAAATCTACCCCAGACCGACCAGGCATATGGGGATTTTGAGAGCGGAAGACAGCACCTGAGACAGGCTGCGGCACACAGACATCCTGATCGGGGAGCGGTGAGCAGTCCTCCCCACAACAGTGCCCTGAGTGCCATGCCAGAAGGCACAGAGGAAGCAGAGGTACTGAGAGCGCCTGGGGGCTGCAGTGGTTTTGCTTGGCAGCCCTCCCTCAACTATTGCTCCGGAGGAGGAGCCAGCCCTTGTGCACGTGGACATCTCCCCTCGGCAGGGGAGACCCGATCACCCTGGGCAGCCTCTGCATTTGGACTTCCAGTCACTGCGGGTGGAAGGGCACAAACCGGAGAGGAAATCCTGGGGCGGCAGATCTCTGCTAGACAAGTCAGCTCACCAGCGTGAGGCCAGAGTCCACTGCCCCAAACGGGGAGAAGCCGGGCGGAGGGCCCCGGTGCAGGATACGCTTCAGTGGATCAGGACGCTAAGGCACGGCGGGTGGCCGGGATACAGTGCACCCCAGCGCATTGAATACTGCGACCTGGCCGCTGGCATGTGATGCAAAGTGGCCTCTGCCCGCAACAACTCAACTCATCAGGCCCACAGTGGTGAGATTGTGCAGCGGGCGGCTGCTGCCTGTGGTGGGCGAGGTGGTGAAGTCACTGGAGCTAGACCGTAGAGGGCTAACCCGGTAATTGGCACATAGGCCCTGCTAGTTGCTGCCTGGTAGATGTGGTGACAGGGGTCGCATCTTTGACAACGGCAGTCCCTGCTTTTGGACTCTCCACATAGAGGTACTGCGCCCCTTGTTCGGATGGTGCTTGGTGGCTACTCTCTCAGTGCCCTCTTCTGCGCTGGAGCCACCTGGAGTGCGCAATTTGCAGTGCCTCCCCTGCCTCATCATGGCTTCATCGTGGTCAAAGAAGGAAACTGCTAATATCAAGGAGCTCTTGAGTAAGGGCTCTATCAAGAAAATGGGAACTGCTGCAGTCTCCTGGGATGCAAGTGGAGCAAGCTCACTGGCACGCTCAGAGGCAGATGATGAGGCCCTGATCACTAAGGGCTTCATGGAGGCTTTTATCGGCACTCTAAGAAGTGACATTGCAGCCCTCCTTGCGGATATGGCTTCCGACATTAAAGACCTGAGACGTGATCTGGGGGACCTAGAGCAGAGGGTAGATTCGGTGGAGCGAACCGCAGACTTCCAGGAGGAGGAGATGGAGGAATGCCGCAGGGAGATTTTGGAACTCAAGGATCGGAATGCGGACCTCAACCTACACCTGGAAGATTTGGAAAACAGGTCACGTAGGTTAAACATTTGTATCAAAGGGGTGCC
This sequence comes from Lissotriton vulgaris, assembly GCF_964263255.1. Taxonomy (NCBI): domain Eukaryota; kingdom Metazoa; phylum Chordata; class Amphibia; order Caudata; family Salamandridae; genus Lissotriton; species Lissotriton vulgaris. The sequence goes on along the minus strand of NC_141691.1, from coordinate 1,118,767,352 downwards.
TCTACAAGCAGACGCAGGGCGTCTGGAGGACTTTGTTCAGCGCCTCTTCTGCCACATTGTGCCAGCCTTGTAAGGGAAAGATCTTCCTTTAGACTGAACGCATAGAGCGGGCGCCCCTCCAATTCACCAGGAATGCCGCAGGACATTTTGACGTGCCTTCACAACTACAAACAGAAAGAGCTAATTATGACAACAGTGCGGGACCAGTCACATATTCTCTTTGAGGGTCACAAGGTCCATTTATACCAGGATGTGTTAGTTATTACCCTCCAGAGGCGTAGGGACACGTGACCTCTGATGACGATGTTCCTGAGAGACAAAGGTGTGAAGTACAGGTGGGGCCACCCATTCTGTCTAATTTTCGCATGGCTAGGGAAGACACGAGTGACACGCACACCCCCAGAGGTGGCGGATATCCTGGGACTTGATCTGGAACAGAACTCTTCTTCACAACGTACTAGCTCACAATTGTTCACTGTGGAGACCCGGAGGCGACGCCGCAACAGGAGCACTCCCTCATCACAACATGCATAGCCTTCGAAAGATGAAAGTGTCAAAACACGTTCAGACTTATCACAGCAGCTTTCGGGGCACCGCCAGTCCCCAGAACATGATGATAACTAGCGGAGATCCGCTCACCACTTGGCTTTATTGGAGTGGGTCGGGTGGCCCCCCCGGGGGCATATTAATGCCTTTCTTAAATGACCGGTTGCGGCGGGAGTGGTGATTTTCTACTCTATCACCCTTCTCCCGCGGACAACCAGTGACATGAACCCACTCTGCATAATCGCAACTTATGCACCTACGGGTGCTTTTGTTCTATTTTTGGTTTTTGTTGTTTAGTTTCCTCAATGTTTTTGTGCTCCACTTCTCTTCAAGCAGGCTCACTATGTGTCTGGGTTCGGGGTCTGGGATGTGCGGTAAACGTCTGGAACTACTGCGGAGGTCCTGTGCTTGTTGATTTATGGTAAAGGTGTTTAGTTTGAATGTGAGGGGACTCAGTTCGCCAGCCAAAATAGTAGCATTCCTCAATCAGCTTAGGGCGGCCCATTTTGATATCTGCCTTTTACAGGAGGTGCACCTGTTGAAACAGGACTGCAAGAGTCCCTGGGTCAAGGGAAGAAGGCGGGGGTTGGCATCTTAGTAGCCACACACTTTCAAGGGAGGGTTGAAGGGGTGTAATCCGAGCTCCCAGTACAGATGTTATCTCTAAGGGTGTCATTGGCTCAACATACACTCACTATAGCTACCCTCTATGCCCCCAATGAAAAGCAAGAACCCTTTATCCGTGAAGCCTTGGGCACAGTGCTGGCATCACCAGACTCTAACTTGGTAATAGGGGGCAATTTTATTCTAGTTCTGGACTCTGCTACAGATAGGCCCCCCCACGTCTAGGGTCTATGGGATGTTGTCCTCGCAGGGGGTCAATTGGATGGCAGAGGAAGGGCTTACTGATATTTGGCTGGTATTGAACCCACAGTCAAGGTCCTACTCCTTCTTATCCGTGGCCCACCAATCCCACGCTAGAATCTATTACTTCTTGGTCTCAGACCCCTTATGTCCACGAGTAGCCTAAGCCTCTATCGATGTAGCTGCCATATCTGACCATGTCCTGATTCTGTTAGATATTCGCTTCCCGGCTACACACTTGAATAGCAAAATGTGGCGTCTCAACCCTAAATTGTTAACTTGTGACTCGGCGGTAAAGGAGGTGGAGACGACATAGTAGATTATATTTCCGTCAATGACACGCCAGAGACAGCGATCACGACGCTTTGGGAAGCCCTTAAGGCGGTTGTTAGAGGGACCTGCATCGTGATAGCGGCTAGGCTTAATAGGGAGTGAGCTTCAAAGCGGACCGCACTCAAAGCTAATGTAAAAGAACTGGAAGAGGAGCACGGGCGTGTGGCCACACAAGAAAATAGGCAGCAATTGAATGCAGCGAGGAAACAGCTTAGAGATCTAGATATGAATGCGGCTGTGTATGCCTTGTTGCAAACATGGCAGAAGTACTGCACGGGGGGTAACAAGGTAGGGAAGTTATTGGCGCGTAGACTGGTGGCGCAGGCATATCCAGACGTATACAGCCAGTAATTGATAGCAGCGGGCTTCCTCTTACGAGGGATGAGGATATATCGGCGGAGTTCGGCAGCTTTTATGCACAATTGTACACAGCAGAGGATATTTCTCCAGACAGTTGTTCACCATACATCGGTATACACCTGTTACAACGCAACTTTTACAACTACCTACTATTACAACGCAACTTTTACAACGCATACCATTACAACGCATTGCGCTGGGGGGCGCTCTAGGATAGGGAATAAGTATAATTTACTATCCAACACCTTCCCTAGTGTCCACGGGGACTGGAGTTGGAATAGTAAATTATACTTACCACTATCCAGCACCTCTAAGCGCTATGCGTTGTAATGGTATGCGTTGTAATGGTCGCGTTGTAATGGTAGGTAGTTGTAATGGTATGCGTTGTAACGTCATACATCCCCATACATCGAGCAGCCACCCTTTACAAAACTGATAGTCTTTCACGCTGACAAGTTAGAGAAGGACATCACCACAAGGAAGGTGTTGGATGCGATAGGCCATTTGAAAGTGGAGAAAGCGCCGGGGTAAGACTGGTTTATAGCAGCCTTTTATAAACAATATGCAACTTTGTTGGCCCCCATTTTGACCCGCCTTTATAATTCCTTTAGTGACTCAGGGGTGCTCGCATAATCAATGCGCATGGCGATCATCAAGGTATTACAGAAGCTGGAGAAAGACCCCCAACTGTGTGCCTACTACTGCCCCATCTCCCTCTTGAACGTCGATGCTAAATATTCACTGGGATGCAGCAGGGCCACTGGGCAGGCACATGCCGGGTTTTGACCAGTCTGGTTTTATACTGGGTCATACATGCAGCGATAACACCAAGTGGCTTTTCCATCTACTGGATGAGACTCTGCGCTCTCGGGTGCCAACGCTGTTTCTATCCATCGACGCCAAAAAAGCTTTTGACCTCGTGCACTGGCCTTTCTTGTACAGCGTACTGAAGGCTGTTGGATTCGGACCCTAGTTCCGGAGATGGGTCGGGCGGGGTATGCGGACCCCAAAGTGCGGGTATGGGTGAATAACACACTCTCCCCAATTTTCCTGGTTGTAGGAGGCATGCGCCAGGGCTACCCTCTTTCTCCTCTTATATTTGCACTCTACATGGAGCCTCTGGTGGAAAGCATCCGTCGTCACCAACAAATAGAGGGTGTGTGGATGAGGGGCCAATCTGATATAATAGCCCTATACTTGGATGATGTCTCCTTGACGGTTACCAACCTGCGTGGTTCCCTACCTCTCCACCTTGAGGAGCTGGCTCGGTTTGGGGAGGTTTATGGCTTTAAATTAAACACAGCTAAAACACAAGCCCTGAACATCACCATCCCTCAGGAGGAACAGACTCACTTAGAGTCCATGTTTCCTTTCAGTGGTCACTGCAGGGTATTCACTACCTGGGCATCCAAATACTGCCTACGATCAAGAGTTCGATCACCCATAACTATGTGGCCCTGTTGCATACTGTGCAATCTCTCATTTATTCGCGGCGGGGGTCACCTCTCTTGGGTGGGTAACATAGCGGCAGTAAAATTGACCTTGCAGCCAAAAGATCCTCTACCTTATGCAGGTGATGCCACTGCCGCCTCCCCCAGCCATTTTGAGACCATTGCAGGAGGCACTGCAAGCCTTTATATGGGCCGGTAAGCGGGCTCGGATGGTGAAGGAGCATACATATTTGCCGCCGGCCAAGGAGGGATTGGGAATACCCAGTCTGAAGAAATAATATCAAGCCGCAGAGCTATGATATATCGTCAAATTACAGCGCCTGATGACCGAAAAAACATTGGTGCTTCCTGAACCAGGCTGTTGCGGGCATCCATATTTGGAAGGTCTGTGGTTGCAGCTCAAATATCGCCCACCAGGTGTATATATCTCGCCAGTGGTCAGAGCAACTGTTGGGGTTTGTGATAAGGTGTGTTCCACCCACCAGTTAACCACATGCATCTCGCCACTTATGCTAATTATCGGGAATCCAAATTTCCCCCAGGCCATGTCTGAGAAAGCGTTTGCACCCTGGCAAAAGGCGCAATGTAAACGGATTGGGGCCTGTTTGATACGGACTACCTTTTGGTTTTAAGGCCCCCCGGCAGGCCTTTTGGCTTCCCAACTCGGAATACTGGCATTATTTAGCTGCCCGACACTGGGTGTGTCTGCCTACGGGTTAAGCCCCATGCTAGTAGGAAACTAACACAGTTCATACACTGGCTTTTTACTCGGACGGACGATTTTAGTCTGTTGTCCAATATATATTCCTTTTGAAATACCCTGCCTACCCCACTTCACACCCCAGCTAGGAAGAGATGGAAGGGGGAATGCAAACGCAGTTTTTCGGACAAGGAGTGAGCGGATGTCCTACACCGTGCACCCACATCTGAAACGAGTGCCGTAGGCAAAGAGACTCTACTAAAGTTGGCATACTACTGCTATTACACCCCGGCTCACCTGGCTTTGTGGCAGAAGGGGAGGACGAATGAATATTGGAGGCACTGCACGCAGTCAGGCACATTTACCCACTTATTGTGGCACTGCCCTAAACTCCATAGGTATTGAAAGGATGTTTTGACAGACATTGATACAATGTTCAACACCAAACTACCCCGCTTCCCGGCCTATGTCCTATTAGGGTTCCCAATGCCTTAACTTATCCACGACACTCCGAACGGAGCAAGGCCATTACACTGTTGCTGTGTGCAGCGTAACAGGTCCTGCTGGCTAAGTGGGTTACTGATGTGGTTCCTACCCACGTAGACTGGCTCCATGAGCTTTCGGATCTCTCAGGAATGGAGAAATTGACAGCTACAGTTACCCACACCTTACCCAAGTTCAATAAAAGATGGGGCTCTTGTATCACACACCTCTCGGGAGAATGTCGACAATTAACCTGCCCGATATACTTACGCATATTGCAGATTACATCACCCGCACCCCTAGTAGATCCAGGGGAGAAGAAGAAGTGATGTTTAGTCATTAGCTTCGTGAGCACATGCTGTTACTGGTTCAAGTTGGCAATGACTTTGGGTATTGTTTTCTCTTTCCCCCTTTTCTCTCCCCTATCCCTCGTTCCAATATTTTCTGTTTGTTCATATGCCCATCGCGCCGGCCAAGGGGTGTAAATGCAGGATGCTGTGACTCTAATTTAAAAGTTATACTGCCTATTCCTTGCCGGTCAATGGATGTAGGCGACAGCCATTGTTCCCTATCCCTTTCTCTTTTGAAATCAATAAAAAGTTACAATCCTAAATGAGACTTCTGCTCTGCAGTTATTTCATTCTCCAGAGACGCTTATGGGCGGTGCTTAGCTTCAACAGTCAAAAGGCATAGAGACACCTTGATATTCCTCAATATATACACCGCTAACCAGGCGCAAGACACCTTCCTCCAACAAGTACTCAGGAATCAGTTGAACCATGTGGGGGAAACCTCCTAGTGGGGGACAACTTTAATCTGGTGTGAGATCCTGACCTAAATTGAAACACAATACACTTTAAAGGTGCGGGAGCCATGTAGGGATTGCTCCAGGAATAATTATCAGATGTAGAACTTGTTGACACCTGGCATTATTTTCATCCAGACTTGAGGGACTACTCTTTTTACTCCCATGTACACCTGTCTTTTACCACATTGACTATTCTTTTTGTTTCCCAGTCACTCCTGAAAGGCCTGGAATACGCCCGAATTTCTGACATCCCAATACCATGAGCATGTTGAACTTACTTGGGCACAACACACTGACAACCCCCACCTCCCACGGGCTGGCACCTCCCTCCCAATCTTCTTCAAGATCCTATGGTCAGGACTTCAATTAGGGAGGCCATCGACAAATACTTTGATCTTCACACACTCCCTGACATTTGCCTTCACACCATTTAGGATGGCTTAAAAGCCACCATTCACTGAGTCATATCCTCCATCTACATTGCCATGGCTTGTGAAGCCACTCAAAACGCCAACTAACCATCCAGAGAGCTCAACTTTGGGTCGTAGGCACCAACAGGGCAAAGAAATTGCTTGTGACACTCAAACAAAATTTTTACGAAAGGGGCGATAAGTTGGGCACTCTCCTAGTGTGCAAACTGCATCAACAGCAGGCCCGATCTCATATCCCTAAGATTTTGGTAGAGAACCCGGGTTGGGCAGCGAGGGAACCTGACAAACAGGAAGCCTTCTGGATGTTCTACCAAAACAAATATACAGACTGGGGAGGATCAAACCGCCATAGACTTGTACTTGTTAGACTGCCAATGGCCCCCTTTAACCCCGAGTTCATGCATGGCTTGGAGGAACCCTTCTCTCTGGACAAACTCAGTAGAGCCCTCAAAGAGCTCCCGAAAGGGAAAATGCCAAATCCAGCCAGCCTGACTCCTGCTTTGTACATGATTTACCCCCCACCCCCAACTGCGAGACCATCTTCTTAAGCTCTATACAAAAATGCTAGCCACCAGCCTCGAGACATATCTGCCTGGACTGATAGACCCACAACAGGTGGGCTTCATCAAACATAGGAAGGTTCCGGACAAAATATGCCGGCTAGCACACCTAGTCGTGAAGGCACACAGACAAAGAATTCCTGCTCTCCTGTTGTCCCTAGATGCCAAAAAGGCCTTCAACAGGGTGAGCTGAAAGTTCCTACGAGCCATCCTGCACAAACTAGGACTAGGCCCACTATGATCAACAAGATAATGACCTCCTCTATATCGCCAACAGCATCCATCAGGCTCAACGGCCAATTAACACAGCCCTTCCCTATCACTCGAGGCCTCCTGCAGGGTTGTTGTTGTGTCTGTATCTTTTAGTACTTTCTTATGTGGTTACACTTTGTGGAATTTAACTATGTCATGTAGAATACTTTACTAGGTCATGTAGAATACTGTGTGGTCTTTTAAAATGTATATGTTCGAAGGGGACAGTTGCTTGCTGATGAAGCTGCCAGATGTTTGTTCAGCTCTTCAACTTATTAAAGGATTTTCTTGAATTAATTCATCCAGTGTCCTACTTAACACTGGCGATGCGGTGTTGAAGACCTTCGCACCCACGCAGAAGAAGTCTGAAGATTTTATTTGTATTTAATTTTTTTTTTCTTTGCATTTATCTTTATTGGATCGAAATCCTGTGAATTTTTAAAAGACTCTTAAAATATTGATTTATTTTGTCCTCTTTCATTTTTGCTCTGGCTGTCAGGCCACTAGTCATCCATATTTAACAAAACAGTGATATTACAGACCTCCCATTTGGCGGAAAGGACAATAAAATCCTTATATTCACCGACAGCTTACTCCTCTCCCTGTCCAAGCTGGAGTCCTCCCTTCCTACAGTGGTACGGGATCTACAGTCACTCAAGTCAATTAAAGGTTATAAAATCAATATGTCCAAGTCCCAGGTGCTCAATCTAACTGTCCCGAGGGAACGCCGCCCACACCTCCAGACCCATGCTCCATTACAGCGGGCTGCACACTCCATCCAATGCACAGGCCTTATGTTATATCCTTATGTTCTCTGTTTGTTGTGCATTTACTGTTCACTCTGTCATGATGCATGTTGCATCATTCATTATTCTTGGTTGCCTAGCAGACTGGAATGTTGGTCTCCTGGAAGCTCCAGGTTGAGTCAGCTTAATCCTGGTGGGTGATGATGAGAGTGGAGTTGCTTTGTGAGGGTCCTTGGTGCTGATCTCCTACCTATGAGAATAAAACTATCCTTCCAAACCTATCCTCTGTGTTGACTTCATTTATTTGAGGCACAACATGAATTGGTGACGAGCGGACGGAGTCAGCACCTGAGAACCTACTTCTACGCGTTACATGGTCACCTGTTTCTCTTCAATCAGCTTTTTGAGACCCTACAAAAATACAGCTATCTCTCTGCGGATTTTATTTTTCTCATTCTGCCTGCTTTTGCTACGTTTGGCAAGCATGATTTCCTTGCACAGATCAAGCATCGTGGATACTCCTGATGAAGCGCGCAGGTCACCCGACTAGGGTTTTACCAAATACTTGCCTAGGCCCATACTTCAAAAAGGACATCAATTCTATATACCTCAGACAGGTAACCCACGCTCTACTACCAGTTTGTGTTTATACTAATTCCTATATCAGTAATTTACCAATCCTTGTCACTAAATTATCTATACACGATGAATCAGGGAGTTAAATTAAAGGAAAGGCACTCAAAAATATTGTAACATTTGTATTTTTATAATAACCACAGACTCAGGGTAGGTTTAAACTCTATAACTAATCATCATCATCAAAAGTCATAAGCCACAGGTTAAATGCAATCAAACTATCAATGACCAAGATCAGAAACAGCGTATAGCTATTTAAAAGATAGATTATGCCAACCATTTAGCAAACTTGAAATAAAGGGAAGGTGGAAACAAGGAACATGCTAATTTTAGAAAACAGACTTTTGCAACTTGATTAAAGGAGGGTAAAAAAAGGGAACATACTAAACCCAAAGACTTTCATAATACATTGGCAGTTTGAAAAGGAGAACACAACGTATGCAATACGATTATTCAGATTTAGCTAAATAACTATAGGGAGGGTAAGAACTTGAACACACTATAGATTCAGCTTATCTCCTTAAAGGGAGGGTAAGAAAAGGAACATATACTAATATAGAACATTTAGCCTTTACCAAAGGTGGGTTGAAAAGTGGAACATGCTAATAGACAGTAATACATGAAAAGTCTCATTTGCCAAGGGACGGGGAAAAAAAAGGAACATATGCAATCAAAGCTTTGCAACTTTCAGGGAAGGTAAAGACAAGGACGTAATTCAGAAAGACAATTACCCACACAGATTTATATTTACCTAGAACAGTGTGAAGACCAACCCTGGCCACGGATCAGTTGGAGAGGACAGGAGAAACCCCAAAGACTTCAGTGCCAGTAGGCAAGCAGGTGCAGCTCTTGGACAATCAGGACAGGATAACCCCAGAATTTGGATCAGGACCAGATCACCAAAGGTTAAGACCAGCACCCGCAGTTTTGGTTGCAACGCCTGCGCTACTCCCTCTCTGCAAGGAATCTGCCAAAACCCCGATTGGGTTATAACTTTCATCACAAAGTGCTTCGCCAGCACTTTCACTTCCCAAAACCCCGATTGGGTTCTCGAACCTCCCGACAGAGTGCTCCGCAGCTCTCTGCTTTTAGCCACCTATTGAGTGCGTTGGGTCAGTGACAGGTCAGCTATTCAGACATTTTGAACAATTTCTCTAGCTAAACCTACTCTAATTATACTGTTTTTCAGGTCAGTGTATCACCCCCCAATGTTGCAAGTGTAAGGATCCCCATTTTCGATTGGACAAGGGAGGAGGACAGGTCATCACACCACCTACATTTTGGACTTTCTCAGTCTCCTTATTTAAATTTTGTCTACGCCCATTAAATTTTCAGGTTCCCATGACATATGCCTTTCGGTTAACAATGGTGAATATAACATTGAATACATTGTAATAATTTTCAGTACAGTTCAGCTCCTTCTAGCTGGGTTACGGATCGTCTTCCAAGGCGCATCTTGGCTGTTGCTGCCATCTGGCTGGGTTTCAAAGCCACAGAGTTCATATCCCCTCTGCAGGGTGACATGCGCAGAAAGGACTTCCAAAATGGAGTAGTAAGCACCTCCCAAGCCCAAAGAATACGATACATGAAAAGTAAGAGGAAACATTTTAGAACACAGAAATAAATGATCACACTGTATACCATGAATTTCTACACTATACCCATTACTTTATATTAAACTATAGCATTAGGATTAAGCAGAACAAACAGCTTAGCAAAAGCAGCAGTGCAAGCCTCTCGCATGTGAGAACACAGAACAGCCATTTAAGCACTAGTGCGCAGATGCGACAGGGTTCCCTCCAAAGCTGCGAGTACGTCATGTCACGTGGGTATGACAGACGCATGCGCAGTAGAAATTCCCGAGTAACAGCTGCCATATTAGACGCAAGCGTATTCGGATTAGAAAACACATAAGCAAGCTTCACTCAGATTCCCCATGTAAGTGTAAGATGTGCGAAATTAGTAAAACAAACAGGTTGGTTACTTCGTTATTGTTATTCGAGGTTCATGAGTACGAGCAAGTCGCTTCGAAGGCAAATCCTTGCTCCATCACTCCAATTGCTTATCCTTCATCAAGACTTATGCTGCTGGCGCAGCATACTACAGTCATTGTGGATTTGTTTGCTTGGAACATATTGCTGCCATATTCTAGAAAAGATTGTGAGTTGTTGTGACCTTCACTACTAGCTTGGGCCTTTCTTCAACCTTCTCAACACCCACCCAGCTAGCATTTTTCAAACTTCCCCTCCATTCCAGTGTGGAATTCTTTACTGCATTCTCCGGTGGAGGCTACTGCTAGCTGATGTAACAGCGCTTGTAACATTCTATCCGCCTGACACCTCTCACAGCGTATCCCTGTGATGTTAGCACGAGTCCTACATGCTGTGCGTCACATCACTCACCCTTTGTTAGTAACAGAAGTGGATTATTCCGACTGTGAGGTCTCCCGCTTCCAGCGGACGCTGTGTCTGTCTTTCATCTATGCACTTCACTGTAAGATTCTTTAAGATTCTTCTTCAGCAGCATCTTCCCTTCTTCGTGAGTGCTTCAAGTGAAGTGACGCGCACTCCTAGTTTGTTGTTCTTTGCAACTAAGCGGGAAGCTCTGCATACCCTCCATTTATTTATTACTGGTTGGTGAGTAATCAAACTTTCACCTATTTTACAGTGGAAGCGTAGTGATGCGCACACTCTTTTTAAGTACTTCAGGAGCGCGGTGATGCGCACAAGTTGAATATCTTTTCTGCTTCACGCTTAATCTAGTTATAGTATCCTAACACTGGTTTGATATTTTGGTAAACTCGTTTTGTTTGTTATTTCTTACTATTACATTTTTGCTTCAGCAATGGCTTTACAAAACACAATTCTTCCAGCTCCATTTATGTCTGAGCCAGGTACACCTAAAGTCAAATGGTACAAATCATTCAAAAGTTATTTAATAGCAATAGATGGTGTAAACTTTTCTCCTGTCAGGAAGAATGCTATGCTTTATAATTGTCTGGGGTCTGAGGGTCCAACGATTTTTGACCATCAACTTCCCATAATTCTTGCTCCTCCAGATGACTGGGATGAGTTCTCCGAGTCAGTGGCCGGATTAGAAAAACATTTCAAAGATGAGCCTAGCGTCATTGTAGAGAGACACAAAGAACATGGAAATATTGATAATTTTTTCGCTGAGTTAAGAGTATTAGCTTCATCATGTGAGTTTGTGGGACCTATACAATAGTATTTAAGGGATCAAATTGGTGTGAATTGTCATGATTCTACGGTTCAAGATAGAATTTTGTGTTACAGGAACCCTTTGCTAGCGGAAACTCTAGAAATTGCCAGAGGAATTGAGAGCTCTGTTACTGCCTCCAAAAAATTAGGAAAGGCTAAGGGTATTGTCACTGAATCAGTAAATAAAATCACACAAAAGTCTAGCTTTAGTTCTATTCAAAGTAATAAACCTGTTTTTGTTTCTCAAAAAAACCTGATCTAGCCAATGATCCCACTTGTCCAGATGTTGGTAAAATCTGCTTGAATTGCAAAAAAAGTGGAAACTTTGCCAGGGTATATAAAAATGTTGCTAAGGGTTAGATACTCGAGAATGTCAAACTACGTCAGGGCTATACAATGATGTTATTCCGAGTAAGAAAATTGTTTTGTCCATAGATATGGTACATACTGTGGCACAATCTGATTGTGGTGATCCTGTTTGTGATGTTAAGATTGGGAATGTCCATACCAGAGTTACTGTACATTCTGGCTCTCCTATTACCATCTTTCAGACCAAATTTTTTATACAAGAGATGAATGGCATTAATCTGCTTCCTCCAGATATTCGTATAGTAGCTTTTGGAGGCAAAGAGATTGACATGATTGGCTACTTTCCATAAGGTTTTCAATTTAAAGAGAGATTCATTCCATCATTCAAAAGTCTATGTAGCTAAAAAGGGTTACAATATTCTTGGTTGGAGAGATCAAGGGAGGTTATGAATGATTTTGAGACCTGGGGCGGAACACCCTATTTCTTTACTAGATGCTGTGCATAAGGATGTCAATTCTTTAGAACATGTACTTACAAAACATCAACCTAGGTGTGGTTAAAGGATTTGAGCCCAAAAGTATTATTAAACCTAATTCAATCCCAGCTGTCCATAAAGTGAGACGTGTTCCTTTGAGCATTATAGAGAGATTGAAGGAACATCTCCAAAAGTCATGCTCAGATGGGGTTATTGAGCCTATAGATTCGTCCTTATGGGTTTCTCCCATTGTTGTAGCTTTAAAAAAAGAAATCTGACAAACTCAGCCTTTGTATTGACTTGCGGTCGTTGAATAGGAACATCCAAGTTGATTGTTTTCCCCTACCAAGGATCCAAGACATGCTAGCTCAACTTACTGGTACGAAGGTCTTTTCCGCCATTGATCTGATGGCTGCTTACCATCAGTAAGAATTGAACAAGGACTCTCAAGACCTCACAGCTTTTAACACTCCTTTTGGAGCATTTTGCTTTCTCAGAATGCCATTCGGCCTTGCCTCGGCGGCATCAGTTTATCAAAAACGAATGTTTCAAATATTAGGAGATGAGAAAGGTGAACTTACTTATCAAGATGATATTTTGATTTCTTCCAGCTCAGTTCAAGAACACTTGGTTAAACTGGACCGTGTTCTTGGGATACTTGAAGATCATTTTATGACAGTGAAAAAACAAAGGTGTAAATTCCTGATGAAGGCGGTCGAATATTTGGGGCATGTTGTTTCTTCAACTGGAATTAGACCTAAGCAAGATCTATTGAAAGTTATTAGTGATTGTGCTCATGTAGTATGCTGCTGCCCAGCCAAGAATGACTGCTTGATGGAATGTTAGTGTTTGGAATGTGTGCGTGCCTAAATCAGTTGGATGAAGGGCTGAGCAGCAGTGAAGCTGCTCCTGGTGGGGCTCCTACTAAGACTCTGACTTTACCTGTCTATGTATCTAATTTACCACTTAAATACATCTACATGGTAAACTACCTGGTTTGGAGCGTCCTTTCTTCAATACTACATTTTGGTACCAGGAGTGTTGGACTTCAGTCTGGGAAATAACCCACTTCAAGCATCAAGCCACCGTTCAACTTCAAGAAGCTGTAGAAACCTGCAGCCCACGCTCAAGCTAAAGAATTCTCTACATATTTAAGCTGAACATTTCAAAGATTACTGGCACCAGAGCCCCATTAGTGACCTCCCACCGGTCGCCCTCTACACCTGATGTGCCAGTCTCTGCTTCATTTTTCCTTCTACTGCCTGCATGCCACTTCCTGCCTGCATGCCAGCTACTGCGACACCCTCATCTCCTGATGTGTCTGCCAAGCTGTGTTTTCCCAGTTTCACCTGCCTTGCTGCCTACGTTCTCTGCTGTCCGCTTAATTCAATCTATAATAGTCTTCATTTCTGGCATTTCCTGCGCTGTGACAGCCCAAGAACATTTCCTGCATTGCTGACTGTTACAGCCTAACGATGTACAAGCCTAGCATTGGACTCAAAGGTAGGGAGCAGTTCCAAGATGAACCGCACCGCAGGTGAGCCCATTCTCCCAGCGATCGTCAGTGTACTCTTGTGTGTACTGTAGCACCTATCGTGACCCGGCACACTTTCTCAGAGTAACAGTTTCTCAATTTCTACACCACTTGGCAAGCAGTGACATTTTATTTTATTTATTTATTTATTTATTTATTTATTTATTTAATTGTCTATACTTGCCTTCACAACATGGCAGTTAAACCGCCCTGCCAATTAAAAAACTTTGCTCGAGCTTTACATCAAGCGCACGTACACAGCACGTGCAGCCTCACCTGGGTCCTGTGCCATTGCGATCTCGTCATCATCCTCTGTAACGTGAGTCTGCCTTCCTACCACTTTGTGACGCTTAGAAGCGTGGCGTTGCAGCGAGCCACCCGGCATCTCTCACGCCGGCGTGCAGCCATTTTAGTATTGGTGCCTCTATCATCTCTAGCGCAGCTTCCAGCAGGTTACTCATTGCCAGCCATGCCTCCCACGGACCTCCGGTGTGCATTCTACTCCTACATCGATTTTTTCTCAAGTACATCGGAGCCCATTAATAGATTTTCCACAGGTACTGTTTTATTTGTATTTTTTATCTAGCTGACTCCTCACACGGATTTCCTGTTAGGCTGTCTTCTTTGGGAACTTTCAACATCACGTCAACTGTGCTGTCTAACAGTGCCATCTAATGGTTATTTTTCATCATTGCATTTCAATAAGGAAATTATATGCTCATTCGATTTAGAGACTGAAAATGCAGATCTTCTAATTCTACTCCTCTACTCCGCCTAAAGTTTTCAGCAAGTATTTACCTTTGTTGCCTCCATCAGCACAGTTTTCTTCTTTTACAATGCTATCATCAGATAATATCTATGTACTTCACTTAAGCTATATGACATAATTTTTCAGTCATTTTAGAAGAAGCATTTAATGATATGTGTACAGGCATATCTAAAGTAAAAAATGTAATAACATCTTTACAGTCATAATTATTTTACATGCCTCACCTACCCTACCGTAAATTGCATTTTACTATTTAAAATATATTAACTACTGGCTGTCGCCAGTAGGTATATATAGTTAGGATTTTTTGAAATTTCTATGTCTAATAACTTTCGCGTTTGTGGACGGAATCGGCTGAAATTTTCAGGAAAATGGCACATTTTGTTTCTGATCAGCCCCTGAAAATTTGGGGGGGTTTCGTCAAGGGGGGGGCCGAGAAAAAAGGGGGGTCCCAAAACGTGTTTTTAACATTGAGTTTTCCATAGGGCGGTTGGCCTCACTTTTAGCTCGAACGGCTGAATGGATTTGCGCGAAACTTGGCAAAATTGTAGGGACTGTTAGCCCGATGTGCCTTTGCTAGGTCTCAATATATGTGCTCCAGTGGATTTTGAGAAATTAACGTTCAAAACAAGATATATATCTGTAACAGCGCTCCGGGCTGCACTCCGGTCCGCTTACTTTTCGCAAAACGGAACTTTGCGATGCGAAGCTGATTGGCTTTCCGGTGTCTGTCAACATTCTAAACAGTCCGGAGCGGCCGCCATCTTATCTCTCGGTAGGATCGAGAGAGAAGAAGAGGTGAAAAACGAAGGGGGAATTTAATGAAAGGGGGCAAGGTAGACCCTTCTTGACCCCCTAGGAATGATGTTGGGGTTATTAAAGGGTCCCGTGGGGAAATAAAAAAAAATTGATTTTTCACGGTAGAAGCGCTTCTCGGGCCGCGAACTTGGCCGCAAACTGGTAGCGAAACGGGAATTCGCCATTTTGTGTTTCGTTTTAATTAAATTACTAGGTATAAGGGGGTGCGGGAGACGTATCCTGATCCCTTATGTTTTCTGAGGGTGGCTGAGGAGGCTCATATATGTTGATACATGTCTTCCAGCGGCTGTGCGTGAGCGTTTTTTTTTTTTTTTTGCTGCGTGACGTCTGTTAACGTTCAAATCGATGGAAATCAGGAAGTGTTGACCGCCAATTTGTCACTGCGATAAAATATTTTGTTATAAATGAATCCTTATTGATAAACATTGTCTGCGCCATCTTGCCTTTTTTCCAATGCCACAATTTTGTCGTGCACGGCAGCCATTTTAGATGCCTTGACCAGACCCACTCTCTGCACGCCGTCGATTCTCAGCACGGCTCCCCACCCTCGCAAGGATCTCCCCCACGCACTGGTCACCCCCGCTCTCTCTCTCATGCATGGGCCATAAACTTCCCCCCATCTGCGCTGCTCTTCCCTGAGAATCACACCCTGTGCCCGCCCGACACCTCCCTTTCACCCTATTCACTACCGCACCCTCTGACACTCCTCTTCCTCTGTGTCTGATTGTCCAGGCCGGTCCCAGGCTATCACCTAGCCCTGCGGATGTAGTTTACGGCCCCAGCTGTAGAGAATCCAGACATGCCAACACTCCCGATTCAGGCGTAAGACTACCGATTTCAGTGCTAGTCTCCCGCCTCCCGATTCCTGCAAGCAAAAACCCGATTCCTCGGGGGTGTCAGCTGACAGGGCTTGGTATTGTGTTACGTGCTAATTCTTCCAGGAAACGTCAGAGGGCCGATGCAGGGGCTCTAGTAGGGGTGATAAACCATTTAAGCCTCATTAATAAGCGCATGGTCTTTTAAAGACCTGTGAAATACTCGGGGCGGCGGTGTGTATGTGCCCTCTTTCAGGAGCGGACGGGGGGGGGGGGGGCACTGCCAGCAACTTGCCAGGCCAGGCAGTGTTCAACACTTGCATCACCCTTTCTCTGCCTGCTATTGCGCTCCATGCTTCGGAAAGGTAAGAAAAAGAACGTGCATTTGAGTTTGAAATGTCCGATCCTGTAGCAGCACACTTCCAAAGCCCACACATGACAATAACCCGATTCAAGGCCCCATTCACCCGATTTTTTAAAAATATATAGTACTCCAACAAAGTAGGATTATAAAACTTTATTAACTTATAAATATATCGAACGCAAGAAAAACTGTAAATACATTTAAACATTTTTTGGCAAAAAGAAGCAACAATGGTCAGTAGCTGTCTTTTGTGCGAATAGTCCCAAGGCAGCACAACGTGCTGAGTTCTGGACGGCACCCAGGTGATGTTACCTGGGTGCCGCACTGGTTTTTTGTTTCCTACAATGCAGCTCAGAAAAACAGCGTGGGGCATCCTGGGTGGTGCGGGGGGAGGCCTCGTCAGTAGCGGTCTGTTGTGCGAATAGTCCCAAGGCAGCAGAGCGCGCTGAGATGTGGATGGCACCCAGGTGATGTCCAGTAACTTGCCGCACTGGTTTTGGTATCCTACAATGCTGCTCCGAAAAACGGCGTGGGGCGCCCCGGGGGGGGGCGTGGGGGAGGCGGCGTGAACGGGCCTCCCCAGGTGGAGGCTCGTCTGCTGTACTGGGGCTCCCCTTTACCGTTTCAGTTGCCATTCCGCCCGCTTTTGCTACACTGTGCCTCATCCTCCATTCAGCTGTTTATCGCCCGCTCTTGCAGCTACAGCGTCTCGCTCTCCATGTAGTTGAGTTGCGCCCACTCTTGCGGTGCAGCGATAGGCGGCTGCCATTGGATTCTTAAAATGGCGGACGGCTCTTCGGATTTGGGCGTGGTCCACTAAAATGGCCCTGGGACACCTTGGAACTCGGATGCTTGCCTGCTAGGGCTTGGGCTCCATTCTCGAAAGCGTCCCCTCAGCCGTGAAGATTCTACAAAAGTCTTGGGGGCCCTCGACTCCTGCAGGCTTCTGGTGGGGAGCGGCTGCCATGATTGCTCATGGAATGACCACGACAGAGCCACGAGATGGTGGTGCTCTCATGCTGACGCCAGCTTCAGTCTGAAACATCCAGAAACAAGGTGGGGCTTTCATCGTTTGGGAAAAAAAAATGTTCTAAACCAATGAAAAGTGTTATTTTTAGGTCATATGACCAAGCCTTCCATCATTAGGAAACCAAAAGTAAAATGAACCAATGAAAAGTTTTATAAACAAGTCACATGACCTGTTATGCGGCATAGGGCTACAAAAAGCGTAGAAAATCCGTTGGCACGTGAGGCGGCGTTAGTAGCGGACCGATGTGCGAATAGGCCGAAGGCAGCACAACGCGCCGAGATCCGGATGGCACCAAGTTGTTGTCCAGCAAGTTGCTGCACTGGTGTGGCTATCCTACAATGCTGCGCCGAAAGTCGGCGTGGGGAGCCCCGTTGGCCTGTAAGGTCGCGTCAGTCAGTGGGGGCTGTGCGTCTCTCCCAAGATGGAGGCTCCTCGGCTGCAGTGCGGCGCCCCTTATCTTTTCACTCGCCGTCCAACTGAGTTGCGTCCGCACTTGCGGCTACAGTAGGCCGAAGGCAGCACAGCGCGCTGAGATCCGGATGGCACCGAGGTGGTGTCCAGCAAGTTGCCGCACTGGCGTGGCCATCCTACAATGCTGCGCCAAAAGACGGCGTGTCCAGCTGAGTTCCGGTCACTCTTGCGGTACAGTGACTCGAACGCGCCGAGATCCGGATGGCACCGAGGTGGTGTCCAGCAAATTGCCGCACTGGTGTGGCCATCCTACAATGCTGCGCCGAAAGACGGCGTGTCCAGCTGAGTTCCGGTCACTCTTGCGGTACAGTGACTCGAACGCGCCAAGATCCGGATGGCACCGAGGTGGTGTCCAGCAAGTTGCCGCACTGGTGTGGCCATCCTACAATGCTGCGCCGAAAGTCGGCGTGGGGTGCCCCGTTGGCTTATGAGGTGATGTCAGTAGTGGACCGATGTGTGAATAGGTCGGAACCAGCACAAGGCGCCAAGATCCGGATGGCAAGTCCTGGATGTTGAGTGCCATAGTTGAGAGTTCTGAGCAGTGCTTGTAAGACTGTCTGAAGCTCATTTGCACCTGCTGCAGCTTCACTATTGCCCTGGTGTGGCCAAAGATCGCCCATGACATAGGCGGCCGGCTCCCGAGGTCCGGCGGAACTTTTTTCCTTTTCCTTTCTGCATCTTGTCCCACAATCCGTTTGACCTGAAGATACGACCAGGTCCCTGAATGTGTGCAGGGGGACGTTATTGATTGAATCAAAATGGCGGCTTCACACAAAGCTGACTCAAGCGTTGCTGTTGATGCTATACAGACAAAAATTGGTTTTCAGTTTGTACATTCTTCAGGATTTTTTTTTCCATCCAAGGCTGATCGAGAGTTTGTAGAAAAATGGCTTCAGATTTTCAACATACTACTCTTCAACATTCTTCCTAAATGTAACAATGTGAGACTCACTAGGAGAACGGCTGTTTATCTTTCCTTTCAAAATGCTGCCAACAATATTTTCTGAATGGAAGACACCATCTTGTAGCATAAAGGGCCGAAAGGGGTTCTGGTCTGGCCGATGGTTGATGGAGACATTTTGACTATATCTTGGACCTGCCCGCCTCGCCCAAAATGGCGCCGGTATAAATGGGACTCGTAACTCCTTGTTGTGTACTGGTTGAACAACCTTGATATCACGAGATATGAATGCAGTTTTGATGCTCATGGGGGGCGGGGACGAGAATTGATTGAATATTTCGACATCCCTATTGATATTAAGTTCTGATGTGTTATTGATTACTGTACTATTGAAAGTTCGAATTAACGTCACCCATGGTACTTGCCCGCAAATGTATATCTAGATGATTTTTTTGTAAGTGGCTTTGTCGTATTTTAATTACAAAATGTACGTCCACCGATTCCGCAACTGTTAGACACCTTAGTTCTTGCAACCTAATGGCCCGCTCGTTACGTTCCTCTACAGTGTAAATGTCTCCTCATCATATACGATTTCAGTTTGCTCCGTGGCCGGCCCACGTGGTTATAGGCCCGTATTTGTATACTGACATTTTCACAATAAAGGTTTTTAAAACAAAACATGGTAGTAGTATTTACATTGGTAAAGTTTTTACTTTTAGTCACTGTTTTCGAATCAGTAAAAGGCAAGTGAAATAAAGCAGTCCAATTACATGACGGATAAAAGGTATAATACGTAGGAACGCAGTAAAGATAAATGGTCAAGGGCAGTTGTGTTTTCCACTCCTGCAACATAAAGTGATCGATAAGAATCTGATAATCAGGCGTATCGGCGAGTAAGACAGCAGGCCGAGCCTCTTTTACTCAACGGCTCCGTCATGGAACGAAGAAACGCCCTTTTTCTCGAAAAAGGAATATATTTTACTTGCAGGACAGTTGTAAATTTTCCGGGAAAGTACATTAGCCTGGAACATTATAACATATATGTTTAAAAAAAAAATGTTCGAAATCAATAAAAAGCGTATTTTTTAGGTCATATGACCAAGCTTTTCATTATTAAAATAACAAAAGTAAAATGAACCAATAAAAAGTTTTATTAACAAGTCACCATAGAGTCTGCCCTCACCATAGTGCTGGATACCATCCGCACCAGAGTTGATGAGGGTCAGACCTCCCTCCTGATCCTGTTAGACCTTACTGCGGCCTTCGACACCCTTTCTCCTGCGGTATTAACATCTCGCCTTAGGGAAATTGGTGTCTGCGGGTCTGCTCTGGGACTTCTTTCCTCTTTTCTCGACCACAGAGAACAAAGGATAATGCTGGGCTCATTCCTATCTCCATCCCTGTCTGTGCAATGTGGGGTCCCCCAAGGGTCAGCTCTTAGCCCTACCCTTTTTAATATCTACGTGACCCCCCTTGCCAGACTTATTAGATCTTTCGGGATGGAGGTAGTGTCCTATGCGGACGACACCCAGATCCTAGTCTCTCTCTCCCAGCCAGCTACGTCAACTGCCACTAATTTTAGATCCTGCATGGAGGCAGTTGGCCAGTGGATGATCCACAATTCACTAAAGCTGAATGGGGAGAAGACAGAGGTGATGGTTTTTGGTGGTAAGGAATCGATCTGGTCGGCGGAGTGGTGGCCGGATTCGCTGGGTGCATGTCCAGAGCCCACCCAGTCAGCTAAAAACCTGGGAGTTATGATTGACCCCAACCTCAGTATGTGCCTACAGGTCAACAGGACTGTTTCGACCTGCTGGGGGATTATCCACACACTGAGGAAAATCAGGCACTTTCTGTCACCCCAGGCAAGAAAGCAACTTGCTGTCGCTTTTCTGGGCTCGCGTCTGGACTACTGCAATGCGCTGTATGCAGGGTTGAACAAGAGTCATCTACAGCGCTTGCAGGTGGTCCAGAACGCGGCAGAGAGATTTGCTCTTGACCTACCTAAGCGTGCCTCTGCCACTGAAGCCCGAAAACAACTGCACTGGCTCCCCGTTGAATACCGGATCCGTTTCAAATCCTTGTGCCTGGTGTACAAAGCTCTTGCTAAACCCAACCCCACAAGTATGGGTTCCATTCTTTCTCGGCACAACCCTAGTAGAAACCTTCGCTCCGGTCACAAACTCCTCCTCTCTGTACCTCGTGTCAGAAAAGTAAGATGGGGAGGTAAGGCCTTTTCCTTTTTGGCACCTAAGTGGTGGAATGCCCTCCCTCTTGACGTAAAATCCAGTCCCTCTCTGCAAACTTTTAGATCTGCGCTCAAGACTTATCTTTTCATACTTGCATACCCTTAGTGGCATTCTGCATTAGTGACACTCTATATTCTGTATTTGTTTTCTGTTTATTGATTTTGATAGGCGCCTTGATACCTTCGGGTTTAGTCTGCGCAATACAAATTGCTTAATAAATAAATAAATAAATTATGCTTACGTTACGCGCTGCGCGCCGCGCCCCGGATCACTTCCGGGTGCGCTAACGCGGCGTGTCATATAACGCATTACGCGACAACGTAGGTCAAGAATATAGTCAAAATGTCTCCACCAACCAGCGTTCGGAACACAACCCCTTTCAGCAGTCCAAAAAGTTCTGTTAAATGACAACAGAGGGGACAGGCAACAAGAACCATCAGTCAAAGAGGGGAGGGCAAGTTCTTCTCTACCGGGTCATGTTGGGGCGCTACCGGAACTGATCGAATTGGTAGTCTACAGTGTTTCTGGATGTTTCAGACTGAAGCTGGCGTCAGCATGAGAGCACCACCATCTCGTAGCTCCGTCGTGGCCATTCCACGAGCAAACATGGCAGCCGCTCCCCACCAGAAGCCTGCGGGAGTCGGGGGCTCCCAAGACTTTTGTAGAATCTTCACGGCTGAGGGGACGCTTTCGAGAATGGGACCCAAGCCCTATCAGGGAAGCGTCCGAGTTCCAAGGTGTCCCAGGGCCATTTTAGTGGACCACGCCCAAATCTGAAGAGCCGGCCGCCATTTTGAGAGTCCTGTGGCAGTCGCCTATCGTTGCATCGCAAGAGCGGGAGCAACTTAACTACATGGTGAGCGAGATGCTGTAGTCGCAAGAGCGGGCGGTAAACAGCTGAATGGCGGAAGAGGCACAGTGTAGCAAAAGCGGGCGGAATGGCAACTAAAACGGTAAAGGGGCGCCCCACTACAGTGTGTCTTCAGGTCAAACGGATTGTGGGACAGGGTCCAGAATAGAAGAGTCATCAAAAGGCAAAAAGTTCCGCCGGACCCCGGGAGCCGGCCGCCTATGTCGTGGGCGATCTCAGGCTACACCAGTGCTATAAGACTTGGGGAGGGGGTCGGAGCCAAGCGTCTTCTCCGAGTCCGTGCCATCACACCGCCCCTCGGGGGCCTCCGTCAAGCGGTTTAGGGAGGTACCATATCACATTGTTTTCAAATGCAGTCAGGTCCACAAACGACCCTCACTTACTTTGAGAATAGTGAAGCTGCAGTAGGTAGAAATAAGCTTCAGACAGTGTTACAAGCGCTGCTCAGAACTCTGAACTATGGCACCCAACATCCAGAACTTATGCCATTTGAGAATGGCAGTGACATCGAAGCAACTCAGGGACCAAAACCATTAACGTACTTTCACGTATGAAAATCTTACTTGGGGAGGGGGCAGGAGCGAAGCGCCCCCTCCCAGTCCGCGCCACCACACCGTATGTTGAAAATCTGAAGCCATCGTTCTACAAACTCAACCAACCTTGGATGGAAAAATCTAAAAAAATTTACAAACTGAAAACCAGTTTTGGTCTGCATAGCATCAGTAGCAACGCTTGCTATCAGAGTGCATGAGTTTCATGCTCGATCGATTGAGCTAGCCGGATCGGGCAACAAAAAGTATAAAATAGTTATGTAAATAGTTATTTAATAAAATGTTTTACCCTGTTACTTTGCTGGTGTGTTGTATATATTTTTAATATTTGCATAGGGTTTGTCGTTATTTTGGGCGGGGTGGGTGACGGAGCCGAGCTGTCTTGCAGCCCTCATGGTGTGGAGCTCAGTTCATCTCACTATTTTCGTATTTCTCATGAAGGGTTGTTCCTAATATTTCTATTTTAGCGAGGTCAAAAAGAGATCCAATTAGTGGCCTACTGATTTTGCTTGATTCCTTTTTTTTTTTATACGATTTTTCACTATCTGAAAAGACTAAACAGAGTATTGCGACTTTGTGCTTGTTTGAAAATAGAGAATGAACCAAAGAGAATCAATTGTAAAACAGTAAATGCTTGGATAACAATCAATCAAATGGAGAGACAAGCAGGCACGACGGATTACAACGGGGGTGAAGGCCTGCGTTAACTACCCTTCACTATCTGCAAAGAGAGAGTACTACTAAGAGAAAAGAGGAGGGGGGGCAGCGTTCAAAGCACATCAGCGTGCATAAGCACGAAAAAGTTTTTACCTACCACGTACTTGACATATGACAGCTTTTGATATTTGCTATTAAAAAACCATTGAAATTCACAGAAAAAACCATAGGTTTTAGGCCTTATATAGTTAGGAATTTGCATTTACAAAACCTTGAAAATTCACTGAAAAAACCATAGGTTATAGACCATATATAGTTAGGAATTTGCATTTACAAAACCTTGAAAATTCACTGAAAAAACCATATGTTATAGACCATATATAGTTAGGGATTAGCATTTACAAAACCTTATTTTATTCGCACAAAACCATTGAAATTCCATATATAGTTAGTTGCACTAACTATATATCGCGCACCCGCAATCCACTGCTGATGATGTCACATATTAAATCATTCATGACATGGTCAGTGACATCACTGATGACATCACTGATGACATCTCAAATGACATCACTGATGACATCACTGATGACATCTCATTTGACATTACTGATCACATCACTGATGATATCATTCATGTGATAATACAATGAACCTCTTCAGACTCTATTATAACCTTAGAAACAATCAGTGTAAACAGACACTCACAGACTGTCACTCATCCATGGAGTTACTCACACACCTAGTCAGTGATGCAAAGAATCAATCACACCTCCATTTCCTCAACTATACAGTTATACACACCTTACTTATTCAAACATATACTAACACATATTTACTCTCTTATACAATCCCTGATACAAGTTCACAATGATCCATACAGCCACTCACACATTCACTGGCTCTTATGCACAGTTATTTATATATGTCAACTCTTACATGTACTGTGTTTTACATATGTACTTACTTTGACATGTATCACTGAGATATCCATTCACTCACCAATACACTCATGCACACAGTCAACCGCCCATACAGCTGTTTCCACATGCACTTTTGAACCCATACATCTAGTGAATCAACTGCTCACACATCTATGCACAGAGTCATACACCTCCCAGCCACCCACACACACACTCAGTCTCCCATACAAATACTTGGGCAACCAATCAATAACCCATATAGTTACTCATATAGCTACTTATCAACACATGCAACAGTTTACAGAACAACAGACATAATGATGCACAAATTAAGACAGTTTAGTCACTAACCCATGCACTCAGTGAGACACATTTAATCACTCACTCATACAGTCAGTCATGCACCTACTAAATCCTTCATCCAGACACTTATACATCCACTCATTCTTCAATATGTAAGACATATTTTAACTTTACAGAAACATACAGTCACTGGATGTTGTCATCAGTGATGTCATCAGTGATGTCATTTGAGATATCATCAGTGATGTCATCAGTGATGTCACTGACCATGTCATGAATGATGTAATATGTGACATCATCAGCAGTGGATTGCGGGTGCGCGATATATAGTTAGTGCAACTAACTATATATGGAATTTCAATGGTTTTGTGCGAATAAAATAAGGTTTTGTAAATGCTAATCCCTAACTATATATGGTCTATAACCTATGGTTTTTTCAGTGAATTTTCAAGGTTTTGTAAATGCAAATTCCTAACTATATATGGTCTATAACCTATGTTTTTTTCAGTGAATATATATATATATGTATATATCAGGGGTAGTTCTTCAATGTTCTTCATATTATAAAGTGGGGTGATGCATTCTACTGTTTAAAACGGAAAAAAATGCAAATGCATTCTACTGTTCACTTTCAGCCACACCAAGTTTTTAAGCTTTAAATGTATCCTATTTTATTACGTGTGGTCCCGTTCTTCCCAACATGCTTTGAGGGAGATTTTACTGTTTCATGTGGTGCGTCCCCACATCTTCTCTGTGTGGCGTGTCCCCACATCTACATTGCATATTTTAAACTTCATTTCATGTGGTACAACCACATCTGCGCATTTTAAACTTTGTTTCATGTGGTATTACCACATCTGTGCATTTTACAAATTGTTTCATGTGGTACAACCACATTTGCACATTTTACAAGGTGTGGTCTTGCTCCACACATTTTACACTGTGTGGTCTTTCTCCACACATTTGACACGGTGTGGTATTTCGCCACACATTTTACACAGTGTGGTCTTTCTCCACACATTTTACACTGTGTGGGTATCTCTCACACTTTTCACCCAACCTGCTTTGGGGAAGTTCTGTAGTGTAGCTCACCTTTCCATTTCCACCCTTTCCTTCTTTGTGAGCATAACACATGTTTATTTATTTACTGTGTTTAATATCCCTACTGTATACTGCTTGTGTGAAGGACAGCCTTCATTTCTTTTTCTGTCTTCGGCTGTCTTCCACTCTTTCACTGTTATTTGTACTTATTTTGTAATTTCATTTTTCCAAATTCTTTGTCACACCGTGTACTTACTTCCTCGTTTGCCTGGCCAGCATACATGATCTTAGTACTTGGTTTCCTCTTGAGTCTGTTGTACAGTTCTGTATTTATTTTTGTCTTTCTGTGGAAAGGAAGATGGTGTAATAGTCGCTTGTACTTTTCTTTTCTCTCACTTCCTATCCACTTTCCACTTTACTTCCTTTGCTTGCTATGCCCTTATTTCATTTTCACTTTCACGCCTTCTTTCAGTATACCATTCACTTTATATATTCTTTTACGGTCGCCTCTGTTTGTTGCCTTTTAAACCTTCCCTCCTTTGCGTTGTAAAGGGGGGAGATATGTAGTATGCTGCTGCTCAGCCAAGAATGACTGCTTGATGGAATGTTAGTGTTTGGAATGTGTGCATGTGTGAATCAGTTGGATGAAGGGCTGAGCAGCAGTGAAGCTGCTCCTGGTGGGGCTCCTACTAGGACTCTGACTTTACCTGTCTATGTATCTAATTTACCACTTAAATAAATCTACGTGGTAAACTACCTGACTTGGAGCGTCCTTTCTTCAATACTACAGCTCAACCCACAGATAAAGTTCAATTGAGGTCTTTCTTCGGTCTAAGCGAATATTACACTCACTTTCTGCGAAATTTCTCACTTGAAGTGAACCGTTGAGAAAACTTGTCAAAAGTAATGTCAGGTAAATTTTGGAGGATGAACAGCTGGAGTCTTTCACGAATTTAAAGGATTTGATCATAAATGCACCTGCTCTTAACCCATATAAAGATAATGCTATGTCTTTCATTACAATTGACGCTAGTAATTTAGGCCTTGGTGCCATACTTAGTCAGATGGTTGATGGGGTTGAAAATACGGCGGCTTTTGCTTCTTGTAGACTTTCTGCAGCAGAGAAGAATTACAGCACCATGGAGAAAGAAGCGCTTGCCTGTGTGTGGTGTGTTCATCATTTCGCAACTTATCTGTGGGGGAGAGAGTTTGTTGTGGTTACTGACCACAAACCTTTAGTTTTCATGTGGAATGACAAGGGGTGAGAAATGCTATCCCAAGGTTAATTCGTCTATTTTCGAAACTGTATGAATACAATTTTACTATGAGACACATTCCTGGAGGACAAGTAGGTTGTTGCTGGTTTGGTTGATGGTTTTGCATTGGCCAAAGATGTCATTTCTTGTCAAGATTGGGATCATGTGTCTGCTTCTGATCAGTGTCAGATAGTCCTCAAGAAGTTTATCTGTAGCGGGTGGCCTGGAGAAGGTCAGGTTGGGGACGAGTTCAAGTCATATTTCAAGGTCAAGGATGAGTTCAGTGTGTAAGAGGTTTTTCTCATGAGAGGCTATTTGGTAATCCCTCCTGCATCATTTCGCAACTTATCTGTGGGGGAGAGAGTTTGTTGTGGTTACTGACCACAAACCTTTAGTTTTCATGTGGAATGACAAGGGGTTGAGAAATGCTATCCCAAGGTTGATGTGTCTGCTTCTGATCAGTGTCAGATAGTCCTCAAGAAGTTTATCTGTAGCGGGTGGCCTGGAGAAGGTCAGGTTGGGGACGAGTTCAAGTCATACTTCAATGTCAGGATGAGTTCAGTGTGTAAGAGGTTTTTCTCATGAGAGGCTATTTGGTAATCCCTCCTGCTGGTTTAAGGAGCAAATTGATTGTTTTGGCTCATAAGGGGCATATGGGAATCACTGGAACCAAGAAGCGCTTACATTTATACTATTGGTGGCTTGGGATGGATAGTTTGGTGGATACCATGTTGAGCAACTGTAGAGAGTGGTCATGTGGAGAATTGGTTTGGTTGAGATCCGTATTTGGAAAGATACCATACAATTAGCTGTTAATGTGAGTAAGAGGGTATGGTCTTACAATAATACTCTCATTCCACCACTGGGGTAACCCCATTTGCTTTGTTGAGGGGTAAACACTCTTTTAATGAGTTGTCCCCTGGGTAGGTGATTTCTAATTCGGATGTTGATGAAAATCCCCAATTGTGATCAAGTGAGACGACATGTCGAGTTGAGTTAAACCAAATCTAAAGTTAGGTATGATGATGCCAAGCGGATTAAAGAGGAAGGTTTTGTGGTGGGTGATTGTGAAGGATGAAGGACGTGGCCCTTGGGGACCACGCAGGTTACTTGCAGCCACCTGCTGTGCCTTCCGAAGAATGAAGAGTCGGTCAGACAGAGGAGAATGCAAACAGTTAATTTATTTGCAATACTCTGCAGAGTCCATCATGACCTGCAACCTAAGATGTCTGCCAAAGAACTGGCCCCCCAACAGCCTACAGTGGATAATAATTCCTCCCCTGAAGCCCCCAACCATGCTCACAATGGAAAACTACCGGCCTGGGCCGACCATGAAGAAAGAGGCACAGTAATATGAGCTAACACCTGCCAGATGGGTACACGTTATCAAGGCCTTAAGGCTACAGTACTGGGTCTCAGTATCTCCTAATGTGGGAGCAGAAACTACACATTCAGATAAGTATGCCAGGGAAGAATGGCCTGTTCATTAGCAAGTCAGAAAACAGCCTTGAGCAGCAGAGAAAATAATAACGAAATGCAATGTTCTGCTGAGGCAAGCAACACATATGCCTCGACGTCAACAGTGAGGACAATCCAGTTTGCTCTCTACATATCATTTACCACCCACCAGGAGACAACCTCACCTTCACTGAACACCTCATGGACATGATCACAACGAACTCGGGTCGACAAATTACACAAATATTCCTTGGTGATTTCAATCTTCACTGGAATGATCACAATGACTCGGTGGTTAACAGTCTCAAAAACTTCCTCAACACCCTAGACCACACCCAAATCTGCAACAGCCCCACTAATGACAAAGGCTCTATCCTGGAACTCATCATCTCCAAAGGTGATGCCACCCAACTAGACTCAATTCAACCCTGAGACTGGTCTGACCACCACATTGTCACATTCTTTATCAATGAACATGTGAAACTCTGTCCAGCCCAATTTACCAAACCCAAGACCTGGAAAAGAGACCTGAAGAAACTCAATCCCAGCTCCTTACCATCACCCAGCTACAACCTTCTCCTCCCCCCCCACGGGAAACAACGATGTTCAAGCGCTCACCGATCATTACCTCAAATCAATGACCACGATAGTCAACGAAGTTGCACCCCTTCAGTTAAAGAGAGACTCCTCCAAAATATCTAAACCATGGTACGACGGTCTGCTCAATGATGACAGACGAGCTATGAGATTAGCTGAACGTAATTGGAGATCTACTCCCTCAGCTTTTCACTTCAATGCACTAAAGAAAAAGAGAAACCCTTACTTCAGGAAAATCAAACGATCAAAGGCAAACTTCTTTAGCCTTCACCTTGACCAAGAAAAAAACAGACCAAAACAACTCTTTGAACTAATCAAATCACAATCCAAAGACAAACCACAACGATTGCTGAACACAGCCAACACCATACCTTCCTGTGAAGAATTCTCTACCTTCTTCAATCTAAAAACAACCAACATCAAGAATGATCTCCTCTCTGATCTAAACCTATACTCTAGCCCCCTCAGCAAAACCCCCATCAAACTAAAAAACAATGCGTCCTGGTCATCCTTTGACACCTACACAGAAGATTCCATAGGCAAGATCCTGGGCACCCTAAAGCCCTCCAATCACCTTTCGGACCCTCTACCTGCTAATACTGTAAAAGATCTTATCCCATGGCTTCTACCGCTCTGGACCAAAATCATTAACAGCTCTCTCCAACAAGGATGCATCCCAGACTCTCTCAAAGTGGGACAAGTATCGCCCATACTCAAGAAACCCACAGCTGACCCTACTGATCTTAATAACTATCGCACTATCTCCAACATCCCTACCTTAGCTAAACTGTTAGAAAAATGTGTTCACCTCCAACTGACAAAACACATCGATCACTTTGACCTCCTCAACCGACACCAATCCGGCTTCCGCGCAGGCCACAGCACAGAAACAGCCATGACTCACATTATTGATGATGCACTTCAAATTCTTGACCAAAATGGTACCTGCCTCCTCATCCTTCTTGACCTGTCCTCAGCATTCGACACGGTCAAACACGAGAACTTACTCAATCTGCTGAACACCAGAATGGGTCTTTCGGGAACAGTACTCCAATGGTTCACCTCCTTCCTCCACAATCGGACTCAGAAATTCAAAATCAACAACACTTTTTCCAGCCCTGCCCCAGTAACACTAGGTGTCCCGCAAGGATCAGCCTTATCCCCTACACTTTTCAATCTAGTTATGGAGCCACTCACCGTACTGCTTCATGCCTCTAATGTGCAATTCCACATGTATGCTGACAACCCCCAACTCTACCTCAAACTACAATCCCCGGATGACATCAAACTTCTCAACTCAACTCTTAAGGAAACACAGCCATGGTTGGCAGAGAATCATCTCAAACTTAATGCTCTAAAAACTGAGTTCTTACTAATAGCTCCCCCCGCCAAAATCCACATCGCTCAGGATTGGCATAAACACCTCAATGCATTCAACGTCCAACCCATCATTATAGACTCAGCAAAATCTTTAGGTATAACCCTGGACTCTAATCTCAATATGCAACGACATATCAGCAATGCTACGAAGGGAGCTAATTTCCAAATCAATACCTTGAGGAAGCTGAAACCCTTCCTCCCAGCCAACGACTTCCGAACTGCGGTCCAAGCGCTAGTTATCCATCGGATCGATTATGGAAGCACTACACTCTGCGGCCTCCCCTATCAACAACCGCACCACTAAGAGCCTCTACCAATGCTGCAGCAAGACTCATCACTGGATCAAAAAAATGCTCACACATCTACCCTGACTTAAAATCTCTGAACTGGTTACCCTATGAAGCCAGAATACACCTGAAAATTGCGTGCATTACTCATAAGGCCTTACACCACAATTCGCCTAGTTACATCGCACAGAAATTGACAATCTCAAGAGGCTCAAGAACAACAAGAAGCGCACAAACTCTCCTCCTGAAACCACAAAAATTCCACAAGACAAAAACATACAAACAATTCTTCTCAGGGATGGCCCCCAGGATCTGGAATGCCCTCCCTCCAGAAATAAGACTTATCTCATCCACTGCATCCTTCAAAAAGGAAGTCAAATCGATCCTCCTGGCTAAACTCTCTTGAGCTTAAAACTGTATATATACTATTTAACTGTTTCTCTTTCCCCTGTATTACATTGTTTTTTTGTCTTCCCATTCCATGTAAAGCGCTCTGATATCTGTAAGGATCTTGTTCGCGCTATATAAAACCTTGAAAATAAATAAATAAATAAACATGAACAATGAGTCCGAAGTGGGGCACAGTCTAAGGAGCCCAATAGGGATTACGAAATACAAAATGGAGTCACACTTGCTAACCAAAACCTGCACATTCCGGGGATAACTTTATGGGTTTCATAACCTGAACACAAATGTCATCTATTTAGCCACGCACTGCTAACCTAATACAGCATGAGATGAGTGCATTGCAGGGTTGGGAATTTCAAACCTAACACGGATTAGGAGACCGTTCAAGAAGGGTGGTTTTAGATTTTATCCGGAGACCAAGGTTGTTAAACTTGACAAGCATGCAGTGAAAGTTGATGGTGGGAAGTGGTAGAGCAAAAGGAGAGTAGCTAAAATCAAGTGAGGCGATGTCAAAGCTTCTGAGTTCTGTCAGGGCGTGAGTTCCACTAATGGAGTGTAGGAAAGGGAGAATAGTTTATTTGATGTGGGAGTGTCTACTGAGCAGTCTGTGTCTGAGCAGGTGAATGTGCAGGAAAGTTGTGAGGTATCCAGTTTGCTTGAGTAGTCTCCCAGTTTGCTTGAGGAGTTTGTGTCTGAACAGGTGGATGTGCAGGAAGGTGGTGGGGAATCTGGTTTGCTTGAGGAGTCTCCCAGTTTGCTTGAGGAGGTTTCTGGTGCATAAGTGGTTAGTAATGTTGCATGTGCCGGACCTGCTAGAATTCACGCAAGGTAGATTAAGATTTAAGCCTAAATATCTTTAAGACTATGTAATCTGATCTATTACTATTTGTTCTCAAATGTCAAATATTGTGAAGACTGTGTAATGTCAATTATTTACACTTGTTCTTAAATGTTTGGTTGACCACATTATTTTACTCTTATTTTTATTTAGTCTTAGTTGTTTGGGTTTTGTTTGAAGTAGGAAGGTGTGTTATATCCTTATGTTCTCTGTTTGTTATGCATTTACTGTTCACTCTGTCATGATGCATGTTGCATCATTCATTATTCTTAGTTGCCTAGCACACTGGAAATGTTGATCTTCTTGAAGCTCTAGGTTGATTCAGTTTAATTATGGTGGCTGGTGATGAGAGTTGCTTTGTGAGGGTCCTTGATGCTGATCTCTTACCTAGGAGAATAAACCTATCCTCTGCGTGGACTTCATTTATTTGAGTGAAAACATCTGGTAGAACAAGCACCAGTATACCGGGTGCACAGCGTGAATAAATGTATTCAAATTACTCAATGGGTTATAACTTGACACCAAAATGAATCATCCTAAACAAACCACAATGCATATCTCATACTTGAAACATTATTCTTCTGATGTGTTTGTATTATTTACCCAAACACATTAATGTAAATACTTTGCATAAACAAAACGTTAATTGCATGTAACTGAAATACTGTGCAAGCTCATGAACATTCAATAAAAGACGAACATTTCTTCAATAATCCTGGGAAATACAGTCCGGCCCAATGCATTTCGGGATTACTCAATCCACTATTAAAAAAATGATATAAACAATAATGATAATCCAAACCATGTATATGACTTATACATCAATGATATACTTGGAAACATTGTTTCTCTTATTCAGGGGGGGACAGACCTCCTCATATTCATGTGATGAAACGAGTTTCAGAAATTAAATAAGTTTTCACTCGCGAAGTTCAACTTCCTTAATGAATTAATTATATTAATACGTTTTTGCACAATTTTGTACTAATCAACCTAGTTTAAAATGCATTCACGAACATAAGGGTTAACATTATCTGCTCTGTGTTGCATTTGCGAGTATGTTGAAAAATAATAAACTAACTTTGTCTATTCGTCTTGTCAACATTAATTGCGGCTGTTTAAATAATGGCATGTGCTTATTTTT
The DNA here is from genome assembly GCF_964263255.1 of Lissotriton vulgaris. Taxonomy (NCBI): domain Eukaryota; kingdom Metazoa; phylum Chordata; class Amphibia; order Caudata; family Salamandridae; genus Lissotriton; species Lissotriton vulgaris. Next base: position 1,118,734,513 of record NC_141691.1, on the reverse strand, counting down.
ATATGTGCTTTTGTCTATGTTGTGTCTTTTATGTGGCAAAAGCTCGTGAAGAATCCTGAGGCCCTTGTGAAGAAGGTTTTTATGAATGCCGCTTTCTTGTGCTTAAAGTTAGGTAACTTAAACTAATGGGTTAATATTTAGCAAGGGGGTGGGTAACAGAATATTCTTCATTACTCGAATTAATTATTGTTTTGTGTTTCTTTGCATAATAGTTATCGAGAAAGAGGCCTGAGGCCTAGCTTTTAAAATGGGTGTTTGGAATCCTGTCATGATGAGCTGAGCACAGTTAAAGAATGGAAAAAGTTTGTCACGTTTTGTTCATCAGTAAACAAATGGAACTGTGTAAGATGTGCTCAGAGTTGTTTAACTCCAAGGACAGGAAGAGGCAGAACAGCCAAGCTGAGGAAGCAGCAAACTGTTATTTAGTAAGATGTTGCAAAATCCTTGGAAGCTAATGTCGCTTGTGGACAAAGGACAAAGACGTTTTAGAAAAGCACGATTTTGGATTGAAAAGGCAATGAGATCACATAGACTGAGGGCTGTCAGCCAATCAAAACGCTGAATGTCTTTAAAAAAGTATTCTTTTAGTTAGTTTTAGATAGAGAAAAGGTATAAAACTTGGCTCCTTGGGAGGAGGGCTGCTGGCTCGTTCCTGAATCCTGAAGGGCGTGAGATACTGACGGACTTTTGACTCACGTAAGGAAAGCAGAACTAATGACTTTTCTTTTAGGTTTCTAATAGTTTAGTCAGGGAAATAGAATTTAGGGAATGAGACCTTTTCAGCTTTAATACTTCTCATGCTGATCCGTTTTGAAATGACAGACTAATGTGCCTTTGCTTAATTAAAAGATGCTTTCGATTTGCTAATAAAAGATTTTCTTTTCTAAAAATGCTCTTTATTTGAAAATAAAGTTAATAAAATAGAATTTGAAATGACAAGCTGGTCTTGTTTATTCTGTCTAGTTACCAATAGTTGATCCATTACCTAGGTGACTTAATTAAATGTTTCCATTTAATAACAATGATGATGAAAAACTGCAGTTGTATATAATGTGTAAATAGTTTGTGAATAGTTCCGATTAATTAGGTCACATGATTCAGTTGCTCAATATTTATCTCAGTTGTTTATGGGCCTTGTGAAGAGTTTATGATTAATGGTGAGTATCATGGTGTTGGGTAGTGTTGTTGAGACAGATTTTCTGTAGGGCCGCTGGATCAATTTTCTGGTAGCAGAGTTATGGTTACTATGGTAACTGTCATGCTACATGTAGATACATAGGATACATGTCTAAAACATGTTAAGTTTGTTCAGTTGTTACATGTAGTCGAAAGGTCTTTTCCAGCAGTGTGAAAATTCCTGGTTTGTTGCCGGCAGAGTAGTGTAACAGGTGAAATTACACAGTTCATTTGTTCTGTTTCAGAATAGTGATATTGATATATCGCTAGTGTTGTGGACGTACAACACAAGTTTAGGGATTTTAGGTGTAATAGGTTGAATGTATAGTGAGGATTGCCTATGAAATTGTAGCTTTGAGTATAGGAACTAGGAGCCTGTTTTAAAACTCACTGTGAAAAAAGTAATAGGATTTATTCAAACTTGAGTGAAGGGTAAGGAAGCGTCTATTCTTACTGGCGAATGAGGATTTTCTATTGGCAGGTTAAAGTCCTACCAAAGTTAATTATGCATACATGGTCAGGGTTTTTCCGTTTGAATGTGTATGAATGATTTTGAGAGAATAGCGTTGTCTATTTCACAAGAGAGAGAACTCGAATGATTGATAAAAACTATCACTTTATTTATTGAAACAGACAAATGGTTTGTTTTTCTGTAGTTACTAACTGAATATCATTGAAAAGAATTGTTTTAAAATGGCGCTGTGAAAATATTTTGTAAAGGAGGGGTGAGTTTGCGGAGCGGAGACAGTGAAGCTGCGGCGGCAGTATACGATTGGTTAACATACGTCACAGCGAGCGCACTGATTGGTTCACGTTAAAAAAAAACGAGCTGATAGCTGATTGGTCTTTTCTGAAAACAGTACTTCCATTGGTTGAGCAAGGTAGTGAAGTGGCTTAACCTGATTGGCTTGTTGGTTAGTTTCGTGCACGGATTGGCTAGAGTTGCGGAACAACAAAGGAATACTTACGACCTTTTCCAAATTAAGTGAAATAGTTTTAAATATGAGTTATTGGTACGGAAAAGAAATCTTCATGGTTTCAGAAATTGAATAATATATTCAGCCCCGATAAGAAAATTGAAACGCGTGGTGGAAAATTACTTCATAAGTACATAACACCCACAGCATATATGGAAGGTGAATATGGTTATCATACTGTCCTTTGGTATGAAAATTGGATGCAAGATACTAAAAATGATGGTGTATTAGCGTAGCTAGAAGATGGGTCATTTAATATGAAAGTTTTGAAAAACCTGAGAGAAAAAATGATGGCTCTTGTGCCAAAGCCTAGACCTACTCAACTTGAGGCTTTAGTTGAATTGGAGGTTGAAATGATGGAACTCGAACGAGAAACCAGAGGCTTAACAAGAGGCCCCAAATTAAACATAAAAAGGGAAAGTCATGAAGATAGAGTACAACGCTGGAGAGAAGCAGACATGTATGATGGTTTGTACCCAGTAAGAGAGATGATTACTGAAACACCAGGTCAAAAGAATACCCGAAAGAGAGGTCATCTTGATGAAGAATTAGATGATGCGGTTTTAGAAGAAATTTATATTAAAAATCGTAATCCGCCACCCTATCAGCCAGATTGTTCACAGTCTACCCCGAGAGTTTCTTCAGGAACCTCTCCTAGTGCACCTCCTAGAGAATCTAATGAAAATTCACCCAGATTTTTAAAATTACCTGAAAGAGTAGGGTCAAGAAGTAATTTTAATACTCCAAGAGAAAACAGAAATTATCCTGAGATTCCAGAACAGAGAAATGAATTCCTGAGGAATGTAAAGAGAACAGAGGGACTTGGGAATATACCAGATATTTCAGAATATTTAAGAGCAAAAGGGGAATTAATACAGCAATTAACAAAAGGGATTGAAGCAGTAACAGTACCAGTAACAATTGGTCCTGTTGTACCGGTTTTTTGACCACGGAGAAAATAGACACTCAGCTCTGACTGTTCCATTAAATGCGGATATTCAAAAATTCAGAATTATCAGAAATACAGCGAGAAAAAATAATGCCAGATTTAACTTTTAATCAAAGTTTGTCAAATGTTCAGACATCATCTTTTGCAGGTTCAGATTCTGGTTCTCCAGAAAAGAGCATGAATAAAACAGATTTAACACAGACTCCATTAACCCCACAAGTCCCTGAATTTAAACAACTTGATGTCGCAAAATTGAAGGCAGATTTGGAGGAATTAATTATTGGCACAATTGGAACTGACAGTTTAAAACAATATCAGGATGATGAATTGTTGTTTATCTGTAAGAGTATACAATGGTAGTGGGTGCTGAATTAGACATAGATTTGAGTAGACAGAAACAATTGCAAAAGCATTACAGAGTGGATTTTTCTGAAAAAGACATTGAAAATTTGAACACCACAGGTAGGATAACACATGTAAAAGAATTGATTGTGTTCCTAAAAAGATTAGGTGAACTATGTAAATGGAGAGTAAAATGGACAAAGAAAAGAGAAGAAGAAAAAAGGGAAAGAGGGGAAGTTGCAAATTAATTTCCTATGAGAGAAATAGCTGGCGGTGGTTATGTTCATGTTCCACGGACAAGGCAGGACATTTTACTCTTTACAAATGATTTTCCTCTGCTGAGAGAAAAGCCAGTAGAATGGTATCGTCAGGTAGACAGATTCATTAAAGTTTCAAAAGTTCTGTGGATTGATCTTGATGGATTCTTTGACATTGTTGTCCCATCAGATCTTTGGACAGAATGTAAAATTTCTGTAGGTTGGCCCAAAAAAGAACCAGCTCGAGATAAAATAACAGGTGCTCCTTCAGCAGATGTCATGGATTTTTATGACAAGGTAATTGTGTGGCTGAAAAACAAAATTGCTCCAAAAGAAGTAGATTGGGTTAAAATTGACAGAACAAATCAAGAACCAAAAGAGTCAGTACATTCATTTTATGAAAGATTACTGCTGGTATTTAAACAATACAGTGGTTACGAAAAATTAAGTGAAAAGGACATGAGCCATTTCATATACAGGTTTGTTTATGGCTTGAGACCTGAAATTGGTGAGATGATTAGAAACGGAATTGTCGGCTGGCAATCACTTACAGTTGATGACATTCTGAGAAAAGCAAAATACTACAGTGATGAGATAGATGCTAAACAGAAAAAGCTTAAGGAAAAAGCAATGTGGGCACATGTGAAGGTAGCTGAACAGCAAATAGCGACCTTAGAAAATAAAAATGTTCAGCGGAATCAAGGCAAATTTAAAGGGAACTTTAACAAACGAAAATTTAATGTAAATTTTGAAGAGCTCAAGCAGAAGCTCCCATGTTTTAATTGCGGCGAAATTGGACACTGGAAGCGTGAATGTAAGAATCCGCCCAGAAATTTTAAAAATTCATCATTAAATCCACAGATGCAGAGTGAGATAAATCAGCAGCAACAGCTACTGCGACATTTAAATGAAATAAGTCAGCAGCAACAGCTACAGCGACAGTTAGCGAATCAGCAGAGCCAATTGAATCAGCAGAGTCAAATTCCACAACCGCCACTTCCAAATTGTGTGAATGCGCAAAGATTCAGTCCTGAAACAGGATTCTGCGGAGGTGAACAGGTAAATAGATCGCCAAGAGTGAATGTGTCAAATGTTTCTCAGCAATTTTGGATGAAAGAAAACGAAAGCAGTGATTCAGAGGATTACTCATGACGGTGCCTGAGAGAGGAAGAAGAGTGCGTGCTTGGAGCCACTCTTGAGGTATATCAGTCAGGTCCATTTGTAAATGGTAAAGTGAATGATGTAGAAATCACTTTTATTGTGGACACTGGTGCTACCCGTTCTACTGTTAGATCAGTGGAAATTGAAAACCTTCCTCTCTCTGGTGAATCAATCCAAGTAGTTGATGTAGCAAATCAACACGATTAAAACAGATTTAACAGAACCAGTTAAAATTGCGATTGGTAATTACAAAGATAAACACAGATTTGTAGTTTGTAACAGCAGTCCTGTAAACCTGTTAGGGAGGGACATTTTGTGCAAGATGAATTGAAGTAGTGTGGCTCACTGGTTAGAGGCGGCAGACCCGAGAGCAGAGGACGGCCCGGGACCAGGGTTCGATTCCCGGCGCGGCAGGTTTCTGGACCAGGGTCAGTGGACTCGATAATTCTGCGCCTCGGTGCCCACTCTGATCAGCGATCACACTCGGCAACTCTGGGCATTAGCTTGCCTCATCTTCACTAACGGCCCCACCAGACCGCCGGGGATGCCTGGTCTCACCCTGGAGATACCCATTAAGGGACCATCTCTCAGGGAAGCCAGGAAGGGTTTCGCAGCGGTCGAAGCGCCTTGGGACCCTACGGGTAAGTAGTGCGCTATATAAATGCCTATACATTCCAAAATATATTGCTCACCAGATTGTATTGAGCTCCAAACTTTAGAAGAAGATGGTACAAATTAACAATGTTGATGGTTGAAGAAGAAAATAAATTGTTCCCTGCTTTTGATAAAAACAATTTACCTGAAGAACTGAAAGAGACAGTTAATGCAAAAATTTGGGATTTTACTGGTGACGAAATTGGTTTGATGAAAAATGTAGATCCAGTGCAAATTACTGTAAAACAAGGAATAGATTTCCCAAACATTCCTCAGTATAAAATGAACGCTGAAACTATTGAAGGTGTCATTCCTGTGATTGAGACATTTATAAAACAAGGAGTTTTAAAAGAAATTGAGAGCAGCCCATGTAATTCACCGATTATGGGAATCAAAAAGCCAAACGGAACTTACAGAATAGTTCAGGACCTGAGAAAAATGTATCAAATAGTTGTTCCATGTTGCCCAGTTGTACCAAACCCAGCGGTAATTCTATATCAGATTCCGCACGATGCAGAATGGTACACGGTCATTGACCTGTGTAATGCCTTCTTTACAGTTCCACTGCATCCAGAGAGCCAAAACATTTTTGCGTTCAGATTCCAAGATCGTATCTTAGCATGGTGTTGTATCCCTCAAGGGTATACTGAGAGTCCATCTACCTTTAATCAGTTGTTAAAGAAATCTTTGGAAGATCTAGATTTGCCTGGAAAATCAACATTGGCCCAGTACATTGATGATCTTCTAGTGGCTGCAAAAACACGAAAAAATTGTGTGACAGACACCATTACACTTTTGAATCGCTTGGCAGACGAGGGTCATAAAGTGTCACCTGCAAAATTACAGTTTTGTAAACAAGAAGTAAAATATCTTGGTCACAGAATTGCAAAGAGAATCAGACAAGTGACAGTTGAAAGAATAAAAATGATTCGAGCAAAACAACCTCCAACAACACAGAGACAGGTCAGAATGTTTCTAGGAATGGTAGGTTATTGTTGTCAATGGATTAGTGGATTTTCAGTAATTGCGAAACCACTGCAGAGACTGACAAAAGCAGACATAAAAGACCTGATTACCCTAATAAAAACTGAGTTAGAGGCTTTTGGGCAGTTAAAAAAGAGTCTGTGTGAAGCTCCAGCATTGGGGATTTCAGACTATGATAAAGAATTTGAGCTGTACTGCAGTGAAAGGGAAGGTTGTGCATTATCAGTTCTGATTCAAAGACATGGAAAACTGAGAAAGCCAATAGCCTATTTCTCAGCTGTTCTTGATCCTGTTGCAAAAGCATTGCCAGGTTGCTTAAAAGCAGTGGCTGCAACAAGTGTAAGTCTTGAGCAGAGTGAAGGAATCAAAATGGGGTTTCCTGTAAAAGTATATGTACCTCATTCAGTAGAAACTCTTCTTACCAGAAGCAAGACACAACATTTATCGAGTAACAGATTGACCAAATATGGAAAAGTTATTCTCGGATCAGATAATGTTTCGATTGCAAGATGTGTGAATCTAAACCCTTCCACATTGTTGCCTGATGGTGCTATTACTGAAATCAGAAATGAGACTGATGTTGATCACGAGTGCTTGGATGTTTTAGATTACTGCACTAAACCTAGGAAAGACATAAAAGATGTTCCTCTCCCAGAATCATATTTTGTTTACTTTGTTGATGGCTCCTGCCTAAGAACAGATGAGTCAGAAAAGGGGGTGGTGATGGACCCCCTTTTCTGAATCATTTAAGAACAGATGAGGGCATTTTGAGAGCAGCATATTCAGTCTGCACAGTTGCAGGAGTTGTTGAAGGTTCCTCTCTTGAAGGAATTTGTTCAGCTCAAGTGGCAGAATTAATTGCTTTAATTCGTGCATGGGAAAAAGCAAAAGGGAAAAAGGTTACCATAGTGACTGATAGTCAGTATGGATATGGCGTAGTCCATGACTATGGCCAGCTTTGGTCTCAAAGAGGTTATTTGACTTCTGCGGGAACACCGATCAGGAATGCAAAATTGATCAAAAGATTGATTGATGGCATTCAGTTACCACAAAAAATTGCTGTTGTAAAATGTGCAGCACATAAAAAGGGCGAAGACTATATGCCTAAAGGTAATTCATTTGCTGATGAAATTCCAGGTTACTGTGCGAAAAACTATTTTTCAATTAATCGTGAAAAAGACAATAAACATGTGTTGAACTCTCTTATGCTAATATCTGTAGTTGAGACATGGCAAGGAGTAAAGGATCTACAAGATGAGGAAGATGATGAGGAAAAAGACATGTGGCTAAAAGCAGGTTGCAGACAGCGGGAGGAAGATGAGGTTTGGGTTTACAAAGATGACAGACCTGTAATGCCAAATTGCATGATTGCTGATATGGCATGGATGTACCATGGTCCAGGACATTTAGAAAGAGACTCTATGATCAGGCTGTTTAGACAAACATGGTATAATCCAAAATTTAGGATTATTGCAGAGTCACTTTGCCAGAGATGCCTGATCTGCCAACAAATCAATCCAAACAGAAAAACAGTTGTGAGCATGGGAACCATAGGACGGGAGGGTGGTCCTTTTACCACGGTGCAAATGGATTTCATTGACATGCCACCACACAATAAGTTGAGATACTTCCTAGTGATTGTCTGTCTGTTTTCGAGATGGGTGGAAGCGTTCCCAACACGTCACAATGACTCAGTTACTGTGTCAAAATTGCTTTTGAGGGAGATCATACCGAGGTATGGATTTCCAGTTACAGTTGAAAGTGATCGTGGCACACATTTTGAAAACAGATTGTTAAAATTGATTTGTGAAGCCCTGAATATAAAACAGAAGCTACACTGTGCATACAGACCAGAAGCATCAGGTGTTGTAGAACAAATTAATGGGACAATTAAAAATAGAATTGGTAAAATGTGCCTAGCTACAGGAATGAAGTGGACAGATGCACTTCCACTTGTCTTAATGTCTTTGAGAAGCACACCAGATAAAAAGACAGGTTTAGGTCCTCATGATATTCATATGGGGAGAGTAATGAGAGAAGCATTTATACCAGTTGGAAAAGTTCTTTGCATAAATGAAAAAGCAATTATGGAGTACTGCAAGAACTTGTCTGATGTGGTAACTTCTGTATTCCATCAGGTGGGAACTGATGTAATTTCAAAAGAAAAGGAGCAAGCTCATGATCTGTTACCAGGAGACTGGGTGAGAACAAAAGTACATTGGAGAAGAAACTGTTTAGTACCCAGGTGGCAAAGAGCAAGACAGGGGATTTTAGTCACATCAAATGCAGTTAAATGCAAAGGTTTGAAAAGGTGGGTGCATACGAGTCACACCATTCGTGTACCACCTCCTGATAATCCTGATGAGGATAGTGATACAACAACTGATTCAGACTCTGAAGAAGAACCTGAAAAGAATCCAGATTCTGAAGATTGACAAGAAGGTCGACATCTGGAAGATTCAGATGCAGAACATGCATCAAAAGAAAAAGATCTAGAGATTGTGATTCTAGATTCAGAACATGATGAAAATATTCTAGAAAAAGAAGCAGAAAATAAATCTGAGTCAGAAGAGAATCAAGATCAGTAGAGTATTGAAAAGCAGACTGAATGCTCTGAAAGCAGGAACAAGAATTCTGAAACTGGGAAGTTAGAAGTAATTCCAGAAGAAGGAGAAGATGAATTACCGAATACCAGCTGCAAGGATGATGTTCCTAACGGAGTGAAGCTGCCGAGTAAAGAAGATCCTAAATATAAGTTTGAGTTCTCTGAGACTGATTCGGATGAGAGTGATGAAGAATCTGAAATAAGAAAATTCAGAAAAAGAGCTTGGAAAGCTGAATGTAATGAATCTGAGCCAAAGAAGAAATTCATAAGAAAAGGAGATAATTGGCCAAAAGAAAATTTAAAATTCAAATTGGTGAACAAATCAAAGGAGCAAGTCAATGAGATATCAAGTCAAAAAGGTGACTCTGATAAGAAAAATCAAGCAGGGAAGAAAATTGAAGTGATTAGCAGTAGGGGAAAAAGACCATTAAAGCCAAACCAAAAGTATAAGTCCCCTGAATGGACTTTTATTATAATACCACCAGTTGTGGAAATCAGTAGTAATCAGAAGGATTTGGAAGAAACCAGTGACAATGATTAGGGTCATTTTCTTTTAGGTTGAGGTTTATTTTTGGCTTAAGGCTGAAGAAATTGTGTTAGGTGACACAAGGTCGAAGAAATTGTGTTAGCTGGAAAAACACATTTTTGTAAGACGCAAGGTCGAAGAAAAGCTGTTAGAGGGTTACTAAAAAAATTTAAAAGGGGAGGTGTATATAAGTACTAATTTATACTTAAAATTTTTGTTTTTGATTTAAGTAAAAACTCTTGTAAAAAAAAAGAGTCTTGTAAAAAAAAAGATGCCTAATACTGACAATTCAAGGTGTGCTATTTTTAGAAGATGCTGTAAAATGTCTTCTATTTGTGTGATTCTAATAATCCTGGTTTGGTTAATTTTGGCAGTCAGCTTTCCTTTTGGCATTGACAAAGAAAATTACAAAGCTAACATGACAGGTAAAGCTGAAACTAAACAAGCTGTTCATGAGGTAGCAGCCAAAATTAATAGAATCATTGAGCACAAACCAGAGATCCGCCAAGATAGATCTGTTGGTGATTTTTCTACTAATTCTTTCTCAAGATTATTTTCCGAATATTTAAAAGTCATGGATGTGAAGGATTGTTATGTCTGTGTGAAGCTTCCTGCTTCTGTTTCAGAGGGGGTCAAATATAACATGCTGCCCCTTACTTATGGCATTACATGCAGTGTTATAGCTAGCTTGTTCTATCAAACTGGTCGTCTGGAGTACTATTACTCGGACTATGATGAAATTTTTGCTAATCTGAAAGTTGTAAATAGCTTGAGCAAAGTTAGACCTGCTAAACAGATGAGGGAATTGTTTTTGGTGAATAATGAGCTTACCTATGAATAGGCTTTTAAAAACAATTTAACATGCAAAATGAGAGATGAAGAGAAATCTTTTCTGAAATTGGTTGAGGAAAGAAGGGCGATTTACAAGAGAAATGAGATGCTGAAACAATCTAAATCCAAATTTTGGCAACTCGAGGATGAGAAGCTTAATGGTGGAAATAGATACGCTGCTATTAACATAGATGATCCTGTTAGTGGAAAATTCTGTATTAGGAGAGACAACACATTATATGATAATTATTTTGTTGGTGCAAGTCAATGCGAGGATACTTATCGTATCATCGGGGGATGGAGATTTAAAGGTGGCAAGGACCCAATTTTCCCTGGAATTTATTTTGTCTGTGGGAACAAAGCTTACTTTAGCCTCCCGGACCATTGGTATGGGACGTGCTATCTTGGTTTGGTCTTTCCAAAAAAATTTCATGTAGACAGAAATGCAGAAGGTTTATTCGAAATTGACAAACACCTGAACAGGTACAGAAGGGAAAGTTTTTCAGAACTCATGGTTGACATATTTGGTGCAATAATTCCTATGGTGGGAATAACCCTGAATGCAATCAAAATTAGAAAGGTTTTTACAATTGTAGATAGGTTGTCCACAGACACCGCAAGTGGTTTCCAATTAGTTAACACAGAACTTGTTGCCACGAGAAGCATGGTTATGCAGAACCGTCTTGCATTAGACATTCTACTAGCAAAAGAAGGAGGAGTTTGTGGGATTTTGCATGTCCAGCATTGCTGTACATATATCCCAGATAAAAGCCAGAATATAGAGATGCTTATCAAAAATATCACTGAATTTCATTCTGAAATAGAACACCTGGAAGATGACAACTTTACAGAACGTTTGAGTAAAAGATTTGCAGCAATTGGAAAATGGTTTTGAGAGATTGGCAGTTCAATCATTGGCAAAATACTTTATCCTGTAATAATCATAGTTATTTTGACTCTTTTGTTAAAAATTAGTTGCATGATTCACAAGAGAAAGAAGCATGTGAGAGAAAAGAGAAGGATTTACAAACTCAGAAAGGAACAGTAGAAGGAGATAGAAATGGAAGAGTTTCGTAGAGCGCAATATGACAGTTGCAGACAAACTGCCGAGACAGGAGTTTAGAAATACTAACACAAAGAGTGTTCAAAACATGATGTCTTCAAAAGTTAAAATTTTTGGTAACATTTTTGGTATTGTTTGGTGATTTTAAAATCACCAGATGAGGGAGTTGATGAAGCGAGTTTCAGAAATTAAATAAGTTTTTACTTGCGAAGTTAAACTTCCATAATGAATTAATTATAATAATACGTTTTTGCACGATTTTGTACCAATCAACCTAGTTTAAAATGCATTCACGAACATAAGGGTTAACATTATCTGCCCTTTGTTGCATTTGCGAGTACGTTGAAAAATAATAAACTAACTTTGTCTATTTGTCTTGTCAACATTAATTGCGGCTGTTTAAATAATGACATGCGCTTATTTTTAAATGTGCTTTTGTCTATGTCGTGTCTTTTATGTGGCAAAAGCTCGTGAAGAATCCTGAGGCCCTCGTGAAGAAGGTTTTTATGAATGCCGCTTTCTTGTGCTTAAAGGTAGGTAACTTAAACTAACGGGTTAATATTTAGCAAGGGGGTGGGTAACAGAATATTCTACATTACTCGAATTAATTATTGTTTTGTGTTTCTTTGCATAATAGTTATCGAGAAAGAGGCCTGAGGCCTAGCTTTTAAAATGGGTGCTTGGAATCGGTGTTTGGAATCCTGTCGTGATGAGCTGAGCACAGTTAAAGAATGGAAAAAGTTTGTCACATTTTGTTCATCAGTAAAAAAATGGAACTGTGCAAGATGTGCTCCGAGTTGTTTAACTCCAAGGACAGGAAGCGTCAGAACAGCCAAACTGAGGAAGCAGCGAACTATTATTTAATAAGATGTTGCAAAATCCTCGGAAGCTAATGTCGCTTGTGGACAAAGGACAAAGACGTTTTAGAAAAGCACGATTTTGGATTGAAAAGGCAATGAGATCTCATAGACTGACGGCTGTCAGCCAATCAAGACGCTGAATGTCTTTAAAAAGTATTCTTTTAGTTAGTTTTAGATAGAGAAAAGGTATAAAACTTGGCCCCTTGGGAGGAGGGCTGCTGGCTCGTTCCTGAATCCTGAAGGGCGTGAGATGCTGACGGACTTTTGACTCACGTAGGGAAAGCAGAACTAATGACTTTTCTTTCAGGTTTCTAATAGTTTAGTCAGGGAAATAGAATTTAGGGAATGAGACCTTTTCAGCTTTAATACTTCTCATGCTGATCCGTTTTGAAATGACAGACTAATGTGCCTTTGCTTAGTTAAAAGATGCTTTTGATTTGCTAATAAAATATTTTCTTTTCTAAAAATGCTCTTTATTTGAAAATAAAGTTAATAAAATAGAATTTTAAATGACAAGCTGGTCTTGTTTATTCTGAGTCTAGTTACCAATAGTTGATCCATTACCTAGGTGACTTAATTAAATGTTTCCATTTAATAACAATGATGATGAAAATCTGCGGTTGTATATAAAGTGTAAATAGTTTGTGAATAGTTCCGATTAATTAGGTCACATGATTCAGTTCCTCAATATTTATCTCAGTCGTTTATGGGCCTTGTGAAGAGTTTATGATTAATGGGCTCTGAACGGAACAGGACCGGAATATTTAAGAAAGAGATTAGTACTATCTCACTCAGTCAGATCCTTGCGGTCCAATAATCTACGCCTCATGATTGTCCCGCGATTCCGCCGCTCTAGAATGGGCGGCAGAGCCTTTGCCGTCCTCGCTGCCAAACATTGGAACAGCTTACCTTAAGACCTCAGATTTGCGCCCTCTGAAGCACTCTTCCGTAGCCGTCTTAAGACGTGGCTATTCTCATCTGTATAGGTAGATCTTCCTTTCCTGCTTACAGTTTTAGCGCTGGGACACCCCTGTCGGGGGTAGCCGTGCGCTCTATAAGATTCATAAATAATAATAATAATAATAATGGTGAGTATCATGGTGTTGGGTAGTGTTGTTGAGAAAGATTTTATGTAGGGACGCAGGATCACATGCTTCCCAAAGCAATACAAGAAGAAAAAAGTGACTACAAAGTTGTGCCAGACAGTATATAAGAATTCATGCTCTTAGGTTGGATTAAGTATGGGCGGAAAATCCGTTTCGCTCGTGGATTTTGCGGATTTTCGGTAAATTCGCAATCCGCGAGATTCGCGAATCTCCCGCAAAATCCGCAAATCCGCGAGCAGCGGATTTTATGGCTTGCTCGCACTGTTCGCGTGAGTTCGCGGCTTCCCAGTACAACTTCGCGCCCCGCGAATAAGCGCTAAATTGCAGAAATACGATCTTAGCAAAACTGAAACTACTTACCAGGTTCAAAAGTTCAGGCTCATCATTAGTAGCCATTTCCTGTAGTGCTTCCTGAGGGGCCCCTCCAGAGTTCAGTTGCCTACTTGCAACTATTATGTGACCCTGCTCTGAACCTCAGAATAGTTACACATATGCCACAAAGGTCCTGAATTACAGCTAAGGGAGACAAGCAGGAGCCAGGCTGGAAGTTCAAATCCATTAATCAGCCCCTAATTCATTATTGTCAGTTGGGGCAGGGCAGGTGTTGTAACTAATTTTGCAACAATGAAAGCACTTAGCAAGTGCAAAAGATCACTAATCAGGAAGCACTAAGGAAGCAGGTGCCAGCTAAAAAAATATTCTGTGACACATTAATCAGCCCCAAATTAATTCAGGTCACTTGAGGCAGGGAAGGTGTGCTTTGCTTTGCCACAATAATGTACACTGACTGGACAACCAGAGGGTGCTGTGATGAAACAGAGGGTGGCATGGGTGGGCCAGAGGGTGGCATGAGTAGTCAGAGAGTGGCAGTGGTGACAGAGAGTGGCAGTGATGAAGAAGAGTGTCCCAAACAGGCTGGACACGTAGAAACAACAAGTTCGCAAAAATTGCGACCCGACAGGTAAGTTCGCGTTTGCGAAATTGTACAAAACCCTCGCGAACTGGCAGAAACCCGCGCGAACACAAAAAAAAAATCCGCAAATTCGCGAGAATTCGCGGATTTTGCGAATTGCGAGTTCGCAAATCCGCAAAATTCGCGAACGCGAGATTCACAAAATTCGCCCATGCTTAGGTTGGATAATAATGAAGAATGAAAAAATAAAAGAGTTATCCGTGTTCTCACGTTTATACACAAACTGGTGCCCCATGTGCCATGTGTTTATTTCTTTGAAGATAGTGATTAACTGACAAGAAAAATACTAGAAGGCTGTGAATTAACTGAAAACAAGAACAAATATCCCACAGTACTTTCATGGCTGCTCGATAAAATGAAAATGCCGTCAGTTTCTGCCCTTTCATGTGAGAAATACTGTTAATGAAACATGGATTAGTAGACTGGAGCTGAAAAGCCCATCGAGGTTCCACTAGTTTGTAGGTAAAATCTTCTTTCCACTGCAGGTAACTATGCTGTAAGAAAAATGTAAGTAATTCCAGTATGAAAACCTTGTTCATTCCTACGTCCGGTACTTGCAATGTAGCTCTGATTCTTGGTCACTGTCAGACATGTCAAAGGTCCCCGATGTTGGAAACACATTAGTAAAAAATTGCTTAGGTTCTTCTGTTGATTTAGGAAGCTTAGATTTACTTTAGCACAGGGCAACACAGATTTACAACAACTTTCAAAATGGCATCTATCTGGTATGCAACATACACAGCCATCGTTTATTTCTATTTTCCATTTAGTATTCTCGCGGGATTTCCTCTGCGTTCACACACCAGCACAGTCTTATAATCGCCATGCTAATGGATTTCGAGATTGGTTTTAGAAACTACAGGAAGTCGAGAAGCGTACATCATTATAACGTTAGGTGAGTTGTACATGAGTGTTGTCTTTTCCAGATGGTTAGCTATCAATTTAGTGGACATACGATAACATCATGTATTTGTTTGTAGGGTGGCATAGGCGCATCAGTCATAATCAGTGGTCGCGAACCGCGTGTTTCAGCAGAGTTGTCGAGGAGTCTATTTCCCGATTGGCCAGGTTGCATCGCAATCTACACTCTGTTATCACTGCTATAGACATTGGAATTCTTCACAAGGTTAACTACTTAATAGATATGCAATTTGGGTGAGGAGATTGCAATAGCTGATTTGTAGCTTTTGGTGCATATTCTCATCTCTGCAGTTCACGCATCCAAGTTTGGATTTTTGAATTTTGAGAAACACGCTAGATTGGCGTTCAACACATAGTAGTAAGTTTTAGCTCCAGTCTACTAGTCCAGTTTCATTAACAGTATTTCTCACATGGAAGGGCAGACACTGATGCCATTTTCATTTTATCCAGCAGATGTGAAAGTACTGTGGGATATTCCTTCTTGTTTTCAGTTAATTCACAGCCTTCTAGTAATTTTCTTGGCAGTTAATCACTATCGTCCAAGAAATAAATGCATGGCACATGGGGCAGCAGTTTGTGTATAAGCGTTAGAACACTGATAATTCTTTTGGTCTATTCTTTTTTTTTATGCAACCTGTTAGAAACGGGGTTCCTGGCTAGCCAGGGCTGGCGCCAAAGTCAGTCAGAGACCACCATTCCCAAGTCAGGGCAAGGGAGTTACACACCAAAATAACCCCTGCTCATCCTCTAGGTAACGTGACGCGAGCAGCAAAGCTAATCTTGGAGGCGATGTGTAAAGCGTTTGCGTGCGCACCCAGCAACAACACCCAAGGCCCACCACAAAGGAAACTCTACACAAGGTTATATAAAAAATACCCTTTGTATTATAGTAAAACACATTAGATAAAAACACACACTTTACAGTGTGCCAACAGGCACAGGCAGAATTTACAGGGGATTATGTACAGGACAGGGCCACCTGGACCACTGTCAGGGGTATGCACTTTTAGAACTAGCACTTGTTGTAATTAGCACTTTGTAGGAGTAATAATACTTGTAGGTATAACACTTAGCACATAAAACCTATAATAACTGTAGCATCAAAATAGTACATGTAGCACACAACCAGTAATTACTGGTAAAGGGTAAGTACCTCCTACGCAACCCTAACCACCTTAGGAAAATCACGCAGGGATCCAGGACCTTACTAGCAGGACCTATAGATGGAAAAACAATCACCTAAGGCTATAACACATAGCAAAGGGAAAGAAGGCAAACACATGATGCATAAAAACATTCAGAGGTGTAGGTACTAATAATGCGCAGGAATCATATTGGCAAGTAAATCACAAATTGCGCAAGGTGCACATAGGCACAACACTAGAACTGTCCCTAGGCCAACTGGCCTCTGCGCAGGCAGCCAAGAACAAACCTAAACGTGGCAACTGCCCACTAAGTGCTGGGCAGCTGAAAGGCAATATGAACACACTCTTTGGAGCCTCGTGGGCTCAAGAACAACAATGGGGCCAACCACAACGTGGGAGCCTCGTTGCTATAGCAACAACTATGCCCCGGGTGGAGCCTCGTGGGCTCAAGCAACAATGTGGGCAGAACACAACGTGGGAGCCTCGTGGCTCTAGCAACAACTACTGGGGCCTCAGGAGCCTCTCAGGCTCTACATAACAAATTTGCCTCAATGACGTGTGAGCCTCCTAGTCTCGAAGAAGGAATGGCCCCGGTCGTTGGAGTCCCTCCCTGGGGGACTCAAAACATGCAACTATGCCCCCTTGAGCCTTCCAGGCTCGAACACAAAATGCGGCCGTCGTTGGAGTCCCTCCTTGGGGGACTCGAGAACGGAAATGCCCCCGGAGCCCTCTCAGGGTTCTATACAAGAATGCCCCTGAGCCTCTCGTGGGCTCTCAAGAAATGCCTCAATGCTCGTTGGAGCGGCCCTCTGCCAACTGGGGCCGCTCGAAGCGAAAGGAAACTGCCCCCGGACGTGGGCAGACTGGAGCAACACTCACCGGCTGCTGCTCTCTCCTTCGGGACTGCGGGGCCCACCGGCGAGACTCTGCTGGCTTCCCCAGACCGGGGGAAGCGGGGGAAGGCGTCGGCGGGTCTCCTCACTCTGCAGCGGATCTCTCTCTTGGTCTCGAGGGGCTGGCTGGGTTCTTCAATGGTGGCGCGGCCCTTTAGACGAGCCTCCAAGCTCCGGGGTGTGCCAGCCAATCACAGTGCGGCTCTAGCAACAGTCTTCTAGGCTCCGAACCGCCTCAGCCAACCATAGCGCGGCCCTTGGGTGGGGAGGCGGGGCAGCACCTCACGAAGGATCAGGCTGGCGGCGGTGATGCGGGGCTGAAGAGGGTAGGCTCCCCACCGTGATAAAATAATAAAACGGGGTGGCACCCGTGATGGCCTGGCAATACCCGGTGGGCTAAAACGAGGGGTGGGCTCCCTCTAGGCTGGCAATACCCGGCGGGGTAAAACGAGGGGTAGGCTCCCTCTAGGCCATGAACAGAAAGCGCTCCCAAGTGCTAGGGCAAAAATAAAGCGCTCTCAAGCGCTTAGAGGAAAATAAAGCGCTCCCAGGCGCCCCAAGCAAAATAGAGCTCCAGCAAAGCTCTGGAGGCAGGCAGGGGGGCAAGACTGGGCCCAGAGCCAGCTCACTGTGCCTCCAGGCAGGGAGGCAGTCCAAGTGGCGGTCCTCCTGGCAGCAGCAGTAGCCCCCCACAGATAGGATCCTGGAAGAGAACAACTTGTAAGGGGACACAGCCCCTTCTTATACTGTAAAATCCTTTGTCTTTGCTCAGGGCGAGGGGAAAAACCAGTCGCAGCTGGTTTGTTTGCAGTCTTGATGTGCTCAGCCCCTCTCTCTATTCACTGGCAGGGCTAGGGACATTAGACGCACCACAGGGGACGGAGCCAGCATTGTGTGGGGAAAGCCCAGCCCTATTCAGGACCCAGGTGCACCCCTCCCTCACATCACTCATGCTAATCTCTCCACTCACCACCGGGCAGATCCATCCAGACTCCTGGAGCCAGGCTCACCAGCCAGCTCCAGCCAATCACACGCCAGCACACTCACTGCACACACACACCAATGTCTAGAAGTGGCACTTCCACACTAGAAACATACACGCCGCATACATCATTGCGCAGCATTCAATCTCACGAGTTTGCACATACCAAACTCGATCCTGCACTCCCCACACATCAGGAATTAACATTGACACACTCATTCCCCATGCATTTCTAGGGGAGGGCAGGCCAGCCTCACTACATGCACGCACTTTACTCTGGGACACAGGGAAAAAGTGCGCAGAGACCAAAAATCACTGACACAGATCACATACTAAAAGCAAAAAGTTTAGGGGTGAACCTGCCAGAAGGGCCAAGTCCAACACAACCTAAGAGCATGAATTCTTATACACTGTCCAGCACAACTTTGTAGTCCTTTTTCTCTTCTTGTATTGCTTTGGGAAGCATGCATATGAGGATGTCTGTTCCACCCCTGAATAAGAGAAACGATGTTTCCAAGTATTCTTGATGTATAAGTCATATACATGGTTTGGATTATCATTATTGTTTATATAGTTTTTTCAATAGTGGTCCCTGAAGAAGGGATGGAGTAATCCCGAAATGCATTGGGCATGATTTATTTCCCAGTAGAAATGTTTATCTTTCGTTGAATGTTCATGAGCTTGCACAATATTTCAGTTACATGCAATTGACGTTTTGTTTATTCAAAGTATTTACATTAATGTGTTTGGGTAAATAATACAAACGCATCAGAAGACTAATGTTTCAAGTATGAGATATTCATTGATGTTTATTTTGGATGATTCATTTTGGTGTTAAGCTATAACACATTGAGTAATTTGAATACATTTATTCACGCTGTGCACCTGGTATACTGGTGGTTGTTCCACCAGAAGTTTGAACTTGATACCAGGTTGGCATCCTTGAAACTGGGTTGCACGCATTCCTTTAGTTGAACTTGAACAAAGTGTATTTTCCCATTTGATAGATAAACGGGTGTGCGCAGACTTCACATAATTTACTAGCTTCATTTATTTGAGACACAACACCGTATTATTGCTAACATCCTTAACACATGGACGAGGGTCAACTGGCACCTTTGCTGCAGAGCAATCCTTGAAGACCTTCAACAATGGCACCCTCTCCACCTTTTTTGGTGAGATAGCCTCAATGTGCTCAAGAGGAATATCCTTCCAAGGCTCTTATACTTGTTTCAGTCACTGTCCACATCCGTCCCGACAGATGATATCAAGACTCAACAAGGGGACTTGCGCACCTTTATTTCGAAGGGAAAACCTCCATCCATTTCCAATGCCGCCTTATGCTCCCCAGACACTGGGGAGGCCTAGCCTGCCACAGGCTCCAAGATATTTACTGGGCTGCCCACCTCTGCTTTTTTTCTGAGTGGGTAGTGAGGGAGAGCAAAACACACTCCAAATGTATGGACATGTCAGGGCCGTGCAGACCATTGTGGAGCATTGCCTGGCTTCCAAAACACCTGACTCAAAGGAGTGCATACATTGCTACTTAGACACAAATGGTATTGGAGGTTTTGGGACAAACTTGCGCTTGAAAGGAATCTCACCACCTTTCCTTCTGCTAACAACCTCATCGTCCGCAATCCGGTTTTCACCCCCGCACTTCTTCGAGATTCCTTTCTAACATGGGACAAGGGTGAATGCAGAATACTGCAAGATCTTTTCCTGGGTGAATCCATAAAATGTTTTGAGCAATGCAAGACCGAGTTTTGACTTTCAGACTCTGCTATACACCAATATTTCCAGCTAGACCACCGGGCCCTACACCCTTCTAATGCTTCACCCGCTACACGCCCCCACATTCCTATTTAGTCCCTTGTCTGCAACTTTGAGGGCATGCGAGGACTAGTATCTAAGACCTATGCAGTACTAAAACAATCCTTCTCCTGTCCAGCCATTTATACCAATTAACCTGGGAGTCAGACTGTGCACAAGACATTATGGTTAGACAGCGGGAAACCCTATGGTGTGAAATCCCAAAGATTTATAAGGGTATTCCTCAGCAAGAAACTGCTTACAAGATCATGGTCCAATAGTATTTTACCCCAGTCCGCTTGCACTTCATGTAACTCAACGTACAGTCATCCTGCTGCCAGTGTGGGGACCAAGTGGAAGACTTTCGACACATATGGTGGACATGCCCACCCGTTGCACTTTTTTGGAAGGAAATACTGAGTCACATCAAAAGCACTTTGGGCAATCCAATCCTGGAAGACTATAGCACTGTTATCTTATGGCTGCGTCCCCCAACATTTAAAGCAATGACCTACTAAGACTGGTTCCTGACCAACATCTGATGGGTGCAGCCAAACAACTGATAGCATTGGCCTGGAAGTCCCCCAACGCTCCTCCAATAGCTTTCAGTTACACAAAGCTATGGCACACCCTAGCACTGGAACAGCTGACTCACAAACTGGCTAACACTAACAAGACATTTGCACACCTTTGTCATCCCCTTATTGGTTACATGTCTAGGCATGAACATATGTGCCCAACTCTGCGCTCTTTATGTATTTGAGTAAGTGCTGCCTCCCCTGTACTCTTACTTCATGACTTACTCCCCCATACCCCCTTCCTGCCTTCTTCCCCTTCCACAGTATGCAATGTTGGATTTTGATTCCCCCCTAAAAGTGGAGGCTTGTTGCCCTCCCTCCAGTCCCCTCCTTCCCCTGGGTTAATTTACTTTCCTTACAAGCCTGAAACCGTCTCAGAGATGCCCGTATCACTGCCCTAGAGAGGGAGCTCCTCTTCAGAGAACAGCATCTCACAATCCTCGTTTTAGTCATCCAGGCAGTATACACCATGCAGAACATACTTTTTGCTTCAAAGACCACTATTGTTGCTTCAGTAAAATTCTGAGGATTCTTACGTGGTGTACTTCTTTGTACAGCTATGCTTGATCTAGGTTTTCTATGTCTTTGTCCTGATTGGAAACTGAACTCCTGTAATATCTCTCTCGTGTTGCTGTAATACTTTCTGAAAATTCAGTAAAACAGATTTTGAGCAACAGAAGAAACCTGGGTAAGAGAAGCAAACTCTGGACAATTCTGGCTATAGGCATATAGTTACCCACAGCTATCATTATGGTACTCGGCAATGGTTTATTTACTTGCTGGACCCAATAATGGTGTTTGTCCTCGCCACAGAGGTCTATGAGATGAATCCAGGATCAGACTTGGTCCTAGCCACAAGGGGTGACATGGTTTTGGAGATTGGGGAGGAATTTGTTAATTATATTGAATGAAAACATGTTATGCCGTTTATCATACAGTTGTCCTTAATCACTTTTTTAAGCAGTCTGCAATGCAGTTCATCATGCAATCTGTTATATGAAACAGCCACAAATGTAATGAAATATATGATATAGAGTTTATGAAGAACTTGACTGCATTCGTGGTTGTGAGAGATCATACAAGTGGCTATGCCAACATATACTGACGATGTGGCAAACGTAGTACCAAATGAAATAGCAATTCAGACCCCGATGGTAGTGCTAGCAGTGGTGTAGCAAGGGGGATGGGGTGGGGGTTCGCCCCGGTAGGCACGAGTTTTGGGGGCAGCCGCCGCTCTTTCCAAGGGGAAAAGGAATTGATCACCTTGGTGGTTAATTTATCCGGGAGAACACTAACAGACATTGAAACTAGGGTCCTAGAGAAAGGTATGGGCTTTGTGCCACACCGAGAACTGAGAGATTCAGAGATAATTGTGAAATCCAAGCACTATTCAGAAAGATCCGCCTAAAAGCGTTCTTTCACGACACCCCTCCAGAAGAAAATCATGACTCAGGACTGAAGAACCCCTCAACTTTCACGCCTACCAACGGGATGGTCCCCCCAGAAGTACTGACTTTTGAGAAAGCAGTCCTAAAAGAGCTGGATGGGATCACATATACCCGCACGTTCAGTAACCTATCGAAAATAGAACAAGCAGCGGTCAAATCCCTAGCTGAGGACACTAGCATCACTATAAAAATAGCAGACAAAGGGGGAGCCACAGTGATCCAATGCACTGATGATTATGATCAGGAGTGTAGGCGTCAGCTGAATAATACCAGATACTACACCCCTATACAGACTGACCCTACACCTTGACTCAAAACTCAGATCATGAGTATGGTAACAGAAGCTGAAACAAATGGATGGCCATCCAAAAAGGAGGCAGATTTTCTGATCACGTCTGATCCTAAAATTCCTTACTTTTATACCCTGCCAAAAATACATAAGGGCACCTCACTGGTGCCCGGGAGACCCATCGTATCAGGAATAGGTTCCCTTCTTGAACCACTCTCCAGGTTCTGTGACAACTTTCTACAACTCATAGTGGCAGAGACACCAGCCTACATACAAGACACCACCGACATCTTACGTGTCCTTGATGGGTTAACAGACACATCAAATATCAACTTATTGGTCACATTGGACGTAGAGCAATTATACACCAACATACCCCAGAGAGACACACTGGAAGTGGTGGAAAATTGGCTAAGAAACAAAGATGAGTGGGACTCCCCAACACCGGTCTCATTCATCATGGAGAGCGCGACAATGGCACTCACAGAGAACTTCTTTGAGTACCAAAAACAGTTGTACCACCAGTCCCAAGGCACATCAATGGGGAGCACATTTGCTCAGAGTGTGGCCTGTCTGTATATGGCCCACTTTGAGGAAAACATCATCAGGGGCAACAACAACCCGTATCTGAGTAACATAATACTATGGAGGAGATTCATAGACGACATCTTGATCTTCTGGAAGGGTGACCTGGACACATGTGAATCATTCTGTGAATGGGTTAACACTCAAAATCAACACCTCAGATTCACCCACATGATCTCAACACCCTGCATACCCTTCCTAGACCTCAACATACAACTAACAAGCGAAGGTTTCGTCACTACACTCTATCGCATGCCAACTGACAGGAATAGCTTGCTACTCTATCAGAGTCACCACCCGAAGAGCCTCAGGGATAACCTACCTTTTGGGCAATTTCTGCGTCTGAGACGTAACTGCAGCTCCTCCACTGAATACAAGAGAGAGGCTAAAGTCCTAAGGGCATATTACCAAGCAATAGAGATAATTATCGCTATTGCTTGGTTAGAGACAAAAATTTACCGCTGAGCTGTGGCAATTTTTATCGCAACTAAACCTTGGTATTACCAAGGTTTATCGCAAATGCGATAAAAATCTGCCGCAATGCATGAATATCGCTGAAAAGTCAGCAATATTCATGCATTACCGAGCTAATGCTCTTAGCCATGTTATCCACCCCCCATTGGATAACATGGCTAAGAACTGCTCAGGGCAGGTGTTAGCTTTTGGAGATATTCGCGCTTAGCGCGAATATCTCCAAAAGTTGGTAATAGAAGATAGCGATGTTAGCGACTGTTTCCAGTCGCTAACATCTTTGCATGTCATTAGTGATAAATATCACTGACATGCAAAGCGGGGCCCAAGATGGTCGCTATCTCCTACTAGCTGTCGCTAACTGGTGTTAGCGAAAGCTAGGTAATAGGGAGATAATTTTATCTCCGCTTTCTTGGCTTTTAAAGCCAAAAAAGCGGAAATAAACCCCCTTAATAATATGCCCCCTAGAGTATAACCTTAAGACTAGGGGTTACCCCAATAAGTTGATTAGGGACTCCTCCAAGAGGGCACTCTACAACCCCAGGGAAAAATTACTGCAGAAAAAACAACAAGAGGAAACAGAATCACTGACTTGTGTGACCTCATTCACCCCCAACTCTACACGTATCAAAGGGATCATTAAAAAACACTGGGGCATCCTAAACACAGGCTCACTAGATCTCCTGATGCTGAGATTTGCTTTCAAAAGGACACAGAACCGTAAGGATGCAATAATACACACTAGACCCAGGAACCAAGTCACCAACCCACAATGAACCCTATGGGATCTCCCCGCCGTCAAAGGACACTATCCATGCGGGGGCTGTTCCGTATGCAAACAGACAAGAGTAGTTAAAACCATCACTCTAACCAACTCTTTTACATGGACACTGAACAAACACACAAATTGTAACACCT
The DNA here is from genome assembly GCF_964263255.1 of Lissotriton vulgaris. Taxonomy (NCBI): domain Eukaryota; kingdom Metazoa; phylum Chordata; class Amphibia; order Caudata; family Salamandridae; genus Lissotriton; species Lissotriton vulgaris. The sequence continues at coordinate 1,118,710,007 of NC_141691.1, read as the reverse complement.
CCAGATGTGTATATCTACTCACATGCCCCTTTGGCGAATTGTATGTGGGTATGACAATGAGATCAGTGAAGACAAGGATCACTGAGCATAAAAGCAACATAAGGTGTCATAGGTTGACTACTAAAATGTACACACACTACCATGAGAAAGGCCATGACCCTAAATCACTTAAATGGCTAGTAATAGACCACCTCCCTGGTAGCACCCGAAACACACGGAAGGTAACCGCCTGACACACATATGTATCAAGCCACGTATGTACCTTCTATTTCTGGAATAATTGATAGAATTACACCCCAACTGCCACTCTAGACTTCATTATCAATATAGCCATTGATAACACTACCTGAGGCACACACGTGGTTCATGAGGTGATTAACTACCAAGTAACATCATATATTATTCATTATTATATGTTCCCTTTAAGAACACCATGATATTTGACTTAGCCGGGTTACCTCACATTGTGCTTAGGAGGCTCTCCCCTACTAAGTCACCTTGAACGACAATGGTGTTTTGACACACCTACACAGTTAAGAATATGCCTATATTCACCGCATTTCATCTTACATCATACCATATGCGCTATTCACAATTCTTTACCAGACGGTACAGATGAAATGCCAGCAAAATATGCCCTCTAGCTGTGCAAATTGAAATAGCACACTCCACGTCTCATTGGCAAGTACCAATACTTGTTCCTGTGGTATGCGCTCTAGTCTACGCGCGTATACGCGGTGACGCGTCACGCCGTAGACTGGAGCGGATAGGCGCGCATGCGTAGAGACGTTAAGAGAAAGGCGCGAACTAGGAAAACGGCAGTTGGCGACCGGAGCTGTAGGCAGTTAGACGCTCGGCGCCCTTAGCTCTCAGAGACTTGTTGTAAATGAATAAACCTGAGTTATCCACATACACCTGACTCAGAGTAATTCTGTGGGGTAAAGGAACGAACATTACATTGGCGACGAGGCTGGCATCCGAACACCACCGGTGCAGAGGACGACGGCGAACACCCCCACGACCCACACCTACGAGCCGACAAGGCAGTAACCTACAAGGAAGAGCGAAGGGCGTGGCAGCAGCGCAGTGGCACGGTACTGAACCAAGCACCTACAGTACAAGCCAGGTCAGTGCGACCAAGACCCCAGGAGCTTCCAGCCAGCAACCTGGCAACCAAGGGAGACGCCCCCGAACAAGAGGAAGGGGGGAAGAGTGAACAGACTGTGCGCAGTGAGAGGGATAACACCCCAGGCAGTCCAAGGGGCCAAGGCGACACGGCAGAGAGCGCAGGAGCGTCCGGTGAGCCTAACCAACGTAGGGCCCAGGAGGGTGAACCCAGAGGCGAAGCCAGAATGGCAAATCAAGCATCAGCCCTGATGGCACCCGTGCCGTTCCTACCCAGACCAGGTGAACCCCAATTAAAATGGGAAGACTGGAAAGAATATTTCCTAAATTACATTGAAGCCCTCGGAGACGAGAATGACGGGGAATACACGCCGGAAAGGAAAAAGAGACTGTTGCTCCACAACTTAGGCCCAGAAGGTGTGAGGGTGTTCAAGAACTTGGTACCCAAGGAGAGGGATGCGACGGAGACGGATGTCTTCGTGAATGCGATAGACGACTTGGACAGTCACTACCGTCCAGCAGTTTGTGTCTCGATAGACCGCTATAACTTCCAACAGAGAAAACAAGAAGCGGGAGAATCCATCGACGACTATGTCGCTGCACTTCGAAGATTAGCAATCACGTGCCGCTACGGGACGCTGCAGGACGAATACATTAAAGACCAAATCGTAATGCACACAACCAGCAGAGCAGTGCAGGACAAGCTGTGGGCGATGAATGAGACATCCCTTAAAGAAGTGGTGGCAATGGTCAAGAAGGCAGAAATGTCGAAGAGAGGTGCTGATGCAGCAAAAAGAGAAAGTGGGCCGAGACAGATGATAAACAAGATCGACGAAGCACCGCAGTCCAGCAAGCCCAAAAGCGCCTACGGTGAACCACGAAAGGACGTAAAAGGGTCGGGGAGACCAACGGCCCGCCCCAGTCCGGGGAACAAATTTGCGTGCTACAGATGCGGCAGTGCAGCCCACGCGGCCCAGGACAAGCGATGTCCCGCGTTCAGAGCCAGGTGCTCGTTCTGTGGTTTGAATGGCCACTTCGAAAAGGTATGTCGGAGGAAAGGGACGAAGTCCACGGTCAAATGCATCGACGCAGCCACGGCTCACGTAAGTGAGGAAGAAGATCAGGAAGACGACGATCTGGTCCTGTGCATCGAGGATCAAGTGCTGGACGTATCGGGGAGGCGCAGAGATAAGCCCCGCACAGACATGCTAATTGGTGGCGTCAAAGTACATGTGGCTGTGGATTCCGGGTCCCCCTGGACCATTGTGCAGAGATCGATATGGGAAGGGGACTTCGTGCCGGTTGTTGGGCCCGACCTGAGGCCACCGGACATAAGACCCATCTCGTACACAGAGAACTCCATTCCCCTAGTAGGGTGCAGAGACCTGGTGTTCGAATTCAGGGGACGGTCGGCCACGTGCACCCTGTACGTAGCGGAAAAGGGCCCATCGGTGCTGGGATGGAGAGACGCAGGCGATCTCGGCATCGTACTAAACCCCGGAGGGAAGGAGCAGATAATGTTAACCGATGAATGGCCCCTCACGAAAGATGAAGATTGGAAGGCAGCTTACCCCAAAGTCTTTGAGGGCGCGGTGGGAAAACTGGACAAATTCGTGCATAAAATGGTCCTCAAGGAGGGGGCGGTACCAGTTGTTCACAAGGTCCGGAATATTCCCATCTCCACCAGTGAGGCCGTGCGCCAGGAACTACAGAAGCTGGACGAGCAAGGCATCATCGAGCCAGTGGATAGCGCGGAGTGGTTGTCGCCCTTGGTGGTGGTCAAGAAACCGAGTGGCAAGGTCAGGCTCTGCGTGGACCTGAGGGAGCTCAACAAAAACCTCATCGTGGAAAGGTTTCCGCTCCCCAGGATAGAGGAGATGCTAGCAAGAACGAAAGGCATCACCCACTTCTCCACCATAGACCTCACGTCCGCGTATTACCAGATTGAGCTGCACCCGTCGAGCAGGCAGTACACAGCCTTCATTACTCCCTTTGGATGCTACCAATTCCGGAGAATGCCCTTCGGCCTAGCATCCGCTGCGGCTGTTTTCCAAAAACTCATGCACAGGTTATTTAAGGACCGGAGTGCAATATTTTCAAGACGACATCCTAGTGATGGGCTCCGACAGAGGGGAGCATGATAGAAAGCTCCATCGGGTGCTGGGAGTGCTGCAAAGTAAAGGCTTGACAGCGGAGTGGAGCAAGTGTAGAATCGGAGCTCGCTCAGTTACTTACCTTGGGCACGAGATAGGAACGCATGGCATATCACCGAAGGAGCAAAATGTGAAAGCCATAAGGGACGCCAGGGCTCCAGCAACGAAGGAGGAGGTGCGGTCGTTCCTCGGAATGGCCGAGTATTACAGTAAGTTTGTCAGACATTTTGCCACTAGAACGTACAGGATGAGACAACTCATAAGGAATAATGTGAAGTTCGAGTGGGACGCAGAGGCCCAGTCAGAATTTGAATCCATAAAAGACTGCATCAGCCACGCTGTTCCATTGCAAGGGTATGTACCCGCGGGCAGGACCATCGTGACAACAGACGCCAGCGACAAGGGTCTGGGGGCTGTCCTGGCGCAGGAACGGGAAGATGGAACTAAAGAAACGATTAGTTTTGCGTCCAGGGCACTGTCCCCAACGGAACAACGGTATAGCGTGATCGAAAAAGAGATGCTGGCGGTCACGTGGGCGTTGAACAAGTTCCGGCAGTTCATATGGGGCACGAGATTCAGGCTCCAGACGGATCACAAGCCACTCATCAAGGTGTTGACGTCATCGGGCCACGATACGGCCACCCCGAGAATTGCCAAAATGACCCTGAAGTTGCTGGATTACACCTACGACGTGGAGTATCTTCCGGGCACGCAGAACAAGGTGGCTGATTACCTCAGCCGGGCAGCAGCGATGGAAAGGGCCCCGGAGGAGTCCCCGGACAATGAGGAAATGGTGGCTAGCATGGAGGATCACGAGATGGCGATCAGTGCTCAGGAATGGCAGGCGGCCTACGAGCTGGACGAGGAGAAGATGGAAGTCAGAAAACACCTCACATCGGGGTGGCCGGACAAGAAGAAACTGTCGGAGGGGGTGCGTCGATTCTACGAGATGAGGGAGGAATTATCTCTGAGCGATTCAGGAATATTCCTGTACAGAGGAGAAAGAGTCGTGCCCCCAGTGTCACTAATACCCAGGCTGCTGAAGTTGCTACATGAAGGGCATCTGGGCATAGTAAAAACGAAGGCGTTGGTCAAGCAGATGTACTGGTGGCCAGGAATGGATGCCCACATTGAGAGACAAGTGCGGGAGTGCGGGCAATGCCAAGGAGCGGACAAGGTGCTCCGCCCGCTCAGACCTGCGTTGGGGAAGTTCGACACCCCGCAAGGCCCCTGGGAAGATGTGGCCATAGACATTCTGGGGCCCGTTCTAGACAGTAGAGGGGTGAACAAGTACATTTGTGTGATAATGGACAAGTATTCCAAATGGCCGGAAGTGGACATACAAGAGTCGATGGACACGGACACGATTTTGAAGTTCCTAACATCAGTGTTCCTCAGAGAGGGAATACCCAAGTCCATTCTCCGTGACAATGGCCCGCAATTTGTATCGGACAAGTGGGGTAGATACATGAAGAGGAACGGGATTGAAGTGAGACATACAGCGGTGTACCATCCGGCGTGCAACGGCCAGGTCGAAAGATTCAATAGAGTGCTCATGGGCTCGATTCAGGCAGCCATATCGCAAGGAAAGGACTGGGAAGTGGAAGTAATGAACATGCTATGGGCTTATCGCATCACGCCCTCCGTAGTGGGGTATAGTCCGTTCCAGGTGCTACGGGGGCGGCATCCCTTCACCCGGGACAACGTAACATGGAGGGAGAAGACCATCACCAGTAAGTGGTCCCCAGCGGTGGTGCAGTGCAATTTGGAAAAGGCCCAGAAGATTTACGCTGCACACTATAACAAGCGACGAAGCACAAAGGAAACGGCGCTGGAAGAAGGGGAGTGGGTTAGGATTAAACTCCCTACCCTACAAAAGAAGGGTGAAAGCAAATTCAGCCAGCCGCTCCAAGTCAAGGAGGTGCGTGGTAGGGCGGCTCTCCTCAGTGATGGAAAAGTCTGGTCGCAAGACCGCATGGCCAGGGTCAACAAAATAATAGTCTGGCCTAAGGCGGAGGAGAGCGAGAGGCGCATAGACCCCCGAGAAGTCTGCCTGCCCTCTGAGCACGGCACTGGTGACCACGGAGAAGGTGCAGGTGAGGACGGCGTATCGCATGTCCCAGGAACCAAGCCCACCGACGGAGGGGGCACACAGATGGACGCAGAACAGGGAGCAGAATTGAGAGATGCGGGGATGTCCCAAGGAGAGACTGAAGCGGGAGAGAACAGGCCGGTAAGACACACCCGCAGTGGAAGGGCAGTCATAGTGCCCTCTCGGTACAGAGACTTTGTAATGGATGGACACTAGATGTGGTGCCCCACATAGACTCTCCACTGCTGGGGACGCACACCCCTTGGGACACAATGTTATGTTTTGGTTATATTAAAGGAGGGAGATATGTGGTATGCGCTCTAGTCTATGCGCGTATACGAGGTGACGCGTCACGCCGTAGACTGGAGCGGATAGGCGCGCATGCGTAGAGACGTTAAGAGAAAGGCGCGAACTAGGAAAACGGCAGTTGGCGACCGGAGCTGTAGGCAGTTAGACGCTCGGCGCCCTTAGCTCTCAGAGACTTGTTGTAAATGAATAAACCTTAGTTATCCACATACACCTGACTCAGAGTAATTCTGTGGGGTAAAGGAACGAACATTACAGTTCCCAATAGATACAATCAACATCATTCCAAGATGTCCGCCACGATAAGCCAGACATCGTGGAACCTTGCTTGACATACACCCGGAAGTCCTGTTGCTCAACCACGCCCACCACCGCCCGTGTTCCACTACAATACCACCCTCCGGGGTAACGAGCATATCCACGACTGTGGGACCGGTGACGGAGGCTAGGTGATTAACGCGGACTACAGATGAGTCAAGTAAGTAAGAAGGATTCCACGTTTTACTACAATCGAGGTGAGTGACTCCTTTGCCGGGCGGGGAGCCGCTGCGCAGGCTGACATCCGTGACGCTGCGGGGTCTCTCAGCCTCCTTAACGGAGCCGCGGATGTGCTCCACCGTCAGTGCTGAAGGTAGTCAGTGCCCTGACTTACAAACCACTCCTTAGACCAGGGACTTATATCCACAGCATATCATATCTTTTTTTCCCAAGCAGGGCTCCTACTATTGAGGCGCCCCTCGACCCTCCCACCCACGTTGAAGCTCCTCGCATCAATGAGGGAGGTGAGTTTGGGCACATCTGACACCAAGCCTTGGTGTTTTTGAACATCCCAGCGTAATCTTAGTGCCATCCCAAGCGGATGCTATCACCGCTTGATACTTATACAAACACCGTAACGAGTGTAATATAGTGAGAGAATATGTTGCTCTAAACCTGTCTTTATATAGTGAGAGAGTATGTTCCTCTAAACCTGTCTTTAGCACCTTAGCTGCTTCGCAAATATTCCTCCCCAGTGCTGCGCTGTCCATTGGAACTAGTGCTGAATGGACGTCCAATGGTCGTGCGCAGCACTGGGGAGGTAGCGCTCGTGACGACCGTTGGCCATCAGCAGCACTTAAGAGGTTATAAGCCTGTTATTTAGCGTGCTGTTTACCAAATGCAACATCCCTGTGACCAAGCTATCACACATTGACAATGCCTGATATCAATCAATGCATAGACAATGTCTGGCCTCCAATATGGGTCCAATTTGTATCAGCGGAATCACCACTGAATCGTATGTGTTTTAGCTGTTTTTAAATTACATTGCACTGTAAATTGCATTGCTTAACTAGGAGGTTTGATAAATAAGGAATGAGAGTAATGAGCTGTTTGGAGATAATCAGGACACCACGTTCTTAACGCACTGTTCTCCTTTGTTTTTATATTCCCAGCTCCTCTTCTTTCGACTACACTAACTAAGATACGTAGTCCCCTTTGAATGGTAGCTCTTTATTTAACAGTACCGTTTAGTGATACCCAACACCACCCCCCTTTTTCACAGATTACACATATATAGGTTCTGAAGAATTGCCATGGTACTATTAGACCAACAGGGCAAGAAACATGTCGACCCAAAGAGAAGAGCACATTAGTGAATGAACTTCCCCCGACAGGGCCGGTGCCTCTCTTCTGTATATATTTCTTTTTAGTAAGGTGGATTACCAACCAGAATAAAACGTATCGCTTTGGAATATCCAACCTTTTTTAACTCACCCCCACAGCACAACACACTATCTACACACCCACGGGCCACACCCCCCACTTCATCATACGGCAAAGGAACAAAAGATCTCAGATAAAGAGCCCCTTAGCGGGTGCCCGTTGAGCATTGCAGCGCCGGCTCAACGAGGAGCAGGTCCATATGATGAAGCATGACACCTAGCTTGCTGGGTGTGTGAGGACCCTAGTTCCGCAAAACCGGGATCCCCGATCCCTCTACCTCCTTTCCCTCTCCCCTTACTCACTACCACTAATTAGTTGGTCGGCGATCCTGCAACACAGAGGAACAGCTTCCTTTTCTTTGAAAAATACTTACCTGTTGCCATTACGGGGCGGCAAGGACAGGAATCCCCCTCCCCGCTCTTACATGCGGCAGAGGACGGCAAACTCAGGGGCCACCACAGGCGGCAAAAGGTCTTGCTACGCCACTGAGTGCTAGGCCAACAGTATATACTGTGCAGAGTCAACCCATGAGCAAAAAGGAACAGCCCCTAGTTGTAGACAGCCAAGAGGCCCTGTAGTATCTGTAGGATGAAATATGCTAACAAAGTGTTGAGAGATGGATGGAGTAAGAGGTGAAATAACAGACGGCAGAGCAAAAGAACTGGGGTTCTCTCCCAAATATCTTTCCAGGCCATAACAGGGGGTGACACGGTGTCACCATCATTTATTTGCGCTTAATGAGATGGTAATGTGTAACATGCATAACCATTACTTGTATATATGTGCATTTTACACTTTGATTTAGTGAAACCAGTGGTTTATATGTTTTCCATTAACCACAGCTAGGATATGAGCATCTTAAAATTAATGAGAGCGACATAGACTTTAGAAACTTGTATTATTTTTGTTAGTTTACTTTGTGAAGGTCAAGTTTGTTGGAAGTATTTGGTTTGACAATGATTCTCAGCACCTGCATGGGATGGGAGGTTGAGTAGGTGAATGCTCATTTGTAAGGTATTGTGAAGACCGCGATGATGGAAGACTCGGGCATTGTATTACCGACAAGAAGGAGGTACACACTAAGCTCTCAACGCAGGTGTTCAATTTTGATTTGCTGTCATTTAGTAAGATTTTGTGTTTCACTTGGATGAAATGTCATGCTTTAATTGTGTGGATGTGTCTTCAGTTTGTTGTCAATTAATCAGAATTGTCTATGTCCACCTTTCCAAGCGGACATCCCTTTCCCTCCAATGCTTTTTATTTTAGTGCTCATAGAGTTACTCTTTAGAGCCAGCACATTCCTTCCTTTTCTAATTGGAACATTTATTTGGTTCTACTTGTGAGTTTATATTTGCTGATACCGGCTGCTTCTGAATTACCTATATTCACCCATAACCTTAGATGAGCATTAGGGAGATTCCCTTCTGGGGGAATAGAGATTTTCGACATTTCCATGCTCGGTCTTTTAATAACTTGTTCTTGCATTTGCTTATTGACTTGTCTGACCTATAATAACATAAGCATGCAGTCAGGTGATTATTGCTTTTTTATTCAAATGTTTTTTTTTGTTTTTTACTGTAGAATTACAAACTATACCTTCATGGTTTGCCAAGTACTCTCCTGTGGGGCAAAATTCTGATTCGCTGTAGTTGATATATTGCTGAATTTATGATTTTAGCTTCATTTCGAGAAAAAGGTCCTTCTCAATGGACATAGCAGACATTTGAGTTTGCACCAATCTCTATCTCTCATGCTATCAAATATTAGCAGAGAATTGTCCAACCTTGAGATTTAACCCAAATTTCGTCAGAATCTGTCCTTGAGGTTCATATGGTCCACTCTGGAGAGTTGGCAGTGTTCTGGTGTTCCTGAGCAGTTGCAGTGTCCTCGGAGTGTGAATATAATAGGGTTTTGAACCTTTGTGTTGTAATGGATGAATGACCGGATGCAGGTGGTATCTTTATGTAGTTTATTAGGTATGAAGTAAGATGCATACACGAACCCCAACAGGAGCAGCCTCCTTGCTGCTCAGCCCTGAACTCAACTGACATTCACCCACGCATACAACACTCTATGACATCATCCAGTATACTAACATTCCACACAGACATCCACAGGCTGAGCAGCAAGCTGGGGCAGAAACCACACTTCTTAGCAGCAAGCTGGAGCAGATACCACACTTTGATTGTAGTATTTGTAGATCTTGATGAGGCAATGCGTTGGGAGGAGTGGTATCCATTTGGTATCCAGAAAGACTTTGTGTTGTTATGAGATTTGTGATGCTGCCTTATGGATATTAATTATGCTTATGAAGAGAACCATGCTCGTTTTAAGAGTTGAAGATTGATTATCGGACAAGTTGAAGTCTAAGATCGTTGAATAAACATTAAGTATATTCTGATATAACTCCTCTCTTAAGGTTTGTAGTATTGGACTGAGAAGCTCTATCGACCTGATGGAGCGGGTTAATGAACAATATTTTGTTCAGGCTTGTGAAGTCAGTCTTCCATAATGTTTTAATAAAACTAATATGTTTGCTGCATGTTATTAAATCAACCTAGAATAAACTGTGCAACATGAACATATGGAACTAACATTATGCTTATTTGTGCAAAATGCAAAAGAAATAGTACAATAATTATTGTCTATTGTCTTTGTCATATACTAACTGCTGCTGTTTAAAAAATAATAGCATGTGCTTTTAAATGTGTTTCTGTCTTGTCTTTTCTGTGATAAATGCAGTTCCAGATCGGACTGGTACATCAAAGGTAATATATGCTGCTTAAATGTGCTTTTGCTAGGTAACATAATTAATGGGTTATTATTTAGCAAAGGGGGTGGGTAACAGAACAAATGTCAATTCTTTAATTAATTGATGTTTTGTGTTTGTTTAAATAATAGTTTACTGAAAGAAGCATAGAGTTGGCTGCAGAAAAATAATGCATTTTGAAAAAGTGACGCAAGCTAAAGTGGCGCAGGGACGCAAGTGGCGCAGAAAAATTGACGTTTTCTGAAAAAGAGGCCTGCTGATGTAAAGCCACATGAGAAAACTTATTTTGAAAAAGATGAGAAGCCTATAAACTTTATTGTGAAAAGCTTTGAAAAAGAACTGCAAAAGGCGACTCGACTCTGTGGAGAGGTTTGCTATTGTGCCCACGAGAAGCTCAGAACGGACGGGCTCAAGGCCAGGATGTGAGTCGTGGCATTTTTGTACATTTCATGAACATCTTTGCTGCAAAATGTAGCAGCCTAAGGAAGTGCTGCCAGGACTCTGTGCATGAACAATGGCTTTGTGTAAAAGCCCGGACCTGAGGTGGAAGAAGTCACAATTTACTGTGGCATGAGGTGGTTCAGCCAATGGGGAGCCAGAATTCAGCTGTTGGAATGTGAAAATAGTTAGTTTAGCCTTAGTTTTAGGGTATTAGAATTAGCTCAAGGAGCAGACTTTTGCCTACGCTTCTTAATTCCAGAGGGTTGTGTTCTGCTGATTGACGAACGCACGTAAGGAAAGGAGACTTTTAAAAGACTTTGTTTTCAGGCGATGAGGGTAGAGACAGGGAATTAGTTAGGATTTGGAAAATGCTCTTTCTCACTTATTTCTGTTAATGATTAATATTTCTTGAAACAAGCTCTCTTTATAAATGCTGAATAAACCTTTCTTTAATGACATTTTCTAATACTTGTTTAATAAAGTTCCGAAGCCTAAGTTTTCATGAATATGTTTGAATAAACTTACTAAATGACAAGCTGATCTTGTTTTTTGTAGATAGTTAAAACAACATATTAGATTCATTCGCCTCATGATTCAGCTGCTCTGTTATTTTATGGGCCTGGTATTGATTGGTAAGTATGGTGATAGATAGTGACATCATTTATGCAGAATTTTGGTAGGAGCGCTGGATCAGTTGTTGGTAGCATTCGTACGGTTGTATGTTGTTTTTGACATACATGACATATGCATGTTACATGCATGTCAGTATAAGTCATAGGATTAATGTTTAACATATGTTGAGTTTTTGATTTTGTCATACTGTTATATGTAGTTGTAAGGGTTTTTTCCAGCAGTGAGAAAAATTCCTGGTTTGCCATGGCAAGAGTAGTGTGACGCTGTTATCAGGACGCAGTTATCAGGTTACACAGTTCATTTGTTCTGCTTCAGAAGGTGATATCGCCGCATATCACTGTGTTGTGGACGTACAACACAAGTTTAGGGTTCTAGGTATGTTGAATAAATTGTATGTATGATAGTGAGGATTGTCTAAGAAATTTGAACTTTGCGCATAGGGACTAGGCGCCTGTTTAAAAACTCTCTGTGAAAAGAGTAAAAGGCATATCTGAGCTTGTGTGAAGGGTAAGCGTTGTTTTCTCTTCTAAGGTTAGAGTCCTAAGGAAGAAAGATAAGCGTTGTTTTCTTACCGGCGAAAGAGGTTTACTTCTAAGGTTAGAGTCCTGAGGAAGAAACAAGTATGCATGAATAGGGATTTCCTTTGTATGAATGTATGTGTAAATGTGGTAAAGAAAAAATATTCTGGAGAAGTAGTGTCGTCTATTACAAGTGAAGAGTACAAATCTGTGTGACTGAGAAACTACTGTCCTTTTTAGGGAAGCAGGCAAATGTTTCGTTTTTTTTGTAAGTCATTAAAATGTCTCAAAAGTAATTGTAAAGCGGTTTGGAGCCTTCGGGTAAAAGTCTGCGCTATTTAAGTGCATTAAAAAGTGTTTCGCGCTATTTGAAATACATTCCCAAGTGTCTTGATTGAAATTGTGAAGGAGGGGCCATTTTCATGAGCGAAAGCGTAAGGGGAGAGCTTGAAACCGCAGCGGCTGTGTACGTCAGAGCCGCCGCGCTCTGATTGGCTGAGGCGTCCGAAGCGTCACAGTAAAGTCGCGCTGTGATTCGCTGAAAGCGTTTTGTCCCCGTTTTGGTTTTCTTCATCGCAACAACTGCGCTTATCACAGCTGATATGTTGAGTGACGGCCGGTTGTGCGCTGTGTTGTGGGCTTGTTTTGTGTAAGAGGGGCTGTTTAGGAGTGGGAGCGCGAGAAGAAAGCTAGAAGCTGCAGCGGCTATGTGCGTCATGGCCGCGGCGCTGTGATTGGCTGAAGCATCGCCAACAGCGCTGTGATTGGCTGAGGCGCGTTGCCACTTCGGAATAGTTGTTTGCATTTGCGAGTGTCTTAGTTTTGATTTGCCTTCTCACTATAGCCGTGTTATTCATGTCACAGCTGATAAATATTGTGGCGGCTGTCGGCGAGCGTTGTGTCAGACTAAATTGATTAATAGATCATTGAAATAATTGAAGTGTCTCACGAAGGCTGCGTGTAATTTGTTGACAGCAGCCTTGCATGAACGAGGTGTATTGAAGAGATCGTGCTGTATTTGAGGTGGTCATGCGCTATATTTGAGTCCTCACATCAAGTGTTGTGAGCTCGTTTGGCAGAGGAGGGGCTGATTTTGAGCGCGAGGGGAGAAAGAGAGACTGCAGCGGCAGTATAGGTCACTGCAGCCATGCTGTGATTGGCCGAAGCGTCACAGTAGCGGTGCTGTGATTGGCTGACATTCTTGTGGTCGCGCAGTGATTGGCTGATGCGCGTTACCACTGCTAAGTCAAGTGTTTGGTTTTTCATTTACGAGGGCTTTGGTTTTCTTTATTATTAGTGCCTAGAACTGGCCTAAAAACGTGATTTCAAGCCAGCAAAAAGTTTATAGCACTGGGAACTGGTTGATACCTTGATGGGCAATGAAATGTCCGTTAGTAGTAAAGCCGATCACATAGCCTAGTATACCACAGCAGCCACCCTGGTAAAGACATCAGCAACAGAAGTAACCAGAGCAGAGACAGCAGCAATATCAGCTGTCACAATATTAGGTAGTAGTGCAGCATTAGTAACTGCCACAAGAGCACAGCAAATACAGCCACAGTAGCATCGCCACTTCAATAACTCTGACAAGATCACCTACAAAAACGCCCTCTCTAACTACAAAAAACTCATAACAGCTGAAAAAACCACCTATTACACCAACCAAATCAATCAGGCCAAAAACTCATCAGGGAAACTATTTCAGGTGGTAACATATCTGTCCAATCCTCTGGCACCCCGTTCAGAAGGATCTCAGGCCCTCTCAGACGCACTGGCCAAATTTTTTGAAGATAAGGTTAGAGCCATTTTTACTACTTTCTCGCCTGACCCTTCTTTAACCTCCATCGGGCAATCTACCGCCGACAATGTCCCAAAATTTGCAGCCTTTGAAAACACCACGGAAGAAACCATCCAACCCTTGATCGCCCGAACCAGATCTGGTTCACCTTTTGATCCGTGCCCCCCTGGCGTTCTCAATCTCATCTCAGAAGCTATTGCCCCGTCACTAACTACCATTTGCAACGCAATGTTCACATCCGGCACCTACCCCTCGGTATGGAAGGAAGCCATTATCAAACCTCTACTCAAAAAGCCCAGTCTAGACCCTTCCCTTCCGGCCAGCTACAGGCCCATTGCATGCCTCCCATTCCCGGCCAAGATTTTTGAAAAAATCATGAACCATCAGTTGTCAACCTATATTCACAACAACAACCTACTGGATGACACCCAGTTCGGGTTCCGTCAGGGACACGGCACGGAGACTGCGCTCCTAAAAGCTGCAGACGAGATACGGTCCACAATGGATAATGGAGGAGCCGCAATCCTGATACTTTTAGATCTGTCCGCAGCCTTCGACACGGTCGATCATGCCACCCTGATCCACCGTGTCGCGGCCATAGGAATAAAAGACAAAGCGAAGGAGCTTCTCGCCTCATTTCTGTCCAACCGCCCACAAACGGTGAAGCTAGGCCAATACACTTCCGAAACCTTCTCCCTGCCTTGTGGTGTACCTCAGGGATCCTCGCTAAGCCCGACACTGTTCAATATATACGTGTCCGACTTAGCGAGGGTCATCAAATCCCACAGAATGTCCCTCACTACATATGCAGACCACACACAACTGGTGTTGTCCGTATACGACGATGGCACAGCTGTAGCTGCTAATTTCCAAACGGGAATGAAGGCAATAAGCTCCTGGATGTCATCAAATTGTCTTAAGCTAAATTCTGATAAAACAGAAGTGATGACATTCGGGAGACTGCAACCAACCTGGTCTCCACAATGGTGGCCCCATCAGATGGGACAACCTCCAGAACCAGTATCTAAGGTACGAAACCTAGGGGTTATCTTTGATAACAAAATGTCCTTCCAGCAGCATGCCAACTCGGTGGTTTCATCCTCCTTCCACATTTTAAAAAAGATCAAAAAACGAATCCCTTACCTACCATCTTCTGCAGGCAAAACCTTAGTCAGCACATTAGTTTTCTCCAAAACTGACTATTGTAATGCCTTGCTTCTAAACGCACAACAAAAGGTCCTTAACAAATTACAGACAGTACAAAATGCAGCAGCCAGGACCCTGCTATCCATTCCCAAATTCGCATCTGTCTCCCCCTACATCCGACAGCTACACTGGCTGCCGGTGAGGAGCCGCATCAAATTTAAAGCTCTATGCATAGCTTACAAAGCTATCCACAACCACGGCCCCCTATTCCTAAGACAAGCCTTCCACCCGCTCGAACACCCAAGAACATTACGTTCATCCTCGGCTCACCTGCTAGGAGTCCCCCGCACAAGAAGGGTTAACTGGGGAGACAAACGTTTCACTGTTGCCACAGCCAAATTGCGGAACACACTCCCTCTCCACATCAAATATGCGCCAACTCTGCTCAACTTCAGAAAAAAACTGAAAACTTGGTTGTTCCCAGCCTAATTTCCCCCCTTACCGCCAGAGAGTTCTGCAACGATAGCGTTGAGACACCCTCGGGTATTTGCGCGCTCTAAAAATCGATAAAATAAATAAATAAGTAGTTTCTACTAGAATAGGAAGCATAGTAACAGCCTCAGCTGTGACCTCAGCCACCTCACAGTAGCATCAGTAGTAGTAACAATGGTGGTGATTTGTGATTACTAAGTCAAATTAAGTTCAAGGAAGACTGGTTTAAAGCTGGTTGACAAAGGGGAAAAGGGAGGATCGTGCAGCGAAATTAAATAAATAAACTTTACAGAATCTTCCCCACAGCTGATATGTGATCATAGTGTCCCACAAAGCTGCATATAAATTATTAACAGCAGCGTAGCAGCAATCCAGTACTAAGATAGACGAAGTGCATTAGAGAGATTGTGCTGTGTATAATATTTAAAAAGTATACCCAGTCCTTGTTCTGTTTTCAGGTGGTTCTGTCCTTATTTTTGATTTATTAGTTGGTTTACTTCCATTGGTGCTTTCAGTTGGTTTATTTTGCTACTGCCCAAAATTAAAGTGTGACCACAGTAAAAAGAGAAAATCTGTTGATTAAGCAAAGTTTAACATTGCTTGGCTTTGTGGACTTATTAGTAATCTTTGCGTGTTGATTAATTAGTGTAGCGGGGTCAATAAAGTAAATAGTTTTTGTTGTGGTCAATTTAATAAAGGTAAATATTCAAAAAATAAAAAACATGGATAATTATTATCCAAAGAAAGAGAAAATGTTTTTCTGCTATCAGAAAATGAAAAATGTATTTGAACATGTTGAAAAGGTTGTTGCTATATGTGAGAGCAAAATAATGAATAAACAGGTGAATAATGAAGTAACTAATAAGCATAATGAAGATTCTGAAAATAAAGATGCAGTTTTAAAAGACATATATTTTGAAAGAACACCACCACCCCCAAAAAAAATAATTTTTGATGAAAATTCGATTTCCAAATCAGCAAATCTAAATAATAAACCTGTCAGAGTAGAATTTATTGATCAGTGTAGAAATGATGTTGTAAATACAGATCAGGACAGAAATTCAAGCAGATCCCCAGAACAGATTAATATAACGCCAAGATTCCCAGTTCAGATTAATAGAGTCCCAGCCCAGACCCCTTCTCAAGGTGTCACAACAGAAAGGTATGATGAGATGCCTAGTACTCCTGGAATTAATATTCCTGGTTATGTAAATTCTACAAATGATTTAATTGATCAGTTAACCTCAGACATGGAAGCAATGACAGTTCCTGTGACAATTGGACCTGATCTCCCAGTGCTTAGAAAAGATTAAACTAGTCCCACAGTTTTAACGGTCCCATTGAATTCTGAAATTCAAAAGTTTGCTGAAAAACTTTATTCTAATGTATCTGAAGTCAGTAATAACTCCAACTCAGCAAGAGAGAGTAGTAACTCCAGTTACTAGAGTTGCCTCAGCTAATGAAGACTCTGATGTTGACCTGATTGACCTGACACAGCCTGATGAGTACAAATTACTGGATGTTGCAAAATCAAAGGTTGTTTTGGAAAAATTAATAAATGGTACAATCAGTACAGTCAGATTAAAAACATATCAGGATGATGAGGAAGGAAGCGAGGACTCCGCATTAATGTTACTTCTCCTGATTGAAATGCTATGTAATTGGTTCTGCAATAAAAACGGTTTAACAAAAAAAAATGATGAGGACATTGAAGGCTTGAACGATACAGGTAGAATTGCCCTTGCCCATACAAAAGATTTAATTTGGACTTTGAGAAAATGGGGTACTCTGAATAAATGGAAAACAAAATGGACGAAGAAAAAGGAGAAGGAAAAAGCAAATTTAGCTCTTGTAAGGAAGTGTAAAAATTTGCCCAGAAATATCATTGAGAATGAATCATGGTGTCCACAGATACAAAATGAGATAAATGAGCTGAATCAACAGCTACAAATACAGCGACAGGTGGTGATTCAGCAGAATGAGATATCTCTGCCGCCATTTCCAAATTATGTTAATGAGCAGAAATACAATATAGATACAGGATTCAGTGGAAACCAGGAAAACAGATCAGATCCAGTTAAAATTGCAATCAAGCAGGGAATAGAATTGCCTAATGTTCCGCAGTACAAAATGAAACCAGACCCAGAGAGCCATCCAATTTATGCTTTCAGGTTCCAAGAGGGAATTTTAGCATGGTGTTGCCTTCCTCAAGAATTCACTGAGAGTTCTTCTATTTTTAATGGATTGACCTTAGAAGATTTAGAATTACTTGGTAAATCAACATTCCAATGTATAGATAATTTGCCTGTAGCAGCAAAAACAAGAGACAATTGTGTAACAGACACCATTACACTTTTGAATCGATTGGCAGATGAGGGACACAAAATGTCACCTGCAAAATTGCAGTTTTGTAAAAAAGAGGTTAAATACGTTGGACATAGAATTGTATGAGAAACCAGACAGGTAACTATTGAGAGAATTAAAATGATTCAGGCAATGGAATCCCCAAAGACACAAAAACAGGTAAGAATGTTCCTGGGCATGGTTGGTTATTGTTGTCAATGGATTAGTGGTTTCTCAGTATTTGCGAAGCCATTGCAAAGATTGACAAAAGCAGATGTGAAAGGCCCAATTGTCCTGACAAAAACTGAACTTGAGGCCTTTGAGCAATTTAAAAAGAGTTTGAGTGAAGCTCCTGTTCTGGGCATGCCAGACTTCGACAAAGAATTTGAGCTTCTTGACCAAATAGCAGTGATAAAATATGCTGCAAATGGAGAGAAAAATAATTATGCCTCAAAAGGCAATGCGTATGCAGGTACCATTGCTAAGTTCTGTGCTCAGGAGAGGGTTGCAATCAATCGGGAAAAATGTAATGAACATGTTTCAAGCATTCTCATATTAATCTTTGTAATTCAGACATGGCAAAAATTAAAACTATTACAAGATGAGGCAAATGATGAGGAGAGAAACACATGGCTCAAAGAAGGTTGCAGACAGTGAGAGGAAGATGAAATTTGGGTTTATACAGATGGCAGAACTGTTATGCCCAAATGCATGATTGCTGACATGGCATGGATATACCATGGTCCAGGTCATTTAGAAAGAGACACAAAGACTCAACTGTTCAGGGAAACATGGCACAATTCGAAGTTCAGATTAGTTGCGGAGTCACTTTGTCAAAGATGTCTGACATACCAGAAAGACAATCAAGGTCAAAAGACAATTGAGAGTTTGGGAACCATAGGCCGGGAGGGTGGTTCATTTACAAGTACTCAAATAGATTTCTTTGAAATGCCCCAACATAACAAACTGAGATATGTCCTAGTCATCATTTATTTATTTTCAAAAAGGGTAGAAGTTTTTCCAACAAGAAAAAATGACACAATTACCGTGGGAACAGATGTGATTTCAAAAGAAAAGGAGCAGGCTCATGATCTATTGCCAAGAGACTGGGTCAGAACAAAGGTTCATCGGAGGAGGAACTGTTTAGTAGCCAGGTGGCAAGAAGCAAGACAGGTGATACTAGTCACAACAAATGCTGTTAAATATAAGGGTCTGAAGAGGTGGGTGCCTGCAAGCCACACCATTCATGTACCACCTCATGATAACCCTGATGAAGATAGTGACAACACTGCAACTGATTCAGACTCAGAAGAAAGTTCTGAAGAAAATCCAGATTTTGAAGATCGACAAGGTGGTCGACATCTGGATGATGATGTCAATGTGAATGAAACATTGAATGAAAAAGATCTAGAGATTGTGATTCTAGATTCAGAAAATGATGAAGATCTGCTGGAAAAAGAAGCAGAAAAAGAGTCCGAGACTGAAGAGATTCAAGATCAGGAGAGTATTGAAAAGCAGATTGGAAGCTCTGAAAGCAGGAACGCAAATTCTGGAACTGGGAAGCTAGAAGTAATTCCAGAAGAGGAGGACGAATTGCCAGGTACCAGCTACAGAGATGTTGTTCCTAACGGAGTGAAGCTGCCGATGAAGAAGTTCCTAGATAAAGTTTTAAAATCTCTGAAACTGAGATAAGAAGATTCAGAAAAAGGGCTTGGAAAGCTGAATGTAATGAAATCGAGCCTAGGAAGAAACTCTTGAGAAAAGGTGATGTCTGGCCAAAAGAAGAGTTGAAATTCAAGTTGGTGAACGGATCAAAGAAACAGATTAACGAGATATCAAGTCAAAAGAGTGAATCAGACAAAAAAGAACAAGCTGGAAAAAAGATTGAAGTAATCACTAGAAGGAGCAATAGATCATTAAAGCCAAATAACAAGTACAAATCTCCAGAGTGGGCCTACATCTTGAATTCACCAGTAGTTGAGGTTAGCAGTAGCAGCCGAGAAAATAGTGACAATGATTAGGTTTAAATTTTCTTTAGGTTGAGGTTTATATTTGGCATAAGGCTGAAGAAATTGTGTTAGGTGACACAAGGTCGAAGAAATTGTGTTAGCTGGAAACACTTTTATGTAAGACGCAAGGTCGAAGAAAACATGTTTTAGAATAAAAAAAAAAAAGAGGGGGTATATACTATATTACTATATAATAATTTTTCAAAAATTATTTTTTTTTTGTTTTGTTTTATAATTGTCACGTTCAAAGGATACGCTGGTTCGGCCCCCTCGGGAACAGAAGCTCTTACCCCAAATCCACCCCAGGGGTAACTCAGGGACTACTGAGGATTTCGCTGTCCACAGAATTAACCCCGTGGGGGAAAGGGGAAGTGGATGACAAACAAAGAGAGACACGCTTCGGACACTGGCTTCCAACCTGGTCTGGTCTGGTCTGCGCTGTAAAGTAAAACACTTATTAGATTTCTGACTCACAATGAAGTGTTACATCTTATTATCTATTCTTTTCTGACCAAAGCTAATTCTTACCAGTGTTAAAACAGAAGCTAGCTCCTCCCTATAAATGTTTGTCAGGTACTGTATATCTGATTAACTGCAAGAAACTGGCTGACGACCCAATGGGAAAACTGCATAAGGAATGGCCACCAATACAGTTCAAGGCGGCTAGCAAATATACAGTCTTGAAGTTTTCATGTAGAAGATTGCAGGAAAATACAGTCTATTAACAAGCACTCTCTGAAGTCTTTAATAGAAATAATGTTCTCTGTACTCTGAAGTGCTAATCTCTTAGGCTCAAGGATCCTCTTGCTCCAAACACTGCTAGCTTGAAGATATCATCACCTCAGTCATTGCCTGGAGACTGAAGCACAAGAACCACACTCTTACTTGGTATTCAAGGTCTTCTCTTCACAGAAGACACCCTGAAGTCTCAGCTCCGCTACTCTCAGAACGCTATGAGGGAGCGTCTTTACCCTGTCAGAACTCGGGTCGCTTCAAGGAGAAACAAGGGGCAAACGAAACACTCGAACAGCGTGTCAACAGACCCTTAAAGACACGCAATCACTGTGAAAGGCAAGGGGAAAAGTTCTTGAAGAAATGCGCCAAAAGTTTCCTCAGGTAAGAAACAGCGAGCCGGGGAAGCTCCTGTCAGGCGATGAAAGTCGGTTGAAGTGCGCAGCGCGAGGCTCGCGCATGCGCATTGACGACAATGCTCGCCACTGCTCCCAGAAACTAGACCGCTGAAGGAGGTTTTGCTCGATGGGACTGAGAGCTACCTTTGCAACATGGCGGGACGCTGCAGGACCTTAGCAGAAACCGCAAAGATGTTTTCCAGCATGGATTCTTCCTCACTGATAGCCTTTGGCGAGGTGCATGGATCCTGACAGTACCTCCCACCAAGAATGCTCCTTCTCCTTTGGGTTTAGAAGGATTGGCCTTGTGAAACTCTCGAAGAAGTCGGGGAGCATGAACGTTGTCAGAGGGCTCCCACGATCTTTCCTCAGGGCCAAAATTCTTCCAGTCAATCAGATAGTACAAGATACCTCTCTTCAGTTTGGAATCTAGAATTTTGTGTACCTCAAACTCTTCGTGTGTGTCTATCTGAATTGGTTTTGGTGCTAAACGCCCTCTCAACTTGGGTGGACTTTTCTTTAACAGGGACACATGGAAGGTGGGATGAACTTTGAGATATGGAGGCAATTGAATTTTCACTGTAACTGGATTAAGCATTTTTTCCACTTTGAATGGGCCTAAAAATCGGGGCTGAAATTTTCGATTTATTTTTAGCCTCAAATTCTTAGTGGATAGCCACACTCTATCCCCTGCCTGAAACACTGGATTCTCTCTTCTTTTTTTATCTGCATGTTTTTTGTAAGATTATTTGGCCTTTTCTAAATTTTTCTTGACTTGAATGAGGGATTTCTGCATTTCACTAACCTTCTGTTCCACTGCAGGAACTGGGCTTTCCTCTTTCTCCACAATGAAGGCGGGATGCCTACCATAATTTACGAAGAAGGGTGAATAACCAGTGGAAGAGTGAACCGCATTGTTATAAGCAAACTCTGCTGCCCACACCAATTCTGACCAATCTAATTTCTGGTCCAAAAGGTATAAACGCAGGTACTGCTCAAGCTCCTGGTTCACTCTTTCCGTTTGGCCATCAGTTTCTGGGTGGTAGCTTGTGGAGAAACGAGTGTCAATTCCCAATTTTGCTGAGAAGGCTCTCCAAAAATGTGAAACAAATTGGGGTCCTCTATCTGAAATTAGTACTTTAGGGATGCCATGAAGGCGCACTGCATGCTGGACAAAAAGCTGAGCTAGAAGAGGAGCATCTGGAATTCTCTTCAAGGGAATAAAGTGTGCCATCTTGGAAAAGACGTCTACAAACACCAAAACTGTGGTATACCCCTGGCTTAAAGGTAGTTCCACTATCAAATCCATGGACACAGTATGCCAAGGATGAGGCGGAACAGGTAAGGGTCTTAACTTTCCCTGAGGAGACCTTCTCTCGGACTTCCCCCTCAGACACCTCTCACAAGTGGTCACAAATTGTCGTACCTGAGATCTCATGTCCGGCCACCAAAAATTCCTTTCCACCAACTCAGTAGTTTTTTGAATTCCTTTATGCCCTGCTAACAGATTATCATGACACGATTCCATGGCCTTTTCTTGAAGTGCAGAGGTAGGGAGGAAAATGCGATCATTCTGATAAGGAACTCCATTCTTCACTTCTCGACCCTCCGCTTGATCGGACCAATTCTTCATCTCTTGCTCAGTCATAGATTTCTGCAACTGGACAACCAATTTTGAAGAATCCACAGCCAACACAATTTTTTCTTCTGGGATGATATTTTGAGGTTCTTTCTCTGCATCTGAAGATCCAGACTCTATCCGAGATAATGCGTCAGCTCTAGCATTACTCTTTCCTGGTCGGAAGGTAATGATGAAATCAAAATCAGCAAAAAATAAGGACCAACGTAACTGCCGCGCTGTGAGGGTACGAGCAGATTTTAAAAACTGGAGGTTTCTGTGATCCGTAAAGACTGTTATTTTGTGTCTGGCTCCCATTAAATAATGACGCCGTTCCTCAAAAGCATTCTTGACCGCTAGCAGTTCCTTATCCGCAATTGAATAGTTGCACTCTGGGGGACTTAATTTTCTGGAATAATAAGCCACTGGATGCAGCTGTCCTGAAGTTGGATGCCTTTGCGATAAGATCCCTCCTATAGCTCCGTCAGAAGCATCTGCTTCCACAAAAAAGGGGTCCTCCATCCGAGGGTGCAACAGAATTGGTGCTCTTGTGAAGGAATCTTTTAGGTACTGGAAGGCACGTTCAGCTTCGGTGTTCCAAATGAACTTGACTCCCTTCTTCAGCAAACGAGTTATTGGAATCACCTTTTGAGAGAAATCTGGGATAAATCTTCGATAAAAATTGGAAAATCCCAAAAAACTCTGCACCTCCTTGACTGACTTCGGAGAGGGCCACTCCTGTACCGCCTTGACTTTAGTGGAATCCATACTCACACCATCAGGGGACAGTACAAACCCCAAAAACTCCACACGAGTTACATGAAACGCACATTTCTCCAGCTTCACATAGAGATGATTTTCCAATAATTTCGTTAAAATCGCTCTCACATGAGGGATGTGCTCTTCTTCACTTTTTGAAAAAATGAGTATATCGTCTATGTAGACCACTGCAACTCTATCCAAAAATTCTCCCAAGACATCATTTACAAAATGTTGAAAAGCAGCGGGAGCGTTGCAAAGTCCATAGGGCATTACACAATACTCAAATAAACCATATCGTGTTCTAAACGCAGTTTTCCATTCATCACCAGGTGCCACTCGAATTAAATGATACGCCCCTCGGAGATCCAACTTGGTATAGATCTTGGCATCTTTTACTTGATCAAGCAATACTGAAATTAACGGAAGAGGATAGCGATTCTTCACTGTTACTTGATTTACAGCTCTATAGTCGATGCAAGCCCGAAGATCCCCATCTCGTTTTGGAATGAAAAACAAAGGAGATGACACCGGGGACTGAGATGGGCGTATAAATCCATTTGCCAGATGCTTATCCAGATATTCCTTGAGATACCGATTTTCTTTTTCTGTGAGAGCGTATATTCGACTGCAAGGTAGGATTGCTCCAGGCTCAATCTCAATTTTACAATCATATGGGCGGTGGAGAGGTAACTGATCCGCACCTCTCTTATCAAACACCAACGCCAAATCCTGATATTGCTCAGGAATTTCTTTAACCTCCAAGGCGCAGATTTGCGTGGTGTGACCAAAGGCTAGAAGCTTAACTGGAGTGGGCTCTTCCTTAGATTCTGGAACATGGAAACAATTTTCACAACAATAAGAAGAGTTCATTTCAATGGTTCTTTTACTCCAATCTATTCTCGGGTTGTGTTCTGTTAACCAAGGTAAACCAAGGATCAATTGAAACTGGGGCGCGTCGATTAAATTGAACGACATCCACTCCGAGTGCCCATTCAACCCAGTTAGCAACACCATTTCCGTTTCATGAGTAATTGGACCTGATGACAGGTTGGTCCCATCTACTGCTCGAACTGCTTCCGGCACAAGTTTTTGGACTGGTCGAATTCCATTTTGCCTGGCATATTTTAGATCACAAAAATTCCCTGTGGCCCCTGAATCAATCATCACGGAAACTTCATGTAACTCATGGTTACGAAATTTGACCACAAAAACCGCTGTCAAATGAGGAGCCGCAGACTGTAAGGTATTCATAATGTGTTGTTTGTCAGGAGTCGTCTTTGAAAACGCTTCCACCCGTGCGACTCTGTCTACGGGCGAAGCCGATCTTTTACTGGCGAGGCGGTCTTTGGTCTCTTGGAACATTCCTTAACAAAATGACCAGCGCTCCCACAATATAGACATAACTGGGAACTTCTTCTTCGCTCTTTTTCTTCTTTCGAAAGTGGTCCGCGCACTGAGCCTATTTGCATGGGTTCTTCCGAGGAGGCTGCTTCTGGATTTTTTGGAGATTCAACCTTAACTCTATCAAATCGTGGCGGCACGAAACGAAAATCCTTCTTCTTTTCATTCCTCCGCTCACTCAGCCGATGATCTAACTGCAACACCAGATCTATTAATTCAGAAACTTCTGTAGGTCTTTGAGGGATTTGAGCCAAAGCATCTTTAAGTTCATCTCGTAGGCCTCTGTAAAAGATCGCTGCACGTTTAGCCTCTGGCCAATTTGTTTCCACCACTAACTTATTGAAACTTGCCAAATACCCTACCAAGTCTTTATTTCCTTGTTTAAGGTCCAACAACTCATTGTCTGTAGCTTGTGATGCTGACCTTCGGTCAAATATTCTTTCAAATTCTAACTTGAAGTTGGCATAATTAGTCAACACAGGATCCTTCCTGGTGACCAAGGACATGGACCATGCGGCTGCATCTCCTGTCAGGTACGACAAAATGAAGGCCACTTTAGCTTGGTCGTCTGTAAAAATTACCGGACGACACAGAAAGTGTAAAGAACACTGTGTCAGAAAAATTTGCGCTTTCATAGGGTCACCTCCATATCTCTCAGGAGAGGCTAACGGAATTACGGGGGAGATGGAATGAATCACCTGGGTGGAGACACCCGCTGAGGTTGAGGGTTGAGATGTAGGAAGACTACCTTGAAATAAGGACCCAGCTGCTTCTAAGTCATCTAACCTTTGCTTAGTTTGGGTGAATTCCTGCCTAGACCTCCTAATCTCCTCCCTCAGGGCTTTATTTTCTTCTACTGTATTATTCAACTGTTCCTGCATTCCGCTCAAAACAGCCGTTAAGGCTTTTAGGTCTATGCTCTCCACCATCTTCTGCTCAGGAGGGGGCCTGATTCCTCAATAAGGAGGCAGGCACTTCAATCTGTCACGTTCAAAGGATACGCTGGTTCGGCCCCCTCGGGAACAGAAGCTCTTACCCCAAATCCACCCCAGGGGTAACTCAGGGACTACTGAGGATTTCGCTGTCCACAGAATTAACCCCGTGGGGGAAAGGGGAAGTGGATGACAAACAAAGAGAGACACGCTTCGGACACTGGCTTCCAACCTGGTCTGGTCTGGTCTGCGCTGTAAAGTAAAACACTTATTAGATTTCTGACTCACAATGAAGTGTTACATCTTATTATCTATTCTTTTCTGACCAAAGCTAATTCTTACCAGTGTTAAAACAGAAGCTAGCTCCTCCCTATAAATGTTTGTCAGGTACTGTATATCTGATTAACTGCAAGAAACTGGCTGACGACCCAATGGGAAAACTGCATAAGGAATGGCCACCAATACAGTTCAAGGCGGCTAGCAAATATACAGTCTTGAAGTTTTCATGTAGAAGATTGCAGGAAAATACAGTCTATTAACAAGCACTCTCTGAAGTCTTTAATAGAAATAATGTTCTCTGTACTCTGAAGTGCTAATCTCTCAGGCTCAAGGATCCTCTTGCTCCAAACACTGCTAGCTTGAAGATATCATCACCTCAGTCATTGCCTGGAGACTGAAGCACAAGAACCACACTCTTACTTGGTATTCGAGGTCTTCTCTTCACAGAAGACACCCTGAAGTCTCAGCTCCGCTACTCTCAGAACGCTATGAGGGAGCGTCTTTACCCTGTCAGAACTCGGGTCGCTTCAAGGAGAAACAAGGGGCAAACGAAACACTCGAACAGCGTGTCAACAGACCCTTAAAGACACGCAATCACTGTGAAAGGCAAGGGGAAAAGTTCTTGAAGAAATGCGCCAAAAGTTTCCTCAGGTAAGAAACAGCGAGCCGGGGAAGCTCCTGTCAGGCGATGAAAGTCGGTTGAAGTGCGCAGCGCGAGGCTCGCGCATGCGCATTGATGACAATGCTCGCCACTGCTCCCAGAAACTAGACCACTGAAGGAGGTTTTGCTCGATGGGACTGAGAGCTACCTTTGCAACATGGCGGGACGCTGCAGGACCTTAGCAGAAACCGCAAAGATGTTTTCCAGCATGGATTCTTCCTCACTGATAGCCTTTGGCGAGGTGCATGGATCCTGACAATAATACTCAGATTGAAATTTGTTTTGTTGGTGCAATTCAAAATGTAGATACCTATAAATTCATTGGGGGTTGGGGATTGAAAGGTGGAAAGGATCCAACTTAGCTGAATAAAGAAAGGGAAAAGGAAATAGAATTAGAAGGATGTAGGACTCAATATGAGAGTTGCAGAAATATAGATGAAATTAGAGTTTAAATACTAATCCTGAGTAAGCCTGAAACATGTTCAATGGATAAAATTTGTGAAATTTGTGGGTGGTGTTTGGTGATTTTTAAATCACCAGATGAGGGAGTTGATGGAGCGGGTTAATGAACAATATTTTGTTCAGGCTTGTGAAGTCAGTCTTCCAAAATGTGTTAATAAAACTAATATGTTTGCTGCATGTTATTAAATCAACCTAGAATAAACTGTGCAACATGAACATATGGAACTAAAATTATGCTTATTTGTGCAAAATGCAAAAGAAATAATACAATAATTATTGTCTATTGTCTTTGCTATATACTAACTGCTGCTGTTTAAAAAATAATAGCATGTGCTTTTAAATGTGTTTCTGTCTTGTCTTTTCTGTGATAAATGCAGTTCCAGATCGGATTGGAACATTAAAGGTAATATATGCTGCTTAAATGTGCTTTTGCTAGGTAACATAATTAATGGGTTAACATTTAGCAAAGGGGGTGGGTAACAGAACAAATGTCAATTCTTTAATTAATTGATGTTTTGTGTTTATTTAAATAATAGTTTACTGAAAGAAACATAGAGTTGGCTGCAGAAAAATAATGCATTTTGAAAAAGTGACGCAAGCTAAATTGGCGCAGAAAAATTGACGCATTCTGAAAAAGAGGCCTGCTGATGTAAAGCCACATGAGAAAACTTATTTTGAAAAAGATGAGAAGCCTATAAACTTTTATTGTGAAAAGTTTTGAAAAAGAACTGCAAAAGGCGACTCGACTCTGTGTAGAGGTTTGCTATTGTGCCCATGAGAAGCTCAGAACGGTCGGGCTCAAGGCCAGGATGTGAGTCGTGGCATTTTTGTACATTTCATGAACATCTTTGCTACAAAATGTAGCAGCCTAAGGAAGTGCTGCCAGGACTCTGTGCATGAACAATGGCTTTGTGTAAAAGCCCGGACCTGAGGTGGAAGATGTCACAATTTACTTTGGCATGAGGTGGTTCAGCCAATGGGGAGCCAGAATTAAGCTGTTGGAATGTGAAAATAGTTAGTTTAGCCTTAGTTTTAGGGTATAAGAATTAGCTCAAGGAGCAGACTTTTGCCTACGCTTCTTGATTCCAGAGGGTCGTGTTCTGCTGATTGACGAACACACGTAAGGAAAGGAGACTTTTAAAAGACTTTGTTTTCAGGCGATGAGGGTAGAGACAGGGAATTAGTTAGGATTTGGAAAATGCTCTTTCTCACTTATTTCTGTTAATGATTAATATTTCTTGAAACAAGCTCTCTTTATAAATGCTGAATAAACCTTTCTTTAATGACATTTTCTAATACTTGTTTAATAAAGTTCCAAAGCCTAAGTTTTCATGAATGTGTTTGAATAAACTTACTAAATGACAAGCTGATCTTGTTTATTGTAGATAGTTAAAACAACATATTAGATTCATTCGCCTCATGATTCAGCTGCTCTGTAATTTTATGGGCCTGGTATTGATTGGTAAGTATGGTGATAGATAGTGACATCATTTATGCAGAATTTTGGTAGCAGCGCTGGATCAGACCTCACATGAGAGAGGGATTTTTCAACTTCTGTAGTGCAGGTGTAACAATTGAGATGGCGTGTGGTTAGTCCTTCTGCATGGAGGAGCAAACTGCACTTGTCAGGAGGATTTCCTAATGATCAATACTTCACTTTGTGTGATGGCACCAGAAGGTTTTTACTGCCTGATTCCCCTAGAATGATTGTGTACTTTGGGTTTTCTTTCAGCGGAACACACAAGGATTTTCGTTTTGTTTAATTATTGTTCGTGTGAAGTTGATCGCTGAGGAGAGAGAGCTGCTGTGTGGTACTGCAGGTTGCGTCATAAGGTGAGATGTCACACAGATTTGAAGTTAGTGCTTTAAACTATAGTTTTGTGATTTGCTGGGAAGTGCTGGTTATTTCTAGGGGCATTAATTGAATTATGCTGTTATCAGTTGAAAAAAAGATTACATTTTTCAACAAGTCAAGAGCGTTGATTAGGGACCTCAAGAGGCGGCTCCTCCTAAGTCTTGGGGGTGGGGCCAGGGGAATGACCGGAGGAGTGGTAGTGCACTACCTTTAGTGCGCATGACGGTTTGCCCGGCCATCTCAGGCGGGCCAAATCATCATGCGCATTGAAGCTCTCTCCAACACAGCTGTGTTGTTGGTTTGGAGAGAGCAGGCACAGACTCCCAGACTCCCAGTCTGCCTGTGAGTGCAAATTGAGGGTGCTCAGGCCAATCCTGAAGCTGCTCTCATGCATGAGAGCAGCTTCAGGATTGGCCACAGGGCAGTCTGGGAGAAGAGGAGCAAAAGAGCCCGCCCTGCTGCAGGTACGCTTTATTTTTGTATTACATTGTTTTATTTGCCTGCCCACCCGGTCACTCATTCACAACACCGGCTGCTACTTGGGATCTCATAAGAATACCTGTCCCTGAAGGGGAAAAGAATTTGAGATGGGTGCTGTAAGAAATGAAGTCCCATGTAGACCAGCCCATTGCGAAGCTTTGAATGCATGGGAGTGAGCTTCACATGCAAAAGAGAAGGAAAATGATCAGAAAAAGGCCAAAATACAGTCCAAATTTAGATGGAAGGTTAGTGGGATGCAGAACAGCAAGCATGGAGGAAAGATGTAATTGACTGAGTTAGGATGTATCCTGTTGTAAGTGAAAATACAAGAAGAATAAAAGCATAAGAGGGGGGTAATAATTGAGTACAAAAATTAAGGGTGTAATAGTGACTACAGTGATGGCTTTTTGGACGATTTATTGACTTTTCGACCTCCCTCATACACCATAGTTCAACAACCTGTGGGAAATCAGCCATCTATGAGACGCATGCCACCCGCAGAAACAGATGCTACTGTGCCTGCCGATCTGGGGCTCCTTGATGGTGGAGTGCCTGGTACCCTTCCACCTCTACAGTTGCCACTGTTCGACTCCCAAATACACGATAGCCGCCTATTACGCTCCTAGTTCCACAGAAAATGCCACAGATTCCCCTTTCAACTCCACCGTCGGTGTTCCCGATTAATGCTGTGTTTGTTGCAACCCCAGTCACTCCAACAATTATCACAACCACTGTTGTGCCTCAGAATAAATTATTTGCAAAAATGGGAGAAGGACCCATAACAAGAGCAACTCCTGTTATAACCATGCCTTCTGTAGAGATTCATAGTCTTGAGTCACAGTCATCAGAGGCTGATGCCCTATTAAGAATGTCAGATAGGGACTAATTAAGGTAGAGCTCGAGGAAAC
Source organism: Lissotriton vulgaris (assembly GCF_964263255.1). Lineage (NCBI taxonomy): Eukaryota > Metazoa > Chordata > Amphibia > Caudata > Salamandridae > Lissotriton > Lissotriton vulgaris. Next base: position 1,118,679,989 of record NC_141691.1, on the reverse strand, counting down.
CATTAAAGGAACTCTCAAGTTAGATCTTATAAATGGGTACAATGAAGAAAACATTCGTTTTTTTGCAAGGAAGCCACTATATGTGCTTCTATGACACATGGGGCTCTTGAGGGGGTAGTCACAGAGTTTGAGATTCACTTTTAAAAAGTGTGACCCTAAGATAAAGATTTAGGGAGTTCATGACTGAAAATGCATTTCAGAACATGCAAACTCGGGTTAAAACTGCAACTAAAGGAACTAGTCAGTAACATTAAATTGTGGAGGAACACACAGATTCAGAGAAAGATGGGCTCGGAAAACTGAAAAAAAGGATGATGCTCAAAAGGGGAACGACTGGGCTGACATTAGGAGCAATTCTGAAATCAAAGCTTACCCAAATGTAAAATTGGACCAAAAGTCTCATTAGACCAAAAGTCTAACTTTACAAATGTTTGGTATTCACAAAGGGACTTACGAATAGTGTCTTTAACCTTGTGGATATTCTGCACTCGAAACAGAGTAGCTGCACTCGCGGCAGAACCTCTGCACTCTAAGTGCAACCTCTGCACTTGGGGCGGGGAAAGTGTAACTACATACACCTGCAGACAATTATAGCCACCTGCAACCCATGCACTGCAAACCACACAAAACCAGCAGACATGCAAGGCTCTGTTTTTTCCAAACACATTCTTCACCTGGCTTATCTGTGCTAGCCTTGTCTTGCCTCTCTTCCAAGTGTCAGCATGTTGAACGTCGGGAGGAAGAAATGTTTCACAGAGGAGGAGACCCAAATGATAGTCAAGTGATTGTAGTGGAAAACTACAAAAAGCTACATGGACTATCTCCATACCTCACCAGTACAAAACAGAAGGCAGCCGTATGCAGTCAGTTCACTGGTTGAGGATATCCGGACCATCACTGACATCAAAATAAAGTGGCAGCATAAGAGGAAGCGGGTGAGAAGAAATTAACCAGGATAGAGGTCTCCCTGGTGGACAAACTGAAACCCGCCTGTGTCTCACATGTGGCAAAATCTCAGCAATGAGAAACTGCAGTGCAGAGACTCCATGAAAGCAGAGGCTCTTTGTGAATCGGGCCCAAATACTTTATTTGCAAATGTAATTGTGAATATGGAAGTCACTTCATGTTTGTGCAAATATTCATGGTGAATTTGATACTCATTTGTTTCATTTTGTCTATCCCACTACAAGTCCCAAAATCCAAAGTACTGCAAATTGCAACTTCCAATTTCTTCAGAAACTGTTGACTACCTCTGCTGCTGGTTTTGATGAAGTTTTATACCTGGCACATTAAATTGTGCATGGATTTGTCAACCTCATAGTTGCGTTGTAAATGTGATTAAGTAGCTAAGTTAAAAAATGAACACAATCATCATTTGTTTTATTTGTCTGTGAACTGCTTCATTGAATTCCCGCATAGAGCCAGAGTAAATCCACCCACTGGAGCACAGGTTCCTGCGCTTGCAGGAAGGCAATGTCGTGGGGCATATCAACCACTAGCACAAGCACAAATTTGTATGGAAATATGCCTAGAAGTGGGTTTCATGTACTATATAATTATCAGGCAACCTATAGATACTTTCCTTAAATTCCATCATGTGTTTCACACATCTAATCTTAACTTGTGTATGTTGGTTTTAACATGTGGCAACACGAATGATAATGAAATTATACTTGTATCCTTTTAGGCCCTGTGACGTTGCCCAGGACAAAACCTGCTATAGTGACATCTGCTCCACGTACGAGTGCCACAAATGGCCAGGCACCACACACTGGGCAGATGGTAGATCCTGATAAGGTCACTTACATATAGGTCAAAGTCTAATATATTGGATGACATGCTAGCAGTATGAAATGTGTTTCAAATATCCCTTTTGTCACCCATATGCATGCTCACATATGGTTCATAAGAGTATATTACTTCATAACTTGTGGTCTAAAGACAGTATGACTCAACATTTAAATTGAAACAAAAAACTATGTACCTACTTGCTCATATTGTCCCAGCCAAAGTAACTGTGTTAAAAGTGGATTCTAGCGACACATGCATATAAAATAATACACATCTGCCCACATGCATCAAGCATTTTTGGAGTCGCAAACGGTGCGATTCCTTAAAATCGGCCGTTTACGATTCCAAAAATGCTTTTTGAGATGCATCATTTGTTTTTGTTGAAAATCGCTAATTTTGCGATTTTCTAAAATGCGATTGCATTTAAGGAATCGCAATTTTGCCATTCCTTAAATGCAATGCATCATTCTTAAAAAAATTGCGATTTTGAAGATTGCAAGTGCAAATTACCACGAGGTTGAACCTCGTGGTAATTTGCGAAAAATGTTTAAAATGCTCAAATTAGCATTTTAAACACTGTCATGTTACAGACACACATGTCCTTAGGACATGTGTGTGTGAAACATCCATTTTAAAATAAATTTCAGGGGTGCAGGGGGGGTCCTTTGGACCCCCCCTGCACCCATGGAATGCATCAACATTTTGCGAATTCCAATTTGCGAATTCGCAATTACCATTGATTCCTATGGGCCTTTTGGCCCATAGGAATCAATGGAAATTGCGAAATCGCAAATTGGAATTCGCATAATATTTGCGATTCGGTAAAAATTGCGATTTTTACCGAATCGCAAATATTATGCACTTTCAATAATGCATCCCATTTTGCGATTCCTTATTTGCGATTCGGTAAAAATCGCAAATTTGGAATAGCAAAATGGGAGTTAGATGCATGTGGGCAATTATCCTTTGTATTGTAATATGAATATGTGTGTTTCATTAAAACTGCTGTCCGGAGTATGTCAGTGATCAAAAGTTCCCCCTGTACCTTCTCCAGGAAATCTGGAGACCTTCTGGCTGCAGCAGTCAGACCTACTACCATCCACTTGTCAACTGAGCATGCTAAATAGTGTTGTAAACTATTATTTCCCAAAGTATTTACAATAACCAATTCATTGTGAAAGTAATTTTCAGGATATAGCCACCTCTTCTAAGCATCTAATGTTGGTATGTGATATATTCCCAACATTATCAGTGATGCTTGTGTTTATTTTGCACGTTCCTTTATTATTCGTTGTGAACATTCATTAAGGTGCAAATTCCTTTTGAAGCTGCTGGATCGAAGGTCTTCCACCATACAATCAAGTAGCCAGGTTCAGCAGCTGACAGCATGGGGATATGAATGCCACACAGATCTGTGGCTGGGTGGAGGTGGTTAGTGTGATTTTTCATTTCACATCATTATTGAACCCCTCACTTCTACAGTCTGAGCTGGAACATGTATTCAGCTCGAGTGGAATTTTTTAAGCTTGAACGCAATTTTGAGGCTCCGGCTTTTTTAGAAATGTTTTTATTGCTGGCATTAACCAGGAATCAGTTTTTTTAAGCTATGTTTTTCAATCCTGCAATTATTGATTTTGCTGTATTTCTTTCTTTAATGTGCAAAAGTGAAACTTGAGTTTTTTTTTTAAAAGTATGACATTGACTAGGATTCAAATGTTTTTTCAAGTTAAGCTTTTCAACTTGTAAACAAGGATTTCTGATGTATCATGCCGTTTTAGAAAATTTTGAAAAGGTTTTTATTAACTTATACAAAATAAACTACTTGCTTACATTTTGAGCTGACACATGTAGGTTTACACATAGCAGATCACATGTGGAATTTCAGACAGATGCCAAGAAAAATTGTTCAAACTGTTGTGTTGTATATGAGATAAAATGGCAACTACTTAATATGTTGCAACCTCTGACTCTCAGGTGCTAGGGAAAATGAGTCGCTTGATGAAGCTGAACCCTCCACCAGCAGAGGGCGGCATACAATCCAGGGAGAGAACCTGATTCTCCTGCAAGCAATAATATCGACAGCAAGCACTGCTCAACAAGATGAGGAGGAAGAAAAAGAGTAGATGCCAGTCGCGGAGGAATGCATGCATGAGGGGGAGGGCATTGTTGGGCCACAGGTCAAAAAACTGAAGACTCCATCAGGTCCGGCCAGCATTGTACGTCCCACTTCTCTTCTGAGGATTGCCAAATCCCAGCAGTCAGAAAACCAGCTGCAGAGTTCACGTCCCCAACACAGCCATCTCCTCCTCACAGTCATCATGTCCAAGGTTGAGGGGTTGAATTTCCTACACTCTCCTCCCATGACCGTGCATTCCAGGCCAACTCTCAAGCATCTGATGGCTAGAACACCCCTCGTGAGGAGCAGGTATCCCCTGGGAATGGATCTTCTCCCCACAGCCTCCTACGTGCCTCGCCTCCCCATTCTGGTGGACCTGAAGGTCTTAGCAGAGTGCATACCATGTGGAGAGAGTGGCAGATGCTCATGTTAGCCTGTGGAAGGGAGACTGTTTCAGTCTGATGTGAGGCAGGACACTCGTGCAATAGGGACTTCTCTCTCTGCCATTTCAGATTCAATACAGGAAATCCCTCAGAAGATTGACAGGCAGACCCTTGCTTTGGATAATATTGTGACATTTTGCCAAGACCAAGGATGCACCATGGCCAAATAATAATGTATAGGGACGAGATAGCAAGACAACATGCCTTGGCTAAGAAGATAATGGTTGGCATGTTGAAAATGTTTCAAAGTCTTTCTTCTTGGTCAACACATGGAGAGGACCCAACACACCAGCCTGCACCCCACCCTACCAAGACACCTGTACCACCACCTGCACAGGCAGCCTCCTACATGCATAGGTAACTCTCCTTCCTCACCTGTGCAGGTACCCCCCACTTGCAAAGGCACCCTCCCACCTGTACAGGGATCTCCTAACTGCACAGGTACCCCCCACCTTACAGACACCCTCCAACCTGAACAGACATCCCCACCTGTACAGGCACCACCCACCAGTACAGGCACACCCCTCTATGTAGAGACATCCCCCAACTGTACAGGCACCTACCTCCTGTACAGGCACTCACCTCCTGTACAGGCACCCTACCACCTGTACTGACCTCACCCTCCTCAGCTGAGCAAACTACCTACCTTCACAGGCAAATGCCACACACCCACCCACACATCGGCACCAACCAAGGAGGCACACTAACTCACAGAGATCCTCGCCACCACATTTGCATAATAACAGATATCCCCCGTGACTACTGTAAATATGTATTTACTCAAAAGGTATTAAACGTAAAAATGTGCACCTCTCAGTACTTCTATCCTGAGTTGATTTCTATTTGATTATGTTCAAATGGTTACTCTGGTTGTAGGTCATATATGCAACTATAAATGTGTCTAAGTATTACATGTTGATTTGTGGGACCATCCGTGTGCCAGGGTATCATGTTGAAAGCAGAGCTAAACACTCACAATTGTAGACTTAACCACTGTGAATCTAACATATATAATGGAAAACACAAGACAGCCTGTCACCCCATGTAACATATGTTAGTAAGGGCCATTGTAAAAGGTAAAGTGTGCCACACAGCATGTCACATATAAACCATGGGGCAGGCATGATTTTTTGTAGTATCTGTTTGCCAAAATATTCAAAAGGTGAGGCATCTTATCTATATTTGTAAACTCCTTTATTTCACATATATGTGTAGCTTTCCATTTTGTACATAATGCCAATCCTCACTCATAACCATGACTCATTGTTACACTTACTGCGGACAAATTTTCAGATTTTGACTGTCCATGGAGATCTTACACATGCAGTGACATTTACTCCACTAGGCCAATGGAGTCCTTTGAGAATTTTCCCACCTAATCACTATCATTCATATGCAAGATATGCATGTCTGTTGACTCGTGACAACAGCTGTGGTTTATGTAACTAAGGTATGGCTTGCAGAGTAGTCTCACGATAGAATTTATGGACTGTGTTAAATGTCCTCAATCATCATTGACAACAGACTGTGAAGCCACATAAGGCCATAACACAACTGGTGGCTCAAGAGAAAAAAAATTAACCAGCTAGTCATGCACCTGCTTTACCCTGCCCTATGTTTGGAACAATGTCCTGGTTATCTTGATTCAGACCTTGGTGAGGGTTCAGAGGAGTGTGTAAGCCTTGACGTACTGCAATGTTGTGCATGACTCAACAGGCTACTATTATCTTGCACAAAACTTCAGGGGAGTAAAGCAGCACCCCCTTGTATGGTCAAGACATCTGAATTGTGACTTTAGGATACCAAAAGTGCGCTCTATGATGGCTTGTGTATGCATGTGTGCCTTATTTTACCTACACTGAGGTACAATGATTGCACATCTGTATGGTGTGAGGAGATAAAGAGAGTGCATATGAAGCATCACCGAAGAGGAAAATGAGGAAATATTTGCACATGTTCCTCTTACATCTGTAAAGATCAGAATGTATGGAATGGTACATAGATTGTCTGTTAGGGTCATGTATGTGTTTTGAGAATTGGTCATCTGTAATTGTTGTGGATATTCAAACAACATTTATACATATCGACCTTGTATGGTGCTTGAGTTCTTACCCAGAAAGCACATGTTGACAAATTCTCCTGCTGCCAGCCGCTGGGCTAGAGATGACCTGTGGCATATGTAGCTATCATGTGTACTGCCTGGGAACACTGACTACTCCTCAGTAAAGCAACCACTGGCATTGCACACACCCTGCACATTGATTGAGTGCCAGTGGTGTCTGTTGCAGAAGATGTGTACATTATGGCGAGGTGGCTAAAATGCCACATGATTGCAATCAATTGCACCTACCACATGTGGGAAGCAGGAAAAGAGGAAGGGATTCCTAGCAACCCATTGCCTTCCTGCATTGTATGGGGCATACCTATGTAAATATGCACTCTCCTATTTATGCAGCTCATAACTTGACTCAAGCATCAGAGTGGATTGATTGTGAAATGCCTACTATGTCACTGGACACACTCTGGAATGACCCAGTAGCAAATAAATGAAGAGCTTCTAGAATATTGACATAGCCTGAAAGCAGCATGTAGCAAAATCAAGATACTGCTCTCACTCAGAAAGCATATCCAGGATGATATCCGGGGGAAAACGGAACCTAGAAGAACAGCTTGGCAGAATGTCCCAAAGATGCTGATCCTTTTTCTGAAGATCCTCTCAACTCTTCTCCTCTTCCAATCCTTCTCTCTCATTATGAGGGGCAAACTGACAAACACACTCATTGAGATGTAGTAAGGTCTGAAGGGGTTTGGTTGTGGCTACTCATATTTTATGTATACCGCCAGGCTGTGATTGGGTGTTGGGCTAACAATGTCCTGAAAGAGCCAGAGTCGTTTGGGGGAGGGGGGGGGGCAGGGATGAGCACAGACACATGTCAGTGTGTGTAGTGTTTGGGAAGAACTTGGAAATCTGAGGTTTGATTAGAAATTTAACTTTTCACATTTGAACTGATTGTGGAAGACATTATAAGACAGGTCATTGTTAAGTGTGCAACTGAAGAGAAGATGTTGTACCAAATATATTTGTGATGTTCTTGTTGCCACTTGACGGGTCATATGAATATATTTATGATATTGTATCTTATTTGATATATCTACACTATTGTAGAGGTGTGTACTTGCCATCACAATTATCCCTCCAATACACTTCGCTTTTAGCTGAATGATCCTACTGCTATCATAGTTTTTCAACAGCTTTTGTTTTTTCACCTCCAAGTAACAAGTTTCCCCCACTCATTGTGTAATCCAGTGTTTTGTTATATGTTTGCATACTCTACTGTTACCTACATGTGTATGTCCTACACGTAGACATAGGTAACAGCCAGGGCCTACATATAGACGTTTTCATTTTTAATGGAGGCATTTTGTACTATGTTGGTTGTATGACTAAATGAGCATATTTAGCTCATAATATGTGAATCTAGAATTAAGTTTTGTGGCATACACCAATGCTTGCCATTATTTCTTTGGGTTGTGCTCTGCCCAGAGTGTGGAAGTTCTGGCCCGAGTGCGGATGTTCCCCACTAGGGGAAATTTCCACCCCGAGTACGGAGCCTTTGATGCATATAGATACTACTCATAAGTCCCTTTGTGAATACTGAAAAGTAGTAAAGTTTGACTTTGGTTTAATTTTATCTTTGTGAATCAGGCACTGAGAGAGGTGTATTGAGGAGCTTATGTGCATGTGCCTTGGAGTCATGATATTTTCACATTTCGAAAGTTGAGAGAGAGCCCTTCTATCAGGTACACCCAGGTTGACAGGCTTGTGAAGTTTTCAAAGGTATTTTTGGGAGGATTTGAACACATTCTTTGATATAGTGCTTATCCATGATTTTCGGGCTGAGTTAAAAGTAGCTGTTCAGTGGCCAACTGCAGAGCTACCAAGGGATGCCAAGCTCATGCTCCGTCCGCTGTGATCATGGAAAAGTATCATCAGAGTGTTACATGTTTGAAAACCAAGGTTCCCCAGAAAGAGATTGAGTGGCTGAAGATCTCGAGGACTGTACAAAAGTCCAAAGAGTCAGTGATAGCCTATTATGGAAACTACTGCAGGTCTTTCATCAGCATAGTGGTGTAGTGAAACCAAAGCAAGGAAATCTTTTTAATTTTTGTCACAATTAGATCTTGGTCTGTCTCCAGAGATAATTTTACACATCCAGCAGAATGTGATTTATTGGCAAAGGAACCCTTTTTAATGCTAATCTGCTATACACAAAGTATTGCAATGATGATTTGGGACCCAGACAAAAGGAAATTAAGAAAAAGTTAATGTTGGCTCCTCCCAGAAGGGATTTCAGAGTGCTCCGTATCTGGTGAGTTCTGGATATAGTTTGAGCAGTGATGATTGAATGCAAGGAATTAGATATCGAAGTGGTGGTCAGATGATGTAGAGGGGAAATGTTGTCCCACTCTCTAGGGTGAGGGGTTCCTGTTGACTCAAATTCAGGAATGAGTATAGCTATGTTGAAGAAAACTAAACTGTGTCATCATTGTAAGAGGTTGAGCCATTGGAAGCGTGAGTGCTGATTGAATCAAAATCGAATGCAGTTTGAAGGCCAAGGTCCTTTTTTTTTTTAATTAAATTGTTTATTTAAAATTTTGATGGCCCATCATACAACAATTTGTCATTTACATAAACAGAGAACACAATACACAATATAACCCAAATAATTACTATGTATAAAAAATTATAAGTCATCAACACATTCAGGTGGAAAACTTAAACAAGCCTTATAAATTATTAACCAAGGGGTACCCTTACTCTCTCTTTCCAACGATATATAGGATTCCAAATTTTTAATCCCAATTTTCTAGTTCTTTTTCCCTTCCTGGCGTATATACCTTTTTCAAGGTTATATATCCCCAATAACAAAGCAATCCATTGTTGTATTGTAGGGGGAGTAGGGTCCCGCCATGCTCTTGCGATTAATAGTCTGTACACTGCCATCGCTAGGAATATAAATTCAGTATTATCGTCCCTATATCCCCTAACCCCTAGCATGATAACCATTGGTGTTAAAATCTCATTTACACCCAGAGTAAGCCTCATAAAATCTTCAATACCCTTTCGTATATTCTCTAATTGGGGACACAGTGCAAAAATGTGGATACTATCTGCTACTGGAGCATTGCAACGAAAACAAGTTGTCCCTGTGGTAGCCCCCCATTGTGCAATGCGGTCCGGTGTGTGATAGAGTTGAAATACAGTTTTAAAGTGCTGCGATTGAAGAGGAGCAGAACACAGCACAGAGCATCCTAACTCGAGTGAATCCAGAAAAAATTGACTCTGTACGCCTAGTTTCACTGCCCATTTATCTCCAAATTTCTCAGTATCGTCTTTTTTTAAGCCTGCTAGACTGGCATAAAAGAATCGTATAGAACACTCTCCCCCCTGAGCTAGAGATTCCATAAGGTTACTCTTCCAAAATCCACATTCTCCCCCCTTTTTCTTACCCAAGAAGCTCCTGATTTGCAAATACTTAAAAAAACTATTTCTTGTAATGCCATATTTACCCATCGAGTCTGAAAATTGTAATATATTCCCATCCATTCCCATCAGATCCCCTATACTTTTTAAGCCTTGCATATCCCATTCCGCCATTATAGAATCCGAAAATATCAAGGGGGGTAGTGTTCTATTCCTATACAATCTAGTATACCTATTGTATCTTCCTAGTCCGCATTTCTTTGCTACTGCTACCCAAATATTATATGCAGCTTTAACTGTTTTAAATCGTGTATGCTTATAGTAAAGGAAATCTGCGTGATTTAGGAAAGTGTTTGCGGCGTCTGCCCCCATTACAATAGAATATACCATTGTCGAGCAAGATCTAACATTCAACTCTAGATTATCTGCCCCCAGAAAACCCTGGGTGTATTGTAGTACAGATGCCCAATAATATAGCCTGAAGTCTGGGACCCCCCACCCTCCTCTAACCCTTGGTAGTGTCATAAACTTATAGGCCCTTCTCGTTTTCCCATAAGACCATATAAATTTATTAAGTATTGATTCTAGTTTACTAAACCAGATTGTTTAAAAAAAAAGAGGAATAGTGCGAAAGAAATAAAGGAATTTGGGAAGAATAATCATTTTTATTACGTTTGTACGTCCTACTAGCGAAAGTTTAAGCTTATCAATTCTGGCCAGGTCTGCACTTACATCTTTAATTAAAGGAGAAATATTCCGTCCTACCACCATATTTCTCCTTTAATTGAAGGCCAAGGTCCTAATGTTAATTTTATGCCAGCTTGCCAGCTCTAAATATACGAATGCAAAGGCATCTTAATTCTAACATCTCCCGAGCCCTTTTGATGCAGCATAATCTGAACACACAGAATTAATGCGAGTGTCCGAGCTCCACGAAACCCCTTCCCGAGTTCAGAAACCTTCCAACCAATTACAGTGATGGTGCATCAGAGGGGAAGAAAAATGTGTGCCTGGAGCAGGTGTGAAGGAAGGCCAGGGTGGCCCAATTGTAGAAGAAAAGGTGAATGAACACCCTCTTTCCTTTTTGATCGACACTGGTGCTGCCCTTTCTACTTTAAGGACAGTGAAAGTCTCAAAACCAACCCTGTTAGGAAAACCAGTCCAAGAAGAGGCAGGTCTTGCTAACAAGCAGAGAGTGAATCCTGTTTCTGTCAAGGTACCTGTGAAATTGGGTCCCTGATGGACCGGCCCTTTATGCATGGTTATCCCCAAACCTTTAGACTTCACTCCTCCTATTTTTGCTTAATTTGTTTTTGTTGGCCTTGGGATTCTGTGAACTTTACCACTGCTAACTAGTGCTAAAGTGCTTGTGCTCTCTCTCGCACATGGGAGAATTGGTTTGTCAGAGAGGAGAGCAGCATACATCTAGGTGCACTTACTGGAGACGCACCTTGAGACAAGTCTGACTACAGGGGTCTTCCCTCTGCGCTCCTCCCATGGGGCATTTAGGTTCTTGTCCTAGGGCTTAAAAGTGAGTACTCTACAGTGGAGTGTGACACAGATCACCTCACCAAGTGGCACTTTATCACCACAAAGTTAGTAAGAACGAAGCCCCCTTCTTTTCTTTAGGTCCTGATGAATGCCATGGACTCAACTGGGCCAAAAGGCAGAAACACGGTGAGGGAACAGTAATTGCCCCATAGCACCGCTTATTTGTTTTTAATACCATATAGCTGCCTGCCACATTAAAAATTAATTTGGTAACTCTAATGGTTCTTAAATCTCACTCACTCTTCACAGGCCCCCACTTAGTTTAGAAGTGCATCCCTGTCGTCAGGTGTATGCCCGTCCTCTACCAAACCGAGTTTCTAGAACGCAAGGACTGGCCAATGATGAAGCATGACACCAGGTGTTGTGTGAGATTAGTCCTTCACTTTTTGTGAGATGGCCACACTCACAATTTAACTTTTGCACCTAGGTCACTATTCTGGGAGCGGCCCCATTTTGTGTTAAACAGAATTGGTTTGAACCCAATTATGATATTTACTGTATTTGTAAGTCCCTAGTAAAGTGGTATTACATGTAACTAGGGAATGCAGATAAAAATCAAATAATGAACCTGCAAAACTGATTGTGCCACCCAATAATGTAGCCCTTTAAACTTGTCATAGGCCAGCTCTGTGTACAGTTTTAAACTGCCACGTCGGCCTACCAAAGAATCCTTTTGACAAATATATTATAATGCACTTGAATATTTTACAGGAATAATCATTCTATCAACAAAAAGGAACTTGAGTCGCAGTCTTAATAAAAATATTAACACACAATTTCAATGTAGTGGGAGCTGTCGGAGGTGCTCCTGTAATCATTCATGAATAGCTGGTCGACGAAGGTGGGGCAAACCCAGAGCGCGCAACTGAAATAGCTTGCAGGTCTGCAATGTAACCAGTTTCTAATCCCATTCTTTAATACCAAACAAATTGATGGACACTTTAGTGTTTGCCAAAGGGCCCCCAACGCCCAAAAGCAAGCCTGGGGACTCTATTTCCCAGCTAAAGCAGCGCCAGGAGGTGTTGGTGCAGTGTGGTGACCACAGGGGGTGTGGCTTCAGCTAACAGCTCTCCTGCCTCCTGGGATACTTTGGTGTCTGCCAAAGGGGTATATGGCCCCCAACATCCAGCAGCAAGCCAGGGGACTCCAACCCCCAGCTAACTCAGCACCAAGAGTTGAGTGTGCAGACTGGTGACCACAGGGGGCGGGCCTTGCAAACGCGCTCATAGCGCCAACAGTTCTCCTGCCTTGTGGGATGCGTGTGGCCCGTGCCTAGGTAAAGCCCTGGCCAAGCGCATGCCTGTCCCGCACCTGTCAGCAACAGGAAGAGGCAGGACAGGGTCAACCCCCTTGGCCCTTGCGTCAACTAACTTTTAGACTGGGTAAGATTCTGCATGCCTAAATATATTGTCTCCCATTTTTTGCTTCAGTTCTGCCCTAGCCATGGCGGTTGATTAAAGGACTTTGACTCCGGTAGCCCGTGGCAATTTTGTTCTCTAGTTCATTTAGATATCGTTCTGCTTTCTTTATTCCACACCTCTTCTAAATGGGGAAACGCAAGACCACAGCAGCCATAGTAGCCCCTCATGGGAGCAATGGAACTACCTTGGATACCTCTGTATTTCTCGGTGGATAGTTCAAGGTTGCCCCCTCTCGCCGGCTTTATTTAAAAAAATTATCTAGCCATCGGCTATTCTTCTATGGAAAGATGATTTCAAAAAGTCAAAGTCAAAGGGAACTTTATTCGGATATAAAAATCATCCATAAATGTACATGTTCATCATGACAATTTCATTATAAACAGTTTAAAACATTTTAAAAGCAATTTAAAAACACAGCCGATCAGTACAATGGTAGCCTAACGATCTATATTAGATGGGAGCAATCCGATAACAACATATATAAAAATACATCATACTTCATAATCTAGGCTGGCGTTCATAAGGTGTAAGCACAGTGTAAACTAATTAACTTTAGTGCAAACTCTATATAACAGAAACATTTTATGATACGTATCATCAAATCAACAGTGGGGGCTGCTGCATAGTGTAAAAATGCAATGAATAAACGTACAAGCTCTTCTTTAAAACCGCAGTAATGTGCAAATGATCCAGTTTATCAGGGCATATCCATAGTGGCTCGAGAACGTATCGCAGATTGGAGAAAGCAGCTTACTCTAAAAATGATTTCATCACAATTCAACAACAATAATTCATTAAATATATATATGTATATGTATTGTGATTTATATTGCGCACGTATGCTAGATTAAAGTCCACCACAGCGTGCTCTTTAAAGTAGGAAATTAGATAATGTTTTGTGTATCTAGCATAAAAACCGCAAAAGAACAAAAAGTGTAACAAAGTTTGTTTACACCCTAGGTTACAGGGGCATTGCAAGCTTCCCAGGTTTTTATTAAAGCCCAATTGGAATAATAAGGAATATTTAATACTCCCATCCCTAAGACGAAAGACCAAACTTCTGTTCCACCTCCCCAGGTTTTTGTCTGAGATATCCCTGCGGCATGTTGTTATGCCTGCCACACTGTGCCAAAAGGGGGATATATCTTATAATTGCCGGTTTTTGATGCTCAGACCTTTCTCTTTCTTTCTGATATAAATTATGCAATGCCTCTCTTGCTAGCTTGTGGTGTGATTGATCAGTGGCTATGGCGGGGGAAAATAAATACTCCATATCCACACTTGCCAGGCTTCTTTTTACTGCCCCTAGACAAGGTATGTAATTTGCCCTGTCGCACCTTAAACAATCCGTAATTATTTCTTGGGTCAAATGGGCGGCCGGGTTCCGCCATATTTTTAACCAAAATAATGCCGGCCTTGACCTGATGAAATCCTCCACCTAAAAAAGATTCAGCTCCCTATGACAAACGTAAGTGGGTGCTGAGATACACGCCCCCAAGGTCTTTCTACAAAATCTATTCTCTTCAATCTGTATATTGGCGCTATTTGAGTACCCCCACACCTCTGCGCCATAGGTTGCCGTAGGTAGGCAGTGAGTTCTATAGATTTGTAGTAGCGGAATTACTACCTCAGCACGTTTAGGCTGTCGAAGGCAGATTATAGAGGTTATTGCCTTACCCAGTTTATTCCTCCCATGCGCCACATGGGGCTGCCAAGATCCTGTATTTGAGAACATCAGGCCTAGGTAGGGGAAAGTGCTAGTGCTTTTTAGGGTATTGCTCCCAGACACAATGTGCTGGATGCTATGTTTCTTGGGCCTGCACGACATTATGTATGATTTATTAAAATTGGCGTACAGGCCAAGATCCGCCATACACGAGACAAAGCCCGTTATTAAAGTGTGCAGCAGTGCATTGGGTGTGCGGCCCATGAGGACCGTGTCATCCGCGTATAAAAGGACGGGGAGTAGTGTACCATTGATGCTGGGGACATCACTTGTTAATTTGGACAATGAGTTACTTAATTGATTTATATACAAGATAAAAAGCATGGGGGCCAAGACACAACCTTGCCTGACCCCCCTGCCTATTAAAATGTCCCCTGAAACCTCCCCTTCATTGTTTGTCCTAACGCGGGCTTTCAAGTCACTGTGCAGATGGGCCAGGAAATATACAAGTGCTTTATCCAATCCATAATTTAAAAGAATTACCCATAATCGAAAACGGTTAACAAAATCAAAAGCAGAACTTAAATCCATAAAACCCAAATACAATGGAACTTTTTTAGCTATGGTATATTTGCCCATTATTAGGTTTAAATTCAAACATTGCTCCACAGTCCCCACATTGCTTCTAAAACCCAACTGACATGGATGTAAAATCTTATTGTCCTCCCCCCAAGCCCTAATCTTGTTAAAGATGACTCTTCCTAGAATCTTTAAGGTGTTGTCGATTAAAGATATTGGAGGATAGCAGCTAGGATTGCGTCTGTCACCCTTCTTAACGATGGGGACGATGATGCTATTGGACCAGGTTTCCGGGGCGGGTGTATGGGATAGGTTATTAAAAACGTTGCACAGTAGAGGTGACCAAAATTCAGGCTCTGATTTAATTTGATCGATGGATAGTCCGTCAGGACCGGGTGCTTTGT
Source organism: Lissotriton vulgaris (assembly GCF_964263255.1). NCBI lineage: Eukaryota > Metazoa > Chordata > Amphibia > Caudata > Salamandridae > Lissotriton > Lissotriton vulgaris. Next base: position 1,118,664,533 of record NC_141691.1, on the reverse strand, counting down.
TGCCTGCGCTTTGATGTATGGCATCTTCTACCTCCGTTATCGTGATGTTAGGTGCCATGACTGGGTAGATGATGTTGGCTGATGCGCAAGGCGCAGCATAAATGTTTGTGAAATGATCTTCCCACATTTTGCCTGTTATGTTACAATTAAGGGGGTGATATTTGATACTATGGACCTCAAAGATTTAACCTCACCCCAAAACCCGGCAACATCTTTCAGTGCGGCTGTGTGGGCAAGGGATTCCCACTTGTCCTTCAATATCTCTTCAGCTCGAGTTCAGAAAGAGCTCAGAAAGATGATTTAATTTTGCCTCCAGTTCTAGGTATGTCTAAGCTAAAACTTTTTTGCAGACAATAATTTTTTGTATTGGGATGCATCCAAAGTTTATATCCACAGAACCTTCAATAGACCTAATGACTTTACGCTCGTGGAGGGGTATAAATAAGATCAATTGTAACAAGTAAGAAATTCTTCCTACTGCAATTAGGGATCAGTGACTGCCTACTCGCCTGTTAGGTATCTAAGGGTGTTTGTGACTTCTAATATTTTAGATCACTATGAGCTAAATTATCAAGCAACTCTGTCGAAAGTCAAGAAATTGGTAGCGATATAGACCAATCTCACTCCTAAACGTCAAAGTCAAAATCCTGGCCAAGGTTCTGGCCCGACGATTGATCCTGGTAGTGGGCAAACTAATTAATCCAGACCAGTCCGGGTCCATGCCGGGTCGAAACAAGACACTTAACTTGAGGCGAGTACATGCAGTCCTGGGGCGAAGGTAACCTGTTCAGGACGACACAGCGATATTATTATTGGATGCACGTATGGCCTTCAATACGGTTGAGTGGCCATGTATGTTTGCAGTTTTAGAACAAATGGGACTGGAAGGAACGTTCACCAAATGGCTCCAACTGTTATATACTGCTCCCCAGGCACACGTTGTGGTAATTGATCGAACTCCTTCTTGTTGAATAGGGGAACAAGGCAGGAATGCCCGATACCCGGTTGTTATTTGCCATAATTCTGAAACCTCTAGCGTGCTGGATACGAGGGTACCTATTTATCCGGGAGTTATGCTGGACAGAGGGACACAAGGGTAGAATATTGCTAGATGCGGATGATGTGCTAATGTATGTGATACAAAAGGGGATGATGGACGGAGCGCTTGAGCAAATCAAACACTCACCCCCAGTCAACTGATCTGGGTTTAATCCATCACCATTCTTTAGCTCACTCTGCCACCCCAGTTCAGACATGGCCATTTGCAAATCAGTCTGACCCTGTGCCTCATGGGAACAGTCCAGCCGGAACTGCCAAGCCATGTCTTCCCTGGACCGGAAACAAGCATCCTGGGACTAGTTTCGGATTCATAATCCTCATCAGCCAGGCTATCTGGAATCCAGTGGCAAAGTGAGCAAGGGACTCACGTCTGAGCATACCCTGCCAACGTAGGGCGAAAAAAGCGATACAAAAGGGGATGATGGACAGAGCATTTTTGAGCAAATCAAACACTCACCCCTAGTCAACTGATCTGGGTTTAATCCACCAGGATTCTACCATCCATCTACTCTGTTGGTGCTTATAATATTTATGTATCTGTTTCTGTCTTATGGTTGTTTCAGCACACCTATTATACACAAGAATGACAATGGTTCAATAAATGCTTATTGAAAACGTCACCAGCGTTTATTCTGTGTACCTCTCTGAGACAAAGTGAGTCACTGATTTCCATCACTTTGTTCTCAGTGTCTGTCAATCACCGATCTTGTTGACATCAGTTTGCAGTAGGGACATTTTCACCACTAAGTAATCTATCTTGGGTTCCAGAGTTCCTTTTATCCTCTGGATGGCCAACATTATTTCCTTGAGAATGGTCTCTGGCATCGCAGTATTTGCATCCGAGCCATGGTCTGGGGCAGCCCCCGTTTTTCGCAGGGAAGCCGCAGGAATTGCATATTTATCTATTTTATTTTGTTGGGTCATCCTGCCCACCTTTCCACCCACCATGCGGAAGCCAAGAACTGGGTCAGTTCCCCAACACAGCAGGGTCATCGGGCTGTGCTTTAAGGAGCAATAATCCCTGCTGCCTGCCAGGGGGATGAAAGGGGGGGGGGGGCAAGTATGGTCTGCCTCTGCTCCTGCAGCCTTTTGGTGCTGATGCATCTGACAACACCCCGGCACAAACCCGAGGCCTGGTCACTTCTGTGGGCCTGTAGGAAGGACCGGCAGCTCTAAAGGCAGGCCACGCAGTCAGGCAACCAGTCTCTGAACATAATCCTTCATCTCCCTCTAACTTCAGTGTGGGTCACACTTTTTGGCATGGCACATCTGCTAGTCATGGGGTTGGGGGAGGCCCAATGGCCCTCAAGACTTAAGAGCATTTCCAACTGTCTTCTCGGCCTGTTACAGTGCATCAGTAGGGGTGCTCCCCAAGGATCGGCTCCCCGTGGAGTGACACTGGCTCTGGAGCAGGGCGCCTCCCCACGTATCCATGCCCTAGCAAGCACACTGCGCCTGGCTCACTCCTTCATCCCGCCACAGGCTGGGAGGTCATCAGGCAGAGCTCAGTTTGTTGTGGTGGCCTCCTACAGGAGGTATTCAATCCCAGCGTGCACCGCAGGCATCGCAGTCTGTCATGCCAGCACATAGCGCTATTATCCCCCGCCTTTCTCAGTGTCGTTCCCAGTCCTCTTAGATCCACAGACCTCATTAAGCCTCTGTGGCTGAATTCACTGATGCTGCCGGCAGGGCACAGGCATTTCTCCAGCCTGACTGCTCATAACCGGCAGTCTTTTTTCACCTGCTTCCTCCCTCGACCAACTGGTCAGGATCCTCCAGCAACTGGCCCCCCTTCACAGTCGCAAAGCTCCTTGCTGTCTCAGGCATTTCGGCCATCAAGGTTGCTTTGAGGTCCTACACAGGTATCATGGCAGGTATTTGCTTTAGAGACTCTCCAGGAAGGTGTTGCAGTGCAGCTTGTCACTGCCTGCGGTAGCGCCCTGTATCATTGAGTGGGGAAACGCCATATTCATGTCAGATAGATGGGCGATTATATTAAGGTGCCGGAGCCTTTCTAAAGAGCAGCCACTATGCTTGGCTGCAAGCCAGACTCCCCTTTGTGATACCTTGATGCCATTTCCTCTTCCTGTTCCTTTCCTATGTAAAGTTTTCCGTCTGGTTTGATGGTGTATCACAACAAAGTCATGTTCCTTTACTTGGTTTCACTCTCCCGCCACTAGCTGATACTGACTCTTTGCTCCTGAAAAATTCCACTATTAGGTTCTGGATTCCTATTTTTCTTCAATCCTTTGAAGACTTTGGGCCATATGTATCAAGCAGAATTGCATTCGCAAATGCCCAAATTCGCAGAATTTCTGCGTTTGCGATCGCAATTTTGCCAAATGGATATATATGAGGCAAATCTGCGTGAAAAATAAGGAATCGCAGTATTTGCGATTCCTTATTTTGCGATGCCATGTAAGGAATCGCAAATTTTACGGTTCCTTAAATGCAATGTAAGAAGCACCAAAAAAATGCAATTTGGCCTTAAGGAATCGCAAATTACCACCAACTTCAAGTTGGTGGTAATTTGCAAATTCTTTGAAAAATGCACTTTTTTGCATTTTTCAAAGTGCTATGTGAAGCACATACATGCACTTAGGGCATGTATGTGTGCCACATGTGCACCCATGCTTATTTCAGGGGTGCAGCAGGGTGTCCTTTTGACACCCCTGCACCCTTGAAATTGCATTCTCTATTTGCGATTCGCTAATTGGTAATCGCACATTGAGAATGTCTTCCCATTCATTCCTATGGGCCTCTAGGCCCATAGGAATGCATGAGGAAGTATTCCTTAATTGTGAATCGCAATTTGAGATTCGCAATTAAGGAATATGTTGGATTCGCAAAATGTATTGGAAATCCTACATACATAGCATTTTGCGATTCTCAAATAGCGATTCGCAAAAAGAATTGCTATTTGAGAATCGCAAAATGACTTTTTAATACGTATGGCCCTTAGTCCACATTTACGCCTTTGTCTTTTTCCTCCCTGGAAAAGAGGTCACTTTTCAAGGGCACTTGCTGATATTCCTGAGTGCAGGGACATCATGGCTTCAGAAAACATTCACCCATACATCGGACAGCAGAAAACCTGGGCTGGATTATAGGTAAGCATCCAGACCTTAACACTGCCTACGATGATACTATTGTAGATGTCACGCCGGGAATCTAGCAAATGAGGATAATGGGGCCTTAGTTATCCAGTGATTTGCTGCTGTATGTACTATAAGTTTGCCCTTGAAACCCTTTGGATGCTTTAAATGATTCCTAATGCCACATAACAGAAAACTGCGTGGGTGATTAGACATTCGTTTGTTTCCAGTGCAGTAAGCTTGCTCCAAGTGCATTGATGAGGATTGTGGTTACATTTACACAGATTTGAGGTGAACGGGCCAACCAGACTTGCAGTTGTAGTAGGATAAAATTACCTTTTTTTTTTTGAGCAAAGGACAATTAATACATTAAACAATAATAAATAATTTGAATTATAGAGAGACAGATTATAAAAAGAGACAAACAACTTCTAAAAAGAACCTTGGTCTTTAAAAACAACATCATCACAAAACAACTGATAAGAGCAGGGTTCCTGTTCCCATGCTTTCTAAAGTGCTAACAGTGCTAGATATCGAGATTCAACAGAATTGATTATAGCGTGTATTATTTTTGTCATTGGCCTGGATCCCTTAATGGGGGTCGTCCTCAAACAATACATAAACGTTTTATCTATTCAAGGAGCTCTGTTATATTTAAATACACTTAAAATGTTCCTGAACCTGAAAAGGCCATGAAGTGCCACGTAGTGCCGATCCTACCTTCCTAATTTTCAAAAGTGCTAACAGTGCTCAATACTATACCTAGCAAGGTTAGATATCATTCTTATTGTATATTTGCAAGTCCAATCCAACATCGTTTGTATTCATTTAATAAATAACATTCTACCTTGAGAAGAAAGTGCTAATGAGGCTAACCTTAATTATATAACAATAAGGTGACAAGTGCTGAAGTGCTACAAAGCGGACAAGGAGTTCCAGCTATCAGAGAATCTCCAAATATGAATAAACTTTTTTGTTGTCCAGGGTCTTTTTGCGTAGGCCTCTTCGAACCTCCTCGTCCTTTGCATTTTATATGCCCATTTAAGGTAGGATGGTACCTCCTCAGACCTCCAATTTTGGAGGATTTGGGAGCGGGCTACTAGGGAACAGATCGCTGTAAATGTCTCTTCGGCTTTGGTCAGCTCAGACCTTTTTTAGAAATGCCAAAGAGAGCTACTTCAGCCTCGGGGTCGAGCGTCTTGTTTAAGGCCTGGCTTATTGCAGAAAAGATCTTACGCCTAAATATTTCAAGTTTCAGGCAAGTAAAAAATATATGGAGCCAATCCCCACCGCCTTGAGTCTGACAACTGAAAGATTTATTTTCTACTGCCGGGAAGCGTTTATTAAGAGCTTTTGGGGTGAGATAAACCAACCAACGAGATAGGAAGGCCATCCTTTTAAAATTGGCTGCTCTAAGGGCCTTGCTTCCTAGGTGAGCTATATCCTCCCACTCCTGCACCGAGAAGGAGCAATTTGTTTCACAAGTTATTTTGGCCAGAACTCCTTCAATCAGGGGGGACTCTTCACCCTTTCTCAGTAAGGTGTACCAATTTCCCATCCCCTTCAGTTTGACTTTATATAGCGCATTGGCCTGGGTTGATGGTAGCCCACCCGACGACTGAATATATTTCTTTATAATGTTTACAATCTGGAGATACTCCAAAAACCCTGGTTTTGATCGATTCCCGACCCTATCTAGGACCTCTTGCAAAGAAATAAGCTTCTGTGAAGTAAAAAAGAGACCCAGTTCTCCTAGACCACAGTCCTTCCATCTTTTGAGCATTGTGGAATGTATTTGGAGCCCGAAAATGTAACACTCTTCTAGTTTCAAATAATGCCAGCCCCCAAACCCAGCTTGTTTAAATAGGGACTTGGAGGAAATTACCTTTCTCATAAAATACTTTTGCAAACTTGCTGAACCTTATTACACATATTAGGGGGCAATGTCTTTCCAGACCAAGAAGAGAGTTCCTCACATCCCTGGGCAAGGACTTGGGATTCACAGAACGAATTTGGCCAGAAATAATTCAAATGCTGTGGTTGTATCAATCACAAGGAACAGTAACAGAGTTGTTCCACAGACTGAATGGGAAATTCATAAGGCAGAGAACAGAGTCTTATCAAGCACAGTATGGTCATTCTGCTTCTCAATTTGCATATCGTGCTTTCTCAACATACAGAACCATCAATGCTGTTAGTTCCTCTTCTTGCAAAGGTGACTGTACCCGCAATTTCTGGGTCGATAACTTCACCTCAACCTGGCAACAGCTCAGGGAAGGGGACACCACTCTCTCCGTCTGTACCCCACCCTGGAAGAGCCTGTGACCTCCGGGCAATTTCGGGTACAGTCACCTTTCCAAGAAGAGGAACCAACAGCATCGATGGTTCTGTATTTTATCTTCAATTTATGTTATTTCAGATATCACTTAAGCAGCAGCATCTTCTAGGTCCTGACGAAACCTTGCCTAATTTTAGGCTAATACTGCTGAAACATGTTGACCAGTACATTGTATCACACACATGCGGTTTAAAATCCATTCTGCAGGTGCACTGTTTTTAATCCTGGCAGTGAGAACATACTAATAAAGAATTTATCGTGTCCTCTCTAGCTAGTTTCATCATCACTTTCCCCACGTTCTATCTTTGTTTGTGCTGCCCCCTCACTCACAATGGTGTGTCTCCTTTGGTGGATTTAGAATATCTGTTCAGAGTAGACGTCAAAACATCCCTGTGCTCCTCCCTCTCCGAGAGGGGGTTGTAGCCCTCAGAGGAACTAGGTTTTTCCTCTGAGAGGAGAATCCCAAATGATGAAGCATATCTTTGGTGGGTGAGGGATTTCGTCCTTAAAAGGGATCATTCCACAGCTAAGTCTGTGAGATACAATCAGTGTCTTCTTCTTCTTTCATAATAGACCCAAGAATTATATTTTATTTTTTGATGTATATTATTCGGGATGTAATCCTTAGCAGGTCTTAAAAATGTCCCTGTGACCCTTCTGCTAAATCTCTCTGTGTGTAGCACCGTTATAACCCTCCCAGCACTATGAAAGCTATGGGCAATAAAAGTGGAAGCCCACTATTATGAAATACTTGTTTGGAATGTATGCAGAACTGTAGGTGCAAGCCCACCTGTCAGTTAAATTAAATGGTTTGAGTATTACATTCAGGTGGAAGAAATGAAAGCCCGGTTTAGATCTTGACGGACAGGTTACTCCGTCATAACGGTGATGGATGTCTTGTCTGCTGAAATTTAATTCCCATTATCTCCTATGGGATTTATGTTTTGGCGGACGGGATATCCTTCACCGTTTTGACAGAGTAGCCTGTCCGCCAAGATCTAAATCTGGCCCAAAAACTAGACCTTTGCATTTAGGACAGGATCGATTGTAAGTCACCTAGGTACCTTAGTAATAATACATGTGGCAAGAATTCTGCAAAATTGGAAGCACAAATATGTAGTTGTTTCATCACCAAGCTGTACAGGCATAATGTATTTCTCATATATACTTAGGGCCTGATTTTGGGCTTGCTGGATGGCGGGGCAAACTTTTGATTTCGCATGGTATTGACACCACGTTTTTTGGGCCCACTTGCTTACCATTGATCCTCAGATGGACCAGGTAGTTCCTCCTGGGTTCTAAAAGATTATGGGAGTTAGTATTTACATTCAATCAGTTTTTATTAACATTGTAGCTCGTTTGGCTACACAATGAGGACCAGGAATCTGCAGTCAAGTTCCAGAAGGTTTTTTACAAGTTAATAATCAGGTTCAAATACACATTTAATAAGACCATGCTGTAAAGATACAGAATAACAACAGGCAGTCCTAACCTCCTAAAGAAGTTGAGGTGGACCAGTATCAAACAAACAAGCAGTTTGGTGCATGCATACAGAAGAAGAGCATCAGAATCTGATGCTCAGAAAATAGTCTACGACTCTCTCGCCTATACATCAGTAATCTATGATTTCAAAGTCCAGAGGATGGTTTGGTAATAAGGAACTCAAGGATGGAAGGACGAAACAGAAGAATATTCAGCAGGAAAGAATTAGCATCTCTGAAGCTTGGCCAAGAGTATTCTGTGGGTCAGGAATAAGTGCTAGCCTAAGTCACACCTAAGAAGAAGTCAAAAAGAAGCATTGTGATCAAAAACTTGCACAGTCCATTCAAGTAGTGGGTAGATCAGAGAAGGTGCCTCCAGGGAATCCACAAGGGAAATCTGCGTAGAATCTACAGAGGGGCTCAGCATGAAATCAGGAAAGTAGTTGTCTGCATTTCTGGTGGGGTAACAAGTCAGGAAGGATTCCAGGAAAGTTCTGAATTAGCACTGAAGAACTCTGAGGTCTGAAGAGCTGAACACCATGTTATATCTCACAAAGTCCTGGGTTACACCCCCTGTATGCCTCATCACAGGGCCAGCTCTAGGGTGGTGCAATCAGTGTGACTGCACCTGGCGTTAACTTGGGGTGGGGGAGTAATTTTTTTTCATGGGTTTTATCATTTTATAGGCATCTGCTACCTCATTCCTGGCCTCCAGCAACCTTCGGACATCAATTAAAAAGTCAAGTGAAGTCTGTTGATTAATAGTATTCCTGGAAAGAGATGGAGGTGTGTCTAGTGGAAGTTTTGACTCATCCTAAGGTAGTGCAGAGGGTTTAAATGCCTACTGCTAAGAATGTGTACCATGCGGATAGGGAAGCGCATATAATGTAAATAGGTCAGTGGGTTACTGCTTCTATTAGAGAGCTCTTTTGTTACTTGTCCTTTAGAAGTCAAAATCCTAATATAGAATTTAGAACATTGAGCTATTAACTGTCATCCTAGAGCTGCATGCAAACTGCAAGGTGTATGTTAGAGCTATATGTTTTTTTGCCCAGTCTTTCATTATTCTATTCTTGTGAAAAGGGTTCATTGGGGTAGAAAACAATTGTTATTATGAAAGAGAACCCCTAACAATTATGTTACATTTACAATTCTGAATTTGTGTTTTTCCAGAATAAGGACTCTAAAACTCTATTGCCAACCAGTATCAAAGACATGTCACTCCCACACTACACATTGTAGTACTGTCTGATGTAACATTTCTTATACACTGATTTACACACATGTTATTGTCTCTGTGTAATGTGTGTATGGAGTAAAGTGCTTCTTACACTGGTATGAGTGGCGCTATAAAACTGAAGGGCATAATATCAAGGACAGGCGATACATTATCGCCACTTTTATCGGCAGGAAACTGCTGATAAAGCGGCGATAATGGCCTTGATAATATGCTCTATGAATTCCAATCGAAGCCCATGTTAGATGTGTTCACATCTAACATGGGCTTCGATTGGAATTCATAGAGCATATTATCAAGGCCATTATTGCCGCTTTATCAGCAGTTTCCTGCCGATAAAAGCAGCGATAATGTATGGCCTGTCCTTGATAATATGCCCCTAAATTAATCTGAGAGACAGTGGTTATGGAGACTTGAGAAGCACTGTTAAAGGATACTAGTGAGGGAATCCGTGGCACTGGTGGTCATTGGGGGGGGCGCCAACAGACATTGTCGCACAGGGCGCCACCAGCATCATCATCAGGGTTCCATTGCTCCAGTCAGATTCCCAAATTGCAGACTGCAGCATCTTTAAGTTATCCCTCACTAGACAGGGAAACAACATCTCTTTCTCGCACACACGCAGATTGCAACATTTGCTCAATTAATCTTTCAGTTAATGCTCTGTTTCTCCATGTACCTTTGTCAAGGTCTTCTTCTCCGGCACTTTCCACCCATCTCTAGTACAGTAATGTATTTCTAAACTAACAATGCATGTGAAAACCTGCATGAAATGGTGTTTCAGCTTAAAGTGTAAAACAGTACTTTGTGAAATGCAGCATGGTGAAATACAGGCTAAACAGTCAAGACAACTTAAACATTGACTTCAATGGTGCACATTTGATATGCGTGTGCACATTAAACTCAAGTGAATATGAGATTCTAATGCTCCAAATTTCACATTACATGTAACATTCAGTAAGGCTTTAAAATAAACATCTGTAAGTATGGCTAAGAACTACTTTTAAATGCATATACAAATAACATTATGGCACACATTACATACACCTTATCATTTCTAATAAGATCACATTCTACATATATGAGGATGGTTATATTCAGTTTCAAGTTAATATGCGTTACTCAAGTTATAGCAGAGGTTTAGAAAAGTCAGATTTCTTCTTCAGAAAAAGTAAATTATTTACTAAACGAGGATGGTTTTATTAGTCATTAAACTTTCATTAAAACACTTAAATTAGCACTGTTAAATACACTCATGAGTAGATTCTCTAATTCTACAATAATTACACTCTTTTTTTAATAATGTCATGTGTAACATTTTCATTAATCATTGAATCAAAATAAGAAGCACTTGCTAGGTGCACGTTCATGTCACGTTTCTGTGGACATTTTCTGTCGTAATCGGTGACATTTCGAGTGGGCTACTTTGTGCTGCACCAGTATCACTCCTATTATAAATGTATTTCAGAGAGGCAAAGATCAATATCATTTATGAAATAAGAAAAAGAGAAAAAATCGAAACGTTACTCCGTCGCAGCAGAACAAGTCTCGAAATACTTGAGAAAAACCTGCAGGGCTGGCTGATACGTGAACCGGCGTTGCATATGTTTTGAATCCAGCTTGAAATGTTAGAGTTGTACCGAAAACAAATTTAACCCAATTCACACATTTACACATGAATCACTGAGTTGTTACTCTTTCTTTGTTTTAGTTGGCATTTCGCATCTCATTGTGCAGAGAAGTGTGACGTCCCCAGACGGCAGGTCATGCACGCACCCCACCATGCCTTCGAGCCATTTCTGTTAGGAAGAGAAAGCCTCATTGCTGGGATACAACCACATGCTACCCCCTCTGAGTCTGTGTACAGTGCCTCCCAGCATATCCCATAGCAACAAGAAAGCTTGTCTTGGTTACGTTCAATGCCGGCTGCTACGAGTGAATGATCTCTGCTGCAAGTTCTCTTCCCCATCCGTTCGGAAAGTAGAAGACAGAAAAGGCATTATTTTCATGTCCTGCTCTTTATTTTTAATATCGAGGAATTTATTTCCTTCTGGTTAAAGTCGATGAACTTTGCGGCATCTCAAAACCAAATGTTTGGTGAGTAGGCGGGCGCGTTGCTACTGGTTGCCATGGCAGCCGTCCATGCAGAGTGACAGAGCAGAGGTAAAGAGGCAGCCAGAGGAGCTTCAACCAGCCGAGCGTAGGGCGACGAAGGCACAAGAGGGAACACGCAGACTGGTAAGTTTTCAGAGTGAGCTTCCCTCTTTCAAAAGTGTTATTATGTTTACAGAAAGTGTGAAATACAACGCGTCTTTCCAAAACACGCATTTAAAGTTAAAAAAAAGATAAGACGAATGAGTCCCACCTTCGCTAGCCATGTCGTAGGAAGTATTCCAAGGGTTAGCTGGCAGTTTTTGTTGGAATGAGATTCGGCCAGCTTTATCAGTATTGCAGTGCTTTAAATGGAAACACAGAAGTTCACGGACTCTTTATCTAGAGAACTTGTTTGCTCCTGACAAGTTCCAACAACATGTATAGCTGCAGCGCCTATTTAAAGCACGGGCACTACAGTTTCCAAAGGAGTGACAACGCCAATATAGGGAGGTTAAAAAACAGGGGAAAGTTCCTTGACAGTAAACAAACAAACATTTTAAACAGTCGTTGTAGAAAGCGTGTGTCATGTGTTTCATAAGGAAACCAAGTATTGTGTGTAGAAAACATGTTACAACACATAGACTAAGAAAGAAACGTCAAGTAACTGTTAACTGTGACTTTGTAATCATGCAGCTTTAAGGAATGGTGCAGGCTAAGAGGATGTTAATTCGCTGACAGCGGCTAGGTGAAAGCTGGCTTGAAGAAACAGCGAATAAATATCTGTTATCGAAATGTTTACGTTAGTGATTTGATGGTCACAGACTGAACCAGTAGCAAAGAAACCTATAACATGTTTGCTTAAAGCAATCACTGGCAAAGGCTATAGGTCTGACTTTGGCAAGCTGGCGCAACGGTTATTTATTTATTTTTTATTGTAATCATATGCTTATGCATTTACAAATCCATCGCAACCATCACCCACCCTCATTCTGCAGGTGAGCTCACCATCTCTGGTGGTTATCGAAGCACCCGCAGCCTGGACACCATCAGACTAAGAAGTGTAAAAGTGTAAGAAAAGAAAAAAGAAAGTCAACAGGACTTTTCCATCTATGCACCCAAAATCTGGAACAACATCCCTGTATCCTTCAAGCCAACCCACCCCCCAAATATTACTAAAATTTAGTAAAGCGTTGAAGACTCACCTCCTTAAAAAACACTGCAGCACAGTGCATCAACCGTCCACATCCCATTGTTCTCTCCCATTACTCGTTCACTTTAACGTTGACAATTTTGACTAGGTTTGCACTATAGAAATAGCATATACATACATTCTCCATATGAAACAGAAAGGAAAAAATAACTATTCAGCAGCCTACACATGGAGGCCATATCCTTGAAATAAAAAAAAATGTAAAAGAAAATTATCTATTGCAAATAAGTGCATGCAAATACTACAGGTTTTCCTAGAAAACAGGTGTACTTCAGACATCAATAGACGCTCTCTCTACTTCTAATGCACATCTCATAAAAACTAACCCTGGGCGGAGTTGGCGGAGTGGGGCTTCTCGGAGCTACGCGAAGTGGGCGAGAAACTACGCCCACCTCCGCACTCCGCGTAGCCCCACTCCGCAAACACCACTGGCCGCCAGCCCCGCCACCCGCCTCCCTCCCGCCCTCCCTAAATACTTTAAATTAAAGGAGTCTAATAATAATTTAAAACGCACTTACCTTGCCTGCCGCTGCCCGCTGCGTCCCTGGGGCTCACTATCTTCCGTCTTCCGTCTTCTTTACTAATGCGCATGCGCGGGCGGCCGCGCATGCGCATTTCTCACGAGAAAATGCGCATGCGCTGCCGCCCGCGCATGCGCATTAGTAAAGAAGACGGAAGACGGAAGATAGCGAGCCCCGGGGACGCGGCGGGCAGCGCGGGCAAGGTAAGTGCGTTTTAAATTATTTGATTCCTTTAATTGAAAGTATTTAGGGAGGGCGGGAGGGAGGCGGGTGGCGGCCAGCTACGCTCCGTCTGCGGAGCGTGCGTAGTGCCGCCTGGCTACGCCCGCTCCGCAAAATGCGGAGTAGGCGGCACTACGCACACTCCGTGCACGGAGCGTAGCTGGCCGCCCACCCCTAATAAAAACGTGCTTCTTCTTAGTGCAAAGAAAAGGCACTATTGTCTTTCAATTACTGTAACCAGATAACATTGTTTAATCACACAAGGATGACTAAAAAACTAAACAAAGGACAACAAAATTGAAAATGTAAAGATCTGAAAAAATATTGGCCCACAAGCTCTGACACTCAAGTGTACTTCTGTTTAGACAGATGTGCAAATTTAAGCCTGGGTGTAGTTCAATGAGCTCGGCTACACAGAACTCCACGATGTTAAAAAAAAAAACTCCATCGCACTGCGCGAAGCTCTGCGAGCAGCAGAGGGTATTAGATAAATGCCAGTTCGCTGTGATTTTCAGTGGCAGGTGCTTGTCCGCACTGTTCAATCCTCGCAAACGGCACCATACACAGTGCAAGCAGGCGCTGCTTCCTTTCTGCCGCTCGAGTAGATTTTTAATCGAGCAGCAGCTTTTCTCAACACGAACGGATGGTTTCTCAACGCGAGCGGTCGCAAGTATACGCGACCACTCGCAATGAGAAATCTGACCTCCAGCGTTGAGAAATCTTGCCAAGAGGTTGATTTTCCACGCTCTTGCTCGCCAACTTGACGTTGACGATCGCGAACAACGAAAAATCACGCAGAGAGGTGTCTTTTCCTTGCTTGCGCTCGCCAACTTGACTTGACAAACGAGAGAAAGGAAAAAAACTCCACTCTGCAATGCGAAGCAGAGTTTTTCGGAACTCTGTGAGCTTTGCGTAACGTGGAGTGCGGAAAACTCAGCAAACTCAGTGAGGGGAGCTGAGTTGCCACCCAGACCTAATGGTCATATGTGGTGTTATTACTCACAGTGATAAAGAGCCAATGGCTGAAAGGGGTAGACCCATTGATCCTTGATGTATGCTCTGATGAGTGGTAGGAAAATGTAAATGACTATTGATGAAAGAAATAGATGAAGATAGCAGATCTAGAGTCCTCTCTTTGTATATAGTGGAGAAGTGTGGCTCAATGGTTAGAGCGGCAGACCCTGATGCAGAGGTCTAGCCCGGGACCAGGGTTCAATTCCCCGCCTGGGCGGGTCTTGGGCTCAAAAAATTCCACGGACCAGATAATTCTCGCCTCGGTGCCTATTCTAATCATAGAGTCCCACTCTGCAACTCTGGGCAATAGCTTGCTTAATCTCCACAACGGCCCCCACAAAGCTAAGGATGCCTGGCCTTCACCCTGGGGGTGCCCAGGAGTGGACGCCTCACAGGGAAAGCCAGGACGGGTTCCACAGCGGTATTCGTACAAGCGCCTTGAGACCCTTGCGGGTGAGTAGTGCGCTATACAAGTATCAATTTACATTTACATATATATGTATTTGTGTGTTTGACTAAGGCGGCCTCAAAAAATTATTTTTATTTGAGCAGCTATACAATATAATTCTGATGAAAATCGATTAAAGTCATAGGTGATCTTTCAGGGGCCGTGCCTCTGTTAACTTTGACATATTCTAATTGTTAGCCTTCAAGACATTACGGGACAACATTATGTGATAGACATACATACAAGAAGTACATACGTTGACCTACAAGCAGGCAACCAAAACCCTGTTATTATAATGAAGGTATCTTCCTTGCAAGCCGTTTGTTGTTTTTCTTTTATGTGGAGTGTGATCTGTTATTTTCATGAGTTAGACATTTCAATGTATTTTCATTTGTGTCTTTGAACACCAGCGTGTTGATTATTTCTAATTTGGGAGGTGTTCCTAATGGAGAACACTGAAGGGGATGAGGCTGTCACGGAGGAGTTCCCCGCTGAAACTGCTGAGGAAGACGCCCTCCCACAGGGGACTGTAGAAGAAGATGCCTTCCCCTCTGCAATTGCCGAGGAAGACCTTTCAGAAGGTGATGGTGGGGACAGAGACAGAACATCTGCAAAAGCCAGCCGTGGAATCCCGCTCTCCCCACCTCTGATCTCTTTGAATAAAGGTAGGGTGTTGTATTTGTTTCCCTTTCACACGCATGCAAGATTAACAAGATTTTTATGTGGCAAATGAGTCCTCTGAGCGTTTCTGAGAGCATGGTTTTAAAACCTCCATTTGATTTCTGTCCATCCTCAGTCCATAGCGTCTGTGTTTTATCAACCAGGCTGGATATGATGTATATGGCCTTTGCTAAGGATAACAGAAAAGTGATTGGTGGATTGTTTGTATTGATCCCAGCCACTCATCATTAAATCGGCCAAAATCTAGTCTAGCCTATTATCTCACCATGTCACCCCGGGCAAGAACTAGTCATTTGCAAATCAGTCTTGGTAATGCTCCAATTGGAACAGTCCATCATGAAATGCCATGCAAGTCCCTTCTAAGCGAAAGCACAGGCAACCATGGGCCTGTACGGGCCTCATCAGTAGAGTGCAGCTTGAGTCCTATGACATAGTGAGCATGGGACACATGTATGGGGATATCCATCGCATGTTGGGCATTGCACTGAAGAAAACAAAGCGCATCGCTAAGGTCACATTCTTTTCTGGGAAAGATACTTTTTTCCTAGTATATCAAAATAATTAATTTCATTGCATATTTTTGTGGCGCCGCCTCTTATGCTTGAAGCTGTCACAGCCTGTCACCGTAGCAGTGGCGACGCAAAAGTGGAATGAGCTCTAATGGAAGCAAGGAAGAGGGGCCCTTGGTTGGTAATAAATGGCAGCCACAATGGGGCTGGTAGGATCCTCATATCCCTGGGACCTGATGCTACTGCTATTCCCCTGCACACCTGCCTAGTGTTGTGATCAGTGGATCACTTAAGAAACACTATCGTGCAGAAGTCAGGCCCTCAGGAGTTGTCAGGTTGCATAAGAAGAGAAAGCAGAAGGAGCACAGGGAGAGCAATATGGTCCATACAGTGACTTATGATACAGAACAGGAGGCATTATAGTCATTGCATGCAAGCAATTGTGCCCATGAAGGTCAAACAAGAAATGCAGGTGCCAATTCTCAGGGCAATATTAAAGGTAGATAATAAAATAAGATACGTACAAAGTAAATGCAGGAGAGGCAGAAACAGTTAAATGTGTGTGAGACTAAGGAATGAAATGAGAGGGGGT
Source organism: Lissotriton vulgaris (assembly GCF_964263255.1). Taxonomy (NCBI): domain Eukaryota; kingdom Metazoa; phylum Chordata; class Amphibia; order Caudata; family Salamandridae; genus Lissotriton; species Lissotriton vulgaris. The sequence goes on along the minus strand of NC_141691.1, from coordinate 1,118,648,032 downwards.
GATGTACTGGTAGGAAACCAAGTTTGGGCAGGTGTCCAGATCATGGCGCCATGGGATCAAGCGAGGATAAAAGAATGCAGGGCCACCATGGGAAGGACATGAGGCCTGAACACTTGGCGTTAGCTGCGTTGGAGTGATCGGAAGGGGATGGACAGTAGTGCAGGGTCAACAAGTTAGCTCAGGCGAGTGGTCGCCGAGAGTGGTGAATCAAGGAAAGGGACATCACGCATTGACTTCCTTAGTCATTTAAACCTTATTGTCTTGTATGTATTTCATTTGACCACATAGAGCCTTCCTCTTCCTAACCCAGGGCTTCTGAAACAGGACATGATCCTACTACTGAAAGTAAAACCTTTGCTTTGTAAAACCTTGGCACTAAGTGGCACATCTCTCACTATTCGGCTTAACATCAAAATAACGACATGTATTTCTCTAAAATGATAAACTCTTAAATGACATAAGTGACTAACCATTCATTGATGTGAGATACTAAATGCTGCTTATGAGAAGTGCTTCGAGAAGAGCTGAGAATGTGATACGGCAGTTTTATACAACCAGCATTAGTTTACTCCTTTTCCAGAGGTACCGTTTGCATACTGTGGAATATATGAATGCTGCTGTATTGTGTGAACGTAGGTGCAGCATGAGTGAGACCAGAGAGTAAACTGCTGTACTGTCATATATCGTCACCCAGTGTCCCATGTGACCGTTGTGAATGATGGTGCACATCCAGTGGTTCTCTGACCCTGTGTGTGCATGATTGACCTGACGTATGTTACACTTGATCACAGGTCAATATCTAATCATGACTCCTCCCTTAGTATGCCCACCACTCCTGGGAGCTGATGTCACTGGCACCGTTCACGACTAGTCATGTTTTGTTATGTCCTGAGTTACTCGGTTAGTTATAACATATTCGGATTCCTATTTCCTGAACTTTTGATTGGAAATATGCACCATGATTTAATTAATGTGCAATGTAATGTTTGTAAAATGTTGTGTCTGCCTTATGAGTCAAAATGTGGTCGTGCCTGCAAGGGGACTGAACAGATTCTTGGGGAGGTCCTGGGGTTTATGTCTTTCCCCCATCCCAGTGATGCTTTCCAAAAATGTCAAACCATTTTCATTTTCCGAGGCAAGAAAAATGTGCATCCTGTTTGACAAAAAGCTGTTCTCTGAGCTGAGCCACAGATAAGTAGTCACCACAGTTTTACTGACGCTAAGTCTGTAAAAGCGTTTACCCCTCCTCCACAAAAATAGTCAACGAGTCTGAGAAGCTCGATGCAAGGAGAAAATGTACAACAGTATGATAAAGAGAGCCACATGAATCTCTAATGCTGCCAAAACAACACACCTCTAAATTTGGCGCGTGATGAATGCCAGTAATTGTGGTGTTGGTCGCATCCTCCATCCTCAATCTTCATTCTCTTGATGAGCTCCTCTTGTCAGCCCTAGGAAGTACCCCCGGGCAGGCAGCCCATGGCTGTCCCGTTGCAGGTGGAAGCCTGCGCTTGAGCATTTCTTCTGAGACCTCTCTTAACTGACTTTATCCACGTGTTCTCTATGCAGAGTCAGAAGGCCCAGCATCCATCTGCTGTCCAGTGAAAGACATTGAAGAGTCTCACCTCGTACAGCACCAATACACCAGTTTATAAAGGCATAACTAGACTGCAGTTCCAAAGGAACCCCTCAGATGCGTAAAGACTGTAAATGAGGCATTCATTCATAAATTCTACTTTCACGGTCACTACCACTTACCCACTTTGAAAAGGGCACCTGGTAGGGGTCTATATATTTGATTAGAAAATTGAATCCCGTCTTTTCACATTCAGCTCGATTTTTGTTGCCCTTCCTATTGAATTAGACTGAAAATCACATTCTTCAGAGCCTACCTGTTGCTAATGGTAGACAATGCATTTCAGCCCATGAGCACTTAGTATTGTTGCTGGCAACAAAAAGTGTTTTTCATTAGGGTTGCTGGATTCTGCCTCAGCATAATTGCAGGGTGCTTTTAAGTTTTCTTACTTAAGTGCTTAGTCACTGTCTCCTTCCTAATGTTCATTCTCATTTGCCCTTGAGTTTTTCCTTCTTCTACAAATATTCTTGTCATAAGGATTCACTGCCTCTCTCTGTGCTTGGCCTCAGTTGACTGGCTTCACTGATAATGGATAAAACCATAATGTTTACTGTTGCTGCATTATTGCAGAATTCCTTTTGTCTCAGAAGGAATGTTATACACAGTGGCGGCCCCTCTGCAATGGCAGAGGAGCGTCGCCCCACTGCCTGGCTCAGAGCCAGCAAATGAAAAATAAAACGATGTTCTAGAATTGTTTTATTTTTCACGTGCAGGGTCTGAGCCATCGCTGTAGGGAACAGCGGGGCAAAGGCATGGGAAGAGGAAGGAGGAGTGCTATGTGAACTTCCAAAGTGTTAATATGTTTTTGACGGACCGTCTCATGCCGGCCAAACATACAAATGTTCACTTAGCTTTCTCCAGCCTGACTGCATTGAACAGCCGGGCTGGAGACACCCCACAGACTCCCTGGTCTGCGTGGAGCATCTTTCCAGCCTGCTCAGGCAAATCCTCTTTCTGGTCTCATAGCATGAGAGCAGCAAAAGCATTGGGTGGGAGTCTGTCACAGGGGCTGCTGGAACCTGGAAGAGGACAGGAGGCGCGATGCGGGAGGCAACCGCCGGCTTCAGGTAAGTTTTTATTTATTTTTGTATTCATATATATATATATATATATATATATATATATATATATATATATATATATATATATATATATATATATATATATATATTCACTGAAAAAACCATAGGTTATAGACCATATATAGTTAGGAATTAGCATTTACAAAACCTTATTTTACTCACACAAAACCATTGGTAAGTAAGTAATTCTTTATTTAGATATAAAAACATATCTTTAAAAGATTGCACAAATCACATTATGTACAGTTTTATAAATAAAAAATGATAAAAGAATAAAATGTAACCGTAAGCATGCTAGTTAAAACATTTCAATTCATAGATTGGCCCACCCGGGCATTGCAAGTTCTGTTAAAGTGCATGTTCGATCTTGTCAATCGGCAGTACAGTCTCCGCAATGTCCATTTTATCTAGGGTGCGGTAAGCGTGCTGAATGAATTTGGACAAGTTTATGTTTAAGACAGTATTATCTGGAGACAAAGCAGCGATAATGGCATGCCTACAGGTCCGAATTCCCAGCCTGTTCCATTCTGGCTTGAGCAGACGCCTGCGTTGGAAATTAAATGAGGGACAGATGCAGAGCACATGCAGGATTGTTTCTGTTGCTAACCCGCATCCTCTGCATGTTGTGTCTTCCTTCTTACGGCGCCAGGTGGGTAGGTTTTGGAGAAAGCGCCAATCTCCCATTCTTAGGGCTATCAAGCAGCGCTTTAGATAAAGTGAAAATGTCATGGAGAGGTAGGCTGCAGGGGTCAGTCGATTGTAGGAGTTAACTACCGCCCAGGAGTGACTACGTTTCGTGACAAGAGCTTTGTCTAACACCAGAGATTTCAGTCTTACACATTTTTTGATTACATTTTTAAAAACAGTCTGACTTGGGTTAAGAGCCCAGAGATCAGCAACTGACATTTGATGGATGTAATAATTCAGAAGGCACCCGAATGTTCCCCCTGGATTAGTCTCGTTGATTTCTTTCCAGATTAGGGACTCTAGTGTACCTGCTTCGGCCTGTCTTAATTTATGACACAGCTTGAGGTAAGTACCCACGTTAGAAGCTTCATAGTTGGTTAATCCCAGCTCTAACCTAATCTGGGCCGGGGAAGCAGTGCTCGGTAAATGAAGTACCTTTCTGTAGATTTTGGTTGTGTGTTTGTTTAGGGCAGTATTCATTTTACCTTTAAAGGTCTCTATACCATAAGAAAGTGTTGGTCCAATTTTTGCTCTAAGGACTTCTAGTAGAGGGGCAAGGGTTGGACCTGAGAGTTTCTTCGATAGCTTGGCCAAGGATACCACTAGGGCCGTAGTTTTAGCTATGATCACACTACTTTGCTTTAAAAAGCTGCCCCTTGCGTCCAAATGGACCCCTAAGTATTTGTATGATTGGCCAATCGAAAGATTTATTTTGTTAATTGACCAACCACCGCCGCTGTAGTGTTTCTTACCAAAAGGGACTATCAGAGTTTTCTCCATGTTAATTTCTAATTGATTGCCAGTCGTATATTGCGATAGTGCAACAAGGAGCCTTTGTAACCCTACTCTAGTAAGACTAAACAGGGCCAGGTCGTCGGCATATAAAAGATTACATATTGCCGCTCCTCCTATTTTGGGTGGATGACTATTTACCTTGTCTAGAATACTTGACAGGTCAGATATGAATAGGTTAAAGAGAAGAGGGGCCAGCACGCATCCCTGCTTTACACCGCGTGAGGTCATCATTTTTCGCGAGAGGTGCGAGCCGGACCCTAACTTCACTCGAACCCATGTGTCAGAGTAAAGCTGAATAATTGGGTTCAGTATGTTGTTTGGAATACCCCACTGTGTCAGTTTTTTCCAGAGAGCCGCCCTAGGCACTCTATCAAACGCTGCTTTAAAATCAACAAAGCAGCAGAAGACCATCCTGTTTGTTGATAACGCTTTATCGATTATAGTGGAAATTGCCAGCAAATTTGTCGTAGTTCCTGAATTGGCAACAAACCCTGTTTGGTTCAGGGGGATCAGATCGTGGTCCTTTGCCCATTGCCTTAAATCCTCCAGAATGAGTCCTGCAAAATGTTTTGCCTCTATGTCCAGTAGGGCGATTAATTTATAATTGTTAGGCATAGCACGTGATCCAGATTTATGAATGGGATGAATTATTGCGCCCCGCCATGAGTCCGGGATTGTCCGTGTTCTCAGGGTGTAGTTAAAGAGATTTAGTAACACCATGGACCAGAAGGGAATGTCCGATTTGAATAGCCTTTGTGGTAGGCCATTCGGGCCTGGTGCTCCATCTTGCCTCCCTTTTGTCACAGCTTTGGCAACTCGATCCTCAGTTAGTGCATATGCAGGGGTGGGTCCTCGGATTGTATCAACCATTGAAATTCGCATATATAGTTAGTTGCACTGACTATATATCGCGCACCCGCAATCCACTGCTGATCATGTCACATATTACATCATTCATGACATGGTCAGTGACATCACTGATGACATCACTGATGACATCTCAAATGACATCACTGATGACATCACTGACGATTGACATTACTGATCACATCACTGATGACATCATTCATGTGATAATACGATGAACCTCTTCAGACTCTAATATAACCTTAGATACACTCTGTGTAAACAGACACTCACAGACTGTCACTCATCCATGGAGTTACTCACACACCTAGTCAGTCATGCAAAGAATCAATCACACCTCCATTTCCTCAACTATACAGTTATACACACCTTACTTATTCAAACATATACTAACACATATTTACTCTCTTATACAATCCCTGATACAAGTTCACAATGATCCATACAGCCACTCACACATTCACTGGCTCTTATGCACAGTTATTTATATATGTCAACTCTCACATGTACTGTGTTTCACATATGTACTTACTTTGACATGTAGCATTGAGATATCCATTCACTCACCAATACACTCATGCACACAGTCAACCGCCCATACAGCTGTTTCCACATGCACTTTTAAACCCATACATCTAGTGAATCAACTGCTCACACATCTATGCACAGAGTCATACACCTCCCAGCCACCCACACACACACTCAGTCTCCCATACAAATACTTGGGCAACCAATCAATAACCCATATAGTTACTCATATAGCTACTGATCAACACATGCAGCAGTTTACAGAACAACAGACATAATGATGCACAAATTAAGACAGTTTAGTCACTAACCCATGCACTCAGTGAGACACATTTAATCACTCACTCATACAGTCAGTCATGCACCTACTAAATCCTTCATCCAGACACTTATACATCTACTCATTCTTCAATATGTAAGACATATTTTAACTTTACAGAAACATACAGTCACCGGATGTTGTCATCAGTGATGTCATCAGTGATGTCATTTGAGATGTCATGAATGATGTAATATGTGACATGATCAGCAGTGGATTGCGGGTGCGCGATATATAGTTAGTGCAACTAACTATATATGCGAATTTCAATGGTTTTGTGTGAGTAAAATAAGGTTTTGTAAATGCTAATTCCTAACTATATATGGTCTATAACCTATGGTTTTTTCAGTGAATTTTCAAGGTTTTGTAAATGCTAATTCCTAACTATATATGGTCTATAAGCTATGGTTTTTTCAGTGAATTTCAATGGTTTTTTAATAGCAAATATCAAAAGCTGTAAAATGTATTCTTCTTTTAAAGGAAAAATATATTTTATATGTATTTAATATAATTTTTTTATGTATATAAATGTTTTGAGGGAACGAATTTATCAAGTATCATGCTGAAGAAGAGTGTGGGGAAAAAAAAACAAAGAGGAGGACTAAGAAGAAAGAACAATCAGTTCAAAAATACAATTGCTTTAAAGCATGAAGTGCTTTTCCACACATTTACATTTAAATAACCCATATTAGAACATACAAAATATCTACAGAGGAGACGGTGTAAGTTGAATTTTAGACTCTTCATTGGTACCTACATGTTGGTACTTACATCACCCACACAACACAACAGCTCTATTCAGAGCTACCCTAAATCAAAGCACTCTAAAATATTATTTTACTATTTCCCTTGGTTTTCCCCTTGTTACGCTTTCCGGAACGCTACCCGGTGCGCGGACCGGGCCCTAACCGTGCGAAAATTTGAAAAAAAAAGTTTTTTTTTTTTTACATATATGGGCCTCCTCAGCCACCCTCAGAAAACCTAGGGGGTCAGGATATGTATCCCGTGCTTCCTTATACCCATTCCCAACATTGTTTATCCTCCATCTTGTGACTTAATTCGTCCGAAACACAAGATGGCGGAATCCCGTTACGCTACCGGTGAGCTACCCAATTCGCGTACCGGGTAGCGCTTCCACCGCGAAAAATCGAAAAAAAATGTATTTTATTTTTTGGCCCCGCGGGGCCCTTTAATATCCCCCACATCAATCCTAGGGGGTCAGGAGGGGTCTACCTTGCCCCTTTCATTCATTTCCCCCTTCGTTTATTTCCACCTCTTGTCTCTCGATCCAACCGAGAGACAAGATGGCGGCCGCTCCTGACTGTTTAGAATGTTGAGAGTCACCGGAGAGCCAATCCGCTTCTCCTCGCGAAGTTCCGTTACGCGTCTGGTACGCGAACCGGGGCGCTAACCGGGACGCTGTCACAGATATATATATTTTTTTGAAAGTTAATTTCTCAAAATCCACTGGAGCACATATCTTGAGACCTAGCAAAGGCACATCGGGCAAACAGTCTTTACAATTTTGCCAAGTTTCATAGAAATCCATTCAGCCGTTCGAGCTAAAAGTGAGTCCAATCGCCCTATGGAAAACTCAATGTTAAAAACACGTTTTGGGACCCCCCTTTTTTCTATGGCAAAATGAAACCCCTTATTTTGTTCCTTTGCAAATTAAATGTTTTAAGTGTTAACACTTTATTCCAATCAAGATGACTTCAGGTGTGCCATACTTTTGTCATAAGTAAGACTGTTAGCGCTCTAGTTGTTCTTTAGAACACTCCGGGACATTCTGTCACTGGGCTATAGTTGGGCTACATCTGGCTGATATTTGGGCTACATTTGTTTTTTTTGTCTCTGGTGGCCATCTTTGGGCTACATTGGGCTACATTGGGCTACATTGGGCTACATTTGGGCTCTAACATATATATAGCCCAATATATATTTTTCAAAGTTAATTTTCGTAAAAACCACTGGAGCATATATCTTGAGACATAGCAAAGGCACATCGGGCTACCAGTCCCTACAATTTTGCCAAGGTTTGTGGAAATCCATTCAGCCGTTCGAGCTAAAAGTGAGTCCAACCACCCTATGGAAAACTCAATGTTAAAAACACGTTTTGGGACCCCCCTTTTTTCTCGGCCCCCGCTTGACGAAACCCCCCCAAACTTTAAGGGGATGCTCAGAAACAAAATGTGCCATTTTCCTGAAAATTTCAGCCAATTCCGTCCATCAACGCCAAAGTTATTCAACATAGAATTTTCAGAAATCCCTATTCAAAAAAATCCTAACTATATATACCTACTGGCAACCGCCAGTAGGTAATATATATATTGTTGGACTTGGCCCTTTTGGCAGGTTCTCCCCTAAACTTTTAGCTTTTAATTGTGACCTGATACTAGTTGTTTTTGGCTTCTGCGCAATTTAACACCGTGTCCCAGTGTAAAGTGCATGAGCAATCTGAGTGCGTGTAGTGAGATTGGCCTGCCCTCCCATAGCAATGCATGGGGAATATGCATGTCCATGGTAGTTCCTGATGTGTGGGGAGTGCAGGGGCGAGTTTGGTATGTGCGAACTCATGAGATTAAATGCTACGCGACGGTGTGCACAGATTTAATGTGTCTAGTGTAGAAGTGCCACTTCTAGAAGTTGGCATGTCTGTGTAGTAAATGTGAATTGACTGTCTGGCTTGTGATTGGCTGGAGCTGGCTGGTGTGCCTGGCTCCAGGAGTCAGGATGGGTCTGCCCTGGTGTCGAATGGAGAGATCTGCAAGTTGATGGGAGGGAGGAGTGCACCTGGGACCTGAATAGGGCTGGACCTTCCCTACACAATGCTGGCTCCGCCCCCTGTGGTGCGACTGATGTCCCTAGCCTGTCCTGTGATTGGGGAGAGGGGCTGAGCACAACAAAGTGCTCCAGAACCAGCTGCGTCTGGTTTTCCCCCTACCCTGCAGCCTCCAGACAAAGGAAATGTATGTAGAAAAAGGGGCTGTGACCCCAGGTAAAATGTTCTCTGGATCTTATCTTGAGGGGGGCCTGCTGCTGCTGCTGGGTGCCAGGAGGTACCGCGACTGGGGACTGCCTCCTGCCTGGAGGGCCTTGTGAGCTGGCCCCTGGGCCCAGCCTTTGCCCCCCGCCTTCCCTATAAGACTTTCCTGGGACTTTGTTCTGCAGCGCCTGTGAGCGCTTTAATATCTATAGAGGGAGCAATGCTGTATTGATTCCTGGGCAAGGTCGCTGGACTCATGCCCTGGTGAGCGCCCTATTCCTGCCCAAGAGGACAGCTGCTGGCCTGCAGCGCGAAGCTGCCTTGGGTGAGATTCCCATCGTGTTTGGGGGCCAAACGGGAGCCCACCCGCATTATTGCCGCCTTCGGGATTGATTCTTAGAGCGGGTGCCACCCAGCACTGGTACCTTCATAGCGGGTGCCTACCCCACATATTTGCCTGGTTGATATACCTAGCGGGTGCCCACCCCGCCAGGGACTGTACAGTGGAAGACGGGAGCCTACCCCAAGCTGCGGGCCGAAGAAGCCTGTGACATCCAGTGGACCGCCGTGCTGCCGGCGGCGACCCGGAAGTGGAAGCCAGAAAAAGGAAGCGGACGGGAGCCCACCCCGCGTTCCTGTACCCGGAGGGAGAGCCCGTGGTACTTCGTAAGACAGAGGAGGTTGCCGGTAAAGAAAGGGAGGGCGGGAGCCTACCCGGCCTCCCTGGACGTCCTGGCACAGTCAGGAGAGCCCTGCCTTCCAAGTCTGACGGCGGGAGGGTCCACCCCCCCTGCACAGAAGAGACCATCCAGGAAGCCGCTTCCTGCCCGGCGCGAGCAGGAGGGAAGGAGGACGCAGGGAACGGCTGCCTACATCTGGACGGGGCTCCCGTGGTAGTGAAGGGAGCCCCGCGCACAGCCCAAAACGTCCCGAGCCTCGAGGGCTCCAACTAAAAGTCCCAAAGCCAAGAGACTGGAGGAGCGTCCCAAGCAGTCCGGTGAGTGTACATGGGCTGGGGGGAGCTCCAGGCATGTTCGTGGTGCCGGATTGAGGCCCTGTGTCCCGCCTGCAGACAAGAGCGGACCCGTCTGCGGCCGTAATGTGGGCCTGAGGCCTAACACTACACTGGCGACGAGGCGGGTCGATAGCCCCGCATGCCCACTGACCGGGCCTTCATCGCTTCGTGTGAGGGAAGAGAGGAGCGCAGCAAGCGACAACCCAGGTACCCTCTTTCACGCAACCCGTGACAGAGGTAGGAAGAGTGCTCCTCACGTCGCCTGATCACGCTTCCCTGGCCCGAGAGGATCTGCACCGCCCACACATGCCCCCCCTGCCAGCATGCCGGCCGCAGCCCTGCTGTAAAGGGAGGACGACACCGCGTGCCTACACAGTGCCGATGCTGCAGCCCCAGGGCCAGACTGCCCACTACTGAGGTTAGTGACATGCTCCGAAGCACCCACGGCTGCCCCACCTGCTATATATCCCATGAAAGCGAAGGGGGCCGTTCTCAACAACGGCCCGAAGCCCAGGATTAGAGCGTCACAGCCCTGCAACGACCGTATGGGGTGCCCGCTGCTGCACCGAGAGAGCTGCCTCCACGAACGCATGGTCCGCTGACCCCCAAGTGGCGGCGGTAGGGAAACAATCGTGGACCCATCACGCTCCGCCTACCGTAAAGCCCCGAACATCCTGCCGCACTGACAGCTGCCCAGCGTAGTGGTGCCACTAGAAAAGGCTGGAAGGGCCCCGTGCCGGTTGCTGGCGGCATGCATTGACGCCTGGGAGCTCGAGGAAAGCCGCTGCAACAGGCCCAGAGACGGAACCTGCAGGCAGCGCCATCTGGCGGCCGCTTCCACTGTCAATCGGCCCAGCAACACACGCGGCAAGTATACGTGGGTCCCTACCTGACGGGAAATGGAGTCCCCTGCCACCGTTGCAAGTGACCACCAGCTCCCCATGAGAGTCCCAGGCCCCTCACCTACACATGCCGGGAAAGATCGGGCATGCATCGCTGGACACGTGGAGCCTGCCTGTTGAGGGGGAAACCACTGCACCACACGCTGAAGACGCCGACAGCACCCCCTAGTGCGCACCCATCCTCAATCAAGGCCCGCATAACCATGCCAGATTCACCCCCTCAGCACCAGGAGCAGCAGCGCGTCTGCACCAGGGAAGGACACAGAGCACCGGCAAGGGTGCCCTTCTTTAGGGCTGCCATAGCCCAGGAAAGCAGGCCACAAAACAGTGCTACCCAGCGGCCACGTGCCTGGGCCGCATCTAAGGAACCAAAGCCGCCACAGAGCTCAATGGAAGTGCTCCAGCACCCAGAGGCCCAGTACGACGCTAACCCTGGGAAACCCCATGTGACCTAGACACCACGGTGCGCGCTCACGCTAGGCCACCACAAAAGAGGAAGCAAGGCTGCTGCTGCTACCAGCATCAGCAATACCTGACAGCTCTCCAGAAAGAGCCCTCTGAAGAATGGATATACTGCATGGCCAGAACAGGCAGTTAGCCATACCCCAGCACCAAGTTAACCACACTGCGTCCTCGGCCTCCGCACTGCAGCCCACAAACAGTCGCCGCACAGATTCCTGCACCGCCTCCGAGAGTGCACAAAACTTCCAGCAACCAGGGCAAGCCACCGCAATCACCACAACGCCAACTGGTAACTCCCCAGACGCAACGCGCCACAAGACAAATGGACTGACTGGCCAGAACAGTTAACCAGCTGTGCCCCACGACCGTCAGCCCAGGCAGCACCACAAACCGGAGGAGAAACCCGAACACCCCACTACCCTGCCAGAAGCGGCAGTCCAGCACACTAACTGCCCACCGCGACCGACGGCTACAGACCTGCGACCATCGAAGCGGCACTGTACCCCACGGACCAGCTGCACCAGGGCACCACACACCATCCCGCTAACTGATGGGCAACAGCAGCCAGCCAATCTCAGAGTGCACACCACCGTCACCAGGAAGACTGCCTGCTCACGCCCAGTAGCTGAAACGGACTCCACCGGACACAACAAGACCTGCCCGAGGAGAATATCCATAGAGTGCCCCACCTGCACCCTGCAAGCGTGGACAGCCAGGACGCCTGTGAAGATAGCGAAGTCTCCAGGTGAATGCCACTATGGAGCCCCAAGGTGCCCCAAGCAGCACCAGCACAAAGCAGCATCAGATAGGCAAGAGAACCGCCAGCCACCTCTGCAAAGTACGGGGAGAGACTGACAAACCCCCCCCCCACAAAAGGAACTGCAAGACACTCAAGCATCAACACCAAGGAGGCTGCAACACAAACCTCATCGTCACAAGAAGAAGGCCAACCACAAACGGCATCCCCTCAAGGGAACTGACCATGTCGACAGGCAAGAAAGACTGGTGCAAGTTTGCACTGCACATGTGGCTGCCCAAAGCCACCGCCAGTGAAGAGGTCGCATCACCCGCCCCCACTGGTGAACAGGCGCAACCACCAACCACACCACAGGCACCCCAAGTGCCAGAAGAAAACGTCCAAGAACGAGAACAAACATGCAAAGAGCGCGCAAAGCCGAGAAGAGCACAGAAAGCAACATCAGTGAACCTGACTGCACAGTCAGCACCCAGGAGACCTCTCCAAAAAGAAGCACTGCTGAACGCAGGTAGGAGAACGCCAACGTCTCCACCACGCCAGCGAAGCCCCGCAGCGGGTGGAAGACCACACAACAGTGTCCTCCCTCGCACTGCCCAAAGATGAAGTCGGCAGTGACCTACGACAGGCAAGAGAGGAGTTGCACACTCTACGTGGCAGGCCGCCACAGCACCAGGCGCTCCAACAAACAGAGACACAAGACCAGACATCATGTCGCCCAGCAAGCTAGGAGCACGTCACCAAGTGACTAGTCCAGACAAGCCTCCCAGAGCAAAGGCAGAAGCCGGCGCCATGACAGCGCCGCCTCGAGGTCCAAACGCATCGCCCTCGAAGAAAAGAAGAAGAGTGACAGCCCTGTCACCCCAAAGACCGGATAAGCACAGGTGGGCTGAACAAGCCAACAAAGGGAGAAGACTGAGGACTCACAGCCAGCCAAGAGCACACCCTGACACACCAGACAGCCACCAAGGCGGACTGACGTCCCTGGATACAGCCTCATGGATGAACCGAACGTAAGCCACAGCAAGCGCCAGCCGCGTCTCATCCTAACGCTTCCCCAGGCAACCGCCCGTCACTGAGCGTCGGCAGCCTGAGTCGAGCGCATTCCTGCTCATGTCCGCAGAGGCCACAGGTGAAGATCAGCACTGAGTGCCTGCCCTCACACTGCCTCAAGATGGAGTGGCCCCACAACAGGCAAGAGAGGATCCCCACACTCTACGTGTCAAGCCGCCACAGACACTCCACCTCAGCAAGGTGGAGGCACATGGCTGTCAAGTCCCCCCGGACATCCAACACTGCCAGCAAGTCACCAACACCTGTCATCCAGAGTCACTACATGGCTGGCAACCACCATCACCCCAGCCATCAGCACCTGTGTCAAACAACACCACTCCCAGAAGATCGGCGGACTGGAGTCCTGCACTGTCGCCACACCAGCCGACAACAGAAACCAGAGACCAACTGTGAACCTGGCCTACATCAAAACCGCGGCAGCGAAGGCAAGTCTTGGCCAAGACTCATCCACCCGTGAGAGTTGTGTGTGCGACTCAGTAACGGCTCCTCAGCGGTCCTGCAGCTGCCCCCAGACGGCACACAAGCAGCCCTCAGCGCAGTCCTCAGCGCAGCCCTCCTACTGTCCTGCAGCAACCCCGACAATGGGCCTCCCCAGGCGGGAGAGCGAGGAGAGACTTTGCCCCACCGACAGGTTACCTGTCACAGCCAAGCAGTTCAACAAAGACAGTCGGCCCAGCAACACCTCTGTGAACTCTCACAAGGAATATTAGAACCCACCACAGACCGTCACCGACATCAGCAAAGTAGAATCCAGGCAAGGCAGCAAGACATGTCATCGTCAGCAAACTGACGGTTTGCAGCGGACGTCTCCAAGCCAGCAGTCGTGTCCTGAGCCCCTCAGGTTAAACTACGGGTGCCCGCCGAGAAGGTTCTGCTGCAAGCCAAGTCACCAGCCCAGGTCTGCTGTCGTCCGGCCACCTGACTCTAGAGAGATGGACCCTGTGGAAACTAGTTAACTGTTTGTTTTATTCCCACAGGTTGGACTAGCATTTTGTTTGTTTCTCAATAAAGTTGGGGAGGAATGTAGTATCCTGCGAGACACGTTCTAGTGTCCCGCATGAAGTTGGTATTCCACCCACTACATCGAGGGCTGGGCACTCTGCACCCCCACACCCATCCATCACGGGTGCCACGAGTGACGTGGCCCCGTCAATAAAAGGGCCCAGGTGAACGTGCTCGAGGCCAGTTACTGTCATACATCTCCTGGTTTTCGTGTCACTCATTGCCGTAATGTGGGCCTGAGGCCCAACACTACAAACACCAGGGACCATTCTCGTTCCGGTCCCAGGGTCCCTGCTCTGGATCTCAGGGAGTGCGCTCCTTCGGCTCCTGCAGTAGGGCCACCACATCCTCTGTTCCAGGAGATGTGGCTGCATAGTTCCCTCTCGTACAGGGCCCGTAATCCTTCACAGCTCGTCCCAATTTGGATGGGAAATGCTTGTTTTACCCTGGTTCCAGCCGCTGCTGTACCAGCACCAGAATGCGAGAGGTAAGAGTGCTGGATTTCCGTCCCAGGGATCCGCCAGTCATCGGGGTTCTGCAAGACCCAGTGATTCAGCCGCGTGCCGGGGACCTCCACATCATGTCTTGATGGGCCCGATCTTCTGCCCTCAATGCGTTCGGGCCGTGCCTTCCAAGGCACCAGGAGGTGGGAGGCAGGGGTGCCGAATCTTCACCCCGGTGATCCGCAAGTTGTTCGGGACCTGTCAGGCCAGCAGTCTCGGCTGTGCGCAGGCCTAAGCTTTGGCTGCGCTGCAGAATCTCGCTGCAGCCTGCACCTCTCAGTCCCGATCTTTGCTAATTTAATTTTCCCCCGCAGAGCGGGTATCTTTTAGAGGAGAGGATTCTTGCCAAAGGTGATGATTCAGATGTTTTTGAATTTCAGGATAAATTATGGATGCTTAGTCACTCTGCCCAGAGCTCAGCGAGGCACGTCGTAATCGGCCATGTTGTTGGCCACGCCCCCCCAAGGAAAGATGTTTTGATAAATATTTGCCATATCAAAACAGGATGCACACCTTGTTTATTAACACTTTTAAACATTCTTCCATTATTATCAGCCTCGTGCTGACCGGTGAGTGCCAAGCCCAGGAAGCACTCTTTTAATGAAACACCATAGCAAGTGGAGCGACATCTCGCTCCACCCGATCGCACTATTGAGTTATGCCTTCACGGCAGTTACATTCCAGAGAATACTCCATTTTCAACTTGCTCCTCATACTCTTTACTCATTTTCTCAGTTGTAATGTGCTTTAATTCCACAGGCGGGGTGATCATGCATTTTCCTAGATTTCTAGTGCTCCCACTGTGCCCATCCGGACCTCTTTAGAAAGAACACGACATAGGCATTTCTTCATTCAGGCGCAGTGTTTAATAAAACCCAATGCATTTCGTGCTTAAAAGCACTTCTTCAGGGGTCACTACAATCAGATAAAACAGTCTCCAATTAATACAATCTCTGCGTTTGCACAGTTTATCATGTACTCAAAATTTTCACAACATTATACGCAAAAACGGTAATTATTTTTAAGAAAAACAACATTCTTCCTGTCTACCCAAACCATCAACAGCTTGCGTTTTAACCTTGAAATTGAAATTGAAAATTCACACCCTTCATTCCCTTGTGATTAAATCACTCTATCACAACATCCTATTACCACCCTCGTGTTGCCCCATGTTTATAACAGTCTCAGTGCTTCATGCCCCATTAAACATCTTGCCTTGTTTGTTTAGTTAATTAAGCTCTGTTCCTTTTACTAAGCATCTGCTCTGAAATATTATTCACTTCCCTCGAGAAACATTTTAATACTACTGGCTGTTTAACATACCTGCTCTGAACTGCTTAAAAACATTGCATCCTCCAAGCGTCTTCAACCAAATCTTAACATCGCCCCTCCCTTCCTCTTCCTTAAAACCCTTTCATTCTCCCCACCCACTCAACACGATGTGAATCTCGCGCTTTTTTAAAAAAACATTGCAATTACTTCCGCCTACTGCTGTTGCTTAAACCAAACTACATTACCCATCGGGCACTACATAGCACCTTCAAAGTACAAAGACAGTCTCATACATTTAAAAACCGTTTATATGTTATGAACTCAACTATTGTTCATGATATAATGTAATTTCCCTGATCATTTGAACTCTGTCCATAATGAAGTCACGATGTAATTCTCGAGCGAGTGGAATAAACGCATTTTTCTGTCCTTTTAAACATTTCAACATTCTTGACCACGTGGGTGCTATCCCGGTGTTAGGCTTCTAACTAATACATCACATATCAAAACAGGATGCACACCTTGTTTATTAACACTTTTAAACATTCTTCCATTATTATCAGCCTCGTGCTGACCGGTGAGTGCCAAGCCCAGGAAGCACTCTTTTAATGAAACACCATAGCAAGTGGAGCGACATCTCGCTCCACCCGATCGCACTATTGAGTTATGCCTTCACGGCAGTTACATTCCAGAGAATACTCCATTTTCAACTTGCTCCTCATACTCTTTACTCATTTTCTCAGTTGTAATGTGCTTTAATTCCACAGGCGGGGTGATCATGCATTTTAGAAATCTAGGAAAATGCATGATCACCCCGCCTGTGGAATTAAAGCACATTACAACTGAGAAAATGAGTAAAGAGTATGAGGAGCAAGTTGAAAATGGAGTATTCTCTGGAATGTAACTGCCGTGAAGGCATAACTCAATAGTGCGATCGGGTGGAGCGAGATGTCGCTCCACTTGCTATGGTGTTTCATTAAAAGAGTGCTTCCTGGGCTTGGCACTCACCGGTCAGCACGAGGCTGATAATAATGGAAGAATGTTTAAAAGTGTTAATAAACAAGGTGTGCATCCTGTTTTGATATGTGATGTATTAGTTAGAAGCCTAACACCGGGATAGCACCCACGTGGTCAAGAATGTTGAAATGTTTAAAAGGACAGAAAAATGCGTTTATTCCACTCGCTCGAGAATTACATCGTGACTTCATTATGGACAGAGTTCAAATGATCAGGGAAATTACATTATATCATGAA
Source organism: Lissotriton vulgaris (assembly GCF_964263255.1). Taxonomy (NCBI): domain Eukaryota; kingdom Metazoa; phylum Chordata; class Amphibia; order Caudata; family Salamandridae; genus Lissotriton; species Lissotriton vulgaris. The sequence goes on along the minus strand of NC_141691.1, from coordinate 1,118,630,894 downwards.
CAATAGTTGAGTTCATAACATATAAACGGTTTTTAAATGTATGAGACTGTCTTTGTACTTTGAAGGTGCTATGTAGTGCCCGATGGGTAATGTAGTTTGGTTTAAGCAACAGCAGTAGGCGGAAGTAATTGCAATGTTTTTTTAAAAAAGCGCGAGATTCACATCGTGTTGAGTGGGTGGGGAGAATGAAAGGGTTTTAAGGAAGAGGAAGGGAGGGGCGATGTTAAGATTTGGTTGAAGACGCTTGGAGGATGCAATGTTTTTAAGCAGTTCAGAGCAGGTATGTTAAACAGCCAGTAGTATTAAAATGTTTCTCGAGGGAAGTGAATAATATTTCAGAGCAGATGCTTAGTAAAAGGAACAGAGCTTAATTAACTAAACAAACAAGGCAAGATGTTTAATGGGGCATGAAGCACTGAGACTGTTATAAACATGGGGCAACACGAGGGTGGTAATAGGATGTTGTGATAGAGTGATTTAATCACAAGGGAATGAAGGGTGTGAATTTTCAATTTCAATTTCAAGGTTAAAACGCAAGCTGTTGATGGTTTGGGTAGACAGGAAGAATGTTGTTTTTCTTAAAAATAATTACCGTTTTTGCGTATAATGTTGTGAAAATTTTGAGTACATGATAAACTGTGCAAACGCAGAGATTGTATTAATTGGAGACTGTTTTATCTGATTGTAGTGACCCCTGAAGAAGTGCTTTTAAGCACGAAATGCATTGGGTTTTATTAAACACTGCGCCTGAATGAAGAAATGCCTATGTCGTGTTCTTTCTAAAGAGGTCCGGATGGGCACAGTGGGAGCACTAGAAATCTAGGAAAATGCATGATCACCCCGCCTGTGGAATTAAAGCACATTACAACTGAGAAAATGAGTAAAGAGTATGAGGAGCAAGTTGAAAATGGAGTATTCTCTGGAATGTAACTGCCGTGAAGGCATAACTCAATAGTGCGATCGGGTGGAGCGAGATGTCGCTCCACTTGCTATGGTGTTGATAAATATTTGCTCATAAGGAGTAAGATGAACTGCTTTTGGTTGCAAATTATAAAAATGCAGGGGTGGGGATTACTAAGGGTTTGAGCTAGCGCTCATGAGGCAGAAAGTGACATAGAGCATTTGTTGATTTACTCACCAATATAAAAGTTTGTGGGTTCAGGTCAAAATATCCGAATACTTCACGAGCTGTTGCACAGCCCTTAATAATTAGCACCAAGGTTTCTTATCATTAGAGCTGGCTGTCAACTGTGGATGGATGATTCCTGATATCCTTGTTGAAAATGTCTTCAAAGGCATCGCTCTGCCATCCTAACTCATATTATCACGGAGTCTAGGTAGGGTCCCTTAGTTGAGTAACATAATATCATAATAAATACTTTCTTACCTGAAGTTATAGAAAGATCTGATGACCTCATTCAGATTCTTTTGACCTCTGTGATTTTCAGGATATGTAGAAAAAAGTGGTGGTGCATGGGTGGTCCTGTTGACATTCAGCATGGGATGGCATTTGATGTTGGTCATAGATGGACCATAACGTTCCAAGATGTCTGTTTTGATGTGTGCTGGCAGGACGTCAATGTGCTCTTTGTTGGCAGTGGGCAGCAGGATTTACCTGTTATGCCTGCAAAGACTAGAAAACTTGGATCTTGTTCATAAAGCAGAACACAAAGTGCTTTATTTATTTTAAGACACATTGTACTTGCCGTAGAGGCTTTTGCAATTGTAGATACATTTACTAGAGGAAACAATTCTGGAAACAACAGCCAGATCATTATTTCCACCCTGTTCCTAAGCAACTGTGAAAAGTGCTTAAGTAAATTTTGCTTAAAAAAAGGTAAGTCTGAGAGCATCGAGGCTGAGAGTCAAGAGGCTGAAAATCTGCCCTTTTGAAGGAAATTGATAATTTGAACGGTTTTCGGGATGGTGCCTGTTGGAACTGGGGTCACCAGTCCCCTAGGGTAGCATGGCACGAGCGGGTAGGCATCAGAAAGCATATGTGTTAAGCAACCATGCAGCACACGCAACCACTGAGTCAGAAACCTGGGCACGCAATTAGTGACACCACTCCAGTGAGTTTGTGTAAAAACTCAAGTTAACTTTATTAAGATAGAGCTGGGTCAGGGTATTAGGAATTCATCATAAAATTAGCATATTAACTTTCCACTAAAATACATGTGTGAGAACACTTGGCAATAAATACTGGATGAATAAATAATAAATATTAAATATTAAATAACCACAGGCCTGACCTTGGCCTGGTTTCTCATCATCACCTGTAAGAAATACATTATAAGGTCATGAATACAACACTGCGTTAAGTAATGAGGAAACATTTCACTAAAGGTGTGACATCCTATTAGCCTCAGCCTTAGGCTCCTCCTCCCCTATTAGGGGCAAAACTTAGGAAGGCATAAATGACGTATCATAAATAACTGTAGATCAGAGTTATCATTCTTCTTACGCCTATGAAGAACTTCCTGTGAAGTCAACGTAAAACATTTCATTAGGTCAGTATTACCTATCTTATCAAGTAAGAATTTCCTTCAATCAGGGTAGCCTTTCTCTTAGCAGAAGTAAACATTTAATAATAGATCAACCATTTCATGCCTCAGACCTGCACATTCCATTGGGCCTATGCAGAGCATTCCCCTAAATAAGGCAGTAATAACTAGGCCTATTGTAATATGTGCATTTAATTAGTAGCACAAACACTGCATTTCTCAGCAATAACATTTCCTAAAACGCAGGAATAAACAGTGCCTCAAATGAGGGTAAAGCATTCAATTGGCAGGAGCGACCCCTTCCTTAACCAGGAATGACATTTCAGCGGATAAGGGTAACATTTCCTTATTCAGTGCCCAACAGTTCAATAATCCCAAAATAAGTCAGGCTTCAAGCATTAGTGAACATTTACTAATAGGTAAACCTTTCATAAGGCCTAGGCTGAACAGGACTCTAGGCGGAATATGGAAAATCCCTGGGTTTGGGTCTATCACTCGCTATTTCTCTTCATCAGGGAATGGTAGGCTTTCCATTACAGCCCCTAAACAGGGGGGGGGGGTTACCCTATTAGGAATTGAGGTCTATAAACTATGGGCCTTGGGACCTCTCAACCAGTCCAATACCAGGGTAAACATTTCCTGCAGTAAAGATAAGCAGTTCAACAACACAGTTCCTTGGGTTAGAGTAAAGGAAGCAATTCACCAATGCATCAACATTCAATAAAGGCATCACCTTTCATTATTTTCCAATAAACATTTCAGTATAACAACCCCAGCATTTCATTAACCCAGCATGGAACATCTCCTCATTTACTGGTGGGTAATTAATCACCATCTTCCTATGGAAGAATATCCATTTCCTTAGACATAGAGAACCAGGCCCTAGTTAGGGAAGAACTTTCCATTAGACAAGTTAAGCATTTCGTTTAGCAAGAATGAGCTTAAAGAACTTGGCTTGCACATATAAAACCTTCCCTTATGCATATAGAAACATCTCCTTAAGCCCGGATAATCTATGCATCAGGCTAAGATGAACAATACATTAGTCTAGGCTTAGCCATACCTAAGGCCTAAATAAGCATTCCATAATGGCTAAGCTGTCCCAGGCCTCAGACAACAAGAAGTCAGGTTCCCCTAGCCAGGGGTTAACTTTTAAGGGCCCACCAGACAATCCGGGCCTCCGCCCAATTCAGGGAGTGCTGGAGGCACAATGGTGGCCAATGGGGCCCAGTAACAGCTTTTCCCAGGACGTGGCAGGTGAGCGCTTGAGGGGGGTTTCACGGCGCTTCTCTCCCTCATCACATTTCACAGGGGGGCAGCCTCGTGGGGACAAGCGGTGCTTCAGCCCCAGCCATCTCCTGGCATACAGCGCTTCCACGGGCACCCCAGTTCTGGGAGCTTGCGCTCAAACAGCAGTTCCCGGGCAGTATAGCGCTTCAGCAGGCAGTCCTAGCACTTGGGGCACTTCACAGCGCTTTACAGGGGGGGCAACTTCCACAGCCCTGCAGGCAATTCACAGCGCTCCCACAGGACACAGCAATTCTTCACCAGTCAAGCGCTTGGAGGGCAATGTAGCGCTTAGGCAGTTTCTAGGTTGGCGCTTCATCAGCAGTTGCATTAAAATAGAGGCAGCTCACAGGACATGCCAAACAGCAGCGGTAGGTTAGCGCAGGGACCCCAGGTGGCGTCAGGGGGCACAGGGAGCAACACAGCGCCAATACCTGGGTGGCTCTTCAAATGTCCTGTGGAGATTCAGTCTCTTCTTGGCGCTTTATGTTCCTTGCGCCTTTGTAAGTTTCTTGGTTACTGGTTCCTTGATTTCTTCTTGGCGCAGCTGTTTCTTGCGCCCTTGTAAGTAGCAGTTGGGTTCTTGTTTCCTTTGGTTTCTTATTCCTTGAAGGGGGTTAAGTTGGTGGCTGGTGTTGGATCTCCTCAGCCAATCCCCTCAAGTGGTCCCTGGGGGTTCCCTGCCGCGGGGCTAGGTCAGTGGGGGGGGAACAGGATACCTCAACACTTGTAAAGCAGCACACTAGGCCCTGTCATTCCAGCATCATAAGACCCTGCCCTGACCCCCACTGCCTATCCTCCTGCGTAGGTACTTCCCCAGGTCTTCCCCTCAGCTTCTCTCCTCAGGAAAGTTCCCTCCCTTTCCTTTTATAGTGCCAGTTGACAGTTGGTAGTGTCAGTTGGTGTCACCTCACCTCTCCCAGAAGGTTCCAGAGGCTTCCAGGAGGTTCCACCATTCTACCTGTGGACAGGCTGGCAGGCTAAGATGGATACATTGCCTGAGGGTTCCAGCCAGCCCCTGGCTACTAGAATGCGCCCTCTAAACCACGCTGCTGCAGCAGTGGTCTGTGGCGGCCATGTTAGGGGTGGGAAGTACCTGTACTTTAACACTAGTTTTACACTACACAGGCCCTTCTCCACCACACAAGGCCTACACACTGTTGTTTCAATAGTGGCATTCTAAATTAACAGGGGATAAAAAGCGAAAAATTTCTGGGGAAAGGGCCAAGTCTCACACATCTCCCCCCCAGCCAAAAGCCAGGGTAGACTGATCATTCCCTTGACGGGCTTCCCTGCTTGGGGCGGAAAAAGGTGGACGCAGGCCCAATACCACCATGACATCCTCGCTAATCCAACCACCCCACTGGTGTTCCTAGTGGGATGCGGCCAGGACAGACCTCCACTCCAGATGTCTCTGGCCCTTACTCTCTCTCAGAGTGGGGGGCAGTCGCCCCAGGGCCGTGGTACCTTTTTCCACTCTCCTCCTCAACCTAGGGTCTAAACCCTTAAGTTGAATTGGTGACAGGGGCGAGACCTACCTCTCCCTGCACCCCCTCCCAGGGTTCCGCACCCTCCCTCCTGGATGACACATCGGGACAGCCTAGTCTCCCAACCTGGGGTTCTCTTAAAGAACACTCCAGGCCCAGTGACCACAGCTGGGGCACCTCGGGACACCCCTGGGAGTCACAACCGGGGGAACTCTGAATACAGAGATTCCTCCCGCCAGGTCAGGCAACTCCTGAACCTGGCCACCCAACCCAGGATCTTAACCCCGTGGCTGGACCGGTGCCAGAGGAGAGTCCTTCCTCCCTCTGCACCCCCTCCCAGGGTTCCGCACCCTCCCACCTGGAGTAGTACCCCTGAGAGTCACAACCGGAGGAACTCTGAATACAGAGATTCCTCCCGCCAGGTCAGGCAACCCCTGAACCTGGCCACCCAACCCAGGATCTTAACCCCATGGCTGGACCGGTGCCAGAGGAGAGTCCTTCCTCCCTCTGCACCCCCTCCCAGGGTTCCGCACCCTCCCACCTGGAGTAGTACCCCTGAGAGTCACAACCGGAGGAACTCTGAATACAGAGATTCCTCCCGCCAGGTCAGGCAACCCCTAAACCTGGCCACCCAACCCAGGATCTGCGCCCTGTGGCTGGACCGGTGCCAGAGGAGAGTCCTTCCTCCCTCTGCACCCCCTCCCAGGGTTCCGCACCCTCCCACCTGGAGTAGTACCCCTGAGAGTCACAACCGGAGGAACTCTGAATACAGAGATTCCTCCCGCCAGGTCAGGCAACCCCTGAACCTGGCCACCCAACCCAGGATCTGCGCCCTGTGGCTGGACCGGTGCCAGAGGAGAGTCCTTCCTCCCTCTGCACCCCCTCCCAGGGTTCCGCACCCTCCCACCTGGAGTAGTACCCCTGAGAGTCACTCTGGTAGGGTCCTTAGTTACTGGTACCCCACCCTCCAGGTCAGGCAATTCCTGATCCTGAAACCCCAGTCCAGGTCCTACACTCTGTGACTGGTCTAAACTCCGAACCTCGGGTACGCTGCCACCATTGGAAGCACCTGGTACACATAATTCCAAGGCCTTCAGCTCTAACTCTTCTAGCTGAAGCCTGTGCACCAGCTTCCTCTCATCCATTGCAAGGCTCTCACTCTCCCTCTCATGCTCTATCATCTTAGACGACGCACACCCCCAGTTACTCTACTCCCTGCCCCAGAACATCCTCCCGGTAGCACCTTGTCAGACACAACAATTTTGAGTAGGCCTGGGTCTTCTGGTGTGCCCGCCTCCCTGGGTGTGACCTGCCCCTCCTGTTCCCCATCCCCTCTCCCCTCTGGGTGGGCTCCTACCCGTGCCCCCAAAGTGGTACGGAGTTCCTTCTTCCCTCCGCCCAACAGGCACCCCCATCCCCTGACAACACTCCAGTACGCCAGGTGGGGACTCAGATAATTCAGGAAAAAAGGTTCTAGGATGTGGGTGACAGTTTAGGTCAAACAGGCCCTGATACACTCACAGGCTAGACAGTGGAGGGGTCAATTACTTTGGCTTACACACAATAATTGTGCAGCCCAATTGCTGTGCACCCTGTCCCAATGGAGGGTGCTGCATGGTCACAAGTCCTGGATCCCACCGCTCGACACCAATATGTTGGAACTGGGGTCACCAGTCCCCTAGGGTAGCATGGCACGAGCGGGTAGGCATCAGAAAGCATATGTGTTAAGCAACCATGCAGCACACGCAACCACTGAGTCAGAAACCTGGGCACGCAATTAGTGACACCACTCCAGTGAGTTTGTGTAAAAACTCAAGTTAACTTTATTAAGATAGAGCTGGGTCAGGGTATTAGGAATTCATCATAAAATTAGCATATTAACTTTCCACTAAAATACATGTGTGAGAACACTTGGCAATAAATACTGGATGAATAAATAATACATATTAAATATTAAATAACCACAGGCCTGACCTTGGCCTGGTTTCTCATCATCACCTGTAAGAAATACATTATAAGGTCATGAATACAACACTGCGTTAAGTAATGAGGAAACATTTCACTAAAGGTGTGACATCCTATTAGCCTCAGCCTTAGGCTCCTCCTCCCCTATTAGGGGTAAAACTTAGGAAGGCATAAATGACGTATCATAAATAACTGTAGATCAGAGTTATCATTCTTCTTACGCCTATGAAGAACTTCCTGTGAAGTCAACGTAAAACATTTCATTAGGTCAGTATTACCTATCTTATCAAGTAAGAATTTCCTTCAATCAGGGTAGCCTTTCTCTTAGCAGAAGTAAACATTTAATAATAGATCAACCATTTCATGCCTCAGACCTGCACATTCCATTGGGCCTATGCAGAGCATTCCCCTAAATAAGGCAGTAATAACTAGGCCTATTGTAATATGTGCATTTAATTAGTAGCACAAACACTGCATTTCTCAGCAATAACATTTCCTAAAACGCAGGAATAAACAGTGCCTCAAATGAGGGTAAAGCATTCAATTGGCAGGAGCGACCCCTTCCTTAACCAGGAATGACATTTCAGCGGATAAGGGTAACATTTCCTTATTCAGTGCCCAACAGTTCAATAATCCCAAAATAAGTCAGGCTTCAAGCATTAGTGAACATTTACTAATAGGTAAACCTTTCATAAGGCCTAGGCTGAACAGGACTCTAGGCGGAATATGGAAAATCCCTGGGTTTGGGTCTATCACTCGCTATTTCTCTTCATCAGGGAATGGTAGGCTTTCCATTACAGCCCCTAAACAGGGGGGGGGGGGGGTTACCCTATTAGGAATTGAGGTCTATAAACTATGGGCCTTGGGACCTCTCAACCAGTCCAATACCAGGGTAAACATTTCCTGCAGTAAAGATAAGCAGTTCAACAACACAGTTCCTTGGGTTAGAGTAAAGGAAGCAATTCACCAATGCATCAACATTCAATAAAGGCATCACCTTTCATTATTTTCCAATAAACATTTCAGTATAACAACCCCAGCATTTCATTAACCCAGCATGGAACATCTCCTCATTTACTGGTGGGTAATTAATCACCATCTTCCTATGGAAGAATATCCATATCCTTAGACATAGAGAACCAGGCCCTAGTTAGGGAAGAACTTTCCATTAGACAAGTTAAGCATTTCGTTTAGCAAGAATGAGCTTAAAGAACTTGGCTTGCACATATAAAACCTTCCCTTATGCATATAGAAACATCTCCTTAAGCCCGGATAATCTATGCATCAGGCTAAGATGAACAATACATTAGTCTAGGCTTAGCCATACCTAAGGCCTAAATAAGCATTCCATAATGGCTAAGCTGTCCCAGGCCTCAGACAACAAGAAGTCAGGTTCCCCTAGCCAGGGGTTAACTTTTAAGGGCCCACCAGACAATCCGGGCCTCCGCCCAATTCAGGGAGTGCTGGAGGCACAATGGTGGCCAATGGGGCCCAGTAACAGCTTTTCCCAGGACGTGGCAGGTGAGCGCTTGAGGGGGGTTTCACGGCGCTTCTCTCCCTCATCACATTTCACAGGGGGGCAGCCTCGTGGGGACAAGCGGTGCTTCAGCCCCAGCCATCTCCTGGCATACAGCGCTTCCACGGGCACCCCAGTTCTGGGAGCTTGCGCTCAAACAGCAGTTCCCGGGCAGTATAGCGCTTCAGCAGGCAGTCCTAGCACTTGGGGCACTTCACAGCGCTTTACAGGGGGGGCAACTTCCACAGCCCTGCAGGCAATTCACAGCGCTCCCACAGGACACAGCAATTCTTCACCAGTCAAGCGCTTGGAGGGCAATGTAGCGCTTAGGCAGTTTCTAGGTTGGCGCTTCATCAGCAGTTGCATTAAAATAGAGGCAGCTCACAGGACATGCCAAACAGCAGCGGTAGGTTAGCGCAGGGACCCCAGGTGGCGTCAGGGGGCACAGGGAGCAACACAGCGCCAATACCTGGGTGGCTCTTCAAATGTCCTGTGGAGATTCAGTCTCTTCTTGGCGCTTTATGTTCCTTGCGCCTTTGTAAGTTTCTTGGTTACTGGTTCCTTGATTTCTTCTTGGCGCAGCTGTTTCTTGCGCCCTTGTAAGTAGCAGTTGGGTTCTTGTTTCCTTTGGTTTCTTATTCCTTGAAGGGGGTTAAGTTGGTGGCTGGTGTTGGATCTCCTCAGCCAATCCCCTCAAGTGGTCCCTGGGGGTTCCCTGCCGCGGGGCTAGGTCAGTGGGGGGGGAACAGGATACCTCAACACTTGTAAAGCAGCACACTAGGCCCTGTCATTCCAGCATCATAAGACCCTGCCCTGACCCCCACTGCCTATCCTCCTGCGTAGGTACTTCCCCAGGTCTTCCCCTCAGCTTCTCTCCTCAGGAAAGTTCCCTCCCTTTCCTTTTATAGTGCCAGTTGACAGTTGGTAGTGTCAGTTGGTGTCACCTCACCTCTCCCAGAAGGTTCCAGAGGCTTCCAGGAGGTTCCACCATTCTACCTGTGGACAGGCTGGCAGGCTAAGATGGATACATTGCCTGAGGGTTCCAGCCAGCCCCTGGCTACTAGAATGCGCCCTCTAAACCACGCTGCTGCAGCAGTGGTCTGTGGCGGCCATGTTAGGGGTGGGAAGTACCTGTACTTTAACACTAGTTTTACACTACACAGGCCCTTCTCCACCACACAAGGCCTACACACTGTTGTTTCAATAGGGGCATTCTAAATTAACAGGGGATAAAAAGCGAAAAATTTCTGGGGAAAGGGCCAAGTCTCACAGTGCCTAACTGCTGCACCTTTCTGTCACAGTGTACATTAGCAACATAAGACCTCCAGAGACGAAAGTGGGTTTTAGATAATCCCATTAACGTAATCTTACAAAACTTGGAGATGCTTCGAGATGCTCAGCCTGTCTCCAAGACATGGTAAGCTATGTCAAAAGTCACACACATAGATCCCAGTCTGTTTACAATTTGCTGGTGGGTTGAGTATTCCTAATTAACCAGACAGCATCAACCCTGCAGGATCCTTAACACTAAGATCTGTTACAATGGCACACAGATATATCTAAGGAAACTTTCCTCCTTCAATAATAAATAGGCAATTTACTTATGCTTGTAAAACACTTTAAAGCCTGAGGGTTATGGCAAAATACAACTTAAACTGCAGGGTTATAATTTAAATTGATCAAATGAAATCACCCTAATTCCACATGATTATATTACATTGTTGGGTCAAAGTGAACAGTTAACTTAGGGAAAACATACTTTGTTTATCTGTTGAAAAACAAAAATATATAAAGGAACAAAATAGTACTTATTCACCTTATAAGTATGAAAATCCTAGAAAACAAATATGTGTCATGCTTCCATGTTAAGGTCTTTTTCATATGTGGAGCGCAAACATAGGTAGAAATCAACCATGCAATCTCTAAAGGTGGAATTTGATTCAGGATCCTTTACCATGATGCAGTATGTTCATGGTGGTCAGTCCCATCATGTAGACATGTGGTGTTCTTTGAAGCTGGTAGATCTTCTGCTTCTTTCTGAACAGCAAAAGAGTTGAGGCTGCTCTGATGTTGATGGGGATGTCCTGCTTGGAGATGTGTGTGTGTATATATATATATATATATATATATATATATATATATATATATATATATATATATATATATATATATATATATATATATATATATATATATATATATGTGTGTGTATATATATATATATATATATATATATGTGTGTGTATATATATATATATATATATATATATATACACACATACTCATATACATACATATCTTAGACAGAAACACTTTCATAAATGCCCATTTTTGTTACAAATATAAAGAACACAAAAGTTGTAAAATGTTCAGCCTCAGAATAAGAGGGATTGGAATGCAAGTTAACACATTGTCTTATACTAGGGTTAGTGTGGTAGCTAAACTCTGACACATAATACTTTTTTTATTATTATTTTATTTTTTCAGGTCATCAATAATAAAACAATTTATACATCATAGATATCTGTGTTTCACAATTCACATAGCACAATGACATTTCACTGATTTATATAGACAGCTTAATCTGTTATCGTACATAAGCACTTTTCCAATCATCTTCTTGGTGACACTCACAGCATGACCAAGCTTCTTTGGCCTACTACTCCCCCCCTTGTTCATTAACGTGAAAACCTTATATTTGAGTTTTGCCAATATGCTGCACTATACAATCAGTCGTCAGTTTACTTGATCTAAGATGTTGTACAAACGGTTCCCAAAAGTCTCTAGGACTGGAGGCCTGTGGTATTTCTTCTGCATATGACTCCAGCGTCTCTTTGCAGTACGTCATATCTGCAACCCAGTCCTAGTAACGTGGCGGGCGTTCATTCCCCACCGTAAAGCTATGTGTCTCTTGGCCAGCAGTAGTGCCACAGCCATAAGATTAAGCCTTCTAGCCAGTCTAATCTTATACATCCCCATCAAGCAGACTAGTGGCTCATTGGGTATCTGGTCCGATAACATGTGAGTTAGTGCATTAATTACTTCTTTCCAGTAGGACAGTAGCTGGTGGCAAGCCCATGCCATGTGCAAAAAATCTGCACAAGCAGTGCCACATCTGTGGCATATATCATCAGTCCGCAACCCATATTTGTGCAGTTTCCCCGGTGTGTAATAAGCTTGATGTAGAAATTTAAAATGTATGATGCGCAGATTGCAGTTTGACGTGAGCATCTGCATGCAACTATAGTCCCATCCTTCTTTAGTGATAGATTTACCAACTGCCTCTTTCCTTCTCTGTAACGGTTTGTTTTGTGCACACTTTTGTTCATTCTTGGCCGTATTATACAAACGTGCTACTAAGTGTTTTCGTGGAGGAGCCATCAGCAAGATCTGTAGTGTTTTAAGTGTCTGCGGATCAGCTGGAAATGAAGGATATAATTCCCTGACTGACATACGCAGTCACAGGTATGCAAATATCTTTAAAGGAGTGCGATGTGCGCTAAGAGATACATCAGTTTGTGATATGAATTGGCAGTGTGGGAAAATATCACTCATAAGGCCTTGACCCATTTCTTCCAATAAGGACCTAATTTTCTTTTCCTGCATTACTGTTACATGTGGGTGGTGGGACATGGGCAGAGCTGGTCTGTATACTGGAAGTTTCTGTGCTCGTTTAGCCAACATATGCCATGCCTAGGATGTAAAGAACGGAGGGCATCATATTTGGCAAACTACTCCCTGCCTGGTCCAGCTGCTGGTGGCCACCTTCACTAGGATCTCCACCCAACCCAGTCCCAAAGGTGAGAAACTTAGGCATTCTGTTCGATGACTGACTGACATTTGCACCCCACGCAAATCGGATGGAATCGGCAGATTTCATAAACTTCGACTAATTAAGAAGATTCTTCCATTTCTCCCTGAAAACGCTGGGAAAACTCTGGTCAGCACACCAGAAGTGTCATCTTTAGACTACAGCAATGGGCTGTTTCCTAACGCGCAAAGCAGGGTAATCCAAAAATTGCAGACCGTTCAAAACGCGGCTGCCAGATTGCTGTCCAGAACACCCAGGTTCAAACCGATCTCCCACATAATTAAAAGATATCACTGGCTCTCAGTCAGGAATTGTATACAATTTAAGACATTATGTATTGCCTACAAAGCCTCACGTAAAATAGGCCCTCAGTTTCTTCCAAATCAGCTGATCTCCTACCGTCCAAATAGATTGCTTCGCTCCTCCGCAGCACATCAGCTCATCGTACAACGCACAAAAACTGTATCCTGGGGTGATAGACGCTTTGCCGTCACAGCAGCCAAACTCTGGAACTCTCTCCCTTTGGAGATAAGAGAGTGCCAGTCCTTGCTTCTTTTCAAAAAGAGGCTAAAGACTTGGCTGTTTAATCAGTAACCCTGTCCATAGATCTTGCTTGGGCTCCGCAGCGCCGAGACGCCCCAGGTCATTTGTGCGCTTTATAAATTTAAAAAATAAATAAATACAGATTACCGGATGGATTATACCTCTTCGAGTGGGACGTCTCGTGTCCAATATAAAGGTGATCAGTGTAGTCGGCGTCACACTGTCCTGTTCCACTGCTATAAGTGGTATATGGCCATGCGGATGTAACCAGTAATGGGCATGCTGGGCTTGCACACAGTAGAAATATAATTGCAGGTCAGGTGCACCGAACCCCACTTGGATATATGGTTTGGTCAGTTCTGACCATCCCACTCTCGCCTGCTTTCCTGCCCACGTAAGTCTTAACATGGCTGTGTGCAGTTTGGTAAAGAGTGACCCTGTAAGCCAGATAGGAATGTTCATGAAGAAGTAAAGAAATCTTGGTAGTACAACCATCTTTTGTATGGTTATTCTGTCAGCCAATGAAAGAGGCAGTCTGATCCACCCATCAATCTGGTCCTCTAATTTAGCTAGAGGCCTACCATAGTTTTCCCGGATCACCGTTTCTGGGTCTCGTGTATCCAAACACCAAGATATTTCACAGGTTCAGTCCTCAATTGTAGTGGGTAATCCAAAGTTGGTTGTGTTGTGAGAGGGATAACCACTGATATATCCCAGTTTATAATGAGTCCCAAGAAATTCTCAAATGTGATGTATTCTCGAATTAGAGTATTAAGGATTATATCTGGGTATTGTGAATAGAGGACCATATCATCTGCATACAATGAGATACTGACTGGTCGTCACTGGAATTGTAGTGCAGTGGCCGCATGTTTTTGTTGAATTTTACATGCCAGGGGTTCTAGAGCCAATGTGAAAAGAAGCGGCGAAAGTGGGCAGCCTTGTCTAGTCCCGCGGCCTATCATGATCGGGTCCGATGTATTACAGTTAACTCTGATACTTGCACTCGGCTCCGTATATAATAGTGCTATCCAGCGCAAAAACGGTTCCGGGAAGCCCATCCTTCCTTAGCTCCATGAACATATATGACCATTCCACAGAGTCAAAAGCTTTCGCCGCATCTAATAGGACTGCCAAAGCTGGCAGCTCTGGGCTCAAGTGGTGGAGCATTGTGAAAATGGTTCTCAGATTTTGCGTAGTGGACCCTGTTGGTATAAAGCCAGCTTGATCAGGCAAAACTATATTACGCAACGAGGGTTGTTTCTGTGTTGCTATTATTTTTGCTAAGATCTTAGCGTCTATGTTTATTAAGGACAGGGGCGATAAGAGTCGCACCTTGTTGGGACTTTATCTGGCTTAAGTAGTGTGATCAACAGTGCTTCACGTAATGATGGTGGTAATAAACCTTCCTCATATGACTCCTCATACATCTCAGCTAGGTGTGGGATAAATAAGTCTCTGTATTCTTTATAGAACTCCACGGGCACTCCATCCAGTCCAGGGGCCTTATTGTTGGGAGAGAGTTAATTGCCTCTTTTATCTCAGCATCGGTAATGTGGTGACTAAAATACTCACCATGTTCATTGGACAACCATGCCAGGGCAATATCATCTAAGTATTGATGTATCTCCGAGGAGGTTGTGCAGAGTATAGATTAGTGTAGTATTGTGAGAAACGTTCCAGTATCGATGGAGTGTCATGTATAGCTGTGTAGCTGATATTTGTGTTATATAGGACATTGTGATCGCAGGTCTTATTCTGTGTGAGAATGCTCATCCAGGCCGCCCACCCTTACCGTAGTTCCACGCTGTGTATTTACACCAGATGTACTTTATCTCATCATCTGCAAATTCATGATAGGCATCTAGTTTCAGCATGATGTCTGCTAAGATCTTGGGGTCTTGTGTGGCCGTAAATTCGTTTTCTAACTGTCTAATATCTCGGTCGACCCTGGTCAACTGCTGTTGGATGTCTTTCTACATACCAGCATGTTTGCCTATACAATGTCCGCGGATCGTAGATTTAAAGGTTTCCCATAATGTCCTAGCACTACTCACAGAGCCCGCATTGCGATCAAAGTAGTCCACTATAGCTTGATGTAAGTCGGAGCAAATTACCTTATCTAGTAGCAAGCTGGGTTGTAATTGCCATGTGAGCTGTCTCGGAGTGTGAGTAGGGATGGAGAGCGCAATGCAAACTGGTGCATGGTCTGACAGTGTTTTAGGCATATATTCAGTGGACGTGGTCCACGTGCAGACCTCCTGTGTAGAAATCCAGTAGTCAATCCTTGACCATGTACCGTGGGTTGTGGATGAGCAAGTTCTCTCTTTGTGCCCTGGGTGTCACAAGGGCCAAATGTCCACCATTGCCTAAAGTCCTATACCTTATCTTAGTGCATTAGCTGCTTGTCTACCATACCTTTCATTACCCGTTGACCTGTCCATGGATGGATCTAAGCATGTTTTAAAGTCTCCGCCCCATATAACCGCTGTGGGCGTGAGAGTACTCAGTTTGACCCAAATTTCTGTGTGGAAGGCTGGGTTATCAGTATTTGGTTCGTATGTTGTGACAATAGTTAGGGGCATACCTCCAAAGTTACCCTGTACTATAACGTAAGGCCATAATCATCTTTAAATGGAGCCGATCAGGGTGAAGAGGGTGCTCGCCTAATAAGGAGCAATACTCCTCTAGCATACGCAGAGTAGGAGGATGCCGTACAATAGGATGCCCATCTCATGCCTATTCTACCTTCCGTGTAGTCAGTGAGGTGTGTTTCCTGAATACATGCAGCGTCTACTCCATGACGGTCAAGATATGCAAGTACCTTGCTAATTTTCTGTGGGTTATGTAGGCCTCTGACATTCCATGTCAGAAGTGTTAGTGGTCTTGAAGTAACCGTTTGTTAGCCATACTGAGATTCGTAGCTAGTGTGGCCGGTACGATATTGTGTGACTACGTAGTGTCTTGTGCATGTGATATCTATTATACTGTTGTCGACCTTTTTCTTTGAGTTTTCGCCCTCCCCCTCTGCCACCCACTTCGCCACCCCAATTCCCACGAAGACATTCCCCCTGTAACTGTAACATTCCCTCCCCTCCCCCTTACAGAAATGTTAACTTGGTGTGGTGTACACAGGTTGGTGGGAGCTGCCAGCCGTGTATCCCGGTGAATAATCATCACACGGGGGGTCGCTTAATGCTCACTTTAAACCCATTGCCGACATTAGGGCCATGGACCTCCCCCATTCTTATCAGAAGCCATTAATGTCTCAACAGAGTAAGAAACAAAGCTGTGTCCAAATCACGGGAGCCCATTATATTACCAAGCCCCCAGCCAGGTGTATCACTTATCTGTGACGTCTGTGTTCAGGACCTCGGTTCCTCAGTCTATAGTTCACTTATGCTTGCAGTCAGTCCCGTAAGTTTCAGATTGTCCTTCAATGTCCGATGTGTTCGCCTGGTTGTCCGGACCGCTCCTCGGTGATCTCCTGCAAGGGGCCTGGGATACTCTCAGCTGTAAAAATTTAAGCACGTCCTTAGGCTCATTGTACACAGTGGTTTTGCCTCCGTCCGTTACCTGCAATCGGGCCGGGTAAATCAAAGCATATGTAATATTTTGATCTCGAAGGTTCTTTTTCACTTGCAGGAACTTTTTGCGTGCCTCCTGGACCTGGTGCGTAAAATCAGGATAGGTTGAAATTTCCATTTGCTCATGTTGCAGGCTGTTAAATTCTCTATCGTGCGGAGCGCCGCTTCGCTGTCTCTGTAGTTTAAGAGTCTGGCAATGACCGTCCTCGACCTGGCACCCCGTGGTGGCATTGGGGCCAGTGACCTGTGTGATCATTCAATAATGAACACATCTGAAAATGACTCCCTGCCCAGGAATTATTTTGTCTTGACATGCTTCTGTGTCTTCGGCCCTCGCCATCAGGGTTGTCAGAGTTTTATCCGTCTTTCCTTGTCTTGTGTCCATTTGTTGGTGTGCATCTTCAGCGTCGGAAATTCTGCATTCCGCCATATCTATGCGTTCCTTATGTCTGCCAGCCGTTCAGACATCCGAATCACCCTGTAAGATAAGGTGTCGATCTTCCCATCTATATAGGGTGGCTTGTATTGTGGAGAACATTGATTGCACGTCACCACCAGCGTCAGTACCTGTGGTCACCGCAGCTGGCTTCCCCGCTTGTTGGTCCTCCTGGCTACTCTCAGTGACCTTTTTGGGCTGTTCGAATTGGAGCTTCGATTGTGTTCTATCCATCTTTTCCATTGTTGTACTATATGTGGTGCGATGACCTGCCCACCAAATCTGTACTGGCAGTAGTCGGCGAGTGTAGAGGTCCAGGCAATGAGGGGTGACAATCCACTGTATTTACACTATTGTGGCACCCCAGTGAGCATCAGGCCTGCCACGACCAGCCCAGTTGCAGGGACATACCCCGTCTAGTTGCCCTATACCCAGTCAGCTGCGCCCACAGTACCACAACCCCAGTGGGTAAGGCCCTCTACTAGTGATACGTCCGGTGACCCCCCTAGGGGGTAGGGTCGTTTCCCAGCGTGGTGCATGCAACTTGGGGAACACAACAAAGAATATAAACGCTACCCAATAGAAATCAGAGGCAAAGGGCAGGGCCAAATGGCGCCAAGCTACAGAGACCCAGCCTGCGTGTAGTACGAGACTGGTAGACCACCTAAGCATAATGGTACAGCAACGAAATGTCGCTAATCTCTGTAAAAGACCTATACAAACTTGCGAATAAAATACTCTAACTATGGGAGAGTCCTCCCCGGGGATCCAATGTAAGAGAGACTGCCATAGAGATGAAAATCCTTCTGGACGCTGAACAGAAGAGCCTAATACCTAACTCAAAAGGACTCAATCATCGACCACAGATGGATAATAGGCTAGGAAGGCCCACCGGGGGTGAAACCCGTGTCTAAGGGGTCAGGCACCACCCCCTGCAGTGAAACAAAGCCCACTGCACCAGCAAATCCGCCTAAAGGTCTGTTCCTAATGAGAAGCGCACAGACACCTTCTAGAGACGTCCACCCTAAGTGGGGATAGGAAAGACAAGGGGCATGATTGTCAGCTGCAGCGGGATGCCCACTGCCCCCCGAGTGTGAAAACCTCTCTACCTGTAGTTCGTTCTGGTGCCCCCCCGTGGGAGAAGGGCAGGTCTCCAGTGCTGCTCCTGCCGGTGAGACAATACACATCCATTAAATGACCTGCCCCCCCTCACCTACCAGAATATATACTCGCCAACGATGCAGGAGCCCGCGATGCCCCTTATGCTACCACGTTCAAGCCTGATGACATATGAGAGAACTGGTAAGTCCATGATATATTCTTGGAACGGGTGGGATGGGACAAACACTAGCGTAGTGCAAAGGCAGCAGGGAATCCAAGACTAGGAACAGAGCCTTGTTGGGATGTTAGGTCAGCGGATGACCCTAGCACTGAAGTATGATATATTACTAACATCTAATTTGTCCCCTACCATTCTACCTAGGGACACCTCCTCATCCCAGGGCATAATGCAGACCTCAAAGATACTTTCCCTTAAAGACCCTTCCTGATAAATGCCCCTTCTCGGGAGAGAAGAGGACCCCAAGAAAGGAAAGTTCTATTCATCTAGCCAATGGAAGAGTCTTCCCAGTAACATGTCGATAGACATTCAGCCTCTGGATGGAGATAAATTCCTACTACCTAATGTTGGTACTCTTTTGTAAACAAAACAAGGCTCACTTTGATTGGTAACACCCTGTAGCTACCTCCTACATAATGCTTGTTTCCTGTACTTCTACCAGTGCCACCAATGCCTACGACACTATTGTTCTGGTGTTAGCCCCCTAATAGGAAGTGTACTGCGCAAGTACCCGTGAAAGACCTGCTGAAAAACTAGCCTGTAAAAAATACTGGTATACTAGGCCCCACCTAATACCAGCTCTCTCCAATGTATTGACGGGGCACCTCTGACACAAGATAGGGCACAAGCACTGGAACATGGTCAGCCGTTCTCAAAACAAAGTCCAGGTACACCTGTGGTAAGAGTGTCCTAAAGCCAAAGAAGAACTGCCACATTCACCCCTGTAAATATGAGACTGCTAGTTGCTAATCGCCACAACAGATAACAATCCAGACCAGGTGCTGCGAAGGAACAGTCCTAGTATATCTTACACGTGACGCACTGGCAGTTCTGAAAGTATTAAAGTGCCTCCTGACCAAATTGCTCCGGTACCGCTCGGGCACGGCACGACTCCGTTCGAGAACAGTCTGAAGCCCCGATACTCCCAGACCAACTACGTCGTCGACCGAGTTCCTGTCTAAAATCATATAAAGTGGGCCCTCTGCAGCACGCCCCGCCGCCCCTGCCCTCGGATACCTCACGCTTAAGTCTCCGACGACTAAAGCTCCGCTGACTCCAGGGAGCCCGACACGCAGTGCTGCTTCAGCCAGCACCTGGAGGCGAAAAACCCCAGCGTACTGAATGAAGAAACAATACTTCATGGCCGGGGCCACTGTACCCGTGATGAAGTAGTCTCACAACGAACGGAGCCTCGGAGAAAAGAAAAACGTCCCCCAATAATCGCTACCTCCGTACCGAGGTAAGAGGTGCCAAAGTAGACGGGAACATTAACTCTAAACAAATATAAGAAACTCCCTCAGCGCCACCAGGCGGGTGCCCGTTAACAAGGAGAGGGCGTTACGTGGCGACCCTAATACCCCCAAAGGAAGGCCGAAACTGCTTGTGAATAGCCTCCCCACTTGGAAATGCGGTCCCTACCAGGCCTGGGCAGAGAATCCTGGTCTGAGTGTATATCACTGTGTCCAATGCGAGACCTAATGCATTGAAAATGCTTGTTACCAATGCTGCTGGCATATCCAGGTTTGGCAGCCTCCTGCACTTACCCCTGTTAATAACGTTAATTGTACATAGTGAAGTCACACTAAAATGATACTGCCGCGTCAGAGGCTCGAACCTTGTTTCCATGCTCCAAGGTCGGCACAAATGTGCAGAGCCGCCTCCTCGCACCGAGTAGAAAACACTTCCAGCCCGAACAAGAGGAGTCTGAAGCAATGTTCTCACAATAAATTGCGAGAAAACACGGCATGGGCACCCCTACGCCACAAAATTGCCAAAATGCACATAATGGGGCTGTGTAATCTAATAGAAAAGCATCGCGCTTCTCACTGGTGACGACCGGCAAGGCAGCTCGCAGGACGAGCGGGACACCACTAGGAGATGGTAAACTCCAGAGGGTGTCAAAAGGTTGCACATGATCCCTAAGACCAGATTGAAGACGACCTAAATATGTGCCCAAGTAAGCCAGCAGCCTACCTGCCCGCAGTGCCATACTAGCATGTCGTGCCAGCGATCAAACAAAACGTTGAGAGACAACGAGACAGCAGAAAACCCGGTCACCGTACCCCTATCACAACTTTCATACTGAAAGGGCTGCATCGGCTGAGATCGCCCCGGACCATCACTACCCCAGAGCCCACCCTAATAAATTGCGCTTGAAAATTGGCCGTCCACAATCGACATAAGATCCGCGAGTCGTACCATGGAACCATTCTGCCCCTAAAAATGGCCGCGCAGGACGCCATTAACCTCTATGCACCGGACATAAATGCCCCTCAAAATGGCCGCATTTGGACGCCATTACCACGTGGGGCAAAAGTGAAAGAAACACCCAAATACAGCACCAACTCTGTACTCTATCCCCAAGTCACTACGTAAACCCCCTATTGGAAACTGCATCAAGCTGCCTGTCTGAATCCAAATCTGCCACCCCGCGGCAAGGACAGGGCAAGCTCGCCCCCGGATACACCCGACTCGAAGGGAGAAGGCAAGCCCCGAAACGTACTAGCCAGGGTACTCCACAAAGTGACCCGTAACCCTGCATAGCCAGCCGTATGTGCCCAGACGCCCCGCAACCCCCTAAGCTGGGACGCCCGAGAGTTTAAATTACACAGTCAGGCACGGGGAGATTAACAGCCATATTCATGAAGTGAAATTGCGCCCGCAATCGCTGCGAGAAAGCAATTGCGGGCGCAATTGACGAAATCGGCATTCAACATAAAAAC
The DNA here is from genome assembly GCF_964263255.1 of Lissotriton vulgaris. Lineage (NCBI taxonomy): Eukaryota > Metazoa > Chordata > Amphibia > Caudata > Salamandridae > Lissotriton > Lissotriton vulgaris. Next base: position 1,118,609,696 of record NC_141691.1, on the reverse strand, counting down.
AGCGACATCGCTAACACATAATAGCGATTCGCAAGAAAATTCGCAGAATCCCGGTAGCCTATCATTAGCGAATCGGAAATTGCGACAAACCACGGATTCTGCGAAAAAAATTGCGATTTCGCTAAATAATCGCTATCGGCATTCATTAAAAATCGCTAATAGCGAAAAACCCAAAAATCGCTGTTTGCGCGGCGCAAATTAAGGAGAACTCAAACCAGGCGGTAACCATAAAAGCCATGAAAAAATCACATTTGAAAAACTGTTGGCCAATCAGCAACAGGTTCAGGCCTGACCAATCACACATAAGGACATCCTGCAACAGCATGTGGAGTGCCACAATGCCAGGAATGTACATGGTGGTGAGGCGTCGAAGGCTGCAGCGAGCAGCACAGAGGAGACGCAGGATCCAGGACAGAATTTTCCTCCAGCGGGTCACCTTGCTGGGCCAAACCAGAGAGCAGATATATGCAAAATATAGGCTGAATCGGGAAATGATAATGCAGCTAATACAGGACCTTGACCCCCTGATGCAGCACCCAACAAGCCGTACCAATGCGGTGCCTACACATGTGCAGGTATTGTGTAGCCTGCACCTCCTGGCCTCAGAGAGTTTCCAGGGGATAGTAGCGGCTGCTGGGGGGATATCCCAGCCCACCATGTCACGCTGCCTCCACACTTTCATTGACACCATGCTCACCCAGCTACAGCGTCACATCAAATTTCCCACGAGCCAACAGGAATTGGACTTGACAAAGCTACAATTCTACAATGTTGCCCATTTTCCCCATGTACTTGGATGTATAGATTGTACCCACGTCGCCATCTGCCCACCAGCTGCCACAGAGTATATGTTCCGCAATAGAAAGTCTTACCACTCCCTGAACATACAGATGGTGTGCAATGCTAAGTCATACATCACTGACATTGTGGCCCAGTACCCAGGGAGTACCCATGACTCCTTCATATTCCGGCACAGCGGCCTCCACTCACGACTGGTCAGGGGAGAGTTCGGTGAAGGACACCTACTTGGTAAGTGCACTTTGTCAACAATGTCACATTGCTATGTAGTAACTGCGCAGCACAGCCACTCACCATCTGCTCCTCTCATTCAGGTGACAGTGGCTATGCCCTCCGTGAATACCTTCTGACCCCTTACTTCAACCCTGCCACACCCCAGCAGCGCCGTTACAACGCTGCACACATACGGACAAGGAATTGCATAGAAAGGACATTTGGCCTGCTCAAGAGCAGGTTCCGCATACTGCACAAGACAGGTGGGGCCATGTATTACAGTCCAGCAGTGTGCTGCCGCATTGTGGCTGTCTGCGCAATACTAAATAACATGGCAACCAAGCGCCGGATACCTGTCGACATCTCTGGCAGTGAATCTGAAGGGGACGACCGTCCACCTCCACATGTACGTCATGCCCGCGGAGAAGATCCTGCGGAAGGACACAGCCGCCGCAACCACATCACTACAAACTGTTTCTAGTGCACACATACCACTAGCACAACACTGCACCCATGCATGACGGATAAAATAATGACATGAGTGTGTATGAAGTATGACCTTTCATCTTTAATGTTACATCACATTAAATTGGCCTTCAAAAAAAATAATTGTCTGATGGGGAGTGTATTACTCCATACCTCCCCATGCTGGGGTAGGGGGTTTGCAGGACTTGACTGCATGGCCTCCCTCATGTTCTTACAGTCCTCAACGATGTTGGCGACGAGACGCCCCAAGTCGTCTCTCCGCATTGTCCGGGACGTTGTTGGCCCTACTCCCTGATGTTGGTCGGCTGCTGCGGCGAGGTTGAGGCAACGGTGGTAAGGAGGCACTGCTATTGGTCGACGCAGCCTCACTTGCGTCGTCACCACCCTCTGCATCATCCCGGCCAGTGGCCTGTCTGCCAAGCACAGCTGCAGTGAGTAGGTCGAGTGACCTGGCCACATCCTGGCAACACTGCACCATTTGTGCCTGCATAGCGAGTGACCGACGTGCCAGCTGAGATGTGGCGTGGCCAACAACATGGTTAGACCTAGTGTAGGCCGATAGGCGGGCCAGTAGTTGTCGGTGGCGTCTACGGGTCATGTCCTGCTGTGAGACAAGCAGCTGGTTGTTCTGTCTCACAGCTGCTGTCATCTGGGCAAGATGTTGCCCATTTGCCTGCATCTGCGCAAGCATTGCTGCCATGTTGCGTGCTTGCGTGCGATGCACCGCCAGCATGCGGCGTTCAATGACCAGGCCTGGGTCTGGTGTGTCTAGTGCCCTGCCGCTACCTGCTGGGCCCTGGCGCTGCTGGCGCCTCTGTGCGATGGTCTGTGCCCTGCCAGCTGGTGTGTGCCTCGTCTGCCTCCCAGGCGCTGGTGGTGGAGGCTGTACCACTGCTGTGGCGGCACGGGGTGTTGGTGCTGTCGCTGGTGCTGGCTGCACTGCAGTGGATGCAGGGGTGGCCCTGTCGGCACGGGGTGTTGGTGCTGTAGCTGGTGCTGGCTGCACTGCAGTGGATGCAGGGGTGGCCCTGTCGGCACGGGGTGTTGGTGCTGTGAGTAGTGCTGGCTGCAATGCTGCTTGATGTGATGTTCCAGGTTGTTGGGAGGACTGTCCCTCACCCTCAGTGTCCTCCGGGCTCTCAGCAATGTGTAGCGCATCACTATCGGTGCTGCCTTGATCCCCTGCACCTGTAATGTGAAAGGGTGGATGATTAATGTTATGTGTATTGCACAGGAAAATTTCACACGTGCACGCAGCCTTGCTTTCCCTGACTGGGTTTTGTTTAGACTTAGCAATGAGTGCTCTGGCACTGTTGGGCAGACTGCGGGCTCATGATTACACTACAAGTACCACAATGCAATGGGGCTTTTTTGGTGTGCTTGGTCTGCATATTTGGGGATGTCATGGTGCTAGTTCAGGACGTATGGGCATTGTTAGGGGACTGGGTCGCAGTCGCATGGCACTTACCTTGACTTTGTTGTTGGCCGGGTCGTGAGGAGTCCAGCTGAACGACCCCCACGCAGGTTGCTGGCGCTATGGTCTCCTCAATCATGTCCTCCAAGGGGGTGTTAGGTGTGGCTTGTGCTTCCCCTCCACCGGTGCCCAGTTGGTCCCCAAGCCGCAAAGCAATCCGCTCCTTCGAACGTCCTCGCAGGTCATACCAGCGCTTCTTTATGTCGCCGATGGAGCGCTGGGTGACACCGACGGAATTGACCTGGGCGCAGATGCGCTGCCAAATCCTGTGCTTCTCGGGCTCTGGCACCCTCCGAGAGTCTTTGCCAAACAGCTTCCCATAGTCATTGCACACCCCCTCAATGACATACTCCAATTCAGCCTCTGAAAATTTCATTTTTCTTTTCCTCTCCTGCCCACTGCTCCCTGCTGCTGCTTCCTGGGACATCTTTCTGCACTTTCCTTCAGGCTGGGGTGCTGCAGGGTCTTGCTTTAGGAGCTCCAAACTTCAATGCTGCCACTCCCTGGCTCTGTGTTCGGTTTGTGGGTGTGGTGAGCCTACTTCCTGGTTGTGATGTCATCAGTGGGCTCGAAATGCGCCTTCCCGTTTTTGCGATCTCGCTGTTTGCGAGATCGCTAATTGCGATATCGCTATTTGCGATGTCGCTATTTCGGCATGGGAAATAGCTGAAACTGCGATTATTTGGCGATTGCGGCTACATCGCAATCGCCAATTGCGATCGAATGCGAATCGCAATTTTTCCGCGCTTTCTATCATGAATGCCATTTTGCGATTCTCAAATAGCGATACGCAATTTTTCGCTATTTGCTAATCGCAAAATGGTAGCTCCATGAATCTGGCAGTAAGTGATTTGCCCAGGATCCCAGGATGTGGACGCGACCCAGAGGCTCGAACCCTGGTCTCCAGCACCAAAGTCGGCAGCTCTACCCGGCGGACCACCCTTACACCGTTTAAGAATGAAACCCCGCGCCTGCCCTTCCTCAGCACATCAATGCACCCCTACGGGAGAAGAGGACGTCTAGGACCAAAGTCGCAGCTCTTAGACGCGCTCTCTCATTCTATAATGTTCACAATGTGTCATCCTGGGCAAAGCGCTTTCTACATATGACACAGTTCCTCAAGCGCCTAAAAATCAAAAGCACTTAGAAACCGGCATCAATCCATAAAGCGCTGTACGTCTGCTAGGGGAAATTAGCCCTTTTGTGCTGCCTACAAACCCAATGTGTTGCGCTGCAAAAGCATAGAAGTCTCCGTACACATCACAGATACAACTTAAAGCGCCCAAACGCTCCCCTCTTATCTACGCGGAACTGGTCTATCAAAATTCCGCTACATTACCATCCTTCGCACCCAGATCGTGTTACAGTGAACAAAAGGCGAGCTTTACTCGCAGCCCGCTAAAGGGGAGCCAAACGCATCCAAATCCTGTGCCAAACTATCACCCGCCACAAGAAGTGGCTGGTTACAAACGACTAGCGCGGTTCCATTTGGGCCCCCGCTGGGCCCAGCAAACAAAGCTACCTCCAGCGCTACATCTCACAGTCACGAAACCGTGTAAGTCTGCCCCAACACCGGGGGGAGTCTTAACCCCCTGCCCTCTAAAGCATCACCGGTCTAAAAACGGCTGGACACCGCCTACCCCAAGAGTCTTTAGAAGGGCGTGGAAATAAACGGAAACAATAACTGCGACCAAGAAATGCGCCAAGCAGAATCTCACCATCCATGGCCTCTCCGTGGAAACCGTGCCCATTCAAAACTAGCGCGGGCCCACACAAGCAAATCCCCATGCCATCGGACCTAACCGATGCCCTGCACCGGATATCGCGCTCGACCCCTGCACCCCCACTGTCCCCTCACCCATATGAAAAAACCTTCTGACCGGGAGGAAAGCCATTAAATTAATCCTACGCCAATTCTACTTTCCGTCCAGGAAAGAGACCACAGGCACAAGATCGCACCCATACAGAAACCCGACTCACCACAATAAAACCAAGTCGGCGACCGGCGGAGAAAACATCACCTCGACGCCAGACCAGGCCTCTGAGGACGAGCGACCAGAGGACACCCAAACGGCATCAGGGTGAGGGGACAGCGGACAAAGAGGCCGCTCGGTGGATGGGGGAGGAATATATACTCTCCCCCGCCACCCTAGGAAGGAAGTGACGCGCGCGACCCACCAGGGTCTCAAAGAGCTGGGCTGCCCCCGTGTGCCATCTTGTGGCACTACGGTGGCTGCCCTCTTATTTGTGTCCCCTGCGGGGACGTGTCGGTCGACCTGCATTCTTTCTAGCACCTGTCTTTCACCTCAGGATGGAGCAAGCCCACTGTCCCAGAGGTCCGCCCCTGCAGCTCCGCAGACTATGGGAATCTAAGCACACAGGTCCCAGCTGTGCCTGCACGGTAGGGTTCTGCTATTTACTCACTGTTTAGCTGTTGTCACTAAGACTGCACTGATTGGGTGGTCTTTCTCATCCACAGTTTGAGCAGGAGTCCCACAGCCTCATTGTTTATTTCTGATGGCAGTCCCTGAATACGTTGTCGTATTTTGCCGTCAAGGCCTGCTTGCTCTCTTTGACACAGTAGATTGAAAAGGGGTGCGTATATATGCCACCTACGATGCCTTCGTATACTGCATTGGGATGGAGCTGCAGTCTGCCTTTACCACCCCTGGCCTCTCTCCAGGTGTTCCCCGCGATTGTTTTTTCCTTGGGTCAGTGGGTCCGGCCTCTAATATCTGACCTTCTCCTGCAGCCGCGTTGATCCCCACCGGCCCCAGACTCGGCGCTGAAAGCAGCTCACTACGGGTTACTCACTCGGGCTGCAGCTCTCAGTTTCTTTCCTGCCACTTTAAACATGCATGCCTAGCCACGGTGCCGTCCCCACATTTGCAAGCACCTCTGTAAATTACCCGCCCTGTATGTACTTCTGTGGCGATGGAGTCGGCATGCGGAGCCTCACCTATAGCTGTATGATTTTTCAAATCGGGCTGCGCAGCTGTTGTCTGTGCCCGTACCGGTTACGACTTGTGTGATCTCTTTTTGTTTTAGGTTTTTTGGGGGGGGGGGTTAGCCATATTCTACTCAAGTGCAGGCGTCTGGGCTGCTCTTCTCACCACAGGATACACACTGGAGCGCTCTTACCTCCTCCTGGCACCAGAAACCGGATCTAGCAGATGGTCGCAGCCGACCCTTGGGGCACACTTTCGAGGCACTCCTCAACCCCCTAGGTTAGTGTTATGTCCGACTACTGGTCTAGGGTGACCAACTGGCATTGGTGCAAATTCAGGACGGTGAGTGTAAAAATTCAGGACAAAGGGTCAAAATTCAGGACACAAATTCAGGACAGGAGGTCAAAATTCAGGACAAAACTTCAGGACAATAGGTACGTTTTACAGACACATGGGAGGTCGCGCAATAGTATATAAGTAAGCCCAGCCATTTCCAAACATATTCAACCATTTGCAAACCTATCCATCATGTATCCTTCCTTCTATCATTTCACTCATCCATCCCTTCATCCATCCCCTCATCCATCCTTTCACTCATCCTCCATTATCCATCCATCCATCCACCCTTTCACCCTATCCATCTGTACACTTATCCATCCACTCTTCATCCCATCCATCCATTCACTCATCCATTCAGCCATTTACCCTTTCACCAATCCAGCCATCCTTTCACTTACTAATCCTTCCACCCATCCACTCTTTTAGTCATCCATCCATCCTCCCTTTCTCTCTCCATCGACCCTTTCACTTAGCCTTCCTTCCATCCATCCATCCACCCACCCATCCATCCATCTACTCTTCCACTCATGGATCCATCCATTGCCACTAATCCATCCTTACACCCACCCTTTCACTCATATCTCCATTCATTCACCCTTGCACTTATCAATCCATCAATTCATCCATCATTTCACTCATCCACCTACCCCCCATCCTCCACCCACCCACCATCCACCCACCCACTCATCCATCCTTTCACCCACCCACCATCCAATCCACTGATCCATCCTTTCACCCACCCACCATCCACCCACCCATTCATCGATCCATCCTTTCACCCACCCACTCATCATCCATCCATCCATCCTTTCACCCACCCACTCATCATCCATCCATCCATCCTTTCACCCACCCACTTATCCATCCATCCATCCTTTCACCCACTCTCCATCCATCCATCCTTTCACCCACCCATCATCCATCCATCCATCCATCCATCTGTCCTTCCCCTCATCATCCATCCATCCATCCCCTCATCATCCATCCATCCTTCCCCTCATCATCCATCCATCCTTTTCCCTCATCATCCATCCATCCTTTTCCCTCATCATCCCTCCATCCATCCATCTGTCCTTCCCCTCATCATCCATTCATCCTTCCCCTCATCATCCATCCATCCTTCCCCTCATCATCCATCCATCCTTCCCCTCATCATCCATCCATCCTTTCACCCCCCTTCATCATCCATCCATTCCCTCATCATCCATCCATCCATCCTTTCACCCACCCCCTCATCATCCATCCATCCACCCTTCCCCTCATCATCCATCCTTTCACCCACCCCCTCATCATCCATCCATCCATCCATCCATCCATCCATTCTTCCCTTCATCATCCATCCTTCCCCTCATCATCCATCCTTTCCCGTCATCCATCCATCCTTTCCCTCATCCATCCTTCCTTTCATCCATTCTTCCCCTCACCCATCCATCCATCCCGTCCATTTATCCTGCACCTCATCCATCCATCCTTCCCCTCCATCCATCCATCCATCCTTCACCTCATCCATCATCCTTCCCCTCACCCATCCATCCATCCCATCCATGTATCCTGCCCCTCATCCATCCATCCTTCCCCTCCATCCATCTCCCTTCCCCTCATCCATCCTTCCTTTCATCCATCCTTCCCCTCACCCATCCATCCATCCCATCCATTTATCCTGCCCCTCATCCATCCATCCTTCCCCTCCATCCATCCATCCATCCATCCCCTCATCCATTTATCCTTCCCCTCATCTATCCATCCTTCCCCTCCATCCATTATCCTTTCACTCATCCATCTTCCCCTCATCAATCATCCAGCTACCCTTCCACCCATACATCCAGCTATTTACATTGCTCTCCATCCTTCCCCTCACTCATCAATCCATCTATCCTCTCTCATTATCCATCTATTCAATCTTTCATTCATCCATTCACCCTTTCACTAATTCATCCAGCCATTCACCCATCCCTTCACTTACTTACTCGCACACCTTTCAATATTAATTTTGAGCTGAGCCTTTCTGAGAAGAGGCCCATCAAGAACTTCACCACCGCTGCAGGGGCCGTTCCAGGACTGGGACAGAAGCCACCCAGGGTGGAGACAGGATCCACCACAGGGGGGGACAAGAGCTATCACAGGCGGGGGTGGACTGGAGCCACAACATGGGGGACAGGAGCCATCACAGGCGGGGGGGGGGGTGGACTGGAGCCACCACATGGGGGGACAGGAGCAGGAGTCATCACAGGAGAGGGAACGTGATCCACCAGGGTGGGCACAGGGGTGGGCATGCAGTATTCCAGTATCATCTTGGGCTTCTCGCCCCCTCCTGCACAAGACAACGAGAAGACAGGCTCTCTGTCCAAAATGCCACCCCCCACTGTGATATACAGTACTTACAGGAGATACTCTAAGAGAACTGATTGAACTGATTGTCCTCCATACTTTGTTAATCAGTGTGGGTGCGATTGTGCCATTTCTTTACTGTATTACATTATACATGTTTGAAGAACCGAGGTTTGCTTACAAATTAGTGACAGTAATTAAGCTCGGTGAAGAGAAGCAGGTGCTGCCTCGGTGTAATCAGGGGTGTAATCTGGCCGAGTCTAGGATGTTTGGGGCCCTGGGTAGAAATGGAATGTGTGGCCCCCCTCTAAATAGCAGATACAAGACGCATTCAGGGCTGTTTGCATGTGAATAGATGCCCCCTGCTCCTGAACCTGCAGCCCCTCCCTCTGTCACCTTCAAGCACCTCTTAACAGCTCATCAAGGGCTGGAAGTGTGAGGGTTGCCATCCCGCTGGGCCTCTACAGTGCTGCTGGGGGTTGGAGCTTTCATACAGCATCGGAGTCAAGAAGGGAGGTGGGGGCAAGCTGTGCCCGGTTAAAATTACGGAGAAATGGCGCCCGTTAAAGAATCCTTCACGGACAACGGACAGACAGCCAAAATTACGGACTGTCCGTGAAATTTACGGACGGTTGGTCACCCTATACTGGTCGCCACTGTTACCTCTGCACAAGTTTTCTTCCGGCTTCGTGCATGCATTCCCCCCGGCCATTCCCCACGCAAGTTAGTGGTTTCACTTTCTATGACGTGCTATGTGGGCCTCTCTTTAGCTGCAAATTCTCGCCATGTTTCTTGAGGTTCTGGGCCGATTTGTCCAGCAAATGTTTGCTTATTGCAAAGCCGTCGGCTTACGACGTAGTTTTTTGGGAAAATTAGCCAATGTGCAGGGTTTATGGTGCAGGATATTTTAAGGATTGTAAAGCGTCCGAAGGAGCTCGCTCAGTAAGTGGCCATCTTCAGGCGTGGTTAACTCCGCCCCCTGACACATAATACTTTGAAGAACTCAGGCTTTGTTGGCAAGCAACCTAGCAGTGGAACTTCAGAAGCCAGTCTGCAACAACTGACAGTGTGATGGGTCCACTGGTGAAACGCACAGCATGCAGAAGGGAGACCATACGAGTTTCCAACATAAACATAAAAAACACAATACAACAGTTGGACGTCGGACTGTAATGTGAAACATCACAAAGGTCCTTGATTAATTCTGAACAGTCATTAGTCTACCCGGGCAGGGGTACTCATAGTACGGACAGCGGGCCTGTGGCGGCTCGGCAAGCCTTTCCTGGCGGCCCGCGGACCCCCGAGACATCATACCTGTGTTTTACGTTTTTAGGTCTCGTAGCGAAAACACAGCGCGTCAGCGCTGTGTCTCGCTTGAGATCTTTTGTTAGCGACTGTGCTTCCCAGGAGACAGTCCCGGCCGCGCGCATCCTTGGAGCCGATTTGAAACGGGAACGCGCGCTGTGGAGAGGCGCTGTCTCCTGGGAAGCTCAAGCACCACACACGCATGCGCATACATACACACAAGCGCCCATGCAAGCACGCACATACATACATACAGAGACACCCCCCCCTGACACATACACACACGCGCGCACACACACAAGTGCACCGAGGCCCCCCTCCCCCGCCGTCACCGTCGCACACATACATACACACACGAGCATACACGCACACACACAAGTGCACCAAGCCCCCCCAGCCTTTGGAACTTACCTGGCCAATGTCGGGGACTCTTCTCTCAGCACGCGGCGCCCAACCTCCTGCTAGCGCGGCCCCGGGGCTCCACACCGCTCACAGGAGCCCCGGGCCGCGAGACGCATTGACTTCGCCTGCCTCCCCCTGCCTCCTCTTCCGGTCTGGACGTGGCCCCGCCCCCGTCACAGGCGACCGTGCCTGACTTCCGGGGTGGCCTGCATTGCACTGTCAGACGCGAAATGAAAGATAATGTAGTGCAATTCAAGTTATTAATAGCAATTATATGCAGGCAGCCCGTCACTGAGATAATAATTTAAGCAGCGATTGGAAAATAGTCAGACGCCTCTATCCGAGTCTCTGGAGACTTCTCTCAGTAATTTTTATCCGGCGCAGTCAGGCACCTCTATTTATTGCTAATTATTTACCTTCCCTTCAAACGCCGCGTGATGTCTGCCACTTTACAATGCGCGATGGTCGCCCCGCTATCGCGCGCCGGAAGATGCGGCGATGAATCTTAATTACTGTTTTCCACCAGTGACAGCTCTCGGATGCCACGGGCTCCGCTGCCCGGCCACGGTTGCAAACAGAAGGTTGGTAAGGAAAACAGAATCCCCCTTTGCTGATCGCTATCAGATCCACAGCGCTCAAGGAAATCTATGCATGTATGGAATGCAAGTTTTTTTTTTAATCCCCGTAACTTGCTTATGCTAACGCACACAATTTCCCTCAAAGTATTTTTTATAAATAAAGTGGATCAGATCATGGCATGACTGATCCTTTGTGATAATTTTGTGAGTGATGAAAAGTGCTTTCAGTGAACCAAAGTGAGCCAATCACAGATATGGGAGCCAGGTTCACAAAATCAGCAGTGGGCCTGAGTAACACACATCACTTCTGAGGAACATTTTTTGAGAATAGCCGATCGTCAATCCCTGCTCCCGTCCCCTCTTCTCATCCACTCCACACTTCGCTCTCTGCCCCTTCTCCTCGTCTGTGATGGCTTCTGATTTTGGGGAGTCGTCGGGAGTAACACTTGCCCAGAATCCAAATCGAGTGAGACCGAATTCTTCTAGGTAGGGCCAGGAGGTCTTCCCATGGGAAAATTAGGAAACAAATTGATAATAGCTCATTTTGAAGCACAGTTTTCACACACATTTCTTCAAACACTTCAGTTCTGAAAGGGCTCTCAGAAAACATCCCAGTACCTTCATGGTGACAAGGAAAACTTATGACCCCCCCTGGAGCTGGCCTCATTTTTTTTTTCAAAATCTGATATATGTTAGAAATTACCAGCACTATGTCAGGGCCAGAATTTTGTCATAGGCTTCCCCATATGCCAAAAATGAACTGCAGTAGGCCAAAGCCATCATTGTGCCATAGGTGCTTCCCTTATGCCAGGAAATACATACATGCCAGTGCCAGAATGTTGCCATTGATGCTTCCCGATATGCTGTTGGTTACCCTGTATGTCAAAAATGCCCTCTCCTAGGCAAGGGATAGCATTTTTCCATTGGTGTCCTTATAACCTGGGCGTCCTCTCTTTTATCCCAAGAATTGCCTCCAATATATTTTGCCTCAGGTGCCTGCATATGCCAAGAATAATTTTCAATATGCCAGGGCCTGTATTTTTCCATGGGTAACATACCCCCACCCATAGGACATGGGTGCACACCCACCAAAAGGCAAAATGACCTCCATTATGCGAGGCCAGCAGCATACGCACTAGCATAATACAAACACTCAAATACACCCACATTCATACACTAACAACCCCATCCACACTTTCACTGCCTCGCTCATACTCGCACACATACTTGCAGATACACACACAAATTATGGCACACAGCCACAAGCACATTCTCAGACTTGCTCACACACTCCATGAGTCTCACTTCCATTTTTCCAATCCACGTCTTGAGTTACAAAAACTTGCATAGTAGTTGTTTCTCGTATTATACATGTTCTATCTGTCAGTGAAGCATAGTAAGAACATTTTTTTGTATACTGTTGAAAAGTCAAAACAAATGGCATTGTCAATGCTTGTTTTCAAGCATGATGTGAATGAAATAGCATGCAACCATAAAACAGATGAACAAGGCCTATATGTGGGTTTACATGAGGATCAAGAACTATCGATATTGCAAGTGGGTTAGATTACATATATATTTTAAAAACACAGGGTGTGAGTTAGAGTTTGGGGGACACAGTACTCGGTTGTAAACTCAGCGGAGTAACCTGTGCGACGAACTGACAGACTCGTCTGCCATACGTAGGGTCGAGAGGATTGTCAGCTTTCTGTTGACATGGCCCATGTTGTGTCTGTTGCCAGAATGTGACCTATGACAGCATAGGAGCCATCAGAGCAAAGCTATTACACGGTCCACTTTATTTAGAGCGGATGGCTTTTTTTAGGTCTCGTAGCGAAAACACAGCGCGTCAGCGCTGTGTCTCGCTAGAGATCTTTTGTTAGCGACTGTGCTTCCCAGGAGACAGTCCCGGCCGCGCGCATCCTTGGAGCCGATTTGAAACGGGAACGAGCGCTGTGGCCAGGCGCTGTCTCCTGGGAAGCTCAAGCACCACACACGCATGCGCATACATACACACAAGCGCCAATGCACGCACGCACATACATACATACAGAGACACCCCCCCTGACACATACACACACGGGCGCACACACACAAGTGCACCGAGGCCCCCCTCCCCCGCCGTCACCGTCGCACACATACATACACACACGAGCATACACGCACACACACACACACACAAGTGCACCAAGCCCCCCCAGCCTTTGGAACTTACCTGGCCAATGTCGGGGGCTCTTGTCTCAGCACGCGGCGCCCAACCTCCTGCTAGCGCGGCCCCGGGGCTCCACACCGCTCACAGGAGCCCCGGGCCGCGAGACGCATTGACTTCGCCTGCCTCCGCCTGCTTCCGCCTGCCTCCTCGTCCGGTCTGGACGTGGCCCCGCCCCCGTCACAGGCGACCGTGCCTGACTTCCGGGGTGGCCTCGGCGGGATTCCGGGGTGTACGGAGAGGTGTTCTGTGAGCGCGGCTCGCGAGCAGCTGCCAATCAAGAGAGAATTTAGCAGAGAGGCGCAAACTTGCATTGCCTCATTAGGGCCGACAGGCCGCCGAGCCCGCGCCGGCCGCACGCTTTGTGCGGGAATTTGCGGGAAGGAGGGAGCGGGGATGGCCGGGAAGGAGGACAAGAAAGGGAGGAAAGCGCCGGGCCCTGGGGGAGGCTGCGGAGTGGTTAGTGCGCACAGAGGGCCCTGATGAGAAGCGCTGGGCATTATCAACCAAGTATTTCTGGCCCGGGATGAGCGCCACTTGTCAGCGTAAAGGGCCATTAAAAGAAACACCAGATTTAATTGGAGGCGCGCGCTGTGGGCCCAGGTGAGGCAAGGAGGACTCGCCCCTTGCGCCCTGAACACGGGATTCCTGACTTTATCTTCAGGTGCCCCTTGAAAAGTGGGGTGGGAGACCCCACGACCTCCGGACAGGGGGTCTGGAACAGCGGGCAGAGTGGAGTGCTACACTGCAGCGATCAGTGTTACATCACTGAAGGCATGGGGTTATTAAACACCCAAGTGCGACACAATTAGGTAAGCGCTATATAAATACAATCAGAAAGCGCAAGTGTCCCCATGAGCCACGCCCATTCCACAGGAGAGAGCTATGGGTGACGTATGCAGCCTTGCTGCACTTTGGCGGTAGCCTTGGCAAAGGAGCAAAGGGCGAGCAGGCGGCACATCTTAATTTAATTTACCCTCCCTTTGCAACGCCCTCCCTCTTGCAAAATTGGGTTTCTAGTGTTTCCTTAATGTAATATGAGTTTGGTGCTTTCGCTCTTGCTGCCCAGTATAAACCGCCGGTTCTTTGTCAACATGTTTCATGTCAGGATTTTTAAATCTCTATGTGTGAACCAGATTACAACAGCATCGAGCAGGAGAACAACTTTGAAAGAACATTTTCGGTCATAAGAGTATATATGTATTCCTAATTTTAGTTAAAAAATGATAAAGTAACCGTTTAATAAACACCCCTGTCGCTTTTGTATGCTCATAGCATGAAGTCCTCCTGAATGACAAATCCTCATACAGTAATATTTGGAGCTTACAAATGACGCGCCTGTCATTAGTATGTGCCACAAAGATAGGTTCTCACTTCAACCCTGCATCAAGACAAAGTGTATGTGGAATTAGCGTCACAAACACAGCGCTATCTGTGTAGAGTGTGTTATCTATTTCTCTACACACTAGAGGTAAAACCCAAAGGCATTCTAAACACACCTTCGAGATCCTGCTGCGTGTTAGCGTGTTAAAGGTAGACTATCATGACACCCCGGTGCAACTTCTTTAAAACAAGCATTTGCAATGCAATAGGTCTCGCATTAGGAAAGTTTGAGTTATTGGTATTGTAAATGACACATTTTTTATTTATGTGTTGGTTTTGAAAGTCATGAAATTATTAACTTTGTCATTTACAAAGCCAATAGTCATAACTTTCACAAATGTGACACCTATAGCATTTGTAATGCAATATGTGTTGTATTTACGTGACTTAGATATATTGATATTACAAATAACAATTGTTTTTTTTTTATAATTAACACTTAAATTAAAGTAGGGAGTGCGTTCCATCCGGTTAAAGATATGTCCGTGACGTCGGCCTTCGCAATCTGTGGGTGGGTGGCTGCACCTGTGTAACTTCTTAGAAGCCGCTGTCAGCGTTTGCGCGTAAAGCGTAATCTGGGAAGCGGAAGTGGTATCACGTTCAGTGCTGCGTCTTCCAAGCAGAATACTTGCTGCTACATGCAGAAAGGAGCCGATGCATTTCCCTTCTGGGGAACAGGGGGTGAAGTCCTCCGTGCCAGCTGTGAATTTATCACAATGTCACATTCTCCTACGTATTTCTAATTTATGTTGTGCAACATCTTAGTTGGTTGTCATATCGCAGGATTTCATGTCTGGCAGGCTCAAAGAAGCCCTGACTTTTTGGCCAGCGGCCATTTCATGCGGAAACGTGTAAAGCTGCACGATAGTATGCAAAGTTAGACTTGCAAGCTGAAGAATGCAAAAATGCAAATGCCTAGAAGCCAGGGCTGTCTTAATCTTAAGGGGCTACAAATGAAATGGGACCACTTGGCATCTGATTGCATTTTGACATGTGTGGTTTTAATTTTCCCATACTTAACACGTTTTTAAAAATGCAAACAAAAAGTGGTGAATAAAGATGTTGTAGGACTGTTCCAGTGCTTCATTGGTAATTAAAAGAAAAACGAAGGTCCCCAAAATTCTTTTGAGGCTTGAATAAGAAGCAATTGCCTCAAGTTACCGCCTCCGCTGGAGGACCCAAACACCTCTGCTAAATGAGGAACTACAAGAGAGATCAAACCCAGAGTTACCCATTTCCTGGTAATTCTTCATTTCTTGGTGGACTTTCAGGATCCAACTTGTAATGGGCTTGTTTATCCCCACCTCTGCCTGTACGCCTAGCCCAGGTATCGGTAACACCCCAGAGCTGCCTATACATGCTTTTTTCTAACTCTTGAGGGAGAACTTCAGCTGGGGTGGGGAGGGGGGTCGGGTCGAAAATCTAGGCCATTTAGCAGGCCACTCATAATGAGAGCTTAAGAAATGAGGAATTCCCACAGGAATCAGTGAATCTGGGTGTCTTTTCCATGGTAAATTCTCATTTTGGTTGGACTTTCACCAGGCTTGTTGGCTCCTTTTAGCAACTCAAAACTCTGGGTGACATAAAAACGTGATTCAAATGAAGCCGGTACCGGCCCCATAGGAATTAAGAGGCCTCTTATACTGAGGACCTTTGTTTGGAGTCTGCCACCTTTGAATGTAGCAGTCATAGCAGACAATAAAAACCACAACGGAGGTTTTCAGTAACTATTTATAGGGTGTGGTAATTACTCGGGGACACCACCACTTCACTCGGGGACACCACCACACCACTCTGGGTCACCACCACATCACTCAGGGGCACCACTCGTCACTCGGGGACACCACCACATCACTTGGGGGCATCACTCGGGGACACCACCACATCACTCGGGACACCACCACATCACTCGGGGACACGACCCACTTCACCCTTCCACCAACTCAATTACAATAACTTTTATTTAAGTATTAAAAAAATGAAAAAACATTGTTATTTGTAATATCAATACATCTAAGTCATGTAAATACAACTCATATTGCATTACAAATGCTATAGGTGTCACATTTGCAAATGTTATAGCTATTGGCATTGTTATACACAATGCCAATAACTCAAACTTTAATGCTGCGAGACCTATTGCATTGCAAATGCTTGTTTTTTTAAGTGTCTGCAGCAGCGGGAGAGACTATGCTGCTCTGTGGGAGCTGACGGCCGGGCGTTTCGAGCAATGGCCAGAGTAAAGCTGCAGGGGCCTAAGAAGAGGTGAAATTCAAAGGCCACATTAACATGCAAATGGTCTTTTAAAGATCTGTTAAGAGCTCGGGTGCGGCTGTGAGTGTGTGTGCGCCCCAGCTGGCACACAGGCAGGGTGAGATGACAGAGCGTGACAGAGGGAGTGGGAGGGAAAGGGAGGGGGAGGGGGACTGAGAGGGAGTGAGAGGGAGTGAGTGTGAGAGAGAGTGAGTGAGTGAGAGGGAGTGAGTGAGAGGTAGTGAGAGAGTGAGAGGGAGTAAATGAGTGAGCGTGAGTGAGTGAGAGTGGGAGGGAGGGAGTGAGAGAGGGAGGGGTGAGTGAGTGAGAGGGAGGGAGGGAGGGAGTGAGTGAGAGGGAGGGAGGGAGTGAGAGGGAGGGAGTGAGTGAGTGAGAGGGAGTGAGTGAGAGGGAAGGAGTGGAAGGGAGGGAGTGAGAAGGAGGGAGTGAGTGGGAGTGAGTGGGAGTGAGTGAGTGAGAGGGAGGGAGTGTTAGGGAGGGAGTGGGAGGGAGGGAGTGAGAGGGAGGGAGTGAGAGGGAGGGAGTGAGAGGGAGGGAGGGAGTGAGTGAGAGAGAGGGAGTGAGTGAGAGGGAGTGAGAGGGAAGGAGTGGAAGGGAGGGAATGAGAAGGAGGGAGTGAGTGGGAGTGAGTGAGTGAGAGGGAGGGAGTGGGAGGGAGGGAGTGGGAGGGAGTGAGAGGGAGGGAGTGGGAGGGAGTGAGTGGGAGGGAGGGAGTGGGTGGGAGTGAGTGAGAGGGAGGGAGTGAGAGGGAGGGAGTGAGAGGGAGGGAGTGAGTGGGAGGGAGTGAGTGGGAGGGAGTGAGTGGGAGGGAGGGAGTGTGAGGGAGTGAGTGGGAGTGAGTGAGTGAGTGAGAGGGAGTGAGTGAGAGGGAGGGAGTGGAAGGGAGTGAGAGGGAGGGAGTGAGTGAGTGAGAGGGAGGGAGTGGGAGGGAGGGAGTGGGAGGGAGTGAGAGGGAGGGAGTGAGAGGGAGTGAGTGAGCGGGAGGGAGTGGGAGGGAGGGAGTGGGTGGGAGTGAATGAGTGAGTGAGTGGGAGTGAGTGAGAGGGAGGGAGTGAGAGGGAGGGAGGGAGTGAGAGGGAGGGAGTGAGAGGAAGGGAGTGAGAGGGAGGGAGGGAGAGGGAGGGAGTGAGTGAGAGGGAGTGAGTGAGTGAGTGAGTGGGAGGGAGGGAGTGAGAGAGGGAGGAGTGAGTAATTGAGAGGGAGTGAGGGAGTGAGGGAGTGAGTGAGTGACTGAGTGAGTGAGAGAGCGGGAGTGAGTGAGAGGGAGGGAGTGAGAGGGAGGGAGTGAGAGGGAGTGAGAGAGAGAGGGAGTGAGTGAGAGGGAGTGAGAGGGAAGGAGTGGAAGGGAGGAACTGAGAAGGTGGGAGTGAGTGGGAGTGAGTGAGTGAGTGAGAGGGAGTGAGAGGGAGGGAGTGGGAGGGAGGGAGTGAGAGGGAGGGAGGGAGTGAGAGGGAGTGAGTGAGAGGGAGGGAGTGAGTGAGTGAGAGGGAGGGAGTGGGAGGGAGGGAGGGAGGGAGTGAGAGGGAGGGAGGGAGGGAGGGAGTGGGAGTGAGAGTGAGTGAGTGAGTGAGTGAGTGGGATTGAGTGAGAGGGAGGGAGTGAGTGAGAGGGAGGGAGTGAGTGAGTGAGGGGGAGAGAGGGAGTGGGAGGGAGGGAGTGGGAGGGAGTGAGAGGTAGTGAGAGAGAGGGAGTGAGTGAGTGAGAGGGAGTGAGAGGGAAGGAGTGGAAGGGAGGAAGTGAGTAGGAGTGAGTGGGAGTGAGTGAGTGAGAGGGAGTGGGAGGGAGGGAGTGAGAGGGAGGGAGTGAGAGGGAGTGAGTGAGTGAGTGAGAGGGAGGGAGCGGGAGTGAGTGAGAGGGAGGGAGGGAGTGAGAGGGAGGGAGTGGGAGGGAGGGAGTGGGTGGGAGTGAGTGAGTGAGTGAGTGGGAGTGAGTGAGTGGGAGTGAGTGAGAGGGAGGGAGTGAGAGGGAGGGAGTGAGAGGGAGGGAGTGAGTGGGAGGGAGTGAGAGGGAGGGAGTGAGGGAGTGAGAGGGAGTGAGTGAGAGGGAGGGAGTGAGTGAGAGGGAGGGAGTGAGTGAGAGGGATGGAGTGAGAGGGAGGGAGTGAGAGGGAGGGAGTGAGAGGGAGGGAGTGAGAGGGCGGGAGTGAGTGAGAGGGAGGGAGTGAGAGGGAGGGAGTGGGAGGGAGTCAGAGGGAGGGAGTGAGAGGGTGGGAGTGAGAGGGAGGGAGAGGGAGTGAGACGGACAGGGAGGGAGACGGAGAGGGAGGGAGTGAGAGGGAGGGAGTGGGAGGGAGTGAGGTGGAGATAGAGAGGGAGGGAGAGGGAGAGGGAGGGAAAGGGAGGGAGATGGAAAGGGAGGGAGACGGAGAGGGAGTGAGAGGGAGGGAAAGGGTGGGAGACTGATAGGGAGTGAGATGGAGGGAAAGGGAGGGAAAGGGAGGGAGACTGATGGGGATTGACATGGAGGGAACGGGAGGGAGACTGATGGGGAGTGAGATGGAGGGAAAGGGAGGGAAATGGAGGGAGAGCCAGGGAAAGGGAGGGAAATGGAGGGAGAGGGAGGGAAAGGGAGGGAGACGGAGAGGGATTGAGAGGGAGGGAAAGGGAGGGAGACGTAGAGGGTGTGAAGGGGAGGGAGACGGAGAGGGAGTGAGAGGGAGGGAGAGGAAGGGAGGGAGATGGAGAGGGAGTGAGAGGGAGGGAGAGGAAGGGAGGGAGATGGAGAGGGAGTGATAGGGAGGGAGAGGGAGGGAAAGGAAGGGAAATGGAGGGAGAGGGAGGGAAAGGGAGTGAAAGGGAGTGAGACGGAGACTGAGAGGGAGGGAGACGGAGAGGGAGGGAGAGAGAGAGAGAGAGAGGGAGAGAGAGTGGGAGTGAGAGAGAGGGAGTGAGACAGTCAGAGTGAGACAGAGGAAGACAGGAGAGAGGGAGGGAGAGAGGGAGAGAGAGCTAGAGAGAGGGAGATAGAGCTATAGAGAGGGAGGGAGACCGAGAGAGAAAGAGAGAGAGAGAGAGATGTGTGTATGCCAGGACGGCTCAGTGGACGAAGGCATCCGCTGCAGGGACCTGTGATCAACCTCATGGTCAGTTTTATGTTGTTGCTCTAGCCCCGCCCCTCCCCCACTGACCCCGCCCCCACCGATGCGGCCCTCGGACACAAACCAAACTGTAAATTTGGCCCCCGAGAGAAAGTTTGTGAGTACCCATGGTCTACCGAGTATCCTCTTAACAAATGTTTAGTAATTACGACCCTGGCAAAGGCAGTACAGAAACCAAGTATCTCGCCTAATGGAGTGAATCAAGTGGCGCAAAGTCAGCCATCACACAGATGGCACATGTAATTGTAGGACCCTCCACAAGCATAACATAGAACGCTTCACCTTTTTAGGGGAAACCCAGATTAAACTATCTTGCTAATGGAAACATGGCTCAATGAGAGCAGCTGGTCAGATATAGCAGTAACCCTTAAACCAGGTTATGCAATTGCTAGCTGTGACCGGGTTGATATGTTAGGAGGGGGGCTGCTGTCATTGTAAAAAACAATTTAGACTGTAAATGTATTTATTAAAATCTCCAACACCTACACATTTTCAGGGTTTCTGGTCTACCATTCACCAACATCAGCCTAAGAATTTATGAAGAACATGCCAGATACACTGGCAGACCACATCCTTCAGACAGCTAACTTCACATTACTGGACAACCTAAATATTCACATTGAGGATTTAGCATGAACCCAGGCTGCTAACTGTTTGCAGCTATTTTTGCAGCTGTGGGACATGCTAAATCTTGTCAGAAATATATTTTTTTCAGTTGGCCAGCTCACCCATGCATATTAAGTGTCACATCTTGAACCACATTTTTATGAATATATCTAACATGTCAGTAGAGTCCCCATTGCAAGTTTTTGGGATGAACATCTATATTCCGTTTTCAAGTCCCAAATTACGGTAGTTTACACCTATAGTCATTTACTCCAAGACTACCAAGCAATGGTCCAAACTGGGAACAACCAGTTGGAAGCTGTGATCCATCCTAATACAAGATAAAGAGTTGGCCACGTCCTACCAAAAAATCAAAAAATGGAACAATAAAGCACTTGATTAATTAATCCCTTCAAAAAACAGTAAGAAAATGCAGTGGCGGGGTAAAGTTCAGTTGTTCTCGCAGGAACTGCCATGTCGACCTGGCAAGTTAACCCTCTTGCTAGGCCCAAACCTTCCTTTTAAATACAAATTTCACCCCTGGGTGCCTGTTATTCCCCCTGGACCTGCCCCAAGACTCCTGTAAACAAACTGAAAAAGATAATAAACACAGGGTTATTATAATTATTTTTGTTGCCCTGCTGGCAGGGGTGGGGGGCAATTCTTCTCTGCCATACCAGAGGAGCCACCCATGGTACTTTAAAGTTTTACATGTCCTAGTGGTGAAAAACTCTTAAATTCATTTTTCACTACTGCTAGGCCTATCTCTCCCATAGGGCAACATTGTCATTGCCAATTGGGAAGATACAAAACCCCGAATCCTGTGTCTCAGGAATCACAATTTAATAACACAACATATGGTGAAGTCGGATTTTGAATTGGAATTCTGAAAATACCACTTTTAGAAAGATGACATTTTTCATCTGGGCCCTGTGTGGCTGCAGCCTGTAACCAATAAACATCTGGGGCAGGAACAGTTTGACTTGGTGCATTCCCTCTGGACAGCCACACACAAAGGGAGCTTAGGAGTGACTTGATGGGGCATTCACATCCAGATGGGGCATTCTGGGCAGGATTATAGAGAAAAGCTGGACATAGCCTCACACTTACACCTCAGTAGGATGTGACCTGTCCCCACACAAAGGGCTGAATACCCCTCTGTGGGGAGTCTGGAACCGGGTCAGGAAAGACGGGGACTCTGTATACTTCAAAGGTATCTATTTGAAGTCTCCCGCACTTCAAAGGAACAACTGGGTATAAGTACTGTACCTCAGACACCACCAAGTCCGGACACTACTGGACCTGCGAAGAACTCTGTCAGGAGGAAGGACTGATGTGCTCGTAGAAGGACTGCCACTCTGCTGAACTGCTATTCTTGAAGAACATTTTTTTTCTGCTGTGCTACCCTGCTGCCTGCTACCCCCTGCCCTGACTGAGGAATGACCGGCCACATCTCACTTGAACCAAGAAAGACCCCAAGGGCTTGTTGGTTTGCCCCCTGTTGTAAGTCACAGGGACATTAGATACTCAAATTCATCCTGCAACAGGACCTTGCCTTTGCTTGCTGCAAGTCTTTCCCTGCCAAGTGGTGCCAATCCAGTCCTGGGGCCCCGAAAGTGAGAATAAAGTGCTGCTACAACCAGAACCCATGCATTGATGCAGTTGCATCAATCATAGCCAGTGCATTTCCCTCGACGTTGATGCTTTGCAGCAGCTGCGAGGACTGCGGACACCGCATTGCTGACTGCATGCGCATCATCCCCAGTTTCTGAGACTTCTCCGACTTTGCCCAACACCAACGATTTTCCGTCAATGCATTTACGCCGACGATGCATCTAAGGTACTTTTCAGAAAGCCAAGACTGATCCCTGTATCCAACCCATGATCCATTGCGGTCAGCCTGAACATTTGGATTTACTGGGTATTGAAACTCTATAAAAGAAGCTGGGGTGATGGCCTCCATTACGGGCACATTACCAATTTAAGGATCCTGAGAGTATGGCAGTGGTTATACTGTTTTAGGTGGTTACCTGTGCCTTGTTTCTATATCTAGAATCTCTATTGGAGCAGAGTGATACATGACATCCTGTAGATGAACCCTTACTCGTTAAAGGGAAGATATTGAATGCAATTAATATATGTGTTGGCACTGACTTTTAAAAAATGTTAACAAATTACATGAACTTAGCTGGAATATTGTTCTTTCCCTCTTTATTTTGCATGATTCTAATCTTATTTTATTTCATTTTTGTGATTCTATAAAGCACAGACATGGCCCCTGGGCACTGGAGCCCTTTACATGAGCACCGGAATATCTTTCACATTTTTTAGGCATGGGGAGATTTCGTGATTTGCCCAGAATTGCAGGAAGTTGAATCAAGGTCATGATTCAGACCAGGTTCTCCAGGTCCAAGCTCAGCAGGTCTAACAGCAAGGAAATGTTTGGAACTTTGCCACATGTTGCATAACATTTCCAGCCTACTTTGGTCGGATGACAGTGAGCATCATTCTTGCTTAGAATAGGGACCTGAACCACACAGGTCCCATGACTGATATTATATTGGAAATTATGCTGGCTCAGATACCAGTTATGACGTCTGTCTGGTTCATGTCCTCTATTCCAATCCTTGGCGACTGCACCCTGTCATAAAACCAAGGTAGGCTGGAGGTGGTGGTGGTGGGGGGGAGTTTATATGCAGTAGCAGATAGACAATAATATCTGCTCTGGGTGAAATGCCATAATTGTGGTTGGGGTGGAAATTATATTTATTTGAGGGATTTGGCTTAACAACAGTGTATCTGAAATAACGTGTTCAGATGAATAATTCTGTGAGGTCATGTTTCAAACCTAGATGCAGATGGGAAGGGTCGACGACGGGGCGGAGCAATAAAAAGAACAAGCATTGTGCCAGGATCTGCCACTACTGTTTCATCTCCATCTGCAGCCATTCCAGTAAGTATGTCTGTAACACAAAAAGGCCAAGCACTGCTCATACGGAGGCCTCCTGCTTCGCCTTTTAAGATGGTGTGATATTGGTGGCAACTCCAGATAAATCTAATTAAAAACTTGAATATTAATTAGGAAGGTCAGTGCGGGTAATAAAGTCAAACATCCAGTACAAGTAAAAAACACTCTAACCTGTCATACTAATAAACTAAAACGCTAAATATTCACACCAAGAATCAGAATTTACTGCATTTGAATTGTTCTTTTCATTTGCTTGCTATTACCTATGTTTGCTTTACTTGATTCAAAAGATGTGCTGGGTGAGAAAAAGTGCACAGTCAAAAATGTTTTACCATTGTAAGAAATTGCATAAGCCTGTCATTATTATATGAAGTTCCCACTTTGGGGTTCCCGATTGCCAGATGTTCTGACAGATCAGTGGCGGCTGGTAATTTTAGCCGAGAGGGTGCGGGCGGGCTACACACACACATTTACACACTCAAACCCATGCATTCATAAATGAGCACACACGCACACACACATCCACTCACAACACTCACTCCCAAATATTCATGCATAAACGCAGCAAACATTAAAAAAGAATCACACTTACCCTCACAGGGTCTCAGGAAAGTAGAGATTGCTGCCTTCCCTCATTGACTGACATTAGGTCAGCCATTGAGGGGAGGCAGTAGTCCCTACCTCATCCCAGAGTGGGATGGGGGTCAGTGAGAGATGCTCACCCGACTCTGAGATGAAGTGTCACTGATTTACACTCGGCCCTGGCCACTTCAGGTCTTAAAACTGAAGAACCCTGGTCCGAAGTGATCAGTGATGCTCTTCCTCATCATGAAGGGGGGGCCTTGAAGTTGTCTGCTAGGCTGAAGAGGTCACGGCACAGAAACTGAGACAACTGTAGCCTGGCAAAGTTCAGCTCAGGAAGCCAGGAGCTTGCACATTTTGCGCATGTCTAGCTCCTGTTGCCTGACCTGAAAATAAAGAGTGTCTGTCAGCCTGACCTTTGCTCAGTCTGACAGACACTCTTCTTGTTGAGCAAAAAGTGAAGGCATGGTCCCTCCACCTGTTACAGATCTGTGACAGATATTGCGCCTTATGTATATGACACCTTAGTTAGCCACAGCCTGGTCGATACATAGCAACTTGGTGCTGTGTGCCAGATGTGAAGCATGAGGAGTTGACAGCATGCTCTAAGTACCTTTAATAATCTGGGACTGATTAGATTACTGTTCTAATTTCGCTCCACCAGTTGTTTGGGGAATGCACTGGTCAGAGGGCCTGTTGTTAGCCAGGCAGATGTCCATCTGAAACCACCGTTCTATACACCCTACTACAAATATCTTTGTCCTGGCACCCCAGTATACATGTGCCTTTTCCTTTCTGGTGTTTTAACTTCATTTTTCCACCCAGCTATGTCTTCCTAACTTTCCCAATTCCCATCCTGTTCCATAGAGGGTGTACCACCAGCAGGAATTCCAGCTATACTAGCTATATCTTCCTTGAACCCCAAATCCAAAGTTTCATTTTCTTATAGTTATGTATGAAAACTCATATGAATACATTACAACACTTACGTTTATACATTTCCCATATTGTTTTATCATTTTTCATACATTGTGAATAGCATTTGGTAATTTATCTGCCTCATGAACCTGAAACCACTGCATTATCTGTGTGCAGGCTGGGGCCCTAAAATCCACCCATGCGTCTTTAATCCACTACCAGACACTCTCTGCCCCTTTAACTCTTTCTTGTTGGTTACTGCTTTCTTCCTTTAAAACAGTTTCTCCGTCTCTATTGTCCGCTGTCTTCCCACTGTGTGTGCTTGTCTTTTCCCCATTTTTGCTCTCTGTAAATGTGTGATAAGGAAAAATAAGTGCTGGTCCCCAAAAATGAGTGCCAGTGGCTCCCACTGACAACCTCTGGATCATATTAAGCACTGTGGTGGACATTGCTGTGCACATGCCGCACTATACATTATACACCACTGCAGGAGACAAAGCTTCTCAGAAGCTTTCAATTAGACCTTTCCAACTACATTCAATACAAATCAGGTTCAGCATACTCGCTGTTACATAGTAATCTTAGGTAGGGCATTCCTTAAGCCTAACTCATGCCAGTTTCTTGAAGTGGATAAGAGTTAGAAAGATCGATACTAAGAACCTTGACCTCGAGAGCTGACTACTCGCTGCAAGAACGACCTATAACCCCCCCAAATCTATCTACCGTCAACAACCTCACAGAGCACTACAACTCGACTATCACCAAAATTTTGGGTGATCTAGCCCACTAAAGCTCAAAAGGTCCCTAACCAAAGACAAAAAACCCTGGTTCAGCGGACCCCTCAATAGCGAAAGGAGAGCTCTCCGACTCAAAGAAAGGAACTGGAGACAGCATCCCTCAGCCTCCCAACTTAAACTTCCTCGCCAGGCAAGAAATACCTACAACAAGAATATCCTCACATCCAAAAAAGAGTTCTTTAGGTCAGAACTGGAAAATGCCAAGAACAGACCCTGCAAACTCTTCAAATTAGTCAAATTCCAATCTAACTTGCTAGCGAAGTCATCTAAATAAACTACTAAATCCCTAATTACCTGCGATGAGTTCTCCTCCTTCTTCACAACCAAAATCAACTTGCCAGGAATCGAACTTAATGCTACCTCAATCTCCCCTCCTCCTCCTACCGAGTCCCATCTCTCCTCTTGTCCCCTCCCAGCAACACCCAAAAACAAGGCTCACTGGTCCAACTTCAAACTTTATGATGACCACTCCATCTGGAAAATTCTATCCTCCTTAAAACCGAACACCCACTTCAACGACCCTCTCCCCGCCAACTGCTTGGCAGCAACCTCCCTACTCAGTATTCCCATCTGGACCACTATTATCAACACTTTCCTTCTTCAAGGGTACATTCCTGACTCTCTGAAAACCGAGCAAATCATCCCATCCTAAAAAAAACACTCTGAATCTGGAAATTCCAGACAGCTTCAGACCAATTTCGAATATACCTCTTCTTCCGAAAGTACTGGAGAAATGTGTGCAGCTACAACTGAGCCAGCACATCGCTAATTTCAATTTGCTTGCCAATTTCCAATCTGGGTTCAGGCCGGGGCACAGCACTGAAACTACCATTCCTCACATCGTTGAAGATGCCCTCCTAGCCCTTGACCAAGGCAAAACCTGTCTCTTGATCCTTCTGGATCTTTCCTCGGCATTCGACACAGTCAACCAATAGAAACTTCTTGAACGCTTCTAACACATGATGGGTCTAGGAGGTACCGTCATCAAATGGTTTGGTTCCTTCCTCCAGAACCGGACACAGAGATTCTTGGTCAACAACAACCTATCTGCTCCTTCCCCGATTTCCATCTGTGTCCCACAAGGCTCTACTCTGTCCCCTACCATCTTCAACCTCTACCTTGAACCATTAGCACGGCTAACATATCCTTCCACATGTACGCTGATGATACTCAGATATACATCAAAATCTCTTCTCTTTAGGAGATTACCTATCTGATTGATGCCCTGAAACTGACTGTTCAATGGCTTGCCAACAACCAGTTCAAACTGAATGCCGAAAAAAGAGTTCCTTCTCATCTCCCCGTCAAAAAAATCCAACGACATGCTGAAATGGATTAACTCAATCACAGCACTCAACTGCACACTGACCGTAGTGGACTCTGCCAATTCCTTCGGGATAATCTTGGACAGCAACCTGAATATGCGTGAACATATCAATTAGATGGCCAAAACTGCCAGGTTCCATCTGGGCTACTTGAGAAAGCTGAAACCCTTCCTTGAAACTGCTGACCTCAAATCCGCTGTTCCTGCATTAGTTATTTCCAGAATTGAATACAGCTGCTCTACCCTATCGAGCGTACCAAAGACTTCCACATCCCCCCTAAAGGCTTGCCTCAATGCAGCAGCTAGACTCTTATCTGGCACAAAACAATTTGACCACATTTCACAACATCTGAAGGCCTTGAACTGGCTTCCTCTTGAAGGCAGAATCCAGCTTAAGCTGGCCTGCATCCCACACAAAGCCTTGTACACGAACTCCCCGGCATATCTCACCCAGAAAATTGTGATATCTGGGAGTTTCAGAAACTCCCGGTCCACCAGAGACCGTGTCCTCCAGCCACCCCACTTCCACAAGGAGACTACTTACAACTGAGCTTTCTCTGGGGCTGCACCCAAAATCTGGAACTGGCAACCTTCCTCTATCAGGAGAAATACTGTCTCTGTCATTCTCCAAAAAGGAAGCCACAACTTTCCTAATGAGCAAATTCCTCCATTAACTCTCTGTTGTTGCACACTCCTCCTCTTTCATGGCTTTGGTTTCTGTGCATAATCGCCTGTAATGCCTGGCCCGCTCTGTGTACTAATTCCCATTCCTTCTAATGTTCTGCCAGCTCTCTCCGCCATTTGATTTCTTTTGGTTTGCTTGATTACAATTGCTGGTTTTCTCCTTCTATCGCTGACATGTCGCGATTTTGATTCTGTACCGATTATTGTATATAACTCTGGTATTGTCCTATTGTAAGCAATTTTCTCACCCCTATCCGTGTGTTTTTGCCTATGCCTAACCTGTACGTGAAGTGTTTATCCCTGTAAAGTGCTCTGATACCCTAACGCAGAGCTTTCCAAAGTATGTGCCGCAAGACGGTACTGTGTCGCCTGACATGTGTGGGTCTGTCGCGCAACGGTGCATACATCAGGACGTCTGCGCATGTCAGGGACGCAGTACGGTACCAGTATGCAGAGGCAGGAGAGGAGCGTGTGTGCCCG
Source organism: Lissotriton vulgaris (assembly GCF_964263255.1). Taxonomy (NCBI): domain Eukaryota; kingdom Metazoa; phylum Chordata; class Amphibia; order Caudata; family Salamandridae; genus Lissotriton; species Lissotriton vulgaris. The sequence goes on along the minus strand of NC_141691.1, from coordinate 1,118,581,503 downwards.
GCCAGTTCCCTTTCATGCCCGTGTTGATCGTTGAATACGCAGTATTAGAACTGTAAATACATGAATACGACATGAAACAAGAACGTCGCATAATTTGAAAAGCTCTGTGAGGGTACTTCTCACTATTTTCAGTTTGACTCGCTTGAAATCTAAGCGTAGCAGAAGTTCCGCTACCCTTGGATGTCTAGTGAGTCAGATTGAAAACACTGTTAAATGTTTCAGTCAGTGCATTTTCAGCCTTGTTATTCACTCCCATTAAAGAGATTACTAATGTGCTCCTATCACATTTACTCATGAGCACTTTAAGACAGAAAGCAGTGACTATTATTTCACTATTGCAGTGAGCTCTGGTTGACTGTACTTAAATCATCAAGCTATCTTATTGGCTCAGAAATATGTATCGCCATTCCCCTGCTAACGACTAAACAGAGCAACATTGCCAAACACATATTACTCAGAAACAGGCTTGTGTCTTGCAAGAAGGATGTCTATTTTGTTTTAGATTAACTTAGAAATGCAAGGCATGTGGGCAGTGGCAAAGGGTCAGAGGGGACTATGCAGACTGTTCAGCAATGGTATGCAATGGTAAGAGCATCTTCCCATGAGTAATATTTAAATAGTAGATAACAAAAAGTCAAACGAAAAGACATAATTCTGTCTAATACTCCCTCGGCTGTCTGACGCTCCTTTATAGCGATCATCCCCGTTATTGAGTGTCTGATCTGTGCGTGACACACATACACGTCATAAGCTTTAAAATACGCTGCTCTAAAGAGTTAGGACTTTATTTTTGTAATTTTCGTTACCTAACAAGGATAGAAAGAATCTATATAAAGCTAATTGGCCTCTTCTTTGTATTAGGTACTTTAGCATCCCTTCTGGGGGCATTGGATGTGGGGCCAAGAGAGCGTTTATGTGATTGGCCGGACAATGACACAAAGAGCACAACTCCGGGCAAATAAGTTTCGCTGTGTAAAAACGTGTGTTTCCATTCCAGAGCTGGTCTTCATTGCCAATAGCAGTCCCAATATTTTCATTTAAGGTCACAGAATAGAAATGGATGAAAAGCCTCTTTTGAGGCTTATCAAATATTTAACAAAACGGTAGCCACAAGTCTCCTGCCAGATACTCGGCGTAGCACAAACAAGGCAACTCTGCCCACGCAAATACAATGTTTGGCCATGATGCTTGAACCCCCATCAATAGATATACTCAAACACAAGAGCCAATACCTGCAAAAACCGACGGCTGCAACTACATTGCCAAAAGCCTGTACGCAAGGGGTCATGTGATGGGGTCAGGGCACAATTGTATTTAGCACTGCGCCAGTGGCTCTCCAAGTCTTGCAGTGAGCGCTCAGACTGGGTGGGGTTCTGTTTTACGTCGCTGCCATCGCTGGGCCTGCAGCCCTTGCATTTAAATAATCTGCTGTCAGCGCCCTGACAGGCGGTGTGCAAGCCATGTTTACAATACATACAGGCTGCAGCATTGTGAGAACAATGTTCTAATGGGAAAAAACGCATCCATAGCTACTAGATTAGAACATTAGATCCATTGGAGACCATTGTTTTCACGTTGACTCTTGAAAAATAACGGGAAAGTTACTGTGCGAAGTTCACCTGAAGCTTTCATGAAGCATTCTTTGGAACTGTGTAAATGGCGTCTTGACAGAAAATCTTTCTGTTCTTCATGGGCATGTTTTCTTTATGGACTTTTGAGTACCTGATTATTAATTTCTAATTGCCTCGACCATACATGTTTCTTTTTTATACAAACAGACGAGGGAGGGTTATCCGGTGAGGGAGGTTCTTGTATCTTGCCAGTGGGCTCTACTACCATTTAATATACATGAGCATTAGCATATATGTATATAGTCATATTTATTTTTGTATTGTGTTAGATGTTTTACAGGATATTATTATTAATTACCATTTGAACGTGAGTGAGATTAATAGGGACTATAATCTGTTATTGTAAAAATCTGGAACTTGAGCCTCTTTAGGCTGCGGTTTGATGCAAGCTAAGGAGAAACTGGGCAGATGACATGATCTCCCAGTGCCCTCTTATCTAATGTCCACAGATTTCTCAGCAAATAGTAGTCACTTGTCCCATCCCTTGTCTACAGTTAAGACGGGTATACATATATACCATCCTGCCAGTCAGCCCCTGTGAGCTCTTCCCCTGCATCCCGTCTATGTGCCCCTCAAACCCATGCAGTCTCTGTGTGGTCCTTCCCTTCTGCAGCCTGTGTGTCGAACTGTGCCTCTCCACCCTTTGTAACCCCTCTGTGGGCCTGTCACCTCCTCAGTATCAGCTTTTTCTGCCTTACACCCTACTGAAGTTTGTATATGTGCCCCTTTCCCCACTTCAGCCTCTCTGTTGTATCTATCTCGCCCCTGCCGGCCCTCTGAGCCCCTCCACCCGAATCTCTGTGTGTAACTGCCTAGCCCTAGCCTAGCCTAGCCTGTTTAACTGCATGGCCTGCCATCCCTTTGTATGTGCTCTGCCTCATCTCATCAGTGCAGCCCCTCTATGAGCTAACTGTAGTGCTTCTGTGTGGCAAAGTTCTCCTGCAAGCCCTCAGTATACCCCTGCTCCCCACATGGGCCAATACCCTGTTTCTGCGGTCCCTCTGTGTGACCAAGACTCCTGGAACTCCAATATGACACTCATCATTCATTCCGCCTTTCCGTGCCACTCCGCTTCACATGTCTGACATCAACCTTAACCCACCAGGTCCTTCATACTTCACATATTGCTCTTCCATTAATTTCCAAAGCTGCACACTTGAAACACCATGTTCAAATAACCTGTGTTACTTGGTAACCATCCTATGACTGCTCAGTTACTTGTGCACTAAAGTGAGTTTTGCTTACTGAATGCTGAATTGAGATGTTTGTGAATATAACTGTAAAACTAGAGTTGTTCAGTTAGCCGACAAGATAGTGTTGCACTCTGGTTGTTTGTACATTCTGAAGTCATGTTTCATTCAAGCTGCTGCCTTGATTATAGTTATGACTTTCAAAATTGGTTGAGATACCAGCTCTCTGTTTACTGCTTACTCTTCCAGTGTATATCAATATCAATTATGGATTAATTGTCATATAGCTGGGTCTGAACTGAGGTGGCAAAGTTAGCTAAAGAATGATGATGGATTCAACCCAGATCTGTGACTGGGGGTGAGTGTCTGTAAAGTTTCAGCTCTCCGCCCATCATCTCCTTGTGTTTGCTTCATTGTTTTATAGACCAATCTCAAATCATGTCATATTATTGACTAGATTAGAACTAGATTCTTGAAAGATGGCAGCCGTTATTTTCAACACAGCTTAAATCACTGGGGCATGTGTCAATGTGTGCATGATTATATTCTTGTTTGAGGCACAAACCTAACCATACACCCAGTGTTCCCAGTCACTATGTTTGTTAAAACAGATTCACAATTGCTTTATTAACCTTCCTGCTTTCTCAAATTTGCTTGAAAATGCACCATTTGCCCACTTTTTCAAAATTTTCTCCAAGGGGAGAACCCCACCTTAGGTGTTTTGGGCTCGCTCGCTACGCTCGCTTGCTACACTCCCGTACCGTGTCAAACAACTTCTGTATTGACAAAAAGTGTGTCACCAATATGAAAAGTTTGGAAAGCTGTGCCCTAACGGGTCATGTTCGCGCTACATAACACCTCAAATAAATAAATAAATACATGTCTTTTTGAAATTTTTGTATTCGCCCTCCTCTGCATAGATTTCGAATTTGAACATGGCTTTCTGAGAAACATAGCAATTCGGTATTAGAAAGTATTGCATTTAATATATATTTTATTTTACTTTCTTTTAGCCCCCTGGAAAGAAGAACATAGTACTTTCAAATGAGGCAAGAAAAGAAATGGCCAAGTTGGCCAAAGTGACAAAGGAAGAGCGCCGCGCTCAGCTGGACGCGAGGCACAAATACTTGATATCCAAACTATCCGATGGCATTGGTATAAGTGAGAACGAAGCTGAAGACTTCCTTATTTCTGATGAAAAGGTGATGCTTCATGAGCAGTAAGCACACCATTTTATTGCAATTGTTTTACAACTTTTCTATGTTTTAACTGTTGCTGTCTTGTTTTTTCAGTTCAGCACTATTGGAGATTTCTTTGCAGCAAATGGATCTAAGAAGTTGCTATTCTTTTACCAAGAAGTCCTTCAAGTATGTATAGCCATTTCTATGTATCTAAGAATCTCTCTCTATTATGGCTTTACAATCTGCATATCTATCTACAGTCACCAGCCTGAGAAGCTTAGAATTTGCTGGGATATAGTCACCGCCATCCCCGTACTATATACTTATTTCTCAGCATAAGTCTGAGTATCTAGCTCTATATGATCAATTTCTCCTCTCTTTCTCAAAATTATATCCCACTCTATTTGACTCAGGAATCCTATTGGTTTTTGCCTCAACCAAATGCTCTGAGTTCTCTGTGCATTCCCAATTATTTCAGTGAAAACAATATTAATTTAGCCAGATCATAATTTTCAATGGGCTACAAACAAATTCATGTAATTAGGGATCAGGACATTTGGGGATAAATTTGCCTTCACTGGTTCTAAATTTTAAAGATGTCGAAGTCTACTTGTGTAGGTATTTTTGTTTGTTGTGGCCCCTGCCAATGCTTGATGGCTAAAATACTGGAACACGATCTGGCATGGCTTTGTTAATTCCCCTTAGGATAACTCCTTACCAGTTGCGGCCGCCAGTACTAAAGGGTGGTAGTGTGGGTGGAGGTAGCACAGGGGGGGTTTGAGAGCGAGCGCAGGGAGGGGAGAGGGGGGTTTAATAATATATATTTTTTGATTTACCTGACGCCACCTGCCTTCCTACTTCGCGTTGCTCCTGCTGCACGTATCCTGGGTCCTAGCAGCCCCTGGGACAGACTCCCAGCCAATCCCTGCACTGCAGAGCAGCACAGGGATTGGTCTGAGCAGGCGGAAAAGATGCCCTGCTCAGACCAGGGAGTCTGTGGGGGTTTATCCAGCCTGGCTGCTGAATGCAGCCGGGCTGGAGAAACCTAAGCGGGTGCATGTGTTTTGGTCGGACTGAGACAGCCGGCCAAAACTCATATGCGCACTTAGGGACTAGGGAGTGCGCAAGCACTCCTCCTCCCCCTTCCATGCCCCGGCTCTCCATGCACAACCTGGCAAATGAGAAATAAAACAATGCTAGAGCATCGTTTTATTTTTCCTTTGCTGCCCTGCGCCAGGCAGGGGGGAGACTCTCCTTTGCCATTGCGGAGGAGCCGCGTTTGCTCCTTACCTACATAGCTAATGCCATTCCCTTCTGTTATTGTACATTGTCATATCACCCCTAACACTCTTCGGGGCTATTTTATAAATTAGTCTCAGTACGCCATTAAATTCTGCTCTTCTACCTCCCCAAAATATACTGACCTCTCCTGTGATGATTATACACTCCCACCAACCCAAGCCCTTACTTGTTTTGCTGACAAATCCATGTTCCACCTTTGCATCTTTATTCAACTGTAAGGAACTTACAAGATTGCATTATTAGCTATATGTCAGTTTTTTGTTTTTTTGTATTGCAGATATTTGACCTACTACAGACCATACATTCTGCTTTATAACAAAATCTTTATGATGCTCTTTTCGTTTTATTGCAAAGTATCGATGCATGATTGTAATGCTTAAAATCTTAATAAAAAACTATTTGGACATAAAAAATAAATTGACATTTTTGTTCGTAAATGTAAGTTTATGGCCGGAAATACTTATTTTAAGTCTGCCAGGAACCTGTAGTCATTAATCACACTCTAGGGCAGGGAAGTGGGTCTTACAAAGTATGTTTTTTCTTGGGATCTCAGGAATGCCCACAAACGTGGATTTGTGGCCATTCCAAAACTTCTCTCTGACCCCTTCCATTGGATTTACTCCATCCAGGAGCGGAAGTAACTCCCTTCCCAGTATGGGAAGGGGACAGGCGGACCTCACAGATTTGGCGCTGGTGTAGGCAATGGGTTCTTCCCATGAGGACAGATGTTTTTCTCCCAGAGTGCATTTGCACTGGAAGCTGCATTCCACCTTCGTGGATTCCTAAGTATATAGAACTTCTTCACAGCAGGAATAGGAGCCAATGGGAGTAGTAACATGAGAGTCCCTATTGTACAGCAGAAAAAACCTTCGCCTTGGGCAGCTTTCCAGATGTATTCCTGGGAATGTTAGTGAATAGAAAAAAACGTGAAAGTTTATTTTCAGACGCCCGTCAATATCTCTGCCCATACTTTTTACATTTTTATTCATGAATAATGAATAGTCCAAAAACTAGATATCTCGATTCCTATATTGTTTGTATTTTTTTTACCAATCAGTGCAGCCATGTCAAAATTATAAAATTCTGGAAAGTGATGTTGATGAGTAACTTTTCATTTTCTATTTTCTGTTCTTCTGTTCTGGTTTTAAAATCATAAAATGTCCAACCTTTTGACTTATATAGATTTTGATAGAGTTGCCTAAGGAAACAAATCATGGCCACGGCGTTTTCTTTTATAATGCTATCATTTGCAATATTTGGAAGCAAAAACACAAGTCTTTGTCTTCTATTTAAAAATGGCATTTTGGTTATAACTTGATCAATCTATAATATTTTTCTCCTCCAGCAACAAAAAACGAACGTCCCTCTATGGTCCGATGCAGCCAGTTCTATCACCAGTACTGTGCCATCTCAAAAGAAGCTTTTTATAACTATGGGCTCCACTGAGGTACAGTATTTGCAATAATGGGTTGAAGTCATTCTTTCAAATGCTAGCATAGCAAACCTTTGCCCCGGCCACCAGAATGTGTTTAACACATTCAGATTCTTAACCTTCATACCACCATTCTGTTCTGTAGGATTCATAGCCCAGAGAATCTTGTATAACTGAACAATGAATCTGGATTCTCAATTGGATTGCAAACACCCATCTCAAAAGGCTTCATGGAATATTTTGAATTGATTAAGGCATGCCTACTTCGTGGGCTTTACAAGCTTTTGTGGATTCTAAGACAAATGCATTATTCCATCTGTGTCATCATCATCACCATAAATTCCCTAATCGGAGGCCGAGAGCATACATAAAAGTACATATCAATCAATCTAGGATTTATAAAGCAACGCATATCACCTGTGTGGCTCTCAAGGCACTGGAGTTGCTAACTGCTTTTTTTTTTTTTTACGAGAGGAAAGCAATGGGCAGGCACTCAAAATCAGGGAAATAAGGTAAAAGCAATAAAACCAAATGGAAAGTAAGGAGAAGGCTCTCAAAAAGCAGGAGAAACGTAGATAGATGACAGGAGCAGGAGCAATGCAGCAGCACGGAAAGAGCTGGCCCTGAGGCCTGCTCAATAGGGTTGCATTACGGCCCCCAATACGTAGGTTCTGGGATGAGATAGGGTAGCTGGGAGGTGGTGTGCGGGAGGAAGGAAAGAGGCGGCAGGCAGGAGTGGCAATGAGGGAAAAAACAAGGAGAAGGCAATTAAAACAAGGGGAAAGCAAGGAGAAGGCACTCAAAAATGGAGGGAAGAGCAAGGGGAAAACTGTGAAAACGGGGGAAAAGAAAAGAAAAGGCACTCACAAATTGGGAAAAGAAAGGAAAGCAATGAAAACAAAGTGAAAGCAAGGAGATGGTACTCAGAATCAGGGGAATAAGTATGGAGAAAGCAGTGAGAATGAGAGAAAAGCAAGGAGAAGGCTCTCAAAAAACATAGGAAAAGCAAGGAGAAATCAGTGAAAATGAGGGAAAAGCAAGGAGAAGGCACTCCTTAAGTGGAGAAAAAGCTAAGAGAAGACAGGAGAAACAGCGATGTAGCAGCACGGGGAGAGCTGGGCCATAAACATGATAAAACCATAAAAAATACAGATGTAAGTATTATAAAACAATACATTGGAACAAAAACAACATCATATACAAATAATCAATCAAGGTATATAGTACTTCATGGACGGATGGCTAATTGCAAATATACCCTATATATAAACAACATTCATTGTCTGCCAGATATATGAGGTAATACAAAGATAATCTACATTGTCACATATTATATTTCTTAATAAGCAGAATCAAAAATTGTCTAGTGTATTTCTGATAAAACTTGCATTAAAAGAAACAATGTAACAGGGACAGAGTGGACATACCATCACATGGACAAGTGCAGGCCGTAGCCACTTTAAAGTGATCTAGCGGAAAGCACAACAGATCCACAACACTATAAGCCCTAAAACTAAACAAGAAGGAACTTTCTCACCTGCCATAAGTAATAATTAAATACTCCTCCAAGGCCTCAGACATAGGTAGGCTGACACTGATGATTTATTAATTTTTTGGGATAACCTGTGGGCGTATGTGCTAGTTTTCAGATGATCTCTCAGTATCTGTTTATCCACCCAAAACAAGAACTAGGGTCATCAAAAAGTTTCAACTTGCCCAGGAAATAAAGAGTTTCCTTGACAAGGACAGGCCGAGAGATACTGAGACCCTTATTACATGCTAAACAGTATTTAATAATTAGTTGGTTCAGAGCAGCTTCCTCTTTCCACCATATGGAAATCCATCTGTGTATTCAGGAAGTTACTATAAATGCAATCTACTCATTGAAAATAATTGATCACATTATCACAAAAATACACTTATTTAATGTAATGAATCTTTGTATTTCATATAGAGGTTTAAAAAGGTGATAAGAGTAAAATAAAACACAGAAAATGTTAATTTCACATGGTTCATACAAAGATCCATTGAAGCTTGTTAGCTTCACCTTAAGCCAGAGACATAGGTGTTGTGATTAATTAACAGCAAGCTACTGGAACAATTCTTCACCTCTGTTGTAACTGCTGCCTGATCCCAGTTGCTTATCAGGGAACCACTCCCTTTCCAGACAGCCACGTGTCTTCTCAATACACTGAATATGAGAGCTTAAAAGAATGCAGCAGCCTGAAAGAAGACTTCCCCTTGATAAAACCATTAATTGTGTTGCTTGAATATGTCACAACACATCTCATCAACCCACCACCATCACCCGACATCCAATTGGTTAACTCTGTGCTCAGAATAGTGCACACTGTGCTGCTATACATGATTTTCTTTTTTGAAAACATATTTTATTGAGTTTGTATGGTACCATCTGGGCAGCAGCCCTGCATATACACATTGAAACATTGGACAATTCAAGAGCACCAGATTTTGTGTACAAAATTGGCGCCAATAACAGATATGCTATACATGATTTTTACTGCCATTCACAGCATAGCATCCTCCCATATTTCTTAACTTTTCATTGCACCATGTTCGCACTCTGCTCCACCAACTTTAACTTCTTCAGTCATGATACCACCAGAATACAATTTCTAATTCTTTATACTTCAAGTCTGAATCCACTGAAACAACTTTACAGTTCGTATCTCTGTCACCACTACCCACCATGATTTTAAGGGACTCTACTTTTAAGAACTGAAGAGCCTCACTCCACACCAGCCATGATAAACTGCTGTCTCTTACCCAAAAGCTCACACGGTGTCAGTATGTTCTGTGTGACTGTAATTTTTTTTATAATTCCATTATCTTGCCCTATTCATAAGCATTCTACGTCAATCTCTATTGGATGTGTCTAGCCCCATTAAATACATAATGTTTTATGTTCATATCATATATTATATTCAAGGCATCGGTTCTGGTAGAACGATCTTCAATACATTTCAGATTCAATTTTAACAATAAGATGAGCAGTATACTTGTATTCTTGTTCTCAATCATATCAAATATGTTAGTATTTTAAGTATGTAGAAATATTTCTGACAAACATCATAAACAATATTACTATTAAAATGAAGTTAACTATAATGGTTTCATTGCTGCAATTATAATCCCTATCAATCAGTGTAATGAATCATGTAAAGATGTGTACATTTCTCTTCATTGCCAGGGATTGACTGGAACCTGCTTGTTTTTCCTGAGGACTACTGAGAAAGCAATTACAACTGCCAATGTGTTCCAGGTTAGTGTTCGACATTTCAGAAATTTATGAAAATTGTGCTAGCACCACCCATCATTGCATCGGACCCTGTATTCTCAGCATGCTGCTAAATACTAAAAGCATTAATGCCCCCTACCGTATATACACGTCCAGAGCTACTCAGCCCACCGGAAAGCAGGACACCTAATATCCTTTTGCATGCTCCCAATCCTGACAAAATAAGCAAAATAATGCATTCCTTAAATACCTCCTCCTGCTTTGAGCTTAGCCATGGAACGTACTTTTATGACAAAATCAGAACTTTACGCCTTTGAAAGCACCTTAATTTAATGCACTTTAAATGGGTTTGGTAGTGAAACGCAGATTTGGGGTAAGGGGATCATCCCCAGAACACTTTGACTTGTCGGGGCCCGGCCTTGTAGCCCACACTTGGGATACATTTAGCACTTTGGGCCTTTGAAAGCAACTTCATTTAAAGCACTTTAACCTTGCTTGACACTGAAATCTAGAGTGGGGGGGGGGAAGGGAGTATGTTAAGCAGTGGTTTGAAAGGGATTTCCTTCTTCCCTTATTTTAAATTATTTTTTATGTCTGCCCATCAGCACTAACTTGTCTGCAGCTATCGCTTTCTCTATATCAATTTCTGTTTTTTAATTGTCTTTAAAAAAACATACCCATGTTCTTTGGCTTTTGCTTGCCAGTAGTCAACTTTGTACTTTGGTCGCAAGGCAGCTGGGAACCCCATTATAATGATTGTAATTAACCACACAATAACGAATTTATCTATCTTATCTGTCTCATCCTGAATGTGTTTTGTATGATTTTGGAAACAGGTAAATATTTTCACCTTTGCATGTCAATTTCAGATGGGGACTTGAGCAAATAGATAGAAGAGGGCATTAATATGAAGTACATGAAGAGTTTTGGGCACAAAATGAATTTGTGAAGATTATTGTGTATTTTTTATATTGTATTACACATTGATAAAAAGTATAAAAAATATCTTTCAAAGAAAAGAAGATGAGATAACCTATACATTGTATTTTACACACACCTCTGATTTCTGAATTGATTCTGCCTCAACTGTAGGTTTCCAGAAATTCTTAAAAGATTAAGCATTGTTTTTCTTAAAATAAATATTTTAACATTTTCTTCCACTCATAAGTAAAGGACTGGGGGTTCTTTATCTGTCCCCTTTTGTGCAACAGCAAGTCAAATATACACTGCAAAAATGTATCTTTTGCTGTTGGTGTACACTAAGGGGCTGATTATGATGGCGGTTGGATGAGCTACCAACTGCCATCCTTGCTGGAACGGCCGACAGCTAGTAGATAGTCCCACCCGCCAAATTATGATCCGACTGCCCTGGAGGCAGCTGAAAACATGCCTCTTTGCATTGAGGCTTGTGCTGTGGCTGGGAAAAGGGCCACATCACAATTCCCAATTCCAAAAGGCATGTTTGTAAACATCCCTGCACCCTGTGGCAGGCCACAATGCAGGGATGGTTAGGGGTGCACCACAGGTGTCCCCCAGGGCCTATAGCTGAGGGCCACAGAGGGCAGGGGTCCTGATAGAGGCCCCAAAAAGCCTTTCCACCATCCTTTACACATCAGAAGAACACATCAGAAGACACTTAAAGGAGAAATGATGCTACTACTCGTGTTGTTACTGTGAACAGAATAGCAGTAATAAAAATACAAAAACAAATATACAGTTCCTAATTGGTCTTTGCTAAATATAAAAGAAATCATTATATGTGACCATCATTTGGCCCAATGAGTCCTTTGAGAAGTTGGAAGGGACACCTGTAGTCACACCTCGGTCAAGGCTACTCCCTCTCGGTAAACCTGTCTGTACTCTCTCGAGGCTCCGACAAAGTTTACCGAGAAGGAACAGCCTCGACGATGTGTGACTACAGGCGTCCCATCCAACTTCTCAAAGTACTCATGGGGCTAAATGATGGCCACATTTAATGATTTTTGATATTTAACATAGACCAATTAGGTGCTGTATATTTGTTTTTGTATTTTATTACTGCTATTATGTTCACAGTAACAACAGGAGTGGGAGTATCATTTCTCCTTTAATGTCCTGATGAAAAGCCTTAGGGTAGGGCTTGAAACTAGTTGACCTACCAGGGAAACAGTAAGTATTCACGCCTGGAGTTTTTCGGCGTATCCCCAGATTTTAGTATACCTCTTTAGGGGTAAGAGACAAAGTTGTTTTTGTCCCACTAATTTGATATTTTCAACCTTTTTTTCGCACTTCAAATAAAACCCACTCCATCTTCATTTTAAGACCACATAGGTGTATAGGTGTATACGGACACCCGTATTTTTCAATCAAGTGATCCCACGTATTCGTTGGTATTTGATATTTAATAATTTATATAGACCCCCAATCACCCCGTCAGTGGTATCTCCGCTCTAGGACTGCTCACTCAAGCTAAGCAAATGCACATCAGAACAGATAAATCTTTAGCAGCTTTCTGAATTTTAAGTAGTCTGGACATTGACGTAAGTGAAGGGGAAGTTGGTTCCAAAAAAAGGGAGGCAAGATGAGAAAAGGCTTTGTCCCCCATGCAAGCTTTTTGAACCAAGGGTTGCAAAGAAGTGATTTAGATCCTGACCTTAGGGACCTAGAAGGTAAGTACCTTACAAATTTGTCAAATAGATAATTAGGACCTAGGTAATAGAGAGATTTGAAAACAATGCCGCAGATTTTGAAATTAACCTGCTTCCGCACTGGAAGCCAATGTAGTTGTTGCAGAAGGGGTAAAGAGGCCGTTCTCGGCGGGGCATTGGCTACTAGGTGTGCCGCAGTATTCTGGACTACCTGTAATTTCCTTAAAGAAGCTTTGTTGGCTGAAACCAACAAGGCATTGCAGTAGTCCAGGCGGCTTAACACTAGTGCCTGGATCAACATTTTCAATGTAGAGGAGAGTAAAAAAGGGAAAACTCTCCTTAGTAGGCTGAGTGTGTGAAAACATGCCCCCCCCAGTAGTGGTGGCATGCTCTTCTAGCGCGAGTTTCTGGTCTATGAGGACTCCCAAGTTTTTGACCACAGTTTTAGGAGTAGGGGCAGAGCCCAATTCCTCTCGCCACCAGCTAGGATTCCAGCATCGCATCCCTGTCTGTAGAGGGCAGGAACGGACCCTATGATGAAGCATGCCACCAAAGGGAAACCTGTGTGGATGAGGGTTATTTGAAAAAAATGTCTTTATCTCAAGTTCCTGCAAGGGGTCCTTTCTTCCTTTTCTGATATGGAAGGGACCCTTTTTGGTTATTTGCATAGTTTCGTGGAGGATGAGTCCCTACTATTCCAACCTCTACTCTCCCTCTCGTGTTTTGATATAGCCAAATAAAACATCTAAAATATCGATACTTTGGGAAAAGCAGAGACTAATTTTATAAAAGCATAGAAAATATTTAATATACCAGACATAAATATAGTTTGAAAGAGTTTCTCTTGTCATGTGAAGAATGTGCAATACCATCCAAATCATACCACATGAATCTCCCTCATTCTTACAATTTGGAAAACAGCTTAAGATCCAGCTCTTGCAGAAACATATGCCCTCTTCTCACCCTGACCATGCTCACTCCACCTTAATATGCCGCTGTGGTGTTGCTCCTCCTTCTTTCTACTGGACACTCTACTGTTCCTCTGCTTCTGATTCAAGTCCACACCTGAGATGTATCATCCCTTCTTTGCACAATGATTTGTTGCTTATAAGAAATTGTGCATGATTCAAGTTAACCTTCACAAACATGGCTTTGAAGGAATCTGAAAGAAAAGATCTTAGGACACTGAAATCCAAGTCAATTTGCTAAATTACTTTTAACTCGGTCATGATATTGTTGAATAATCCTTTGTAAAGCCTATGATGTCCGTTCGTTCTAACTTACTTATGGAAATAAGAAATGGAAGTGTAAATGGATGATAAATCATGTAGTTTAGAGAAGTTTTAATATAACGTCGAGTCGGCTCATCCCCAAATATTTATACATTAAAATTTGATCTGTTTCAAATTATGTCGTATCTCGTTGGGATGGAAGAGAAGACTCAGATTTACTACCCTGCCTTTACAATCAGGCATTTTCCACAATGCTACTCAATAGTAAACCCTCATTGCAGGGAGGGCTCCTCTATCAATGATCACATATAATTTCAAGAAATGAAGAGCACACTAGGGCTACGTTTCTATTTTAAGATCAAAAGGATGAATCCAATATTTGAAATTACGAGAGGGGTACATAAAGCCATAAAATAGGTAGAGAGGGAGGCATTTGGAGAGAAAAACCAATGTAAACATTTACTCTACCCATCAATGAAAATGAAAGCTTGCCATTATCTATAGACATCACATATTTTTGACGACTTCACCATAGTTAAAGTAGCAGACATGACCATGTTTGTTGGTGAGCAAAGGGATACAGCCTTTACTATGCAGGCTGAGTCACAATTGCTGTTTCCCCGCAAGCAAAACCGTGCTTTCCGTAACCACGCATAGGCATGGTTAGGGCAGTGCGTAATCTACCTGTCCGGATGGGCGAGGAGAGAACGCATTGTGAGAGGAAGTGTCAGAACAGGAAGCTCCGGACGTGGACAGGTAAGTGGGGCTGAGGTGGGCCAGTTTTAAATGGTTGGTGGTCGGTTCTAGTGCTCGGGGTAATTTTTGGAAAGGGGGCAGGTTTTCGGGCTAGAACTTTAGGGCTTGGCTTTAGGGCTCAGAGCGGGTGGAGGGGGTTGGGGTTGGTTTTAAGGGCTGGGGCTGGGAATAGAGGGGTTATGGGGTGAGGGTAGGTTTTAGGGCTCAGGGTGAGGAGGGTTGGGTGTTTTTTCTAATGGGGCAGGGTTTAGCCCTATGGTTTGGTGGAGGGGAAGGGTAATATTAAGGACAGTATGAGGTAGGTTCATAGGCCTCAGGGTGGGAGTGAGGGGGCCGAGGTAGGGGGATAGAATTTTAGGGCTTAAGGCAGGAGGGGGTCAGGGTAGTGCCGAACTTAACCACATATATCCCCTTTCCAATCATGCCTTTACAACAAAATTCTATGATAAAGGAATGCGTGGTAAAGGAATGCGTGGTTAAGACACATTTGTGGTTCGGGCTGCGTTGTAGAGGCATGCATGGTTTAGCCATGCATGGCTCTGTCATACAATCATGAGCAAACCCCCCAGATAGTCAGATGTACAAGTGCCCCCAGAATGTGGCCATGTAGGGCTGCCTGCTAGCAATGCCCATTATTTAGCTGGGTCAAATTTTCAACTAGCTTAATACACACATTTCAAAGTGATTGCTTCTATTGCAGAGAATGTTGATTTCTGGTGTGTGTTACAACATCGTTTGTGCACATTTTATCCATAGTAATGATATCTTTGCAGGTTGCTATATCCTGAAGTAAAACATGGAAATGGGTCTAATGAAAGGGTTAGTGACAGAGGGCAACACTGGTGGTAATCTGTATTCTAACTGTAAAGGGGTTATAGCCATAAATCCCCATCAAAGCAAATGTTTATTTACGTCTTAGCTGAATCTACCCAATGAAGTTATACTGCTGATATGGCCAATGAGCTAGAGAAATGAACAAAAGTACAAGGTTGAAAGCCATCACAGTAGATATAAAATAATTACAGCTAAAGGATTTTGACGGGTTTATAGCCAGACAATTGAACCCACTGTCAAATTAGCCCTCGAGACAGTTCTGTTGAGAGTGGTTTTGAGAGTTTTTTAGTACAGGCGTTTTGAAGAGAAATAGAATTAGAAAGAGGTGCAATCAACAGGGTATTTCCATATCTTCAGAAAAAACCTCCGGCCTCATCTCAAAAAGAGAGACAGGGGCATTCCCCCATGACTTTATGCAGAGATCTTAGATAACCTGGGGGCTAATCATTATGCAAATGTTTATTTAATTCTACCTAAAGTCAGTTGATGATGAAACATGTTCTTTAATCATTACCACAGTTTTCTTCCCCCTCACCTTTGCATAGGACCCCTCCCTACGGTCACAACATGAAGATGGAATCATAACATAATATTGGCTAGCTTATTTCTCCACCATGAATGTGAAATCTGTATGTATGTGCACTCCATCATCCTACACTAATTATCCCATAATGTGTGCTTTTTACCCGGCTTTGGGTTCCGATAACCCAAATCTACATTACAAAATAGAGTGTTTTTTATTATCACCATTGTCTTTGTTTCAGGGGTGCCCTTAATAAACATCCTACCAACTACAAGTGAATCAACGTTTTTAGATGAAACAGTCCTCCCACAAAACATCACAAATATCTGTCACTCATGCTGGGAGCTGAGCTAAAGCTTCGTACTTAATCTAGCTCGTCACAGCGGTCTTTCATCACTCTCCACTGCAGATCATATGTTTCGTTTCGTTAGGGCTTAGGCACTAATCTACCACAGCTGGTTTCATATGGATTTTCCCTCTTACTTACCTGTACCTAGGCCCTTCATGCACCTTTTCTCGGATGGTGCACAATAAGGCAGTGATGCACAGCTGAGAAGTGCAAACCAGAGAGAGGATCTGTCCTTTCTGTGACCTTCATTAGACCTCTGAATGGATCAGGTACGGCGATGATCAGAGAGAAAGAGAGAGCGAGAGAGAGACAGAGTTAAAATTAGTAGAACTATTTATTTTATGTTTTTGAATGGTTGAGAAATCCAGGGTAATAAAATAAGCCAAGATAAAATGTGAATCGGTGTAGGAAGGTAAGAGACTAGTTTCCTCCAATATTAAGTGTAACTGGAGAGTGATTAGAAACACAGAGTGGCAATGCCTATATCTGACAGAGGCCCGCAATGCAAATGGGGGCAAGAAATAGATTAATGAGAAAATATTGAAAGTCAGATATGGAAAAAAGGTGTAATATCTTCTTAGTGGATTGTCAGCACGTGAGAACCTCTGTCCAAAAATATTAATCGACAAAATTACAGTAATGTAAATTTGGATCTTGCTGTTTTCTATAATACTCAGAGTAGTGTCTAGCTTAGAATAAATAAGATAATAAAAATGCCCACAAAAAGAAGGGTACGATTCCAAGTAGATATCCCAACCAGTTGGTCCTGAAAAAGACGAATATCATCTGAGGGAAGCCATATATTGACTAGAGGATCCATTAATTAAAATCCAAGGTACTTTGTTAATATATTTTTATGGTTTTTTTTTCAGACAGCAGCCATTAACAATTCTCAACCATATCCCCTCCATGAGCACTTTCAGTAATGTGAATGAATGTATACGGCACAACATATCTTCCTTTCAATCACTGTTTCAAGTGTTTAAAAGTAACAGATGTCAGTCAGAATTATTTATTCGATCAACAAGTGACCTTAAAAGATGCAATAAAATACATGATATTAACATTGCAACATGCACTGACATAATTGAAAGAGGATAATAAACAAATGACTAAAAGAACACCACTTAGTCTTCTAGAGAGATGCAGAACATAAGAGTATTTATTATAATATGTCTGATCTCAAACATATAGCGTGTCTTATAAAACAAATAACTAAAGAACTCAATTTGGGTGATGACACTGATTGCAAAATAACCTTAGCAGCCCTAAATTACCTAAAATGTGCTTGTTTTAGAAAAGCTGATACAAGAAATCATCTTGGTATAGAATAAAACTTGCAGAATAGCACAAAGTGAAGTGTGCTTTGAGCAAAATGACCATCGCAATGGCAAGCAGGAAAACAAATTTAAACATGTGCCCTGCACAGGGGGAGCCACAAGAGAATGTACACCATTCAGCCTCAATCTGGTCAAAAGAAATCTATGGTTCATATTAGAAACCTAAGTCAAATAGGGTTTCATACCAGTGCTAGTGCAAATCTGAGTTTAAGTTCAAACTGTGGGAATCCAAGCGACATTGTGCAATCAGGATGTGGCCTACCGGCTAGGGTGGCTGATCTCGAAGCTCGGGATCCGGGTTCGAGCCTCGGCAGGGACTCAACATCCTGTGATTGTGCGCAAATCACTTAATCTCCCTGTGCCTGAAAAAAACCTATGAATGTGTCCCTCTGTAAGCAACTGGTGCTCATGCAAAGAGCTCTGATCCCTTCGGGTCTAGTTTGCGCTATATAAAATACCAGGGGAAAAAAAAGATATATATATTTAGTCATAAACATTACTCTTAATGATTTGCAAAAGCTAGCAGAAAAAGTAGCTGGATTTTCAAATAAATCAAGCAAATTTATTGCGCTACAAGTAGTACAAACATAAAATATCCAAGGAATTTTTAATTCTCGATTGAGTTCGAGACAGTCCGCTTGTACTGTTGGAGCTATGTGGCTTGTCCTCTTAGTCGTAAATCTGTTCAGTCATAGTCAAGTCCCAAAAATCTGATGCACTTCTTATATAACTCAATACATTTTGTATCCTCTGGACTTTCTGCCTGTATCCAACTTAAAATCTCTGATTTCCAAATCCTTTCTGTAGGGGCTGTTGCAGGTTTCCAAATATTGCTATCCTCCTCTAGACCAGTGAAAGACAAAGTGAAATGGGCTTTGTGGTGGATTTGCTCTACCTTCTAAAAGGGATATCACCCAATAAGCAAACCTAGGGAGTTATTGGAATATTCCAGCTTGTTAACTCTTTATTTGGAAATAATATTTACCCAGTAGCCTTCAATGACAGGACATACCCACTTCGGATATATGTACATGTATCCCCTTATGGATTTATGCCACCACTTCAGTTTTACATCTAGGACATAGTTCACTATTAATTATACAATGTTTATGCATCAGTAGAGGGATTCAATGTTTGTGCCTTCTAATTTTGTGACATTTATTCCTATCAGTCAGACAGTAGGTAGGTATTGTGGTAGACTTTTGCTCATATTCTTGGTGGGAGTGACAAACGAGCTGTTAAATAAATCAATTCTATGATAAATTGGAATATGTGATCTAGCTCTGAGTCTGAAAATGATCAGACTTTGTTTCTAAGTTGACCTATGTAATAATACATTTAGGTGTCTGGGCTTAATATGCCTGCTCCAAACTTCCATGGCAATCTGAATATATGAAATGCAGTTTTATATGTTCCTGTATTCACCCTAGTATCTTCAGCATATTGTCCAGTCTCTTAAAGTAGCTTCATTATTATTTTAGTGAGCGCTATGTGCCTCATAAGGGATATTGGGCATTATAACCAACTTTTAACCTATTCTCTCAATTTATTTAACATTACTTCTAGACTGCAGTATGCGTCTGCCAGGCCACAGCTCATATAGTCATCCAGGTATCTAAAAAAAGTGTCACTGAACACTATGGGCTTTTCATGGTCTTCTCATCATAGTTCAATTAGAGTCAATTCAATTTATCTTTATTCGATTCGCACAAGGTGTATCATAAAAGAATACATAAAAAATAGATAAGGAAAAATACAGTTAAAATACACAAAAATTAGAGGGGCAAAGATACAGTTCACGTTATAGCAGTCAATTCATGAATCAACCTATTGCTAGTATGGATTTTCTTCTTACTTGAGTCACCAGAAACCTTGCAAGTACCACACATGTATAAAGGTTTGGAAGAAGTTGCAAATATAAAATTGCCGGCCTACATTGTTTAAAATGTAGTGATTTCAGTAAACGTACAACAAAAGAACTTCTCAAAGCCCTATAAAATGTACAGAAAAGTGCAATGTGCATAGTTGATTGATTAGATGCATTGTCACATGGGCAGCGCTGTAAATCATTTGACTAGTTATTGGGGTTTGGAAAGCTTATCAGGCGGTGGAACATATTTAACATAAAACGTGTTAAAACGAATCTATGTTGGTCATTAAAAACGTTAAAAAGGTATGGTCGCATTGAGATGGTGGTCAGGACCATTTGCTTGTGTATTACAGTTGGTTTGGCCAGTTCCACACATAAACGCAAGTCTTCCAGATGGTTTAGACACTCTGGGCCTCATTAGGATGGCGGGCGGACTTTGCCCGCCCGCCATCCTCGTGGTAAATGGGACCGCCCGCCATAAGGGCGGGGGTCCCGTGGGGGGTATTAGGATGTGCCCGCCACAGTGCCGGGCACATCCTGTATTTTTAGTATTGTGGCGGTCGGTGCTCTCTGCACCACCCGCCACAATACTAAAAATGCTTTGCAGCATTTACATAAACAAAGCGGCAGGCACTGTGCGGTGCCTGCCGCTTTGTTTATGTAAATGTGGGGGGTACCACAAGTACCGCCCGTGTGCATGTCCCCACTCTGCTTCACTTTGGGGGCCCGCAGGAGGCAATCCGCCAGACATCATAATGACCCCCTAGGTTTTTAGTGCTTTCCTTGAGATGTTTAACAGGGATTCAGGTCATTCATAAAATTCCAAACGGCCCTTATCTATCAAAGAGTTCTCTATAAACTTTAACAAAGGAAATTTTAGGGCCAATTCAGAGTAATAACAATCCTTAACTATGGCATGGTTCAGATCCATATGTTCCGAAGTCCACATTTTGTGCCATAGCAAAAGTGGTTGAATCCTAACCAAGTCTAATTAACAGTTGGTCCCCAGTTCTGAGTGACAAACATGATTAGAACAGCTGGAGGCAAGTGCTTAAAGTTTTTATTTAAAGTATTTTCCACCCCCTGCAATGATTCAACATTCGCTATCTCCAAATATCCGAACCAAACATTACAATTGTTCTACATTTTGCATAATAATAAATAGTTAACATTTCTTTTAGTTGGATATTACCCAATTTGCTGGCAAAATTGCAAAGTGCCGAAATAGATCTTGAAAATTGTAATCTTCTAGATTCAATTGCACATTTCCATGTACCTTCATTGTGAAACAAAATATCTAAGTAAGAAAAGACTCGGGTTTGAGGTAGAAATTCTTTGCCTAAGTAAATGTTGCGACACTTGGGTACACCACAGACCACTTTCATAACAAAAGTCTTACTTATGGTAATTCGAAGTCCCAGATTGTCCATAAATAGGGTAAAACTGTCAAGGAGGCACTGCAAGGCTAAAGGAGTGCACGCCATAAGAACGGCGGCGTCTGAATAAAGCAAAACGGGGATTAATCGCTGCTTTACTTGTGGCAGATCAACACATGAACTAGCCAGAGCATTACCCAGTTTGTTAATATATAACTTAAATAAAAAGGGAGCGAGTACGCACCCCTGGTGGACCCCTTTTTCTATTCTAAATGGATGGGTGCATTCTCCTTTTACACCAAACCATACCCTTGCATAGCTGTTTGTGTACAGGTGTCTTAAAAGATTAATAATAGTACTATCAATACCCATTAAACTCATCACTGACCACAGTTTGTCATGAATAACACAGTCAAATGCTGATCATAAGCCAACAAATACTGTGTACAAATTACTCTTTTTAATATGTGCATATTTGCCCAGTAGCATATTCAGATTAATAGCTTGCTCCGTGGTGCCAATTCCCTGACGGAATCCATATTGTAAGTCGGAGATCTTGTTATTGCTGTCCACCCAGCTTTGTAACCTGGCTAAAAGTAAATGACCCACCACCTTGACCAAGAAGTCAAGTTGAGAGATCGGGCTGTAGTGTGATGGACAGTTTTGGTCATCTTTTTTTAATTTAGGAACAATCTGGGACTCTGCCCAAGTCGTGGGGAACCCCATACACTGGTAAGATCTAAAAACATGGGTAAGAAGGGGACCCCAAAGAACATTATTTGCTGTAAATAGGTCGATTGGAACACCGTCTGGCCCAGGAGCTTTGTTTCCCTTACTAGAACTGATAGCAAGGGAGACTTCTTCCAGCGTAAAGTTTAAGGCGGACCAGTCAGGTATAGGAACAAGCGGAGTAACCACGGGGATTGGAACTGGATGGTGAATTGCACTGTTTGCAGCGGACAAATACAATGCATAAAAGTGTGTTACCCAATCTTCTTCAGTCACTGCAACCTCAATTTTTGATGTATCAGTATTACTGAGGAAAGGGGAGTTCACCACGTGCCAAAATGCAGTGGTATCGTTACTTCGATTTGCCTCATACAACTTCTCCCAAGTCTCCTCTTTTAGTGTTTTCTTAAGATTTTAATGTAAGCCTATATTCCAGCCTCCAATGCTGAATCTCCTCAATATTTCAGTTTTTTTTAATGCTCCTATACATTTTTTATGGGTCTGGCTATATGCATGATCAAATCAACCCTTCCTCTTTCCTGTTCCTACTTTCTGCCTGCATAGTAGCTCTAATATGATTGGCGCTAGTTATTTGACCGAAGGATTCTACAATAACTGAAGCCTCCATTGAAGCACTCTTATGCTTCTGGATTCATTTCTCTAGCAAGTCAGTTGGGTTGACCATCGACCAAAGCAGTATAAACCCATTACTTCGGGAGAGCTCTTAGTTCGCCACGGTGAATATGGGGGGAGTCCCTATGGTCTTATACTGACCCAAAATTTAGCATTAGACTCTGGGGTTAATGGTCACTTAGTACACAATCATGTAATGTACAATTGCTAATATAGGCTGAGTAGCGATTTGGAAAAAGTAAGAAGTCTATAACACTTTTACCCATGGTGCCATCAAAAGTACAGGGTCCCTCAGTTGGGATGTTGCCAAACTCATTGCAAAAGCCTAGATCGTGTTTAGAAGTATGCTCATTGAGCTTCCTGCCATAATCTGAATGTAAAAAGTGAGTAGAGTCCTCGTTTGTTGGTGAAATCATACCAGAAATAGTTTTTGAGGGCATTTTACATAGTTGGATATTGAAATCCCCCACCCCGAATATGATTTTGTTCCCCGTCCCCTGCAGGAGAATGATGTCCAGGTCCTTTTGAAGAGAGGCCAATATGTCCTGTATATCAGAACCACAAGCATTATTGTAAAAATTAACTAGAAACACCTAAAGCGGTCCAGAAAGAGCAATGCTTACAATTTGATTAAAAAGACTAGTGATCCTGAGCTTTACAGAAGAGGATGGTTGTTTATTTGATACATAAGTACAAAGACCACCCCCGTTTCTACTGTGGCTGGATGGAATAGCCGGCAATTTATAGGTTTTAAAGCCATTGAGATGATAGGGTTCAGCCACCCAGGTTTCTTATAAACAAGCAATGGTAAAATTGTCTATAAAGTTTAGCCACTCTGGGAAGTTAAGCTTGCTAGATA
The DNA here is from genome assembly GCF_964263255.1 of Lissotriton vulgaris. Lineage (NCBI taxonomy): Eukaryota > Metazoa > Chordata > Amphibia > Caudata > Salamandridae > Lissotriton > Lissotriton vulgaris. The sequence goes on along the minus strand of NC_141691.1, from coordinate 1,118,558,380 downwards.
GCCCTGCTACATTCCAGGAGACTACTGTGATACTAGTAGAGTCTGGGGACATAGTGTCCATCAGTAACTCTTTGTCTTGCACAAATGATGCCAGAGTTGTTGGATCTTCAGAACTCGAATCTAACTGCGAGTTCCTACCAGAGGTCGGGGTTCTAGGACTAACATTTTTCGTTGAAGTGGCCTCCAGTGATTTGTCCTCTCGTCAGTCTACCCCAGCAAGATTAGAAAGAGTATCAAATCTATTGGAAGTGGTAATGGAGACTAGAGGGGTATTTACATAATTTACCCCAACAGTTTGGGATGGATGTTGCAATATACCCTGTGATGGCGGACAGAGTGGAGTCAATACATTCGGATGATTTAAACATTGTCGGGGAGGGTTGTAAAAGAAACCAAGTGGGAGAGCCATGGTTTGCTCTTCATTTAAACACAAAGATTTGACCCTGCCCAGTATATCATTAACTAGTCCTGGTGATTTAACTGAAAGAACTATACAATCACCCTTAAACACTTTGGCATCACTACCAACCCAACCCACCCGTCTGGCCATCTTAAAATCTACAAAAAGTGTACCCCCCAACCCCACTATAGAATTTAGCCAGTTGAGAGATTTATTTCTCAGTGAATCCCATGTTTCATGGTGCAGGTACTCAGTTGGTGGAACGTTAGCCAAAATGACCACATCTAATCTATCCCTGGTAAACGGAGGATGTTTGTAAAATCTACCCCCGCATAAATGTCAGATTGTGGGATTGATGATGTCACCTTATTATGAACTCCCCCTCATGTCCATAGCCAGGATAGCTTGTGTCTGTGTCACTGGAGTTGGCACACCATGATGTGGTGAATTAGTTGTTGAGTAGCCCCACACAGCTCCTTCTCACTTTGCTGTACTAGGATTGAGCGAGGTATACCAGCAGTATTATCAGTTGGTTCTACTCTCCCAGTCCTGGTATACGTATTTGCTGAACCCAGTCTGTCTGCACAAGATAAAACAGCACATTGAACAGCTTTTTTAAAAAACACTTCATATTAGCATTTTGTTGAACAATAAATGGTACAGTGCATCATTGTGCCAGGAAGCATATACGGTGTATCAAAAGATTATACATAGGTTGTTCATCAATACACAATCGCCCCCATGCGCTTCGAGCCTCTTTGTCCATATTTCTATACAGGTCACACATATCACATATTGCCCACTCTATGGTCTTTCAGTTACTGACATCTGACAGTGGTTCCTCGAGAGGGGGCTCACAAATATGGCCTCGGAAAGCATTCCACTTCTCCCATACCCGTGTCCAATTTTTAGTGCACCCCCTACGTATAAAGAAAGATTTTTCTGTTACCATTGCATTATCCATATCGCGACACCATTGGTGATGGCTAGGAGCCTGTCTCGATCCCCAATGGTGCGCTATATTACGCTTTGCCAATGTCATGCCTAGCATTGCCCAGTCTCGAGTTGTATAAGTGAGGTCTGTAGGTTCCCAAATGTTGAGTAGGCATCTTTTGGGTTCTGGCGAACCACAACTCCTGTGACCTGCGAGTTGGTATGCATAACCGCCTCCCAATATTGTGTGAGTTTTGGACAGTCCCAGATCATGTGAAAAAAGGTGCCTGATGTGCCACATTGTCACAGGCAGAGTGTTGTGTCTGTAGTGCCCAGTTTATGCAGAAGTGTTTGGGTGTAATAAGTGTGGTGCAGAATTTTTAATTGTATTAGTTTCAGTTTCCACGGAATCACTACCTCTTTGGGGGACGCAATTGCCTCCTACGAGTCCGTTTCGTCCAAGGTGCCCAGTTCTGTTTCCAACGTTCCTTGAGGGCAATTGTGGGGTCCAGCTGATTGTTTATTATTTTGCGGTAGGTTTGGTAAATGGCTTTTTTACTTAAGTGTTCGGTTAGGAGCCTATATTCTAGCGGCGAGGCCTCTGGTAATTGTCTGCCTGGTGGAATTACTCCCATGAGCGCATGTCTAATATGCATGTATCGGAAGGTTTCCGTTGTTTCCAGATCATAGTTGGCCTGTAATTGGGCAAATGGGACAACCTCACCTTTCTTCCAGATATCTCCCACCCTCAAGATGCCTATCTGATCCCACTGTCGGAATCCCTTGGTATTTCATAATTTACCCAGGCGTCGGGTTTCCCATAAGGGCGTGATCTGTGTTATGACTCCTTCCCATCCCAATGCTTGTTGTGCCTCAAACCAGACCCGGACCGTATGTGCTGTTGGGCCTTTGAGCGCCATCCGTCTAGATTTATTATATAGTGTCCCTAGTAAACCTTCTGCTTCTAGGAGGTGTCTATCCATTCAGAACGCTGGTTCCTCTTGTGGTGTGTGTAGCCACTGGTTTATTACAGTGAGCTGCGATGCCCAGTTTTGTTTTTATATTGGGAGGGCAATACCTCCATCGTACCAGCATCTTATTAGTTTGTGTTTGACTATAAAAGACGATCTTCCTTCCCCTAACAGATTGATAACTTCGGCGTTTAGTTCTGTAAAGTATGTGGGGGTGACCGGAAACAATGTATTCTGTAGGGAATATAAAAATCTGGGAAGCTCCATCGTTTTAAAGAGGACAGCTCTTCCCAACAGCATGAGCGGCAGTGATCGCCAGTGTTTGACATCACGGCTAAACCGTGCTAGAGGTTATGTAATGTTCTCGGTGATAAAGCGCGCTGTACAATGTATTATATATATGCCAAGATATTTAAATCCTTCAGCTGCAACCTGTATTTCGCAGTGGTGTGGGAGCTTTGGCGGTCGCCCATGCAGTATATATAGTAGTGATTTCGCCCAAATTATGGTGTAGCCAGAGACTCGCCCATATGTGGCGCATATGTCCAGTAGGCTATTAAAGGAGCATGCTGGGGATGCTAGATATAGCAGTGTATCATCTGCATATAGTGAAATACGGTCTTCCCATCCCACAGCTCATCTCAGACCACGGATGACCGGGTCCTGTTGTATCGATGCCACTAAGGGTTCCAATACCAAAACAAGAGGAGTAGTGACAGGGGGCAACCCTGTCTTGTCCCTCTACCCAGGGGGAAGTCTACTTATATGCGGCCATTTACCACTACCTGTGCCAGGGGTTTCATGTATAACAGCTGTACCCACATGCAGAATTGTGGGCCGAATCCCATGTGGCGGAGTACCGTGAAAAGGTAGGGCCATTCAACCAAATCAAACACCATACGGGTGCCTAGGGGCAGTATGCCGCGTCCTCCTCAATAGTGTCTCTGAGAGCCATGACGCTGTGCAATCGTCTTAGATTAAGTGCTGTTTTGCAGTTCAGCATAAATCCGGATTGGGCCAAGTGAATGAATGTTGTGAGATATGGTTGTAGTTGCATGGCCAATGCTTTGGCAAGTATTTTGGCTTCCACATTTATCAAGGATATCGGCCTGTAAGACACACATTCCTTCGGCGGTATGCCCGGTTTGTGTATTGCAACTATCGTCGCTAGGCACTGATCCCTTGGTACTTCTCGCTTCTCCAAACTATCTTCATACATATTGAGCAGGTGTGATTTGAGCTGTGGCGCCGCCCTCTTATAAAGTTCCACCGGTATGCCGTTAGGCTCCAGAGCTTTACCCGTATGCCTTGCCTCTCAGGTGAGTGTGAGCTCGTCACTGTTTAGATCGGCCTCCAGAGCTTGTGCTGCCTCCTGCGGTAATGTGGTCATTTTTATATCTTTAATGAAAGCTAGGTTTTCTTCTATTGTGGCTGTGGCCATTGGTGTATATACTTGTTTAAAGTGTGTTGCTAATGTGTCTACTATTTGTTGTGAGTCTGTGGTTATAGTTGCATTCTGCATCAGAAGCAGTGCCCCCCATCTGTTCGCTCTCTCCTTCCTGTCCAGCCAAGCTAGAAGCTTGCCAGCTTTGTCACCTAGCTCATAAACAGCGTGTACTGGTAAGTCTAGATTTAGCATCTTCCCATGCATATGCCTTCTATTCTTATTGCATTAAGTGAAGCTTATGTGCCGTGCTTTCATTGGTGTCTGTAGCATGGGCAAGTTCTGCCTGAAATACTCCCCGTTCCAAGGCTGTTTATGCCCTGTAATTAGGGAGATGGCCTGTCCTCGCAGCACTGTTTTATATGCTTCCCACAGAGTCGTTGGACACGGAACTGTGTGTTTATTTTCCGGTAAATATTGCTCTGTTTTCTTGATTAGGGCCTTCCCAATCTGGCGGTTTTTAAGCTAGCCCGGGTAGATAGGAAATATACAGCGTTGTTCTGGGGTGTGGGATGTATATGTAAAAAGTACCAGTGAGTGTTCCGAAATGCCCCTGGGTAAGTGTGAGATCTCTGTTACTCTTTCAAGCCCCGTTGCCAATGTAAATAGGTAGTCAATCCTGGAAAGGCTGTTAGGTACCCGAGTGAAAGGTATATTGTCGCTCTTGTGGGTGCTGGGTGCGCCAGACATCAATGAGGCCAGGGCCCCAACAAATTCTGTTGAGGTGTGTGCTACTGGGATCTCTGGGGGGGGGGGTTGTCTGTCAATGGATGCGTCCATCGTAGCATTGAAGTCGCCCCCCATAATAAGGTTGCCCTGTGGGTGTGACAGTAGGAATTTTCCCAGAGCCGGGAAGGATGTCTGGTGCAGTGCTGGGGGGATGTTGATTGTGTGGGTTGGTGTTTCTGTTTCAGTCCTTGTCCTCTGGGTCGCTTAGCCGGGCGCCATACTTCAAGCCAGTCGTGGGTATCCTCCGGGGTCATGAAGAACCAGCTCTTTCCTTCAGCCTCCACCCTCAGCTTCAACGGGAATAGCATCGCGTATTTAATTTCTCGATGTCGCAACTCCTTCTTTACGTCTTTAAAATTGCGCCGCGGCTTGGTCACCGCTGCTGTGTAGTACGAGTAAAGGGTCACTGTACAGTTGTCCACATGCAGTGGGGGGAGCGACTCTTGCTGCCTGCAGAATTGTATCCCGATTCCGGAAGTTAAATATATTTGCTAGTATGGGTCTAGGGTGGGGGGGGGCCTGGTTGGGCCCTTCCTCCCGGTACCTCATGGGCTCTTTCCACTGGGAAAAAGCTGGACAGTACAAGTGGTTAAAGTTGAGTTTTGACAGGTCTTCCACGAAGAGATCCAGGGCCGGCCCTCTGACGCTTTCCGGTACTCCGACCAGGCGTATATTGTTGCTCTTCGATCTGCCTTCCTGGTCGTCAAGCTTGTCAGCCATTTCTTTAGTTTTAAGTTCCAGTTGTTGCACCTGTCTTTGCAAAGCTGCTGTGTTTCTGGAGAGAACCGCTGTGGTATTCTCTACCTCTGCAATTCGTGAGTTCATTTTCGAAACATTGGCGCGGAGAAGTGTAATATCAGTGGAAATCGTACCGATAGAGGACTGTACCTGGGTCAGGTGGTCATTATGTCCTGCAGAGTGCTTTCTTTAGGTTTTTCAAGCTGTGGGCCGCCACCACTGTCTGCGAGCATAGCTGGTGTGTCCGGCTGTTCTTTGTGGAATGCATATTTATCCAGTTTGTTACTTTGGACTGTGCGTTGTCCTAGGTCACCCCTGATGTCCTGAACACTAGGCATCACAGTAGATCACTGGGGGGTGGAGAGTAATCACCGCTGCCTGCCTGTGGGAGTTTCCTCCACGTGCAGCCTTTCGGCTTTCCTGTGCTCCCTCTGCGCCTCTTCCCCAGTGGTTGTTAGCGCATTTGTTTTGCCACCGTTCTGATGTGTGATTCGCACCTCGTTGATATCGCCAAGCAGGCCAAACCCGCTGCAAGAGTTTATTGGGCACTGTTGTCGTGCTAGTGCCGCTCAGGTCTGTCACTGGTCAGGTCTGGCGGTCTGTGTCTTGCTTAGGTGTTGCGTATGTGATTTCCCATAGTCCCATGCAAGTGTGGGTTGCGAGTAGGTACCATGTCCTGGCCAGCTGAGTGTTCTGCATGGCCACAGAACGGTCCAGTCAAGGGAACATTACTGGTTTACGTGTTGTTTCTGTGTGTGATAATCGCTGCTGGTTTTACGTAGCAAGATGAGACTTGGAGTATCTACGCTTCGGTATTTCCGGAGTAACCTCTGTCATTCGGCTTGAGCACAGCTGCAAGATTACTAGCAGGATGATGCGGAGCTCTCTTAGGCTGCGGCCATTTTCGTTGGCTGCTAGCCACACCCCCTCATTCAATTGCTTTTAAGCGTTCAGTAAGGCAGCATACAGAGGTTTTAATAAGCTCTAACAGTTTGTGTACACATGTCACTAATGACGAAAAAGCCAAAGGATCCATAGGTGCAAACAACAGTCCCTTATTTAAATCTCTCTGAGATTTTGAACTTTGACCCAATTTCAAAGCGGTTACCTTCTTTGTTGACTTCACTTTCCCATCACACAAAGGGGTTGATTCCGAAAAACTGCTCCGAATAGACGCTCGGAGCGTTTTTCCCGTACGAATCATACCCTGCAACGCCCCCCGTACGTACGATGTAGTACGATTCCCTCCCAATGCAGCTCCCCGTACGAATGATACCAGGAACCGTACAACTCATATTCCCGTACGAATCGCCGCCGGAACACGCAGCAAGCGACATTTGTACGTTTCAACGCAGCTTTTCCCGACCCAGCAAGTACGATCCGTGTCGGGTATGCACTGTACGACCCTTTTTCTACGGGAACTGAAAACTGCTGTAAAAGCAGAGTTCACCTCAAAACAGGTACGGATTGGCCCTCCCGGGTACTGTGCGTTCACCTCATGGTCGCAGGGGTACGGTGCGTATCCCCGCGATCATGGGGTGTACACACCGTACCCCGCGATCATGGGGTGTACGCACCATACCCCATGTTCGCTGGGTGTATGCGCGTACACCCTGCGATCACAGTGGTACGGGTGTACTACCCATGCTCGCGGGGGTACGCACCGTACCCCTGCGATCATGGGGTGTACGCACCGTACCCCTGCGATCATGGGGTGTACGCACCGTACGGTGTGTATGTGATTGTATGCTTTTCCATACAAATCATCCTTACCTGACGTGGACCGTACGAATCGCGTCCTCATCCCCCGGTCTGTATCGTACTCATCGAGTCGTACGGCATGTTTATGGATCGTACGGTTCACTGTGCGGATCCGTGTCGTACGGTTTCAGCCTTGCAATTTGTACGGTTCACGACGATTCGGATGGATTGACGGGAAACGTCTTGTACTACGCAATTCGGACGGACGTGTACGATTCGTACGGCGAGCGCTCCGGATACGATTTGGACGGACGCTTTATTTCCCTAATCGGAATCGACCCCAAAGTAATATTAGTCTTTGCCAAAATGGGTTTAATGGTTTTGGAGCACTTAGATGGAGGACTAGAACTTGAGGTGACCAGAGTAACAGTGGTAGAGGATTGAACCAACTCAGTCTTATTCACGCCCTCTTGACTAGTGGACTGAAATTCCGAGATTAAAACCAAGTCCGAGGATGGCGGGATAGATTTGCTTAAAGATTCAGTCCTACTCTCAGAACAGATGATTAGTGTTTCCTCCAAACTTAGGATTGCTTTTCAATGGCTCCCATTGCCCCTGTTATAAAGTGCATAATGGATCGCCGATATTTAGGAGGTGATTTGGCTAGCACGCAGCTCGGTTGTTTCCTTCTACCCGTGATCAGATAATATGTTAAAATATACTTAAGTTTGGAAACCCAAAATGAACTCTGGGTGATGGACACATCAACAAACAGGTAGACAGAATTTTTTTTACAGGTTACAGTACCTTTATAGATGAGTCCTCACATGCACAGAGGGCGATGGATATGACACACAACCAGATCTCACAACGAAAAGGGGGAGGTCCTGCCCAGACTCCTCCTGCCGCTGACGGGCGCAGACTGACCTGCCCTTGGCCTGGGCTTTGCCCAGGTGCGGCCCGCCCGCGCGCTCTTCCCCCACTGCGGTAGCTCCTGGTGGCTTATGAAGGCACCTCCTGGAGCAGAGCGGGGTGTCGGCGTTAGCGGGACCGCAGGAATGCTGGGCAGTGTAGTCCTGCTCCCAGCTGCCGGTCTCCTGGTTTTATGGCCCCAGGTGAGGGCAAACGGTCAAGGCAGGTCAGGTAGGCTTCCCCCATCACAGTTCTATAATGGATGTAGTATAGCCTTATTAATGTACTAGCAGCCCGTCCTGACCTTGTCCGGGGATGAAATGTTATGTGTGTAATGTTTGTAATGGCAAATTGTAATTTATTTAAAAATTTCACGGCATACAACATTTTTCGTCTCATTTCAATGTGGGCGTAGAATAAATTGATTTTGCACATTGCCGGATCTAGAGAGTGCTACATATAACTGTCCATGAGTGAAGCCGTCTTCTCTTAAGTCTACGCCTATGACTTTGTATGTTTGGCCTTGAGATTTGTTAATGGTAGAAGCAAAAGCAATGTTTATAGGGAACAGCAAGCGTTTAAATTGAAATGTTAGATCAGTAGGTATCATGGGGATGCGAGGAATGTGAGCTAACTGCCCTACTGCAGGGCCAGAGAGAATAGATGCTTTAATTACATATGGCAAAAGATTTGTAACTTGTAGGCGTGTCCCATTGCATAGATTGGGCGGATGTAAGTTCCGTAATAATATAATAGGAATGCCAACTTTTATTTGTAGTAAAGGAGGCGGAAGTCTGGAAGGGTTAAGTGAGTTCAGGAATTCTTGAGGATAATGTACGGCGTCTTGAGAATCTAATACTGTATTTATAGATTTTTGGCTCACCTGGTATTTGTAGTAGTATGTGCTCATTAATATGGTTTACAGTGCTGTTTCTGGGTGCAACTATAGCTCTTTCGCAAATCCATTGGTAGTGTGTTTTCGATGTTCCTATAGGCTAATGAAGAGGGAGTAATGTTTATTTAAGGGCTTTGTCCACTTGTGCATGCAGTGTTACAAAGAGCTTTTTTGATGTGTGCCTGTTTAGCTGTCCCCTATTTGCATGTCCTTAGTTCTGTGTGCTTCCTCAGCTTTCTTTTTTTTTCTTTTCCGTGTTGTGTAGTGTGTGGTTATGTAATTTCCAAGCGCGTTGAGTTAGACGTTAATGTGACAGTGCCCCCTCAATGTATCGTATTTTAGTAACGTTTATTATTTCAAATTTCTCCATGCAGTGTTATTATTATCGTTTTTCATCTGTGTCTTGGTATGTGGGCGATATTTGCAGGTCTTTGGTTGTGTGTGCGTCCTCAGGTTTAAGTATTGTCCGGCGTGATTGTGTGCTTGCGAGGGCTGCTTTGAGTCCCAGCGCACGCGTTGTGTTTCACATATGTGGCTTGTTAGCTGGGCCGTATTAGCATCTCTTTGTTTGTGTGTGCGTCCTCATGTTTAAGTGTTGTCCTGCGTGAATCTGTGCTTCAAAGTAAATATTGAAGTCTGTTACATCATCTAGTTGTGAGACTGCCTTTACTTCCCGCTGTAGCCATTGGAGCATGAATGTCGCGGTGAGTGAATGTTGCGCTTGCGCCCCCCTTTATTCTTTTTGTTAATGCAGCCACTTGTCCCAAATGTAACGTAAGTAAATGATTGAATGTGAATTCCGTTATTCAAGAATAGGCGTTTGGATGTGAAGGATGATTAAATGCGGCGCAGCTTCTTTGTAGACGTACGCCTGAGAAGAGATCCGAACCGCGTCGGCGAAAGCTGCGCCCCTTTATTTCGTCATAATGTAGCGCATCCCCCTGTGATTAAGCTGACGCCCACAAAGTTATCGTCGCACAAAGTTATCGGCGCACTATCATGATAAGGGCAAGGTGAAGCGTGAATGTGCGTGCACATTGCTTGCGTCAGGCGCGCCCCTTTTTATTGTAATTGTGTTTTATCCCCGGTGGATAACGTTAACGCTTATGCCCAGAAAGGTTGGTTCGCAACATATATTATTAACGCTGCATGAATTGGAATGTGCGTGAATGCGGCGCACCTTGCTATACGGACGTGTGAGAAGTGATTACAACTGGCAAATGGAAAGGCGCACAACTGAATGACGCGGACATTTTTTTGTTATTAAATTTGTGGCACGGCCCTCTGAGTGTGTACTTTGACACGCCCACGACCCTCTGAGAACAGTTACACCCCCAAAGTAATAAGTGTGTAGTTTGACACGCCCACGACCACGCCATCGACACGCCCACGCCAACGCCCACAAGGGACTACTTTACCCCTAAGGTTCTTTAACGTTTCTAATGTATATGGTGGCCACCTGTATAGCCTATGTCCATCTGCTGCAACTCCCCTTTACAATGCTGTATTGGGTGTTGTGATTGGTGCTGTACTTCTTGAGTTTACCCGCCTCAAAGTTTTCAGCTCTCTCTTTATAATAGTAGTATAGATATGTATATAATGATGAGCCCGTCGTACCGTTAGAAGGACAGTAATCCCTACAATAGAGGGGTTGCCTGCTATGCAACGCCATAGGGATTACAGTGCCCCTTTCCGCCTGCCCTTTCATGGTGGTTCGCCTGCCATTAAAAGGCAGGTGTAAAGTGCTTTCGGGGGCCTCTAGCAGGGCCTCCTTCCCCCCTGGCCCTCCGCTATGGGGCCTGAGGTGCCCCCTAAACATCCCTGCACCATGTGGTAGGCATCACATGTCTTTTTTTTATGAAATTCTTATAAATTATATATTTTTTGACACAATATTTTATAATTTTACTTTAAAGTATTGGACCATGATTTTTTTTGACAACAATATTTTTGAGACAATGTTTTTGTGTTCCAATATTTCTGTGCACAATATTTGGTCAGTGTTCCTTCTGTTGATCTATTGTAACAGATCTGGTTGTAGAGCAGAAATTGTGGAAATTAAATGCTCATTCATAAAGCCATGTGATTGCAAGCAATGAAGTTAGTCTCCTCACTGAATTTGGAGACTGATTTGTGTACATGCACGGTGGCGCTGGTTGATGTCTTCCACCACCAGATATGCAACACAGTTAAAGAATGTTTATGTTGATTATTTTGCATCTCATATTGTGTTTCATATGTGAATTGTAGATTCAATTTCAGTTACGTTACAATAAATGTAGAAAGAAATGGTTTTAAAACTTTTGTAATTCTATATTTTCTCCATATTATTAAGGAGGTGAATTTCAGCATGTTTGAATGTACGAACGGAAGTGTTCTCCAAGGCATTGAAATGTTGCTCTCCCATGTTATGGTACCAGCACTTAAATCACAAGAGGTATGTTAAGCAATTTGATTTATAATTTTGGTAGCTCATAGATTATTTGTCTTTTTATGAAGGAAATGGCGCGTCATGCTATCTTCAGATTTGAGCAGTACCAGACACAGGTGAATGGTCCGGCCACTTAACATGAGCGGCAGCTCTCAAATCCAAAATGTGTGCATAATCACAGCTGCTGGGCACTACTCTGAATGGTAATGCTACAAAGCCACTACCCGTCTAATTAGAGCCATACCAGCTGCTTATTCAGTAACATTTAAGCCAAGCACCAAGAATCTGCCAGGCTGCTAGGACGACAATGGAAGATCCTATAGGAAAGGAGACAAGAAAACTTTTTGCCAGTCATGTGCAGACCACTATTCTGGTTTGCACACCTGCATATGGCATGGGCAACACACTCTTTATGAGCTTCAGGCTCTGAAACATCTTCATTACGGCTGTACCTCTTAACATAGGGGCATATTACCAACAACTAGCGATAATTATCGCTATGTTGGCGTAGCGGCAATATTTTTATTGCCGAGCTGCGGCGATTTTTATCGCTTAGGAACCTTGCTATTATCAAGGTTTATCTCCTAAGCGATAAAAATCGTCCGAAATGCATGAATATCGCTGAAAAGTCAGCGATATTCATGCATTACCGAGCTAATGCTCTTAGCCATGTTATCCACCTCCCATTGGATAACATGGCTAAGAACTGCTCAGGGCAGGTGTTAGCTTTTGGAGATATTAGCGCTTAGGGCGAATATCTCCAAAAGTTGGTAATAGGAGATAGCGATGTTAGCGACTGTTTCCAGTCGCTTACATCTTGGCACGCCAACTTTGCATGTCATTAGTGATAAATATCACTGACATGCAAAGCGGGCCCAAGATGGTCGCTATCTCCTACTAGCTGTCGCTAACTGGTGTTAGCGACAGCTAGGTAATAGGGAGATAATTTTATATCTGCTTTCTTGGCTTTTAAACGATTCAGAAAAGGGGGTGGTGATGAACAGAGTGTCTGAATTAAGCAGACCACTCTTACCCAGTCCAAAGATCAGGGCTTGATCCATCACAGTTATTTATCTCACTGCACCATCCCAGTTCAGAACCTGGCTATATGCGAATCAGTCTGTCCCTGGCCCAGTGCATCATGGGAACAGGGCAGACTAAACTACCAAGCCAATTCTTCACCAGAAAGGAGACAAGCTACCGGGGACCGGTTTCTGGCATTTCAGCCGTCTTCGGCCCGGCTTGCTTGAATCCTGATGGTGCAGTGAGAAAGGGACTCATGTCTGAGTATACCCTGCCACACCTATAGTGGCCAAAAACGATTCAGAAAAGGGGGTGGTGATGAACAGAGTGTCTGAATTAAGCAGACCACTCTTACCCAGTCCAAAGATCAGGGCTTGATCCATCACCGTTATTTATCTCACTGCACCATCCCAGGTCAGAACCTGGCTATATGCAAATCAGTCTGTCCCTGGCCCAGTGCATCATGGGAACAGGGCAGACTAAACTACCAAGCCAATTCTTCACCAGAAAGGAGACAAGCTACCGGGGACCGGTTTCTGGCATTTCAGCCGTCTTCGGCCCGGCTTGCTTGAATCCTGATGGTGCAGTGAGAAAGGGACTCATGTCTGAGTATACCCTGCCACACCTATAGTGGCCAAAAACGATTCAGAAAAGGGGGTGGTGATGAACAGAGTGTCTGAATTAAGCAGACCACTCTTACCCAGTCCAAAGATCAGGGCTTGATCCATCACCGTTATTTATCTCACTGCACCATCCCAGTTCAGAACCTGGCTATATGCAAATCAGTCTGTCCCTGGCCCAGTGCATCATGGGAACAGGGCAGACTAAACTACCAAGCCAATTCTTCACCAGAAAGGAGACAAGCTACCAGGGACCGGTTTCTGGCATTTCAGCCGTCTTCGGCCCGGCTTGCTTGAATCCTGATGGTGCAGTGAGAAAGGGACTCATGTCTGAGTATACCCTGCCACACCTATAGTGGCCAAAAACGATTCAGAAAAGGGGGTGGTGATCACCACCCCCTTTTCTGAATCATTTTTGTCCACCATAAGCGTGGAAGGGTATACTCAGATGTGAGTCCCTAGCTCATTGCACCATCAGGATTCAAGCAAGCCGGGCCGAAGAAGGCTGAAATGCCAGAAACCGGTCCCCGGTAGCTTGTTTCCTTCCCAGTATAAGAATTGGCTTGGTAGTTTGGTCTGCCCTGTTCCCATGATGCACTGGGCCAGGGTCAGACTAATTTGCATATAGCCAAGTTCTGAGCTGGGATGGTGCAGTGAGCTGAAAAACGGTGATGGATCAAGCCCTGATCTTTGGACTGGGTAAGAGTGGTCTGCTTAATTCAGACACTCTGTTCATCACCACCCCCTTTTCTGAATCATTCTTGGCTTTTAAAGCCACAAGAGCGGAGATAAACCCCCTTGATAATATGCCCCATAATTCTCTGCTTCATTGACGTCCTTGTTGGAGTTAAGGCAAGGTGTGACACTCATCCTACCGAAGCTGTCAGATGTGTAAGCTTTGGTGAAAATAACGTTTTGTAGCCACGTTATATTATTAATTATATTTGATTTGCAGTAAACATCTGGTCGTCAGTGAAAGGGAAAAGGCTTTTGAAATAAAAAGATAGGTATTAAAATCAAACCAGTAGGATAAAAATAGAAGAAACAATCCCATATCAGACCAAGATTAAAAAGAATTTCAAGTGCTGGCCTGTTACAGAAATTAGAAACAGCGAACAAATGTAATGTTGTCTCCTCAGCACTAGAATCAGCCGCTTTCTTGTAGTCTCACCCATCCAGTCTTTGTATGAGGGTGAAAGGTACATTGAGGTCAGTAAGACTGCGCTTGAAAAGGTACAGTGAAAGCCATTTGGACTCTCTGCTTTCTCAAAATGTGGGTAGAATTAGAAAAGTGGGCGTCACTAAAAGGGGTGTGGCCTGTGTAATTAAGAGGGTAACTAAAATACGTAAACTAAATTTCTGTGATTCTTATAGTGTGCAACCAACTGGGTTGTTGGTTTCTCACTGAGCTTTCTGTTATTGCATCCAGATACATAACAGAACAACTGAAATTCACTTAAAATCAGTCAGGACTCTTGGCTTTGTCAATGGTGGTTAGCAAATTAAGATAAATGAGTAACCACAATGATTTCATTTTAAATAAATAATATTGAAACTGTTTCAATTCTGAAATGATGAGACTGCACACGAAGGCCTGTGGAATGGTTAGTGGTCTTCAGAGAGTCTCTGTCACTCCTGTTTTGTTCACTCGATGTTAGAGATGTCCACCCCTTTTCTCTCCACATCTCCCCTATCTTCATATCTTAAACTTTGTAGGACGCTGGCTCTCTATATAGTGTACTAAAATGAAGTACACTGTGCAGAACGTCTAGTGGGTACTCAATAGTCGTGCAGAGTTAAAAGCAGATAGCTGTAATGCCCTTTTTTTGGTTGTTTGGGGGATCAGTTAGGCTTATCATAGGGTAGTTGCTAAGCATTTGTTGTCACACACAGAGGCAATAAATGAGACACACACTCGAGAGTAAATCCGGGACCAGTTTGTAAAAGAATAAAGTTGTATACTTATATATATTTTTAGAAACCAAGAACTTAATTAACTGTAAAAAAATGCTTTGTAGGTCGATTTTTAACCAAATGCAGATCAAGACACAAAGACTTACAGGTTTTAAGCAATAAGGGTCAATACCGTCAAGCAGATACTGTTGAAGTCAAAGGTAAGAAAAGCATACGGTTAGATAGCGGAGTACTGCCAACACATTTACAGTCGCAGTTGATGGAAGCAACACTCTACTACTGATTTTTGGAGGACACAGGTTGCGCAGAACTCAGGGGAAGTTCTACTCTAGTGGAGTACGAGTTTTGGAGGCCCCAGGGCTCGTCCACAACATGCAGTTTTGGGTTACATGGACTGGAGGTGCAGGAGGTCTTGGTATGCAGAACTGCTTCTTCACTGGTAGTGTTCAACTACAGGTGTGACGAGGGCAGTCTGTCACGGTCGGGGTGGTTGTGTCCAATGCCCAAGTTGCTGCTTTCAAGCAGTCAAAGCCACCAGAAAGCGGGTACATGCTCACAGGAGCGGGGCTATTTCCATCACCCGTCACAGGAACTGTGATGATCTCTAAGGCTGGTGGATGCATTGAAGGGCTCAGTTACCAGACTGGTGTTCAACAGGCCTTGGCTGCTGCAACTTTTTGGTGACAAGGTGAAACATGTCGACACAGTCCGTGTCGGTCTTCACCTTCACCTTGTAGTGGTCTTTTAACGGGGGGGGGTTGGGGATTAGTACCAATAGTCCAAAGGGAGATCCCAGGCAATTGGTGAAGGCTGGCAGGGCTCTGGGGTTCTTGGAGGCTGCACAGGTCTAAGATAGGGATGACAGACCACAGTTGTCAAGTCCTTTCGCAGTTGGCAGGGTTTGGCGCTGGTTTCTTCTGAAGCAGTTACTTGATCAGCAGCACGTCTTCTTCCTTTATCTTCTTTAGGTCAGTGGAATCTGAAGGGTTTCGGGGAGCCACATAAATACTGAATTCAGGGGTGTTACAAGGGGCGACATTACCTGTAGGGTGTCTACTCCCTCTAGTGACTACTTATTTTGGGAAAAGGCACTACCTTATCCCTGATTGGAGGTTTTTTCACCATTGCAAGATGGTGCAATTTCAGGAGAGAGGTTCACCTGCCCTGCCCTAGGAGTGGTGTAGGCTGTGGGGTGGAGGGCCTCCTCCTCATCTAACTAATTTTCCCACCTTCCTTCCAGCCAAAAGTTTAGCAGGAAAGGTGGCTTGGCCTCCCCCACTATCCTGGGGTTTCGTGGGTTGAATTTCAAAGGTGTCAACGACTTTGAAGCTTCCCACTGAGAGCAGGTGTTGTTTCTGTCCTCTGACAGCACTGGTTCTCACCCCTGAGGTCAGAAACATGTATGGTGGTGCCAGCCTGGTGAAAAGTAATTGGTTAGGTTTCAGGGGATCCTCTAAAAGAGTCTCCTGTGTGAATTTATTAATAAATCAAACACATGCATAATTGAGGATTTATTAAAACAAGTTGTTTGGTACCAACTACCTTAGAAATCAGTAAAGCTATTAAGAAACACCTGTTGATGAGTATCGAGCCCATGTACTCTTTATGGCTTCCCTGTTCACTTACAATATCACAGAATAGGCTGGACACTGTTCATTCAGATAGACCCACACATAGGATATAGTGTACCCTGCCTAATGCTGAAGGCCTGCAGTAGGGGTGGCTTACCTTTACCTTATACAGTGTATGAGAGACATGCCACACAGGGCTGTGGCCATGTCTACTCTTCGGATTTTCCTGCACCAAGACACGCAGCCTGCAGTGGCAGCCTGCATAGCCTTGGTGAGGGGGCCCTGGGGTGGTACAATCAGTGTTGCAACCCCAAAGGACCCTCTTTAATACCCGGGGGTGCCAGCAGTACCTTTTACTAGGGACTTATAGGAGTGACTAAAGTTGTGCCAATCGTGGTACCATTTTGGGGAGAGAGATCTAGCCCTGGGAACCTGATTAGCAGGGGCCCAGTGCACTTTCAGTTTGAAATAACAAGTGTAGATTTACAGTGCAAAAAGAGGCACTTTCTTGCACACCTTATCTCTTTCCTCTTTAGCACACTCTTTTCAATCTCTCCTGAATGCACTTCCTTGCATCTCCTTCACTTCAGCACCCTCCAAATACACAGTATACCCACTCACCTCTAAGCGCTGGATTTTTTTTTTGCCTTGTCAACATTTTGACAACTGTGCACCTCTTTCACACACATTTCCAACTGAAATACATGACCATTGCTCTGTGTGCTCTGTGTGTTCTGCAGAGAGGCTAAGGATTGCATGACAATGAATTATGAACACTTTTTTGTCCCACCTTCGGCTTCAGCTCCAGAATGCTCAATCGTCCCCATCATAAACGCCTGGAGATGACTAGGTTCAAAATACTATAGAAAAGTAATATGGTACCAATAACATATGCAAATACAACATCCTAGAAATAGTTAACACACTTAGGTAATGCAAGATTATGTTGAACATGAAATATAAACAGGAACTAAATCACTGACTTTGATTACCTTAAAGTTTTTTTACATTCATTGTTTAGGAATCAATAGTTATTTTGCCATTACATTTAAGGACATTACATAAAGGGTCGGACCTGGTAGAGCTCAGCCCACTTAAAGCCCTAGTGCTTACATTTTCCACAGAGTTAGGGCCTGGTTATGAGTTTGGCGATCCAATGGACCGCACACCCACGGTGGTGGTGCGGCAAATGCTGCATGGGCGGTCTGACCACTGTATTATGACTTTCGTGGTCGGACTGCCATAGGATTGCTGCTAACACCAGGGATCTGCGATCCCTGGCAGGCTTGCCACGGTCTGAGCGCACAATAAGCTGGAGGCGCAACTGCTTCACCACAGAGCATGTTATGAGTTTCCTCACTGCTCTCCTTTTCACGGCTGTGAGCCCTCCATGAAGAGGGTAGCAGTGAGGAAACCAAGGGGGTCCCACAGGTCCCCCTGGTGCCTCAGTACATGGGATTGCATGCAGAGGGGCCCATGGTGTGCCCCCTGTCTTTCTGCATCCCAGTTCCTGCATGGCATGGACCCTACAGTCCATGCCGTGTTGGAACATGCTGAGGCGGTCCCACGGTGCTGCCTTTTTAAGGCTCTTCAATGAGCATTTGAAAGACAGCACCGTGGGCCAGCCACCGCAGAACAGCCCGCCCAGATTTAAACTTGTAATCCGGCAGGTGGTTGGCAGTGGAGTTTAACGGGGTGGGAGCAGGGCGGTGGGATGCAGCCCCGCTCCCACACCCCAAACCCATAATCAGGCCATTAGTCTTCACATGACATATGCATGCTGCTGTACACCATTCATTGCTCTGTAAGTACACCTACTTTAGACATCGCATGCGGTTTGTGAAAGTTGCTCGAAATTGACTTTTCCCCACCAGATGCTTAGTTCATGTGCTGCTTTTCCCTCTGTATCCCTCCAGCCACATATTTTGATGCCAATCATGTTGTTTATTTTCAGATATCAGGATTTACGCCCATTCACTGTTTTATCTTTTGCTTTCCTATATTTTGGAAGGATTTTATGGGTTAATGCTTAATCTAAATTAATCTTTGGAATCCATGTGTTTAAGAGCAGTGATCACACATCAACGTAGGCCTTGACAACTGTAACCTACATTTGCAGCAGACCTTCTCAGTTGTTGTCTGTGCTTTCATTGTGGGGATATCTGTAACTGCATTCTGATATTTACTTAAATTATACATTGCTTTGTCCAGGTATCTTGTACCATCTTCGAATGTTGCTGATTTGCTGCTGCTCTCCTTTTCAGTACCCGTTTGCATCCCACTTTTATGGATTTCAATATCAATTATAATTTCTAATCCAGCTCTTACATCAGAAAGTTTGCCTTGAATACAATGCATGGTCTGAGGTACTTTGACTAATGACCAATGTCATTCTGCCTGTGGTCAAAGGTTTCCTCTGGCAGAGCCTGCGGAAACATGGTAGCTGCCTCATTTCTAAATATAGTTGGGGAACTGTGAGTTTGATTAACTCTTTGCTTTACATAAGTGAAGCCAATGGTGGTGAAGATAGCTTTCACCAATTCATTGCAAGTACTATACAGATATTGTTTCATGGCTCCTCCCTCTAGCCCACCAGAGCCGTCCCCTTCGCTCCCTGTGACCCCTGCAATCTCCGTTCTCCTTTTGAACACTAGATCTGCGGTCAAGCATTATCACGAACTCTTTGTCCTGCTAGACACGCACAAACCTGATTTATTGTTTCTCACAGAGACTTGGTTCTGTCCGGACTCACTTCCAACTCTCTTAGCTACCCTTCCCTTCCCCTATTACACCATCCGCGCCGACCGACCGGTCGGCAAGGCTGGCGGCGGCGTTGCTCTCATTGCCCATGCTGACCTTCATTTCCAGATATTATCAGCCCCTCCCATTGCAACGGTTGACTATTTAGTAGTCTGCTCTGCCTCCTTTTAGCCACCTCTCACCTGTTTGCTTATGTATTGTCCTCCACAACCTACCCCGCACTTCCTTCCTGCCATCCAGGACCTGCTGGCCACTCTAGCAGTGAATAATTCCTCCATCCTGGTGCTTGGCGATTTTAATTTCTGGCCCTCCGACACGGCTGTGGATCTCTCATCTAAAGAATTCTCTGATTCTCTCTGCTCTTTCAATTTTGTGTCCCATGTTCACACCCCCACTCACATCCACGGCCACATCTTAGACCAGGTTTGGTCGCTTGACTGTCCTGTTTCTTCCCCTGTGGTCTCCCCATGTGTCTGGTCTGACCATTTCTTAATTTCTTTTTCTTTGCACCCTAGCCCTGTTAAGAAACCTCCCCTTCCCAGGAACACTTGGGCCCGTAATTGGAATCATGTGGATATGACATCTCTCTGTTCCTCCCTCTCTGCCTCTTGCCCCAACCTTCAAGATCTCCCTTTTCATTCTCAAGTGGACTCCTTAAACAATTGGCTGAGCAGAGGCTGCGATCAGGTGGCCCCACTCAGGCGAGTTACTGCCAGGCGCGACTATGACGCCAATAGGTGGTTCAACGCCGCACTTAAGGAGGAAAAGCTGGCTCTCCGGCAAGCGGAGCGTGCCTGGCGACGTGCCTATTGTCCCATTCTTAAAACTCAATATACCACACTTCTGAACCAATACAAGAAGTCCATTCTCCTTGCTAATACCGAGTACTTCTCTTCTAAAATCTTGCTCGCCGAATATCAGCCGAGAGAAATCTTCTCCATTGTGCAAGACTTGGCTTTTTCGGATAGAGTTCCTCTTAAACCTTCCCCATCCCAGACCCTCTGTGATTCACTCAACAGTTATTTTCTAGAGAAAATTATAGCTATTAAGTCCAACGTCTCCCCCCCTTCGCCCTCCTTTTTGGATCCACAGCCCTTCTCCCCCCAGATGCACCTTGACCACTTCCCCCCTCTGACTAAAGAATCATTTCTGTCCCTTCTCTCAATGGTAAAGTCAGGCTCCCCATCCGACATCTGCCCTGCACATATTCTAAAACAAATGTATTTGGCTTGTCCCTCCCCTCCGCTCACTCTCCTTAATAATTCCCTCGCCCATGGTATTGTCCCTCAGTCTCACAAATCTGCGATCATCATTCCCATTTTAAAAAAACCCGGTGCAGATCCATCCTCACTTGCAAATTATTGTCCCATTTCCCTCCTCCCTTTTCTAGGCAAAATACTGGAATGTCATATCACCCGAACACTTAGCATCTTTGTGGAGGAGAACGGCTGTCTAGCCTTCCGCCAGGCTGGTTTTCGCCCGGCGCACTCCACGGAGTCCGTAGTCCTCTCTGTGGTGGACAACCTCAGAGAGGGCATGGACACCAACCAACCCCAAGCTCTGGTCCTCCTTGATTTGTCCGCCGCCTTCGACACGGTGGACCATTCCATCCTCCTTTCCCGTGTCGAGGCGGTTGGCATCAGGGGGACCGCCTTGGTTTGGCTAGCATCCTTTCTGAGGGATCGCACTCAGGCCGTCCACCTGGGTAACTTTTCCGCACCCTCTCAAATGGTACCGCAAGGATCTTCCTTGTCCCCTCTGCTGTTTAATTTGTACATCTCCCCCCTTATTTTTGCACTTCAGCAGATGGATGTTACTATCTACAACTACGCAGATGACCTCCAGCTTGTTTTTAACTTATCCTCCTCTCCAAAATCCACTCACAACTTTCATTCTGTTATGCTCTTCATCAGGGACTGGATGAGCTTCAACCATCTGAAACTTAATCCCGACAAAACCGAGCTTGTGTTGACGGGTGGCTCCTCCAGTCCCTGGAATTCTTTGTTTTGGCCTCCTTCCCTGGGCTCTCCTCCCACCCTCTCCTTTTCGGTCAAAACCTTAGGGATAAAACTTAATGCTCACCTCACCCTGCACTCTCAGATTAGTTCAGTTGTTTCCTTGTGTTTTCTCACTCTCCGCACTATTCGAATGGTGTCACGTTTTTTCTCCTTCTGTGCCCTCAAACTTATTCTGTCTGCGATGGTGATCTCCCGTTTAGACTACGGCAATGTCTTGTATACTGGTGTACCCGCATACAACCTTCGGAGACTTAAATTGATTCAGAACCAGGCAGCCCGACTTGCTTACAACCTGTCCAAGTCTCATCATGTCACCCCGCTGCTCAAAGCTCTGCTTTGATTGCCTATCCGGGAACATGCCCTGTTTAAGATGGGCTGTATCACGTTCCAAGCCACGGAGGGGACAGCCCCCGGCTTTATTTCTTCTGAGATCAAGGCCTACCTTCCTAGTAGAGAGTTGCGTTCTTCTTCACAATCTCTTCTGTTTGTCCCTCGTTTCAAGAAGAAGAGGTCAGGAGGCGTTACATTTTCTACGCTTGCGCACACCTTCTGGAATACCCTCCCCCCACTCCTCAGGTCCTCCCCCCATTATCTGGAGTTTCGGAAATCTCTGAAAACATTTCTCTTTGCCCAAGCCTTCCCACACTAGTAGTTCGCCCTTCCCACTGTCCTATGGCCTGCGTCCCTAGCGCCAAGAAACCGCTCGGTGGACGTGCGCTTTATAAATATTTTAATTTCAATTTCAATTTCTATAACATTTTGACACCTCACAGAATTGTTTTTACTTTTAACATCAATTGCTTGGGCAATGCTTATTCCCTTTATTCCATTCAAAATGACCTTGCCCACCATATTCAGTTGTCTTTCCTGTTATTTATCTCTCTTCATGCCCTCTGATACATAATGCCATGCATGCGACAGCTGAGTTCATAGACTCATGCAATAAAAATGCTCATGCCCTCTTTTGATCCTATTTCTCAGCACATAACTATGCATTATGGCTAGCATGTCATAAACTGAAGTGTCCTTGTTTTCATTTTTTGTAAAACCAAGAACTGGGGAGCAGTGAAGGAAGGTCTGCAGAGCTCTCAAGTAAAGGATTTCTTGGACTCGCTGGATACTTTTGTTGCAACCTTGTCTTCTGCCCGACAGAATTTGGAGGGGAAAATTGAGCTGCAGAAGGTGGATGTTGGAGAATTTCTGAATAATTCAAATAACCCTGCAGACTTCATAACAGCAGGTTGGTATTGTTTTCCTGAATGTTAGCATTTCTTGCATCCACGTATTTAGTTAACTCCTGCAAATCTAAATGCATGTAGTTGTTTAGATAACGGAAGGAAAAGACAAAGACAAGTCCATGTAAACTCAGATCATGTATGTCTTCAACAGAGAGCCTGGGAATTTAAACCAGACATCACAACATTTATGTAAAAGCAGATTGTTTCAGCGATGTGGAGACATGAGAACACATTGTCTATTTTGAGTGACCAAATAAGATATGGAAACAATGAGAAAATTGATGTCATGAATTACAAGGTTCTTTATGGTTTTGATTATTTGACGAAAGGGGAAATTGCTGGTGCTTCCATCACCAAAAGCGTATTATTCATGATATATCATGAAAGGTATCTCAAAGAAATTGTATTTTTTTAAATGATATACTGTCTATTTAGTGTGAGGACTTAGCTCTATATTTATTTATTTATTTATTTACTGGCTTGTATAGCGCTGGTATCGACTCCCATGGGAGCATCTCCGTGCTTTTGACATCTGCCACAGTGCAATCGGGAGAACGTGAGCTGTCTAGGAGCTGAAAAGGAGGGTCTTTAGCATCTTCCTAAAAGGAAGGTATTCTGTGCAAAGCCTTAGGGAATTGGGAAGGCTATTCCAAAGAGACGGTCCTGCTATTGAGAGAGCTTTACTGCCCTGTCTTGCCTTCCTTGCCCTAGGCACTACTAGAAGGCCTTGTTCGCTCGAGCGAAGAGGGCGGGAGGGCTTGTAGGGGACAAATTTGGTGGCCAGGTATGCCGGACCCATACCATTGAGACTCTTATGTATGGTACAGCATACCTTGAATTTAGCCCTCTGTCTGATAGGTAGCCAATGAAGCTTTTCCAGTAGGGGTTTAGAAGGGGAGCGAGGGGGCGCATTTAGGACTAGACGGGCAGCCGTATTCTGGACTACCTGCAGTCTTGCCATGACTCCCTCATTGGCAGCTAGCAACAGGCCATTACAATAGTCAAGACGGCTTATGACTAGTGCCTGTACCAATGTTCTTCTGCTGGCATCTGGCAGGAGGGGGAAGATTTTGCGTAGCATACCAATTATGTGGAGGCAGGATCCCACCACCTGGTTGGCGTGTTGCTTGAGGGAAAGTTCCTGGTCCAGCCGGACCCCTAGGTTTTTTACAGATGGTTTCGGCTCTGGTACTGGGCCAAGGTCTTGTGGCCACCAGTCCGGAGTCCAGAGTTGTCTTACCCCCCCAAACAACATGACTTCCGTCTTTCCAACATTGCATTGTAAAAAGTTGGAAGACATCCAGTGTGCTACCGCTTTCATTCCCAAGGAGAAGGAGTTCCTAACTTCGGGTGCTAAGGTTTTAAAGGGAAAGAGGAGTTGAGTATCGTCAGCATAGGATATAGGAACAAATCCATATGCTCTCAAGATGTTGGCCAGGAGTGCCACATATATGTTGAAAAGAGTTGGGCTCAAGCATGAGCCCTGTGGCACCCCCTTGGTGATCTCAACTTCCTCTGACCGAAAATTGCCCATGATTACCTGTTGGGTCCGATTGGTTAGGAAACTCCTTACCCATTCGAGGGCTTCATCTTTTAGGCCGATGTTCTCCAGCCTGGTCATGAGAGGAGAAAGTGAACAAATCAAGTCAGAAGGATTTGGGGCCTGATGTAGATCGCCAATTACCAGTTGGTAACAGCCGATTTCGGCCATTACCGACCGGTATTTGGGATCTGACATGTAGGTATGCTTAATTTACAGAATCGGTATATTTACCGATTCGGTAAATTTACCGATTCTGTAAAATACCGAATCGGTAAATTTACCGAATCAGTAAATACAGATGTAGGTGGCAGTGAAAACAGTGCCACAGGCCATTACCGATTAGTTATTTACCATGTAATACTATTACATGGTAAATAACGTATTCCAGTGTACATGCACGTACACCTGTGCCATGTGGCACACAGACATGCCCTAAGGACATGTATGTGTGTCACATGGCACACAAGGCAAAATCAGGGGTGCAACAGGGTGAATGAATGATTAAAATTTATAATGCGCAAACAATAACCCACAGGTATCAAGGCGCCTAACAGAAAGAAGTCAAAAAAGAATATTGCATTGCTACAGGTACGCTTGCGTGAAAAGGTGAGTTTTCAAAGCCCTTTTAAAAGTCTGAAGGGTAGACAGTGATCTTATTTCCAAAGGATGTGCGTTCCACCATGTAGGGGCCAAGGTGGAGAAGGCCCTACCACCCCATTTCGCTCTCCTGAAGCGAGGGATCGTTAGCAGAAGTCTACCGGAGGATCGTAGAGTTCTGGTGGGGAGATAACGGGACAGGATGGAACCTAGACCAGAGGGGCTATTTCTGGCCAGAGCCTTGTATGTCAGACTTAGGATCTTAAAACGGATCCGGGCCTCTACGGGGAGCCAGTGTAGCAGCTTTCTAGCTGCTGTGGCTGAGGAAGGCTTGGGGAGATCCAGAACGAACCTGGCAGCGGCATTTTGGACTACCTGCAGGCGCTGCAGTAGGCCCTTTTTCAGGCCCGCATACAGTGCATTGCAATAGTCGATCCTAGAGCCTATCAGAGCAACTGCTAGTTGTTTCCTGGCCCGAAGGGAGAGGTAGTTCCTGATCCTTCTCAGGATATGAATGATGCCCCAGCAGGTGGAGATGGTACGACTAACCTGCTTGCACATGTCCAAGGCGGGGTCAATCATGACCCCCAGGTTCTTGGCAGAGGCAGTGGGGGTGGGACAGATTCCCAATGACTCTGGCCACCAACTAGACGACCATACTTCCTCTTTCCCTCCAAACACCATCACCTCAGTCTTCTCTCCGTTTAGTTTAAGCGAGTTTGTTGTCATCCACTTGCTGACTGCCTCCATGCAAGATCTAAAATTGGAGGCAGTTGGAACGCTAGCATGGGAGAGAGAGACCAGGATCTGGGTGTCGTCAGTGTAGGAAATTATCTCCATCCCGTAAGATCTAATCAGCCTGGCAAGTGGGGTCACGTAGATGCCTTAAAGCCGACCCTTGCGGGACCCCACAATGCACAGGGAGGGATGGAGATAAATAGTCCCCTAGCTTCACTCTTTGTTCTCGGTGGATGAGAAAAGATGCGAGAAGATCCAGGGCTGCTCCGTGCACCCCAACCTCCCTCAGCCGAGTTGTTAGTATAGAGGGGGAAAGGGTATCAAAAGCTGCTGTCAGATCTAGAAGGATCAGGAGGGTGGTCTGGCCCCCATCAACCTGTCTGCGTATGTTATCCAACACAGTGGTGAGGGCAGACTACGTGCTGTGATCCCTCCTGAACCCGTGTTGTGAAAGATCAAGACAGTCCGAGCTTTCGATTAAAAGCAGCAAGATGGGAGTTGAGGTGTGCTTCTAGCATCTTGGCTGGAGCAGGGAGGAGGGAGATAGGTCGGAAGTTTTTTAGAACTAATGGGTCAAGGGTGGCCTTTTTTAGGAGAGGTTTTACCACTGCTCTTTTCCACTGCATGGGAAAGACCCCGTCTCTCATGGCTCTGTTCATAATGTCGACCAGAGGAGGAAGAAAGGTTTCTCTGCATTGTTTAAGGATCCTTAGGGGACAAAGTGGCACCCTGTCAGCCTTGCAAAATCGGTAATTTTACTGAATCGGTATTTACCAATTCGGTAATTGACATTGATTCCTATGGGCCTGTAGGCCCATAGGAATCAATGGCTCGGTAAAAATTACCGAATTTTTACCTACATCTGATTTACCGAATCTAGAATACCGAATCGGTAAAACTCGGTATTCTAGAGTTGGTAAATCAGATTTACCTACATCTGGGCCTTGGCTCTTTAGCTCAAGAACTGTAATGGGGATACAAAAACGCAAGAGCCTGAGGACACAGAAACACTCTCACACATAGTGAATACCTGAGTTAACGTTCACAAACAAAATAGGCAAAACTTAAAAAACCCTTGGAATGTACCAGATAAGGTGATTACACAACATTACCAAGAAATCAATCTCCAAACCAACCAAATGTACTACTCATGACCTCACACATGATGTCACTGATGCAATGGAAATAGGCTGATTCCTTTGCAGTGATTTATACAAACAGATGTTTTTCAAAAGATGAGGAGCCACAGGATTTGTGTGTGAAAACCTTCTATTCACAGTGCATCACAATAGCTTTTCATTCCAATATAAGAGCTTGCCACTTGATTGATTATGGTGGTCTCAGCATTGATCGGTAATATCCGTTTTTTGTATGGTATATGCTTGATTGTTTCGGCAATTGGGGAATCTCAAAAGCTGCACAAACCGGTTGTACAGGTCCTACACACAGCACCACTGTGCTTCTCCATCAAAACCATGGACAATGCTTGCAGGTTGGTTTAGAATTTAGAATCTCTAATTATGAAGAATTTTTTATGCATTATTAGAGGTGTTTGGGGACATGGAGATAATCATTACTGATTCTGTGAACGATCTGATGGATACCCCACAAACGTGTGCATGCATACATTTTAGGGTAAGCAACCGTCACAAGAAAATGCATGCATGATGGCTTTGTTGTCTGAATGTCCAGCTGTGCAACTACAAAGTGTGAGTGATTTTGCATAGTGCTTAAGGTGACATGAGCTATTGTGAGCTTGCCACACTAAAGAAGTGTCACAAGAAAACAAACTACTGAGGATACAAAGCAGCTCTTCAAACCCCAAGATAAGGAAGAATGAGATGTAAGACACTTTGGTCAGCTAGATGTGATCCACCAGTTCAAGGAATAAACCATTGAAAGTGGAGAGAGTGATCATTTTGTACCAATATTCTTAAAGGGAATAGAAGCATATGGGTGGGATCAGTGAACCAATACTACACTGCTCCATGTCTTTTATTTCCATCAAAAAGTTTTGTAGAGTTAGCGCTTAATAGCGGAATGGATCTCTAATGTAAAAATTTCACCCATTGGGTCTGATTCGGATTCAAATGGAGCAAAATTACGAGCATGGAATTTCACCCAGATGATATATAGTTGGTAGATTTTTCTGTCTGTAATTTTGGCCACAAAAATCATGAGAGGCTTTAATTGTAGA
This sequence comes from Lissotriton vulgaris, assembly GCF_964263255.1. Taxonomy (NCBI): domain Eukaryota; kingdom Metazoa; phylum Chordata; class Amphibia; order Caudata; family Salamandridae; genus Lissotriton; species Lissotriton vulgaris. Next base: position 1,118,531,007 of record NC_141691.1, on the reverse strand, counting down.
AGGAGCCAAGGCTCAATCCGTTTATTATCTAACAGGGGGAGCATACAATGCTCAACTCTGCTTGAAGTAAGAATCCCTTGCCTTCTCTATTCCCCCACCCTCTTCTATCATGCCTCATCCCACCCCTCCCACAGGCCCGGGCATACATTAACTATCTATTCATTTTTTTAAAGCATGCTATAAAGCCCCATAAAAATGGGAATCCTGTGTGGTTTTACAACCAGACAAAACAGTTGCACATGGTAATTCGCAGCTTGCCATGATGCCTTCTCTGAAAGGGGATATCCCTCGGCAATAGCTTTGATATTTTATGCATGAAACTTCAAAATGTAATTTACCTTTGGCTGCTTGGTTCTTCTTGCTGCTCGCTCTTCACGCCCTGGTGGGACAGGAGTGCTAGGGCTAACTTTCTTGGCGCCAGCCATTCCCGCGAGGGGACCAACAAAGAGGAAGTGGACTACAGGTCCCAGAACCCTTTGCTGCTGATACAGGTGCTGCCTTGAGGGGGAGGCGCCCGTGACCGCGCTTATAGCGCTGCCTCTCCCCCCGCGGCACGGGTGCTGTCATTTACCTTTGGCTGCTTGGTTCTTCTTGCTGCTCGCTCTTCACGCACTGGTGGGACAGGAGTCCCAGGGCTTACTTTCTCGGTGCCAGCCATTACAGTGAGGGGACCAATAACGCGGAAGGGGACTACAGGTCCCAGAACCCTTTGCTGCTGACACAGGTGCTGCCGTGAGGGGGAGGCACCCGTGACCGCGCTTATAGCGCTGCCTCTCCCTGCGGCACGGGTGCTGTCATTTACCTTTGGCTGCTTAGTTCTTCTGGCTGCTCGCTCCTCACTCCCTGGTGGGACAGGAGTCCCAGGGCTTACTTTCTCGGCGCCAGCCCCGTGAGGGTACCAACAATGCGGAAGGGGACTACAGGTCCCAGAACCTTTTGCTGCTGACACAGGTACTGCTGTGAGGAGGGCGCCGGTGACCGCGCTTATAGCGGTGCCTCGCCCCGCAGTGCGGGTGCTGTCATTTACCTTTGGCTGCTTGGTTCTTCTTGCTGCTCGCTCTTCATGCCCTGGTAGGACAGGAGTCCCAGGGCTAACTTTCTCGGTGCCAGCCATTACCGTGAGGGGACCAACAACACGGAAGGGGACTACAGGTTTTAGAACCCATTGCTACTGACACAGGTGCTGCTGTCAGGAGAAGGCGCCCGTGACCGCACTTATAGCGTTGCCTCTACCCCCACAGCGGGGGTGCTGTCATTTACCTTTGGCTGCTTGGTTCTTCTTGCTGCTCGCTCTTCTCGCCCTGGTGGGACAGGAGTCCCAGGGCTAACTTTCTGGTGCCAGCCATTCCCACGAAGGGACCAACAACCCGGAAGGGGACTACAGGTTCCAGAACCCTTTGCTGCTGACACAGGTGCTGCTGTGAGTGGAGGAGCCCGTGACCACGCTTAAAGTGCTGCCTCTCCCACAGCAGCACGGGACACGCTTTGGACGCAGCCCGGACGAAGCCCGTACCAAGGGCGGGCCCGTCTGCGCCCGTCCAGGACCGGAGGAGGCCAGGCTGGGCCAGCCCCTGACGTCCAAGTTTGTTTGTTAGTGTGACTTGGAGCTGAAATTAGGGGGAACTTTGCAGTGGTGCCTGGTCAATATGAACAAACATAAGACTGCAGTGGATGCCGGGATTGTGGGGACATTGGATATGTTCCTCTCCAGGGCAGAATCAGTGCTAATTCATCAAATACAGCTCACCGAGCGGAGGTTGTCACTCGAACCAGTAGTTCCCTCAAGTACCCCTGGTTTATCCCCCCTTTTCCCACACAGTGAACCAAACAACACCAACGCCACCGATCAGACTAGTGGTTTGCTTTCCCCTCCCCACTGTGATCAACCAATAAGCATCTCCCCTAGCCAAGGAAAGTTTGAAAGCCCCTCTATCACTACCACCTTGTCCAGTCATGCCAATGCCGCCGAACCACCGTCCAAAAAGAGGAAAGTCCGAGGTCCTCCAAAAAACACTTGTATGCCCCTAAGATCTGAAAAATGCAAAGGTGAGCCCTCTGTGAGCTCTAATAGTAGGATGACTAGTGGGACTCCATCCAACTACCCCCTATAGTGGACGCATGTGTTACTTCAACCCTGAGCAATGAAGTAGAGACGTCACTGGCATCTGGGATAAAACACCTAGAGAGAAGAGAATTTGTGAATTGTGCTAGTTGCAAATCCAAGATCTAAATCATGTCTTATTTGTATGTTCAAAGCTGCAAAGCGCCAGGCGAGTGTTTTTAAAACCAGTATTTATCATATTTAATATTCACTCTGCTCAGGACGCACGTTCCATGGTCTTGTCCCCCCCGAATGAAATGGTTTGTTTTAAGATATACCAATTTTTTAGAACATTTTTGCCTATTTATTAAAATTTTGTCTAACAGTAGTACTCTGGTTCCGAAATAATACCAATTGGTTGGCTTTTTAATTGTTTCATGTATTAATAGGATCATTTGCACATTTTTTAGTATGTATATAAGAATTTTTATCGGTCGGTTATGTGATTATTTTACGTATTATAGCATTATTTGCACATTTTTCACTATGTTTGATATAATGTTATAGAAATGTATAAGGAAGGAATTTTGTACTGTATGCAATGTTTGTCTTTTTAAATTGTTGGTGTGTTTTTGTAGACCTCCGTAGGAGTTCCAAAACAAAATAAATAAATAAATTGGATAAATTGGAAGTAGATCTCTCCAAAAGGATTGAATCTAAACTTTCAGAACTACTAGTTCGCATACTAAAAAAGCTGACGCTGATCGAAGAAAGACTCGACAAGATAGAGCTAGGCATTTCGCACCACTCCCCAAATAACCCCAAGGGGATCATAGAGGGTAGAGCCACGACACTATTGAACGGGGGGTCAGCTGGAGCAACTAGGGGTTTAGTCAGCAGTGTAAGTCGCCCCTCATCCTCTCAAGGTATAGTTGAAATGGTTTCACAACCCGACAAGTCATCCTAATCCTCATAGCCCCCTCTTCTAGCAATACAGCAGGTAGAGAGAGCCACTTTCCAGACGACTCAACAGCCCCATATCCCCAGCGCTTTGAGTATCCAGCCCTTCCTGCATCTACCTCCGGAAGCAACACCTTACACAGTTGTTTTGACAAACGTCCCAGTCCTCCCTCAAGATGTGCGGGAGCACTGGTCAACACTAAGAAATAAGGCACTACACTTGCTGAGTGTTAGAACAGGTATAAATGAGCCTCTCTTCTGTGAGTTTAAGGTGGTCCGCAGAGTTCCATGGGTGGGAAAATCTTACAAGTCTCCCCAGGTGATTGTGTGGTTCTTAGTTTCAGATCACCAATGATGGTCCAGCACATGCTTGAGAGGGCGGGAAATTATTTTATCTCGGAGCTTGACATCAATATTGCCCCATTGGTATTTTTCTATAAAACAGCAGGCGCCATTGGACGCAGTGGGAGAAGGGGCGAACCAAACACATATGTCCAACCCACATTCCATATTCCTATTAGCAATCGATTTGACGCTTTAACATCCATGGAAGAAATTGACTGACTCAAAGCACTAGGTGTCTCGATTTTAGCAGGAGTTCAAGGATTGAAGGGTCCAACTAGGGCAGCCTTGAGCTCTTCTAACTCAGTCCTTGCTGGGCCCACTAGTGCATGGGATGTTCCTGTCTCTGCTTCTGTCAACCGTAGTCCTGTTGACCCAGGGACTGTTTGTGGTTTTGGGGTTGGTAAAACTCCAGAGGTGGGGTTGAGGGACTTAAGTAACTCTTCCTTGGCTTTAACCCGCTCCTACCATTGTGCAGTTCTACAACCATATAGTTCTCTCCACAGGCTAGTATCCACGGGTATTAGTAGTCTGGGTGCAAATTACATGCCTAACCCGACCTTTGAGCAGTCGGTACAGCCTTCGATCTCCTTTTCTTCGTGGAATAATGCAGGGTTGTCCTCCAAAACAGCATCAACTGACTGGGCGGTTTTCATTGAAAATTATGATATCTGGTGCTTCAAGGAAACCTGGTCATTGACCCCCATCTTTTTCCCAGGGTATCTTAATTTCTCAAAACTGGCGCGGGGTCAGAAAGGCAGGCCGTCTGGTGGATTCACATGTTGGGTTAGGCAGTCAGCTGCCTGGTGCAGGAAGTATTTATTGACAGCCCGATATAATGGTATTGCAGCTACGGATGGTTGACGCTCTTGATGTTCTGGTAATTAACGTCTGTGCCAGAGGGTTGCCAGGAGGCAGAGCATCATCTGTAGTTGCTCACCTAGACAAGTTTTCAGGAAGCCTGGGAGGCAGCAGTAATATGATAATAGCGGGTGATTTCAACTGTACATTCAAGCCCCTCGACCTTGATGACAGTAATCGTAGCCTGGAATAGGATGTACAATGGAACATTCCGCAACTTAACTTAAGCCCAATCAAAAAATGGCCTAAGGCTGCATTACAATTGAAAGGGCTGTGTTTGGAAAAGAACACTCAGAGCAGCTAGCGGGGGGATGCATTCCTACAGTAAGGGCACCCATACTTTTAACAATGGACTGAAAATTAGTCGTATTGACTATATATTTCTTAATGTAGAAAATTGGCATCTTATTATAGACATGGTGGTACAGGAGCAGACGAAAGTGACCGCAACCCACTGATCCTAACCTTAAAGGTTCCTGGCCTATCTAGCAATGTCCCTGGGGTCACCGATGACAAGTTAGGTGAGGCCTTACTCACTAATAACATGAGGCGAGTCAGGTGGGCTGGGATTATTGACAATGAGGTGGATGTGGCTAAAATGAAATCCCTGGTCGGGCGCTCGCTTTCTATCTTGCATAACTGCGATTCCCAAGAAGCGGTAAACCGCATCGTACCCAATGTTCACAGTGAGTTGTTCGGGAAGCTCAAATACTTTTTTATCAAACCCAACAAACAAACTAGGGCTTCATCAACAAAGGTAGCCTCCTGGTATAACAAATCCTGCAGAGAGGCTTAGAAGTCACTGGCAAGGGCTATAAGATCACATGTTATGGGGGATATAAAGAAGGCAAGAACTAGGTATAAGGCATAACAATTGCAAGCAAAGAAGGACTGGGACGAGTCCTGCTGGCATGACCTGTTTTTAGCAAGCAAAGACCAAAATATGACACATTTCTGGCAGCTTCTCAAATGGGGCAGTGGAGTTATATCCCAAGTACCCGTAAATCATGTTGCCCCGGATGTATGGTTGTCCCACTTTGAGGCTCAGTTTTCCGCTACTAACTCTGGTGACCCTATTATCTACTTACCTACTCTAGTTACCAGTGCATTTTTTACCTGCCTAAAGGAAGAAAATGTGTTAAAATTGATTCCACGTGGCCGGGCTCCAGGCCTAGACTGTATTCCGGCTGACCCTTTTGTTTCGGACAAAAAGAACTGGGGGGCATATTATCAAGGACAGGCGATACATTATCGCCGCTTTCATCGGCAGGAAACTGCTGATAAAACGGTGATAATGGCCTTGATAATATGCTCTATGAATTCCAATCGAAGCCCATGTTAGATGTGAACACATCTAACATGGGCTTCGATTGGAATTCATAGAGCATATTATCAAGGCCATTATCGCCGCTTTATCAGCAGTTTCCTGATGATAAAAGCGGTGATAATGTAGCGCCTGTCCTTGATAATATGCCCCTCGGTTCCCTACATAAAATATCTTGCAAACGCCGTAGCTAGCGGCGCTTCCATCCCTGAAGCGTGGTATGGCGCTGAAATTTTACCCATACACAAGAAGGGCGACCAATCCCAACCAGGCAACTACAGGCCAATACGCCTTAATGATTCTATCCAAAAAATAGTCGCAAGACTTTTTCTGGTTAGAATCCAGGCTTGGATAGACTAGAGGGACATTTTGACCCCCTACAGGCAGGGTTTTGTCCCCATATAAGCACCATTGACCAGGTGTTTAGGCTTGCTCTTGTTTATTGGAAGGTAGTTGCCATTGGAGGTGGTATGATCTACGCGGCATTTGTAGATCTCAAGACCGCGTTTGATCTAGTTCCATGTACTAAATTGTGGAACGCCCTTCTGGCTCTGGGGATTCCCCTAGAATTACTGAGTATTCTGGTAAAATTGCATGACACAAATTATGCCCAGGTTCGTTGGGGAAAGCAGGGGAATGTTACAGAAAGGTTTGCGGTAAACAAGGGGGTCCATCTAGGGTGCATACTGGCCCCAACCCTGTTTTCACTCTTTATCAACAGGGTGGTTCAATACTTTACATCCCAGCCCACTGACGCCCATACGCTGGCAGGAATGAAGATACCGCTGCTCATGTTCGCGTACGATACCCTGTTGCTTTACAGGACTCAGAAATGGTTGCAGACTGCCCTGGAGCATTTCAGGGGTTTCTATTCGCGAGCATGAGTTACTGGTAAACGTGGACAAAACAGAGTTTATGTTCTTCCACAAGTCTAAGGCCCTGAGGGGGAGGGTGCACATGAACAATGTCCCTTTGGAGCAAGCCTATACCTTCACCTATCTAGGGCTAACATTGGGCAAGAAACTCAGCTGGAAAAACCAGATTGACCCGTTGACGCTCAAGCATTCCCAACTCGCAGGCGCACTGCTAAAAGAGCATAGGCTTTCCAAGACCAAGCTCATTGGTCCAGTGCTAAAAATGTATAACCTCAAAATAGGTACAACATTATTGTAAGGGGAGGAACTATGGGGTTTCAATAATTTTACTTCTCTGGCAGCTGCCCAAAACAAATTTGTGAGAACTTTGACTGGCCTACCACAGTCTACTCCTCTGCGGCCTTTATATTTGGACCTGGGCTGTAACAAAATCGCGGACCAGCCACAGTTTAGACCGATAGCATTCTGGAGAAGGCTCTGTACTACCCCGGAGCTCACCCGTATGCCCAAGCTTTTTCTGAAGTTAGGTCATGGGGTGGTACAACCAGAATCCCCTGGATAAGGAATTTAAACCGACATTGACCGACATGGGGATGAGTACGTTGTGGGAGGACCCAGCAGCTGCCACCTTTCCTGTGAAAAAGGATTTGAAAGCAGCTTATTGGAACATGGTCAATTTGCAGCAACGTATTCATCCTCAAAGCTGCTCTTTGACCAGTGTTTTCCATGAGCACAAACTTGAGCCAAAGTCAGAAACATACTGGGACATTATCACCAGTCCAACCAATAGGAAGCTGTATCACCAGTTTAGGGTGGGTTTGATTCCCATCAAAGTATTTACCAGTAGTTGGCACCCCCCTACGGACGATAAATGTCCTGTCTGTCCAGCCGAGCTTGAGTCATTGGCCCATATTTTCTTTGTATGCCCTGCCTATAGGCCCCAGGTACAAATGGTTGAAACCAATTTGAAAGAACATAGGCATTAAGTTAGCTATGGAGGCTTTGAGGATTCTGAAAACCAGTACTGAGGATCCTATTGTGATGTCAGTAGCCACATTTTTTAGCTGGATGTGGGTTATCCGAGCAAATAGGATGAGGATTTGATTATACGGTCAATCATTATGTATAGTTCTTACCTCTTTAGCCGTAATTACCACCTAAATTCACACTAGCTTTAGTATTTATAATGTTCCATGTTTATAAATAGCCCATTGTATTTTTATGAAACCTGCTTTTACTAGTTTTTATCTTTTTTTATATAATAGGAATAGCTTATATATATAATTCGACACATTGTCCGATTACTTGTTTCTTTTCCTTTTGTTTTTAATGATTGTAGGAACATTTGCCAATGTGTTAATATACTATATTGCAGTCTTAAGCTTTGTTGATGTATGCTGCCTTTTATGATTTTTGATAATCGAAATAAAGACATAACTGAACTGAACTGAACGTAATATGTTATTTAGCTCACTCTTTACCAACGTGGATCTCTCTAAACACTTTTGTCCAGTGTAGAAACTGATGTGTGTTGCATGCTTGCATTTCAGTAAAAAGCTAACCAAGTTCAGATATTGGTTACTAAGGGGGAAATAAAAGTGCCTTGTTGAGGGCCGTGGTGGTGGTTGGGTGGCACTTTTCAGTGAAATAGAAAGGAGATGCCTGTAAGAGAGAGGGCAGATGAATGTGCTGCTTATCTGTTTCCACACAGACTGACATTGCCCTATAGAGACTCCTGCACTGCTGTCCTTCGCAGTGCAGTTTCTGTATCACATATAACTGAGGGAGTCTGTTAGGGGAACATTCCTTATATGAGCCATGCTTTTCTGAAGCAGAATGAGTCAACAAAATACGCCTCCTAATCTAGTGGCTTATTTACAAGCCCTTTGCTCCACCGGTGCATCACTTTTTTTGCCGCACCGGTGGCACAATGGGCTTGCCCAGATTTATAATGCCACTTAAAGTCACTCGGCATGACTTTACATGGCTTTGTAAATATGGGCCCCATTCACGCAGTACTCTACGTGAAAAGGGCGTTCCTTGGGTGTTACTGTGGGTGTTCCGATGCAACTTCCATGGAACTTGATGCATTCCCAGATTTAGAACATTTTGTAAACCTGGGAATGCTTCAGAATCCTACGTAGGAATTCGCAATGAGATTTATTTCTCGTTGTTTCTTCCTTTTTCTATGTGTGTTGCATGCAGCACGCATAGAAAGAGAAAAATGCCATTAATGATTGTTTTACCTTCCTGCACAAAAACAATAATCCTTGCCGCACAGGCACCCTTGCAAAATGATGCAGGCACGCAAGGGTGCCTGCACTTGGGCATGGCAGCCAGTTGTGCACCAGTGCAAGGCAAAGCACAGGCATGCATCGTATTGATGTCAATACCACATATCCCTGTGCTTTGAGAATGACGCAGCATGGCACAACTAATTGGCTTGCGGCGCCATGCTCATCATTTTCTTGGAGATGAGGCCCTTAGTCTGAATTTGTGGCAGTAGATGAGGATGAGCACATGCTCTTAGTCACATCAAATACTTGAAAATGCAGCTCTATCTAGAAGAGCCCTGGCTTAGAGGCGTTGCACCCTCTTTGATCACTAGTGAAAGCTGTACTCATGGCATTCCTCTTTTACCAGGTGGTAACAGCGAGGTCATTGAGAAGCTTGAAGGTGTGCTCATGGTTTGGATAAAGCAGATTGAACAGGTCTTGGTGGAAAGTGAGCAGATGAGAAAAGAAGCTGATGACATTGGTCCCTCAGCAGAGCTCGAGTACTGGAAGTCAAGAATGTCTTCATTTAACAGGTAAATTCACCCGCTTATAATGAGAAATCCAGGCTTAACACAATAAGCGAGTTTGAGTAAATCATTTATTTTGCATTTTTTCCCATTTATAGTCTTTTGGATGAACTCAAGAGCCCAAAAGTGAAAAAAGTGCTGAGCATTCTTCAAGCTGCAAAGTCCAGGATATTAAAACTTTGGAAAAAGCTGGTAATTATCTGTTTATTGTGGATGGTATGTTTATTATATTCCTAAGCTTACTATCAGGTAAAGAGTATATGAAGGTTGCTTTTCCCTCGATGAGTACTGGTGCCCATTAACTCATACCCAAAGCCCTGTATTATCAGCTCATGGTTTGTGATCAAAGCCCCTTGAGCCAATAGAAGCTGTCCTGAAGGCTACTGTTGAATGACAAATGTAAGCACATTGCAAGATTATTTAGTTGGTTGGTTGGTTCTCTTTGCCTGTGCAAAAGAGAATATTTTTCTTTTTGCTCTCAACAGTGCCTAATTTGTAAAAGAATAAGTGCAGGGGCTCAAAGTTGTTTCCCTAGCTGCCTGTTATCGGTGCTGCCTAAGGATGTAGTTGCATATACAATGACTGCCCAGCCCTGATTCCTCCTTATGCCTCTTTCTTCATTCATCCTGCACTTCTTGTCTGTTTATCTTACTCTTGCAAGTTCTTTTTTACCCCTGTTTTGTCACAGTTTTATCTTTCTCTCTTCTTTCTCTCATTCTCTGGGTCAAAGCCTGATGATGAAAAATAAGTCCCAGGCTCAGAAGAATGAGAGCCTGTGCCCATCACGAGTGCTGGCACACATTAGACAACAGTTCTGTACTCTCCAGTGAGAAAGATTAATCAACTGAGCAGAGCTAGGGCCAGCGTCGGATTGGTAGCGCGGGCACTCGGGCACTGCCCGAAGGGCCGGTGTCCTAGTTCTAGCTGTGGGCTGCTTTTTTGATCGGTCAGGGTGGGGGGGGGGGCGATTTGGGTGGTTTCTGCATTGTTCGTATACCACCAGCAGCCTGGCGGGTGCCTTTCTGGCGGCAGATGGGCGTACATTACCTCCCTTTTATCAACAGGTAGAGATGCCACTCCCTTTCTCCTGCTGGACCAGCCCATTAATGTATGCACATGGAGCGGGGGCAGGGGGCCTGAGCATAAGTGACCTCACTTGTTTTCAGGTGTGTTTCCCCAGTGGAAACTATTCAGTGCATTTTTATATTACACCCACCTTTTTATAAAATTTCGCTGAAGCAGTGTATTTGAGGAAAGGCAATAAGCAAATGTGGGCCACTTTTTTTAGTGTGCCCGGGCCGATTTTTAATCCCAATCCAACCCTGGCTGGAGCGGACCACTCCTTCCCACTTTCCTCTTTGCCCGACATGGTGTACGGAAGTCCGCAGTGGTTTCAGGAAAGGGCTTTCACGACTCCTATTTTTTATCTTCCGGGTCCCGGAATTGTGCCAAGAATGGGAGGAGAAAGAGTCCAAAAAGTGTCAATGTCCATTGTGCTCACATCTTCTCTCTGACCTCTGTTGGCCTTCTTGTGTTCTTAATTTGTTTCACATGAGCCCATGAATCATGTTATTGCACCATAGGACGCATGGATTCATAAATTGGGGTCTAGAGTATGTTGTTAAAAAAATCAATCATAAAGTAGAAAAAATCTCGGGGACGCAGAAGCCAAAATAGTTGTCAACAAAGCCAATCAAAGTAATGTCTACAAGGCTCAAGTAGCGGGGGAAGGAAGCAATTAACTTGTGTTAACTGTCAATCCATAGGACCGCAGTTGAGGCCAACAGAATCCCAAAGGGGAAGGGACATGAAGTTACAAGGCTAGCTCTCTGGACTAACGGGTGCGGTGCCCTTGCATGGGGTCCTCTGTGTGTACGAGCTGATTCCTCTATGTGAATAGCTTTGAATTGAAAGTGTTTAGCAGTGTCTAAGTGTGTGAACACATTATGTACCAAATAAAGCAGTTCTACATGGCCACTGTCCGAAGTGCTATATATATAGCCAGTATATTATGCAAGAGTTTGCGACCTTCTTCTAACAGCAAGCCACTGTTCAGCCATAAATGTATGGTGTCTGTATGAGTTCTGAAGGCTGTGTCTGTTTTCTTTGGCATTGCAGGATGGCAGCGTCACAAATGCAGCCAACGAAGCGAAGGACAACGTCAAGTATTTATACACCCTCGATAAGTTCTTCGGTCCTCTGGGTAAAGCTTCCCCGGTAAGTATTGCCGGTCACAACTTAGCACATTCAAGGGCACACAGTCGCTGGTCTACTGGCACTCACTGATCTTTGTTTCTGTCATATTATAATATTTTACAACAAAGGTACCCAAGCCAAGAACAACACTCAACCTCCCCACATCTCTTCCACTTCTACGCACTACTACCCAAAAACTACAAACCCATTTCTTTAATTAATGTTGACTGTAAAATATACGCAAAAATACTGCCCGTGTGACTAAATCCCATCTTACCAAAAATAATAAGTAACTCACAGGTAGGCTTCCTAAAGCCCAACATGTTGAATGATACACTAGAGATATCACAAATTGGATTATATATCAGGCTTCTCACATTTTATCTCATTTTATACAGTAGACTTGAACATATTGTGGACATAGAAACAAAATGAGTCAAAAAAGGCACTGGTAGTGATTTGCAGAATACCACCAGTGCGTTTCGGTAAATGCCTTCTTCAGGATTTTGAAAGCGGATACAGTGTATTGCCCACAGAGATCATACTAAACAAGTCTATCAACCTTGGGAATTAATATACTGGGAAGACCCTCTGGGGATAAACTCAGACATATTTCAGAATATTTACAACAGAGCTTTTGGAGTCTCAGAAATCATGAAGGACCACAACTTATAAAAATATCATGAAAGTCTAAATAAGCTTGATACTGATCAGAGTGGTCTACCCTAGAACGTAATCTACAAATGAGGAGGAATGGGCACGATAAATATCTTCGGATAATAAAATGCAGTATTCACTGGTAAAAGAAAAATCCTGAAGAAGGCATTTGTCGAAACGCGTTGGTGGTATTCTGCAAATCACGACCAGTGTCTTTTTTGTCTCTTTTCTGTTTCTATGTTCACAATATGTTCAAGTCTACTGTATAAAATGAGATAAAATGTGAGAAACCTGATATATAATCCAATTTGTGAAATTTAAATCAAGTTTGTGGTTGAACCTATTGGAGTAATATATGTAGCAATGTGGATTAATTGTTGTGTTTAATTGAAAAGTGAATGCATATATATTATATATTTTTTATACTAAACAAAAAACATAGATTAAATAAAACAAAAAAAATCAGAAATTGATTGATGTAGTGCTTATTATGTTAGAAAGTATCTAGAATTAGCGCACAGATTCTTTGTAAAACAGCACTGAGCCCGGTGCTATTGCTTTTTTTTTAAAAAAGTGTTTTTCCCTGTTAGGGTTTATCCTTGATTCAGGGGCCAGTGTGTTTGTCAGAGTGTGCATACCAGCAAAATAACAGACCCAGTGGTGGCTATCACGCTAGATGCTGAGAAGGCATTTGACAGAGTCTCATGGACCTTCCTGGAAAAATGCATGCACTCATTCAACCTCGGGGAGGCATACATACGGAATGTACTGGCTCTATATGAAGACCCCAGGGCATCCATTGTTGTTAATGGGTCACTTTCTGAACCCTTCACACTTCAACGCTGAACGAGACAGGGATACCCCCTGTCCCCCTCATTATTCCTCTTGGCCTTGGAGCCCCTTATCAGAGATATTATTGCCAACAAAGAGGTGAGGGGGGGTCAGTATTAACAGCGTAGAAGTCAAACTAGCTGCATATGAGGATGACATCCTCATAATGGCGGAGCAACCGGGGACCTCCATAGAGGCCCTGATGAACAATATTGATACATACTCAACTCACTCAGGACACAAACTCAACAGAACAAATCTGAATTTAAACTCCTCAACATACACACCTCCAGTGACATCCTAGGGAACTCAGGACTGACATGGCAAACAGGGTTCATCAAAGACCTAGGGACCAAAATGACAAGATATTGCTACAGAAAACAAGACCCTCCTAGAATCCTGGTCCCCCAAGTTCATAACCTGGTGGGGAAGCATAGAAACGATTAAGATGATGATCAATCAAATAATCAACTACCTGCTAAGTATGCTACCACTTCTCCTTACGGATCATTTCCACCGTAAAATGGAAAAGCAGATTACAAAATTCGTATTTGCAGGAAAAAAAGCACGAATAAGTATGAAAAAACTAAGGCTAGACAAAAGCATGGGAGGAATAAACTTAGCAGACAACAGAAACTACCAAACCGCCTTTATAGCCAAACAGGGAGTGTACTGGATGGCGCCCCCAATGGGTACACACCGGTATGGCTATCAATAGAGAGAGCCATAATAAACAACCAAAGCCCACTGACTCTGCATACAGCTAGCAAACTCACACATGCATCCAATCCAATATTCAAAAACACAAAAATTGCACTACTTGACATAGACAAGAAAATGGAAGCCAGTTTTAAGAACTTGAAATGGGAATCCTATGGGCCACCAACAAGATTAAATACAGGGGACGGTGCCTGACTATGGATATATGGGAAAGAAAAGGTATCTCCTTCCCAGCTGATCTAGAGGAGGAAGGCAACCCAATTACTTTTGCTACCCTAAAAGACAGGTATGGGTTACCAGACATAGAGTTCTCCAATTTCTTAAAAATAGGAACAGCTCTCACGAAAGCTAAACTAGCACAGCACACACCATCACTGACCCAGTACTTGTCAAGACTAAGCAGGCTAGGACATCAAGTGTCACACCTCTACAAACTTCTACGCCCAAGCACCACAAAAATTAATGATAAGGCAACTGACTACTGGACAAACCAACTCAGCAACCCACTAAGCGAACAGAACCTGGCCCAACTTTGGGCATCGCCCTCACTCAACAAAATCTCCCCAGTGCTATTGCAGACAAAATTCTGGCTGTTGCACAGGATTTACTGGACCCCGGCACAGCTAGCCGTGATAGGACTCAGGGAAAACGACACATGCTGGAATCGCAACACGGAAAAAGGGGACCTAGCCCACCTCATCTTCTACTACCCCAAAATTAAATTATCTGGGACAAGGTATTCGAGTTCATAAAAAGGGCAATGAGGTGCACACTAAAGCCAGAGTTCTATACACTCACCACCACATTCATGCCACCCCACTAGACTCACAACACCACAGGGACCTCCTAGACCTCCTACTAACTAAGCATGGGCGGAAAATCCATTCCGCTCACGGATTTTGCAAATTTTCGGTAAATTCGCAAACCGCGAGATTCGCGAATTTCCCGCAAAATCCGCGAGCGCAACGGATTGGGTCAAAAGTTCAAGCTGACTTTTGTAACTCTTTTAGAATGGCACCGGAAAGCTGCCAGAGCCATTCTAAAATAGTTACAAAAGTCAGCTTCAACAGGAAGCTCTAATAGATAAAGTAAAGCAGGTGCTCGAGTTGAAGCTCAAATTCAGTTACACAATCATTAATCACTCCAAACTTGGGGTGATTAATGATTGTGTAACTTAATTTGACCTTCAACTCGAGCACCTGCTTTACTTTATCTATTAGAGCTTCCTGTTGAAGCTCTTTGTAGCTATTTTAGAATGGCGCTGGCAGCTTGCCGGCGCCATTCTAAGTGGGGCTGAGGGCAGAAGGGGACAAAAGTGGGACAGAGGGCAGAAGGGGATAAAAAATGAGTGGGGCAGATGGCAGAAGGGCACAGGAATGAGTGGTACAGAGGGCAGAAGGGCATTAAAAACGAGAGGGTGGCAGTGATTAACCAGGCAAAAAAAAAACAGCGAACACGCAAAGCGCCCCGCGAACACCTGCGAACACGCAAAGTGCCCCGCAAACACCCGCGAACACGCAAAAATAAAAAGATCCGCAGATTCGCACTAATTCGCGAATTTTGCGGATTGCAAATTCCTAAATCCGCAAATTTGCGGATCGCGAATTCGCAAAATTTGCCCATGTTTACTACTAACCTCTGCAGTCAAACTGGCCCTATTCAACTGGAAGGACACGGCAAAGACATCCTTCAAGGGCTGGCTCAATTGGGTGATATATCTCAGAGGGGCGGACAGCATTGCACTACAGAACTCACCATGACGTCCAGCTACCAGGGGGATGTGGACAATGTTGGACGAGTATCTGCACCCCTATGAGCCCCCATGAGACCCACAAACAGGGCTACTAATGCCCACAAGTCAAACCAACGCAACCCCAGAATGGTTCTGAGACCGCCGCGAGAGTAGCCTCCCCTGTGTACACATCCTCTCTCTTCTCTCTGTCCTTTCCATCTCACTTAGATGTTCTTTATCTCCTAGCAAGACACCACACTGGCGCACAGGAGAACAAGTATATAACCTAAAATGTAACCAAAAACTCTGTAACCATGAATTACTTGTATCCTGTAGAAGAATAGTGATCGTACCTGTAAAAATTCAATAAAATAATTTGAAATAAAAAAATAAAAGCTCTTTTCCCACAGCGTGTATGAGTCAGATAGCTTAAGTGAGTCCAGTCACAGCACATCTATTGCTAGGACTCTGTACAGAGTGCCAGGGATTCACTATTTGGTGCCATAATTGTTGAAGAGGTCGGTGCTGTTTTACAACAGCAAAATTAATGTGCGTGTTAGTTGGACAGAAATTAGAATTCATTATTATTGCAGCAAAGCAGGACAAAAAAGTTAACCAGAATAGCACTGCTATTAATAGGCAAACGGGGAGCAGGAGCACTTATGCGCAGATGAACACAAACAAAAATATTAGCATAAAAAAAACAGTTTATGGAGTCCGGTTCATGAATTGCAGGTAAAGTCATTGTAAGGAGTGGTTATTCTTTTTCCAAAGCTTCTTCCTGCCCCCTTGAATGGATCCAGGTTTGCACGAACATACAGCTGTTTCTATGAAACAAGCCCGGACACCACAGATGTTGATTGTCCATCTTTTCACCTGCCACGTTTGGTGAGTTTGTATCGCCCCCTTGCGGCTGTTGATGTGAGAAGCCTGCGTTTATTTTGTGAACAGAAAATGTTACAGTGCAGAGTTTTCTTTACTTTCAGGCAACCATGGTGGAGCACATACCCAGCCTAATGAACAATATCCGCATGATCTACAGCACGTCCCAGTACTACAACACGTCCGAACACATGACCTCTCTCTTTCTCAAAGTCACAAACCAAATGATCAGCACCTGCCGAATGTACCTGAATCAGGGAGTCGCCAAGATCTGGGAGCTCGAGAGGTAATTGTTTGAATTATTATTCTGCCTCCCCAGTGACGGTGTGGAGTCTGGGACATGTGTGATGCAGTCTGATAATGGGTCCACTGCACAGTTTAATGTGTGCACTACCCTGTGGGACAAACATTGCACTGATAGTCAGGCACCTTCACTTTAGATCTGCACTCTAATCGATATGTACCCACGGATTCCAAAGCAATGACAAAAAGTTGTTGCCCTTGGTATTTGGTCACTGGTGTCACCTTCTAGTGCTCTTGCCTTGTTCGGTGGAATAGAAGCTGGTCCTTGCATGCATAGTTTGAAGATTCATATGTTGAGGAACTCCTGTATGGAAAGAGTTGGAGGTCACTGGTGCAATGACCAAGGGCTTGTTTTTGAGTCTGGCCGTCCATGGATGGACCACCAGACTCATGTTTGCATGGCAGTGGTGGTCCAGCCACAGCCGCACTGGTGGTCTGACCGCCCCTTTGCGATTGGGTGGTCCGAACACCCTAGGACCGCCGCCGCCAGGGAACCGCTGTTCCCTGTTGGTGGTGCGGCACAGCATTTCTGAGGCCACAATATGCTTGGCAGGATTGCTGCGGTCCTGCTTAGTATATTATGAGGTTTCTCTCCGTTGGCGGCGTCATGGAGATTCCTACTACATGAACATTGTGGCAGAGAGGAAACAAAGGGGGCCCTACAGAGCCCCTGTGCCTCCTCCCCATGTGGATGCGCAAAGGGGGACATAACATGTGCCACCCCTGTGTGCATGCACACCAGTTCCTGCATAGCATGGGCTTTATAGTCCATGCCGTGCAGGAACCTTGTGTGGTGTTCCCAAAGTGGTGCCCTTTTCAAAGGCAATGCCACCTTTGAAAGAGGCACCGTCACGGGACTGACACGATGCCCACCCGCCAGACCATCTTTAAGTTGTAATCTGCTGAGTAGGCGGCGGTGAGTCTTGGCGGTGTAGGAGCGTGGCGGTGACGGCTCACCCACACCGCAAAACCCGTAATCGGCCCCAAATTATGCTGTAATCTCAGAAAAGGCTATTAGTACAAGCAATGTTATTTATCACTTGCCAAATTACCATATGTAGTTTTGATGGTACTGCTTGAAAGCTACAAAATGACGATAATGCCAATTATACTGCTTCCTTGTGACACCCTGTCACTCTCTGTAAAATTCTTTAAAAAAGATCCTGTATTGGTTAAGATATCACAACGTAAATGCCAAATGAGTAAAAACTTTTTGCGTCATTTTGATCAAGGTCTGTGCTAAATATCTTTAAACCTTTGCACTCCATCAGTCTTGGAATTTCTTTAAAGTGGTACCCAGAGATTGGTTAAAGTAGAGAAACAATTCACATTACCATTTCACTTGGTTATAATTTCTTCAGTCTCCTCCTGGCTCCTTTTTTAAAAACGTTTGGTTTAATTGTCCAAATCTGAATGCTCGTTCTTTTAGTTTCACAAAGAGTAAATTTAATAATATAAAATAATGTGTGTTTAAATGAAATAATTAAATGAAGTGAAAAGGTGTAATTTGATTTCGCTGATGGTTATATTAGTTGATAACATTGGTTCATCTAACAATTAGAAAGAAAAGCGTTAAAACGCTCTATCTTTTTTCCGGTTTCTTTTGTTTCTTAATTTGTATTCGGATATGCTTCAAAAAGATCCTGTTCCGGAAAATTTGAAAAGTAATTAAAATGTGTATTAAGCTGTTAAAAAAATAAAGAATGAATTTTTAATACAGTGAAAATGCCCTGAAGATTATTTTGGAAAATAAATAGAAAATACACTGAAGAGTAATATGTGGGACTCACTACTGCTAAAGCGCAGGGATCTTTCAAGATCTGCTAATTACTCAGTCTGTTCACTTTCTAATGACTGGGGTTATTAGTGCTATTGGGCACTTCATTGAACTGTGAAGAATTCACCTCCAGATGACAATGCCATATTATCCCTATGGCAATACTATTCCACTGAAGAATCTTCACTTGTGGAGAATTCCACAAGAGGATTTACTTCAAATGAGACTCAGTATCCCAAAAGAAACATATGCAGTTAAGTAAGGTAAATAAGATAAAGAAATAGCTGATGTGTGTGCTGAAAACACAGGGAAAATACAATGAACACTTGAACCTCCTGGCATCACCTCGTTCCAGGGACAAAGCTTGGAAGAAGGCAAAGTGGCCACTGAAGAAGTTGGTATGCAAATAAAATGGAAGTGACTCCCTCACCCACCCCAGTGTTTTTGGGGAGTAGAGTAGGGTTGAGCATGAACCTATGCTCTATTTTTCCAAATGTGCTGTGAAGTTACCTCTGTCGCAAGCCCGCACCTTATCAAGTTGTGTGAATACTGAAATAATAAATGCTGCTTATGTTGTGGGAATGTGCAGCAACTGATATTGATTTTTGGCAAGGAGTTTATAAGACAAGTGCTATAATAACTCAGGCTTAAGTTTCACTTTGTTTGGAATCTGTATTTTAAAAAAACTGGCCTCTAGGTGGTGCCCAATTGCAGTTTAATTGCCACAACTATTTTAGTGGTCACGTTAAATTAAAACAACATGGCTAACAGAATGCTACCATAGATAATATGTGCAGATTGAGTTGGCATTTATTAGGATTCATTGGCATATGTGTGATCGTAATAATTTCTGTCAACTTTCCATGACTTTGTGTGCGTAGAGGTGTGTGTGCAAGGATGAATACCTAGGGGCCCATTAGGATGTCTGGCGGATTGCCACCGCCATGTGGGCGGTGGTGATCTGCCAGACATCCTTACCCGCCCGCCACCCATTGCCCCCCGCGATATTACTATGGCGGGGGGACCGCGGTGGACGGAAAGACCGTCTGCCGCTTTTCCGCCCCGGTCGCCTTGCGACCCGGGCAGAAAAGGTTTAATATGGTGGCGGTGTCTATCAGACACCGCCAGCCATATTTGCATTAGCCAAAACAGATGCCTTTCGGCAGGCGGTCTTCACTTTGGGGGCCCCCATGGTGAAGGCGAGGTGGTGGTTGCACATTGGGGGTACCCCCCTGCATTTGCATACGCAATGCGGCAGGCACCGCGGGGTGCCTGCCGCTTTGTGTATGCAAATGCATTTTAAGCATTGTGGCGGGCGGTGCTCTCAGCACCGCCCGCCACAATGTTTAAAATGCAGGATGCGCCCGCCACTGTGGCGGGCGCATCCTAATACCCCCGCACTTATGGCGGGTGGTCCCATTATCCAACAGGATGGCGGGCAGACTAAGTCCGCCCGTCATCCTAATGATCCCCCAAATATCAGGATTCCCATTTATTACACAACAATCTTTTCCTCTACTTGGAAATAATATTCACATGCATGTTTTTAAGACCCTTTGCATTGCTCTTTCTCTTTTGTGTGTTGTTTGTTGTTACTGGCCAGCGAGGGATCCGCTGTAATAATTAACATCCAATTGATTGGGTCGTAGAAAATTCAGAAAGCAACCAGAATGCAACAACACAAAAATCTGGGCCAATGCAAAGCAATTGAACTTCCTTGCAAATTCAAAGACTACCTGAAAGGACTCATATTTTCACGTTTTATTTATTGGCATGTGATCATCTTAGATATTATTTATAACTTACATCATTATTATTATCTTATTTCAATTTTCAGGAACGAACTGTTGAAGCGGATCCATGAATGTATTAACCTGAACAAACAATATCAGAAGTCTTTTCACAAAATAAAGGAGAAATTAAAGGAAACTCCAAATGACAGGCAGTTTGAGTTCAGGTAAATTCTATTTCTTATTATTTATTTTTGTATCCCTCTAAATAAATGGGATCACTGACTTAATATCGAATACAAAAATATAGACTTACCAAAATATAAATGACAAAATATAGAATGCAAAAATATCAAATTCCTATCTACAAACAGGTAAGTACCAAAATATTGAATCAAAAATATCGCTGTAAAAAATATAGTTAGTCAAAATATCGATTTTTTTAAATGTCTTAAAAGTAATTTAAAATTAATGAAATAAAAAATATAAGTAACTAAACCATACATAAAAATACTTAAATAACCTTAAAATTATTAATAATTAATTTAAGTTATAAAAAATATACAATTTGATGATTTTTAATACATATGAATATATATATATATATATATATATATATATATATATATATATATATATATATATATATATTACCTACTGGCGGTCGCCAGTAGGTATATATAGTTAGGATTATTTCTCTATGGAACTTTTGAAAATTCTATGTCTAATAACTTTGGCGTTTGTGGACGGAATCGGCTGAAATTTTCAGGAAAATGGCACATTTTGTTTCTGAGCAGCCCTTGAAAATTTGGGGGGGTTCGGCAAGGGGGGGCCGAGAAAAAAGGGGGGTCCCAAAACGCGTTTTTCCCATGTTAATTTCCATAGGGCGGTTGGCCTCACTTTTAGCTCGAACGGCTGAATGGATTTCCACGAAACTTGGCAAAATTGTAGGGACTGTTAGCCCGATGTGCCTTTGCTAGGTCTCAATATATGTGCTTCAGTGGATTTTGATAAATTAACGTTTAAATCAAGATATATATCTGTAACAGCGCTCCGGGCAGCGATCCGGTTAGCAAACTTTTCGCGTATCGGAACTTTGCGATGCGAAGCTGATTGGCCCTCCGGTGTCTGTCAACATTCTAAACAGTCCGGAGCGGCCGCCATCTTATCTCTCGGTAGGATCGAGAGAGAAGAAGAGGTGAAAAACGAAGGGGGAATTTAATGAAAGGGGGCAAGGTATACCTCTCTTGACCCCCTAGGAATGATGTTGGGGTTATTAAAGGGTCTCGTGGGGAAAATAAAAAAATATATATTTTTCACGGTAGAAGCGCTTCCCGAGCCGCGAACTGGGCCGCAAACTGGTAGCGAAACGGGAATTCGCCATTTTGTGTTTCGTTTTAATTAAATTACTAGGTATAAGGGGGTGCGGGAGACGTATCCTGACCCCTCATGTTTTCTGAATATGTTGATACATGTCTTCCAGCGGCTGTGCGTGAGCTTTTTTTTTTTTTTTTGCTGCGTGACGTCTGTTAACGTTCGATTCGATGGAAATCAGGAAGTGTTGACCACCATTTTGTCACTGCGAGTAAATATTTTGTTATAAATGAATCCTTATTGATAAACATTGTCTGCGCCATCTTGCCTTTTTGTCCAATGCCACAATTTTGTCGTGCACGGCAGCCATTTTAGATGCCTTGACCAGACCCACTCTCTGCACGCCGTCGATTCTCAGCACGGCTCCCCACCCTCGCAAGCATCTCCCCCACGCACTGGTCACCCCCGCTCTCTCTCTCATGCATGGGCCATATACTTCCCCCCATCTGCGCTGCTCTTCCCTGAGAATCACACCCTGTGCCCGCCCGGCACCTCCCTTTCACCCTATTCACTACCGCACCCTCTGACACTCCTCTTCCTCTGTGTCCGATTGTCCAGGCTGGACCCAGGCTATCACCTAGCCCTGCGGATGTAGTTTATGGCCCCAGCTGTAGAGAATCCAGACATGCCAACCCTCCCGATTCAGGCGTGAGACTACTGATTTCAGTGCTAGTCTCCCGCCTCCCGATTCCTGCAAGCAAAAACCCGGGGGCATATTACCAACAACTAGCGATAATTTTTGTCTCTAACTTGTTTAGAGACAAAAATTATCGCCGCACATCGGCGATTTTTATCGCAGATAAACCTTGCTATTAGCAAGGTTTATCGCGAATGCGATAAAAAACGGCCGCAATGCATGAATATCGCTGAAAAGTCAGCGATATTCATGCATTATCCAGCAAATGCTCTTAGCCATGTTATCCACCTCCCATTGGATAACATGGCTAAAAACTGCTCAGGGCAGGTGTTAGCTTTTGGAGATATTCGCGCTTAGCGCAAATATCTCCAAAAGTTGGTAATAGGAGATAGCGATGGTTAGGGACTGTTTCCAGTCGCTAACATCTTGGCACGCCCACTTTGCATGTCATTAGTGATAAATATCACTGACATGCAAAGCGGGGCCCAAGATGGTCGCTATCTCCTTTTAGCTGTCACTAACTGGTGTTAGCGACAGCTTGGTAATAGGGAGATAATTTTATCTCCTTTTTTTGGCTTTTAAAGCCAAAAAAGCGGAAATAAACCCCCTTGATAATATGCCCCACGATTCCTCGGGGGTTTCAGCTGACAGGGTTTGGTATTGTGTTACGTGCTAATTCTTCCAGGAAACGTCAGAGGGTCGATGCAGGGGTTCTAGAAGGGGTGATAAACCATTTAAGCCTCATGAACAAGCGCATGGTCTTTTAAAGATTTGTGAAGTACTCGGGGCGGCGGTGTGTGTGTGCCCTCTTTCAAGAGCAGGCGGGGGGGCACTGCCAGCAACTTGCCAGGCCAGGCAGTGTTCAACACGTGCATCACCCTTTCTCTGCCTGCTATTGCGCTCCATGCTTCGGAAAGGTAAGAAAAAGAACGTGCATTTGAGTTTGAAATGTCCGATCCTGTAGCAGTACACTTGCAAAGCCCACACATGACAATAACCCGATTCAAGGCCCCATTCACCCGATTTTTTAAAAAAATATAGTACTCCAAGACAGTTGGATTATAAAACTTTATTAACTTTTAAATATAACGAACGCAACAAAAACTGTAAATATATTTAAACATTTTTTGATAAAAAAAAACAACAATGGTCAGAAGCTGTCTTTTGTGCGAATAGTCCCAAGGCAGCACAACGTGCTGAGTTGTGGAAGGCACCCAGGTGAAGAACCATCCCTTCTTTAAACCCCATGGTGACCAACTATAGTTTCAATGAGTGCTATGTCCCAGGTTTTACATAAAGTAGTGTTTACCTAGAGTGGTGCTGTGTAGGACACTCTGAATGGAAATTAACTAGAACTATAACGATAACAACAACAACAACAACAATAATATAACTTTTATGCCTAAATTACGCAAACATTTAGCTAATTTGCTAAAGGGGGGAGTCGCCATTTCTTTACAATAATCAATAATGAAAAATCAACATCAATAGGGTTGTCCGTATTCCCGATGCAGCACTATAGTGCAACATACACAGCACCTGGGGTGTCAAGAGTGAACAGGTCCTAGCTGCTTAACCAATGACTGACAAATGCTATATTAAACACTTACTATGTATAATACTTGCGTTCACAATAGTTTTACTTTACAAAACAGAACAAAAGATGTCCCCTGTAAGTAAACCCATATTAGCTGTTTCAGTTATTGAACATCCTAAGGTTTTATGACATGGGGAACAGTGGTGATATCCTGGGCGGGTGATGGAACTGGGATTGTTAATGGGAAAACATCTACAAACAAAACTATTGGTGAATTATACTTAAAAGGAAACTATAACCATAACAACAACAACAACAATAATATAACTTTAATGTCCAAATTACGCAAAGATTTAGCCAATTTGCTAAAGGGGGGAGTCGCTAATTCTTTTGATAATTTATTTATCCATCCGTAGCCTCTCTAATCTCCATTACAATATGTTTCTTGCTGTCGCTAGCTGATGAAAAAACTAAAGTGATAACTTCCTCATCCTTATTTTGTCTTTCTTTGTTCCTTAAGATGTTATCTGTGTCAATCTCTTCCGAGAATGCTGATGCGTTAGGGATTTCCTTGTGTTTCTTAATAGCATTGGTGTCTGCACACTTCTTTGTCAATTCTGTGAACATGATAACTGCTTCATAAACAGACGATATCTTTGTTTAGTCATTAGTGTTAAGTGTGTCTGAAACTACAGTGCCCTTTTGTTTTTCTTTCTTCAGGCTCTATAGAGTTTTGTGTGTTGTTCTTTTGAGCGACAATTATTCCAGAGGTTTCAGGTTCACTTGTTTTGTCCTGCAGTGAGTTAACAGCTTTAGAGACTTCATGTTTATTTGCTATGTCCTGCTGTGCGTCAACTGCTTCAGAGACGTCAGCCTCATTTGTTATGTTTGACTAGATCCTGGACCTGCCCGGCCGCGCCCAAAATGGCGCCGGTGTAAATGGGACTCGTAACTGCTTGTTGTGTACTGATTGCCCAACCTTGATATCACGAGATACGTATGCAGTTTTGAAGCACATGGCGGAGGCTCGTCTGTTGTAGTGGGGCGCCCTTTTATCGTTTCAGTCGCCATTCCGCCCGCTTTTGCTACACTGTGCCTTTTCCGCCATTCAGCTGTTTACCGCCCGCTTTTACGGCTACAGCGTCTCGCTCACCATGTAGTTGAGTTGCTCCCACTCTTGCGGTGCAGCGATAGGCGGCTGCCACAGGACTCTTAAAATGGCGGCCGGCTCTTCGGATTTGGGCCTGGTCCAGTAAAATGGCCCTGGGACACCTTGGAACTCGGACGCTTGTCTGCCAGGGCTTGGGTTCCATTCTCGAAAGCGTCCCCTCAGCCTTGAAGATTGTACAAAAGTCTTGGGGGCCCTCGACTCCCGCAGGCTTCCGGTGGGGAGCGGCTGCCATGATTGCTTGCGGAATGGCCACGACGGAGCTACGAGATGGTGGTGCTCTCATGGTGACGCCAGCTTCAGTCTGAAACATCCAGAAACAAGGTGGGGCTTTCATCGTTTGGGAAAAAAAATGTTTTAATCCAATGAAAAGTGTTATTTTTAGGTCACATGACCTAGTCTTACATCATTAAGAAAACAAAAGTAAAATGAACCAATGAAAAGTTTTATTAACAAGTCACATGACCTGTTATGCTTACGTTACGCGCTGCGCGGCGCGCTCTGGATCGTTTCCGGGAAGCTGTGCCTTGCGCACCGGAGCACTTCCGGGTGCGCTAACGCGGCGCGTCATATGACGCATTACGCGAGAACGCAGGTCCAGAATATAGTCAAAATGTCTCCACCAACCAGTGGTCGGAATACAACCGCTTTCAGCAGTCCAAAAAGTTCGGTTAAATTTTAAGAGCGGGAGCAACTCAACTACATGGTGAGCGAGACGCTGTAGTCGCAAGAGCGGGCGGTAAACAGCTGAATGGCGGAAGAGGCACAGAGTACCAAAAGCGGGCGGAATGGCAACTAAAACGGTAAAGGGGCGCCCCACTACAGTGTGTCTTCAGGTCAAACGGATTGTGGGACAAGGTCCAGAATGGAAGAGTCATCAAAAGGGAAAAAATTCCGCCGGACCCCGGGAGCCGGCCGCCTATGTCGGGGGCGATCTCAGGCCACACCAGGGCAACACGACTTGGGGAGGGGGCAGGAGCCAAGCGCCCCCTCTCAGTCTGCGCCATCTCACCGCCCCTCAGGGGCCTCCGTCAAGCGGTTTAGGGAGGCACCGTATCACATTTTTGTTTTCCAATGCAGTCAGGTCCACAAACGGACCCCACTTACTTTGAATAGTGAAGCTGCAGCAGGTGCAAATAAGGTTTAAACAGTGTTACAAGCGCTGCTTAGAACTCTGAAGTATGGCACTCAACATCCAGGACTTATGCCATTTGTGTAAGGCAGTGAAATCGAAGCAACTCAGGGACAAAAAGCATGAACGAACATTCACGTATGAAAATCTTATTTGGGGAAGGGGCAGGATCCAAACGCCCCCTCCCAGTTCGCGCTACTACACCGTATGTGGAAAATCTGAAGCCATCGTTCTACAAACTCTCAATGCTTGCTATCAGTGCATGAGTTTCATGCTCGATCGATTGAGCTAGCCGGATCGGGCATTAAAAAGTATAAAATAGTTATGTAAATAGTTATTTAATAAAATGTTTTACCCTGTTTCTTTGCTGGTGTGTTGTCTATAGTTATAATATTTGCATAGGGTTTGTCGTTATTTTGGGCGGGGTGGGTGGCGGAGTCGAGCTGTCTTGCAGCCCTCATGGTGTGGAGCTCAGTTCATTTCACTATTTTCGTATTTCTCATGAAGGGTTGTTCCTAATGTTTGTATTTTACCGAGGTCAAAAAGAGATCGAATTAGTGGTCTACTGATTTTACTCGATTACTTTTATTTTTTTACACGATTTTTCACTATCTGCAAACACTAAACAGAGTATTGCGACTTTGTGCTTGTTTGTAAATAGAGAATGATCCAAAGAGAACCAATTCTAAAACAGTAAATGCTTGGATAACAATCAATCAAATGGAGAGACAAGCAGGTACGACGGATTACAACGGGGGTAAAGGTCTGCGTTAACTACCGTTCACTATCTGCAAAGAGAGAGTACTACTAAGAGAAAAGAAGGGAGGGGGGGGCAGCGTTCAAAGCACATCAGCGTGCATAAACACGAAAACGTTTTTACCTATCACGTACTTCACATTTGACAGCTTTTGATATTTGCTATTAAAAAACCATTGAAATTCACAGAAAAAACCATAGGTTATAGTCCATATATAGTTAGGAATTTGCATTTACAAAACCTTGAAAATTCAATGAAAAAACCATTGGTTATAGAACATATATAGTTAGGAATTTTCATTTACAAAACCTTATTTTACTCGCATAAAACCATTGAAATTCCATATATAGTTAGATGCGCTAACTATATATCGCGCACCCGCAATCCACTGCTGATGATGTCACATATTACATCATTCATGACATGGTCAGTGACATCACTGATGACATCACTGATGACATCTCAAATGACATCACTGATGACATCACTGATGACATATCAAATGACATCACTGATGACATCACTGATGACATATCAAATGACATCACTGATGACATCACTGATGACATCTCAAATGACATCACTGGTGACATCACTCATGATATCATTCATGTGATAATACAATGAACCTCTTCAGACTCTAATATAACCTTAGATACAATCAGTGTAAACAGACACTCACAGACTGTCACTCATCCATGGAGTTACTCACACAACTAGTCAGTCATGCAAACAATCAATCACACCTCCATTTCCTGAACTATACAGTTATACAAACTTTACTTATTCAAATATATACTAACACATATTTTCTCTCTTATACAATCCCTGATACAAGTTCACAATGATCCATACAGCCACTCACACATTCACTGGCTCTTATGCACAGTTATTTATATATGTCAACTCTCACATGTACTGTCTTTTACATATGTACTTACTTTGACATGTAGCACTGAGATATCCATTCACTCACCAATACACTCATACACACAGTCAACCACCCATACAGTTGTTTCCACATGCAGTTTTGAACCCATACATCTAGTGAATCAGCTGTTCACACATCTATGCACAGAGTCATACACCTCCCAGCCACCCACACACATACTCAGTCTCCCATACAAATACTTGGGCAACCATTCAATAACCCATATAGTTACTCATATAGCTACTGATCAACACATGCAGCACTTTACAGAACAACAGATATAATGATGCACAAATTAATACAGTTTAATCACTAACCCATGCTCTCAGTGAGACACATTTAATCACTCCCTCATACAATCAGTCATGCACCTACTAAATCCTCCATCCAGACATTTATACATCCACTCATTCTTCAATATGTGAGACATATTTTAACTTTACAGAAACATACAGTCACTGGGTGTTGTCATCAGTGATGTCATCAGTGATGTCATTTGAGATGTCATCAGTGATGTCATCAGTGATGTCACTGACCATGTCATGAATGATGTAATATGTGACATCATCAGCAGTGGATTGCGGGTGCGCGATATATAGTTAGCGCATCTAACTATATATGGAATTTCAATGGTTTTATGCGAGTAAAATAAGGTTTTGTAAATGAAAATTCCTAACTATATATGTTCTATAACCAATGTTTTTTTCATTGAATATATATATATATATATATATATATATATATATATATAGATATAGATATATATATATATATATATATATATATATATATATATATATATATATATATATATATATATATATATATATTTCGCTCCACGAGTGCCGGGAGAGATTCCAAGGCTGTCTGGGCGGTCCGAGTACCAAAGCCGGCGCTTTGTGAATATCCGCTCCCAGGTTCTGAAATTTGTAAAAGAACCACTCGGACACCTCAAGTGCTTTTAGCTTCAGTTTATTCAGCTTTGCTGAATAAACTGAAGCTAAAAGCACTCGAGGTGTCAGAACCTGGGAGCGGATATATATATATATATATATATATATATATATATATATATATATATATATATATATATATATATATATATATATATATATATATATATATAAACGTAATATTAATAAAAAAATATACAATATTTTTACCCTAGGATAGCGGAAGGGTAAAAATTACTATTACTACTCCAGTGAGTGCAACAGTAGGGAAAGCGTTGGATAGCTGGAGGGTAAAAATTACTATTCCCACCTTAGAGAGTGAAACAGTAGGGAAAGCGTTGGATAGCGAGAGGGTTAAAAATACTACTCCCACACCAGAGAGTGCAACAGTAGGGAAAGCGTTGGATTGCGTATGGGTAAAAATTACTATTCCCAATACAGAGAGCGCAACAGTAGGGAAAGCGTTGGATAGCAGGAGGGTAAAAATTACTATTCCCACTCCAGAGAGTGCAACCATAGGGAAAGCGTTGGATAGCGTAGGAGTAAAAATTACTATTCCCACTCCAGAGAAATGAATTACCAATTTAATATTATGTAATAATTAATCATTTAGAAATACAAATAAATATTAGTTATTAAAATTAATTACCTATTCATAATTAATTAACAACTAATTAATTCTCAATAACACAGACTAATTAATATTAAAAATTAATACCCATGAATAAATAACAGTAAATTAATTATCAATACACAAAAAGTATTTTTAATATGTAATTAATTACAATTAAATTACTTCCTACCTGATTCCCCTATAAACCCACAATCTGCTACAGAAAATAAATTAATACAATTATTGTAATTATCAATTAGTGAATTAATAAAAATGATTTACCAATTAATAAAAGTTAATTACCAATTAAAAATTAATTAACAATTAATTCAAAATGAATACCAATAAATAAATAAAAATATTTATTAATTACAATTACATTACTTCCCACCCTATTTTCCTATAAACCCACAACCTGCTAAAGAACTAAAACACAAAATTAAATAAAAAATAATTCGTAATTTCTAAAAATTCATATTTAATTTAATATAATTAAATTACTTCCCACCCTACTCCCCTATAAACCCATAACCCGCTACAGAATTAAATTACGCAAAAATTAAATAACAAAAAATTCAGCACTTAAAATAAATTACAAAAATAATATACACTTTTCACACATATACTAACATACAAAACACTTTAAAAAATTCGATATTATTGAAAATTCGATATATTTTAATACCTATTATATATACTTCGATATTTTGATTTTCTATATTTTGATAATCGATATTACAATACTTACCTTCAACTCGATATTTTTCACCACTATACTGTGTCCATTCGATATTTTATCCATTCTATATTTTGACTTCGATATTATGGCTATTCTATATTTTGGATTCGATATTATGTCTAGTTATCAAATAAATATTGTGTTGTAGTGTTCAGTTTAGGGTTGCATTCATATTGTATCCTTCTGAAATCACATATTGGTTCAACGATTTTCATAAATATTGTCTGTGTTCCAATTATCTTTTAGTGAAAATTACATCTTTGGAAAGTTTGATACATTCTCCAGGCGCTTGGAAAAGATATCAGAAATGAGCAACATTCTGGAAAGTCTTTCTGACTTGCAAAATATTAGGACTGAAGGAATTGACAAACTCAGCATTCGATACCAGACCATCCTAGCAAATACCAAATCCAAAGCTTATGATGTGCTAGATCACAGGAAATTGGAGGTATGAAAAACAAAAACGGACTATTTCACTCGTACTATATGCACTCGAGGAGGCGTTGTCATCTAATTATACACTTACATGTGCCTGATTAATTTAAATCAGTTTAACAAATATTCATACAGAATATGTTAGTGGGTGAACAAGGAGCTTGTTTCTTTACGAGAGATAGCTGAATTGTGTGATGGAGTGGATACATTACAGAATGGGTAAGACACTTTAAGTGAGAAACACACTGAGGAGATGGTGTTTTACAAAGAAAGCAGTACAATTCAGAAATAAATTGAGATGAGTAGCAGTCCTTTCAAATATCCATGTAATCTACATATTTCGAAATGTCCAAGGATTCCTTTGGAAGGATTTCATAAACAACTAGTCATGTCCAGTCACAACAGCTGATTAATAAAAGACCGTACATTTTGGCGAGTGTTTGACATGCGATTTGTCATTTGGGTGTGCGGTTTAGGAACTACTGTATGTGATGATAAAGGTAAGGTTCAATTCATTTAGGATTTGCATGGAAAAAGCAATGTGCTTCAATATTTTGCCATCTAAATATGAAATCTTTTAATTAAAAAAAGAGTACGAGAGGGTTGCCTTGACTTCTCAAGTTTAGAGAATTGTATTACTAATGAGGGAACCCACTCAGTATTCGGTCTGCAAAGTCGAGGGGCATAGCTGCTGGTTCTCGATCGGGCTGGTCATCTGCTCCGTGCAAGGCTACTTATTCTCATCATGTCCCCTGCATTGAAAGCTTCCGACTCCCTGTAGTTACGCTGTTGATGGTTCCGGTACACTGATTTAATATGGTCCGGATTCTGCATTGACCCCTCGTGTCCCTCAAGTCTCGAAACCTTAGCCTCATTGTGTATAGCTGACATTTTTATCATTTCCTGCAATTTGTCTGTACCTCTGGGTGATTGTCTATACAGGACCTACGACAAATATTTAAGTCTTGACCGTCCTCATCATTTGTTTGGCCTTTCCGGAATTTGAAATCCTGTTTTTTCCGGCTATTCGTGTGAATACTGAGGGCGAATTTTACTCGCCTTGAATATCCATGACTTCTTGAGGGCCCTTCTGGCAGACAGTTTTCATGAGAAGTTTTGCCAGCCTTGATTGTTATTAGGACTCCTTCCCAGGATTGGGTTGTTGGATCTTGAAAGACCACTCTTATCCATTCCATCAGCACCTTGCGCCCTGATGAAGGTAGCCTGTTTTGGCACTGTTCCGAAATGCCTGTCGGCGCTTTTCTTGGATGTTTCTTGTTTGAATGTGAGTGTGAGTTTTGGTATGGGTATGATTTTGGGTTGACTGGAAGAGTGAGTGAGCTGTGTGCCAATTTTTATTTCTCCTTGTTGTCCTAAGGCTGTGTTTATATATCTTGTTTATATTTCTTACGATGACCTCATACAAAATTAAGACAAAGAAATGTACTGTATATTAAATTTCAATAACTGAATTATTTTTCTATGCTAATAAAAAGAAACATTTGATATATTTTATGTCTTTTGTGGGCTTTTGGCTCTTTTCCTTCATTTAGAGAGTTGTGAATACCTCCTCCTTACTATTGGGAACCTCCTTTCCATGTTTTTTTGTCATTTATCTCGCCCTGGCGGGTTGTTCCCCTCTTAGCTTGCGTAGTTTTCAAGGCCCCTCTTCTGTTTTTTGCTTTGGCACCCACTCACTTGCCTAGCTATCACAAATCTATAACCATACGTGTTACAAGGGTAACCCGAATCGTGTTTTTAGAACTTTTACCTATTTTATGATACATTATGCATGGCATGTTGCAGTTGCATTTGATTTGGATTTTGCTTGTTCATTTATGCAGGGGCATAGTTAGCGCTATTGTCATAGCACATACAAATTTCTTTATGTCTGCACCATCATAATTTTGAAACTGCTTCTCCATTCATAGGCACGCGTCTGTGCCATATCATCCTCCTGTCGGTGTTATAAGTAGTCCGTGTTTTGCCCTCACCTCTGCATGCATAAGAGAAGGTAGCAGGCCCACGTGATTTGAAGTTCTCTGGGATACTTCTTAGCGCTGTCAAACAGTTCTTCTCAAATTCTGTGCAGTTGCCTCAAAACTAGTTATGCAGTCAGCTGCTCCTTGCTTATCTCTAAAAGATAAATGCCAGCTTGTTGTATCACAGTTTATTGTGAAATGTTTGATAATTGTATCTTCATCATCGACCCTGCAACTGGCAGTTGCATTCCTTGTGTGATCCCGTGTTTGCCCTTCCATTTCCAATGTGTCCATGGCCGTGCTGGCCAAGTGGTTTGGTAGTGTGGTGGTCTGTTCCTCCTTTCATCGCTGGTTGTTGACTGCTTTGTTATACAGTACAAGGCACGCCTTCGTGGGATTGATTATTACTAGTGCTACATTGTTTCTGAACTACTGTTCTCCTCACTTTGCGCCTGCCTGCTCTGTGCAAATTCTATGGCATTGCTTCCCTGCTCAAAGGTGTAGTTCCGGGCATTATCAGCCATGAGCTAAGTACGCTGCTGCACACCTGTTGGAATGAACCATGTATAGACACAGTTCAACTGTATCGTGCTTATTCGTGGAGGTGTGATACCCCCTTGCTCAGTATGAAACCTTCTCTGCACCAGCGTTCCACATACATCTCAAAACAAGATGGCAGTCAGCAATTCTGACTCATGCCATAATGTCTACAACCACATGTGGTGTGCAGTACACTATACATTTGTCTCTGCCTTTAAATGTGTATGTCAAAGAATGCAGCCTGCCCAAGATGAGCTTGTGTTCAGTTGTTAAATGCCATAAACACTTTGACATTTAAATGGTTATCTACCTTTGATGCTCCTGGTGCTGGTATCTCCTCCTGCCCCGGTGCATTGATAGCTGAGAGACTACGGGAATCAAGGCACTATTGAGTTTAATAAATCACTAAAGATGCCCATACCATTCTGTCTTTCTTCAGGACATGATAAACTTCAGTCTTTGTTGCCTGATAATGGGCTGTATGTTCATGCGGGTGAAGAGAATGTGCATTGAAATAGCTTGGGCGAGTGGGAATCCTTCAATGAGGAGAAACCTAGAAAGCGACACAAAGTGAAATATTTTTAGGTGGTTGAACCTAAGCTCAATGTTTAGGATTATCTTTTTCTTATTTTTTTTATTTTGTATTGATGACACAAGCCATAAAGAAATACAGAGAGTCGGTTAGCACAAAAAAAAAGAAAAAAAAAAAGAAAATCAGCAATCATAATATCAATAGAAACATCTCATTTTTGCATAAGAGAATAAATCATACACCCGAGGACAACAAGAAAAAAAAGAAAAAAAGAGAAAAATAAAAGATAGATAGAATATAGAAGCCATTCAATTCACACTGAAAGGAAGGTCCCCCAGATTTTTTCCAATTTATTGAGCGAGTGAGCCCCTCTTGTTCTCGCTATGGAGAGTTCCATATCATAAATTTCATTCACCAAGGACCACCATTCGGTTACATGAGGTGGTTTAACTAAAATCCATGCCCTTGCAATAGTCAGTCTTGCACATGAAATCAAAACAAATAGCAGATCCTTAAATAAGTCAGTAGTTGAGAATATGCCAAGTAATACCATCTCGGCTGAAATTAAGGTAGGAAGTATTCATTTCTGCCTCAAAATGTTTTCTACCCCATCCCAAAATACGCGCAGCGAAGGGCATGAAAATAGCATATGCTCCAGATCTGCTGCCGCAAGGTTGCATTTGGGGCATTTAGTATGGTCGCTAATAGCAGTGTTTCCAGACCATTTGGAGATACGTAATGGAGTATAGTATAAATGACAGACAGTTTTGTAAGCTTGTAGTTGAAGGCTAGATGAATGAACCAGGCTATTGATGTGTTGAAGAAATGTAGATATATTATTAGAAGATATACACCTCCCCATTCTAGATGCCCATTTCTCCGCGAGGTTCAGGCAATCATCAGTCTTAAACTGACTGAAGCATTTATAACCTATACTAATCAAAGCTTTACTTTTCTCTCTATAAATACAGGTCCATATTTCTGAGTCTGATTGTTCTTTTAATTTCAATTTACCTAAAAAAAGTCTTGAATATGTATATATTTAAATCACATTTGTTCCGGTAGTTTATAGAGTAGTTTAAGTGTCTCGAACACCAGTAAGCCTGTTATGCCATATAAATCCCCCAGCCTAGTTATATCAAAATTAGCCCAAGATCTCCCTACTTTATCACTGAAAATACCCGGTAGTCCCAGGTTATCCCAGAGCGCCAAGTTAGGATGAAAGATGGAGGTCGCATCAAAAGCCAGAATCGTTTTTCCAAATACGAACCGCATCCCTAGCGGTCTTGAACTTGACTCTCTTAAAGTAATTCGTATCATTAGCTCTGGCAAGAAATTGTTTAGATTCTGAACCTATCATGAATTGGTGAAAAAAAAGCGGATTACTAGAGTTAAAGAAGCTACGCAGTCGGCCCAAAAAGGTGGCATAAAAATAAATTCTAAAATCTGGGAAAGTGAGCCCATCTTTAATAAATGATAACTTCAAAAAAGATAATGATCTGCGACTTTTTTATAGCCCCAAATATAGCTACCAAGAATTCCATCTAACTTTCTAAAAAAAGAATTATTGACCAACAGGGGGATAGACCTAAACAAATATAGAAATTTGGGAAGGATATTCATTTTAATAAGATTTATCCGTCCAAACAAGTTGAGGGGGACCTTATGCCATTTTTTAAGAAGAACCGCAGTGTCTTTCAGTAAGGTGTCATAATTAAGTGCAGTAATATCCCTAACACTAGGTGAAATTTTGATACCTGGATAGGTGGCTGTCTGACAAATACCCTGGACAGGAACAGAAGGTTTGTAGTTCACAATAATTAACGTTTTATTCAGGTTTAATTTATATCCGGAAACGGCACCGAAATCGTTGGCTTCCTCCGTAATTCCTACCATTGCTTCTGCAACCTCTGTTGTATAGATTGCCAAATCATCAGCGTAGGCTGTAATTTTAAGCATATTATTTCCATAATAGAAGGGCTTAATGTGTACTTGAGACTGTAAAGCATTTATAAATGGCTCCATAGAGAGAGCAAATAAGAGTGGTGATAAGGGGCAACCTTGACGAGTGCCTCTTAAAATTGGAAAATTGGAGGACATCATGTTAGCATAGCCTATTTTTGCATTTGGGAAATCATACAGGGCCTGTATTCTCCTTAAAAATGGTATCTTAATGCCAATCTTTGATAAGACAGACCAAAGATAATCCCACCCCACCCGGTCAAATGCTTTTTCAGCATCTAATAACACCATGCCAAGTGGGGAGGGATTAATGGCTGCAACATCAAATGCGGTAAACGCCGTGTTAACATGCGCGGTTGTGTCCCTGCCAATCACAAAACCGTGCTGTTGTACATTAACTAATTTAGGCATAAGTAGGGCAAGCCGCATTGCAAGCAGTTTGGCATAAGCCTTGGCGTCCGCATTAATCAGAGAAATGGGCCTATAAGAGCCACACTCTGTAGGTACTTTATTTTTCTTTAAAAAGAATATTATTTTTGCAGTTCTCCAAGAATTAGGGGCCTTACCAGTGTCGCCTATTTGATTAATGGCGGAACATAACAGAGGGAGCAATTCATCACAGCATATTTTATATAGTACAATTGGGAGCGTGTCATCTCCGGCTGCTTTCCCAGAAGGAAGCGAGGAGATAGCAAGCTTAAGTCCCGAGAGCGAAATCTCTTTTTCCAACTGTTCCATCGCCTCTACCTCTTTTTCTAATACCCAATTCTTCCAAATATACCTCAATAATTTTTCCTCCGTAGGGTATTGCTCTGGAGTATAAAGTTTGCTATATTACGAGACAAATTGTTGCAGAATCTGTCCTGGTTCAGTATAGATAGTTCCGTCTGATCCTTTTATACCTTTAATTAGTGAGCTAGCACTGTCTTCTGCTCTTTTATAGGCTAGAATTTTTCCAATTCTATCACCACTTTCATATTGCGACAGCTTATATTTATGTAATTTGCAGCTAATGCGCTCTCTAAAAAGTTTTTTGTGTGGGATCTTAAAGTAATTAATTTAAGTTCAAGCTGGTTTGAGATTAGTAAAGTGGGTACTCCTAGGGCCACCTGTCTAAGAGTTTCTGCAAGATGTTTCTCTAGTGTCCGGATACTAGAAGTAATATCACGAATCTCCTCCTTCCGTTTAGAATTTTGCCTAAAAATGACCTGCTAGGCAAACCCTCTTATGCTCGCCTTGCAAGCATCCCAAACATAAATTAGTGCCGCAGAATTAATATTAAACTCCA
This sequence comes from Lissotriton vulgaris, assembly GCF_964263255.1. Taxonomy (NCBI): domain Eukaryota; kingdom Metazoa; phylum Chordata; class Amphibia; order Caudata; family Salamandridae; genus Lissotriton; species Lissotriton vulgaris. The sequence continues at coordinate 1,118,494,393 of NC_141691.1, read as the reverse complement.
AAAATTCTTTAATATGATCCTTCAGCTGGGTGATAAATATTGAATCTGACAACAAGTATCTAGGGAATGAAAACATCCTAAGTTCTACTATTTTAGATATAATATTAAGTTGTAGTAGGATAGGATTATGATCCGAGGTTACTCTTGGGCAAATCTCCATTTTGCATGTTTCTAGTATATTATCAGAGGCCCATGCCATATCAATGCGTGAGCACATTTCATGTGGCGCTGAATAATAGGTATAGCCTGCAAGCTTAGGATAAAGGTATCTCCAGACATCCTTTATGTTATGTATGCGTGAAAGTTCCAAGATAGCCGCTCGTGTCTTACGCATACGTGTAGATGTACCTTGTCTCGTAGTGTCCTGTACATAATTCATAACGCAATTAAAATCACCCATAAGTATTAGCTCCCCCTCCCATTCTAGTAGTTCCATATTTAATCTGTCAAAAACATAAGCATCGTCACTATTTGAACCATATAAAGCACAGAAAACATATTTGCCGCTTGCTATGTTAATTTGTACAATAGACCAGCATCCAGGCTTATCAGAAACTGCTTTAAGAATATCTACTTTAAATTGTCTTTTCTTGAGTATGGCTCCCCTCGAATAGAAGCATTTAGAGTTGTACATGTCAATAGCTCATAACCCCCTTGTTCAAGCAGTTTCCAGTCTTTGTAGCATATGTGAGTTTCAGTTAACAGTGCTAAATGAGGATTGTACATTTTAAGCTCTTCAAAAACCAATTGCCTCTTGCTTTTATTATTAAGGCCTGAAACATTCCAGGCTAGACAGCTAAATTGATACATATCTTATATCTAAATATGTTCAGGTTCCTATTTTTAGTCTAAAGAAAATCTCTCTCATTTTGTGTCTTAAACAATCTGTGCTTGTGTCATCTTTTTTGAGCAAAATAACCAACCCCAGGCTCCACCACTACCCCTACCCTCCAACCCCTAAACCCCCCACCCATAAGTACTTACCGGGAAATCCTCCCTCTATCTACTGCTGCCACTGGAGTGGCAGCGAACCAAAGAGGTCTCCATCTAACCCCCCGTCCCTCCATATTGAACTCATATAGTTAGGAGAAAAGTAGAAGAGAAAAAGAGAAAGAAAACGGTACCAAAATGAACAAGCTTAGCACAACAAAAAAAAGAAAATTCGAAATACATTATCCCATTTTAGAAAAGATCAGCTCAGCTTCTTTAACATCATTGAAAACATAAGTGTGTCCCGATTTAATTACTTTTAGACGCGCAGGCTCTTGAAGAAACACCTGTGCACCCACTGATTTGAAAGGGTCAATAAGTAGGCGCAGTCTCCATCTTTTGTCTATAGTGGCCTTACTAAGGTCAGATCTCAAAAAAAGGTTACTTCTCCTGCAGTAACAGGAGTATTAGGCCAAGCCTTAATCGAAACCGATTGCCTGAGTAAGTAATTACCAAAATAAATCATAAAAGGTCGTGGAAATTTACTCTCCTTATTCCTGTTAGTCATTGGCAATCTGTGTACACGCTGAAGTTGGGAGTGCAAATCCCAGTCGGCCAAGTCTGGGAATGCCCTTTGAAACAGCTTGACCATATAAATGCGGGGGTCCGACCCTTCTGATCCTTCGGGTACTCCAAAAAGTCTGAGATTCTGCCGCCTTTGTCTGTTTTCTAAGTCTTCCACTTTGTTCTGCAAAGCCTCAATATACTTATCATGCTGGTTAGTTGAAGCCACTGTATTAGTTAGGGACTCCTCCACACAACCCTCTGCTGCAACTCTTCGATCTTCTTTGTAACCCCACTCAATTTATTAGTGACCTCTAATAAGCAGTTCTGCATTTTGCAGTTATCATCCCTTAGTTGTAGAAAGTTCTGTTGAGTCTCTTGCCGATGTTCCAATAATGTTTTAAGGATTAAATCCAAAGAAGAAACTGTAGAAAAAGCCAGGGGAGATAAGTGTGAAGTACCAGGAATAACTTCTTCCATTGAGGATAAGTGCACAGATAAAGCAGGAGCGGCAGTACTTGACTTATCCAATTCTTCTATGTTTTTGCAAATTGATATAGATTTGTCTTTTTCCTGCCGCACACTAGCACCATCAGACTGAACCATGTCAGGTGCAAATATTGCTGCCGGGGTCACGAGCAGAACCGGTGAGGTACCATTGCCAAGAGTGGAGTCAAGAGGATTCTTTAAACTGTCTCCCTCTATAGGACTAGTACCCGATAACCGTAAAGCTATACTCTTAACCCCCCTTTGGCTTGTATCCATTTACGCATGGGACTTACATCTTTAGTGGATTTTCCACGAACATTTGATGCTGTCATTGTGGCAGATAGAGCAGAGGAAATCGTATTTTTCCCTTTCTTAGCTTTGCTCTTCGCCTTCGCCTTCCCCTTTTTAAACCAGAAATTTTAGTGCCCCCTGCAGAGATAGGATTGTATTCAACTTTTCTTCTATCTCCACCCCTTCCACCAGTTCCTCATATTGATCATTTGAATTTTCTTCCAGTATTTCAGGAATATCCATTTCGATACTCTCTGCTGCAGCACAAGGATCTAGTGTTTTATTAACTTGACAGACAGCCCCTAGTTTCCCAGCAGGAACAATAGTACCCAAATTAGGAATGCCATTTAAAGAGATGGTCTCTAACTCCCGTTTATCAGCATGCATCAAAGTATCTGCATTCGGTTGCTTATCTGAGCTCACATCAGTCTCTAAGGCAACATTTTTAGCACGGCTCCATACAGGATTAGATTGTGAACAGCGAAGCACCTCCAAGCCCTATCGCTCCTCTGTCCCGGCATCTGGAATTTTATTCAAGTCAATAGTGGAAACATTGTCCCCTGGTAAATCCCGGTTTCTACTTTTCAACGGAGTATTATTATCACTTGGAGCAACAAAAAGAGGGGGTCTAATGACCTGTTGCTTACCGGGTCTCCCAGCTCTCTCTGGTGTAGTTGCAGGAGGATGTATCATACTCCCAGTGGCTGTTCCAGCTGTAATTATTGTTGTCGGCTTAGCCAGCCCGCTGCCCCCTCCTCTCCACCTTCTTCTGTAGGGGTGCCTTTTGCCGCTCTATTGGAGCGAGGCGCGTTTTTGGGTGCATTTGCTTCAGTAGGCTTCGATCTCCTGACGCAGAACTTCCGCGGTTTCAGGCAGCACCCTTGGTGTACCAGCAGTGCAGACCCGTGCAATCGAGCTCTGAGAGTGAAAGCGCCAAATCGCAAGCCAAATCGCAAGCCAAATCGCAAGCCTTTCCCAGCCCGCGGAAGCGGGCCGCGTCAGCAGAGCAGAGCAGAGAAGTGGCAGATCAGACGGAGTGTCTGTCGGGGAAAAAATGCCAAGGTAACCTAGCGGGAGCATGAGGAGATATGTAGAGGGGTTTTGCTATTCAGATCAGAGAGTTAGCTTTTCAGAAGCACCATCCAGAAGAAACCGTCACATTAGTAAAACGCCAGTATCGATATCAATGGAGTTCAGTGAGGTCTCGCAGAGCAACCTCTCCGTGGCGTCTTCAGTCCGCCATCTTGCTTTCCCCTTAACCTTCCCTCTCCAATGTTTAGGATTATCATGCATCATATTGGCCCTAAATGCGTGTAATTCTAAAATGGAATAATTCATGTAAGGCACCAGATATGCAATGTTATTTATTATTACAAACATTCAGTTGAGTATCGTTATATATTTATAGCATATTAGGAAAATGCCTTTGGGGTAAGATCATGATGGTCTGAAAGGTGAATTGCTGGAATGCCAAGATAGAAGACCTTACCAAATGATTTTTCTTCACTTTCACTGCCTCCACCCTTCTTGAGGTCTCCTCATTAGAACTCTGCTCTGTTCTAATGAGCACGTTATGTCTGTGAGATAAGTTGGAATTACCAATGCTCCCTGCTCTTTCCATTGTCTGTGAGGAAAGGGTGTGTGTATGTTTGTGTGTGCGTGTATGGATGTGTGTGTGTGTGTTGGTTGTGAGTGCGGGCGCGTGTCTGTGTGTTTAGGCAGCTGTTGTTGCTACCTGTTCTTTATCTACTGTTCAGCACATTAACATTCAGTACCTGGACAGGAGATTTGATACATTCACCTCTAAATATCATCTTTGTTCGAATATCTTAAAGTTTAGTCCTAAAAAACACTGCTTGGCTTCAAATGCAGCTTCGTCATTAAATATTTAAGCAGGTCTCAATACTTGGAGGGTCAGGCAATATATTTTTAATCAGAGTGGGCTCAACATAAAAACGTTTGAAGAACACTGCTCTATGGTGTGTTTTGATTCCTAAAACTATGAGCTGCAAAACAACAGTGCACTGTGAAACAAGCCATATTTAATAGGTCTTACAGCAGTTTCAGTTTACTAATATCGCAAACCTGTCACTTTAAATGGATTTCACCAGTGTATTTTGAATTTTAAGTGCCAACCTGATGATTATATTTTTTATTAGGTCTAGGTCTAGTCTACTTTAGTTATTTCTCCCTATGCCATTTTCTGAAATTCAACTTACTAAAATCTCTCCCCATTCCCACACCTTATCCCGGCTGCTTTACATCGATGGACTTCTTTTCCCCACCTTGCACTTTATATGAAGGACTTACCTTTGTCAGCGCCTCAATACTGAGCAGTTTGGTATAGTTTTGTTGGGAAACCTTTGTTGTACAAAGGACACCCCCTTTCCTACTCTTTCTTTTCTTTTTGTTTGTTTTTTAAATTCTTCATGTAGTCTTTGGAAAGCTTATTGGGCACTTGAGTCTGAGCAAAAAACATGGGGTGAGCGCCGCTAACATGGGCCTGTACTTGTATCCAGGACTCTGTGTCCCAGCCGCCATTGCGCCAGGAGGCTCTGGTAACATCCTGAGGGTCAATGACACACCGTTTCCCAGCGCTTGAAAGCACATCTTGGGCTCCCACTACCTTGGCAGCACCCCTGATTGGGGCCCGTTACTTGCAGCTAGGACTCTGTGTTCTAGTCACCATCGCACCAAGAGGCACCAACGATTGCCTGAGGGTCAAGGATACACACCTTTCCAGTGCTTGAAAGCATGTTGGTAGTTCCCGTTGGCATGCGAAGCTCAGGCCAAGGGCGGGCCCATCCTGCGTCCGTCAAAGCCACACCCTCTTGGCCTTGGATTTTCACCGAAGGACTTTATCTCAACCCTGGAACTGTATTATTTTATTTGTTCAGCTATCCTGTTGTGCCTGTTGTCCATGGGTGAGGGGCAGGAGATGGACACTGATCGGCTTGGATTCTGATTCCCACCTGGCTTGTGGAGCCATTTGTTTTTGCTAGTTGCGCCAATCTGCATCTGCTATGACACTGCTCATATAAATGTCCAGAGGCCCGGATGGGCAACGCAAATTTACAGAGGGAGAAAAGCTTGATTCTTGATTCTTTCTTGGCTAGAGCCCTGGGGGCTGTCACCAGGGAAATAGATCTAGCTGAGTGATGGCTCTACCTGGAGCAGGGCACCCCCTCAGTGATGATTATGCCCTGACATGAATAAAGGTTGTACCATTACCTCTGAAACACAGGAAGTTTTGAAGAACAATTGTGCTAATTCTCATGTGTCATACCAGTTTAACTTTTAGGGGCGCAGCCCCTCCAGAGGTAGGTCCATCTGGGAAAAGAAAATGCCAGGCCAGGTCCGTTGGGCACCCCAAGGGCCACTGAAATCAGAATGAACAAGAAACGGAAAGGAAACACAACTGGGAAAGCCAACCATAACAGCAATCCCCTTGTTTCTGGACATATCTCCTGCTCAGAGGATCTAATTAGTTCTCCTATGTTTGACCTGTTGCTTGATAAGCTGAAATATCTAATCCAAGTCTGCATCAGCCCACTAATTGACAAAATCACGAGCCTTGAATCTATTGTTTTAGAACACTCTATATGTGATTTCACTTCTAATATAGGGGCAGTGTATGCTGGCACTGACAGTACCGATGCCTCTTCTGTTTCAATCTTGAAGGAGGACTCAAAGGGTCACATGACGTCTCACTCTGTGTAACCCAATAAGGTTATCTGCCAATCAGTGCAGGACGGGGAACCCATCATTTCTATCTCCACCCTCCCGGTCCATGGCAAATCACGATGTTAATTCAGCCCACATAATCCCAGAGAGTGCTGTGCAAGACAATTTCTGCCCCCCGGTTGCCAGCTCTACTTGTCTTTAACCTCCCATCAGAATGCTGTCCTTATGTTGTGGTTTTGACCAACGTGCCTTGTTTACCAAAAAACAAATAAGAATCTCATGCAGTGCTCAAAAACAAAGTATGTCATTGGCTCAATAAAATCAAGGCCATGGTGTGCGCGGAGTTTGAAGATAATTTATTTGTAAGAAGGGTGGGCTGGATTGGACTCCCTATGAAGGCTGTGCTGGGTGATTGTGTAGTTTCCTGGTCCTTGCGGAACCTATAATTTTCTCCCATGCCCACCCTTTAATGAACCTCGCCAAGAACAATGGTATAACAGCACTTCTATTGGGTTATTTTTATCGTCATTTTGCTGAACCACAAGTTACTAATAGAAGACCATTCAATGGACGAAAGACAAACTCTCAATTTGCATAGGGGAATAGAACCAATAGGGCTCCAGCCCCTGAACACGGAGTCCCTGCTCCTTGCTTTTCTACCTTCAACAGGTTTAGCGCCAAAATTGGCTTTTGTGACCCCACTGTTGATCCCTATTCTGTGACCACTACGGTAGGGCCTGGTAGCGAGGTCGACTTCATAGGGCGCACCCTCCTGGAAAATGTATTGGAATTAAACTTTTGCAACTTGGCAGAAATTGGAGGGCTCGAAGAACCATATATCCCAACCTTTATAGCCTGGGACCAAGGAACTACCATAGTCTATGTTTTTTATCCCAGGAGATGACTAACTGGGTTGCGACCTGGGGAATCTTTTCGAGTGGCTTTAGTGATCATAACTCTATAGAAATTAAACTGAATCTCCCTTTAGGCCAACATCCTCTCCCATTGAAAGGTTTAACTAACCTGGTCATTAAGGACAAGGGACTGAGGCTGAGATGGAAGGGGATAGACATCCCCATTGTCACAGCTAAGGTAGTCACAGCTAATCTGAGCCTGATCATGGATCACATTCTGATCGAAAACTGTTTACCCTTACGGACTATCACTTCATTTGAAATGCTTAATAGTAATATCCAATCTTCCCTCCTAACTACGGCCAGTGTGCAGCTGCAGCTAGCCCAGGGTGGTTCAATAGAGAAAGTAGAGCTGCAAACCAAAATCTGAAGGTTGCTCTTAATTCCAGGTGTAGAGACCAGGATATCATCATCATTGCTGGACAGCGTTATGAATCTGCTGCTAAAAAAAAGTAAGGCTGATATTAAGGAAGAAGCCTGTAAAAGCCTTTTAATGGCATGTCAGGATGAACTCCCAAAATTATGGCCAATAGTAATTGATACGGTACAAAAGGGGGTGGTGATGGACGGAGCATCTGAATCAATCAAACACTCACACCCAGTCAAAAGATCTGGGTTTAATCCATCACCATTCTTTAGCCCACTCTTGATTCAGATGCTCCGTCCATCACCACCCCCTTTTGTACAGCTTTTGGCCGCCATACGTTTGGCAGGGTATGCTCAGACGTGAGTCCCTTGCTCACTTTGCCACTGGATTCAAGCAAGCCGGGCTGAAGACGGCTGGAATGCCAGAAACCGGTCCTCGGAAGCTTGTTTCCGGTCCAGGGAAGACATGGCTTGGCAGTTCAGGCTGGACTGTTCCCATGAGGCACAGGGTCAGACTGATTTGCATATAGCCATGTCTGAACTGGGGTGGCAGAGTGGGCTAAAGAACGGTTTGATTCAGATGCTCCGTCCATCACCACCCCCTTTTGTACCGCAATAGTAATTGATAAGCAGCCCCCTGCAATTAAGGGTGAGGGTTTGGGTTTGGGTTCAAATATCCATGGGGAGGAAAAATGCTTCCTTAGGTGGTTACTTGGCCTTGGTCCTGGTAGTTCATGGCACTTTATACATGAGGAACTTGGTCTGGCCAATGCCTCAGACCTGATGGGGCTTGCCCCCATCTCCCATGGATATCTATTTGGAGCATCTCAGAGGGCTCCCTTGATCACATGATCATTGAGGATTGCCTGACCTGTAACTATGGCCTAAGATAAATCATTTACTAAAAACATTGAAAGCCATTGGAAGACATGACCTGTTTTCTATTTGGGAATCTATCTCAAAGGGGGAATCCACAAAAGTAAAAGATCTATTTTTAGTAAACGTAGAATGTAACAGGGAAGACAGAGAGATTATTATGCCTTATATGAGAGAAGTGATGAGCATACAATCAACTGCAGGTGTATAGTTATATTTGTTATATGTCAACACTACATGGGAGAGGGCTTTATTGACAAAGTTTCATCTAGGCAACATTAAATACCATCCTCTGTTCTTGCGATGAATTATTACCCCAAACCTAGGACAATTTAAGTTTTCTTGTAAATTTAACGAGGCTCTGAGGAAATCTTTATTACTACCGATACTCAAAAATATTATGATGATTTTTAAAAAAAATCAAAATAAAGTATCTTGATTGATTGATTGATGTTGGATCAACCTTTGTAATCTACCTTTTGTAAATTTACTGAGTAAATGGATTTAATGAGCACGTTGTGAACTGAGTAATTAGCTGATTGCTGAGAAGCTTGGTGTAATTTTGAACTTTAAAAATGAAAGTGGGTGGTTATAATTGTAAATAGAGTCATTTCAGGTGCATAAATGCTTGTTTTTAAATCTGTGATTGCAATTGGTCACCTTGAGAGATAATGTTTTTTCTTAGTTACTGTCGTTACTTTTTCCTTGTTACTATTGTAATTATTACATGAAAAATCTGAATGCTTATGAACTTCAAATATGTGATCAATGAATAAAATGTTCCCTATTCCAACTGTACCCATTACAAGCCAGGGTCACCACAACTGTTTGTCAAACTGAGAATTCTACCCCTTTATGTCTTGTAGTCACATGTTTACAGTAAATTTTCCAATTTACAAATACTACTTGTGCAGATTGTGTTTTAGCACTATTTTCATGCACTCTATTTTTTTTAATATAGAGAAACCTCTTCCTCTTCTTTCCCATTTAATATTAGAATATTCATGACACCTTTTGACTGGAGAACGGCACATAACCCTGTGTTTCAAAGTTGTACATTTGTGTTGTCCCTCAGAGGGATACTTGCCGCAACATGGACATGAATACCCCAAAATGTACTGGTTTTATATTTTTATCTCTGCATTCTGGTCCGCCAAAGTTCCAACATTAATTCACTAGCATTTGTGTTGCACACTTCTGCTATTTCTATCCACAATTTCTGGCAGATATTCCACTATTGTAAGTAGACTTGACAATTCCAAAATTTCACAAATCTAGATGCAGGGTGTATCACGTAATGCATACTATGACAATATTTTCAAACGGGGGCTTATATTTTTAGTCAAATTACAACATTTATGATTGTTCCCAACATAGCTGTTATCAAACAAAATATTAGGCCTCTACAGCAAAATACTGATCATCTGCAATTAACATCCATTCTCTGACTATATGATAACTAATTGAGCTGTCCGAAGCATCCTGTATTATAAGGAACTGTTTTTTTGTTGTTTATTTACAGTTTGACAAAGATTACATTGAATTTAAGAATCAAATTGAAGGCCTTTACCAATCTCTTCAGATGTTTGTTGATTCCTGGTTTGAGAAACCATTAACAGTAAGTAGACATTGATGGTATACAATTAATAATGAAGCATTATTGTTGACTTTTGTTGACCAACAAGCAAGCCTATTCGAAGGGTCATGAGACAGATTGACACCTCTGTTTATTGCTTTTGTTGGATCATCATCACTGATTTAACTTTTCAAATAGGGAACTCGGCCCTATGAAAGAGGGGTTTGCAATAATATTCATTCCTGCATATGAACAAAATGTACTGTGTTTCAGAATTGCAACATAAAAAAATAATATCCCCTATAGGGTTGTTTTCAAATCAGAATGCAGTGCTGTTACAAATTAGCAAAGCTCAGAACCTCACACTGTTAAGAATAAGCAAACAATGAATATCAGAGTGACTTCAGTTCTGAAGCCAGAGTAGTTTGTTGATTAGTAGTGCTTGATTGTTTACAATTTCAGCTTTGCAGTAGTCCAATTTCATCACTTTAAATTCATCCAAATTCCAACATGTGATTCACAACTAATGATGTTGTTTATTCAGGACAAAAGATCAAACAGTAAGAGCTAGTTTATCAATGCAATTGTAGATTAGGTATAGGTTTAATTATGTTCCTATCTGTTTCCCTAAATAAATCAAAACCTACAAAATTGTCACCGTTGTTCAGAAACTTGATAACTTTTCATCGTGATCAAGGTATTGTATGCTGAAATGCATCAATGAGGCTGAAACGTTTCACAATATGGAATAAACCTGCTGGGCAAAAAGAAAGCTTGATTGACTGAGAGTTCCTCTCTGTGTGCTGTGATTGTGTTTTGGTGATACTAATGATGTTCTGTTGCTTCTGGCCATGTGACACCTACCCTGAATGGGTTCTGTATAGTGCTGTAGTGGTGACTTCCTGGTTGGAACGTGTCCAGTTACAGTCCTGATTTTAAGTTCTATAGTCCAGCTGGATAACCAACAGCTGACCATAAATAAAATAAACCAAGATCTTTGATTCAAAAATTGAAGTGTCTCTGATATTCATTGATTAAACATCAAACATACTTTCCCTCCTAATGTACTTCATTCTGCAAAATATGTGTAGGTAAAAGGCAGCACTTTCAAACTGTTTTTTTAAATTTAATTTAGCAATCTGACATTATCTTTAACTTCATTAATTGTTTGCTTGTCTTGGACATGTCGCTTATTGGGAATCTTGTTTTACCATGATATTGCTTCCAGGTCAGTTAGCAAGATGTAGACAAAGAAACTGTGATTTACAGTAATTCTCTGTTCGGGTAGTTTACAAGCTCTCTACTTTCCCTTCTTTGACTTTACATTTGAGGGGAACAAATGATCCAGCTTTAAATTACCATTTTTTAGAAATTGACAACAACAAACAAAAATAGTATTGTAAGTTGTAATAACTTGAACTGAAATATTAGCTTACAATAATTTTTATTGAATAAAATAGTCTCCTGGCATGTTAACTGTAGAAAAGTAAGGACGATCAGGCGATGTAAGAATTGCAGGAACCCTTTATTAGCCATCCACTCTCTGAATGACAAACAGTGGACTTAAACATTCTAAGGTAGACTCCCAAGGGAAAGTCCACAGTGGAAAATGTGGCAGGGGTGGAAGGGATGTATCAAGGTACGGGAAGGAACATTACAACACACCTCCCCAACATTATAGGGTTAAACATAACTGCATTTGACATTCCTGCCACAACTCCACACTTGTCTATTCTCATGTAGTACCACATTGTTGTAGGACTTGGCTACACAACAAGGAGGGTAATATTTGCTTTTGCTCTTATTATCTTTAACAGTCTTTTTGACTTGTACCCAATCTCCTATCCTCCACCTAGGATCTTTCACCCCATTCTTCTCGTCATACCACTTCTTGTATTTGTCTTGGTGTAGTTCTCATTTCTTTCTAGCTTCCTTGGGATCGTATTCAACCTCCCTACCACCCCTCAACCACATGGGTTTAAACTTTGTACAGGGTTCTCTTCCTCTGAGAGCGGCATACGGGGACACCCCATAGATGATGTTGGGTGACGTGTGGTAGGCCCATAAGCAGTCCCGCAAGGATGACTCAACCTTATGACCATTCACCATGGCTAGTTGTATGTGTATGTGTTTCTTTCAACCAGGCCGTTTGCCTTAAGGTAATATAGTGCTGTTCTTGCGTGCTTGATATTGAGATTTACTAGAAACTCCTTCATCTTTTGGGAAGTAAACTGTAACCCATTTTCAGTGACTCGGGTAGATGGAATTCCCTCCTGTGAGAATACGTCCTTGAGGAAATCTAGGACAGCATTATTGTTAACCCCATGGATGAATTTGTGCGTGACCCAGTGTGAGGTGTAATCAACCAGCACCAAAATGAACTTTCTGTGCATCCCTAAATTGTCCATTGGCCCTATTATGTCCATGGCCAGTTTGCTCCACAGTTTGAGGGGTTCCTCTACAGGGGATAACGGAGCCTTGTGGGTAGACCTCGACTTGTCACTTTTGACACAACTATGACAGTCCTTTACCATTTGTTCTACCAGAGAGTCCATCCTGGTAAACCAGAAGTTTACTCTAACTCTGTTCTTTGTCGTGCTCCGCCCCAGGTGTCCTTTATGGGCTAATTCCCCAATTCTCTTTCTCAACCCTTACGGGAGTATCATTTTATTGTTGCAAAAAACTTTCCCTCATATGGTGCGCAATTCAAACCTGACCTCCCAAAAGTCTCTGATTTCCTCATAGATCTCAGTGCATTTACTGGGCCACCATTCTACCATCATCTCCTTTATTTACACAACACTTCATCTTCTTCCATGCCTTTACCCCATTTTTTTTCTGTTAACGCAGGATCAGTTGGCTAGAATGGGACTGTCTAGCACTTCTTCACATGGTTCGCGTTGTAAAGGAGATCTGGACAAAAATTCTGCGCTTTTGTTTTCACCCCCTGGAACATACTCCACCCTGAAGCTGAAATTCTGAAGTACTAATATCCATTTACAAATGCAGGGAGTGCCATGTTCCATTCCTTTGACCGTGAACATGAATGTAAGTGGCTTGTGGTTTGTGTGGATAGTGAAATTCACCCCCCACAGGAAGAACTTAAAGTGTTTCACTGCCCAGTAACACGCTAGGGCCTCCTTCTCACTACAGAATAATTGCTCTCAGCTTTGGTAATACAGCAGGAGGCAAAGGCAATTATTGTTTCCTCCTGTCCCTCTTTCTGAGACAGTGTCGTCCCCAGGCCTTTGTTCGAAGCTTCTGTGGTAAGAATAGTTATTTTCCTGCTGACAAACGTGCCCAATGCCGGAGAACTGACAACATCCTCTTTTAATGCATCTACAGTGCACTTGTGTTTCTCTCCAAACTCAAACTCCTTGTTTTCTTCAAAAATTCACGTAATTGTTCACACTTCTCTGAGAAGTTTTTAATGTATTTTGCCATATACTCCAGTAAACCCAAGAATGACTTCAACTCATCCTTGCTCTTGGGATACAGGGCTTCTCTAACCGCTTACAACAAGTTATTTTTTGGTCTAAAATAATTTTCTAAAATGGAGAGCCCCTGGTATTCTGTTGATATCACTCTGATCTGGCTCTTAGATTTATGTACTGTCAATCCAGCCTCCATCATCCTTTTGAAGACATCCCTGAGGGTTTGGTCATGGGCTTCGGCAACCTGTCCATACACCAGGATGTCATCCTGGAAAAATATGGTGTTGTCAACATTTATTAAGACTTGGTGCATTATCTTTTTCACGGAAAAGACCAAGTTTCTTGGAAAATAACTTGAGGAACGCCTCACATATACTTGCTCCAGTTTGGGTAGCATCCAGCACAAGCACTTGTTCTTGGTTATTGGGATCAAGGATTATACCCAACTCTTTCTGATGTTGTCATCCCAATAAATTAGACCCCGTTTCAACAATGCACACCTTTCCCTCCGTATTCCTTTCTTTAAATTCAATGTGCATTTTTTTCATTCCCATGAGTGGTATGTGTTGTTTGGTGTAACCTGTGGGTGAAATATCAGGCTTATCTAGGATCACATTCCTATCTACATTCATGTTTTCAAATTTACATGGCTCAACAAAGTAAATGGTGAACAAGAATCTGCATACATTGTGACAACATTCTTGTGTAGCATCACATCACTTTTGGCATAATAGATATTTATACTTCCCACTGTGTCTTTTACCTGGAAGACAAACTTCCTTCCACTGGGATAGACATAACTAACTTCTTTTACAGAACTCCCTTCCTTTCCATCACCCTCTGTGTTGTTGGGGTCACTTTCTCTACATACTCTTGCAAAATGCCCCCTGCGATTGCAATTCTTGTATGTCACACGTTTTGCTGGGCACTGAGCATTGTTTGCTAGGTGGTTGCTGCTGCCACATCTGTAACACATGGGTTTTATTTCATTAATGTTCGATTTGTTCTGCACACTTTCCTTCCCATTGACTCGGCAAACCTCGGTCTCTTTCACACACTCCTTTACATTGGCCACCAACTCCATAGGAGATTTCATTTCTTTGATGCATTTGGCTGTGTGCGCTACAGATTGGGCAAAGGCTATTGCCTCCCGTAGAGAAGGATTTTTGGCCAGCAAGTTTTCCTGTATACACAAATTATTCATGCAGCGTACCATCTGGTCCCTTATAAGAGTATCAGTTAGGTTCCCAAAGTCACACAATTGGCTCAAGCCCCTTAAGGCAGCAATGTAATTGCTGACCGACTCTTGTTTCCCTTCTGTTCTGCAGAAGAATCTATGACGTTCCAACACCATGTTTATCTTATCTCCAAAGTGAATTTCTAGTTTGGCCATGGTGCTTGCAAAAACTTCCAAAGCTCCCTCTTCCCTTCCTCCATTATTCTCTGGTCCTGGCAGAGTTTCATAAATTTTCCGACCATATACACCCAAATAATGTAGTAAAATGTGCTGTTTCCGCAGCGGAGAGAACTGTTCACCCCAATCGCAATCAGATACGATTCAAACAGTTTGACCCAGTCTTTTCAATTTATTTCTGTCTCTCCATTTTCATTAAGGAATGATGGGGGTTGGCTCATGCTCATTGCAGCCATCCTTGTGCACCAGAAAGGGAGACTTAAGGTAAAGGAAAGCTAACAGAGAACGGGACAAAGAGACAAGTAGTCCCTAAACACTCAAGAAACTGCAATGGTGGTGCTGTTCCTAGAGGAGCAAAAGTTAAAACCAAGCACAATACTACACTACGATGACACTGGAGCTAATAAATGGTGCTACTGTTTGAAAAATGTAATAATGCAGTACTCCTGGGTGTATGAAATGCTCCAGCATGTGTAGAAGATGAGGCAGGGTTAAATTTAGTATGCCCTCCTAAACTTGACACCTAGCCACAACAAAAGAGAGTGTCTCAGCTCCTATGGCTGGTACCGGTGGATGCAGCATTCCCCCCCCCGGGGCCTGGAACACCCTCACATCCATGGGCAGAGAAGGCACTGAGACACTGATACCCAGATGCTGTCTCTTGTAGCACACCTGCACTGATGATGAATGCGCTCCTTCGAACAAGCTGAAATACTTTGAAAACTGCTGCCACCCTTCACGCAGGCTCCGTACCTTACAAAAGATACTGCTTCCCAGTTACTTTCCCCAGAGCACGCTTGCACTGTGAAAAACTTCGCTACCTCATCTAAGACGATACGTTACCTGACTGAGAGCAGCCCCGCCTCACACATGCGTGAAACGTGAGGAGGCGACAATCCACTGCACTATGGCCCTGCGCATGGAATTCCAGTCAGGCGGCACCTCAGACACGTTGACACTGTTGAAGGATTGTTGCTTGGCTCGTTTGGGGAACACTTAACTTTGTGCCTGTGAAAGGCTGTAATGCAACAAAGTGCCCAGGGACACATGGCCAGATGTATTCCTCCTCAGCTGATTAAAATGCAGTAGCTGAAAGCTGCTGAGTGCGCACCAATCCTTACGTTGGTTCCTCAAAACCCTTTGCTCCACCTTCCATCCCACAATGCCAGAATTGTGGAAGAATGCATAGCTAATTGGATGAAGGTGCTACCCGCCTGGACCAGGGCACACTTCCTTTGTGACAACAGGTTTTTTTCATCCGTAGACGGCAAGCTTGGAGCACAGCTTCTCACAACGAAGCGCTTCTGGTTGTCAAGGACAGGCTGATGCAGCACTTACAACCTTCATGCTTCCTTAATCCACAATAATGCAGTAAGTGGAGAGAGCACACAAAGGGGAGAGGGCTAAAACTGCCCCCTTCGCAGTAGATTGTCACCGGTGTAGAAAAGTAAGGATGATTAGACGAGGTAAGAATTTCAGGAACTCTTTATTAGCCATCCACTCTCCAAATGACAAACAGTGGACTTCAACATTTTAAGATAGACTCCCAAGGGAGAGTCCACAGGGGAAAATGAGGCAGGGGTGGAAGGGATGTACCAAGTTACGGGAAGGAAGATTACAACATTTACATCACCCCTTCACTGCCATTTCCAAAATCTAATATGTAGGACAAGGAAAGGCATGACAAGAGGATTCCCTTTGATGTATCCTGAAAATGGGATAATGAGGGAAAATGATGCTCACATCTGCAGGCACAGGAAACAGAGGCTATATTCTAGACAAATTATAGTAGTCTTGGGTAAAATTTGCTGAATTCACTTAATGAATTATGCAAATGTATGCATTATTATTCGAAATGCCAGCATCAACATTTTGCACTACCACTAACGGGCACATGCATCATTGTCAATTGCATTCGCAAACGGTGCGAATCGCAATTTTCGGCCGTTTGCGAATGCAATTGACAAAATTGGGATGCATCATGTTTTTCGCAATTTTAGAAATCGCAATCATGTTGCGATTTCTAAAATTGCCATTGCGTTTAAGAAATCACAATTTGAGATTTCTTAAATGCAATGCATGAAAATTTTAAATTTGCGAATTTGCAAATAGGGAGAGGTAAATTACCATGAAGTTGACCTTCATGGTAATTTGCAAAAACTTTCAAAAATGCACAAAAGTGCATTTCTGAAAGTTTCATTTTACACACATGCCCTTGGGGCATGTGTGTGTGAAAAATGCACTTAAACTTAAAGTTATATTTCAGGGGTGCAGGGGGGGTCCTTTGGACCCCCCTGCACCCTTGAAATCGCATTCTCAATTTGCGATTCGCAAATTGCGAATCGCAAATTGAGAATGACTTCCATTATTTCCTATGGGCCTCTTTTTTTCGCAATTAAGAAATCGCAAACGGCAACAATGATGCATGTGGCTGTAAATGTGGCATGCCCATTTTTTGCACAAGGACTCATTTCACCCCAAAAAAATAGAGCAAAATCACACATGACGCAAGCAACAGCCACACATGTTTAGTTTGTTTTCGTTCTTCCAGTGTGCCTGTGATAGGATTTTTACCCACACAAAATCTCAGCTATGGGATGTTGCATAATAGCGTAATCTTAGGCATTTCGCATAATGATTGTAATTTGAAATGTCAGAAATGACACAAGATTATACCCAATTAAAGGAAACTTTTCTCAAACCTCTCTTACAGAAACAAATCTGTAAGCATAGATAGAAGTTGGCCTTGAGGATAACAAATACCTTCTGCAAATCCATAAAGGAACATACAACCTTGTAATGGTTTAGCTTTTCCAGCAAGTGTAGTGATAAGCAGGCAAGGCCTTGAAAATCCCTTGGGACTGTCCCACAAAGGAGAATATTGAGTACAGGAATTAATTTAGAACACCTGTTTCCTATCCTTCCATATATAAAGAAAGGCTGTTAAACTCTTAAGCACACCCACTTGTTACTACTGAGTTCTAAATAATATAACCCAAATACCGGTGTTTTTACTTCTAAACATAAATGAAACATAGAACATACTTGCATCCTCTTCCCAGTAATACATATAATCAGATGCCCCCTAATGAGTGTTAATAATGGTTGCATTTGGAAGAAGACCATCTTTCTATAAGAAGGTGTGACTTCCTTTTCCAGCACTCTAACAAGATTATACATAATACACTATGAAACCATAAAAAATCTAAACTATTCAATAAGAAAAAATATATTAATTAATGTAGATCATAAATAAAATATTGAAATGTACAAATAATACAATAAACATTCAATTAAATTTCAAAATAAAATATTAAAATACAAACAATTAATACTATAAAATCTATTTGATCAATTTTATGAAAAACTTTGGAGTTTAAGAATAATAAATATACTATTCCTGCTGTAATTTATACAACATTAGGAAAAGTGTTAAACTTCAGAGTGGTTGGATTTACCTTTGCTACTCCAGTCAGTGCAACAGTAGGTAAAGCACTGTCCTTCGGAGGCGTTACATTTAAATTTACTATTCCCACTCCAACCTACGCAACAGTAGGGAAAGCATTGGATTTCAGATGAGTTAAGTTTAATATTCCCCCTCCAAGCAGTGCAACAGTAGGTAAAGCGTTGGATTTCTTGGGGGTAAACTTTGAATACCAACTACAAACAGCGCAACAGTAGGGAAAGTGTCGGACTTCGGAGGGGTAAAATGTATTATTCCCACTCCAGACTGTGCAACAGCAGAGGAAGTGTTGGATTTTTGAGTGGCAAAATTTACTATTCCCACTCCAAACAACATAACAGTAGGGAGGGAAAGTGTTAGATTTCTGAGTTGTTAAATCCACTATTCTCACTCTAAATTGGACAACACTTGGGAAGCATTGGATTTCAGAGAGATAAACTTTACCATCTCCATCCATCTGTGAAACAGTAGGAAAAGCGTTGGATTTCAGTGGGATGAATTTTACCATCTCTACTCTAAACAGCATAACAGTAGCGAAAGTGTAGAAATGTGAAGAGGTTAATTTGACTGTTCCTACTGAAGTCTAAACAAGAATAGGGAAATTACTTCACTGCAAGCACCCCCATGAATGTAGAAACAATCTTAAACTCAAACTTAAACTGATGTAATATGTTGGGTAATTAGCAGTGCATGGCGAGTTATATTTAACTTAGGCAACAAGTTATAGTTTCTTGAGATTACTATAATAACTGCTGAATTTCTATGGTTTCATGTGTGTAAAATCTGAACCTTTTTTTGTGAATTTCTAAGTTCTTTTATTCTGTTTTCTAGCTATAAATCCCTCTAACCTTTATTTTTTCAGCAAATTTCTATATTTTTTTAATTAAAAGTAATATTTAATTACTACACATTTATCCCGTAGAAATTTAAAAATCCACTTTTCAGGGGTCTCACTGATACTTATTCCATTCAAACCAATAATAAATAATTTGGCACAGAAGCTGGAAATATAAAAGAAAATTTTTATTAACCTCAAATGAGTGAGACTACGTCACACAGAAGCCTTAGCAACTGAATGAGGCAGTCTGCTAGAATGGTCTTACTTCACATATTATATACTCTTTATCCTGCCCCAGGCATGTAAGGGAGTTGTATCAGCTAACTTTTTATTACATTCCTAAACAAATGGAAAATCTGGAGTGTCAGCAGGTGAGTAGCCTTTGGGGTTTTAGCAGGATATGAGCAAAACATTATAATTACATAGTTCACAAATGTTAATCACATTTAGATGGCTCTGCAGGGCATGGCATGATTACGTGTACAGTATCCCAACCCAAAAGTCAATCATTAAGAATGTCCCAAATTCAACCTCCAAAAGCCGGACAAACCTATAATTGAAAGCATAACCCATGTAATGAAGAAACATAAAAAGAAACAGTAACAGATGATGAACAAGATAAGGCATGTGCAAGGAAACTAAAAGTTAACGATGTCCTGAACATTGATTGGCAATCTCAGACAAAGATCGATCAGGGAAATTGGCTTTGCGAGGTAAGTTTCAGGTGAAGAGGTCAGTTTCTTACAGTTCATTTCAGAGTCAAAAAGAAACCTTAGTTAATGTATACATGGACTAAGAAGGCCAGGCCACTTTGTTCGCCAGGCTACCTTCACAGGCCTACGTGAGGGCAACACAAAATGGTGGCACAATATAAAATGGAGTCAGTCTCGAAAATTACAGAACCTCAGACCCTCTTTTTGCCATTACGTAGGCAATAACCTAAGACTCATGTTAATCTGAATCTAGGTCTATATCGATATTCATTAGGTCGTCAAGGTGTTGCTGTAACATCATCTTATTATTCTCTACTTCTCTCGGGACAGGTCTCCGAACACACATAGTAGCACAAAGACTCACTTCTGGTGGACCATTTTTGGATGCTAGAGGCGGAGCCACTTCCTCTTCCATGGCAATTCAGTCAAATGAGAACTTAATTAACATTTACTTTATACAATTGCACTGGAATCGCTTGTGCAACTGTTCCCAAAGTCCGCTCAAAGCCTCTCTGGCAGGCTTCTATCGTCCATCAAATCTGCTTCCATTGTCTTCTTCCGCATTGGGCCTCTTGATTCAGGCCTCTTCATGAAAATAGTACTGCTTAGTTGGAGTGCCCTCCTGGCAAACACTCACAGCTCACTTGAAAGTCTCAATGTCTCAAGGCAGTGCACCAGTGTCGCTCCTCTGCGGCAGACACTACAAATAATGTGCTCTTCATTGGTCATGGGCACAGATCATCTCATGCAGACCCGGGTCTACATTCTCAGGCTCCAACACTCAATATTCAGTGTCAGAGGACGCTCAGGCTGCTCTTTCATGGGCACCATAATGTAGTGCCTTTTGTCGATCTTGGATCCTCCGGTGCACTTCCCTTCCATTGGAGCAAAGATAAAAGGGGAAGTGTGTTGCCAAAACTCAGGCCAAGGGGCTCAAGGGACTGTACACTGTCAGAGGTTACCAGCACATGACAGGTAGCTTTTGCTCTTTTGCACTGAAACTCTGGTCCTGTGGCAAAACCAGATCCTCCTTCTTCTCTGATGTTCAACGCCTTCTGATGTAGCAAGCACAATGCTTTGAAGATGCAATTGATGAAGCACTTTCTTGGTGTTGGGACTGTAGGGCCTCTCATCTGTAGCTGACACTGATGAGAATTTGGATTCGTCTTGATCACCGTTCTGCAGGGTATCATTCTTCCTTTGACTCTGGAAGATCCCGCAGAACCTAGTGATGTAGGAAATGTGACACAGTTGTTAGTTTCCTTCAATTTAGTACAAAAACAGTTCAATGTATTTAACAAGGGGACTGCAAACAGGTGGCCTGCAATCTTCAAAGGAGTGGCCATACGCCATGGGACTATTGTGATCTAAAATACACTGTCATTCTCATTGAATACAAATACAAAGGCAGTAGGCAAAACAGTGACTCTAGCCTCTTCAATTGGGTTTCCATGTGAGAGCATATCCTCTACCATCAAACGGTAGATAACTACATGAGAATTATATATGAATGGATGTCCTCACACATATTGACATCGTCTAATGCGGTAAACATTTTTTTCTCAATGATTAAGTCTAAGTGTTTCTAAATTCCTTATCTAGAACATCTCAAAAGAAAAATCGCATAATACAGATTATCAGGGACATGTAGATACCTTCTTTTTAATAATTGTGCATCAGGCGCACTATGCAATACAAAGGCTAATGATCAAAATGTGGAAACAAAAAGACAAGAACTAGAGAGTCCTGGTATTTCCATTATTAAAAACACATCTGGTCCATCAAATATTAAAGCAGCAGAAAAAAGAACTGAAAACCAAAATTAGAAAAGGCATTGAATTTGTCATATAAAAAAAATAATAAACATAAGGTATCTCCTATTGAGATGGAAAACTTGTCTTACTATAATATTAAGTCAGTTAACCAGTCTATCACTACCCTGACAGTCAGACTGGAAAACATCGAAGTAGGCCTAAAGAAATCTCTTGAAAACCAGTCCGGTCATACAAAAGGGAATTATACAAAATATGGGGGTCCCTGGTACATCACTGCAGTCTGGAAGTGTGAACCTGAACAATACACCAATTATAATAAATGGGCTGACTGGTGAAAAGAATACGGAAAACGAAATGGGAGTAGGACACAGCTAAAATCCCCAATAACTAGGCACAATGCAACATCAGTCAGGGGAGAAGCGGCAAAATAAAAATCTATAGGAAGAACAAAAAAATTACTCAGGTGATAGTCAAGTTTGTGACATAATACCAAGAGTATGGGTGATACACAAAAGTCACAATAGTACACAATTGTAACTCTACCGCTGGCCCCTACACCATATACGGCAATCTCAGCTAATGGTCCAGTTCCTTCTTCAAGGGAAAAAATGAAAAGTTTTGGTCACCTTTAGCAAGAGCCACAAATCTATAATTTCATCCTTAGGTCCAATCAAGGAAACATAAATCTAGGGCTGCCTGTTCCTCAAGGGAAAGGGCAGTAACGTGACTAACTGCAGTTGACACAATTTGATCCTGTATATCTCTTTTACTTTTCTTCAATATTATATTGCCAAATTTGACATACACTGGTGAAGTGTTGTCTGTCTTGTTCACAGCATGAAAAATCATATCTGTGAAATTTAGTATCAGCGCAAATTTACCCAACTGTTGTGCAGCGATATGCATCGTCATGAAAAATCCCTTCACAACACAGGGGAACTTTTAATAGTATCAAAAGCAGCAACATAAAACAAAAACATGCATAAGATTAAAAAAAACACACATGCCAAGCCATCAGATATACGTGCTGCATATCAAGCACAAAAAGCATAGACAAAGTACAATAGCATATGTAAATAAGCGGTGACACACAACACCATTGCATGCACTTTATGCACTGTGAACCTGCAGCCCAACACCCAATATTCTGGCCTGCTTAATTTGTCAGGCTTAAAATTGAAATTACACCAAAATTACTTTCTTTTACTTTCCTCGCCCTCCGTTTGACAGCAGATTACCAGTCAGTGGAGATCAGCTGTCAAATACAACTTACTGTGTCGCTTCTGACACACAGGACCAGCAGGAACAATTCATAAAAGGACAAAATGCAAAAACGTGAAAAACACAAACATTTTTTCTTCAAAGGAGTCATACAAAAACTCATCTTGTTTCAACATACTGCTAACCCCCACCTTACTGACCTCAAGGTCAAAATCTGCCTCGCGTGCTCCGCGCTCCTCAGCCCCCCTCTCTATTCCCTCACTCGAGCTGACAAAGACAAAAAGCCTTCCTAACTCTTTCTAACTTGCAATAACCAACCCTATCCAAAACCACATACCATATATATTACTCCCTTTAGGGGCCACAATCCACTCCTATTCCCAGACTCAAAAACATCTACTGTGAATAATTCACAGAACACAACACAACACACCAACTTTAGAACAAATGCTTGTTACCACCCTATGCAATGGTACTCATTTCATCAACCTTAAATGGATGAACGTCTCAGTAGGCCCAGCTAAAGTTAGAACCTTCAACCCTGATATGAAACACAAACCTCTGCACCGGGCACATTGGCTCACTGAGCTATGAAAAGCAACCTCAAATGGTAACAACCTGCAAGTTTGCATTATACACAAATGTATGCATTTACTGAAGCCTGAGACACTTTAAAGCTATTGTAAATGACAAGAATGCTGTTTAAAAGTCTATTTAACTCAATTTCGACTTTGATCTCTGGGGCACCTAAAAATAAAGATCCTACAATTGCATTACTTATTAATCATCCTCAGAATGTTCTTTACAGATTGTAGAGATTGGACATTAGACAACTCTCATGTAATTCCTAGGAGAAATTAGTTTTTACGCTTGCGCCAAGTGAAAACCCACATGTTAATGTCTTGATTATGCAGTAACACACAACTTAAATTAAATTCTAATGCTAGGAGGTCATAGTATGAGTATTAGGCTTTATAAATATGAAAAAACAAATTTAGAATCACTTATTTTTAATAATTATTTTTCATATATTTTTCATATTTCACATATAAAAGCAAACTGCATCTCTTACCTATCATTTTTAGACGCATTCATTTATGAGCCTAAGCACAGAAGCCTAACTTAAAACGTGACAGATTTTCGCGCCACTTTTTTTAAAAGGACAATTATCATTTAGCAACAGAACCAAGAATATGCTTACAAAAATGCTTAAAGAGAGGAAAACCGCAATTGAAATGTCTTCCTGTGATACAAAATAATTAACCTTATTTTTGTAACCATGTAAAACACTATTCTGAAATGCAAAGTTCCAACTGTGATTAACTAACAGCTAAGTCCTGGCTAAATAAACATTCCGATGTTATTTGTGGCCTTCAAAAAAACAACATCTGCTTCCTTAACAGCAGTAAGTGCCCTGCACAGTGTTGAAACTTGAGCACAGTGGCAGTCTTACTTAAAACAGACATTTCAAGTTTTAAAATGCATCTGCAATAAGATGCATTTAAATGTTAGCAAAAATTCACTTTAGCTGAAGTGTTTGCCTGTTTACATGTAATACAATGAATGTAAGTAAAAAATGCTATAAATTCGTTTTTTCTACAAAACACACAATTTGTTTTTGAGGCTTTTTATATTCCTAGTGAATGTGAATTTTAATTTTATCTATTTTAAGCATTTAACATTTTGTACATATGTGTTTTACTTAGTCTATAAATGAAATAGCAACATATAGCTATTTTAGCATATCACATGGTAAATTGCTGGATTTTTATTTAATTTCTACTTAATATAATTAATCTGACATTTTACTTAACAGACTGAAAACATAAAAAAAACACAAACACACATTGAGCTCATTTCAGACATAAACAGAAAGGGTTCAAACACTCAGAACACACAATACAGCGCTTTAGCCATTTGTTTCATAAATTGCGCCATCGCTATTCACTTACAGAAATGACACTAATGGGAAAAACCACATAGACATTTAAACACACATTTAACCTACAGATCAACATATAGGAATAAAACAAAGGACAGCCCACAGACTGTACTTAAACCAAACCATTTGTAAATACTAGTTGTAAGTCATATTTACAAGAAACGCTTCTCAATAGTGTTCCAAAAGACTGCAAAAAAAACAGTCCAACAGACTGCTGTATGTCCAAGAAGCCAAAATACACTCAATTCACTAGTTTTGGCTGGCAGAGCACCAGAAATCGCTCTGCATATCTCCATTCATAAATTGCACAGAACAAAGGATCCTTATATGTATTATGTCCATGTTTTAATTCCCTGGGGATACAAAATCACCAAGGAAGAAATATGTTTTTATACCCAAACCTATTTAGGTATTCCCTCTAGGGGAGCTAGCTAATTTTAATTCACATCTCACTATGGTACCTTCCAAAAAGCAACACATTCTTTGATGTGAGCTTGAAAACAGGCATGCCAAAAAAATTGCAGAATATACAATATTATACCCAAAGTAGTGCTTAAAGTACTCTTCGTACATGCACCGTTCAACAAAATCAGATAGAGAAAAATCTCCTTATGTCCTGCCTACACAAATTGCAATTCGCATATACAAACCTATACAAATCCAAAGTTGGCCAACACAAATTCCAAAATTCCAAAACTATACCAAACAAATGGTTGTCCAAATTCTAACTGCCAAGTTCTAAATGACCTAACGGTCTTTTTTTAAAAAAATACTCACGCCGAAAAGGTTCTCAGTCAGGAGTGACATCATGTGGAGGATCAAAATCAGGAAGATCAGAAATATACTGGGCTGCAGAGACAAAGAATCCCCAGAACCTCCGTGCACAGAGTACCTCCTTAGTAGAGTCCTGTCCTGTCCTCCTCAGTAGATTTCTGTCTTCTGACAAGATCACTCCCTCAGATAGCCACTTCTCTGATGAGGCCCGCGTTGGCCGCGCCATTTGTAGAAATTAATTAATCCACTTCTCAGGGGTCTCACTGATACTTAGTCCATTCAAA
Source organism: Lissotriton vulgaris (assembly GCF_964263255.1). Classification (NCBI taxonomy): domain Eukaryota; kingdom Metazoa; phylum Chordata; class Amphibia; order Caudata; family Salamandridae; genus Lissotriton; species Lissotriton vulgaris. The sequence goes on along the minus strand of NC_141691.1, from coordinate 1,118,468,845 downwards.
CCTTTAATAAAGAATTTGGCACAGAAGCTGGAAATATAAAATAACATTTTTATTAACCTCAAATGAGTGAGACTACGTCACACAGAAGCCTTAGCAACTGAATGAGGCAGTCTGCTAGAATGGTCTTACTTCACATATTATATACTCTTTATCTTTATCCCTTTCTCACTGCACCATCAGGATTCAAACCAGACGGGCCGAAGAAGGCTGAAATGCCAGAAACCGGTCCCCGGTAGCTTGTCTCCTTTCTGGTGAAGAATTGGCTTGGTAGTTTAGTCTGCCCTGTTCCCATGATGCACTGGGCCAGGGACAGACTGATTTGCATATAGCCAGGTTCTGAGCTGGGATGGTGCAGTGAGATAAATAACGGTGATGGATCAAGCCCGGATCTTTGGACTGGGTAAGAGTGGTCTGCTTAATTCAGACACTCTGTTCATCACCACCCCCTTTTCTGAATCCTTTATCCTGCCCAGGCATGTAAGGGAGTTGTATCAGTTAACTTTTTATTACATTCCTAAACAAATGGAAAATCTGGAGTGTCAGCAGGTGAGTAGCCTTTGGGGTTTTAGCAGGATATGGGCAAAACATTATAATTACATAGTTCACAAAGGTTAATCTGATTTAGATGCCACTGCAGGGCATGGCATGATTACATGTACAGTATCCCAACCCAAAAGTCAATCATTAAGAATATCCCAAATTCAACCTCCAAACGCCGGACAAACCTATAATTGAAAGCATAACCCATGTAATGAAGAAACATAAAAAGAAACAGTAACAGATGATGAACAAGATAAGGCATGTGCAAGGAAACTAAAAGTTAACAATGTCCTAAACATTGATTGGCAATCTCAGACAAAAATCGATCAGGGAAATTGGCTTTGCGAGGTAAGTTTCAGGTGAAGAGGTCAGTTTCTTACAGTTCATTTCAGAGTCAAAAAGAAACCTTAGTTAATGTATACATGGACTAAGAAGGCCAGGCCAATTTTTTTCGCCAGGCTACCTTCACAGGCCTACGTGAGGGCAACACAAAATGGTGGCACAATATAAAATGGAGTCAGTCTCGAAAATTACAGAACCTCAATCCAACCACCGCCATGCATGGATTTTTGCCCTGTGCAGTGGTGAGGGTTGGCAGCCCGGTCTGCCTGTGGCCAGGCCCTGGGTCCAATCCCTGCATACAGCCAACTCCACACTGTGCACAGCCTTTGGCTGTGCACAGTAGGGGTTTGGCTACAAGGCCTGTGGCCAGGCCCTGTGGCCAAACCCCAAAATGTAAACCTGTCATTCTCATCAGGGCCTATCGCATTTTTAGGCCATCCCCATCCCCTGGCACATCATAAGGGGAGGGGTGCATGTGCCCCCCTTCCTGGGGGGATTTTGGCCTCGGGACCACCATCTCTTGGGGCCAATCACTATTTTTACAAGGGAGAGGGAACGTGGCCCTCCCCCGGGCCAATTTCAGCCCTGGGGACCTCATCCCCCCGGCCCGGCCATACTGCAAATAAGTGGAGAGGGGTACAAGATCCCCCTCCTTGGACCTGTATCCACCACAGGGACCCTATCCTCCATGGTCCAGCTAATGTCCAAAGGGACAGGAGGATCCAGACAAAAAAGACCTGGTGCCCACCTAGAGTACCCAGCACACTATGGCTAGGCCTCCAGCAGGAGCCGGCATTGCTCCTGCCGGGAGGGAGCAGCAAAAAATGCTGCTCCCTGTGGGTGGGTGCAATCTTTTCATCTTTTCATCTGGGTCACTGTCCGCTTCATATCGGGCAAGGAAAAAAATGACGCTCCCAGTAGGTGAGAGCATTTTTTATGCTGGGAGTGGTCTTGGTGTTTGCTCCTGCTTGGCGAGTTTTTTTAATTGATCCCGCTTAGCAACATATAAAACAGGTTTTCCTGCCCATTCCATTGCTAGTAGGAAAAACACTATTTCCCGGGGTAGGGAACCAGGACATGGCATATGAGTCGGCTCTGGGATGGGGTCCCCAGGGCCATTATTGGCCCATGGAAGGGCAGATGCACAGCCACCCTCCTCTTTGAGGTTGCGGAAAGGCCCCGGGGGGATGGGGTCCCTAAGGCTGAAATCGTGCCGGCGGGGAGATTCTACATCGGACCCTCCTCCCCTTTAAGGTATTGGCTGGGCCCTAGGGGTTGGCTCCCCCGGGCCGTAATTGGCCCATGAGGGGGTACTCCATGCCCATCTCCCAGGTCGCCTGCATATGGGGTGTTGGTCACAGGGCCTGTTTGTAGGCCAGGCCCTGTGGCCAATCCCCAGCGAAGCATGACTGAAGGCCTTGTAAGGTGCATAGGTGGTTGCTTGCAGGGGGTTGGGTGCAGGGCCTGGCTGCAGACCACGCTGGGCAGCTGACCTACCTCATGCTTGGAGTGGAGTGGAGACCTCATGTTTGGAGTGGGTTTGGGTGCCTGTGGAATGTTGGCCGCAGGCCAGGTCCTGTGGCCAAACTCCACCATGCACAGCCAGACAGGCCCTGTGGCCAACACCCACCACGTTAGCTGTGCACAGCGGGGTTTGGATTAAGGTATGGTAATTACATTTTAATTAACTTTGAAAAATACCTTAAAAATTACCTGAAACAAAAGGTTACAGGGACGGTATACTAGGGATTTAAAAAAACCTTAGACATTCACTAAAACACCAAAGGTTATAGGGACTTTAGAGTTAGGTTCAGATTTTACATGCATATAACTATAGAAATTCAACAGTTATAGTTATACTTATCTCAAAAAACTATAACTTGTGCCCTAAAGTAACTGTAACTCTGGGGGCGCTAGAGGGCGCACAGCGGAATGGCTGCCTCTTAAGACAGCTCCGCCGACCAGGGTCTTTTAACGGATGATTATGGCGTAAAGCTGGTGTTCCTGTTGTCGAAAAATGGCATAATACGACGGCGGAATGCACCAGGAATGCCGAGAAACAGTGAAACGAACAAGCCGAGCTGCCACTGACCGGGAAACTGCCTCGAAGACTGATGGTGCGGGCGCCCGACGCGATCTAAGATGGCGGTCCCATAGGCTGACTGAGCCCCGATACCAGACGGGCGACGCGCATGGGAGGTAACGGCGCGCTGATTGCCCGGAGCAGCGGTAGAGAGGCTGAGAGAGCGGCGGAGCGAATTAAGCGCCCCTGTTAGACAAGGAGTAGACACGACCGCAGAGGAGGCTGTACGTAGCTAACTGACTCGGTCTGGAGCGCAAAATGGTAGCGTAAGAGGGTGCAATCGAGAACTACTATTGGATTACTCACAGGTCCCTAGCGCTAACACAGTTCGGATCACATCAATGACAAAAGGTACAGACCCCACAGTATATCCACAACAGTGGAAGTGGACTACGGCTGAAATGCGGCGAGGTGAAAGCCGAGGCTACAAGATGGCGGCGCCCTTGCGAGCATAGCGGGAGAGGTCGGCTGCGGATCGCAACACTGTTTGTGGAATAATCTTTGCTGCAAATGACAGGTGAACGAAAAATGATGCAAATAAAATAACGGCGGATGTGAGGAGGTAATGGGCTACAAGTACGTTGATACAGGACCTGCTGAAGATACGCTGTGCCCCAGTAACTGTCGGACTATCGGGCTATCGGAAAGGCGCGAAAGGAGGTGAGAGCAAGGGGCGAGAAGCGCGAAGTGGAGGAGACATTAAATGCAACGGGGTAGCGCCTTGTAGCCACTGATGTCAGAGACACACGCGCAATACGAAGCACTGCGAGCAAGGCATATAGGACGCAAATACGCATAATTTGACAACGTATGCATAAGCTTGGGTCAGAGTCGATGCTTAGCTGAAAAGAGACAAACGTTAAAGCAGTGGGCTCCCTGTTGGAGATACCACGCACCGGGATATCAGCACACAACGACGGTGGGATGCGACTGCGCGCAGCGAATCTTAGGAAAGGAGCTGCATAACCTATATTGACAGAGGGAAAATACACTGAAAACATCGTCCGCCTGCGCACAAACGCTGGAGAGACATACTCATCGCGCACTGAGGACAGGTGGGCAGGCAGCAATGGGGAAGCCGGAGAAAGTGCAGTCCAAGTTGGCATTTGATTCAAGGAAAAATGCGAAGGGAGCCAGTGCACCCTCAGATACTGAAATGGACAATGACGCTGAATCGCAAAATGGCTTGGCGCAAACATTGAAAGCTATACACAAGAGTCTGCAAGACGTACATGGGAAACTAGATTCCATCACGCAGAGTGTTGACAACATGGCCGCAAAGCTGGATAAACATGGGGAAAGGCTGGAAGAGGCAGAATCGCGACTGTCGGCTGTAGAAGATGAATCATGCACGACAACACAGAACTTTTCGGAGATGGACAGGGTGCTGGAGGTCATAAAAAACAAGTCTGAAGAGTTGGAAGCGAGATCCCGCCGCAATAAGGTCCGCATAGCAGGAGTGCCTGAATCGACCAACATAGGGAAGATGGAGAGCTATGTGGAGGGATTGCTGAAATCGATATTTGGAACTGAACACCTATCGGCGGTACTTATTGTGGAACGAGCACCTAAACCGGGAGCCCCCCCACGCTCCATTGTGGCGCGCCTTCTCAATTATAGAGATAGAGACGCGGTGTTAAAGATGGCTCGGGAGAAACAGACAATTGAACATCAAGGAAACAAGCTGCAGTTCTACCCCGACTTCACTGTCAACATGCAAATGGCGCCTAAAGAATTTGCGACGGTAAAGCAGAAACTGAGAGACATGAGTATTGAATACGCAATGCTATACCCGGCCAGATTGAAAATCCCCACGGATGGAAAATCAGTGATCTGCCAGACTCCCAAAGAAACACACAAATTCCTGAAAAAGTTGGGTCAGAGGCGACAGGAGCAACGTAGACAGGAACAGCATCAAGACTCGGAGTGAAGCATGTACACTTGCAAATAGTGAGGCGGAATCGCCACGAGCATAATTACATCAGGCTGAGAGAAAAGGATACCATAATACCACTATGCTACAACTGGGAGTACGGAGGTGACTGCGGAGTGCCCTTTATTCTGTACATGCGCCCCCCCTCTGGAGCTGTGCGGACATAGACCTGCTGAGTGAACAAAGTGGGTGGCTAAACAGCAGTAGTTGAAGCGCTAGTGACTAGAACAGCTGACACGCTGCTCTGTGTGGAGGGGGCAGGTTATGCTGAGACTGTGGTGCACCTAGCCTGGAGACATGAGGAAGACTCAGTGAAGCGTGGTAATGTATAGTGTCTGATTGCTGTGAGCCCAGATAGGGACAAACTGGCTGCGAACATTGTGGATATAGTGTAGAGATGGTAGAACTATAACTGGACAGCATAAGCTGGTCGCGAGTGGAGGTGCGGGAGGGGATGGACTAGTCTCTCCAAGACTACTGTGAAAACATATGTGAGATACGAGACGGTAGCGGGGAGAGGAGTATCTAACACTATAACAATGTGTATTTAACATAAATGGAAATGTACTAGCATTGCACACAAACCCCTGGCCACATCCACTATGTTGGATGGAGAAGTGTGACCCAAGTAGACCCCCTAACAGGGTGACCCCCTACAATGGTTTGGTTATGTTCAGTGTTTATGCGAGGGAGGGTCTTTGGCATGTTTGGGGTGCTAAAGTGGGTGGGGGGAGGAGGGGATGTGTTGGAAAAGTTCGGGTTGTAATACTGCATTTGAGAGACACGGCCGGAATCCAAGGGAGACATGTGATTGCTTATACATTGCATCTGATGCAGAGGTTGCACTAAATAACCAAGCATAGAAATCACAACCAGAGTAATGGGATACTAGAGAAAGAGAATGGGTGAGACTCAAAATTGGGTGAACTAAAATTGATCACCTGGAACGTGCGGGGGTAAAAAAATCCTAAGGAGATAAGGCAAATATTAGCATACTTCACGAGGTTACGCGTTGACATAGCCTTTCTTCAAGAGACGCACGTAGATCCTCATACACCATCACATATTGGTAACAGATGGGCGGAAGCTACGTATGGAGCGGCCTACTCCTCGTATTCGAGGGGGGTCATAATACTATTCAGAAGAGGGCTGAACTTCATAATGGAACACAAGCACACTGACAGTGCGTGGAGAGATGTGGCAGTCACAGGCACCCTTAGGGGACACAGAATCAATCTGCTCAACATATATGCACCAAATGTAGACGACCCAATATTCTACAATACTGTCTGGAGGATACTGACTGAGCTACCAGATGTCCCGGTGGTGTGGGGAGGAGATTTTAATGTGGCTTTAAATGATGAGGTTGACAGGTCAGGTGCATCGGCAGAGACACACAGGCAAGCGCTGAAGAAACTACACAACATATTGGGGGATAGGCAATTAGTAGACCTCTGGAGAACGAAACACCCAAGCAAACTAGAGGCAACACACACGACGGCAGCCTATAGTAGCTGGTCAAGGATAGATTATTGGATTGGATCCCCTGAAGTGCTACAGTGGATGGTGGCTGTCACTCACCTTCCACGAACACAGTCAGATCATAACCCGGTGTTATTGACGCTGAATTTACCTCACTATGTGCCACCCCCGTTTACCTGGAGATTCAATGGGAAAGCCCTACTTGACCCGCTATACAAAGACACGATAGGTAAGGCCATAGCGGAATATTTTGCACTTAATGCACCCACAACTGATGACCCGGGGCTATTGTGGGAGGCTTTCAAAGCCACGATTAGGGGTATATGCATTAGCGCAAATGCAGGTATTATGCGAGACTTGAGACAACAATTGTCGAGGGGAGAGGCAACAATAATGGACCTTGATTTGGAGTTTGCGCGAACTCAGGATCTGGAATTGCTGGGTAAAATTTGAGTTGAAATATCTGCATACCAAAAAAGTGCAGAAGCAGAACTGAATTATGTGCATAGTAGACGGGTAGCTAGAAATGTTGGTGAGACTGGGAGACCTGGAGCCGCACTGGCTTCAAAAATCAGTGCGCAGAGACCACCTCCAGTAGTGGCAGCGGTGAGGGATACCGATGGGGAGCTACGACATGACGCAAAGGGGATTTTGGAGGCCTTTAGATATGCGTTCGGTAAGCTGTACATTGCAGACACAACTGCTCCAGCAGCCGAAATAGCGCAATACTGTGATGACGTGGCCCTGGCCTGGCTGTCGGATGCACAGAGACAGTACTTATCATTGCCGGTGACGGTGGAAGAGGTCACGGAGGTCATACAATCACTGCCGAACGGCAAGGCGCCTGGCCCGGATGGGTACACGGGGGAATTTTATAAGGTCTTTGTAGACATGCTGGCTCCACATATAGTGGCTATGCTGGGAGATGCACATGAGAAAGGGACACTACCCTCTTCTTTAAGAGAGGCCATGATTTTAGTGCTGTTGAAGCCAGACAAGGATCCGACTGCATGCGACTCCTACAGACCGTTTTCGCTGATAAATGTTGATACTAAAATACTCTCTAAAATCCTGGCGACTAGACTTCAACATCTAATGACCAGATTAATACTGCCTGACCAGTCGGGCTTCATCCCAATTAGATCGACGTCCCACAACACTAGAACTTTGTTTGCGTTATCCCATTATTTGACGCCTGATACGAAGGCAGCGGCGGTACTATTGGACGCCGCTAAAGCGTTTGACACCATAGCGTGGACATACCTGCGCATTATCTTGAGCAGAATGGGATTCCCGCCGATGTTCCTTCAGTGGGAGTAATTATTATATACAGCGCCCATTGCACGCATTCGTATTAACAAATATGTCTCCGAGCCCATTACTATTGAGAGAGGCACCAGTCAGGGTTGCCCACTCTCCCCTTTACTGTTTGCTATAGCGATAGAGCCTCTAGCCTGCAAGATTCGGCAGGTCCATCGCCACTCAGCATTACAGTTTCCCCAAAGACCGCTCCATATTTCGCTACATGCGGATGATGTGCTATTGTACGTGCGAGACCCGAAAGAAAACCTGAATCAACTACTGCTGCGAGAGTTCGTTAAATTTGGGTACCACTCTGGGCTTTGTATTAACTGGGCTAAATCAACGGTAATACCGCTTACTGACAGCACTCTCCCCTTCCAAATGGAATACCCCTTGAACTGGCAGATAGACCCGGTGCGATACTTGGGAGTGTGGTTTCATAGAGACGGAAGAGTGCTGACAGGGCTAGAACAGAAAATTGATAGATGGATCCAGCTACCGCTATCCATGGCGGATAGAATAGTGATAATAAAGATGGTAATGCTACCAAAGATACTCTACTTATATAATAATATCCCAATCAAACCACCAGCACCAGTATTTAAAGCGATAAAATCTGCAACCCTAAAGTTGATCTGGCCTGGGAAGACTGCTAGAATAGATCTACACACACTGACCTTACCGTTTGCGAGAGGGGGATTCAAGGTACCGGACTTTCTGCTGTACTACCTGTGTGCACAGGCCCAATATTCCCACTTTTGGTATCATAAGGTCCCATTTCTTACACACGTGGCGGTTGAGGAGGGGGACACCCTTCCTACACCACTGGATGCCATACTAACACATGACAGACCCCCATTGCATAAGCAAGATATAAATACAACAGACGCCACAACTGAAGCATGGAGACTGATAGCCTAAAAGGTGAAGAAGCAGCCAATATACGCGCCAGAGCTTCCACTACATCATCATCCGGCATTGTCAGTAACACAGGAGAAAGTGGGGATGGAGCTCCTTAAACAGGTGGGAATGGATACAATAGGGGACAATGAAGGAATGGTCAAAACATTAGGGGACCTGGACTACATTCAAAATCAGTCAACGCTATTTCGATTTACATACTATAGGCTACTGATAGCACTCAAAACACATTACCCGACCTACCCAGCAGAGCCTGACGTACTACTGACTCTATAAATGCTTCTTAAGTCACCGGATCCCAGGCACTTGGTGTCCAGGCTATATTTATCCCTGCAGGCTGAAATAGGTGCGACAGCACATAAAGCAATTCAGAAGGGGGATGCTTGTTAGATACACCACTAACTAAAGACCAATGGAGTGTGTCGGGCACGATCACGGAATTATTAACCCCAAATGGTAATCTACGTCTCATACACAATAAATACCTACATCACGCTTATCACAGACCGCAAAGACTGCACAAATATGGTCTGCGTACAGACTCTAGATGCCAAAGATGTGGAACTGAGAACGCTGACTTTATACATATGGCATGGTACTGTAGGGAAGTGGCGCAATTTTGGGTGGAGGTAACAGATATACTGGGCAAGATGGTGGATAGCAGGATTGACTGCACTATACGAGCATGCTTACTAGGCCTTCTACCGGGTATTAGAGCAAGCAGACGTAAATTTTGTGTAATAGCCCTCCTTATGGCCAAACGAAGCGATGTGTTGGGGAGGTAAGAAGGCACCACAGGTCAAACAATGGATTCGAGACACGGTGTATTGTAAGGACACTTTGAAACTGTATGAGGAAGGACTGCCACTACGAGCACGACCAAAAAACTACTGGCAATATTTAGTAGATTACTTAACTGGGTTGGATGAGCAACTGTAAAATTCTTGAGATGTAGTATATTTAGATGTGATGTACAGGTCAACATGTAAGCTGTTGGACATGGAGTGTTGTAATACAATAAAGTTGTAAGGGGCATGATTGCCTCATGTTTGGACGTTGTTGTAATTGAAATGCCAATACATTTCTTTTTTTAAAGTAACTGTAACTCAGGCGCGTCACAGGCACTGCTACTTACCCCACATATTACATCAGTTATGACAATTGTGCATGGCGGATCGCGAGTAAGAGTTACCTTAGGGCATCAATTATATTGTCTTGAGATAAGTATAACTATATCTGTTGAATTTCTATAGTTTTGTGCATGTAAAATCTTACCCTAACTATAACCTTTGGACTTTTAGTATATATATATATATTCACTGAAAAAACCATAGGTTATAGACCATATATAGTTAGGAATTAGCATTTACAAAACCTTGAAAATTCACTGAAAAAAACATAGGTTATAGACCATATATAGTTAGGAATTCGCATTTACAAAACCTTATTTTACTCACACAAAACCATTAAAATTCCATATATAGTTAGTTGCACTAACTATATATCGCGCACCCGCAATCCACTGCTGATGATGTCACATATTACATCATTCATGACATGGTCAGTGACATCACTGATGACATCACTGATGACATCTCAAATGACATCACTGATGACATCACTGATGACATCTCATTTGACATTACTGATCACATCACTGATTATATCATTCATGTGATAATACGATGAACCTCTTCAGACTCTAATATAACCTTAGATACAATCAGTGTAAACAGACACTCACAGACTGTCACTCATCCATGGAGTTACTCACACACCTAGTCAGTCATGCAAAGAATCAATCACACCTCCATTTCCTCAACTATACAGTTATACAAACTTTACTTATTCAAACATATACTAACACATATTTACTCTCTTATACAATCCCTGATACAAGTTCACAATGATCCATACAGCCACTCACACATTCACTGGCTCTTATGCACAGTTATTTATATATGTCAACTCTCACATGTACTGTGTTTTACATATGTACTTACTTTGACATGTAGCACTGAGATATCCATTCACTCACCAATACACTCATGCACACAGTCAACCGCCCATACAGCTGTTTCCATATGCACTTTTGAAACCATACATCTAGTGAATCATCTGCTCACACATCTATGCACAGAGTCATACACCTCCCAGCCACCCACACACACACTCAGTCTCCCATACAAATACTTGGGCAACCAATCAATAACCCATATAGTTACTCATATAGCTACTTATCAACACATGCAACAGTTTACAGAACAACAGACATAATGATGCACAAATTGAGACAGTTTAGTCACTAACCCATGCACTCAGTGAGACACATTTAATCACTCACTCATACAGTCAGTCATGCACCTACTAAATCCTTCATCCAGACACTTATACATCCACTCATTCTTCAACATGTAAGACATATTTTAACTTTACAGAAACATACAGTCACTGGATGTTGTCATCAGTGATGTCATCAGTGATGTCATTTGAGATGTCATCAGTGATGCCATCAGTGATGTCACTGACCATGTCATGAATGATGTAATATGTGACATCATCAGCAGTGGATTGCGGGTGCGCGATATATAGTTAGTGCAACTAACTATATATGGAATTTCAATGGTTTTGTGTGAGTAAAATAAGGTTTTGTAAATGCGAATTCCTAACAATATATGGTCTATAACCTATGGTTTTTTCAGTGAATTTTCAAGGTTTTGTAAATGCTAATTCCTAACTATATATGGTCTATAACCTATGGTTTTTTCAGTGAATTTTCAAGGTTTTGTAAATGCTAATTCCTAACTATATATGGTCTATAACCTATGGTTTTTTCAGTGAATATATATATATACATACATATATAAACATATATCATCTGTATATCTATATAAATACAAACATAAATGCATGCATACATATACTTATATGCATACAGATGCATGTTATTTACATGAAAGTTGAAAAAACACTAATAAAAGCAAAGCTAAAAAGCCACCTCATTACAAACAGAATGGCTTTAACTTAAACGAGGGCAAGATCTATTGCATTTTCAATGCTTGTTTACTTTGGTTCCATCAAGAAGGCATTCAGATGTGTCACACATTTGCCATAAATTCTGAATGTTAGCACTCTAGTTGCACATTAGATCACTGTAGTAAAGCTACTGCTCACCAGGGACGTCTGCTGCTGGTATTCAAAGTGCATGTTTCAGTCTGCATGTCAGAATTTTTTTAATGAAATAGAAGAGGATTTGAGAAGTCACTCAAAATGATCCCTAATTTTTCTTTCTGAAGCACTAATCATACTTTCTATGGCAAAATTAACCCCCTCATGTTGTTCCTTTTTAAATTGAGTGTTTTCAGACTTACCACTTCATTCCAATCAAGATGGCTTCTGGTGTGCCATACTTTTGTCATAAGTAAGACTGTTAGCGCTCTAGTTGTTCTTTAGAACACTCTGGGACATTCTGTCATTGGGCTATACTTGGGGTACATCTGGGTGATATTTGGGCTACATTTAGGCTCTTTTGTCTCTGGTGGCCATCTTGGGAGACTGTATGTCAGAATTTTTTAATGAAATTGAAGAGGGTTTGAGAAGTCACTCAAAATGTGCCCTAATTTTTCTTTCTGCAGCACTAATCATAATTCATATGGCAAAATATACCCCTCATTTTGTTCCTTTTTAAATTAAATGTTTTAAGAGTTACCACTTTATTCCAATCAAGATGGCTTCAGGTGTGCCATACCTTTGTAATAAGTAGGACTGTTAGCGTTCTAGTTGTTCTTTAGAACACTCTGGGACATTCTGTCATTGGGCTATACTTGGGCTACATCTGGGTGATATTTGGGCTACATTTGGGCTCTTTTGTCTCTGGTGGCCATTTTGGGAGACTGCATGTCAGAATTTTTTAATGAAATAGAAGAGGATTTGAAAAGTCACTCAAAATGTGCCCTAATTTTTCTTTCTGCAGCACTAATAATACCTTCTATTGCATAATATACCCCCTCATTTTGTTCCTTTTTAAATTAAATGTTTTAAGAGTTACCACTTTATTCCCATCACGATGGCTCCAGGTGTGCTATACCTTTGTAATAAGTAGGACTGTTAGCGCTCTAGTTGTTCTTTAGAACACTCTGGGACATTCTGTCATTGGGCTATACTTGGGCTACATCTGGGTGATATTTGGGCTACATTTGCGCTCTTTTGTCTCTGGTGGCCATTTTGGGAGACTGCATGTCAGAATGCTTTAATGAAATAGAAAAGGATTTGAGAAGTCACTCAAAATGTGCCCTAATTTTTCATTCTGCAGCACTAATCATACTTTCTATGGAAAAATATACCCCCTCATGTTGTTTCTTTTTAAATTAAATGTTTTAAGAGTTACCACTTTATTCCAATCAAGATGGCTTCAGGTGTGCCATACCTTTGTAATAAGTAGGACTGTTAGCGCTCTAGTTGTTCTTCAGAACACTCTGGGACATTCTGTCATTGGGCTATACTTGGGCTACATCTGGGTGATATTTGGGCTACATTTGGGCTCTTTTGTCTCTGGTGGCCATTTTGGGAGACTGCATGTCAGAATGTTTTAATGAAATAGAAAAGGATTTGAGAAGTCACTCAAAATGTGCCCTAATTTTTCATTCTGCAGCACTAATCATACTTTCTATGGCAAAATATACCCCCTCATGTTGTTTCTTTTTAAATTAAATGTTTTAAGAGTTACCACTTTATTCCAATCAAGATGGCTTCAGGTGTGCCATACCTTTGTAATAAGTAGGACTGTTAGCGCTCTAGTTGTTCTTTAGAACACTCTAGGAGGCTGCAGTAGAACACAAAGGAATCAACTGACAGTCTCTGTCCTTGTTGGATGTACATGTTTTACTGAGAATGTCAGACTTCATTTTCACATGACTGAGAAAGATAATGTGAATTTACAGAAAATATGCTTTCAGTTTAGCTTATAGATCCCCTTCCAAACCACTGTGGGAAAATCATGAGATATTAGTTTTCTTTCAAACAATATTCATGATATCACAGCAGAAGGTTTTTTCACATGGTAAAATCACCTTAGAACCCACCACAATTCCTAAAACGAGTATGGTACCATCAACAAATGATTTATAATGTAACTAAAGTCCTAAAACCCTCTATTAACTACAATGCTTTTTAATGAGGTGCTATCATGTATATTGGTCCGAAGATGGCTGCCAACACTTTTTGGATGAAGTGCTGACAGCCAATCAGATCAGATGTGTGGTTAGGCTCCGCCCAGATATATATCTTTTTTTGAACCTAAATTACTCAAAATCCACTGGAGCACATATATTGAGACCTAGCAAAGGCACATCGGGCTAACAGTCCCTACAATTTTGCCAAGTTTTGTGCAAATCCATTCAGCCGTTCGAGCTAAAAGTGAGGCCAACCGCCCTATGGAAATTAACATGTGAAAAACGATTTTTGGGACCCCCCTTTTTTCTCGGCCCCCCCTTGATGAAACCCCCCCAAATTGTCAGGGGCTGCTCAGAAACAATATGTTCCATTTTCCTGAAAATTTCAGCCAATTCCGTCCACAAACGCCAAAGTTATTAGACATAGAATTTTCAAAAATCCCATAGAGAAAAAATCCTAACTATATATATATATATATATATATATATTCAAACACCGCATTTCAGCAGCGGAAAGCAGCTCCCGCCCCGCTGCAAGAAATCTCTTGGACACGGACCAACAGTTAGTGCCTTTATTTAATTAACGCAGATTCGTGCCGCATGACGTTTCGGCTCTGTGCAGCCTTGCTCACATGACAACGTCCTACATAACAATGCTCCATTTTAAAGCAACTGTGCCAGTCTACGTGTTACACCACGTGATAATAGCCTTCAATAGATGTAGAAGAAAGATTGACCTTGTCAAGATACAATTACAATAGTAATATATACATTTCTTGTACAGGATGAGGATATTTAGTTCCATTTTTTAATAGTACTTCCTCATCTGTTCATGTTGATTGCAGGCATAATCACAGTGAAATACAATGGCTAAAAAATGGCCTTTTATACATTTGATGACAGACGGCTACACTGTACTGGTTAAAATCATGGCGATGGTATTACTTCGCTGTATCACCTATTAATCAATGTATAATCTTAATTAATATATGTAAAATACAGGTTGACTATATAAATCATATTGTCTTGGTGAATTTGTTGACGAATGTCAATTCTAAAACATGGTTATTAATCATCCTAAATACCACTTCTGTCTATCTAATAAAGTGCAATTCCATACCTATGTGTGCAAAATAGCAATGTAAACATGAACTAATCATCAGACATTATCTATCTGATAAAGTGCAAAATGCATATAGTATTGTGCAAATTTGCAAATGTAAACATAACCTCTTGTTTATCATCAGATTTGAAGGTACAGCATTAACCGCTTCAATGTATACCTCTGTATGTGCAGAAATAATCAAACATGCAAATGTGTGCATATTTAGCTGGTCAGTATTGCACACAGTTGCTATAGACAGATTATTACAATGAAGAATGGAATCCCTGATGATAATTGTACACCTGTCACCCCAAGAAAAATAAAGTGCATAAGTGCCAATGTTCATATAGCCTGTAAATAACTCTTTTTCAATATAGGCCAAGATTCAAAATGTCCTGTTAAATATATAAGATCAATCCCACTAAAAACATCAATAAAAAACACATGTGCAAACCATATAGTGAAAATAGTGTGTCTCAGGTTATAGGTGCGGTTGTTCTCTCATACCCACCATATATTATAACTTCTATGAGACATAAAATCAGTGTGTTTAAAAATAATACATTAATAGCAGCAACTGTACTACAATATATATATATATTGTGTTATCCAATTGCTCTGCATCAGAGAAGCACACAACAGCAGTGAGGTAATATTCCTCTTTTATTCATATTGCAAAGGTGGTTTAACATCTGTCATTTTCCTTGCTAGCCAACGCGATTCAGAGCTGTCTGCACCTTCTTCTTGGGCTCAAGGCAATGCGGCGTTGTCAGGCTTCTGCAGTTCTTTACTGACGCTGTCTCTCACAGTACAGCCTCAGGTGTGTGCTTTGTGGTGCATAATAACTCGCAGTGAGTTATGGGAGCTGTAGTCTGCCTTTAAATACCCACAGTGGGTTCCGCACTGTCATGAAAATTATTGACGTTCTCAGTGGTTTTTAAACAGTCCACTGTGATATTAGGCACTTCAGTGTGCCCCAGAGGTCATCCCATCTTTGCTAGTAACAGAAACTGCTCTGCCGTTTCCAGGCGAAGAATTCCCTGGCTTCAAGGTCCGTTTCAACAGTGGCTCCGTCCTTAATCTCAAGGTGGTGCTCCTCCCACTACAAAGCTGTCGTGAGCAAATTTTGTTATCCAATTGCTCTGCATCAGAGAAGCACACGACAGCAGTGAGGTAATATTCCTCTTTTATTCATATTGCAAAGGTGGTTTAACATCCGTCATTTTCCTTGCTAGCCAACGCGTTTCAGTGCTATCTGAAGCACACCGGCATTACTCAAATAGTCAGCTTCCCCAGTGGGCATTGGCTCTCGCTTAGCCTGCTGGTTCTTGTATTGCCGTCAATAATACTACAGTGAGTTGCTTGCACTTAATAAATCGGACAAAAATGAAAACCCCACTGGGTCTGGAAAAGAGTCCCGCTCTCACCATGTTGCATCTCGTTACCTCCCAAAGCGGCTATTCTGCCCTTTGCGCTGCCTTTCGGTTCACTGCAGCGCAGTCCATCCTTTCATGGCAGGGCTCTCCTACGACCATGACCGGCAATCATTAAATCCAACAAACAAGAAGCCCATTTAGGAGAGCCCACGCAGATAGCAGGAATTTCGTCATTTAATTGGGAAGTTGCAGCATACTGAATGCAGGTCTGTTCCAAAGGAATAAAACAGCCTGACACGTTTCATGCTTCACACAGCATTTCCTCAGAGGCATGAGTCCTTGTCAAGTGAAACACACCGGCATTACTCAAATAGTCTCACCAGCTGCCCAGTGGGCGTTGACTCTCGCTTAGCCTGCTGGTTCTTGTAGTGCCGTCAATAAACTACAGTGAGTTGCTTGCACTTAATAAAAATCGGACAAAAATGAAAACCCCAGTGGTTCTGGAAAAGAGATCCTTTTTCCGCAATCTTCCCTACCTGCTACATCTGCTGCTGGGGTACACGCCTGTGGTCTGCGCAGAGGAAGCTCTCTGCCCTGTGTGCAGCCCCGGGACTCCAACATCCAGAGGCCCCTGTGGGGCGCACACCAACGAACGTTATCGGAAAGCGCCCGGAGGCGCTTAAAACAACTTTGTGCCTCCTGCAGCGCGGGATCCTTTTTCCGCAATCTTCCCTACCTGCTACATCTGCTCTGTGGGGGAGGACTGATGCCAGTTTTGGCTCCCCGCCCTGTGTCCCGCTCGCCGCAAAGGAAGCTCTGTGCCCTGTGTGCAGCCCCGGACTCCAACATCCAGAGGCCCCTGTGGGGCGCACACCAACGAACGTCATCGGAAAGCGACCGGAGACGCTTAAAACAACTTTGTGCCATCTGCAGTGCGGGTCGCGTGCTGGCGGGCCCGTCCGCGCCCCTCAGCGGCTGACAGAGGCTGGGCTGGGCCTAATCTCTTGGCTCCACCGTGAAGGCTGAACTTGATATCAACTCATAGTAAGACCATAACTTGTTGCCATTTGCTCTTCACTGCCATTGAAAAAGTAGAGACTGTGGACTTGTTAGGATTTTAACATTTCAATTGTGCTATAGCTTTTTTTAACATAAAAGTTAACAAATTTAGAAAGAATATGGGGAAGCGGAAAATGACGAGCCCAAAAAAAACCCCACCACACTTACCAGCCTCTCAACAATCTTTATTGAGTTATCTTAGGGGGGCTATGGGGGCCATAAATAAACAGATTATTTCCGTAGAAGAATCTATAGAGGCTAGCTTCCTATGCTCGTCCACAGAAATCGAGCAATCTGCAGAACCGCTCCCCCCTAGAATACGAGCCGCAAGATCAAACTAAAAGGTCGGAAACCCAGGTTAATGGTTGTGTTCAAAACATTTCTGATGATCTAATAAGTGAGTTGGACTCCTTTTCACAGCCCCCACAGAAAAAAAATAAAACTCCTTCCTGTTTAGAGAATACTTCCAACCCAAGGCCCAGAGTAACAACACAGGACAAGAATCACGTAAAATTTCCAGTAGCGACTGTCCCGAAATCTGTCTACCTGGGGGAAAAAAAGCCTACAACAAAGAAGGGCTGTAACGGAGGAAAAGAGGACCCTAGAAAGGGGTTAGAGGGATTATCCACTGATTTGAAGAGCTTATTCACTCTGGTAGAACAGTTGGACCTATATCTGAGGGTGAGCCTGGACCAAGTAAGGGCCAGACTGACACTCATTGAGGACCACCTATCCACAAATAAGGTAAACCATGTTGCCCAGGAATTGCGGATGAGCAGAGAACGGAAAACCCCACAGTCCAGTAATGACCAACCCAACCGCAATAATCACTCTAACTCTGACTCAAACCTTAGGGAACCTCTTTTTAAAGATCTGTCCACAAAAATAGCTGGCGGAAAACACCTCTCATTGGGCAAGTCCCATGAAAATCCCGTAATTACCCCGCTCATCAAAGAAAGACATTTGGAACCAACTCTATGTACAACAATTTCTTACCAGCCTGTATTTTTTCCCCAGGCAACAAACCGCCGAACCCGCCCAAACTCCAATCTGGGCGCCATCAGCACCCGATTCAGTGCTCGACCTCCCGCCATGTGCCACTCCCTACGTAATCGTTTTAGCAAATGTACCACCAAAGGGACTATTAGAGAGAGAAACATGGGAATCATTAAGGAACAAAACTCTGTATTGGTTGGGCAGGAAAACAGGTCTTGAATCTCAACTCTTTTCCGAATTTAATATGGCACGAAGGGTCCAATGGATGGGTAACACCACAAAAACATTTTCGGGGGATTGCATAGTACTTACATTTAGGTCACCATTGTTAGTCAAGAACATTCTTTGGGAGGTTGGCCATAACACTCTTGAGCCAGCCTTGATCAACATCCTTCCTCTTGGCTTTATCTACCCCCATACGTTAACCAACATAACAGGCCAGCAAAAAGATTCAGCGCACCAATGTCGAAGAATCATTATGGCATCCCGACACATAATCAGTTTAACGTGTTATCTGGGCTGGACAGTATTGATTGACTGGGGAAAGATATTGTCACGAAACTGGCTATGCAGATCCCCGAAACTATGCAGAGTCTAGTAAATAAATATAACTATTTCATTCCTACTAATTTGATCATTTCAATGGTAGCAGATAATAATAAGGCTAACAAGGTCAATATACCCTATTTTCCCGCCGCTAGATCTAAAACCCCGGTAAAACCAACTTCTAGTACAGTAAGAAATGGAAATAATATCAAGCAGACCGAGGTCCCTTCACACCAAAGCATCGAACAGACCTTCCCTATCACAGTGAGCAATGGTATAACAGCCAGCTAGATTGAGGACCTTGTGATCATAGCATAGAGCAGCCCCTTTCTACCATCGATCTGAAATTAACAATTTCTTTTTGGAATGTAGCTGACCTTCGCCCCAAATTGACGAATGACATTTGGCTACATTTTGTAGTTCTTTTCAATGTCATCTGCCTTCAGGAGACCTGGGTGATGGAACAACTGCACATGGTGGGTTATAAAACCTTTTTTTCTAGTGTTGTTCCATCTAACTCAGGAAGAGCAAAAGGTGGCCTGACAATTTTTATTTCAAATCTTTTGGTTTTTAAGAATATCGTATTCTATAAAAACGAACCAAATTTCCAAATACTACTGTTAGACCTTAACGGGCGGGACACGTATGTTCTGGTGAATTTTTATAATAACCTAAACCAGATTGACCTAGCAACAGTTTTAGAGGAAATAACGTACCACCTACAGATATTGGGTAACAAGTCAAACAAAAACAATATTATTATTTGGGGGGGAGATTTTAACTTTACTCTGTGCCCTCAAAGTAGTAAACACAATTGTGGCCTTCTAGACGAGCAAGGACTTCCAATAACTAATTTTTGCCACACAAGTATTGGAGAACAATTAAATGAGGCTATAAGTACCTTGGATTTGGGATTGGCAAACGACTTAGTGTCCCCCTCAGTTTCCCTAACAAGTACTTATAACGGAAGAGGCGCAGAGAGTATTATAGATTGTATACTCATCACAGTCACAGCTGCGACCCGTATCGTAAACTTCACCACCCACGATGTCTCTATCAGCGATCATTTTCCGATCAGTGTATCCTTCACACTGCCAGGTATCAACCAAAGGCAGAATTTGGGGCACACCAATACTCTTGGTACATTACACATGGAGAGAACTAATGGTTATTGCCTTAAATGGGAAACAATTGACCCACTAGTGATAACCACCGAGGTGGTAAGTAAATCCCTTGAATCAATAAATAACTGTCTGTACCTCAACGCCACTGATGCAGCGGTCCTCAAGAGTTTCTCAACAATAATAGAGACAGTAAAGGGAACTCTTTATAGGGAACTAAAAGATAATCCACCTAAAAACCAAGGATGGTTTGATAAGACTTGTTCAAAAGCCCATTCTAACTTAAAAAAGGCCTTACACAAACTACCGAGGGACAAGCAGGAAATCATCTCTGCTAGAAGGGCATATAGCGAGGCGAATAAGAATAGGAAATCGGAACTCAGGAAAGATCTTTGGACCCAGCTGCACAACAGCTGTATCCTTATAAACGACACCACTTTTTGGAAGGTAATTAGGTCACCCTTCCTTGCAGATAATAACATCAATGACACTATGGAAATGGCCATCGATGAGGCAGCATGGGTCAAACATTACTCAGGCATCTTCGGAATCCCAAATCCTCAGGCACCATTTAATAATAAAGAGGCTGCTGAACCATCGCTACCTAACTCCGTCTTCCCGATTGCCCTGGGTATTTCCATTGACAAACTAGAATCGTCCCTCAAAGCAAGTAAAGGTGGTAGGGTCCCAGGGCCGGACAGAGTCCTGGTGGACCTCTACAAATATAATATGGAATTGTGGTCTCCGATTTTGACGAGAGTCTTAGAGGCTTCTTGTGCTGCAGGCCTACCTGACTCTTGGTCAGATTCCATCCTGGTGCCAATTTTTAAAAAGGGAGACCACAATTCGCCATCATGTTACAGACCTATTTCATTATTAGATTCCCTAGGTAAGGTAGCAGGCCATGTTATCCTTAATCGAATGCAGATGTGGGCTATAGATAATGGGAAACTCTCCGACATACAATATGGCTTTAGCGAAGGACTGGGTACCATTGAACAAGTATTAAATCTCTCTCTCTTAATAGGCAAATATGTGACGGCTAAAGGAGGGAACCTCTACCTAGCATATGTTGACCTTACAGCAGCCTTTGATTGTGTCAGCCACTCCAAGCTTTGGGGAATATTGGAGGAAATGGAGGTTGAGTCCCCCATAATAAATTTCTTACGGGAATTATATACTAGGGCCCCAGCAAGGGTCAGGTTTGGCACCAGGGGTGAACTCACGGCGTCATTCGGAGTACAGAGAGGAGTCCGACAAGGATATGTCCTGGCCCCCTTTCTTTTTACCCTTTATACCAACGGGTTGGAACACGTTATGTTACATGGGTGCCAGGACCTACCATTGATAAAAGGTCGACCAATTCCGGCCCTCCTGTACGCGGATGACGCCGTGATCCTCGCACGTACATCTGTTGAACTTCAACATGCAGTGGGTAGATATCGCAGATTCATGGCGAATCTTGACCTTTACATTAATATCAAAAAAACTTTCATCATGTCCATAGGCAGGTGCCGTAAGAAAGTTAGGGACATTTTTGTTGAAAATGTAAAACTTGAATCAACAAAAACTTACCCATACCTAGGAGTCTTGATTGACGATAAATGCACCTGGAAGAAGGCCATTGAGATAAGGAAGTTGCACTTCACAAGGGCCACATCAGCCTTAGCCAGCTTCATACAAAGGTTGGGTGGAAGACCATCGACGGAATTGATAAAAATCTACAAAGCTAAATGTATCAGCGCAGCAACCTATGGAGCGGCGCTGTGGGGTAACGGGAAATTCGAAGCCCTACAGAAAGCTGAGAATAGCTTCCTAAGATTCTTACTTGCCATCCCCCGAAGCTCCTCTACATATAACTGCCACCTAGAGCTTGGTCTCACATATTTAACTGACATAATCAGGCTTCAACCGATGCTTTTATGGCACAGCATCTGGTCCTCCGAAAAAAACACCCTCACTCGAAGGCTGATAGAAGATTGCTTTCTACTAGAAAATTAAATGGCTAACGTACATTAAAAAATTCCTTCAGGATTTAGGCTTGGGTAAATACTATTCTTCCCCCATGAAAATAAGAGAACTACCAAGGAAGGAATTTAAAATAATGTGCCTGAGCCATTTGGAACAACTCAGGCTGACTAACGAGATTGCTAAATCTTCTGTCCAGCAAGGATTATTGATACAATCCACCTTATACATTCAGCCCTATTTAACGTTTGAACACAAGGCCTATGACAGATTCTTGCTGACCCACTTTAGGTGGAATATATTCCACCACCTGGTCTCATTCCCAGATGTGAACACGTGGGAAACACATCTAATAACTTGTCCATGCGACGAGACATCAAACCAGTCCACCATGCATGTCGTTCTCTTTTGCAAATGCTACAAAGAGCCTAGGACTCGCTGGGTGCTCCCATTAGTAAAACATCTGGGTCTAAGAAGGTGTCGCCCAGCCTATATCACCCTACAAATGTTGGTGACACCATACATGGCAGATAATATTGTCAGATTCTTGAAACTCTGCGTTAAACATAGGGCATACTTAAGCTAGCTGAATAAACTGCATTGTACTCCTTTGGCTTGAGAATCAAGAATACTGAGACAACATGTTTATATTTTTAAGCGGCCCCTACCGTTGTACATAATGATATGCAGAATGTGATGTGATATGAAATTGTATTTAGCTATCTTAACGTTTTATACTTTTATGTCATGTTTTTAATGTGCATGAAATGAACTGTACTTTTATGGCTTTCTAAAATGAAACCCGAATAAAGATGATGAATTGAATAATTGAGTCCCGCTCTCACCATGTTGCATCTTGTTACCTCCAAAAACGGCTATTCTGCCCTTTGCGCTGCCTTTCGGTTCACTGCAGCGCCACTCTGCAGAAGCGACCCGTGATGCTTTCAACTGAAATCATCTAATTTTCGGGAGGTAGTGCAGATAATGAAATTGCACAATTGAGCAGCGCTTTTGATGCAGGACTGTTGTCTTCACCCACTGGGGTTTTATATTGAAATTCAAAAGCGCAAACTTTGGGCAGCCTCACATGAGGAAAACTATGTGTTACTACATGGACCATAAGGCCACAGAAGTGACCCTGCCCGCAGGGGGCAGCTCCATAAGTACGAATAGCAGCACACCCTGCCTTGACTTTGCCACAACCAAACGCCACTGAAGAAAGGGAAACCTAAAACGCGTATGGCATAGAGACAATGAAGCCTTTTTTTCACCAAACTTGACTACCGTATTTTATTAATAAATTTGGTGCAACACGAACCTACCTGGAGGCTCTTCCTAAGGGGTAACTCAAGTGTTTGGATTTGTTGCAGCTCGCCCAGCTGCGGGAGAGCCATACTGCTGAATCAGACCCGTGATGCTTTCAACTGAAATCATCTAATTTTCGGGAGGTAGTGTCGATAATGAAAATGCACAATTGAGCAGCGCTTTTGATGCAGGACTGTTGTCTTCACCCACTGGGGTTTTATATTGAAAGTCAAAAGCGCAAACTTTGGGCAGCCTCACAAGAGGAAAACTATGTGCTACTACATGGACCATAAGACCACAGGAGTGGCCACGCACACAGGAGGTAGATCCATAAGTACGAATAGCAGCACACCCTGCCTTGACTTTGCCACAACCAAACGCCACTAAAGAAAGGGAAACCTGAAACGCGTATGGCGTAGAGACAATGAAGCCGGTTCTTCACCAAACTTGACTACCGCATTTTATTAATACATTTGGTGCAACACGAACCTACCTGGAGGCTCTTCCTTAGGGGTAACTCAAGTGTTTGGATATATATATTTATATACAAGTTAAAGCACTCCCACGTCCTTGGAGGGGTGGCTCAATGCCGGCGGAGAATAACTGTGAAATATATGATTTACGAACAAGGGACAGATACTTATATGCACCCTGCTAAAAGACGAGCAATAATAGGCACCCAATGGCCAGTAGGCTGTAACATGGCCATACTTCAGTAGACATGGCACATCGTCACAATCTGGAGATCCCTATTACAGGATGCTGCCATACTACATTACCCACAATATTTACAACAAGGGGTGGTGAGGGACAGAGTCTCTGAATTAAGCAGAAAGCTCTCACCCAGTCAAGAGATCAGGGCTAGATCCAACACCGTTTTTTAGCTCACTGCACCATCCCAGTTTCATCCCCTTTTCTGAATCGTACATTACCCACAAGGCAATAGAGCTAGCAACACAGGTAACAGATAGGATCGGACACTCACACCAGTAAGTACACCCACAAATACGACGGGAATTACTCAAATGGCACTGACATTGGTTTTAATAAGCGCAGCATAAACAGCCGATCTTTGCCCTTATTATTATTAATAAATATGATGCAAAAAAATCTGATACATTAGCGGGGGAACACTGAATAATATGTGCGGACTCTACTATTTTGTTTGTATTCTAGGTGACCTAATTTTACATTAAACCACGTAGTATGAGGCATGTACTCTGTATATATATATATATATATATATATATATTCCTTAGAGTTTCCAACGTTCGACCACAGCATACGAAGCAAACATGGAAAAGGGAATAAAGCCACCAAGTAAGCGCGTTCCAATTTTCAGTGCATTTATTTGTGAATAAGCAGCCCACCAGTCGTCATGACGCGTTTCGCCAAAGCCGAGGCTTGATCACATGTCATGCAAGGAGAGTAGGAGGTGACATATATAGTATGGGTGGTCATGTGACCAGTGCAAAATTACACATTTTTAAAGTCACAGTTGCATGTTTGGTAGTAATGTTGGGCATAGTGCCCTAATTATATACATTCAAAAATCCCTGTTTCCCACACTAAATAACAGTGTGAAAAATGTGTTGATGTGCAAAATACGCAAACAGTTGAATACAATATAACTTATGCTTAGAAAAAATCGTTTTCTAAAAAAACACAAATATATATATATATATATACACACGTCATAGTACAAAAATTAATATATGTACACAGTATAAAACGTAGTATGAGGCATGTACTCTGTATATATATATATATATATATATATATATATATATATATATATATATATATATATATATATATATATATATATGTACACACATTTTATGCATTTGTATTAAACAACTATACAATTAATTAAGTGAGATGAAATGTAAACATCAAGTTTATGTTACTTTCCATGACCTTTTTTGTATGACGGGACTGTCTTTATATATATTTGGTGAAATGTTTTGCAGTGGGCTTGATAGATATAATGGTGATAATACTCCACTCCAAGATGGCCGCGATAATGGGGTCTTGAGTCCTTTGTTTATGTTTTGAGCACCTATCACGTGAAACTTTATTTAATGTTTCGAACACTGGTAATGCAATCACCCGTGACCAAGGCGAAGGTATCGCCGAAACGCGTTGGGGGTTATTTCCGTGTTTATTATCACAATGCTGCATCTGATGAATTTAAGAATATTGGAATGCGCTAAAAGCGGCTACGCGCTGTGAGCCTGAATATATATATATATATATATATATATATATATATATATATATATATATATATATATATATATATATATATATCTGGAACACTCCAAACTTTCTCATGCAAGTAAGGCACTGACTCCGTGAAATAGTTGATTCCAAATAAGTTTATTCACTCATTTAGGCTGCTTGACGCGTTTCGGCGGTAAGCACCCGCCTTGTTCACAACATCTTAACAGACTGTGGTTATATTTATACCCCTTAGTCATTGCATTACATCTGCGCGTTTAACTCCTGTTTTCATGCACATTTTAGCTTGTTTTCACATTTCACACTTGTGTGTAACCCAGTTCCCATGGTAACATGGGGCGACGCCTTAATTAGACTGACATAGAGAAGTTATTTTCACTTTCACAGTTTGCAATTACATCACCCGCCTCCATGCGTTGTTTCGTTTCTATAGAAACCTTCTCGCACCTTGAGCCCAGTGATTTCCTCATTCCTGCTTTGTGTGTGCCTCGCTCTGATGTGACAGGCAGACCTTCGCGCGCTTTACCGTGTTCAAAACTCCCTCGGCGCTGGTGAGTGTGGTACTCTTAAAATATTACATTGTCCGTGGTTTATATTCGCGTGAGGGCACATTGTTTTATTAATCATTGGTGCAGGTTTGCCGTGCTTGCTCCGGTCTCCATATGCTGCTTTACGCGTGTGTGAGCGGGTGCAGTGAGGATGCTACAAGGTTATTCCGAAAACGTTTGTGATAATAATCGGTTCTCTGATCATTAGGCGCGCGGGGTTAACCAGGGAAGTTTAAGCGGGATTATTTGACTTAGTTTACTTGCGTGTGTTAGTGCGTACCCTTGCGCTCGCGTTCGATACTAAAGCCCTTGCCTGTGATTTCTATCAGGTTTTGATCATTGTGTATCGCACTCGCGGTTCAACACTGTTCGCATTTACTCCCAGTGGATAGGCTTAACCATTTATGACAATCGACCGTTATTACATTTAGTACGCTTTATATTTACATCATCTCCCAGTGGACAAGATTATAAGCGTCAGTCAATGCTTTGCGCTACCGGGTACTTACATATATTGCAATAAATTATCTAAACAAATAATGTTCCCACTTGCATTTCATACATTTATGTCTATTCAGATATCAGATATACAATCATTTGCAGACATTACCATTTTATATTATCACATATGTGCGTGTGGTGATTTTCCAAAATGCTGCTATGTCAGGCTAAAACTGGGGTCGTGTTTGTGCTAATATATACAGTGATAGTTATTTTTAAAACTGAACAAAAGATGTTTCCTGGACGGGAGAGAGGAGAGAAGGACAAGCCTTCTCTTGCGGGAACGTCGGGCTTATTTACTGTAATTTAGGACCTTGATTTCCTAATTACAGGTGGACACTGAGAGCTTCATCAGAGTTAAGACCATTCGGTATCTTGGAATTGAGCATTATAATGTACCGTGACTCTAGTCTTCTCAAGCTCTGCAGGCGATTACCTCCTCTGATGTTTTTCGGCACATTGTCAATGACGAAGTATGTTAATACTCCTATGTCCCCTGCATGGGTTGTGTTTATATGCCTGGCCACAGGGTATGCAGGGTCGTCATTGTTCACTGCGCGAAGGTGTTGGAGGACTCTGATATGTACAGGGTGAATGGTGCTACCCACATATCGTTTACCACAAATACAGTTTAGAACATATACTGCATGGTCCGTCTTGCAATTATATTTGCCTCGGATCTTGTATGGCCTCTTCCTAAAGGGTATGTCTACTTTGGTGGTGTTTACCCCATGCTTACAGGCTTTGCATTTTGTACATTTACTGAAACCTTTGATTTTTGACAGCCAATCATCCGGTTTTTTGATAGCCGGTGCATTGCAGACTAGATGATCCCTCATGGATTTAGCTTTCCTAAACGCTATCATAGGCCTGTTTCCACATAGTTCTCCAATTATGGGGTCCCTCCTTATTAGCGGCCAATGTTTGGTCAGTATTTTTCTGACCTGGTTATGGTAGGTGTTGAATCCTGTTATCAGTCTAGGAGGCTCTTGTTTGGGAGTTATCTCTGGGTGTTCTTGTCTTTTGGTAAAAAGGAGATCTTTTCTGTTGGTTTTGCTGCATTTTGTGTCTGCTCTGCTGCAAGTTTTCTGGCTGTACCCTCTCTTTCTCAGTCTTGTAAACAGGTTCTGTTTTGCCTCATCTAATCCAGTCTTAGTACTACAATTTCTTGTCATCCTCAAGCCTTCTGCGTAGGGAATGGATTCCTTTAGGTTCTGAGGATGGAAACTTTGTGCATGAAGCACTGAGTTTCCGGCAGTGGGCTTCCGATATGTTCTGGTTTGGATTCTACCCTGATCTATATATAGTTCTATGTCTAGGAACTGTATTGAGGTGGCGTTTGTAGTGCAGGTGAATTTCAGATTTAGTGCATTTTCATTTAACTCTACAGCAAACAATTCAGCTTCTTCTTTGGGGCCTTTCCACAGTATGAAAATGTCGTCTATATACCGCTTATACATTATCACCTTATTGGAAAATGTGGTTTGGTGCTCAGCCATGAGTATCCGTTCCTCCCACCAGCCCATGTGTAGATTCGCATAGCTGGGGGAGAAACAAGTACCCATAGCTGATCCCTGTATTTGCCTATAATGGAGTCTGTTGAAGATAAAGTTATTGTTAGTCAGACACCACTCCGTCATTTCCAACAACATTTTAGTGTGATTGTAAAGTGCGATAGGTCTCTGCCCTAGAAAGTGTTTCACTGCCCTTAGCCCATCCTGGTGTCTAATGCTGGTATATAAAGATTGTACATCTAGGGTCATAAACACAAAATCATCCTCCCATTGTACATCATATACTTTTCGTAAAAAGTCACTTGTGTCTTTTACGTATGCCGGGAGGGCTTTCACATAGGGTTGCAAAAAATGATCAATAAAAATGCTAGTTTTTTCAAACAGGCTCCCAATAGCCGAAATTATTGGCCTTCCTGGTGGTTTTGTTTCATTTTTATGAATCTTGGGGATGAGATACAGTTGGGGGCATACTGGGTAGTCTGTTTTCAAGTATTCGAATTCTTCCTTGCTCAACAGTCCTGTGCTTTTCCATTTATATAGTTCATTTGTGTATTTCTCCTGTACACTCACCAACTGCGTAGGAGTTATCCTGGTGTAGCATTCCTGGTCTTGCAATTGCAACATTGCCTCATCGTTGTACATTTCTAATGGCCATAGCACAATGTTTCCCCCTTTATCTGACCACCTGATGACAATGTCTGATCTCATTTTTATCTTTTCCATTAGTTTTTCATATGACTCATTTCTGTTCTGATATTTTTTATAGAACTCTTCTGAACTTTTTGTGGACAATTCCTTCAAATCTTTAATTACATAATCTGTAAATAGATCAAGCCCATCCTTCGGCATTGCTGGCATGAACACAGATTTCGGTTTAAAGTTGTTTTTTTCTGTTTTGTAAATATCTATGTCTGCCATTTCTGCAGCCATTCCTGATGATACCAAATCATTTGTGTTGTCTTGCTCAATGTCAATCATGTCTCTCAACGCATTCATGTTTGCCACACTAAGTCCTTGACTGGTTTGGATGTTCATTTCAGTTGTGTCACTTTGGTTTAGTGTATTTGCTAAATATTTCTGAAGTTTCAATTTCCGCATATATTGAAAGAAATCAATTCTGGTTTGGGCATAGTCAAAGTTTGTGTGTGCACAAAAAGTTAGACCCAAGGATAAGATCTCTATTTCCCTTTGCGATAGTTCCATGTTGGAGAGATTAATTACTGTGTTGTCTTTATTTGTTGTGTTTTCTGCCATTATCGTCGGGATTTCTTTTTGTATTGTTTCTTTGTTGTTGCTGTCGTTTTTGTCATTTCTTTGTCTTTTTCCCCACCGTCTGTCTTTTCGGCGGCGGCTTTTTGTTTTTGTTGAGAGTCCTGTCTTGAGGTTGATTTGTTCCTTTGTTGATACGGTATTCTTGGTCTCAATGTTGTGAGGCGCTGTACCCGTAAAAAAGCCAACTCCTGTGCTGGGGTGGGTATTGGTCCAGTGGCTCCCAGAGGATTATTTATCTCATTTTCTGATTCATAATCAGTGCTCAAATCTGGTTCACTTTGTTCTCCAAGTGTTCCAGTGTTGGTCATGTTCTTGGGTAAAGGTTGACTCCGTACTTGGTCATATTTTCTTGCGAATGTGTATATTCTTCCAGTCATGTAGTCTTTCCTGTCCCTTTGAAATTTTATGGCTTTCCTTTCCTTTATTTCTTCCGTGTTTATTATCACGATGCTGCATCTGATGAATTTAAGAATATTGGAATGCGCAAGAAGCGGCTACGCGCTGTGAGCCTGAATATATATATATATATATATATATATATATATATATATATATATATATATATATATATATATATATATATATATATATATATATATATATTACCTACTGGCGATCGCCAGTAGGTATATATAGTTAGGATTTTTTCTCTATGGGATTTTTGAAAATTCTATGTCTAATAACTTTGGCGTTTGTGGACGGAATTGGCTAACATTTTCAGGAAAATGGCACATTTTGTTTCTGAGCAGCCCCTGAAAATTTGGGGGGGTTTCGTCAAGGGGGGGCCGAGAAAAAAGGGGGGTCCCAAAACGCGTTTTTCCCATGTTAATTTCCATAGGGCGGTTGGCCTCACTTTTAGCTCGAACGGCTGAATGGATTTGCACGAAACTTGGCAAAATTGTAGGGACTGTTAGCCCGATGTGCCTTTGCTAGGTCTCAATATATGTGCTCCAGTGGATTTTTTTTTGCGTGGGGAGCGCCCGGTACGCTTTTGTGCAATGGGCGGTGGTAATCTAAATGATGAGGAGGGGGGGGGTGCGGGGGGGGCATCGTTCAAAGCACATCAGCGTGCATAAACACGAAAATGTTTTTATCTACCACGTATTTGACTTATCTCCCTGAGATGCATTCCCTTGTGTTTCGGCAATGGTAGTCTGTTCATTACATAGATCGCCCGAGGGCGGTAGTACAGACCGCGCGTAGGAAAGGGTCAAAAGCCAGGGGTGTAGGAGTATGTAACAAGCGAGTCATTTAATTGAAAAAACTAAACGTGACAACCGGTTGCAGGATCAGTGAATGTTGTTTTTTTAATTGAAAGTATAACAGACGCGTTTTTCCCATGTTAATTTCCATAGGGCGGTTGGCCTCACTTTTAGCTCGAACGGCTGAATGGATTTGCATGAAACTTGGCAAAATTGTAGGGACTGTTAGCCCGATGTGCCTTTGCTAGGTCTCAATATATGTGCTCCAGTGGATTTTGATAAATTAACGTTCAAAAAAATATATATATCTGTGACAGCGCTCCGGGTAGCGCTCCGGTTCGCGTACTTGACGCGAAACGGAACTTCGCGAAGCGAAGCTGATTGGCTCTCCGGTGTCTGTCAACATTCTAAACAGTCCGGAGCGGCCGCCATCTTGTCTCTCGGTAGGATCGAGAGACAAGAGGAGGCCAAAACGAAGGGGGAAATGACCGTATGGGGGCATAGTAGTTCCTCCCTGACCCCCTAGGTTTGATGTGGAGGCTTTAAAAGGGCCCAGTCGAGAGACAAGAGGAGGCCAAAACGAAGGGGGAAATGACCGTAAGGGGGCATAGTAGATCCTCCATGACCCCCTAGGTTTGATGTGGAGGGTTTAAAAGGGCCCGCAGGGCAAAAAAAAAAAAAAAATATTTTTTTTTGCGTGGGGAGCGCCCGGTACACTTTTGTGCAATGGGCGGTGGTAATCTAAATGATGAGGAGGGGGGGGGGGGGGGGGGAGATCGTTCAAAGCACATCAGCGTGCATAAACACGAAAGTGTTTTTATCTACCACGTATTTGACTTATCTCCCTGAGATGCATTCCCTTGTGTTTCGGCAATGGTAGTCTGTTCATTACATAGATCGCCCGAGGGCGGTAGTACAGACCGCGCGTAGGAAAGGGTCAAAAGCCAGGGGTATAGGAGTATGTAACAAGCGAGTAATTTAATTGAAAAAACTAAACGTGACAAACGGTTGCAGGATCAGTGAATGTTGTTTTTTTAATTGAAAGTATAACAGGATCAGTTACAATAAAATCGTCTATACGCACACCATGGGCGAGTATCATGGGTAACATTACTTCAAAGCTTTATTAATACAATAATTAATAATGAAAAATCGACATCAATAGGGTTGTCCGTATTCCCAGTCAGTACCCTTCCCCGCCGGCCATGTGCACAAAGACCGCATACATCCCCCATAACGTCAAGGCTAATTAACTAGAACGTCATAAGGAGTTGCAAGTCGCTCCCATACTGGCGCCATTTTGGTCGAGGCCAGGCAGGTCCAGAGTATAGTTCAATGTCTCCAATATGTAGCGGCAGGACCAGAATCCCTTTCGTCAGTTCTGGCTTCGTCATTACGAGCACTAGAAATCAAGACATTCTGGGCAATACCACCCTTGACGCAGCCTTTTATGCTACAAGATGGTGTCTTCCATTCAGAAAATATTGTTGGCAGCATTTTGAAAGGAAAGATAAACGGACGTTCTCCTAGTGAGTCTCACATTGTTACATTTATGAAGAATGTTGAAGAGTAGTATGTTGAAAATCTGAAGCCATCGTTCTACAAACTCTCAACCAGCCTTGAATGGAAAAATCCTGAAGAATGTACAAACTGAAAACCAGTTTTTGTTTGCATAGCATCAGCAGCAACACTTGAGTCAGCTTTGTGTGAAGCCGCCATCTTGATCCAATCAATACCGTCCCCTTGCACACATTCAGGGACCAAGCTGCAGGACGTGTCTTCAGGTCAAACGGATTGTGGGACAAGGTCCAGAATGGAAGAGTCACCAAAAGGCAAAAAGTTCCGCCAGACCCCGGGAGCCAGCCGCCTATGTCGGGGGCGATCTTAGGCCACACGAGGGCAACAAGACTTGGGGAGGGGGCAGGAGCCAAGTGCCCCCTCCCAGTCCTCGCCACCACACTGCCCCTCTGGGGGCCTCCGTCAAGCGGTTCAGGGAGGCACCGCATCACATTGCTTTCCAATGCAGTCAGGTCCTCAAACAGCCCCCACTTACTTTGAGAATAGTGAAGCTGCAGCAGGTGCAAATGAGCTTCAGACAGTGTTACAAGCACTGCTCGGAACACTCAACTATGGCACCCAACATCCAGGACTTATGCCATTTGTGCAAGGCAGTGACATTGAAGCATCTCAGGGACCAAGCAACATACCATATCCAGAGTCCTTCCTACAGCCTCTGCCTTCCCTTTACCTAGTTATGGTTCTTTCACTCCCACTCCAGGCTTTTAGTCTGTGGATGGAAAACCATGAACCTACACTCACCTATGAAAATCTTACTATTGATGCTTGACTGAGGCCAAGGAGATCAGAGTGCATGTCTGTGTAAGGTGATATACCTCTGGGGAGACAAGGTCCAGAATGGAAGAGTCGCTGTATCGCAAGAGTGGGTGAAATTTAGCCGGATGGCGGGTGAGACGCTGTAATAGCAAGAGCTGGCCGAGAGAGACTTGGGGAGGGGGCAGGAGCCAAGCGCCCCCTCCCAGTCCGTGCCACCACACCGCCCCTCGGGGGTCTCCATCAAGCGGTTCAGGGAGGCACCGCAGGCAGCTGTTCTTCAGATCAGTGGCTCTCACCGGCAAGGCTCCCCTCCTTTAGCAGCGATCGTTGGCGCTGTGGTTGCGGCCGGAGGCCCCGTCTAGTCAACGCCCCGGCCTCTCCATGTCGTAGGCTGCAAGAGTGGTCGCAACTCAGCTGGCCGAGCGAGACTTGGGGAGGGGGCAGGAGCCAAGCGCCCCCTCCCAGTCCGCGGCACTACAGCGCCCCTCGGGGCCTCCGTCAAGCGGCTCAGTGAGGCACCGCAGGCAGCGGTTCTTCAGATCACAACAGAGTCTCATGCTCGATCGATTGAGCTGGCCGAATCAGGCAACAAGAAGGGGAGGTGGTACTCTCTTCCTAGGAGGTGGTGGTGGTGGTGGGGATGCACCAGCTGAAGCTACAACACTTGCTATTGCTAAGTGATGAAAAAAGGTCTTCCTCTCACAAATATGAAAGTCAGAGTGAGGAAACAAGGAGGGGTTTTCATCATTTGGGACAAAAAATAGTTCTCAACCAATGAAAAGTGTTATTTTTAGGTCACATGACCTAGCCTTACATCATTAGGAACCCAAAAGTGAAATGAACCAATGAAAAGTTTTATTAACAAGTCACATGACCTGTTATGCTTACGTTACGCGCTCCGCGCCGCGCCCCGGATCGCTTCCGGGTAGCTGCTTTTCGCGCCTCGCACACCGGAGCACTTCCGGGTGCGCTAACGCGGCGCGTCATATGACAGAAGGGACAGGCAACAAGAACCATCAGTCAAAGAGGGGAGGGCAAGTTCTTCTCTACCGGGTCACGTTGGGGCTCCACCAGAACTGATCGAATTGGTAGTCTACAGTGTTTCTGGATGTTTCAGACTGAAGCTGGTGTCAGCATGAGAGCATTCCGTGGCTACGTCGTGGCCATTCCGCGAGCAATCATGGCAGTCGCTCCCCACCGGAAGTCTGCGGGAGTCGGGGGCCCCGGTGACTCTTGTAGAATCTTCAAGGCTGAGGGGACGCTTTTGGGAATGGGGCCCATGCCCTAGCAGTCAAGCGTCCGAGTTCCAGGGTTGCCCAGAGCCATCCTTGCAGGCCAGGCCCAAGTCTGTGGAGCCGACCGCCATTTCCTGAGCTCCGTGGCAGCCGCCTCTCGCTGTACTGCAAGAGTGGGTGCAATTCATCCGGATGGCGGGTGAGACGCTGTAATAACAAGAGCAGGCGCAATTCAGCTGGCCGAGCGAGGCCCTGTGCCGCAGGAGCGGGCGCAACTCAGGTGGCTGAGTGAAGCGCTGGGGTGTAGCTGAGAAACCTCCACCTGGGGAGGTGGGGGAGGCTCGTTCGCACCGCCTCTCCATTCCAGTGCACCCCACGCCGTCTCCTGGCGCAGGTATATGTGATGGTTGGACCAGGGCACCGCAGGACGTGTCTTCAGGTCAAACGGATTGTGGGACAAGGTCCAGAATGGAAGAGTCACCAAAAGGCAACAAGTTCCGCCTGACCCCGGGAGCCGACCGCCTATGTCGGGGGCGATCTCAGGCCACACCAGGGCAACAAGACTTGGGGAGGGGGCAGGAGTCAAGCGCCCCCTCCGAGTCCGCGCCACCACACCGCCCCTCGGGGGCCTCTGTCAAGCGTCTCAGGGAAGCACCGCAGGCCGCGGTTCTTCAGATCAGTGGCTGTCAGCAGCGATCGTTGGCACTGTGGTTTAGGCCGGAGGCCCCGCCTAGTCAACGCTCCGGCCTCTCCATCTCGTGGGCCTCAGAGTAGTCGGGGAGAAATCCCGGGAACGGCGGCATGCATTTGGATCGATGTTGCAGCAGGCTGCCATGTAAATATTTATTTAATAAAACGTTTTACCCTGTTACGTTGCTGGTGTGTTGTATATATTTATAATATTTGCATAGGGTTTGTCGTTGTTTTGGGAGGGGTGGGCGGCGGAGCCGAGCTGTCTTGCAGCCATCATGGCGTTGAGCTCAGTTCCTCTCACTAGTTTCATATTTCTCATGAGGGGTTGTTCCTAATGTTTCTATTTTAGCGAGGTCAAAAAGAGATCCCAATAGTGGCCTACTGATTTTGCTTGATTCCTTTTGTTGTTTCTAACAATTTTTCACTATCTGCAAAGACTAAGCAGAGTATTGCGACTCTGTGCTTGTTTGTAAATAGAGAATGAACCAAAGAGAACCAATTCTAAAACAGTAAATGCTTGGATAACAATCAATCAAATGGAGAGGGAAGCAGGCACGACGGATTACAACGGGGGCAAAGGCCTGCGTTACCTACCCTTCACTATCTGCAAAGAGAGAATACTCCTAAAAGAAAAGGGGGGGGGGGTGCAGCGTTCAAAGCACATCAGCGTGCATAGACACGAAAATGTTTTTACCTACCACATACTTGACATTTTAAAGCTTTTGATATTTGCTATTAAAAAAACATTGAAATTCACTGAAAAAACCATAGGTAATAGACCATATATAGTTAGGAATTAGCATTTACAAAACCTTGAAAATTCACTGAAAAAACCATGGGTTATAGACCATATATAGTTAGGAATTAGCATTTACAAAACCTTATTTTACTCACACAAAACCATTGAAATTACATATATAGTTAGTTGCACTAACTATATATCGCGCACCCGCAATCCACTGCTGATGATGTCACATATTACATCATTCATGACATGGTCAGTGACATCACTGATGACATCACTGATGACAACTCAAATGGCATCACTGACAACATCACTGATAATATCATTCATGTGATAATACGATGAACCTCTTCAGACTCTAATATAACCTTAGATACAATCAGTGTAAACAGACACTCACAGATTGTCACTCATCCATGGAGTTACTCATACATCTAGTCAGTCATGCAAAGAATCAATCACACCTCCATTTCCTCAACTATACAGTTATACACACCTTACTAATTCAAACATATACTAACACATATTTACTCTCCTATACGATCCCTGATACAAGTTCACAATGATCCATACAGCCACTCACACATTCATTGGCTCTTATGCACGGTTATATATGTCAACTCTCACATGTACTGTGTTTTACATATGTACTTACTTTGACATGTTGCACTGAGATATCCATTCACTCACCAATACACTCATGCACACAGTCAACCGCCCATGCAGCTGTTTCCACATGCACTTTTGAACCCATACATCTAGTGAATCAACTGCTCACACATCTATGCACAGAGTCATACACCTCCCAGCCACTCACACACATACTCAGTCTCCCATACAAATACTTGGGCAACCAATGAATATCCCATATAGTTACTCATATAGCTACTGATTAACACATTCAGCAGTTTACAGAACAACAGACATAATGATGCACAAATTAAGACAGTTTAGTCACTAACCCATGCACTCAGTGAGACACATTTAATCATTCTCTCATACAGTCAGTCATGCACCTACTAAATCCTTCATCCAGACACTTATACATCCACTCATTCTTCAATATGTAAGACATATTTTAACTTTACAGAAACATACAGTCATTGGATAATGTCATCAGTGATGTAATTTGAGTTGTCATCAGTGATGTCATCAGTGATGTCACTGACCATGTCATGAATGATGTAATATGTGACATCATCAGCAGTGGATTGCGGGTGCGCGATATATAGTTAGTGCAACTAACTATATATGGAATTTCAATGGTTTTGTGTGAGTAAAATAAGGTTTTGTAAATGCTAATTCCTAACTATATAAGGTCTATAACCCATGGTTTTTTCAGTGAATATATATATATATATACTACAATAACTTGAATAATTATCAATTACTAAATAATTCTTATTCAATTATTAGTTACCTTCCCACCTGTACCACTACAAACCTAGCAGGCCACACCGAAAATATAACTAAATAAATGTATTTCATCATTTATATATTTATAATTCAAATAATTATTTTACAAATAATAATTAATAGTTATTTATTACTTAGTTAACTTTCCACCCTAAATCCTACAGATCTAACATCCCACAACTAAAATATTAGTAAAATAAATCAGTATACAATATTTCACACAATTAAAAATAAATTAAATAATTAATTACCAATTCATATTAAATTGTTAGTTGATTGTTATTTAGTTACCTTCCCACCCAGACCCCTTCAATCCTAACAGACCACAAATGAAACATTAGTAAAATAAATAAGTATTCTCTAAATGTCATAACTAAGATCAGCTCAATAATTAATTGATGATTAACCATTACATTTTAATTAATTATTACTTAACTAACTTCCCACCCTAAACCCAAAAAACCTAGCAGCCAGCAATTACCATATAATGGAAATAAATATTACATAATTTACCCAATAAATATCAATCATATAATTAAATAAAATGTATTGAATAATTCATAATTATTTTTACCTTATACACTTCCCACCATAGTCCCCCAACAACCCACTGCAACACTATAAATCACTATAGAAAAGAAATAAAACATTTAAAATCTCTTAAAATTACAAGCTATATTTTAAAGAATGAATAGCATTTATATAAACAATAGTAACATAAAATTAATATATCAACTAAACCATATTCAAATGATTTCAGCCATTATATTATTGAAAATTATATTAAAAAATCAATATTATTTAAAACAATATCACTTACCTCGAAAAACAATATTCTTGTCAACTTTATTAGTGCACCTGGATATTTGTGTGTCACAATCTTCAATTTCCAATATTTCTGTCTCCTGATATTTTTTAATCTGTATCTCGTCCAAACACTGTTTAAAAACTGAACCCACATGCCATAAAAACTCTCAATAAAATATAAAAGAATTGCTTTAAAAAGTCCACAAATATGGCTTAGAATCCATTTAACAAAGCTAAAAGACCAATCTAAAGTAAATTGCTCCCACCCTTTTTTAAAAGTCATTTGCATTTTTGAACTTCATAATTCATCTGACACTCTCCCTCGTCTGTGGAGACATTATTGCTCTAGGATAGTGTACAGATAACTATGCTTTGCTTTAAGACCCCTTCCATCAATCTGAGTAGCTGTCATCTGCGTCCTGTTGACAGCGTGAAGGTGCTTGCTTTGATCATTCGCATTATTTTGAGAGAATTGCTCTATGATAAGAATGATCTGATAGGGACGCGAGTGCCAGATGACACAACAAATGCTAGACTTTACAGGTATGCTATTTTGTTAGAACTTAATAGATTTTACATGGGCATTATACTATTGAGCATTCCGTTTCAGGAATGCCAAATAAATACACAGCAAAATAAGGTGAATTGAGTTGATACTAAATAATATGAAGCCCCTAGTTTCTCATTGTAGTGATGTTTTATTGTCTAACAGCGTTCTCTGTTTTTGCCTCCAAAGACAGAACAGATGCTTGGGCTGTTGATGAAGTTCGAGCGCATTGGCAAAGACCATCTTGATTTCACAGACAAATACATGATAATCTTGCAAAGATACGGTCGGGATTTGGAAATGGTCCGAAAACTATACCAGAAACAAAAGGACAACCCCCCTACACCCCGCAATGTTCCTCCTGTAAGAAGCAACAACTTCTTAAAAGAGTATATTTTATCATTAATAGAAAACAAGTATTATCTGCCAATATTTAAAATATTGCTCAAATACATTCACATTCGATAGGTTATTGTAGATTTAACTACTACATTCAAGTACGTTTTGTGTGATTTGTTTTAATGTTTTCCATTGAGTGATATTTGGAAAATCCTATTCTCCCAACTCTTTATTGGATTTCTCAAACGTATTCTCGCAGTGTTTCAATTATTTGATGTTTTAATGTTGCCATGACTTATGAACTGTACTAAATGAATATTTGCAGATATTTGTGTTTTAACATGATACATTAGTTGAGTGAATAGCTATCAGCAGCTCACTCATAAGGATTATTCATAGCTAGTGTTGTTTATTGAAACAGATTGCTTCTGTTAACTTTGAATCTGGCACTTTTCATCTAAAGAATTGCCTTGTTAACTCTTTTCTCTCGGATGCTGAAATGAATATGATATTAATGAAGATACACGATGCACAATTTCTGTATTGTAAAATTAGGTGAATGCATTTGCCTGATTGTATTTTTTAACGATAATAATGTTTTTGTTTGGATTCCCCCTTAAGAATCTTCTTCTTTACACTATTCGCCTAAATGAATGGGTAAAACATCAAGTTAGGACAGCATAGTTTTTCCATAAAAGATTTAATAATAGTTTTATAATACAGCAGGGGACATTTTTATCACTTTGCTCTGTTTGGTAGAAAGGTCCACAGGGGCGTGAACAGTCATTGTCTTGTAGTTTGTCACCTAGCTGTCTGATACACCAATTCCCTCATGTTCCATTACTTTCAAGGGTTTATATTACTTGATCTATTTCCCCAAGATCCCTTTGTTCCTTCTCCTGGTACTCATATGTGTGACTCCTCTTTGGTTACACTCAGCCCTCTCATCTCTGCCATCTTCTGTAAAGCTTCTTTGTTAGGTGCTTTGCCTAATAGCTGGGAGATTGTAAAAATTGGGTTGCAGAGGTAATGTCGCCATACGAATGTGAAACTGTTAAAACAAAAATCTGGCTGGCCATCCTCTTTGGCAGTCTGAGTGACATTTGTTCCATATTTCATACCAGTGTAGTAAGAAAAAGCTCAAGACACAATCACATATTCAATTTCCTTTTCTGTTCAGTTTTTCAGGGATGTGTTCCTACTGGGGTTATCAGACTCCAACTACAGTCAGTTTATGTGACTCACAGTCTGGAAATTTTACAGGACAACCCTAAGTCAAATAATTACTTAAGGCTTTTGAGCACTGAAGAACAGTGATAAGCCATGTGGCAACAGGTCTGCTTTGTACCGCAAGAGGAAGATTATTTCCCCTTCAGCCAAGGTGATTTTCCTATTTGCAATTACTGCTGCCGAGTGGAAGAATAAGGGCCCTGGTACTCCTAAAATGACCCCTGGGTGTAGGGACACTTGGGCCAGGGTCAAAGCTTCCCTTTTCTGATTTCATCTCAAAACTGGCTTCCTCAAGTTGAAACGAAAGCTTTAAGCTAAACAAGCATTGGCATAGCCAATAGGTCTCGCCATTTGGACATTATAACTGTTTATCCATGCAACAGTCGATGTTGCACCAAGGACATTGTGTAGCAAAATTAAATACGTATAAGGTCCCAAAGGTGAGACCTATTGGCTATGGAAATGCTTGTGTTATCGATGTTGTTTCACTGGAAGAGAAAAACTGAATTCTTTTCTTTAAAATGGCCTATAAAGAATTCATTAACCGCATCGCTGCGGCGGTCATTTTTGCGCTGCGCAGCCTTTTTACAAAAGCCGCGTTACATGACGAGCTCAGCTCGTCATCCGCACACGCCCCCCGTGGCTGATGACGAGCTGAGCTCGTCATCAGCATCGAAGGGGTTAAACACTGCTTTTCTTCGTGGTAGTTTCTTTATACAGGAATTTATTCTTAAGAATGTTTTCTCACTGACATAATACTAAATAAAAGGCTGGTTGCCCTGGTTATAAGTCTGCGGAAGCAGCCTGAAATTTATAATCAGATTTTGTTTCGCAAACGTTACACTAAGTGACCAGCAGATATAAAACGTCAACGTCTCAAATAGCGTGAAATATTTATTCCCATTTTGTTTACAGCTACCCTGCCTGGGTTGCAGCATTTTATTTAAAGAATCATAGTGCATTAAACCTGTTTGGAAATTAGAATAAATATTGCAATTGCATTATATATCCTTAAAATGGCAAAAGACTAATTACACATTCACCCTACTACTTCAATATTGAGAAAGGAAAACTAGTACGAAAAACAAGAACTGGGAAAACCTTCTTTTATAAGCAGACTCCTTAAAAATCACACGTTCAACCCTGTGAACAGACACCCTATATAATCTTCCTTGCGGAAAGTACAGATGATTACAGCACACAAATGATAGTTTTGACCTGCAGGTGGCGATAGGTGACCACGTTCAGAAATTTCTATCACTAATATCCACGATTTGAAAGTATCCAAAAGTGTGATAAGGGACACGCAACGATGTCAGCATTTGAAAACTATATTATGCAGCAGGAATTGTAAAACTATGGGACGTGCGCTGGGGCGGCGTGCCATCACACAGAAACCCCACGCTTGAAATTTTTTTAAAGCTGTGCATGAATTAGTGAATAACTAAGGCTTTGAAAGCAAAGCGGATATTTCAAAGCACATTTACTAATGCTGATATTTTAAAACAATGTGGATATAAGGTTAAAATTTGTCAGAAGCACATTGACTAATGCTGACAGGTGTGTGCGTGTATGCATGCTCGGCACGTGCTG
Source organism: Lissotriton vulgaris (assembly GCF_964263255.1). Classification (NCBI taxonomy): domain Eukaryota; kingdom Metazoa; phylum Chordata; class Amphibia; order Caudata; family Salamandridae; genus Lissotriton; species Lissotriton vulgaris. The sequence goes on along the minus strand of NC_141691.1, from coordinate 1,118,427,375 downwards.
CGCACTCCCGCAAGGCGTATGCCTCCACAAGCATGAGTATGTGCTTGGAAAAAGAGCTGCATGAGGGCTAAAGGTCTCCCAAGCAGTGCATGTGCACTGATTAGGTGAGACCTAAAAATGACTCTCTATTTACTAATTATTGGAAGAGCCTCACATATGTATTTGCAAAGAACAGTTCAAATATATCCATGTTTGTAGCTTTTGGTACAGCAGACAAACATAAGAGGATCGCCCAAGCCTATTAGATGCCTTTACTTTACAGTTTCCAAATCTGAAGAGTACCCTGGAGTCTCACTTCTAGCAGAGGCCTAGCTGACTCCTGGGCAGAAGCTCAATGGGTTGCTCTGTAAAACATACACAATACCAGTATGTGGGCATCCTTCACACATACATTCAGCACTATTGGTTGATCATTAGTTGATACAATTCAGAGAATTGTTCCTTTGTTTCGAGTTTCAAGATGTGTAAGGTATAAGAGCATAGTCCCTAAAATCCACATTGGTGCAACAGCAAATAAGGAGTATTCTCATGTTTCGGTGTGGCGCCAGAATATTGTGTTCGGAATATTGTCCTACTTAAATATTGTGCCTTAAATATTGTTTACAAAAATATTGCTCATTTGAGTTAATAATAGCTATTCTACACCCAATGGGATGATATTTTTGTAAAAGGTATTTAGGCCACAATATTTATAAGAAACGATATTCTTTCCTTGGCTTTTTGACATAGAACCCATGTTATTGGGTATGAACAGCTTAGCAAATCCTTATTAACAGGTAAGTTTTACCGAGGAAAATGGACAAGGTGATAATGGCACGATTACTTAGCAGTAATCTTCATTACTCTGAGTCGTATATCCGGGTCTGGTGGCTCAGTGGATTGCATCTAATGCCAGGAGCCTGTGTTCGACCTCATAGTCACAGATTCATATCCCGGTTGGACCACTCAGACTGTCATCCATCTGAGGTTGATAAAATGTGTACCATTGAGTTGGGTAATAGTAAACATCTGTTATTCAGTGCCAAGATACATACGGTGAACATGCGCTTTACAAGTACACGTGTTATGTTATACTCCTTTGTCACAACCCTTCAATTTTCTCTTTCCCTGAACCTTTGGCCGGCCGGGTGAGAGACATATTGCTTATGTAGAGCACGGGATTTTCAATTAGAAGGCTCATTGTTTAATGGAAAGTAAGGTGGGGAATGAGGAAGCAGTTGAAAAAGTAAATTCAGTTTTGAGGGCACCAAACCTGGCTTACATTAGAAAAATACTTTCATGTTTTGTTTTTAGCCCGAAACTACATTGTTCTGACTCATTTACATAAAGAGTCTAATAACAATATTTAGCATTTGTAGTAAAGTTGATCACCAGCAAGCAGCATGTAAATATCTTTCTGTTCCATAAAGTGTCCTTAGAACATGGAAAAGAACTTTATCCTCATAACATTTTTTAGCAAAAGTTCCTAGCAAAGCACGTACAATCGTATTAAGGATTTGCAGGCGTTTTTCTGACCATGCTTATATTGTTTGATGGAAGCATAAATAAGCTGCATAAGTGTCCTAAATTATGAGAGATGGCTAACTGGTAAAAGGAAATTCAAATCTTTTTGTACCAGTTTAATGAATAAAAACCAGGTATTGCTTGGAAGAGAAATATTCAGTGATGGCTGGTGCAGGTATGAGTGGTACGGAGGGGCAAGGGGGAGGAGGAGAGTCGACAAACGACGACATGGGCAAATAAAACAATTGTAATAGAAAAATGGCTACCTTGCACTCACCGCATCGCTGACTCGGCATTGCGGTGAGCGCAAGGCAGTGTGGTTTTCTTCTTTTTTTTAATCTTATTTTATCTCGTTGTCATCTGTCGACCCCACCCCACCCCACCGACTCACCGCTCTTACTTGCACCGGCCATCACTGGAAATAATATTGAGAGTCAAGTCCTTATTTCAGCAGTTTTACTTGCTCTTGTTAAGACATTCCACTGACTGATCAAAAACATGACTGCCACTGTTTGTAGAAAATCACTAGTGTTTTAGGCCAGATTTACTAACATTTTGCATCATGGTTGCACCTATTTGTGGCACATCCATGACGCAAAATGCTAGTTGATATTTACAAAGCCACACAAGGGGCAATTTGTGCTGCCTTATGTGACTTGTAAAAATATTTTAATTCAGTACAGTTACTTGCACTGCATTGCGTTACATTTCAGCCTGGGAGGCGTACAATGGGTGTAATATGGGTGTTCCCATGCATCCACCTATGGATTTCACACAGTCCCAGATTTACAAAGGTTTGTAAACCTGCGGTTGCATGACATCGCTATGCCTCTATCCTCCCCAAGTTCCTATATCTCTTTAAAAACATTCCTATCCCTCTTACAAATTGGTTTTTCGAGACACTTCGCACCTATCTCATTCGTTTGACATGGGGAGGGAGCAGACCTATGGTCCGTTGGGAGGTGAAGACGCTCCCTTATGACAGGGGAGGATTTGGGGTCCCCAACCTACACTTATACTACTTAGTGGCGCACTGCAGCTATGCGCATTCCTTGTTTCACCATGATGCTAGAATCCCATATTTGCGTCCAGAGGCGGATCTGGTCTTACCCAATGCACTTAACACAATACTTCCCTTGGGCTTCCCACGAGACCCTACTGACATCCAAACGGTCTCCACCACTAGCTGGGCCTGGCAGATGCCGATTAGGATCACAGGCTCCCCTGTGTTGTACTCTCCTGGTTTACTGATCGCCAACCATCAATGGATTCCCTTCACAGGCAGAGTGAATGTGAAACGCATTCTTTCCAAATTCGACCTCCTCAAAATTGGGGATTTGTATATAAATGGGCATGTTTTCTCTGTTACGGAAGGTGCCAAATTTGATGGCGCCACTTTCAAGGATAAATTTGTACTTAATCGCATGAGATCTGTGTTGAGGGCAGTTGTCCCTGGATTCCCCTTAGAGCCGGATTTGTTTGCCCCTCGTTCCGCTGTTTTAGATAGGGAGGAGGGGAAACATCTAGTCTCCAAAATGTACAGGGATTGTGCGGATATGATCCCCGTAAACAATTCCAAGCTTAGGGCCTCCTGGGAGGCAGAACTGGGACACCCCATTCAAGATGACCAGTGGGAGGTGTGCTGCAGCCAGACCAAGGAGGTGTCCCTAAACAGCCGTCACAAACGGATTCACTTTAAATTTTTGCGTAGAATCTACATGACCCCTGTGATGGCGCACAAGCTGGATCCTGAATGGTCTCACTGTTGTTTAAAATGTAATTCCCCACTCGCTGACTTTGCCCACCTCACTTGGAATTGTGGCAAAATCAAAGCCTATTGGGCCACAATGTTTCAGACATTAGCAGAAATAACAGATTTGGACATCACACCCACACCAGAGGTCGCACTGCTGGGTTATGTAAAAAACATCCCGAGGGCTGTGCGGCGGTTTACCGCGATAGGGCTACTTCTGGCTAAGAGAGAAATAGCACTCAAATGGGGGCGTAAAACTGCACCAACATTAAAGGACTTGCTAAGCAGTCTCGCATACTGCAACGCCAACTATGATCTATACTCCACCACACTTCCCATTACGTCCCGCCCCAAAGACATCTGGGGCCCATTAAAACATTACATGGCAACTGTGCAGACACAACCTGGCACACAAATTGTGCATGGCTTGGTACCCACTGGGGTGGGCTGAGCAGGGGGGGATGCTTTGACCAATGGACATTGACACGTCAAGTTGGCTCAGGCTAGTGTATTAATTTCCCCTGGGAACACACGCAGGTGGCATGATCTGCTAGCAAGTGGCAGAGGAGGCCATGTGATGCGAACTGCATGGTTTATTTTGGGCTGTACATGTACTCCATTGTTAATCTAGATGTAGTGGGCGAAATGTCTTTTTCGGACTACAGCTGTATCGATACTGATATGTATAACTGTAAAAGATTTTGCAGATATGATGTTATATCACGAAAACTGGTAAATAAAGTTTAAAAAAATAAATACATTGGCCACGCCTCTCAGACTATGGGGTAACTAGGAGAAAAATCTTTTTTTCACCTTGCTATTTCCTCTTTCTATGTTTGCTGCAATCTGCAGCATACATAGAGGATAATGCCTCAAGAGATTGCTTTTGTGCAGGAAGGTATCCTTTTCTGCACAGAACTACTCTTCTTATAACACAGGCTCCCTTGAACCATGGTGGAAGGGCGCCTGTGTAGGTTGCCTGAAGGGCACCAGTTCTATGAGAGAGCAGAAGTGTGTCATACTCTATTTAAAGGTACAAATAAAATGTACAAAAATACCTTATTAGATATGGCACATGTCTGCTCTCTCCGTTTCGCACAATGCAGCACAGTAAGTTGCCTGATAAACTGCATTGTGTGAAAGGTTAGTAAATCTGGTCCCAAGTCTTTTAGCAAGACCAGCAGCATAGAATTCAGAATTTCGTCCCAAACAAAGGTAGGGTATTTCTGTGGCTGAGATGAACATATTTTGCTCTATGCCATAGCTTGCTTGGAATATTATGAATGGTTTAAGTCCTATCATCAGGTTGAATAAGAATTCAACTCGACCACGTTGGGACTTTCATAATTTCTTTTGTCAATATTCTCAAGTTTGTTATGGCCCCAATTATGATGCAGATTCCATACCTCATCTTGCTCTTGTTAAACAAGACTGCATGTGAACCTTTTATCCTACCAACAGCTTGACTCAGGAATCCTCCAACATGTCTCCAAGCCAACACACTTTTCTTTCAAAGGTACAACTCATCAATCAAAGCTGTTGCCCACGACCACACACCTCTCTGCAATAGAAACCTAAACAATAGCAGAGCCTGCAAGCAAGGCCACTGGAAATATGTGATTGTGCAGCCAAAGCAATTTTGACTTAAATATAGATTTGACGCATTTGACACATAATCCATTATCTGATGCATATTCTGCAGATTTAAACGAAAAAAAATGTGTTTCTACCTCAAACGGTTCAAAGGTTACGAAAAATGCAGTGACACATTTTGCCACACAGTGTAAGGCCCTTTGCAAAGCTGGACTAGTCACCTTTCTGTTGCTTATTGCTATATCTGGGTATTTAACTGGTACACTACTAATGAGGTGCAATGAATGCCCAAACAGTGTTTCAAGTTTAACAATGATAAAATATGAAGTAATTATACTTCAAAATATGCTGCATTATGCCGCATAAATTGCCTTTTCTTGCTACATAATTTACTTTGCCCTGCCGCATAATTTGGCCCTCTCCTGCTGCATGATTCCAGTGGTTCTGCCCTCAAAGCTCTCAATCCGAGTGGCCCATTTTACCGTTGGGGCTTTTAACCGGAGTTACCTATTGGAATAGTCGGTTCAACAGAAACATCACCACTCGCAGTCTCCATGTGGGATATCATAGGAAAACGCTTGATAACTTTGGTTTAGCGTCTCTAAGAACAGTCCAAAGAAACTGTTTGAGGTCTTCAAGTGGCATACTAATAATTTCTCTCTTCACCATGAATAATCCAGTTGCCGCGGGTTTCTGAATAAAAGTTATAGAACTTGATATCTCTAATAAAATCAGCTTTATCAGAGCAAAATATTCTTATCCTTCTTCCCAAGATCATTTATTTAAAACAAATTGTTAGACCTGACATCATTGGCTTGAGTCTCTCCTCCATTTTTCTGTTTGCCTCTACTGTTTTACGATGTTTTGCTGGTATATGCTTTGGGCGCCGTGTCACTGCTGATCAGTGCCATAGCGCAAGTGCTCCCTCTGTTAAAATGATGTATCTATTGTATCCATGTTTGGCTTATTTGGTTTACTGTCAGTCCCTAGTCTAGTGCACCAGGAGTGCCGGGGCTTGTAAATACAAATGCCGCTCGTGGGCTTGCAGCACGTGTTGTGCCACCCACAGGAGCGGCCTTGGAAAAGAATGTCTACGGGTCGGTCATTGCGAGACCCACGTGCAGTCTTGCACTGTCACGTCGGCTGCGCAGGTATACCTACTTGCCAGCCCCTCCAACCTCCCCTTAACTTCATGTTAGTCACCCCTATGGTAGGCCCATGGGCAGGGTGCATTGTAAGTGTAAGGTAGGACACGCCTGACCAAGTTGGCATGTCCTGATAGTGAAGTGCCGCCATCTCAGTGCTTCACTATTGCGAGGTAGCCTACTCTCCGTTGGATAGAATGGGCCGCCGGGATTATTAATGCTATGATCCTAGCTGGCTCGGAGAGTACGGTGCAATGTCGAGTTTGGTATCCCTGAGCTCGGGGTTTAATTACGCATCCGTTGGTGTGGATGGTTTTTGGACTCTGGGTTCGAAAGTAGTACTTTTAGAAAGTGTCTATTTTCTTGTCTAACCATATCTGGTCTCTGCTGGTCTTGCGTGTGTGTGACAGGAGCTGGGCGGCTCCAAGAGGTCTGGATGAGTCAGTGTGGGATGAGTGGGACATTTACGTTGAGAGTAGGGGGAGAGTAGTTGTTGATAGCCTGCCTTGCCTGATACAATGCTGGCTCCACCTCCTGCCAAGCGACTGATGGCTCTGTGCCTGCCATGGACGATCCTAGCCCCACCTCCTGCCAGGAGGGCGATAGCTCTGCTCCTGCCAGTATCAATGCTGGCTCCACCTCCTGCGGGGCGTCTGAGGACCCGGCCCGGCTCAATGAATAGGCCAGGTGCGACTGCCTCGCTCCACCCACCGCAGACCCAGGATGTTGGGAAACCCCCGGCATAGACAAAGGGATCAAAGACGAAAAGGGGTATAATAGAAGGACCCCTGAACTAGGAAATCAGATCACTTCTGACAAGGAACCCTGTAACCAAGGACAAGAAGCCTGCTGATCTAAAGGACTGCTTACCCCTTCTGCCAGTGTGCTGTTGTTGGGGGAATCCTGCAGTGCTTCTTTATTTTTGCCAAGGAAACCAGGAGAGAGGAACTGTGTGTGTACTCTCACGCTTGCTAAGAAAATCTCCAAGGACTGGAAGAGTGCCAGTCTCCTGCCGAAGTCACAGGGCTAAAGGACTTCACCTGCTAAAAAGTGCTATCCGCTGGAAGTGTGAATCCAGCACCTCTGAAAGGACCAGCAATCACGACGATCGGACGCTGGGCCCGACCGACGCCAGCAGCAACGCCAGTGAGTAGGAGTACAGCTCTAACTCCAGAGGACCTCGTGTCTGCCCCGCTGCTGATCGCATCAACCGTGTGCCCTTCGACGCCGTGAGCGCTGCTCACTCTGTGCAACTGCATCATCGACAACGCCTGCTGTGGCCTGATCGACACCGAAGACGCGACGCCGGATTGCTCGATGCCGCTGATCATCGTGTGCTTCAATTTCCTAAGGTACTGTGTTGTTGGGGTTCCGTGTGACTCCAGGCCCGGCGCAGCGCTCCTCGCGGTCGACGCCGAACCTGTGGATTATCCTTGCCCCAGCGTTGTGTAGCTCCCGTGGGAGTTACCCTGTTGCTAAGAACTGTGTTTCCAAGAAGAAGATTTGCTGGATATAAAAGACTCTTGTGCTAAAGAAGAAACTACCTTTGAACTATCCTTTTTCCTTCCCGAACTTATTTATTCCGATTGTGTAGTTTTGCCGTTATTTGGTCTTGTGCTAAGTCTTATATAAAGATACTTATTTTTATAATACTACTGTGTCGTGTCCATTTGTAGTGTATTCACTTTATTACTGTATGTGGTCATAATTGCTTAACACACAGCCTCTGAGATAAGCCTGTTCTGCTCTGCCAAGCTACCAAGGGGGTGAGCAGGGGTTATCGAAGGGTGTGATCCCCTTGCCCTGACTAGAAAAGGAGTGTCCCTATTTGTCAGAAGTGTGTGCCTCTGCCAACTAGAGACAGCCGGTTCTAACATTGGATGCAGCAGTGGGATTTGGACCTTGCATTTATGACCCATGTACAGTGATTAGTGTGCGCTACGTAGTGAAAGCAGACCATAACGCAGTCACAATCTGATTCGGAAGGATCCTATTTTTGTTCTCCGCTTTCCTGAAACTTGATTTTCTGAACACTGCCAGTTTTAACCATGAGTGACAACGGAGGCACTACCCCTGCTATCGTTGTTGTTGAAGAGTTCGAGAGGAGTAAGCTAAAAAGATACAAGAAAGATGAGCTGAAACACTTTTGCAACCAGTTTGAAGTTCCTACCACCGGCCTCTCGAGAAAAGATGATTTTTATAAAGCATTACAGGCCTGGTGGGAATCCAGAAATCCCTCTGATGTGGTGGTGGTACCCACAGAGGAAGGGGATGAGGAGGTGCCAGTGAATGGACCTGTGCCCTCTCCCGGAAGCAGTGTTTCCTCCAAAGGTCTTTCCCCTGAAGAAAGAGAAGAAAGGGCGAAAGAGCGAGCTTACAACATGGAGATGGCAAGGCTAAAGATAAATGGGCAGTTGGAGTTAGAAAATGCAAGAGGTAGAAGGGAAGCTGATTTAGAGATCAAAAAGTTGGAGTTTGAAGGAGAGAAGTTAGCTTTGGAGCGTGAAGCCAGGTTGAGGGAACTGGATATCCAAGCTAAAAAGTTAGAGTTGAATCCCTCTGGTGGCAGCATTCCATCCGAGCCTGCAGAAAGTAAGTTTTACTTCCCGAAAGATGTGATCAAAGATTACAATAAGAATGAAGATATTGGTCAATGGTTTAAAGCATATGAGTTAGCATTGTTGGCCCACCAGGTCCCTGAGAAGAATTGGGGAGCGGGGTTGTGGGGTCGCTTTGTGAATGAGGGAAGAGATACCCTGTTAGACATGCCTGTTGCGGATAGGATGTCGTATGCTCATATGAAAGATGCTTTAATGTTGCGATATGGTTTAACCCCCGAGCAGTACAGACAAGCTTTTAGAGAATGTAAGAAGTTGCCTGGTACGACGTGGGTTGAATATGTGTCTTATTTTTGCAGAGCCATGGATGGTTGGGTAAAGGGCAGCAAAGTGGAAAGTTATGAAGCTCTCTATGATTTGTTTGCGTGGGAGCACTTGTCTAATAACTGTTTTCCAGAGCTGCGCCAGCACCTGATTGATAGCAAGATATCTAACCCTAGAAAACTTGCTGAGGAGGCGGACCGCTGGGTCAGTACCAGGGTCCACAAGGGTCCAGTGGGAGACTCAGCCAAAGGTGGGCAGGGTCCCCAGCAGAAGAGTGGGGGGGACAAGGGTAAACAGAAGGAGTCTCAGAAAGGGCCCCAAAGTAATCCCCCAGGGAACCAAGGGAAAGGTTCCCAGCCTCCCCCTGAGAAGAACCCAGGGGCCCCGATGGGTAAACCTGTTCATAGGGGCCCCCTAACCTGCTACGGTTGTGGGCAGGTGGGACACCGGTTTTATGACCCCCAGTGTCCCAAGAAGGATTCGAATGCACCGCCGCGTGCACCCCCTCGTCAGTTGGCAAGTGTAGCCTTGGGAAGGGAGGAGATGGTTGTCCATGGTGGGAGGGGTCCCGCAGAAATGTCCCTGGTCTCGCTAGGAGACATGCAAATGGTCCCTCCACCCCCTCTGCCTAGTAACACTAGTAAATATAGGCAGTGGGTGACCATTAATGGCCATAGAGTGGAAGCTCTCAGAGACACCGGAGCGAGTGTGACAGCTGTCAAGTGTCACTTGGTGTCCAGAGAGCAGGTGGTTCCCCACGCATTCTACCCCGTGATAGCTGCCGATAACTCCCAGAAAGAGTGTGAGGTGGCTCAGGTTTCCTTTGAATGGGGAGGAGTTTCAGGTACTCTTCAGGTTGCTGTGAGGCCCGCCATGCCTGTCGACTGTCTCCTGGGCAATGATTTGGAAGACTCCCCTTGGGCTAAGGTGGAGCGAGCGGCGCACTTGAAAATGTTGGGTGTACCAGAGTGGGTGTGTGCAACCACTCGATCCATGACAGCGAGTAAGGGTGTTGATGGGGTCCCGGAGCCTGAAAGTACGGCCCAGGACCAAGCTGTGAGGAGAAGAGGCAGGAGGCGCGGGAAACCGGCCCCCGTTGTTCCCGTGGTCCAGAAGGAGGTAGACCCTGAGGGGGATGCCCTGGAGCCCACAGGGGAACAAATTGCCGAACTGGGAGATCTGCCCGAGCTGACCCACTGGCAGCAGGATGGTGGTCCCTCCAGGGAGGAATTCTGTGCGGAACAGAAGGTGTGCCCTTCTCTTGTGGGCATGAGGCAGCAGGCCTCAGCCCAATCCTCAGGTGATCAGTCAGGGTCACATTTTGTGTACTGGGAGAACGACCTCCTGTATAGCGAGCCTAAGGCTGCTGAGCCTGGGTCAGCCCGTGTGCTGGTGGTACCCCAGCGCTTCAGAGCCTTCCTACTGGGTTTGGCTCATGACGTACCGTTAGCTGGATATCTGGGGCAGGACAAGACCTATGACAGGCTTGTCACCCATTTTTATTGGCCTCAGATGCGTAGGGATGTAGACATCCATTGCAAGACTTGTCGCACTTGCCAGGCAAGTGGGAAAAGCGGAAGGAAGCAGAAGGCTCCCCTCCAACCTTTTCCGGTGGTCAGCACCCCCTTTGACCGGGTGGGTATTGACATTGTTGGGCCCATGGACCCCAAGACAGCCCTGGGCAACAGGTTCATCCTGGTCTTGGTGGACCACACCACAAGGTACCCGGAAGCCATCCCTCTCAGGACAGTGACGGCCCCCGTGGTGGGACGGGCACTGATGGGTGTTTTCTCCCGGATGGGGTTCCCCAGAGAGGTGGTGTCCGACCGAGGCACCAACTTCATTTCGAACTATATGAAGTCTCTGTGGAAGGAGTGTGGGGTAACCTACAAGTTCACCACTCCTTACCACCCTCAAGGAAATGGGCTGGTTGAGAGATTCAACCGGACCCTGAAAGGCATGATTATGGGTCTTGAAGAACCAATGAGGCGGAAATGGGACGTCCTCTTGCCATGCCTGTTGTTTGCTTACCGTGAGGTACCGCAGAAGGCTCTAGGGTTCAGCCCCTTTGAGCTCTTATACGGTCACCCAGTAAGAGGGACTTTGAGTCTGGTCAAGGAAGGCTGGGAGCAATCTCCCAGGAAACCTCCCCAGGATGTATACAGCTACATGCTGGCCTTTCGGAACCAGACTCGGCGCTTCAGAGAACTTGCTCAGGCAAATCTGGAGGCCAGCCAGGAGGAGATGAAGCGATGGTACGACCGGAATGCCACTCTGGTAGAGCTTCAGCCTGGTCAGGAAGTGTGGGTCATGTCCCCTGTGGAACCTTGTGCGCTCAAGGACAGGTGGACTGGACCGTTTAAGGTTGTGGAGAAGAAGAGCGATGTCACCTACTTGGTGGACTTGAAATCTCCCAGGAACCCCTTGCGGGTCCTGCATGTCAACCGTTTGAAGCCCCACTTAGAAAGGTCCGAAGTGGGCATGCTCTTAGCTACAGATGATGGAACGGAGGAGGAGAGCGAGCCTCTTCCTGACCTCCTGTATGCTAAAGAGCAAGACGGGTCAGTGGATGGTGTGGTCCTCTCTGACACACTGACCCTTGAGCAGAAACAGGATTGTCGCCACCTGTTGGGACAATTCCCGGATCTGTTTTCCTTGGTTCCGGGTGTCACGCATTGGTGTGTCCATGACGTTGACACCGGAGACAGCCCTCCTGTGAAGCACAAGGCTTACAGGGTGACTGACAAGGTCAGAGCGTACATTAAGGAGGAGGTCTCCAAAATGTTCGCGTTAAGGGTGATTGAGTCCTCTAGCAGTCCTTGGGCCAGCCCAGTGGTCTTGGTCCCGAAGGCTGCAGCGCCTGGTGCTTCACCAGAACTCCGGTTCTGCGTGGATTACCGAGGACTCAATTCGGTCACGAAGACTGACGCGCACCCCATCCCCAGAGCTGATGAGCTCATCGATCGGTTGGGGGCTGCCCGGTACCTTAGTACGTTTGACTTAACGTCTGGGTACTGGCAGATCGCCTTGACTGATGGGGCAAAAGAGAGGTCAGCGTTCTCCACACCAGATGGGCTATACCAGTTCCGGGTGATGCCCTTTGGGATGAAGAATGCCCCTGCCACCTTCCAGAGGTTGGTCAACCAGGTCTTGGCTGGACTGGAGGAATTCAGCGCCGCCTACCTGGACGACATCGCAGTGTTCAGCGCCAGCTGGGAGGAACACTTGCGCCACCTCCAGGAAGTGTTGTTGGCCCTGCGCGGAGCAGGCCTCACAATCAAAGCCAGTAAGTGCCAGATTGGGCAGGGTTCTGTGGTGTACTTGGGGCACCAAGTAGGGAGTGGTAAGGTGGCCCCCCTGCAACCCAAGATTGATACCATCCTGGCTTGGGCGCCGCCCAAAACCCAAACACAGGTGAGAGCCTTCTTAGGACTCACGGGTTATTACAGGAGGTTTGTCAAGGATTACGGTAACATTGTGCACCCCTTGACTTCGCTGACTTCCAGGAAGCAGCCACGAAACGTGATCTGGACTGATGCCTGTCAAACGGCCTTTGACACCCTGAAAACTGCAATGTGCACAGCACCTATACTCCAAGCACCCGACTTTTCGAAAGAATTCATTGTTCAGACGGACGCTTCAGAGCATGGCGTGGGGGCTGTTCTAGCTCAGGTGAATGAAGAGGGCCGAGACTTGCCTGTAGCCTTCATCAGTAGGAGGTTACTTCCCAGGGAAACGAGGTGGAGTGCGATAGAGAGAGAAGCATTTGCTGTGGTCTGGGCGCTGAAGAAGCTAAGACCCTACCTGTTTGGGACTCACTTCCGGGTTCAGACAGACCACAGGCCCCTCAGATGGTTGATGCAAATGAGGGGTGAGAATCCAAAACTGTTGAGGTGGTCCATTGCTCTACAGGGGATGGACTTTACGGTGGAACACCGCCCTGGTACAGATCACGCCAATGCTGATGGTCTGTCCAGATTTTTCCGTCTTAGTGATGAGGACTCCCTAGGTTAAGGGTAGTTCTCCCCACATTTCAGCTGGAGGGGACACGTGTTAGACCTGACATCATTGGCTTGAGTCTCTCCTCCATTTTTCTGTTTGCCTCTACTGTTTTACGATGTTTTGCTGGTATATGCTTTGGGCGCCGTGTCACTGCTGATCAGTGCCATAGCGCAAGTGCTCCCTCTGTTAAAATGATGTATCTATTGTATCCATGTTTGGCTTATTTGGTTTACTGTCAGTCCCTAGTCTAGTGCACCAGGAGTGCCGGGGCTTGTAAATACAAATGCCGCTCGTGGGCTTGCAGCACGTGTTGTGCCACCCACAGGAGCGGCCTTGGAAAATAATGTCTACGGGTCTGTCATTGCGAGACCCACGTGCAGTCTTGCACTGTCACGTCGGCTGCGCAGGTATACCTACTTGCCAGCCCCTCCAACCTCCCCTTAACTTCATGTTAGTCACCCCTATTGTAGGCCCATGGGCAGGGTGCATTGTAAGTGTAAGGTAGGACACGCCTGACCAAGTTGGCATGTCCTGATAGTGAAGTGCCGCCATCTCAGTGCTTCACTATTGCGAGGTAGCCTACTCTCCGTTGGATAGAATGGGCCACCGGGATTATTAATGCTATGATCCTAGCTGGCTCGGAGAGTACGGTGCAATGTCGAGTTTGGTATCCCTGAGCTCGGGGTTTAATTACGCATCCGTTGGTGTGAATGGTTTTTGGACTCTGGGTTCGAAAGTAGTACTTTTAGAAAGTGTCTATTTTCTTGTCTAACCATATCTGGTCTCTGCTGGTCTTGCGTGTGTGTGACAGGAGCTGGGCGGCTCCAAGAGGTCTGGATGAGTCAGTGTGGGATGAGTGGGACATTTACGTTGAGAGTAGGGGGAGAGTAGTTGTTGATAGCCTGCCTTGCCTGATACAATGCTGGCTCCACCTCCTGCCAAGGGACTGATGGCTCTGTGTCTGCCATGGACGATCCTAGCCCCACCTCCTGCCAGGAGGGCGATAGCTCTGCTCCTGCCAGTATCAATGCTGGCTCCACCTCCTGCGGGGCGTCTGAGGACCCGGCCCGGCTCAATGAATAGGCCAGGTGCGACTGCCTAGCTCCACCCACCGCAGACCCAGGATGTTGGGAAACCCCCGGCATAGACAAAGGGATCAAAGACGAAAAGGGGTATAAGAGAAGGACCCCTGAACTAGGAAATCAGATCACTTCTGACAAGGAACCCTGTAACCAAGGACAAGAAGCCTGCTGATCTAAAGGACTGCTTACCCCTTCTGCCAGTGTGCTGTTGTTGGGGGAATCCTGCAGTGCTTCTTTATTTTTGCCAAGGAAACCAGGAGAGAGGAACTGTGTGTGTACTCTCACGCTTGCTAAGAAAATCTCCAAGGACTGGAAGAGTGCCAGTCTCCTGCCGAAGTCACAGGGCTAAAGGACTTCACCTGCTAAAAAGTGCTATCCGCTGGAAGTGTGAATCCAGCACCTCTGAAAGGACCAGCAATCACGACGATCAGACGCTGGGCCCGACCGACGCCAGCAGCAACGCCAGTGAGTAGGAGTACGGCTCTAACTCCAGAGGACCTCGTGTCTGCCCCGCTGCTGATCGCATCAACCGTGTGCCCTTCGACGCCGTGAGCGCTGCTCACTCTGTGCAACTGCATCATCGACAACGCCTGCTGTGGCCTGATCGACACCGAAGACGCGACTCCGGATTGCTCGACGCCGATGATCATCGTGTGCTTCAATTTCCTAAGGTACTGTGTTGTTGGGGGTCCGTGTGACTCCAGGCCCGGCGCAGCGCTCCTCGCGGTCGACGCCAAACCTGTGGATTATCCTTGCCCCAGCGTTGTGTAGCTCCCGTGGGAGTTACCCTGTTGCTAAGAACTGTGTTTCCAAGAAGAAGATTTGCTGGATATAAAAGACTCTTGTGCTAAAGAAGAAACTACCTTTGAACTATCCTTTTTCCTTCCCGAACGTATTTATTCCGATTGTGTACAGTTTTGCCGTTATTTGGTCTTGTGCTAAGTCTTATATAAAGATACTTATTTTTATAATACTACTGTGTCGTGTCCATTTGTAGTGTATTCACTTTATTACTGTATGTGGTCATAATTGCTTAACACACAGCCTCTGAGATAAGCCTGTTCTGCTCTGCCAAGCTACCAAGGGGGTGAGCAGGGGTTATCGAAGGGTGTGATCCCCTTGCCCTGACTAGAAAATGAGTGTCCCTATTTGTCAGAAGTGTGTGCCTCTGCCAACTAGAGACAGCCGGTTGTAACACAAATGAATAAGTGTACATTTCAAACCTGCATCATGCCAGCCGCTCTTTGAAGCTCATTCTTTTTAATGCTTTTTAATTTTTAATGTTTAACAACACATAATCTGCCTTTTTCTTTTCTTAAGAAATCAAGAAATGTGGTGCCCCACAACAAATCTGACACCGTTGTAAATTGTATATTCTGCCTTTAAAGCAGCTGCATAGAAATAACAGCCATCTATATTTAGGCAGTTGAAAAGTATTTGAATTAGTTTGTCATTCAGAGTAAGGTTTCTTCTTTGCATATTCATTGCATTTCCGTTAATTTACCTATTTTGTCACAATTTTAGATTACTGGCAAGATAATGTGGGCTCGACAGCTGTTCCGAAAAATAGACATCCCAATGAAATTCCTAAAAATGAAACCTGACGTATTAAAGGTGAGGAGCGTATTTAATTTCTTGAAATGCATGTTTTAGTAACATTGTTGGCTTAAAAAAAATCTTAAAAAGTGGCAGTTGTGCAATCACGCTTTTCTGCTTGATTTGCTAAATGTATGCGCATTTTTCTATTGATTGAATGGGTCTCACTATGGAGGCCAGGTGATGTGGGAACTCGCACGATCTTCGCCTTAGCCTCCCCCCCCATACCCCCATGGATGGCCCAGAAGCTGTGTTTTTGCTTTAGCCCCTCTCCTGCCAGGCCATTGCCCTGAGGCACTGAAGGGATGGGGAGGGTGAGTAATTTACAAATAGCTGGCGCCTCCCTGTTTTCAGGTGGAGGGCCTGGAGGGCTGGGGAATAATTTTTTAATAGAAAGTGGCCTCTCTGTTTTCAGGTGCTCCTGTGCTGGGGGGCTAGGGAATCATTTTTTAACAGAAAGGGTTCTCTCTAGTTTCAGGTGCTCCTGCACTGGAGGGCTGGGGAATAATATTTTAAGAGAAAGGGGCCCTGCTGTTTTCAGATGCTCCTGCGCTGGAGAGCTGGGGAATCATTTTTTAATAGAAAGGGACCTCGCTGTTTTCAGATGCTCCTGCGCTAGAGGGTTGGGAAATAATTTTTTAATAGAAAGGGGCCTCGCTGTTTTCAGATGCTCCTGCACTGGAGGGCTAGGGAAATAATTTTTTAATAGAAAGGGGCCTCGCTGTTTTCAGATGCTCCTGCACTGGAGGGCTAGGGAAATAATTGTTTAAGAGAAAGGGGCCTTGCTGTTTTCAGGTGCTCCTGCGCTAGAGGGCTGGGGAATAATTTTTTACGAGAAACGGGCCTCGCTGTTTTCAGGTGCTCCTGTGCTGGAGGGCTGCGGAATCATTTTTTAAGGGAAATGGGCCTCGCTGTTTTTCAGGTGCTCCTGCGCTGGAGGGCTGCGGAATAATTTTGTAATAGAAAGGGGCCTGACTGATTTTCAGGTGCACCCGGGGTCTGCAGGCAGAGACAGCACAAGTTGTGACGAGAACCGCTTAGGAATAGGCACAGCCTCAGCACACCCGAGGAGGTTTTTTAACAAACACTCAAAGGTACTTACAGGCCTTCCCAGATTCAGAAAAGTATTCCAAGAATCAACCTACAAAATAAGGTTACTTCACTTTCTTTATTTTCACTATAGATACTAGTTCCTGAAGAAAGCCAACCTGCCCCCTTATGGGCTATTGATGGCTGAAACATGTCGACCTTTTTATGGACATTAGACAGTGCGGAAGTCCCCTAACTCCAGTTTCCTACGCAAGCAGAACCTTTTTAACTAGGCTCTTTTCCAGTATTAATAAAAATTTGTCCGAACTGGTTAAGAACGCCCTTTTTAACTGTACACACCATCTTTTTTTGATCACTAATCACCACTGTACGAACCAGTGGTCTACCTCCGGGTGGAGGAAGCATACAATTAAACCCTATGATAATGTTGTCACGTTGCTAAAACAAGGCGGAAAATGAAGATACACCGCCACTCGAGCCTTGGTACGTGAATGAGGGTTTTTTATCGGAACCAGAAATGAACAGATTATAAAACCCTGGTTACTCAGGACAAGTGATCCCTTCCCCCATTGATTTTTTGATTTTCAGGTGCTCAGCTTGTAGGACATTGTCACCTTGGCCCTGTGTCTTTCCCAAGAACAATATCCTCCCACTTACATTCCTTGTGTGTTTCATGAAAGGGCACAGCCGCGAATGTGGGCCATGCCCCGCGAATGTGGGCCACGCCTCGCAAATGTGGGCAACTTTTTTCGTCAGTGCCCGGGCCAAATTGTGATCCCAATCCGACCCTGCCTTGTCCCTGACTGTTTGTTTCTGTCTGATTTGCCAGTTTAAAGTGGTTTTAAGCCTTCATTATCATACAATGGGTGGTGTTTTTAACACCCTATTTGAGCCTTCCTTGCCCCCCCTCACCTCTGCTGACAAACACAAACAAAAGCATCATCCGCATAAGGCAGCTAAACTATGGGTGATTTAGGTGCTCTGGGGAGGTCCGGGAGCCTGTGTTAGGGAGCACAGTCCCTGCTCAGCAAGGTACTGACCAGTGAACACAAAAGGGACCACCTGCTGCCTCATTTCATTCACTACCTTCCGCAAGGGCGCTAAAGTTCTCTCCGCCCGGGGGGCTATTTTAGCAAAGGCCGGCTCTGAAGCCAATATGGATGAAACAGTATAAATGTCAGAGTTCGTTTCTCTAAAGTACACTCTACTGACTGAATATTTCTTTGACATGTTGCTAAAATGTATGAATTAATTTTAAAAAACGTGTTATTCCAGAGTGTAGAAATGAAAAAGGTGATTCGAATCTACAACAAGATGGCGTCAGTTCTTATGGAATTTGAACTCCTGTACCACAGAGGATGGTGCAAATGCTCCGACCTTGCTAAGAATGGGCTGAATGCCTCTGTGCTGGTTAGACATCCCGAAACGAAGGTAACTATGCTGTTACTTTAACAAACACACCTTTTAGGAAAATATTGGAGTGATAGTTGTTGTTAGAACTTATGCACACTAGAGGGCACCAGACACCATTATGTAGTAAACAAGTATTGAAAAACAAAAGACAGGGAAAAAAAGTTGGGAATAGAAATGATAGATTTCAGAAACGATAGTCATATTCAGGGTTGACCATGTGTCATAATACTAAATTTACCCTAGAGGGCACCAGACACCCGTTAGTAACGTACAACAACCTAAAAGCAAAATTGACAGATTTCATATTGGTACAAAAAAATCTGCAGCAAGCATGTTTTAATATGCTGTATTAGACACGAAGCAGCACTATGTCAAGTAATCAGGCAGCGTAACATACACTCACGGAGGCATCCTGTCTTCGAGGAAAGTTCGATATAAGGCACGCGACGTTTGAACGGTCTCTAGTCGTTTGTCTTCACCCCCCATGTACCTGTGCAGCGCTCTGATTTGTGACTTTCAATAAATCAGGCGGGCTTGGTACAAGACTAGGGTGGCCCCCTTTCCCAGAGAAAAATATCGTAAAATGGGGGGAGGCCTCCATCGAACAACATTCTGAAGCAGAACTCGCAAACGCTTTGACCTATAACTGTTTGGGTTCAATTAATAAAAGTACTCCTACGTTTCAACAGGAATGGACTTTATAAGTCTAAAGCAGCCCTGGCAAAAATTCTCAAACCAGCCCTGTTTCATTTCTTTTCTCCCCCCCCCCCCCCCTAATCTACCCATTCTCGTCCATCTCTCTCTCTCTCGCCCTCTCTCTCTCACTCTCGCTCTCTCTCTCTCGTATCCCCACCCTCTGAACCTGCTGTAATTAAACCTTGGGATTTAGAATGTGACAGGACCCCTAACCTTGAGTGGAAATGCCCAATGGAATAAACAGCCTTTCCATTCTGCGTTTGAGTTACATTTACCACTTTTTGTTTCCAGAAATATTCACAGCTGCGACAGTGCAGATTTCAGGCATACTATTGGAGATGTCATATTACCCTTCAAATCCTGGAAGCAGAGTTATTCTAGCTCTACAGACATTTCGTAGTAAAACTAAATGTTCCTACTTTTCGTAACAATGTGAAACTTCATATGTAAATATGCAATTTAGTGTTGATAACCTCTCTGTGTTTGATTTGTGTTTAGCAACTGTTTGTGAATTTGGATCCTGTGGTCCTGGAAGTGCTTTATGAAACAAAATATTTGCATAAATTGGGTTTTGATATGCCAGATGTCGTCCTGACCATGTGTGCCAAAGAGAAGCAGGTCCGAAATCACCAAGTCAAGTCAGTACATCTCTTTCAAACTTTCTTTACCCCTCTATTTTTCAAATTGTTTACAAACGCTCTCGGGTGTGATTTGTTTACAATGTGATTAGAATTCTAAACAAATTTTCACAATCTGCAGAAGATAGATCCTTCTTGCATAGCCATATCTCGGTAAAGTGTCAAAGTTGCATGTGTAATGTATGATGACGTAGTACATCAAGGCTCCGGGTAGCATTACCGATATAATTATAAATAATGCTGTGTGCATAGGTCTTTATTTCCTAAGTCATTTATGCTTGTAAATTTGACTTACGTGAGCAAAGGCTAGCTTTAGAATCACAAGGTAATTACAATAGATGGCAAGGGAGGGTTGAGGGGGCATTTCAAGGCGTGATTTTCCTTCAAAGTTTGTCAACACTCTCAATCACATGAACAATATTCACAAACTCCCCTCTGACCGCTCCCTGCCCTGGATAAAATGAGGCACTGGGGAAATACCAGTGCCAAAGAGAAACAAGCATTGGTAAATCATCGGCTTCGCCACTGTAATGATTAAGAACTGTTTTCATCAATCATCATCCGGGAGAAGGAAAGAGCTCCCTGACAGATAACACAGGAGTGGAGTGGGTGTGACGCAGTGGCCAGAGCGTTTGACTCAAGAGCTGGGGATCACTGTTCGAGACTCGGCAGCACTGCCCAACATCCTGGGATTCTATGCAAATCACTTACAGCCAGATTCATCAAACCTGAATCGGCTCGCAAATGGCCAGATTCTGAGAATCTGGCCCTTTGCGAGCGCTATTTTTGCATTTGGGATGCATCATCCCAAATGCAAAAATCGCAAATCTAGTAATCACTAAATTGCGATTAATTGCATTTAAGGAATCTCAATTTGAGATTCCTTAAATGCAATTCATGAACCATTTTAAAAATGCGAAATCGCTATCTGGGGCCGCTATTTACCGCGAAGTCTAACTACGTGGTAAATAGCAAAAACTTAGAAAAATGCACTTTAGTGCATTTTTCTATTTGTATGTTACACACACATGTCCTTGGGACATGTGTGTGCGCAACACCAGTGGACATTACCATTTCAGGGGTGCTACAGGGTGTCCTTTGGACACCCTGGCACCCTTGGAATTGCTTCCTTATTTGAGATTTGCTAATTGCCCATCGCAAATAAGGAATGACTCCCCATTCATTCCCATGGACCTTTAGACCCATAGGAATAAATGGGAAAGCCAATCCATATTTGCGATTAGCAATTAGCGAATCGCAAATAAGGAAGCTGTAGAAATCGCTAAAATTATTGCGATTTCTACATGCATCCCGTTTTGCGAGTCTTTAATATCGAATCCTTAAAATTCGCTATTAAGGACTCGCAAAATAGGACTTTGATGAATCTGGGGGTTAATCTCTCCGAGTGATACATTCTTATATAGATATGCCCCAAGAGTAAAAGGAAAACTTGATGAAACTATAGTTCCATCAAAGCGGATGTTAAACAGTATTGCAGGGGACGGAAACTAATAAAAGAAGCAGATGAGGAACAAGCATTGGTAAATGCAGGAAAATATGCTGCATCAAATAGCAAATAGAAATGGAGGAAAGTTAAGTGGCACGCTTAGGTACAAATGAGAAGCCAGGAAAGAGAGGAGGCGGGATGTAAGTCCCATTTTAGTTTATATTAAAAACAATAGACTTCTCAAACATAGCTCAAGGGCTGTGCAGGATTCTCAAACATAGCTCAAGGGCTGTGCAGGCTTCTCAAACATAGCTCAAGTGCTGTGCAGGCGAAACCTAAAAAGAGGAATTCACAAAACATTTCCAGAATCGTGTCTGAAAAGCTATGACTGTAGCAGGGTTTCAAGTGTACATTTGCAATAATTTGTGCATTTCACAAATGAGTAAAACTACACCAATGAAAAGTCATAAATGCACTTGGTTTCTATGCCTTCTCCCAATACAAAGTTCATTAATTATCTGTGCTGCATTACTTGTTTGCCTTATGCCACCTCAAATTGCATAATAAATTCTCCATTTAACTTGTATGAGCAAAGATAGAAATTCTTCATGATGTAACACATTTTTATTGTGCTGTCCATACATGTCAAATACACTTTTCCAGTAGCACCATCTTCAGCTTTTAGGTTGAATAAAAAAAGACGATTTACAAAGTTACTTGCAATGTCATAATGGTGCTTGCGTAAATATACTCAAATAGACCACAAAGATTTGAGCACTCTTCCAAGGAAACACATCTCTACATTAGAGGTAGAAAGTTTTTTTGAGTACTTAAGAACTCTTTATGGCACCCCAGGCTTTTACCTTCTCTAAGTTTTGACAGATTTAACCGTCCAGAACCAGAGGAAGACTGCGAGGTAGTGATATTCATCACACAACTCGGAATTCCGATCCCTAGGCAGACTACAGCTTTAACAGGAATCAAATTTAGCCCTTAAATTGTAATAATGGCTTTTAAGGAGATTTTTAAGAATCTCTGGTGCAGACTTAACCTTCAACAACAAGCATTCGCAAAGTCGATCAGTCTCACTTTGCCAATGTCAAGTGAGTGGGCTTTCCAATTCCTGATCAGCCATGTTAAGAACATTGCTTTCTACTCTTTCAAGATGGCCACTGAATTCTGTGATGCAACATGTGTTGCGTTGTCACATGTATTACATGCTTTGCTGTGAAGTGGTGATACAATATGTGTTGCATGGTGTGGCAGATATTTTTAATTGGATAGTCCCACTAATCAACCTAGCAGCCAAGTAGGTTGGTATTGAATTAATTTCTTAATCAACCCATACCAGATGATTTTTCACTGCATTACACCTAATATATATTCACTGAAAAAAACATAGGTTATAGACCATATATAGTTAGGAATTAGCATTTACAAAACCTTGAAAATTCACTGAAAAAACCATGGGTTATAGACCATATATAGTTAGGAATCCGCATTTACAAAACCTTATTTTACTCACACAAAACCATTGAAATTTCATATATAGTTAGTTGCACTAATTATATATCGCGCACCCGCAATCCACTGCTGATGATGTCACATATTACATCATTCATGACATGGTCAGTGACATCACTGATGACATCACTGATGATATCTCAAATGACATCACTGATGACATCACTGATGACAACATCCAGTGACTGTCTGTTTCTGTAAAGTTAAAATATGTCTTACATATTGAAGAACGAGTGGATGTATAAGTGTCTGGATGAAGGATTTAGTAGGTGCATGACTGACTGCATGAGTGAGTGAGTGATTAAATGTGTCTCACTGAGTGCATGGGTTAGTGACTAAAATGTCTTAATTTGTGCATCATTATGTCTGTTGTTCTGTAAACTGCTGCAAGTGTTGATCAGTAGCTATATGAGTAACTATATGGGTTATTGATTGATTGTCCAAGTATTTGTATGGGAGACTGAGTGTGTGTGTGGCTGGCTGGGAGATGTGTGACTCTGTGCAGATCAATGTGTTCTTGTATCAATGATTGTATAAGAGAGTAAGTATGTGTTAGTATATGTTTGAAAATGTAAGGTACTCTATGTTTAACTGTATTGATTAGAAAATGGAAGTGTGATTGATTCTTTACAGGACTGACTAGGTGTGTGAGTAACTCCATGGATAAGTGGCAGAGTGTGAGTGTCTGTATAGGTGTATGAGTGCATATGATAGTGTTGTAAAGATGAGTGATTGTATGTATGAATGATTGTATGGGTGAATGAGTGAATGTGTGTGTAGACATAGGAATCAGTGAGTGCGTATGTAGTAACTAGTATTGGTGTGTCAATGGTTTAAAAAATTATATTCTGTATTTTACACTGGATGTAACAGAGGTTATATTAAAGTGTGAGGAGATGCATTGTATTGTCACATGAATGATATCATCAGTGATGTGACCATTGATATCAAATGAGATGTCATCAGTGATGTCATTTGTTATGTCATCAGTGATGTCATCAGTGATGTTATTTTAGATGTCATCAGTGATGTCATTTGAGATGTCATCAGTGATGTCATTTGAGATGTCATCAGTGATGTCATCAGTGATGTCATTTGAGATATCATCAGTGATGTCATCAGTGATGTCACTGACCATGTCATGAATGATGTAATATGTGACATCATCAGCAGTGGATTGCGGGTGCGCGATATATAGTTAGTGCAACTAACTATATATGAAATTTCAATGGTTTTGTGTGAGTAAAATAAGGTTTTGAAAATGCGAATTCTTAACTATATATGGTCTATAACCCATGGTTTTTTCAGTGAATTTTCAAGGTTTTGTAAATGCTAATTCCTAACTATATATGGTCTATAACCTATGGTTTTTTCAGTGAATTTCAATGTTTTTTTAATAGCAAATATCAAAAGCTTTAAAATGTGAAGTACGTGGTAGGTAAAAACATTTTCGTGTTTATGCACGCTGATGTGCTTTGAACGCTGCCCCCCCCTCTTTTCTTTTAGGAGTATTCTCTCTTTGCAGATAGTGAAGGGTAGGGAACGCAGACCTTTGCCCCCATTGTAATGCGTCGTGCCTGCTTCCCTCTCCATTTGATTGATTGTTATCCAAGCATTTACTGTTTTAGAATTGGTTCTCTTTGGTTCATTCTCTATTTACAAACAAGCACAGAGTCGCAATACTCTGTTTAGTCTTTGCAGATAGTGAAAAATCGTTAAAAAAACAAAAGGAATCAAGCAAAATCAGTAGGCCACTAATGGGATCTCTTTTTGACCTCGCTAAAATAGAAACATTAGGAACAACCCCTCATGAGAAATACGAAACTAGTGAGAGGAACTCAGCTCGACACCATGATGGCTGCAAGACAGCTCTGCTCCGCCGCCCACCCCGCCCAAAATAACGACAAACCCTATGCAAATATTATAAATATATACAACACACCAGCAAAGTAACAGGGTAAAACGTTTTATTAAATAACTATTTACATGGCAGCCTGCTGCAACATCGATCCAAATGCATGCCGCCATTCCCGGGATTTCTCCCCGACTACTCTGTGGCCTACGAGATGGATCAGTATGGGCAAATATACACTTGGGGATTCACAACCAACAACAATCCTTTGTATTTGGGGCTCAAAATCAACAACAGTGACAGAGAACAGAAGCAAACTAAGCACTCAGGGGCTACGTTTAAACGTAACATCATCTCCCCAGAGGTTCATCACCTTACACAGACATGCACTCTGATCTCCTTGGCCTCAGTCAAACATCAATAGTAAGATTTTCATAGGTGAGTGTAGGTTCATGGTTTTCCATCCATAGACTAAAAGCTTGGAGTGGGACTGAAAGAACCATAACTAGGTAAGAAGGAAGGCAGAGGCTGTAGGAAGGACTCTGGATATGGTATGTTGCTTGGACCCTGAGATGCTTCGATGTCACTGCCTTGCACAAATGGCATAAGTCCTGGATGTTGGGTGCCATAGTTGAGTGTTCCGAGCAGCGCTTGTAACACTGTCTGAAGCTCATTTGCACCTGCTGCAGCTTCACTATTCTCAAAGCAAGTGGGGGCTGTTTGATGACCTGACTGCATTGGAAAGCAATGTGATGCGGTACCTCCCTGAACCGCTTGACGGAGGCCCCCGAGGGGCAATATGGTGGCGCGGACTCGGAGGGGGCGCTTGGCTCCTGCCCCCTCCCCAAGTCTTGTTGCCCTGGTGTGGCCTGAGATCGCCCCCGACATAGGCGGCCGGCTCCCGGGGTCAGGCGGAACTTTTTGCCTTTTGGTGACTCTTCCATTCTGGACCTTGTCCCACAATTCGTTTGACCTGAAGACACGTCCTGCGGTGCCCTAGTCCGACCATCACATATACCTGCGCCAGGAGACGGCGTGGGGTGCACTAGAAGGGAGAGGCGGCGCGAACGAGCCTCCCCCACCTCCCCAGGTGGAGGTTTCTCAGCTACACCCCAGCGCTTCACTCGGCCAGCTGAGTTGCGCCCGCTCTTGCGGCACAGTGCCTCGCTCGACCAGCTGAATTGCGCCTGCTCCACACCTTGTCCCACAATCCGTTTGACCTGAAGACACGTCCTGCGGTGCCCTAGTCTGACCATCACATATACCTGCACCAGGAGACGGCGTGGGGTGCACTAGAAGGGAGAGGCGGCGCGAACGAGCCTCCCCCACCTCCCCAGGTGGAGGTTTCTCAGCTACACCCCAGCGCTTCACTCGACCAGCTGACTTGCGCCCGCTCTTGCGACACAGTGCCTCGCTCGGCCAGCTGAATTGCGCCTGCTCTTGTTATTACAGCATCTCACTCGCCATCCAACGGAATTGCACCCAATCTTGCGGTACAGCGACAGGCGGCTGCCACGGAGCTCACAAAATGGCGGTCGGCTCTACAGACTTGGGCCTGGCCTGCAAGGATGGCTCAGGGCAACCCTGGAACTCGGACGCTTGACTGCTAGGGCATGGGCCCCATTCCCAAAAGCGTCCCCTCAGCCTTGAAGATTCTACAAGAGTCACCGGGGCCCCCGACTCCCACAGACTTCCGGTGGGGAGCGACTGCCATGATTGCTCGCGGAATGGCCACGACGGAGCCACGAGATGGTGGTGTTCTCATGCTGACCCCAGCTTCAGTCTGAAACATCCAGAAACACTGTAGACTACCAATTTGATCAGTTCCGGTGGAGCCCCAACGTGACCCGGTAGAGAAGAACTAGCCCTCCCCTCTTTGACTGATGGTTCTTGTTGCCTGTCCCTTCTGTTGTCATTTAACAGAACTTTTTGGACTGCTGAAAGGGGTTCTGTTCCGACCGCTGGTTGGTGGAGACATTTTGACTATATTCTGGACCTGTATTGTCGCGTAATGCGTCATATAACGCGCCGCGTTAGCGCAACCGGAAGTGCTCTGGTGCGCGAGGCGCGAAGCGCAGCTTCCCGGAAGCGCGGCGCGGAGCGCGTAACGTAAGCATAACAGATCATGTGACTTGTTAATAAAACTTTTCATTGGTTCATTTTACTTTTGGTTTCCTAATGATGGAAGGCTTGGTCATATGACCTAAAAATAACACTTTTCATTGGTTTAGAACATTTTTTTTTCCCAAATGATGAAAGCCCCACCTTTTGTTTTCTCACTCTGACTTGTAAAGCAAAGGACCCAGATACATTTACAGTTTATCACTAACAATGTTCCAGGCTAATGTATTTTCCCGGGAAATTTACAACTGTCCTGCAAGTAAAATATTCCTATTTCGAGAAAAAGGGCGTTTCTTCGTCCCATGAGGGAGCCGTTAAGCAAAAGAGGCTCGGCCTGCTGTCTTAGTCGCTGATAGGCCTGAATATCGGATTCTTATCGATCACTTTATGTTGCAGGAGTGGAAAACACAACAGCCCTTGACCATTTATCTTTACAGCATTCCTGCGTATTATACCTTTTAACCGTCATGTAATCGGGCTGCTTTATTTCACTTGCCTTTTACTGATTCGAAAACAGTGACTATTATTCAAAACTTTACCAATCTAGGTACTATTACCATGTTTTGTTTTAAAAACATTTATTGTGAAAATGTCAGTATACAAATACGGGCCTATAACCACGTGGGCCGGCCACGGAGCAAACTGAAATCGTATATGATGAGGGGACATTTACACTGTAGAAGAACGTAACGGGCGGGCCATTAGGTTGCAAGAACTAAGGTGTCTAACAGTTGCGGAATCGGTGGACGTACATTTTATAATTAAAGTACGACAGGGCCAGTTACAATAAAATTATCTGAATATACATTTGCGGGCAAGTACCATGGGTGACATTAATTCGAACTTTCAATAGTACAGTAATCAATAACACATCAGAACTTAATATCAATAGGGATGTCCAAATGTTCATTCAGTACCCGTCCCCGCCCGCCATGTGCTTCAAAACTGCATACGTATCTCGTGATATCAAGGCTGGGCAACCAGTACACAACAAGGAGTTGCGAGTCCCATTTATACCGGCGCCATTTTGGGCGAGGCCGGGCAGGTCCAGGATATAGTCAAAATGTCTCCATTAACCAGCGGTTGGACCAGAACCCCTTTCGGCTGTCAAAAGAGGTTCCGTTAAATGACAACAGAAGAGATAGGCAACAAAAACAATCAGTCAAAAGAGGGGAGGGCAAGTTCTTCCCTACCGGGTCACGTTCGGGCTCCACCGGAACTGATCGAATTGGTAGTCTACAGTGTTTCTGGATGTTTCAGACTGAAGCTGGCATCAGCATGAGAGCACCACCATCTCATGGCTCCGTCGTGACCATTCCGCAAGCAATCATGGCAGCCGCTCCCCACCGGAAGCCTGCGGGAGTCGGGGGCCCCGGTGACTTTTGTAGAATCTTCAAGGCTGAGGGGACGCTTTCAGGAATGGGGCCCATGCCCTAGCAGGCAAACGTCCGAGTTCCAAGGTGTCCCAGGGCCATTTTAGTGGAGCAGCCGCCTATCGCTGCACTGCAAGAGTGGGCGCAATTCAACTGGATGGTGGGCGAGACGCTGTAGCCGCCAGAGCCAGCGCAACTCAACTGGATGGCGGGTGAGGCACTGTGCCGCAAGAGCGGGCGCAACTCAGCTGTATGGCGGATAAGGCACTGTGCCGCAAGAGCGGGCGCAACTCAGTTGGATGCCAAGGGGCGCCCCACTGCAGCTGAGAAGCCTCCACCTGGGAAGGCGGGGGAGACCCGTTCGCGCCGCCTCCCCCCCCCCCCGGGGCACCCCACGCTGTCTTTCGGCGCAGCATTGTAGGATGGCCAGACCAGTACGGCAACTTGCTGGACACCACCTCGGTGCCATCCGGATCTCGGCGCGTTGTGCTTCCTTTGGCCTATTTGCACAACGGTCTGCTACTGACGCCGCCTCACAGGCCGACGGATTTTGTAGGCTTTTTATAACCTAAAGCCGACTAAAAGACAGGCCAAAGCAGCCCATTGTTGCTACTCCGAGGAGGGAGGAGCAAGGACAGTGTTAAACGGACGGTGAATGCTTTGAGATGGATGTTGCAGCAGGCTGCCATGTAAATAGTTGTTCAAAATGTTTTTTTTTAACATGTTTACTTTGTTGGAGCATTGTATATATTTATAAGTTATTAAAGTGTTATAACCCTACTACTTTGTTGGAGTGCTATATATTTGTAATGTGACACATTCTTGTGAAGACTTTGATGTACAGAAAGGCATCCCTGGAATCTTCCGCTTCAGGCTCGGTCCCACACACCCTTACAGTGAGAATTCCCTCCCCAATCACAATACAGGATCATTATCAGATAGTAGGAACAGCAGGACATTCCGCCGATTCCCGGAATGCGTGTGGTGTGACGGATCTCATGGGGTGGGGGCCTTGATCTACTGTAACTCCTTTGAAGAGAGGTGAATCTTTACAGATGGGGCCATAAACTACTTCTGCAGGGCTACGTAATAGCCTGGGACCGGCCTGGACAATCGGACACAGAGGAAGAGGCGTGTCAGAGGGTGCGGTAGTGAATAGGGTGAAAGGGAGGTGTCGGGCGGGCACAGGGTGTGATTCTCAGGGAAGAGCAGCGCAGATGGAGGGAGGTTTATGGCCCATGCATGAGAGAGAGAGCGGGGGTGACCAGTGCGTGGGGGAGATGCTTGCGAGGGTAGGGAGCCGTGCTGAGAATCGGCGGCGTGCAGAGAGTGGGTCTGGTCAAGGCATCTAAAATGGCTGCCGTGCACGACAAAAGTGTGGCATTGGAAAAAAAGCAAGATGGTGCAGACAATGTTTATCAATACGGATTAATTTTCCACAGAGAGAACGGGGGAGGTCAGAGAGGGGGGGTGTTCGTAGCGCCAGGGAGACGCGCTGGGGACCGGCGAGGGGCAGAGGGGCCATAGCGCTTTCAAAATGGCTGCTGCTTGCTAGAGCATACGTGCCTGAGTGGGGACAAGGTGGCGCCGATTATGTTGACATCGCAAACCAGATTTTAACACTTAGACATGAAAGTGAAAACTGCACCATTGCTCCCCCCCCGACTGACACCCTCCTTTGCCTCAGCTTGGATCATCATTTGCTAAAGTGTTCAAAGACCCCACCGTGAGTATAAGCACAACCGGGGCCTTACTACACACCCTGAGAAAAACTATGCAACAAGACAATCTCTACCTTCTCCCTTTTCCATGTTCCAACGCTTTGAAATGAACAATATATTTACTCGCAGTGACAAAATGGCGGTCAACACTTCCTGATTTCCTTCGAATCGAACGTTAACAGACGTCACGCAGCAAAAAAAAAATTCCGCTCACGCGCAGCCGCTGGAAGACATGTATCAACATATATGAGCATCCTCAGCCACCCTCAGAAAACATATGGGGTCAGGATACGTCTCCCGTGCCCCTTTATACCCATTTCCACATTGTTTTCCCTCCATCTTGTGATTTAATTAAAACGAAACACAAAATGGCGAATTCCCGTTACGCTACAGGTTTGCGACCCGGTTCGCGTACCAGGAAGCACTTCTACCGCGAAAAATCAAATTTTTCTTATTTGCCCCACGGGACCCTTTAATAACCCCAACATCATTCCTAGGGGGTCAAGAGGGGTCTACCTTGCCCTCTTTCATTAAATTCCCCCTTCGTTTTTCTCCTCCTCTTGTCTCTCGATCCTACCGAGAGACAAGATGGCAGCCGTTCCGGACTGTTTAGAATGTTGACAGACACCGGAGAGCCAATCAGCTTCGCTTCGCATAGTTCCGTTACGCGAAAAGTTCGCGAACCGGAGCGCTACCCGGGACGCTGTCACAGATATATCTGTTTTTTAAAACAATAATTTCTCAAAATCCACTGGAGCACATATATTGAGACCTAGCAAAGGCACATCGAGCTAACAGTCCCTACAATTTTGCCAAGTTTCGTGCAAATCCATTCAGCCGTTCGAGCTAAAAGTGAGGCCAACCGCCCTATGGAAAACTCAATGTTAAAAACGCGCTTTGGGACCCCCCTTTTTTCTCGGCCCCCCCTTGACGAAACCCCCCCCCAAGTTTTCAGGGGCTGCTCAGAAACAAAATGTGCCATTTTTCTGAAAATGTCAGCCAATTCCGTCCGCAAACGCCAAAGTTATTAGACATAGAATTTTAAAAAATCCCATAGGAAAAAAATCCTAACTATATATACCTACTGGCGACCGCCAGTAGGTGATATATATATATATTATATATATATATATATATATATATATATATATATATATATATATATATATATATATATATATATATATATATATATATATATATATATATATATAGGTGAAACCTGTCACTCAATACATATTTTTAATTTAGCGCATAGGATGTGTGGAATAAAGTACATAAACTTTTTCAATGTAAAAGCACTTGGTTTCCCTCGTTTATTCAATGTTACTAGTGTGTTGCTAGTTTTGGGGTTTCCAGCCCACAGCACCTCTGAATCAGACTTGGACTGCTGCACTTCATTACCAAGATGGTCAAGGGCTATAAGAGATAAATGGTTTCCAGTGTAGGGGCCTACTGTGAGAATGTGGATTGTTATGTGTTATAGTTGTGTGACCTTGCGGTGTAATTTATTATTTTTTTTATTTTGAAAGTTTTATATAGCGTGAACAAGATCTTCGCAGATATCAGAGCGCTTTAGAGAGGAGCAAATATACACAGATACATCTATAGTGTTAAAAGTACAGTGAAGTGATATCATAAACAATCAAGTAAGTCAATTTCAAAGTCAAACAAAAATGCAAAGGGTTCGAACAAGTAGTACAGATGAGCACGAGTCTTTGAAGTTGATCCCCAGTAGTGGTTCAAGTGTATTTAGCCATGAGGATCGCTTTTACTTCTTTCTTGAAAAGTATGGTAGAGGGGATGAGCCTGGTTTCAGGGGGGAATGAGTTCCAAATCCTGTGAGCCATTCCTGAGAAAGAGCGTTTATAGGTTTTTTCTTTGCGGAATCTTTTAGGCTTTAGCAAAAGATTGTTTGTGCCTCTAGTGTTTCTGGAGCCTCCAGAAATCGTCAGCTTCTGAGCGAGGTATCTAGGTGAGCTCAGGTGGACAGCCTTGTGCGTCAAACAAGCGATTTTCAGGTGTATTCTGGCTTCAAAAGGCAGCCAGTTCAGGGATTTGAAGTCAGGGGAAATGTGTGAGTGTTTTTTTGATCCAGTGATAAGTCTCGCTGCGGCGTTTAAAGAGGCTCTTATGGGTGCCGTAGTAGCTAGGGGGAGACCGCAGAGGGCGGTGCTGCCGTATTATATTCGAGGTATGACTAGTGATTGTACCGCAGTTTGGAAGTCTTTGGCTGGAAGGAAGGGTTTAAGTTTCCTAAGGGTGTTGATTTGGTAGTTCGCTCCCTTAGTTGCTTTGTTGATGTGTTCCTGCATGCTGAGATTGGTGTCAAGTGTTATGCCCAAAGATTTTGCTGAGTCCACGATGGTGGGTTGAACATTGAGTGCCGTTAGGTGTTTAAGCCACATTTGTGCGGTAGTGATCTTCGCGGGAGGTGAGATCAGAAGGAACTCTGTTTTAAGGGCATTGAGTTTGAGATGATTAGCGGCCAGCCAGGATTGGGTGCTACTGATCGTTGAGTTCAAGAGCGTGATGTCTTTGGGTGATTGTAGTTTGAGATAAAGTTGGGTGTCATCAGCATACATGTGGAAGTGTACATTGGATTCTTGTAGCAAGGTGGTGAGAGGTTCCATAACTAGGTTGAACAAAGTTGGAGATAGGGAGGATCCTTGTGGTACGCCTAGCGATACAGGACTTGGCGCGGACATCAAGTTGTTGCTCTTGAATTTCTGCGACCTGTTATGCAGAAAGGACGTGAACCATTTGAGCACAGTTCCAGATAGGCCCATTCTTGTGTTTAATAGTTCGAGTAAATTCTCATGTTTGACGGTGTCAAATGCGGAGGAGAGATCAAGGAGGATGAGGAGGCAGGTATCGTTATGATCTAGGATTTGGAGGGCGTCATCGATTATGTGAGTCATAGCCGTTTCAGTACTGTGATTTGCTTGGAAGCCTGATTGATGAGAGTTGAGGAGATCAAACTCAGTAATGTGTTTAGTCAATTGTACTTGTGCGCATTTTTCCAGCAGTTTGGCAAGAGTCGGAATGTTGGTGATGGGACGGTAGTTGTTGAGGTCAGAGGGGTCGGCTGTAGGTTTCTTTAGCAAAGGTGTGACTTGTCCAACTTTGAGGGAGTCGGAAATGGTCCCTTGTTGAAGTGAGCTGTTAATGATTTTAGTCCAGAGTGGAAGGAGCGACGGGGTAAGGACTTTGACAGCGTTAGCAGGAAGGGGGTCCGTGAGGTGATTGGATGGTTTCAGAATGTTGAGCAGTCTGCCAATTTCTTCTTCCGTGTAGGTGACAAAGTTTGACCAGGTGGCATTGTTTTTTGGTTTAGTGGGTGCTATGCAGTGGGGTTTGGGATAGAGGCTTGCGTCCATGAGTAGATCATTCTTTATGTTGTCAGTTTTTTGGTTAAAGAAAGAGGCGAAGTCTTCGCAGGAGGGAGCTTCGCACATAGTGTTGAGAGGTTGGGGTTGTTCTTTGGATTGCGTTCGGATAAGCTCAAACAGCTTTCTCGGACGATTTTTGGCTTGGTCGAGCTGACGGCTGAAGAAGTCTGATTTTGAGAGTTTTATTTTCCTGAAGTAGGCATTTCTCTTTTTCTTCAGGGTTTTTAGGTTCAGTGCAGAGGGAGCTGATCTCCAGGTGCGCTCTGCCATTCGCATGGCGCGTCTATCGTCATTGAGACTCCCGTCGTAGCAGGGATTGGAAATTTTTGCGGAGGCTTTTTTTAGCTGCAAGGGTGCGACTTCATTAATTATTGAGGAAATAGTGTTAAGATAGTGATCAGTCAAGGATTGGACGTCCTTAACGCCAGTAGGAGGAAGTAGTAAGTTGCAGCTGTTGGGGGGCAGAGAGTTTGAGTTTAGTTTTTTCATGTCTCTTTTCCAGACTTTGGGCCTGGCGGATTGAACAGGGTTAAATTTAACTTTTTCATTGATGAAGAATGTGATAATATGATGGTCTGACCAGTCACAGGGTTGGATAGATTCGAGTTGGATAGAGGCCTCTTTGGAGATGATAAGGTCGAGGATAGAGCCTTTCTCGTGAGTTGGACTGTTGCAAATTTGAGTGAGGTCAAGGGCGTTAAGGAAATTCTTCAGACCTTTTACCACCGCATCATTATGATCGTTCCAGTGGAGGTTGAAATCACCAAGGTATATTTGTGTGAGTTGTCGCCCGGAGTTGGTTGAGATCATATCCATGATTTGTTGGGAGAAGGTAAGGTTGTCGCCGGGTGGGTGATAAACGCCGTGAAGAGTGCAGATCGGTTTGCCCTTACTGATAATATCGAGGCAGATGTATTCACAGGAGGTTGGGGAGGGTAGGGAAGGGGAAGTTACTTTCAAGACAGAGAGGTTGCGCCTGTATATACATGCGATTCTGCCACCTTTTTTATTGCCAGACCAGTCAAGTCTAGTGATGTGGTAGTTGGGGGGAACCAGAATGTCCATTATAGGTGTAGAAGATTCTGTTAGCCATGTTTCAGTCATGATGATTAAGTCAAGATCCAATTTTAGGATGAGATCGGCGATAGCGGAGGAGTGTCTTGCGGCTGATCTGCAGTTGAGGAGAGTGCATTTGAGACGGGGTGTGTCGAGGGTGGAAGGGGGTTCTAGAGCGAGGGGGACTTTACTCAGGTTACTATGGATAGCGATTCTGTTGTTCAGTGTGGGGGGTCTAAGGGGATTGGAGTGAATCGTAGGAATGGCAGTGAGAGTGTCGGGTGTGTTGCTATGGGGAGCTGGGTCGTAGGAGCGGAGGAGGGCGATTGTGTCGAGGTCCGAGAGAGGGTTGCAGGAGCGATGGGGGCGGTTTTCGCGGTTGTGAACAGGGATTGTGGTCCAGTGCGGTGGGAGTCGAGTGCGAGAGTTCGCCGCCCGGGTGGAGGTCCAGTTGGGAGGGGAGGTGATGGTGGAGGCGCGTGAGGGGTGTCTGGGGTGTGTGCTGAGTAATTGTTTGATGATGTGAATGTCTTGTTTGATCTGGTGGAGGGTGTTGGGTGAGGGGTGACTGGAGTGTGATAGACAGAGTAGTTGTTGTTTGATGATGTGCATGTCTTCTTTGAGCTGGAGGAGGGAGGCCGTAATGCAGTCCAGTGTGGGAAATGTGTTGGAGGTGGGTATGGGAGGGTCGGGCGTGGATGACATAGGGGAGAGGTTGGTGGTGTGGATGAGAGTATTGGTGGTAGGCGGAGAGTGCAGGGTGGAGGATGGGCGTTTATTAGTGGTGAAGGGGGCGCATGTAGGGTAGTGAGGGGTGAGAATGGGGGGGGAGGTGGGATTGTATGTGGTTCTTTGTTGAGAAGTCGTAGTTGAAGTGATAGGGGCGGCGTGTTCTGCGTGGTTGGTTAATGAGTGGAGGTGTGGGCTGAGAATGGGGGGGATAAAGGGTGGGGTTTGTCTGTGATGCTGAGCTTGATTAGGCGGGATGTGGGTGGGGGCTGTGATGTCATGGGTGAAGAGAATGGGAATGTGGGCTGGTGTATGGGGGGAGGGGGTACGGCTGGTGTATGTGGGGCCAAGATCTATGTCTGTGATTGAGGGGTGTGGGGTAGCAGCAGTGGATGGGTGCATGGCTAAGGTGCCGGTGGTAAAGGAGAGGTGCGTGTCGTTTTGGGGCTGAGCTAGATTAGCGGCGTTGTGGATGTGGGAAGTGGTGTCAGGGGTGATCGGAATGGTTGTGGTATGAGTGGGGGTCAAGGTGTTGGCGGGGGAGAGGGTGCGGCTGGTGCATGAGGGGGAGAGGTCTGAGTCTGTGAATGAGGAATGTGGGGTGGCTACAGTAAGTGGAGGAATGACTGTGGTGACGGGGGTAGAGGAGAGGTGCGTGTCATTTAGGGGCTGAGCTAGGAGAGAATGGTTGTGTGTGGGGGCTGTGAAGTCAAGGGTGATAGGACTGAGAGTGCTGTGAGTGCTGTGAGTGGGGGTCCGCGGTTTGGAGAGGTGCTGTATGAAAGTGGGGAACAGGTTGTCTAGTAGTTCCAGGTTCCTGTCTGTGGATTGGATTAGGACAATCCCGTTGTTATAGATAGTGATGGTGGTTCTGCCCGGGAAGAGTTGGGAAGGTGTGATGGTGAGTGTTCGGCCATGAGCGGATTTCCTAGACTTGGAGACGGTGAGTAAGGAGAGGAACGATTTTCTCCATTGAGCTCTTCGTGTGGTGTGGAAGATGATATCAATGTTTACGGCACCATTGACCGGTGAGAAGTAGGTGTCTGCAAAGGGGGTTTCAGGGTGGGACCTCAGTAAATTGTGTTTAAAGCGTTTTGCAGCGTTTTTGGTGAGTGCGGGTGGGTAGTTGATTCTATATGTGTGCTTGCCGATGAGCTCCATGTTGGGATGACAGAATAGGTAGGAGCGTGCGGGTGCCCAGTAATCGCCGGTTGCAGGGAATAAAAGTGACACTAGTGAACAGCCAAGGTATATGAGGTAGTCGTCAACGCAAACAGGGATAAAAGTTGTAGCAGGAGCGGATTTAGATGAAGACAATAAGTTACATGGCACAGGGGCGGCACCGGAGGGCAACCAAAATATGTGCAGTAGTAATCAGTGTGTACGGGAGGGAACGGTGTAATGAGTGCAGGTTACATCAATGTGACAAGTCTACATGAGGAATTAATTGGTACATTACAGGAATAGAAGTGAATTCGATGTGGGTTACAAACAAATGCAGAATAAAGTAGACGTATAATGCTAATAATATACTGGAATAAAATAAAATACCTATGCAGGCAGTAAAAAACCTGAATCGAAAGTGACAGTAGTGAGTATGTGTCAGTAGCAAAATACAATTGCAAACAAAAGTCAAATGCAGAATAAAGTAGACGTACAATACTAATAATATACTGGAATAAAATACCTATGCAAACAGTAAAATACCTGAATCGAAGGTGACTGTGAGGTACATGAGTCAGTAGCAAAATACAATTGAAAACAAGAGTCACATGAGACAAGTGACACTAAATACAATACCACTGTAGAAGGCAAAAATATATGAGGTAGCCCTCGGTGCAAGATACAATTAGGAATATAAAAATATAATACCACTGTAAACGGCAAAAATATATGAGGTAGCCCTCGGTGCAAGATATAATTAGGAATATAAAAATATAATACCACTATAAACGGCAAAAATATATGAGGTAGCAATCGGTGCATTACAGGTGCAGATAAAGTGAAATGTGCTGGATACAGTTAGGAGTATAGTAATATAATACCACTATAAAAGGCAGACACTATCATAGTCCGACGTGAAAGCGCCAAGTGGTGTACATTGTGCCACCGATATGAGTAGTCTGAAAAGGCCATAGGTCCGGTGGTAGAGATGATTAGCCCATGCTGGTCGCCCAAAGATAGACAGACTAATATGGCCGAACCGAAAGGGGAGATAGAAATGTTGGTCCTCTGTCTGCTGCTATTGCTTTGAGCCCCGGGAAGGGCAATATCACTTTCAATTGGGCGCTGTCGTGGCCTCGTTCCGACCGATCACCCAGCGACCAGCGCCTTGAAGCCGGCGGGAGGGGGGGTCCTCTCTCAGCCCTCCGGTCCGTCGTCGTAGCCTCGTCCCGGCCAGGCAAGGAACCCAGCGACCAGCGCCTTGATGCGGGCGGGAGGGGGGGCCTCTCTCAACCCTCCGGTGCTGTGGAGCGGGCGGGAGGGGTCCGTCTTCGTGGCCTCGTCTCGGCCAGGCAACCCAACCAGCGACCAGCAGGCAGGCTCCTGAGAAGCCTCGGCCGCTTAGCCCAGAAACAGCTCCCAAGTGCTCCGGTGCAGCGGGGCGGTCGGGCTCCCGGCACCACAACCTGCGTCCTCTGCCATGAAGCGGGCGGGAGGGGGCCTCTCTGACCTCCGACGCCACAGGGGCTCTTCTGCCGGTCGCAGCGCTGATCCGCGGGGAAGTGGAGGCTCGGCAGGCTCCCGGGGCTTCAGCTGCACAGTCCAGCAGCGCAATGGGGGTGCCTGAAGGCGAGTGACCAGTAGCCGGTCACAGGCTATGCAGGTTCCAGGATCCGCTCAGCAGGCAGGCTCCCGGGGCTCCAGTAGCCGGTCGCAGGCTATGCAGGTTCCAGGATCAGCTCAGCAGGCTCCCGGTGCAGGGGGGAGGGGGTGAACTTCAGAACCTCCGCCGACCCTCCGTAGCCTCGAGACAGTCCGCTGAGGGTGGTGATGTCTCCAGGCGATCCGGACTGAGAGACGAGTGGCTAGTAGGTTTCAGCCCTCCGCCGTACGAGGTAGAAAGAAAAAAAAAAAAAAGAAAAATATGCTGGTTACAATCCTGTTACTCTCATGTATTCGGTTCCATGGAGCGGTAGGTGCTGGCAGGGATAAATCAAACAAGTGGGGTCCCAAGCACTGGGAGCTCTTATAAAGCCTTAGCTCAGTCTTGGCTAGCTGTGGCACAGAGCAGTCAGGCTTTCTCAAAGGAGCATGTGTAAAGCATCAAGAGGTACCATACAGTAAATAAGAAAAAATATAACATTATAAAAATCTAATCCCAATTTTTTAAAATAGGTTATATTCAGGAATACTGGAATTATGCGGCAGGAGAGGGTCAAATTACGCAGCAGAGTTGAGTAAATTATGTGGCAAGAAAGCGCAAAATATATGGCATAATGCTGCACATTTTGGAACAGTATTAATTCTTTCTTTCATTATTTTAAAATGTGGTAACACTCTTTGGGCATTGGTTGCGCCTCATTATAACCAGTTTATCATCCGACTATAGCAATAAGCAGCAGAAAGGTGTGCAGTCCAGCTTTGCGTACAACCTTACACTGCACAGCAACAAGTTTCTTCGCATTTTAAAAGTAGCTTTTTGAACCGTTTGAGCTAGAAACACAATTTGTTTTGTTGTTAAAATCTGCAGATGATGTACTATGTAACATATGTGGAAAATTTGTAATGTGAAAATCACAGCGCCAGCACAATCACATAATCCCAATGGCCCTGGTTATATTTTAACACATGAATGACAAAAATCCACCGTGATATGCGTAGATATATGATTTTTAAAATGAAACAACAAATCAATGCTTTTTACTCAGTGCAATAAATCACAGTAATCAACTGCGAAAGCCGCTAACAGTTGGTCGCAACAAGCAATTTGAAAATGGCTATATGCACAATCTTGGATGGGCCAATTCCAATGGGCGACCAGTCACAGGGGCCAAACAGTCACCCGCCATTTTTAACAGTCTCCAGTCCAGTTCTGAATCTTTAGATAGTGCCGCTATTGAAGCCAATGGCCTTCAGGCTGCTGTAAGATGGTGAAGATGCTGGGATGCTGGGCTGATGTGGTGGACCTTCCTGTGGCTATCCCTTGGTCCTTGACTTGGGCGGTAGTCTTTGACTTCAGGGGCCAATCTCTGAAGGTGTCCAGAGCACGTCCAGTTACTACTTTTCAGCTGGTCTCCAGTTTCAGTAACTTCAGGCGTTTTCTTAAATGTCAATAACTTTCTTGCAGGGCGACGAGTGGGAACTCGGACTTCCTTCA
This sequence comes from Lissotriton vulgaris, assembly GCF_964263255.1. NCBI lineage: Eukaryota > Metazoa > Chordata > Amphibia > Caudata > Salamandridae > Lissotriton > Lissotriton vulgaris. The sequence goes on along the minus strand of NC_141691.1, from coordinate 1,118,388,486 downwards.
TGGGTCCAGCGAACTCGGGAGCACCTTGTGAGGGCCATGACTCAGTCTCCCAGGCTGCACCTTGGCATCCAAAAGTGGTCAAGGTTCTTGCTGTTGAGCTCCCAAGGGTGCAGTCTTTTCAGCTGTTATGGCCCTGTGACTCAAAGAGCGAATCTGCTTACTAACTTTTTGAGTCATTTCTGTCTAGCACATGTAGGCAACTTTTCCACAAGTGAGGCACCGCAGGCACAGCCCTCTCTTTGCCAGTCCTCATGTTTTACAGCTGCATCCACAACTTTGATGGAGCCTCTCTTTGCTGGATCCAGGGAAATGCAGGGAGGTCCTTCTTCTGTCCTTTTTCCAAGACAGTAGTGATCTGAGGTGTGTGCGACAGGGGTAGCCCTTTTATGCTTGATATAAGCTTACAGGGTTGAACCGATTTACTAGTAAATGGGTTTCCAGATCCCATACCATCTGATTCTGACTTCCTGTAAAGCGTGGCATCTAGTTATCCCCTTGTGCACTATACTGCTCACTCAAAATATGGTAAAACTCTTCTTTTTGTGCCTGGATCTCCCTAGCCCACCCCCTAAGTGTGGGTACCTGTGGGCTACACTTCCCACATCCCTTGAAAAAAAACGGTTTGACAACAGGTTTCCCCTCTCTGCCTTAGTTGACAGCCTGTCTGCCTAAATAGAAGGGCAGCCCTGACCTACTGTGACTAGCATTTGTCCTTCAAAATGGCTTCTACTTTGATGTCTTTAAATTTTGTAAAATGACACGTAATTTTGAATATTTTTTAAATAGTTTTGCTGAAGTGCACAAAAGCAAATTTCTCAGATTTGACACACCCCTACCTGTCACCTGCCAGCTTGTTGCATCACTCCATCACGACCTGATCCGCAAGTGCTGGGCATATTTCCAGGTTTTGCAAGTTCTAGGGGTGCCAGAATGAAAAATCCCGGCCAAAACACTGAATGTAAAGAAGTCGTGGAATCTCGCTTGAATGCTCTGAGAAGTCATCGGCCATCACGTGAATGTGAATTTTGCCAACATGGATGCAGCCTGCATGTATCTGCTTTTCAAGAGTGCAAGACTCCTTCGCCTTTATCCTACGGCATATGGGGTGAAGGAATGTTGCAAGTTTCTCTACCGCCAAAGAGACTATGCATGAGTGCACCCACGCACCACCCATTCACTCTTGGTCCCCTTTTCTTAAACAGTCAGCAAGAGACGTAAACTGTGGCTTGCTACACCCACGCCATGGATGTCCTGTTGCCACATAATGAATGGCCTCTGGCCACAGTGCTTTGGAGAGAAACCTTAGGGCAGAACAGAAGGCAGGGTCTGTTAGAGGAAGGTGTGGTGGTGTTACGGCAAAAGTAACACGCAAACTGTTTGGGCTTGCACAGATTTATGGTTATCGTAAGTGTTTAATATTATACCACACCAGGTTTTTAGCTGTGTATTATATTGGTGTTTAAACAGCACTTTCTACATCTCTTGTGAGGCGTAAAGCAGTTTCTGGATGATCAGGTGATATTTTCATAAAGAGCTTTCTACGCCTGGTGAGGTCATGAAGCACTCTGAATTGTATCAGGTTTCTGGCTGTGTCCATTTTAGAAGTGATCCAAGTTCTACACAGCACACCTTTGTACTGATACAGCTCTTAAAATGCCCTATCATGGTTGCAGGCGTGGTTTAGGTCTGTCTTGGGTCTGTCGCAGAATCTATGACACACCTCATCACTGATTTTGGCTAGTGAATGAGCCACATTTTTATCACATCACACCACACCTCGGACGCTCTCTCTAGAGATGATGCAACTTTTCCTGACTGCAGCACTTCAGAGCCCTGCTTTTGTGCAGTCATTTTGCAGACACAGTGTTCCAGTATTATCTTTCGCTAACGGAGCTCAGCCATTTGCTAGATGTAGGATCTTGTACCAGTGGCACACATGACAATAGTAGCAGTCCTGTGTTATTAACTAGGAGGCCTGGCAAAGGCGGATTGGAGTAGTCTATATTGCGGGGACAAAATGTGAACACCTGTGTAGGATTACTCGTATTGGCAGGCATAAATTACCCTATTTTTGTGCACTAGGTAGGACTATCCATAGTTTAAGATTATTTTTCTGGCATGCTTTATATTTTACTTTTACTATTTGCAGAGAGGGGTGTTGCAACAGTTAGCAATCTCCTTTTATATGTTTAGCTCTTTAGTTGTAACCAAATATTTTTGAAATGATTGACCATGCCAAGATTCAAACCTGTGGACTCCAAGTTATAGACTCCTCTGCAGTGAAGTCAGCAATGAGCTGAGATATCTTACTTGCTCAGCTGTTCCCCAACCCTGCTCTGGAGGGACCTCCAATCAGCTTGTTCTGAAATCGCCTACATATGTCGGGTTCTACCAGTGTTGAGAACATTCTCCTTGTCTCCTTGAATGTGGTCTCCTCGAATATGGCCTTTCGATCCTTGTCTTGACTTTAAGAGGACCCCTGAAACGCAATCAAAGACACGCGTCCTGATGGATTCGGGATGTTGAGGCAATTGAGCAAACGTAGACTCAGGCCACTCCTAAGGCCGCCATTAGCTCGCCTAGGAGAAAATGCCTCCCCTGCCGCTATATTGACACAAATTTGAAATGACAACCTAGAGGAGAGCAATCTCTTGGCTCTACAGCAAACAAATGAGCTTTTGATTCACGCCTCGCAAGCACTTTGTGTTTTGATTAACAACAGATGTTATTAAATGCCGGACTCCGAGGGATCATCAATGCTACTCTTCATTCAAACTTTGGATCATCAGACTCAGGTGGCATGCATTTGATGGACTGAAGCTGAGTGATGCTCACGCTTTCAGGTGGATTGATAACATTAATAATAAATGTTAGCTGAGAAGGGAAATTGATCTTGCTTACTTGGTCTTAAGGGAGGCAGCAAAGGCGGCACAAAAGAAGTTGCCAAGGAGCGAAGGGAAGTGACAGTGAGGTTTTGAATCCATTTACGAAAAATGAGTTAAACTTTCATCTGATTTATTGTCAGGCATTCAACATGGTGGGCAGGATTTTCTCCTTATTTAATTAAACGGATAAACATCCATTGCAATGGAACCATTCCCAATCTTTTGTGAAACCATAAAAAATATAACAACTCATGCTACAAACTCTTCCAATCCTAGACTTACTAGGCATTGAAAGGATGAAAACACTATGAGCTGATCACATTAAGAGAGGGAAAGACGGTTATGTCACTGTAGAAGATGGCACCTCCATTGTTTGGTTGTACATTAGCTTGCTTACTTTTGAAAGGACTTTTGGGGCCTGCATAGTCTCTGGAATGTGGATTTGTCACAGTAATCAGTGTTGTTGTAGCACTGATCATTTTGTCTTCCATGTGTCTGACTCTGCCTCAGTCCTTCCCTCTATTTGGATGCAATAGCCTCAAGCCAAACCTCACACTTTACATTTAGGTGGCTCATCATTTAGGGTCGCCTTCATACAAAATTCCATTGCATTTTTGTCCATCATCCTGTTATTCGCTCCAGTCCTGCCCGTCATGTTTGTTGTGCCTAAGGACTCAGGTCTCACAGAGCTTAATTGCAGCCAGTGTGCTTGCTTCTTAATTTTGGGTGTCAAGACTTGTTTTGTCCTTTCTGCTGGTTGCCATCCTACTGGTCCACCTGAGTCCAGTTTGCCCCACTACACCGACAGAAAAACATCCATGGCAGCTGTGGGACCGACTGAATGTTTTTACAGCCAGGCCAAAGGCCTAAGCAATCCCATCAAGGAGTGCTGGTGACACTCAGTAGTGACAACGCAGTGGAAGTGGTATAAGTAGGTGGCACGAGTTGGTAGAACCAATGGAGGAGAAGGTGAAAGTCCCCTAAGAAAAACGAAGGACACCTGTGCTTTTTATTTGTTTAAATTGGCCCTTGGGATGTGCAATACCTTTAAAACTGGATTTTCTGACTCATAGGTGGAAGTAGCATTCAGCCAACAACTACACAACAGGGGGTTGTAGAGCATAATGTGGCACTGAATGTGGACAAGACAGTTGTCTGATCTCCGAAAGAAATTCTGCTGCAGTACACAAACACAAAGGGGACATAAAAGGATCACGTGGGATGTCATGGAATATTCTCATGTCCATTAGAAATTATCACATGCACTTTTTTGAAAAACACTATTTATTAGTGGTAAGTATGTATTTTGTGAAACACAGTCTATATATAGGTCATGCAGCAGATAATAGCATGTTGCATTGTGCTAGTACTGTATGCAAAACATTGCACCCTTTGCATACTTTTGTGTAAATTTTTAGTTCGAAGCGTATCAGACAACACAGCCGTCTAGTTTGGTAAAGACATCTTGGGGACATTCTAAAAGCTTCCCTGGAATGCACTCGGCCTGTTGCTTACCATTGGCTTTGTGATTTGTAACTCACATTTTGTGAATTTCTATTTGCTGGCTTTATATTTTTTTTAAGCTGTCCCACTTGAGTTTGTCCCTCCCAAGGAGCAAAACCTTTTCACACTACCTCTACTTGTATTATTCCATGAATGTTCTTGTCTGTAAACAGGCCTGTAAATCTTGTTCTTATCTTGTCACCTTTGCCTCCATTCAAAAACAGAGGTCAAATGTTAGGCTATGTATTCCAAGGGAGCTAGGTGTTTACTTTTCTATCTCTGACTTCAAAAGTGGTGGGATTTGGGGAGGTGGGAGGCGGACGGGCTGGAAATAGATGAGGAGGAGTGGAACAGTGCTCTGGCGTCTCCTAGGGAGGTGGCCATATCAGCCAGGCTTCGTCTGATTCAGTTGAAGTTGAAGATACTTCACCGCGTTTATATTTTGGGGACAAGACTACAACTCCTGGGCCGTAGTTCTGATGGGCTTTGTCGGAGGGGCTGTGGTGAGGTAGGGACTTTTTTTCATATTCTATGGGAATGTCCACTGCTACAGGACTATTGGAAACGAATACACCACTGCATGCAGGAGGTGTGGGAGGTGGAGTTGCGGTTGGAGGCGAAGAAATGTCTTTTAAATATATGGGAGCCTACGGATTAGTCGCATCGGGGCGGAATCTGGGCCACACTTGGGTTTGCCATTGCAAAACGGAATATTGCCAGATTGTGGAGGGCGGTGGGGCCACCAAGGATTGGTTCCTGGAAAACAGACATGGACTGGTGCATGCTCCAGGAAAAGACAGTCTACGTGGCCAGGGGCTGCCCACAGAAATGGGTGGACATGTGGACCGGTTGGAATGACTATAGGGGTCATATCTGCGAACCCCCCACGACGGCCAGGTTTGACGACCCACTCGCACGATTAAATGTGTGATGCTATCCTGTATCTTGTAAGGCTTGAAGTCCTATGATCTCCTGTACCTGCCTTGGCACCCTTATGATACGATTGTAAGTCTTTTATTGCATGCTGCGATGTACACCGCTTTTCTTTTCCACAGTTAATGAAAAGATATTAAAAAAAAAAAAAGTGGTGGGATTTATATGACAATATTCCTGTATACTGGGATGGGAAATTTATTTTTTCACAACACATCATTTAAATGAACTGTTCAAGAATTTCAGAAATATATCAGAATTAGGAAAGCACAAATGAAGATTTTTTTTTGTTAATTCTGAAGTGTGTTGGAAGAAAATACTTTTATAAGATCAAAACAAATCAATACACTAGATGATAAAATGTCCACACATTGTTTGTGCACTGTATAGTTTAAAATGGTAACTGAATGTCTGTGTAAATGTAATTGTGATTTTAGTTGAAAATGTGCTGTATAATGGCAGCGTGCTACACCATGCATACCCTGCTCCACGCCACTCCACTATGTACCACTCCACGCCACAGCACTCTACTATGGACCTCTCCACTTCACACCAGTCCATGCCAATGCACTCTGTGCTACTGCACTCTACTACACTTTACACCGCTCCACTCTATGCCACTGCAATCTATGCCACTTCACTCTACGCGTTCCTACTCTAATCTGCACCACTCTACTCTATGCCAATGCACACTACACCACTCTACTCTACATCACTACACTCTTCTGCATTGCACTTTACATCACTCCAGTCTAGGCTACTCCACTCTACTCTGCAGAACTCTACTCCAACCCCCTCCAGTCTACGCCACTGCAACACTGTACCCTACGCCACTGTACTCTATGCCAATACAATCTACGCCAATGTGCTCTACTGTTTGTCACTTCACTCTAAGCGCCCACACTCTATGCTAATCCACTGTATGCCACTATACTCTAATCTGCGCCACTGAACTCTACAGCACTTTACTGTATGCCATTACATTCTATGCCACTCTACTTTTTGTCAATGCACTCTACTCTGCATCACTCTACTCTAAGCCATTTACACGCTACTCTACTCCACTCTATCCACTCTGCGCAACTTCACTTTATGCCAACCCACTATACACCACACTACTCTAAATCACTGCACTCTACGTCATTGCATTCTACTTCACTGTACTCTACGGTACTGCACACTACTCCGTGCCACTGCACTCTATGCCAATGCACGCTGACCCTCTACTCTGCAACACTGCGCTCTCCATTACTGAACTCTATGCCAATGCATTCTGCACCACTCTACTCTGCATCACTGCACTCTGCAGCACTCCACTCTATGCCAGTCTACTCTGCTCTACTGCACTTTATGCCACTGTACTCTATGCCACTCTACTCTGCACCACTCCACTCTGCATCACTGCTCTCTACTATGCACCAATCTAATCTACACCACTGCATTCTACAATGCTGCATTGTATGTCACTGAATTATTGGGCTCTGCACTCTACACCAATATACTCTGCACCAGTCCACTCTACTCTACTCTATGCCATGCCCCTCTACCCCACTGCACTCTACTCTTCACCACTGTACTCAACACCACTGCACTTCATGCCGGTCTACTCAGCATCACTCTACTCTACGCCACTTCACTCTACACCAATACACTCTATGACACCCTACACCACAGCATTCTATGGCACTCAACTCTGCACCACTCTACGCCCTCTATGCTTTTTTACTCTATGCCACTCTAATCTGCACCACTGCACTCTACGCCATTGTACTCTACTCCACTGCAATCTACCCCACTGCACTCTATGCCACTCTACTCTTGACTACTCTGCACTACTGCACTCTACTCTGGACCACTCTAATCTATGTCACTGCATTCTTCAATGCTGCATTGCATGCCACTGCACTCTATGCTTCTATACTCTGCAATTCACTGGAGAAGTGTGGCTCAATGGTTAGAGCAGCAGACCCTGATGCAGAGGTCTGGCCCGGGGCCAGGGTTCAATTCCCGACTCGGCGGGTCTTGGGCTCAATTTCCTCAGACCTGATCATTTTCGCCTGAGTGCCTATTCTAATCATGGGTCCAACTCTGCAACTCTGGGCAATAGCTTGCTTAATCTCCACAATGGCCCCAACAGCGCTGGGATGCCTGGCTTCACCTTGGGGGTGCCCAGGAGTGGACATTTCACAGGAAAAAGCCAGGAAGGGTTCCACAGCGGTATGCGTTACAGTGCCAGGTCACACCAGTTGGGGTATTAGTGCGCTTTACAAGTACAAATTACATTTACATTACTCTACTCTATGCCACCCCATTCTACACCACTCTACCCCCTGCATTCTACTCTACTCAGCACCACACCACTGCACTCTACTCTAGTCCACTGTCCTCAAAGGCACTGCACTCTGCGCCATTCTACACTTCACCACTCTACTCTAAGCCACGGCACTCTATGCCACTGCAATCTACCCCACTGCACTCTACGACACTGCACTCTATGACACTCTACTCTGCAACAATGCACTATACACCACTGAACTTTAATCCATGCCATTGCATTCTACAATGCTGCATGTTACCCCACTGAATTCAATGGGGCTGTACTCTAGTCCACTTTGCTCAATGGCACTGCACTCTATGCTATTCTACTCTACACCACTGCACTCTCCGCCACTATATTCTGTAACACTCTTCGCCAATGCACTCTACACCCATCCACTATACTCTACTGTGTCATGCCACTATAAGCCCCTGCACTCTACTTTCGTCTGCACCCCTCTACTCTACACCACTGCACTCTAATCTGCACCACTGTTCAAAATGCCCTGCACTTTAAATCACTCTGCAGCACTCTACGGCACTCAACTCTACAATACTGCACTCCATACCTCTGATCTCTACGCCACTCTACTCTGCACTACTGCATTCATTGCCAATGCACTCTACACCACTGCAGTCTATCCCACTGCACTGTATGCCATTCAACTCTGCACCACTCCACTCTGTACCACTGCACGTTTCTCTGAACCACTCTAATCTATGTTTTCATTCTACAACACTGCATTGTATGCCATTGCACTTTAATCCATGCCATTGCATTCTACGATGCTGCATGTTACCCCACTGAATTCTATGGGGCTGTACTCTAGTCCACTTTGCTCAATGGCACTGCACTCTATGCTATTCTACTCTACACCACTGCACTCTCCGCCACTATATTCTGAAACACTCTTCGCCAATGCACTCTACACCCATCCACTATACTTTACTGTGTCATGCCACTATACGCCCCTGCACTCTACTTTCGTCTGCACCCCTCTACTCTACACCATGGCACTCTAATCTGCATCACTGTTCATAATGCTATTGCACTTTAAATCACTCTACTCCACTCTACTCTATGCAACTGCACTCTACACCACAGCACTCTACGGCACTCAACTCTACGGCACTCAACTCTACAATACTGCACTCCATACCTCTGATCTCTACGCCACTCTACTCTGCACTACTGAATTCATTGCCAATGCACTCTACACCACTGCAATCTATCCCACTGCACTGTATGCCATTCAACTCTGCACCACTCCACTCTGCACCACTGCACGCTTCTCTGAACCACTCTAATCTATGCCTTCATTCTACAACACTGCATTGTATGCCACTGCACTCTATGCTGCCATACTCTGCAACACTCTAGGCCAACACACTCTACACCAATCCACTCTGCTTTACTCTATGCCACTCTATTCTACACCACTTTACCCCACTGCATTCTACTCTACTCAGCACCAATCTACCCCACTGCACTTTACACCACTCTACACTACGCTGCAACACTACACTCCATGCTACTGCATCACTCCACACCACACCACTACATTCTACTCTGCAACACTCTAATCTATGTGACTGTGTTCTATGGCCCAGCATTGTATGCTGCTTAATTGTATGAGGCTGCACTCAACGCCACCCCACTGTACACCACTCTACGTGTCTCCACTCTGTCATTCCACACTACTCCACTCTTTGCCATTCCACACTACAACACTCCACACCACTCTCCTCTATGCCATCAGCATTTAGTCATGCTGAACAGCAGCCATGCTGCTATACAACATGGATAAAGCACATTGGCAAAGCCAATACCTCTTTCATAGGTGAGACCTATTGTCGTTGCCAACGCTTGTTTATTAAAGCTGTATATTTGCCCTCGTCAATGCTGCACAATGAAAATTCTAAAGCTTCTAATTTAACTGAGGATCAGAACATAAAATGTACTGTAAATATTATGCTGCATAGTTGCATGCTACTTTTCCCGATGCTTGATTTCCACACTTTAACATAGGTATTTTCTATCCAGTTGCATGTTTATCAGAATTTGATAGAAAATGCAGTTTAATATCCGTTAGTGCCCATGCTAAACCAAGAAGACGGGCTTGGTGAGGGCTCCATATGCTACGCCATCTGTTTGCACTTGGTCCTAGATTGGGCAGCCTGTGATATTGTTCAAAAGATTACGAAGGAACACCTTTGCAAATAAACATCTGTTTGGCTTATTCTTTCCATGAGCATTATGCTAATATAGATTAACTTCTATTATGTTTAATCTCAACCAACCAAATATTTTGTATTAAATGCCACTACGTAGAATGGGTCATTTACATTTTATCTCTGTGTATTGTCTCTGTTTGAGCAGCAGCCATGTATAGTGTTATCCTGTTTAAACTAATAATGGCACTTTTCTCTGTTGCAGACTGCAAGGCATGTTGCTCGACTACCAAACATTTGTCGATGGCATCCATCCCATGCTGAAGCCACTGATGCGGCCCTTTGTAGGGCAAATTGAGGAAGCTCTTACACCAGGACTAACACAGCTCTCCTGGACTTCCCTAAACATTGAGAAGTGTAAGAACCTTCATTTTGCAACCAAAGTACTGCAATACAAATGCAAACATTTTTTACTTTAGAGGCAATTTTTAATGTTCAGTTTCACTGTTAGAAACTGGGCTTCTTTGTAGATCCCCACACATTTTTTGCCCAATTTTAGACTGCTACATGTTGGTTTTTAACTCTGACAGTACACTGAGGCCTGCTAACTAAGCCCCAGTGCTTGTGCTTTTCCCCCTAAAAGTGATGGTGTTAATTGATACAACTAATTGGCAAGATAATCTGTCCCCTTATAAGTCCCTAGTATATGGTACCGCTGGTACCCAGAACAAGGGGTCACCAGGGCTGCAGCACTGTATTATGCCACCCTATGTGACCCAGTTAAAATTGGTCTGCAGGACTGCCATGGCAGCTACCTGCACAAGCAGCTTGTCTGCTTGAGAGTGACACTGCACACACTAAGTGGTGCACAGCCACACCACAGCTTGAATATAACTAAAGTCACTCTTAAGGTTATCCTCGTAAGCCCAGGAGGTAGAGAGCATTATATTAAAGGTGTGGATATACATGTTTATTCATATGTATCCCTACAGTAACCCTGTAAAGCAAGGTTTTAACATAAGTAACCAGTGGTCCATAGTGGTATGTGGGCTGGCTACAGAGAACACTTGAGGTAGCTAGCTACATTATGGAACAACCAAATTCTGTCTTGTTTAGTGTCAAACACTGTGCTTTTCCACCCACAACATGATTTACTTGTTGATGGCGAGCTAGATTGCACAGGGGTGCCACCCTGAGTGGGTGCCCCCCTAGGATACAGTGGCCCAGTGCCTTGGCGGGCTTCCCGGAGCTGTTTGCCACAAAAACAAGAGTCTGCCTTCCAAGGTGGGATGTGCTAGCACTTTCCCAGGGGGGAGATAAAGGCCTGGGCAGGAAGAAGGTAACACTCTTCCAGGATGGATAGTGTCTAGTGTTTGCAGTCAACAAAGCATTGATCGTCAAAGTTTTTCACTGCCTTTGATGTAATTCCTTGTTTCCCAATCGAGCACAAAGCCCTTCCTGCCCTGTCCAGCCAGACAAGGGGGAAAATGTATTATTCAGGAGGCATACACCTCCAAAAGGATAGTCACATCTTTAGGGTGAACTTGGAGGTCTGTACAGCCACGGAAGGCTTTTGCCATGTTGGCAGATGCTGAAATAGAGTACTCTGGATAGAAATGTGTTGTACACCCAAAGGATATTGTCACCTCAGGGGTGGGTTAGTCGCAGGGACCAGTAGCTCATTGTCCACTTTCCATCAAGGCCTTAATGGCATCTAAACTAGGATTTAATGGGCTCCTCTGGCACCCGAACCTCAGTTTTGACTTTAAATCGAAGAAGAGGCACAAAAAAGATGCCGTCACCAACAACAGGACTGTAGACTCTTCTTCCGTGAGAAAGTAGGACACTTAAAAGCCCTGAAGAGACCATATACTGAAAATGTGTATTTGACCTGTGGCCATGGAAAAAGCTCATTGCTCACAACGAAAGTGACTCCAACGGACACCAGAAACCAAAGCAGACTCCCTTGGATTGGTGGGACTAGTCCCCTGTAACCTGCAGAAAATGGACGTGCTGCATGACAATAATTGTGAAGCGCTAGGCTTGTGGAGAGCAGTCGCGGCTGGCATGACTCACGTGTGGGGGGGTGGGTCGCATCGGTTCGTGGGTGGGGGGGAGGTGGGAAGGGTTTAATTGAAAGTTTAACAAACATACCTTACCGGATCCCACGCCGCCTCAGCTCCCGCGTTTTCCTTCTTTCTTCAACAGGAAGCAGCCACAGGCAGCCTTCCTTCCAGAACTAAAGCCAATCACTATGCTGCAATGGCAGTGTTGTGATTGATGGGGACGGCGCCCAGCTGGCACCTATGGGGTGACCATTTTCTCTGAGTAGGCTGTATTCAGCATAAATAGAGAAAAGGCAGAGTGCGCATGACTGGTTTGGTTGGTCCAAGAGGGCCTACCAAACAGTCAGGGCCCAAAGTATTAGGCAGGCCACTCCTCGCCGAGACCCGCTCACCCGCCCGCCCGCTCCCAACCAGGCATACCCTTCTACTGTCTTGCAGTGCGAGAAGTAGAAACATAAAATGGTATTTAAAATACCATTTTATGTTTCTGCTTCTCGCACTGTGAGAAAGCAGTGGTGCGACTGTCCTCCGACCTAATGGAGGAGCCGCCCCTGGTCAAGAGTGAGCTGGAAGATAAAAGGTGTCCTGCAAACCCAGAGTACCAATTAAGCTTTCACTAAGTTTCAAGCTCTTACTCCACTCCTGTCAACCTCCAGCTGCCGAAGTAACCGTGGACTACATTTGCCGCAGCCAAGACCTGGTGATCACTAGTCGGGGTTTTCACCCCTTGAGTGGCATCTCCAGCCCGAGAGAAAGTAACAGTGACAGCGACTGCCGTCATCAATGAACTTACTGTTGTGTTCCTGCATCCTGAATTTGGAGTTGTTGAGTGTGTGGCAAAGCATCTTTATCGCGACCTGCCCCCGGTGATTAACAGCTGCCAGGTACATCTGCATCCGGACCTGTTGAGCAAGGTGGAAGAAATCCAGCTGTTGAACCCTGGTCATAGGACCCAAAAGGCCTCCTCTTCCCGTGGGTAGAGTGGAACTCCATCTCCAAGTGTGGTTTTGTCAAGTGCTGCAAGTTTACAACAGCTCCCGTGGATCCAGTTCAGTACCAAGGACAGCTAAGTCACCTCTGCACCTGGACTCCCTGGGCAAGCTACAGAAGGAACGACTGTTGGAACTTGGTATAGGGACCCGCATGACCTTATCTACAACAGGGTTTATTTGTGTCACCTTTGTTTACCACCATTGACGTTTATGGGCCCATTTTGAAAGATTTACTTCATTTACTTTTCAACAATTCAAAAATCCACAACTCTGGTTGTATGTATGATACAAATTTCATTTTGGTGCCTATATTTATATAAAAATACAATCTATTTTCATAAATTTGTGTCAAGGTTTCTGTCGGGTCATGTCTCTTATTGTCTGCTGGTACTGTGGAATGCTCAACACATGTTCATCTATGTTCGCCTGACTGCTCTGTGCCACTCTACTAGGACTGAGCTAGGCTGCTAAGGGTGATTCCAAGGTCCACTTTTGTGTATTGTGTTAGTATAACATGATAAGGCCCACCAGCCATATCACATAATACTTCCACCTTGCAACAATCTATACTAATATAATAAAGAGAGAGCCCAAACCTTTGTGGCGGGTAATCTCAGGAACCACAGCACCAATCACAACACCCAATACAGCGTTGGAAAAGGCAGTTTCAGCAGAAGGACATAGGCTATGCAGACGCCCACCATATACATTTAAAAGGTAAAAGAACCGTGCCACCAAAGTAGTCCCTTGTGGGTGTGTCTGCGTTGTGCTGTGGGTGTGTGCTGGGGGCATGACAAACGCTGGGGGCGTGTGGTACGTTCCGCCCTTCATGCCATGTTTCATATCGTGTGCTAATTCCACCCTGCTCCCTTTAAATACCCCTGCACCCCATAATCATAACCCACACTTACTCCTTAAAATACCCCAACACCGTTAAACACTAACCCATCTTAACCCTATACATTTAACCTGTACCCCAAAACCCAAACCTACCCCTGAACCCTAAAAATACCCCTATACCCCAAAACCCAAACCTAGCCCTGAACCCTAAAAATACCCCTGTACCCCAAAACCCATACCTATCTCTAAACCCTAAAACTACCCCTGTACCCCATAACCCAAAACTAATTCTGAACCCTTAAAATACCCAAATACCCCAAAACATATACCTCAGTACCCCAAAACATATACCCCTATACTCATACTTACCTTATCCAAACATTTTTTTTATAAACATGCTTTTACCATTCATGCATTTACAACGAATTTCGTTGTAAATGGTTGCGTGGTAAAAGCATATAAAATGTAATGCCATGCCTTATAATGGCATTGCGGAGTCATGGTACATTCGTAATTAAAGTATGCCGAGTGATGGTATGCGGAAAGAAAGTTGCGGAAAAATGGGTGTTTACCCTCCCACGGTAAGTACATTGGTGGCACGGCAGCCCACATCTCCAGCAACATACTCATATTTTTTCACCACCCATTTGAAAAATGCACAGGTCTCTCTTATTAATGTCCAACACCGACATACACTTTTAGACACACCTCCCGCCACAAGTTCTAGAATGGCGAACTTTAGAGCTGGGGAGCTACGTTCGAATCTCGGCATCAACTCATGCCATGTTGTCGAGTTCGCGCTATATAAAATTGCAAGGAAAAATAAAGTAGGGAAACTCGAGTTCACACACTACTGAACGTGCACTCTTAAGTGCATCAGCAGTGCACTGTGAATCGGAGCATTTCACAGGCCTGTCACAGATAAGAAATGCTATCAAAACGAAATCCTACAAAAAAATATACTACTGGCCAGCAGCAATTCATACCCGGACAACGTTGGGACGGGCTGCTAGTCACTTACTAAAGAAGATGACCTGTATTCTTTGAAAAAAAGGAGCAGAAGTGTGAATTTGGAGTATGAACTCGTATTCATCTTACTTAACGTTTTCTCATCCAAATCTTTATCAGCATACAAGTGCCTTTAAAGCAAAAAGTCACCTCACCGGTCTCACCCACAGGGTGAGGAGGACACACTACGCGGACTCCTAGTAAGATCTATAAATAATCTGGGAAGATGTTGGCATGCTTCGTCTAACAATTTGGGTTTCTTAGAGGGAAGGTAAAACAGGCATGATGCTAACTGTGTGAGCAAGAAATAGTGACAGTAAAAAATAGAAGAGAAAATAAAGAAAAAGAGTTGAGACCACACACAAGTAGAGATGCAATGTAATTGGGATTAAGAAAGAAAGTTTGGTGGAAAGCATGAAGAAAAGTGGGAAACAAAAAGAAATGCATTGAAGGAAAATAGGAACTCTTTTAAAAAGAGGCCTAAAAATGCTCATTAAGAGACAAGCAAAGAGAAATAGTGTGTGGTAAAAAAAACTAAGTAATTTTGGGGAACTTGAAAATCAGTCTACAGAAGAGAGAGTTTGGTCTTGTGAGATGTGACAGAATTTCCAAGCAGCCTAAATGGAAGGGTTAGACTCAGACATCACATTATTCAATCCGGTTTTCATACAGATCATAAAAGTACAATCATACCTAGTTAATATCCATAGGTAAAATATAAAATATACAGTTAAAAACAATCATTAAAATCGTTAAAAGAAGCTTGTAATTCATTTCAATCAGAAGTGCAATTACCTGGTCTTTAAAGAAGCCATAAAAAGGATGCAACACAATAACAGACAAAGTGATCTGACAACATTCGTAAAAAGAACATTCCCAAGGGACATTTTCTGAATTTATATTTGCGCATTATTGTGAGTAAGAACCTTTTACGATGTTTCGAATAGAACTTACAGAAAAAAAATGTGTAAATCAGTTTGGGGTGAAACGCCATCACATAGACAGCACAGTATGGCTTGTGTAGAAAAAGTACCTGATGGAAAACCCAGCATACAAAGGATAAAATGTAAACGAAACCTAGTTAAAATTAATCTATGACGTGAATTTGTCACCATCTACAGATATGGGGGTTGCCCTTCACTGAGTGTCGGTCCCTCTCACGCCATAAGCTTGCAATTATTATTTTTATGCCTTTTTTCGACCATGTAAGTTAAAAAGCTGATTTTAATTGTGTTTTAGATACTCGTGAAATTGTTTAGAATTTCAATAATAGTGTTCAGTCATAAGGCAATTAGGCTATTTTTGACATACATGATCCTAGGGTTCCTCTGTACCTGTTCCAGAGCAAGGTAACCCACAATGAACAGTTGGGAGAGGTTAACCCATTTCCTAGGACAATTGGTGCCAGAGATAACTGGTCTGATATATAGGGAACATTCAGCTCAAGGTAGAAATTCAAATATGAGTAGCTGATAGGGAGTCCCATCAATTTTTCCAAAAAGAATCTTCTCTTGATTCGATAGCTTCAGCATTGGTATGTCCCCATACACCTACGCTATAAGTAGCTACTGAGAAGGACTTAGCCAAATATACTTTTTTGGCAGCGTCTTGTTGTTTAGACCCCAGTTTTTTGATAAAGGAATATAGAGCATTAATACTTTTTCCAACATTAGCCCTCTTTTAGTCAATATATGGCACCATGTTGTCATTCTGTTAAATTTCACCGCCAAATAAGAAAAAATATCCGTCTGAGACACTTTCCGCTCTGCAATATAAAAAGTTAGAACTTTTTGAGCCTTGTGACCGGTCACTAAAATAAAAGATTTTGCCTCACGGGTTTGTAAATCAAATTTTTTCATAAAATATACATATGTATCTAAAAGCTTCTGGAGTGCCATTCATATATGTGCAATTAGGACAGCATCATCAGCATAAAACAATATGGGTATGCAGACCTTATTCATTGATGGATATTCCAGGGTTGATTCTAACAGGGAAGCCTCCACTCCATTGGTGTATAATGAAAAAGGGGCAAGGATGCCCCCCTGACGAACCCCTGGGTTAATAGAGAATTATCTAGTACATTCACCCTGCTTCCAATAGCAGACACAAGCTGCAGCCCTAGTGTATAGCTGTCTGATGACAGAGATGACTGCTTCGTCAACACCCATCACCTTCAACATCCCCCGTAGATGGTGATGGGCGACATAGTAAGAGGCTGCGAATAGGTTCATTAGGCCAGGTAGAGCTTGCCTTGTTTTGCTTGAGTATATTTAGTAATCAGCATGCTCAGATTGAGGCACTGGTCCTATGTACCATTTCCCTTCTTAAAACCATATTGGGATAGAATCATAACTTTGTTAATAGTGGCCCATTCCTCTGATCTGTTCAATAAAACTCTGCCCTTACGTTTTGCAGTGCTGTCCAAAAGAGATGGGCCTGATTTATCGCCCTTTTTAAAAATACGTATCAAGATAGGTTTTTGCCATGATTCCGGTGGATCCACGCTGACTATCACATTAAAAACATGAGTCAGAACTGGGCCCTTAAGGCCAGGATGCTCAGTAAAAAAAAATTCTATCGGTGTTCCGTCCAGACCCAGGGTTTTTTTGCTACAGCACTGGGACTGAGCTTCTATAATATCATAGAGATTAAAGGTAAGCAAAGGATTAGCACTTAGCATGATGTCTTTTGAGAGTAGATGTCTGCCCTCGCCATTGCCTCAAAATATTTTTGTAAAGTGAACCACCGAGGATTCTTCGTCCACATGACTATCTAAATTAGGATCTGAGGAGGGTTTCAGAAAAGGTGTGTTAATTACCTTCCAAAATCCCTCAAACTATTTGTAATGGAGGCCTGATAGACTTAATCCCAGGCCTCCTCCTTCAGAATATCTAGTCTGGGCTCCCTTGCTTTTTATACTGCTGACGGGCAAGCTTAACCTGGGTCAAATCTCTTGGGTCCCTCTTAAGGGCTTTATGTAGGTTTGATAGTGTTTTTGTGCAGTGGTGGTCAAACCATCTCTGACCAATTTGGTTTGGGGTAGAGCCACTTTTTGTTAGAATATTTTTAACATCAAGCAAAATTGACCTAAAGGCGGTCACTACTCTAGATGGATCACAATTTGTTTCAAGACGGTCAAATAAAATCAAAACAAGCTTTATTCGGTTTGTAAAATATAACCATAAAAGCATAACAGGTCATGATTTCATCATATCTGTTTGCTACGACCGGGGACAATTTCCTCTTTGTTAATTTCTCCCCACTTTAATACGATCCAATTTTTCCTTCTTACACAGGGTTTAATGTACCTTGTCTGATAAACATGAATTCTTTCCCAGAGCAGCTGACAGGATATGTCCGCATGGTCACTAAAACTGGAGAAGTTAATTTTGATGTTAGAAATAGACCTTTTGAGGGGAGCTGACGCTATTAAAAAAGCAATAGTGGATCCGTTGGCACTAAATCCAAATGTTCTTTGGAGTAAGCCTGCAGTCATAGAAAAGGGGTTAATTATTTCAAAGTCTTTTATGATAAAGAGTCTATTAAGTGTGTCACAGTACATGTTATGGATAAAATGAGGGATAGTCTCTCCTTCCTCGTCAGTTAATCCGCGAATCAAGTTAGAAGAAAAACAGTAACTATGCACATTAAAATCACCCATCCATAAAACATTGGTTGTCTTCTTACAATTATTGGATAGAACATTCATTTTCCTTTCAAGTAAGTCTATGACCTTTGACATCTCTCCCCCGAAGTTGATATTGTAATCGTTTTTTTAAAGTGCTGTGTTCCCCCCTGAGCCTCTAAAGTATAAGAAGCTATAATAGGGGAATCATTGTGGGCGGATAAGATTTCCAATCTGAGGGTGTTCTTCACCAATGTCAAGATGCCACCTCTCGCACGACCTGATTTTGACGGGATGGCAGGAGACTAAAACGTACGATAGCCATCTATATAGGTGGGGCCTATTTCCTTTGTCTCTTGTAGACAAATCTGATCAAAGGTGGAGACAAATCAGATCCAAAGTGGTGACAAATCAGATCCAAAGTGGTGACAATCCAGATCAAAGGTGGAGACAAATCAGATCCAAGGTGGTGGCAAATCAGATCCAAGGTTTGGTGGCAAATCAGATTAAAGGTGTCACCTCTCCGGCTTCATCTACAGGGTGAGGAGGACACACTACTCGGAGTCCTACTAAGATTTGTAAATAATCTGGGTAGATGTTGTCATGCTGCGTCTAGCAATTTGGGTTTCTGAGAGGGAAAGTAAAACAGGCATGATGGTAACTGTGTGACAGCTCAAGAGCGAGAAACTGTGACAATGAAAAACAAAGGAGAAAATAAAGAAAAAGAGTTGAGACCACTCACGAATGGAGATAGAGAAAAAAGCAGTAGGACTACAATATATTGGAAAAAAGAAAGAAAGTTAGTTAGAATGCATGAAGAAAGGTGGGAAACAAAAAGAAACTCATTGAAGGAAAATAGGAACTCTTGTAAAAAGAGACCTAATAATACTCATTAAGAGACAAGGAAAGAGAAATAGTCTGTGTTAAAAAACAAAGTAATTTTGGGGAACCTGAAAATCAGTCTACCGAAGAGAGAGTTCGGTCTTGTTGTGAGATGTGACAGAATTCCCATGCTGCCTAAATGGAAGGGTAACTCATTTTCCCCTAGACAATTTGTAGATTTTACCTGGCTCATGGTGCACACACATTGGGCATCAAAGGGTATTTTGGGAGCAGGAAAAGTGGTTTTCCTTCCCAGAAATTAATGGGTTAGATAGCTTCATCACCAATATTGGTCTGCCTCTGCCTGAGTGGGGGGCTGAAAGATCAACTTTTTAAAGGACTGGTGAACACTGACCCCAAAGCTAAATAGAAAGTTGACTCTTATCTTAGCAATAAACTCTGTAAGGCATTATGCTTAGCATTATTGGTATTCACAAGCAGCAATATATTAAGTGATATTATGTGGTAAAGGATTGCATACCCTAATGCAAAGTATCCAGATTTTGGTGGGAGGATTTAGGTCTTCAGCTCTCAGCAAGATCTTTGTGATGGGTTAAAAACCTGTCACCTTCCCTCTACCCCTACCTCTGGACCTTGCCAGAATAACCCTAGAATCTGCAGTGTGTCCCTCATCACTTCCCATGGGCCCCATATGTTTTTTTCATGGATTAATTTCTGGTCTCCTGCAGCTCTACATATGCCATAACATTTATGGGGGGATCACTTTATCTATTAAGGAGCTATATGGCATGCTTCCCCTCTCGTTTGTGGATACCTAATACAGACTGACACCTGGTAGATTATAGGTGGGCAGAAATAGGAACCACCTATGGTAAACTACTGGCGCTCATACTCCATTATGGCTCTAGAATCATCCCAACAGTGTCTTCGCTAAAGTGCAGTGTACTGCCTCCCATGTCAGCCCTCTGTTACCCCTCTCATGGGGCCTCTTGCCATCACAGTCTGAGGCCCCAAACAAAAGGCCATGAATTTTGCCATCTTCCCATCAGAAATGCCAGGGAGAGCAGCCATCTCTCGCATGTATTAAAGCTCCATTCTCAAAGGACTTTCACATTTGTCCTTTAATTGTTCAAAGTACCCAGCTCTCTCCTATGCCAGGAAGCGATCTGCCCTCCTTCCTCAGCCAGAAATGGAACCAGCGTGCCAGATAACTCTTGCAGCGCTCAAGAGATGCTGTCCTCTCAGAGTCTTCTCAACCATTGAACACAGAACACTTTCAGCAGTTTT
This sequence comes from Lissotriton vulgaris, assembly GCF_964263255.1. Classification (NCBI taxonomy): domain Eukaryota; kingdom Metazoa; phylum Chordata; class Amphibia; order Caudata; family Salamandridae; genus Lissotriton; species Lissotriton vulgaris. Next base: position 1,118,368,013 of record NC_141691.1, on the reverse strand, counting down.
GTGTTAAAGACCGTTGACTGCATGTGTGGCTAAAATAATTCCAATCAGGGGCGGAGGCTCCCAAAGACAAATAAGCACCATTCGGGCAAGCCATTGTCAGGTCATAGACCACACCCTGTCGAGACTGCTACCTTGCACAGTCCAGAGTTAAGATGCAGCGCTTGGTAGATTGTTGCCCTTGCAGCGCAAGAATTAATGGGCCAGCCTTACGTTACCCTTCTGTACTGACTCCTCGGTGCACACCCAATGTTCTTCTTAGATCAATTGAATCATTGCTCTTTTTAGTTTACATAAAGCGGAATCCTCTTGCCTTGATGGAATTTCCATGTGGACAACTTCAACTTTCATTATTAGCAGGGAATCATACTTCCGGGTAAACAAAGAGAATATTTGATGAAAGGAGAATTCCCCTGCATCTTTTGTTTTGGCAAGGATAGCAGCATAGCAATTGGTGGTTCTCAATGTATTCAATCTTAGCCCAGTTTTTACATGTCTCCACACTTTCACTTTCATTCCAATCTCCTCTCAGGGGCGGCCTTAGGCATGTGCAAGCTGTGCACCTGCACAGGGCCGCCAAACCCCAGGGGCCACCACACCAACATATATCCTTAATATAATAATCCTCTGAGGATGGATAGCGGCCCCTGGCAGGGATTTGGCGGCATCCAGCTCTGCTCCATTTCCAAACACCCTGACCCCCCCCCCCCCCTTTTCTCTGGCCTCCACGCTCCGCCCCGCCCGGACCCCCTCTTCCGGGGCACCTACCTACGCTCCCTGCCCGGGGCCGCCATGAGCCTAGAGACCCCCCTGCTCCTCTGCCTGGTCCCTTCCCACTTCCCACTTCCCACTACTCTACCCTCTAAAAAGCGGTATTTGAGTCCAAATTGTGCTACCCAAATAGCTGGTATTTTCCATTCTAGATGACTCCTAATTCAGAGTCTCTGGGTGACTTTACAAGCCAGCAGAGTGTTGATTGACACTGTAGCTGACATTTGCCGTTGGAGAACTGAACCTTTGCCTGCCCTGTTTATCCAAGAACTGAACATTTTAGGTAGAAATCAAATTGATCCCTCCTACTTCAAAACTGGCCCTAATGTCTTAAGCTAGGCTTCCTGATTGCTGGGGACTTAGTCTCAACCCGCTGATGCTTACCATTGTAGAGCTACCACCCACAACTCCCCTTTTCATTTAGTGGTCCCAGAGTTCACGAACATAATGATGGAGCCATTTACTAAACTCCATTTATAAGAAATGCATCATTAGCAGTAACACTTATAATATCAGAGAAGTGTACATATTGTGTACTTTCATTACAATTTTGCACATGTCTAAAGAATGGTTTGAGGACAACACCCAAAGCTTACATTGTTTACATTGCTCACATTGTTCAGTCCCAACAGAGTAAATGTAGATTTGAGATTATTTACATCCATTAAAAAGTTATTAAAAGTAGAACGTTGTGTATATGCATTTCATATATAGAAATGGCTTCAGCTGTATTCAACACTGTCTTAATAAATAATAAAAACAAATACATTATTTGCAATACAATGTCCTTGTTGAAAAGAACACTTGCACAAAAGAAAGACCAGGTATTTGTAGCTATCCATTTTGATGTTATTTCTTTATAGAGGAATAGTGTGAATTTCGAAAAGCCTCTACATTCTGACCATACTACTAAACGCCCTTCATTTTGTCCTTAATATATAGACATAGACCACGTTTATGACACCATAAGGGAAGTGCAGCAGATCTGCAAGGAGGCAATGGACACGCTGGACTGCCGGATTGAAAGGATACTTGAAGACATTTCCCTCACTCCTCTGGTTACCCTTCCTGAGGATGAACCCATCGCAGTGCCTGCCTTCCTGGAGAGAACAGAAAAATCGATTGGTGCAGCCGCCGCCAATATATCCCTGTACGGTATCCAATTAAATATAAGCAGAATATGTCATTGCAGTTGTTACATATACATTTTTTTCATTGCTGAAGACAATAGATTATAAAGTGAGCACAACATTAGAACATTTATAAGAACATTGGAATGTTGAGCACTCCATTGAAGACAATGGAGTGCTCCAGGCTTCTAACGGCTGCTAGAAGCCCAGAGCATCAACATTCCAATATTTGTTCACAGCTGTTGTGATCAATCCCCTTGGGCCCCGTGAGATCTTTGTTTTACAAATTAGAACATTCTGCCCTCTTGGGGCGGAATGTTCTAATAGCCTTCGAGCTCTCTGTAATGGTCTCTACTGGCCATTAAAGGCCTGCTCCCTTGTTAGAGGCCCTAGCTGAAGCTGGAAAGGGCTGTAATGGCCGTTAGAGCCTGCTACGGTGGGTTCTAAGGGGATGTAGTTTGTTACAACACATGCTTTTACCACGCATGCCTTTACAACGCAGGTTTTTCAACGCAAGTCGTTACAACGACTTGCGTTAGGGGGTGCTGGATAGTGAATAGTTTAATTTACTATTCCAACTCCAGTCCCCGTGGATAGTAGGGAAGGTGTTGGATAGTAAATTAAACTATTTCCTATCATAGAGCGCCCTCCAGCGCAATTCGTTGTAATGACTTGCGTTGAAAAACCTGCGTTGTAAAGGTACTGCGTGGTAAAAGTTACGTCGTAAAGGATGTTTCCCCTCTAAGGTTATATTGTAATTAGTATTGTGGTGGAGGTCTAAAGAAATTTCGGGGACATTCAGGTTAATACTGCAAATATTTTCTATGGAATATTTTCTTCCAACATAGCCCATCTTATCATCTGTGCCTCCTTAGGAGGTTCAGTTAAAGCCTCTGAGCACATTTTCTTGCATCAGTATGCATGGAGCTCAGGTTACAAGTCGTATGTGCATATTTGGTGGTGGAGTTCCTGTCCCAGCACTACAAGAACGTTCAGTGTTCGGAATGGGGAATAACTGGCTGCATTGTCTGCTCTCAGGCGACAACCCCTGTTACTTGATGACAGCACTCCTCACAATATAAAAAGGATAAACGCTGTTTTGGCTGCAACTTCTGGGTAACAATGTATTGACCTCCTGGGGACCCGCAGTTGTGCCATAATATTGCAAAAGTGGTTAGATATCACTGCCTAGGTCAGGTACGTCCAGGTGACATTATAGGTACACAGCTCCTGTCAACAAATTTACTAGGAAAGGTTGATTTATGGGACATGGTGGATCGTATATGCTTGTCATACACCTCCTTCTACAGAGACATTATGTAAAACAATACTACTGCATAATTAATTTAATGCTGAAATGCTCTCTTAACTGGTTGCTGTCGACGGCAGTTCTGCCATAGACCATGTGACATTCTGTCAAGATTTTGGTACATTTTGGGGCATATTACCAAGCAATAGCAATAATTATCGCTATTGCTTGGTTAGAGAAAAAAATTTATCGCCGACCTGCGGCGATTTTTATTGCAGATAAACCTTGGTATTACCAAGGTTTATCGCAAATGTGATAAAAATCGGCCGCAATGCATGAATATCGCTGAAAAGTCAGCGATATTCATGCATTGCCGAGCTAATGCTCTTAGCCATGTTATCCACCTCCCATTGGATAACATGGCTAAGAACTGCTCAGGGCAGGTGTTAGCTTTTGGAGGTATTCGCGCTTAGCGCGAATATCTCCAAAGGTTGGTAATAGGAGATAGCGATGTTAGCGACTGTTTCCAGTTGCTAACATCTTGGCACGCCCACTTTGCATGTCATTAGTGACAAATATCTCTGATAGCAAAGTGGGGCCCAAGATGGTCTCTATCTCCTACTAGCTGTCGCTAACTGGTGTTAGCGACAGCTAGGTAATAGGGAGATAATTTTATCTCCGCTTTCTTGGCTTTTAAAGCCAAAAAAGCGGAGATAAACCCCCTTGATAATATGCCCCCAGGTTCTTGAAGTAGGGTGATTAAAGTGTACGACACTTCCATAAATGGTAGCTGTGGCCATTTTCTAGTTTAGTTGACTTTATCAATCGAATTGGGCACTGCTGTCTCTTCACTGCTACATTTACCCACGAGCATGCTACCCCAAATGAATTTGCCGCTCTGTCCTCCAATTTACAAATGCCATGTTCCATGACTGCAGCCTCATTTCATGAACTCGCCAGTCTTTTCATGTGGTCGGTTTTTTATTATTGAATTAAAGAAAGAGATCAGAACATAATATTCTGAAAAGAGTATCCTTTCCTTGCAGGCAAAGTCAGCAAGTGGAGCGTTCCATGTATGAAATGATTGAGGCGCTGAAGCAGAAGCTAAGAGCGGCCGACAGGAACAGTCTTCAGGTGAACGTTTGAAATGAGATGTGGAGGTGAAACATAATGAAATGAAATACCAGTATTTGTAAAGCGCACAGCTACCTCCGAAGTGGAGTCCCGGCGCTGGGGGCCCCTCGGGAAGATTAAGCGAGCTATTGCCCAGAGTCACATGGTGCTGGGCTAACCTGCCGCGGGTGATCAAACCGTGAACCCCATAGTCCGGAATCAGGCACCCTGGCTGCTGCGCCACACCTCTTCCATAATGTCTTAAGTTATATTGTTATGTCACGTAATTTTCTATCTGTCTGGGGAAAAATCCTACACGCGGAACAACGTGAGCACGAGCGACTGCTGTTCGCGTCATCAGGCGATTCTGCGCTATTTTTTCATGCAAAATACATCTTTGTGCACAAAGCAGTGCTAAATGCAGGTTTTGCGGTTTGTGTAATAAGTAGGCAAAAGGAAATTACACAAATTTACAGAAACTCTGTTCACCATTAATTAAAACCTGCTACAAGTAAAAGGAATCATATATGTGCTTGTGTATAGAGGCAGATCAAATTTAAGGAACGCTTTAGCGCAAATCATAAGTAGGTGGTTGCCCAGGGAACTATCAAGGGGAGATGAATGGTCCTTGCAAGCATCCAGATTTTCCAAATAGTTATCATTAACCTCTACTTCGGTAAGTCCTTTCTTTCATGTAACGGGTGAAGGGATGTCTCACCCGTCTCACCTGTCTCAACACTCCCCCAGTTGCTGCACACTTGCATACAATGCGGCCAGTTAAATGCACACCTTTGCTTTTCCTGGTAGTACCAGTTGCCGGGTCTGCTCTGAGGGTAATGGTATGACTCTTCTTAAGGTGAAGATAAGTCCTATTGTTTCCCTCCACCACTAAAGTCCTGGAAATTGGTACTGGCAGCTCGGTTTGAGAGCTAAAACAAAGGCTAAAACCCCCTCTGTCCTTCCAGAGAAATAAAAACTTGCAAACCAGAGGAAGAATATCAGGACGGGGAACAAGGCTCTGGCTCTAGCAAGCAGAGTCAAGGCAGGGGACAGAGTACTGCAGAAAGCTGAAAGTAGGAAACTTAAAGGCCAAGAGTATCTAAACCAAGCAGCGAACGGTATTGTCCTCAGGAAGAGTTGTGACACTCCTATTGCCAATGCTCAGCACATTTTGTAGTTAGAAGAAAGAGTAACTTGCAGTGGTCCCTCCTCGGCTAAGGCGGAAGAGCTTCGCCCCACTGCCTTCATTCAGCAAAAGAAAGAAAAAAAAATGATAATAACGTAAAGTTATTAGTATTTTTTGTCCTCCTGAGGCAGCTTGAATGAGGGGGAAGGGCTGAAGAGCAGGGGAGGAGGGTACATCCCTCCTAAGTGCGCAATGACTGTTTGGTCAGCCTTCTCAGTCTGCCCCGACCAGTCAATGCCACTTTCTCCCTTCTCCATTCAGGCTTCATTATAGACTGCACGAAGAACATGCCCACCCCTACAGCCCCTGGCTGAGCGCTTTATCATGGCCGGACCAATCACAACACTGCATTTCAGCAATGTGATTGGCTGTGGCAGACATAGGAGCCTGACGCTTCCTGGTTCCTGCCTCTCCAAAGAAGGAAGATTCCTTAATAATCGCTATTAGGGACTCGCAATTCCTAGCTTTGAAGCATGTGCCCCTAAGATTGCAAAACGATTTCCTGTTCTGAGTAAAAGGGCAAATTTACCGTAGGGAGGAAGAAAATGTCCCAATCTTGGACCCTGTCACCAGGCAGGTTGCTCCCCCACGCCACCACACAGCCCTCCTGTGTACCCTGAGCCACTGCTGCCGCTAATACTGGTTTGTGCTTGCTTGTTTTACTTTTCCGTGCTCTCTGTACTTGTGCCCCTCTGCGCCTCACTTTGCCTGTGTACCCCCTGCTCTGTGTCCCCACCTGCTCAGTTAGCATTGTTGTTTTGTGCCCCTCTGTGACCACTTTTTCCTTCTGTATCCCGCTGTGTGCCCGCTCATCCCTGTCCACGCTCTTTCCCGCCGCTGCGTCCCCTGCGGCCCCACCCCGACTGCTCCCATTCGCCGCCTTGCTCCCGCCTCCCAGCTGCTCCTCCCTCCCACTGCCCCTCATATGGAGGCCGCGAAGTGGCCGCGCCGCTGGCGCGCCGAAGGCGTGCCTAAGGCAAGCCCGTCTTTGCCCGTCCACGCCTGGATCGCGCCCAGCACCAGGATCCCTGGCCCCCGCACTCAACACGACGCACACCACCGCTACGACTCCGGCACCCTCCACTCACTCAACGCTGGACGGTCACACACCTTCTGCCTGGCCACCCAGAAGCGCACACAAGGACCCTTCTCCTGCCAGAGCTGCAGCTTCACCGCCAACTCACCCACCAAAGAACCCAACTTCCTCAGATGCATCCTGCTCAACACCCGCTCCGCCCGAAAACACGCCGTCGAACTCTGGGACCTACTCAAAACCAACGCCCCAGACGTCACCTTCCTGATGGAGACCTGGCTGACCACCACCTCAGCGCCCAACATCGCCATAGCCATCCCAGAAGGCTACAAGATCACCCACAAGGACTGCACCAATGGAGTAGGTGGAGGAATTGCCATCTTCCACAGAAACACCACCAAAATCTCGACAGACACCGACGACACCCTCAGCACCGCCAAACACCTGCACTTCAAGATCCACACCGACCCCAACACCACCCTCAGAGGCACCCTCGTGAACACACCCCCCAACCTCAGTTCAGCGACTCCATCGCAAGACTTCATCAGCACAAAAGCCCTCGCCTCCACGGACTACATCCTCCTCGGGGACCTGAAGTTCCACCTCGAGAACAACAACGACTCCATCACCTCCACCCTGATCGACAACCTCGGCAACCACTCACTCAGCCGGTAAACAGTCAAAATATCGAGTTTTTAATTTCGACCTACACTTATATCGAGTTGCTAATATCGATGGGACAGAATATCGATGTCCAGAATATCGATGGCCAGAATATCGACCCTAAGGTAAGTAATATCGAAATTACTAATATCGATAGCATATATATCGATGTAAGTAATTTCGATTTACTAATATGTGTTAGAAATATAAGTTAAGTATTTAAATTAATTGTTATAATATGTGTTTAATATGTTTTTATAATTTAAAAATATATAAGAGTAAATAATATGTTTTACTACCACAGCGGGTTGTGGGTTTATAGGGGAATAGGGTGGGAAGTAATTTATTTGTAATTAAATAATTAATTTTTCAATGATTAATTTATTTTGAAATTAAATATTAATTGGCAATTATTTATTTAAATTGATTAATTGATTAATTAATTGATAATTTATGTATATTTTTAAGTAAATTATGTTTTACTACCACAGCGGGTTGTGGGTTTATAGGGGAATAGGGTGGGAAGTAATTTATTTGTAATTAAATAATTATTTTTCAATTATTAATTTATTTTGCAATTAAATATTAATTGGCAATGATTTATTTTAATTGATTAATTGATTAATTAATTGATAATTTATGTGTATTTTTAACTAAATTATATGTTTTACTACTGGAGCGGGTTGTGGGTTTATAGGGGAATAGGGTGGGAAGTAATTTATTTGTAATATTAATTAATTTTGGGTAAAGGGGTATTTTTAGGGTTCAGGGTCAGTTTTCAGTTTTTGGGTAAAGGGGTATTTTTAGGGTTCAGGGTCAGTTTTCAGTTTTTGGGTAAAGGGGTATTTTTAGGGTTCAGGGTCAGTTTTCAGTTTTAGGGTAAAGGGGAATTTTTAGGGTTCAGGGTCAGTTTTCAGTTTTTGGGTAAAGGGGTATTTTTAGGGTTCAGGGTCAGTTTTCAGTTTTTGGGTAAAGGGGTATTTTTAGGGTTCAGGGTCAGTTTTCAGTTTTTGGGTAAAGGGGTATTTTTTGGGTTCAGGGTCAGTTTTCAGTTCTTTGGTAAAGGGGTATTTTTAGGGTTCAGGGTCAGTTTTCAGTTCTTTGGTAAAGGGGTATTTTTAGGGTTCAGGGTCAGTTTTCAGTTTATGGGTAAAGGGGTATTTTTAGGGTTCAGGGTCTGTTTTCAGTTTTTGGGTAAAGGGGTATTTTTAGGGTTCAGGGTCAGTTTTCAGTTTTTGGGTAAAGGGGTATTTTTAGGGTTCAGGGTCAGTTTTCAGTTTGTGGGTAAAGGGGTATTTTTAGGGTTCAGGGTCAGTTTTCAGTTTTTGGGTAAAGGGGTATTTTTAGGGTTCAGGGTCAGTTTTCAGTTTTTGGGTAAAGGGGTATTTTTAGGGTTCAGGGTCAGTTTTCAGTTTTTGGGTAAAGGGGTATTTTTTGGGTTCAGGGTCAGTTTTCAGTTTATGGGTTAAGGGGTATTTTTAGGGTTCAGGGTCAGTTTTAGGTTTTTGGGTAAAGGGGTATTTTTAGTGTTCAGGGTCAGTTTTCCCTACTGTTGCACCCACTGGAGTGGGAATAGTAATTATTGTTAAGTAATTATATATTATATATGATTTATTTATTTATTTTTTTATTAAATATGTATTATTATTTTTTTTAACAATTATTACATATATTTAAATATGTTTAAGTAATTATTATGTATTATTTACAGTTTTTTTTAAGTTATTTTAAATAAAAAAAATCGATATATTTAACAACGATATTTTTAACATCGATATTAAATTTTCGATATTTTGGTACTTACCATGTTGTACATAGGGCGTCGATATTTTTGCTATCGATATAATTACGCCGATATTTGTGTAGGTCGAAATTCTGTCTGTCGAAATTCTGTCATAGATCCCACTCAGCCGGACACACGCTTGACCCCATCTTTTTAGGAAGCACCCACGTCTCCTTTGACCGCACCACCGAACTCCACTCGACCAACCATGACTGCATCCACTTCACCTTCCGGAAACCCACCACCCACCACCGCACCCTGCCGATACCTCGCCGCAGCTGGGGCAACATCATCGAGGACCAGCTAACCACCGCCCTCACCCAGAGCCCACCCGCAGACCCCACCAACCCCGACCCCGCAGCCTCAGACAGTGGATCGATGACTGCGCCAACACCCTTGCCCCGCTCGAGATACCCCCCAAAACCCAGACCAGCAAGAGAGCTAGCTGATTCACCGAAGACCTCCAGGCCTCCAAGCAAACCTGCCGAAAACTGGAAAAAAACTGGACCAGCGAAAGAACACCGGAAAGCTACACAGCCCACAGGAAAGCCACCCGCCGACACCACCAACTCATCAGATCCACCAAAAGGACCACCTTCAGAGACCGCATAGACAACAACACACACAACAGCAAAGAGCTCTTCAGCATCGTGAATGAACTCTCGAACTCCTGTTCCAATGACATCCCACCGTCACAAGACCTGTGCGACCTGTGCGACTCACTGTCCACCTTCTTCTATCGCAAGATCGCAGACATCCACAACAGCTTCGACGCCGTCATCACCCCGGCAACCACTGGCACCACCGCCCCCACAGCCACCACCCGCAACAACCGCCTGCTCGCATAGACCAACATCAACGACGACGACACCATCAAGATCATGAACATCGTCCACTCTGGATCCCCAGAAGACCCCTGCCCACACCACATCTTCAACAAAGCCAGAAGCACCAGTGAGAGGATCAGCTGAGTGTCGTCAGCCTAGGTGATGATGTTTAGGTCGTGCCGTTGGGCGCCGTGGGCGAGTGGTGCCATGTATACGTTGAACAATGTTGGGCTGAGGGATGATCCTTGGGGTACTCCACAGATGATCTAGGTGGCTCTGGAGCGGAAGGGGGGAAGGTGGATACTCTGGGTTCTCCCGGTGAGGAAGGAGGCGGTCCAGTCCAGGGCCTTTTCTTGGATTCTGGCGTTGTGGAGGCGAGTTTTTAGCGTGCAGTGGCCGACTGTGTTGAAAGCGGCTGACAGGTTCAGGAGGATGAGGGTCGTGGTTTCTCCGTTGTCAAGCAGGATCCTAATGTCGTCGGTGGCGGCAATGTGGTCAGTTTCTGTGCTGTGGTTGCTACGGAATCCGGATTGGGACGGGTCCAGGATGCTGTTCTCTTCGAGGAAGCTGGTCAGTTGTTTGTTGACGGCCTTTTCGATGACCTTCGCCGGGAACGGGAGCAGGGAGATGGGTCGTGAGTTCTTTGGGTCCTTCGGATCCGATTTCTTGAGTAAGGCGTTGATCTCTGAGTGTTTCCAACTATCCGGGAAGATAGTTGTCTCGAAGGTGCTGTTGGTGGTTTTCTGGAGATGGGGTGTGATGGACGCCTGATCCTCGACATCTCACGCCGCAGCCACATCACACCCCACCTGAGAGACCTGCACTGGCTCCCCATCACCAAGAAGATAACCTTCAAGCTCCTCACCCACGCACACAAGGCACTCTGCGACACCGGACCAGCGTACCTCAACAGCCGACTCAGCCTCTACACCCCATCCCGCCAGCTCCACTCTGCAGACCGCGCCCTCGCCACCATCCCTCGCATCAGGAGAGTGACCGCCGGCGGCAGATCATTCACCAACCTCGCCGCCAAGACGTGGAACACCCTCCCCATCCGCCTACGGCAGACCGAAGACCTCCGAACCTACAGGAGACTCCTCAAGACCTGGCTCTTCGAACAGTAGCAGCGTTCACCACCCCTCCCCAGCGCCTTAAGGCCCTCGCAAATGCTATTATTGATTGATTGAACCTGAAACCATACTTTAAACACGATCAGCAGATGGCCTTAATGCAAAAAAACCTAGTTCCTGAATACTCATAGTGTCAGCCATCAAAACCAAGGGTTTGGAAAACCTCTGGGTAGAATAACAACATTATTCACAAGGGTTGGAGATTGAAAGATCCATAGAAGAAGAATTTAATGCTATCTGATGATCATTTATTTTGGCAGAAGTGCCTTGTCAGCTATTTTAAATTAAAAGAGACCATTTTCAGCCTCATGCCAAAATCCTGCTGTGCGAACTGTAAAATCTGGAATGCCTAACAGTCCCATGGCTGATCACCTTAGAATTACACCAGTGTTGGAAAAGATGCACAGTGGTGCTATGGGGTTCTACTTAGTGCAACTGTTGAAACTTAGCAGAATTCCTGAACACATGTGCCTGCTTCTGAGGAAATGGGTCCTTCACTGAACAGTGCCAGACCCAAGGGAACAAGGCCACCTTCCAGACAGTTTCATCCTGATCACAGGCCAGCAGGGTTCAGAGCTGTCCATCAAGAGCTAGATTAATCAATCTATTGTTAATAACATCCATAGGTAAAGTGCAGCTCACGGTTTTACTTTCTCTGGAGTGCTGAACTCTACCCCACAATAAGCAGAAGTCAGAGAATCACATATTTGTATATACTTCCAACAACCTCAGGTATAGCACCCGATCATTTCACTGTGTTTAACCATCCTAAAAAACAAACTATGCCTAGTACCAGACCACAGTGAGACTTATCATATATGTACAAGGGCAGGTAGAACCCCCCCTTGAGAGTCTTGCAGAGCCTATGAGGGAGCTGCCCATGTGAGCCGGATAAAATAGGAGGGTTCTTAGTTATGTGGCCATTAGTAGCAAAGAGGAAAAGTATTTAAAATATAATATTATGTGTTCGGGCGTGACAACAGGTTGCCTTTATTGGTGTTTCAATGAAAAAAATAAACTTAGTGGGTGTTCATAAATCTACATTCTCCAAAGCACTGTCCCTCATGTGTGGGGGGGATCACGGACATAATATCGAGCCCATTAATATCGAGTTACAAAAATATCGATGACAAAATATCGAGGGACAAAATATCGAGTTTCTATCTTCATACAGGTAAGTACAAAAATATAGACTCTGAAATATCGACTGTAAATATTATAGACTGTCAAAATATCGTTTTTTTATGTCTTTAAATTAAGTTAAAACTAATATAATAATAAATATATTTAATATAAACTTAGTTAAAATTATTAAATAAATGTAATATTAATAAATAATTACTGTAAATTACAAAAATGTTATAACAAAAATAATAAATATATATATATATAAATACATATTATTAACTAAACATATATAATATTTTTACCGTAGCATAGCAAAATGGTTCAAATGTATTGTAACAACTATAGTGAATTCAACAGTAGAAAAACGCAGGATAGCGTAGGGGTAAAAAATACTATTCCCACTCCAGTGGGTGCAACAGTAGGGAAAACGTTGGATAGCGTAGGGGTAAAAATTACTATTCCCACTCCAGTGGGTGCAACAGTAAGGAAAGCGCTGGATAGCGTAGAGGTAAAAATTACTATTCCCACTCCTGTGGGTGCAACAGTAGGGAAAGCGATGGATAGCGTAGGGGTTAAAATTACTATTCCCACTCCAGTGGGTGCAACAGTAGGGAAAGCGTTGGATAGCGAAGGGGTAAAAATTACTATTCCCACTCCAGTGGGTGCAAGAGTAGGGAAAGCGTTGGATAGCGTAGGGGTAAAAATTACTATTCCCACTCCAGTGGGTGCAACCGTAGGGAAAGCGTTGGATAGCTTAGGGGTAAAAATTACTATTCCCACTCCAGTGAGTGTAACAGTAGGGAAAGCGCTGGATAGCGTAGAGGTAAAAATTACTATTCCCACTCCAAAGAGTGCAACAGTAGGGAAAACATTGTATAGCGGAGGGATTAAAATTACTATTCTCACTCCAGTGGGTGCAACAGTAGGGAAAGCGTTGGATAGCGTAGGGGTAAAAATTACTATTCCCACTCCAGTGGGTGCAACAGTAGGGAAAGCGTTGGATAGCGTAGGGGTTAAAATTACTATTCCCACTCCAGTGGGTGCAACAGTAGGGAAAGCGTTGGATAGCGTAGGGGTAAAAATTACTATTCCCACTCCAGTGGGTGCAACAGTAGGGAAAGCGCTGGATAGCGTAGAGGTAAAAATTACTATTCCCACTCCAAAGAGTGTAACAGTAGGGAAAGCTCTGGATAGCATAGAGGTAAAAATTACTATTCCCACTCCAAAGAGTGCAACAGTAGGGAAAACATTGGATAGCGTAAGGGTTAAAATTACTATTCCCACTCCAGTGGGTGCAACAGTAGGGAAAGCGTTGGATAGCATAGGGGTAAAAATTACTATTCCCACTCCAGTGGGTGCAACAGTAGGGAAAGCGTTGGATAGCGTAGGGGTTAAAATTACTATTCCCATTCCAGTGGGTGCAACAGTAGGGAAAGCGTTGGATAGCGTAGGGGTAAAAATTACTATTCCCACTCCAGTGGGTGCAACAGTAGGGAAAGCGCTGGATAGCGTAGAGGTAAAAATTACTATTCCCACTCCAAAGAGTGTAACAGTAGGGAAAGCTCTGGATAGCATAGGGGTAAAAATTACTATTCCCACTCCAAAGAGTGCAACAGTAGGGAAAACATTGGATAGCGTAAGGGATAAAATTACTATTCCCACTCCAGTGGGTGCAACAGTAGGGAAAGCGTTGGATAGCGTAGGGGTAAAAATTACTATTCCCACTCCAGTGGGTGCAACAGTAGGGAAAGCGTTGGATAGCGTAGGGGTTCAAATTACTATTCCCACTCCAGTGGGTGCAACAGTAGGGAAAGCGCTGGATAGCGTAGTGGTTAAAATGACAATTAATTAATTAACAATTAACAATTTTAATTAATTTACATAATTAATTAATTATTATTAAATTACTTCCCACCCTATCCCCCTATAAACTCACAACACATTACAGAAAATAATGTACTAAATATTAATTATTTATCAATTAAATATTTATAATTAATTACCAATTATATTTTAATTAATTACCAATTAGTAATTAATTAACAATTATTATTAATTTACATAATTAATTAATTATTATTAAATTACTTCCCACCCTATCCCCCTATAAACTCACAACCCGCTACAGAAAATAATTTACTAAATAATAATTATTTATCAATTAAATATTTATAATAATTACCAATTATATTTTAATTAATTACCAATTAATAATTAATTAATAATTATTATTAATTTACATAATTAATTAATTATAATAAAATTACTTCCCACCCTATTCCCCTATAAACCCACAACCCGCTACAGAAAATAATTTACTAAAAATTAATTATTAATCAATTATTATTTTTTACCAATTATATTTTAATTATTTACCAATTAATAATTAATTAACAATTATTAATTTACATAATTAATTAATTATAATTAAATTACTTCCCACCCTATTCCCCTATAAACCCACAACCCGCTACAGATTTATATTACACAATTATTAAAAATATTAAAAACTACCTTATTTTCGATTTTTTTTTGTCTATATTCTATCTAGTCGATATTATGTCTAGTCTATATTTTTGATTCGATATTTTGGCTATTAATATCGATATTACTCGATATTTTTGTAGTCTATATTATGTCTGGTCGATATTTTGGGAAGTCTATATTTTTTACTCGATATTTTGTCCAAACGATATTTTGGATTCGATATTATGTCTGTTTACCGTGTTGTGGGGCCTAGATGTAAAGATGTACCCTATTCCTGTTAGGACTGGCAAAGCCAGCCATTAGGGTTCACAGAGATGGGGCTTTGGCTGTCTCCCTTTCAAACCACTGGCTTGCTTGGGTGGGCCTTCTTCATATATTGGCTTGCAACATTGTCAGTCATTTCTTGCATCAGCCCATTTTTATCTCACAGTCACCATAATGTTATTTGCTGTTGGAGTGTCGGTTCTGCATCCTAGGAATTGCTCCGATTGAAAAGAACGAGGGACTGTTGCTCATATGAGAAGTACCCTCAATCATCACACTTATTGCCGCTGCGAAATAGATGAATTTTGTACACAAAAAAAATCAGTGTTGGTATTTTCTTTGACAGTTATTAGACACAATGGTTATGCACGAAGCAAAACAAACTAATTGCTAGAGATGGCAAGTTCGCCTCTTCTAGTGGCTGCAATGAGAGTATCGATCCTTTGAGCTGTTGATAGGTTTCCGCATAATTGAGTTGCTGACAGGGATCCGCATAATTGGCAGCACCCCAGCCCCCGGGCACTGCTGAAATACAAATTCAGTGCACTCTGCGGTTTTGACAAAGCCAATAGTTTTAGTTTATAACTGAATATGTAAGCCAGACCTATCCACCTTACTAATGCTTGTGTTGAACTGTATTTAAATAAAACAAACACCAATACTGTTTCTTGTATTTATAGTCCAATCAATACAGCCATATTGAAAGACTAAACCAATACGCTAAAGACTCTTAGTTCTGTCTGAATTAATCCCTTTTTTATTTTCTTATTTTTCAAAACGGAATTTTTTCAATTTTTGCAAAATATTTACATTTTTCAAGATTATACCAATAGCACATTAAAACATACACTTGTACAAACAAGCATTGGAAATGCAATAGGTCTCGCACCATTAGAGTTAGTGCTTTTAGAATTGTTTATGGGTTTTTTTGTAAATGTTTAGCATTTTTGTTTCCTGTAGCCAATGCGAAAGTATTACAAATAAAAAAAGCCATAAACATTTCTAAAAGCTCTAACTGAAATGGTCTGAGAACTATTGTACTGTGTGAGGGTGAGGGTGAGTGAGGGTGAGGGTGAGTGAGGGTGAGTGAGGGTGAGTGAGGGTGAGTGAGGGTGAGTGAGAGTGAGTGAGGGTGAGTGAGGGTGAGTGAGGGTGAGTGAGGTTGAGTGAGGGTGAGTGAGGGTGAGTGAGGGTGAGTGAGGGGTTGAGGTTGAGGGTGAGGTGTTGAAGGTGAGTGAGGGTGAGGGTGAGTGAGGGTGAGGGTGAGTGAGGTGTTGAGGGTGAGTGAGGGTGAGGGTGAGTGAGGGTGAGGGGTTTTGGGTGAGTGAGGGTGAGGGGGAGTAGTTGAGGCTGAGTGAGGGTGAGTGAGAGTGAGGGTGAGTGAGGGGTTGAGGGTGAGGGGTTGAGGGTGAGTGAGTGAGGGTGAGGAGTTGAGGGTGAGTGAGGGTGAGGGTGAGTGAGGGTGAGGGGTTGAGGGTGAGTGAGGATGAGTGAGAGTGAGGGTGAGTGAGGGGTTGAGGGTGAGGGGTTGAGGCGAGACCTAAAAACCTGACGATCGTAGGGTTTAGCAAGATTTTGGGGGTGAATGTAAAGAGGCTTGATGTGTGCATAAGTGCCTCTCAGGCAATACTTAGCATGAGCCCCTTCCCCTCCAAGAACACACCCCCACAGAGTTATTTTAAGTTTGCACAGCTGCATTTCATGTCCAGATGAATACTGAGAATGATAATTTTTCATCACTGAATAGAACTGATGTAGGTTATGAAAATAACACACAGTTTAAACAAACAGGAGATATACCAATAAAATACATCTATATTATTATAAATAACACCACTATTGTTTCATGGCGATCATGTCCGTAAAGGAAAGTAATTTGTGTTACAGCATAAGCGTTTAAAGAGTTTGCAATTGTTTCAAGACTATTTCTATACCATTACTGTGCAACGTTTCTCTACACGGACATAACCGCTTTACTCGCCATTAGAAAGTGACACAGACTATAAGGCAATGAAATATCACACAGGAGCACACTGAAAACGTGCAAATGTCACACTTAAGACTGAAAACTTGGCAACTTTGGACAATGCGGGGGTGGGGTGCCGTGCAGACTGAATACCTGTACAAAGTCAGATCCTTCAAGACTGACTCTTCGGCTGTTAGCATCAGTTTGCAAATCCCCGCCTCAATACCTCAAGTGATTGTAACATTGTTTGGACACGGGAAGTCTCATGTAAACAAAAGTCCAGAGCCGAATTACTTAAACCATAATCTGTTGTCATTTTGACATTTTCTCTCCGATTGTAGAATTTTTCATATCTATGACAAACATGCGCAACTGACAGAAGACATGAGTGACAGCACCTCTAGTGTTTTCAACTCTGAACTCATTAAGATATCCTAGTTCTTTACTAGACTGCGTTTACATGCAAACTACGATATGTTCATGGCACAATGAGCACCTCTCCGGTGCCTACCTTTAGTTACGGGCGCCATCCAGACTGCAAACTCAGCAGAAACCTCTTTGAAATATTCCTTTATACCAGAATAAATAAACAGAACGAAGATCCGGCAAGATGGCGATCTTTAAATTTGGCGCTAAAGCAGAGAAGCGACCTACAGATCAGACCGCCCCTTAAAGCAGGAAACTAGAACTCTTCCCGTCAAAGCCAGCTCCAGCGCTGCCATGTTCGGATAACTGTTTAACACTAGACATAAAAGAAAGACTACATCAACAAGGTTCACGGAAAGCTCTGGAGAGGGTGCATTTATCTGCATTCAGCAAGCAGGGGGATTATGGACTTGACTGCACTGTCCAGGGGCCTTTTATAGGCCTAATACGCAGGGCAAGGTAACGAGCCTGTCCCTAATGTGGTTGTCGCTCCCTGTTTGTCCCAGGGAACGGATAACTTTCCGTTATTAGAGAGAGTAACACAGAAAATAAAATGGTCAAGTCATTTAGATAGACAATTGTATACGCATCAAACTTGTTTTTTCAGTTTTAAAATCACGTGTTAAATATTATGCTGCCCCTTCATGCTCACTAATGGAAGCTAACACTAATGTAGAAATTTCGTTGCATTGAGAGGGTGGTGGATGTTACGGGAGTAAACTCTCTCAAAGATGGCCGCTCCGAACACTTTTTGCAATAAAGCTTATTTGATTCTACAGCCACGATTTCTACTGAAGTTCGACGGTCATGGCTTTCCATCCTCGTCACGTGACTCATTGTGGTTCGCTTGTTGCCCACTGAATTATTACCCAGGGCATTGCGTTCAATGGACCACGAGAGACTTTGTTTTGTCCCATCATGAGTAAAAAAATAAACAAACAAGACGGAGGGAAGAGAGGGGAGGGGGGAGGAGAAATGCGACACGGCGGGAAGGGGAGGGGGCGGAGCAGGTAAAATAAACAAAGAAGACGGAGGGAAGAGAGGGGAGGGGGGAGGAGAAATGCGACACGGCGGGAAGGGGAGGGGGCGGAGCGGGTAAAACAAGACGGACGTGCACGCGCTTTTAAGCTCAATGCGCATGCGCATTGAGCTTAAAAGTCACGGGCACTGCAAGGAATCGCCACGATTCCTTGCAGTGGTTAAAGAGTGGATAAGCCCCCATAGTCTCGCTTGCTCGATGCGCATGCGCATCGACAGGCGAGACCTAAAAAATCAGATCTCCCCATATACACTATCAATCTCTCTCAATCTCTCTCAGTACACACTCAAACCTCTCAATCACATTTTCTTTGGAAAACTCACACATTCAAACACTCCATTCACAATTGTCTTTTTTCTATTTACAATACAAATAGAGTTGAATCTTTTTTGAACAAAGCCATAGAAACAATGGTATCAAAATGTCATAATTTTATGCTTAATTCAAGCTTAGTTTAGACATTCTTATGAATACAAACGGTCTACGCTTTTCGAACTCTTGTTGGTGGTAGAGTTCTCTTCAGGACCAAAAAGCTGTAAAACAAAAACAAACAGAATTTGTTGTCTAACTCTTTGCTGTTTACTAATGGCTGCTTTCACTCCCTTTACCTCTTCATCTACTCTTACCTTCTCTTGATGTGAGCCTAATCACCCGACGTTTGACAATGTATCAAAAGACAACACCAAAATACAAACCTAAAGCCATAAGTTAAAAGGCACCATAAATAAATTACCCAATGTACTGTTTGCAGAAACAGCACTTACATCGGTCTTTTATATGTGTATTCATGTCATCCTCAGAATCGTCTTTATGCCTGCAATACCTGAAATAATGTGCAGACATTCATGAGTAGTGTCACTACTTTCATGATGCTTGGAAATTTACAGTGATACATTTCACATACTTTCTATTACTATATGCGTGCTCCGCAGGTCTTATCGTTTCTCAATGGGGCTCAGGGGAAAACCTGTTGGAGAGCGAATAACTTGGAATCAACTGCTATTATTTCACTAGAGCAGTGTGGCGGCAAACAACTGCGCGGTGCACTTGGGTTACCTGTCACAAAGTTGATAGCACGCCGGCAATCTGTTCGGCGGTCTCTTCTTGTTGCAACCTGTTTGCGTTGAAGGCCGCATGTGATACCTCAGTCAGCTTCCTATTGCCAAGAATTCTGGGGATTGTAGTTATACGCGCTAGCTCCTGTGCTGCGTGCAATCCCAACTTTATTAATCTGCCCAATGTTTGACACCCGGTACAATGGCGGTTGGGAGTAGTAGTGTCTTTAATAGTCACTCTGAAAAACAGACGGTTTTGTTTGATGGTTGCCATGGGCGTGTCTATAAGCCTCCTTTGATTGGTTAAACTGCTCATTCTCCATAGTTATTTAAGGCGATCGCTCTTGTACCTGTAATGGGCTTATGACCCATTGTTTTTCCGGTCGCTCTTGTAACTTAGTGGGGCTTCAGAAATAAAATGCACAAACGCTGGACATATGAAAAGATCTGTTTTTAGACCTGCTGGTCAAAGACATGAGTGCTCTCTCCTTCTTTGGATTTTGGCTGGTTGGCAGTCCCTGCTGGTATTCAGATTTGACTTGCTTGTATATGGCCTCTGTGCCACCGTTTAGCTCAGTCTATAGATCTCAGACAGTTCGTTTAGACCATCTACGGCAGTATTGAATTTGACAATGAGCATCGCTTCTCTTCTGGACAGTTTCACGTCTAAATCCCCACCTCTTATGTCTTTCTCCACTTTTGAGATGATTGTCCAGATCAGATCTTTATCTGTATGATTGTTTAATCGCCAGTGATTCACCAGAGGGGCTTTTTGAATGTTTTTATTGATTCTTGATTTATGTTGTGAAATTCGAGTTCTTATTTCATGACTGGTTTTCCCTATGTACAACATGTTGCAAGGGCATTTAATTCCATAGACGACGTACCGTGATTTACAATTTGTGAAAGTGTCATGTTTCCAGTAGATATTATTGTGTTCAAACAAGCTTCCTTCCTTCATTGAGGCACAACATATACAGGTACCACATTTGTGGTGCCCTCTGATGGGAGGTAATACCAAAAAAGATCGTACTGAGATGGGACTCTTTTGGGTAGTGCCGCACGTACTAATTTATTGGCAATACTGCTGTCTTTTTTTAACGCAAACAGCGGTACCTTGTTCAGAGTCACATTTAAGTTTTTCACCAGGTTTTGGATTATCACTTTTTTCAGCAAGTTAGAGTTTGGGCAGAAGGTAGAAACACAAACAATTCTGTCCATCTAATTTTTTGTTCTTTTTTCAAGAAGGCTTTCCCTTGGTGTCTACCGAGAGCGCTTCATGTCCCTTTTGAGTAATTTCCTTGGATAGCCCTGTTCTCGTAGGTTATCTGTCAGTTTTATGCAGTGCAGCTGGTATTCGTCCTTATAATGGCAATTTCGTCTAATTCGGAGGTATTGCCCATAAGGCAAATTCATTTTTAGATTCCGCGGCGGATTGCTCGAGAAATGGAGAGCCTTGTTCCTATTTGTTTGTTTTTTAAAAAGGGTTTTCACCAACCCTCCATCTGATGGATAAACCTTCACATCCAGAAACGCCATTTTGGTTTTTGAGTGGCTTATGCTGAACTTAATTTCGTCTGTATGGTTGTTAAGCCATTCGTGGAATTTAATCAGATTTTCTTCGTTGCCCGTCCACACCATAAAAATATTGTCGATGTATCGACTCCAATTTCCAATGAATTGTACAAATGGGTTGTTCCGATATATAAACATCTCTTCATATTTAGCCATAAACAATACGGCTAGTTTTGGGGCAAAAGGGCATCCCATGGCGACTCCACGTACTTGGTAATAGAAGTCATAGTTGAAATTGAAATAATTTTTTCTTAGCGCAAAACTTGCGAGTTTCATGATGAAATCTGTCGGCACCTTATGCGGTCTTTCACGGCTTTCCAGGAAAGACGCAATCACGTGTAACCCTTCATTCTCCAGTATTACATCTTTCATAGATTCACATGCTTGTATCTTCCCCGTCGTCATGGTGGGAGTCTCACGGTAACAGAATGACCAAGCAGTATCATAGAGAAGAAAAACTGCATAGAAAATCCCCATAGGGGCTGTATTATTTGGTAACCAGACCATTTCTTTGTTTTGGTCCAAAAGCTAGCCAATCAGAATTGCTGCCCTGCCCTCACACTCCCCAGCAGCAGCTTCCTGCCTCAGATTTCCAACCGCCTTCGTGTGAGAAAGGAGTCTCCCTGAGCTCTGCTCAGTTTTCTTCTGTTTCCTGTGTGAACTTTTGACCCTTTGGGAATCTGTTTACCGCCTTCTACCTTGAGGTATTGTGTGTATTCTTTTTGCTTAAGATGGCTGAAAGCTCTAAGAAGAGGCTGTTCAGGCCATGCAGATCCTGTGGGAAGGCCAGACTCTTCTCTGAGGACCCACATGAGGACTGCCTTTATTGCCTCTACCCTAAACACCTGGTGAAGTCCTGTAAGCTTTGTAGAAAATTTTCTGACAAAACTAAGCGTGACAGGGAGGCAAGATTACTGTTGTGGCTTCAGAAGAAGAAGGCCACTCCAGGCACAGATTCTGAGGAAGAATCTTCTCACCCCACTCCCAAGAAAAGGAAGGCCTCTGTTTCTGCGGAGAAAGTGGAGCCTAAAAGGGGTAAATCTGAAGAAAAATTGACATCATCTCTTCCTATTACTCCTCTGGGGAAGCAGTCTAGTCTTAAAGGTCCTGGATCTGCACCTTCTACCAGTTCGATGGTTTCTGCTCATAAGTCTGTGGTGAAACCTTCGATTCAGTCATCTTCAGCTTCATCTAAGGCTGCGTCGACGACCACGACGTCTACGGCAACGACATCGATGAGTAAGATGTCTCTGTCAGGCCCGTCGACGACGACGACGACGACGACGACGACTTCGTCGACGACAGGTTCGATGTCTCGAATGTCGACGGGGGTCCCGTCGACGAAGGTTCCGTCGACGAAGGTTCCGTCGACGAAGGTCCCGTCGACGAAGGTTCCGTCGACGAAGGTTCCGTCGACGAAGGTTCCGTCGACGAAGGTTCCGTCGACGACAGTCCCGTCGACGAAGGTCTCGTCGACGAAGGTCCCGTCGACGATGGTCCCGTCGACGGAGGTTCCGTCGACGATGGTCCCGTCGACGATGATCCCGTCGACGGTGGTTCCGGCGACGAAAATCTTACTTTCAACGGCTAAAGCTTACAGTTCTCCTCAATCAAAGACCATGATCTCCATACGCTCTTTTCAGTCGACAAGAGGTTCGGCTACCATCAGTAAGTCCGCGGAATTCACCTCTTGGACAAAGATTTCTCCATTGCCGCCAACATCGCTGTTGGAGCAGGATTCGGAGGGAGAGGAGTCCTCAGGTGCTGCCTACAGCCCCTCTCAGCTTCAAATAAAAAGCCAGGATACGGATGAGGAGGAAACCTTTTCCTTCAAGGACAGGCCACAATCTGCCAGATATGAATCATTCCAGGAATCTGGTGCCTATGAAGATGAAGAAGAGCAGCACGAGGACTCACGGGAGGAAGAACGTCAGGAGACAGTTTCCATACCCCTCACCCTTGTGTCTGACCTTAGACTGATGCTGAACGACTACTATCGTCGCTTCCCGGAGGCGAACTCATCGCAGCCAGTTACGCTCACGCCTCCCACGCAGACACCCAAACAGGCACCTGCCCCTCAAGATCAGGGAGTTCAATCTCCGCAGGTGGTTACTATTAGGGATGACCTAACGGACTCTGATGACGATGAAGAGCCCGAAGATGGAGAGCTAGTCCATGATGCCTCGGGCAAGGAATGGGACGAGTACGTTTTGCCTTCAGCTGCATCGCCTGAACCACTCAAATCTACCTCCCCTCCTCAGGACATCGGAGGCTTCCATGATATCATGGAAAGGGCGGCCAAGAGATTCAGTCTGGATGTGGACGTACAGGAAACGGATTGTTTCTTGTACGATTTCAAGGATGATAACAAGAAGTCACTCCGCTCAATACCTATTATCCCGCATTTATGGGAGGAGGGCCTCAAGATTCTAAAAACACCAGCCTCCATAGCGGTTTCAGTTCCGCGAATCGAAAAAAAATACAGAGCTCCAGAATCTACGGCAGCCTGCCTCATTGGTCATCCCAGGCCGGAATCGGTGGTGACACAGGCGGCGCAAAGAAACTCAAAAAACCCGGTGGCTACGTCACTAGTGCCACCAGACAAAGAAGGGAGGAGAATGGATGGAGCGGGTAAGAGGTTTGCGGTCATGGCAGCCTCTACCATTAAAGCGGCAAATGCGATGGCTCTGCTCGGCCGCTACAACAGGCAAATATGGTCAGATCTGGCCCCCATCTTGTCGGCGCTTCCAGAGGATCGAAAGGAAGAAGCGGCAGCCCTTCTCAAGGAAGGAGCAAAATCAGCAGCTGAGTCTATCGACATCGCCATGGATGTTTCGTCCCTAGGCTTCAGGCAAATGGCAGGGGCGGTCTCGCTTCGCAGACAGGGCTGGCTAAAGGCGACTTCTTTTCGACCAGAAGTGCAGGCGAAGATTGTCGATATGCCCTTCGACGGTGAGAACCTGTTTGGGAAGCATATCGATGAGGCATTGCAAGGCATAAAGTCAGACACTGATACGGCTAGAGCGCTGGGATCTCTCCAGCAGGGAAGGTTTCAGTCCTTTCGGAAGAGGGGTGCAAGAGGACAATTTAACCAACGATCCTCTTTTCAATCTAACCGATATCAGCCGTACAGTCAGCAGGGATATCGTCAGTTTAACTCCAACAACCAGTACAGATCCTCCAACTCCTCTTACCAACAACAGTCCAGAGGTAAATCCAACGCCAGGGGGAAAAATCAGCAGTCTAATAGACGTCAATGATTTCAGGCAGGCGCTCCCCACACTACAGATCCCGGACGACGACCACTATCTGTCTCAATACTACGCCAACTGGATGTCCATAACATCGGACAAATGGGTCCTGGACGTCATCAGCAGGGGCCACACACTGGAATTTGTGGAAATACCACCGGACCACCCTCCAGTGCTCAGGCCCAACCATCATCGCAAAGAAATGCAGATGGAAGTTCTCTCGCTCCTACAAAAGGGAGCCATAGAGGAAGTACCACAGCATCTCAGAGGGAGAGGCTTCTATTCACATTTCTTCCTCATCAAAAAGAAACAGGCCCAGAAATGGAGACAGGTATTGGACCTGAGGGATCTCAATCATTACATAAAAAAGATACCCTTCAGAATGTTGTCGTTGCAGGAGATCTTACTCATGTTAAAGGGCAAGGACTACTTAGCGTCCTTGGATCTCATGGATGCGTACTTCCATATTCCCATCCATCGGAAGCACAGGAAGTATTTGAGGTTTGCTGTGGAGAGTCGCCACTTCCAGTTCAAAGTCCTGCCGTTCGGACTCAAATCGGCCCCGAGGGTATTCACCAAATGCATGGCCCCGGTGGCGGCCCACTTAAGGCTACAAGGCCATTACATTTACCCATACCTGGACGACTGGCTGGTGACAGGTCCATCTTTCAGGGACGCAGCGGAAGCTCTACAGAACTGCGTCCGGTTGTTTCAGCGATTAGGCCTGAGAACAAACTTGGAGAAGTCCTCGCTGACTCCGGCCCAGGGCATACAATTCTTAGGGGCATGGATATGCACCAAAGAGGGAAAAGCCTACCCTTCCAAAGATCGGATCAGAAAGATCAGAGGACTGACGACTTCTCTACAAGCAAAAAAGTCCACTTCCGTGAGGATTTACAAGTCCATGTTGGGGATGATGTCATCCTGCATCCCGTTGGTACCAAACTGTCGTCTAAGGATGAGACCTTTGCAGGAACAACTCGACGAGCAGTGGGTACAGGCCAGCGGAACCTTCGAGGATCGCATTACCATCACGACCAGTATGAAGGTGGCCATGTCATGGTGGAAGATCCTAAAAAACCTAAACCAGGGACTGAGCTTCATTCCTCGAGATCACGACTTCGTGATGACGACGGACGCTTCACTGAAAGGATGGGGCGCGCATCTTCAAGAACTGGAGATTCAGGGCCTTTGGTCAGATTGGGAAGCTCAGCTTCACATAAACGTGTTGGAGCTCAAGGCAGTATTCCTAGGGCTTCAAGCTTTCCTTCCCAGAATACGTCAGTCGTCAGTACTTATTCAAACAGACAGCACCACGTCCATGTTTTACCTGCTGAAACAGGGCGGGACGAGATCCAAACAGCTGTCAGCACTGGCGCAAAGGATCTGGAAGTGGCTCATATCCAACGAAATCTCGATCCAAGTCCAGCATATACAGGGAGTCCTCAACACTCGGGCGGACGCCCTGAGCCGCACTCCCAATGCGACACACGAGTGGGAACTTCACGACACTCAGATTTGCATTCTGTTCCAAAGGTGGGGCACTCCCACATTAGATTTGTTCGCGACTCAAACCAATTCAAAGTGCACTCACTTTGCGTCAAGGTACCGTCAACAGGGATCCATGGGAGATGCATTCCTCATGGACTGGACAGGAAGGTTTGCATACGCGTTCCCTCCGTTCCCGTTGATTCCGCGCATACTGCGCAAGATGAGACTGGAACCGTGCCGGATCATAATGATTGCTCCAGCCTGGCCAAGACAGGCGTGGTTTTCAGACCTCCTTCAATTGTCGAGGGGCGACAAGATCCAGCTCCCGACATTTCAAGACCTCATCTCCATGGAGAAAGGCCAGATTCTGCATCCGGATCTACGCTCTCTGAAGTTGTCCGCATGGAACCTCACGAGCGTGAATTTCAGGATCTAAATATTTCGCAAGAGTGCAGGCATATCCTCTCACAAGCGAGAGCTGTATCCACGAACAAAACATATACAGCAAAATGGACCCGGTTCTGCCACTGGTGCAACAGACAAAGCTTGCATCCCTTTGAGGTTCAGCCTGAAGGTATCCTGCCTTACCTGCTCTTACTATCAAACTCAGGCCTTTCGCATGCTTCAGTCAAGGTGCACTTAGCAGCAATATCACGATTCAGGCGAAAGCCAAACGAACCATCTCTCTGGTCGTCCAGAGTAATAAAGGAATTTATCAAGGGACTCTTTAGAGTCTTTCCACCCATCCAACGACCACCTGTTCCGTGGCATCTGAATACAGTGCTATCGCAGCTTATGAGGCCACCCTTTGAGCCCATACATAAGACAGACTTGCAGTTCCTGTCCTGGAAAACAGCCCTCCTTCTCGCCTTAACATCTGCAAGGAGGGTTAGCGAAATCCAGGCCTTTTCGGTGGAGGAACCCTTCTTACAATTCCGTCAGGGCAGGGTTATATTGAGAACTAATCCTACCTTTATTCCCAAGGTGGCGACGTCTTTTCACCTGAAAGAACCCATTATTCTACCTACTTTCTTCAGCAAGCCCTCATCAGATGCAGAAAGAGCCTTACACTCTCTAGACATTTCAAGATGCCTAAAGTTCTACATTGAGAGGACAAAGCCGTTCCGTAAGTCCAAGCAATTGTTCATCGCATTTGAAGGGCAGAGAAAAGGTCTCCCATTGTCGAGACTGAGTATTGCTAGATGGATATCCTCAGCTATCCTGAAATGTCATGACAAAGCGGGGAAGCCGCTACATTCTAAAGTGCAGGCGCATTCAACGAGGAAGATGGCAACCTCGATGGCCTTGTTCGCAGGAGTGGCACTGCCAGATATCTGCAGGGCAGCAACGTGGAAGAGTGTCCACTCATTTACAAAGCACTACTGTCTGGACACTGCGTGGAAGGAGGACACGGCAGTGGGTCAGGCTGTTCTGAAGCGTCTATTCCAGTAAGGTATGGCCTAATGGCATATTGTTTTTTGCTATACAGTACTTTGATGTGTAATTACATGCATTTATCGTATTGCTGATGTTTTTCATAGCTATTATTATGTCATTGCTGTGCGGCAGAGCTTCCTTCTAGGTTCTGTCCTGGAAACGCTACGGATATGGTGAGCACTGCTTACTACTCTGATACAAGCATGTGAATCTATGAAAGATGTAATACTGGAGAAGGAATTAGTTACTTACCTGTACACTATAGTTCTCCAGTATTATCTTTCATAGATTCACATGCGCCCGCCCGCCTCCCCGTTTCTCAGGCAGATCTTGTTCTCGGAATTTATCCTTGTCTCTCACTCGGGGACGGAAATCTGAGGCAGGAAGCTGCTGCTGGGGAGTGTGAGGGCAGGGCAGCAATTCTGATTGGCTAGCTTTTGGATCAAAACAAAGAAATGGTCTGGTTACCAAATAATACAGCCCCTATGGGGATTTTCTATGCAGTTTTTCTTCTCTATGATACTGCTTGGTCATTCTGTTACCGTGAGACTCCCACCATGACGACGGGGAAGATACAAGCATGTGAATCTATGAAAGATAATACTGGAGAACTATAGTGTACAGGTAAGTAACTAATTCCTTTTGTGAAATCTGGGTGTACAGTGACAACACATCGAGTGTCACAAGGTGATGGATATTCTTCTCAAAACCTATGGTGGCTAGTCTATTGTTAAAATCAGTTGTATCCCTCAGGAAAGATTTCACTTTGGGTAGAAAGGGTTTTAGAAGAAAATCCACAAACTTGGAAATTGGCTCCATCAGTGACTCAAATCCCGAGACTATAGGCCTTCCGGGTGGTAGTCTCATTTTTGTGCACTTTTGAGATATTCAAATTCCTTTTTCCCAATGAATCCTTCGGTATGGCCTTCTTCCAGAATGGAATATAATTGATTTTTTAGCTCAAGTGTTGGATCTTTGCTAATCCTTTTGTAGCATTCCTTATCATTAAGTTGTCACATGACTTCAGATGTAGATTTTGCTGTGTCCCAGACTACAATTGAACCACCTTTATCGGCCTGTTTAATTATAACCGATGTATCTTTTTTCAGGTTATTCAGGGCTTCAATTTCCAATTTGGTCGTGTTGTGCGCTTGGCCCATCTTTTTTTCTTTTCCTTTTCTGTTACCGCTGATAAAATGGTTCTATCAAAAGTTAGAACTTCTTTTGGGACTTTGTTCATTGGTGGACAGAAAGCAGATTTATTTTTCAAGTCCGTTGTCTCAGCTAATATTTCAAAGAGATTATCTGCAAAAAAAGGTTGTAAGCCTTATCTTGGGGCAAAATTCAATTGCCTCAGTTTTTAATATGACAAAGTCAGTATTTTTTGATGGTACAAATGACAGCCCTTTTTGTAATATACTTTCCTCTTCTTTTGTTAAGATCTTATTTGAGAGGTTGTATATTGGAGACAGTGTTAGTTTTTGTAATTGTGTCAGTGGGTGGACATCTCCCATGGTTGTTGATTGAACCTCATCCGTCCCTGGGCTCTTTGCTGCCCTCTTCCAAAAAAAGGACCCTGCTGTTGATGATAGGATCCTCTTCTGCTTATATTTCTCTGTCTCTCAGGATTTTCCCCCTCACTACTACATGCAGATGAGGAAGTGTCCGAAAATGTTTTAAAGTTATTAGAAGATCTACCTTGAAACTCTTGAAGATGTTTGTGCTGTTGTGATGTGTTGAACTGACTGCAATAAAAAGAAGGAAATCAAAAGCTCAATGAAGGAGCAAGTGAGGAAATGGAGAGAAAATGGTGGAATTCATAGCATCGCGAGACTGCTTTTACAAACGTCTGCCATCTCTGATTACACTGGATAAACATATGTACAATAATATTGCATTAAGTTTGTTGTGATGTGAGCAGATGCAACAATATAATATTCAGCCAAATTTCAAGCAGCTGGCACTGGCCCAGACGTCTTGTCCTTCCAGCAGCAGAGCGATGCATAAAGAAATGCAGCTCCACGCCCCATGAAGGGCAAAAAATAGGCCATTTAGCCAGAATTGACTGCCAATAAAGTATTCAGTGGCGCTCATAATTATTATAACAGTTTTACCTGATACTCAGCCCTGTGCTCATGTGCAAAGACAAACCTTCAGTGACTACCCTAGGATTTGTACTCCAGGTACACTCTTCAGTATAAGTTCCTACATGGAGTCAAGAGTATGGGGGTCAGACATCAATCAATCAACTAATCAATCAATCAATCACAACATTTATAAAGCGCACTACTCACCCGGGAGGGTCTCAAGGCGCTGGGGGAGGGGGTATGTTACTGCTCGAACAGCCAGGTCTTGAGCTGCTTTCTGAAGGAGAGATGGTCCTGGGTTCGCCGAAGGTGGGTGGGGAGGGAGTTCCAGGTCTTGGCTGCCAGGTAGGAGAAGGATCTTCCTCGGGCGGTGGCTCTGCGGATGTGTGGTACGGTGGCGAGGGCGTCGCTGGTCAATCGTAGCTGGCGGGTTGGCGTGTAGAAGGTCATGCGGTCGTTGAGGTGCTTGGGGCCCAGGTCGTGGAGAGCCTTGTGTGCGTGGGTGAGGAGTCTGAACGTGATTCTCTTGTTGACGGGGAGCCAGTGCAGGTCTCTCAGGTGTCAAAAGACATGTAACATGTGCCCTATTGCGTAAAGCAGATGTTAGGTGTAGGTACTTCAGGTGGCATGCGCTTGACCGCTAGTCTGCTCCTGCTTTTATGTGGTGTTAAGATTTAGGCCAAGGCCAGCAAATGCTACTTTATTTGATCTGACTTTGCACCACAACCTATGGTCTTTTGCACCAGTTCACCCTAGGTAGGCCACCCTTGCATAGATTACCAGGGAAATGGCACGAAGAGGTTTGATTGTTTAATGACTGTCAACTTCCGGTGCAAAATAGCCTTTCCTCATGAAAGTCCTGCTATTGCTACTCATTGCATCACTTTGAAATGCTTTACATAATTTTGATTTGAGCGAGCGCGAGCATAAACGATTAATAATTCTGTCCCTCGGAGTCCAGTATCTGGTCAGGCTGGGTCACATGCCCAACCAGCCCCCAGTAACAAAAGCGGGCTCCACGGGCACAAAGACGGCCCCCACCCCTCTGGCCTACCGGGTAAATGCCCCAGTGCCCGCTATGGCCAGTCCAGCCCTGACCAAGGCTTCCAGCTGCATTATATGGTTAAAGTAAAAGGGAGGTGTTCAATCACAGTTGCGGTTCTTTAGTTACAGAGCAATATCTTTAAAATAATATCTTGAAGAAAAACACAGTTCTTTCTTGGTCTATGCCCTATAAAATAGGAAACAGATTTACCAACATTTTGTGTCACGGTTGCACCACTTTTGTGGCGCATTTATGATGCAAAATGCTAGTACAAAGTTCAAAGCCACGCTAGGGGCAATTTGTGCCACCTTGCATGGCTTTGTAAAAAGATTATCACAGTGCAGCGGCCTATGCTTGTGCTGCATTGTGTTACATTTCATTTCGGAGGCGTTCCATGGGTAGAACATGGGCGTTTCCAGGCATCCACCCATGGATTTAATGCAATCCCAGATTTTCAAAGGTTTGTAATCTGCAGCACACGTAGAAAGAGGATAATGCCTCGAGAGACTCTTTGTTGTACAGGAAGGTATCCCTTTCTGCATAAAAACAATTCTCCTTGTAATTGAGGCACTGTTGCACTATAATGCAAGGGTGCCTGTGTTGGCACTAGGCTGCCGGAAGTGCTTCAGCGCAAGAAAAGGACAGAAATGCGCCCTATGATGTTAAATATGGCGCATTCCTGCCCTTTCACGCTGTGCCCCAATGTGGCTTGCTGCGTTGCGCTGTGTGAAACTATGTTAAGTCTTCCCTTACGTCCTTTGTCGATTTCTTTTCAACTTGTGCCCATTTCTTTTTCCCCATTTTAGGATTCATTTCCTTGCGCTCATTTGGACTCAAAGCAGAAAACGCGCTGTCAAGAATGTCTTTCCTGCAGCTACTATAACATGATGGGACTACTGTGCCAGAAACACACAGACTGTTTAATTAAGTGTAGGTTTCCTTTGGTATAGAGGCGGGTCTTGATATCTCACTTTTGGCTGACAAGAAGTATGTTTCAAACATTGTGTTGTTTCAAAGCATATATAATACATTGCCATGTATCTCACACAGGCACCAAAAGTTCCTTGGATGCATTAAAGCGTCGTATGCACACTGGAAGCTCCATATATAGGACTGCTAAACTGACCAAGGATCAAGCTTCCATTCCAATGTTTAAAGCTGAAATTCACTTGGCAATTCCAAATGTTGTTATGCGGCCAAGTCTTGAAGACATCCAGGTAGGTGCTAAAGATATGCGTTCAAGGTGGAATCATAGTTAAGAGTTAAGACTAAAGTCTGGTCAGCAACCTCATGCTCACTTCCTGATGTCCGCCAATATAAACATGCATGTTAACACCTCTCTTGATCACGCATGATGCACAATTGTAAGGTTCCATAGCATTGTGGTAGATGTAGTTAATTTTCTCAGAGGTAATCTCCATTCATTTATACAGATAGTACAGCAAATTATTTTCCCCACTAAGTTACTCTCATGTCTTGACGTTTTGCTCTACTGCTGCTACTCAGCAGAGGCAGCAGTGAAAAAGAAAATGATAATAAAATAAGTGTAATATTATTTTCTTTTTCACCGATGCCTCTGCTGGACAGCCGAGTCACAGGAAGGGGCGGGGCCATCCTCGAGGAGGAGTTGTGGGCACTACTAGGTGCGCATGACTGTTTGGCTGGCCATCATAGGCTGGCCAAACCGTCCTACGCACTTAGTATTTCTCCACCCTGCTCTGTTGCACAGCCGGGTGGCAAAAAGCCACAGAGTACCAGGTACTGTCTGAGCGGCAAACTAGACCACTCAGACCAATCCCAGTGCTTTTTTCATGCTGGGAATAACATTCCCCACATGAGAGAAATGTGGGGATTGGTGTCTGGGATCCTGCGCAGTGTGTGCAAGTCGAGAATCGGGAGAGGAGCAAGACGGAGCGGATGCAGTGTCAGGTAAGTCGTTTTTTATTTATTTTTTAATGTTATTCTCTGTTTTTGTATAAATGTATTTATTTCCTCCCCCCCCCCACTGCCCTACCATGTCACATCTGGAGCAGCTGCCTCCGCGTTTAGCTTCCATCTTCATTAGGTAGGTCTGACTTTGAATGCTGCAGAACAATTCAAATTGTAAATTTCCTAGGTACCTGTCACTGAAGGCAAACTCAATGAAAGCATTCATTTTGAAATGTTCAGGGCTTTGAGTGCTGTAGAAAACGGTGCTTGTGTTTTTGGAGCTTACTAACTCACTTAACCCTTTCCCAGCTGCCGTCGGCCATTGGCCGTCGCGAGCACTCCCTCCCCGGTGCTGTGCATGACCAACGGCAGACGCAGCCCCGCCCACCCTTTAGAACGCCCGCACCGCCGCGGAAAAACAGCCGCGGTTAAGGCGTTAAAGCATGGAAGCAAGTATAGGCCCTGGTATTTCAACTCTGTTAGCAAAGTGCCCTTTAATTACCTCTCCAAAAACAATGACTCATCACAGTGCTTCCTATCAACCAATCTCCAGAATAAAGGTGACTCAAAAATATCTGCAAAGATATTTCACATTTTATCAACATTGATGATGCAGAACAACTTCAGTTTCAAGATAGACCGTTTATAAAAACATCCAAGATGAAATTACCTTAAAATACGTGGGATTCTGTGATCCCTGTATAAACCAATTTCATTGTAATTGGTGACTAGTGATGAACTCGACTATTATAAGGGTTTTACAGCTGAGCTCTGACATCATCACTCCTGCTGCCAGAGCCAGCAGCCAAGGTGAAAGGCAGGTCAGGTTACAGAGCATAATTAAAGCAACTGTTTCATGCAACAAATGGAACTTGCTTAACTTTCTTCTGCTCTATTTTAATAGCTTGCAGTGACTAGCAGAGAGAATATGTTTAATTTTTGCACTCCTTAGACAGAAATATTTATCAGGGATGTATGTATTTAATTTTGCACTAGAGGTTTTATTCTTACTATGCATGTTTGCAAGCATGTTCGCTCTTTCATATGAAAGAGCTATGCAACAAGGTTTTAAGTGGCTTATGGGAAGGGTGATGGTGTGACCATGTATTAAGGGATAAAATACCCTCTGGTAAATATGATCAGGATATTGCAACTCACCTTGGAGTTCCATAACCTTATTAAGGAACTCCGCTTTCGGCTTCGTTCCTCTATATGGTCATGGAACTCCTTCGCAACTTGCAATATCTTTATAATTTACTGCAGGGGGGGTCTTCATCCCCTATAAGTTGACCCAGAGTATGAGGATGCAGAAACAACGTTTGATTTAGTGGAATGGGACTTCTGTTTGAAGGATGGTGCTCAGTACATGAGGTCAATGATGGCTGTTGTGGAATCTAAATCAACGTTTTGCCTTCCAATAATTTTCCATTTTTGATAGGGATGAAGTTGAGACATCCTTTGTCCCCCTTACTAGACAAGTGTCAGTGACTGGCTAAGAAGTGGTGCAAAGTTGACAAAATTCACAACTTCACAAGGTTGCTGGAAGACGTTTAATTTTCCATAACCTCAAAGATCATATCAGCCCTTACTTTGCATATTTGTTAATGTTCAGTGTTGCCCTGCACTACGTTTTTGCAGACTGCTTTGAAATCTGAAACCCATTTGAATTTAATTTAATTCAGGCCCTCATAGTTTCGCGTTTCGACTATGACAACTCTCTGTATGTGGGCTCACCTAAGAATGTATCAAAGAGACTTCAGGTGGTGCAAAATGCGGCAGCAAGGCTTTTGTTAAAGGTTCCAAGCTATGTTCTAGTAAGAGAATCTTTTAAGCAGCTCCACTGGTTGACGACCGAGGCAAGAGTTAAGTTCAAATCCCTTTGCATTGCACACAGGGCCGTGGAGAACAAAGGCCCAGTGAAGCTCAGAAATCTGATACCTGCTCATGTTCCAGCTAGACTCTTAAGAACTTCTCAGCATTTCCTCAGCACGACCAGAGTCAAAAGGACAAGATGGGGAAGAAGATCAGCCACACACTAATTACCTAAGATGTGGAATGATCTCCCACTTGGCCTCAGATCACTGCAAGATGAACTCACCTTTAGAAAAAACGTAAGACCTGGTTGTTCCCTCATTAATTAATTAATGTATTTAGTAAAAGGCACGGGTACCCAGTTCAGCACTCACCAGCACGGGAAAGCCCCCGACAGCCATGCGACTTGTTAAAACCCAAACCAAACATACATACATAAACGTACATTTGAATTTAGGATTTGTTACACAATTGAAAAGACACATGCCTATGCCACTAAACATGGGTGTAGTTGTGAAGAATAGATCGCTGAAAGAGTGCTGCACGTTTTATCTTTTATTAAGCTGAAATTGAAAAGCTTTAAAGGAGATGACATAATAATTTCTTTTAAAATATTTGCTTTTCTAGAGTGCTGTGAATAAGGTGACCAACACTATTTTATTGATGACCAGAGACATTCCTTTGTGGAAATTTACTTATTTACATCACAAACAGCAGCAGGTAAGAGATATGGTTATTTAACCTGCAAGAAAAAACAGCATTGATGTGTTCTGAAAAATAAATTGTAGAAATACATTGTATCATTTGGCGACAAATATGTTGCCAAACGATCTTCGCATTTAAAAAAATAAAATGCATTCTTTATAGTTGGAAACATGATGACACAATACTCTGTGTGAAAGGCCATTACTGCTTACATTCCAAAATAATCATCACATTGAATGCTTTAGCATACTTCCCCCCCAAAATAGCATTTGACCTTGCCTTGCAGAGTTTTTAATCTAGGTCAGATCAGTCATGAAAGTATGGTGATGTTTATCCAAATTAAAGCTATAAACTTTTGAATCTAATTTAATGAGCCTTGTTAGAAATGGGAGTCTCTAGTTGGCAGAGGTAGGTACCTTTATTCAAATAGGTATCCCTTGCTTCTAGTCAGGGTAAGGGGGATACACTCCTAAAATAACCCCTGCTGACCCCTTGGTAGCCTGGCACAAGTAGTCAAGCTTATCTCAAAGGCAGTGTGTAAAGCATTTGTGAACACATACAGTGATACAGTGAAAAGACTACAAATGGACACCACACCAGTTTAGAAAAATAAGTATTCTTTATATAAACCAAAACAAGACCTAATGACAAAATTCCACAATACAGTAATAAAAATATGACTTTCAGATGGTAGAAAATAGTTCAGTTCAAGCAAATTGCAGATGCAACACAAAGTACCTGGGATGCGGCACACCAACATACAAAACAGGCCGCAGGGAAGGTGATTTGTCGGTTTCTTACACTCAGGGAAGGGGAGTTGATGCATCGGTTCCCTACCAAAAGAGGAGGTGATGCGTCTGTTTTTTCCTGCGTGGGGAGGTGATGCCCCGGTTTCTTACTGCGTCCCCCAATGATGCAACAGACTTGGAGCCTCGATGCAATGTGACGATGCATGAACTCGTGCAGCCACACAGCAGGCTTTGCGTTGAACTCGGTGCGATGATCTTGGACTTCGGAGATCGGTGCACTCGATGCGGCGTGTGGCGATTTATCAAGCCGCGGCAGGCGATGTGATGGTTTCTTCGGTGATGCATCGGAAACAGGTGCGGATGCGTTGGAAACAGATGCGGATGCGCCTCACTTCGACAATGTTGCACAGTTTTTCCAGCTCCCAGCGGAAAAAAGTCTCTAGAGGTCCATAACAGAAGCAGGCTCCTCTTTTCAAGTTACAATTCCCAGCAAGGAAATTCAGGTGAGATTGTGGTGAAGTCTTTGTGTCCCTGAGACTTCAGAAGAGTAGGCAAGCTCAGTTTCAAGCCCTTGGAGATCTTCTTTCAATAAGGGGACAAAGCAAACCGCAAAGTCCTTTCCTCCTTCCTTTCCTTGGCAGCAAGTAGCCACTGCAGGCCAACCCCAGAAAGCAAACAGCAAAGGGGGAAGTATTCCGCCTCAGCTTCTCCGGCTCTTCTCCTTGGCAAAGGTTTCTCTTAATTTCCCAGAAGTGATCTAAAAGTCTGGGGTCTGGGCCCCTCTATTTATACACCAAAATCCTTTGTTGTCTGAAGGCAGAGAGTGTCTGTACTGTGCCAAAACCAGTTCTATCCTCACTGGTGCTGCTTCCTGGCAGGAGGTGATGACAGCCTTGTTGAAGGCAGACCAGGCCCATTAGGTGAAAGGAAATCTCTTCCTCCTACTCTAAATGTAGCCCAGGCCTATTCAGCCCAGCCCTGGCTTATCAGTCTTCTGGAGCCACTGCCCCTCTCCAGCCCCTGTCCTCCAAAAGCCAGAAATGCATTACATAAACCTAGCAGAAGCACACTGGATGGTTAGGCAAGAAAATACCTCTTTTCTAAAAGTGGTATTTTCAAACACAGAATGTAAAACTCACTCTCACTAAAAGATGCATTTTAACATTCTGAGTTGAGGTATACTAAACTTTATATCTCTACCTTATTCCCAGGGCCAGTTATGTATATAAGATGTTATAAAAAAAAAAGCTCCCTATTCTGTTCTATGGGAACAGGTAGCTTTGCAATAGTGGAAACACGAAATTGACAGTACTTCACTATCAGGAAATGCCACACACATCAGGGCATGTCCTACCTTTCACATAGAATGCACCCTGCCCACAGGAGTACATTGGGCCTACCTTAGGGGTGACTAATTTGTAGAAAAGGGAAGGTTTAGGGACTGGCAAGTGTGTGCACTTGCCAAGTCAACATGGCAGTCTAGACTGCACAATGGCTCTGCAATGGCAGGCCAGAGTTACATTTTACAGGCTGCTTCTGTGGGTGGCGTAATCAGTGTTGCAGCCCACTAGCAGCATTAGATTTCAGGTCCTTGGCACACACAGTGCACTATACTAGGGTCTGACAAGTAAATCGATTGTGCCAATCATGGAATCACTAATCCATAACAATTTACAAAGAGAGCACTTGTAATTTGGCAATGAACAGCAGTGGCAAAGTGCCCAAAGCATCTAGACCAGCAAAACGGAGACCAAAACACACAGCAAAAACACAGGAGGCAAAGGCAAAAATGCAGGTGAGGCCCACGCCAAGGGTGCAGGTCTAGCAAGCCTTTCAACTATCACTCAGTATGACCAGGTTTTGAAAACCCCAGGATCTCTTCTAGGATTCTTCTGAAAGTAAAATTAATTCACTGTGCGTTCTGGAACTGTAGCTTAAATCACTCTTTCAGGTATTGTGTGCAGCACACCTTACATTGACCACCCTGTGCTCCATAACACTCATCCCACACACTAAAACACTTATCAATCCAAGCTCTAGTCATAGTGACTGGACTGCTAGACTTGACCTAACACGCAATACGCTTCTCAAGAGCTTACCCTTAGTGTTATTCAATAAGGAGAATTTCTCCCCTTGAAACTTCTCGTACTTGTATTGTAAAGTTTGAGGGATCTTGGTGCTGTATACTTTGATTACTGAGGCAAAGGTGTTGCCTTCCACCGGCACTGAAAAGAGTCCTTAGGCCAGCAGCACGGACAATAGCTTTCCCTGCCATGGTGTATATGCGTATTATATGTCAACATCACACCTGGGCAGGTGAAACTTGGCACCTTTTCTTGGGATGACTTTCCAATTTTCGATCTAAAACACACTCATTTGTATGTTTTGGAAATAACCCAAGATTTTAATTTTATGCATTGATTTTAAAAAATCTAGCACTATGAATAATGACAGAGTGCCTGAACACTTTGCTAGCGGTTATAGTTTGATCTACAATAATAAAGATATCAACATAAAGTAAAGTATATAGTGGTTGTACCTCGATGATAGGTGCAAAGTTTCAAACTTTGGTAAAGATAAAGGATAAATTGAGAATGTATATGAAAAAGAGTAGGGGAGCTACAATGCACCCCTCTATCAGCCTGTTGGGCGTGGCAATTTTCTAAGTGAGGCTACTGCAGAGCGGAGTAAAACTTTGTGTCATGTATCAGTGTTTAACGAAATTAGAGTTTTCAATAAATCGTGTGGAACATTCAGGGAAGCAAATTTGCATTGTAAGACACATAGCATATAATTAAAAAATAGACATTTGCTTATCTGTTATGAACGGTAGAGGCTGGAGTCTTGAAAAGAAGGAAAATACTATTAGTAATATTGGGAAGGACAATTCATCATGCATTAAGAGTTATCTACATTCAGAGTGGATATATTACCACAAACTGTATGTGAGAACAGGCAGAACAAAATACTTCTGAAGCATGCTACTTCGTACAAAATGCTTCCTGAAAGCTAGACTGTCTGACAACCAAGATTGAGGCCTTTATTTAGACCAGTGGTTCTTAATTTATGGTCCGAGAACCTGGGGGCTCCAACAAAGCCTACTCAGGGTGGTCAGGGACTGTTTTATAAAATGAAATAATATTAAAATTAACAAACGGACATCACTACAATATACACTACAATATGTACAAATAAAGAAGCAAAATTAAAAATGTAAAAACTTTGTCTAATTTTGATTGTGACTTAAACAAAACATTTCAATATTTGAGCATTTGTTAGTTGTATACTTGTTTTGTATTTTTGTGTATTGTTTTGTGGTTCAAATCAAAGAAATTGCTTAGGCTGGGGGTCCCCAAATTCCAATAATGGCTCAGTGGAGTACCCCAGATTCCAGCAATGATTCAGTGGGGGTCCACTCAATCAATCAATCAGTTAATTTGTGGAACGCACTACTTACCGGTGAGGGTTTCAAGGCGCTAAGGGGGCGGGTGTGCTGCTACTGCTCAAACAGCCAGGTCTTGAGGAGTCTCCTGAAGGCCAGCAGGTCCTGGGTCTGTCGTAGGTGGATGGGGAGGGTTTTCCAGGTTTTTGCAGCGAGGGGGGAGAACGATCTGCCGCCGGCAGTTGTTTAACGGATGTGGGGGATGGTGGCGAGGTCAGCGGAGCGAAGCTGGCGGTTTGGGGTGTACAAGGTGAGTCGTTTGTTGAGGCACGCTGGTCCAGTGTTGTCCAGTACTTTGTGAGCGTGGGTGAGTAGCTTAAAGGTGATCCTCTTGTTGACGGAAAGCCAGTGCAGGTCTTTCAGTGGGCTGTGATGTGGCTGTGGTAGGGGATGTTGAAGATGAGGCATGCAGAGGCGTTCTCTATGCGTTGTTGTAGTTTCTGGAGTTTGTCTGAGGTTCCTGCATAGAGAGTGTTGCTGTAGTCCAGTCTGCTGCTGACGAGGGCCTGGGTGACTGTCTTTCTGGTTCCGGTGGGGATCCATCTGTAGATTTTGCAGAGCATGCGGAGGATGTTGAAGCAGGAAGAGGAGACAGCGTTTACTTGCAGGGTCATTGACAACACGGAGTCCAGGATGACTCCCAGGTTAGGTGCATGGTCAGTGGGTGGCCAGTGACTATGAGTCATCCCAGGCGGACGGGGTGGATGCGATGATGAGGACCTCCGTCTTGTCTGAGTTCAGTTTCAGGCAGCTGTTTATCATCCATTCGGCGATGGCCTTCATTCCTTTGTGGAGGTTAGATATGGTGGTGAAGGGGACCTTGGTGAGGGAGAGGATCAACTGGGTGTCGTCGGCGTATGAGATGATGTTGAGGTCGTGCGATTGAACGATGTTGGCGAGCCTTGCCATGTAGACATAAAAGAGTGTCAGCTGAGGCACGATCCTTGGGGTATGCTGCAGATGATCTTGGTGTCTTTAGAGTGTAATGGGGGGAGCCGAACACTTTGGGTTCTGCCGGTGAGAAAGGAGGTGGTCCAGTCCAGTGCTTCGTCATGGATCCCTGTGTTGTGGAGGCATGTGCGGAGGGTGTGGTGACAGATGGTGTTGGAGGGGGCCCAGAGGTCCAGAAGATGAGGGCCGCGCTTTCTCCGTTGTCCAGTCTGGCCCTGATGTCGTCGGTGGCGGCGCTGAGGGCTATTTTGGTGCTGTGGTTGCTGCGGGATCCAGATTGGGACAGGTCCAGGATGTTGTTCTTTTTGAGGAAGGAGTTCAGTTGCCTGTTGACAATCTTCTTAATGACTTTCGCCGGGTACAGGAGGAGGTAGATGGGCCGGAAGTTCTTGAGGTCCTTGGGGTCTGCCTTGGGTTTCTTGAGTAGGGCGTTGATCTCGGCGTGCTTCCACCTCTCTGGGAAGGTGGCGGCCTCGAAGGAGCTGTTGATGATCTTGCGGAGATGGGGTGCGATTGTGGCGCTTGCTTTGTTGAAGATGTGGTGCGGGCAGGGGTCAGATGGTGAGCCAGAGTGGATGGTGTTCATGACTTAGATGGTGTCTTCGTGGTTGATGTGGTTCCAGGAGAGCAGGGGGTCGATGTGTCTGAAGTGTCTGTGTCTGTCGGGGGGGATGAGGGGGGGGCTGGTTGCTGAAGCTGTTGTGGAGGTCTGTGATCTTGCGGTAGAAGAAGGTGGCTAGGGAGTCGCAGAGGTCTTGTGATTGCTGGATATCATTGGAGTTGGAGCTGGGGTTGGAGAGTTCCTTCACAATGTTGAAGAGCTCTTTGCTGTTGTGTGAGTTGTTGTCAATGCGCTCTTTGAAGAAGATCCTTTTGGCTGTTCGGATGAGTTGGTGGTGTCTTCGGATGGCGCTCTTGTAAGCTGTGTTGCTTTCTGGTGTCTGTTCATGGAGCCACTTCATCTCGAGCCTACGGCAGGCCAGCTTGGATGCCTGGAGGTCGATGGTGAACCAGATGACTTTTCTGTCGGTGTATTTGTTCAAGGGTTTCTTGATCGGGCGAGAGCGTTGGCCCATTCGTCGATCCATTGCCTGAGGTTCAGGGCGGTGGAGTTGGTGTCGGTAGTGTCCGTTGGTGGGTTTCGGGCAAGGGTGGTGGCTAGCTAGTCTTCGGTGATTTTTCTTCAGCTGCGGTGGGGTGCCCATTGTGTGCGGTGGTGCGTAGTAGGCTTCTCGAAGGTGAAGTGGATGCAGCGGTGGTTAGTCCAGTCGAGTTCGGTGGTGTGGCTGAAGGTGACGCGTTGCTGGCAGAGAAGATGGGGTCAAGTGTGTGTCGGCAGAGTGGGTGGGAGTCATGACGAGTTGTTTGAGTCCGAGGTTGGCAAGGTTGTCAAGCAGGGTGGTGGAGTTGCTGTCGTTGGTGTTCTCGAGGTGGAAGTTCAGGTCTCCGAGGAGGATGTAGTCTGTGGATGCAAGGGCATGCGTGCTGACGAAGTCGGCGATGGGGTAGCTGAACTGAGGCCGGGGGGCTGGGTGGTCTGTAGATGAGGGTTCCTCTAAGGGTGGTGTTGGGGTCGGTGTGGATCTGGAAGTGCAGGTATTCAGCTGTGATAAGCATGTCATTGGTGCTGGTCGAGATTCTGAGGATGTTTCTGTGGACGATGGTGATTCCTACTCCCTTTCTGTTGGTGCGGTCCCTGCGGGTGATCTTGTAGCCGTCAGGGATGGCAATGGCGATGTTGGGTGCCGAGGAGGGGTTCATCCAGGTCTCTGTCAGGAAGGCGACGTCTGGGGAGGAGGTGTCAATTAGGTCCCAGAGTTTAATGGCGTGTTTGCCGGCAGAGCGGGTGTTGAGTAGAATGCATAGGAGGCTGTTGTGTCCTACACCGGTGGACGTGGTAGTGGTTTGGAGGCTGGTGTAGCTGCAGTTCGGAAAGGAGAAGGGTCCATAGGTGCGCTTCGGTGTTGCCCGGAAGCAGGTGTATGATCGGCCGGTGTTGAGTGCGTGAGGGTGCTGGCGTCGCTGCGGCGTCAGGTGTCATGGTGTTCGCGAGGGCCAGGGGGTCTGGCGCTGGGCTTGGTCCAGGCGTGGACGGGCGCATATGGGCTTGCCTTAGGCGCGCCTCCGGCCCGGCCGCGTAGCGGCCTCCATAAGAAGGGGAGGTGGGAGGGAGGAGCAGCTGGGAGCGGGATGAATGGGCGGGTGGGGCCGCAGTGGCTGGAAAGGGATAACAGAACAGCCGGGAAATGCGAGGCACAATACAATGCTACAACAGAGGAATTGCACCAGAAAAACGAAATACAGAAAATAAAAACAGAGGCAGACAGGCAATAAACAGAGGCAGACAGGCAGAAGGGGGCACAGAGGTTACAGAAAAGGATTACACTAAATAACGGAAATACGGAAAATAGAACTGAAGGGAGACAGGCAACAACATAGGCTGGCAGGCAAAAGGGGGCACAGGGGTACTGGGCACACAGATACTTACTGCTCCCCACTGGGCCACGAATGAGGCGCAGGTGGAAGCCTGCGGTTGGAGGAGGGCCTCGTACTCACGGCAGCAGCAGCAGCGAGCGGACCACAGGCACACAGGTGGTGCTGTGCGACGTGGAAAGGGACCTGCCTGAGAACAGAGTCAAGGATCCACAGAATTTTAAATTCAGAGGGCAGTAGGCGGAAAACTATACATTGGTGTGTTGCTATGTCTTTACAAACTCGTGGTTTCCCTGTACCATTTAGAGGTGGAGGAAAAACGGAGTTTCTACTGGAGAAGCCTCAGCTGACAACGTTAATAAAAACTTTAGAAGTGTCCCACACCTGCCACTGGTGGGCAACAGGTCACAGTGAAGGTCAGTTCAGTCCTTGTCATGGAGGGGAGACAATCATGGGATTTCTCTCTACGGCAGTGTCACCTAGGGAGAAAACTGCCTGCACATCTTGACCATTCATTTCTTTTGTTTTACTGAAACAAAATCCAGATTTGAAAGTTTGTTTTAGTTAAATAAAGTTTGCCGAGCAGGACCAAAAAAACATGGCTCCCTCTGTCAGGGCAGATTCACTGGAGGTAAAGAGATGCATGTCAGGCAGATGTGAATCTTAAAATGTGGGGGGTGGTCCTCCTCTTTGGGAGTGAAAGACAGACTCTCCTCTGACCTAACAGGCTGGCGGTCCACTTGAGAGGGCCTGAGTGGGAAACCCCTCTCCTTTCCTCCTTCTGTGATCGTTTTCTCTCTACCGCCCTCTTCCCTCTATCTATCTCTCTTAAAGCCCCCCCATGCGTGCTGCAGTTAAACTAGGGGAGCTGGGGAAAGTGTCAGGGGCACGGGGGGCAGCCCAGAGCTTTTAAAACTGGCCTTTAAGGACGCCAGCTAACCTGGTAAATGCCGGAGGGAATACATGGCCTGTCCAGACCTGCTATTTGTCACTGTTTAAATGACACAGAGTTTTCTCCTATGTGTATAATGCATGATTTGGCACCGAATGTATGGTCTCTCCACGCCGTTTTGATTTATCAGAGTCTTTGTGTCTTGTCCACTACTGTGGCTACTGCTTAGATAGACTCATTTTCCACAAAGTTCAAAAGGCTTGATTTTACAAAAATATTTTTTTTTTTTGCAAGGTGTGTTATTTGGAACACTTTTGAAACATCAATGGGATACATTTGCAGCTTGGTTCTACGGGGCCTGCCTCACATAATCGGCTTTCACACCACGGAGTGGCAACATTCTGCTGCAGTTGCAATTTTGTAAATCAGTTACAATATACTGAATATTCTTTAATAATCATCCTCTGTGCACCTCTTTCGATAGGTGCAATGAGGGGGGGGGGGGAGGGGGTTAGGCTTTAGAACGCAAACTTTCTAACCACATCCATCGTAGACTAGGTTAAGTATAAAGTAAAGTAGCAGAGGTGTTACTATGTACATTAAAACAATTTTCAATTATTTTTGTAAGCTCGTCAATAGCTTTGTTATTTTTAGCAAACACTCAGCATCTCTTTTAGACTGTGATGCCAATAGTAAACCACACGTCAATGGTATTTACTCCTAATGTTGATTCAAAAGTAAGTCGTTGTCATGCATTTTGATCTGGCTTTTTCATTCAATTTCAGCAAGTGGGAGATTTACAAACATTTTGCACTGGGTTGCCATCACAAAAGTGATGCCAATCAGTGTAAAATGTTTTTTTTTTTGCTATTTACTTTCCAACGCAAAACTTGTTTTGTGTATTGGAAAGCACCCTCAAAGTAGCTCAAATCAGCACAAAGTTCTGCTTTGCGTTACTTACCGCCGAGGGGGTTGTTACTTGGGTGGAACATGGGTGTTCCCATACAACCATCCATGCCTTTTGATGCAAAACCATATTTACAAAGATTTGCAGACATGGTTATCCGGCAAAAGTTAACACCCATTTAAAGGAGGCGCTAACAGGAGAAATGCTTTCATTTCTCAGTGCTTTTCCGACTTTGCATGCGTGCTGCACTGTGCAGCACCCATACAAAGTGGGAAAAACTTTCCTTTGTGTCTAGGCATAGTAGTATTTTGTTCACGAATAGTACCCTTCCGGACAAAACCTATGCTACACTCATGCACATACCCTAGCCCTATGGCGCTTTAGTGTGTGCATGGCGCACGGCCGCTGAAATCTGTGCCGGAGCTAGGGAAAGGGGATGAGAGAGCCATATCTCTGAAGATATGGCGCTCTCCTGCTCCCTGCCTGTCACACAACGCAGCGCAGCCTTGCAGTGGGGCTGGGCAACTTTTTAGCAAATCTCTCCCTAAGTGGGATCACAGAGCAGGAAAATAACTAGCATTAACTTGCTCAAACTGGCCCAAAAAAAGTATGTTTTTTTCCTTTTTAAGGTGATTAGGCAGTCATGCGCTAAAACTCAGGCTCCCTTGTGCTAGATTTAAACTCTGAGCCCTAAAAGAATTCCATAGAGCCATACAAT
Organism: Lissotriton vulgaris; assembly: GCF_964263255.1. Lineage (NCBI taxonomy): Eukaryota > Metazoa > Chordata > Amphibia > Caudata > Salamandridae > Lissotriton > Lissotriton vulgaris. Next base: position 1,118,323,342 of record NC_141691.1, on the reverse strand, counting down.
TCCACTATAAAAAATTTGTATCGAAATAATTTTTTTATAAATCCGGATGTAGGAATCCGCCATTGTAATATATTCTTACATTTTCAACCAGAACCCCTCGCTACATCTCCTGCCTCCTACCAGGTTGCATGGGAATAAATTGTGGTGCTATATTAAACAGTCCAGGTCCTGGAGACTCCGGTAATGTTAAAAATCAGAAGTTTGTTTGATCCCTACATCTAAAAAGATTCAACCCCGCTGTCACCAGCAAATTGTCAGTTTGCTTGTTAGAATAATCCTTGACACAGAAAAGCTATCTATCCATTAATCAGACGTAGAGAAGCTCCTGCAAGCAGAAAATAGAATTCTAAGAAGCAAAACACAAAGCCTTTCATAACATGTTTACAAGCACAAAGCATCTCCTTGATGTGCAAATGCAGCACTTCAAAAGTGTACAGTCATCCAGATACATCTGTATAAAATCAATACAGAGCGAAGGTTTCAGCTGCATTCATATTTCCTCTTCAGCTGTTTCCACCGAACCAATTACAGTTCCATGTGACCTTTTGACACAAGTAAAATGTTGGCTAAAGGGCGTTTTGAGCAGTGATGTAGCAAGAGTGCTGTGGGCCCTAATGCAGATAATGAAAATGGACCCCCTACCCCAGTGGTTAGGTAGCAGCAACAAAGCAACCGTAATTGGTGAGAACTGGGCCTCCCACACACCTGGGTAGTGGCGTCATCAAACTTGCATCGCTAATGAGAGCTGTGCTTCCACTAACCTGTATCGCTTCACTCCCCTGCGTCATTCCCTGAATATCTCCAGTGCCGTCCTTTCTTCTTTTGTCTCTCTCTGTCACACTGCTATGCAGCTATCTCTCTCTCCGACTACCCTTGTATCTCTCCCTTTTCCCCTCCTTCTCTCCCCTATCAACCGATGTTTACATTCCATGTGATATCTCTCATATTCCCTCTCTCCCCTTTCTTTGACATCTCTCTCGTTCCCCCTTTCTGTCCCCCTTAATACTTAGTCCTTCCCTACTCTCCCGTGTTCTTCTCATATCTCTGCATTCTTCTTTGTTGATTTCTGCTGTCCCTGCCTCTCACTTGGTGTGCATCTCTCTGCTTTCCACCCTTCGTAGTGCACTCACAACGTGCAGTACGCACCCCTCCCCCACTGAGGCAACTCTCAAGAAGATGGACAATTGCAATGAGTGTGGTTTAACCAAGGGGGAAGCCTATTATCCACAGCCACATCTCACCATTGGCGAATGATAACCATAGTAAAGCATACATTATTGTTAGGAGAATACAGGGCATGAGATCAGCCAAAGCCATTGTTGTTATGAGAATACAGGATGTAAGATCAGCAAAACAGCGCGAAGATCGGGCAAGCAATAAAACTGTTGTCTCCACCCATTACAGCGCCACACTTTGGAATGCAAAAGTGCCTGCAGGCCCCTTTTCCATATCCATCGCCCACACCCTCAACCAAGCGCATCCAGGGCATACCTTGAACTTTCATTCTATACATTGAGTTCTCACTGAAGAACCGAATATCTTATGAACGTGTGCACAGGATTTGTTTTACTTTCTTTAGTTACATCTGTATCTCTCCGGCCTTCTATGTCGCCATCCTTTTTTTTTTCCTTATCCCTGGTACCTCTAGTTATTCTTTTTTGAGGCTCTCTTTCTTCGCCTTCATCTCTTCAGTCACCACTAAGACCATGAATAGCTCCTCAGCCTCTACAACCACCCGATATAGCAAACTATGGAAGGCTAACAGGCTGGCACTGGGGGGGGTGGGGGGGGGGGGAGTGCCCTTGGCCTGTTAAGTACCTGCATCTGGTGCAAAGCAAGCTAGACTCCTCCCTCAACCTCTGCACCTAATCCAGCCTCTGCGCCAGCTGCACCACTGACAGCCACGCCCCTGCTTTTGAGGACATTACTTTGCTGAGCACATTAGCCTTCACTCTGGCTGTTACACATTTCTTGCATACAAAAGGGGCTTGTAATTGTTATTTCTCCGAACTGATTATACGTTACTTGGACCAAAGCATGGGTTTTTGGTCTACTCTTGCTGACAGACCTCTTTGGCTGTTTGCTCGAAAACAGACCTCTTATGTGGGCTTTTTGTCCACGCCATGCTTGTGATTTGAATGCTTTTTCCTTAAAGCAGAAGAAAAATAATTTGCCTGCACGGTGGCCATCTTGGAACGACTGGTCTTTTGCTCGAAGAAAAACAATACCAAGACATTGCTGAACCTGTGTGCATGCATGGAAGCTGGTTGGCGGAAAAACAAGTATTGGCAAGAACAATAGGTTTTTCTGAGAGACTCTTATTGACTAACATGCGCTTCAGTGTGCAGTCATCTCTGTGTTTATTTTTAGTGATATGTTTAATAAACTAACCATCACACTTTCTTTGCACTAGGATTTCTGATATACTGTAAAATAAGTATTTCCTTACACTTTTCATATTTTAGTTGGAACAGAATGCAGCCAGAGACCTAGGGGATGAGCTCACCAAAATGGTAGTGCTGAAACCTCTGGACAAACAGATCAGTGAACACAAAGATGTCAGCAAGGTTATTATCCAGCTGAGCACCATGATCCTTTCCCTGAAGATCGATGCCACGGGTGTGCTCAACAGCTTTTCAAAATTCTCTGGACTATGGAATCAGGTTTGCTTTCTTATTTTTAAACTTCCATTTAAAAAAATGAACGAAATCCACAAACCTGAATTGAATGCCCTATGTGCTGAAACAAAGTTACTAATAGCACGTAAATATCAGATTTATTATCGTTTATTTGATTTTTTTAAATGCTGTATTTTGCTCGGAGAAAACAAAGCCATTGCTTTCATAGCTGCCAAGGTTTCAGATTGCCATGTGTGACATTTTTATGATTTTAGAGTTATTATGAGTGACATTTCAACACTGTCTATGGAGCAAAGTCAGGAAATAAAGACGAGGGAAACATAAATATCAGAAATTACACCCATTTGAGCAGCGAGAAACCAAGTTAACTGCTGCAAACAATTACAAATATAAACGACTTCCATTTATCATACTCTAGCCAAAATTGCAGACAATAGGTAACGCAGATTGTAAATACCTTTGATAGCCTGTGGCACAGCAGATAAAAGGGGTTTCTGGTAACCAAAGAAGGGCGTATAACTATTTATACCACGTATTATAATCAGTGTGCCTACATTTTCTCTCTCTAATTATAAGAACAGATTTTTGTTGGCCCATATTACGTCAGGTTCTCCGACGGACTGGAGGATTTGACGTGGATTTGGCAAATGACAAAGATGAAATATTTCCCTAATGAGGACCTAGAACAAAGAGAATATTTATATTTACATCCTTCTATATACATTTATATACATCTCTTTAGCATCATTATAATGAATGAAGACAGACTCAGTTTCTCTGTTAGTTTGCTTTTATCTATTTTCTTTTCATTCGCATATGAATTGGTCAAACATAAGCACAATATGAAATCTGAATATTCACTAAAGAACACATTACAGGTAATCACAGTAACATCTCAATTGCAGAGCATGAGTTGAGTGAATAGTACAAGAGACAAAAGAGCATTTTTTCAATAAGAACAAATACAGAATTTCATATAAACCTAGAAAACTATAGCACAGCGTGCTAATAGCTGGAAATGCCACCCCTCTGGCCGAAAGGGAAAGCTGGGGCTTTCCTCATGAGGTATGAGGTGCAAAGTTAAGAGTCAACTTACAGACATCATCAGACAAGTACATCAAAGTACGAACGCCTCAGATAGATCTAACACCAACACTTTCCTCACTCTCTCTGCCTTCGTTTCTCTCTGCCTCCGCCGAATCGATCACTAATAATTATATACTAATGTCAATCACTTCAGTCCCATTGTTTAATTCCATGCTGTCATCCTTGTCCTTCAGCAGAGGAAATCAAATCTTCTCCTTCCCTAGCACACACATTTTCAGCTGCATTTGGAGATTTTTTAGCAGTTGAGTGTATCATAGGAAACATGCTTTTCCCTGCAACAGTAGGAAACATGGTAGATACACTGGACGCGTAGCAGCCACTCGAGAATAAAGGACACAATAGACAGTTTTGTAGAAATAAACTCGATCCCTGTAATTCTACATTCTAAAGCAAAATTAAGGCTAACACCAATGCTGAGCCCTTCTTGTAAAACATGCAGTTTCTCTAGGAGGAATAAGCATGAATTGATTATTTATGTTTAACTTTGTTTTTATTTACATTAAAAGCATGGATACAATTTTTATAGCTGCCTCACAATGCACCTTGTGTACCACACACCAAGGCATGTATTACATCATTTGCTATTACCTGCGAAGATGCCATCTAGCCTGCTCCCCAATAAATGTGTGAGGCGTACAGAATGTCAATATAGTAACGACATAGTAGCAAGAAATATCAATACTCAACATGGTCAAAAGGTATTCAAACAAGCCCCCTCTCCCTCCTTCCCCCAAACAGGTATGCACAATGACTATTCTGGTATTAAAATTGTGTGTATAGAGAGCCCTCTGGTAGTTTTCAAGTGCTAGTGGTCAGCTCCCCAATTTCCGTGAGCCGGAGAAGGTGGAGATATTTTGGGCATGTGATCTCATTAAATTCTGTGGACAGGAGAGATATGAGCTGCTGCCAAAACTCTTGGAATTCGGATGCAGTGTTTGTGAGGGAAGCGTGGATCCGTTCCATCCCCAAGATATGCTATAATCTGTGAAGCCATACCGTGTGTGATTGAATCGTTTGTGTCCCCCAATGCGATAAAATGTGCTGAAGCGCTGCCCCCAGAGCTAGACCCATTTGTTTCCCTTTGTGAGACATCAGAGGGAACGTTAAGGGGTTGGGTAGCCCCAGCACCACGTAGGCTGGGAACAGTGGGATCTGGGTCTCTAATTGCTGATTTATTTTGTCCAATATCCTGGGCCAGTATATGGCTAGGACCGGGCGGTCCCATAGCAAATGTAGTAATGTCCCCTCCTCCCCGCATCCCTGCCAACAAGTAGGGCTGCAATCTGGGCTCCCTTTTTTAAGGTGCACCGGTGTCAGATTCCAATGCATGGCAAATTTAAGGCTGTTTCCTTTCTGCCCGTGTTTGGCGCCATATGTTTGGACCTGTAATAATTTCCCCCCACTCCTTCTTCGTGAGCTCTCTTCCTATTTCTTTCACCCAGTGTTTCTGACCAGCAGTAGGTTGTGTAGGAAGTGGGTTGCGTAGCATGTCATAGAGTTCTGCGATCAGTTTCCTATCGTTGAGCTTCGTTACTAACCATTTCTCGTATTTCATCAGTTTTCGGTTGAGTTTCGGGTAAACGTCTGGATGGAGAAGCCAATGTCTTATTTGTAAATAATGGAACCTTTCGGGCTCTGGGAGAGTATAATCCTGTCTTAATTGTGAAAACGGTATGATCCCCTTGATATCAAATAGATGGCCTGCTGCCTTGCAAGCTGTAGCTTGCCAAATTCAAAATGACCTCCCATCAAGCCCAGGAGTAAACTCCTTGTGTTCAAATAGGGGGGTCATCGGGGAGGGGAAAGTTGTGAGATCTTTTCTACTGGCCACCCCGTTCCGAACCTGCAACACAGTTTTCGTGATAGGTTAGCCCTGAAGATTCTGTGGTCGGTCCGCCCCCTTCGGAAAGGGAACCTTCCACAGGGAGAGTTTTGCTAATGCCCTGTCTTGAAATAGCCATCTCTTCTCTGATTCTGTTCTATTCCAGTCCACCAAGTAACTTAATTGGGCAGCCCTAAAATAATCTAGCAAATTCGGGATCCTTAAGCCTCCCTCCTCTGGTCTCAGATATCCCAACTCCTCCGCATGCGTGGACGCGCCCCTGCCCAGACAAAATGGAGTATCTTCTTTTGCACCGTATTAAGTGTCCCTTTTGGCGGCCAGACCGACAATGTCTTGAACAAGTATAATGCTTTGAGTAGAATCAACATCTTGACCGCAGCAACTTGACCCAGCAGGGACAGATGATGCTGCTTCCAGCTCTGTAGCATCTTCGTGATCTGTCGGACTAGTTTAGTGTAATTTAGTGTAATTGTCTGTTGGATCGACGGGGCCAATTCAATTCCCAAATATGGGATAAACTCCATTGTCCTAATTTCTGAGAAGCTGTTGTCCCTGAGGAAATATAAATTTTTTGGTCATGTTATGTTCCCTAGCGCGTACCCCACCGACTCCATGTACCAGCTTGAAGTGCATGTAACTTCCCTCCTGTACCAGTTATGAAGACGCAAATACATTTGCGTCCAACGTTAACCTGTCCTCTTTCAGATCCACCCTGAATGGATTATATAGTCCGTTCCTAAGTATGTTATGCCACCGTCTTTTTGTAGTACACTTTACATGTTTTCCCTGCTCTAACAGAGTAGGCCCTGAATTTCTGCCATCGAACCTCTTTTTGGCTCCTGACTCTGACAGCCTCTGCCCAGGCTACCTCTGTACCCGTGAACTCTGACTTACTTTCAGCGCGGTCCCTCGCGCTCAGCTCAGCCTGCTTTCTGCCAAGACTGACTATAACCTTCGAGTTATCTGTTCCGCTCCTCGAGAATGCATTCCTGCCTACTAGCTCCAGTAAACATCCTCTCCAGCTGCAGAGCCAAAGGGCCGACCTGTCTCAATACAAGTAATGCAAGTAATTCATAGCCTCTGTTACCATGCTTCCATGGAAGGCCCGTGCCCCACGCTTCTCATGTAGACACTTAGGCGCTTATACACGCATCCACAGTTAGCATAGAATAGCTTCTGCCCTAGAGACCTTTCCGCCCAGATAGTATGGTTCCTAAACATCAGATATCAGATACGATAAAAGTACAAGTTGATCTGACATGCCAGACTTCTGTCTCTTTCCGTCAGTGTAAATGTCAAGTCCCCTGCACCCCGTCAATCACACGTCATGCAGCTGCGCGCGCATCCAAGCTTCCGATTTCTGCTGACATTGCAACAATTCTGTTAGCACCACCCCTTGGTGCCACCCACTTGCGTCACCTATCAGTGACGTTTCTAGCACACACCTCTGATTCACGCCTAGTTTACGCCTCTTGATTACGTACTAGTAACACGTGCATACTGTTATCTTGTCTTCTCTCAGCTGTTACGCCTCTTACATTACTTCTTATGGTATAAAACAAGTATATAAGCTATGTAATGTCAATAAAGTCTGCTCTATCCCTTCTGACACCCCTGTGGTGGTCAGAACATGATATCCTGGTCTTGACCATTCCTTTATGAGGAATAAAACCCTTAGAAACTCTAACACCACGGACTCTGTCTTTTTTCATCCGATCTGAGTTATTGATTAAGTACTTACCTGCATAGAAATTAAGAGAGTAAATTAATTATTTACGTCATATTGGCGCCCGAACAGGGACCCCTCCCCCACCTCACGCGCCGGTTGGCGCATTGCAAGCTCTGTCCCCTGCCGTCAGTTAGACGGAACCTACGCGTACCGGCAGGATTTCCTGCATCTCCCTCTGACCCAAGGAGGTGACGAAGACTGCGATCAGTGCCCAGACGAGGCGGTGAGGAGTGCGGAGGATCCCGACCAGAGCCTAGCCGAAAGAAGCAAGGTCCGAGGTGTCAAGAGGCCCACCAGGTTTCCGAAGTTTTCCGAAGGTTACCGAGGTTTTCCGAAGTTTTCCGAAGTACCGAGTCGAGTCCAGTCGAGTTTTCCGAGGCCTTCTGTTTCCGTGCTTCCCGGTGAGTACCATTGCTGGGTCGTATCTAGACGGGTTTGGGTACGCAAGTCCGGTCTGCACTGTTTTTAGGCAGTGTATCTGTACTGTTTAGCAGTATATCTAGTATTCCGAATTTCTGCACTGTTACACCAGTGTATCTGTACTGTTGAGCAGTACATCCAGTATAGGGGGGTAGTCATCTATGTCTCAAATGTTTTCATGTGATTAATGTCGTGGTATGAATGTGACCGTTTAATGTGCATTATTGTGTTTCTTGTATCAATTAAGTTGTAACCAGTATTAAGTAGTAAGGATCGAGCATTCAGTAATAAGTAAGCATAATGCCGTTTTTCAACAAGTTAAAACAGATAGGAACTAGGAAAGGGATACTGGAGGAAGAAATTCCTATTCCCCCTAGGGACACTCCAGGTAACTTTATGTACCACAAGCATGGCTTAGATGCCATATTGTATCTAGATTTATGGGCCGATTACACCAAGCACCTAGACGAAAGACACAGATGGCCTGTTACCGGAACATGGGATGCCGAGTGCATCATGAAGGTAGAAGAAGCATTATGGAAAAAGAAAGCTAGACAATCCCAGAAAGACGCCATAGAATTCTGGCGTAAGGAATCACATAAGCGTGCTGAGAAAGCACTCCGTAGAGAAGACAGACTTAAAGAATCAGAAAAGGCTCAAGAAAATGAATTAGTTATTGAAGGGATCCGAGTAAAAACAGAACAAATAGATCGTGCCCGAAACAATCTTGTAAACGGAATGTATCTCGCGGCCGAAGGTACACCTGAGGCCCTATCAGAAATACCGAAAAACTTACCGCCACCATTAGTTCCAACTAAAGTAATGCATAAGACTACTAAAGACATATTCTTAAATTCATATTTAGAGGATGTAGCACCAGCTTACGCCAATCTGCCTGTTCGTGCCCTGCCCACTGACAGGGACGGGGGTGGCACTACGCCCCCAGACCATGTTCTGCCAGTACCGCGACAGACCTCCCCTGTTCCGCCAGCTCCGCCACTTCCCGCACTCAAGATTGACTTACCGAAACAGGTCCTACCTGATCCTACTAAACGACAAATTCAAGTTCAGATACAGACTCCGCGGAGAGATAATGCCCAAGCATCCGCCTCAGGAGGTGCGACTGCGGGTCCTCAGACCCCGCCATTAACACACAGATTCAATTTAAGGGACACGCAGAATCCGTTCGTGTTCCAGTCTCCCCGTCTTGACGCATTAAAGGAAAACATGTCAGTTTGCAGATATGATCCAGTACCCGGAAATAACGATCTAATGATATTGGCATCACTACGATTAAGATCTGCCACTGATATCTTGCTATGCTATGTAGGAATGAAGGAGCGTCTCAATAGAATATACGAGTTTATACAGACAGGGAAAGACCCTGACAGTATCAAGGATGCCATGGATAAGCAGAAAGTTGATATTCAAGCACAGATATTACGATTTTTCATAAATTGTCTAATAAGAGAACGAGACAGGCCCGAGACAGATCAAAGTGAATTAGATGGACTAACAAAGTGGGGTCAAAATATAGCCGAAGGAAAACATGACAAGGGGGCTTGCATAGCCAGTATGTACCAGAAAATTAGAAGGGCAGTGATAACGGCACATCAGAAAGGGAATGATAAAGCTTCCTCCGAGGAGGAAGAAGAACTTACAGAACAAGGAAGGACTACAGATACTATAGCGTATGTAGGTAAGGGAAACTACCTTAGGAAAGGCATCTGTCTAGAACACAAGAGAGTTTTTCTCTCTGCGTTAACGAACCCGAATTCTTCTGAACATCAGTTCCAGGAAACTGATAAAAGGCTTCGAGACCGAATGGGGTACCATGTACTCAATTCTATGGATGAACAGGAACTAGCCCGGTCAGCCGTGTTATGGGCCGAAAACCCAGACATATATAATGACGATACGTTAGCACAGACATTCTTGAACCTTTCCCCAGACGAGCAGAAAGTAGCAGGTGTATACATGATTCAGCACCTCCTCATCAAGTTCAGAAACAACCATTCCGATCCAGGTCCCTTACACGAAACATTAGAAGCACTACTCATGGATAGATGGAGAGGTTTCAGTACCAAGTTAATACAAATAATTCTAGAACAACGACATAAATACAACACCTTCATAAGTTCTGAATATGTTCCCGCTCCGCCTCCAGAAAGAAAAACGTATCACATGCAATGCCTGAGTGGCATTGAAAGTCAGAACCCCTTACGAGAAGTACACCCAGTTATGGGTGCGGATCAAGTCTTGAAGCGTGTGTATGTTCACACACCACTGACTAAGTTAGAACTGTTAGAAATGAAGAAACTAGTCCCGTGTCATGACAAAGACCCTGCAGGTTTTCACAGAGAGCTTAAAGACATGTTACTGATGGGGGATTACACGTATGATGATATTATGAAAATGTTAAAAGTACTGTTGCCCACGGGCATTTACGAGAAATTAAAGGAAAAGGATTGGGAGGTGGGAGAGACAAAGATAGCATGGGCAGAAATAGAAGACGAAGAGAGCAAACGAATCCCAGGGGTAGGCCTTGGGGATAGGACTAAAGCATTGCCCGGATTAATAGTACAGGTTTTGCCAAGATTATTGACAACTAGAAAGGAAGATTGGGACGCAATCTCGTCCTGTAAACAGAAACAAGATGAAGATACTAGTGACTTCTATTCAAGATTCGAGAAATGTTTCATTATAAATAGTGGCCTACAACCAAGCAGCGAGTCATATCCACACCTTTTTGTATCAAAATTAGTCGAGAATTCCCTACCATTAGTTAAAAATAGAGTGTATAAAGTTGAAAGTACTTGGCAGGCAAATACGCCATCCCAGATGTTACAAATGTTACAATATCATCAAAACAGAATTAGGGAAGAACAAGATCAGGAACAGAAGCGTATGAAGGACACGAAAATGAAAATGTTAGTAGCTCAGACGGTCCCAGCCGACGGTCAGAGAAAGGGTGGGGCCCAGACAAGTCACACTACAGCTCCCGTTAAAGGGACATGTAATTATTGTAAACAGCCAGGTCACTATGTACATGAATGCCCAGTCCTGAAACACAACATCTCAACAGGTAAAACTAAAGAAAGACCGCATCTGCCTAGACACGATCAGGTCCAGCAACAGACCTCACAAAATGTACAGCCAATGCAGAACACACAGCCTATGCATGCTCCATCCCACACAGCACAGACAGTAGCAGTACCACAGCCACAGCCCATTGCCGCGACTCAGCAAGTTTCACAACAGATGTACCAGTATGCCCAATCTGCATATCCAGATTACCCCCGATACACATGAAACAGCCTAGAGAGGGAAGGTGGTTTGCCTCTTATTGAAATTCCTGTAGATCAAGAAGGTCCTTATGTACATAGTCACGTATTGGGAAAAGACAGAAAGTTTTTAATTGACACAGGGGCAAGTCGCACTACCATCAGTCACAATGAAGTCCCAGGGGCACCCCTCTCAGGCTCACAGAATGTTTCCCTTGGGTTTTCAGGACAGCCTATTGTAAATGAAGTATCGGAACCAGTACCATTAGCTGTGGGTCCATTATCACGAGTTACAGACTTGTTACTTACGAAATCATGCCCAGAAAATCTGTTAGGAATTAAAACGTTGAAGGCTCTAGGAGCTATAATATGCTGTTCCCCGGAGGGAGTTAGACTCTTTCTACGGGATTTCAAGGGTCATTATGTTTTGCGAGATTTTGATGTCAGATTGAAAAATGTACCAGATCACCTATGGGCAAAAGGCCCAGCTGACGTAGGTTGTATGCATATCACTCCATATCGTGTTACACTCAAGACAGGAGTTGTTCTACCCAGAATCAGACAATACAAGTTACCACCCGATGCTGTAGTGGCTTTACTGAAAATCATTGAAGAGCTTATTGCCCAGGGAGTGGTCGTAGAGACCGACTCCAATATCTGTAATTCACCCATCATTCCAATTCTTAAACGTACAGACCCCAATGCACCGCCAGTATATCGGCTGGTGATTGATCTTCGAGAGCTGAACAAATGCATTGTACCACAGTACCCTGTGGTCCCCGATATCTCTTCCCTATTGACTGCTATTGATTCAGAAGCAACGTTCTTTACCGTAATTGACCTCAAGAACGCTTTCTTCAGTGTACCTATTGATCCGGAGAGCCAATATCTCTTCGGATTCAGTTTAAATGGACGAAGTTTCAAATTTTCCCGCGCACCTCAAGGATTCACAGAAAGCCCCAGCATCTATAGTCAAGCACTGAAAAGACAACTAGATTGTGTTCAAATGCCAGTTAACACCGCTTTACTGCAATACGTCGATGATCTACTGATCACCGCACGAAGTGAGCCCGAATGTGAACAAGCATCATTGACAGTTTTACATTTCCTGGCCGACAAGGGGCACAAGGTGTCTCCTTCGAAGCTACAATTCTGTGTTCAGCAAGTTGTGTACTTGGGTCACTTGCTGTCCAAAGTGGGGAGACAGCTCACTCCCGATCGCATTCAGTTAATTGTAAATATGCCACGACCCCAGACACAAAAGGAAGTGCGGGCCTTTATAGGCCTCACCTCGTACTGCAGACAATGGATTCCTCAATATGCATTTCTAGCTAAACCACTCATCCAGTTAACGACGCAGGAGGCAGCAACTTCGCCTGCCCTCCCTTGGACTCAGGAACACACACAAGCCTTTGAGGAATTAAAGAAAGCATTATGCCAAGCACCAGTTTTAGCGACACCATGTTACAGCAAACCGTTTACACTTTTTGTTACAGAACGTGACGGTACAGCATTGTCTGTCCTCACTCAAGATCAAGCAGGTTCACATAAGCCTTGTGCTTATTTTTCAAGTACATTGGACTCAGTAGCCCAGGCACTCCCTGCGTGCTTAAAGTCAGTAGCAGCAACAGCGCTAGCAATCAGACAAAGCGACTCAATTGTTCTAGGTCATCAGTTAACAGTACAAGTTCCACATTCTGTAGAGGTTCTGTTAAACAGAACTCAAACTCAACACTTGACTATAGCACGTCTGACAGGTTATGAATTGACATTATTCCAGCCACACATAGAAATCAGACGCTGCAGTATCTTGAACCCAGCAACACTGTTACCTACAGATATGACAGATCCTGCTCCGCATGATTGCATAGAGATCATTAATGCAGTAACAAAGCCCCGACGAGACTTAACAGATGTTCCATTGACAAATCCAGACCTGACACTTTATGTGGATGGTTCATGTATGAGAACAAATACAGGAGAATTAGTGGCCGCGTATGCCGTGACCACTGAAACTGAAGTTAAAGAAACACATCGTATTGATACACTGTCTGCTCAAGCGGCAGAGCTCACCGCTCTGACCCGAGCCTGTATTCTAGCCAAGAACAGAAATGTCAACATATACACTGATTCCCGTTATGCGTTCGGAGTCGTACACGACTTCGGCATGCTCTGGCAGGAACGAGGTTTTCTGACCTCTCATGGTGCCAAGATTCAACATGGTCCCCTCATTCAAGCATTGTTAGAAGCAATACATCTGCCTTCAGCCATATCCGTTATGAAGTGTAAAGCACATACTAAAGTCACAGATTCTGTTTCCCAGGGTAACGACCTGGCAGACCAGACAGCAAAACATACAGCACTGACTCACATTCAGACAACTGATACGACAAAGACAACTGAACAGACAAATTGCATGTCAGTCAGGGATCCCGCACTAGATGTTATCGATATTCAGACACATGCTACTCCAGAAGAAATAAAGAAATGGATCGAACTAGGAGGGATCCAGACAGATCAAGGTTGGATGACGAAGGGAAAATCTACATGGTTTCTCCCTGACTCTATGGTTCAAGTTATGATAAATACAGCACATAGTCCTGCACATCTAGGAGAGAAAGCGATGTTAGACAGTCTACAAAATCTCTGGAATAATAAACACTTACGAGCAGCAGCAAAACAGAAAGTGCGTACTTGCATGATCTGTTGTCAGTTCAATCCAGGTAAAAGCGTCCCTGTAGAGCAAGGTGGATTTCATCCTCCCGATCACCCTTTTGAAGTCCTCCAGATGGATTATATCCAGATGGACCGTTGTCGAGGATTTAAATATGTTCTCGTAATTGTCTGTGCTCTGTCCCGCTGGACCGAAGCATACCCAGTCCCAGATTACACTGCTCCGACCACTGCCAAGCAGCTGGTTCGTGAATTTTTCCCACGATACGGCCTGCCTCGTGTCGTGTACTCAGATAACGGTCAGCCATTCTCATCTGCATTAATGAAAGAAGTTTCCTTATTACTGGGATACCAGTGGAAGTTCCATTGTGTCCGACATCCCGAAGCAGCAGGCCTTGTAGAAAGGCATAACCAGACACTAAAAATCCGCCTTGCCAAAACATGTCAGGAGAAAGGGGTCGACTGGATAGTCGCCCTGCCAGTGGCACTATTCTACATGAGAATGGTCGCCCATTCGAGATCAGGGCTATCCCCGTACGAGGTGGTCTTTGGCAGACCACCGAATATGTGGGGGACGCCCATTCCGAAAAAGATTACTGATGTTGATTGTAACATGTTGACAGATTACCTTGCCTCCTTGATGTCTGCACTCCAATCATGTCGTTCACAGGTTGCCGCAGCCTTCCCTGACAACACTGATGTAAAGCCACACGACGTCCGTCCTGGCGACCTTGTGTTCGTCCGCAACTTCGACAGAAAGAGTCCGCTGGAGCCCCGCTGGAAGTCCCCGAAGACCGTTCTTCTAACAACAAGGACGGCCGTGAAAATAGAAGGAAGAAAGGGGTGGGTCCACACGAGTCATATAAAAAAATTCTCTGGACTGAAACCTGATCGAGACTCGTACACCCCCACCAAAGACTGTGTCGAACAAAAAGACTTTACAGAATCTGAACGAGAAAAGACTCCTCAAGAACAATATCGCATGAAACTTCGATCTAGCAAGTCAGACAGTTTAATTGTTTAAGTCCTCCCCTAGGTGAATCGGTTAAATAGTCTCTGACATGTATCCCCTAGATCGAGATAGAGAGAGAGAGAGAGAGGCCAAGAAACGTACATATTGTAAATCACTTCGTAGTCACTGTATAGTGACACTATTAATCATGTTTATTCTCAGTATTCTAATCATTGTTGCTAGCATCCTGTTACCTATATATTACCCCATTTTCAAGCGTGAACATTCTGCCTATAATGTATCTGCTGAACACACTTTTAGTGAGTTACCTCCACACGAGCTTTCCTACAGACTTGCGCTGCGCAACAATACATTCATTAGTATGCTACATCATTCTCATCAAACTAACAATGCTACAAATTGCTGGATATGTGGCCGACTCCCTCCCTACCAGAACTACAAGGGAGCTCTGCCCCTCTTTCCGTATCCGTTCACTCACAATGGCTCCTGCGGAGCATGGTTTAAAATAATTAATTCCTTAGATCCTGATATTGCTGTTTTTGATGGGGGTTGGGTTTGGGGAAACCTGAACTTGGTCCTGCTCGACGTCTGTTACCCAGATAAGGAGGGACTCCCCACTAGAATAGGAACTGATCTAGAAAATGAAGTATATGGATTAGGTAATTATACAATTAGCCTTATGATTCTTACTGTCGAGTCCGAAGCCACACCAGTTTTACCCATTATGTCAGTATTGCCAGTCACTGGTGAATTATGTATCAAGAAGAAAGGTTCAGTACACTTAGGTCATAGTAAATGCACTACTGTGGTCGAATTCAGTGATCATGGAAAATCGTCTTTCAAAGCTATTAGTCATTCTTACTTTGTTTGTGGTCATACCGCATACATACGTCTACCTCCAGATTGGGATGGTACCTGTTACATTGCATTCCTTCTGCCACCTGTTTTTCTAGCTCCTCCTGATTACCACAGAAATACTAATCTAGTAAAGAATAGACACAGAAGAGATATCCCACTTGTCGACTACACAGAAACGGCATGGGAACAGTACACCGACTTTAATAAAGGATTCTTTTTCTTTTTAGGACCTGTTCAGAATAGTAAATTAATACGCAGATTAACTAGAACGCTTGAAGCAGTAGTAAATGAAACTGCCTCCGCCTTAGGTAACTTAACAGAAGAGCAGTCCGCCATGCGGGTTGTTGTCCTTCAGAATCGTCTTGTTATTGACGTCATCTTGGCAGATAGAGGTGGAGCCTGTAAGGTCATCGGGTCAAGTTGCTGTGTTTTCATACCACAAAACGCACCATCTGTATATCAAGCTATCACCCGTCTCCATAAAATTGCAAATCAGATACATCAGAATCCAGGCACCTGGACTTGGTCTGGTTGGTTCTGGACAACGTTAACAGCTTGGGGATGGAAGATCCTATCCTTCCTAGGCATTGGCCTAGTCCTAGTATTCAGTTGCTGCCTGTGCCTGCAGTGTGGGCCAGCGATTTGTGGACTGTGTGCCTCTTCTTGTATTGAACATTCCAGTTTTCTCTCAAAACGTAAACGAAAGAAGGAAGAACAAATGATGTTACAAGAACAAACTGATCGATTCATGAGGATCGATATTTCATGAAGGGTCCGTAGGGAACAAGGAGGGAATGAGGAAATATAAATTTTTTGGTCATGTTATGTTCCCTAGCGCGTACCCCACCGACTCCATGTACCAGCTTGAAGTGCATGTAACTTCCCTCCTGTACCAGTTATGAAGACGCAAATACATTTGCGTCCAACGTTAACCTGTCCTCTTTCAGATCCACCCTGAATGGATTATATAGTCCGTTCCTAAGTATGTTATGCCACCGTCTTTTTGTAGTACACTTTACATGTTTTCCCTGCTCTAACAGAGTAGGCCCTGAATTTCTGCCATCGAACCTCTTTTTGGCTCCTGACTCTGACAGCCTCTGCCCAGGCTACCTCTGTACCCGTGAACTCTGACTTACTTTCAGCGCGGCCCCTCGCGCTCAGCTCAGCCTGCTTTCTGCCAAGACTGACTATAACCTTCGAGTTATCTGTTCCGCTCCTCGAGAATGCATTCCTGCCTACTAGCTCCAGTAAACATCCTCTCCAGCTGCAGAGCCAAAGGGCCGACCTGTCTCAATACAAGTAATGCAAGTAATTCATAGCCTCTGTTACCATGCTTCCATGGAAGGCCCGTGCCCCACGCTTCTCATGTAGACACTTAGGCGCTTATACACGCATCCACAGTTAGCATAGAATAGCTTCTGCCCTAGAGACCTTTCCGCCCAGATAGTATGGTTCCTAAACATCAGATATCAGATACGATAAAAGTACAAGTTGATCTGACATGCCAGACTTCTGTCTCTTTCCGTCAGTGTAAATGTCAAGTCCCCTGCACCCCGTCAATCACACGTCATGCAGCTGCGTGCGCATCCAAGCTTCCGATTTCTGCTGACATTGCAACAATTCTGTTAGCACCACCCCTTGGTGCCACCCACTTGCGTCACCTATCAGTGACGTTTCTAGCACACACCTCTGATTCACGCCTAGTTTACGCCTCTTGATTACGTACTAGTAACACGTGCATACTGTTATCTTGTCTTCTCTCAGCTGTTACGCCTCTTACATTACTTCTTATGGTATAAAACAAGTATATAAGCTATGTAATGTCAATAAAGTCTGCTCTATCCCTTCTGACACCCCTGTGGTGGTCAGAACATGATATCCTGGTCTTGACCATTCCTTTATGAGGAATAAAACCCTTAGAAACTCTAACACCACGGACTCTGTCTTTTTTCATCCGATCTGAGTTATTGATTAAGTACTTACCTGCATAGAAATTAAGAGAGTAAATTAATTATTTACGTCCTCGAGTCTGCCCGCTTCCCATTCAGGCGAAGGATCATTGACTTCCCAACGTTTACACGGAATTTGGATCCCTGGCCGAAGGATTCCAGTTCCTTTAAAAATGCCTGGACCGAACGGTGCGGGAACTCTAAGGAAGCAAGGATATCGTCCGCATTGAGGCTTATTGCATGTCTGTCCCCAACGAAGGGGGCACCCACGATGTCCGGATGGTCCCTGATCCCCTGGGCCAGCGGCTCGATGTATAAAGCAAACAAGAGGGACAACAGTGGGTATCCCTGCATTGTCCCTCGTTGAATGGCAAAAGGGTGAGACGATAGTCCATTGCCCCTTATAGAAGCGGTGGGTGAGCTAAAACAACTTGTCACCCATGCTCTGAAACGGTCTCCCAAACCAAAGTGAATCAATGTTTGGTCTAAAAAACCCCAGTCTACCTGGTCAAACGCCTTTACGGCGTCGACCGTTAAAAGCAGGGTATCCATGTGCGTGTGGTTAACCTTGTCAACCAAATGGATAATCCGTTTGGTATTGTCACTGCTCTGTCTATTTTGAATGAATCCCACTTGAACTGGCTCTATTATGCCAGGCATCTATGGTCCTAGTCTTGCGGCTAAGATGCTGGTGAACAGTTTGAGAGCCACATTGAGAATGGACACTGGGCGATAGGAGCCATATAGAGTTTTATCCTTTCCCGGCTTGGGCAGGACTACTATAGATGCTGCCAATATCTGAGGAGGAATCGACCCTGGCACCGCAAAGGAGTTAAAAAGTTTTGTCATGATAGGGGCTAAGATATGGCAAAAGGATTTGTAGAAAAGTGCAGAGAATCAATCCGGCCCGGCGATTTCATAAGCTTGAGGCGTGATATCACCCCTATAACTTCTTCTATCCGGATCCGGGAGTCCAACATGTCTGCTTGAACTGTAACTATCGCGGACGTGCGTGTCCCTTGCAAATATGCCATCACTTGCGGTCCTGGGGTAGCTTCCCATCGGTATAGTTCTGCATAAAAATCCCTTAATGTTTTGCTATCTCTTCATCCTCAGTGACTAACTCCCCCTTGACTTTCGCAATTGATTGAACTCTTGTCTATTGGGTGCGTTCCTTGAGTTTGCTCATCAGCATGCGCTCTGTCTTGTCCCCTCCAACATAATAGGAGTGTTTGAGACATAATGCTGCATATTCAGCTCTGTCGAGATCTAGTCCCGCCAGTTGTGCTCGTGCTGCCTTCAACTGTCGCCAGACCTTTGGTACCCCCGTCCGACTGTGAACCCGCTGTAATTCTAACACCTGCACTGTGAGATGCTCCCTCTTATCTCTGTAATCTTTATTCTGTGCAGCAGAGATGGCTATCAGTTCCCGCCGCACTACCGCTTTCAGGGCTTCCCATAATGTGGGAAAGTAGATATCAGGGGAATCATTCACCTCTAAGTAGTCCTTAATGTATTGATGTATCTGTCATGACACTGTCTCCTTGTGAAGCATGCTTTACTGGAGCTGCCAACAACCTGGTTGTCTCTGTACCAGGGGCAACCGAAGGGAAACAATCACTGCGTCGTGGTAAGAGAGTGCCGCCGGTATAATGTCCACTTCCCCCACCATTCCATTAATTTCTGTTGTGCCAATCAAGTGGTCCAGGCATGCATAAGTACTGTGTGCATGTGAGTAAAAGGAGAACTGTGAGACCTGCGGATGCAACACTCGCCACAAGTCTACCAGACCCCTGGATTAAAGCCACTCTTTCCCCTCTCTAGACAGCTCCCCTGATTGAGTGAATCGGTTACCTGACCGGTCTTTAGTCACCTCCATGGCGATATTGTCCTCAGGAAGGAAGAAGGTGCCCTTCGCCACACCTGCTGCCTAAAGCTATTGACCTACATGTCCCGAGGCAGTGCGAGGGGCCCTGAGAGTGGGGATGACTAGCACCTCATGCTTGCCTTGCAAAATGGGGGTGGCACTGTGGGCCTGCTGGATGATACGGATGGTGCTGCTGGCCTCAGCAACTAACCGGGAGCTGCAGACTGGTGAATGAGCACACCCCCAGGGGTGCTTCACCTAAAAACCGGCAGGGCGAGGTGGATGCTGAGGGTACTCCCCACATTCACTACCCAGTACTCAAGCTCTCAGCATCCCCTAAGAGGAGAGGTGAGCCCTGGGACCCATGCCCGGAGGGGCAGCACAGTCACCTGGTGGGACAATGGCAGAGCCGTGGCCCTGATAAAAGTAGTGATTTCATGCGCCCCACTACGGTGAATTGTTGAAGGAATTCTTTGTTCTTTTATTATTGATCAAGTAAAGATTGCGACCTCTGTCCGGCTGGAAATGTCAAAAACCAATATAGATCAATCTTGTCTATATTTATTTCTCTGTTCATAATTTGTGCATGGGACCACTGTTGTATGAAATCATTATGTTCCCTGGGGTCCTTTGCTGACTCATTGGGGCTCCCTTGTTGTTTATAAACCTGATAAAAGTAGGAGGCTGCATAGAAGGATCTATGTGGTGCTGCTGAGGCTGCAAACGGCTGAGCAGCTGTGTCCCTGCATCTGGCCTGGCTGCTGGAGGAGTGTGGTGATCTCAGGCAGCAGCCCAGCCTGGGCAGGAGCATGTAGTCAGAGTGATGGAGTTGTTGCGGCCAAGGCAGCGGACTCGAGAGTGGCAGCAGCGCTAACAATGACAGTACTGAAAGGATGGGGCCCGAGGTGAATACTGATCCCGTGGGAGGCAAGTCCTAATAGTAGAGACTCTGGGGTCTATGCAAAGTTGAGAGACTGAGGTCTGTGGGGCGATTGTCAAATGTGGGCCTCCTTAGAAGTAGCGAACAACCCCTGCTTCAATCCTCCTGGTACTGAGCTATGGAAAGGGGAACACTGGTCGCTCCAGCAGATTGACACCATGGGCAAAAATTCTTAAAAGAAAAATTTGGTAGATCCCCCACTCCCCTACACCAGAGATCAGTGAGAAGGAGGAGGGTGACCTGACCTTGTCTCCTCGACTGGAGGGGGCACACTGGGGCCACGCTAGATACGATTTTGCAGGCGATTTTAGACTCCCGGGAGACCCTCCATTTGAAAT
Source organism: Lissotriton vulgaris (assembly GCF_964263255.1). NCBI lineage: Eukaryota > Metazoa > Chordata > Amphibia > Caudata > Salamandridae > Lissotriton > Lissotriton vulgaris. The sequence continues at coordinate 1,118,302,722 of NC_141691.1, read as the reverse complement.
CGATACCATGGTGGTGGACTTGGGGATTCTACGCAATGACCAGCAGTGACTGGTAGAGTGAGCCACGGCCATGGAACATAACTCAGGAGACTTTTCGCTGGAGATGGAGTCATTGAAGGGCCGCCTCACAGACGTGAAAGAGAGAGTTAAGACCCTAGAATTCAGGGCAGAGGATGCTGAAAACAGAGCCCTGAGTAACAACATGGGAGTGCTAGGCCTGCTGGAGTGCTCCGAGAGCCCATATATGCTTACCTTCTTGGAATCGTGGCTGAAAACTGAAGTGGTGCCAAAAGGCCTTTCCCCCTTCTTTGTGCTGGAGTGTGTCCACTAAATCTCAGCATCCGAAGCCTGGCCTGGCCCCCAGACCAGTGGTGGCTGAACTGCTGCACTACAAAGACTAAGATCATATTCTGAGTCAAGCAAGATTGAGGGGGATTTGATGGTGGATAACCATAGAGTAATGATATTCCTAGACTTCACAAGGGATGTGCAGAAACAGAGGGCAACTCTTATGGATGCCAAGTAATGCCTCTCCCAGCTGGGAATCCATTAAGGAATGCTTTTCCCAGGGAAATTGAGAGTGGTCACTGGGGAGGGAGTACGGTTCTTTACGTCATCAAAGGAACTGTCTGACTGGATTGACCAGCACTCACAGGCGACCAGTACTACTGGTCATAGGTCTTCCAGGAGACTGCCCAGATGAAATGGGCATAATGGCAACAGAGAGATTCCTTCCAAAACCCAGGCTCACCATGAACAACTGCGAGCAGTGGCGGTGACAGCGACCATGAGTGGGGCGGGGCAAGCCCTCTGTCCATGGTGGGAGACAAAAAACCGAGAGACTAGGACAGGGCATCAGATGAATCCTTGCCCCAGGTTTGGTCCTGACCTGTTGACAAGCTACTTTAAAGAAGAATGGTTTCTACTGTGATGTATGAGGGTGTGGGGGAGGGACTGAGAAATGGGTCACACAAACTGATATTCTGCACTTGCATTGGCCTGGTTTGATATAGGACTGAATTTATTGCTTCATCTGGATGGTGTGTTGAGATGCTGGTAGGCACCCCTAATATTGTATTCCCCTGTTGTTATGTGTGTGCTGTCTACACGTGAGCTGATTGGTATGCTATATGTTTGGATGGGGGGATGTTTCCTTTGCGTCCTGGGGCTGGGGAGTTGGGTATGTTATTGTTTTGGTTGGGTTTGAGGTGCCTGCTGCTGCTATCTTGAGGAGCCAGAGTCCTGGGTGTGTGAGTCCTGGGTAAGGGTGGGGACCCCTATCTGTCTGATGATATCCCTGTCTTCTAGCCTACTATGGTGGCCACTATGACATATAACTTTATATCCTTGAATATCCAGGGTTTACTAATATGCTCATACATTGCAAAGTGTACACGTATCTCAAGAGGTGTGGGGGGGGTCATATCGCCCTCCCACGGGAGACTCATTTGACTGAGGGTGAGGGCCTGGCGCACCATAAATGCTGCCGGGGACAGACCTGCATTACTGCATACTCTGCTTTTGCAAGGGATGTTCTACTATGTATACAACCTGAGGTCATTTTTCAGATGACTGGGGAGCTATTGGACCCAGCTGGAAGATATGTGGTGGTCATGGGCAGATTGGCTGGCCGGTACCTGGTCATGGTCAGTATATATGCCCCTAACTCAGACCAAGCTGGGTTTTGTAGATGAGTTATGTAGGGTCTTGGACCCATACATACTGAATGTTGTACTCACAGGAAGAGATTTCAAAAGTATTGCTGACCATGCGCTTGATAGATCCCACCCCCCTTCGGCCAACTCCCCGGTTTTTTGCTTGCTGCTTGCCAAGTTCAGTGGTGACTGGTTGAATCATTGACATCCACTCATCCTCTGGACAGGGACTACTCTTTTCTATTCCAATCTGCATGACTTACGTGTCCACCTCAACACTTTCTTTGCATACCTGGGGTGATAAGCCCGTATAGAATATTGAATATTTAGCTAGAACACTTTCTAATCTGGTCTGATCCCTGACATGAGAGCTGGTGCGTCCCCACATCCCAGACTGGCATTTAAAGATCAAAGTGCTGGAAGAAGCAGCGTTCTGGCTGTCAATTGGTGAGGCTAACACATATACAGCAGATACACCACTGATTGAGTGCGATACTTTTAAAGCTGTGATCTGGGGCGCTGTATTACGGAAGCGGAAGGAGTGCAGCGCACTTTGTTGTGGAAAGTCAAAACTCAGGAGGCAGCACTAAGAGAAGTGAAAACAGCTAGACCTGGAAACCCAACATTCGAGCAGTCACTTCTGGAATCCAGGGATGCACTAGTGGGCAGGTGGCGGAAAAGCTCTGTTGCTTCGAATATTGGGAGAATATGGTCAGGGCTCATGCAGAAAGGGAAATTGTTGGGGCCGTACTGGCGTGGCTGGCTAATACTGCCAAAAAGGGTTCTTTGATCCTGGAGCTTGAGGCAGGGGGCAATTTAATTGTTAGGATGTCATTAATAAGAGGTTTGGTGAGTATTATACGCCTCTTTATGCAGGTACTCTTAGTCGGGGGATATCAGGAGGTAGATGCCTTTCTGGGCCCGGTGGCCCTCCCGATGATTACCTGAGAAAAAGCTGAAGACCTGGGGGGGAGGGGAATATTAAGCTCCAGGACATGAGGGCAGCAGTGAAAAATATGGCACCAGGGAAGGTGCCTTGGACACATGGGCTCCCAGTACAGTTCTATGCTGCATATGGAGATGTCCTTGCCCCAGAATTGGAGTCCTAGTGCAGCGAGAAACCTGGGATGGGTATCAATGATACGTCACTAGGGGGGTGCGGGGGTGCGGACCGCACCGGGTGTCACCCCATCATGGGGTGACACCTATCTGGTTACGCTGCTGGCTCGCTGTGTAACACAAACACAGCTCTGCACTGCAGCCTCAAGTCTGCTCTGCTGTTTATAGTTCAAGCGCACGGTGCGCAGCGCACGCACCTGTGACCCACCGTCCATGTTCCCAAGTGCGAATGTTTCAGCCTCGGCCCACGCTAGTCGGTCCTCTTACAGGGTAAAGAGATGAGGGTGCCTCCTCACTGTTATCTGCACACCTATCTGATCAGGGTCTCACTCTGCTCATGCATGTGATGTAATATTTACGAAATGGAGTCTAGATGTCATTTCCTGCAGGCGGGCTGGGTCCTAGTAATGTAACTTCTGGAAGGTGCTTGTATGCATAGAGCGTGTATGACTGGTATCGAAGTGTCTGTCATAACTTGCCTATCTAAAAATGTGTTAAACACTCTGGCACCCTTGCCTAGGGTCACGAGAGTGACAAAAACAAATGAGAAAAAAAGAACTTCCACATGGTTTGTCTCCAAAGACCAAAGTCATTTTCCTCTGACTAGCCCGGGAGACATTGGCAGTTTTTAACAGTGGAACACTGGGAAAAAGTATTTTTGTACATTAAGGGGATATATAGAAATACATGACTTCCGAAGTCAGAACGTGAATCCGCGCCTCCGTTTCTCAACTCCCTGGGTCATACGGTAATTCTGGAATTTCAGCAGAGCGCGTGGCACGTTGGACCAGAAGACATGTCTCACTGTATGAGTTTATCCGTCAGTGGAAAAATAAGCATTTGCAATGCAATGGTCTCGGCATCATTAAAGGTAAAGCAATTGGCATTGCTTATAACATTTCTTTTTTTTTCTTTAAATAATAAATAAATGGCATTGTCATTTACATTGCCAATACACAGCACTCTGCACTCAACAGCACACACCACTCTGCACCTGCACTCACTGCTCTGCACACTCACTGCTCTGCACACTCACTGCTCTGCACACTCACTGCTCTGCACACTCACTGCTCTGCACACTCACTGCTCTGCACTCACTACTCTGCACTCACTACTCTGCACTCACTACTCTGCACTCACTACTCTGCACTCACTACTCTGCACTCACTACTCTGCATTCTGCACTCACTACTCTGCACTCACTACTCTGCATTCTGCACACTCACTCTGCACTCACTACTCTGCATTCTGCACACTCACTCTGCACTCACTACTCTGCACTCACTACTCTGCATTCTGCACTCACTACTCTGCACTCACTATTCTGCATTCTGCACACTCACTCTGCACTCACTACTCTGCATTCTGCACACTCACTCTGCACTCACTACTCTGCATTCTGCACACTCACTCTGCACTCACTACTCTGCACTCACTACTCTGCACTCACTACTCTGCACTCACTACTCTGCACTCACTACTCTGCACTCACTACTCTGCACTCACTACTCTGCACTCACTACTCACTACTCTGCACTCACTACTCACTACTCTGCACTCACTACTCACTACTCTGCACTCACTACTCTGCATTCTGCACTCACTACTCTGCACTCACTACTCTGCATTCTGCACTCACTACTCTGCACTCACTACTCTGCATTCTGCACACTCACTCTGCACTCACTACTCTGCACTCACTACTCTGCACTCACTACTCTGCACTCACTACTCTGCACTCACTACTCACTACTCTGCACTCACTACTCACTACTCTGCACTCACTACTCACTACTCTGCACTCACTACTCACTACTCTGCACTCACTACTCACTACTCTGCACACTCACTCTGCACTCACTACTCTGCACTCACTACTCTGCATTCTGCACTCACTACTCTGCACTCACTACTCTGCACTCACTACTCTGCACTCACTACTCTGCACTCACTACTCTGCACTCACTACTCTGCACTCACTACTCACTACTCTGCACTCACTACTCACTACTCTGCACTCACTACTCACTACTCTGCACTCACTACTCACTACTCTGCACTCACTACTCACTACTCTGCACTCACTACTCACTACTCTGCACTCACTACTCACTACTCTGCACTCACTACTCTGCACTCACTACTCACTACTCTGCACTCACTACTCACTACTCTGCACTCACTACTCTGCACTCACTACTCACTACTCTGCACTCACTACTCTGCACTCACTACTCACTACTCTGCACTCACTACTCTGCATTCTGCACACTCACTCTGCACTCACTACTCTGCACTCACTACTCTGCATTCTGCACTCACTACTCTGCACTCACTACTCTGCATTCTGCACACTCACTCTGCACTCACTACTCTGCACTCACTACTCTGCACTCACTACTCTGCACTCACTACTCTGCATTCTGCACTCACTACTCTGCACTCACTACTCTGCACTCACTACTCTGCACTCACTACTCTGCACTCACTACTCTGCACTCACTACTCACTACTCACTCACTACTCACTACTCACTACTCACTACTTACTACTCACTACTCACTACTCTGCACTCTGCACTCACTACTCTGCACTCACTACTCTGCACTCACTACTCTGCACTCACTACTCTGCACTCACTACTCTGCACTCACTACTCTGCACTCACTACTCACTACTCACTACTCACTACTCACTACTCTGCACTCACTACTCTGCACTCACTACTCACTACTCACTACTCACTACTCACTACTCACTACTCACTACTCACTACTCTGCACTCTGCACTCACTACTCTGCACTCACTACTCTGCACTCACTACTCTGCACTCACTACTCTGCACTCACTACTCTGCACTCACTACTCACTACTCACTACTCACTACTCACTACTCACTACTCACTACTCTGCACTCACTACTCTGCACTCACTACTCTGCACTCACTACTCTGCACTCACTACTCACTACTCACTACTCACTACTCACTACTCTGCACTCACTACTCACTACTCACTACTCACTACTCACTACTCACTACTCACTACTCACTACTCTGCACTCACTACTCTGCACTCACTACTCTGCACTCACTACTCACTACTCACTACTCACTACTCACTACTCACTACTCTGCACTCTGCACTCACTACTCTGCACTCACTACTCTGCACTCACTACTCTGCACTCACTACTCTGCATTCTGCACTCACTACTCTGCACTCACTATTCTGCATTCTGCACACTCACTCTGCACTCACTACTCTGCACTCTGCACTCACTACTCTGCATTCTGCACACTCATTCTGCACTCACTACTCTGCACTCTGCACTCACTACTCTGCACTCACTACTCTGCACTCACTACTCTGCACTCACTACTTTGCACTCACTACTCTGCACTCACTACTCTGCACTCACTACTCTGCACTCACTACTCTGCACTCACTACTCTGCACTCACTACTCACTACTCACTACTCACTACTCACTACTCTGCACTCACTACTCTGCACTCACTACTCTGCACTCACTACTCTGCACTCACTACTCTGCACTCACTACTCTGCACTCACTACTCACTACTCACTCACTACTCACTACTCACTACTCTGCACTCACTACTCTGCACTCACTACTCTGCACTCACTACTCTGCACTCACTACTCACTACTCTGCACTCACTACTCACACTCACTACTCTGCATTCTGCACTCACTACTCTGCATTCTGCACTCACTACTCTGCACTCACTATTCTGCATTCTGCACACTCACTCTGCACTCACTACTCTGCACTCACTACTCTGCATTCTGCACTCACTACTCTGCACTCACTATTCTGCATTCTGCACACTCACTCTGCACTCACTACTCTGCACTCTGCACTCACTACTCTGCATTCTGCACACTCACTCTGCACTCACTACTCTGCACTCTGCACTCACTACTCTGCACTCACTACTCTGCACTCACTACTCTGCACTCACTACTCTGCACTCACTACTCTGCACTCACTACTCTGCACTCACTACTCACTACTCTGCACTCACTACTCACTACTCTGCACTCACTACTCACTACTCTGCACTCACTACTCACTACTCTGCACTCACTACTCACTACTCTGCACTCACTACTCTGCATTCTGCACTCACTACTCTGCACTCACTACTCTGCATTCTGCACTCACTACTCTGCACTCACTACTCTGCATTCTGCACACTCACTCTGCACTCACTACTCTGCACTCACTACTCTGCACTCACTACTCTGCACTCACTACTCTGCACTCACTACTCACTACTCTGCACTCACTACTCACTACTCTGCACTCACTACTCACTACTCTGCACTCACTACTCTGCACTCACTACTCTGCACTCACTACTCACTACTCTGCACTCACTACTCACTACTCTGCACTCACTACTCACTACTCTGCACTCACTACTCACTACTCTGCACTCACTACTCACTACTCTGCACTCACTACTCACTACTCTGCACTCACTACTCACTACTCTGCACACTCACTCTGCACTCACTACTCTGCACTCACTACTCTGCATTCTGCACTCACTACTCTGCACTCACTACTCTGCACTCACTACTCTGCACTCACTACTCTGCACTCACTACTCTGCACTCACTACTCACTACTCTGCACTCACTACTCTGCACTCACTACTCACTACTCTGCACTCACTACTCACTACTCTGCACTCACTACTCACTACTCTGCACTCACTACTCACTACTCTGCACTCACTACTCACTACTCTGCACTCACTACTCTGCACTCACTACTCACTACTCTGCACTCACTACTCACTACTCTGCACTCACTACTCACTACTCTGCACTCACTACTCACTACTCTGCACTCACTACTCACTACTCTGCACACTCACTCTGCACTCACTACTCTGCACTCACTACTCTGCATTCTGCACTCACTACTCTGCACTCACTACTCTGCACTCACTACTCTGCACTCACTACTCTGCACTCACTACTCTGCACTCACTACTCTGCACTCACTACTCACTACTCTGCACTCACTACTCTGCACTCACTACTCACTACTCTGCACTCACTACTCACTACTCTGCACTCACTACTCACTACTCTGCACTCACTACTCACTACTCTGCACTCACTACTCACTACTCTGCACTCACTACTCACTACTCTGCACTCACTACTCTGCACTCACTACTCACTACTCTGCACTCACTACTCACTACTCTGCACTCACTACTCACTACTCTGCACTCACTACTCACTACTCTGCACTCACTACTCACTACTCTGCACTCACTACTCACTACTCTGCACTCACTACTCTGCACTCACTACTCACTACTCTGCACTCACTACTCTGCACTCACTACTCTGCACTCACTACTCACTACTCTGCACTCACTACTCACTACTCTGCACTCACTACTCTGCATTCTGCACACTCACTCTGCACTCACTACTCTGCACTCACTACTCTGCATTCTGCACTCACTACTCTGCACTCACTACTCTGCATTCTGCACACTCACTCTGCACTCACTACTCTGCACTCACTACTCTGCACTCACTACTCTGCACTCACTACTCTGCATTCTGCACTCACTACTCTGCACTCACTACTCTGCATTCTGCACACTCACTCTGCACTCACTACTCTGCACTCACTACTCTGCACTCACTACTCTGCACTCACTACTCTGCATTCTGCACTCACTACTCTGCACTCACTACTCTGCACTCACTACTCTGCACTCACTACTCTGCACTCACTACTCTGCACTCACTACTCTGCACTCACTACTCACTACTCACTACTCACAACTCACAACTCACTACTCACACTCACTACTCTGCACTCACTACTCACAACTCACTACTCACAACTCACTACTCACTACTCACTACTCACTACTCACTACTCTGCACTCACTACTCTGCACTCACTACTCTTCACTCACTACTCTGCACTCACTACTCTGCACTCACTACTCTGCATTCTGCACTCACTACTCTGCACTCACTACTCTGCACTCACTACTCTGCACTCACTACTCTGCACTCACTACTCTGCACTCACTCACTACTCTGCACTCACTACTCTGCACTCACTACTCTGCACTCACTACTCACACTCACTACTCACTACTCTGCACTCACTACTCACTACTCTGCACTCACTACTCACACTCACTACTCACTACTCACACTCACTACTCACAACTCACTACTCACTACTCTGCACTCACTACTCACAATCACTACTCACTACTCACACTCACTACTCACAACTCACTACTCACACTCACTACTCACTACTCTGCACTCTGCACTCACTACTCTGCACTCACTACTCACACTCACTACTCACTACTCACACTCACTACTCACACTCACTACTCACTACTCACACTCACTACTCACTACTCACACTCACTACTCACTACTTACACTCACTACTCACTACTCTGCACTCACTACTCACACTCACTACTCACAACTCACTACTCACTACTCACACTCACTACTCACTACTCTGCACTCTGCACTCACTACTCTGCACTCACTACTCACACTCACTACTCACTACTCACACTCACTACTCACACTCACTACTCACTACTCACACTCACTACTCACTACTCACTACTCACTACTCTGCACTCACTACTCTGCACTCACTACTCACTACTCTGCACTCACTACTCTGCACTCACTACTCTGCACTCACTACTCACTACTCTGCACTCACTACTCACTACTCTGCACTCACTACTCTGCATTCTGCACACTCACTCTGCACTCACTACTCTGCACTCACTACTCTGCATTCTGCACTCACTACTCTGCACTCACTACTCTGCATTCTGCACACTCACTCTGCACTCACTACTCTGCACTCACTACTCTGCACTCACTACTCTGCACTCACTACTCTGCACTCACTACTCTGCATTCTGCACTCACTACTCTGCACTCACTACTCTGCATTCTGCACACTCACTCTGCACTCACTACTCTGCACTCACTACTCTGCACTCACTACTCTGCACTCACTACTCTGCATTCTGCACTCACTACTCTGCACTCACTACTCTGCACTCACTACTCTGCACTCACTACTCTGCACTCACTACTCTGCACTCACTACTCTGCACTCACTACTCACTACTCACTACTCACAACTCACTACTCACTACTCACACTCACTACTCTGCACTCACTACTCACAACTCACTACTCACAACTCACTACTCACTACTCACTACTCACTACTCTGCACTCACTACTCTGCACTCACTACTCTTCACTCACTACTCTGCACTCACTACTCTGCACTCACTACTCTGCATTCTGCACTCACTACTCTGCACTCACTACTCTGCACTCACTACTCTGCACTCACTACTCTGCACTCACTACTCTGCACTCACTCACTACTCTGCACTCACTACTCTGCACTCACTACTCTGCACTCACTACTCACACTCACTACTCACTACTCTGCACTCACTACTCACTACTCTGCACTCACTACTCACACTCACTACTCACTACTCACACTCACTACTCACAACTCACTACTCACTACTCTGCACTCACTACTCACACTCACTACTCACTACTCACACTCACTACTCACAACTCACTACTCACACTCACTACTCACTACTCTGCACTCTGCACTCACTACTCTGCACTCACTACTCACACTCACTACTCACTACTCACACTCACTACTCACACTCACTACTCACTACTCACACTCACTACTCACTACTCACACTCACTACTCACTACTTACACTCACTACTCACTACTCTGCACTCACTACTCACACTCACTACTCACAACTCACTACTCACTACTCACACTCACTACTCACTACTCTGCACTCTGCACTCACTACTCTGCACTCACTACTCACACTCACTACTCACTACTCACACTCACTACTCACACTCACTACTCACTACTCACACTCACTACTCACTACTCACACTCACTACTCACTACTCACACTCACTACTCACTACTCTGCACTCACTACTCTGCATTTTGCACTCACTACTCTGCACTCACTACTCTGCATTCTTTACTCACTACTCTGCACTCACTACTCTGCATTCTGCACACTCACTCTGCACTCACTACTCTGCACTCACTACTCTGCACTCACTACTCACACTCACTACTCACTACTCACACTCACTACTCACTACTCTGCACTCTGCACTCACTACTCTGCACTCTGCACTCACTACTCTGCACTCACTACTCACTACTCACACTCACTACTCACTACTCACTACTCTGCACTCACTACTCACTACTCACTACTCACTACTCATTACTCACTACTCTGCACTCTGCACTCACTACTCTGCACTCACTACTCTGCACTCACTACTCTGCACTCACTACTCTGCACTCACTACTCTGCACTCACTACTCACTACTCACTACTCTGCACTCACTACTCACTCTCACACTCACTACTCACTACTCTGCACTCTGCACTCACTACTCTGCACTCTGCACTCACTACTCTGCACTCTGCACTCACTACTCTGCACTCACTACTCTGCACTCACTACTCTGCACTCACTACTCTGCACTCACTACTCTGCACTCACTACTCACTACTCTGCACTCACTACTCACTACTCTGCACTCACTACTCTGCACTCTGCACTCACTACTCTGCACTCTGCACTCACTACTCTGCACTCACTACTCTGCACTCACTACTCTGCACTCACTACTCTGCACTCACTACACTACTCTGCACTCACTACACTACTCTGCACTCACTACTCACTACTCTGCACTCACTACTCACTACTCTGCACTCTGCACTCACTACTCTGCACTCACTACTCTGCACTCACTACTCACTACTCTGCACTCACTACTCAGCACTCATTACTCACTACTCTGCACTCACTACTCTGCACTCACTACTCTGCACTCACTACTCTGCACTCACTACTCTGCACTCACTACTCACTACTCTGCACTCACTACTCAGCACTCACTACTCACTACTCACTACTCTGCACTCTGCACTCACTACTCTGCACTCTGCACTCACTACTCTGCACTCACTACTAATAAATATGTTGTCAACAGACTAACTCGATGTACTCCCAGGCCGATCTAGTTTGCAGGGTTAATTGGAATTGGCCATAAATCAGTAATTTAGACAACTGATGGGTATACAAATGTAAGAAGTTAAGACCGAAGCCTACATTGAGCTGCACATGATGACTAATGGGGAAAATGTCCTGTCATTTAGAATTTGGCATTCATTTACATCACACGCCTTAAATTAACGATGGGAAAACCACAAGTGCTTTAAGGTTGAACTAATCGATAAGGAAATGGCCTGCTGATATGAAGTACAATACAAGTACAACATTACTGACATGAAAAACCTATAAATGAGATTAGCCTAATCACTATATAAAACGGATGTGACACACAGGCTAAACAATTCCACTCATCTCAGCTACGTGCAAACGGCGCAGCTGTCATCGTACTTCTCGCGCATTGCTGGGTTTCCCCGAGTTTATCTGATCACTTTTCCATCACAGCCCACAAAACGTTCACCCGCCAAAGGAATATTTTTTTTCCAGTTACAATCATGACACGTCTTTTTTCTGCTTAACTAAATCACGTAGGTCACGGAAAAAAATGTAAACGTTAACCAGACGTTCGCCATGCACATGTAATATATTAGACATGATCGTGAAATCTTCACCATGATGCTGAGCTCGAGCCAGACAGACAAGAAAAAAAGAAATACATCCCGAATCTAGACACCCACGCAACAAGCGAGGGTGTGCAGTGTATTAGGACAAAGGCTGCCTTTTCAATCAATCCAGCGAAGCATGAACCTAGAGAGGTATAGCTAGCGTCTCAGCTTCCGAGGAGGACAGCGCGTTCGCGTGCGCGTGGCCGGCGCAAATCGCCTTGCGCGCGGCCAGGACTGTCCTCCTGGGAAGCGGAGTCGCTAACAATAAGGTCTCTGGCGAGAGCGAGCTTCGCTCGCTTCTAGCCGAGACCTAAAAACGGCTTATGCAGTAAAATTCATCAAGAGCAGTGTGCTGAGAAAGTGAAATTGGCTCGTGTACAAAAACACCGAAATCTTTTTTCTCTGAAAGGTATTCCTAATTCCACGGTAAAGGAAATGATGCTAAGTAGAAAAAAAGTGTGTGGAATTATACCTGCCACTCACAAGTCTCTGGCTTGCGCAGAATAGTGATATAACTTGCAAAAGGTAATACACAAAAGTAAGCATTCTTTATGGCCCTTGCTGCGAAGGAACGGAGAGGGGCTCAGGCTTTTTCGGCTGGTGCAGCAGTTCAGGGATTGAAAGAATAAAGGAGTGAATAAAAGACGAGTCAGGCACAGCACTGAAAACCAAGTGTCTTGGCAGAGTGAGGGAGGGCATCCTTGTGGGTGTAATAAATGTTTCCTTGGAAGGAAACAGAGAATTTTGACTGAAGTAAGTCAGACCCTCGGCATTTCTTTCTGCGCAGGTGAGAAAAGACAGAGGCCGTTAATGGGGCAGAGAATGAATGTCATCTCCTTACAAGTTTGTAAAACCCCATTGTTCATGGTGCTGTTATTGTGCTGAAGACAGTGCAGGGGCAGATGTCTGATTTTTTTTTACATCCTTTGAACATTTTGATCTTCAGTGGCGCAGGGTATTTTATTAATGTCAACATTAAAAAGCGAGGTAACCTTAAAAAGTGGTATTACTGATGGTATTGGTCTGCTACAGCACGTGACACTGCTGGGATAAAACCAAGGTACTGAGTAGTATGATTTCATATACCCACAGCCCTCTGAGTGGCCTGCTGGTACCTGGACTTTAGGCACCTTATGGAGTTCAGTTTATACTATTTTACCTGCTGCAATATTTCTCTTTCTGTGGGTTAAAAGGTTTAGTGGTGCGACTCTGTCAAACCAGAGAGGGGGGGGATGATTCTATAATCACTAACCAGCAGCGAGTAGTGCTTTACATAGCACCAGTTGCATTACATGAAGACACATTCATTTTTTGTTAGGCACGGGGAGATTAAGCGATTTGCGTAGAATCACAGGATGTTCAGCGTCATTGCCGAGACTCGAGCCTATGCGGTAAGTCATGAGGGGGTGACACCATGAGTTACCCGCACCGGGTGACACCAACCCTAGTGATGCCACTGGGTATCATCTTTCACCTGTGAGGCATTAGTAATTCCGCTATTAAAGTCTAGTCAACCACCCACCTCCATGATGTGAAGGCTTTTAGGCCATTATCAATGCTCAACGCTGCTTACAAGATTCTTAGCCAGATCTTAACAACTTGTCTTTTGCCCAACATGACAGAGTTAATTCACTCAGGTCAGGCAGGTTCATCCTAGGGCGTAATACTGCAATAAGAATTCAGAGATTACTAGCACTGATGGCGGTTGACACATATGAATAAGAGAAGGCTGGGTCATGGCAATAGATATCGGGAAGGAAGGGGGGTTCCTTTACCAAGTGGTAAATAAAATAGAATTGGGGCCCAGATTTGTGAGATAGAGTTGGTTTCTATACTCTAGTCCCACGGAACAAGTGAAGATTGGCAGGGTGATCTCAGAGATATATGAGGTGGGGAGGGGAACTTGACAGGGATACCCACTCTCTCCATTGTTTTTTTCAGAGGTGGTTGAGCCCTTGGCTTGTACTCCACAGACTGGTAAATATTACCAGGGATTGGAGGTCCAGGGGTCTATTCACCACATTGCCGTATATGTTTATGATATGCTATTGTTTTTAAAAGATGTGGCTGTGGACTCAGAGGAGGCTGCCAAATTGTTGGGTCGGTTTGGGAGAATCTCTGGTTTATGCATAAATTGGCAGAAATCTATTCTGTTCCCAATAGGCAGGAATTTGCACTTACCTCCAGACCTGCCAGGACCGAGATTGGAGGCTACTTGCCTGCAGCATCTGGGAGTTAAGATTTGTCATGAACCACAGGACCTCTTAAAAGGAAGTGTAGGAGCTGCTATCCAGGCTTGCACTCCAGTGTGAATTTTTGGAAATCGTCGCTGTTATCTGTGGCTGGTTGGGTCACCCTAGCCACGATGGTTGCTCTTTTCCAGCTGCTTTATGTTTTTCTATACTTTGCCTTTACGTGTCCCTCACAGTATGTTCTGGGATCTTGACTCACTCTTAATTTAGTTTGTTTGGGGGTCTGGCAGGCGGCAGGTACTGATGACTACATTGCAGCAAAAATTGGCAGGAGGAGGGCTTGAGGTTTCAGATTTTGAATCTTCTTACCTGACACCGAAGCTGCAGTGGTTCGCCCAATGGGTATACTTGCGATAGACTTTTGAGGGGAAAGAGGACCAGCTGGTTCCTGAGGCCAGGGAATTGTTTCAAACACTTTTGAACCCTCACCAGCTTATTCTGGAGGGCTCTAGAAAGCTATTGGTCATGCAACATTGTTAGATGGGATGCTTACAAAAACCCATACACGGAGCCTGTTCTCTCCTGATTTACCATTGCAGTGGCTGGTGCTGGTAGCCGGGGAGGTGAATGCCAGAAGCTGTCTGAATGGGTAGCCATAGCACTCACCGGGGATGGAGATCTTTTTGGGGCTGTCGAACTGCTCTGGTTTGAGACCCTACGACTGGAGTTTGAACTCCCAGGAGGCCAGTTCTTTTTGGATATATGTTGATACCACGCATACTTTTAGCACGCATACCATTACCACGCATTTTTTACAACGCAGGACCCTTTACCACGAATACCTTTACAACGCATTACACTACAACGCAGGTACTATTACAACGCATACCATTACAACGTAAGTATAGGTAAGTATATAATATTTTAAAATAATGTAATTAATAATAAATTAAATATTTTAATAATTATTTTATTATTAAATAATTTAATTAATTATATTAATTATTATTTATTAATTTGTAAATATATATGTTAAAAATACCCCTGTACCCCAAAACCCAAACCCAACCCTGAAACCTAAAAATACCCCTGTACCCCAAAACCCAAACCCACCCTAAAACCTAAAAATACCCCTGTACCCCAAAACCCAAACCCAACCCTGAAACCTAAAAATACCCCTGTACCCCAAAACCCAAACCCAGCCCTGAAACCTAAAAATACCCCTGTACCCCAAAACCCAAACCCAGCCCTGAAACTTAAAAATACCCCTATACCCCAAAACCCAAACCCAGCCCTGAAACCTAAAAATACCCCTGTACCCCAAAACCCAAACCCAACCCTGAAACCTAAAAATACCCCTGTACCCCAAAACCCAAACCCAACCCTGAAACCTAAAAATACCCCTGTACCCCAAAACCCAAACCCAACCCTGAAACCTAAAAATACCCCTGTACCCCAAAACCCAAACCCAACCCTGAAACCTAAAAATACCCCTGTACCCCAAAACCCAAACCCAACCCTGAAACCTAAAAATACCCCTGTACCACAAAACCCAAACCCAGCCCTGAAACCTAAAAATACCCCTGTACCCCAAAACCCAAACCCAACCCTGAAACCTAAAAATACCCCTGTACCCCAAAACCCAAACCCAACCCTGAAACCTAAAAATACCCCTGTACCCCAAAACCCAAACCCAACCCTGAAACCTAAAAATACCCCTGTACCCCAAAACCCAAACCCCTGTACCCCAAAACCCAAACCCAGCCCTGAAACCTAAAAATACCCCAGTACCCCAAAACCCAAACCCAGCCCTGAAACCTAAAAATACCCCTGCACCCCAAAACCCAAACCCAACCCTGAAACCTAAAAATACCCCTGTACCCCAAAACACAAACCCAACCCTGAAACCTAAAAATACCCCTGTACCCCAAAACCCAAACCCAATACCCCTAATAAATGTTTTTTAAAAAAGATAAACTTACCTATACTTACGTTGTAACAGTATGCGTTGTAATAGTATCTGCGTTGTAGTGTAATGCGTTGTAAAGGTATTCGTGGTAAAGGGTCCTGAGTTGTAAAAAATGTGTGGTAATGGTAGGCGTGCTAAAAGTTGCGTGGTAACAGTTGCATACCGTTCTTTTTGCATAGGCCTCTAAATGTAATGGTAAGGAGATACTGGGGGTGGAACAACTGACTCTTAACACATAAGAGCTGTCAGCTTGTCTGTGGGAAACATCCTTTACAACGCAACTTTTACAACGCAGTGCCTTTACGACGCAACTTTTACAGCGCAAACCATTACAGTGCATTGCGCTGGGGGGCGCTCTAGGATAGGGAATAGGTTTAATTTACTATCCAACACCTTCCCTACTATCCACGGGGACAGGAGTTGGAATAGTAAATTAAACTATTCACTATCCAGCGCCCCAAAGCACTATGCGTTGTAAAGGCATGCGTTGTAAAAACCGTGTTGTAAAGGCATGCGTGGTAAAAGCATGCGTTGTAACGTCATACATCCCGTGTCTGTACCTCCATTGTCTATTACAAGGCCTCTACATGCTTCTGAGGCTCTTAGAGCAAATATTGTCTCCCCCGACAGAGCTCCGGGAAAAGTTGGAAGAGGATATGTGAGCTCTGACCTCAGAAGCAGACTGGTCAAAAATCCTAGAACACGTTCCCAAAGTGCCTAGGAATGCTAGGTTCAAGATAATTAACTTTTATTTCGCCCATAGAGCCTGTCTCATGCCCGACAAGATAAACAGATACTACCAGACGGCCAGAGCTGCCCTAGATGTGGCGAGATGGGTGCAGAAATGCATTGTATGGTGTGGGCCTGTCCTTCCTTTCGGAATTTTGGGAGGAGGCGATAGATTGCATAAATTACATTACTCATCACTCCATTCCTCGCTCCCCAAATTCATGTTTACTGGGGTGGTTCCCTTGTCCTGCGAAATGTAAGACCACTTATAGATTTACTGAACTGGCTATGATTTTGGCTAAACTGGAACTCGCGATGAACTGGAAGGCAAGTAGAGGTCCAAGAGTGGCTAAATGGTGTGGAGAGCTTGTTAGATGAGTGGAATTCGAGGGAAGAGTGCTACTCAGGGAAGTGAAAAGAGGGCGCAGCTCCATTGAATTGGCACATGCATGGGAGCAACTGGTTGCCTGCATGAAGGAGACGGACCCGACCTCACCGGAGGGATCCCTGCTGAATGAGCTCAGATTAGACATTGACAATGATTGAGAGACGTTGATATGATGGAAGCTCCTGGAATTAGAGGATGGCCCCTGCAATGGCCCATGTGACACTAGGTAGGAGTATGGACACTTGATTGTTTGTAAGGCGGAACATCATGGCTGAAGTATGCATCTATAGTTGAACAACACCACATTGTTCTAGGAGGGTGGTGGGGGAGTTGACTGTTGCTTTATGAGGGGATGGACAGTTGAGATAAATGCTGGGTAACGGTGCTTGTGATGGCTGAACCCTTGCCAGAGGAACAAAGTACCTGAAAATTTGATTGGTCTTACCGTGCCATGTATTCTTGAAACTAACAAAAATGTATTACAAAAAAAATGCTTTGAAGTGTATTAATTCTTCTTTGGCATTTTTGTAGGATGTGGAAGAAAAGGTCAAGGAGTTTTTGGACACTAACCCAGTGATGTCAGAATTTCGTAGCCAACTGAACTACTACTCGGTAAGTGCTGCAGTAATGAAGACTAATAGGCCAAATGTTGATACCCTCTGGTGCTGAATGTCACTTTCCTTGTTGTGCTTTTTATCTCAGCAACTGGAAACTCAAATCAATGAACTCCCTAACAGCTGCCTCGTGGGATCCGTGGACTGCGCCACAGATTCTCTAAAGATGGCCCTGGTCCAGGAGTGCCGCCTGTGGCAGAGATCCTTCGGGTCAGCTTTGAACAAGAAGGCTGCCGCGGACATGGACGAAATCTACACCTTCATTGACACCCTCACCAAGCGCTTGAGCCGCCCAATCAATGACCTCGATGACGTGCGGGGAGCCATGGATGGGCTGAAGGAAATTAGGGAAGCTGAGATCAAGATTGACATGATGATTGGGCCTATCGAGGAGTCGCACGCCCTCCTCCACAAGTACGAGCTGCTCTTTCAGGACGGCAACGCAGAAAGAGTCGATGGGCTGGCGTATGCCTGGAAGAACCTCAACAGCCAGGTACCGACTCCCTCATCCCCTTCTCACTAGTATGCAGGGCCCGGCTTCCCTTGTCAGATTTCCTTTGTCAAGGAAACAGGGCAGAACTAACTCATTTTAAGTATTTGCTTATTTTAAACCTTCGTTATGTATTCTTCATTGTGCTCGAGCCAGGTTTTTTTCTTTTTTGTCTGACAGGTTGTGCAAACCCAGAACTTGCTGTTTAAAGTGCAGCCAGCCATGAAAACGGATTTACTTAGCGGTGTCAAAAAATTCCAAGCTGATGCGATTGAATTTTACAGCGACTACGATAAAACGTAAGCTTGTTATCGTGGCAACCAAATATGTACAGTGGGCGCCCTGCGCTCCCTGTGTCCTGTCCTTATGTGTTTGGAGTTCAGATGAATTCTAATCGTTGCCTCTGTGTGTACATGTGTGTTTATAAATGTTTCCATTTAGCGTGTCTCTGAGAGCCATGCTCCTGTCCCCTGCTGCTGTGCTGCCCAAAGCCTTTTAGTGACCTAGAAAATGATTTAAGTTAACAATTACAGATTTAAAGCAGAATCAGACCAAAGTGCACGGCTACAGGAAATTCATACTTTCAATTATAATTGAAAAAGTTGAAAGACATTTAAAAGCACAAGCATATAGCTTTTTAATGTATTTTGTGTTCCAGGGGACCCGGTGTGGAGGGCATTCCCCCAAGAGAGGCCAGTGACCGATTGCAAATCTTTCAGGCCAAGTTTGATGAACTTTGGCGAAAATATGTCACCTTTTCTGGTGGTGAAGAACTCTTTGGTCTCTCAGTTACAGGTAATGTCGCCAACATATTGTTAATGATATACACTAAACAAATGAGCGTAATAAATAGAAAATATGAAGTATGGATAAATGTAAGTTACAAGAATTCAGAATATTTGAAGATGCAAATAAACATAGCAGATGTTGTAGGTCACCAAATGGCCACCTAGCAGTGGCGGCTGGTGACATTTGAAAGAGGTGAGGCGTAAAAGTTGGGTATGACGTTTATGTAGTGAGCAAGTTTAATGGACAAACGTGAAGTCCAGAATGTGTTCTGCTCCCGAGGGAAAAAAAAACAACAAATAGGTAAGTGGTGCATTTTGAAGCAAATCAATTTAGTGATAAAACAGGGTTTATTTACAAAGCAGTGGGAACATATAGTCTTGAAATATTAAACACAGTAAAAACTTCTACATATCTTACTGCATTAATATGTTTAATTGGGACTGTAATGTGCAAATTGTACAACGCAACAACATCAGCCTTCAAAGTGTATGCTTGTCCAGTGTCTTGCACTGCATGCGGCATCAACTTTGGAAGAAAATTCTCTAACCAGGCTTCAGGAAGCACTCTTAGTCCTACAGAAATATGTGCAGAAAGGTCTTTAAGGGGGAATATGCCATTGCCTCGGCTGACCCCCAGCCTGGACTCCTCTCTCCTCTCTCAGTCTGGGACCCCTCCCCTCTCCGATTACCTGTCACCCTCAAAAACTTAAAATTCAGTGCTGGCAGTTGGGCTGCACTTAATTATATCTGAATTAATGTATAATGCAGCACAATAATGAATTAATTGCAGCCTGCACCTTCAGTTCACTCATTGGAAACTTGTGCACAAATATTTTGGCATTATTTAGTCTATGTATTTACCATTAGAAACAAATATTCGAAAGAATTGAATGTGTTTTTTAATGTTCGATGTGACCCAGAATCACATTTTGGCAGCTCTGGAGTCTTAGCCATTGTCAATTCTTCAAGAGGTAAACCATTTTCCGACATTTTAACTGTTTCATCAGTTACGAAAGACTGGCAGAATGCAGTGAGTTAATACTTCCCATAAAAGTTGTTTGTGCCATAGAATCGCCTACGGGTGCTTAATTTGAGCTGGTGGCTCTCATTTTTGGGGATTTGCACATATTTTTCCCCATTGGATATTTCCAGAGGGAAAAGCACACAGAGGTGAAATTCAGAGGAAAAGAAATATGGAAAACCGTCACAAAGAGAAAAAGAGGAATCCACCAGAGTGAGATAAAGGGGGAGGAATTAATCCCCTCAGCCGTGCAAGCAATCCACGGACCCGCTCGCCGTTCCTTTTCCCCAACAATTATGTACACCCAGACCTTTTGTGGTGTTAAAACAGCTGCAATTTATTCACATCATAAGATGGTGCACACTTGTCATGAAGGCATTGACCATCAACATGTTCATATCTGCTTATCTTGGACTACAACATAAGGCATTTTCTTAACGGATTATCCAATGCGCATCCTATACTTTATTGCATATTATTAACCATACTTGCCTAATCATGCAATGCATCACCCTTCCAGTCATGATGTCTTTCCAAGGTCGTTATAAATTACTTTCCACTGTCTTGACAGCTCTACATCTGTCACCTACTTGGGACAGCGAGGCCCCTGGCCATACCTGGGCTGCAAGTGCCGTGTCTGCCATGCGCTGACCATTTCTTACCCTTCTGTCTGCCCTCAAGTATCCCTGCCGTGAGGCATCCCAAGGACCTTGTCCGGGCACTTGTCTCAAGAGTCCCTGCTGTAAGGCATCCCAAAGACCTTGTCCGCGATATTGCTGGTGTCAAAAGAGTCCCAGCCGTAAGGCATCCCAAGGACCTTTTTCGAGTAATTGCCCTTTTATATCCTTAGGTGAAGATATTTCTTGTTAAACCTCGTGTCTCCCCGCCACCCTGGAGGTGGTTTACCGACAGCTCCCCCCACGACTAGTAGAACCAGCTGCTCGAGTGTCCCTACAACGTTCACGAGGAGCATCTTGCTCCCTCCACTGGAGAGATGAACCTTGCTATCTGTGTAATCTCTGGGTTAACCACCTGATGCGAAATCACATGACTCTTGGGGAAGGCTCCCACACCCTTCTGACCGTGTGACGCTATAAGGTCCCCCGCTGATTTATCGCTTCAACCCAGGCTGACCAATCTGCACCTTGAATTATCCCAGGCTTAGCTGCCGCCCCCTCTCATTAATACCCCTCTAGTAGAGGTATGTCGCTGGCCCCTCACCAGTATGGCTGAGCCTCCCCTGCCCACGTACTATCTAAAGGGCCGCCGCTACTAAGGACCACGGGACAGATGAATCCTGTCAGCTGTTGAACCCCGGGCATTTTTCCAGGCCCTCTCTGTTGCCTGCTCATTACCATTTTTTGTCTTCGCCCGATGACCTGACCCAATCTGAAGTTACTTATTTTATGACAAAGCTGGTAAGAGCTTGACCCGGTAACCTTTTTAGGCCATGCTTGGGCCCATGCCCCTATTTCTTGATTGGTCCCTTTGTATCCAACCCGCTGGCCTTTTTCTTTGCACGCTCTTGTGCCCTGCTGCTGTCGGGCCCTTTGTCTGCCGCCCACCGGAGGGGGGTCTAGGCACCCTCCCTCTTGGGTCAGCTGCGCCTCCCAGTTGGCAGTAAGTCTGGCTGTCGATTAAGGAGGCCTGAGGTGTATTCAGATACACAGCCATGATATTCAGCCCTACGTTGTCAGTACAAGTGTCTAAACTCAGCATTGGGCATCAGCAGTTTGGAAAAGAGGAGGGAATATCTTTTATGTTCATGTTAGAATGATGGTTTAGATTGTGTGATAGAATGTAGGTGTAAGAAACGGAGATAAACGGGTATCTGAATTATGATGTCTGAGCATGATAACAGAGTGAGCTTGGAAAGGAAGCACACTTGAAGGTGTGGATTTCATTATTACGGATGTGGTGACGTCGACAATGGCGTAGATTTCATTTTTACACGTTGGCTGTCGTTATGCAGGGTACAGTCACACACTACTACCTCTGTGACATGCGGTACTGAGTTAGAGTATGGCATGGGCTCTTTGCTTTGAGGAGGCAGGAGGGTGGCAGAGATGTGAGTCTAGCATCTCATTATGGTGAGGCAGCAATCGGAAAGACAATTAACCAGCTTAGTGCTTGTTGGTCTTTTGTTAGGTTTCTGTCTCTTTTACTGTTATGTTTTCCAGCTCTTTCTAAAGGTTTGGAGTACAAAGCGCCGGGACACTCCTTTGGAGTAGCCGTTGCGCTATAAAAGTCCCATTTTAACATTTTAACATTGGTGAAAAAGTCATGTCCATGCAGACTCTCAGTTGAGGAAGTGTGGTAGTTACGGGCATGCAGCTGCCTCAGCTGTCCCTCAGATGGGACCACTTTCTCCTCCCTCAGTCTGCAGTCACTTCCCTCTCTGATTACCTGTCACTTTCCTCCTCCTTCCCCCTCAGAGAACCTCTAAGCCCTTGACTTGTCTCTCCCTCAGGCTGTCAGAAAGCAGCCAGCCATGCAAGTCCCTTCTCCGTCTGTTTTACTTTACACCCCACCCCTTACACACTCATATGAAATCACAACTTCTTTCACTGCATGCCCTCCTGTCCCCCAAACTGTAGGTACACAAACTCAGCATCTACCTCCTGTGACTTTACCTCATAGCTTTTCCATTCTTCTGCTGACCGATTAACACTTAACACCATGTTGTAACTAGGCTTAGGCCATCAAGCATTACCGGTCACCGTTATTACTGCCATCCCACTCCAGACCTCACCTCACCATTAAATAAAACATGACCAATCACTGGTGTCTTTGAAATATAGCCACATAGTGATTGGTTATGCCATTAATCCTCCCGCCCGCGCTCGCTCGAAAGCGTGGGCCTCCAGGGAAGGATATTCTGCCCAAACTAATCCAGGGTTTACTCTCACACAGTTTTATATTTAAAGCTGCATGAGAGCAAACCAGTGATTGGTTGGAGCAGGTGAACTATGCTCAAAAGGAGGTCAGAGGGGCTATGTTGTGTTTCCCTGGCTCCCAAACAGAGCACTTGGCTCTAGGCCTGAAGTGCGCATGTCATGTTGGACAAAGTCTAAGACCTGTCCAACCCGACATGCACACGGGACGTCAGCTGATGTGGTCAGCCTTCACTGCCAATTACCCTGATGGGCCATCAACCTGCCTGTTCGATGCACAGAGCATTTAGGATAGCCCAGTAGTCCGTGGACATGGAAAGGAAGGACTTAATTTGCTCATAGTCTGCCAATAACACCATTATTCTTGGGTGGCCACTGTAATTCTAATTGGAACATTATGCCTTCAATGTCCACGAAATGCCAGGAACACCATCAAGCACTGTGCGGAAATGTCAATATGTCAAGAAATATTCTCATTCCTTTCCATGCTCAACCTTGGCTCCCACCTACACTCCCACCTTCCCCGCAAAAAGTGGATGTAAATTTAGGGTGAAGTTAAAGATGCCCACATTTGCAGGCATGATGGATGTGCTTCTGAATGCTTGCACTCTTCTCTGCTGCATTACTACTTCCAGATGACTCGGCAGTGAAAGAGTAGTTCCACACTTTGCTAACTTTCTCTTTCTTCCTCCTCACCATGAGAGCGACGGGGTGTTTGAATCTCATGATCCTGTGGATTTACAGCATGTAGCAGTGACAGTGTGGTGGGATCCAAGTTCTGCTAGGTGGTGCAGAGGCCATGCGGCATGTTTTTGGTTACTTCTTGGAAGTAAACAGGGGAATTGTTTTAATGCATATTACCAGTACTAAGCTTATAAACAGTGAGTTATTTGTCCAAGAGTAAAGTATGAGCCTACTCCTCGGAAAGAGGGGCTACTAAGGTCCATAATCAAAACTAATGGACCAGAACAGCCAGACTCATATTGAAATCCGATCCATATACATGACCCACAAATGAAAAACTCATCCTACTAAGGTCCACAAGCAAATACACATGGTATTCCCCTTAGAAAACTTTAAATTGCATCACATTCTAGCTCTCCTACCTGCCAACTACTAGGCTAAAAAATAAGTGACTCCAACTGAGAGTTTTTTAGTCTTGCTAATTGTTGTTTTCTATTTTTTCTTACTGACAGAGTATGCTGAACTTCAGCGGATAAAACGTGAACTTGCGCTCCTCCAGAAACTGTATGGCCTGTACAATGCAGTCATTGACAACATCAGTGGGTACTATGATATCCTTTGGACCGAGCTGGACATTGAGAAGATTAATAACGAACTGCTGGATTTTCAAAACAGGTATGTGGATGGGGGAGGTGGGTTAGGTATGTGGGGGTTACACACACACAATAACACCCACACGCGCACACACACACACACACTCAATTTCTCTCTCTCTCATATCATCATCATCTTGGGATCTGCGTATAAGAACTCTTTTAGCCACATTGTGTGTGGCTTGAATGGCAGAAGGAGGGGGAGAAAGCAAATGCTGAAAAGGTTTTTAAGGCAAATATCCCAGGTAATTGTCTCCAGTCTTCAATGTTCTTCACACACTACTAGGCCTATCATTCCAATGAGGATTTTTTTTTGTTGACAGGGACATGTGTTCAGGTTCATAATAGGTAGCAGTGGAAAACACAATTACTAGTCCTTTGAGGTCTAGCAATTATTTTTTCCACTTAACCACTTCGATGTTGATGACGAGCTCAGCTCGTCATCAGCCACGGGGGGCGTGTGCGGATGACGAGCTGAGCTCGTCATCTATCGCGGCTTTTAGAAAAAAAGCTGCGTAGCGCAAAAATAACCACCGCAGCGATGCAGTTAAACTGACTGCATTTTTCTTGCTAAAATTATAACCCCTTTCTTTGTCTTAAGTGGAATGTTTTGAAACTCATGATGTTGGTTCTGTTCCTTGCATTGATCACTGGGAAAAAAGGCCAAATGCAAAATAATGTGGTGTGGTACCTAATTTTCAATATATAAAAAATAAATTATGAGAAAACTTGGATTTGGTTGAACAAACAATCACAAAAAAGCCTTTCTATCTGGTACTTCATTTCTGCTTAAAAATAAAATATTTAAGTGATTTTGACAATTTGGTTTTAGTTTTCCTTTGTGCTTACACTTACATGGAGAGATGAAACAAATCACTTCTTTAGAGTTGAGAATTGGGACTCCTTTCACTTATTACAGAGGGTTCATGGTAAAAGACGCTGCATGACGTCTTGATCCTGACATGCAGCTATATGTATGGTGTGGCTTTTACCCCCTCCGCCACCATACTCCTCCATTGAGAAACTGTTAGTTTTCTTACCACCACCTGCTTGGTTCCTGCTTCCATGCTACATGTGCTGGACTGTTGTCATTACCGATTAGAACGCTTTGCGTCACCTTGGAAAGATGTGACTGTTTATCGAGCCGAGCCTGGATTGATCAAGCTGAGCAGAGGTGGGCGCCACTGGCTGAGGGTGAACAATGCAGCTTCGCTTACCTGCTTGCATGCCATGTAGAGTAAGTGTGAATGAAAGACATCTATCTTGAGGCAGTTGTCAAGTTGCACCCTGCCTGCAGCTATTTGCTGCCTTTAGCATGCAATATGGCACTGTTTTGTGCAGTACAACTTCTGTGCTGTAGGAGGGCTTTCGCATCAGTGTTACCATGTGAGGCTTTTATTATTTTCTGCTAGTGAAACAATTCCCCATCATGACATACCTATGGTGCATAACAGGCTCAATGCAAAGGTAGTCAAATAATTAATCAATCATATTTATATAGTGTTGCTAATCACCCTGTAGGATATACAGGCTCTTGCAGGTCCCGAAAGGCTCATTTTGGTCTTGAGGGATCTTCTAAATTCTGGAAGTGAGTTGATAGTCCGGAGCTGCTTGGGGAGGCTGTTCCAGGTCTTTTCTGCAATGTAGAAAAAGGAGTGTCCTCCACTTCTGCTTCGTCGATGCAGGTGTGTGGCCGAGTGATAGAGAAGTGGAGTGGAGTTTTCTCAACAGTTGGTTGAAAGTGAGGCTGTGGTTAATTCAGGGTGGTCCCTTGTTTGTGTGGCGCTTTTCTGCATGGGTCAGCAGCTTGAATTGGCATCTCTTCTGTACTGGGAGTCAGTGAAGTTCCCTGAGATGGGGTGTGATGTGTGTTTGTCAGGGTGGTCAAGGACAAGTCTGGCTGTGGTTTTCTGTATGGTTTGAAGTCTCTGGAGGAGGTGTCTGGCAATTCCTACGTAGAGAGCGTTGCCGTAGCCAAGTTGGCTGGTGATGAGGGCCTGTGGCACTGAGTGTCTCATCTGTGAAGTTAGCCATTTGAAGATTTTCCATAGCATGTGCAGTGTGAGGAAGAAGGCAGAGGAGACGGCTTTGATCTGTGATTTCATGATGAGCTTATTAGCAAGGATGATTCCGAGCGTTCTGGTGGGGTCGGCAGGGATGACTGCAGGTACTGGGGCTGGGGACCACCAGAAGTTGTTCCAGTGGTTGCTATAGATCAGAACTTCTGTCTTGTCCATGTTCTGCTTCATGCGTTTTAACAACAAGGGGACCCAAAAAGTCAGCCATGGACCTTGGGATTAGTACTTTATCAACAACAGTGGTCCATCGCTAAATTAATTTCAAAGGCAGAATAAAATTTAGACACAGTCATAGCTATATTTGGTTTCTTGACCAGCCCAGCCGGGCGTGGGTCTAATGTTTAGTATAAGTTATGTACAGGCAATATTTCAACAATTATACAAGGTGGGGCACAAGCCTGTGGCCCACAGATCACACAATGTCGTATACATACAAAAACACGGAACAAGGGGGCTTTTTCTAGGCAAAAAGCAGGTGGTTAGCAATACTTCCAATTGAATTGTGGTAAAGTGTTGGAAGACAGTAAACCAAAACACCTTTACAATCCTAATACAATTGTTAGCTTAGTATAAGGTGTTAGAAGGGTGTCGACGGCGTTTCGATACGCTTTTTGAGTCATGCGAATCATCATCAGGACATGGAATATGCCTAAAGATAGCCTTAATAGCCACGGTAGGTAATGGTGGCTTGATTCACGTAGCCTAATTTCGAGAACAAGGAGTCCACATGCTACGATCGGCAATTCCATACTTCCTATTCCGCGTAACCACTGTCCCTCTTAGGTAGATGACCGATGTGAGGGATCAGGGTTCTGTGTAATATCCTTCATGCCCGATCACAGAGTGGACTCTGCGATCGGGCATGAAGGAAATTAGGCTACGTGAATCAATTGTTTTAGGATTGTAAAGGTGTTTTGGTTTACTGTCTTGCAGCACTTTGCCACAATTCAATTGGAAGTGTTGCTACCACCTGCTTTTTGCCTAAAAAAAGCCCCCTTGTTCCGTTTTTTTGTATGTATACGCCATTGTGTGATCTGTGAGCCACAGGCTTGTGCCCCACCTTGTATAATTGTTGAAATATTGCCTGTACATAACTTATACTAAACATTAGACCCTCGCCCGGCTGAGCTGGTCAAGAAACTAAATATAGCTACGACTGTGTCTATATTTTATTCTGCCTTTGAAATTACTTTAGCGATGGACCACTGTTGTTGATAAAGTACATGTTCTGCTTCAGGCAGTTGTTGTTCATCTAGTCAGCGATGCTTGTCATGCATCTGTAGAAGTTGGTTCTAGTGGTTGGGTCATCAATGAGGGAGAAGATTAGTTGGGTGTCGTCTACGTAGGATAATATGTTGAGACCGTGTGCTTTGACGATGTTGGCCAGTGGTGTCATATAGGCATTCAAGGTTTTCAAGCCTCTTCATGCTGTGTTATCTCTACTCCTGGTACTCACCTGATATTTGTACAAGGCACCTTTGTTATAAGCATGCACTTTCGACCCATTTTGGAGATTGCTTATGGTAATTAATGTTGTCTAAGACTTTGTGAAACATTTTTGTCAAGATCACTCAAGTTGGTGAACAGTCACTATTGGGCCCAGATTGCAAATGAAACAGCATAAAAACCTTATGATAGTCTCTGCTCACTGCCGTTAGCAGTCTGCTATGGAAAGGAGAACTAGCAGAAGGGAGAGTCATCAATAGCATTGCCGCAGGACCAGATGTATTTCATTGTCAATTCTTTGCTATTCCAAGGGCATATACCCAAACATAGAAAGTATTCCCTGAGCTTCTCTTCAAGGAGCCTCTTAAGGCATAAAACTAAGAGCCACTAAGTGCTAGGATCCTTGCCCTACAGACTGGATTTAATTCAATGAACACAAACAATACAACTCATAGACACCGGGGAGCTCAAGGGTTGCCTTCCTGTTTTGGACACCATCTTACAAAAGGGGGAGGTAAATGATAGTATTATGACTCTTGGAGACCCATGATCTTTACTGATCTATTATCAGAAGAACCAAGACTCGGACATGAGGTTCATTGCCTAGATTCAGTAATGACCCCAGCGCAAGCCAACATTACGCAGCTGTTTTAATCTTTTTGGGAGAAGAGTCAAAGATGAAGAAGGGTGACGGCAGACATACAGTACACGATGGAAGTGACTTTGGAGAGAAGCACACAATGGCCATCTTTATATTTAGAGAATGGCAGGCAGCAGTTTAGGCCTGAGTTGCTGAAGGAAATTGTTCATCTAGTTACTTGGGTTCTGCTATTTTATGCTATTTTTATTTATGTAGTGTAAAATCAAGCAAGAGCTTGATGGCGCTGTCATGGTAATACCACAGACAGTGAGGTGTTGAGCATTGAAGGCAGGGCCAGACTGGCCATAGCGGGTACCAGGCATTTTCCTGGAGGGCATGAGGAGTGAGGGACGGTTTTGGGGCCGTGGGGGCGGTTTTTGTAACATGGAGCCGGTTTTGCTGCAGTGCTACAGAGAACCAATCTGCCAGGGCTGGTTGCTTTACCCAGACCGGCCCTGATTCAAGGAGTAAAATATATCAGGTCTGTATAACATCTGTTATAACAAAACAAGTAGATTTTAAGACATGTTCTCGTTCCAAAAAGATGGGATTTGGCATGGTTGGAGAATGGTTCCACATCGAGCACAAGAGACATAGGATATGGTTCTAGATTTGAGCACATAAAAATCAGACGATCAGCCATCATATAAGATGATGTAACTGCTTTACAGAAGCTGATAGATAGGAATGCAATAGTCCAGTTGCTTCTTGACGAGGAGGCCCACAATGGGTTCCCGGGGCCTCTTCACAACGCCAGCAGCTGTCAGTCTGTCGCAGCCCCAGCTTCTGTAACTTAGTGGGGGTTCCAAAGGGTATGGTGTCAAATAAGGCGGCGTTTCTGATAACCATTTGTTTTTTATTTTTTCCTTATGTATCGCCTCTGAGGTTCTAATATTTTATAGAAGTGTGAGGCTACATGACCTGATCTCTTACGTTTTATTAATAGGTCAGGTTTGTGGGGATTCTTGGGAAATCTGGTCGAAACCTTGATTTTTAGGAAATTATAGAACTCGATTGCTTGTAAACCATGGTGTGAGTTAAGCTCGGCAAAGGTAGTGGGGTGAGATGATGAGCCGAGATTCCTGATGTAGTTGCTGCCTTTATTCTGCCCAGAGTTTCCAGAACAAGGGTTTTCCATCCAATTTGAATTTGTGATTATGCCACAGCAAGGCTAAGGAGGAGTTCATGAGTCTGTTTGTGAGCGTTTTGTCGACGTGGCAAAGAGCTGCTGCCGTGTCCCCTATCAATGGGATTGGATTTGGAAATAAGTAGATCTTTTCTTTTTTGCATCATTAGTATCGATTTTAGTGTGAGGGGGAGTAGTAGGTGTGATTCTGTTTGTAGCCAGGCTGGGGTGGAGTCCAGAGAGTCACTGAACCATCATTCGCCCTGTGCTGCTAGAAAAGATTGTTGGTATCTATTGAAGTCGGGTAGATTAAGGCCTCCATTATTTTTATTCAGTTCTAGGGTGTGCCTTGCTATTCTGGGTTTCTTATTTAACCATATAAAATTAGTGATTACTTCATCCACTGGTTTGAAGAAATGGGAGGAAAGATGCACAGGGAACATGCTGGAGATGAAGTTGATGAGTGGTAAGATCATCATTCCTATTGTGTCTATTCTGCCCCACCAGGTCAAGTTTTTATGGGACCATGAGGATAAGAGGTAATTGATTTTGGTTAGGATTTTATTTTCATCAATAGTTGTGGTCTCATGGAGATCCTTGCGGAACCATGTGCTGCGGTATTTGAGAGCGTCCCACTGCCCCTTCTGGCCTGATGCGCCTAAAACGGTGAGTGTACAATGAATATTCATAGGGCAAACTTCTGTTTTTGAGCAGTTTAGCAAGCATTCTGTTACATTTGAGTAGCTGTTGATTTCCGGTATGAATGTTGGTATGGCTTCTTCGGCTTTTTCAGTGAAAATCAGGACATCATCAGCATAGGCTGTGACTAGTTGTCTACCGGATTGGAAGTGAATACCCTTAATCTTATTGCTAGCTTTTAGGCGATTGAGTAGGTGCTCAATAACTCGTAGGAATAACAAGGGGGACAGGGCGCACCTTTATCTTGTGCCTTGTGAAAGTAGGAATGGGTTGGATAAGCGGCAATTTATTCTGACTCTTGCAATTGGGGAAGAGTAAAGGACCATCTTAATGCAGATGAAGTCCTTGCCTAGCTGTAATTTGCATAAGGTCTCGAGTAGAAAGATCCAGGAGACCTTATTGAAGGCTTTTTCCACATCGGGTGCCATGGCCATGGAAGGTGACAACGCAGAGCGGGCTTTTTAGAGTGCATGGCAGAAGACGCGGATATTGTTAAAAGCCAGTCCACCTTTCAGAAAGCCCATTTGAGTTGGGTCAATAAGTTTTTGGATTATTTTGTCAAGTCTTTGCGCTAGGATGTTGGCAAATATCTTAGAGTCGATATTAATTAAAGATATCGGTCTGTAGTTCATAACGGTTCACTGAGAGAATATCGATCACAAAAATAGAGGGGTGTATTCACAAGGAGCTATCGCCAAATTAGCGGCACTTTATTACAACCAAAGTTGTGATAAATTGATCCCACCATTCACAAGGTGGGTTCTATCAGCCCACAGCACCAGCTTTACCGCGATAGCAGCTGCAAAAAGCATTGCCACAGAGGACCCCCGCATTATCGCTAATGAGATGCAGAGTAGGTTTTCCAGTGCAAAAAACAGCAACAACACCACATCTCAACATTCACAACGACCGGCCAGATCGGCGATAAGAGCACAAAACATGTGATAAGGCGCGTTAGCCGCAGAAAATTAACACCTGGTCTGACCTGGTGTAAAGTCGGATCACAGCCTGCACCACAAAAGGGAGCCCAGCCCACAGCCACACCTGAAGACAGATGCCATGAAGCAACTGAACATCCAGCACAGACACCCAAGACGGTCACAACACCCACCAACACCACACCCAGGACCACCCCTTCCTGGCACCCCCTGACCAAAGACATGCCACATCAGCTACACGAACCATGTATGAAATAATCCGCCTGATGCCGCACAGTCACAACTGGTGACATGCATCTGTCGCCACAGAAATGAGCATCACACAATCACTTTCAAAGCAAACAATGAAACTTTACTGAAATTAACACAGAAATGAAATGAAGACACATGGCGGATCCCCTCGACACAATCCATTGGTCACAGCCAGCAAGACAAAAAACATGATGAGAAGGTGTGTCCTGCACACAGGACAGAGAGAGAGCAAAGGAGAGAGAGAGAGAAGAAGAGAGGGAGAGAGAGAGAGAGAGAGAGAGAAGAGAGGCGAGAGAGAGAGAGAGAGAGAGAGAGAGAGAGAGAGAGAAGAGGAAGAGAGGGGAGAGAGAGCGAGAGAGAGAAGAAGAGAGGAGGTGGGAGAGAGGGAGAAGAAGAAGGGGAGAGAAGAAGAGAGAGGGAGAAGAGGAGAGGAGAGGGGGAGAGAGAGAAGCAGAGCGGGGTAGAGAGGGAGAGAAGAAGAGAGAGAGAAGAGGAGAAGGGGAGAGAGAGAGAGAGATGATCCTGCGCACCCAGGCCACACTGCTCACCTGCTGCCACCGGTGTGTCCCCAACCACTTGCCAGTACGTATAGCAGTACACCAGGTCACACATCTGAGACCGAGCCGTCATCTGAAACAGAGTCCAGAGACAGTACACACACTTGCACAAGACAACATAGCCCACCCGCCCATGCCCACCCAGGCAGAGGCATCCCAGCCCCTTCTGTCGCCCATCGGAGCATGCCTGCCTGCCCATGCACACCCAGGCCTCCCTGCTCACCTTCCGCCACTGGCATGTAGACTGTAGGTTCCACCACGTGCCGTTGCAAGCCACAAGCCTGTGGCCCATAGACTTGGCACCCTCCACTCCATGCAGCCACGCTGTGCAGGCCACCAGGTCTCACGTCTGGTGCTGGGTCTTGATTACTCCATGGCATAGGACATACCAGTGCACTTGGCAACATTGCAGGCTGCACACCCACTCAGCCTAATGGGTGCCACTAACTCTGTGATCACGGAAACGAGGCCACGTGGTGGTAGACCTGCGCAGCCCGCTGGTGTGGCCTGCATTATCGCAGGCTACACACCCGCTGAGCAGCTCAAGGTGCCAATGACTCAGTGCACCCAAAGTCACTGTCCCGTTGCTGGGTGCCTCTGCTGGCCGTAATGCAGCGTGTGCCACAAACCCTGTCCAACCCCAGTCAGCTTCCTGTGGCGGGGTGGCTAGGCAGGCCGCAATGCAGCCCCTTATATTTGCGGGGTCACTTTACCTGTGACGCATGTGCCGGGTGGGTGTGGTGTGCCTGCAAACCTGCCTTCAGGGAGTGGCTGTGACATAGTGACAACTATACCAGTGACCTGCACACCACCAACGAGTACGCCTGCGACGGGTAGCATTGAGGCCCCCCCACGGAGCATAAGCGGAGTGGTCTAGCCTGCCATACATCGGAAACGCGCAGGGCTTGCAAAAATGACTCGTGGGCACTGTGCGTGGTTCAGTCAATGTCCGGACAAGAAAGTGGCTGATGCATGTGTCCCTGTTGTGGTGTCCATGGGATCTGTGACACAAATTGCTATGTAGCACCCTCTGATTGGAAATCACTGTCCCTACATTCATCCACACATACATATATGAATGATGAAAGACATGACACAGCAGTACGTCACTGGATGTTTATTGCACATCCAGTGCAGTTCCACAGCTGGAGCGGCACAGGGCACTGCTGAATACACTACACTACATGCGCCCGGGGAGGGCCAGCCAGAGTCCATCTGTGGAAGACAAGTACTGCGGAAGAGGAGGGGTGCAGTCAGCAGGCTGGTCGCCTTGTCATTCGTCATCAAAGAGGATGTGGAGGTCCATTTTGTTGTCCAAGGTGAGTGCATCTGAGTGAATCAGGGGTCAGTGGAAAGTCATGAGGCCATGTGCAGGACCAAACCAGGAACAGGCCAGGTGGCGGAAATGAATGCTACAGAGTCCTTCTGATCACATGCCCATCCACGTCCTCCTCCCCAGATGTGTGCCCTGCCCCACCTGTGGGTGTTGCTGTACCGGCTGCGGCACTGTGTGCCACTGACACCTCATGTGCCGGAGGTGGATTGTCAGCCGTACTGTGTGCCACTGACACCTCAGGTGCTCGAGGTGGATTGTCAGCCAACTTATGTTTGTGTGTGTGTCGGCCTTATTTCCGAGTATCATTAGCTCCGTTTTGTCCCCATTGAGTTTGAGGAACGATTGGTCCATCCAAGTGGCTACCTGCTCCAGGCAGGACTTAAGGTCAATGGAGTTTTCCTTAGGGTGTTCTAGGGGTACTACCAGTTGGGTGTCGTCTGCATATGTAACTATTGTGATACCATAAGGCTGTACTATCTCGGCCAGTGGTCTTAGGTACACATTAAAAAGGGGTGGGCTTAGAGATGAACCCTACGGGACCCCGCAAGTGAGTGGTATCTCTTTTGATTTGTACCTGCCTTCGAACACTTGGAAAGTTCTGTGTGATAGGAAGGACTTCAGCCAAGCTAGGGCCTTTCCTCCGACTCCTATCTCTCTGAGTCTGTCTAATAGGATCCTATGGTTCACCGTATCAAAAGCGGCCGTAAGATCCAATAGGATAACTGCCACTGTTCCTCCAAGATCCAGCACTTTTCTAGCTTCCTCCATTACCATTAGAAGTGCTTTTTCCGTCCCATGGTTAGGTCGGAAGCCTGTCTGTGATTTGTGCAGAATGTCATGTGATTCCAGATAATGGGACAGTATCTTGTTCACGTGTTTCTCTAGTATCTTACTGAATAATGGGAGGAGTGGAACCGGTTGGTAGTTCTCCCAGTTATCTGGATTCAGGTTCGGTTTTTTTATGAGTGCCTTCACCATCGCCTGTTTCCACCATAGATGTTAAAAAAATCGAGGTAAAAATAAAGAATGCAATAATATTGACTCCCTATAATTAAACAGGTAAGTACAAAATATTAAAACAGAAATATAGTTTACAATAATATAGTATTAAATATTTCATTTAAAATATATACTTTTTAAAATATTACAATAAACACAAATTAAATAGTAACTTTAATTCATAAAAACAAATATTAAATGTATATTTGAACAAATACAACAAATAAACTTCTTTAAAAAAATGTAAACAAACACATATATATAAAATTATACATATATAAAAAATATAAACTGATATTTTAATTAACATAATTTCAACACACATATTTTACAATTTAATTACAAATAAGTTGCAAACAAAAAATATTGCAAATTATAATATTATAATAATAATACATCAACCACATAAATATATAAACTGCAACATAAAATAATTTATTACAAATTAAAATAAATATATATATATATATGTACACTTCCCACCAGATTAAAAAGAAAACAGTTTTCAACAAAATAAACATAAACATAATTACTCCCACCTAAAACAACACAAGACAAAATATTTTACGCCACACAAAAATAAGATTTGCTATTCTATCTACAATAAATATAAAATTACTGAAATATAACATTACAACATACTACAATTTACTATTCTCACCACACTTAGTACAGCAATAAAATGTATAATTAACAGAAAAAAGCAATTCCCACTCCAGCCAGTGCAACAGTAGGGTAAGTGTTGGATTGCGGAAGGGTAAAACTTACTATTCCTACTCCAGTCAGTGCAACCGGAAGGGAAAGTGTTGAATTGCCGAGGGGTAGAATTTACTATTCCCACTACCATCAGTGCAACAGTAGGGAAAGCACTGGATTGCGGAGGGGTAAAAATGACTATTCCCACTTCAGTCAGTGCAACAGTAGGCTAAGCACTGGATTGCGAAGGGTAAAATTTACTATTCCCACTCCAGTCAGTACAACAGTAGGGAAAGTGTTGGATTGCAGAGGGGTAAGTGTACTATTCCCACTCCAGTCAGTACAACAGTAGGGAAAGAGGTGGATTGCAGAGGAATACAATTTACTATTCCCACTCCCGTAAATGCAACAGTAGGGAAAGTGTTGGATAGCGGAGGGGTATAATTTACTTATCCCACTCCAGTAAGTGCAGCAGTAGGGAAAATGTTGGCTAGTGGAGGGGTAAAAATTACTATTCCCACTCCAGTGAGTGCAACAATTGGGAAAGTGTTGGATTGCGGAGGGGTAAAATGTACTATTCCCACTCCAGTTGATGCTACAGTAGGGAAAGCGTAGATTGCTGAGGGGTGAAATTTACTATGCCCACTCCAGTCAGTACAACAGTAAGGAAAGTGTTGGATTGCGGAGGGGTAACATTTACTATTCCCACTCCAGTAAATGCAGCAGTAGGGGAAGTGTTGAATAGCGAAGGGGTCAAATTTACTATTTGCACTCTAGTCAGTTCAACATTAAAAACAAACAAAATATCTTCTACAAAATAAAATATTTTTAAAAACTAAGTAAAATAAATGTATAAATATGTTGAAAAATAAATATATAGATTAATTTTAAAAAGTAAAAACATATTATAATGTTAAATACATATCAGAAATACCTAAAAATATTATTAAAATAAAACACAAAAATGGTTTTCATACAAATACATATTTTTATTTAGAAATTATTTATTACCAAAAACATTAATTATTACATAAATTTAGTTTAGTTGCTTCCCACCCTATAGCACCACAAAACTGACAACCTGCACCTAAACATTATTTACACTATTAATATAAATATTCATCAACAAATTAATGTTCATTAGTTAAATATTCATTATTAATTAAATATAATCAATGTACTTCCCACAATATACCCACACAAAACACACACCATTATTATTACATTAATAATAATGATTAATTTTAATACAATTATTAATTGCTTATAATTGATTTACTTCCCACCCCATTCCACTACAAAATCCAGAACCCACATCTAAAATGTAGAAAAAATAAATATTTGTGCAATTAAAATAAATATTAAGTAAACAAATAATACTAATTAAAAACAAAATTATAATTCATTACAATTAATTAACATCCCCCCCTTTGCCCCTCTCATCCCCACAACCTGCACCGGAAACTGAACTTTAAAAAAAAAAATTATACAATTAAAATACATTTTCAATTAAGTAACTAATAGTATTTAACAACTAATTATAAATTGAGTAAAATTAACTTACTCCCCACCCTTTACCCCATAAAACCCAAATCCCACACCCTCAAAAATGTAATTCAACATTAACATAATTATCAATTAAAAATTAGTTACTTCCAACCCTTTGCACATATTAACCCCTCAAGGGGCACATAACATTTCTTTTTACACAATTACCATAATGAATTGTTAATTAATAAAAATGTTAATTAACAACTAATTATTGTTTAACTAAAATTAAATTACTTCCCACCCATTACCGCTATTAGCCCCACAACCTGCACCTACAATATTACACAATTACCATGTTTGATGATCAATTAATTCATTAATATTAATTGACAATTAATTATTAATTAATTAAAAATTCATTACTTCCCATCTTTCACCCCTATAAACCCCACAACTCACACATAAAATATATCCCCCAAAAAATTAAAAGCACAATTAACGCTATTAAATACAAATTAAATAAAAAAGAATAAATAATTTATTATAATTAAATTACTTCTGACCCTATTCCCCTATAAAGCCACAACCTGCTACACAACTAAAAGACGCAAAATTTAATTAAATTGAATGTTGTAACTTCTAGAAATGCAACACAAATATAAAAAAAAACAGTACATACACAAAAAATTACAAGACATACATTTAAAATATATACTAAAATACATAACTAATTAAAAAACAATATTTTACACAACTATATTTTTGCAAACAATATTAATGACTTCTATAGTTTTTTTTAAATCAATATGACACCTTTAAATCGATATTCTTGACAACGATATACTTGCACTCGATATTTCCACTACACGATATTGCCAACTCGATATTCATGGAGTTCGAATTTGTTCGCCTCGATAGTCTGTCTCATTAACATTCTTAATGTCTTAACTGTCTTTCCCTTCTTTTGGTAGTACCACTATTGTGGCTTCGGCTGCAGAGCCAACTACACCACCCTTTGAGACAAATTAGTTTTTTTTTTAGGAGTTTTATATAGCGCTAAATGGACCCGAGGGTATCAGAGCGCTTTACAGCAAGTAAATTATGTGCAAATAGGCAGTACAGAGTATAGTCAAACATGTGGATCAAGCCGGGTATAAGGCGAACCAAGGCACAGTCGCGCAGACAGACATGGAGGTTGAAGTTCAAACAAGGCGGGCCCCCCAAAAGTTTCTTCGTTCACACAGGACGAGTGTCCAGAAAGTTTTCTTGATCCGAGTCCGTGTCACTGGTCAAAATGTAAAGTTAGAAAGACTGCAGGCTAGGGTGCATCCTTGGCTTCTATCGGTTCGTTCGAGAGCTCCTGAGGTTTCTGGACTAGCCTGCCTTTTTGAGTTTGGCAGCCAGGTATTCCGGTTTGCCTGTGTGCAGGGCTTTGTGGGTGAGGCAAGCTGTCCTGAAGCTGGCTCTCAACTCAATTGGACGCCATTTGAGTGCAGGGGAGATGTGATCAAATTTCTTAGTACCGGTGACCATTCTAGCTGCTGCATTC
Source organism: Lissotriton vulgaris (assembly GCF_964263255.1). NCBI lineage: Eukaryota > Metazoa > Chordata > Amphibia > Caudata > Salamandridae > Lissotriton > Lissotriton vulgaris. The sequence goes on along the minus strand of NC_141691.1, from coordinate 1,118,263,938 downwards.
AAGGTTGTTTTCAGGGGGGCGAGGTGGGATTTTGATGCCCCAGTCAGGGCTGCAATCCTGTAATCAATTCTAGAGAGCACTAGTGCTTGGGTGGCTTGTTGAAGGTCCTTGGCCGGGAGGAAGGGTTTATTTTGTGCAGTAATTTCAGATTGAGGAAGGCACTTTTTGCAGATCTTGAGATATGTTTTTTCATGTTCAGTTTCGGGTCTAAGGTGATACCTAGAGATTTTACCGAATCCGCCAGGATGAAGTTGCCATTGAGGGCATCAATAGCTTTGAGCCATTCTGTAATTTGTGGGTTTTCGTCTTTGTTGGAGATGAGGTGTATTTCCGTTTTCTCTTGATTGACTTTTAGGTGATTGTTTGAGAGCCAGTCTTGTACCTCCCTGAGCGTGGCGTTCAGTCTCTGGATGTCAGCAATGGAGGAGATTTCCAGATAGAGTTGTGTGTCATCCGCATATAGGTGGAAACAGATGTTGGATTTCCTGATTAGAGTGGTAAGGGGTTCGATGTAGATGTTGAGAAGCTGAGGGGAGAGCACTGATCCTTGTGGAACACCCCTGTTGACGGAGTGGAGGTTGGATTGGAGGTTTTTAATTTTTATTCTTTGTGAGCGGTTGTAGAGAAAGGAAGAGAACCAGTGGAGGACTGTCTTTTCAAGACTAGCCCTTTCTTGTAGAGTCTTGATGAGCAGTTTGTGATCGACTGTATCAAATGCAGCCGATAGGTCTAGGAGGATGAGAAGGCAGCATTGGTCTGAGTCCAGTGACTTGTGTAGATCGTCTATGACATTAAGGATTGTGGTTTCAGTGCTGCAAACCCTTTCTGAAGCCAGATTGGTGGGGATCTAGGAGATTGATGTTGTCCAGGTGTTGGGTTAGCTGAGGAAGTACACATCTTTCCATTATTTTGGACAGAAGGGGTAAGTTTGATACCTGTCTAAAGTTGTTTGGATCCTCAGTGTCTAGACCAGGCTTTTTCAGCAGTGGTGTGACTTGGCCATCTTTGAAGCAATCCAGAACAACTCCTGAGCTCAGTGAGCTGTTAATGATCTTGCACCATAGCGGAGCTAGGACGAGCTTCAGGTCCTTGGTCACTTGAGGGGGTAGTTGATCCAGGGCGTGGGATGAGGGATTAGCATTGGAGATTAGGTTGATTATCTTTGCTTCCTGAATGGGAGTGAAGAAGGACCATTGTTTTGGGCGGTTTAAGGAGGTGCAGTTGTTTGATTCAGACGCCTGGATCACGGCGGTGGGGGTGAGAATTGAGCCAAATGCGAGGTCGATCTTAGCAATTTTGTCATTGAAAAAGTTGGCGAAGTTTTCACAGCGTTCATCAGATGCCTGAGTTGAGGATGCCACTGGCCTAGAGGTTTGATTCCTGATGATATTTAAGAGTTCTTTGGGTGAAATAAGGCTCTTGGCAAATGTTTTGTAGAATGCTACTGTGTAGCTGTCAGAGCCAGGGGCTTTGCCGGCAGAGAGAGACTTTATTGCTGCCCGTATTTCTTCACTAAAAATTGGAGCGGTAAGAAGGGCTCTGTCTGCTGGAGAAGTGGTGGGGAGAGAGTTCAAATATACGGTACAGTCAAGTGGGTTGATGTGTAGAGGTCTGAGTAGTAAATATGGAATACCTCTAGAATCTCTTTGTGGGAGGTCACTGTAGAGTTTGAGTTCTTTCTATTGGCAGTGGTAGCACATCTATTTTTAGAGTACTTTAAATAGCTCGCAAATGTTTTACCAGCTTTCTTTCTTCATATCAGTTTCTCTGTGTTCGCCTTTCCAACCCATTTCTGTGTACGAGTGCTAAGTATTTAGCTGTATTCATATTGTAGTTTGCTCAGTTTGGTTATGTCATGAGACCCCACAGAGTGTCTAATAGATTTGTTTGAAGAGCTAATTTCAGCCTCAATGGATGTGAGGCGTTATTTTAAAGTCTTGTTTCTCCTAGTGATTATACAGATTAGGGCTACTCCTAGTGTAGCCTTCAGTGCGTCCCATCTGACCTCCTCTTTATTCTCTGTAAAGAATATTTGGAAAGATTCAGCAATTTTTATTTTTGAGAGATCATCTTCTATTATTGTGTCCTTTAGGTTCCAAATCAGTCTATAACTGATAGATTGAGTGATATATGTGCATGGTCCCTAACTAGTCACCAACACAGGTCAGGGAGCAGTATGGGCACACTCCACCCTTCTTTCACCCATCCTCTGCTGTGATATTGGATCGGTGCAAATACCGTTGAGTGATGTTTGTAAGTAGGGCATGCAGATGTTTGTGGTGCAGGGGTTGACGTGGCGGGGAAGATGCACAAGGGGGGGGTTTGGTGTTGTATTTATCCGATTAGCTGGAGTGGCGTGTCGTGAAGTGCAGCAGCTCCCGGACATCGGTGGGGCCTCCGTATGGTGGTGAAGAGGAAGGCCGCTAGGACTCCCTCGTGTGCATGGGTTTCCACTCCCTGTATGCCCCCGAACTGGGTATCCTGCAAAGGCGGTGGATCTCATTGGACCAGCAAGATCCGCTGGGTGCTGGGTAAGAGCCTCTAGGCGTGGGGTGGTAGGGTTTTGTGTGGTGCTATCAGGACTTTGTACCTTTTGTGGGTCTGGTACAGAGGATTCTGTGCCCTTGCGTGGCCTTGGCTGCTGCACAGGTTGGGTGAGTGGGGTACAGATGATATGCAGCCCGTGGCATACTTCACGCTGGAGCAGATATGCTGGCTATGCTACGCTGCCTCTGCAGATGTCATTGTAGATTGTGCTGGCGCTGCGGGAAGAGAGATGCATTGCTGGTGTGCTTGTGGAGGTGGAGCAAGCAGTGATCGTAGGCCCGGAGCGCACAGCAAGGTTATGTACTTAACTCATTTTCAGATTTGTGGGTGCCACACTTCTCTGGGTCAAATTCCATGGATACCTGCACCGGGCATTGAGAGTCAGTTTGTCAAGACGTCTTTCTCAGGCCACAATAGTATAAGGGAGCCATGGTGAAAGGTCCGATAAAGGTGGGTGTGCCATCTTGTCAGATGGAGCAGACAGGGTGTCTCCAGGCAGAATGTGAAAAAGACTCCATACAGGGTTCTGGATCTTCTACGGCAGTCCAACCTGAGCACAGCGTTCAAGGTACGTGCAGAGGATACCTTTTTGTTCCCCGATGGATGAAGAGAAGCTCGTAGTCGAGTGGATGAAACCAAAGCTGACACACTAGGCATCCATTGTGTGCTGGCTCAAGCCATGCCCCGATCAGGGCGTGTTCTTATTAAGACAGTTCTTCATGCGCTTTTTACAAAGGTTACACTACAGCATGCAGTATATTAGAGCAGTGCAAGCCACTGAAAGTTCAAGCCAGGATTGAGCTGGAAGCCTGGCACTGGCTCAGTTCGATGTCCAATTGAAACCTCAAGCCCATAACAAGCCGTGCTTCATTTGGCTGTTGTCTGCCTGTCTCCCTGTACCCAGGATGTGATGCTACCGCAAAACTGCCAACAAGGTTTGAGTCTTGGCGTTGGCTCAACATTCTAGAGTTTATGGGTAAATCACTAAGGGTCCCATTAGGATGGCGAGCAGATCGCCCCCTCCGTGCCAGCGGTAGCTACCACTGGCCCGGCGGGAGCGATCCGTCCGCCATCCTCTCAGCAACATGCCTTCCTGACATTGTGGTGGGCGGTGCTGAGTGCACCACCAGCTACAATGTTAGGAATGCAGGATGCACCCGCCACTGTGGCGGGCACTTCCTAATGGCCCCCATGGGACCCCCGCACTTATGGCGGGTGGTCCCATTTCACGATAGGATGGCGGGCGGACAAATTCCGCCCGCCATCCCAATAGACCCCTTAATCTCTACCTGCCTATAAACAATGAACGTGACGTTTTTTTAATATAACTAACACTCATGTAAATTGGTACAATACCTTCGGTTCATATGCTATATAAAAACTGCAGAAAAGTGCACAAAGAGATAAAAGCAAAGGGGCATATTTATGAGTTTTCTGGCGCAGGGCAGGGCAGCGCAGCAAACTCGCCTTGGTATGCAGCCCTATTAGGGTTACCAACCATCCGTAAATTTCACTGACCATCCGTTATTTTAGTATAATGTCCGTAAGGTGTCTGTAATTTGGGGTACCCAAATTAAGGATGCCTTACAGACATCATACTAAAATCAAATTGGGGAATTTTAGAAAGGTATGCTGTTCCCCTACGAGAGGCCCCATGAGTTTAAAGGTTTTAACTTGGGGCCTCTCGCACTTCTCTTTTAAACTCTAGACTGAGGCTGCCTGCAGCAGCCCCTCCCGAACCTCGCACAGACTGTGGACTGGCCCTTTGTCATTCTGAGACTGCAGCTGATTATCAAAATATAGAATGACAATGGGACCTATTGTAGTGACAACATGTGGTGTGCCTTCTCCTGCATCAAACTAGGGCAAGGTATTCTGTTTTTATCTTGGCGCCATTCTAGAGAAAATAAAAAATAAAATAACTGTAGGCAGCAGAGCATTCATTTGTGCAAAAACTCCACATTGTCAAGGTGGGTATTCATGAAGGGTAGAAGTGATAACCACTTTAAAAATAGTATTCAGTTCTGTTTCTGATGTCCTTGAAAATATTATCCCTAAATAAATATAACGTGCAAGGTAAAAGAAGTAAAAATGAATACAATAGGCTATTCAGCAAAGTGCTTCCTAATGTCATGGGACTGAAACAGCATTTTCACGATACATTGAAAAGTAAGACTTAAACATACAAATACAAAAATACTATTTAATATTTGTTGTTACATTAGTACTAATCTTTATTGCAGAAAGGGCCTGATGTCGCTTTGCAAAGCTACGCGCAAAATGAAAAACTGTGAAGTGCCAGATTGTCTCAACCTTATATAAACTTATTTTGATTTGTACTTGTTTTGGTTGTCTATTTACCTATTTATAAACTATGAGGCAACCTCCTCTGATATGTCAGTAAACATATTATTTGTCCCACATTTTTTCCTGAATTTTTATACTGACCATCCTGAATTTGCACCCATGCCAGTTGGTCACCCTAGGCCTTATGTCACAGGGAAGGGGCAGGAAGGAGCCTAATTTAGCCAATATGGCACATTCCTGTCCTTTTCCCATCCACTGGCGCTGCATCATTTTGACAGCCTAGCACCAATGCAGGCACCCTTGCACCATAGCTTTTTGGCGCATTACCAGGTTTTCCAGGCTTGGTAAATCTGGAAATGCATCAAAAACTAAGGGAGTTGGGTGGGAACATCCACGCTGCACTCATGGAATGCCTCCCTTGCACAGAGCGATGCAACACAGTGATTTGTACCGAGTTGCATTCAAAGTGGCTGTGCTTGGCTTAAAAAATATCACTTAAAGTTTGTGTCATTCTTGCTCCATATTGTGTGGTGCAAGAGCAATGCAAACCGGGTCATAAATGGCCCAAATACTTGAAATAAGGAAAGATACACAGATACACATTTCCTGGATGATTTGCACAAAGTGAATCCAGAAATCCTGGATAAATCGCGGCTTCCCCGTTTAAATTCTGTGATCTTAGGCACATATTGTATTACACCAGAACGTTTTTTTTTTCATTAACGCGTAAGACAGCTCTTTCAAATATTTGAGTTCAGAATACCTGTAGTACCAAAAAATATTGTGATGGATGTATTAGATTATAATGGTGCACTAAAGTAATCTGGAACACTAACAGTGTTTAGATGACGATTGTCTCGCCTCAGTGCACTAATGTTTCATGTTTAAAAACTTGTAACATTGCCTTAATGTGATCCATTAATGTCAAAGCTTCACATGTTAAGGAAATACACTTTCTTTAAGTTTGAAGTGGCTTTATCATATTTTACATGGTTTGTTTTATGATTCGCATAGTAAACATCTTCAGGGCTCTGCTCGTGCACTCGCTCTTAGGGGGTCATTACGATCGTGAGGCACGGGGAACATCCTTTACAACGCAACTTTTACAACGCAAACCATTACAACGCATTGCGCTGGGGGGCGCTCTAGGATAGGGAATAGGTTTAATTTACTATCCAACACCTTCCCTACTATCCACGGGGACTGGAGTTGGAATAGTAAATTAAACTATTCACTATCCAGCGCCCCAAAGCACTATGCGTTGTAAAGGCATGCGTTGTAAAAACCGCGTTGTAAAGGCATGCGTGGTAAAAGTATGCGTTGTAACGTTATACATCCGTGAGGCACTTCTCCTCCCGCCAAATTACAACTGCGGGCGGTGTGCTGGCAGACGCAAAGTCCGTCCACGACGGGTCCGCCACAGGCAATCGTTAAGACTGCCTGGCGAACCCACCCTGCATCAACAATATGGTGGCGATGCCTAGCAGGCACCGTCCGCCATATTATGATGCTGCCTCCCCACCAGCCGGTGTATGGCGGTGTAACTGCCATTCACAGGCTGGTGGGGATTTCATTTGGGGACCTGTAGCGGGCCCCCCTTGTTTTAGGGGAGTTGGGTGTGCACTGGGGGATAGCTACTCCCCTACATTTCCCTGCACAAGGTGGCAGGCACGGTGTGCTGCCTGCCACATAGTACAGGGATATCCAAACAGTGCATTTCAGACATTGCGGCGGGTGCTGCAGCCACAGCACCGGCCGCAATGTCAGAGATACACGATGCGACTGCCACAGTGGCGGTCGCATCATAATCTGAATGGCGGGACCGACGCATCACTAGTGGACGGTCCCAAGCCCCGGCACAATGGCGGACCGACGGAAGTCCGTCCACCATCGTAATCGGCCCCTAAGATCGGAGACAGACCCTTGGCTCGGCTCTCCCTGCAATCTATTGGCTCGCTCACCTCTACAACATATGTATCACGCTATTTGACCTTAACAGGAACGTAACAAGCAGGTGAAGGGCACTTAAACATTCAGCAATTTATTGCTGTCAAAACTGCATCACATCTAAATGTTTGCTTGTGTAAGGAACCGAGCTTCTTTTACTGCCAGATTATCTGTAAAGGAGAACGACTCGATACATTAATGAAAATAAATATTTGGAAATATATACTTTTCTAGTGTTCGTCATTATGATACGGAGTGGTCAGCAATGTATGTTGAAGTCATCTTATTGTTTTCTCCATTTTATCGCAGGCTGCGGGAAACAACCTGCACAATGTTCCTCATGCCTTCTTGTTGATGAATCATTTCCAGGGGATGTGTGGGAGAGTGCCTAATTTTCCATTTTTATTCTTTCAGTGCCCCTTTGTACTGGAATTGCCAAAGGCACAAATGTTCTAATGGCTTTTCTTGACCCCTGACCCAAGCAGTTTTAAGTGCTGTTGATGTCAGTGGAACGTTTCGCGGTGCCACTGCCATGCCCTCAAAAGCATGTTTAATTTACGTTTAGCCATTAGTGTGCTCCTTAATCAAAAGAAAATATTTCGAGTTTATTTCACACATCACCGATTTTGTGAATGTTTGTGGCGGGAGTTACCATTTAAGTTTGTAAGTCAGTGGTTTTCATCATGTTATGGTTTCTCAGCAGCTGACCCAGTATCCTTTCGTAACCCAAGGGGGTGTTGGGGCGGGGGCGGCTCAGTTGTGGTGGTTGAGGTCATTTGCCTCTTGTGGTCGGGCCCTTCCTTCTGTCGCTCTACGATCTGGGCCATGTGGTCTCTTTGGCTCTTGACTGGCACTGCTGGCAGTCAAAAGCTCCCTAGGAAGATAGTTGGGGTGAGGAAGCACATGGCAGACCTCGACAACCAGCCAACCTACAGCCCAGTGCTTACCTTTTAGTGAAACAAAAGTACATTAATTACGCAGCAAATCAAAATACTGCACATTCAATTAAGGTTTCTTTTACAGGATTCTAATTTCATCTGCTATCCTCTGCTCGGGGCTACTCCCCTCCCCGTGCCCTTTTGTTACTTTATGGGGTCACTAATTCCCAAGGTGCTTGATATGGACTGACTATAGGCTGGCGCAGTTCACTTTGCAGTACCCCACTGGTGAGATGTGTAAATCGGTTCAACAGCCTTTACTTTTTGAGTTCACATGGGCAAAAGTTTCAAGTTTATGTGGCAGGTTGTTTCATGCACTGAGTCTTTTGTGCCCATCATGCAAGACACTGTTTTTGCCTGTGTGGTGGACGTACAGATCCAGAAGTGTCAGCAGGTATGTTCTCTGGGCCCGCTCCTTCGGTGCCAGCTTGATTGAAGCAGGGGCCAGGGCAACATCTGTCCAACCATAAGCCAATTGGTGTGACCAGCGTGGCACTCCTACATGGAGGACACTTGTATTTGACAATCGTGGCCTCCATGGCCATATGCAGATGGCACTTGACCACAGCAGTTTCAGCTGTTTGCCTAATTTTGAATGTGTGTTTATCTTCAGCAGTTGTGGCTTCTGGGCGAATCAAGGCTTCAACTTCAGTGGCGACAAGGAATCGTCAGCTCTGATGTCAGGGTGCAGCATCCCTAGTCCATCAATTCCTCAGCAGCATGCTGAACGAAACATTAATGATTTGCTCATGAAGGTTTTGATGCAGCTCACAGTGAGATTTGCCTAGGAGACAGGGAAACCCCCGCAGCCTAGGTTCCTCCTGGCTTCACTCTTAAAGGTCCTATTACAGTTCACAGCTGAATCTGCTCAGGGGACAGGGTGGATCTCTCACTCCTGGCTTTGCCACTCGCATCCAGCTTCCACTGGATGTTCCTTATGCCAGGTTCTAACTGACCTTCTGCTAGACATTTTCTCCACTGCAGGGCCAGTCCGTCTCCTTCCTTCTCTGAACAGACAGGCAGATTTCAAAGCTCTAGACAGACCCTCTTGTCCTCCAGCAAGTAATGCAGACTTCAGGTGAACGTCTGCTTAATTCTTGGAGTCTTGTGTCATGGAGATGCCAGCACTGCTCACACAGAAGTCCTTCAATAACCCTGAGGAGAACTCTCTTTGTTTGTCATGAAGAACTTTGAGCTGAAGTTAAATGAGGCACTTTGGATCCCACTTTTATATTTATTTTGAGGACAGGAGAAGTTAATCCACTTTCTAGATAAAGTCGGCTTTCTTCATTATTCACAATCCGGGTTCAGAGCCAACTTTTCAACTGAAATCGCTCTGCTTGGGGTTACTGAGAAACTGCGCCAGCATTTAGATCAAGGGGAAACTGTGGCAATCATTCTATTAGATTTGAGTGCCGCATTCGACACTGTGTCGCATAACATCTTGCTTAACACCCTTAGGTCTCTTGGGCTGGACGGCACTGCCCTATCCTGGTTTGCTTCATTCCTTGAGGGTCGCACTTTTCAAGTCTTTTCTGCTAAGGTATCATCTAAGATCTGTGTATCAGCACATGGAGTCCCACAGGGATCCATTTTAAGCCCCCTGCTCTTCAACATCTATGTCAGACCTCTGGCAGAGATTGTGGAAGAGGCGGGTCTTTCCCTATATTCGTATGCGGATGATACGCAGATTGTCTTCTCGCTTTCCACCACTAAAGACGCTACGACTTCTGCCCTTCAGTGCGGCCTACGGCAAGTGACAGAGTAGATGTGCCTTAACTTTTTGAAGTTAAATGGGGATAAGACTGAGGTCCTTATCCTGGGCAAGCACAAGGACCTCACCATTGGCCTCAGAAAAAGGGTTTCTGTCCCCTACCTGTCACCCATGTCTGTAATCTGGGCATCATTATCGATGATAGTCTTTCTATGAGACAACAGGTGGCGAGTGTTGCTGCCATCTGTTTTATGATCTTGAAGGGGCTTCATAAGATCATTTGGATGCGCCCTGCCTTAACCCAACGCATGGTAGTCCAGGCACTCATCACATCTCACCTCGATTACGGCAATGTTTTCTTTCTTGGTAGCTGCCAATGGTACTGAGAAAGCTACAGGTAGTTCAGAACTCTGCAGTGTGCCTTCTTTGTCAAGTTCCTAGACAGGCTTCCATCTCGCCGTATTTACGTGACCTTCACTGGCTTCGAATTGATCAAAGAATTACATTTAAAACCCTGTGTTACATCTTTAAAATCAAACAAGGTGTTGCACCAGCATATCTGCAAGAGCTCATCCATCCTTACATTCCTTCTCGTCCCCTGCTCTCTACAGCCCACGGAGACTTTGTGATTCCCAGATTTAAACTTGCAAGAATGGGAGGCCGTTCCTTTTCTTGTCTTGGCCCCAAAATCTGGAATCCTCTTCCGGTGTCCTTGAAGAATGACCCGTCCAATCTCAGCTTTCGAAGAAATCTTAAAACGTGGCTCTTTTAGTAGCAAATGGTTCTTGACTGCATGTGTGTGCTAGGCGCCGGGAAACCTTTTTGGGTAGCTGCGCGCGTTACAAAACTAATTTAATAATAACTCTAAAGCCCCAAAGTGGTTTCTATTTGTTCCCTTTCAGGTGTTTTAAGGCTGCTTCTCAGACACAACTTTTGTTCAAAATGATAGCTCTCATAGCATGTAGCAATGATGCTGACTCCAGCTAGAGTATCCAAATCGAGGGCAACATGAAGTGTTAGATCTCTGCTACTTGCTGCCATCAGCCCTTGAGAAACAGTCGTCAGACAGACAAATGGCAGGCCCAGTCTAGAAATTTCTGAACTTGAACAACAGATAGTCCAATCCCGCCCCTCAACCCTTCCATCTAGTAAATGGCCATTCTAACGACGAACTAATCATCAGCCTTCTGCTAACAAGGCCCTCATTACATTTCTGTGGATAGCCTTGTCTCCATCCTCCCTCACTTCTTTGCAAGCATTTAAGACACTTCTACTATCTAGAGAAGCTATATCTGGCCAACTTGTACCCAGTGCTTATTTTGTAAGAAAAAAAAGAAAGCAGGTCTATCATCAGCGCTCTGCAGTAACAGTATTACACAACTTCTCCGATGTTTCCTCACACACAGGTGGAACGAAATCAGCTAGGCACTTACTGGGGAGACCACATTGTGGAAAAGACTTACTGGATACGAGGCAGAGGGTGAGAGCAGCCTGAACAATCCACTGCACCAGCACTGGGCTCCGACGTTACACCGCCACCAACCGCGCCGCCGCTCCGGGACTACACATCCCGGCAGCCTTTGCGGCGGCGCGTTGCACTGACGCGTCCTACGCGCCAGGAGGGGCCGATAAATCACAGAGCCCTCGGTGGAGCGGGGGGGAGACCACATCGTGGAAAAGACTTACTGGATACGAGGCAGAGGGTGAGAGCAGCCTGAACAATCCACTGCACCAGCACTGGGCTCTGACGTTACACCGCCACCAACCGCGCCGCCGCTCCGGGACTACACATCCCGGCAGCCTTTGCGGCGGCGCGTTGCCCTGACGCGTCCTATGCTCCAGGAGGGGCCGATAAATCACAGAGCCCTCAGCGTCGCGGGACACCAGCGGGACGCCCGGGGCGAAGCCCGGGCAAAGGGCGGGCCCTCTACGGCCCTCCAAGGCTAAACAAGGCTTGGCTTGGCATACCCCCTTGACTTTTACATCCTGTTCGTGGTTGCATTAGAAATGTCTACATCTGTAGCTGATGATCTACCATCCAGGGTAGGAATATCCATCCTGGGCCCACTGGATAAATATTTCTCCAGAGCTATTGCAGATGTCGATAGAGATATTGCACTGTCTGAGCGACGTGCAGTACGTCGTCTCTCCATCGAACTACTAAAAAATACTGCAATTTCCTCTATTCCCACGGACATAAATATACTACATCTAGATAATCCTTCCATGGAAAACACTGATGCTGATTTGTTTAATACTGAGAGCATTCCTTTAATTTTTCAAGTTAGCTCGTCCCCAAAAAACGTCTACTTGCAGACATCCGTTGCCACTCAGCCAGACCTACCTGCCCATAGCAATCAAATTATAGACCTTAATACCCCCATAGCTCCAAAGGCCCTTGAATACTCTAGTCCAAGTTCTATTGGGACTCAAATAGTTTCGGGGGCTGACCAACAAGTGCAAATTCGATCTTCCCCTCCTGTGGTTCCTAAAACTACAACTGTTAATAAGCCTTCTAAAAACAAACAGGAAATTATCCGCTCGCCTCCCAAAAAACGAAGGAAAAGAGGCATGGGAAAAACAGCGAGCCCTGCTTGTAAACTATTGCCTTCTAAAGACTCTCTGAGAAAAGAATTACTTGAAATTGTAGAAGGGGTCTCGACTACTTCATTAAATTTAAACCCTTCCCATGTCCCTCCATCTTTGAAAGACTTTGTTGATGCGATGGAACACCTTCTGAAGGCTTTGTTACTACCAATAGTAGAGAGAGTTAAAAGACTAGGTGCCCAACTGGATACACTCATCGAAGGCCCTAAATTAATAACTCCAATAAGAAAGGATGTAGTAAAACCAACAAACTTAAAGGAGGTAGAAAAAGTAACAACCAAGGCTACAACAACATCCGCAGTAAACACACCCATTGCACAAATACCTTCGGCTAAAGCAAAACCAGCAAATACCAACGTCCCCATTGTTACAAAAAAGATGCCTCAAAAACTACAGTCACAGTCCTCCCAAATAAATACACTTATGGACTCAGCTAGAATGGGTAATAAACAGACCCTTTCCGAACTGAACAAGGATGGATCTAAATCAAAAAGAATTCCACATGAAAGAAACGTGGATTTACCCCCAGATGCTTCTAATAATGTCATCATTCTAACAGGGGTCTCGCCCTTATTACCAGGATCCCGTGAAAATCATACTAGCCTAAAGAATAAAGTCATTTACTGGCTATGTAATAACAGGCCACTGCCACCTCATATAAACGGGGAGATTATCACTGTGCGACGAACAAACTGGGTTGGAGTGCGACCAAAGGACATTGAGGGCGATGTTGTAATTGTTACTTTTAAAGACTGTAGAGTTATCTCGCACATAAGGGACTGGTTTTCAGATTATAATAGGGGGTCGATTATACCCAAAGTTTTGAGTCATTTTTACCCCGAAGCCTTAATGCCCCGTAAAACTTATCGCCCAATACAGCTCTATGATAACTACTCTTTCCCCCAGCACCATAGGCCATTATATAACCCCTACTCTTCCAGGCCAAGAGCCAAGGAAAATACATTTCCCCGTTCTTTTCTATACAGCTTTGCCGGTTATGGTCATTGTTTGCCACCTATTACACCCCAGTGGAATATTCCTTGTTACAACCAATATGCGCCTCTTTCCGGCCTGGATGATATTGAATGACTCCCCACCTTATATGCAGTTACCTATGAGAAGGTGAATGTAACCGGTACCACATTGGATGTAGCACTTTCAAGTAGTGCTGCCCCGTGTAGCAAGTTAGATGCTGGTGGGTCATTAAGCCGGGTAGACTCTTCCGATCCCTTAACTATACCACCCAGCATAAATCAGATAAATAACACAGAGGTACTCTATAACCATCCTGAGAATCCTGAGAATCGAGCCACATTTCCCCAAATTCAGATTCTTAGTTGGAATGTGGCTGGTATTTCCACTAAAATAGTTTTACCATCTTGGCTTGATGTGGTTAGCTCCTTCTCAGTTTTATGCTTTCAGGAGACGTGGGTGCAAACCCCGGTACATCTCCTGGGCTTCCAGACCTTCCACTCTCCAGCGCTACAGAGTAAACAAGGAAGAAATAGCGGGGGGCTGTGTATCTATGTAAATGTTGTTGGGGGTTTGAGGGTCCGGAAACATTTTCTCAGGGAGTCTTACCAAATAATTTCCATTCAAACGGGTAAATCCCTGAGCCTGTTAATAATTAATTTTTATAATAACATGCCATTACAGGGATTGGAGAAAGTGTTAAATGAATTAACCCATGCTGTTGTTTCCGTCAAAGAGCTGTGCGGGGGAGAATGGGCCATTGCATTTATGGGCGATTTTAATTGTTACACATGCCAATATGCCTCAAGGGGACTATGTGAGTTTACTTCCACCCCTGAAAATGAAATTGATGATTTCTTAAATCACTTTATGCATTCAAGAACAGGGGAGGTATTAAATAACTTTTTAGCACATTTTAATTTAGCTTTTGCAAACGAGTTATGTTCACCACCGAGACCATTTAAACCTTCATTTCATGGAAGAGGTTCAAATTCCACCATTGATTTTGTACTCTTCTCTAAAATGTATCCTTCCCTGATATCCTCATGGGACACATTAGACCACATATATGGTGATCATTACCCCATAGCCTGTTCCATTATTTTACCATCTTCTACCATTTGTCATCATTCCCATCTCATAACCTATGACCAACCGATCTCAAAAGGGGCGACAAATGGCTATACCCTTAAATGGGAAAAAATTAACCCTGCTAGCCTCCTAAAGAACCTTTTAGAGATGAGGTGGGAAGAGGTGCACATTTGTCTGTCCTCGATTGAACACCCCCAAAAAAATTAAAATCTTTTTTAAAAATACAAGAAACTTTAAAAAAGTTACTTACCCGCCAGTTCAAGCCAGGTCCTTCCATACCTAAAGGATGGTTCGATAATGATTGCACTAGAGCACAAAAAAATCTGTAGAAAGCCTTACATTCTACCCCGAGGTCATTATCCGAGATACGCCAGGCTAGATCCTGTTACCGTCTTGCCATTAAGAGCAGGAAAACATTTTTGAAAAAGGAAGCCTGGCAGACATTATTGCGAACTTGTGAAAGCCGTGACTCTTCAGCTTTCTGGAAACTTGTCAATGCCCCACTTCCGTGGGTTAAAATGCCTGAGAGGAGGCTAGACTTGGCAATTGATGGAGATACCTGGGCTGCATATTTCCAACAGCTCTATACCAAACCAAGTCTTTCTGACATACCTCCATCGGACCGTATTCCTTCATTCAATAGCACCACAATGGGCCGGAGAGAGGGCTCCCCTAATATTGTCTTTTCCTGCGATGAGGTTACTCTTGCCATTAGAGAGAACCCTTCTGGTAAGACCACCAGTCCAGACGCCATCCCAGTGGATGTCTTCAAGGCCGAAATAGATTTTTGGGCCCCGTTACTAACTTCTGCCATGAATTGTGCTAATTTTTATGGCCAAATTCAATCTTGGTCAGAGGCCATTGTGGTACCTGTATATAAAAAAGGAGATAGGCATGTACCCTCTTGTTATCGTCCCATCTCCTTGCTTGATGCCCTAATGAAGGTGGCGGGTCGCACCATTTTAAAACGCATCCACATCTGGACAGAGGAGGCAGATGTTCTTTCTAGACTCCAATACGGTTTCCGAACTGGTAGGGCCACAGTTGAACAGAGTTTGAATCTATATTTTTTAATGTCGAAATATGTTGAGGCAAAGAATTGAAATCTTTTTGTCACATTTATAGATTTGAGCTCAGCGTTCGACTGTGTCGATCATAACCAGCTATGGAGTGTTCTTGAGGACCTGGGGTTGAATTTATCTATTCATAACTTTATTATTGCTTTGTATAAAGATGCGGGGGCTAGGGTGCGGTATGGTCAGAGAGGGGAATGCTCCCCAAGATTCACCATTGCAAGAGGTGTGAGGCAGGGGTGCATTCTAGCCCCCCTGCTTTTCTCTCTTTACATAAATGCTGTTGGTGACTATATGCAGAGTTTTGAATGTGACTACCCTAAGGTGGAGGGCCATGCCGTCCCAATCCTGTTGTACGCAGACGATGCGGCTATACTGTCTCAAACAAGGTTGGGGCTGCAAAGGGCGGTCACTAAATTCACTCTCTTCATGCAAGAAAAGGGTTTGAAAGTAAATATTGGTAAGACCTTTTCCTTGGCTTGTAGCAAGGGAATTAAGAAAATCCCATGTCCGATATTTATTGGAGGAAAAAGGATAGATACCGTAGAAGAATTTCCATACCTGGGTATTTGCTTCCATAGAAAGGTGACCTGGCAGTCTGCTGTTAAAGCCAGTAAGTTTGCCTTTATTAGAGCGATTGGGGCACTTCGAGATTTTGCTAGCAAAATAGGGGGGAGACCAGTCAAGCAGCTTATTACCATCTATAAAGCAAAGTGTGTTTCAACGGCAATCTATGGTGCTGGTCTCTGGGGGATCGACATTATAACATCCATCCAGAAGGTTGAAAATCAGTTCCTAAGATACCTCCTAGGAATGCCGAAGTCAACATCCACTTATTTGATCCATATAGAGTTGGGGCTACCTTTCATTCCCGATATAATTAAGTCTGAGCCCATTCTCTTATGGCATAAGATTTGGACTACCATAGAGACGGCTTTTAATCGAGAAGTAATTGCTGACAGCCAAAAATTGGAGGGGGCTAAACATATCAAATGGATGTCTTTCATCAAAAGGTTTTGCTTTGAAATTGGTCGCCCAGAGTTTTTTACTGACCCACTAAGTTTGGAGCTAATTTCCAGGAAAGCTCTCAGAAAGCTCTTAATGGATCATTTAGAAGCCAACAGATGGACTATTCAAAGGGATAACAAAACTGTTTTGGCTTTTCAAAGGATCACCTTGATCCAGGGACTACAATTATATCTCGCGACTGACATTACCTGTTTTTCAAGAATGCTCCTTTCTAGATTCAGACTGGGCTCCTTCTTTCGGTTAATTACCTTCCCCTCCTGCAACGACTGGTCCCGAAACCTGCCCCCTTGCCCTTGTGATGATATTTCACCTCAATCTAACATCCATTCTATATTATTTTGTAAATACTACCTAATTCCTAGAAAATCCCTATTGAAACCACTATTGCAGACCTGGGGATTGCGGTCTTGTAAAGATGCTTTCGACCGCTTACAACAATTGGAGAATAAGGATGTGATACTTATTATGGAAAAGTTCTTGAAAATGCTGCTAAAATTTAGGAACTCGTTACGAGGTGACATATGAATTTGCATATTTAATTATTGTTCCTCTAACTTTTTTAATACTGTTTTTATGAAAATGCTAACTCCTCTCCTCCCTGAAGTCATGTTTTTCTTTTGGCATTTTATAGATTTACACTTGGATTTTAATTATAAATTGATTGATTAATGTAATGTATGCTTTTATGATATCTTTGTGATTATCGAATAAAGCTCATTTTGATTTGATTTGATTAGGCACTTACTGCCTATTTGTACCGCCCCTATATTTTATCCTGATCTCCAGTAGCCCGCGCATGCTTGACCTTCTCTGATGATAGCCTGAGCCACAAACCCCATGACCAGGGTCCTTAAGCACACACTCTTGTAATACCAATTTTGTCCTGTAACATTCTGTCGCTAGCACTCCCATAAACCACCAATCGATCTCTCCCATACAGAGCCACTAACCATGTTCATAGCCATCACCTATTGCTTTTTCTCTCTCCCTCCACTCCCGATATGTACAGTTTCCGCTTTGCACATGTTACAAGAATGTGCACAAGCAGTTATATTTATTCACTTTTTTCCCCCCATTCCTTTTATCTCGTGCACATCCCGTTTACAACCACTGAACGCACTTCACTTATGTTTTGGATCGCTGCTGAAATCCTCGCCATTCATTTATTTTGTTTCCTCACCAAATCACATGTTATGATATGTTTTTTCAGCCCTGATGAGTCACGGGTACTTCCCTGTTGATGAAACACGTGTCGGCTGGCGTTTGTTAATACAGAAAGAATAAAAGACCTATATAAAGTTTCTTACACTGCCTTTTCCGGTGTGCACTGTTTTGTCTCAAACCACTGTACTACCAATTTTGTCTTTACCACACGTGTGCCCAGTACCTGCTGTATAGAAATTAGAGTCTTTATGGCACAATATGTCTAAGGATGGTTTCAAGCTAAAAAAGGAACTAATTAGAACTTTCAGTGAAATGAAATGATTGTGACAGTCAGCAACCATCCGCATTGAGAAAATCTCGCCAGGGGCTGGCCTAATGCCCGAAAATCACTCTAGGGGATGCCAATTCTCACTTGTACTCACCAACCTAACGTTGGCTAGCCGTGTGCGAGAAAACTCAGCCACACGGCGGTTGGCAGACTTTTGCTGGAACTCCGCTTTGAAAGCATAAAACAAAGTGCACAAAACTCTTTCAACTCCTCTGGCAGAGCATAATTTATCACCCACCTTCTAATCATAGTGACTTATTACCCAAACATGGTCAATATATTAACAATATCATTAGTGGTATTAAGACATAACCTGCATTGTATATGCCTTACATTTTTCAGTAATCCCAAGCCACTTTCTTCTGTTATAGAACTCGTAAATTGCCAAAAGCCTTGAAGGAATGGCAAGCTTTTAACGACTTGAAGAAGAAGATTGACGATTTCAGCGAAAGCTGCCCCCTGCTCGAAATGATGGCAAACAAAGTTAGTTCAACACCCCTTTTTGTTTATATTTATGTTTCTTTGCCTGTTTCTGTGGCCAAGAAAGAATGATTTCCGGTATTTCATTATAAAAGATCAAGTTGCTCTCCTCGCATCAAGTTATGCCCTTGATCTGAAAAAAAATAACACTGGGATGTGAATTAATAAACAAATAAATGTATATATATTAAGAAATAACTGCTTCCATTGGTGGACTGCAGCATGACGTGTTGTTGAATTGTTCATCAGTGTATTATTGCCATGATTTTACTCCTTTCTGTTGATGTCAATAGGCAATGATGTCACGGCACTGGTCAAGAATCTCACAGTTAACTGGCCACCACTTTGATGTTGAGTCTGAGACATTCGCTTTGAGGAACATAATGGAGGCCCCCTTGCTGAAATACAAAGAAGATATTGAGGTACTTACTTTACTAATGTATAAAGCACAAGTTAATAGATGAAAATGTCACCTTGTTGATGATTTCATCAATATAAAGAAATAGAACTGTGCAGTAGAATATAGGAAACCTGTGATAGCATAATGAGCCAGATTACAAGTTGGACCAAGTGGTATCACCAGGCAGGATACTGCTCTTCCCAGTTACAATGAATTTGCTGTTTCCGGGCCTGGAATTCCCAGGTTTCAAAACACAGCACCCCATAATATTTTTGGCTGTAAAACCCAGCTGGTAAAGTCACTTCTTAGGTAAAGCTTCTAAAATCTGGAACGACCTGCTGCAAGATTGACCTCAGAAGTTGCCAATACTGTGCAATAATTTGTACTTTTTACAAGGTGTTGAGCAGTCGTTTACTCAACCCAAAGACCACTATTTCAGTCAGAGATATTTATGAAAGATACTTAGTTGAATTAGCTCGAATTGAAAATAGAGGTTTTTTACTAGCCTCATCTTTCTTTATTTGTTGTCTATTGTCTGAATGTTGTCCGATAAGTGTCTTTGTTCATGTTGCATTTTTGGTATTGATACCTCGTTGGTTTGGTGTTTTTTGATTGAAATAATTATTTGTAATAAGTGTTTCACATGTTGAACATTTGATGAGTTTTTGCTAACACTCATCCAAATTATTCTTTTGTTCAATTGGAATACTATTCTTTGTCCTAAAAACAAGTTAAAAGAAAAATAAAAATAAAAAACAAAAGTAATAAACCCAATGGAATAAAATATCTTTCATAAATATCTCTGACTGAAATAGTGGTCTTTGGGTTGAGTAAACGACTGCTCAACACCTTGTAAAAAGTACAAATTATTGCACAGTATTGGCAACTTCTTTGTTCATTTTGTATCTGGCACAGCCTTACTGTGCGCCTGCCAAAACCCTCCTTGTTACATAGTACGTTAGCGGGCGCTTGCTCGCGAGGTTTTCGACTATAACAGTTGAAATATTCCCCCACGGTGACCTAAACTAGGCCCACCTTTTGTATCACTCTCATTTACGTCCCTTTTTCTTAGTTCTTGATTTGTATGAATGTGTTTTGATGTTTGAATGGAGTGCAATTTTTGAATGAAGCGTTGTATGACTTGACTAACACAATCACCATTCACTTGCCAACACCCCTAGAATGTCAGAGGAACAAACATTCGCTTACAGTGAAGAACATATTAAAAACTTATTGAGAGACCCTCCTCAGTTCGGATCAGCTACCTTAAGTAACAACGCTCAAACAAACAATGAATCAGACAAGCTAATACGAATAAAGAAAAAACAAATTCGTACAGATTTACATGGCCACTATCTTCTTCAACACCTCAGATCTGGCACAATACCATCTGGTCTTATTGTAAAAAATATACCGGTGATCTTTACGGAGGACGCTATTTACAAGAAAGGTTTCAGCTACATTGAAACAAAATGCAGTAGAGACCTCATGGTGCTAACTATAGAGACAGCGCAGAGATTATCAAAACTCCAACTTGAAGAAATAGAAACCCTTGAAACCGAAATAAAAGCTAACCCCTTGATCCAAGACTCAAAAAGTTTACTTGATAGAGTTGAAAAGTTGATTCTTGAGTTTAAAGATTTTACAGTACAGCAAAAGGAAAGCAATTTTGACCGAGACAAACGCAATTTCAGCTACGAAAAAACATACCCCTATCTCCAACAGGATTTTTACTCACGCCCGGAGTCACGTCGATTCCTCACGGACAATCAAGGACGATCACGTACAAAATATTTGACTTTTTCTGACACCTCATCATCATCTGCAGGCAGTGAGTCCGATCAAGGAAATTCGCGTCCTCAATTTACACGGAGAGGTGGATATCAAAATCAAAATCAATATCAACAACGATTCCGCCCCAATTACCAACAAGCAAATTTACAACAACAACAACAACCTTTTTTAGAACAGGACCAACAAAAGACCAGAGGCAAAACAAGATTCCAACAACCTTGGGAAATGTCAACAAGGCGACAAAACTACAAGAACTGAATCAAACATCTATTTTCAATCTTTCAAATAAAATTCTCACCTCAAGTGAAACAAGTGCTTTGCAAAAAGGACTCTCTTTTGTACCATCAAAAGCTACCGATTTCGTGCGGCTCAAACTAGAGTTTATTGAATTTTGTCGAAAGATACGCCTTATTATTTTCTTCGCAGATAAAGAAATGGGACCACAAACAGAGATTACTGGATTAAAGAAAAAATCCAACTTTACCCCACCCATTCACAAATTACCCAAGGAGGTCTTATATTTTGAAAAAACCGTGTTATCCGCCATTGTCTCTCATGAGAAAAAGAATAAGGGATTTGTTTCACCTAACTTATCTCGTCAAGAAAAACAAGCATTGCTTTCAATCAAGAATGATGCAAGCATTATAGTAAAACAAGCCGACAAAGGCGGAGCTATCGTCATTTGGGGAACAACAGAATACGTGGCGGAGGCCACAAGACAGTTGACTGACGAACAATGTTACCGTAAAATTAACTATGATCCAACAAAGGAACTCCAAAACACACTATCGGACATTTTGACTCGAGGACTAGAACAAGGCTTTTTGGGAAAACAAGAATATAACTACCTTTCCAACAAACATCCACGGATCCCCCTGTTTTATGTACTCCCCAAGGTACATAAAAACGAACAAAGACCACCGGGGAGACCGATTATTTCGGGTTGTGGTTCTCTTTTTGAACCTGTTTCTAAGTTTATTGACTTTTTTCTTAAACCATTCTGCACCCAGGTCAAGTCTTTCCTTCAAGATACAACGGATTTTTTAAATAGATTACATGAACTTCCATTCAATCCAGAACATGACCTTTTAGTGAGTATGGACATTGTTTCATTATATACCCAAATCACCCAGGATCAAGCTTTGGAAGTCCTAGAGATATTCCTGAATAAACGAGACATGCCATCTAAAATTCCAACAGAATTTCTTTTGGAGTTAGCAAAAATGGCCCTTACGAAGAACTATTTTAAGTTCAAAGACGATTTCTACTTCCAAATTCAGGGATTAGCTATGGGGTGCCCTTTTGCCCCCGAGCTGGCTATACTATATATGAGTCAATATGAGGACACTTTTATATACAACAACAACCCCTTTCGTGAGTGGATCGGTGGTTGGGTCCGATTCATTGACGACGTGTTCTTCACATGGACTGGGAATAAAGAACAGCTTGATCTATTTCACACATGGCTCAACGAAAGAACAAGAAACATCAAATTTAGCCTTGAATCATCGACAACACGCCTCTCCTTCTTGGATGTTGAAATTTATTGCTCAAATGGCCAACTAGTAACAACTTTGTTTAGGAAAAAATCTGACCGCAATAAGGCTTTAGACTATTCTAGCAATCACCCAAGAAACCTAAAACAAAATTTACCGATAGGGCAGTTCCTCCGAATTCGGAGAAATTGTACATTCAAGGATGAATATCTGTCACATGCAAATATCCTTAAAGAGAGACTATTAGATCGTGGATACCCAGCCAAATTGCTAAAAAACGCGATAAAACTAGCGTGGTGGACCCCACGTGAAGAACTACTTCAAAAGAAAGAGAAGAAACAACTAAATCGGACGGTTTGTGTTTCAACCTTTTGTCCTGCATCCAATTTTTTGAAAAAAACAATTCACCAAAATTGGCATCTAGTAAAAGAAATCAACGAACAACTCAAAGAAGTGCCACTCTTTGCTTTCAAAAAAGACACAAGTATAGCCAATCAGATCGTGAGAGCGGCCGTACCTAAACCCAAAATAATGACTCTACGAGACTATGTAAGCCTACCTCCCATCACAGGCCATCACAAATGCGGCACGTGTCTATGTTGCAATTCAACCATCGAAGGTGATCTTTTTCAACATGAGGGCGTGTCATGGAAACATGACCAGTTCACGAATTGCAAAACGCGGAACATAGTTTATGCCATCACCTGTAAGTGCAACAAGCTTTACATTGGGAAAACCAATCAAGAAGCCAGACATAGAATGTCACAACACAAATCTCGTATAAAAAAGAAAGTATTAACAGCTCCACTTGTCCAACACTGGATTGATGAATCTCATGGGGATGAGGATTTCAAATGGACAATTATATCAAAGATAGAACCAGACCCACGAGGTGGCGATTTAGAGGCCAAGTTAAGACAGAGAGAAGCTATGTTAATTCTGAAGTTTAATACCACCATTACAGGCTTTAACGAGATGTCCGAACTGTATCATCTGTGAGTCGATCTGCACACCCGTTCACATGTCATAGACTAACTGAGCGTACAGTACGTAACTTTAAAAGGGATTTTTTTGTAAACATGTTTTAAAAGGATTTTTAAAAAAAAGATTTTTTTGACTAATACAAGTAACCCGCTCCAGTGGTATCTTAGTAACACCCCCGTTTTATAAACATTCTTAACGAGTCTCTGTTGTAACCAAATGACACACAGAATGCTTTTTGAGCGCTAAAACTACAACTCCCATGAAGCCATTGATGTTACATGACAACAACCCTGGTCAATATACACCTATATTGCTTAAAAAATCAAGAATCGGGCACCCGACGTGTATATGGGGCAGCCCCTGACTTATCCCCTTCCAAACATGTAACCACGACACACATCCGCACTGGATTGACTCTCGTAATTAACGGAGACTACACCTCCCATGAACACCGCGTCTACTCTTTAACCGCGTCCGGGTCATCACGGAATTGAATATGCCAGAGTATACGGCGTCTTCCGCCCGAGAGAGCGAGGAGCGAATGAAGGAGGATTGAACATCTTGCTGCAGGTAAAACAACGAGGCTTCTGCCAAACGCCCCATTTCATGGCGCTTTTCACGAGCGCGACTTGTTCTTGCACCCACGCTGTCCGCCGGCAGTGATTTTTTGATACATGCCCCGACCATGGGAAATCACCCGCCCATAGGAGTCATTGCTTTAATAAGAATACTGGTTTCTGTTTCTCGGTTGTCATGGTTCACACGCCATGCAAATCACACACTCGTTTGTCTTTTTCAGGAATTACCTACAAATTGATTGAAAAGTTGGATTACTATTCGTTATTCTTCCATTAATTTTGACATTTGGATCATCTACACAAGCAATTATGTAAGTTGCTTTTTAATTCTAATTCACTGTACATTGGAAGCACGAATTACCCCCATAAGCATTGCAATTTACTGAGGACGGCCCCTTTTTCTGTTTTAGATTTTATGACTTGAACACTGAACACACAGGTATGATACAAGTACGTGCTGATCAGTATGTGAGTTGAGGGTTTCTCATGTGTGGTTCTGACTGAGTGTCTGTTCACTTATGTTTTTCAGATTGTGTCTGTCGGTCCTGAAGAGAATCCCTGGAACTAAACAGGGATTCGAAACGCGTCGACCCCCCCTCCCTTCTCCGCTATGTTTGATTGATTCTGTTTTGCGACCAACAGTCCCTCAAATTTGTACACATAAACACATAAAATTTAGTGTGTGGTCGTATATGCAAAAAGATATATCTATACAGGCATGTTTTCATTTGTATGTATAGGCCTACCAATGACTAGAGCAGAGATTCTGCAATAGGCCTTAGTTGAATTAGCTCGAATTGAAAATAGAGGTTTTTTACTAGCCTCATCTTTCTTTATTTGTTGTCTATTGTCTGAATGTTGTCCGATAAGTGTCTTTGTTCATGTTGCATTTTTGGTATTGATACCTCGTTGGTTTGGTGTTTTTTGATTGAAATAATTATTTGTAATAAGTGTTTCACATGTTGAACATTTGATGAGTTTTTGCTAACACTCATCCAAATTATTCTTTTGTTCAATTGGAATACTATTCTTTGTCCTAAAAACAAGTTAAAAGAAAAAGAAAAATAAAAAACAAAAGTAATAAACCCAATGGAATAAAATATCTTTCATAAATATCTCTGACTGAAATAGTGGTCTTTGGGTTGAGTAAACGACTGCTCAACACCTTGTAAAAAGTACAAATTATTGCACAGTATTGGCAACTTCTTTGTTCATTTTGTATCTGGCACAGCCTTACTGTGCGCCTGCCAAAACCCTCCTTGTTACATAGCAAGATTGACCTCAGCTTGTGACATCCTTGTTACACCACTAGCCTTCCACCACTCCAGCTGCCGTAACCTCTTAATACAATATTAATAAATCCTACCCTATTGGCCCTAAACTACCTAACACTGATCAATGCACCCTCCTCAAACCTTGTCCATCTAGCTATGAATTTACCATGTTACCTGGTGATTAAAATGTTTTGGGAACCTATCAATTGTTTCTCATTTATAGACATTAGGTTTCTTCACACATATCCAAGAAAACACTGGAAACACGGATTTGGCCCTTGCTTCTAGTAGTAGACAGGAAGGTTGCAATTGCTGCATTTTTCAGGGAAATTATTGCTTTCACTAAAAAGCATGTACCCTGCTGACTTCCACCTTTAACCTCCTACTCCCTAGAATATCCACCCATCTGAAGAATGAAAGAATCGGTGGCTTTTTTTTGCTTTACATCATTTCTGATGGACAGGTTGCCCTCCACGCCCTCATTCATTTTCTCCAAGTTAATTGATCATACATGCCCCTCTCCTTTACTGCTCCTCTCAGATCAGGGTTAATGCTCTTGGGCAGATCCCTACAACAGTGTCCTGTGAGAAATGGACCACAGTTTATCATAGCCGAACTGGCCATTGCGCCACTCTGGCTTTTCTCCAGTTTGGGGCGGGTGGGTGGCTGATTTCTGTTTAGGATTGGTTGACATGACCCAACAATGGGGCCGAGTCACAGAACTAATTTGAGATAAAATCCTAAACTTACTACTTTTGGTATTCACAAAAGGCATTTAGTAGTAGTAAAGTTAGGTCTCCTAACTTTACTACTACTAAACTGAGACAAAATCCTAACTTTATGACTTTCGGTATTCACAAAAGGCATTTAGTAGTAGTAAAGTTAGGATTCCTAACTTTATTACTACTAAATGCCTTCAGTAAATACTAAAAGTAGTAAGTTTAGGATTTTATCTCAGATTAATTCTGTGAATCGGTCCCAATGTCTCTATGACACCATTCTTGTTGTGGCCTGTTGCAATGTGGAGCTGATGTTTTCTGTCGGGCTGATTTAAGTTTCCAGTTGAAATTCATGTTCATGTGTTGAAAGGTCACCCTAGAACCTGTGAATTCATGCGCCATGTGAGTGCCTACACGCCATTGCAATCTTTTCTGGTTTTTATTTATTACCACAGACAAAAGGTGGTTGGGGCTCGGGTGTTTCATAATTAGACCACACAAACAGTCTATTTCCCCTTTCACAAGTACTCTATCCAGACATATTTGTTAAGTGTTGTGGCAACAAATGGCACGGAAAATACAGACACTTTTGTGATATTAGAATAAATATTTCCTCATTTGAAAAGCACGAACTTTTCACCCCTAAGGGTATCTAGGCACTGGGGGGCCTTGGGGGAGATTAAGTGAGCTATTGCCCAGAGTCACATGATGCTGAGCTGAGCTGCCGCCGGCTCTGGGATCAAGCCATGACACCCGTCCTCTGGAGTCAGCCGCTCTGGCTGCTGTGTTATGAATTTACTTTTCGATTGGTAACTTAAAACATTTTCTTAGGTTTATTATCTATAGCATGAAGACTCTGCACTTGCATGTCCAACCTATCATTAGTTACCTGTTTGGGAACGTAGGGAATGGACCCGGTGCGGGAACCTCTATTAGAAACAGCTAAATACCAGTGTGTTTTTATTTCAGGATATTTGCATCAGTGCTGTAAAGGAGAAGGATATTGAAGCTAAGCTGAAAAATGTCATCAATGAATGGAGCTCACATGTCTTCACTTTTGCTCCCTTCAAATCCAGAGGAGAGCTGCTGTTGAAGGGTTCAGACACCTCGGAAAAGATAGCCCTAATGGAAGACAGTCTGATGGTACTGGGGTCTCTGATGAGTAACAGGTGATGACATGTTTTATCACTTTTAGAGACTGAAAAAGGGCAAAATGTCCACTAATTGTTGCAGTTGGTGGTAGGCCAGTTCCCCTGCTTTCTTATGTCCTCCAATGTAGACTGTCCCATGTTGTGTAGTGGTATATTGGCAATAGAATGAACACGATAAAAGGGGTCCAAAGTGAGTATGTGACCCGTGATTTCTACACTCTTGTTATTATGAGTTACAGAAAAGATTGAAAAGTGAGTTACAGAAAAGAGTGAAAAGTGAGTTACAGAAAAGAGTGAAAAGTGAGTTACAGAAAAGAGTGCTAAGTGTTTGGTAATCACATGAGAGCACTTTTATCACATTCAGCTCATGTACAGATGTACAGAAATGCAGTGTTGTTCCATTGCTGCGATCCAGAAATGGAGCATTGAATAAGGCAATACCGGGCATTTTAACTGCTACAGAATGGCGTAAACTCTTCTATGCATAACACCTTGCAAACTACTGGTAACCATTACTACCACTAGCCATTCCCTATGTATGTATACATAAGGCTTAACTGGGGGTAATACTGTGCGTGCCGTCAGTGGCGACATATGTACTCATTTGGGGTACTGCTCTCGAAATGAGGTCCTCGTTGATATCTTTGGCATACAGAGATACATCACTATCCCCAGGTTAAGCCGAATTATCAGTAGCCACTGAATACATGTACATTGCTAAATTTCAGTGTTTGTTTATTCACCAAAATTCTCATCCGTAATGAACTGCTCAAACAAGACCTGTGCTGTTTTTCTGCAGCTGTGACTGGTAATGTTTGGTGCTGTGCCATTGAAAATCATTCTTATAGTAATTGCCTGCCATGTTACCTTTGTAGTTTTAATGAAGCAAAAACAGGAAAGTGCCAAATTCCTATGGCATATGCAAAGGTTTCCAAAATCATCCACACTGAAAAAGTTTAGAAGTTTGGGAAGGCCTATGCATGTAAATCTGCAGTAGTCCATTCTTGAAAGGATCTGTGAGCTTGTTAACGCTCTCTGATTACCAGAGTTCAGTGTTTGGACAGTTTTCTCTGCTTGTTCATTTGGCGACTCACCCCTTTGAATACCTCAAAGTCGAACAAGATCTCCGGGTTATCAACATTAACCCTAGCCACCGACTACGAGGCTTCATCGTGTCACAGTTGGCTGGCCAGGTGAAGTAGAGTGTATTTTTGTTGGTTGCTGTTATCAATGTTTTAGCACACTGATATGAGACCAGGTGAGCAGAGACATTTCTTCTTCATTAAATGGTGAGTGTGCACCAGCCAGTTATTCCGACTCCTCAATGCACCCTCCTTCCTGTGGTGGATCTGAATGTCATCTCAGTGCTTTTGGAACTCTAGGTGTGTGACTTAATTAACTGAATTAGAAGGCATACACACATTTTGAATCATTCAAGTGACCATAAGGATCACTGGCTCAGTGGGAACGGTGCAGCCATTTTAATGCTGCTATGGTTCCCCCTATCCTTCCTTGCAAGACCCTCAAGAATAATTTAGTGGCCGTATATCATTTGTGGCATGAAAGGCTACGACAGATTAGGGTTGATAGGTGATCCGTTTGAAGCCACCTTCAGATTTGGATTCCTTTCCTAGTGTGAGATCTAAGGCTATATTGCCGGCCATGTATATTGCTATTGGCCCTTCTGCTCGCATGAATTGTTTTTAGCTACCTCTGGAACAAAAATCTCACTTGGGAAGAGTAGGTTATACATAATGGTCAATGGATAAATTAGTATTTTAGTCTTTTAAGCCAGCTTTCTATTTCTTCAAAGAGCGGTGCATTTGTACCATGTTTTAGAGCGTCTAGAACTCCATCCTACTATAAAAGCATAAATAAATGCAGGTATATGTATATCGAGGGTGGATATAAATTAATTTTTCCCAAATGCAGGTAGGGCCCCTTTTGTGGATTCAGTATCTTTATTTCCAGTACTGTTTTCTCATTTTGAGCTAGGTCATTCAATTTGAAACCTGAGATGCATGTGGCATGGATACAACTATTGTGGTGAAGAGGGATGATTTCTAGGGGAATCTTACAGTTGTGCATCGTTTACAGTATGAGGTTGTAGGTGATAAGTTTCTTATAGAGATTATTCAATACAATAAGAACATGCTTTTCAAACTCCAGGTCCATTATTTCCTGCACTATTTTCATCCACGTTTTGTTTTACTGCAGTCAGGATCCTTTTGTCAGAGGGTGATGTCTTGGTAAATAAGACTGCCCCAATGTAACATTTTTGATGGACCCTACAAGTCAGTCCTTCCCTCCAGCTTGTAGTTGTGGTAGTCTCATTCTGGTTTTCATCCCTATATTTTAACAATGGCCAATTCCGCTGCAATGTATCTGTTATCAGATTTTATTTCTGACTTGTATTGCATAGGTGCATCCATATGTAGTATGACCATGATGCTTCTACACAAGATGAATTTGAGCTGGTAAGAGCTGTCATACTCTCAGATATGATTAAATTAAATGGATATGTGAATATGTGCGTGATATCTTTAAGTCTCTGGTATTGCGGCGGACTCCTGATTATAGCAGAATTCAGTCTGGAAATATGCCCCCGCTTGTCATCTTACATCTTCTTCACAACTCACATTTTTAGTTCTCAAATTTAAACTTCAAAATGGGGAAAGAAGATCCTTTCATGTTTGGGTCCTTCCTTCTGGACTTCTCTGCCCTCTCACGTTCGTTCTGAACCAGTCTTTTTGAAATTCAGCAAGTCATTAGTCATGTCTTCCTCTGTCATCAGGTGTTTCCTCCTACAACTACAGCACCAAAGGCCTATTTATGAGTCATTGTGCGTTCATTTTCTAGATTGAAACTAAGTCCAGAGTGTAGCCATTTTTGGAAATGTAAGCCTTCCAATGTATGTCGAACCCTAATTGCTCAGTGTTCTTCATTATGTCAATTATTTGCTTCTTAATTAGTCTTCGGCCCACATGTAAATAGCCTCCATCATGAGGTTTTCCCCTTGTGCACACGTTTGTAGAATGGAGGCCATGTTGAGAAACATATTCAGGAAATGAACATGCATGGGCTGCAGTAGGCTTGGGTTGCGTAGAGTAAGATTATCTGGCTGATGAATCTTTGATTGTCTCGTGTTTAAAGTACTTGCTGAGTGTTCAGTTGATCTTAGTGCAGTAGAGGCCTCTCTTGCTTCCTTTTTTGTCCTTCCTATTTTCAGAGTGGTTTCCAACACTTGAGGGCCTGCTCATTGCTGATACTCATGGAGGTGTCTTGGAATCGTTGGTTTGTGAGGCTTGACATATCCTTATATGCTCTTCCATCGAGTCATGTGTCACCAAGGGATGCTTTGATTATGAGCAGTTGAATGCTGCTCCACCAGATGCGTGTTCAGTATTAGGGTGTGAATTCTAGCTAGGCTCTGTCTTTTGGGTCATTTCATTTATCCTGCATATTGAATAGCAAGGGATAAGTTGACAAGGACTGATTTCTGCTTTTGACCCCTTCAAATTTTGTGCCTGAAGTAGAGCCTCTCATTGCATTCATGCTTCGCATTCGTTCAGCACTCGTTCAGATGCGGAGCTAGAACCCCTGTTTAAACCGCCTGTGGGGCGTTTTATTCCAGAAAGATGATATTTTATTCAACACAATATCATGCGGGGAATGAGATTCTGATATCAATTTATGATCAATTTAATAACTTATCTCATTCATCTATTTTGGACCGCTAGTATCTGTCATTGAGTAAAAGACAACCCCCACATAGGTTAGACAAACCCCATTAACTGACGCCACTCTGAAGAACCACTTACAACTGATAAAGTTTAAAAGTTTTATATAAAATTCAAAGTTAAATGTGAATTACAATCCTCTCAGGATAAATCTCAAAGTGTACAAAGAAATACAAATCAATTCCAATATCGGCAATTTAAAGCTTCGATGTGAAGTGGTTCCTTGGCGTCATACAAAGAAAGAGAAAAGTATCACGTTAAATCTGTCCCTACTCTATACTAAGTGACATCCCTACTTCGCAAATTCCTAACCTAAAAAGGTGTCAGCAGTTTGACTCCCAAAGGAGTTCAAACTCTCTTAGCCTCTAAAGGTAACTTAAGTTTAAGAAGCAGTACCCTCTCTGCCTACCCATCCGCTCTTCTAAGGGTCCTCGGCCTACTGCTTTCTTACGCTCTGATCTCTCTCAGCGCATCTGCTCAAATCATCTACCCTTCGCCCTTCGCTCTGTTCTTGGTCTGAGCTAATCGCCTTCGCTCATCGCTGTTCGCTAACTTATCCCCGGGGTGCTGTCCCTAAAATACACAATCACAGTGTGGGTGGAACGCCCCTTGACGCCCACCACGGACTTTCCCCGATGATGTCAGCTTCTAGCTTCGTTCATTGCTTCACTCTTTCGCCGTCCGTTAAGTTGACCTTTCTCTTTAGATGTCATCTTCGTCTTCTTGTTGGCGACTTCAATTGACACTTTCAAATCAAGAGTCATATGAACTTTAACAAGACTTTAACTTACGACTGCTATTCTTTGACCTTCTAGGTCCTGTGAATGGTCATTCAAAAACAAGTCTCAAATTCTTAGCGCTTCCTATCACGTTCAGGCCATAAACCTTGTCCAGCGTTGTCACCTTAAATCTAACAAGTGCTAGACTTCTTGGCTCTCACGTCCACATCAAGCTATTTACGACTCCTGTAAGTCCACTAAATTACATACATTGGACTGTGCTCCTGCTAACCCTTGGTCAGTCAGGTTAGAATCACAAATGGCCTAAACCTTTCTAACATTCTTAAAACCTTCTACACAGTATAACCTTTAACACACATTTATATATTCGTATTTAGCAAAAGTCAGTTACATATATGTGAATACATTCTATATTACATACAAACTACATAGGGTATAACTTTATATTCTCATTCGCTATATCGTGTTATACATGTTCTACGCATTTCTTCACGTTACATTTCTCCGTTTCTCCGTTCAAAGTTACACACGTACATGGATTCTACTTTGCACGTTCTACATTTCTTAAGCATTTCTACACCATCTCTACATCAGCCCACTACATATACGGGCCTTCTAAATCTAATACAGGTTCTAAAGTGAATACAGTTACATTTCCTATATTACTTTGGATTATCTCGGTTATCTATATGCTATAAGTGTCAACTTCACATTACGATATACGTTTCATTCCTACGTTATACGATGTGCTTGTAAATAAGGCCTATACATAATTTTTATTCAAATTTGCGCTCTCTCAGTCCCCCCTTTGATGACTTCTAGGAGTCATCACTAAATGCAATTTGAATATCATCTCTAAACAGAACTAGTTACAATATTCCCTCTTTTCATCGTTTCGAGAGCTCTTAAACTTTTGTACTGTTGATCTTGTAAAGCAGCTAATCTCCTTTCTTGCTCTCTCATTGTTCGTTGTAACCGGTTCGACCTATACCATTTATATAATTTTACTGAACCTAACAATGTGATTATACAAATTAATACTATCAATACAGGCTTTATTATGTACCATACTATGCTTTTACCAAGGTTGGCAAACCAACTCCCAACCTTTCCTACTCCATGACCAACTTTTTCCCATGCATTTATTTTTGATAAATCTTCGATCTCTTGATGAATTTGTGTAATGTTCCGTATGACTTTCTCAAGTGGTTTTGAATTATCAGGAATATAAGTACAACATTCCTGGACCTTCAAAGCCTTACAAACTCCGCCTTCTTTTGCTAGCAGTACATCTAAAGCAAGTCGGTTCTGAAGAACCATTGCTCTAATCGACTGCATCTCACCTTCTACCAACATTAATGATCTTGCAGTACTTGCAGATAATCTATCCACAACTGTGGCTAGTCTCCTGATCTTAACATCGTTAAGTATTAAACCTAACATAGGAAACATTGCTCCAAATACATCTCCTACTACTTCTGCGTCTCCTACTTCCCTTTTCGCTCTCCTCGAAGCCTTTCCTTCTATTATCGCTACATCCTTTGCATGATATATTTTGGGGAAGACAATTGCCAAGTAACACGAACCATACCAATTGTCAGGTAGTTTTACATAGACATTTCTTCCGCATACAAAATACACATTCGGAATAACTTGCATCTCCTTCATGAAATCTTTCGTATAATACTCTAATCTAAAAGCATGATCACAATTCACTTCACCTACAAATACATTCTCGTAATACGTTTTGCTTCGAGTTAAACATAACTTCCCTTTCTGCGTCCTATCCAATGCTATTGGACCATTGCTACCCTTCTTCTTATGTGCTTTCTCTTCTTCGGTCCAATCCGTTTTCCATTGTCCTGACATTTTTAAAATCTTCTGCCTTCTGTATCTATCATCTACTTGTCCTATAAACTTTTTCTCTACCTCTGACACTTTGCAAGTTAGATTATTTCTGCATGCATATGATGTATCTAGTGTATCCCATGGAAGAAAGAATTTGGCTAGTCTATTCTCCTTTTTGTAATAGTCCCACTTATTCATTTGCTTATAATTCGGAACTTCAGGCAGTACCGAATCATAATTTGAAAAGTAGTACTCAAATCCTTCCCTACCATAAAATATACTAAGCAATAAACTACATGTTATCCCATAAGTCAATGGGAGATGATGATATCTAATGCCTTCGTCTACAGAAGCCGGCAATTGCATACAAACATAGCAATCTTTGGCCTCCATGGCATCGATATACTCATATAACAATTTAGCATATGCGTTTGACCTAAAATTTCCCTGTGACTCGTCTATATGTAATCTACGAGCTTCATCTGCTAGTAACGCCTTTTCACGTATAACATTGCTCTCCTCCTTCTTCCCCACAAGAGCAGGTCTCAAAGTCGTTACAGGCTGTACATTTGCTATTTCCTTATCACTTTCATGTCCTATCATGTAGGATATGGTCACTACTGTAATTATGAGAAATATTACTATTGCTATCAGTGTACCTACTATACATCTAGCTTTTCGGTTTGGGTTGCCGTTCTCCATGTTATCAAAACAGCGTAGCTCCTTCTTTTGCGAAAAAGTTTTTTTTTTCTTCTGCAGTCTTTGTTTGCTTTATTTGCTTTCTCAGTCTGTAAAGTGCTTTTTATCAACAAAGTCTCTTTTTCACAACAATGTCTTTTCTCTTTTAGCAACAGACAACCCTAACCCTTCTCCGTCCTCTAAATGTAATCCCTAATTTTATTCTTCTTTCCACTCGGTGCTAGGTTATCTTCTTCTTTATAGCTTATATACAAAAGTCTCTTATGCATCAACAATTATTCTCGGACCTGCAGCTTTCACAACAATTTCTAACAATTCAAAACGAATAACTTTTTCTTCTTCTTCTGGCATTTGCTGGCCAAAAGTTGGAAATTGTAATCTTTTCAGCACTAGATCTTGAATTTGACTCAAATATGGGGGTATTGGAAGTGTGAAAGTCAGTAATCCCTCAGTCTCGAGTCCAGGCGTCAACATCCATATCTCCACTGCCACAAATGGATCGTGATCGATTACTTTCACTTTCTTCACTCTCCCAGATTTCTGTCCCCAAGACATCTGCTAGATAAGTCCACTCTGGGGTGGCGTACCTTCTGCAGGGCACACGTACCCTTCTCGATCTTCGTGGACTCTCAGTTCCTGAGTCTGTCGTTTCTTCCTCCTGATCCGATTCTTCAGCGATCGGGACAAGAGTTCTTTCTTTCTTTCCTTCCGAGCTTGGCCTTTTCCTTCTTTCCGGCCAACTGGCTTCGTCACTCCTTGTCCTTCTGCTCCTTGTTCTTGGACCAGACTCTTGGTCACTCTCAGTTTGTTCGATATCTGTGTCGGACTCCCAACTACTTTCTTCTCCTGAGGCGACTTCGGTCTCACTGATGTCCTGACCCTCGTCGTCCTGTTCCAACACAGTTTCAGTTTCTTCGATCACCTCCACAGCTTGGCTTTCCCCCTCTATGGCTTCTCCGTTTCCCGCCGGATTCTCATCCGAGAGAGGAGCTGTTTCTTCTAGAGGTGTTGGCACTCTTCGGGTGTGTGAGGCATGTATCCAGTTTGGCAAGCCTCCACACTTTACCGCAGTATTTGTCACAAGTATGACTTGAAAAGGTCCTCGCCAACGCACGTCTAAGCAGTTCTTCCTGACATGCTTCTTCACCAGGACCCAGTCTCCTGGACTCAGGTCATGGCACAAGTCTTGTGCGGATGGAACCTCTGCAGCCTGGACCTGGAGGGACACAGAATTAACGGCATCAGATAGTCCCTTGCAGTAGTCCAAGATCAAATCGTCTGTGATGTTCACTAGCGCTGCAGTCGGAACCGATGGCAATCTCATAGGTCTCCCCATTAGCACTTCATGTGGAGAGAGGCCTGTTTTTCTATCAGGTGTGCTACGTATGCTCATAAGAACCACTGGAAGTGCGTCTGGCCAACTCAGGGATGTTGCTGAACAAACTTTGGCAAGTCTGGACTTTATCGTGCTGTTGATTTGCTCTACAATCCCTGAAACTTCTGGTCGATAGCTGCAGTGTAACTTCTGATCGATATTCAAAGCTGAACATAGCATCTTCACCACTTCGCTGTTAAAATGAGTTCCTCTGTCCGATTCCAAAGAGGATGGCACCCCAAACCTCGGTATCAACTCCCTAAGTAACAGTTTTGCTACTGTAAGTGTATCGCACCTACGTGTAGGGTAAGCCTCAACCCATCTAGAGAATATGCAGACAATCACTAAAACGTATCTGAGTCTATTGCATTTAGGCATTTCAATAAAATCAAGCTGCATTCTATTGAAAGGCCCCCCAGACCTCCCAATGTGACTCAACGTGACTGGTGTTCTCTTTCCTACGTTTAGCTGCTGACAGATCGCACATCGCTGACACACTGCTTCTGCCGCTACTCTAAATTTGGGATTAAACCACGTTTGTCTGAATACTCTCACCATAGCATCTCTTCCTATGTGTGCTGATCCATGCAATTTCCTTGCCATTGGACTAACAAGTTCATTTGGTAAAACTGCTCTCCCATCGGCAGAGATCCAGAAATTCATCTCGCTTCTGGAACAACCCGCTGTTTCCCAACTCTTCTTCTCATCATCTGGTGCATTCTCCTGTACACATCTCAATTCATCCCACGTATCTACAGTATCTAGCAACATTGTCAACTCAGTTCTTTCCTGAATTCCCCCACTTTTACATCAGTGTGAGAATATCCCTGTTCTGCGCAGTAACGCGCTACTTCATCAGCATAGCGATTTCCCTGCGACACAAAGTCTACATTCTTTGTATGCGCGGCACATTTGACCACTGCTATAGCTGTTGGGCCTTGCAATGCCTCTAACAAAAGTCTCACGAATTCTCCATTCCTAATGGGAGAACCCGAGGAGGTCATGTAACCTCTTTGAGACCACAGCTGCCCGTAATCGTGAACTACCCCGAAACCATACTGGCTATCGGTGTATATGGTGACTCGAAGTTTGTCGCCCGCTAAGCAAGCACGAGTCAAGGCAACAATTTCAGCTACCTGAGCGGAGTGTACTCCTTCCAGGCAAGCGGCTTCTATTACTCTCGTAATTGTGCAAACTGCATAAGCTGCTCTCAGCTGACCGATATTGTCTCTTACACATGAACCATCAACAAAGAAAATTTCATCTGGGTCAGTCAATGGCTCATCTACAATATCGGGTCTCGGTTTGGTGCATAGTTCAGTCACATCAAGGCAGTCATGATCTGTACAAACTTCGTCATCCACCCCATTCGGAAGTGGCATCAAAGTTGCAGGATTCAAGACAGAGCATCTTTTTAGGGTCACATTCTCGGCAGCCAGTATGACTTGCTCGTAGCGTGTGAGCCTGCTATTTGTCAGATGCTGAGTCTTCGTCCTGGTCATTAACAATTCCACAGAATGCGGCACGTACACCACTAACTGGTGTCCCATCACCACGCTTTCCGATCTTTCAATGCTGACACCCGTTGCAGCTACGGATTTGAGACATCCGGGCAACGCTGCGGCTACTGGATCTAATGTAGCCGAAAAATACGCCACTGGCCTGTGCGCATCTCCGTGGATCTGAGCTAAAACTGCTAAAGCGCATCCCTCTCTTTCGCAGCAGTAAAGCAAAAATGGTGTTGTGTAATCAGGCATCCCTAAAGCCGGGGCGCGACATAAGTCCTCCCTCAGCTGCAAAAATGCCATCAAACAATCCTTGTCCCATGGTACCGGATCACTTACTCCTTTGTGCGTCAGTTGTAATAAGGGTTTTGCCTTCAGTGAGAAGTTGGCTATCCACTGCCGACAATAACCGACCATACCTAGAAACATCCTGACTTCTCTTTGCGTTGTAGGCGCGTTCATCTTCATAATCGCCTCTATTCTATCTGGAGACACCTTCCGCTTTCCCTTTTCAATCCTATGGCCCAAGTATTGCACTTCAGTCTTACAATATTGCAATTTACTTGGAGACACCTTGTGCCCATTCTCGGCCAAGTGATTTAACAAGGTTACGGTGTCTTCTCTGCAAGCTTCCTCAGTTTCTGACGCAACTAGGAGGTCGTCTATGTACTGGACTAGAACCGAATTCTTGGGCAGTACTAGACTTTCAAGATTTCGTTTTAATAACTGGTTAAAGATCGATGGGCTTTCTGTATACCCCTGAGGGATACGACACCATGTTAAGACGCGATCTTCCAGCTTAAAAGCGAAAAGATACTGGCTCTCTTCATCTAAAGGTATCGAAAAGAAAGCCTGGCACAAATCTATCACGGTAAACCATTCAGCTTGGAACGGTATCTGAAATAATATCACTGATGGATTCGGTACCACTGGACAACATGAGACAACAATATTATTAATCTTCCGAAGATCCTGCACTATTCTGTATTTTCCACTAGGCTTCTGCAAACCCATAATCGGGGAGTTACATGGACTACCCACGATTTCCTTCAGTATTCCCTGTTTAATCATCGATTCGATCACAGGCTTTATTCCTGCAATCGTCTCTGGAGTCAACTTGTACTGTGGGGTTCTTGGATACTCAGCATTGGGTCTTACCAAGATTTTTACTGGTTCTACTCCTTTGATCAGTCCTATTTCTTCTCCAGTAAAATCCCACACTTCAGCTGACACTTTCTCCCTCAAATCCTGTGGAAGTTCCTCCACTGTTAAGGTAGGGTATAGTTCCACGCACTCTTGCGAGTTTATAATTTTAAAATCAGCATCCTCGTCGTTGGTCTGCACTTCTACTCCTTCATGTGTGCAATGTATTGTGCAATTCAGTTTACACAACAAATCTCTCCCTAGCAAACACACAGGGCTAGAATCACAGATCACAAACTGATGTTCGTCACTGTAATTCCCTATCTTTACTGACACTGGTTCGGTCAGAGGATTCGTCATCCTCTTGTTTGCGACTCCTACCACCTGAATCGTCTCTCCCGATATTGGCAAACCTGGGACTACCGCTGATCTCAAAGTGGATCGAGTGGCCCCCGTATCCACCAAAAAGGTCGTAGGACATCCAGCTACTTCAGCCTCTACGTATGGTCCTCTCTGATCTACTTCCAGGGCTGCTCCTAGAGTACAGTCTTCCTCCCTGTTTACTCGTTGCCCTGTAAGAGGATCAACGTAATAGCATTCTTCTCCTCCTACGAACAATGGCATTTGTCTATAGGTTTTCCCTCCCTTCGGGGCTGCGGCTCCCTTAACCACGTTATTCTGTACCTCTTCCTCCTCTTGTCCTAATTCTCCTGTCTCGATATTGTAAGGACACTCGCGTCGCCAATGTCCCACTTCGTTACACTGATGACACCTCGTTGTCTTTTTCAGTGTCGCAATATCCATTCTCGGTCTCGGTCTTTCCTCCTCATCTCTGCTCTGATTATTCTGTTTCTTTGCTTGCGTTCCTGTTCCCTGTTGCCGCTGTCCACCCTTTCCAGCTGCTTGCATTTGTACCAGCATTAACTTTTCCTTGAGTTTCTTTGCCTTCGAATCTATTTCATCGCTACAGTACCTTGCATACCGCAGAATTTCATCTAAAGGCTTGTTCTGCCAACAGATCAAATGCTGTTGTATCATCAGGCTTATGTCCGGTCTCAACCCTAAAACAAACTTCGACACAAACTGCCCTATGTCCTTAGGATCCATTACATCTAACCCACTGTACTGCTTGAATGCTTTCAGCAATCGCTCATAAAACTCATGGACTGTTTCCTTCGGCTCCTGAGTAGTTCGATCTATCTTAACCCAGTCTATATCGTGCACTGGCACTTTCTCTTTTAGCCATGTTATGACCCTCTCGTATTTTTCCATGACTCTAACTGATGGACCATTTGTCCGGGTATCTCTCGGAGGCTCACAAGTAGGCCATTCAACACTAAGCTTGCATGCCGTCCACAAATCTCCGGGTACTACGATATCGAACAATGTGTTCAAATCGATCCACAGTACCTTCGAGATCTTCACGAATCTTTCTACCTGCTTGTACCACTCGACGGGATTTTCTCTAAGCTTTGGGAAGGAATTGGTAAATGCCGCCAAATCCCCCCTACTCCAGGGTACGTGAACGTAGTTTCCGTTCGCGATTTCTCGCAATGGGAAAGCTTCCATTCGCATTAGGTCTGTATCCGGGGACCTCGTAAGTGAACTCCTTCTGACGGATCCCTTCTTAGACCATCTTTCCTCCCATCTATCCAAATCTTTCCATATTCTGATACATGTGATCAGTTCCCTTATGTGTACCTTCAGCGCGATCGTTCTACGCTCATCCAGATCTTGATCTGTGCAAGTTAGCCTATGGTTACCCTGTAAAGCCTTAGTTCGTGACAGGTCTATCATATACCTATTTGCCAAATTAGATAAATTTTCATGAGCTGACCTCGCTCTTCGAGTAATATCCTTGGATAAAAACAATATTTCATCTGGTGTATACAAGTCTAATCTCTCAATCGTTACTGTACCATCAATTATTTCGTCCAAGTCTGATTTTAAGCTCATTACATCAATCCGTCTTGCTTTGATTTCAGCTTTCAGTACCTCAGTCCTAGGTTGTTCTCTCATACCCCTCTCACCTCCACTATGCGCCCTACGCCTGAACACAGGTGAGTTATGAGGAGTTTTCTTTCCATCTCTTTGTTCCCACCTCTCTAGATCCCAAGCCTTTCCATCTTCCCGTGGGGTGTGGTGGAACATTACTCCATCCCCCATCCCTACACTTCGTCGTTTCGGCTCGGTTTCTCCGGATACGAGATAGGATCCACCGTTCTGTTCTAAACCACTGTAACTCTCTTGCTGTCTGGTGTCGCTCAATAAACGATAAGGTCCTTCATGGCCCTCCATGCTCCCGCGATCTCGATCCTGATCACCAGAAGTATGGCGAGACGTTTCGCGACTCCCTATATTCTCGTGACTTCGCCCATGATCACCAGATGCATGGCGAGACCCTTCACGACTCTCCATGTTCCCGTGATTCCAATGTTGCACTGTTTCACCCGGGGTATGGTGAGTGCATCTGAAAGTATTACGGTACTCCTGCGTCCTTCGTTCCCCTTCACTAAAGGTGACGCGAGGCACTTCGCCACACCCTGTACTCCTGTCGTCGCACATTTGCCTATTGCCACTGATAGTAGGACAATTATTTCCTCTGCTTTCCTGACTCCCTCTCTCCCACTCCGGGCTGCTCTCGCCAGCTCCACAATGAGAGAGAATCCTGTTATCCTGATCTCTCCACTCAGCTCCTGTTTCTAAACCTTTACTCCGAATCTCTTCGGCAGTATCCCATTCTTTCAGGTACTCCCTTAGTTCCTTATGGGTTTTCGGTTTAGGACCCCTCAAATCCATTGGCCCTCTTTGACCTCCCTGTTCTATCCTGGGACCCGTTGCGGAATCTAATGGGGTACTCTGAGTCATTGGTGCTAGTATCTGCCTCTGAGGATCCCTATTCTCCATCTCTGCCCTTTCCCTATCCCATCGTGCCTGTTCCTCCTGCTGGACCCCTTCTGGGTTGTAGATTGACACGATAGGGCCTATGGTAACCGGTACTTGTAGAGCATCCGGCATTTGATAAGACCTTGCATGTTGCGTTTCTGGCATTTTCTGGACCACGAATCTTCCCACTACTCTCTGTTCGGAACTAGATTGGGGTATTTCCTCCTCTTTCCTGGCATCCCAATCTGTTACTGGG
This sequence comes from Lissotriton vulgaris, assembly GCF_964263255.1. NCBI lineage: Eukaryota > Metazoa > Chordata > Amphibia > Caudata > Salamandridae > Lissotriton > Lissotriton vulgaris. The sequence goes on along the minus strand of NC_141691.1, from coordinate 1,118,223,152 downwards.
ATCGATTTATATTCCCCCCATCTAGCTCCGTCCTCTTGTGGTAATATGGGACTTGCGGCCCCTCCGCTGTAAGGAGGTGGTCTATCTGTCAATAGCCTCTCTATCAGATCCTCTTCTGTCTCGCTTTCCTCATCTTCCTCTAGAGGTTTCTTTTCTCCCGTAACTTCTAGCATCGGGTACAGTTTATCTGCTTCTATCTTTTGTACTCTCCATTTCTTAGCTTCCTCATCCCATTTGGCATCCTGTACTGCCTTTACTGATCGTCTCACTCTTTCCTGGCGCCTCTTTACGCTCTTTTCGTGTGCCGTTCTAAACCATACACTAAGTGCTTCGAACTGTGTTGGCCTCGGTAGAGGTCTTGTTGCAAGCATTACCGCTTTTAGTTCATTCAACACATCTAGCTTAAACGTTCCGAATCTAGGAAACGTCAGTTCCTTATTCCCTTCAGTTAGCTTATTCCACTCGGAGATCCATAGTATCGAGTGCAAGCCTACATTCACTGCCATATAATAAGCTGGTGTGCCTTCTGGTGGAGCTTCTTCTCCGGCATATAAGTTTCTTCTATTCCTCCTAAAGAGTGCTCTCAAACTCTTAAAACACTTCATTTTCGATAACCTACAACTTTCCCTTTACTCTTCCTTATTTACGTCCCGATGACAAACCAACCAATCCCTACGCGGCTCTCGTTATTCGGCCTATCTCAGTGCGACTCTTCGCTGACGTCTGACAAACTAACCAATCTCAACTCGGTTCTATGCTGACGTCACTCGTTCCCTCTTGCAGCAATTCTCCTTCTTTCTCAATTTGTCTCACGATTTCGCATGCGTTTTCATTCATACACTGAAAAATGACTACTTCCGTCCAAGCGATCACTTTTCTCTGACTGTACGGCCACAGTCTAACTGTAATTGTCACCTTAACTGAGGAAACGTCTTCCCTCTTACGGTCAGACGATCGCCTCAACTGATAGGTTACTTACACACAGTAAACGTACGACCAGCGTCCGCTACTCATTCACTCACTCATACGCTCCCCCTATCATTGGTCTGTCGGGAAATCAATGGTACCTCATGACTCCCTTTCAATGGTAGACAAATTACTCTGGGTGTTCGATACACCCGAACCACTTAAGTCCTTCCCTGGAGCTTAAGATTTCATCCGGTTGCGCGCGCTCACAACCTTCCCTCAATCACACTACAGGCATTCAACTCCGCTTGACATTACAACACAAGTACAACATAAAACACCGCAATCTTACAACGCATGACCCTTATACTCACTCTCGACCGACTCTGCTGCTTTTCTCTCGTCGCACCGTCAGCACCGTCTTCGGCTGAAATTCTTCTTCTGGTCGTCGATGACTAGGGACCTTGGGGTAAACTAAACCTGGCCTAGGTTGTCTTCCTCAAGAAGATAACCATCATTACTCTGCTACCAACTGCGGGGAATGAGATTCTGATATCAATTTATGATCAATTTAATAACGTATCTCATTCATCTATTTTGGACCGCTAGAATCTGTCATTGAGTAAAAGACAACCCCCACATAGGTTAGACAAACCCCATTAACTGACGCCACTCTGAAGAACCACTTACAACTGATAAAGTTTAAAAGTTTTATATAAAATTTAAAGTTAAATGTGAATTACAATCCTCTCAGGATAAATCTCAAAGTGTACAAAGGAATACAAATCAATTCCAATATCAGCAATTTAAAGCTTCGATGTGAAGTGGTTCCTTGGCGTCATACAAAGAAAGAGAAAAGTATCACGTTAAATCTGTCCCTACTCTATACTAAGTGACATCCCTACTTCGCAAATTCCTAACCTAAAAAGGTGTCAGCAGTTTGACTCCCAAAGGAGTTCAAACTCTCTTAGCCTCTAAAGGTAACTTAAGTTTAAGAAGCAGTACCCTCTCTGCCTACCCATCCGCTCTTCTAAGGGTCCTCGGCCTACTGCTTTCTTAGGCTCTGATCTCTCTCAGCGCATCTGCTCAAATCATCTACCCTTCGCCCTTCGCTCTGTTCTTGGTCTGAGCTAATCGCCTTCGCTCATCGCTGTTCGCTAACTTATCCCCGGGGTGCTGTCCCTAAAATACACAATCACAGTGTGGGTGGAACGCCCCTTGACGCCCACCACGGACTTTCCCCGATGATGTCAGCTTCTACCTTCGTCCATTGCTTCACTCTTTCGCCGTCCGTTAAGTTGACCTTTCTCTTTAGATGTCATCTTCGTCTTCTTGTTGACGACTTCAATTGACACTTTCAAATCAAGAGTCATATGAACTTTAACAAGACTTTAACTTACGACTGCTATTCTTTGACCTTCTAGGTCCTGTGAATGGTCATTCAAAAACAAGTCTCAAATTCTTAGCGCTTCCTATCACGTTCAGGCCATAAACCTTGTCCAGCGTTGTCACCTTAAATCTAACAAGTGCTAGACTTCTTGGCTCTCACGTCCACATCAAGCTATTTACGACTCCTGTAAGTCCGCTAAATTACATACATTGGACTGTGCTCCTGCTAACCCTTGGTCAGTCAGGTTAGAATCACAAATGACCTAAACCTTTCTAACATTCTTAAAACCTTCTACACAGTATAACCTTTAACACTCATTTATATATTCGTATTTAGCAAAAGTCAGTTACATATATGTGAATACATTCTATATTACATACAAACTACATAGGGTATAACTTTATATTCTCATTCGCTATATCGTGTTATACATGTTCTACGCATTTCTTCACGTTACATTTCTCCGTTTCTCCGTTCAAAGTTACACACGTACATGGATTCTACTTTGCACGTTCTACATTTCTTAAGCATTTCTACACCATCTCTACATCAGCCCACTACATATACGGGCCTTCTAAATCTAATACAGGTTCTAAAGTGAATACAGTTACATTTCCTATATTACTTTGGATTATCTCGGTTATCTATATGCTATAAGTGTCAACTTCACATTACGATATACGTTTCATTCCTACGTTATACGATGTGCTTGTAAATAAGGCCTATACATAATTTTTATTCAAATTTGCGCTCTCTCAATCACGTGTTTAGAAGTTTGATGTTATACTCTATTTTTGAGGCCGCCAGTCCTGCCTGCCTGAATGGAACACAATATTATTTTATCTAGGTAGGCAAAATATAAGCATTGCTTTATAGTGCTGCTGAACCGCATGGTCCACTGAAAAAAATGGGGAAAAATATCACGCTATTATGTTATATGTAGCATTGCAATATGGCACCTCATCGCGCATGTGCCCTGGTCGTGCACTTCCTGTAATGTAAACTTGGCAATCAAAGAGCTGTATGGTAAGCCAGCTTTCCTAAACCCCAGTCCAATGCATGCGTGGCTCGTGATAATGGCGTGTAGATGCATTTGCTGGAACAAAAAACAAGTTATCACCCTTCTCTATAAACGATTATGGCCATCTATGGCTTTGATGTCTCTTTAAATGATGAAGTATCAGCAACATTTTCTACTGATTACAGGGTACTATCAGCAGACTGCTGCTGATTTGTAATCGAAGTGCTGTCTTTTGCGGTTTCGATGTTTACTTCATGTGATAGCATGGCGGCCACCCAGTCTCTCAGGTGCCCTCTGCAGAGCATTTTATTTTTAGAGGCAATTTGGCGGAATTGAAAGAAGAGAAAATGCTCACTAGAACAGCGTTGTACTGCGTTCGCATGAGCTTTTTGACAGAAGTATGTATTTTCTCTTCTTGATTGAAATAGGTACAACGCGCCCTTTAAACCTACAATTCAGCAGTGGGTGCAGAAGCTGTCAAACACCACTGAAATCATCGAAAACTGGCTCACTGTGCAGAACCTCTGGATCTACCTTGAAGCTGTGTTTGTTGGCGGGGACATTGCAAAGCAGCTGCCTCAGGTTTGTCGTTTTAATAGTCTTAAAGAAAAACCCTGTAGTGACATCCACTGAAAACCGGTACCCAATAAAATATTGCCATGGAAACAATACAGTAAATGTGGGAGTGGGGGAGGGTGAATTGCAATGGACCGGGCATGACCTACACAGGTGTGTAAAGAGTGGGGCGAAAGTGCGAATGTGGCTTTCGGCACTTCCTTCCCAAAATAGATGGAGCAATGCGTACAAAGATAATAGCAAAACAATTGTGGAAATGGTCTCTTGGTAATGGGTTTCTTGTTAATTTAATTTATTTTAAGTTGTTTCAAGTTGAAAGGTATGATGCACCTGTAAGTATAACAAGAAATAAAGTAAAAATTGTGAGTTTTGTATGTGACTAGAGAGAGCTCCACATCGTACATGGACATGGGTCAGAAAATAGCTGCACCGCACTATTAGCAAAAGCGGCCCTGACAAAAGAGTCCTGACTTCTTTTCCACACTCTTCCTGGGGTTCACAAATAAGATGATTGCCAATGCCATCCACTCCCGGGTTACATTGGGTTTCAGCTCATCTTCGTGTACTTGACCCAGACCTGAAGGAGCTGAAATAGAATTCAAAGCACATCCATCCTGCTACTTGTGGAATGTTGTCAGAAAATCCGATTGAAAGATGATACGATTTTTTAACTCCTTTTTTTTTTAGAAAGCCCACATTGGACCAAAGCAAGAGAGGTTTACGATAGTATTATTAATATTATTCACTGCATGTGGGCAGCTACTTACAATTGTGACAATTGGAACACAACATATCATTTATGTTGCCCTCAGTTTGTGCTGGCTTTTGTGAAGGTTGTGTTTATGAAGAGGACCCTTAGGGATTTGTACTTCTCCCTCTGAGGAGTTTGGAGTGCTCAGAAGCATATCATGGTTAACTAAACTCTCTGTCGTTCAACACTAAAAGTCTCAAAATGTCTCACAACAGCCTTTGTCTGAGCATAAGTGCCACTACTGCAAGGGAAGTCTATTTGGGAGCCCTGTGTGGCTGTCATAGCAGGACAAGATGCCGCTGTAGTGTTTCTGCTGTTACTGTGATTTTTATTCCTCTATAAAGTCACATCTGCCATTGCTGAACCATGGTATTGTCGATGAAGCATGTATTTGGTACATTCATTTTGCTACACTGTTGCAAAGCTTCTTAAACTTTTAGCTTAAGAACATTTTATCAATGCCATGTGTGATACTGAACTGTGTTTTGAAGGAGAGTCCACACTGTAACCTTGATTGACCATCTTGCAGGAGGCCAAAAGGTTTCAGAACATTGATAAGTCCTGGCAGAAGATTATACAGAGAGCTCACGAGAACCCAAACATTGTCCAGTGCTGCGTTGGAGATGAGACCATGGCGCAGCTGCTACCACACTTGTTGGAACAGCTGGAGATGTGCCAGAAATCATTGACCGGCTATCTGGAAAAGAAGCGCTTGGTGTTCCCTAGATTTTTCTTTGTCTCTGATCCAGCTCTATTGGAAATCCTGGGCCAGGCATCAGATTCACACACCATTCAGGTATGCAGTGCTTTTACAAACAATGTATATTTTAACACAGACTATATACTTGTCTGTGCTCCACAGATACTCTGCCTCCAGGAGTGAAACAAAGAATCATATGATTTATGCAGGGTACCCTTGATGCTACGTTTCCTCTAATTGTACCAAAAAGGTTCAAATATAGTCTGTCATCCTATATTGATTTGTCGCTCCAATCCGATTCATGCTCCTTTGACCTTTAGAACTTGTCTCTTTTGAGTGAAAGATGTATTGAAGCAGTCCTTGGGTTGGGAATGCCAGCTGCGCTGGTCGAGAAAAACAAGCAGTCTGTTTACATTTTCATCTTGAGTGGAGTTTAGCTCTTGAATATTAAATGTAATTATTTATTTATTTATAAAGTATGCTTTTTCGATTTAATTTTGTTGGCTTTAACTGCTTTGAGTGTGTTTTTTTTCATTGATTTGTCCTCCTATGACACAGAAGTGTTAATTAAAAATAAAATAAAACGATGATGTCCAAAATCAAGCCATTAATTTTGAAAAATATGCTCCTAGTTAAAAAAAAACATTTTCATTTCGACGGAGATAAAAAAAGACCCAAAACACCAATTTAGTGTAAAACAACCTGATAATACAAGTAAATACTTAACCAGCGTAAAACAACATAAAATGGACAATTTTGCACAGATTGCATCAACTGTGTCAACTAGTGCAGTTCATGTGAATCCTCTGCAAACCATGTAAATAACATACTCTGGCTGCCCATGGTAGCTAAAGGTTACAGTTTTATAGTTGGATGCAACTCAGCTCCCACATTGCTCAATCTAAGCATTTCACAGAGATGTGCTCCTTTCATTGGGAAACCCTTAGCTCTCCTTTTGTAGCAGGCTTCAGCATTAAGCCATATTACTATCTCCCCCAGAAAGCATGTGATCACCTCACTAGCCAAGTAAACAGAAATAAAAAGACATATACATATACATAAAAGAATGAATAAAATGGACAATGGAGTCAGACGTAATGGAAAAAGGAAAAATGCCCCTTTGAAAAAAATGAGAAAAGGAATTATGTTAAACTTTGATGGAAAGTAGTAAAGTATCGAAGAATGTCTAAATGTCTTCTGGAGTTGCAACTTGGACTTAGGCATATCAAGTTGTCAACCCCCAAGTGTACATGGTCTGATTGAATATGCTGGTTGGGCCCAGTAAATATTCCTTCTTCCCATTTAGACATATTTTGGAGCCAGATACACCCATCCAAGTGGGCTTGACTTCATGGGAGATTAGGATGAATTACTTTCGCACTAAAAGAAAGAGCAACATTAGGTAGTGGCGCTACTAAATGAGATTGCACATCACCTGGATGTGTTCTCCTGTTTTATTCTGATCTGGAACCCAAAAGTATTGAACATATGGTATTTAAATCAGGGACATGTCCTATAAGTCAAAGCTTTTAAGCAAAATGCACTTCGTGAAGCACTCTTCTATGCTGGCTTCACACAGATGGTCTCAGAATTTGTACTCTTATTGTTACCATTTACATGGCATTGCACCCCAATATGTTTATATCTTACACCTCATCAACAAAACAGTCAACAAATATCCTGTATAGTGCTTAGCAAACTTCATTCATCACTGGACAGTTCTCCTCTTCCATTATCACTCGCTCTCAAGGGGTATGATCCCTCAGCAAGTTTCCCACCACAAGGTTTGTCCAAACAAACATGTGGACCTGTTCAGGAAACTGGCTCACCTACGTTCTTGGCATTGGGACTTGTGACACAACAATTCAAACAGGGCTGTTAAAATGTCTGTGTGGATCTTGCTGGAATTCTACTTGTCATGGCAAGCATGGCAGCTGTCAAACCTTTTACCTTCCTAGGTAGTTCAGAAGAGTCGATGAATTAAGCACAGGTTATTAAAAGAATCAATTTGCTTGCTTAACCCCTTCGCTGCTGATGACGAGCTCAGCTCGTCATCAGCCACGGGTGGCGTGTGCTGATGACGAGCTGAGCTCGTCATGTAACGCGGTATTTTTAAAAATGCCGCACAGTGCAAAAATCACTGCAGCAGCGATGCGGTTAAAACGTTTTCACGCCTCACAGTCTTCCGCCTTTTCCAACACCATGATCTATTCTCTGTGCCCTCTGGCACAGAGGTTCCCCTCAGAGCCACCTTGAATCAAAATCCAACTCCACCTAGTTAACAAATGACTGCACATCAATCTCAGATTACTTCCCATGTATTTTAGGGGACCCATTGAAACCTGGACCAGATGCTGGCTCAAGTGTGATCATTAGAGGTGAAAGTGATGAATATTGCTCTAGTTACTTGATTTAATTTTGATACTGATCACAGTCTCAAAGTTTCAAATATAGAATGAGTTTATATTTAACATTTTGAGATGTTTCTGGATCATATCTGAAAGGGTCAGCTCTTCCTCTATGGTGGTTGAAAATATTTTGTAATGTTGGGATAAATATCTAGCTGCCAATTAAGTAAGTTACTTGAGGTCAGCAAGACGGTTTTCTGAAACATTTACCATTATGTTACGGGAAAGTAATTGAAATATTGTATTAATCTCCAGTGGCCACTCGAGGTTTGTCAGCTAAGTGACGGCAGTTTCATTGTAGCGAGAGGAGACTACACATGCACATCTTTTTGTCAGAACACATGAAGCTGAGCCAGTTTATTAAATCCCAGTTCACAACAAAAGTTGAAATTTTAGAATTTCAAAACTTAAAATATCCAGGAAAAACAAAGAGACATGTGGAATTTCTTATGGGCGATAGATGGGACATCCATGAAGGGGTGATTCTGAGAAATGGGAAATCCATAGTTGTCTTTTAACGATTGAATGGAAATATTATGTAAGATCAAAATTGCAGCGAGCGGGCAATAGATTAAAACAAAAGCACCCCTTGCTTTGAATCCTATTTAGATGCCATTTTGCATTGGAACTAAAAATCCTGTACATCAATTTACTTTTCTAATTTTCCAAATATCTTGTGCTAGTAACTCGGGTTAATTTGAAATAATGCTCTGAAGAATGGTTATGTTTTCTCTTGTGATATCAACTCTTTAGACATAAGTACATATTTTCTTTTTCTATATCCACAGTGCAGAAGGTCAGGACCAGTTTGATTCAAATCTGTACTAATGTCTTTTAATGTATGAATCTGCAATCCAATGACATTCTTTGTCACTCCGCTGAACCTAACACTTTACAACAGCTATAGCTCCTCTTTGCAGCACTCCTGTAGAATATTCAGGGCACCACAGTCTTTCTCCACTCCATGGCTACTGCTATGTGCCTTGATAAAGATGATGAAAATTACAAGCCAATTATGCCTTCTTGGCTTTAATGACGTATGATATTAACTCTTATATTTTTTAAAGTATTGCATTGTTTTGCAAAAGATTTTGTCTAATTCAGCGAACTGATCTTTTAATGACATGAAATTTAAGAAAGGACCCAAAGTTGTTACAATAATACTCTGACATAATTAAGAAAATGACGACAGAAACGGCCTGATTCACAAAGGTAAACTTTGCAATTTTTTGCTATTCACAAAGAGATTTATTAGTAGTATTTTTACGAATATGGTGTCTCCAACATTAAGGACCTATAATTGTATGTGCGGAAACTCCTTACTTGTAAACTACTACTCGTAAATTCCTTTGTGAATAGCAAACAATCGTAAACTTACACAACAGTGTAAGTTTGCCTTTGTGAATCAGGCCCAACCGGTTTAGAAGTTGACACATCTGGGTGGCGACAGCCCGAATTTCCCTCCCAACTTTTCATCCCATCACCAGTGCCTTTCTTCATGATCACTTAGTAAAGGTGACCCCACTTTTCTCTGTTCGCTAATGTCAGTGTTTGGCCTACCATAAATGTATATGCTGGAATACAGTGCACTTCAATGAGCCTTATGGAGGACTGGATTTTATCTGGATCTGTTCCTTGACTGAACGTTCTTGTCTTGCCGGGATCCCAAATGAATGTGTAATATTGTTTTAGGTCTCATACAATTGCCCCAGTGTTGTTATCGTTTACTTGTATCCAGGCATCTAAACAGTGCTTTCCTGTACAGATACCCACCTTCTTGTTCCAGTTGTGCCTAAAACTATGTCCTTGATTCATTTCAGGCTCATCTGCTCAGTCTGTTTGACAATGTTAACAAGGTCGGCTTCCACGAGAAGAACTACGACCAAATTCTGCACTTTGAGTCTCAAGAAGGAGAAAAGGTCAACCTTATCGAGACCGTCAACGCTCAGGTAAGTCAGGATATGCTTCCAGGAGTCATTTCTTCATGCGGAGGCTGCAGAAGGGTTGGGAACTGTGATGTGCTTGTCTGAGAAAATACCCTGTTTATCTTACCAGGGCAATGTGGAGCTGTGGCTAGGGCTCCTGCTGAACGGGGTTAAGAAGACACTACACACAATCATCAGACAAGCCTCCTTGGCCATCAGCGACTCGGGGTTCAAACTGTACGACTTCCAGGCCATGTTTCCTGCTCAGATTGGCCTGCTGGGAATTCAGATGATTTGGACCAGGGACGCTGAGGAAGCCCTAAACATTGCCAAAACCGATAAAAAGGTAGTGTTTTAAACCATTCTCTACTATACGGTAATTTAAAATCTTTTCTGAGCTGTTTTTACTGTGTAAGGGAAACGTAATAGAAAGAAAAGTGTACACACTGTGTCACTGGTACAATCTTGGAATAGATGCAACGAGGGCAGCAGTTAATCCAGCACACTTTGCTTGCTGTAGTGACAAATTGGTTCCAGTGTGTTTTTTTAAATTTTTTTTATTTCTGTCTCGTGGCAGTTTTTTTTTCTCCCGATTTCAAAGTATTTTATTGAAAATAATTTAATTTAATTTATTTCCAGTGTGTTCTTTTTATCTTTGGTTCTGGCTTCATGTCCTGAACAATGGAATTCTTGCATCCTTAACACCCAGGAGAGCTTGGTCTTTCTTTGTCTTGCCGGTTTTGTATGTTTCATGCTGTGGAGTGCCATAGTATACATTGGAGGAATCTGCATTTTTCATGTACAATCACTCCTGAACCGTCATGAAATATATGATGTGTTTGGCAATGTTGCATTAGAGCAATGCTTTTATAGTTTTATTGAACTTGAATGATAGAGCCCCGATTAAGAGTTTGATACTTTTTGAATTAATCTGATTGAGTATGTAAAGGGTTTTGAAATGTATGTAGGTGTTGATGAGTTCACTCTAATTTTATTTTATTTGTTTATGTGGTGTTGCAAAAACAATATTAAACTAACAGCATACAAATTAACTACAAAACACTGGATGCACATAGATGCATTACTCATCCGATACAGTGTGACCCAATTAAAAATTTCCAATTGGAAATCCAATGGAGAAAAAATAATACCAATGTCATTATTGTGCTGGGTCATAACGCCTGCGACTGTTCCTGTACCTTGCCTATGAGCAGCATGTATGTGCAGTTGGATATCAAGTATGTACCAGTGTATAAGGCACCAAAACAAAACCATATCTGCGTTTCCCCAGCTTGTAAGACACAATATTCAGAGGTGCATCTGCTTCTCACTATCCTGTAAATTATCACAGTTATTCCCGTAATGCTTCTGAATGTAAAGGGCAATAGTCAGGCCGGTCCCACATTGTCCCAGTAAATGAAGAAAAAATGACATGCACGTAGCTACACTGCCCAGTATGTATAGTGCCTTAGACAGACCTAGTGTACCTTACATATTGAGATACAGCCCCCTGTAATGCTACATTACGTGCATCAGCACGCTCAATCAGGCTTCTAATAGTTTATAACCCCCTCCATACCTACTTATAAGACACCACTGTGTAAAGCTCCAAAGCCAGACTCACTCCCATTTTACCGCAGGAAATATGAATTATAACCACCAGGACAGATTCACATTGCCCCAAGATGTCATGTGTTGCTATATAATCCCTTCCTTCACTCTCCTGCAGTCTATCAAATAGCTATCAACTACATTGTCCACGAGCCAGACTTTTCGTGTCAAACTGTCGTAGTCCGGTGCTCTGCTCTACTTCTGATGTTCATATGTCCACATACACTTAGCCGGCTGAATTGTGAGTCGACAAGAAGGCATCTTTCAGGGGTGAGATATACAGCCCTTCCTTCCCCGAGAGCAGCCACGAGAACTCACTCAGCCTACTAGGAACTCACCCACAATCCCATTTGGCGAATCGAGCACTGTACAAAGCAAGGTTTTACTTTCTCTTCCACTCTGAGGCATTGCCAGGGTTCCCGAGGTCTGAATTTTGGAGAGGGATATCCTACCACTGCCCTCATTGGTGTGTACCCCGTACATCTATGTATGTATCCCATTGGGCAACCCAATTTGTATTTTGGTGCTTTGATGCTCTGAACTGATTCCCACCAGTAGGAAGTATACAAAATGCACAGTGCTCATTGAATGAGGTCCATTTTACACCACCATCTTCGGACTATTTCTGTAATCTGATAATATGCCAGGGCAAAGGGAAAGCTGTTGCTTTTGTTGGGAACATGTCAGTTTGCCAACTCTGCCCTGACCTCCTTCAAACATAACTCCTTACAGAGCATATCACTTTACATCTTGCCACTGTACCAGCAGAAGCATGAGTTAGCCCCAGCAAGCAGCAACTGTTTACCCCTTCTAAAATGTGAACGCAATAGCAAAATATCCCCCTCGTCCACAGTGGCAAGAATCATTGTTCTTATTATTGCTGGCCCTATATCACAAGCTGGTTGTTATTAGGCCTGGGTGAAAATTGTGTCATTTCATTTGCAGAAATGACTCAAAATGACCAGAAAAATATGCAAATTACAGGTTGCAATGCTAAATGCCGTTCTGGATCTAGCACTAATTTTCAGTGAGAAATGTATCCTTTCCTTGCATCCATTTTGGACACAGGGACACATTTCGTGCCATACAGTAGCACAAACTGGTGTGAAGCACTCGCTTGCATTCTGTTCGTGTGCATTGTTCCTGTGTCCCTCCACTAGGATTTTTACCTGAATTAAATCTCAATTATGCAATGTTGTGTTAAGGCATAATTTCGATGATTTCATGTAACAAGCATGATGTGGAATGCCAGAAATTAGTAGGGGTGGGTGGAACTTGTGGGGGTTCACACTGCAGAATTCCGCTGAGTTACATAAAAACTCTGTGAGATTCCGTAGGAGTTGTGCAGACAGAGGGAATATGGCACGTTGCGCTGATTTTTTGCATCGATAGCTTGCTCCGCACAGTAAAATCAGCGTGAACGGCACCACGCAGCACGCCAGAGGGCGCTGCTTCCTTTTGCCGCTTGAGTAGATTTTCTACTCGAGCGGCAGCTTTCTCAATGCTAATGGCCGAGACCTGCCGTGACTGCTCGCAGTTAGAAATCTCACTGGTTGGTGTTCTAGCGCCCGATAATTGTGCTAGGGCACGCACATTCTCGCTCGCCAACTTGACAGTGGCGAGCAGCGCAGTGCGTGATGCAAAATTCTGCCACATGGCGGTTGGCAGAGTTTTTCCAGAACGGTGTGTTCCAAGCGGAATGCGGAGTCAGCAATACTCCACGAACTCTGTCAGCTTTGCAGAATTTTCACCCACCCCAAGAAATTACACAAGATTAAGCCAGTTTAATGAAATTTCTTGTAGCTCTTGTTGTTATTGGATATCGTAAGGACATTTTCATGTTCTGGGATTAGGAGCAATATAATTTGCAAACCCATGCTTACCTTGTTGATAAATAGATCTTGATGGAAGTTTTAGAATATTGATAATCCACCTGGAAAACACTTTTGAGTACTTCGTGTTTGTGATGTGAATTTCACTGTGTAGACTGTGGCTTGTAAAGCTTTCTTGGTTCCTGGGTTTTGAAGGTTGTCTCTAAGACTCCGCTTGACAAACATGGGGGCATTGATAATGTTATTATCGTACACTCAAAGTGGGGTTAGATGAAAACCATTGAATAAAGCTAGGTTGCGAACATCATAAGTGCCCGCATCCCACACCACCACATCTAGTGACAAAGTATGTCAACAAATGTGCTTTTTTATTACTAACTCTTCAAATCTCAATTTTGAAAAATGCATTAACCCAAAGGTTTTCTTCCACAAACCTATTGTTGAATGTTCTTTCCATATTTCTTGTGCGTAAACAGCTTGGGGATTTGTATTTTTCACCAGAATGTCTTTTTTTTAAAGTTCAAAATCTGTTTTCTACAATTAATGAGAAACCGAAATATATATTGTAATATATTGCATGACACCTTCATGTTGGCGTTCCGATTTTCAATGACTTGTTCACATGCTGTCATTTTTTTTTAAAATCAGCAGCAATGCTTTTAGTGTACATAACTTTGCTTTCTGTGTCATCTGTTAAAAAGGTCATGCAGACAACAAATCAGAAGTTCTTGGACCTCCTAAATGATTTGATTGACATGACAACACAAGACCTTACTAAGATTGAGCGTACAAAATACGAGACTTTGATTACCATTCATGTGCATCAGAAGGATATCTTCGATGACTTGGTAAGTTCCGACAGTTTGTAAACTTTTGTTTAAAAAAGCAACGCGTTGAGGTTTTCCTTTTATACAGTGCATTTGAAGACAGAAATACACTATAAAAATGCAGGTCTGTGTCCCAGGACCCTTACAGGTCCCAGTTTCATAATATCCCAAAAATATAATGGTGACTATGCACGTAGATCAATAAAAACACAGGCATCAATGCATAAAATCAATAAACATAAATAAGTCACGTGGTGAATGGGATACCGGGGTTGTGCTGAAGGGGCTAAACATGAATGCAGCAGTGTAGCACAATGTGATGTGCACCAGAGGATAAAGTAGTTGCACATCTTGAGATCACTAGTGGCAGGCCCAGTGGCTGCTCCTCCGCTATGGTGGAGGAGCTTCGACCATCCCCCCCCCCCTCCAGCTTAAAAACTTGAAAAATAAAATGATAACGAAATAGGTTTATTATCGTTTTTATTTCAAGTTCTAATGTCCGGCCCTAGTCTTGGAGGCGGGGCCATCATGGTGGCAGTCGCAAGGGGAAGTGGTAGGCACTGCTGTCAGTGCACATGTGGGCTTGCCAAACAAACATAAGAACTGAGTTGTCTCCAACCCGAGCTGCGTTGCCGGGATGGAGACAACAGGCACCGCCTCCCAGTCTCTCTGGGAGCACAAATTCAGGGCGCTCAGGCCAATCCTGATGCTGCTTTCAAGCATAAGAGCAGCATCCGGATTGGCTGAAGGGGAGTCTGGGAGCTGCAGCGAGGACTCAGAGCATAAGAGCAGCAGTTGGCAGGTATGTTCTTTTTTCATTTATTCATGTTTTTTTGTTCGTCATCTTTCCCCCTTGCCCACACAACAGCTGAAGCATCTAAGACCTCTGAACACTGATCCTAGTCGTAGAATATCTCTGGTCCTCAACTGGGTATTAGGTTATCCAGATTTTGGCTCCCTCAGTTCGGCACTGCAATTCAGCGAAGCCAGAGATAAGCCCTCAGAAGGAAGCATTCGCTGAATCTTTGACCAAAGGGTAGCGCATAATTCCAACCGAGGGTATATGATGGTACCAAAGAACAAATTTACACAACTGTATAGCCCTCAGGAGGTTCATGAGGATGACAGTACAGAACCAGAAGGCTGCACTCCGACCAGTGTCTTAGACAATACAGTGTCCACTCTGGGATTAAGAACTACCCTATCTTCACCAATACCTGCCCCTTAATGGAAGTGAGAGACAAACACAGGGGTAGCAAGGGTGAAGAGTTCATTTAGAGGGCCCAACAGGCTGAAGTGTTGATATTAGTGTCTGAAGAGCATGGGTGATTGCCCCAGCTGTCTCTGGGCCCTCAACAACACCCAGGCTCAGCTTACCCTCTTCTAACTTGAATATTTCCAGTGAAACAAACTTGACATCGAATCTAACAGAAACACCTGGCCTTACTATAAATTCAGGTACTACTAGAGGACAGAGTTATTGTGAAGGATTGCTGTAGTTCCAATCATCCCAAGACCAGGCTAACTGAAAGACACTGATACAAAGTACTCATCAAATAGGCTGAAACATGTCGACCCATTTTTAGAGTAGTTTTATGCCATACTACTCTTTGCACTGCTTTCTTAACCCTGCCAGTGAGAGCATTCCAATAAAGACAGTTTTGTACATCTTCCTAGGCAGTTTTAATTCACCATTAGTTTATCCTTCTTTTTGTTGCGCTGCACTCTCACTACACCACAATCTTCACATATGGAATTTTAGCATCCTAGCTCCTTGATTGAACATCTATGAAAACATCTCTGAACTCCTTCCTCACAGTGAGAAAGTTGTAGCTCCCAGTAGGACTAGGATTTCCTACTGGTAGGAGGAACCCATATGATGAAGCATGTCACCCTTGGGTGAATAAGAGTTCAAGTCCTAAAGGGAAGATTTCCCTTCTTTTGGTAGTATCCATTACAATTTTGAGAGAGTTCAGACATAGATTGCACTTCCTTTTTTATGATATGGTCCTTGTGCTAAATATCTAGACCCGAGCTGGCATTGTGTTACTGAACATATTTAGGGGAAGTTCTCCTCGTGGTCTTTAAATATGATTCCCTCGGACCCCACTCCACCAATTTTGTTGTTATATATTTATAAGATGTGTCATAAACAATAGGTCCGGCCTGCGGCCATGGTCGAGAATTTAGAGAAATGCTTCCCTCAAAGATGTTTAGTGGAGGAACTGGCCGGTCAGGTTAGCCAAGTTACACACGAAGAGGTAGCTGAGGTCATTAAGAGTTTACCTCAGTGGAAGGTTGCTGCAGATGATGGGTTCCTCTCAGAATGGTACCAGACTTTTGTAGAGCATTTGAACGCCCGATGACACAGCCTTTTAATATAGATTTTATCAGGTGGCAGATTTTCCCTCTTTTTTTGAGAGGCTATATTTCTTGGTTTTTAAAGAAAGAGAAGGATCCTACCAACTTGAAATCTTTTTTGTCTATAACATTTCTCAATATAGATTTCAAAATTCTGGCCAAATTAATCACTGCAAGGTTGGCTTTGCTGCTACCCCAAATTTTATGTAGGGACCAAAATGGCTTTATGCTCAGACCACAGCGCAATGCTAATACCCACTTTATTGTTAAAGCCATCAATTATGTTTCAAGGAATAACATCCCATCAGCTTTCATCTTCATAAATTGAGAAAAAGCTTTTTATGTGACCTCCTTGTTTTTTTTGTTCACAGTACTGGGTAAAGTGGGACTTCCAAGCCAGTTAATAAGTACCTTGAGAAATTTTACAAAGGCATCAATGCCTCCTCTTATAATCAATGGTTAAAGCATAAAGTGGTTGCAAATCTCCAGGGGTACCAGACAAGGGTGTCCTTTGTCAGCCCTATTATTCACTTTTTATATTGAGCGTTGGCAATAGGTATTAGAGCTGCCCTGTAGATAGAGGCTATTGCCTCAAGTGCGCCCAAACCCAAACTCCTTACAAATGACCGCTTAGTAAATATGTCTTCCAAGCCCCAATCAATCAGGAACCTGTTCAAAACAAATAACTACTTTGCTGAAGTAGGGAGGATATAATGTCAATGAATCAAAGACTGAGCTTCTATTATTTAATTTCTCCTCAGAGACTCTTCCCGGTACCTGGCTGTCACCTGTTATTACAATATTCCCAAGCAATATCTGTGGAAATGGTTTTTGGAAGAACTAGATGACCTTTATAGATAAAATATATATCAACTAATCCCAAAATCCGATCACTTTTAAAATACCTGAGCTTGCTTGCCCATTTCCATAACAGGTAGAGATGAAAGTATCAAAACAAAGACACTCCTACTAGTGGCCTTACAATTCTCCTCACTGCTGACTGGGATTCCTGAAAGGTTTATCATGGCAATGGAAGACTTGATTAGCTAATTTCTTTCGAACAATCAATCCATCCATATTAGTGTTGAAAAAGTAAGACCTGGCTAAAGATAAAGGAGGGCTGTCTGTCCCAAATATGTGATATTACTACCATGCTCATTTTTAAATTCTTATTACAAGGCTGTTGAAATTAGGATATATAATGTTGCTATTCTCCCATTAAACTACAGCCAGTCCGCAACCCCAAGTTGGTATGGCATAGAATCTTGTGCATGGACTCCATGCGTCTTGTTGATTGTGTCATTTTGTTGTTACAGGTCCGAATGAATGTTAAGTCCTCATCTGATTTTGAATGGCAAAAGCAATCACGGTTTTATTTCATTGAAGACACAGACAAATGCATCATACAAATCACAGATGTGGAGTTCAGCTACTGCAATGAATACTTGGGCTGCACAGATAGGCTTGTCATCACTCCACTGACTGACAGGTAATTGACTGATCAGCAGGTTATCCAAAAAGTAAGACTTATTTTACCAGTAAGAATGTACTAGCTTCTTCTGAGGGATGGTAAGTTTGCCAGTGGGATTGAGATGCTGTTATACACATCAATGCATGCCTCAAGGCTACAACTTGAACCTTCAGGCGTCATCTACAAACCTGTTATATTTGTTGCTTCTAAACAAAATATTGCAGTGGTATTCAAGTCCTCTGCCTCACACATTTGAAATTTGCCCTGTTAAGTTTCTGAAAATGCTTTGAAATCTAGCATCTTTGTTCTCGGCCTTGTGCACTAAGTTGGAAACCAAACAACATTTATATTCTTTGCTCATTACTCCTAAAGTGTATGCGTCTTACTACACCGTTAATCCCTCTTAAACAGTGACTGTGACACCATCTGTCCAACCATTGTTTTGCACACATTCCCCACATTTTTGAAGCACCACTAGAGGCACACTGTTCACAAACTTGATGGCAGTTTAAAGAACCTTAATTATTAAACAAGCTTTAAAACTAGCTTTTCACTAACATAAGAAGGTTTGATACATGTTGGTACTAGCATGGGAGGCTAGTACTGCTCTCTCGGACACCGGGCCAGTATGTTTAGTTTGGCACATTTCACAAAAAATTGTAGTTCGAAGTCTGTAACATGAAAGAAAGTACACATAACTTACAATTTCTCCAACCAACAGTTCACTTAGAATTGATTTTAAATCCTCACTAGGCTAGCATTATATGTTTGTGAATTTTGAATACAGATAATCACAATCTCTGGACTCCTTTGAAAAGAAAGAACATTTGAAATCTCAAAGAGTAGTTGTCTAACAAAATGAATAAAAAATGGGTACGATGTTGACACTTTTAAGACAACACATATTCCTTTCCTTACATGTTTTAATTCCCTTTAAAACACAATATCTGTTGAAGGGATTATTTTCTTTCAGACAGGAGCACTTACTCTTTACCTGTAATATCTCAGCCTCACCCTTAGAGCTGTATCCCCTTCCTCTCTTCGCCTCTTCCCTTCTGCACTACCCATTTTAAATCACCCATTGTAAACAATGCTGTGTTACTTTTTGCTCCATTTAGTTCATATACAATTACCAGGAAACTCCTGGGGTAGGAAAGTTCCTGGAATTTCAGGGACAAGGGCGTTTTGGACTTTTTCCTCAATAACTGTATTTCTAATTGAAAAATGTATTTTGGGGGCAGGGCTACCTTCTCTGGATAAAAAGCCGAGGCCTTAGTGATGTATATTTTGACCGTGGTTCCACTAGCTCCAGAGGATACCGACTGCTCAATTCACACCTCAGGCTTATGTTAAGGACTCAGTAATGTCATGTTCTACTATGCCTTCTTAATCTGTGGCTGCAGTTCTTCTAAAGATAGTGAATTGGTATCCAAATCTTACCCTTGCGTACAAACAATATTACATAGATTCTCTCCTACACTTCTCTGAACAGAGGCCGTTGGGACTTCTTTACAGAACAAAAACACAGCATTTATAGGTGACAAGTTAGTGTAACGTTCAAATTAGCGATTGTTCTCACTCTAAGATGAAAAGATGTTGTTACAAGGTTAAGGCCTACCACCCCAATGGCCAAGCATTTCGTGTAGATGGATGAGTTTATTGATTTCCCCATCATTGAGCCGGTAGCAGTCATAATGTCTGATTATCCAACATAATCTGTAAAGCCAGTGACAACAAAGTACTCATAACCACACTTGCATAGCCTTCTTCTTCTCCAATTGACTAATCAATATTTCTCATAAAGTTATAATAATTTATTTGCGCACCGGCAGATAGTTTGTCATAGAGGAACTGTGAGATCACTTTCTACTCTTATATCATATCACAGAGAACAGTCCAGGAAACTCAAGGTGCAGTGCAGGCCTATCAGCACCTGTCACTCTACAGGACTTAGCAAATTTATGGCAGTATCTCAACCTGAAAAAATCAGTGCAACCAGGTAATTGACTTTGCTTAGTGGATATAAAGTCAACATTTCTCATGCAGTCTCTTGACAGGAGCTTAGATGCACTTTAGATTTATGTTGGTGTGGGCGGAGGGGGGAATTACCAAAGCACAACTGAAAAAGGACCTAAAAAATACTCACCTCTTTATTTTTAAATTTACACAGATCGGCAACAGTGGCCTCACAGGAACGTCAAGTCATTTGTTGTGTTTTCTTCTGTCTGTTGGACTTGACAGCCTCAGAGGGGTCTTCCCCAAACGTTTTGCTTACCTCCGCCCATATGCTGACCTTGTTTCTGATGCTTTTAGGACACTGCTGACCTGCTGACCAGTGCTAAAATGCTTGTGCTCTTTCCCCTAAACATGGTAACATTGGCTTAAATCCTGATCAGCATATTTAATTTACATATAGGTCTCTAGTAGAGTGCAGTACTTGTGCATAGGCCTGTAAATTGAATGCTAATAGCGGACCTGCAGCACTCATTGTGCCATTGTAGAAGAGGTGTGGAGGAGCGGCCAGGGCGACTGACTCCAAAACCCGGGGGCTCATGGTTCAATCCCTGGGGCCGGAGGCAGATCAGTCCAGCACCATGTGACTCTGGGCAATAACTTGCTTATTCTTCCCGACGGCCCCCAGCACCTTGACACCTTCGGGTAATTGGAAGGGGTTGGAGCACACTGCTGCCCTCCCAGCACAGTTCGCCCCTTAGCATTATGGTAAATGCAGTTTGTAGTGCATGCTTACTTGGTATTTTCCTGAAGTGTTCCACCAAAGTTGGTGCAGGTTAGTGCTGCTGTTCATCTCTAAACACATGTGTTTTTGGATTTTACCCTTCATCAGTAGAGAAACAAAAAACGATTTTCATTTGGGGTGGCTGAGCAGGCTGCCACAATTCTTACAGGTCTCAGTACCTCTCACATTCGCACAGGTGCATCTCCACAAGCTCGTCAGCTCAATGGCTCAATGGAGCCTTTTCTAACAGGAAGGGGTGGGAGCACACTGCTGACCTCCCTGCACAGTTTGCCTCTTAGCATTATAGTAAATGCAGTTTGTAGTGCATGCTTACTTGGTATTTTGCTGGAGTGTTCCACCAAAGTTGGTGCAGGTTAGTGCTGCTGTACATCTCTAGACACATGTGTTTCTGGATTTTATCATTCATCAGTAGAGATAAACAAAAAAAAATGATGTTCATCTGGGGTGGCTGAGCAGGCTGACACAATTCTTACAGGTCTCAGTACCTCTCACAGGCGCACAGGTGCATCTCCACAAGCTCGTCAGCTCAATGGCTCAAGGAAGCCTTTTCAAACAGGAAGGGGTGGGAGCACACTGCTGACCTCCCAGCACAGTTCGCCCCTTAGCATTTTGGTAAATGCAGTTCGGATAATTGTTCGTGCTTTACAAATGCCGGACATTTATAGTTACCCACTAAAATAGCCCTCTAACCATGATTCAGGCTGGTCATTGCAGAGCCTGTATGTGCAGTTTTACACTGCCACTACGAACTAGCAAGTCAATCCTTTTGCCAGGCCTAAACCTTCCCTTTTTATACATATAAATCATCCTAAGGTAGTCCCTGTCTAAACCATAGGGCAGGGTGCAATGCATTTAAAAGGCAGGACATGTCCTTTTAGTTTTTAGATATCTTGGTAGTGAAAAACTCCCAATTTCGTTTTCCACTACTGCAAGGCCTTTTTCTCCCATTTGATAAAACCATGATTACCTTATTACATCTTTTAAGTGTAGTTCACAATTTTGAAAACATAGATTTTTCAAGTTTGGTGTCACTGGATTCTCAATTTAAAATCACATCTTATGGTGAAGTTGGATTTTAAATTACAGTTTAGCAAATTAACTTTTAGAAAGTTGCCATTTACTTACTTTATCCATTGGGTGCCTCCATTATGTCTCTTTCCAGTCTCGGTTGGGTGACAGCTGGGCTTTGTGTATTCCCTCTAGACAGCAACACACAAAGGGAGCTTAGGTGTATCTTGATGTACCTTCCTGGGAGATGCGAGGTAGGAGCTGGGCAGAGCCTCACACTTACACCTGAATAGGCTGTGTCCTCACTTCCTGTAGTGAGTTTGGAGTAAGGGCATGAACCTAGGACTGCTGTACACTTCAAAGCTTTCTTTGAAGTCTCCTCCACTCGAAGGCACAGCTGAGTATTAGTACTGCACCCCTGACACTATGCCTTTAGTACACTCTGGTCCTGTGGCCACTCTGCCAGAAAGAGGAACTGCTATACTGCTAGAAGGACTGCCACTTTGCTGGACTGCCATGTTCCCGAACTGCTGCTTTGCTGGACTCTTGCCTTGCTGTGCTCTTGCCTTGCTGAGCTGCCCTGCTGCCTGCCTGCATCACTTGAACCCCGAGTGACTAAAATGGCTTGCTGGCTGGCCTCCTGGTAAAGTCTCAGGGACATCAAAGACTTCAACTCATCCTGTTACAATACCTGGACTTTGTTTGCTGCAAGTATTGCCCTGCCAATTGGTGCAAACCCAGTCCTGGGCCCTTGGGGTTATAAAGTTCTCCTTATTGTAGTAAGGATAGATGCAGTAAGGATAGATGCAGGGCTACAGGGCTTTAAATAGGGAAAGGTATTAGGTTACAAGTAGGGGACGAGCTACTAGGGTATATGGAGTCGAGATATTAGTGTAGAGCTATGGGTACAGGTAATAGGTTAAAGAGAGGGGTAGAGTAAATTAGATATAGTCAAGGGTTCAGATACTATTTTTTTTTATATATTTTTTTTATACAGTCATGCCTTTACATACCATTGTATAGGACAAATCACAATTTCCGTATACATTGGAGCAATAGACAGCATGGTAAACATAATTCCCACAATAGTAATCCCAATGTAGGAGCCGTGTCACAGGAGCACACCCAGCATTGCCTGCACACAACTTGGTTATATTTACAAGCAAAGGCATATTTCCCAGTCATATCCGATTACATTCAGTTCCAGTAGTACCCATTCTAAGTTAGTTTGTCATGTCTTACAACCACTGCTTTCAGTATTACCAGCCAACGAAAATCTAAAACAGAAAAAACATCAAAACTTACCAACCATCCCACCCCTTCCCACCCCCCTGAGGCTCAACTTAGAAAGGAAAAAGTACATTATCATATTCTCAGTCCAGTACTACCCATTCTCTTTTCGGTGCATAGAAATAGTTTTCTGATGGCCCATGTCAATCTCCCTGTCTCGGGCCCGGAGCCCCAGCCCCACCGTTCCACCTCTTGGTACAGGCCACCTTAGAATGCACATTAGGTACAGTAATCTGTTATGTCCAAGGCACGAAGCTCCTCCAACAGCAAGTTCCAGTCCATTGATATGGGTGTCTTGCGCAGGCCACCGTGCTCCTCCCTTTTCAATTCCACTCCCTCAGCTCTGGCCCATTTCAGTAACTCATCATACCAAGCTTTTAACGCTGGTGGCCTGGTTGCCTTCCAGTACATGGTGACATTTTGTTTAGCCAGTATTAGCGCCAAGTTATTAAACTTAGTTACCGGACTACCCTTCTTCCCTTTAAGGGTTCAGATACTAAAGTTTCAGTGTGTGCAGAGGTATACTATTGTACAGGCTGTGGTAGAGGTACTAAGTCATTAGTAGCAGTGAATGTACTAAGCAGGCCCGTCTTAAGCGCTGGTGGCACCCAGTGCAACAATGTTTGTTGGCGCCACTCAATGACCACCTCCGCCACAGATTCCCTCACTATCACCCTTTAACAGTGGCCCTCAAGTCTCCATAACCTCTCTCTCTCAGATGCATTTAATTAGTTTTATAGTGCCACTCATACCAGTGTAGGGTGTCAGAGCACTTTACATCACACACACTACACAGCGACAATCAATCATACGTGCGGAAATCAGTATATAAAAAATGTTGCAGAGGACTAGACTGCAAGATGTAGGAGTCACATGTCATCCACACTGGTAGGCAGGATAGTTGAAGAGTGCTTGGTTTGGAGAAGCACAAACTCAGAATTTAACATAGAACACCATGGTTGTGGTTTTTCTTTAATTATCTGAATTGATTTCTATCCCTTTTCACAAGATTAGGTTATGAAAAGACTGCGGAAAACAATCATAGTGCTCTAATCTATACCTTGCAGTTTGCATGCAGTTCTTTGATGACATTTAATAGCTCACTGTTGGGTTTTTAACCTATACACTTCAAGTAACAAAAGTATCTGTCTGATTAAAGCAGGAACCCACTGACCTATCTTGCTTTCCCTTGAGTCAAAACTTCCACTAGACAAATCTCTGATCCCGCTCTAGGAAGAACATTATTCACCAAGAGTTATCGTGACATTTTTATTGTTGCCTGAAAATTGCTGGAGGCCAGGAACGCGGCAGCAGGTGCTTTTAAAACCATAATATTCTTGCAAACACGAGCTCCCACCCAAAGTAGGGGTAGAGGTTAAAAGAGTAATTGCAGTGGAAGAGATACCAGAACATGCTGGTATGTGTAGAAATAGTACAGGACTAGGGGTACTAATGCATATATAAGTGTAGACTGTCTGGTGTATTTGCAGGGTGAGGGATAATAGGGTATAGAAAGCAGTAAAGGTAGAAGGGGATAGACTAGGATACAAAGTCTGCGACATAGGTAGGTGTAGCGATACAAGGGTATATAGCCAGTGGTAAAGGTACAGGTGTAAATGAGAGTTAAGGGTACAGGTATATAGGCAGGGATAGAGTTGCTAGACTATAGATTGGACTGGAGATACTGTTGATGTCTGTCAATGTCAATTTAGTTCCCTGGTGGTGCATTTAATGACACAATAGAAAATAAAAAAGACTGCTCTTGAAATAATTTGAAAACAATACCTAGAAACCTCAATAATTCAGAGTTGTTTTTCAGGTGCTATATCACTCTATCTCAAGCTCTTGGAATGAGTATGGGTGGTGCTCCTGCTGGGCCTGCTGGGACTGGAAAAACAGAAACCACCAAAGACATGGGGAAATGTCTGGGAAAATATGTTGTGGTCTTCAACTGTTCTGATCAAATGGATTACAGAGGACTCGGCCGAATTTATAAAGGTAGGAAGTATAGGCAGGGTATAGTTGTTATAGGTTCATTTATTTGCACTGTCGTATTTAGCCCTTGAGCCTAATTCATTGTTATTCTAAATATTTAATAAATCAAACGTAGTAGCGTTAAAATCTAACATAGTGAAGAGATTATTATCAAGTGGGGTTTTATTTAGGATTGCTTTTAAGTGATATAACTGTAAGCAAAAAATTTTTAAACCTCATATCAATATGTAAATGTCTCTCTCTCTCCTTATATTTATATGTATAATATAAATATACATACATGTACATGTATATGTATATACATACATACGTATATATGCATATATATATATATATATATATATATATATATATATATATATATATATATATATACATAAAAATATTAAAATAACGTTATAGTAGATGAAAATTTCAGTGATGTTGTAATGTTTTAATCTTACAAAACCACTGAAATTCATCAGTTAAAGCTATTGCAAGTAACCAGAACTCGTGCCCTTAGGTACCTATAACTCGCCCGCCATATACAGTTTTCTCATCAATAATTTCATTGTAAAGGTTGCACTGATATTGTCCCTCAGCGCCTTGAGACCCTCACGGGTGAGTAGCACGCTTACAATTCCCTGATTGATTGATTGATTGATCAATGATGTCATAGAAGATGTCATGAGTGATGTTATATGTGGGGTGATTAGCAGTACATGGCGAGGGTGGGTGGTATAGTTAGCCTAAGGCATGAGTTACAGTTACTTGAGATAACTATAACAGTTGAATTTCATTCTTTTTGTGCACATAAAATATTACGTTGTCACTGAAATTGTCCCCTAACTCTAACGTTACTTTAACCTTTGTATTTTTTAATGTCATATTTTATTGCCATACATAAGTTTGGCTTACTCGTAGTTAAAATAGCAAAGCATATATTCAATTTTTTACTGGGTTCAAACTCCCTCAATTGTGTTTCTGTACTGCCTCTACCAAAACAACACTTTTTCTATGTGATGTTTCGTGTCTAATTTACAAGCTGATTGTGTTGTGTCATATTCTGAAGTATCTAGAACCTTCTGGTCAGGTTTGGGGACTGCGTTGACCCATTTTTGTGTCTGCTAATTTTTTGTGCTGTTTTGCTGGCTTATAGGTGTTTTTTCTCTCTTCACTCTAGCATGCTCATCTTTAAAGCCACACTACAGTACATCGTGTTCCATTCTTATTAAACCTGGAAGGCAGCTAATATAACCTATCAGGGTTTTCACTCTTAGCTGAGCAATTTCTTGTTGTGCCCAGACCACGGGGCATTTTTGATGCATAAATGATATAACGCAATGTCTGATGGTGAAATCTAGAGAGGAAAAATCCTTGCCTTGCCCTTACTTCTTATTCTAGCTTGCATGCATCAACATCTGCATTCAGGGGCAGCCGACATTGAATGTTTTGTCAAATTTTTGTAAGAAATATTCAAAGAAGGCCACCTGTTTGTGCACACGTGTACTCATGTGCCTCACATAAGCGGCAGTCTTACAATGGTGTTTGTTAAACTTTATTACAAAGACCATTTCAGGATGGCAGCCTGTGCATGGCCATGCACATCTGGCCATTTGGTAATGATTTTCATAATAAAATAGTGCAAAAATCACTTCAAAAGGAAATATATATTTGCAAAGCCACCCAGTCTGCTGTCAATGCCAGCACAATAACCTTAGCCAATGCATGTTAAAATGGTTACACATTTTACACTTATACCTTCTTTGGGGCAATGATTAAACGAGTTTCATCTTTTTGGATGGACTTTTTCAAGTAGCCTCCTAGAGCACCAACACTGATCTGAATAATGTAAAGACACGCCTATCATCGGAGCCAATCAATCTGAAGTTGGAGGCTTGGTGTCCCTATACAGAATCCCAGTAATTCCATTGTTTTTTACTCAATACAAAGATAATTAATGAGTTATATTGTGCCTTTCAACATTCTCAATGGCAGACTGATGGGATGGCCGACACTTTAGTTATGTTCCTGCCATCTTGTTATGGCAGGAATGTTTTCAAGTAAACCCACTCATACTGAAGATGATTTTCTGCCCCAAAGTGGATTTTACTGTTTTGTTCCTTTACCGATGAATCACCTGGTCGACATAAAAGACTGCTTTCTTTCTGTTGGACCAATTTTAAATCTGCAGATTAACCTCTATCCGCTGCAATATGCGCATTACCTATTTTGTATGATAGATGTTTCATTATATTGTACATCTGAAACAACTCATTTATCTTGGCTATGCTGCCACACCGTTCTTCAAGCTAGTATGATAAATCTGTTTTCACCTTAACGTTGTTAAAAAAGACATTTAGGAAGTGTGTCCACATTTGTAATGGATACCTCAACTAGCCTATACAATAAAGTCAAATTGCATTAGATTCCCACCCCTTGTTAAACACGGAACCTTAAAGCATGAGCTGATAAAAATGTTTATAGTATCTCCTCATTCCAGAAAGGACATCTGTTTTCAAAAGTAAAATAAGGACAATCCTCTCCAAGACAAATTTAGGAAAGATTGAGGCCATTTTTATTTTACAATTAATAATAACATTTTGATCAAGATGTCATAGATATACAGACATTTCTCAAGAGTAGCTAGTGAAATACTCTGCACTTCTGGTCTGTCACAGTACTCGGGTCCATTGGTTCTCAGCCGCAAATCAATCCTGTGTCTTGTGAAAAGAGTGTCCCTGATCCAAAACAGAGGAAAGCAATAATTCCTGGACTCATGGCCCAATCTCTTTTACTTAAAGTGCAAAAGAAAGCACCGACCTTTCTATTGGCTCCATTTTAAATGTTTTGGGCCAATTCAAAAAGCCATTTATGAGTACCTAAAGTAGTATTACGGAAGTACTACTTCACATACTCGTAATTGCCTTTGTGAATTGGCCTCAGCAGGAATCTATATAATAGAATATAGGCAAAGCAGTTACTGTCTGATATAAAGTGCCCCACCGCTAACCTTCTAAATTGATGTGCCAGAAAATCAGAATTGATTTTGTTATATACACGGGTGTTGCCATCATTTGCCTCAGCACATAAACATCCTTCAAATTGTTGCTGAAATATTCCAGTGTTACCAACTCTCTCTCTGAGCTTTGTATTGAAACATGAATTTGCACTCCATGTACAAGCAATGGAAATGCTCCAATATATTAGCACTGATCAGTATACCAGTTGTGCCACTCAAACAGACCAAACATGGCTGTTGAAAAGTTGGTCTGGTTGTGGTGCCAGGCTGCCTCTGAGGATTCTAGAGTAGGTGCAAATTGACTACCCTGAGGTTTTTGATCAAGCAGCCAAAACCTGGAATTAGCAAACAGAGCTATCCATTTCATGAGATCCCCTCACCATGCTAGTTTTAACTTAAACATTCTACATAACAAGGACTTCACCAACCCTATTTTTGCATTATCCTAGGTTTAGCATAAAAGACGTTCTTCATATTTGCCAAGTATGCGAACAAAAACAGCACATTGCCATACCAGTTTCCAAATTGTTATGTATGTAAATTATGCATTCAAAGGTCTGCCATATTTCTTGGCAAATATACACTAACCTTGACATTCTTGTTCCCACCTTTACATGCGTGTAAAATAACATTGCTGTGTACATATCCTTGTTTTGCGGTATGTAAAGTATATATCGCCAAGTTGTTCCATCCCAGGCATAAGTGGCTTATCCACTTATAGTTATAGTAGTCTGTCATTATTGCGGTCATAGCATTGTATTTCTATTATATACGAGAGACTGGAAGTCATTGAATGGTAGGAACAATACAAGACTGGGAAAGAAACTTTTCCCTGAGATGAGATAATCCTGCAGCAACTTTTAACTTACCTATTACCAGATTGGCCTGTGATGAAACACTCTTGCCATGCCCGTGTCCACATTGCCCTAAAAGAAAGCACAGAGGAACAGCAAGGTTGTAAACATGTCAATATGTGTTTACATTTTGGAATGAAGGGATTTCTCTTAAATGCCCAGGTTGCATGTGGCACAAAAGGGTGCTGCTAGTATGTACGAGCCTAGTAAGAGTGGCACTAGTTAGCATCCTGGCAATTGATCGTTTTGCTGACATCCCAATTTGTGTCAGCAACATATAGTTACTTTGGCCCATTGATATCCAGTAAGCAGAATTTCATCAAGTGCCTGTGGGAAAGAATGGTGGAGTCATAAAAGTAGAAAGCAACAGTCAGAGGAGAGGATTTCAACCCGCTAGACTAGGTATATAGAGTATGGTTTTGGTGTTCACAATCAGAATCATTACCGAGGCGCAAGCATTTTTGGAAATTGCATTTTCACACAGGCATGATGGCAAACATTTATGTTTTACATACTGGACAATGTGGAAATACGCTTGCCTTGTGTATTCTAAATTGTTGCTGTGTATGTAAGCAGACATTGTCTTCACCAATGGAAGGATGCTGACTCTGGACATGTGCAAAATAAATGTGGCCGGAAGGAGGAATAGGTCAATGCGCAGTGATGTCTTGTGGGCTTCCTTGGTGTATGTGGTAACATGGGGGTACCACATCCTCCACGCATCACAGAGCAGAGAGAGACAATGCATGCCCTGAGCTGGCAGGAGCAAGAATGACGCCCCACCACTGGTGGGCCCATGGAGTCCAGCACTCAGTTAGGGACCTCATTGAAATGCCCCCCCCCCAATAATAGTGGTGCCCGTTGTTAAGCCTAACAGAATCAGGGACAGGGAGGCCATTGTGGGAGCAAGGAACTGGTATCACGTAGACTGACTGAAAGGTTTAGTGTTTACCTTCGAAGAGTTCCTCCACCCCTGTGTATCTTCCATGGGATTCTGAGTGGGTACTGGTAACCACAAAGGGGTAACTCCTGCAGAGGAGAATCGCCACACCACGTGACCCCCTGGTTAACCCAGGCTTGTAAGCCCTATCATAGCCATAACAGAGGACCAGTCAGTTTTTCCCTTGCAAGTGGGTTTCCTAAAACAGGAGGTCAGCAGACTGGAAAAACCTAGTGTACTGAAGTAAGGGCATGTGCTTGACACGGTCCAACAAGCCATTTACTTTACAGATCAGAATACCAACCTGCATGACAGGGATGACTGGTTAAGTGCAGGAAGAACAGCTACAGAGAGGCCCCACAGGGATCCACCAACGACATGGTCTTCCCAGGGCTAGGGAACCCCAAAGGAAATATTAACCGTACATAGAATAAAGTATTTCCTCCCCCAGTTCAGATCTTGCGCCCAGACCCTCTTCTCTACCATTTGAATAATGGGTTATCCCACTCTCCATTGACCTTAACTTTACAGTAGCCCCTTTGACCACAAAGCTACATCAACACCTGACTTAACAGGGAACTGAAGTTATACCACCCCATCAGTGCCACACTGATTGACCTGCAGTGGCAGGGATCATCTTCAGGACTGTGGTACATAAAGCCTGCAACAACTGGTACACCAGCAATTCTAGCCTTAATATTTATCGCCTCACTGTCCCATCACAACCCAATATGTTATGATAGCACAAGACTTTCAGAAAAATAAGGCAGACATTGGGCTGGCTTGGAAGTGCAGCTGTCGCCAGATTTGATGTGATCAAGCTAAAATAAAAAAAGAGCTTGGTGGGCTTCAAAGCCACTCTCAATTGCTTGCTTTCTACTGGTCAAGTCTGAGGTTGGCATTTCCCTCTTCTTGCATGTGACCCTCCCCTAGAGCATTGCCCAAGTACTTGTGTTCTTACACTGCTTGCACTTTTGGGATCTATTGTTTTCTTTTTGTTGAACCACTCTACAGAGTTCATCTTTCCAAACTGGCTCTGTTGTTTGTTTGTTGTTTTAGGCTACCAGCTTGACTTTGTCTCTCTCAGAGGTCAAATTTCAGGTTTTGTATTCCAAACACACCTGGTGTTTACATTTATTTCACTACGTCAAAGTGGGAGAATGTATGTGCTTATCCATCCTGATGAACATGTAAGAGAACAAGCTGGAGGATGTTATCTTTTCCAGCACACAACAACAATGTACTGTGCATATAATTCCTGAATACATCAGAATGAGAATATAGAAATGAGGCACATTTTTTAAAAATTCTGAATGTGGTGAAAACAAATATTTTAATACAACCATAACAAATCAATATACTTGGTGATGACATTTCCACACATTATCATTTGTGTGCAGTAAAACGGTATATCTGTGCAAATGTCATGACCAGTTTCATTTGGAAATGTGTTGTCTGTAAGGAAGGCGCGCTATCACACCAGGCATACTAAACCCTATGCCACTCCACTTTACACTACTACTCTCTACAACACTCTACACCACTTCATTCTACAACACCCTGATCTGCTCTATGCCCATCCACTCAATGCCATGCCACTCCTGGCAATGCCACTCCACCCCATGATACTCCACTGTAAGATACGCTATGACATGGCTTGCCACTCCACTTCACGCCCCTCCACTCTCCACTACTCCCCCCTGACACTCCACACCACTCTCCTACATTCTACCCCACTTCAGTCTCCAACCCTATTTACTCCACTCCAGAATACCCAACTCCACTTCACTACAATATACCCCACTACAATCTACCATTCCAATCTAGCATACTCGAATCCACCCAATTTACTCCAATCCACTCTACCCGAATCGACTCTACTCCAGCTTACCATACTTCACTCTACCCCAATCTTGCCCACCCACTCTATCCTACTCAAATCCACCCACTCTACCCCAATCTACCCCTCTCCACTCTACTCTACTCCAATCCACCCAATTTACTTCACTTTACTCCACTCCAATCTATCCCACTCCAATCCACCACACTCCACTCTAATCTAACCCACTCCCGCAACCTATCCCACTCCAGTCTAGCTCAGTCTACTCCACTACAATCTACTTCATTTCAATCTACGCCACTCCACTTTACTTTAACCTATCCCACTCAACTCCACTCCAATTTACTCCACTTCAAACTACCCCACTCCAATCTACCCCAGTCTACCCAACTCCACACTACCCCAGTCTACCCTACTCTAATCTACCCAATGTACATCACTCCAAGTGCCCTGCACCACACCAATCTACCCCATTCCACTCCATCCTACCCCACTCCATTCCAATCTACCCTACTCTAATCCACCTAATCTACCCTACTCCAAG
This sequence comes from Lissotriton vulgaris, assembly GCF_964263255.1. Lineage (NCBI taxonomy): Eukaryota > Metazoa > Chordata > Amphibia > Caudata > Salamandridae > Lissotriton > Lissotriton vulgaris. The sequence goes on along the minus strand of NC_141691.1, from coordinate 1,118,191,143 downwards.
TACCCCACTTTACTCTGCTCCACCCCACACACTAGACTCCACTCCAGTATACCAAAATCCACCCCTTCCACTCTCCCCAATCTACCCCAAAATACCTTACTCCACTCTTCACCCAATCAACTTGCCTCCTATCTACCTCAAGCCACCAAAATCTACGCCTATCTACCTCAATCCACCCAAATCAACCCCAGTCCACTACAATCTACCCCACCCGACTCCAATCCACCCCATCCCACCCCATTCCAAGGTACCCCAGTCCAGTACAATCTACCCCACTCTTCTTCACTTAATCTACCCCACTCTACACCATTACAATCTACCCAATCTACTCCAATCCAGTCTACCTCACTCTATCCCAATATACCCCACTACAATCTACCAAACTACACTTTAACCCATTCTACTTCACTCCATGCTACCCCAATCAACTTAACTCTACTGTAAACCAATCTACCCCACTCTATGCTACCCCAATCTACCCCACTCCATGCTACTCCAATCTACCCCAGTCTACTCCACTCTAATGTAACCCACACCATTCCACTAACATTTATCCATGCTGAACAGCAGCCACACTGGTGTACAATATGTCAAAAACGCATTTCTAAAGCCAATAGCTTCGGCATAGGTGAGACCCATTTGCTTTGCCAATGCTTGTTCGTGTTTCCACCCACTGCTAAAGCTTTTTTAAGGATTTAAAATTAGAGAGAGGCCCTGCACCAGAATGTCTGGTGATCGTTTTGCGGGAGAGACATCAGCATCCCACCATAACTTTCTAACCAGCTGCTTGTAATGCTTGGCGATGGCTTCTAAGCCCAGACGTTTGCACATCTTTGCTGCAGTAGGTCTGGTGCTCGGAGCCTATTTCTCTAAATGTAAATGCAGTGGCATAGTCAAAGTGTGCACTTCTGTCCTACACCAGGATTCTTCAGAAGCGCGACCTATTCAATATGCTCAATCTGGGGCATTTAAGCCAATACTTTCTGCTATGTGTGCATGTAGTGTGCACTTTTGTATACTGCTGTTTGAATTTTTTGTGTCTGTTTGTGTTTCAGCCTGTTTCTCTATTTGGTGATTAATCTGCATCATTTTTCCACCGTTAAACGTGCAGTTAACATATAATTTAAACTTTTTGGGCGGCCATCAAAATGTTGTTGCATTCACTGATGCATCGACAGAAAAGCCAAGATCCCAGTATCACCCAAAAGTAGTGCAATTCCAGCCAGTTCAGGAAATCTATATATGCAGCTAAATTTCTTTAGAACCTATAAACCAGTTTAAAGCATCATTGAAAGGTTGCAGGTCCAATCAACCTGGGACATGGAGCAGTAGTTGAAGACTGGACTTACACCTGCTAATGTTGGTGCTTCCGACAGCGTGATAGTACCCAACATCAAATGTAGCGTTTAGAAATCCATGCAAACACAATGTAGCCTGCCACTCGGTGCTATTATAGTTATCAACGGCTATTTATCCCCCTGCCTTGTTAAATAGAACAGCCTTGTGCCTTATTTGTCTAGAAACGCTGTTAAATAGCACATATTCTGCACCGTGTATTCAGACAGTCTGTTAAATAGCAAAGGTTGTGCATTTTTTTTGCCAAATGCACTACAACATTTATTTGGATTCTCTGTGAAATACCTCAGATTAGGGCACTATTTAGCCATATATCTGGATAAATAGCATATTCTTCTCTATTTATGCAGATGTTCCATTAATTCGCACAAATTCACCCCAATTTTTTTATTCACATTTTCTACACTAGTTATTGACGTAACAATGTGTTTTAATTTACCGGTCTTCTATCATTAATAAACTTAATAAATCATTGCCTGCTATTTCCAATCCACCTCGGTCCTATAATGTCTTGCTATTTCTGGACGGCCTTTTCCACTACAGTCAAAAAGGATTCAATTTTGGTTGCATTTGATTTATAAGTACACCACAAATTCACAAATGTAAAACACGTTGCTTCCACCAATAAATATTGAAACCGCACAATCATCATTCATTTTCAGACCCAAGCAAGGATTAGCTGCAAACAAAACTTATGGGAAAAAGAAAATAGTTACAAGATCAAACACTTTAACACACCAGGGGAAACATATGAGAAAGGTGTGATGTAGAGGCTTTAAAGGTATGAAATCAGCACATTTTTCTTAAAGCATACCAACAGAGGAGGTGTGCTTTAAGAAAGAAAGAAGGAACTACAATAAAAGCAAGGTAATTAAATGAGGTGGACTGGGGTATAGATGGAGGTGGGAAAGATAAAGAAAGAGGAGGAGAACCAGCATGTAGAGAACAAGGGGAAAGGTGATCTTATGTTCAGAGGTATGAAGCTGGAAGGAGTGGGCAGACATTCAGTGCTGTGTTGCTGACAGATGAATACGAGGTAAAAAGGGAGACCAAATGAAGAAGAACGAGCTAAAAGTAACCAGCACAGAATTACAAGAAAGAGCAAGCAAAGGATAAAATTAGATTAGGAAAAGGGGCGGACAAACAAGAGAGTTCTTCAGGACACCATGATGGTGTGAGAGGAAATCAGACGTCATCTCTGACCAAAATACTGCATACAAATAATTTGTCATTTGGGGAGTTCGACTGATGTACTAGGAATCCCCAGAGATCACAGGATAGAACAACGTGATTAATGCATCCACTGCAGGGACCTATGTTTGACCGCATAGTCACAGGTTCAGATTCTGCTGGGTCTACTCAACCTTTCATTCCTTCAGGGTCAATTAAATTAGCACCCTTGATTTGGGAAAAAATAAACATCTGTTTTTTAGTGCCAAGTGACATCTCTGGTTGAGCATGCTATTTACAAATATGTATAGAATGTTCTGTTCTGAAGCAGCACAGTAAGTGAAGCTGTAACAAAGAAGATACCAAAGAGGGCCGATCTTCACTGCTATGAAGGTATGTAAGGTAAACGCGAAAGAAGATTTGATAGCTGTACTGTTTGGAATGGAGTGATAAACATCATTTAGGATAGAGGATACAGTGACACTTAGTAACTTGAAAATGTATTCGGTGAGGAGGATGGAGGGGTGTTTTGGCTATTAAAAGAAATATATTAGTAATTATGAAGCTGCAAAACAAAGGTTCTATCAAAATATTTTCTTTAACTGAATTATGCAATTCTGCGGCTGCAGCATTTTCCCCATTATTATGAATTTGCTGCATTTCCCATCATCTGCCGCATAATTTGCAGATTGTAATAAAATAACTGTTTCTAGCTCAAATGGAACAAAAATTACTGAGATCACAGCGACACATATTGCTGAGTGGTAGAAGGCTCTATGCAAAGGTTGACCGGTCATTTTCAATTTGAGTATTTATGAATTGTGATATTAAACTGGTAATAATGAACTGAAACTTTTGACCAAGCAGTGTTAACATGTGAAAACATGCCATAATTATAAAGTAACACCATCACAAAATGTGCCGTAATACGGTATATAATGTAACTTTCATTTTCCGCACAATTCAGCCAACCCTGCTTCATAATCTGGACCTGCCATCCTGCATAATTCCAGTGGTCATGCCTAAAATTATTAGCAATACTTTCCGCAGTATTCTAAGCAGCTGCCTGTCATTAATGAATGGTGCACATTAGCAGTACTTGTAAAATAGAATTCAATAAAGAAGTCCAGATCTTTGTAAAAGGAGTCAAAAAGCGCATACATACCTGTTCACAACAAGGGGGAAATCAAGAAATGGCCTCAGCGCTTTGTTAATCCTCAGGGCAGCAAGATTTGTGACGAGATGAGCATCTCGGCTCTCAAACTGCTGAAAATGAAGGGAGTGGGAAACCGGAGGCTTGTGAGCAAAATGGAGGCAGTGTCTTTCTCGTGCAAATGCAGGTAAAGTCAAAGATTGCAGGAAAACGATCCAGTCCAATCTGTTTGAGCCTGGGAGTGCAGGTGAAAATTACCAGCTTTTTAAGAACACTTAGCTATGCTGGTTACATATCCGAAACAGGAGTTTTGATCACTAGGGAAAAAATGTGCAGTCCCTTTTTAATTACTCAAGCATACACGCGTGTAATGAAGATGCACATCTAAAATTTACCCAGTAGAGATTATGTCGAAAATGAATAAAAAGATCTTCCAGTAGCACAGTTATTTTATTTTTATTTTTTTAGTCCTCATTAGTGCAATATTATTAGTAAGGAGTTGTCGGCGCCCCAATCTCTCTTTGGTTCTTAGACTTCACTGTCCTATAATGGATTGTATGCAACTGGACAGTTCCCCTGTAACGTTTTAGAAGAGAGGAGGGTCCCCTTGTTTCCATTACTTTGTAGAAGGATTTGATGCGAGGGGGGAGCTAGCCATTATGGCTACTCATGCAGGCCTTCTCCAGCCTTTCCATTGCTTACACATAATCATTGGACTTTTGCATAGGTTTATCTGATTCGTACCAACCACTGGGACAATATCCCTTTGAGTTTACCTCCAAATGGTTAGCTAGCACCTTGCTGGTAATTTTCCCAAATGTCCCAGAACTTAAATTTTTTCTAGGGGCTTTTCTTTTATCAAGTCTATATATTCTTAGTATTGATGTTAACCATTCACTGTGAGTTGGAGGGGCCGGACTTACCCATTTCACACATATTTCTCTCCTTGCCAACAGTATTAATAAGAAAATGAGATTTTTCTGTGCTATAGAAAGTTTTTCTGGTACATTTGAAATCCTTACCCCAAAGATAATTAAATCAATACTTACATTTAGATGTCTTCCTAACACCCCATCGAGCGTCTTACCCACATAATTCCAGAAGCCGTCGAGAAGGGGGCACTGCCGAAACATGTGTAAATCGTTGGCTCTTTCCAACCCGCATGTTGGGAAGACTTTCACTGTCGTCCCAGCAAATTTCTATAGCTTTTTTGGAGTCCAGTAAGCTCTATGAGAAGTGAACAGATGGTTTCTCTTTAGGGCAGCTGATGTCACAATTGTCCAGCATTTACTCATAGATACTCGCCATTGGTTGTTTAACACCAGCGTTGGCAGGTCTTTCCCCCATACTCTCTCCGGTATCCGAAATTCTTCTTCCCCTGCAAAGATAAAAGCCCAGTACCAAAACGCGATTTCTTTATATATAGTGTCTATTTTCTGCATTTCTCTTTCCAGGGTTGGGTTTCCCGCTCTGACTTCTTTTAGAGATTTAGTCCAGCTAGATAGCTGATAATACTTGAATTTAGATAATGAGCCCATAGTTTTGGAGGATAGGGTGTTCCACTCCAGAAGATTGTTTTGAGACATCAGATGACCCCACTTGGTTATTCCTGCTGATTTTATCGGGTGTGCTAATTTGTCTTTGAGACACTCTGGGGTGCCAGGGGAGTCCCATATGGGGGCTAGGTCGCTGTAGTAGGGAATATTTAAGGTACATCTTATGCCAAACCACGATTTGGCCGCAGACTTCAGCATCTTGAGTTTAATTTTTTTAAAGAATTTAGGGTGTCCAAATTTGTATAAGAAGTGGCTGGTTTTATTAGTCATTGTTTGGAAGTACGACGGATAGCATTCAAATGTATTTAAGAGCTTTCTGTTTGATTTAAATTGAAAAGCTCTACAGTACTCAAAGAGATCGGGGCTTGCGATTCCCCCCTGGACTTTTTTTCTTCTTAACTTATTCCAGGCAATTCTGGGATTTTTTGAAGACCAGATAAAACTTGAGATTTCACTCTGGATTTTTTTTTAATGTTTCTTTTTTGAATTCAAGAGGAATGGCACCGAAGGCAAAAGTAAATTTTGGTAGAATTGACATTTTAATTATGTTCGATTTGCCTAGAAACGTCAGAGGGAGTCCCCCCCACACTTTCAATAACCTTTTGACTTCCTTGTCTATTCTTTGGATGTTTATGTAAGTAACTTTATCTAGGTCTTTAACTAGGTCTATGCCAAGGTATCTGATTTTATCCTTATTATAGGGGCTAGTGGAGTTGTCATTCCAGCTCATTGTTTCCTTCTTATCTTGGTTGATTTGATAACCGGCAATACTCCCGAAACTGGTGAAGGCCTCTTCAACTGTTGTTAGCGATCCCCCGAGGTTGTCTGTAAAGATCATCAGATCATCTGCATAGAGAGCGATCTTTTTGGACCAGTCTTGAAAAGAAAAGGGTGATATTAGAGGATCTAACCTGAGATGTTCCGCTATTGGTTCAATATAAAAGTTGAAAAGCAAGGGGGAGAGGGGACATCCCTGCCTGGTTCCTCTCTTTATCTGTATATTAGTAGTAAGACTGCCATTGATTAAGATTTGGGCTCTAGGAGAAGTATATATTTTTGCCACCATGTTCAGGATATTTGCCCCCAGGTTAAACCTTTTCAGAGCTTCGCTTAAGTATACCCAGTTGACTCTATCAAACGCTTTTGCGGCGTCAATAGTAATTATTGATAGAGGGAGTTTCTCGTTGGAAGCAATGTCTATGGCGGCAAACAATTCTTGCTTTAGGTCTTGTAATTGTCTTCCCGGTATGAAGCCCTTCTGGTTGTTATTTATTAGAATCCCGGCTATTTTCCCTAGTCTCTTCGCCATAATCTGTGTAAAGATTTTATAATCACAGTTCAGGATCGAGATTGGTCTGTATGATTCGCATTTTTTTGGGGGCTTTTACCCTGTTTTAGAAGGATGGTAATTATGGCTTCGTTCCAGGAGTCTGGGAGATCGCATTTTTCCATGAATATTTTGCTCAGCAGTGTTATTAATTAGGTTGTGAATTCTAATATCTTGGCTGTACATTGAGTTAAACTACAATAGGGACATCAAGTGACTGCTTGCACCAAGTTTACTGAATATTTGTATCTCCCACAGGAATGGTAAATGCTAAATATATATTTTAATGATTCAGGGGCCGAATTTTTATTGTTTTAGAAGTATTGGTACTTCTTCGAAGTAGCCCAAAGGAAAAAAAAATCCTAAAGATTGAAGTTGTTAAATTACAAGAGTATTTTTGTGCAAGAGGAGTTTTATAGGTGGAGCTTTCATGGTGAAACTTGAGGTGGGCGGGTCAGGACAGAGGACATTCAAAAATAGTTTGCATTGAATGGATAGCGAAAGCTTGCACGCAAAAGACCACATTAGATGTGTTAGTGAAAGAATCAGTACATTTATTTAAAAATGCCCATGGCCAAAATAACAAAGTTGGGTCCTCAGCCCTGATCATAAAATAATTCCCTCTGTTTGAAATAGTGCAATGCCTGAAGTTGTCTACGTGACTCAGGAAGTTGGCATGTTACGTGATATTTTGGCTGCGCAGCGGCTGTTGGTCCACCCCTTGGTTTGAATGTGTGTGTACAAAGTGTTTCTGGTGACTCCCAATGTACCTGTGTGCTCGGAAGCCCAGGGGGGTGATGTTAGGAGAAGCATCCCGAGCGGCCATGGTGAGAGTGCTGAACTACCAGGACCCGCTGGATACAGGCTCACCCTCCACCATGGGCGGAGAGTGCTGCTGGTCGTCAGAGGAGAGAACATGCGCCCACAGTGAAACACAAGCAGGCAAGAAAAGAAAGTAGCCCCCAAAGGTACATATAAACACCTAAAGTTTAAGGATTTACTACTTGGGCAGTGGTCTGTGGGAGTAAACAAAAAACAAAAAGGAGGGACAAAGAGGAAGGATTGCCCATTAGCAAGCAAAGATTTTCAAAATACTCTGACCAAGACAAATCAAATTAAAAGCAGTGGGTGGAGTTTAACACCACAAATCATATACAACAGGTCACTAAGTGATAGTGCAAGTGCTGTCTAGGCTCGAACTCAAATTGTGCTCAGCCGTGCACCGAATAAGCAACAGTTTCAGACCTGTTTTCTTAATTTTGGGACCTGGTTTATCTGCTCGATAACCACCATCTCTCAGCTGACAGCGCTATCAGCCAAACTTTTCAGTAACCATCAAAATAACAGGCAATGTAGCCGGCGAATAGAAACAGGAAGTCTACTTTGATGGTTACTGAAAAGTTTGCCTGATAGCGCATCTCTGACTGCGGGCCAAAATAATGATGATTTTCTGTCCTTTACATACACGAGGCACATGGTTGGGTGTGACTGATAGCTTTTGTGTACCCTGTAATACCATCGAATAAGATTGACAGTTTTAATTTTGGGAGGAAGTGCCTTCAAGCAGATACGTATTACTTCCGACTATGACCTTGCAGTTGGGCAGTTTGGCACTTAACCTAATCATTCAGTAGATTCCGCTGTGGACAGCTACCAGTTGGATACTTATGACTGAACCTTTGCTGTCTAGGACATCTTGTGATTGGATCTACACTTTTGCCTGTTTTGTCACCCCTTATGATTGGGAAAACTAATACCCTGAAGAAGTCCGCTTCATGGACGAAACGCGTCGGCTGTGCCGCTTTCACCAAGTGATGCTTTTGACTTTGTATTTATAATTTTCTCATTTTGATATTGGAATAAAGGAAATTTTCGAATATTATTGTAGTTCGAGAATAGATTGTATAATTGTCTTCTCATTTTTTATTGAGAAGTGGTGCACCTGTACTTTTATTTTTAAAAAACACGTTCCATTATATAATGAAAGCGGAACATCTTTGTATAAATGCAAATAAACTGCAACTCATGTTACTGAAAGAAAACATTAGTAAACACACATATATAAATGTCGAGATTACATAGCACGTACACTTCGTATATAGCTTTAGGTGCACTTTCTTTGCTGTGTTCCATTACATCTCATGAATAGATAAGACCTTAATATAAACATATGTGGCCTAATAAATAATAAAATAGGTGGAGCCAATTTTACGCTATTCCATGATCAAGGTAGACAAAAGCTGATCTCACCTATAGGGTTCCCTTCAACCAACAGCTCCACCCATTCTTACCAAAAGCATCTATAAAAATGGCAGTGGTTCAGAAAGTCTAATAAGCAGCTATTTTCTAACAAAACTGTTTATTGAATTTCTAAAAGAAGCCCTTTCATCATCCCCACACTCACGCCATTGTTTGCATTTCCTGCCCTCCCACCACTGGAATGCTGGTAATACACTTCCACTGTCTGGGAAGCTGTCCTCACTTTCCATTTGGTATCATTGCAAGCCAGAGACATTCAAATGCATCCTACTCTGCTGTATAATTAATGCACTGAGTCAAACCTAAGGAGGATTACCAGAATCTCTTTTTTTAATGTTGACCTCATTTTCCATATATTTTCCCTGTCATGGTTATCGAGCCATTATTTTTCACTTTCATCCCGTGAGCTGATCAACTGACCTGACTGAAACAGTGGTCTAGCAGTAGTCTCACAGCTGAGAGATGTTTTACCTGATTCTAGTCCAAATATAGCACAATCTTCACAGGAAAATTATGTTGTTTATTTCTATATTCTTGCATCCACAAACTGCATGCTGTCTCAAAAATATTCCCTACATTCTTTAAATCTGACAATAAAAGCTGTCCTTTCATTAAAACTTCTGTGTGTCACCTCTCCTTTTTTTCTTCAGTTTTTCAAATATCCCTCTCCTTCTCCTCCATTTTCTGAATAACCACTCACTCTGTCCACAACCTACTCTGACATATTGATGTTTGTCTATTCTGTATTATTGTATTTCAGCAAGTTTCCCGCAACTCATTTACAAGATCACAATCTCTCCCTCCTTCTGAAAGCCATATCTAGGCAACCTAATAGTACCTCATCGCTAAGGGTGGGTGAAAATATTGTCCGCCAGTGGAGTTTGCACAATTTTGCCCTCTCCGCATGGAGTTCCAGGAAAACGTTATCAACCACTGTGAGCAAACTTTTTTCTCTCTCGCGGCTCACCAACATTAGATTGACAAGCAAGAATTTGCATTTGTTAGCATGACTTTTGATTGCTAGACTGCCTCCCGGCAAGATTTCTCAACGCGAATGGTAGTTGCAAGTAACTGATATTCACATTGAGAAAGCTGCTGCTTGCGTTGAGAAGGCTGCCACAGCAGCGGCCTCTGGCACTCTGCGTGGTGCTGTTTGCCCTGATTTTGCACTGTAGAACAAGCTTGCAGTGCTAAAAACCAACACAAGCAGGGCGACATGACGAATTCCTCCCACTCGTGGAACTCTGCAGAATCTCAGGGAGTTTTTGTGTAACTACGCTAAATTTGCAGAGTAAAACTGAGAGTTCCAACCACCACTGTAAACTTCTCTAACTCCTCTATTAATCCCACCAACAATGTGTATGAGCTCACACTTCTCCCTCCCCCACTAATGATCACTTCAGCTGATATTAATTTAGTCGATCATAACGTAACTGAAATGACTTCATAGAATGCTTTGCCTTGAGCGCACATTAATGATCCCAATAACTAACATTAATCAATAACACTGGAATAATAACTAACTTTAGGTTGCCGGAGCAGAGTGCTGCCCGGCGTAATGGCTTTGACGCCTTGTCAGGTACGTAATCGCTATATAAATGCATTTGCAATTAGAATAACAATTACTCACTTCTATACCTCGCCCCGTGCTCACCATTGTGAACATTAGTAACTAGCTCAGGCGACCCCCACCGACCACGCAAGCAAACTGGGAATCATCCTCGACTCAACGCTTTCAATGACCAAGCAAGTCAACGCCGTTTCCTCCTCCTGCTTCAACACCCTCCGCATGCTCCGCAAGATCTACAGATGGATCCCGACAGATACAAGAAAGAGTCACCCAGGCCCTCGTGAGCAGCAGACTCGACTACGGAAAGGCCCTCTATGCGGGAGCCCCGACCAAGCTCATCAATCGACTACAATGCATCTCAAATGCCTCAGCACGACTGATCCTCGATGTACCATGACACAGCCACATCACCCCCCACCTGAGAAACCTGCACTGGCTCCCCGTCAACAAGAGGATATCCTTCAAGCTTCTCATCCACGCACACAAGGGATTTCACAAGACCGGCCCAACCTACCTCACAAGACGGCTCTCCTTCTACACCCCCAACCGCCAGCTACGCTCTGCCAACCTCTCACTCGCCACCGTCCCGCGCATCGGAAGAACAACCACCGGCGGGAGATCCTTCTCTCACCTCGCTGCCAAGACATGGAACACCCTCCCACTGAACCTACGACAGACCCAAGACCTGCTGACCTTCAGGAGGATACTAAAGACCTGGCTGTTCGATCAGTAGCGCCCCCCCCCCCCTCCCAGCGCCTTGAGACCCTCACGGGTATGTAGTGCGCTTAAAAAATGACAAATGACTGAATGAATGAATGGCGATTGTTGTAGAGTGAGGTTGCGTCCCTATGAACATGAGGCACTGAAGGTGCCTATATCTGCCATCAGTGGCCTTTCTCTATCAGACTGATAATAGGAGTTTGTGTTAATCTGGGTCCTCTTTAGGTCTGAGTTACGAAAGCACAGCTGTCAAATGGACCTCTTGCTAACAATATTCATAGAGTGGGCTATTTATCCATTGACGTTCTTAAATCAGCCTTGTTCAGCCACTGGCTTAGAACTTTGCCACTGAGCTCAGCTCAGTGGGGTATTTATCTTTCACCTAATGTTATTGGTTGTTTGGATGTATCCTTTCACCTCTTATCAAAAGCTTGCCTTGAGCTCCATGAGGGACTAATTTATGGATATAGCACTCCCTGTCCACTACTCCGGCCCGCTCCTGTAAATTTTTCTCTAAAGTGCTGACAGTGCCTTCATTAGCACATCAAACTCTCACCTGCTATGTTTACCAATGCTTGTTAATCACAAACTGCAAGCTACTTTTTAAATGTTTAAATGAAGCTCTCTGTGTCAACAAGCTTGTGGCTACAAGCCCCTGCTGATTACCGGTGCATTTAATGCTCCATTTGGACCTGCAAAGTGGAAATAAATTAGCTGTGAGCCTTCCCCACGCCGATTTGCTAGAAGCCTAAAACCTGACACTTTTCTTTTTAATCTCACAAGCACTGTATCCAAGGTAACAGCCTTCCTTTATAATTGTCATCCCATCAAGGTGGTTACCTGGGAAGTGACTCGGCAGTGGAAATGTTCCTGGATATGAGTTAACTTGTGCTGACAAATGGTGACTAAATGAAGAGTTTTGCAAGGATTCGTCAGCATAATTATGACATTGTTAGTTACCATGGGCCTCAGGAACAGCAGGAGTAGGCCACATCACACAACATGAAAACAATAGCACAGCAATGTGGGTGTTACTCGAGAAGATGCCTAGACTTTTTCTTGATTGGGTTGTTCTAACTGCAGGTAGAAGTTGGAAGTTGGTCGAGGTGCATGTGGAAGTGGGTCCAGGAAAATGTCATTGTGGCTTTAGTCGCTCATTATTGTCAGTCTTGGGTCTTCCTTGTTCTGTACGGGCTATTAGGAGGCTGTGAATTTGTTCTGGCTCTTAAAAGAAGTGCACATTTGTTGTGAACTCATGGGTTTTCCTATGAAAAACCACCAAGGGACAGTTTAATGATCTATTGAAAATTAAAATATGGCTTCTAACGGTCCCCTAGTATTACTTTTGTGGATAGCGCTTCAATACTTGAGGCACTATTGATAAAGATAAACTTACATATGAGTAAATCTACAAGTGTAAGTTTACTATTACCCTTTTTAGTAACTTTACTACTTTTGACTATTCACCATTTACAATTGCAGAGTTATTTAAAATATGTGATTTACATGTCCCACCCCCTGAATTCAGGAGGTTGAGTCTAATTTATGAGTGTGAAGTTGCTACTTACAACTTTTCATACCTAAGCAGAGGTCTCTGCCACCAGGATGGAGTGAGTCTCCCTATGGTAAAATATAGAGAAATTGTAAACATTGATTACTAAAAATAAATTAGTGAAAATATGTTGATGTTAAATATTCATGAATTAAGTAACCAGGAAAGCAGGAGTGTGGGTTACAACTTCAGGGGGAACAGTTGGGGGCATCTATGACCCCAATATTCCATTCTCAGCTGGGAGAGGAAGGACAATTTGAAATGACATTTAGTGACATGTGTGCAGCTCACAGTAAAGGAATTGACATGGACGTGGACTCAGAGAAGAGAGGTGTGTGCTTTACCTGCAATCACTGATGCTCCATTAAATACATATATTAACAAGCATTGAGCCCTGCCAGGACTGCATAACAGTTGATTGTTGCTACTTCAAGAAGTTGGTAAGCACCCATGTAAGAATGACACAATGCCGCAGGGTGCCTGCCCATTGTGTTAAAGAGTGAGATATTTTCATTCTTGGCCCAAATCAAGAATCGGTACACAAAACCTATCACAGGCATTGGTACGCACTGACAGTAACACTCGCTACCCCAAGGCGCGCGCTCGCACACACACACATCTGTTAAAGGTGGCCATTATTTTGTTTAAATCATATATCATTACAATATTAAATAAATTGACAAATTCTGTCTATGGACTTTTAATTGCTCCCTTTCTCCCTGGGCCGAGCCAGCATCCAACAGGTTAAATGCGGACATTTCAAGCCTCCCTTTCTCTCCTCCCACAGGCCTGGCGCAGTCTGGGGCGTGGGGGTGCTTTGATGAATTTAATCGCATTGAGCTGCCGGTCCTCTCAGTGGCGGCCCAGCAGATCTACATCGTGCTTCAGTGCAAGAAAAACAAGAAGACGCAGTTCATCTTCACAGACGGAGATGTGGTGGAAATGGATAAGGAATTCGGGATTTTTCTGACCATGGTATGAACAGTCATTTGCGCAATGATGATACTGTGGCCTTTTTTTTATATGAATAAAAGCTAGCGCCATCATTTAAAAAGATTATAACCGGAATTCAAGGTTTCAAATTGCAGCTGATTTAGAATTGATGCAGAGACGAACATGGGGCAGTGCTTAATCTGTAGAAAAGTAAGTTCTGGGCTCTCGTCAAGATGCCACTGCAGCTTGCACCACACATTGCCCCTGTCATTCTGCCAATAATAGCAACACAACTACTAACCATCACACTCCGTATGACAGTTCTGACTATTCCTGGACCCAAACGCTATAAGAATGGCTTGGGTGGCAGGTAATAGTCATGTTTAACTTATATTGGATTAGTAATTAACTGTTGTTCTGGTCATCTTTAAATTAGCCAGACAGCGCCACATTGTGACAGAGTGTCACAAGCGCTGGTGTTGACAATTAAGTGCCAGTGCAGAGCACCGGAAACCAAGAGCTCAGATTAAGCACTGGTATGGGCACATAAGTGCTTGACTTGAATACAGGGCTTGGAGCCAGATGTACAAAGTAGTTTTTCGGTTGCAAACCCTGCAGTCTGAATGGCTTTTTGCTATGTTTTGAACCCATTTTGAGAGTTGGAAAAGTGTTTCTGACTTGCAAAATGGGTTTACTGACACTTAATGAAGCACAATTAGGAAGGGGTGTGAAAGGGGCGCCTAGTGCAGTCTTAACACATGGGCACGCTGGGCAGTTGCCGGGGGGTGGTGGGCAGGGCTTGGCAGGAGCCTTAGTGTCTCATGCAAACCAGAATTGAACACAAATGTTCCATTAAACATTTTTATTCTTGTCAGTGGTTGTGTAGGCAGGGCCCAGTGCACTGCTTTGCCCGGGGCCTATCATGCGGTAAAGACAGCCCTGGGGGGCGGCACTACTAATTGCTCTTTGGAGTAGTATGTAGCAATGTTTTGTGTCCACAGCTGCTGTTGCAAACCACTGAAAAGTTACTGACTCCTCAGTGGATGTTGTAATGGATTTGAGAAGGGGAAGCGTCTGTCAATCATGTTCGGTGACCCCAGAGGGTTTGAGGTTCAAACAGAGGGAGAGTACTGCTGCTGCTCCCTTAAGGAACCAGGCTTGTATGAAAACAGTTTCCCATTTGGCAATGGAAACACGAGGATGGTGATATGTTATTCCTTCACCCAGGCACAGTGAGTCACAAAAAGCGACCTACCTAATTAATATTCATGAGACATGTCATTCTGTCACCCCAGTGACAGACAATTTTCCAGTGCCACCTATTAATATATATGTTGCATCATAAAATTAAAGACTGGTTGCAAAAAGTCAGTGTGCAGCTTGCAACTACTTTTCGTGACTAGTCTTTTGGTACATTGGTCTCTTACTCTTCACCTTTATCTGATTCTGGGCTCTGTTGCCATCACTTCTATGATCAGCTGTTCCTCAGGTTATTTATGGCTGTTCAGTTGCCTGTAAGAGGAGCCACTGCTGGGGTGTAATGGATTCCCTTAGTTATTCAATGTCTGAGTACAGCTCCTTCAACCTGGAGCTTGTTTCGTGCTATTGGGTTTCACTGTTGTACATGCAGTGATTTCACTTGAAGCAAAGGGGATTATATTTGTCATGCACATTTACCAGGTTTGTTGTTGTGTGGCATTTTGAACATCAACTTTTGTTTTGTGAGTGAGGTGCAATAGAGTAAGCAGAAGCATGAGAATATTATTTCAATGCAGTCTTGACTTTATAATACGGAATTAAAACAACGCGTTGCTCTGCGCTTTTCTTTAAATCTGATAGCGCCATGCCAGCCTCATCTGTGTGTAACTCATGTACCAGTATTGCCCTTAGTTGAACCCCTTTAACATCGCTTTGGACCTTCTCAAGTCAAAGATTGTGAAGGACTTCAGAAAATAATGCCCTGAACTTTATTTTTATAATAGGTCCTTTCAAGCACAAAACGACTGTAAACGCTCTCTGGCTCACACTGCAATGCCGTACCATGCTTGGAGTACGATTAGGCAATATTGCTTTAGAATATTTTCTTTAAAAACTGGTGCCAGTCCCAGTAGGTGGTTTTTAAAGTGCTATTTCAAGTGCCACCATCTTAGACAAGGGCGGACTCTTCTTCTTCTTTTAAGAATTTTGGATATAAATTTAAGACTGTTATTGAAGAAGATGGAACCGGAACTCACAGTGAATCAGCAATTATAAATGTGCCTTCTTAATCACAGATTAAAAGTAAACTCTAAATGTGTTAGAGATGCACAAGGAGCTGAATGCCGGCACAGTTGTCTTATCTGTGCGTTTTTTAACCCTCTCATTGCAGAATCCCGGGTATGCTGGAAGGCAGGAGCTTCCTGAGAATCTTAAGGTGCAGTTCCGCACCGTGGCCATGATGGTGCCCGACCGAGCCATCATCATGAGGGTCAAACTGGCCAGCGCCGGCTTCAGGGACAACCAGATTCTGAGCCGGAAGTTTTACACACTCTACAAACTGTGCGAAGAACAGCTGTCTAAGCAGGTGAGATACATATTCTAATTGATTGGCTTGACTCTGAACACCTGAAAGAAAAAAAGAAAGTTTGCTGTAAAGAGGTGTCAGTCAAAGATAGTTCTGGGTTTAACAGAAGGTGGTAAAATTATACATCAGAAGAGAGCACATCTTCAAATAACCCAAGCACCAAACTTTGCGTGTAGAACCTCTGACAAAACGTTTACAGGGCCGAACTAGCCGTAGCGGGCACCGGGAATTTTCCTGGTGCGCCGGAAGGATGGAGGCCGGTTTGCAATTGGTGGGTGCCGGTTTTATTACTGGGGGCAGGTTCAGCAGTGCTGCAATATCGGCTCCTTGTAAAAAAAGAGGCAGCCGTGCTAAAGCGGAAGCAGTACTTCATTTCGCTAGCAAGCCTACCCCCCCCCCCCTCCTTTAACCCCCCCCCACCCACCGGAGCCATTTTGGCAGAATTGCCATGGCTTGTTTGTGTTCCCAGGCCAGCCCTGAATGTGAATGCCATTGGTGGCCAGAGGAAAGGTCCCAAATCAAGGTTCTTCTAGGAACTGACTATTTCTTGAGGATGAACTGTGAACGAGACTCTATGTTCTTCTTTCAATTCAAGTAAATAAAATGACAATAGAACATGTCACTTTTAATGTGTTAAATTCAATATTTTAAACCTATTACTTTAATTTTTTGTAATTATTTACTATACCACCATCAAAAGTTTCATTTTACAGGAAACTGTAGTCCTTCCAGGTGGCATGGCTGCTGAGTTATTTCTTATTGAACATAAAACTTGTGACATGCATAATACAGGCGGCCCGATTCACAAAGGGTCTCCGCACTTGTGGCGGATGCCCCACAGTCATGGCGGGCAGGCCTGCAATAGTAGCGGGCCCTTCGCAATGAGAAACTGCAATGCGGAGGTCCAGCCACAAATGTGGGCTCCCGCCACAACTGCAGAGCCTCCGCCATGAGTGAGGAGACCCTCTAGGAATCAGTCCACAAGTGTTTTAACCTTGGAAATGGAAAGTAATCTAGGAATAAACCTCCTTTCAAAATGCTGAAACACCTGGTGCAAATTGAGAACTGGGTCGACAGCCATTGAGCCTCATTATGAAGGGGGCTATTCACAAAGATAAACTTACATGTGAGTAAATATACACATATAAATGTATTCTTAAACTTTTGAAAAACGTTACTGCTTTTTGCTATTCTCCATTTACAAGTGCTCAGTTATTCAAAATTGTAGACTGATGTGTCCCAATCCTGAATTCAGGTGGTTGAGCTTAATTTACATGTGCGAACTTAGTACTTGTAACTTTTCACATATAGGTGGGAATCTCCGCTATCAGGGCAGGTGTATGCCTATATTAAAGTATAGGTAAAAGTCTAAAAATATATTAAACCACAAAATGGCATTGTATTGTCTTGTACTGCTGCATTTATGTAGCGCTTTATTCCACTATCTGGGGGTTGAATCTCTTGTCCACATGTGTAGCATGCTAAACCATGTAGGTGAGTAATTGGAAGGATGTTGTTTTTGTTTTAATCCTCTGTGGAAAGTGTTTCCATGATGTGCGTGATGACCACCGAAATGCAATTGTTGTGTTATGGGATGCATGACATAGCAGTGTGTTGGATGATGAAGTGAAAGAGACAGGTACTCAGCTTTTTGGTTCTCAACATGCTGTTAGCTTTGAGCAGCTCTGCAGGTCCCTGTATTGTATCTTACATGATATAGTGTGCTTATCTGGATACTGCATGGTTGTCCAATCTGACATTTTGTGTACAGTTGTGATGCTGTGCTGGCATGGTTGGAGGGAGAGAGAAGTGGAGAGAACTGTTGGACTGACATTTTTATTATCATCCCATATCTGATTGTCTATGTGAAATGTAAAGAAGTGGTCCGATTGTATAGATATTTGGGATCTGTAGTGAATGGACTATATTAAAGTCCTCACAAATTGTCCAGTAATGTTTGACAGATTTCGTTGGTTATTCCATGTCTGTTTGTGTGGTGATGTTTGGCTGTACTGTGCTAGCGATGAGCAACTCTCATAGCAGACAAATGTAAATTTAGTAATTGTAAGTTATAATTTGTTGACTGCTGCATACGTCTTAGTATTATTGCTGTATATAACTGTTACATAGGGAAGAACTTAACTACATAATGCCACAGTGAACCAGAGGTGAGCCCTTATTTGCTTACCTGCAAAATTAAAGTATTTTGCTGGTTGAGTTGTTTGCAATTCATGGGTTGTAAGCTGGGGATTGCGCTTGACATTTTCTGTACTCTCATGCCTGGATCTAGGTGGTGCAGTATTCTAGGATAGAAGCAAGTTTTCAACTGTTTTGTGAGCTATATATATGCTCCTGGGTGTTTCTAATGTTGTCTAGTAGTGCCTTCCTGAGCTTGGCGGTTTGTATTGCGAAAGCAGTACCTCACGCAGCTTTCTTATAGTAAGGTGATATTATAAAATATTTGAAATTAATTTGCATTAATATTTATCATTTTAATGTTAAATAATAATGTAATGTAATTTTAAATATTTATTTTTAAATATAGAACAAATTAAAACATGGTGTAACATTATTTACTTAATGGATTGTTTAATTATTTCCAATATGTTAGTTTAAATTTAAATTAGTTTTTTCTTGAGATTTAAATACATAAAATTCCCTACCTAAGAATAAAATGTATATTTGTTTATTATGTAAATTACTTAAGGTTATATACAGGATTAAAGTAAAGGTCAAGGGAACACCCTTCTACGATAGCCAGTTGGCTTTTCCAACATGCACCTAAAATGAACTCCGGGACTCTAAATCTGGGACCCTGAATCCTTTAGATCTATCTGCAGCTTAATAAATTGTTGATCTTTGTACCCTACATAAAAGGCTAGCAGAATACATGCAGTGAAACTTATGTCCTTTAACTAGAAATTCACTGGTAAGAGTGTTAAAATCTTTGAATATATTATTTTATAACCAGAAATATTATTCACAACTTAGGGCATCATTAGGATGGCGGGCGGATTTTGTCTGTCCACCGTTCTGACGTGAAAAGGGACCGCCCGCCATAAGTGCGGCGGTCCCGTGGGGCTGATTAGGATGCACCCGCCACATTGGTGGGTGTATCCTGCATATTTAACACTGCGCCGGGTGCTGCTTTCAGCAGCACCCGCCGCAGTGCCAAAAATGTGTGTTGTGCATGTGCATGGCATGCACCGCGCAGTGCCTGCCATGTTGAGCATGCACATGCAGGGAGGTATCATAGGTATCACCATTTACTTCCCCCAACATCTTGGAGACCTGCAACAGGCCCCCAACTTCAAAATACGAATGGAAAGGCTGCCTTGCGCCTGCATCCTGATATGGATGGCGGTGTCTAGCAGGCACCACCACCATATTAAACCCTTTTCGACAGGGCGGAAAAGCGGTGGACGGTCTTCCCGTCCGCCGTGGTACCCCCCGCCATACTAATATGGCGGGGGAAATGGGTGGCGGGCGGGGAAGGATGTAGGGCGGATCACCACCGCCATGTGGGTGGTGGCGATCCGCCCTACACCCTAATGGACCCCATAATTTCAAAATTCTTCCTCTGATCCCTGAGGAATGGCTCTGGTTGGTTTCTCATTTACATGAAATTTGGCACTTGATGCCTTAGTTTTCTGAAATAAAATGTTAACAGACTTGAGATCATGATGGTGGGTGCACTGTCCACCACCGCCTGTCTTAAAGAGGTGTTACCTATTGAATTGTACCTTATAGGTAAGACATTTAGGATCATAGATGGGCCAAGATCTCTTCATGAGTGCTTAGATATTAAATAATTGTGTAGTGTCTTTTACACATTTGTCCCCTGAAAAAAATTGTTTTTAACCACCCACCAAAATTACAAACTATCCTTGCAGTGGTGATTTCCTGGTAATGCTAAGCAAGCAGTGTCCATTTATGAACTAACTAAGAGGTTTTATCCAAACCTCGGTGTTTGCAGAATATATCCCAGTGAGCGTTTTGCTCTATCCGAATTAGAAAGAACTCATTTGCCCGGCTTGGCAGGCTATGCACTGGATGTCTGTAAAAGATCTCTTTCAATTCAAGTTAATTCCTCTGGTTCACAGAGCCCTCTGCCAAAGGACGTACCATTTAACAGCCAGCTAGGCCTCTGATGTCCTCAAGTAAATCATGCTGAGTATCTTAAAGTTCAAGCATGCTTAATGAGGTATAGAAGCCAGTTCACTCTGTGCTGCCAGACTGTGGCTGTTACGCTTTTGACCAAAATATTAGGAGAAGTATATAACTCGATTTCATACAAATCTAATCTAAATATCAATTTACTTGGTCAGTCATAATTTAGCAGCCTTTAATGTATCATTATTATTACAGTAACAGTACAGTGCATCAACTGTAGCACAGATCGTAATAGACTTAAACTATAACTATTCTTCTGAATATTTCAGCAGCATGAGATCACCTCAGTGTTGAAGCTGTGCTCCGTGGGCCTTCTGTTAACATCATATTTTCAAAAGTAAAGGAATATAAACATTGTAAAGCTTTGAAGCGGAAATAAAACTAAAGGGACCTCTTTCCCCTTTAGTTGAGCAACCAATCATTTGTAAATCCTTGCCATGTCCTCTGAGGAAGGAGTGCCGCCATGAGCAAGGCTTCCAAGGGGCAGGATTCTCTCCATGTCTGTATCTCTTTTTCTCTTATGATAGAATTGTTCATGAGAGACCACACCTTCTAGGTAACTCGCCCTTGCGCTTCCATAGCAATCTCCCCATGTTGTCGCTCTACACAACTGTCCTTGTTCATTAGCCCCTGCTTAACTACTCCCAGTTGTTGCCTACTGCTCTTCTTTTCCCAATGATCCTCCTCATTTTCTTCACTGCTGTAAGCATCTCTTCCAGATTGGCTCTGCGCCTTCCTATTTGGCTCTTCTTTGTAACATCACCGGCTCTCTGAAATGAAATGAAATCCAGTATTTGTAAAGCACACAATTACCCGATGGTGTCAAGGCACTGGGGGCCGTGGGGAAGATTAAGCAAGCTATTGCCCAGAGTCACATGCTGGGCTAGCCTGCTGCCGGCACGGGGGATCAAACCGTGAACTCTGTGGTCCGGAGGCAGGCACCCTGGCCGCTGCACCACTCCTCGCTCTTCCGCAGTTCTTCACCCACCACCACTCTACAACTCTCCCAAGCCACGCTTCCTTGTCAGTTTCCTTCAACTTTAGCTTGCCTTTGCCTCCTTTCTCTCATATTCTCTCTGTGCCCCCCCTCACCCCCTCATGCCACCACCCGTCTTTCCTTCACCTCCGAGTGACTTACCAGCTGTGGAATGTAAGGTAAGGATGTTAAGCCTAATATTTGACTGCTCTCATAGAGTACCCATATGTTCTCTGGTGAGAATAGCACCATGGGAAATATTTTCTAAAAACGTGAGACATTCTCTCTTTATCCCTTTTGCTAATTTTAAGATTGTTCCACAACTCTGGTGCTATCATATGTGAAACATCTTAGAAATTTCCTTTTTTCAGTTGCCCATTGGTCCTAAAGAGCTGCATGCCACTATTTCCTCCTGCATGTTTGCTTTGGAGATGCTTCCATAAAATGAATTAAATATATTCATTTTTTGTGAAAGAAAAAAAAATGATGCTTACGTTGGCTGATCCTTTCCACAGGGTCCATTTTGATAAGCCTCATATGAGATGTTCAGCACTGCCTGAATCTTTTTTGAAGCTCTTGCTGAATCCTATAGAGGAACCTGAGTGGCACTTCACAGAACGTGCCTCAGTGTCCCCACAGACTAACGTGATGCAGTGTTTGGTTTGATAGATAATCACTTCCATTTGTTGCACAATATATCAGATCCGGGGCTTCCATTCCTCCAGCAGATCATAAAAGATGAGGCGCGGTCACTGATTGTGTGGACAATGCCAGATGGGCTATAAACTTCAATGAGCTGCACTAAAGACCAGGATAGTGCATCTCACCTTTTCCTGAAGCTTCTTGGCACCTCTCGTATTTCATCTTTGTTTGAGAAGCATAAGCCAATTTAGTTTAGGAAAGGATTCTCAGAGAAGTACTTTCACATGTAAAAGCTGACTCATTCAAGGAAGGGCGGGTCAGAATGATAAGAAGAGAAGAGTTTTTATTATTTAAACTTTTTATATAAAGCTAGTTTACAGGTACTCTATAGATAGTTTGCTGAACCGCCTGTCTCTGATTCCCGTTGCTTTAACTTCGACCATCTGACCACTTTGCAGCTTATTCACTCAGTGTTCCACCTTCAGCATTAGAACCTTGCCCATAACCACCAGGTGACATTAGCCGATGGGCATTTTGTGAATGTATTCATTCACATGTGCATTGTTGATTAGCATTGTCACTATAGTGTAATATATTATTATTAAATGTAGTGATATTTCCTTGTTATATCTTCTAGGTTGTTTTCACTTGTGATGTTCTCTAGTAATAGTACCCTTCTCTGATGATGGTTGATTTGGAATTACGTCAAATGTTGCAGATCACTGTCTTTTACAATATTTTGATTTATTTATACGTTTGAGTTCTGTTTACATTGTACATTTCATCTTAGTGATTGCAAACTTTGAGCTCATCTCCACAGACAATGGTGTATGCCAAGCAGAAATATAAAAACGTTTCTGGGTTTTGCCTGGTCTTGACGTTTTTGTTCAGCTTGCTTTTGACAAAGTTTGTTGTACATGTGAAATTCACCAACAGCACAGACATTTGCTTAATATTCATTTGAGCCTTTTAGAGATTACTGTTTTTTTCTGTTTTTTGAGGTTAGCAAACCCTTCCATAACATTAGTGCATATAGGTAAAATGTTGAACAAATAGAGAAGTATGAAGAAAATGTTTGTTTTTATAATATGTGTGCCCTTTACCAATGGTCCTTGTTTTAAATTCTTCTTGAGCTCAGCCAGAAAAGGGTGTAATTTTGTTTTTTTGAAAGTCCTATTTCCTGGTACTATTCATTTCAAGATTTTCGATATTTCTCATTTCTCAAGCCTTTGGGCCACTGATAGGTTAGTTTGCAGCATTTACCATATCATTTAGCCTTATATAGGTGTAAAGACAGGTAGGCCATCAGAATGCAGGACTCATTTTGAGCCTTTCCTATGAACATGGGGGCATGTTTACAGCAAAATGTGGAGCTGCGACTAATTTGGCAGCGCCGCGCTCCGACATTTTCAAAACGCAGGGATACACAATATTTACTACAATACTGCGCACCCCTGTGTTTTACCTAGCACTGGCATTACAATTTGCTGCCTAACACCAATGCAGGCACCCTTGCACCGTAGTGCAAGGGGTCTGTTTTACAGGGAATGATTGGTGTGCAGAATTAACAGAAGGATGTCGTACTGTTTAGGGAATGGGTCAACATTGACCGTATACTGTTTGCGGAATCTCTCCTGTAGTACCTCCCTGCGTTAGGACTTCAAACGGAGGAAGAGTCCAATCTGAGGACTTCAAGCGACAGGAGCTGCGTTACAAAGAATTGCATCTCATAGAGAGCCAAAAGATTAGTGCGTCCATAAATTGGAAGATCCCAATAGTATAGTAATATAGAAGAAGGACCGAATATTGTATCTGATTTAAAGAAGAGGGAACATTCATTGGAACAAGCTTGTAGATTGATGAGCCCTGAAGAAGTTCTTCAATAGGACGAAACGCGTTGGCTACTGAGAAGAATTAAAAAGAAAATAAAGATTCAAGGAACAAAGACCTGTGTGAACTAACTTCTTTGTTGAACAGACTCCTTGTTTGTTGTGTGCGGGCCAACATAATTTTGTAATGATTGTTTATATGCAGGAAGTTGTTCCTTCCTGCTTATAAGCAATTCATAAAGGCTATTCCTTACTTCTATGTGTGCTGCAGAAAGCAGCGTACATAAAAGTAGCAAATCGTCATTATTTAATGATTGTTTGTGCATGAAGGGACACCTTCCTGCACATAAACAATCATTAATGGGGTTTTGCTCTTTCCATGTGTGCTGCAGAATGCAGCACACATAGAAAATGCAAAAACAAGGATAAATAAAAGCATTTCTCCTAGTTTTGCCATTCTAATACCTGCTCTTGCCTGCTGTTAGCTTTTATATATTTACAACAAGGGGTGGTGAGGGACAGAGTCTCTGAATTAAGCAGAAAGCTCTCACCCAGTCAAGAGATCAGGGCTAGATCCAACACCGTTTTTTAGCTCACTGCACCATCCCAGTTTCAGAACCTGGCTGTATGCAAATTAGTCTGTTCCTGTCCCAGTGCATGATGGGAACAGGGCAAACCAAACTACAAAAGCCAATTCTTACACTGGGAAGGAAACAAGCTCCCGGGGACCGGTTTCTGGCAATACAGCCGTCTTCGGCCCGGTTTGCTTGAATCCTGATGGTGCAATGAGCAAGGGTCTCACATCTGAGAATACCCTTCCACGCTTAGGGTGGACAAAAATATTTACAACAAGGGGTGGTGAGGGACAGAGTCTCTGAATTAAGCAGAAAGCTCTCACCCAGGCAAGAGATCAGGGCTAGATCCAACACCGTTTTTTAGCTCACTGCACCATCCCAGTTTCAGAACCTGGCTGTATGCAAATTAGTCTGTTCCTGTCCCAGTGCATGATGGGAACAGGGCAAACCAAACTACAAAAGCCAATTCTTACACTGGGAAGGAAACAAGCTCCCGGGGACCGGTTTCTGGCATTACAGCCGTCTTCGGCCCGGTTTGCTTGAATCCTGATGGTGCAATGAGCAAGGGTCTCACATCTGAGAATACCCTTCCACGCTTAGGGTGGACAAAAATATTTACAACAAGGGGTGGTGAGGGACAGAGTCTCTGAATTAAGCAGAAAGCTCTCACCCAGTCAAGAGATCAGGGCTAGATCCAACACCGTTTTTTAGGTCACTGCACCATCCCAGTTTCAGAACCTGGCTGTATGCAAATTAGTCTGTTCCTGTCCCAGTGCATGATGTGAACAGGGCAAACCAAACTACAAAAGCCAATTCTTACACTGGGAAGGAAACAAGCTCCCGGGGACCGGTTTCTGGCATTACAGCCGTCTTCGGCCCGGTTTGCTTGAATCCTGATGGTGCAATGAGCAAGGGTCTCACATCTGAGAATACCCTTCCACGCTTAGGGTGGACAAAAATATTTACAACAAGGGGTGGTGAGGGACAGAGTCTCTGAATTAAGCAGAAAGCTCTCACCCAGTCAAGAGATCAGGGCTAGATCCAACACCGTTTTTTAGCTCACTGCACCATCCCAGTTTCAGAACCTGGCTGTATGCAAATTAGTCTGTTCCTGTCCCAGTGCATGATGGGAACAGGGCAAACCAAACTACAAAAGCCAATTCTTACACTGGGAAGGAAACAAGCTCCCGGGGACCGGTTTCTGGCATTACAGCCGTCTTTGGCCCGGTTTGCTTGAATCCTGATGGTGCAATGAGCAAGGGTCTCACATCTGAGAATACCCTTCCACGCTTAGGGTGGACAAAAATATTTACAACAAGGGGTGGTGAGGGACAGAGTCTCTGAATTAAGCAGAAAGCTCTCACCCAGTCAAGAGATCAGGGCTAGATCCAACACCGTTTTTTAGCTCACTGCACCATCCCAGTTTCAGAACCTGGCTGTATGCAAATTAGTCTGTTCCTGTCCCAGTGCATGATGGGAACAGGGCAAACCAAACTACAAAAGCCAATTCTTACACTGGGAAGGAAACAAGCTCCCGGGGACCAGTTTCTGGCATTACAGCCGTCTTCGGCCCGGTTTGCTTGAATCCTGATGGTGCAATGAGCAAGGGTCTCACATCTGAGAATACCCTTCCACGCTTAGGGTGGACAAAAATATTTACAACAAGGGGTGGTGAGGGACAGAGTCTGTTAGCTTTTGGCGCCTCCTCAGATTTACACCTCCTTGTAAATCTGGCGCAGCATCAAACACAATGGGTGTTGCAGGGGAATGGCCAAATCAACACTCATTGCATGCACCTTTCACGCAGATACCTGCATGAAAGGGTACCCAGTGGTGGTCGGTGCAGGGAAGCGCAGTGGGGCGTGGTTGGCGAAGCGAGGGTGATGTAGATAGAGGACTGAATGGGGAAAATTAAATAAATAAATAAAGCCTATTCCGTCATCTATCAACATCCCCCGCACCAACCGCCACTGAGGGTACCATATTTACAACGCAGAGTGAAACCACAAAAAGTGGCTTAACAACACTTTGTAAATAAGGAGCAGTGCATTGCACCACAGGAACGCTATTAAAAGTGGCGTTCCAGTGGCGCAGTGCCCTTGTAAATATGCAAGACCTTTGGCCGCCCATGGAGGCCCCAGAGATTCACATTGCGTCTGCACAGTGAGCAACTGGTCTTGAATACTTGTTGATCTTAATAACTGATTGTGTGCGTGGCTCAGTTTTTACAAGAAGAGGCAGCAGTTCAGTCCGAAACTCTTTGTTTGCTGCCGTCTTTACTGCAGTGTACAATCAGCGTCATTGTGTGCTGGTGGGTTTGAGGCTCACACAACATGAACTGCAGCATGTTGTTAAACAGGAAGCTTTACCAGTCTTAGCTGTCTGCTCACCTCCAGCAGTCTCTACAATCAAAGGCAACTCGGCAAAAATTGAACACAGCCTGCACCTCTTCGTTACCTTCTTCTTTCTCTGCGACGCTTCTTACACTTGAGTGCCTTGACGAGATTTGAAATTTTTCAGGGGGTATGCTTGAAATTATTCAGGTTGGATGCATCCCAGTGGTCTTCTCGCCGGCATCCTGTTTATCACTGATCTTACTCATATCTCCACTGTTAAAAAATACACCCCCCCAAAAAAATCACCTTCACTGTCCACTCACGGTTGAGCTCAAATTCCTGATCCGAGCTGAAATTAATGTGGCTGCAAGATCAGCAGAAGTGGCCTGCAGCTAAAATGGGGGCACCCCAGTGGTAAAAAGGTAAGATCTGTGACTCCAACCGAGAGAGGTGGGGTGTTGTGAATGGACAATAGTCCTACAGCAAATTTATTCCTAGGGTTGATGTCTAGGGTTGATGTCTGGTGGAAAACTGCTTGGAAAGTGCAGATTAGCCCTGGAAAGGACAGTGAGGAGTGTGCCGTACGATAGTTGGGTGTGGCTAGGTTGTGCCCTGGCTGAGGGAGCGGCCTAGCTCAGGAACAAATTGTGTTCCAGGATCTGCATTAGTGAGGCATGCCACAAAGAAGCTCCACTGGACTTTCAGCCCTTCCTTTATTCTTTATTCCCTTCACCCCTGCAAGTACGGTGCTGATAGGGGGTGACTTTGGTGTCATGGGAAGGGCAATGAGTCATTGAGCTGTAGACCCCATAGGGCTCCATTGAGTGGTGACCTTGTGGGGTTTGTACTGTTTTGAGGACAACTTTTGCTAGGGGCACGAGGACAGTGTCACACGATACCTTCCAAAAGTTGGCTAGAAGTATTACAAGACTGTTCCCACCACTATTGGCCATTAGCCTTGCTGAGACTGAGCTGTGTGGTGAAGCTACCCATTCCAAGATTTACAGGGTGTCTGGGTACCAAAGTGTAACTGAGCCCTTATTGGGTCAATGAAAGGAATTGGTTTGTGGTAGTAACCACCTTGCATTTGCAGTTCTTGAGTGAGTTCTCTATGTATACTCTGATGCTGAGCCCATGGAGCAGGGGCCCAACACGTAGTGTGGACAGCTCAAAACAAAGCCCAGTACTATAGAATGAACCTGCAAAATCAAGTATAACTGAGCCCTTGTTGGGTCAATGAAAGGACTTGGTTTGTGGTAGTAACCACCTTGCATTTGCAGTTCTTGAGTGAGTTCTCTATGTATACTCTGATGCTGAGCCCATGGAGCAGGGGTCCAACACGTTGTGTGGACAGCTCAAAACAAAGCCCTGTACTATAGAATGAACCTGCAAAATCTACAGGATGTACAGTCCGTGCCCCTCAACTTCAAATGATATGGAGACTGTCACAGAAGAAACTGCATACTTGAAGCGGTAGCAATCACTAGCGAAAACAATGTCTATGGCTTGTTATTGTAGGCCCTCAACACTAAGTTACTGAACTGACAGAGACAGTGTACTATTTAGAGTACAGGATGGGGGTTGCTCATTCCGTAACAACACCTGGGTTATTGGCCTACTGAAGAATGTGGAAAGGTTGGACATGGTAAAATATGGGGTCAGAACAGCCATAGAGTATCTATAAAAACACTGAAACTCCCATGGTAGAGAGAAGATGGGATTCCCTGATTTTAAGCTTTAGTATTTCACTGCGCAGCTCAAGTTGCTGACCTGACGTCTGGCGGAGACTCCTGAAAAATGATAAGATATGTCACAACCAGCTCATTGGGCAGGGAACTGACTTCCATACTACTTTCGCTATTTCCCACCAAGGACACTCGTATTAAGTTCAAGGGAATCGGGAGATACCGTTGGAAGAGGTGCGGCAAATGGAGTGGGTCTGGTGTAGCAGATAATTCTAACATATTGCCGAAGCACGTTTCCAATATGACTGTCCATGTCTTTGAGTCCTGCGTACCGGCCGGGGTAGAAACGATGAGATATCTTTATGTAGGTGGAAAACTGTTACCATTCCTAGACCTTTCCCAGTCATATTGGATTCCGCCAGGACACTTTCTGAGTTATCACCACCTGATAATGAGAATACATGAAATATGGGGAGAAGGCAGCGTGGGAAACCACCAAGGAAGCCGGTACTGCATACAATACTTACCCTGGGACTAGGCAGAAAAGCACTGACGTTATTTGACTGGGCACTAGTTGATAAATCTAAAGGAAATTTAGAAAAAATCAATGAAAAGTAATTAACGGGCATCCAGACTGAAATAGTTTCAGGGAACTGGAATAAGATATTTCAGTTTACAATGAAGGTGTCTTTTAAAGGCCAGATTTAAATAGGTGTAGTCCCATTTTCCACGCAGAACGCCACTGGCGCCCAAGAAGTTACTCCAAGAAGTTACTGTAACTATTGTGTGTGGGGTGGCTATAGTACATGAGCCGCAGCACAACCGTGACATGAGAGATATGGAGGAAGTTATGGAACCACTATGTTTTTGCTTCAATACTTTCTTGAGTGCTGTCAATGCAAACATTGATCTGGTATGATGAGGATGTTATTAGTACTGGACTCAGTGCTTTAACCCATCCCTTGCTCATGACGAGCTAAGCTCGTCATGAGCCACGGTTCTCGTGTGCTCATGACGAGCTGAGCTCGTCATGACCTTTAGAACGCTCGCACGCTGGGCAAATTCCCCTGCTGAGCTGAGCTCGTCATGAGCACGGGGTGCTGTGCGCGCCTCGCTCCCCCCAGCACAGCCGGGGAATGTGTCCAGCAGGGAAGGGGTTAAATGGGCAGATACTCTCCGGTACTGAGTTCCTGCACTTCTTTCATTTGAAAGGAAGAGTACCGGCACTCTCAGCAGTGCTGTAATACATTTTACTGGAGGTGTACCAGCCCTTCCCAGGAGCAAGCAGGTACTCTGGAGAGTCAGTGCCTGCAATACTGTATATCCATTTAAAGCACTTCTACTGGCAATATTGTTGACCAAATCAGTACATTTGAGTGGATCGAGGAATTATTGCTGTATAGTTTCATTGTAAGTAAACAATACAACTTGCCATGAAACTTGCTTTTAAAAACCAGAGTTCTCCTTCCTATTGGTCTCATTCTCTCGTTGGTGTCTGGAATGTAAACAAGCATTAGAATTGCAATAGGTCTCGCATTTGCTTGTGTTGGAGCTATTGTCATTGTAATTTGCAATGGATTTTACCTATTAAATAACAAGCAAGCCTTACTTCCTGGATTTCGTGATCGGACTCGGCTCCCTGTTTGAAGCTGCCGCTGGGATTTTCGCTGTCACCGCAACGACTGGCCGGACCCGCTTCGCGGGTCCCGCTGCGCGGTTTGACAGCCTTGATACCATCTCTTCAGCCAGCTAAAGTTTGGGCGTTCTCCTTGACCGGCAGGGCTGCGAGCATTCCAGCGGGGGACTCCAAGGACCAGGAGCCCCCGCGCGCCCGTCACCACCTGGGCTGCTCTCCCTGCCGGCTCCGCCCCCACTCCTGTTAAAACGGGTGTTTGGACATTGGACCTGTGGATTCCTTAACAAGCAAGCCTTACTTCCTGGATTTCGTGATCGGACTCGGCTCCCTGTTTGAAGCTGCCGCTGGGATTTTCGCTGTCACCGCAACGACTGGCCGGACCCGCTTCGCGGGTCCCGCTGCGCGGTTTGACAGCCTTGATACCATCTCTTCAGCCAGCTAAAGTTTGGGCGTTCTCCTTGACCGGCAGGGCTGCGAGCATTCCAGCGGGGGACTCCAAGGACCAGGAGCCCCCGCGCGCCCGTCACCACCTGGGCTGCTCTCCCTGCCGGCTCCGCCCCCACTCCTGTTAAAACGGGTGTTTGGACATTGGACCTGTGGATTCCTTAACAAGCAAGCCTTACTTCCTGGATTTCGTGATCGGACTCGGCTCCCTGTTTGAAGCTGCCGCTGGGATTTTCGCTGTCACCGCAACGACTGGCCGGACCCGCTTCGCGGGTCCCGCTGCGCGGTTTGACAGCCTTGATACCATCTCTTCAGCCAGCTAAAGTTTGGGCGTTCTCCTTGACCGGCAGGGCTGCGAGCATTCCAGCGGGGGACTCCAAGGACCAGGAGCCCCCGCGCGCCCGTCACCACCTGGGCTGCTCTCCCTGCCGGCTCCGCCCCCACTCCTGTTAAAACGGGTGTTTGGACATTGGACCTGTGGATTCCTTAACAAGCAAGCCTTACTTCCTGGATTTCGTGATCGGACTCGGCTCCCTGTTTGAAGCTGCCGCTGGGATTTTCGCTGTCACCGCAACGACTGGCCGGACCCGCTTCGCGGGTCCCGCTGCGCGGTTTGACAGCCTTGATACCATCTCTTCAGCCAGCTAAAGTTTGGGCGTTCTCCTTGACCGGCAGGGCTGCGAGCATTCCAGCGGGGGACTCCAAGGACCAGGAGCCCCCGCGCGCCCGTCACCACCTGGGCTGCTCTCCCTGCCGGCTCCGCCCCCACTCCTGTTAAAACGGGTGTTTGGACATTGGACCTGTGGATTCCTTAACAAGCAAGCCTTACTTCCTGGATTTCGTGATCGGACTCGGCTCCCTGTTTGAAGCTGCCGCTGGGATTTTCGCTGTCACCGCAACGACTGGCCGGACCCGCTTCGCGGGTCCCGCTGCGCGGTTTGACAGCCTTGATACCATCTCTTCAGCCAGCTAAAGTTTGGGCGTTCTCCTTGACCGGCAGGGCTGCGAGCATTCCAGCGGGGGACTCCAAGGACCAGGAGCCCCCGCGCGCCCGTCACCACCTGGGCTGCTCTCCCTGCCGGCTCCGCCCCCACTCCTGTTAAAACGGGTGTTTGGACATTGGACCTGTGGATTCCTTAACAAGCAAGCCTTACTTCCTGGATTTCGTGATCGGACTCGGCTCCCTGTTTGAAGCTGCCGCTGGGATTTTCGCTGTCACCGCAACGACTGGCCGGACCCGCTTCGCGGGTCCCGCTGCGCGGTTTGACAGCCTTGATACCATCTCTTCAGCCAGCTAAAGTTTGGGCGTTCTCCTTGACCGGCAGGGCTGCGAGCATTCCAGCGGGGGACTCCAAGGACCAGGAGCCCCCGCGCGCCCGTCACCACCTGGGCTGCTCTCCCTGCCGGCTCCGCCCCCACTCCTTTCTCTCCCAGCTATAAAAACTAAGTAACCATCCCGCAGCGCGGGAGCGCGCGGGAGGGCGCCGGGAGAAGCCCGGGACAAGGGCGGGACCGTTTGAGGCCGTTCGAGGCCTAAGAGGACTGGACTGGGCTACCCCTCTTGGTTAATTTTGTTTGTTTGCATCGGTAGACAAACTACTTACCGAGGGGAAATAGATCTATCCTTGTCACAGCGCCCGAGAATTATGGATCCAAGGGTAACGCGTAGCAAATCTTCGAAACGGGGGTCACTAGTCAGCGGCCCCATGGATGATTTTATAACCCGCACTAATATAGCTATAGACGAGGAAATATCTAAGCTTCAGACCCGGGTCTCGTTAGAATTAGACGCCGCAAGAAGAGTGTCCCAAGTAATTGCACTCTCTAAAAAATCCTCTCTTGGTCACATAGCCGCTTCTGTTACTCCGGAGCGTCCAGCCCGCCTTAATTGCATAGTCGCCCAGGTAGACATCCACCATTCACCGACCCCGGCCATTCCCACGCTTGCCGCAGAAAGTAGGATTGAGGATGCTACATTAACATCTCCTAGCATCCCCATCCCCGCCCCCATCGTACCCCTCTCGAATTTGACTCACAATATCCCCAGTGGTAATCAACCCAAGAGGAAACGCAATTCCCGCTCAGCTTATTCCCGTAAGAAAGCGAAAATTGCGGTTCCAAAAAATCTGCCCACAAATAACATCACAGCTTTGAATACGGGAGCTGAATCTACCATTAATATCC
The DNA here is from genome assembly GCF_964263255.1 of Lissotriton vulgaris. Classification (NCBI taxonomy): domain Eukaryota; kingdom Metazoa; phylum Chordata; class Amphibia; order Caudata; family Salamandridae; genus Lissotriton; species Lissotriton vulgaris. The sequence goes on along the minus strand of NC_141691.1, from coordinate 1,118,158,504 downwards.
AGCCTTGTAGTGAGGGACAGGAAAAAAATCCATCTAATTCCCTTCTGAATATCACAACAGACGAGGTCCTTGAAGTAGACGGGCTAACCAAGAACAATAAAGAATTTATAGAAGTGGTTTGGGACACTCTTAAAAAACTCTTGTCTCCTTTGGACCTAAGACTTTCAAGGATTGAAAATAATTTGTTAGAAATGGAGAAGAGCATTATTGCACTAGCCACCCTTGGGTTGAAAAGTCTGGAAAACCAGGGCGTTATTGCAGCTGACCCAACCCCGCAGCCTGCCGCACCACAAACCAATCCAGCTTCCTCTTCAGCTTCACTCACAATAAAACCTGTTCCTAAACCAAGGTCAGTTACGGTGGAGCAAGCTCGTGTTAAACCTAAGCCTCCTCCACGAGGCTCCACCCGCAACTCGCAACATCCCCAACACGAAACAGTAACTAGACCGGTCCCTAGTGAAACTCAGGTCCTCCCAGCCAAAGAAAACTTCAGGGGTGGCTACATTGACCTTCCTCCAGAGGCAAACGACTATGTCGCTGTCTTGACGGGTGTCCCTACGTTAAGTAATGGTCAATTTGAAAACCATTGGTCGCTTAAAAATAAAATAATGCATTGGTTGAATGTCAACAGACCAATTCCCAATGGTAGAAGAAGTAGGGTATTGATGGTTCGCAGAACCCCTTGGGTAGGGCCAACGCTGAAATCTAGCCCAGGGGACTGCATAGTAGTGACTTTCGGAGATCCTCACACGGCGCACCATATTTGTAGTTGGCCCAACAATGACGACTCTCTAGTGAAAGCCAAGCCACTATCCTTTTTCTATCCTCCCCGATCGAGTTGTAACCAGGGGGATAATTGGACACTGGTTCAGCACCACCAACGGCCGAATAACTCTAGGGGCCATAGGGAGAACCTGTTACATTGGAATGGCCTCTCCACTTATAATAGATTCGGTGGTTTAGAGGAGGTGGATTGACTCCCTGTGCAAGCAGTTGAGCAAACACGAAGGGTATCCCTAACTTTGCAAGGGCAACATTTCACCGATTGTCCAGCTCCAGAACCTGCGTTAAAACAAGCAGGACGATCCAACAACGTAAGGGTTGATGGGGTGGAAACGTCATTGGACTCAACAGTTATTTGCAAAAGGGAAGAGCGGCCAAATTCGTCTTGTGTGACCTTTCCTGTACTTACCACTCTTGAACATTCGGATATCACTTGCCTCGCCCCTTATGTGTCTTCCAATCTCCCCCAAATTGAGCCACTTGCGATGCCTCTAAAATTAGTGGATGCGATTGTCCCTTTAATGCCTGTGCTCACTGACCCCGTCAGAGTCCTTCCATCATCTGACGCAGTCCTAAAAATCTTATCCTGGAACGTGGCTGGTCTTGGCCGCAATTTTGACATCCCCGAATGGAACGACTTTTTGGAACCCTTCCACATCTGTCTTCTGCAGGAAACCTGGTGCTTGGAACCAAGACACCGAGTGGGATTTACCACCTTCTTTATCCCCGCAGTCCAGGAACAAGGGTCCAAAGGTCGCCCGTCAGGTGGACTCATCATATGGATCAGTATTGCTTTAGACTACAGGGTAAAAGAAAGAAAAACTCAATCTTTGGACCTCCAGTGGCTTACGGTAATACATAAAGGGGGAAGAAATATGGAAATTTTCAACATCTACTTGAGGGGTGCTAAAGGCGGTGCATCCCATCTACCATCTATAGGCTTAAACTACAATCTGGCCGCTTGCGATGCAGATTCCCTTATAATGCTTGCAGGGGATTTCAACTGCTGTTTTGAGCCTTTAGCTAGAGAAGACATCTTGGACACTTTTGAGGAGGACAACAGGAGAGGTATTCCGATTTTGAACCTTGACCCTATACCTAAATGGTCGCAAAATGCAATAGAGATCAATGCCTTGTGCATGGAGCACAATTTGCGACCGACAAATGGCCAATCTAAATCTGACCTTATGGGTGCCCACACTTACAATAGACAAGACCACACGTCTAGGATTGATTACATCATGCTTAATTATAACCTCTGGCAATATCACCTAGATATGGAGGTTATAGTGTCGGTCGATAGCGACCATAATCCCTTATCGCTATCTATTGCACCCCCTTGGCAGGCTGGAAGGCAAGGCTTAACTAGTCATAAGTGGAAATCCTCTCATGAAGTGGTCCCCACAAATTGTAGCAGGCGTTTAAAATGGGCAAAAGTTTCAGCTGACGAGATAAGGATGGCCCAAGCCGGGGCAATTTTGGAAGAGGTGGAGCCCCGGATGAGCCCTCTTAATCAAAATGATACCAAGGTCCTACCTCTTTTCACTGAGACTGTATTGGCACTGAGCGACCTATTTATTGTTCCCCAAACCACTCGAAGAGGTCCCCCAAAATCCTTGCCCAAGCAGTCGGAGAAATGGTTCACTCAAAAATGTCGTGAGGCCAAGAAGGAACTTGTTGAGACACTAAAGACCAAAGACGCGGCTGCTATCAGGGCTGCCAGAAAATCTTATAAAAAAATCATAACTGAAGCCAAACGGACTTATGATTTTAACTTCTGGGGAGATCTAGTAGAGGCCAGTACCAGGAAGGATGCAAAGAGGTTTTGGGACCTACTAAGATCTAGGGAAAAGCCCATTGACCAGCAACTAATTTGTAACATCACAGGGGGAGCATGGTTTGACCATTTTTCGCAACTGTATTCCATTCCTCTAGGTACATCCCAGGCAGCTTGCCCACTCGCGGGCTCTACTACTAACCTCCCGTGCCATGATGGCCTTTTCACTAAACTAGAAGTAGAAAAAGCAATTCAATCCATTGTCTCAAATAAAGCAGCAGGTCCAGACGGTATCCCAGGAGACCTAATTAAGAACTATCCATCTTCCTGGAGTAGATTAATTTCCTCGCTTTTGAACGAAGTGATGTTGGGTGGAGTCTTTCCCGACTCATGGAGGGGCGCTGAGGTCGTACCTATTTTTAAAAAAGGCTCTAGGGACGACCCAGCAAACTACCGCCCAATCAGCTTACTAGATTCTTCTCAAAAGGTAGCAGGAAAGGTGGTATTGGGCAGGATTATTGAGTGGGTAGATAACAACCATATCCTATCAGATCTCCAAGCAGGTTTTAGAACAGGTACGGGTACAATCGAGCAGACGTTCCGTTTTCTAATGATCTATTGGAAAGTGGTGGTGCTGGGAGGGGGCAGTCTGTATTTAGTCTTCATTGACCTGCGGACTGCCTTCGACCTGGTACCACGCACGCTTCTATGGAACGTCCTCGATGGGTTAGGCCTCCCCCCCTATCTCCTTTCACTGCTTGTAAAATTTCATGATAGGAATTTTGCCCAAATTAGATGGGGTGCCCAGGGAGAGAAAACATCTCGTATCCCCGTGGACAGAGGCGTCCGCCAGGGGTGTGTGCTTGCCCCCACTCTGTTCTCTCTTTATATCAACGGAGTGGTGGAGCATCTTTTACAACAGCCATCAGATGCACCCACCCTGGCTGGAAGGAAGATCCCAACGCTTCTGTTCGCGGACGATACCCTCCTAATCTCAAAATCACCAATGGGCATCCAATTGCTGCTTTCCAGTTTCCATACCTTCTGCAATGAAAGGGGCTTGGCAATAAACATAGGTAAAACTAAGTTTTTAGTTCTTAATCCGCCAAAAAAATCTGTTTACCCTCCGGTCCTGGATTCTGTCCCACTTGATCGCGTGAAAGAATTTGATTATTTGGGCATACGCATTAGTGATACCATGAGCTGGAAGGCACACCATCAAAAAATCTTCCTTACCCACAAAAGGGTGGCAGGTGCGCTACTTAAGGAGCAGCGAGCATCTCCATCAAAACCTATAGGGGCCCCCCTAGACATCTACAGGGCAAGGGTTGTAAGCGCGGCACTTTACGGTGCCGAGCTGTGGGGCACCCAAAAAGTTGACACTCTGGCCCATCTTGAGAACAACTTTCATAAAGACCTTATGGGGTTGCCCCACAGCACGCCAACAATCCCATTGCTGATAGATGCAGGCACCCGGGCAATCTGCGACCAAGCGAAACTACGCCCACTCCTGTTATGGTCCAGAATTTGGAATGTGCAGGAATTAAGTAGTTACGCAGACGCCTTAAATGACATTTTGTCAATATCGGGTTCTCATAAGATCACCTGGCTCAAGGAAGTTAAAAAACTGTTATACAATTTGGGCCTAGGCGAGGCTTGGACCAACAAATCTGCACCCTCGAAACAACATCTAAAGAAGGTTTATTGGGCATGGGTGGACAGCGAGAGGGCCCGAAGCACAAATCATTGTAAATCTGTGGCCCTGTTTCTGTCAGTCAAGGAGTTGCCCTTAAGGGAATCCTATCTAGACGCCATTCAGAACCCAAGGGACAGAGCATTATACATCAAGTTCAGGTTGGGGGTACTTCCATTATGTGAGTTCATGTCAACTTGGAAACCGCCCGCTCAAACTGTACCCTTTTGCCCCTTTTGTGATCTAAGGGTAGAATCTGTGTCCCATGTGTTGTTTGAATGTAGCGTCTATGTAGCCCCAAGACGTAGGTGGTTGAAGCCTATTTGTAGAAGCCTGGGAACTCGCTCTCATTTGGAAGCTCTGCGTATTTTACGTACAGATCCTAGACCCTTCTTTTCAACTTGTATGGCAAAATTTTTGGGTTGGGCATGGTGCCTAAGAACTGCAAGGAAAATGTTAATTCAGTGAACGATCCTACTCACCCAATATGCTGTTTTGTATATGAAATGTTTTTATGTGTGATAATTGTTGTCAAAAATGTGTTTTAAAGATGTGTAAATGCTTTTATGATATGGTTTTATCGAATAAAGCTATTACTACTACCTATTAAATACACTTGTATTAAAGTTTGTTTGAATTTCTACAGACGTACATAGAAAAGAAAAATAAAGTTACCGCTGTTTCCTAAATGGGAGAAAAGCATTTTGTAACCCGAGTACAAAGTTCGAAGGAGGGCTAGCAAGCAAAATGAATAGCATTCACACCTGTTTTATTTGTAAAAGACAAGCAAAGGGTGTGGTAAGGGAAGGAGTAGAGTAAATAATGGATACGGTCTCTCCCGAAAAGGTGCTGGTGGACGTTTGGGGGTCCCTGCCAGTGTCAGCTACATGGCATCACAAAGTGCGCTGCTCTGGAACGGTCCATGGCTCAGGTCCATGTTGGCCGGACGGACCCAGGCTTGTGGTCAAATCATTACGCACTGTGTTCGTACCGCTGGTGCATGTCTCCTGGATGTGGCCAGCCTTGTGGTCATATCAATAGGCAGAGTGTTCGTTCCACTGGTAATTCTGCACCTCAGCATTTATGAGTAGTTGACAGGGCAGTGTCTTCTTTGCTTTGGCCTGGTTGCAGCATTATCCCTGAGCCCCTTCCAGACAAAGAGGCGCGCTCCTGAAGCCTCCACCCGGCTGCAGCAGCACTGATGGCCCCACCTCGGCCAAGCCACCGCCAGTTCTTACATGGTGCCTCCAACGTTGATCTGAATGATCTCCCTGATGATAATGCCTGAGGACAGGCAGCCTCCTCCTCCTCCTCTTCCCGCTCCGGCGCTGCTGCTGTCAGCCATGGTTTCCCTGGTGTCTGCTTGCTGCTGCAGCAGCAGCCGCGGGAGCAACCCTGGCCGGCTGCGTCCGCCTCTGCTCCCGGAGCCGAGGAATGGAGAGAGGCAGGGAGGTAGGAGGCACTGGGTGGGATCTGGCGGCTGCCAGGCAGGCCTTGGATAGCAGCATGGGAAGGAGGGAGCGCCCTGAATCACATTGCAGAGGGACGTGGCTGGTAAGGGAAGCGTTCACCATGTTAGGAAGTAAGCAATCGGCGCACATGCAGATTAAATGAATTAGGTGGCTGCTAAGTCAAATTATCTGACACTCAGCGCCCCTTGTAGCCTTCAGCCAACATCCCACTGCTCCTGTCCACACCACAACCAAGGACGTCACCATCTTCCTAGTGACGCTAGCACCTCAGGCCCGCTCATTGCTGTTAGCCATGCCCTTAGAGGCGAAAGTGGCTAGAGCGGCAGCGTTTCCATGGCGTTCGTGTCACCCTGAGGTTCAACGCACCTGCGCATTATTGATCTTCAGTCTAGTTGCAATAGATGTACATAATGGTGTTTCGCTGCAGCTGCAGCTGAAGCAAGCGTGGGCGGCGTGCAGATCCTGAGATTAAATAAGCATAAAGGATACCAGAAGCTACAGACGCATGTGCATGGCGTCCCATGAAGCGGACGCCATGGTTAAAATTACGTGGCTACGTGCCATGATGAACAAGTTGTCCCTAAACATGACATGCGTACAGTTGCAGCGCAATAAAACTGTAGTAGGTTGGTGCTGCTTCCGATAAAAACAGAAGTGATGAATTGGAGCAGCAACCAATAGGGAGCCCGGTAATCAGAGTGACGCATAAATGACCCAATTGCAAGCAGCAGGCGGTATTACTCTCACTATACTGTTTACATCAGGTCTTGCAGACAGTGCATGCGGGCTAACTAGGCTCGACTTAAAAAATAGGCTATAGTGCAGCAAGATTCAGCTCCTCTGTCACACTGAAAGGACAATAGTGATCAACTTGTTGTGTGTATCTTGGAGTTGTGAGCTCTGCAGGAGGACTGCAGTGCACTAGGTATGTTTTGGGGCGGTAGAGATGAGGTGGGTGAGGTTGTTGGGACAAGAGGGATCAGGTTACAGAAAGTAGCATAGTTCAGTTGTACCTATTTTGATTTCCCACAGCAGTTTAGTTTCCAGTGGTATAAACATTTGTGCATTAAACGTCTACATCATATATTGTGAGGCCTTAAACATAAAACCTTTGAAAGGAAGAGTAGGCAGCCCATCATTGACTTGAGTGTACTTGGTCATGCACCTATGCCATCTAACAGATGCACGTGCATTGAAACAAAGGCTCTTGGGGGCCACACAAGTGTCTGCCACCCAGGACGTAGTGCACATTTAGAGGGACTTCCACTGCTTATGACATAAAGGGTCCGTGGACACTCCAGGAACTCCCCATGGAGGTGGGGGCACAATCACAGACTGCAATCCTTTGTGGGAGGAGGGTTACTAGCCCACTCCATAGTAGGGAGTCAGAGCCTCTGTTGAAACAAGGAGTATGGTGCCAGTATCTTTGCTGGTACAGGGCATCCCGTTCATTGGTTAATGACATTTATCTTTATGAAGCCCTTCAGGTCCCCCTAAAATGACGGGATCCACTAGCAGAGAAATACAGTGTCAGGGACCCCCCCACTCCATTGTAATGTTCTTTGTACTGTCAATAGTACATGAAATAACCATGTTAGCACATATGTTGTAGACAGTTTTCTTTAAAGGAGACCATAGGCCCTTTTGTACCCGCAATGTTTAATTTTAGCCCATGGCTGCAGACGGCAGCACTCATTGTTTAGGGCCAGCACTAATATTTCCGTAACAAACTATGATCCAGAACAATACACACAATCAGGAAAGAAGAAGAAAGAGAAAGTCAGAAAATCAACGACAAAGGAGAGATATATTGTTTAAAAAGAACCTGTTGGAGTGAGATAAAGACAAGGAATGTATGGTAGTGGATTAAAGAGGCATTAGGGAAATCAAGACTACGAAGCCTTAATAATAATTGCCTGACATTCGATATTACTGGTAGCAGACGTCTGAGGTAAAACTTGGGTCCTGGGGACTTATTCTGTTTAATTTATTTTCTTTTAACAAAGTAAGCCAGGACGCCCTCGGTAAGGGTGCACACCAAACCTGATGATCCATAATCCAACCCCAGTTACATTTATATACGTTTTAGAGGGATATTCTGAAGGAGCGCCAACAGTGATAGAAAGATACCAAGGAAATCTAAGTATATTTGGGTATATGATATAGGTGGGAGAAAACGAAGATGGAGTCACGATGATATGTCAAGTAACCAAACTGGAAAAAGTGTACTTTCAGGTACCATTGAAGTGATACATTCTGTATGATAATTTTTAAACTACAAATTAGATCTTTAGTTTGTGAGAGATGAGTGTGCTGAAAAATCGAGACATTTGGAATTCCCGAAGACATAAAGGGAGCATTCCATATTTAATAGCAAACACGCACGTGCCTTAGGTGTGTGGTCAAATTCTCAAACCAAAGGCTTCTTAGTGCCTATCTGATCCTCCTTCCTTTGTGATGGTTCGAGCTCCTTTACCCACTTTGAAATTCTAAGTCGCAAACTTGCATTTGTTATACAGCATGATACAAATGCTCACAATAAGTCTTTGCTGAAGGTATAGACCTTTCACCAGCAGGTAGAGCTGTGATGTTTGGGAGCATTTCATAGACACAGGAGCTAGATTTTACCTTCAGTTGCTGCTCTTAAAGTGTATTGACTGGTGGACGCAGAACATGTACTCAGATTTGGAATAGAGAGGTTGTGATCTAGTTGGTTGACTGTCCGTTTTAAAGCTGCTGAATTTTTTGTTCTTTTGTTTCATCACAACAATGTGAACAATTTTCCCTTGTGTTTTGCCAGGTTCACTATGATTTTGGTTTGCGAAACATCCTATCTGTTCTGAGGACGCTGGGAGCAGTGAAAAGATCCAACCCAAATGAACCTGAAAAAACCGTAGTAATGCGAGTCCTGCGTGACATGAACCTCTCCAAACTGGTATGTTAGCGTGCACGCCAGCATGGATCTGTTATGTTTTTTGCGATATTAAAGTTTGATCTATGCAAACTCCTTCTCACTTGACCAAGTCACAGTAAACAGTCCTTTCTCTTATATGTAGTATAATTTTTAGTTACTTTTAGATGACGTGGTGGCTTGTAGCTCTGTAGCACATCAAATGGTACCAAACCAAATGCAGAAGTACTCAGCACTAGTGAGCTGACCGTTTATGCTTCAATAGCAAGCACTCATGAAAGATAATGGGCAGAACAATAGGCAACAATGAAGCCAAAGGAAAGGCAAGAAACCAACATCTAAGTTGGGTCTGGGGATGCAACAAGTTGCATGTAAGTATCAGTAACTCTGCTGTGAAATAAATATAATTACAAAGAGGATTCTGAACATGTGGATTTAAAGATGGATCTATCTTTTATGTGGGCTGCCTATTTTTTTAGAAATCTATGGAATGTGCCCGTGACAGACAAAGTAGTATTCCAGCTCCAAACATATATTGAGCCAGGAGGACGCACAGTAACTTTGTTCACCCCTGGGCCCCAATCTATACACATTTACAGCTCATTAACTTTGTCTTCCCACTGATATTGACCTACATCACCAGTCTTACATTACAAGATCACAGACAGACTGCCTTCAAATGTTCTCACAGGATTATTTTTTACATCATCCCCACTAATAACACAATTTTCTCTCCAGTTTGGTTCTTTAACGATATTTACTTTCAATGGGCCCGCATGCGCTCAGCCTGAAGGTACAGTCTTCCTGATGCAGATTTAATGGCCACCCAATGCCTGAGAAGGCCGCAGATTAGAGACGGCCACAGTCTCTACATGATTGTGAATCATCTGTCTGAGTGACGTGTGATACACTCAAAAAGTATTTTCCCAGATCATATCTCATATAACCCGGGGGGTTATTCACAACAGCAACTGGTATTACCTGCATGTGCTACCTACCTATGCCTCAGCAACCTGCCCACGTGAACTACCCATTTGTTAAGGACGTCAAGGTCACTTTCATGAAGCCACTCGGTGTATAGCTGCTTCATACTTAGCAAGAAAATTGTAAAAAATAGTAGCGCATCCAACTTGGCAGCAATGTTCAGGGAGGTGTCAGCCGACACCTTCAAATCACTTCCCGATGCAAGCAGCCATGGACGTACTAGGACGTTTCTCATATTTCTCAATTAATTGATTGCCCTGACGTCGCCCCCCTTCGAGTAATTTCTACCTGCTGATGAATATAGAAATTAGAACACACAGATCACTATTCATGGAAGTGATTTGAAGGTGTCGGCTGACACCTTCCCTGAACATTGCTGCCAAGTTGGATGCGCTATGTGCAATTTTTTTTGCTGTCACACTCCCCCGGTCCTGATGAAGGCCCACCTCTGATGCACATTAATCATCAAAACTCTCCTCTTCCCCTAATCCGGTCTCTTACCTATCCGCTTCCCCCTCCTGAGTAACAAGGTTCTAGCGCTGGGATACCCTCGTGGTGACTACGCGCTCTACAAAACTCTAAAATAAATAAATAAATAAATTAATCAGCACATACGTTAAGGGTCGAAACGTCAACGTTGTTGTCTTAATGAGTCCAAGCAATTCCCTGACTTGAACAGAGAATCTTTTGGTTGGGACATATGCTATGACTTTTGGACTCATATGTTAAATATTGGTTTTGAATGTTATATATGTGATTTATGTCACCCCTGTACAACACCTTGCCACATATCACAAAAAGTCACAAACTGTATCACACAGCCACTGGTTCATTTGCCGTATATGTCTTATGACTATGACAGCCCTCTATTGATTTGTATATACACAAAAAAAACAAGTAAAGAAATGTTGTTGTTTTGGAAGAAATTTGACTTCCTTGCTAGTGTGTTACTTTATAATTTGTGTTACTTTGTAATATGACTAAGACATATTGTTTTTAAGGATTAAGTACCTATTACAAATCAGTTGATATCCCCGACAGAACAACTGTTTTTCTTAGCATACTTACTCAGGTTCTGAGGGTTACTGGGTTACCCCATTATCTTTATTGATTCTAAATTTAGCGCTTTCTAATGAAGCATCTCATACAAACGCAATAAAGTTTGTTCAATACCAACATTATATTCATCTCAACAAATAAATACTCCAGCAATGTGAAATATTAAAAATAAAATCTTTGAAAATGTCACATTAAAAGAGTGTTTCCATTTTAAAATTATAAGTGGTTTTTTGGTGCTGCATTTTAAATAATATTTTAATGTGTATTCAGAAGTATTTTGTGCTTTCTGAAAATTGCACAATGACCAAAGGATTCAAGTGATTTGGAAGAAATAGTTTCTTGCATCTATTGCACTTGACTGGAAAATCAATATGGTGTTCATCAAATATTTTAAATAAAACAACAGAGGAAAGATAGCTCAGCCTTGCACAAGTCCATAAAACCTTATTCAAAGATTTTGAACAATTAGAATCCTATACCAGGAAACACTAAGGGTAATTGTGATTTCCAAGTCTCTTCATGAACTCAAGTTGCAGTTTACAATGTTGCATCTTGACACCGTGATTTATACTACAGAAATAGTCTGGCTGTTTGCATTGTGAGGCAACGAGAATTCATATTTAGGTTGTAATTAATATGCCAGAGGAAATCAAATTGAGCAGTACTTCTAAAGACTAGTTTATGTGGGACTGGAAGTCAATATGACATTGTTTTCTAAACTTAGATTTTCAGTTTCCATTGTTCTAGCAGGACTTTGATTGTCACAGAAATGGTTTTAATCCAATTGACTAGCCTTGTCTGTGTAAGTAACATTTATGGTGTACATCATTAACAATGATGGTCTGCAGTGTAATTGATACTCCCACAGCACCAGATGTAAGTTTTTTCAGATAGCTATAAATGTTTATTCTGTCCCAGATGGACAGTCTGTCAGAGGTAGCCCAATGGTAAAAGCTGAACTGGCTAAAGCTCGATCCGTCAATACGTGGGCATACTTGAGTAGGGGATCAAAGAGTCATCATTTGCTGGAAAGGTGTGTCCTGGGGAACATCCTTTACCTTGCAGTCACAACATCAACCTGCCTTTACCTCAACTGCGATGATATCACGTGCTCCATTACCACATAAGTCACCACAATCACTTGCCTTTAGGGGGCACATTGTTGTGCTGGTGTTCGATTTCGGAACAAGCTACCAGCAGACATCAGAGACACCAGCTTCCTGAACACCTTCAGGAAGACTCTCAAGACCTGGCTCTTCGGCTAGACAGATCTCTGAACGCCCCACCCCCCCTTAGCGCCTTGAGACCCTCACGGGTGAGTAGCGTGCTTATCATACCCCTGATTGATTTTTAAGTCCAACACCTTCCCTACTGCTGCGTAGACTGTAGTTGGAATAAAGATTTGAACTATTCCACAGTCCAGCGCCCCCTAAAGCAAGTTGTTGTAATATTGACTTGCGTGGCGAAGTAACAAGTGGTAACGTCGCAGTCGGGGTAGTGAATGCGTTGTAAAGACATGTGGGGTAATGTATCCTGGGTATCGTCATACAACTGTGCGTGTTACCTACACGATTTGGTGTCATAAGTGATGCCGCCTTGTCATGGGATAGCCAGTCTTCAGTTGGGCCCAGGTAGAGTTCTACATGTAGTTTCAAACTCATTTCGATTTCACAAAGGAAACAAATGAGAGGATGTGGCTTAACGGCTAGAGAGGCCAACCTTGATGCTGGGGAACCAGGTTCGAGCCTGGCAAGAGGCTCAAGGATCCTGTGATTCTGGGCATATAACTCAATCTCCTGTCAGTAATACAACTGGGTGTTCATGTAAAGCGTTCTGATACCTTTGGGTCGAGTATATAAAACTGAACAAAAAAAACTAAAAAGAACATAAAATCAGCAGACATTTAAAAACAATTCACACCGTTACAAAGAAAACAGCAAAAACAACTGCAACACTCTCAGTTAAAGGCCATAGATTACAAACCATACAAACCAAACACTAAAAACTGATCAGCCCTCTCACCAATTTTAATAGTGGTGGAAGAAAAAAAATTAGGGAACTTTCTAGTTGCCATAAGCCCAGTCCCTTTCACCTACATTTTCACTTACTAATACTTACAAAAAGGAGTCCTCTTGAGCATGTCACAATTACTGGGTACTGCCTGACCCAAACTTTGCCCATGACCACTAAAATTAATTTCCATCCACTGGTCTTACTGACATGAAGTCAATGGTCCAGTGTACTGTTTTTCTTCTTGGCGCAGCATTAGGCATATAAATAAACAATTTAAATGAATACTTACTATAATGTGTCTTCTACACACAATCAAATCAAGCTTTATCCGGATCATACATAATGTCCATAAAAGCCTACTATAAAAAATACAATAAAATCCAATTATAAACAAACATTTCAATAGTCAACATTTTAACATTTTAAAATGAGCATAATCATTATTCAATTATACATTTCATAGAGAAATATACAATTCTTCTCCAGTCTCATCCCCAGTTATAGCCTTAGATTGTTCTAGATGTCTGTTGCAACCAAGGCTATGTTTAATATCTGTCTGCGTGAAATTCCACAAGCGTGGCGTGAGGAGTGTTTTGAAATTGCATTGGTCTCAGAGTAGATAAAAGATGCACCCTACAATGCTGCATGTGGTCCAAAGGTCTGAAATCTTAAGACTCTTATAGCTGTGATTGCCCAGTGGTTGACATTTTGCTTATTTTTCAAACTTGTTAGGGTAGGAATTTCTGCCAGTATCAGACTTCCTATGTTTGAGATGTATCTGTCATAGTGCTCTGCAGAGGCCTAGTATCTCAATTATCCATGGATCCTTTATTTGATTAAAGTTCACATAGTCTTTAAATATTATGTAAGATGGGGGCACAATATCTGTGTCATTGCTTCAGTCATCTTTCCTCAATCAATTTGTTCACATGTCTGCCAATCTAGATAATGTTTGGTGTTCATTTCATTCAGTATAAATCAAGGGAGAGTCTAAGAAGAACTCATTCTGTAAAATGAGTTCTTCATATAATTTGGCCTCTCCTCACCACCACACTCTCACCAATTTATTTGCAACAGAGTGTTTGTATGATGTATTCTTCTTTAGGTTGATAACATAAGACTTATGCAGATGCTAGCCACAGACTAATAACTGGACATTGGTTAGTATAACATAGCTACTGGAAGTTAAAATGCGATTTGGAGTATGTGCTCGTGTACCTGAAAAAGTGGCATATCACGTTACATTTTGCACACATATTGACTTTCTTGGTACAACAACTTTAAGGTGAAGATGTACTTTATTTCTGAAAAGTACTACAGTTTTACATTGATGTGAGTCATTACCTTGTCACTTTACATAATTCCACTTGTCAATACAATTAGCAGTAATTCCCTAATGGGAGTGTCCATTTTTACCCATATAATTGAAGGGTTTTAACCCGCCTTCTTTTATTCTTCTTCTTTGACAATGCAGGTGGACGAAGACGAGCCATTGTTCATGAGCCTGATCAATGACTTGTTCCCGGGGATCACCCTTGATAAAGCTGGGTACCCTGATCTGGAGTCCGCCATTGAAAAGCAGACTGATGAAGCAGGACTTATCAATCACCCACCCTGGATTCTCAAACTCATCCAGCTGTACGAAACCCAACGAGTTAGACATGGTAAGTACACCACTCGAGTAGTGTAAAGTTCTGTGATGACCGGAGGGAGGTTTATGTGCAGCTATTACCTTAAAGGGATCAAGGCTTTTGCGCTTGTATTTTTTTATGTCATTGAACTGGGTTGAGATGAATTGGCAGATAAAAATATGTGTGTAAATTTTGTTTAATATTCTGTTTATTGACATTGTTAAGTGTGGAGGGTGGGCTGAACACACAAGAGGGGAAGTCTCAAGTGTGTTATACTGCCATTTTCCTCCCTCAACATTGGAAATAAACACCATATTAGACTCTGCACATCAGCATATATGGTTCATGGCTTGACAATTCTAGGACTGGTGTTAACTAAGCCCTTTTGATTTTAATAAAATTATATATACATAGTATACTTTCAGGGTCTTTCATCTAGTCATCTGCAACCGTTAGTGAGCTGTTGTGCCTTTTCAATGTTCTTCCAACCACTAAAGCATATCACGTGGGGCAATTGGTCAGCTCATTTCAGCCATTAATTAATTTGAGTGTTGAGTGACAGCATTCCTCCCTTTCACAAGGAGTACATCTGAGCACAAATTAGTTCCCCTTTATTGACAGGTCTCAATGACAATGTGCATTTTTTAAATTGAAAAGCATTTATGTTTTAGCCACTGATTTTGCTATATTGGTGAGTGTGCCACAGCTCCCCCAGCAATTAAGTTGACAAAGTCTGGATAAAACAAGCATTGGAAAAGCCAATAAATGGCTGGCAGCGAAGGCCAGACCTATTGGATTCGCCAGTGCTTGTTTGTCCTTTTTTTTATAAAAAAAAAAGGGTATTTAGCCAAAACATAAATGCAAGGGGTTACATCTGCGCAGTTAGGTAAAAATCACATTAATGAAACTATGTAACTATAAGGAGGGTTAACTCCCTGTATAAACCTTAGAAAAATCGGAAGAAGTGGAACTCAATAGACCATCAAAATATATAAAACATTACCAAAACAAATCAACTTGCAGTAGACATGCTCACTGTTAGCCTTAAGACTAAAGTAGTCCTTGAGCTGAAAAAAAGAAGAAAAGAAAAGAATAGAAAAGAGCAAATACATTTAGATCAGTGATCAACTTTAAACATTATTTCTTTAGAAATGTTTTATTATTCAATTTTTACAAATATTAAAAACAATGGGTGCATATATTTACACTTAACTACTTCATATATAAAATATTATCCACAATCATAAAAACACAGTTGATCAGGACCGGACTGGCCAAAGCGGGCACCGGCGTTTCCCTGGTAGTCCGCTAGGGTGAGGGCAGGTTTTGTTACCGGGGGTCGGCAATATCAGGCCCCTGTAACAAAATCGGCCGAAACCGGCCTCGCAAACTGCTCGGCTGCACTCCCCCTCTCCCCGAAAAGGGGGGGGGGGGGAGTTGAGCAGTTTGCCAGGGCCGGTTTCTGTTCCCAGTCCTGCCCTGTAGTAGATGAATTCACAAAAATCTCATGATCATTTAAAAGATCCAGAAAATGGAAAAATCAATAAGAATAAAAGTTCCTTCGGGTATAATGTGCTCAAATTAAGTTTATCTGTAGATGCAGAGTTTTGGTGAAACCGTCAAATTATCATCACCTTCTTCATGACAATTATTGATTTGTTCCATTATGATCACTATAAAACAGAAAAATGATCTATTTTCTAATATCTTTGTATTTGCAGTGGCTCATTCTTAAAGGACTTCCTATATTAACAACATTCTATGGTTAATAACTCTTTTTTCCAATGTATTAAAAAAGCAAATTACAATTATTAATACAATTAAAAGATTGTTCTGTATTTGACTCCTAATGCATTTGCATACTTATAATCTCTTTACATTTAGAGAACACATCTAAATATTTTATCTTATTCAAACAACTAGAAATCTATTAATCATTGGTCCAATTCTCCCGTTTTAGAAAGGTATACTGGTTAAACCTGGACTACCTTCTAGGAGAATACTCTAAAATAAATATATAGGTGGAACCCAAAGAAGGCTTTTGTAGGGCAGATTTGATGTCGATCAAGATGATACAATCTATCTAGTAGTGCTGAATCATAATAAAATCCTCCACTTATTACACCTTATCACAGCTGCGTATTAATCATGGCGTGCAAAGGGTTCTTAAAATAAGGCAAAACCTCAAATAAGATATAATAATTGAAGTATTTGAGATAGTATATATTAATTAATAATGCAAAGTACTTACTTTAAAAAAAATATTATCAAAGTGTATTGAAGGAGGATCCGTGGTAAATTCAGACATAACTTAAGGCGTATTGCATAAAGCCTGAAAGAATAAAAGTAAGTCAGAATCTTCACTACTCTGTATCTGCTAAATGCAACCACTTATACATATTTTATCGTAGGACACACCTTTTGATGCACGATCTAATTAGACTCATGTTGGCAATTTTAGTTCCAACTCCATAGAGTGTGAGGACATTAATAATTCGATGTGTATTGTTTTTTTTTTGGGACCATATAGTGAAAGAGAAAATTAATTGAACTAAATGAACATAGTTGCTCTCTGCACTCTATGGAGTTGGAACTATAATTGCCAACACAAGTCTAATTAGATCATGCATCAAAAGGTGAGTACTATGATGCAATATTTAGTGCATACCCTAGACTCCTTACTGGTTGGAGCCGCAAATGTTTTATCATAGGAAATTGAGCTTATGGAGCCACTTCCTTTACTCATTCAGCCGGCAGTGCCCGAGGCTGTTGAGCCACATGCCACTCCCAAAAACTCTGTGCCTGTGCTTGCTTTACTGGCCTATATGGACTTCCCCGTAGCTAACAACTCTATAGTTGAGCTGGTAGTTAAAAGGAAGAGGCCTGGAGGGAGCAGAAACTGAAGACTTGGAGGGCGCCTATAGCAAAAAAACCTGTCTTAGACCCCACGGTTGCGACATCGTCACACCCGGGAAAAAACTCGGGGGGGGGGGGGGTTTGCTGGGACAACTTTAGGAAAATGGAGAAGGTAGTCCTTAAACTGTTTGAGCCACTGAAAAGTAGATTGGGGCATATCGAGGAGAAACCGGATCTCCTCATCAATGGGCCTGTATCAGGTCAAGTACCAGGGTCCTTGGTGAACCCAGATAGGAAGAACAAGGACCTAAAGTAAGGAAATCATACATACCTTCTAAACCCCCAGATGCTATCAAACATTCCCTATTACATCCCTCCCACACCTCCTATAACGTTGCAGACTTGTGTAAATAGTAGCACCCAGGGGAGCAATAGTATATCTGCCCATGGAGCTCAGGCAAACCCACAAACAATAGGTTTAAGGAAGAGACAGGTGGTGGAGACTTCACATAGTTAAGGCCCTTCCCAGGCTGGAATAGCAGTCTCAAACCCTAGGTCTTCCCCAGGCAGCTTGCTGTATGTTCTGGTCTTGGTCGACGTACCCCCACTGACAAGGGGCCAGAGGGAATCAACAGACCAGCTAATGGCTAAAGCCCTTCACTGGCTTAGTACTCACGACAAAGGATTTGGTCCCTGGGGCAATAGACTGGACACGCATATCATTATAGAAAGGAGGGTAGGATGGATGGGTCCTTCTGTCAAAGTGGTAAATCGTGACTGTGTGGTGTTCATTTTAATAACCTGTATGTGGTATGACATCTGTTATGTGCTTGTACAAATGCTCCCCCCCCTTAGATCACAGATCACTGTCTCCCAACTAGCAGCATTTTATAGACTAAATCCGCAATTGTACCCACTCAACCCAAGAGCCTTAGACGTTTCATCATGCCCGCCCAAACCTGTGACACAAGTCTCCACTAGCCCCCATAGATTGGATATGTAGTTTGAGTCATCAAATCTATTTACGCCTTTGGTTGACCTTGAGTCCTGTGATTGTCTACTTAAGGGGGGCGTAACTGGTATTTTGAATAGTACTAATGAGATGGCAACCACCCCAGCAGCACTGGCGCCTGCGAGCCATGCGAAAATATCTAAGGAGGGTGAGACTGATAATGTAATCAGCCACTATGAGAGAACATGTGATGGAGGAGCTCTGGCCGCTGTGGGTGGGTCGGGATACCAAGAGTGCTTGGTACTAATAGCTCCTTGGAATGTTGCGGGTATTTCTACTAGGCAGGCTTTAATTGAGTGGACATTAATTTGGCAGGCCAGAGACATACTATGTTTTCATGAGACATGGGCAACAGATCCAATATAGGGTGTATTCAGAGGTACTAAGGCAGGCAGAGGCTGGATGTAAGGAGAGTATCATCCAAATAGAAGGTAGGAGAGAGAATTATCCCTAGCTATAAATCAAGTTAATTTTCAATCCGGGTGTTTTTTGGAAATATTGAGATAGGATACTATCTGGGGAACTGTAAAGAGTAGAAAAGAAAGGGTCAAAGTTGAGTA
Source organism: Lissotriton vulgaris (assembly GCF_964263255.1). NCBI lineage: Eukaryota > Metazoa > Chordata > Amphibia > Caudata > Salamandridae > Lissotriton > Lissotriton vulgaris. Next base: position 1,118,139,753 of record NC_141691.1, on the reverse strand, counting down.
CATGTGGGCAGGAATAATTGATTATTGTGTCTTAGGTTGAAATTGTTTGACTGTGTACATTTTTTCCAAATATGGGGTAATACGTTATGTGGTATGTTCATCTAGCAGGTTGTTAGGTTTGTCTGCTGTGATTTTAAGGTGAGGACAATGCCTGGGGTTTGCTTTAATTGTTCTGCTATATGTTTGTGCATGGGTGGCATGTTTCTTCGGTGAAGTGGATCTCCATGATATTAGTGGTTGTTTGTACGGGCATTCTGCTGATTTACCACTTCCTTGATCTCAGTGGGTGCTGGAGGGTATCTATCTGTATTCAGAAAATGAGAATGTGTGGATTCTGTGATGGATCACACTAGGAATAACCAGATCTTAACCACCCTTCTGAACTTTAAGTGATTTTCAGTGGCTCTGAGTTTTGCAGATAGGGACGTGTATAGTTTTGCAACTTGAATAACGAAATCAGTGCTGCCAATGGTTTACTTCCTAGAAGCTGGAAATATAATGTATAGTGCCAGTGTGAAACATAACTTCCTGGTTTGGAAATATTTTGTGATGTTTGCTTGAATGAATTTTGTTCATTTGCTGTTAATAGCTCTGTGTGTGAAGCAGAGTAGTTTGAAATCGTTATTCTTGCAGTGTGGAGCACGTTTAAAGCCTTCGGGACTGGAAAGATGTAGATTCATACATTTACATGCAGACGCAGTCTTGCTGCTGAATTTTGGATTGTATGTAGCCTTTGGATAGTTGAGAGTGGAATGCTGTGCATAGTCAGTTAGTGTAGTCAAGTTTGGAGAGTATGAGTGATGTTGTTGCTTGTACCTTTCGAGGAAATAAAAGATGTGTATAGAAAGTTGATCCTTGTGGAACGCCGGTTTTACATAGTAAGTAAGTAAGTAAGTAAGAGTTTTATTTGTATAATTAATTAAAATCATTGCAATTCGTAAAGGCACTGGTTAAAAATTAAAAAGCACTAATCAAGTTCTAATAAAAACAGTAAGCACATAAGAAAGGGAAAATTAGTTTTGGAAATTAGAGTTCATTCTTGTTCATCTAGTGGTAACAAAAGGTTAATTTCAGACATAATTTTTACAAAGCGAGTAGCCATCTGAAATGAATCGCCCCTCATGCATACTTCTAGTGCTTCTTGGCATGTCCTGATGTTAAGAGAAAGCCAAATCGGACGAAGCCAAAAAGTTTGTTGGACTAATAAACAACTACAAATGCACAAGATATGAATTCGGTTTTCTTCCTCTTGTTTGCAGAAGCGGCATTGTGTGGAGGTAGATTTCTTATATCTTTGACCAAATTTATATGCCATCAGTGGGATTAAGCCAAAACGTAATCTCATTAGTTGGTGTTTTACATGGGGTTTCATAGGCGATGAAAGATAGAGCTGTAGTGTTTTTGGGGCGTAGAGTTTAGAAGCCCAACTACTGCGAAAGAGCTTTAACACTGATTGTGCATCGTGTTCAAAATGAAAGTATTTTTGCTTGTTTAGTCAGAAGTTTGGATTTTGCCTCTATGGGCAACGAAATTGACCATATATCCTGAACCTTTAGTGTTTCCAAGCAAAAGGTCAAGTATTTATTCCAAGATATATCTGGATTGCTAAACAATGACCATATACAGCTCCTTAGTGTGTGAGGACAAGCTTTTTTTGTTTTTAGACTATAAGCAATAAATCTTGCACTCATAATCCAGTGTTGGGAAGACAGGGAAAATTCCTTTCGGATTTGGGCGTGTAAAGTCGAGTTTGGTAGTTGGAACACTCTGCGAAAACATGCTGACTGAGCTCTATCTAGCCAGATGGACATTTTGTCTTTATAGGTTGTGGCACCGAAGGCTATTGTCGGCAGGAATTTTGTGCCTATCAGTCTTATTAATGGGGCAAAATCCAGGGAATGGAGGGCTCTCTTTGTTCTTATGAAAACCCCCTCCAAACTACGAGCCACACCCTGCATTGCGGTTATGTGCGCGGCCGATCTCCCTTTGCGGTCTATCCAGACACCCAGGTATTTATATGCGGTGACTAATTCCAATGCCTTTCCCTCAATGAACCAAGTGCTCTTTCTTGTTTTCGAGGAAGAAACTGTCATCACTTTGGTTTTAGTAGTGTTGATCCCCAGTGTGTTGGTATTGCAATACAAGAAGAGGGAGTCGAATAGTCTTTGAAGTCCCACCTGGGTTTGATCGAGTAAAATAGTGTCGTCAGCATATTGCAAAGTTTGGATTTTTGTTAGTTCAATTCTCGGGGGGAAGGTTCGACAGCGGGCTAGCCATTCAGGGAGGTCTGCAAGATACAATTTGAAGAGTAAGGGTGCAAGGATGCATCCTTGCTTTAGGCCTCTGTTGGTATAGATTTTATTAGTTGATGACCATTTCGAGGTGACTCTTATTTTCACCCAGATATCTTTGTGTAGAGCTATAAGAGCTTTCAGTAAAGGCTGAGGGATGCCCCATTTTGCCAATTTTTCCCAGAGTTTGGGGCGAATCACGCTATCGAAAGCCTTCCGAAAGTCAATAAAGCCCAAGTATAGTGATTTACCTTTCGTGGGTAGTGTGGTCTCGATCATATGGGCCTAAGCAGATCAAATTATCTTCAATATGGCAGCCCTTTTGGAAGCCGGTTTGTGTAAAGGGAATTAGATTGCAGATTTCCACCCAAGTTGTTAATTCTGATAGAAGGACACTTGCATATGCCTTCCCATCTACACCAAGGAGGGCTATCATCCGATAATTGTCGGGGTTGGAGAGTGAGCCTTTTTTGTGGACGGGAACGAGTAACGATCCTCACCAGGATACCGGGATAGATCCACCCAGTATTGCTGTCTCAAAAAGAGGAGCCAGCATCAAGGCCCATTTCTCGGCGGAGGCTTTATATACTTGGGTGGGGATATCGTTTGGTCCTGGGGCAACCCCTGAACGCATTTTCTTTATTATAAGCGCTACTTGATTTGTGGTTATCTTAGCAATTGGCATCCTATCATTGTGGGAATTAGTGTGATTAGGGATGGGAAGGCTATTGCTGTTAGTGCCATTCGGTTCTGTATAAAGTACTTTGATGTAAGCCTCCCGGTCGGCAGGAGAGATGTTTGTTGCACTGGGTGGTTTAGCGATTTTTGTAGCCTTGTTTATCCAACTCCAGAATTTTCTTTGGTCCTTAGATTTTATGATCTCGTGGGCAGCTGCCCAGTGGTGTTCTTCCTCCAATCTCTTAAGGATAAACCTTGCCTTCCTAGATTCTTTTCGAGTAGCTGATATTACACCCTCAGAGATTTGTATGCACTTTCATTATTAGTATGATTTAGCTGCAGCTTATTTAATTTACATTTGGTGTTAATTATGAGTTGCTTTTGCTCTGAGAGGGTAGATGAAACCGGGAGGCCTTTGTCGAGACTTTTTGTTGGCTTTGGGGCTAGTTATTCTCTAAAATCGGCCACAATGATTTCCCATGAAGATGCTGTCAAATGACTACTACAATCCGGTTCCCATTTGGTCAAAAGATCGTCCACCTTCGCTTTTATTATTTCCCGGTTGTCCTCAGACCATCTCAATTTTCTTATGATCTCTAGGTTGGATTAGTTTCCAATCAAGGGAATTTTCGGGCAATGGGAATGCCAAAGATCAATTTTGCATGTTAGAATTGCGTGATCACTTTCTAATGATGGAGTTACCAAAAACTATTGTATCAACTGGAAGTGAGTAACTGATATCCATATGTAGTCCAGAGTGGCAATTCGGGAGGAAGGTACATGAGTATATGCCGCTGGATGATCTGAAGCGATTCTTCCATTGAGAATGCGAAGGCCTAGTTGGTTTAAGTGTGTTGCCAATTTTATCCCTTTGCCGTCCTTCCGTTGGAACTGAGATTTTATCTCAGGAATAGCCCACATTTCGTTGACTGAAGAAGGTTGAAAAATTAGGGTGGAGCCGGCCTCCATTAGATTGGTGTTGAAGTCGCCCATTATCAGCCATATATCATTTGGAAAATGAGCATCAAGGTTGTTTATGTCAGGAAGCATTTTTCTCAGTGTAGCCTCTCATCTTATTTTAGAGGGATGCAAGTAGACACAGCCGAGGATAATTTTTTGTTGTCTTAATTTTTCCTTTTTGTAACACTGAATCTCGATGCTGATGAAAATATTATCGCCCTGGCCTTTAAAGAGCGGTGATAGCTTTGCGACCAGAGTATTCTTCACGGCGATCAGCACACCTCCGGAGGCGTGGCCACCTACAACAGATGGAATAGCATGAGATTCAATAACAGTGAAATCCTCCCAGATAGTGTTTTCCAGGGCCCAAGTTTCTTGAAGAGCAAATATGTCCTGGGTCTTCTGGAGGCCCATGGTTAGCCGTTCAGTTTTCTCTTTTGTTAACCCTCGAATATTCCAAGAGCAAATATTAAGGTAGTGTGTTGCATCGTAGTTGGTTTTTTCTTCGTTCAATATTTTCTGTGTTTTACCCTAAGGCCTGAGAAATCCAAGACCAATCTCGAGATTTGTGAGGCATGAGTACACATTTGCGTGGTCCACCCGCTTTTGGTGCTATTATTTGGAGTGGGTTCTCTATCTAGGGCACTGTTTTTGTTCCTGGTCGAGGGCCAGATGATGTTGATGAGGGCTGCTGGATATTCTTGTCCTGTTTTAGTACTAGTTTGTTGTTACAGACCGTTGGGGAGATGCGTATGTTTTCTTTTAGGAAATCTGGGTATTTAGCGTTGGTAAGGAAACTGAACCGAACGCCCCAGTCGCTCCGTTTTTTTTTGTTATTCATTAGGATTGAGGCCTGGTCTTTATTGTAGAAGGTTACCACAGTCGATTTGTTTTTCTGGCCCTGTTCAGGGTCAAGGAAAGCCACACTTTCGATAACAGTTGATTTGACATTTTCTAGTCCGGAGAGCTGCAAGCATAACTTTAAAATGTTTCCTCTATTTAAAATATCCCATTTTCCTTGAGATACGTATTCTGGATACAGTAGTACTTTTTTGTGTTGTTGAGGCAGGGAAGGTAACTCTTGAAAGTTGGATTTTGATTTATTCAGAGGTTGCTATTTGGGGCATGACACTAATGACTCGGTGAGTGACTTTTCGTTAACTGGATACTCTAAGTTGTCTTGATTGTTTGATTTAAGACTCGAGAGGAAAACGTCTGTGAAGAGGTCGCTTCCCCTCCCTAATTATTGAGGGGACTGCGTCATGTGTTCTGATCTTTCCATGGGAGTCCGTGGTTTGTCTGTTAGTTTTTCTTCATACTCGTCCCTCATTTTAGCACGTGTTGATGGCACTTCTGTGAGTATTTCAGTATTTGTTGCTTCCTCCTCTATTTTAGGCAAGTGAATTACGTCATGGTAATTTGTTGCTTTATGCTTTGGGTCCTGATCGGTAGGTTTTTTTAAACCTTGGGTGAGCGGAGAACTTTTGTTGAGCGGTTTGATAGAATTTTCATTGATCTTGGTGGAATTACTGTGAGATTTTTTATTTTTATTGCTCTTTGCAGTTTCTTTTTTTATCATTGAATTCATTAAATTCTGCACTTGGTCTGGCGGGTTATTATGGTCATTGTTGGCCTTAGTTAAAGTCACATCTGATTTTTCCGTAATTTCTTCATCTTGATGTACAGGTTTTACAAATGACGGAATTGAGTTAGTTGTTGGTTCACTCCTATTTGTTACTAGCCACTGTGGTAGTGCATTGCCCTTTTTTTGGCTTTATTTAATTTCTTTAATTTCTTCTTGTTCTTCCTGGGCAAGGGGTTTCCTTCCATCGAGGTTTGTATGGTTGTGTTTGGGGGCCTAGCAAGACTCAATGAATTGGCTAACACTGTTTCAGTGTTAAGTAAAGTAATTTTTTCTTGGGCGTTTGGTGGTAGTGGATTTAGAATAGATACATTGTCAGAGTAATCAACACTTCTCTGTGTGCCTGTACGTGCTCTTGAGCGGCGATGGGGGGCTGTTCTCGTTGGCTACTTGACTTAACATCGTGAGATTGTTGATTCGTTCTCGTACCACTCTTATTACAACTTGAACGCTCGGCACTGTATGAGCATGCTTTTGTTATAGTAGACTTGTTCTGAATTTGAGGGTGTGGGGAAATAGGTGTTTTCTGAGGCCTGGTCTGGGCCTCTTTCCTCTAGTCTTCGATTAAAGTGGACATTATTTCCGGAAGTGATTCCAATTTTTTTAATAACGGATCGCAATTGCAGCCATTATGCTTTTGATTTAAGTTTAGGTTTGTATTTTCGTTTGGATCCAAGCTTGGATTCAAGTTTGGGATTTGATTTTGTTCCACATTGTTTTGAACTCTACGTATCAGAGAGTTTAATTGCTCGAGCTTTGAGTCTATTCCCATTATTGAGTCTGCTTCTGAATGTAGGATGTTAATCTGAACTTCCAGTTTGTCTGCGTCCATATAAGCAGCATTGGCCATTGAGTTCAGGGCTTGATTGGTGACTGAGAGAAGAGCCTCGACCTTGAGCATTGCTGGAATCTCATGCGGGTCCCCTTGCCTAAGTTCTATTGGGGAGTAGGTTTTTTCAGAGAAGTAGAAGTGGGCTGAAAGTGCATTGATATCTGATTTGCTTAGTGTTTGATTCTTTTGAGAATTTTTATTTGCATCTTGATGGAGGCTACGAACTTTGGTTCCAACATTACAGCTGTTAGTATTTGCTGTGGGGCATTAAGAGCACAAACTCTGGTCTCGTGCTGGCTTAGATCATTATTCCCAGAATGGCGGAGGTGCTTTTCAACAGCTGGGAACGAAGTAGATTTTAGCAAGGGGAGATCAAAACTGAGTTTTTGAATATGGTCTTCCGATGGCCCGTTGGATGGTTTTAATTTTTCTTCAGTGAGTGACGACCTTTGTGAGGTCGGAAGCTGAAGAGCTTGAGTTGGAGAATGGGTCGACGAGATCCATATTATAGCTTCTGATGATTTACGTACTGCATTTTGTGAAGGAATTTTGACTTTATTCCTTTGAGGGGTCGTGGCTTCTGACTCGGGCTCAGGTTCATGAGTGGCTCAGTGAGGATTCGACGTGGCAGAAGAGGCTGGCAGAACCAAAGGAAACATAATTTTAGCAATTCGTCTGGTCTAGATTGTGGAAATTGCTGGTTTAAGGGAAGTGAGGGTAATTTTGGGCGAGCAAGAGATGCAGTGGCTGGGTCCTTACCACGAACGGTTATTTCGGGGTAAAGGGAGGCCAAATGAGGAGAGGTTGAAACTGTTGCTAATTGGTTATGAGGACTTGTATTCTTGTTAAGTGTGAAATGAGGGGCACTTTTATTCAATTGATTGATCCGAGAGAAATGGTCCCTGATATCGCTGGCACCACTATTTTTCCCTTTGATTGGCTGTAAAGGGAGGTTTGTTTGCATTTTTTCCCCCTTTCGCGCTTCTATTGACTCCTCAAGGCGAGCCCCAACTGCTCCAACAAGTCGCGGGCGCGGGGATATCTGACACCCACGGCTTCCCACTTGAGGGTACAGCAGCTTAGTCTTCTGTCGTTTGGCGGTCTTGTGGGGGCGATGAGTGCTTTGTAGTTTGGGTGCAGCTCCTTGTTCGCATCGTTATGAGAAAAGGGCTTTTCCTTCACTTTCTTACTTGGTTTTTTTCTCCTGTACTTTATTAGTCTTTACTGTCCTTTGTCGCTTTGTCGGTCTTTATTTCTCTTTGTTTCAAAGTTGGGCTTAAAGACACTTCCTCGCTGTGTTTTGTTTTGGATTTTTTGTTGGCGGGTGGCGCTCTGTAATTCTACTCTGAAGGAGGCCGTTGCGGCTCCCGCTTACCCCCTCTAGCCACGCACCGGCACCACATCCCACGTTCCTCGCCTTTCCGGTTTCAGCTTACGCTCTATGTCAAGATTAGATGTCAGTGGCAACCAGCAGCCATCAACGGAGGTAGGGGGGCAGGTGGGAGGACGGCGAGCAGCGAGGAAAGGGTGACCCCCTCCTTCCCCTGCTAAACCTCGCTAGGGCACATCTGCGCCCCACCTTCTGACTTCCTCCTTCAGATCTGGCAAAGCACTAAATGGTGAAATGCAGGGTCTCAGAAGCACGATTTTTCCTACCACCCAGTTTGTGTTTATGCAGCTCTTTAAAATTGCTTGACCTGTGGGGGGGCAGTTCGTGACCTGTAGCCCACCCAGCAGCTGACAGAAAGAGCAGAGAGGGGGCTATGGGTGGAGCCCACGGAAACAGCTGGTCGTGAGCGGAGCACTAGGGGGGCCACATGCAAAATCAGACCTTGTCGGACCTGCCAAGGTCAACCCCCCAGGTTCTTACTTCGCGGCCACCTCTATCGGCAGCCGCGTTTGCGTCTTTCGCCTTGTCTCGTCCCTCGGAAGCAGCCTCACCTCGTTTGTAAGTGCTGGTCCTGCTGTCGGTGCTGAGAGAGATCTTCCGCCTGAAAGTGCGGGTAAAAAAAAACCTGCGCTGCCACAGGGTTGCCGAGAGCCCTCTGCCCGCTGCCATTCACTCTGTTTCAGGCTTCGAATTTGGCTTTGACTGCACCGGCTTTCGGAGCCTCTGCCATGCTCCTTATCGCACTCGCTCCTCGCTCCTCCTCTTCCGCTGAACAGTGTATAGCAGTGAGTCAGACATAGTAAGGATTTAAAGAGAAAGGTGTGAGATTTGTTGTTTAATTAGAAGGAAATCCACTTGAGAGTAATGTCAGCTATGCCAACTTCTTACATTCGAAGATGAAATATGCCATGGTGGACTATGTAAAAACGTGCTGAAAGATCAAGCATTAGTAATGCAGCTACATCATTTTGGTCAATAATGTTTTTTAGATCATACCAAGTTACGTTTAGGACAGATTCGGTCTATGGATTATGTCAGTGGTATTGCCATATATGAAGTTCTCAATTTTGTCAGCTTTAGATGTTAATGTCAATGACCGATAGATGTCACTGGAATAGTACTGTAAAGTGAGGATGGGATTGCAGCCTTTTAAGGAGATGCATTTGCATTCTTTAGAGAGAGCTTTTATTTATTTATTTATTTTTATTTATTTAAAGAGTTTTATATGGCACTGGCTAGACCTGAAGGTATCAGAGCGCTTTACAAGAGAATCAACAATGTAACAGAAAAAGATCAACAATTACACAATACATCTGACATGTAACTGCTGAGCAGAAATGCCCTAAATGACTGTAGCTTTGTGCTAGAAGCTGAAAAGAAGCACTTACATTTTCAACTCATGCGCGCATAAGGAAAGTTCAAAAGGGGAGTGCCACTTTTGGTCCAGTATGCAGTTGATGTCCAGTATTGCCTAAATATTTTGAAGTTTAGTAATAACAAGTTTCAGAAATTCCATGGTCTCAATCATGTTTAAAATTAAACTGATGCATTTTTATCAAATTGCTTTTAGTTCACTGTGTGTTCTGACTCACTTGCATTAGTTTAAAAATAGCACATAACCACTGAGATCTTTTGTCTGCATAATGAAAGGCTATGGGAAGTGTGGTTATCACATACACTAACCTGTGACTTTAACTTGATTATTTACTTATGTCAAGCAGCTCAAACACGATTCTCTATGTAAACTGACATCTCTTTTTTTTGTCCCAGGTACCAGTTGAAAGATTTAACCTAAAATTTAAGTAGAATATAATATATCTGCATTGTCATGAGAATCTCTTTACTAATCACGATGGTTTGAATGTACCTCTTTTCTGGGATTTTAAAACCATTCGCCTCCATACTGACCAGCCATGCACAGGTACATACGTATAACACTATGGTTGGAGAGGGATAGGACTAAAACCTTCATACATTTTAAAACTAAATCTGTATTGAGGCTCAGTGTGCCCCAGTTTCGTTGTAGCCCAAAAAGAGTATGGGGTTTATTTAGAGTTTGGTGGATAGGGTGCTCTGTGGGGCAGGACTGGGAACCACAATCAGCCCTGGCAAAGTGTTCGCGGGGGTTGGGGGTGCCGCCGAGCTCTTTGCCAGGGCCGGTTTTCGTCCAATTTTGTTACAGGGCTGTTTTTGCAGCTATGCTGTAAAAACGGCACTGTAACAAAAACGGCAGCCCCCACGTGTGCGGCGGACCGGGGGATGGCCCTGATGCTCTGACACAAACATGGCAGAGTACCTTGTCTGCCAAACCGATCATTGCATACTTTAATTAGAGTTGGGTAAATCATTATGCTTCAGCTTGCAAAGCCTCCGCTAGCTCAGCAGGCAGTAACCTTAGACTAACGGGGAGGGTATGGCCTAACAGCTATAGCGGTTGACCTCAAAGCTGGAGAACCAGGTTCGAGTCTCGCCAGGGACACTCAACAACCCCACTGCTATTCAACAAGCTTAACAAATATTTGAGTACATATAACAAGTTTCCTTTTATTGTTGAAATACGGTATGGGGATAACACATACAACCAACCCCTTCACCTTTCACTTGACACATTACATTTAGGCAGTATATCCTTTATGTATAAGGGAAAGTCTTTGGCCATGAACATCCAACGTTATCATGTAGCACACAGGCTTCCATGCTAAACTAAGCAAACACAAGGAGATGATGGACGGAGCGCTGAAATCTTTCAGACACTCACCCCCAGTCACAGATCTGGCGAGCAGGGTCAAGACTGATTTGAATATGGCAGGGTCTGGACTGGGCTGGCGAAGTGAGCTAAAGAACGATGATGGATACAAACCAGATCTGTGACTGGGGTGAGTGTCTGAAAAGTTTCAGTGCTTCGTCCATCATCTTCTTGTGTTTGATCAGTTTGCCCTAAGTTGGCAGGGTAGGTCCAGACGTGGGTCCCTTGCTCACTTTGCCACTGGATTCAAGCTAGCCTGGCTGATGAGGGGTGTTACCCCAAAACCGGTCCCAGGATGCCTGTTACCGGGTCAGGGAAGACCTGCTTGGCAGTTCGGGCTGGACTGTTCCCATGAGGCGCAGGGTCAAGACTGGTTTGCATATGGCTAGGTCTGACCTGGGGTGGCAAAGTGAGCTAAAGAACGATGATGGATTCAACCCATATCTGTGAATGATGATGAGTGTCTGAAAAGTTTCAGCGCGCTGTCCATCATCTTCTTGTGTTTGCTTCTATGCTAAACTAGCCTTGCAATGCTAATCCAAGTCACCACGTTTTATAATACCCGGGTTTTGAGGTGTTATATTCAAAGGATCTCATCTAAACAAAAACAAGACTGTATATCCCAAAATACGCTACTGTGTCAAGTGAAAGTCAAGGACTAGTAGTGTAATGTCATTGTGACATGGAGACAGATGCTAAAAAACCAGGGAAAACCCAGGGAAATGCAACTTTTACGTTTTGAGCATTTTCGGTGAACTGTTTTTGTTGTGAGGGGAAGCTGTTTAGCTTTGGTCCTTGCAAAAAGTACAAAATCTATGTGCATTTTAGATTATTTTTTTTTTTTTAGATGGGTTAGTACATTTTGCCGCACAGATTAAATCTACACAAAAAGACAAGTAGCCAGAAAGTGCATTCAGTGAATGCGATTCTTACCCATCTCGTATGCAGAAGGGCCCTTAAGATCCCGATCTGAGAGAGCCTGAAACTGTCTTTTTTTTAATTCAATAATAACAGGTCTACCATGATCATTTGTAGCAAATGAAAATTTAAGATTTTCCAATCGCCAAACTCTTTTACTTTGAAATCCAGTTCTAATTAACGTGTACGTTGTTTTTAAGGTATGATGACCCTCGGCCCCAGTGGCGCAGGGAAAACAAAGTGCATTAACATCCTGATGAAAGCGATGACGGACTGTGGAGCACCACACAGGGAGATGCGGATGAACCCCAAGGCCATCACAGCCTCTCAGATGTTTGGCACGCTGGACGTGGCCACCAACGACTGGACCGATGGCATCTTCTCCACTTTGTGGAGAAAAACTTTGAAAGCAAAGAAGGTAACTTTCAGAAATATGAAACATATCTTGTGATATTTATAATCGGAGATGCCCGGAAAACATAACATTGCACGGTGGCGGCATGTTGTTCTGCAACTGTTCCATACACCTGGAAGTGAATGTCATGTATCAGCCGCGTGAAACACCAGATTTCGAAGTCTTTACATGTCTATAAGAGTGTTGTTTAATTAGTATTTTCATTTTAGCGATGATCTTGCATCAGGATTAACAAAAATTGCGAACCAAGGGGCATATTCACAAGGGCTTTATCTCCGCTTTTTTTGCTTTAAAAGCCAAAAAAGCATACCCCTGATGGTCTACCTTGTAAAATATCGCTAATGTGCACATCGCGATATTTACAAGGCAGCCCACAGGATTTTAGCACACGTTAGATTTTGGCGAAAACTGAGGTTTTTGCCAAAAACTAATGTCTGCTAAAATCCTGATTTACCTATGCTTAACAAAGGGGGTGGATTATGCTGATACGGCCACAGAGTCGTATCAGCAAGGTTATCGCCGTTTTGAAGGGAACATCGCTGGAAAACAAGTGATGTTCCCTGCAAAACTGTGATTTCCCCTCTATCGCTGGATTTCCTATCGCCGTTGTGAAAAGCGTTGTTGATACAGCGCTATCACGCCGATGAAATCCAGCGATAGGATAAACATCGCTAAACGCACTTAGCGATGTTTATCTCTAATCATTGTTGATATGCCCCTACCACTTTAAAGTTTACTGTTATTCCTGGACTCTGGGCAGTAAAGAACGAGGTGACATGCCTTTCTCATCTGGTCAAAGTTTAAGGCAAACATTTTGAAAAGATGCAACATTTTTTTTTACGAGACAGCAGGCACAACCAACCTTTTAACTGAAACTGAAAGCATCTTTTTGTGTGTATACCCTCATGTGAATTGCGTGTCCTTTGCTATGCCTCAGTCACTGACACACTGTCATTTGGCACAAACAGATGAAACTCCTGTGAGAGTTTCAATCTTTTCCACAACCACATCATTGCACCCTCTTATATTTTGTGTGTGTGTCAATTGGACAGTAGTAATTTCTTATAAATTATGGTTATACCAAAGTAGCACTTTATAAAATTGACCACATAAAAGGTATATGTCCCCATCGATCTAAGCGAATGCCTATGCCTGAATGCCATGCATAGTTATAAGTCGGCATACCATGTTACCAAAGAGTCATAAGTCAATGATCTCCGCCTTCCTATTTCAAGCATTCAGTGCTTACGCCTTCAGTGTGTCAATCTCTTTCTTATTATACTTACAACCCATGCTCTCTGTGTACTGCCCCTCATTCTCACTATGCTCAATGCTTTCAACACTGGTGTTGTCTGTTTATGACTTCAAAAAGTTTGGCTATATGTTATGGTGAGATATTGGCTGCTTTTTCTTTCACCGTGGTCCTTTCTTACCCCAGACCCTGTAACAAGTCACAAATCCATTGATCAGATGGATGCCTCTTATTCCTAGTCCAATTTTGAACAATCCGTATTTTATGCAATGTGATGACTTTTGCGGTTTCTGACAATCTAAGTTTCAAATGTATACAATTGTCAGTACAGCTCCACAGAAAAATACACATACATATCAATATTGCAGTTAAAACTAAAATGTGTTACAATTCAGAACAGATAAAATAAAATAAAAACAATCTGTCACAAATGTCATAACTAATTTAAATAAAAAAATCTGTCACAAATGTCGATCGAATCAGGTAAAAACAATAATTCCGGAGTATCTGTTGGTAATGTGCCAATCGACCAATCAGTTAAAACTTTATTTGATTGTAGACCGGTTCATGATCGACGTTTGGGATTAAAAATCGAAAGAGCAGTCTAGTCTTATGGAAGGAACTTGCTCATCAGAAAGCTCTTCGCTTCCCTCTTGAATGTTGCTATGTTTGGAATTTTTCTAATGTTTGGAGGGAGTAAATTCCAGATTCTGGGGGCTGCTCCGGAGAACGCTCTGTCATAGGTTTTCTTCTTCCGAAAGATGGGTGGTTTTAGCAGCAGTTCTCTGGCACTCCTAGCTGGTCTGTTTCCCCCTGAAAGCTCTATTTTCTGAGCTAGGTACCTTGGAGTTTTGTAGTGGAGGGCTTTGTGTGTAGTATATGCCAGTTTGAATTGAATTCTGGCTTCCTAAGGTAACCAGTTTAATGCTTTCAGGTGAGGGGAGATATGGTCATGTTTTCCGGATCCAGTAATGAGTCCTGCTGCCGCATTTAGACATGCTTTTAGTGGAGCTGTGGAAATTTTTGACAGACCTGCTAGAGTCTTAAATCCCTATTCAATCCTTGAAATAACTAAGGACTGGACTGCTAGTTTGAGGTCCGCTGTAGTGATGAGTGGTTTAATTTTTCTAATATAGTTCAGGTGAAACCGGGCACTTTTTGTCATTTATTTGATGTGAGCTTTCATGTCTAGGTTCTTATCAAGCGTGATTCCCAGTGATTTTGCGAATTCAACTAGTGTAGGGGTGCAGTTCAGTGTTGTGATCTTTTTGGTACACTCTTTCACTTCTGTGGGTTTCTTCGGTGGTGATATTAATAGGAATTCTGTTTTTTGTGCATTTAGTTTCAGATGATTACTGGTTAGCCAATGTAATGACATTTTTAAGGCCTCATTCATTTTCTTTATGTCGTCCAGTTATGTTATCGTGTAAATCTGAGTGTCATCAGCGTGCATGTGATAAGATATGCATGCGTCTCGTAGAATTTCTGTGAGGGGTTCGACATATAGGTTGAATAGTGATTGGGGATAGTGTTGAACCATGAGGGACTCCAATTGAATTTGGGCATGATGGGGAAAGCGACTGGTTGACTAAGAATCTTTGAGTTCTGTTCTCGAGGAATGATTCAAACAATTTCAGAACAATTCCAGACAGTCCCATCCTGTCTTGGAGCCTGGCTAGCAATTTTTCATGGTTTACGGTGCCAAAGGCAGATGACAGGTCAAGAAGTAGGCATGTTTGATTGTGGTCTAGGGCCTGCAGCGCATCATCCACTATGTGTAGGATTGCTGATTCCGTACTGTGGCCCGGTCTGAATCTGTATTGGCGGTCGTCCAGCAGCTTGAAATTGGCAATGTGGTTGCTCAGTTGATTTTGTACACATTTCTCGATAGTTTCTTAGATAGTTTTGCTCCTTTAAGGTTATAGGAAAATTATGGGCTGCAAAATTCTTTTCAGTGAAGATATAATCTTTAAAGTATTTTCTATGATATGCTGCTTTCTTGATTATTATTCACTGTTTGGTGCAGAAGCTGTAACGGTCTCCTTCATCCCCTTTCAGCTCTCTTGATGACAGTTTTTAAGCTGTTCATTTGTGTTGGTTTAATTGAAACCTGATATACATGTCTTGCATTTTGCTTTACCCAGAAAAAGAGCTCAAGCTCAAGAGTTGATACCTTCATGGTATGTTCATGCTCTATGTGGAGTATCTGTGGTGAGCATTTCTAATTATATATGTGCTTAGTTGGAATTTCTCAGCTTGTGTACTACTAGACCCTCATTTGGGGAGACAGAGTTCTACCCTCAGTGTTGTGTTATTTCTCTAACATACAAATCATACATCTGTGAAGTTGGTGCCCCTTATTAGGTACTTGTGATATTTGTACCTCCATGATTGTCTCAGTATGTGGGTTGTACCGTTTGATAAGAGTGTTTAAGATCAATGAGCCTCTTATTAATCTTGGTTAATATGATGAACTGTCTCTTGTACTTTTATATGGCATTAGTGTGACCTTTTTCTTCTTTTATGGGCGTCTGTCAATAGACTGATGTGACGTTGATGGTATGTACAGCACTGAGGGTGTATATCCCAAGATTACTTCTAGCATTTTCACAGAAAGCAGCTGGTACCCTACATTATTGGTTTATGTGGCTTCTGCTTTTCCCCCGGTACTTGCTGCACTTTTAGGTGAAAGGTGTTGTTACTTATGATTGTTGGCAACAGTTCTTTTCTTTTGTTAGTGTCAGAACATTGTTAACCAAGAGCTTATCATCCTGAGAGCCTTAAGAAACTACGAGGCTTATTTAGAAACCCCTTGCACCACTTTTGAGTGACTTTCCCCATGTTAAATATGACGCAAAAGAGGCGCAAGGGGCTTGTAAATAAGCCCCTACGTGTTGTGCTCTTCAGGTTCTATTTTATAGCCATTGATGTTTGATTGGTTCTTCTACCCCTTGGAGTTGACATGTCGATGTGTATGTGTTCCTTGAGCATGATTGTTTGGTTTTTCTGGGATTATGTCATGCTATTAAAGGACTCTAGGGAGACGTTGTCTTTTGGTCAATTCTATTCCTTCTATTGTGAAGGGTACTTAATATTCTTGGCTCTTTTGGGGTTGCTATAATGCTTAGCATTATTACTAAAGATTTTCTTCTTTTCTGTAGTACAGCTCCCTCTAATAATGTACCCTTCCATCTCTATGAATGTGTTCATGTATGTTGGTTCTTGAGGGGAATAGGTGTTTGCCTCATAGCTTCTACTTTTTCTAGACGTCTTTTATTACTATCTTACAGGATCGTTGCTCTTCTAGGGGACAACTCTTTTCTTCATTTACCTGACTCTAGTTGCTTGTAGTTGGGTTCGCACTTTTCGAAGTGTGGTCCCTAGATAACATATTCAAATTGATGTTTATTTTATAGATCGGCCAAATTCTTTTACTATTGAATCCTTTAAAATTTCCAATTTCAGTATGGGGGACTTTTTCTAGATCATCTGTAGACGGGTCTCTTTTCACACAGTAAGGTTATGTGCTAACCTTGGTTTTCGTTAGGTTATCGAGATTTTTCTTTTTCATAAAATATCTTATTCAACTTTCTACTACTGTTACTTAATGGTGGTGTCTCAGGCAACTTGCATTACCCTGACAGGCTTGGTGGCTGTTGATCTCCAGAGTGGTAAGATCCCACTATACTCCTATACTGTTATGTCAGCATTGTCTACTGATTATTTGGTTTTATTTTTATATCTATACGTATGAATTTTCTTTTGTGCATACATAGGCGTTTATTTATTTTACTCTTATGTCAATATATACATTTGGGATATCCTAGAGGTATCAGTATCATTTCTAATTATTTTCCCTGAGAGAAGACTGCTTCTATGCCAATAGTGGCTATTTTTGTCCTCAACTTCTCTTTAATGTTATGTTTTCTCCACAGGAGATGGACCTTTTCCTCTGTTTTTAAAAAGTCAGTTCTGGATAGGACAGGACTTTATAAAGCATAGAGGTAATGCTCAGTGGCATGGCAAAATTCTTTGTGTTCCACAAGTATTGAGCATGCGGTTGGGTCTCGATATAAAACCAAATAGGTTTATATTTATAGGGTCATTTGTCAAAATTGCACAATTGTCAGGGGTAATGTTATCCCTATGAGTTTAGCTTTTAAATTACTTTTGTTACTTTGGTCCTGTCCCAGTTATTGAGGGGGTGAGAATGCATGGGTTTGGGTCCCATTAAGGGTGCAAATATGTTTATTTTAATGCTGTTGGTTGGCTTCTGATGCAGATTTGTCACACTAACATGGATAATCTGAAAGAGACACGTTAGTGATAGATTCCTTACCTTAGAATATCCCCAGGCATCAGAGTAGATCCGGAAAGTTTTGCTAGCAGTACCCCTTCGCGTCAGTAGGTGACGTCCTGTGGCTCTGCGTCCTTTGCTGGCGTCATAGGTGCCGAGATGACATCACAGAGACCACTTAGGTGCCACCCATGCGCGCTGACGTCAGTTCTTTCTTTTTCTGCGCCAGCAAGCGCAGACTTGGATAGAGCACATACCTTAGTCACTTTTTGACTACTCTTTTGAGACTGGTTTTAAGACCTGTGGGGCCTGCCGTCGCAATATGTCGGTGGCGGACCCCCATGATGTTTGCCTCTACTGCCTAGCGAGCGACCACGACTCCCCAGACTGTCGGGCTATGGCCCCGTTGGCCTTGAGGGAGCGGCGCAGGAAACTGCTGGAAGCCCAGCACTCGTCCCGACGCTGCTCCGGTTCCAGGGACTGCTCGCTGGGCCACAGTCATCGCTCCTAGGGTTCCAAGTCTTCACCCTTGGATTCCGGTAAGCGACGACATAAAAAGAAGTGTAAAAAGCGTGTTTGCTCTCTGACATCCCCCTGTCAGACCTCAGATGCGGACGAGGGGGATAGGGGTTCTGCCCTGTAGGAGAGTAGGGTCTGCTATCCTATGGTCACCCCAATTTTTGCTTTTTGCTTCACTGGTTTTCGACTTACTGAGGCTGTGGGCCTGCTCATCAGACCCCCAGCCTGCTGTTCTCTCTCTAAATTCACATACATGTACTATAGGTACATAACCCAATTGGAAATGGACTCCTTGTCAGCCCCTGTACCATGCACTATAGGTGCTCAGGGCATAGGTGCCACCAAGGCCTACCAGGGGCTGCAGCATAGCTTTTGCCACCCCTGGCTGGTTCTTAAATTGACACAACAGGCTGATCACTCAGCTGGGGCAAGTTGGTGTAATCACCCCTTGCTTAGATATAGTATACCTATATCTAAACCTATATCTGGACACATATAAACCTGTGAGCCACTCCTATGGAAGGCCTTATCAATCCTGGAGGCAGAGTGCGTGGTTTAATGTGAGATGGTGCTCTAGCATGAGCTGACCCTGTCTGCAGCTGTCGGGAACAACTCCCTAAGCTGATCCGGGATAATGCCATACCATATACTATTAAGTGCATTATAATCCTCGCGGTTATATAGCAACTTTGGTTTGGATTTATCAAAACATGTTGTGTAAGGTGTCATACGATTTGGAATACTATCCCCTCGACAGTCCTGTCGACGGGGATAGCATTCCACCCTTCTAGAGGGAGAAGACATGTTACTTTACTGAAACGCGGTTGATTTTTAAAAGAGCCTCAGATCCACAAAATGGATGCTTCTGCCACAGACACGAGTCTGATCTCCTGCTGCTGACCGAAACTCAGCAGAGGAGGCCTGGACAAAGGCTTTCCTGTCGCAGGGAGGTGTTACACCACTCCAGACAGGAGATAGTGGATTGTAGCAGGGAGGTTTGAAAGAAACCAGACACTGCCTGGGGAGCACAAGGCTTCCCCTTGCATAATCCGGCCAAACCGGTTCTGGGGCACACCATCCCCAGTCCCAGCGCGGCCTTTATCAAAGGGAAAGGGGTGTATCCACCCCCTTCCTGGGTCCCACCCATAGGAGGTGACCTTGCAGGTAATCCAGCCCCCTAGATTGGTCGAGTGATAGACTGGACCGAT
Source organism: Lissotriton vulgaris (assembly GCF_964263255.1). Lineage (NCBI taxonomy): Eukaryota > Metazoa > Chordata > Amphibia > Caudata > Salamandridae > Lissotriton > Lissotriton vulgaris. The sequence continues at coordinate 1,118,120,605 of NC_141691.1, read as the reverse complement.
GGCATCTTCTCCACTTTGTGGAGAAAAACTTTGAAAGCAAAGAAGGTAACTTTCAGAAATATGAAACATATCTTGTGATATTTATAATCGGAGATGCCCGGAAAACATAACATTGCACGGTGGCGGCATGTTGTTCTGCAACTGTTCCATACACCTGGAAGTGAATGTCATGTATCAGCCGCGTGAAACACCAGATTTCGAAGTCTTTACATGTCTATAAGAGTGTTGTTTAATTAGTATTTTCATTTTAGCGATGATCTTGCATCAGGATTAACAAAAATTGCGAACCAAGGGGCATATTCACAAGGGCTTTATCTCCGCTTTTTTTGCTTTAAAAGTCAAGTCAAGTCAAGTCATAAAATTTGTATAGCGCACTACATACCCAGAGGGTTTCAAGGCGCTTAGGAAGGGGAGGAGGATTATTTGTCAAATATCCACGTTTTAAGCTGCTTTCTGAATGCTAGGTGGTTCTGGGTGAGGCGAAGGTAAGCGGGGAGTGAGTTCCATGTTTTAGCAGCCAGGTATGAAAAGGATCTGCCTCCCATGGTGGTCTTGTTGATGCGAGGTACAGTGGCGAGGGCTTGGTTGGAAGAACGTAGTTGGCGGGAGGGGGTGTAGAAGGACAGTCGAGAGTTGAGGCAATCTGGTCCGATGTCGTAGAGTGATTTGTGTGCGTGGGTGAGCAGTCGGAAAGTGATCCTCTTATTGACGGGTAGCCAGTGGAGGTCTTTAAGGTGACCAGAGATGTGTTCGTTGCGTGGGATGTCTAATATGAGCCTGGCTGAGGCGTTTTGGATTTGTTGGAGTTTCTTCTGGAGTTTAGCGGTGGTACCTGCGTAGAGGGTGTTTCCGTAGTCCAGTCGGCTCGTGACCAGAGCGTGGGTGACTGTTTTCCTTGTTTCGGAGGGGATCCAGCGAAATGTTTTTCTGAGCATGCGAAGAATGTTGAAGCAGGAAGAGGATATGGCGCTGACTTGTTTGTTCATTGAGAGTGAAGAATCCAGGATGACGCCAAGGTTCCGTGCGTTGTCTGTCGGGATGGGTGCTTTTCCGAGGGCTTCCGGCCACCAGGAGTCGTCCCAAGCGGAGGGGGATGTGCCTAGGATGAGGACTTCTGTTTTGTCTGAGTTCAGTTTCAGACGGCTTTGTTTCATCCATTCGGCAACTTCTTTCATTCCTTCGTGTAGGTTAGTTTTGGCGGTGCTGGGGTCATTGGTGAGAGAAAGGATCAGTTGAGTGTCGTCCGCGTAAGAGATGATGTTGAGGTTGTGTTGGCGTGCGATGGCCGCGAGGGGGCTCATGTATACGTTGAAGAGGGTGGGACTGAGTGAGGATCCTTGAGGTACGCCGCAGATGACTTCAGAGGCCTCGGACTTGAATGGAGGAAGGCGGACTCTCTGGGTTCTTCCGGTGAGGAACGAGGTGATCCATTCAAGTGCTTTTCCTTGGATTCCTATGTTATTGAGGCGTTGTAGAAGGGTGCTGTGGCAGACTGTATCGAATGCTGCAGAGAGGTCGAGGAGGATGAGGGCGACTGTGTCTCCATTGTCCAGTAGAGTTCGAATGTCGTCTGTTGCTGCGATGAGGGCGGTCTCAGTGCTGTGTTTTGCTCGGAAGCCAGATTGTGAGGGGTCGAGGGATTTGTTGGCTTCGAGGAAGGCGGCGAGCTGGTTGTTGACGGCTTTCTCGATGACTTTGGCCGGGAATGGAAGAAGCGAGATGGGGCGGTAATTTTTGAGTTCGGTGGGGTCCGCTGTTGGTTTTTTCAGAAGGGCGGTGAGTTCAGCGTGTTTCCAGTCTTCTGGGAAGGTAGCGGAGTTGAAGGAGCAGTTGATGACGTCTCGGAGGTGCGGTGCTATGACGGAGTCTGCTTTGTTGAAGATGTGGTGAGGGCATGGGTCTGTGGGGGATCCTGAGTGGATGGAATTCATCAGGCGGATGGTGTCCTCAGTGGAGATAGGGTTCCAGGCGTTAAGGGTGTTCACGGGGGGAAGATGGTCAGCAGATGGTAGGGTGGGATGGTTTCCGGGTTGGTTGTCAAAGCTGTTGTGGATGTCTGCAATCTTGTTGCGGAAAAAAGAGGCTAGGGAGTCGCAGAGGGTTTGAGAGGGGGTGATGTCGTTGGAGTTGGCCGAGGGATTGGAAAATTCCTTGACGATGTTGAAAAGTTCCTTGCTGTTGTGGGCGTTGTTGTCAAGTCGATCCTTGAATGCTGTTTTCTTGGCTTTTCGGATCAGTTGGTGGTGAGTGCGGGTGGCGCTTTTGAAGGCGTCCTTGGTGCTGGTGGTTGGGTCTTTTTTCCAGGCCTTTTCAAGGGAGCGGCAGAGTTTCTTGGACTTCTTGAGATCATCGTTGAACCATGAGGCTTTCTTGCTGCCAGGTTTGCTTTGACGTTTTTTCAGTGGAGCTAAGGTGTCGGCGGTGTTGGATAACCATAGGGTGAGGTTGGCGGCGGCTTCGTTGGCGTTAGAAGAGAGGGCTGGGGAGTTTCGAAGGAGCGATGCGGAGATTTGGTCCGTGGTGATTTTGTTCCAGTTTCTTTGCAGGGTAGGTTGGGAGTGGTTGATGGGTTTCGGCTTGCTGTAGGTGAAGTGAACGCAGCTGTGGTCGGTCCATAGGAGATCCGTAGTGTGGCTGAAGGAGACATGATTGCTGGATGTGAAGATGGGGTCGAGTGTGTGACCTGCGATGTGGGTGGGGGAAGTGACTAGTTGTTTAAGTCCGAGGTTGGCGAGGTTGTCCACGAGGGTGGCGGTGTTGTGGTCGTTTATCTTTTCAAGGTGAAAGTTGAGGTCTCCCAGAAGAATATAGTCTTTGGAGGGGAGCGCGTGTGGAGAGATGAAGTCCGTGATGTCTTCACTGAATTTTGCGCGGGGTCCTGGTGGTCTGTAGAGGAGAGTGCCTCTGAGTGTTGTTTTGGGGTCGATGTGGATCTGGAAGTGAAGGTGTTCGGAGTTGGCGAGGTTGGCGTCAGAACTAGTTGAGATGCGGATAGATTTCTTATGGACGATAGCGATTCCTCCTCCTGTGTGGCTGGTACGGTCTTTGCGGGTGATCTTATAGTCTTCAGGGATAGCAATGGTGATGTCTGGTGCGGAGGAAGCATTCATCCATGTTTCCGTAAGGAAGGCGACGTCTGGAGAGAAGGTGTCTAGTAGGTTCCATAGGTCAATGGCGTGCCTGTGCACCGAACGGGTGTTGAGAAGGATGCATTGTAGGTGGTTGGGGTCGGGAATCTGTGGTGTGGTCGTAGCGGAGATGTTGTCGGTGCCGCTGAATTTGCAGGAGTAGCAGGAGAAAGGTCCATGGGTGTGTCCAGGAGCGGCTTGGACGCAGTTGAGGGCGCGACCGGGGTTAAGGGCTAGGAGGGTGGCGGCATCGTAGGTAATGCGGGTGGGCTGGGGAGCGCGAGGACCAGGGGCTCTGGCGCTGGGCGCGGTCCAGGCGCGGACGGGCGTAGACGGGCTTACCTTTGGCGCACCTTCGGCGCGGGTTGGGCGCGGACGCTGCGCGTAGACGCTGCGCGTGGGAACTCCTGTCATAAATGGATGGTGGAAGGGGAGGGGCGAGGGCGTCTCAGCTGGGAGGCGGGGCGGGCACACGAGGACGACAACAACAAACCAAATGGAGGCGGAGGGGGGAGCAGGGCGGAGCGCTGGAGGCAAACGCGCAGATAACGTTCTAAGCAGCCCCAAACTAAGAAAAACCCAGCGCTAATTAAACAAAGCGGTAACTGAAACCCAGCGCTAATTAATTAAATAAAGCGGAAACTGAATACACAGCTGGCGAGATGCAAGTGCAGCTTTCTGGACAATGCGCGTTGTGAGCAGCACAAACAGTGAAAACACAGCGGTGACTGAAGCCCAGCGCTAATTAATTAAATAAAGCGGAAACTGAACACACAGCTGGCGAGATGCAAGTGCAGCTTTCTGGACAATGCGCGTTGTGAGCAGCACAAACAGTGAAAACACAGCGGTGACTGAAGCCCAGCGCTAATTAATTAAATAAAGCGGAAACTGAACACACAGCTGGCGAGATGCAAGTGCAGCTTTCTGGACAATGCGCGTTGTGAGCAGCACAAACAGTGAAAACACAGCGGTGACTGAAGCCCAGCGCTAATTAATTAAATAAAGCGGAAACTGAACACACAGCTGAAAACACAGCGCTAATTATTCTAAGCGAGCGGAGACTGAAACAAAAGCGGAAACTGAGCATACCCCTGATGGTCTACCTTGTAAAATATCGCTAATGTGCACATTGCGATATTTACAAGGCAGCCCACAGGATTTTAGCACACGTTAGATTTTGGCGAAAACTGCGGTTTTTGCCAAAAACTAATGTCTGCTAAAATCCTGATTTACCTATGCTTAACAAAGGGGGTGGATTATGCTGATACGGCCACAGAGTCGTATCAGCAAGGTTATCGCCGTTTTGAAGGGAACATCGCTGGAAAACAAGTGATGTTCCCTGCAAAACTGTGATTTCCCCTCTATCGCTGGATTTCCTATCGCCGTTGTGAAAAGCGTTGTTGATACAGCGCTATCACGCCGATGAAATCCAGCGATAGGATAAACATCGCTAAACGCACTTAGCGATGTTTATCTCTAATCATTGTTGATATGCCCCTACCACTTTAAAGTTTACTGTTATTCCTGGACTCTGGGCAGTAAAGAACGAGGTGACATGCCTTTCTCATCTGGTCAAAGTTTAAGGCAAACATTTTGAAAAGATGCAACATTTTTTTTTACGAGACAGCAGGCACAACCAACCTTTTAACTGAAACTGAAAGCATCTTTTTGTGTGTATACCCTCATGTGAATTGCGTGTCCTTTGCTATGCCTCAGTCACTGACACACTGTCATTTGGCACAAACAGATGAAACTCCTGTGAGAGTTTCAATCTTTTCCACAACCACATCATTGCACCCTCTTATATTTTGTGTGTGTGTCAATTGGACAGTAGTAATTTCTTATAAATTATGGTTATACCAAAGTAGCACTTTATAAAATTGACCACATAAAAGGTATATGTCCCCATCGATCTAAGCGAATGCCTATGCCTGAATGCCATGCATAGTTATAAGTCGGCATACCATGTTACCAAAGAGTCATAAGTCAATGATCTCCGCCTTCCTATTTCAAGCATTCAGTGCTTACGCCTTCAGTGTGTCAATCTCTTTCTTATTATACTTACAACCCATGCTCTCTGTGTACTGCCCCTCATTCTCACTATGCTCAATGCTTTCAACACTGGTGTTGTCTGTTTATGACTTCAAAAAGTTTGGCTATATGTTATGGTGAGATATTGGCTGCTTTTTCTTTCACCGTGGTCCTTTCTTACCCCAGACCCTGTAACAAGTCACAAATCCATTGATCAGATGGATGCCTCTTATTCCTAGTCCAATTTTGAACAATCCGTATTTTATGCAATGTGATGACTTTTGCGGTTTCTGACAATCTAAGTTTCAAATGTATACAATTGTCAGTACAGCTCCACAGAAAAATACACATACATATCAATATTGCAGTTAAAACTAAAATGTGTTACAATTCAGAACAGATAAAATAAAATAAAAACAATCTGTCACAAATGTCATAACTAATTTAAATAAAAAAATCTGTCACAAATGTCGATCGAATCAGGTAAAAACAATAATTCCGGAGTATCTGTTGGTAATGTGCCAATCGACCAATCAGTTAAAACTTTATTTGATTGTAGACCGGTTCATGATCGACGTTTGGGATTAAAAATCGAAAGAGCAGTCTAGTCTTATGGAAGGAACTTGCTCATCAGAAAGCTCTTCGCTTCCCTCTTGAATGTTGCTATGTTTGGAATTTTTCTAATGTTTGGAGGGAGTAAATTCCAGATTCTGGGGGCTGCTCCGGAGAACGCTCTGTCATAGGTTTTCTTCTTCCGAAAGATGGGTGGTTTTAGCAGCAGTTCTCTGGCACTCCTAGCTGGTCTGTTTCCCCCTGAAAGCTCTATTTTCTGAGCTAGGTACCTTGGAGTTTTGTAGTGGAGGGCTTTGTGTGTAGTATATGCCAGTTTGAATTGAATTCTGGCTTCCTAAGGTAACCAGTTTAATGCTTTCAGGTGAGGGGAGATATGGTCATGTTTTCCGGATCCAGTAATGAGTCCTGCTGCCGCATTTAGACATGCTTTTAGTGGAGCTGTGGAAATTTTTGACAGACCTGCTAGAGTCTTAAATCCCTATTCAATCCTTGAAATAACTAAGGACTGGACTGCTAGTTTGAGGTCCGCTGTAGTGATGAGTGGTTTAATTTTTCTAATATAGTTCAGGTGAAACCGGGCACTTTTTGTCATTTATTTGATGTGAGCTTTCATGTCTAGGTTCTTATCAAGCGTGATTCCCAGTGATTTTGCGAATTCAACTAGTGTAGGGGTGCAGTTCAGTGTTGTGATCTTTTTGGTACACTCTTTCACTTCTGTGGGTTTCTTCGGTGGTGATATTAATAGGAATTCTGTTTTTTGTGCATTTAGTTTCAGATGATTACTGGTTAGCCAATGTAATGACATTTTTAAGGCCTCATTCATTTTCTTTATGTCGTCCAGTTATGTTATCGTGTAAATCTGAGTGTCATCAGCGTGCATGTGATAAGATATGCATGCGTCTCGTAGAATTTCTGTGAGGGGTTCGACATATAGGTTGAATAGTGATTGGGGATAGTGTTGAACCATGAGGGACTCCAATTGAATTTGGGCATGATGGGGAAAGCGACTGGTTGACTAAGAATCTTTGAGTTCTGTTCTCGAGGAATGATTCAAACAATTTCAGAACAATTCCAGATAGTCCCATCCTGTCTTGGAGCCTGGCTAGCAATTTTTCATGGTTTACGGTGCCAAAGGCAGATGACAGGTCAAGAAGTAGGCATGTTTGATTGTGGTCTAGGGCCTGCAGCGCATCATCCACTATGTGTAGGATTGCTGATTCCGTACTGTGGCCCGGTCTGAATCTGTATTGGCGGTCGTCCAGCAGCTTGAAATTGGCAATGTGGTTGCTCAGTTGATTTTGTACACATTTCTCGATAGTTTCTTAGATAGTTTTGCTCCTTTAAGGTTATAGGAAAATTATGGGCTGCAAAATTCTTTTCAGTGAAGATATAATCTTTAAAGTATTTTCTATGATATGCTGCTTTCTTGATTATTATTCACTGTTTGGTGCAGAAGCTGTAACGGTCTCCTTCATCCCCTTTCAGCTCTCTTGATGACAGTTTTTAAGCTGTTCATTTGTGTTGGTTTAATTGAAACCTGATATACATGTCTTGCATTTTGCTTTACCCAGAAAAAGAGCTCAAGCTCAAGAGTTGATACCTTCATGGTATGTTCATGCTCTATGTGGAGTATCTGTGGTGAGCATTTCTAATTATATATGTGCTTAGTTGGAATTTCTCAGCTTGTGTACTACTAGACCCTCATTTGGGGAGACAGAGTTCTACCCTCAGTGTTGTGTTATTTCTCTAACATACAAATCATACATCTGTGAAGTTGGTGCCCCTTATTAGGTACTTGTGATATTTGTACCTCCATGATTGTCTCAGTATGTGGGTTGTACCGTTTGATAAGAGTGTTTAAGATCAATGAGCCTCTTATTAATCTTGGTTAATATGATGAACTGTCTCTTGTACTTTTATATGGCATTAGTGTGACCTTTTTCTTCTTTTATGGGCGTCTGTCAATAGACTGATGTGACGTTGATGGTATGTACAGCACTGAGGGTGTATATCCCAAGATTACTTCTAGCATTTTCACAGAAAGCAGCTGGTACCCTACATTATTGGTTTATGTGGCTTCTGCTTTTCCCCCGGTACTTGCTGCACTTTTAGGTGAAAGGTGTTGTTACTTATGATTGTTGGCAACAGTTCTTTTCTTTTGTTAGTGTCAGAACATTGTTAACCAAGAGCTTATCATCTTGAGAGCCTTAAGAAACTACGAGGCTTATTTAGAAACCCCTTGCACCACTTTTGAGTGACTTTCCCCATGTTAAATATGACGCAAAAGAGGCGCAAGGGGCTTGTAAATAAGCCCCTACGTGTTGTGCTCTTCAGGTTCTATTTTATAGCCATTGATGTTTGATTGTTTCTTCTACCCCTTGGAGTTGACATGTTGATGTGTATGTGTTCCTTGAGCATGATTGTTTGGTTTTTCTGGGATTATGTCATGCTATTAAAGGACTCTAGGGAGACGTTGTCTTTTGGTCAATTCTATTCCTTCTATTGTGAAGGGTACTTAATATTCTTGGCTCTTTTGGGGTTGCTATAATGCTTAGCATTATTACTAAAGATTTTCTTCTTTTCTGTAGTACAGCTCCCTCTAATAATGTACCCTTCCATCTCTATGAATGTGTTCATGTATGTTGGTTCTTGAGGGGAATAGGTGTTTGCCTCATAGCTTCTACTTTTTCTAGACGTCTTTTATTACTATCTTACAGGATCGTTGCTCTTCTAGGGGACAACTCTTTTCTTCATTTACCTGACTCTAGTTGCTTGTAGTTGGGTTCGCACTTTTCGAAGTGTGGTCCCTAGATAACATATTCAAATTGATGTTTATTTTATAGATCGGCCAAATTCTTTTACTATTGAATCCTTTAAAATTTCCAATTTCAGTATGGGGGACTTTTTCTAGATCATCTGTAGACGGGTCTCTTTTCACACAGTAAGGTTATGTGCTAACCTTGGTTTTCGTTAGGTTATCGAGATTTTTCTTTTTCATAAAATATCTTATTCAACTTTCTACTACTGTTACTTAATGGTGGTGTCTCAGGCAACTTGCATTACCCTGACAGGCTTGGTGGCTGTTGATCTCCAGAGTGGTAAGATCCCACTATACTCCTATACTGTTATGTCAGCATTGTCTACTGATTATTTGGTTTTATTTTTATATCTATACGTATGAATTTTCTTTTGTGCATACATAGGCGTTTATTTATTTTACTCTTATGTCAATATATACATTTGGGATATCCTAGAGGTATCAGTATCATTTCTAATTATTTTCCCTGAGAGAAGACTGCTTCTATGCCAATAGTGGCTATTTTTGTCCTCAACTTCTCTTTAATGTTATGTTTTCTCCACAGGAGATGGACCTTTTCCTCTGTTTTTAAAAAGTCAGTTCTGGATAGGACAGGACTTTATAAAGCATAGAGGTAATGCTCAGTGGCATGGCAAAATTCTTTGTGTTCCACAAGTATTGAGCATGCGGTTGGGTCTCGATATAAAACCAAATAGGTTTATATTTATAGGGTCATTTGTCAAAATTGCACAATTGTCAGGGGTAATGTTATCCCTATGAGTTTAGCTTTTAAATTACTTTTGTTACTATGGTCCTGTCCCAGTTATTGAGGGGGTGAGAATGCATGGGTTTGGGTCCCATTAAGGGTGCAAATATGTTTATTTTAATGCTGTTGGTTGGCTTCTGATGCAGATTTGTCACACTAACATGGATAATCTGAAAGAGACACGTTAGTGATAGATTCCTTTCCTTAGAATATCCCCAGGCATCAGAGTAGATCCGGAAAGTTTTGCTAGCAGTACCCCTTCGCGTCAGTAGGTGACGTCCTGTGGCTCTGCGTCCTTTGCTGGCGTCATAGGTGCCGAGATGACATCACAGAGACCACTTAGGTGCCACCCATGCGCGCTGACGTCAGTTCTTTCTTTTTCTGCGCCAGCAAGCGCAGACTTGGATAGAGCACATACCTTAGTCACTTTTTGACTACTCTTTTGAGACTGGTTTTAAGACCTGTGGGGCCTGCCGTCGCAATATGTCGGTGGCGGACCCCCATGATGTTTGCCTCTACTGCCTAGCGAGCGACCACGACTCCCCAGACTGTCGGGCTATGGCCCCGTTGGCCTTGAGGGAGCGGCGCAGGAAACTGCTGGAAGCCCAGCACTCGTCCCGACGCTGCTCCGGTTCCAGGGACTGCTCGCTGGGCCACAGTCATCGCTCCTAGGGTTCCAAGTCTTCACCCTTGGATTCCGGTAAGCGACGACATAAAAAGAAGTGTAAAAAGCGTGTTTGCTCTCTGACATCCCCCTGTCAGACCTCAGATGCGGACGAGGGGGATAGGGGTTCTGCCCTGTAGGAGAGTAGGGTCTGCTATCCTATGGTCACCCCAATTTTTGCTTTTTGCTTCACTGGTTTTCGACTTACTGAGGCTGTGGGCCTGCTCATCAGACCCCCAGCCTGCTGTTCTCTCTCTAAATTCACATACATGTACTATAGGTACATAACCCAATTGGAAATGGACTCCTTGTCAGCCCCTGTACCATGCACTATAGGTGCTCAGGGCATAGGTGCCACCAAGGCCTACCAGGGGCTGCAGCATAGCTTTTGCCACCCCTGGCTGGTTCTTAAATTGACACAACAGGCTGATCACTCAGCTGGGGCAAGTTGGTGTAATCACCCCTTGCTTAGATATAGTATACCTATATCTAAACCTATATCTGGACACATATAAACCTGTGAGCCACTCCTATGGAAGGCCTTATCAATCCTGGAGGCAGAGTGCGTGGTTTAATGTGAGATGGTGCTCTAGCATGAGCTGACCCTGTCTGCAGCTGTCGGGAACAACTCCCTAAGCTGATCCGGGATAATGCCATACCATATACTATTAAGTGCATTATAATCCTCGCGGTTATATAGCAACTTTGGTTTGGATTTATCAAAACATGTTGTGTAAGGTGTCATACGATTTGGAATACTATCCCCTCGACAGTCCTGTCGACGGGGATAGCATTCCACCCTTCTAGAGGGAGAAGACATGTTACTTTACTGAAACGCGGTTGATTTTTAAAAGAGCCTCAGATCCACAAAATGGATGCTTCTGCCACAGACACGAGTCTGATCTCCTGCTGCTGACCGAAACTCAGCAGAGGAGGCCTGGACAAAGGCTTTCCTGTCGCAGGGAGGTGTTACACCACTCCAGACAGGAGATAGTGGATTGTAGCAGGGAGGTTTGAAAGAAACCAGACACTGCCTGGGGAGCACAAGGCTTCCCCTTGCATAATCCGGCCAAACCGGTTCTGGGGCACACCATCCCCAGTCCCAGCGCGGCCTTTATCAAAGGGAAAGGGGTGTATCCACCCCCTTCCTGGGTCCCACCCATAGGAGGTGACCTCGCAGGTAATCCAGCCCCCTAGATTGGTATAAGAATGGGGCAGTGCCAACGCACTCCGATTATCCTGATGAAACATTTGAAACAAAACTCTGGACCCTTCGACATCTTACTCGACGTAGAAGACTGAAGAATCTCTCTTGTGGTCAAGGAGTGACCACCCTGTGCAAACAGGCAGCATCCAGCACCTCGACGTCTGCTTTGTTGCAGTTCCCGCCGGAACTCGAGCAACAGAGATCAACGAGATCAAACTTGCTTGCCTTCTAACAGCCCAATCCACAGTCCCTCCAGAGCTGAGACCCGTGGAGGCGACCGGAAGCGTGGGGCACACCATCTTGAAAAGACAACAAGACGCTGACCGTGCAGCCCACGAGTGACCCTCGAAGCTGTACACCAAGGTTTGAGAAGCCCCAGCCCTGAGCCATTTTTTCACTGAAGATCACCCCTCTACACTCGACGAGTGCTGCGTGGGGCCCTTCGCTTTCTTTGGCTCAACGCGTTGGCCTGGTCACTTGCCAGCTGGCTTGTGGCCCCTGTGCTGACGAAACTTGAAATACGACTTGTGATTCTGGTTGCTCCAGACTTGCACCCGCTCCTCTGAAAAGGAGCACCCGCTCTGACCCTCCTGGTCCGAGTGAGAAGCAATCTTCCAGTCCTGCGTGGATTGCTCTTACCAAGTGTTGTTTTCTCAGATCTTGAAGCCGACAGCGCCGACAGTGAAAGCCTTTGTGGGACAGCTTGTGACCCGCTCCTGGACATCGCAGATGCCCTAGAGCTCACGTGGCAGCGGAGAGAGGCTCCTCGACAACCACCTGATTGCGCCCGACATTGCCTGGTTCCATCCTGGTTCCACCCTGGTCACTGCTGAGTGACCCAGACTCTGTCCCCTCTGCTTTCAGGTACTTTACAACTCTGATCCACCCTTGGATCACACCGGACACTACTCCTTCACATCGCCTGCAGCATCTTCAGCTTCAAGCACCAACAACCTGCATGACGAAACCCGACGCCACTTCGACCCTATGCACCCGCTTCCTGTGGGTGAGGTAACTCAGCATCGCCGGTGTTCTCACACTGGTACCCACCTCTAGGGTCTGTGTCTAAAGTTTTATCCTTCTAGGTTGAGAGGAAGTATCCTTAAACTCTAACTGTGTAACTTTTACGCACCATTGACTTTGCATTGGTGCATGCGTGTGCTTTAAGCGCTGCACCCGAATCCCACAGGCTTTTCCTGACTTCAGCATTGCTTGTCCCGACTGCTCCCAGCGAATCCCTAGGCCCTAGGCCTAACCACTGTTCGATTGGTATCTCTTATACCACTTTCTTAATATATGGTTTGAGTGGCCACCCGCCCTCATCCATAATTGTGCAACTTTCATATGTTATACTGTGCTTTTGTTTAAACGCTTGTGCCCCTTTGCTCACAAAGAGTACTGGGGATTATTTTAGTAATAAACACATATATTTTTATAATATATACTTGTGTGGTGTCCTTTCATTTGATATTACAGGATTGTGATTGGTAAAACAGCTCGCTTAACACGACCTCTTGAGTTTAGCCTTTAAGGCTGCTTAGTCCATGCTACCGCTAGGATAGCTTGTCTAAACACCATAAGGGATTGTTTGGACTGATACAAGGTGGTTCCAGAATTGGAAACATCATATATCAGGCCAACTACTCGCATGCCCCTTCGGTTCCCATGGAGTCTGGGAGTCCCGCGGTCTACCCGCCTTACCTGAGTCCGTTTGCGACTCCCGTACAGGTGCAAGAGTTTCTTGCCACCATGGACCGCGTTTTTAGGCCTCCGGCTCCCGGCGGCGTGCCTTCAGGCCCCATGGTCCCGTGTCTAGATCCTGTTGGCCCACCCGCACTGCCTGTGGATCCAGCTTTGGTGCCACAGGATCCTACGCCTTTGGCTCCAGCCCCGACTCCATGGGCTCCGGCGCTGCCGGCTCCGGCCCCAGCGCCACCCTCGGTTCCACCACCAGCGCCGCAGTGGGTGCCATTCTTTCCACCCTTGCCCCGGTTCCAGGGCCATTTTGGTCCTGCTTGGGATCCGCAATGGGACATGGCGTCACCCTGACCCCTGCTGGCGCCATTCACGGTGCAGTTTCCAATGCCGTTTGTCCCTTCTCCGGCTCCGGCTTTGCCGCTGCGGCCGGTTCCTCCTGTGACGGAGGAGGAGGATGTTTGGGAGGGGTCTGAGGACCCTCTTGCCCATTAGTGTGACTCCAAGCAGGACTGGGTGGACGATCTGGAGGATGCAGGCGACCGCAATGTCTCTTCTGACCCAAGGTTTGCCTCTCTGCCTACGATGGAGGAGGGTGCTTCATACACGATGGTGCTCCGTCGGGCTGCTGAGGTCCTCAACCTCGGCCTTCCTATGGTGGCCCTCAAAACTAACCTCCTCACCGAGGTGCTCCAAACGGCGTTAACTTAGTCGGAACCGCTGCTTCCCTTCACCGACGCCCTGTTGGGCACTTGGCTGCGGCCGGCCACGGGGCCCATGTCAATAAGAATGTCGCCAAGCGCCCCCGCCCGGCGCCTGGTCACCCCACCTTTCTCACCACTCATCCGACGCCTGAGAGCCTCATCATCCAAGCCTCGACTTCGCAGAGTGCCTTCCCACGGCTACTCTGGATAAGGACTCTAAGAAGCTGGAACAATTTGGGAAGTGTTGTTCTCTTCGGCCAGTTTGGGGATGCGGTCGGTGAACACCGCCTGCTTATTAGGCCGCTATTCCCACGCGGTATGGGATGACTTTGCTCAGGTGTTGCCACAGTGTCCTGAGGAGGTTGAGGCTATTCTTTCCCAAGCGGTTGCTGAGGGTAAGGATGCGGCAAGTTCCCCATTCGGTGTGGTTTGGACACCGCTGACTCAATGGGCAGGGCAATTTCTACGACTGTGGCGCTGTTTCGTCACACCTGGCTGTGTTCTACTGGGTTCTCACCTGATGTCCAGAACGCGCTCATGGACATGCCCTTTGATCGCACTCGTCTGTTTGGCGATAAGCCATTGGAGCGTTTTAAGGACTCATGGGCCACGGCCAAGTCCTTGGGTCTTTCTGCAAAGAGCCATGTCACTCCTGGTTTTCGTGGACAGGGCAGGGGCGCCCAGGCACGTTCCTCCAGCAAACCTGTGCAGAATCAGCCTCAGCGCAGACGCAGCTTCCACAAGGACGGTTCTGCGAATCAGCATGGGGGTCAGTCCACTTCCCCCGCTGCTTCTACCTCCGAACGTTCCTAATCCGAACTTTGTGGGGCACCCCACGCCGGTGGGTGGCCGGATCCGCCACCACCTCCCCCACTGGCGCGATATCACATCGGACTAGTGGGTGTTGCAGATCATCCGCGGGGGTTACTCCCTTCCCTTTCAGTCCTTCCCTCCAGCTATGACACCTCAGTGCCACCGCATGTCGGGGATCACTTGGTGCTTCTCCAGCAGGAACTCATGGCCCTCCTGGCCCAGGGGGTCATCGACTGCGTTCCCGGGCCAGAAGTAGGGAGTGGTTGTTATTTCCACTACTTTCTGGTCCCCAAGAAGGACAAGTGGGGCTGCGCCCCATCTTGGACGTCAATCGCTTCCTCTGGAAGGAGAAATTCAAAATGCTGACTCTGGCTCAGGTCCTGGCTGCCCTCGTCCCTGGAGACTGGATGGTATTATTGGACTTGCAACAGGCATATTTTCACATCCCCGTCCTGTCGGCCCACCAGTTATCTGCGATTCACGGTAGGCCAGGAGCATTTTCAGTTTGCCGTGCTCCCCTTTGGCCTTTCCAGCGCCCCTCGGGTGTTCACAAAGGTGGTGGCGGTGCGCAGGTGTCAGCCTTCCCTTAGCTCAACGACTGGCTGTTGAAGGCGGGCTCGCCCTAGGCGGTCGTCAACCACCTTCAGACCACGGCCGACCTCCTACATTTGCTGGGGTTCTCCATCAACATGCCAAAGTCACACCTGAGTCCCTCTCAGAATCTCCCTTTTATCGAGCAGTTTTGGATTTAACGCGGTTTGGCGTTTATCCTCCCAAACAGCGAGTCTGAGATATTCAGGTTATGATTCCGATCTTTCAGCCTCTGTCCTGGGTTTCAGTCAGGATGACCCTCCGGCTTCAGGGCCTGATGGCCTCCTGCATTCTGCTAGTGACACATGCCAGATGGCATATGTGGGCTCTGCAGTGGGACCTGAAGTTGCAGGGGGAGCAGCATCAGGGCAACTTGTCCGATCATGTCCAGATCTCAGAAGGCACTGCACGACAATTGCAGTAGTGGCTCACGAATCGCAATTGGGTCAATGGCAGATCCCTCTTCCTTCCCCAACAGGAGCACACAGTGGTGACGGATGCGTCTCTACTGGGATGGGGAAGACACTTGGGAGAGGCGGAGATCAGAGGTCTCCGGCGTAGTCCCGACTCCATATCAACCTTTTGGAGCTTTGGGCGATCAGACTTGCACTAAAGGCATTCCTTCCCTCTGTCCGGGGAAGTGTGGTGCAGGTGTTCACAGACAATGCCAGGGCAGACAAACTCAGCCGCTGGTGCTTGATGAATCATGAATGGCGTCTGAACTCGGACGTGGTGCAAGGTCTCTTTCTGCAGTTGGAAGAGCCTTGGTAAGATCTATTCGCCACCAAAGAGAATGCTCAATGTCATCAGTTCTGTGCGTTGGAATTTCCAAGGCGGCACTCGCTCTGCAACGCTTTTCGTTGCGAGTGGAGTTGCAGTCTATTGTACGCCTTTCCGCCTTTACCACTTCTGCCCAGAGTGCTGAAGAAGATCTGGCGCGACCAGGCCCAAGTCATCCTTGTTGCTTTGGATTCGGCATGAAGATATTGATATCCCAAGCTACTCAGCATGGTGATCGATCCCCCAATCCGACTGCCTCTTATGGTGGGATCTTCTGTTGCTCAAAAAAGGAGAGAGTTTTCCCTATCAACCCAGAAAGGACTGGGAAATATAGCTACACAAAGGGTGGTTCCTTTCTGTGGTTACTAAATTGAAGCGCAAAACACTTTTACACATAAAACACCAAAAACATTTCTAGTCACAATGATATGTATCCTGACATGTTCCTCAATTATTTCAAAAAAGCATAATTTTCATTAAAATCAGATTTATTAAAAACTTAGTCAGAAGTCAGCATGGTATATCATTCACAATTTTGCATTTAAAAACAATTACAGTACATTAACATCAAGCACATATACACATTTTGCAAAAATTAAAAATAACCAAGTTGTCGACGCGTTTCGGTGTTTGAGATTGATGGTACACCTTCCTCAGGACTACAATCAAACTTCTTCAATCTAAAAATGTACGGAACAGTCAATTAGTATACATTCATTGTGAGATCTCATTTACAGAAAGTTTTTTTACACTTCTAACGGTGTCTAGAGTGTACACAAGACAATTTCTTACTCAATTCGCAGTGTTCAATTTGCGGTGTCAGTCTAAATCCTGGGGATAGATACATCTTATCCACTCTTATGGTTCTGTTTTCTTCCTTTAAAAGACCTGTATGCACACAATATTATTTTCTGTATCATTAGTGTGTTCAATTTAATCCACACAACTGCATCTTTGTCATTACTCAAGTTAAAGTAAACCCATGCTTACTTTGATTTTTAAGGTAGGAGCCTTAAGGTTTTTGCTTTCAACCATGTGGAAATTTTTTATGTCCACTGTTAACAGTCAGGATGGTTCCTTAAAATAACCTGTGTATACATAATATCAGGTATGCCATCAGTGTATTGTTTATTAAGACACTGTGTTTGAAATATTGTGTAAAGCTGGTTAAAAGTATGCTTACATTGTAGTTAAAGATAGGAGCATTAAATATCCTTCTTTACGTGATAAACTCAGGGTGAACCTCCGATGAGCGTCTTTTCCACTTCTTGCTTAAGTTTAAAGGAGATGGAGTGCTTCTTTTTTAAAATTTGAAGATTATTCCTTTTATCTACATAGAGAAATGGAGTGCACATTTAATACTTTGGCATATCACATTCCTAGCGGTAATTAAGTCCAGTTTCAGTTATGCTCTATTCACTGATTTTTGGACTAAGAGCGTATATGGTTTAAAAGGCGCACTTTAAAGGCTGCTTACGCTTATTAAAGGCTACTGTAGGGCATAGAGATATTAAGGTTTAAGTCATATTGCTTTATAAACAAGGTTATAAAGACCTCTTTCGGTTAATCTTATTTACTGTGATATAACATACATGTCAACATTATCAATTTTGTGCAATCATTGCGATGTATATTTTTGCGCAAGAGTTTAATACCCTTTTTAGGTTTATCTCTAATGTTACACAGTGTTATTGCAGACATTTTCCTTTTTGTGCAATTATCCTGATGTTTGTCCAAACAAACGAGCAGAACACACCCTCTTAAGGTTTGTCTCTAATTTGGCAGGGTAAAAAAGACCATGTCAATAATCATGGTTTAGCATAAATTCCCTAATGTAAATTCATGCACAGGAATAGAATGGACCCGACATCCCCGTTCTCTTACCTCCGTGGGATAAGCTCCTCTCCGCCTGCCTGGTAACCCGGTCTCCAGCGTCAGATGCTGTGCTTGGAGAACCGGTTCCCTTTATACTCCGTAGCTGTCTAATGAATTGAATAAACGCTAGCACCTGTGTCAGTTCTAGTTGGCGCCGTGTAGTCGCCATTTTAGTAGTTTTGTAGTCTGGAATCCTAGCTTGGTGGTGCCTATAAGCAAGGAGGGACTAATATGACACGAACGCATGTTTGGAAGGAGTAGGCTTCCAATTTGTTTTGTTACGGCGCTTATTGGCGAAAAGTTTATATTTCATTTATATTCGACACGGAAACCCTGCCGGTAGTAAATTCTGGACTCCTAAAAATATTTTTTCGGACTTGCTGTTAGTTTCGAGTCCCGGGATTATGTCGCCATTTTGGTAATTTATTTGGTGTTAAAGCCAGGGCGAACGCTCTCTGTGATATATTACTGCCTACAATTGACAGCGGACTAGTGGCGGTATAATGCATTTATGCACAACTTTGGGTTCTAATTCGTTAATCTATTTCATGATTAAGTGCATGCTCTCAAATAAACGTTTCCGTTTATAGAATATTTATAGAGTTTGTTGCCCGGCGGACATACAGGGCAACAGCAGAGCCTATAACCGCTATATGACCGTCGAGTTAACACGCTATTTTGGTAGTTTGTTCACAATAATGCATGTTAGTCTAGTAATAAATAAGCCTCTTTTTACAATTCCTTTACAATACCAAGTGTATAATGCATATTACGTACACATATTGGTACCTGAGGCCTGCGTATACATGAAAATCGGAGCATATAGAGTGGATATTTAGTGCAAGAATTTGAAATTAATATTAAAAGTATAGATATTTGGTACAAGAATTTAATATTAATATTACAAGATAGTTCTATATACAAAAGGAAACTCTTAAGTGGAACCGTGCTCCCGATTATCATCATACGGTCACCCCTTACATTCTTCTATAGCTAAACAGATACAGATACAGTCTAATACATTATGTGGTATTGCGGATCATTGTTATAGTAATATTTCAAACCCGTGGGAGACCTGCTGTTATCGTCTCATAGTGGAACCACATGATATTAATAAGCACCACATATTTCCAGTCAAAATAATAGATTTGGAGTACATGTCCCATTCTGATAGAGATATTGACATTTGACATATGGATTGATCCCCATTCATCGTTCTGTCAACATATGTATTTATAAACAACAAATCCACAGTTTGGCCTTTAATTATTAGGTGATTTAGTGATATTTATCATACGTCTTAACCATGGACATTATTACATCTAAAGACATTGGAAAGGACAATGGGGTACTTATCGTACCAATCTTTCCCATTCTTCCCTACTATTCAAACCCTGAGTATAGGTTCGAAACTTGGACATAAAGAATTGTTCTCTTTGTTTACGTTTAACGTCCAGATTTCCTCCTCTCGTGGTAGTTTTTATTTTTTCAACTATGCACCATTTTATTTCATCTTCTTTGTGTTGTTCAGTGGTCCAATGATCTACCAATGGGGCATTTTTCTTATGGTTCTTTAGGGCAGATCGGTGTTCAGACAGACGTAATCTGATTTCACGTCCCGTTTCGCCAATATACCCCTTCTGACAAGGACATACAATTAGGTAGATCACATTCTGGGTTCTACAATTAACATGTTCATTTATCCAATGTGATGTACCACTCAATTCAATCTTGTCAGATTTAATAATAGACTTGCAGTGAGTGCATGATCCGCATGGTTGGTTGCCTTTAATGGGTTTACCCTGATCAATGCTAAGCTGTTTACTCTTTTTGGGCTCTCTGTAGGTCTGAACTAAACAGTTTCGAATAGTTCTATTCCTCCTGTAGGAGAAAATAGGTTTAGGTAGAGGGATTTTACCTTCTCTGTTTAGAATGGACCAATTCTTAGAAATGAGGTTTTTTACCTTATTACTTAATCCATTGAAGTTCGAGACCATGACAAGATTGTTTTCGAGTTCTTTCTTTTTATTGCCAGTTTCAAATAAGGATTCTCTACTTTAGTATTTTGCTCTTTTGTAGCTCTCTCTAATTAATCTTTTAGGGTAGCCTCGTTGTAGTAATTTAATTTTCAAATTTTCAGCATGTTTTTCAAACGAGTTTTTATCAGTACAATTCCTTCTTATTCTGACAAATTGACTATAAGGGATGCCATCCTTCTGGTTTTTAGGGTGGTAGCTTTCATGGTGGAGCAGAGTATTCCGGTCTGAGGGTTTGACATATAACTCCACACTTAACTTGCCATTGTCAGCTTTTATCTTGATGTCTAAAAAGTCAACTGCCACTTGACTCTTATTGGCTGTAAATTTGAGGTTCACATCCCCACAATTAAGCCATTTCAGGAATTCAGCAAGATCTTCCTCGGTCCCTTCCCATATAAAAAAGACATCGTCTATGAATCTAGACCAATGCTTGATGTTCTCGTAGAAGGGACATAGCTCGTTATAAATGTGGAGTTTCTCAAAATTACCCACATATAAACAGGCCAGGCTCGGCGCACAGGTGGCCCCCATGCTCGTGCCTTTTATTTGGCAGAAGAAGTCACTATTAAATAGAAAGATATTGTTTAGGAGAACTGTTTCTATACATTCCACAATAAAAGTATTGTGTGGAGAAAGATAACCCTCTGAATCACTCAAAATGTCCTTCATCATTGTAATGGTATCCTGCTGGGGTATGTTGGTGTACAAGGACTCAATGTGCAAGCACACCAACCACTGGGTTTCACTGTTAAAGTTGATTCCCTCTATCTTGGTAATCATATCCTTAGTGTCCTTTATATAGGATGGTAATTCTTCAACTAAGGGACGAATGAAACAATCAGCATATTTGCTGAGTGGTTCTGTTATTGACTCGATTCCTGAGACTATGGGACGCATGGGTGGGTCCCTAATGTCCTTATGGACTTTAGGGAGCCCATACAGAGCAGGTATTTTAGGGTGACTGTTCAGTAAGAATTTGTACTCGTCATCACATATTATGCAGTCTTCTTTAGCTAAAGTGACTATATTTTGAACTTTATTTTTAAGTCTGTTCCATTCCCCAATGTTAGACTTTTTGTAATGGGCATTGTTGTTAAGTAAGGAGTACATTTTTTGATTGTAGTCTTTGGTGTTAAGGACTACGATACTGCCGCCCTTATCACCAGGCTTGATAGTGATATCATCATAACTTTGTAAGTTTTTGAGTGCCTCCCTTTCTGTTTTGGATAAATTGTTGGGTGTCCAAGTCTTTTCTGCCAGTAATTTTTCGAGTCCTATTGAGATCACTTTTTCAAACGTGTCCACTTCCTGGCTGACCATAGAGATATCAGGGGTCCACGTTGAGGGGGGTTTTAAGCCTGATCTATTGTTACTTGGCCTCTGATCTTTATTTTCAAAGAATCTCCTTATCCTAATTTTTCGGAAAAAGTCCCTGATGTCTTTCTCTATTGTATACCTACAGATCCCTGTAGTAGGGGCAAATCCTAACCCTTTCTCAAGGATACTTATTTCTCCTGTATTTAGTTCCCTATCTGAGAGATTGATTATTGGGGCTTTTAAGGTGTGATTCTCTATTCCCATTCCTTCTGGCTGCGGGTTCTCATATAGGGTCTTCTTGTCATTGTCTCCCTTTGACGGAAGCCCTGACGGCCCCTCCCCCGGGTCCTGAAACCACGGGTCTGTCTCTTTTTCTCCTGGCCTAAAAAAACTTGGTAATTATGGAACTCGTCAGCACTTTCATCTCTGGATTCGTTCCGTTTACCACTGTCTTGCACTCTTTCGGCTTCTGAGTCACTAGTGTTATAGGATGTGTCAGAAAAAGTTACATTCTTTTTGTAAAATGTATTTCTGTTATATTTGAAGGGACGATTATTGTATTCATTTGGGATTGGTTGGTCAAAATAATCCTTTTGAAGATACGGGTACACCAGTTCCAATTTAAAATTAGCTATGTCTTTCCTTAATTTATTTGTTTTTTTATTCATCATATATTCTTGGTATCCCGTAATGTCTTCCTTTATTTCCGCTAAGTTTTTTGTGGCCTCATCAAGTGCAGTGGATTCATTCAGTTCTTTTTCTAATTTATCTATCTCTTCTTTTTCAATAATTAGGAGTCCCTGTGCTGTGTCTATAATTAGCAACATCCAGTCGCGACTGCACCGGTTCGCGATCAGAGTCCAACTATCTTTAAATTTTTCATCATTTACAAATAGCCCGGGTTCATTTGCAATTTGTAGACCCTTGGGGATAACACCTTTCTTGCAGTACTGGATTATAAATTCTGCATGGAGTTCGGTGCGTATTATTTTTTTCCTAAGGTTCCACAATTTATTCCACTTATCTTCATCACTTTTAGATAAAGTGACGGTATTAATGCTTTTGGAGGACCCGCCCAGAAGTTTTTTACATTGGTCCTCTGAGAACCCAAAGGTTCGAAGTGTATCCATTACTTCTATGTAAACTCTCTGGCTTGACGTAAATAATTAATTTACTCTCTTAATTTCTATGCAGGTAAGTACTTAATCAATAATAACTCAATCGGAAAGAAAGAGGCAGAGTCCGTGGTGTTAGAGTTTCTTAGGGGTTTTATTCCTTAAAAAGGAATGGTCATGACCAGGATATCGGATTCTGACCACCACAGGGATGTCAGAAGGGATAGAATGAGCGCGCCACATTTTATTGACAATACATAGCTTATATACTTAATTCATATCATAAGCAACAGTGCAGGAGGCGTAACAGCTGAGAGAAGACAAGATAACAGTATACACGTGGTACTAGTACGTAATCAAGAGGCGTGAACTGGAGGTGTGTGCTAGAAACGTCACTGAAAGGTGACACAAGGGGGTGGCACCAACAGAAATGTGGCAATGTCAGCAGAAATCGGAAACTTGGATGTGCGCGCAGCTGCATGACGTGTGATTGACGTGAGACTGGAGGGTGCAGGGACTTGACATTTACACTGACGGAAAGAGACAGAAGTCTGGCATGTCAGATCAACTTGTACTTCTATCATATCTGATATCTGATGTTTGGGAACCATATTATCTGGACGGAAAGGTCTCTAGGGCAGAAGCTTATTCTATACTAACTGTGAATGCGTGTGTAAGCGCCTAAGTGTCTGTATGAGAAGCGTGGGGGCACGGGGCCTTCCATGGAAGCATGGTAACAGAGGCTATGAATTACTTGCACTGAGACAGGTCGGCCCTTTGGCTCTGCAGCTGGGGAGGATGTTTACTGAAACTGGTAGGCAGGAATGTATTTTCGAGGAGCGGAACAGATAACTCGAAGGTTATAGTCAGTCTTGGCAGGCAGCAGGCTGAGCTGAGCGCGAGGGGCCGCGCTGAAAGTAAGTCAGAGTTCACGGGTACAGAGGCAGCTTGGGCTGAAGCTGTCAGAGTCAGAAGCCAGAAAAGAGGCTCGATGGCAGAAATTCAGGGCCTACTCTGCCAGAGCAGGAAAACATGTAAAGTGCACTACAAAAAGACGGTGGCATAGCATACTTAGGAACGGACTATTTAATCCATTCAGGGTGGATCTGAAAGAGGACATGTTAACGTTGGAAGCAAATGTATTTGCGTCTTCATAGCTGGCACAGGAGGGAAGTTACATGCACTTTAAGCTGGTACATGGAGTCGGTGGGGTACGCGCTAGGGAACACAACATGACCATAAAATTTATATTTCCTCATTCCCTCCTTGTTCCCTACGGACCCTTCATGATATATCGATCCTCATGAATCGATCAGTTTGTTCTTGTAACATCATTTGTTCTTCTTTCTTTCTTTTACGTTTTGAGAGAAAACTGGAATGTTCAATACAAGAGGTGGCACATAGTCCACAAATCGCTGGCCCACACTGCAGGCACAGGCAGCAACTGAATACTAGGACTAGGCCAATGCCTAGGAAGGATAGGATCTTCCATCCCCAAGCGGTTAACGTTGTCCAGAACCAACCGGACCAAGTCCAGGTGCCTGGATCCTGATGTATCTGATTTGCAATCTTATGGAGACGTGTAATAGCTTGATATACAGATGGTGCGTTTTGTGGAATGAAAACACAGCAACTTGACCCGATGACCTTACAGGCTCCACCTCTATCTGCCAAGATGACGTCAATAACAAGACGATTCTGAAGGACAACAACCCTCATGGCGGACTGCTCTTCTGTTAAGTTACCTAAGGCGGAGGCAGTTTCATTTACTACTGCTTCAAGTGTTCTAGTTAATCTGCGTATTAATTTACTATTCTGAACAGGTCCTAAAAAGAAAAAGAATCCTTTATTAAAATCGGTGTACTGTTCCCATGCCGTTTCTGTGTAGTCGACAAGTGGGATATCTCTTCTGGGTCTATTCTTTACTAGATTGGTATTTCTATGGTAATCAGGGGGAGCTAGGAAAACAGGTGGCAGAAGGAATGCAATGTAACAGGTACCATCCCAATCTGGAGGTAGACGTATGTATGCGGTGTGACCACAAACAAAGTAAGAATGACGAAATAGCTTTAAAGGACGATTTTCCATGATCGCTGAATTCGACCACAGTGGTGCATTTACTATGACCTAAGTGTACTGAACCTTTCTTTCTGATACATAATTCACCAGTAACTGGCAATACTGACATAGTGGGTATAACAGGTGCGGCTTCCGATTCAACAGTAAGAATCATAAGGCTAATTGTGTAATTACCTAATCCATATACTTCATTTTCTAGATCAGTTCCTATTCTAGTGGGGAGTCCCTCCTTATCAGGGTAACAGACGCCGAGCAGGACTAAGTTCAGGTCTCCCCAAACCCAGCCCCCATCGAAAACAGCAATATCAGGATCTAAGGAATTAATTATTTTAAACCATGCACCGCAGGAGCCATTGTGAGTGAATGGGTACGGAAAGAGGGGCAGAGCTCCCTTGTAATTCTGGTAGGGAGGGAGTCGGCCACATATCCAGCAATCTGTAGCATTGTTAGTCTGATGGGAATGGTGTAGCATACTAATGAACGTATTGTTACGCAGCGCAAGTCTGTAGGAGAGTTCGTGTGGAGGTAACTCACTAAAAGTATGTTCAGCAGATACATTGTAAGCAGATTGTTCACGCTTGAAAATAGGGTAGTAGAAAGATAGAAGGATGCTAGCGACAATAATTAAAGTACTCAGAATAAACATGATTAATAGTGTCACTATACAGTGACTACGAAGTGATTTACAATATGTATATTTCTTTACTCGTCTCTCTCTCTCTCTATCTCGATCTAGGGGATACATGTCAGAAACTATTTAACCGATTCACCTAGGGGAGGACTTAAACAATTAAACTGTCTGACTTGCTAGATCGGAGTTTCATGCGGTACTCCTCTTGGGGAGTTTTTTCTCGTTCAGATTCTGTAAAGTCTTTTGGCTCAACACAGTCTTTGGTGGGGGTGGACGAGTCTCGATCAGGTTTCAGTCCAAAAAATTTCTTCACATGACTCGTGTGAACCCACCCCTTTCTCCCTTCGATCTTCACGGCGGTCCTCGTGGTGAGAAGGACGGTCTTCGGCGATTTCCAGCGGGGCTCCAACGGACTCTTTCTATCAAAATTGCGTATTAATACGAGGTCCCCAGGACGGACATCATGTGGCTTTACATCAGTGTTGTCAGGGAAGGCTGCGGCAACCTGTGAACGACATGATTGGAGTGCAGACATCAAGGAGGCAAGGTAATCTGTCAACATGTTACAATCAACATCAGTAATCTTTTTCGGAATGGGCGTCCCCCACATATTCGGTGGTCTACCAAAAACCACTTCGTACGGAGATAGCCCTGATCTCGAATGGGCAACCATTCTCATATAGAATAGTGCCACTGGCAGGGCGACTATCCAGTCGACCCCTTTCTCCTGACATATTTTTGCAAGGCGTATCTTTAATGTCTGATTATGCCTTTCTACCAGGCCTGCGGCTTCAGGATGTCGGACACAATGGAATTTCCACTGGTATCCCAGCAATAAAGAAACTTCTTTCATTAATGCGGATGAGAATGGCTGACCGTTATCTGAGTACACGACACGAGGCAGGCCGTATCGTGGGAAGAATTCACGAACCAACTGCTTGGCAGTGGTCGGAGCAGTGTAGTCTGGGACTGGGTATGCTTCGGTCCAGCGGGACAGAGCACAAACAACTACGAGAACATATTTGAATCCTCGACAACGGTCCATCTGGATATAATCCATCTGGAGGACTTCAAAAGGGTGATCGGGAGGATGAAATCCACCTTGCTCTACAGGGACGCTTTTTCCTGGATTGAACTGACAACAGATCATGCAAGTACGCATTTTCTGTTTCGCTGCTGCTCGTAAGTGTTTATTGTTCCATAGATTATGTAAACTGTCTAACATCGCTTTCTCTCCTAGGTGTGCTGGGCTATGTGCTGTATTTATCATGACTTGAACCATAGAGTCAGGGAGAAACCATGTAGATTTTCCCTTCGTCATCCAACCTTGATCTGTCTGGATCCCTCCTAGTTCAATCCATTTCTTTATTTCTTCTGGGGTAGCATGTGTCTGAATATCGATAACATCTAGAGCGGGATCCCTGACTGTCATGCAATGTGTCGGTCCTGTTGTCTGAGTCATGTCAGTTGTCTGAGTGTGAGTCAATGCTGTATGTTTTGCTGTCTGGTCTGCCAGGTCGTTACCCTGGGAAACGGAATCTGTAACTTTAGTATGTGCTTTACACTTCATGACGGATATTCCTGAAGGCAGATGTATTGCTTCTAGCAGTGCTTGAATGAGGGGACCATGTTGGATCTTGGTACCGTGAGAGGTCAGGAAACCTCGTTCTTGCCATAACATGCCGAAGTCGTGTACAACTCCGAACGCATAACGGGAATCAGTGTATATGTTGACATTTCTGTTTTTGGCTAGAATACAGGCTCGGGTCAGAGCAATAAGCTCTGCCGCTTGAGCGGACAGTGTATCAATACGATGTGTTTCTTTAACTTCAGTTTCAGTGGTCACTGCATATGCGGCCACTAATTCTCCTGTACTTGTTCTCATACATGAACCATCCACATAAAGTGTCAGGTCAGGATTTGTCAATGGAACATCTGTTAAGTCTCGTCGGGGCTTTGTAACTGCATTAATGATCTCTATGCAATCATGCGGGGCTGGATCTGTCATAATTGTAGGTAACAGTGTTGCGGGGTTCAGGATGCTGCAGCGTCTGATTTCTATGTGTGGCTGGAATAGTGTTAATTCATAACCTGTCAGTCGTGCTATAGTCAAGTGTTGAGTCTGGGTTCTGTTTAAAAGGACCTCTACAGAGTGTGGAACTTGTACTGTTAACTGATGGCCTAAAACAATTGAATCGCTCTGTCTTATTGCTAACGCTGTTGCTGCTACTGACTTTAAGCATGCAGGGAGTGCCTGTGCTACGGAATCCAATGTACTTGAAAAATAAGCGCAAGGCTTATGTGAACCTGCTTGGTCTTGAGTGAGGACAGACAATGCTGTACCGTCACGTTCTGTAACAAAAAGTGTAAACGGTTTGCTGTAACATGGTGTCGCTAAGACTGGTGCTTGGCATAATGCTTTCTTTAATTCCTCAAAGGCTTGTGTATGTTCCTGAGTCCAAGGGAGGGCAGTCGAAGTTGCTGCCTCCTGCGTCGTTAACTGGATGAGTGGTTTAGCTAGAAATGCATATTGAGGAATCCATTGTCTGCAGTACGAGGTGAGGCCTATGAAGGCCCGCACTTCCTTTTGTGTCTGGGGTCGTGGCATATTTACAATTAACTGAATGCGATCGGGAGTGAGCTGTCTCCCCACTTTGGACAGCAAGTGACCCAAGTACACAACTTGCTGAACACAGAATTGTAGCTTCGAAGGAGACACCTTGTGTCCCTTGTCTGCCAGGAAATGTAAAACTGTCAGCGATGCTTGTTCACATTCGGGCTCACTTCGTGCGGTGATCAGTAGATCATCGACGTATTGCAGTAAAGCGGTGTTAACTGGCATTTGAATACAATCTAGCTGTCTTTTCAGTGCTTGACTATAGATGCTGGGGCTTTCTGTGAATCCTTGAGGTGCGCGGGAAAATTTGAAACTTCGTCCATTTAAACTGAATCCGAAGAGATATTGGCTCTCCGGATCAATAGGTACACTGAAGAAAGCGTTCTTGAGATCAATTACAGTAAAGAACGTTGCTTCTGAATCAATAGCTGTCAATAGGGAAGAGATATCGGGGACCACAGGGTACTGTGGTACAATGCATTTGTTCAGTTCTCGAAGATCAATCACCAGCCGATATACTGGCGGTGCATTGCGGTCAGTACGTTTAAGAATTGGAATGATAGGTGAATTACAGATATTGGAGTCGGTTTCTACGACCACTCCTTGGGCAATGAGCTCTTCAACAATTTTCAGTAAAGCCACTACAGCATCGGGTGGTAACTTGTATTGTCTGATTCTGGGTAGAACAACTCCTGTCTTGAGTGTAACACGGTATGGAGTGATATGCATACAACCTACGTCAGCTGGGCCTTTTGCCCATAGGTGATCTGGTACATTTTTCAATCTGACATCAAATTCTCGTAAAACATAATGACCCTTGAAATCCCGTAGAAAGAGTCTAACTCCCTCCGGGGAACAGCAGATTATAGCTCCTAGAGCCTTCAGTGTTTTAATTCCTAACAGATTTTCTGGGCATGAGTTCGTAAGTAACAAATCTGTAACCCGTGATAATGGACCCACAGCCAAGGGTACTGGTTCAGATACTTCATTCACAATAGGCTGTCCTGAAAAACCAAGGGAAACATTCTGTGAGCCTGAGAGGGGTGCCCCTGGGACTTCATTATGACTGATTGTGGTGCGGCTTGCCCCTGTGTCAATTAAAAACTTTCTATCTTTTCCCAATACTTGACTATGTACATAAGGACCTTCTTGATCTACAGGAATTTCTATAAGAGGCAAGCCAAATTCCCTCTCTAGGCTGTTTCATGTATATCGGGGGTAATCTGGGTATGCAGATTGGGCATACTGGTACATCTGTTGCGAAACTTGCTGAGTCGCGGCAATGGGCTGTGGTCCTGCTACTGTCTGTGCTGTATGAGATGGAGCATGCATAGGCTGTGTATTCTGCATTGGCTGTACATTTTGTGAGGTCTGTTGCTGGACCTGGTCTTGTCTAGGCGGATGCGGTCTTTCTTTAGTTTTACCTGTTGCTATGTTATGTTTCAGGACTGGACATTCATGTACGTAATGACCTGGCTGTTTACAGTAATTACATGTCCCTTTAACGGGAGCTGTAGTGTGACTTATCTGGGTCCCACCTTTTCTCTGACCGTCGGCTGGGACCGTCTGAGCTACTAACATTTTCATCTTGGTGTCCTTCATACGTTTCTGTTCCTGATCTTGTTCTTCTCTAATTCTGTTCTGATGGTATTGTAACATTTGTAACATCTGGGATGGCGTATTTGCCTGCCAAGTACTTTCAACCTTGTATACACGGTTCTTTACTAATGGTAAGGAGTTCTCGACTAGTTTTGATACAAAAAGGTGTGGATATGATTCGCTGCTTGGTTTCAGGCCACTATTAATAATAAAACATTTCTCGAATCTTGAATAAAAGTCACTAGTATCTTCATCATGTTTCTGTTTACAGGACGAGATGGCGTCCCAATCTTCCTTTCTAGTTGCCAATAATCTTGGCAGGACCTGTACTATTAATCCTGGTAATGCTTTAGTCTTGTCCCCAAGGCCTACCCCTGGGACACGTTTACTTTCTTCGTCTTCTATTTCTGCCCATGCAATCTTTGTGTCCCCCACCTCCCATTCTTTTTCCTTTAATTTCTCGTAAATGCCCGTGGGCAACAGCACTTTTAACATTTTCATAATATCATCATACGTGTAATCCCCCATCAGTAACATGTCTTTAAGCTCTCTGTGAAAACCTGCAGGGTCTTTATCATGACACGGAACTAGTTTCTTCATTTCTAACAGTTCTAACTTAGTCAGTGGCGTGTGTACATATACACGTTTCAAAGCATGATCTGCACCCATAACTGGGTGTACTTCTCGTAAGGGGTTCTGACTTTCAATGCCACTACCGCATTGCATGTGATACATTTTCCTTTCTGGAGGCGGGGCGGGAACATATTCAGAGCTTATGAAAGTGTTATATTTATGTCGTTGTTCTAGAATTATTTGTATTAATTTGGTACTGAGACCTCTCCATCTATCCATGAGTAATGCTTCTAATGTTTCATGTAAGGGACCTGGATCGGAATGTTGGTTTCTGTATTTCGTGAGGAGGTGCTGTATCATGTATACACCTGCTAATTTCTGCTCGTCTGGGGAGAGGTTCAGAAATGTCTGTGCTACTGTGTCATCATTGTACATATCCGGATTTTCAGCCCATAATATGGCTGACCGGGCTAGTTCTTGTTCATCCATCGAATTGAGTACATGGTACCCCACTCGGTCTCTAAGTCTTTAATCGGTTTCCTGGAACTGATGTTCCGAAGAATTCGGGTTTGTTAAAGCAGAGAGAAAAACTCTCTTACTTTCCGGACGGATACCTTTCCTAAGGTAAGTTCCCTTACCTACATATGCTATAGTATCTGGAGTCCTTTCTTGTTCTTCAAGTTCTTCTTCCTCCTCGGAGGAAGCTTTTTCTTTCTGGTGTACTGTTATCACTGCTTTTCTAATTTTCTTGTACATACTGGCTATGCAAGTCCCCTTGTCATGTTTTCCATCGGCTATATTTTGACCCCACTTGTTTAGTGCATCTAATTCACTCTGATCTGTCCCAGGCCTGTCTCGTTCTCTTATTAGGCAATTTATGAAGAATCGTAGTATCTGTGCCTGAACGTCAACTTTCTGTTTCTCCATGGCATCCTTGATACTGTCAGGGTCTTTCCCTGTCTGAACAAACTCATATATTCTATCTAGACGGTCTTTCATTCCTGCATAGCATAGCAAGATATCAGTAGCAGATCTTAACCGTAGTGATGCCAATATCATTAGATCGTTTTTTCCGGGTACTGGATCATATCTACAAACGGAAATGTTTTCTTTAAATGCGTCAAGGCGGGGTGACCTGAACGTGAGAGGACTCTGCATATCCCTGAGATTGAATCTGGGTGTTAATGGCGGGGTCCGAAGACCCGCGGTCGCACCTCCTGAAGCGGATGCTTGGGCATTATCTCCCTGCGGAGTCTGGATCTGGGCTTGAATTTGTCGTTTAGTAGGATCAGGTAGACGTGGTTTTGGTAGGTCAATGTTGGGTGCGGGAAGTGGCGGAGCTGGCGGAGCGGGGGAGGTCTGTCGCGGTACCGGCGGAACATGATCTGGGGGCGGAGTGCCACCCCCGTCCCTGTCAGTAGGCAGGGCACGAACAGGCAGATTGGTGTAAGCTGGTGCTACATCCTCTAGGTAAGAATTTAGGAATGTGTCTTTAGTAGTTTTGTGCATTACTTTAGTTGGAACTAATGGCGGCGGTAAGTTTTTCGGTATTTCTGATAGGGCCTCAGGTGTACCCTCGGCCGCAAGATACATACCGTTTACGAGATTGTTTCGGGCACGGTCTATTTGTTCTGTTTTTACTCGGATCCCTTCAGTAACTAACTCGTTTTCTTGGGCTTTTTCTGATTCTTTAAGTTTGTCTTCTCTACGGAGTGCTTTCTCAGCACGCTTATGTGATTCCTTACGCCAAAATTCTATGGCGTCTTTCTGAGATTGTCTAGCTTTCTTTTTCCATAATGCTTCTTCTACCTTCATGATGCACTCGGCATCCCATGTTCCGGTAGTGGGCCATCTGTGTCTTTCGTCTAGATACTTGGTGTAGTCGGCCCATAACTCTAGATACAATATGGCATCTATGCCATGTTTATGATACATAAAGTTACCTGGAGTGTCCCTAGGGGGAATAGGAATTTCTTCCTCCAGTATCCCTTTCCTAGTTCCTATCTGCTTTAGCTTGCTGAAAAACGGCATCTTGTTTACTTGTTAATGAATACTCAATCCTTACTCCTTAATACTGGCTACAGCTAGTTTATACAAGGAACACAATAATGCACATTAAAACGGTCACATTCATACCACAACATTAATCACATGAAAAGACATTGGAGACATAGATGACTACCCTCTATACTGGATGTACTGCTCAACAGTACAGATACACTGGTGTAACAGTGCAGAAATTCAGAAATTCAGAATACTAGATATACTGCTAAACAGTACAGATACACTGCCTAAAAACAGTGCAGACCGGACTTGTGTACCCAAACCCGTCTAGATACGTCCCAGCAATGGTACTCACCGGGAAGCACGGAAACAGAAGGCCTCGGAAAACTCGACTGGACTCGACTCGGCTCGACTTCGGGAAACTTCGGAAAACTTCGGAAAACTGGTGGGCCTCTTGACACCTCGGACCTTGCTTCTTTCGGCTAGGCTCTGGTCGGGATCCTCCGCACTCCTCACCGCCTCGTCTGGGCACTGATCGCAGTCTTCGTCACCTCCGTGGGTCAGAGGGAGATGCAGGAAATCCTGCCGGTACGCGTAGGTTCCATCTAACTGATGGCAGGGGACAGAGCTTGCAATGCGCCAACCGGCGCGTGAGGTGGGGGAGGGGTCCCTATTCGGGCGCCAAAATGACGTAAATAATTAATTTACTCTCTTAATTTCTATGCAGGTAAGTACTTAATCAATAATAACTCAATCGGAAAGAAAGAGGCAGAGTCCGTGGTGTTAGAGTTTCTTAGGGGTTTTATTCCTTAAAAAGGAATGGTCATGACCAGGATATCGGATTCTGACCACCACAGGGATGTCAGAAGGGATAGAATGAGCGCGCCACATTTTATTGACAATACATAGCTTATATACTTAATTCATATCATAAGCAACAGTGCAGGAGGCGTAACAGCTGAGAGAAGACAAGATAACAGTATACACGTGGTACTAGTACGTAATCAAGAGGCGTGAACTGGAGGTGTGTGCTAGAAACGTCACTGAAAGGTGACACAAGGGGGTGGCACCAACAGAAATGTGGCAATGTCAGCAGAAATCGGAAACTTGGATGCGCGCGCAGCTGCATGACGTGTGATTGACGTGAGACTGGAGGGTGCAGGGACTTGACATTTACACTGACGGAAAGAGACAGAAGTCTGGCATGTCAGATCAACTTGTACTTCTATCATATCTGATATCTGATGTTTGGGAACCATATTATCTGGACGGAAAGGTCTCTAGGGCAGAAGCTTATTCTATACTAACTGTGAATGCGTGTGTAAGCGCCTAAGTGTCTGTATGAGAAGCGTGGGGGCACGGGGCCTTCCATGGAAGCATGGTAACAGAGGCTATGAATTACTTGCACTGAGACAGGTCGGCCCTTTGGCTCTGCAGCTGGGGAGGATGTTTACTGAAACTGGTAGGCAGGAATGTATTTTCGAGGAGCGGAACAGATAACTCGAAGGTTATAGTCAGTCTTGGCAGGCAGCAGGCTGAGCTGAGCGCGAGGGGCCGCGCTGAAAGTAAGTCAGAGTTCACGGGTACAGAGGCAGCTTGGGCTGAAGCTGTCAGAGTCAGAAGCCAGAAAAGAGGCTCGATGGCAGAAATTCAGGGCCTACTCTGCCAGAGCAGGAAAACATGTAAAGTGCACTACAAAAAGACGGTGGCATAGCATACTTAGGAACGGACTATTTAATCCATTCAGGGTGGATCTGAAAGAGGACATGTTAACGTTGGACGCAAATGTATTTGCGTCTTCATAGCTGGCACAGGAGGGAAGTTACATGCACTTTAAGCTGGTACATGGAGTCGGTGGGGTACGCGCTAGGGAACACAACATGACCATAAAATTTATATTTCCTCAGGCTACAGGAGCCGAGGTAAGTTCAAAAAAGGAGAGAGTTTTCCCTATCAACCCAGAAAGGACTGGGAAATATAGCTACACAAAGGGTGGTTCCTTTCTGTGGTTACTAAATTGAAGCGCAAAACACTTTTACACATAAAACACCAAAAACATTTCTAGTCACAATGATATGTATCCTGACATGTTCCTCAATTATTTCAAAAAAGCATAATTTTCATTAAAATCAGATTTATTAAAAACTTAGTCAGAAGTCAGCATGGTATATCATTCACAATTTTGCATTTAAAAACAATTACAGTACATTAACATCAAGCACATATACACATTTTGCAAAAATTAAAAATAACCAAGTTGTCGACGCGTTTCGGTGTTTGAGATTGATGGTACACCTTCCTCAGGACTACAATCAAACTTCTTCAATCTAAAAATGTACGGAACAGTCAATTAGTATACATTCATTGTGAGATCTCATTTACAGAAAGTTTTTTTACACTTCTAACGGTGTCTAGAGTGTACACAAGACAATTTCTTACTCAATTCGCAGTGTTCAATTTGCGGTGTCAGTCTAAATCCTGGGGATAGATAAATCTTATCCACTCTTATGGTTCTGTTTTCTTCCTTTAAAAGACCTGTATGCACACAATATTATTTTCTGTATCATTAGTGTGTTCAATTTAATCCACACAACTGCATCTTTGTCATTACTCAAGTTAAAGTAAACCCATGCTTACTTTGATTTTTAAGGTAGGAGCCTTAAGGTTTTTGCTTTCAACCATGTGGAAATTTTTTATGTCCACTGTTAACAGTCAGGATGGTTCCTTAAAATAACCTGTGTATACATAATATCAGGTATGCCATCAGTGTATTGTTTATTAAGACACTGTGTTTGAAATATTGTGTAAAGCTGGTTAAAAGTATGCTTACATTGTAGTTAAAGATAGGAGCATTAAATATCCTTCTTTACGTGATAAACTCAGGGTGAACCTCCGATGAGCGTCTTTTCCACTTCTTGCTTAAGTTTAAAGGAGATGGAGTGCTTCTTTTTTAAAATTTGAAGATTATTCCTTTTATCTACATAGAGAAATGGAGTGCACATTTAATACTTTGGCATATCACATTCCTAGCGGTAATTAAGTCCAGTTTCAGTTATGCTCTATTCACTGATTTTTGGACTAAGAGCGTATATGGTTTAAAAGGCGCACTTTAAAGGCTGCTTACGCTTATTAAAGGCTACTGTAGGGCATAGAGATATTAAGGTTTAAGTCATATTGCTTTATAAACAAGGTTATAAAGACCTCTTTCGGTTAATCTTATTTACTGTGATATAACATACATGTCAACATTATCAATTTTGTGCAATCATTGCGATGTATATTTTTGCGCAAGAGTTTAATACCCTTTTTAGGTTTATCTCTAATGTTACACAGTGTTATTGCAGACATTTTCCTTTTTGTGCAATTATCCTGATGTTTGTCCAAACAAACGAGCAGAACACACCCTCTTAAGGTTTGTCTCTAATTTGGCAGGGTAAAAAAGACCATGTCAATAATCATGGTTTAGCATAAATTCCCTAATGTAAATTCATGCACAGGGATAGAATGGACCCGACATCCCCGTTCTCTTACCTTAATAAACAATACACTGATGGCATACCTGATATTATGTATACACAGGTTATTTTAAGGAACCATCCTGACTGTTAACAGTGGACATAAAAAATTTCCACATGGTTGAAAGCAAAAACCTTAAGGCTCCTACCTTAAAAATCAAAGTAAGCATGGGTTTACTTTAACTTGAGTAATGACAAAGATGCAGTTGTGTGGATTAAATTGAACACACTAATGATACAAAAAATAATATTGTGTGCATACAGGTCTTTTAAAGGAAGAAAACAGAACCATAAGAGTGGATAAGATTTAACTATCCCCAGGATTTAGACTGACACCGCAAATTGAACACTGCGAATTGAGTAAGAAATTGTCTTGTGTACACTCTAGACACCGTTAGAAGTGTAAAAAAACTTTCTGTAAATGAGATCTCACAATGAATGTATACTAATTGACTGTTCCGTACATTTTTAGATTGAAGAAGTTTGATTGTAGTCCTGAGGAAGGTGTACCATCAATCTCAAACACCGAAACGCGTCGACAACTTGGTTATTTTTAATTTTTGCAAAATGTGTATATGTGCTTGATGTTAATGTACTGTAATTGTTTTTAAATGCAAAATTGTGAATGATATACCATGCTGACTTCTGACTAAGTTTTTAATAAATCTGATTTTAATGAAAATTATGCTTTTTTGAAATAATTGAGGAACATGTCAGGATACATATCATTGTGACTAGAAATGTTTTTGGTGTTTTATGTGTAAAAGTGTTTTGCGCTTCAATTTAGTAACCACAGAAAGGAACCACCCTTTGTGTAGGGATCTTCTGTTGCAGCAGCAGGAGACGGTTCTCCACCCGAACCTGTCCAGCCTCCACCTCCATGCGTGGAAGTTGAGCAGCAACAGTTGATAGCTTTCGATCTTCCCCCTGATGTCTGTGATGGAATTCTGGCAGCCAGGCGTCCCGCCACTAAAACGGTATACGCCTGCAGGTGGAACAAGTTTGTGGCATGGTGCGCAGCTAAAGCTGTGGATCCCCTTCCTGCCCCTCTTTCTGAGGTCCTCCTGTTCCTTCTTTCTTTGGCCCAGCAGGGCTCTGCTCTGGGCACTATCAAAGGTTATCTTTCTGCCGTCTCTGCCTTTCTAAGGTTCCCTGATCAACCTTATCTTTTTAAGTTTAGTTAACCGTTTTCTGGAAGGCATTACACACACGTTTCCTCCTGTGCCGTTCATAATGCCTCAATGGGACCTGAATCTTGTCTTGACATATCTGAAGTGCGCTCCCTTTGAGCCCCTTCATAACTGTCCTTTGCATCTTCTCACTCTCAAGACGGAGTTCCTAGTAGCTATCACCTCTGCCAAAAGAGTGAGTGAGCTCCAGGGTCTTTCTTCTAAACTTCCTTTCCTTTCTGTTCAATCCTGACAAGGTGGTTCTAAGGAACCGTCCTTTTTTTCTTTTTCTTGCCAAAGGTTGTCACTAGGGGTGGGCGGAATTTGCGTAGTCGCGCTACGCAAAATTCTGCGAAACTGTAAGAAATCTCCGTGAACATGCAAAAATTCTGCAAAGACGCGGAATTACTTGTTCGCGATGCTTTTTTCCTGTTCGTGATTGCTGTTTGCATGCTCGGGGGAAAATATCTCGCATTTTGAGAATGGGAACAAGCCAAACATTCCGTGAAGCCACGGAACGTAGAAATGTGGGCAATTTGCGTTCTCCGCGGAACGCAAAACGACCCAAATTCCGAAAGCGGAACGGAATATACTGCCCAGGCCTAGTTGTCAAGCCTTTCCACATCGGGCAGACCATCACTTTGCCCACCTTCTTTCCGCCTCCACATCCTTCGAAAGAGGAAGAGAGGCTCCACCGTCTGGACCCAAAATGTGCGCTTTCATCTTATCTGAGGCGCACACAACAGTTCCGGGTGGATGGCCAGCTCTTTGTTGGCTACATGGGCGCCAAAAAAGGTCAGGCCATGCACAAACAAACCATCTCTCGGTGGGTCGTTCTGTGCATCAAAGCGTGTTACTCGTTGGCTGAGAAGGAGCCTCCTGTTACAGATATATTTTTACACATGTAGTAACTTGTGCTTTTATTCCCAAGTTGTTAATGTCTTATGACTTTACTTACCTGGGGTTCCTTCCACTGGGATTTATGTGGTAGAGTATGTTGTTGCTCACCTACGTTATCTGGTAGAGCCTAGATCTAGCTGCAGAATCCCTAACGACCTTGCCGTCCTCTCCACTCTGGGAACTGAGGCTTCTTTGGTCTCACACATTTCATTGTGGCATTCACATCCTAAAAATAAAAATAAAAAAAGAAACATCAGTGATTATCGGACCCAAGGGTGTCTTTTATTTAAGCACACTGTTTTAATAGGCAGTTATCAATATATGTCTCCACGTTTTGAGTGTGGAAAATAGTTATGGAAGAAACCGATGTCTGCATGTTTGCGAGGAAGTTATAGGAACTCTGTCGACGTCACATCCGGTGGACAACGTCAATAAAGAGTCATGCGGCATCCTCTACGATGTGCACACATGCTATGGGAAAACATTTCTGGATCCAGTCTCAGCCTTGGTAGGATTCTAACATAAGGAATCTGCGGCTAGATCCTGTTTCTACCAGATATTGCATTACTGAAGGTAAGTAACTTGTTTGCCAAGCACCTTCACCGCAGAGTATATTAGGGAGATAGGCTTGTAACACTGAGAGTCAGATCTTTTGCCTTTCTTAAAGATCACAACTTTGATTGATTTGGACCAGGAATTAGGCATGCCAGATTTGCATCCACAGTTTTTAAGTAAAAGAGACCAAAGATCATTATTTGTCTTATACAGGTCCATAGGAACTCGATTTGGGCCAGTAGCTTTGTCAGGTGGACAAAGAGAGATAAAACGCATACATTTCTGTATGTCAAAAATTAGAGTGATTGGGCAGAATTGTTGATTAGAGCTAGAAATGTCTAAGGACGTGTGAACTTCCATGTTGTTACTATAAATATCCCTAAAGTGAGAGATCCAGTGATTCCCAGGGATATGGAGCACAGATCATTTAAAAGAAAACCACAATTCTTGACTTGGTTTACAGTCCGCCTGAACCAACTCAGTATGTTACTGTCACCTGCAGCCAAGCCATGCTCACAGTGGGGGAGTTTGGCTTTCCTATGTTGAATGGTGCCATGCACTGTATAAATTCCTCTCTGTTGCTTTGCCTCTGTTGCAGCTGATGATTAGCATTTGAGCACGATCACACATGGATATGGACAAAGAAACTTTTACTTGAACCATTCAGCAAAATAAAGCTTTTGACCACCACTTCGTCATCATTGTCATCAGAGAGAGTCGCCAAACCAAGCGAAGACCATTATCTTTAGATGCTATGTATAATTAGACTTTTATTAGGGCAGGGTCCAGAAATAGGCAGAACCATACCAATTAAACCTAAGGGGTTACAGTCACCAAAATATCAGTCTTTTACTCCCCCCCACCCCCAGGGAATGATGGAGCAAACTTCTGGAAATGAAAACAAAATCAATAGTAAAGAAGTCAGTACACTGATGTGATCCACTGTATGTCTGATTCCAAAGCATTTAAAAGGTTACGCCCAGCAATGTACTCCAACAGTTGGGCGCCACGAGAGTCTACGTGATGCAGCAAAGGGCCCATGTTGATCCAGCAGTTTTTAAAGTCCACTGTACTCACCATGAGTTTTGCGTTAAAATCCCCTTATAAAAGCAAATTGCCTGAATTTTGAGAGTCTTTTGTACTGGCACAAACAGTCTCCGCCATGTTAAATAAATACATAAAATTATGATTTTTGAGGCGGAAAAAGTAATCACTATAAAAGTAAACCAAACAAAACCCCAAATTCGTTCAATTGCCAAAAAACACTTGGATTCACCTCGTGGCTGGTAATTCAGTGATAGAGGCACAAATGGAGAGCTTGAAGCAAGTAGAAAGCCCCAATTTCGCCCTGCTCAATCCTGACAGGCTGAAAATTGGAACTATTATAAATATGAGACAGACTGCTCCCTTGGTGGCTTGAAGAGACTGTAGAAAGTCAATCAACTTGCTGTAAGCCCTCCAGCGCCTGGAAACGATTTTGTGTCAGGAACCTGTGCTCCATTACCAAGGCTGACTGAGAGAACAAACGTGGTGACTGTGTAGAGTAAAGAGCGACAGATGGTGGACAGTAAAACCCCAGAGAAAAACTTGATAGTGCGCTCGGAAGCTGTGCGTTGTAGTTCTTAAGCAGAAAATTGCTAATGAGTGGTGGATGCTTAAAGTGCACAATAACACAGATGCCAGCGCGCATTTTTTGGACAGCCTGATTCAAGCTACCCTTTTGACCATTAATATGTGATCAAAGTTACTGATTTTGAAACTCAACTAATGAGTTTCAGTTGTTTCCGATACAAGCACACCGGGGATATCAGCTAATACACAGCATAAAGAAAAGCATAAAGAAAAGCTGGTGGCTGATGGCTGGTGGCTGATCCACTACAGGCGGTTGCGGATTCATGCCAGGCAGTAAACTAATCTGAGCTTAGATAAAATATGAAGTAGGTATATGAAAACGGAATCCCACTAGACCTCTATTTCATTTTCTTCACTGTTGGCTTAGCTAAAATATGTGCACTAACCATGAATTAACTTATTACAGACAGATTATACTCATAGACATACTTTCCGTCGCTTATTTCTGTATTTTTGCTTTTTTGTAATAATTTTTGGCATCTTTTACATAAAAAACCTTTCCCATACACACCAACAATTTTTGTCAATACAAAATACACGATTCTTCTACAATGTAATACATTCTTTTTGTATCAGGCCAGAGCCTTTAAAAAGTAGAAACTATACAAAGACAATTATTTGCGTGTATCTTGAGCTGTCCCCCAACCAACAACCACACAATGTCCACTTTCTCCTTATACTCAAAAGACACACATTTACTTACAAATCACATTCATAACCATCCCAATCAGATATTACATACACAATACATGCAACCTGGAGATAGCTTCAGGTTTAGCCTTTGTTGTGTTGTAGGTTGGGATCTTGTGACATCAACTCTACATACGTTTCAGTGGAGATTATAAATGTAATCCACCTTCTTCAGGACCACCTACGATTACGATTCAAAACCAGTGGATATGGCCGGGATATCTAATGATTGTTAGGCCTTATACATCCATTCCAAAAAAGTTAAATGGGAACTAATTCGTAATATTTGGCAATTCAGGAACATGGATTTAATTTTTGTGGAAAATAACTTGTTTCATTCCGCAGGGGTCTACTCAATGATACAGACTCATAAACGAAGAACAATTTCCACATGTCAAGGGATCCAAGTTGTGGTAGACCATTCCTTTTCTAGACGCTACTATATAAGACGACTTCTCATACATCTGACCCTGCTCCAAACATGCTTCCTGGCAGAGACAACTTGCGGCAGTGGGCAAGAGGCCACTGCAACCATAAAATTACCAGCTTGTTCAACATCCAGGACAGGTCACAGAACATCCAGCTTGGGAGGCTGGAGAGGCATAACCGTAGTGGAGATTTGATCACCATGGATTAACGGGGCATCCGGGGCTTGAGGATGTGACAAGGATGAGACTGAGACACAAGGTGTAGCACATAAAGAGCGAACGCTCAGCGGTGTGTCAATCTTAATCTCTCAACTCTTAACACTTTCTAGCAATGGCTTTAGCAAGTTCTTGGAAAAAAAGTGCCAAGCTCGGCACATCAAGGTTCAATATAACCATGGGAAACATGAGTGCTGGTAGAAGGTATGACCGTTGTGGGTGCAGCAATATGCAAATCAGCTGGGGTGACTGCCTGGTTATGTCTCACCAAACCTTTCTTAGGGGTCTCTGGCTGCCGATTCGGCAGATGCCGAAAGGAACGAAGGCTGCAGGGGACAGGGGCGGCTCTAGGCTCATTGCGGCCCAGAGGAACAGGTAGGGGGCCCCCGGAGGAACGCAGGCGTGGAGACCATTGAAGACGGGGGGTCAGGGTGTTTGGAAGTGGAACAGAGCTGGAGGGCACCAAATCCCCGC
The DNA here is from genome assembly GCF_964263255.1 of Lissotriton vulgaris. Taxonomy (NCBI): domain Eukaryota; kingdom Metazoa; phylum Chordata; class Amphibia; order Caudata; family Salamandridae; genus Lissotriton; species Lissotriton vulgaris. Next base: position 1,118,079,428 of record NC_141691.1, on the reverse strand, counting down.
CAGGGGCCACCACGCAAATATGTATCCATCCTCAGAGGATTATTATATTAAGGATATATATTGGCATGCTGGCACCTGGGGTTTGGTGGCCCTGTGCAGGTGCACAGCTTGCACATGCCTAAGGCCGCCCCTGCAGGGGGTTGGGCTTCTGGCGGCCGTACTAGTACTTTGTCCATAGTGTTCAGTATGTTATGTTATGTTATGTTAATTATTATTTGTACAGCGCACGTACGCCCATGGGCTTCATGGCGCTATTCGAAAGATCAGATAAATAACATAACAAGGGGAAGGTGTTAACAACAATCTATACAGCGAAAGCCTGTGTGAAGAGCAAGGTTTTAAATGCCCATCTGAAGGTAAGGAGATCCTTACTCTGTCTAAGAGTCAGAGGCAAGGAGTTCCATAAGGAGGCTGCCAAGAAGTGGAAACAGCTGCCTCCTTGTCGCTTCTTCTTAAACCGGGGCAAGACCAATAGATCTTTATGGGCTGAGCGCAGACTACGCGAGGGGGGTGTATCTCCCTATCAGCTGTCTTATAAACAGGGGGCCCTTGCCTTGTAAGGCCTTGAACATAATGCAACCGGCTTTAAATGCGGCTCTCTGGGCCACAGGTAGCCAGTGTAGTTTCTCTAGTCCTAGTTTGATGGATTCCCACTTGGGTAACTTGCAAATCAGCCTGGCTGCTTGATTTTGAAGATATTGCAGTCTTTTAAGTTGACCTGCAGGCAGGCCCAAGTATAGACTGTTGGAGAAATCAATGCGGGACAGAACTAAGGCGATATCTGCTTGGATCAGGGCAGAATGGGTAAGAAGGTGAGCAATTTTCTTGATTTTTCTCAATTGGAAGAACCCCGAGGAGACTACTGTTCCAATCTGTGTTTTCAGAGAGAGATCCTCGCTGACGGTCACTCCCAAACTTTTTACTGAGTGAGATTTTTTTAGGAGGAAGGCCCATATCCAGGGGCCAGAAATGGGGGCCCCAGTTGATCTCACTCTTCCCGGGCAAGATCAACTCGGTCTTGCCCGGGTTCAGTTTGAGATGGTTCAAGGTCATCCACCTCTGGATATGGGTCATAGTAGCCTGGAAGTCACCAGCAGCATCGGAGGAGTTCAGGGTGAAAACGAGCTGTAAGTCATCAGCATAATTATATGCGGTGACTTTATAATCTCTCAAGGAAAACAATAGGGGCCGCATATACAAATGAAATAATAATGGGGACAAAGAGGAGCCTTGAGGGACTCCGCAGAAAGAATTAATTTTGGGGGCTGTAAAAGACCTTAGCTGGACAGACTGGGTGCGCTCCGATATGAAAGATTGCAGCCAGCCCAAAGCAGAATCTCTAAGGCCGGCCTGTTCGACACGGTTGACCAGAATGGAATAGTCAACCGTGTCGAACGCTGCAGACAAATCGAGAAGCACCAAAGCCTGATGGAGATTTTTGTCGGCATTGGACCTCAGGGTGTTCTGGACGGCAAGTATCACTGCCTCGGTAGAGTGACAAGGCCGAAAGCCTGCCTGATTAGGTTGCAGGTACTCAGTGTTTTCAATAAATTTCGAGAGGCAGTTGGTAACATGAGCCTCCAAAATTTTTGAGAGGTAGGGCAGGAGAGAAATAGGCCGATAATTTGTGATGTCGAGAGGGTCTATGCCGGGCTTTTTTGTGAGTGGAATTAGTAAAGCCTGTTTAAAACTGCGAGGGACCGTGCCAGAAATAAGGGATTCGTTAAGCAGTGGTATCATGCCATGAGGGATGGCACGTCCAATTTCCCTCATAATGTGAGGTGGGCATATATCCTCAGGGGATCCTGATTTTACTCGTGTCAACAAGTCTGAGAAAGTTTTTAGGTCAATAAGGGGGAAGGAGTGTAATGTAGAGGGGTTGTAAAAGCAGTCGTCCAAGATGCACAGACAGGGGATTGAGATATATTTTGTTTTATGGCAGCTATTTTTTCACTGAAGAAGTTATTCAAGGAGTCACAGAGTGTTTGTGTGGGGACTACCGGGGGGGGGAAGTTCTGTCATCGTTGCACAGCTCGTTCACAATGCTGAATATCTCCTTCGACCTGTTTGTAGAGTTTAACATTTTTGTCGAGAAATATTCGGCCTTGTGGTGGAGAAGAATTTTTTGATAAACTTTCTTAGCCGAGCAATAAGCTACCCTGTGTTGTGGGTGATAATTGGATCTCCATGCTCTCTCTTTCTGTCGTACTTCCAATTTAATTTTTTTTAGATCGGGTGTAAACCACTTATGGGCATCAATGCTTCTCGAATTGCCAAAGCTGATAGAGGGAGCATAATCATCAGCGGCTTTGTTCAGCCAGTGTTTAAGCCTAGAATCTGCAACCTCCACGTCAGTACTCTGCGAAGGGAGAGATGTGCTTAGTGAGTTTAGGAATGCAGGCATGTCTGCTGTTTTCCATTTCCGAATGGTCCTGCTTGTTTGTAGCCTGAATTGAGTGACTTTCTCCATATGAAATGAGAAGACTATACTAAAATGGTCTGTAGAAGAGCTCAGAAGTGTGTGAATGGAATGAACGGGTGTGGAGCGAGAAGCAAAATCAAGACTGATCGAAGATTTGAGGCCTTCCTGTTCGAGGTGCTAGTCTGCACCCCCACAGCATCTTTAACGAAACCTTCAATTGTGGGGCCTGGTAACATTTTTTTCCATGCCCATCATTAAAAGCAGATAAAAGAGACGAGGCCCAGCCCTGCCTCTGATGGGCACAGAAAGGCCCACTCTTGGCCCTGTCTTCACCCCAGGCCATGCCTGGGTACAGAGGCGCAACTAGAGCCGAATTTCGGGGAGGGCTAAGAAAAAAATTCGGGGGGGGGGCTGAACCTTTAATCAGTAGGCAGAGTGGAGCTGCAGGGGGGCTCTTAGAAGGGGGTGAAACAACTGCAAGGCCTAATTAACATTCAAATGGTCTTTTAAAGACCTGTGAAACATTCGGGTGTGGCTGTATGTGTGCCCGGGATCTGTCTCATCCCGGGCTGCCACACACGATGGGGGGGGGCTGAAGCCCGGTGAGTCCAATGGGTGTTGCGCACCTGCCTGGGTGCATCCCCAAACTGCAGCGAAAACAGCTGCACAATATAGCAATTCGGCCCTCCTAAAGGAGATGGAATTCTGTGGCTTGCGGTCCTCAGCCTTCAGCAGCCACCACATCAGAGTCCTCGAAGCACTTACTGAAGTAATGCAGCGAGGAGTAAACATGAACCTTAGTCGTAATCTCCTTTGAAAAATCAAACCTTGACACACAATAAAACATTATTTGGGTTTTAAATGGCACAATTACAGTGCAATGCACTTTGTGGTATCAATTGTTTAGACTGTACAATTCACATACGACCCTTCAATAAGAACCCACTTTGAAGCTAATGAAATAACCTCCTGAGCGCGGGTTCATGGTTGGCACACTTTTAAAATTGGCTCACAAAATGTAATTCAAAATTCACAATTGTCGGGTGGGTGACGGGTTGTCACGGCACTGTAAGTTCCAATTGGCCATGTTGGCCATTATGTAATATTTCAATAAAATCTAATAAAATGTGTCATGAAAAAAAAAAAAGAAATTGTCCTACTTGAGAAATAAAATGCCTCTTACTGCCATCACATCCATCAACTCCAGGGAAATGTAGACTGATACAGCTGAGCTATGTTAAATTCTGTGTTAATTTTTCTAAGCCACGTGTAGTTCGGAGCACACCCACATTATAGGGTCCACCATCCTATCTAAATATATAAGGCATTTGGAGCCCTACATTAAGGACATTTATGTATTTTTCAGGGCAGGAGGCTTGAAAGGGTAATTAACTTTGGCACAGTGATCTGATTTAAATCCTGCCCCCTCCACATATTCTTGGAATATCAACAAGCTTTCTGACATTCCATGCCTGTGAATTCTGTGTCCAACTCAACCTTATTCTTTCTGTTTCACATCACAATATCCCTTTGATTATTGTCAATTGGCATAATTTGCATAAATAATTTAATTCATAGATGGTTTTGAAGAGGGTAAAGATATCTCTTGGATGCATGGATTGCTGCTTCGGGTTTGGTATGAGGAGCTAAATCTCAGCTTTGTCTACTGACTCACCACTGTGGGACTCTTTGAATTCATTTTTATTCCATCCTTCCATACCAAACACAGAATGTCAGATATTTGGAACTTTATGTAGTAAAACGCCGTATTAGTCCAACAGATAAGTTTCACTGTCCATTCATCTTGGAGGTGTTAGCTTTTTACAAACTGCCCTCCTTTAGTACAGCTACATGTGTTTGGACCCCTTCTCCAGATCAGCCAGCAAAGGTTGGGTTGCCCCAGAGCAACGCAGAACATTTCTTCAAATACTGCCGGAAAACACAAATAATTGTGGGCCAGTTGACATGGTCAAGTCATTTGTTTTTACTTCACACTCAAGAGAAGACATTGATGGAGAGTCTAAAAGCGCATGGTTAACACACATGGTCGACTGGGACAACGTGCCCCTCTTTGGCGACCAAGATAGCTTAAAAAGTAGCCCACATTTGCAAATCAGGCTTTTTTTTATTCTTGAAAAGACATGCTGTGTGGTTATTTTGCACAGTTGATGAAAGTGCATGCATTTATGTTTGGTGCAGTCAGTGCATGTTACAATCTCAGACCAATCAACAGCCAGAACCATCCTACCAGGCCATAAAACCGGCCCGCAATCTGCTAAAAAGCGCCCCACACACTGACCTGTCAGACCAGTCCATGGGGCACCCGATTGCCCTTTTAGGCCAGTCCGAGCCTGGCAACATGCTAGTATAGATAATCACTATTCAGAAGGCATCAGGTTTCAGTCGACGTCCAGTAAGAGAAGCCTCCCTACTTGGCCGAGAAACAGCAAGAAATGCAGAGAGAGGAAGCAGCTATTCTGATGTGCAAAAGCATTCCTCGGCTACCCAGTCTGAATGGCAATGATCCCCCGTGAAGCGCTGGACTCATTTTAAAATGTCGAAAGCAGCATGTCAAAATCCCATTAACAAGCCCCCTGCCTGTGAGGAATGAGATTCTAACCTCTTCCTTCAGCCTGGGATGAAAGATATTCAGCACCGGGGTGCTCGCAGAGCTGCAATTCACTCTCAGTGACGAGAGCCCTGCTAGCGGACGCCATTACACTTTTGATTTTCATAAACCATAAAATGGAGTCCGCGAAAAAGTGAATAGGGCGCCAGATATGCAATGCACCCTCAGGTTTGTAATTTTTTTCTCGTGCTCTATTAATTCAATATCCATTTAACCATTTTCTTCTACTTTAGAACTGTGCGTAACGCTGCCTTTTACATTGAACGTGATGACATAAATGTAATCTACATCATGTTCCGACATCCACAACTGAGTTTGGCGACTCTCAAACGCAAACCTTTCTGGGGGGATGGATGGGTTCGGTTCTGGAGGTTTAATGTTCAGTGTTTTCAGTTGAATTACCGGTTCTCCTTGTCTGCGAAGGCTGAGAAAAAGACAGATCATTTTACATAAACAGTTTAAGAGTAATATTTCCCCAAAACATGATAAAAATATAATACTATGATAAATAGCTGCAGTTGCTCAACTTATCTGGACTCTTTACCATCTTCAGAAGGATGAAAGGTAAAAATTATTTCTTCTACTACATTGTAATAATAATAATAATATGAAATTTATAATGCGCTCAGCTTACCCGGGGGGCATCCCGGCGCAAAGCAGCATGTCCCCTTCTTTCCTCTCTTCCTAGGTGTTCGCAAGAAAAACTTAGAAATTAGTTATTTTACAATGTTTACCTAAATAAACTATTCGCTCATAATACCTTTAATCCTGGCTGATGGCCTTTTGTTGCACTGTTGTGTAGTAAAGTAGAATCTCCTTGGCATGTGTGCATTTTAAATAGAAAAACAAATCAATTTACACCCACGAAAAGACCAGTAACAGCTAGGCGCTGTAAACATATGTTTTGTCGCAATTGCTATTAAGTTTAAGAGTACATTTAATGGAAACACAAACTGTCTTGCTCCCGCCTTCCATTACAGCCCTATGTATTGTGGTTATGATTTTCGGCCAATCTTGCAATCATGAAAATTGGTTTCTTTGGAAATTGCAGTATTTTTCCCAAATAGCTCATGATTGGACCAATATGTTGCTATGTTTATTTTGTGCCTGTTCCAAGCCTTTCAGATGGCCCTTGATGTAGCCAAGATGTGTTCTCTGTTGTATTCTCCTTGGCGATGACTCCTCTCCATGGATTGCTCCTTATTATTTGTCAATGGCTGCAATGTTTTGTTCCTGCCGTACCACTTTGGCAGCGGGTTCTAATGGCAGGGAGGGCCGTTGCGTGGATGGACTGCTTGATCAGCATCAGTGTTTGTTGTCTTCTTAATTACTGCGACGTGGGATGCCCGACAATGCATCAATTTGTCAGAACACACAATCATATTTTCAGAAGGGAGAAGTAAACATCATTGGAACTCTCGCCCCCTGGCATGATCAGACAATGAGCAAGCCGCTGTTGAATATGTGCTGATCAGGGTAATGCAAGCCTGAGCCGAACAATTCATTATCACTGGGTGGCACACAAGGGGATATAAGTGGTGCTCACTTGAATATTAAATAGAGAACAATTGGAATCCAAGCTTTTTGGAGAAGGCATATCAATATGCACAGCAGGTCTTTCCTTTGTTGAACGGCAGAAACCCTTAAGATTTTTTCAATAGGACACATAAGCAGACGCAAAGTACTTTAGGTGGATTTCAAGTGTTACTCTGCCCTCATCTTAATTATGTTTTGATTTTTTTTTTTAATTGTTTTATCGGAGTAGGAACACTGGGCCCTTTGGGTGGACTTTTACTAGGACAATGAATTTATAGTGTACGCAATATCTTAATCCTTTCTTCCTCATCACACTCTATTCCTATTGAGGTTGGCCATACATTCCAGAGATAGTAGAACTAACTAAGGAACCCATCGCTAGCCTTCTGCTATAAAAGGAGCCATTTGTGATTGATCTTTATGAGTGGGTCCTCTCTCGATAAGACAGATTGTTTTGATCGGTAATAGTTATTCTTATTGCTGGTTTTACCTGGTTGTACTACTTCTGCATTGGAGATATCTCTTTCTTCTCCACGGAGGAATGCCTGGTATGAAGGGCACTTGTGTTCCTCAGCAGTTTCCAAATCCGTCCTGTCTGCACAAATGGAAGCTATGTCACTGGGGCTTGTGGACAGCTACTTGTCCTCTTCAGTATAGAACACACAGGAGGAAAATTATAGTGTTAAGTAACTTAAATGTATATCTTTCTGCTCATGTGGCGGGTAGCCCCACTTTGGAGTGTGGCTCACTGGTTAGAGGCGGCAAACCCGAGAGCAGAGGACGGCCCGGGACCAGGGTTCGATTCCCGGCGCGGCAGGTTTCTGGACTAGGGTCAGCGGACTCGATAATTCTCTCGCCTCGGTGCCCACTCTGATCAGCGATCACACTCGGCAACTCTGGGCATTAGCTTGCCTCATCTTCACTAACGGCCCCACCAGACCGCCGGGGATGCCTGGTCTCACCCTGGAGATACCCATTAAGGGACCATCTCTCAGGGAAGCCAGGAAGGGTTTCGCAGCGGTCGAAGCGCCTTGGGACCCTACGGGTAAGTAGTGCGCTATATAAATGCCAATACATACATTTACATACATTTTCCACTAGCCTTCAAGAACATCGTTGTCATTTCACAAGAAATCGTTTTGCACCGGCAAAGACATATAACAAACCTTACAAAAGTTTATAGGAAAAATATACAACAATTTTTTATAACAAATGTTGACATAGTTGTATTCCTACTTGAAAAAAACTTGATCTAGTTGGAATGGCGAAATACAAAAGGGAATGTAATGTGATTAATCGTAGACACTGGCTAGAGTTTCACCCGTATACGCAGTTCAAGAGAGAGACTATTGAAGTTGTTCTCGAAAATAAATAAATTCAAAGTCCAAATTACAATAATTTACAAAGGACCATACCCTTCTCTCACAGACATAAGGTCCGATTCCGTTGCAGTTTGGAAATCTTCCCGACCGAATCGGTTTGGGAATGGTTTCCAACCGACTCAGATCTTGTAGAGCAGAGTAAACCCCTGATTTACTTAAGAGAACAGCTTTTGAGTCTTCAGAGACAGGGATTCTCTCAATGTCAACATATGGGCTTGGAGGCCTCAACTGACACAATGTCATAAATTTGTCCTCATGTAAAATTCGGATGTCTCAGTTTGGTGTTAGCGAGGCCCCCATGAAGAGTCTTTCGATCCCCTCTGCCACCTCGGATCATTCTCTTCTGGTCTTTCTTAATAATGTGAGATTCCTCATCAGGAATAAATTAGGTTTTAGGGATTTTGTATCTCTCTGTAAGCCGTACTGGGTGTTTATCACAGAGAGATGGGCCAGAGACTGTTCTGGCCCTGATCTGGTGGAGGCAATACCTTCGGGATAGGCCCTATCTAGACTCGATAGCGTAGGCAAAATGGGTGGGGGTCTAGGCATTCTCTATAAGGACGTCTATTCCTGCCATTCAAAGCCACTCAGCACTTCTCTTGACCAGTATCAGGCATTATATTTCTCGTTAAAATTTCATCCATCTGAAAGCTTCACAGGCATTCTGAATTTATCCCCCTCCTGGACCAAGAACGCTGTTTAGCAAGGACTTTAGCAACCTCATATAACCCTACTTGGCAAGACCTAATCTCATTTTAGGGAAAGTATAAGAGACTCAAGTACGTCAGACAATATAGGTAAGGAAAAACGCTGTTTTCCTTATAAAGCCCTCACCCACCGACCTAGTCGGTGGCATGCTTCATCATCGGGTCCACCACAGTGGCACCGAATGTGCCCCGGGTGTGCTTCAACGCCAGGTGACTGCGGAGCTGGTATATTGCTGAGTGTGCAGTGAAGGAGTGAGATTAGTGACGTTTAAAATGCTATACAAGAGATCCCAGCACCCGAGGGTTAGCAAATTTTAATAGACTGGGTCTCTGTTAGCAGGTTAAAAAGGCAAAAGGACGTAAGTAGGAGTGTTATGATGACCTCCAGCGTCCAGTGTGGTCTACATGTTTCATCCAGTGCCTTTATGTTCTAAGCTGGCTTTCCTCAGGACCAATAGGATAAGTGAAATGGTGCAAAATAAATTATAATAAACTATATTAAGTGGTTGTGTTATTTTCTTTATTATGTGTTGCGCACGCTAAGGCGCTGTAACTGTTAGAGGGGGATTCCCTCAAGCTTTGCTACATAAAACACAAAGGACAAAGACAGGACGTACAGGGGAGAGTCATATTAGAATGGTAGGTCTATTGGACCAATGGTTGCCGACTTATAAGGTGGTGTGCGACCTATATACGGCTAGTGTGGGCTCATGGCTACTGCATGATCCCAGTGAGGGTTTAATAAAACCGTTAGTGAGAGGTGGTGGGCTAAAAGAACGAAATCACAAGGTGAGGTACAGGTAAGTAAGATACTGGGTCCTCACTCTGTGTTTTCTGGTACAAAGCCTCATGGGTCGCCTGGCAGAGAAAGAGACCCTGTGGGAATAAAAAGTTGTACAAGGCTGTCTAACCTGTAAGGGAAGAGAATTGGTGCTTACCCCATTTGTAGGTATAGTGGTCTTGTTTACTCACGAGTAGTTCGGTCTGGTTCCTCCTTGGACCTATTCGTCCTTCCGCGGCGCCCGGTTCGAAATGAGTGGGCCGCCTCGGTTTTCATTTATACTAGTTGCTTAATGCGGTTCACCTGAGTAGGGGTAAAAAAGATAGACAGAGAGGGAGGGGTGCGCATAGCGCGCCATGTCATGGTAGGTAGTTCCTGCGATTGTGCGGCGGATCAGTGCGTGTATTGGCGCATGCGCAATGGCTCGCGCCTGCGCAGGAGATCGCGCTGGGGTTTGGAAGGTTCGGGTCCTATGCGCATGCGCTGGGGTTTTAGACGCATGCGCGTCGTAGAGGTTATCCCGGTTGCGGTGTACACATGAAATCAATGTATTATGTGGGCAAATTTGCGTTTTGCAGGCACCACGTACAACCATCTAGATAATGTCTATGGTATTCTGTTAATGACAGAAATCAGAGTCGGAGGTAGCGCGTGGGGGATTATAATGAGTATCACACACGCGTGGGGGGTAAACAAATCATGAGTGCACAGTGTGCACGGAGAGTGGGAAAGAGGGGGCAGAGGTTGGACGTTCATGTAGGGGTCTCATGACACAGTATATTAGCCACCGTGTAAGATTACATGGTGGTGATAGGTTCACATTTGCACAGCTAGGGTGTTCCATGGTATGGCATCATTGAGGCCATTAGTATGTGTGGATAATCGATATATCCAACGTTGTTCCTTTTGTAAGAGGAGTTTTTCGTCTGTTGAGTTGTCAAACTTTTCAATAACAGTCCATGAAAAGTCATTGGGAGTGTGGTTGTGGGTCAGGAAGTGGTCTGTCAACCTGCTTATGTTTTTCCCACATCTTATTGTGCTCCTGTGTTCCGTCATCCTTGTGCGTACTTTTCGGGTCGTCATGCCAATGTATCTCAGGCCGCATCTACAGGTTATCAAGTACACCAGGTTGGTGGAGTTGCAGTTGGTGAACTGCTTTTGTGTCCAGGTCTTACCCGGTTCCAGGTTCAGTGTCTTGGAGGGCGATGTTAGGTGGCATACACTGCAATTGTTGCACGGTTGGTGGCCAGTGACTTTGGGTAGGCCCCAAGCATTGACAATGGTGTTGTCTTTGTTCTTGGTGTCATTTCGTGGTCTGGTATAGACCAGTTGGTCACGAAGATTGGTGGCCCTCTTATATGCAAAACAAGGTTTTTCCCATTTCCTGGTGCCAGAGTTTATGATCTTCCAGTTGCGTTGTATGATGTTAGCTACTTGGTTAGATGCTGTGTTATAAGTGGTCACACAGGTGAGGACTGGTTCTTCCTGTGGTTTGTCAAAGGTTTCAAGGAGTGCTTCCCTATTTTGGTTCCTTGCTCTTTTGCAGGTTTTGTTAATTATCCTAGTTGGGTATCCACGGTCCCTGAGTTTGTCAGCTTTCACCCCAGGCACCTGAGGGAAAACCTGCCCTACTGGCAATTTTTACGCATCAGACGTAACTGCAGTAACATCAAGGACTACAAACTGCAATCCAATGATCTGGTACACAAACTCAGGGACCGTGGATACCCAACTAGGATAATTAACAAAACCTGCAAAAGAGCAAGGAACCAAAATAGGGAAGCACTCCTTGAAACCTTTGACAAACCACAGGAAGAACCAGTCCTCACCTGAGTGACCACTTATAACACAGCATCTAACCAAGTCGCTAACATCATACAACGCAACTGGAAGATCATAAACTCTGGCACCAGGAAATGGGAAAAACCTCATTTTGCATATAAGAGGGCCACCAATCTACGTGACCAACTGGTCTATACCAGACCACGAAATGACACCAAGAACAAAGACAACACCATTGTCAATGCTTGGGGCCTACCCAAAGTCACTGGCCACCAACCGTGCAACAATTGCAGTGTATGCCACCTAACATCGCCCTCCAAGACACTGAACCTGGAACCGGGTAAGACCTGGACAAAGTCACTGGCCACCAACCGTGCAACAATTGCAGTGTATGCCACCTAACATCGCCCTCCAAGACACTGAACCTGGAACCGGGTAAGACCTGGACACAAAAGCAGTTCACCAACTGCAACTCCACCAACCTGGTGTACTTGATAACCTGTAGATGCGGCCTGAGATACATTGGCATGACGACCCGAAAAGTACGCACAAGGATGACGGAACACAGGAGCACAATAAGATGTGGGAAAAACATAACCAGGTTGACAGACCACTTCCTGACCCACAACCACACTCCCAGTGACTTTTCATGGACTGTTATTGAAAAGTTTGACAACTCAACAGACGAAAAACTCCTCTTACAAAAGGAACAACGTTGGATATATCGATTATCCACACATACTAATGGCCTCAATGATGCCATACCATGGAACACCCTAGCTGTGCAAATGTGAACCTATCACCACCATGTAATCTTACACGGTGGCTAATATACTGTGTCATGAGACCCCTACATGAACGTCCAACCTCTGCCCCCTCTTTCCCACTCTCCGTTCACACTGTGCACTCATGATTTGTTTACCCCCCACGCGTGTGTGATACTCATTATAATCCCCCACGCGCTACCTCCGACTCTGATTTCTGTCATTAACAGAATACCATAGACATTATCTAGATGGTTGTACGTGGTGCCTGCAAAACGCAAATTTGCCCACATAATACATTGATTTCATGTGTACACCGCAACCGGGATAACCTCTACGACGCGCATGCGTCTAAAACCCCAGCGCATGCGCATAGGACCCGAACCTTCCAAACCCCAGCGCGATCTCCTGCGCAGGCGCGAGCCATTGCGCATGCGCCAATACACGCACTGATCCGCCGCACAATCGCAGGAACTACCTACCATGACATGGCGCGCTATGCGCACCCCTCCCTCTCTGTCTATCTTTTTTACCTCTACTCAGGTGAACCGCATTAAGCAACTAGTATAAATGAAAACCGAGGCGGCCCACTCATTTCGAACCGGGCGCCGCGGAAGGACGAATAGGTCCAAGGAGGAACCAGACCGAACTACTCGTGAGTAAACAAGACCACTATACCTACAAATGGGGTAAGCACCAATTCTCTTCCCTTACAGGTTAGACAGCCTTGTACAACTTTTTATTCCCACAGGGTCTCTTTCTCTGCCAGGCGACCCATGAGGCTTTGTACCAGAAAACACAGAGTGAGGACCCAGTATCTTACTTACCTGTACCTCACCTTGTGATTTCGTTCTTTTAGCCCACCACCTCTCACTAACGGTTTTATTAAACCCTCACTGGGATCATGCAGTAGCCATGAGCCCACACTAGCCGTATATAGGTCGCACACCACCTTATAAGTCGGCAACCATTGGTCCAATAGACCTACCATTCTAATATGACTCTCCCCTGTACGTCCTGTCTTTGTCCTTTGTGTTTTATGTAGCAAAGCTTGAGGGAATCCCCCTCTAACAGTTACAGCGCCTTAGCGTGCGCAACACATAATAAAGAAAATAACACAACCACTTAATATAGTTTATTATAATTTATTTTGCACCATTTCACTTATCCTATTGGTCCTGAGGAAAGCCAGCTTAGAACATAAAGGCACTGGCTGAAACATGTAGACCACACTGGACGCTGGAGGTCATCATAACACTCCTACTTACGTCCTTTTGCCTTTTTAACCTGCTAACAGAGACCCAGTCTATTAAAATTTGCTAACCCTCGGGTGCTGGGATCTCTTGTATAGCATTTTAAACTTCACTAATCTCACTCCTTCACTGCACACTCAGCAATATACCAGCTCCGCAGTCACCTGGCGTTGAAACACACCCGGGGCACATTCGGTGCCACTGTGGTGGGCCCGATGATGAAGCATGCCACCGACTAGGTCGGTGGGTGAGGGCTTTATAAGGAAAACAGCGTTTTTCCTTACCTATATTGTCTGACGTACTTGAGTCTCTTATACTTTCCCTAAAATTAGCTAGTCCCTATTGATTTACATATATAACCCAGGGGATCCGAACTAGCCTATCTAGTCCTCTCTCTCCCTTTGATCTGTATAAGACCTAATCTCACCCTTCTGGGGGATTTTAATTTCCACCTGGATAAGACTATGCAAGGAAAAGCAAACCTTCCTAGAAATACTGGACTGCTGTGGTCTACCACAATTGGTTATGGGCCCACCCATATAGATGGACATACATTGGATGGTATCTTTTCTAACAATTCCAGGCTTGTGGTAAGAGAACCTCTTCAACTCTCCTGGTACAACCACTATGCCGTCCCTTTCCACTTCCAGATCCCTGTATCTTGTACAGCTCTAAAGAATAACGATTTAACAGAAAGGAAGAGAAATTTTAGTTGTATTGGTAAGGAGGCTCTTCTTAATTCACTTAATAACCAACAATGCCCCTCTGACATGGATGTTAACTTGACGGCTAACAAATTCTCCAAAAGGCTTCTGGCAGCTATCCACATTCTAGCCCCGCAAAGGAGCATTATGCGGCTTGGAAAAAGCCCTTTTACCCCAGGTTTTCCAATAGGTTGAGAAAAGTAAACCAATCCTGCCGCCATCAGGAAAGGATTTGGCGGTTAGATCTCAATCCTACAGGAAGAGATTTACATAAGCAAAGGCTAAGGGAATTTAAATCCACCATCTTTGAGGAAAAAGTATCTTTTTATTCCAAGATTACAGGTTCCCTTATATCTCCTAAGGAGCTTTTTAATTTAATCAACCCCCTTTCCTCCCCATCAGTCTCTGGTCACACAGATATCTCCCAGGACCTTTGTGACAGAATGGCTAGTTTTTTCAGTTCTAAGATCTCTGAAATATACTCTGCCTTTGAAACTGTCAATGCTGGGACCTACAACCCAGCCCCTACCGACCTTCATACTCCGCTCTATAACCTTGCAACTCTGGCAGAAGAAGGCAAGCTTCTTACCTTCCCTCTCCTGTCCTCTAGAGGATACAGACCGATTGTTAGGGGGAATTACTTTTGGTTACCCTTTGGAGCCCTGCCACTGAAGTTCCTAAAATTAGGGAAGGAGGTCATTGTACCCCACCATACCTCAGTGCTTAAGGGAGCTATCTCAGCTGGGCAGTGCCCTATTTCCTGGAAGACAGCGGTTGTCAAACCGCTTCTAAAAAAACCTTCACTGGATCCAGCTGCATTTAAAAATTACTGCCCGACCTCCCTTTTACCTGTTCCAGTAAATATTCTGGAGAAACACTTGAATTCACATCTTAGCGCCCACCTAGAGGAACATCAGTTGCTAGATGGCTCGTAGCATGGTTTCAGAAGTAATCACAGCACGGAGACGGTGTTAACCTCTGCAATCAACAACATTCACATTCAGGTTGACGCCGGACCTGCCACGCTGTTGATTCTCCTTGACCTTACTGCCTTCGACACTATATCTCATTTGAGACACAGTGGACTGGCTCAAGGAAAAGGGGGATTGGGGGAATTGCCTTTAAGCTGCTCACTTCATTCCTTAGTGACCAGGCACAATTAGTGAAAAAGAAGCTATTTTATTCGGCCCCTGGCTACGTGTTCTGTGGAGTCCCTCGGGGCTCCTCACTGTGCCCAACCCTTTTTAATATTTACGTCACACCTTTGGCCTAGATTATCAGATCCTTAGGACTGAAGGTGTTGTCCTATGCTGAGGACACACAAATTATGGTGTCCATCACAAACAGTGTAGAGACGTCTGCCACCAATTTTAAAAACTGTATGCAGGCAGTCTCTTCTTGGATGGTAGAAAACTATCTTAAATTGAACGGGGACAAAATTGAGGTTCTGATCTTCGGAAACCAACAGCAGGTCTGGTCCAATGCCTGGTGGCCTGACAGCCTTGGTCCCTGTTCTTTCCCAGTGTCCCAAGGAAAATATCTTGGTGTCATTGTGGACAACTCTCTTTCCTTGGGCCCTCAGATTAATAGAACAGTGTCCACCTGCTTCAGGGCCATCAGGATCCTTAGGAAAATTTAGCTTTTTCTATCCTTAGCCTCTCGTAAGCAGGCAGTCATTGCTCTAGTGTTATCTAGACTAGATTACTGTAATGCCCTATATTTGGGTATTAACAAAGCGCTCATCCACCATCTGCAGCTGGTACAGAACATGGCAGCCAGGCTGGTGATGGACCTCCCTAAATTTCATTCAGTCTTGGCCACTGTAAGAGAGCTGCACTGGCTCCCTTTCGATCGGAGAATCCTGTTCAAGGATGTCTGTCTCATACACAAGGCTTTCTACAGTCTAGGCTCAGAAGGTATTAAATGTCTCTTCCGACGCTATGTTCCTACCAAACAGCTAAGATCAGCCAAAAACAATCTGCTGGTAGTTCCCGGGTTTAAGAGATTTAGATGGGTGGGCAGAGCCTTCTCCGTTGCTGGCTCTGCCCACCCATCTAAAGTCTCCAGGCTCTGGAACTCTCTCCTGTCTATAATCTCAGGACAAGAATCTCACTGTCTCTTCAACAAAGTCCTGAAGACCTGGCTCTTTACCAGTTTGTCAGAATGAGCCTCACAGGCACCCCTGTTTGATTGCCCATCCACAGCGCCTGACGCCTCCGGGCAAAGTTTATGCTTAAGGACCATTATTCATTCATTCATTCATCGGGAGAGTCCGACCGACCAATTACAATGTATCCAATGCTTCTAGATACGATTTGTTTGGACTCCCATTGATTTCAATGGGAGCCTATGTTCCAACCGATTGCATAGGCTCCCAATAAAGAAAGGGGTGGCTGGGGAAAATCGGGCACCCTGTGGCAGGCACCCCCTGGTGCCTGCCACACTGTGCATGGCTGGTAAGGGGGGACCCATGGGTACCCCCACAGGCCTGATTGGGAAGACACCGGGTGCAGGGGGTCCTGCTATGGGCCCCCAAATTTCAATTCCGACTCCCGATTCGAGGCGGGCGGCGCGATTTGGAAAGGCTGTCCAAATCCAACATCATAATCATTCGTTCGGAAACACAGCCCATAGAGATGTATGATTCTGCTCTGAATGGCTCAGTCATTCTGAATGCTGTTGGGTTCAGATTGAGATATTCCTAATGCCTAACAGACATTGCACTCAGTCGGTTGGAAACCTTTCTGATTCGGTTTGAAAGACATGTTCCTAATCTGATTCAGACTGAGCAAATTCCGTTAGAAGGCCTTCCAAACCGCATCGGAATTGGCCCAATAGTGTTAAAAATCCACATTTTCAGACCTTGAATCAAATATTCTTTTTCTTCTGCTATCTCACCTTTCAGCAGGCTTTCTGTATAGCAAAAACTGGTGGCAGCAAATTCAATTGCAGAACAATCACATCTAGGCAAAGTCAGCAGAGCCCCTGAGCCTCAGTAGTGGGCTAGGCCTCAGTGACTAAAAGGGGAATTTAGACAAAAGATCAAGAAACAAAAATCATGTGGACTAAATATTGTGTCAAGAATATTGAGTACAAAAATATTGTGAAGGCAAGTTTCAATTGGTGAGCAAAGTTTTACTATTTTTAACTCCAATTATATCTACTGTGTCAATATATATATATCTCACAGGTACGTAGATGTGGACATAAGGATAGTAAATCAAGACTTACCAATTAGCACTTACCTTCTCAATATTTTAGTTCTCGATATTTTTGACACAATATTCTGCCCACATGATATTTCTGTTACTGATATTCAGTCAGTGATCTTCTTCCATGCCCTACTCTTCTGGATCACCCTTCCTTAGCAACATTATTTCACGTAATGCCTGCAGCTGTTTTGACATTTTAGCACAATGCAGGTATTTAATGTTTGTACACAATATTCTGTATTTACTGCACCACGCTATTTGCCAAGTCATGTAATTTTTGCTGTGTCACTTTTCTTTGAACTGATTCGCAGGAATCAAATTTGCTCATAAATTAACAATTCATTAATTGAACAACTCGTGTTAAAAGTTACATATTTTGCTAAGCAGTGACAATCATAATTTGAGAAACTAGGGTACAGGTTCCTCGATGTGTATGTTTAAATACTAATCGAAGCATATATCCACTGAGAAGTTCGGTTAAAAAGTATGAATTTCAAGAGGTCAAATCATTCTGGAAGACCTGTGCTGCCTCCTTCCCTTCCTTACCTGCATCCTAGTTGTAAATTCTTATATTTGAACATTACACTTGATGGAGGTGTTTGTAAACATCATACAAACGTGATATAATATTTTCAAAAATCAAGTTTGAATTTATGTTTGCTGCTTCAGGCTGAATTTTGCTTTGTCACAATCAACATTAGGTCTTTGCAAATGCATTTTGTCAAACAACTGATCATGCTTTTTTTCTGATTCGTTTACACTGATTTTAGGGAGAACATGTCTGGATAGTATTGGATGGTCCTGTAGATGCTATTTGGATTGAAAATCTGAACTCTGTTCTTGATGACAACAAAACACTAACCTTAGCCAATGGAGATCGAATTCCGATGGCACCAAACTGTAAGATTGTGTTTGAGCCTCACAACATTGACAATGCATCACCAGCCACAGTGTCTAGAAATGGCATGGTCTTCATGAGCTCTTCTGTGCTAGATTGGAGACCCATCTTAAAAGCCTGGCTTAAAACCCTGCCACCAACACATCAAGATATCCTTTGGAATTGCTTCGATAACATATTTCAGGTACAGCCACATACATTTGTTTTCCCATTAGAAAAGATGTTCTGTGTATTTGTGTAAACGTTTGAAGATTGCGTAAGTTAATGACTTCATGATTTTTCAATGGGCTCCTGTCTTTCACTTGTGCACCACATCTGGTAAACATCGATGAATATTAAGTAAGGTTTTCTATAATTTAATACATTTGCATTCATCTAAATTAACACTTTTTTGAGGTTGATCTCTCCTACACAGTAGAGTAAACACTTTACATATCTCACTCTTACAAATTTGATATATGTATACAGTATTTCATTTGAGCAAACCTAGCCAAAAGCCAGCAGGGTGCTATACAGGGTCAAAGACAAATATCAAGTCAACAAGTGATATGGGAGGTAACTGGGGTGTGGGCGACTGTTAATGCGTTGTGATGTAGCGTTCCTCAAAGAGGTGAGTCTTGAGTGATATTATTATTCTTAACTTGTGATCCTCTCCTTACAAAATAGTACTATCATAATTGGTCCAATGTTGTCCCCAGTAAAAATGCTATTGCCATAAATGAATCCTAGGGAATTGACTCAATGCTCAAATAGAGACTATATGGTGCTGGCCATGCATGTTGGCAGGAGTAGAGAAGAAGATATACATTAATGCCCACCTAGATGAGGGTACTTATAATGCCTTCCTCCATCTCCTGCGTTTCTTGGGCAATGTAGTGATGCTCTAAAGAGCTTTCTCCAGTAGGACACTGTCCTGGTCACTAAAAGAACCAGGGAAGGAGACTCCACAACACCCCTGTTTGCACAATGACAGACTAATAGAGTGTTCCACAGATTTACTATCCTACACATGGTAAAGAAGACAAATATATCAATGGATTTTAATTGGACATTTGAGAAAAAAGTAACATTTAATGCCCTTTAATTGTTCATTTAAAACCATTGTCCAGATGCCAGTCAAATGAATTGCAGTAATCCATGCTCATCACGAGCATATACCAGATACTTCATATTTTTTACACACATTCTTTGAAAATGTTCCATTCTACTTCCATGAAACACCAGTTTGGTCTACTCGGAAAACACATACAGAGCAAATGATTCGAAGGTAGCTTACTAGATGATTAGGTAGACCAAAAGGCTATTGACCGTGCCCTTGTGTATTGGGTGTGACTCCTTCCCTGGTTGATGCATCCTGGTCACAATTGTTAGCTATAAGCCACCCAAGACGTTAAATATTATTACTGGAATGAGACTTATTATTCTCTGATTCGTGCCACAATACTTGTAAAGATTTCATAAATAGATACACGTGACAGCTCTTCGGGAGAGGTGACAAATTATTAGTCAACTGTTATGAAGTAGAGACCATGGAAGGCAAAGTGAACTAAGGTTAGATAAACCTCGACATCTCTTGAAACATGTCTCTCCAGTGAAGTGGGTCCAACATATCGAGAACAAGAGTGACCAGCCTTAGTCACTGGGATACACATCAGTGACCTAGGATAGTGTGTCCATCAGCTGGATAGCTGGTAGGAGCATGCTAAGGGCTAATACCAAGTAATGATGGGCAAGATAAATTAGCAGTTGCATTCCGGCAGCACGTCTTCGTGGTCAGATCACAGAACCAGGGTCCATTCATAGGCTTCAATCAATAAATCAAAACTAACTTTATTCGGTTTTGTGAAAGAAAACCATAAAAGTCGAAAATACATCACAACACACATAAATACTACAGTTTAGATAGGGTAAACGTTTTTTAAAGTACAAATTGCTCCAGAACCCATTTCTCTCTTACCCCCTCAAGTTATTCACAGGTCGCTCTGAGCCTTACAGCAGCTTTTTAAAAACTAAGAACATACCATACCGTGTTCACTGAAAGCATTATTAAAAAGGTAAAAGCAAATCGTACTGGATTAAAATTGGCTTGTTTTAAAATAGGGAATAAGAAGGACTTCCTAGGCACCTCTTAATTGCGGCAAAATATTAAAAAATTAAGCATATCCTGGGGAGTCTTACCGTCGCAGCCACAGAGCAGCAACATCTCACCTTTCTAACTCCCTTTGGGATGTGCAAGGAGAAGATAAAATAAGTCAAGTCGAAATCTAGTCAATAAAAAGCGGTCATGTGAACTGGGAATCCCTAGGAGATAAGGTTCCGTAGTTAGGACCTTTTTCAAAAGGTTATGTCTACGTACACTTGGCTTCCTTAGCTCACATTCTTACCTTTGCAGCACCCTCAGTCTAAAAAAGGACTCTTACCCAAGGTAGGTCTGTCCTACAGGCATTATCAGGGGCGCAACAAAGGTCTGGTCTGCCTAGTTTCCTTACTCCTTCCCGTATGCAGTTAAACCAAGGAATATGATGAGCGCCATCAAGGCCTAGGCAGTCCCTTATTATCTCTTTTTAAGGGTAGCCCCATTGATTAACTAGATTTTAATTCAATAATATAAGGGTCAGAGAGACAACAAATCTGTCAAATAGGGCACACCCAATTCGCTATGAAGAATATAAGTAGAGGTACCCTGCGGGACACATAATAAGCGTCTCAAAAACCTGTTTTCCACTATTTGGACCTCCCTGTGCGGGGCATAGCCCCAGATCTCACTGCCATATACTGCCTGAGAGACACACCTAGATTTATAAATCTACAAAAAGGAGCTTGTAGGTTTATTGCTCAGATGGGCGGCATAATTAAAAATGGCTGCGTTGGCATGTAGGAGAGCCCCTTGTTTACTTTTTTTAAAATAGCTCCAGTTTAAATTGGCATCCAACATAACTGCTACATAGGAGAAGACACTGGTCTTAGGAACAGGGATAGTCCCTACCTTGAGATTAAATGATTTTGTTGGCCTCTGGCCTATCTGCATCATGTTTGACTTGGAATTATTTACTAACAGGTCCCGGTCTTCCATAAAGGACCCAAAGGAATTAACCCCTTCCACACTCATGACGAGCTGGGCTCGTCATGGTGTAGCCTCCTCGTACACTGATGACGAGCCCAGCTCGTCATGAATAATGGGAAAATCACTAAATCAGCACAGGGGGGGAATAGCCTTAACAGCCATGGAGTTAAGTAGTGATTACAACACCCTAGCAGTCTGGGCCATAGAACCGTGCCATCAGCATGCAATAGTACCGGGAGGCCCCGTCTGCCCACCTGGGTTACAGCCTCGTTGATAGATGACAGATCCTTCTCAAAATCATTGATATATAAATTAACCAACAAAAGGTGGCAATATACATCCCTGACTTACCCCTCTCTGAATGGGAAACTGACTGGTCACTTTGCCCTCATAGGTATAGCGAACCACCACTTTAGGGTCACTATGGAGCTCCTGTGAAAAGAGGACTATGTTGTTGTCTACTCCCATACACCTAGGTGTCTTCCATAATTTGCTTCTGTTCACCCTGTCAAAGGCCGATGGCAGGTCTATAAAGGCCAAGCAGACCGTACCATGTTGTGCGACTGTGTATTTGTTTACGATGAGGTACAGATCAAGGCATTGGTCCACTGTTGACCTCCCCGGGCGAAAAATATCTGATAGTATGTTGTTTTCTTCAGCCCAAGTCGTTAACCTATCCAATAAGATACTGCCCACAACCTTTACAGTTGAATCCAATAGTGATATGGGCCTATAACAAAAAGTACTATCAGTGTTGCCTTTCTTAAAAATCGGTACTATGATAGATGTGGCCCAGGAGGTGGGTGGAGCTTCTCTAATAGCTGTATTAATGATAGAAATAAGGACTGGCACCCACAGCTGGAGGTTAGATAAAGAGAGGTCAGGGGGTATACCATCAGGAACAGGGGCCTTATTTCTGGACAGCTCCTCGATACCTTTCCTGACCTCGTCGGTATAGATAAAAAGAGCTGACTTTCCTTCCCTCCAGCCGTCCAGTAACCTAGTTTCTATTTGACTCACAAACATTTCCTGAAAATAACCTACCCATTCCTCCTCAGTTATTTGTGTGTGTCAGGTGGCTGGTCAGCATCTTCTACTAAAAATGGGCTGTTAACTATGCTCCAGAACGTTAACGTTTCACTATTGTTTAGGGTACTGGCATCAGTGAGCTTTGTCCAAGCCTCATCCCTCAAGACGGCCTTGCGGCTTTTTAGTACTAACTTATATTGTCTTCGACATGCTTTCACTGAAGTTGGGCCCCTAGGTTTATTGTGTAACGCTGCCCTGAGTTCCCTTGCTTCTCTTGAACATGTACGATCGATCCATCTTGGGCCATGCTCTTTCTCGCCCCGGCTGGCACTTTTAAGAGATCCCCAATAACACAAGTGATTAACTTGAATGCGTGTAGGATGATCCCTGGTGCTTCTTGGCCTTAGACGCAAGTATCCAGTCCCCCTTTGCACCGTACAGCAAGGGACTCGTAAAAAAAGTTCTGGAGTAATCTGGGTTCACCTTCGCCTTCTATCCTAATCTATAGCCTTAAGGGGCCTCATTACGCAATTATTCCGGTGATCCCCTTGCTGGAACCAGCTAACTGTAGCACAAAGGGGGTTATGATCACTATGAACACTTTCCTCAATTAAAAACTCTGTCAGAAAGGGGAAAAGAGTTAGAAACATAAATAAAATCAATATAGGATACACACTCCCTCCCTGAGAAGGTTGGAACAAGAGGCTTCCTCGTCCTACCCGCTCAACACATTGCCATGGTCAAATTTTTCCAGAAGAGTGTTAAGGGATTCGCCCTGCTTGGTATGTTAAACATGCATTCCCATCCACCCTGGGAGCCTGGATTTGGTGAATTTATCACAGAAGGGTCCCCAGATAAGTGAAGGTTAAAGTCCCCAGCAATCATAAGAAACCTGTTATAATTAAACTTTGATTTCGTACTGTGTAAGAACAAACCTAGCCTGGCAATTTTACAAACATCTGGGGCAACAACAATGGCATTATAGAAATTCACAAACAATAACTTATTGGACCCCTGTAAAAATCAGGCCACCCTTGTGTCTTCCAGCCCTTGAGGGAGTGGCTGCACAAAAATGATCTTACAGCCCTCAATAAAGGTACATTTAGTGGGGGCCCATGTCTCCTGGAGACGTTTTACCTCAAAACCTTTAATAAAAGCACACTACATGGGATCAATGAGCTTGCTTTTAACTCAGCAATGTTCCACCTCAAGAGTTTACAAGCCTTTCTATCTCTGTTTCCCCATAGGACCTGGCAAAGTCACGGTGTTAAATGAGGCTGCAGGCTGAACCGAGACCTTGTCAATGAGTCAATCACAGGTGTCTAGGTTGGCCAGGGGAGCAAATTGATTGGTGAGGGGGATATCTTGAGTCGTCAGCTGAATAAAAGGCTGCAGGCACGAGATAGGAGGCAGATACGTCCAATCATTCCCTTCTCCAGTTGGTTTTGCTCTGCTAGCAGTATCATAAAAATAGCCCAAGTGAAGGGCTACCATGGATGAGGCAGGCCCGCGGCAGTTGTTCTGGGTGTCCTATTGAAATTGATAACAATGTAGTCTCCTCCCATATGTTTACAGGTCCTCCGGATTTATGAGACTCTTCATACCATATTAATAAAGCCTTCCAATCTGAGGCCCAGGATCATGTTGCAAGACAACCAATGTAACACTTTGTTCTTCAATTTATTCAAAGGCTTCAGTACCACCTTGGGGTAATACCGAGACTTTGCCAAGAACAACTCTGTAAGAGATTGAGATTGACTCCAGGGTTAGATCAAGAACCTGTAACCTCTGTGCCTGGCGTGTCCTCAAAAGCATCAATCCCTTTGTCTCTTGGCAAGCCCCTGCCCCCCTCAAAGGTTCTCCCCCTGCGTTGTTTGCTGGCCTGTGACAGGTCTGGGCATTGAAACAGAGGATTTCTGTTTCTGCTATTGCACCGAGGGGTCAGCTTTCGAGAGGTTTGAGTCTGTCGGTGGACGGGAGAGAAGGTGTTCTCCTCGTACAAATCTCTCTGGGATGGTAAAATCCTCTGGCCTTTGATCCCATTAGGCCCATGGGAATGTGCTCTCACGCTATCTACTCACGGGCCAGAATCTCCTCCTCCTCCTAGCCTGCTCGGGGTAGGTCGCGCCTCTGCTAGTGTAGCCTGTCGTGGCTTTAGGAGCTCCATTCTATGACGGCTAAGCGTTGCCAGATGGGGTCTAATTTACGGTCCATATTTGTCAGAAGTAACTCGAGTCGGTCTTCCATCATTACCACCAGATCATCCTTGGATAGTGTATTGTTTACCTCTTGCACCAAACCCTCTGCCTTTGGGCGTTTTGCTTTACTCGCCGATGATGTGCCTTGCCTTTTGACTCCCACATAAATTCCATAGGCTTCATCATAGCCTAAGGTCGGGAGCGCATCTTCCAGGGTCTTGAACTTGGTCAGGGTCTCACAATGCTGTTGCTTCGGAGCTTCTTTTTGCAGCTCAGATCAGTACAGAAAACAAAAAGGTCTTTAAGGGTCTGTTCTCGATCATTTCGGGGACACTGACGGGGAACCAAGGCCAATCAAACGTATGGAGCAGGTCCTAATAATTCTAGTGGTTCAGATCAAGGCCCCTTTTCCTGGGCTTTCCCACACAGGAAGGTAGGGGGCGATCATCTAATACGCCAATGAAAGTATCACTCAAGAAATAAGGGCCAGACTTCCTCAAAGGGTCTTTCTAGTGTCCAGGCTTTTCTAGAACAGTATGTGAGGCCACTGGAATGTGTTACCCATCAAGTCAGTGTAGTGTATACATTTTAAGCATCACAGCTTGTTGTTAGGGAGATGATGGGGAAAGCTGTCCAAGACTGCCCAAGAGGTTCTGCTGAGTCCAGTATTCCTTAACAAAGCTCTGACGTGGTAAAATACAAATGTACATTGCCTAACTCTCCTATATCCTAAGGGTCTTTGCAGTGGGAAGCTATAAGGGGGTGTTAACTTCCACGGATACAAAATGGAGAGTTACCCTGATCTTGACCTTCAGTCACTGTACCCTTTTGGAAGTCATCAGCCACAAAACATATGTAGATCACACATGTTGCATACAACCACAGTCACTCAATATACATAACATGCTACATAACCCGTCACATACACTCAAAGTGGGGGAGCCAGATCTAAGAGACTTGACACATTTTTCAAACTATGGTTGCTTAGAAATGTACTCAGAGTTCATGTAAAAGGAAGTTTGTCCTTCTAAAATGACATCAGGTGCCACTAACCATGAGCCGCTCTACAACCTGGTGTGAGGTAGTAGCCACCATCCACTAAGCATGTAAGTACACCTTAAGTACTCTTCTGGTCAAGCACAAAAGACATGGCACCCCAAGTGAACTCAAAGTGCTGACAGTTCATTATAATGACGTCTGACCTTAAACATAAAGACTTATGAAGACGATTGAGAAAAGTGTGAGGCTGAAATCACTGGCAACCTCTTGAGGATTACCAGGAGAAAGGGATAGAGCCAGGGAGAGAGTCTCAAGAGTACGAAAAACTGCAGAATTCAGAACTGGTATTCGAATCTAGGAACAACACAAAGTTAGCCGTCAGCAGTACACGTGATGGAGAACGGAATGGCATGGAGTGGTATGGCCAATCCATGGGGCATATTACCAACGATTAGCTATATTTATCGCTAACTAGGCTTAGCAACAAATTTTTCATTGCTAAGCATCGCCGGAAATTATCGCTGAGATAACGTGCTATTAGCAACGTTTTTCTCCAAAGCGATACATTTTCTGGCGATAGCGTGAATATCGCTGAGAATACAGCGGTATTCACGCATTAGTGACAAAATGCTCTTAGCCATGTTATCCACCTCCCATTGGATAACATGGCTAAGAACTGGTCAGAGCAGGCGTTAGTTTTGGGAAATAGCAGGAATATTTCCATTGCTACGCCTGCCTTGCTAATAGGCGATAGCGACGTGAGCGACTGCTTTCAGTCGCTAACAGGTTGGGTACGCCCACTTTGCATGTCATTAGCGATAAATATCGCTGACATACAAAGCGGGACACAAACCGCTCGCTATCGCCTAAAGCTGTTGCTAACTGCTGTTAGCGACAGCTTGCTAATAGAGCGATAGAGTTATCGCCACTTAGCGGCCGAAAACTGCCGCTAAAGCGGCGATAATTGCCCATGGCCCTGCTTGGTAATATGCCCCCATATTCTTTGCAATGCTAGAATCGTCGGGAGAAATATGCTGCATTGACATTGCATTCATGTTTATTAGCGAGAGAGACTGAATGGCAGGAGGGCATGTAGGTACCAATGATGCTCGTTTTCTTGCTACCTGATAGCTGAATGGATAGCATGGCTGCATACTAGGATAGGACAAAGCAGGCAATACAATCAAGTAATACAAATTACAGACAGGCAACATGAAATTTGATTACTGTGTATCAGTTGATCAGGAAGAAATTTCCGTGCTTAAAGACTGAGGCAATTTGCACTTTATGCAAAAAAAATTATATTTAATGCATTAATGCATTCATTCCTGCAGTGCAAAGTTGTGGCTAATGCTTAAAAGAGCAGCACGTATTCCAAGCTTTGGTTGAAGAAAGAAGTTATAATTAAATAGTGAAGCCATTTTATGAATAATGGGAAGATAGGACACACTGTTATTCCGGATAAAAAAATTCAAGACGTGGTACAGTGCAGGATATTTTAGGAGTTCGAGAAACTTGAGTGCTGCTCGCTGAATAATTTACTTGTTAGAAGCTACTACAGAGGATGAGCAGCAGTGAGGAAGAAAAAATCATTCCACTGTCCTGAACAGCAACGATAATCAAAGAGAATTATGCGAAATGTGTCCCAAAGGAAATCAAAACCCAGCCATGCTGATCGCACTTCTAGTCAAAAGATAAACTTTGAGCCTTGCCAGCCTTCTGATACATTGCTAGCTCTTCACGTGTGCACTGCTGCTGACCGCCGTCACCGGCGTGTCGGGCGCGGCCCTGGAATGGCTTACCTCCTTCCTGGATAATAGATTCTTCCAGGTGTTTGAGGGCGAGTCGGTCTCCCCTAAACATCCTCTTAGTTGTGGGGTACCCCAGGGCTCCTCCCTGAGCCCCACTCTTTTTAACGCCTATATGGAGCCCCTAGAGAGGATAGTCCATCTCTTCGGTGTGCGTATTGTTACCTACGCAGATGACACCCAACTGGTGGTCTCCCTTGACCACTCAGCGGGATATCTTCCACCTTAGGTCCCTGTCTAGAGGCTGTTGCCAGATGGATGCAATCCTCATACCTCAAGCTTAATGGGGAGAAAACAGATATTATGCTGCTGGGCAACCCCTCTCCATCTGCCTCCTCCCAAACCCCAGATTAAGAGCCTGGGAATCTGGCTGGACAAAGCTCTTGATTTTTCAGCCTAAGCCACTAAAACCGCCTCCACTTGCATCGGGATGATGAAAATGCTCCGTAAGGTGCTTCCCCTGCTCCCATTCCAGGCTAGGAGTATCATGGTTCAGGCCCTGATCCTCTCTCGCCTGGATTATGAAAATGCCCTTTATATGGGAGCTCCAGCAGCAGTGACCCATAGGCTTCAAGTCACACAAAACTGTGCTGCCCATTTACTGTACAACATCCCCCGCTGGCAGTCAGCTAAGAAAGCTCTGAAAGAGCTTCATTGGCTCCCAGTAGTGGCCAGAGTGCAGTTCAAGGCCATGTGCATTGTGCACAAATCTTTTCACCGCACTGGCCCGGCAATTCTGCACCCTATAGCTACACCCTATGCACCGTCCAGAGCCTTACGCTCTAGTTCTCTGCAACTTGTAACCGCCACCAAAATTAACAAAGCCCGTTGGGGTGGTCGTTCCTTTTCTCATGCCGCGGCCAGGCTTTGGAACTCCCTCCCCCTCTCCCTTCGAGAAATCAATAACCACATGTCCTTCAGAAAGGCTTTAAAAACGCACTCGTTTGCAAAAACGTGCTGATCTACCCTGAGCCCGCCACCAGCATTCAGTCTAAAACGCTGCGAGGCCTCTGGGTAGTTACGCGCTATATAAGTGCAATTTTCATTTCATTTCATTTCAGTTACTGACACACAGGACATTTGGCATTTGTAGCTGTAACATCTAAATATGGAATTCTGACTGCTTTTCTAGTCATTATCCTCCTTAAATCTCAAAGTTTGCAAACAATAGGTTAAGTGCGTCGACATTTTACTTAAAGTAAAGACCTATGCCTATTTTATTTAAATCGTATTGCATTTCTTTGGTTGGTATGTTTTGGTGGCGGTGTCTGCTTCTGTTTTTGGTATTTTTGTAAGTTCCTCTTTTCCATACTGAATTCCACATTGGTGGTGAATTTTGGAGAAAACTCAGATATATATTACTAAAGCATGGCATGTGTTGGGTCCTCTTTCCCAAACCCCGAAAGGAAGAAACAGAGAGGCCAGTAGTTGTGCGCAAAGGCTTCTTTATTCTTCCCTATATCACAGCGTGTACAGGCACGTCCTCCTCGCCGTATTGTGTCCTACCGTAGTGTGTAATGACCAGTTCTTGCCCCTGCTGAGCAGACCGAAAGTGGTGTCCGGGGTCAAGTCCCCCGTACAGGGTCCTAGTGCCCACTGTACACTCTGTCATTATGATATCTACCCCTCTGTTGACAAAACACGTTCCCCACAGTGACAGAGATAGAGTGAGAAGGAGAGGGCGAGAGGGAGAAAAAAGAGAGAGGGAGAGATACATAGAGAGAGAGAGAGAGAGAGAGAGAGAGAGAGAGAGAGAGAGAGAGAGAGAGAGAGATACATTGGTTGATGCTGAAAACACAACTGTGTCAAGACCCATGCATTATAGTTCTTCAATTAGTTGTCTGGGCGTCCTAGTCACTCTAAATCTCTGTTCCGAAGCCTTGGTTTTCATCCACAGCCTCAGAGAGATCCATCACCTCTCGGAGGGGCTGGTATCAGTGGCCCTGCGTTGGCATTGCTCATTGGCCTCCTTTCACACCTGCGCTTCCAACTCCTTCATCTTCATCTCTCGCTATGAGCTCTTTGAAGTTAGAGTTGTTTCTGCTGCCTCTGCTGGGATCATTGGCTCTTTTACCCTTGTTATCTTCAGTGGCCGACTAGAGCAGCGACTGTTCGACTTTCGTGTTTGGTGCTGGCACACCAGGTCTCCGGGCCTCAGTGTGGAGGGTGTGGTGTGACGTCGTATGTCAGCCTGCTGTTTCATTTTCCTCTTGGCCTCCTGATCATGTGCGGCAACGTCACTGTGCTCTAGTGAGACCTTTTGTTCAAGCGGCGGGAAACAGGTCCTGTTTTTGTGTACCAGTACCAGTTCTGACCAGCACTGCCCCTTGAAACTATGTGGGGTTTTGCAATAGTCCCAGAGTATTTGGCACAGTGCTTGGACGACAGGAATCTGCACCAGCTTGGCTCTTTGGACTGCCGTCTTTATGTAGCCCATGAATTGTTTCACCATGCCGTTGGCCTGTGGCCACAAGAGTGTTGTTGTCCGATGGTGTACCCCCAGGTATGCCATGAACTTGTGAAACGCATCTCCTAAGAAGTGGGTTTATTGCCTGTTTTGAGTGTCAGAGGGGCACCCCCACGCTGCAAAGATATCACCCAGAACTGGTTGTATTGCCATTGCCAACATGGACAATACTTAGCACTCTATGGGTAAGCAAGAGTACTCGTCAACGACGACCAGAAGGGTTCCGCCAGTGGCCAATGGTCTATAAAAGTCTGCAGCAAGGGTTGACCACACAGCATCAGGGAGGACATGTGTAGTTGCTTCGTCTTGGATGGTCTTCCTGTTATCTGACAGAGATGACAGTTCATGATCATGTCATCTACCAGACCGTCAAATCCCAGGAACCATACTTTTTATTTCAGCATTTTCTTGGTGGCCACCATTCCCCTGTGACTTTCATGTGCAGGGCTAACTGTCTGCCATAGAAGAGTGTGCGGCATGACTATACTGGTGTCTCGAAAAAGTATTCCTTGCTCTATTTCAGATAACTCTTCCTCCTCTTGTTTGAATTGAATGCAAGTAGTTCCTTACTTAGGCCCAGAAAGGACTGCACAGAGGGGGCAGTAGGTGTGCGCAAATGCTTCTTTATTCTTCCCTATATCACAACTTGTACAGGTATGTCCTACCTGCCTCGTGTCCCAAACGTAGAGTGTGATGACCGGTTCCTGCTCCCTGCAAAGCTGACAGGAAGCAGTGTCCGGTGTCTATTCCCCTGTGCAGGGCAGGGCCAAACTGGCGCCATCCGGCATATACCCGGGATGCTGGATGGGTGGGAGCCGGTTTTGCAGGGGTGGGGGCCAGATTTGTTACTTGGTGGCAGTTTTGCAGCGGTGCTGCAATATCGGCCCCCAGTAACAGAAGCTCCAGTGCTTCAGACATCCACTCCTCTCCCACCCAGGAGACCTGGTCCAACAAAATTGCCTGGGCTGCTTTGGGTTCCATGTCGGGCCCTGGTCCAGGGTCCTAGTGCCCAATGTGCACGCTGTCATTATGACAGTGTGGTAGTGTACTGTCATTTACAGACTGCACATTTCTTTCATTGAAATGGCCACTAAATTTGTTGGTATATTTATATTGCACACAAAGGACAATGCATCGAAGTCGGGTTTCAGCAAATAATTATCATTTGCACATCATTAAGTAAATTGTCCTGCTTTGTTTTGATCTTAATAAAAAGGTGTGTTTCTAATACACTTTAGAATTGAAAATAGATGCTAAAAGTATGCTTTCTTCTGCTGACATATTTTGAAATATTCATACAGCCCATTTAAAGGTATTTAAATATTTCAATATTGCTCCCACTTTGTGTTTAGAGAATGAACTGTATGGTGTTCAAAGAATAAGCAGCAATTTATCTAAAGATATTTGACCTGTGTTTTTGAATCCACATCAAATGCAGCAAGATAGATACAACATTTAAAGGCATCTTTATTGCTCATTCACCTTCTGAACTCCACCATAGTTGTTTCTGTGGGTGCTGCAGCACCCCTGGCACCCCTACTTCCAGCACCTATGGGCTCTCATGCTGCAAGATCTACGACATTTTGAAGCAAGCCTGCGGTTTTTAGGTTTCACCTGCAAGCGCGATGATTGAGAAATATATTGTTTTTAATGTAAACTTAAAAGGGACATACATCCTGCCTTTTCTCCTTCCTGGCTTCTCATTGGTTTCTGGGCTTGCCACTTACCTTTCCTACATTTCTATTGCTTGTAGCATAAGTTCCTGCATTTACCAATGCTTGTTCCTTGCCTGCTTGTCATCACTTTCCCGCTGCCGAAATACTGTTAACATCCGCTTTGGTGGAACTATATTTTTATAAAGTTTTGCCTTTTACTCTTGCAGCATATTTATAAAACAATTTATCACCCGGAGAGATTAAGGGCCATATGTATCATCAACCTGATTTGCGATTCTCAAATAGCGATTTTTCAGAAATCGCTATTTGAGAATCGCAAATGGGTATGTATGTACAAAATCGAATTTTTTTGCGATTTCTTAAAATTCCTTCATTGCGATTTGCAAATTGCGAATCGCAATTAAGGAATAATTTCCCATTCATTACTATGGGCCAAGAGGCCCATAGGAATGAATGGGAAGGTATTCTCAATTTGCGATTCGCAATTTGCGAATCGCAAATTAAGTATAATTTCAAGGGTGCAGGGGTGTCCAAAGGACACCCTGTTGCACCCCTGAAATATGCATGGGTGCACATGTGGCCCACATACATGCCCTAAAGGCATGTATGTGCGTCACATGGCACTTTGAAAAATGCTAAAATGTGCATTTTTCAAGGAATTCGCAACTGTAATTTGCGATTCCTTAAGGACAATTTGCCAATTTTTTTTGCTTCATACATTGCATTTAAGGAATCGCAAAATTTGCGATTCCTTAAATGCAATTGCAAAAAAAGGAATCGCAAATTTTGTGATTCCTTATTTTTCACCAGATTTTCCTTCATACATACCATTTAGCAAATTCTCATTCGCAAACGCCGAAATTCTGCGAATTTCGGCGTTTGCGAATGCGAATTTGCTTGATACATATGGCCCTAAGTGATTTACATAGAATCATCGGATCTTGCACAGCGCAACTGAGGCTCAAATGGGGATCCCCTACTCTCGAGTCAGGAGGTCTGCCCACTCCACCATATTCTCTCCACTCCTGTGTTATCTGTCAGGAAGCTCTTTCTTTCTCCTGGAGGATGATTGATGAAAACAGCTCTTTATTCATTACATAGGCAAAACCGATGCATTACCAATGCTTGTTTGTGTCTCCACCTCTCCTTGATAACAGTTGTTATGTATAACCTGATCTTGTAGAACATTTTTACATACCATCACAAATTCCGGATAGCCAGTTGCCTAAGGTAGGCTACAGCGTCCACCTTTCAACCCTGTTCACCAGGGTTTCCTGGTTCCAGCAGAGCTCTGAAATGCAGATCCACCCTGGGCCCTCAGAAAGGGTCGGGTCATAAAGGACATTTTCCCCTTAGACTGCACTCATCCTATTTATTATGGAGCATGCCTGCCCTGCTTATTTATGGCAGCTAACATTCCTTCAACCACTAGATGGCAGGAGACACTGACAAGTGGTAATGCATGAAGATTTTGTCTCCATCCCCTTTGTAACTTCTGAGGCGTCTGAATCCACGAGGCACCAGCTGAATCCAAGCGTCTGCTGTTCTGGACAGTGTTTGGAGAGGAAACCGTTTCCCAAATAACCAGTTTAGCCACACAAAAAGAACCACAACCTGCCTTGCTATAAAGGATTTCTAACAATATTTAAAGTAATTTTGCTGTCACTCGGGATTTTCTCCGTTATTTTCCTATTCTAACCAAGTGCAACTCGAATTCGGAGTTTGTCGGGCTCTCTTTAAAGCAGTGCTTAGCCACTGAAAGTGGTAACAATGAGGCATATTATCAAGGGGGTTTATCTCCGCTTTTTTAGCTTTAAAAGCCAAGAAAGCGGAGATTAAATTATCTCCCTATTACCTAGCTGTCGCTAACACCAGCTGAAGGATAAGGCAGACATTGCAGAAATAAGTGATTAGGGCCAAACATAATGTACTAGACACCTCTAAAAGCGCAAAGTAAAGCATGCTTCCAACTGATATATGAACCAGGATGCAGTTGGGTGGCGGGTAGTTACTAAGTATTACGGTACGTGACAGCAAGTCTACGTTAAAAAAAAAAAAAAATCACTCATGTTTCTAGTTTGAGGTATGGAGAGCGTGTAATTTACCCAGAACCACACAATATTGTTGGACAGTGCAGTAACGAGAATTAGACGACAGTCTTCAGATTTCAAGGCCAGCCGCTTAGCTGTTTGAACAGGTGACCTGCCTGGAGTCTGCTGTGCTCTAGTTGAAGAGTTGTATTTGGTTTTATTAATGCTGCATCGCCCAGGATTTTTAGTGGGATGAAAAAACTGGGGGTCTCTCACAGGGGCGGGACTGATGTAATTAAGGATGTGGCTTAAAAACACGTAAGCTAAAAATCTGTGATTAGCATTGGGTACCACCGACTGGTATGTTACTGCATCTGCCATTGCATGACATCCAGATGAATATGACACTTTACAACGCACATGTTACAACGCGTGCCATTACAACGCATTTTTTACATCGCAAAATCCATTACAGTGCATGTCGTTACATTGCATAATCCATTACAACGCAATTACTATTCTAAGTCCCTGGGGCGTTACTTTGGGAAATGCGTTGTAATGGATTATGTGATGTAATGACATGCGTTGTAATGGATTTTGCGATGTACTGACATGCGTTGTAAGGGCAAACGTTGTAACACGTGCGTTCTGAACAATGTTTCCCCATCCAGATATATAATACAACAAGTAACATTACACCTACAACAAGCCAGGACTATTGGCTTGACCAATGGTTGTTAGTTCCATAAGATAAATAAGCAACAACTATGGCTTTGTTGTTTATAATATTGAAAATGCTTCAGTTCTGAAATGATGAGACTGTGAAAGAAATATAACAAGTTTCTTTGAACGTACCTCAGAGGCAGCGAAGGGCGGTACTGCGGCAGAGTTAAGTTTTTTTGTTCACCCTGAGGGTGAGGGCAAAAATGGAGAGCCCGATAGGGACCCGTCTCAGCACTGGCTTTTTAAAACTGCTGGTGTTGAGAACCGGCAGAACCCGGCCCACTAAAAGCCCAGGCATCGCCCATACAGGCTGACTATGTGGAATTTGTATCACAGCGCTTTGGGCAAACACACAAAGCACAAGCCAAGCACCATGATCTTAACGAGGGCTATTGAAATTCTGCCTACATCAGTGTTTAATTTAAGCCAGTGATTTCCGGTACTGAGCACCAGCACTTAATTGGTTTGCGGTTCTCGACATCTAATTGTCAACACCACAATTAGGGCAGTCTGCCACATGGTGGTGCTGCTCATGTCATTTAGCGATGATCAGTATTACAGTTGTTTAGGAAAACAATATACATTAAAAAAAAAATACTTAAAAAATTACTAATACCTGCCTCCCCAGGTATTCCTTTAGCTTTTGGGACCTGGAATAAGGTGCACTGTCACATTTACATGTAAGAGAGATGGTTTGTAGTTGTTTTGGCAGCTAGACCAGGGCGATGGGTGGTGGAAGCTGCAGTGGCCTCCTGGTCAGAGCCCTGGCACTTAATATTTTGCAAATTAAGCACTGGTCTACATAATTGCAGAAACAAGTGTCAGAGGGTGGTAGGTGGTAGTGTGAGCCTCTGACTGTGGGGACAGGGTCTTTGAAGATGAGTTTGCCTTCACAAGCTTGTCATCATTTCTTTTCTCAGGATTTGATCAATTTTGTGTTCACTGCTGTGAATCCGAAGATGCCGATACTAGAATGCATGTACATCAAGCAAGCTATCGACCTCCTGCAGGTACAGTATGTGCATGACCATAACTGGCCTGTCCCTGTCACTGCCATGGCCACAGTAGATAAGACATGCCCTCTCTTTGCCTTCACAGGGACTCCTGGCCGACCGGGACGAGAAGCAGCCCAGCAAGGAGCACGTGTCGCGCCTGTTTGTCTTCGCTCTTATGTGGTCTGTGGGGGCCCTGCTGGAGCTGGACGACAGGGTGAAGATGGAATTGTTCATCAGGAACCACGCTGCAACCCTGGAGCTCCCTGTTGTGAGCGGAGATGAAACCATCTTCGAGTTTGTCATCAATGACAGTGGTCAGTGGGATCACTGGTCAAAAAAGGTGTGTCTAGGCAAGAAACAATGCAACATCCTGGTGATCATTGTGAAGCCTGAGGAAAGAAGGGTGAATGATTGTAGTTGTGACCAAGCCAGCTGCCCCCGTCCATTTATTGTGTGTTTTTGAACAATGCAAAGTAATTTGTTGGTAGCAAGTTTCAGCTCTCTAGATTTTGACAGCTACAACAAATATAGCTAAATGGAAGCCGCAAAGGATTCTCTGACAGAGCAGACTAACAGCGCTTCCCCTTGCCTTATTTGCCTTCATCTCTGCACACTATATGACCTCAGCACCACAGCCTACAGGATCTGTAAAGTGATTACCTTTTGATTTCTATTTTAGGTCCCTGAATATATTTACCCCAAGGATTCTGTGCCAGAGTATGCCTCGATTCTCGTCCCAAATGTGGACAATGTCCGGACTGATTTCCTTATGCACACCATCATGAAGCAAAGCAAGGCAGTCCTGCTTATTGGTGAGCAGGGCACTGCCAAGACGGTCATGGTCAAAGTGAGTACTACCCTTCTCAATCACTTGTATCAGCAGAAATGTCTCATTAGTGTTTTCTCATGGCAAGAACATATTTTTTTTCTTAAGAAGCAGGAGCAGCCGTGATTATATAATAAGTAGAGCTCCCGGTTTTATGGTATTTCTTTTTTTTTTAACATTTTCGTCTGTATTTATCCATATTTATTTTTGGGTCATTTTATCTGTATTTATCCATATTTATTTTGTGTTTTTCAGATAAATGAAGTTGTAAAACTGTACATTTCCATATTTATGTAACAGGTAGACGTGCAGTCATAATTTGATGTATGTTGTGTTTTAGCTACTTAGGCTTCAAAATATTACATGACAGTACATCCACTGGTAAATATGAGCATTTCACCACAAATGTATGTTGACATATGCAGTTATTTAAAGTAATTTCAACGTGTTTTTTAATTTCCCATGTTGTCCATCTGCTCAGCTGTTGGGCTATATTTCATGAAAGACAGCATGGAAAGTCACTTTAAAAGAAACCCAATTTTCTGTATGTATCCACTTTAAAAAATAAATACAGTTAGAAAACACATTGTTTTCTGTCTGTATATATCTGGAAAAAACCTTAAAAACAGATTTTTGGGAGCCTTAATAATAAGGCACACAGAGAATTTGGAGAAAGATGCACAAACCCTTTTGCAGTCGCACACCCTGTGATTCACAAAATCACAATTTGTGCAACTGCAGAATGGCTTTTTAGAATGTACAAAAGTTCTTTTGTAAAAGACCTCTTGCTACCTTTACCGAATTGCAAATAGGAGGGGGCATGAAAGTTGTGTCACACCTCCTGATTATGAGTGACAGATGTATGTCAGTGGTTTGTGACCGGTGCTGTGGTCGAAAAACATTGTCCATTTACCAAACCCCGATTTGCAGTGGTACCTGACTGACAAAAGAGAAGCCATGGCTGGGTGACAGCTTCCATTTTGGGGATTGTGTTTCACCGCCATAAGGGGAGTTGGTAGGGTACAGAGAACAATGCCATGCTCCACCTGCTGTCTACCCCAGTGGGAAACATGTTTTTAGAGCTGCAACTGTCTCTTTAAGGCTGCTCCAAAAATGCAGATGCAGGGATAGGGGACGGCTGCCCCTGTAGGGATCCATAACTGCATGCATCACCAGTCCATCACAGGGGATCGCATACTGCAACCTGTCTCATGAATATTCATCAGGCAGGTCATTTTCCAACTCCCTACGAATGGACAATTTCCAAACCGTTCGTTTTGCAGATGGCAGATTCTGGTTTGCAAATGGGTATTTTAGCACTGGCCTTTGGTTTCTTTAGCTGAATCAAATTATTATGATTTCCCATACTTTACATTTCAAATGCGTGGTTGCGGTACTTCCTTGAGTTTAGTTATTAGATAAATGTGCTGAAGTGCAGAGGCTTTGGGCAGGGGCGGCTCTAGGCTCATGGCGGCCCTGGGCATGGAGCGTAGGTAGGGGGCCCCAGAAGAGGGGGTCCGGGCGGAGCGCAGAGGCCAGTGAAGAGGGGGGGAGGGGGGGGGGGGGTCAGGGTGTTTGGAAGTGGAACAGAGCCAGAGGCCGTCAAATCCCTGCCAGGGGCCGCCACGCAAATATGTATCCATCCTCAGAAGATTATTATATTAAGGATATATATTGGCGTGGTGGCCCCTGGAGTTTGGTGGCCCTGTGCAGGTGCACAGCTTGCACATGCCTAAGGCCGCCCCTGCTTTGGGGTTCGTTTTCTAAAGATATGGATATCCCAGTCATTTCCCGTTAATAGCCATGGATATTTTTGTTTCTCAAGGTCAGCCTCCCCTGTCTAAGATATGAGAGCAAGACAAATTGCTTGCTGTGTTTGTGAACGTGACTAATTTAAAGCCACCAGCATGCCCTTTTGCAATTAAAGTACTATGGAAAAGAAGGCAAATGCCTCAGAGGCAGAATTTAGGAAAGGTGTCCCAGACCCCCGGGCTCTCTGTTCGACCATCAGGGAGTTATTCGGGTGTTCCCGACAGAGTGTGCTGTCCTCAGCAGTAATTAAATGTGACTTGTCCTCCCGCTAGAGCATGACTCAGTCCTGGCTTTCCACTTGCAGCCTGTGTGATTGATGTGTTCTCCTATGTTAGGCGATGCTGGGACTGGAGAGAGCAAATGGTGAGGCCACTAAATGCTAACATGCATCTCTTCCTGCTTCAGCCTTTCACCAACCTCCTCCTCCCACTTCTTCTACAATGTCACATAAGATTAATGAAGGTTTTTAGTGAAGGTTCAAGGAACCTTATCAAGGTGACTTCTGTGCTCTGTCTGATGTGGGGTGAAACACCGTGTGGGCTCAGCTTGCAGCACTGCTGGTAGATCAGGAGAAATGTTAACATTGGCATGCCTTGGCAAAGGCAGTAGGTTTCACCGATGTTCAGCATTAGCAAAATGAACATAAACATGGGTATTGTCAATGCTGAACAGCATTGAGGAAAATCTTTTTAAAAGCCCAGAGCATTCATTTTCACATGCTTCACCACACAACACATATATCTGCCATGACGATACAGTGACCCTAGCGTGTTGATTTATGGACACAAAAATTTCATGGTGCATACATGCACAAATGTCACAGTGCAGCATCCATTTTGACTTTTGGCCCAAGTATGGCTCATCAATTATTATTTTTTTTAATAAGCCTCACTCTAGTTGTCGCCTCATTATGAGTTTGTTGGGGTAGGGTGGAATATTTACCAGATCTCGTATTATCGCACTACTTGTAATTCCCATCGCTGACTAGCATTCAATTTACCGAGGGAGCTCTTTTAATGGACTTGTTAATATTAAGTAAGTATCATGCGTGCTATAGGCAGATATTTTTGTAGCCTGTTGTGTTTGTCTAGGAAATACGAGGGCTCTTGTATGCTACGTGATATGTACCTTTGAAAGGGAGAGAAGTTTATAAATGCTGTCCTCAACTATACGTAAGTTCCTGAAGCTTCTGTTGTGTTTGTGTTTTCTTTTAATGATGCCGAGTGATGGTGTGTATGCCGAGTGATTAACATATTACTGCCTTGAAAAAACGAGAGCTAAACAATTGAAGAAATCTGTGTGTCCTGAGGAGAGTCTCGTGTATTTACTGCAGACAAAGTGAGACTGAGACATCGACACAGAGTCTTGCTATTCTTAAAAACATTGGGCAGATTTATGTCGGACTTGCGGCACTTTTGCGCAGCCGTTGCGTCACTTCTGTGATGCAGCGGCAGCGTAAACCCTGCGACACGTTGCGACATACTTACATCGTGACGCATCTATGGAGATGCGTCACGGTGTAAAGTCCTGCGCCACATGAAACCTGCGTCAGGGTTCATGTGGGCGTTTCCACACAGGGGGGGCGTTCCGTCGCAGGAACACCCCTGAAAAGTGACTCAGTGAAATCTACAAGATTTCACTGAGTCACTTTCCCAACGCAGATGCGTCAAAACCCTGCGCCTGCTTGAAGCAGGCGTCAGGCTTGACGCACCACGTTAGAGATAGGGCAAGTTGGAATAGTGCTGGAGTTGCGTGCCGCACGCAACACAACTTCAGCACTGCGCCAACTTCACGCCCTAGATGCGACACGCATCTGTTTATTCCTGCGCCTTGGTGCGCCGCATTGTAAATGTGGCGCATCATGGGTGGCGCAAGGATAAACTTGCGTGCCATATCTTTCCTGGCACATCTCTGCCGAATTGCAGAGATGCGTCATGCAACATAAATCTGCCCCACAGTGCCTGTTCTACTTGAATATGTGTGTCTAGCTGGAGTAGTATACCATTGTCTACATAGGAGGCAAGTCTATGTATTGAATCTGTTGTAGTTTCAGTTTCATTAACTTTTATTCGATTATCATTTCAATAATCATAAAAAGTACATAGTAAAGAAAGAAAAAAGACTTAACACATGAATAAAAACACGATATTAAGAACATTTTTTAAATGGGTAAAAAGAAGAAATAAGGTTTTGAAATACTGTTCAATTCTCGTTTAACTAGAAATGCTGCGACGTATTATTAAGACTTCTTTAAGAAAGGTCGATATGAATTTGGCTTCATGCATTGACTTTAAAGATTGCAAGTATAGATATGCTGCATGCGTTTGTCTGTGACCGCTAATTCGAAGGATCGGAATAATCCATTTTTTCCTAGATGTTTTATAGTATTTACAAAAGAGGACTACGTGGATCGTGGTTTGTCTAGAGGTTCCGTCACAGGGGCAGTTCAATAGCTTTGAAGACCAGTTTTTCGTTTCAGGGAATGTGACTAAACGAAAGAAAATATTAAATCGGAGTCTTGTTAGTAGATACCTTTCATGATTAGACAAAAAATACGTCAAATAAGGCTGTATGCACTTTCCAGTTTGTTGGGCGCCGATTTTTTCGTTGGATGTTTTGGTAATCTCTGTCTGAATCCGTAAATCCCTTAGGTGGTCCAGACACATTGCCTTTAACTGCTTCCTGGAGATATCTTCTGCTGATGGTGGTTCCTCGAAATAGGAATCGCAGCCCAGGTCTTTAAATAAGTTGGATACGTAGTTTAACCATGGGATTTTACGCCAATTAGCCAAGGCTAGACAGTCAGTGATAAGGGAGCGGGTTAGATGACATTCAGGGTTGCACCATACTCGATGCCACAAGAGAATGGGCTGACATCGGATGGTGTCAACAATGTGTTCCATGCCGAGCTCCCGATGTGAGGCTAATGTCGGTGAGCTTTGAGGAAGGGACAGGATGTACTTTACAAAGGAATTTTCAGTGACCTGTAATTGGTCAATACGGCCGTGTCCCCAGATGCCAGCACCATATGTGGCCACACTATGGCATTTTGCGTAGTAAATGGTCAAAAGTTCTGATGGGGCTGGTTTCCCCAATTTCCGTGAGAAAGATGTTAAAGCTGAAGTAGCTCGACGAAGGTGCAGATTCCTGGCCTCAATTGCCTTCCGCCAATTCAGTGCATCGTCGACCAGGATACCCAGGTATGGGTAGACCTGGGTTTTTGCCAATTTGGTATTGTCTACCATTATTGGTTTTGTGATTTTGGTCCGAGGGCCGAGGTGCATTGTGAAGGTTTTTTTGATATTTATCTTGAGGCCAAGTGAGTCCATGAATGCTGTGTACTTGTTGGTTTGGATCTGGAGTTGGTTTAAGGTCCGTGCTAAGATCACTGAGTCATCAGCGTACAGCAGCGTGGGTATCGGGCGATGGTTTATTTGTGGGAGATCCTGGCTCCCTTCCAGCATAGCCTGTTCAAGACCATTCGTATAAAGATTGAACAGGAAGGGAGCCAGGACGCAGCCCTGTCTAACTCCCTTCGTTATCTGAAATGGACGTGACAGCTCGCCACTGGTACCATACCGAACTCTGCCTTCAGCGTTTGAGTAAAGTTCTCGCAGGAAAGTTATTATCGGGGGGTCCACACCCAGGTCGCTTAATATCTGCCAGAGTTTTGCATGCTGGACGCAGTCAAATGCCGCACTTAGGTCGACATAGACGAGGAAGATGTTCCCTCCTTTGGCGTGTACATATTTGCCAGCCAATAAAACGAGATTCAAGGCCTGCTCCATGGTCCCAAGCCCCTTCTGGAAACCATATTGCAGATCGGTTAGGATGTTATTCTCCCGGGCCCAAGATTGTAAACGGTCCAGGAGTACCCGACCTGCAATCTTGCCCATTGAGTCCAGAAGGGAGATTGGTCTGTAGCAAGCGGGATCGTTGCGGTCTCCTTTTTTAAAAATGGGCAAAAGGATGGAAGTAGACCACGAGTGGAAAAGGCCGATCTTGGATACTGCTGACATGACCCGGGTGATTAGCTGTGACCAAAAGTCCACGTCATGGAGGAACAGGTCCATTGGAACACCGTCAGGGCCTGGGGCTTTGCCGGGTTTGGAGGCCCTGATTGCCTTTATGATTTCGTTTAGATGAAAATGGATCTTAATAGGGTAGATGTTATTACTTGTTAACTGGGCCTCATGTGGTGTGATTTCTGTTGCAGGGCCTGGGGCTGTTCCGAAGATTTTGGCAAAGTGGGAAACCCAGTTTTCCTCTGAAATAGCCACATCAAGATGATCAGTGTCTGTGTTGTTGGCCAGGAAGGGCGATCTTATGGTTTGCCAAAATGCAGTACTATCTTTTCTTTGGGCACTGTCATGTAGGCGGAGCCAGAGATCTCTTTTGATTTGTTTTTTGCGATCTTTCCTTGCTAGGTTGTAGATCTTCCTCAGATGGGAAATTTCCTTGGGATCCCTGGTAGACTTATGCAAAGCGTTTTTGAGTGATGAAAGAGCCTTTCGACAAGCGGTGTCGAACCATCTCGCAGTAGGGTGTTGGATCTTGTTTTTTATTTTAACAAATAACTCATCCCGAATTGTTTCCTGGATGTTTTGGAAACTGCTAATAATCGTCTGCGGTGATGCATTCAAAGACGTGCATTTAGATAGCCACTGACCTGTTTTTCCGAAGACCCTCTGTGTCACCTCTTCGGGGTCGATCTTGGCCCATTTTACTGTGTACCCGTTCAGTTTATTCATGGAAAGAGTTTGTTGTTTGAGAGAACTCGATTTTGTAGTGTGGGCTCTTTTCCATTTGAGGTTGATTTTTATGCTGAGTGGGTAGTGGTCACTTGTTGGATTTGACCCAGTTTCAAAGTTCACTAAATGCCCTTTAAGTGAGGTTGATGCCATTACGTAATCGATAATTGTACAATGGCCACGCCCGTGGAAAGTGGGCTGAAAATCCTGCTGCGGATTAACCAGTTCATTCGCATAGTCCATATCAAAAGAGAATAAAATTTCACTAAGTTTGTTACCACATAGTGAATGGGCAAAGTGGGGTATGGGGTCCCCAAGTTCGTTTTGAAGGCCGCAATTGCCGTTCTTATAGTTTGGACATAGAGGAAGATTGAAGTCGCCACCCCAAATAATGTAGTTTGTGTTCGAGGTATTGACATT
This sequence comes from Lissotriton vulgaris, assembly GCF_964263255.1. Lineage (NCBI taxonomy): Eukaryota > Metazoa > Chordata > Amphibia > Caudata > Salamandridae > Lissotriton > Lissotriton vulgaris. The sequence goes on along the minus strand of NC_141691.1, from coordinate 1,118,036,560 downwards.
TTGGAATTCTGTTAAGATTGAGGCAATCTCCTCTAGGTTTGACCAGCTATCCAAGGTACCTAGATTGTTATAGTAGTTTATGAGTATATATTTGTTATTTTCTTTGGATACTGTCAAGTGGGTGAATTCAAAGATTTGAAATGTTGGTGACTCCTTTATTAACTTCATTCTAAGGGCGAGAGTGTTAGCTACGTACGTCGTGAGACCCCCTTTGGGTCTGCCCATATTTCCCTGTACTGCTGTGGTGAAGAAAGTTTTATAGCCCGCAAGGTGGAGTGGAATTGTGGACCACGTTTCTTGCAGGCACAGTATCTGATGTTCTCTAGCTGTTTCAAGCCAAGGCCCTAGTGTTATTTTCGATAGCAAGCCTGCAATGTTCCAATATGCAATGGAGATGGTCAAATTGGTGAAGACTGCGCGGACCTGGGTTGAAACTGGCGGGATAGTTGCGGATAGACTAGTCTGTGGTTGACGGAATTCAATCTGCGGTGAGTTTACAGGAACTATGGGAACTGGAATACGGTGATGTTGCGAGCCAGTGTTATTTCTGCCTATGACTGCGGAGGTTTTATCAGTAGCTTTATTGGGGTTGCTTATGGAAACAGTGGAAGTTGCCGAAGGGGAATTTTCAGGGGTGACAATGTTGGGGGAGCGGAAGGAAACGATTGATGTTTCTAGAACTAAGTTTCCGTTATTACAGAAAACTGGTTCCGGGGAAGCTTGGTGCTGGATGAGATTTGTTTGCTGTGATAGGATAGAAGTGTTTGTGCTCCTAGAATCAGCCCTGGATGGTCAATCGACCATTTCCAGACAGTCAAAACGGTTTTGCGTTGGAAAACCCTGCCAACCATCGTAAGATTGTGGAGGCCTATCTTGCCAATGTTGGTGCTGCCTTGGCCATTCTCTCGGGGGGTTTCTGCCTCCCTGATCAAAGGTGTACTCCGGCTGAAACCAAGGCTCTCTTGGAGGATGGCGCCAAGACTCCCTAGGTGTCTGGTGCCAGTTCCAAGGTGGAGTATAGCGCTGTTGCCGCGCAGGAGGGTAAAAAAAAGAGAGGTGACGAGCGTCAATTCCCCCCTTTTTTTCCAGTGCGGGCCAGGCACAAATATGATCCACTACGGAGGGGTCTCTGCAAGTTACTATTATGCAGTCTCCGCGGGTCGTTTTTGGTGTTTTGCCTACCCATACTACTCTGCGGGCTGTGGATATCCCTCCCGAGTGGTGGGGTTCTAAGGGCCTATTGATGCTTAACCACTGCATGACCTTGTTTTTAAGAGACCATGCAGTTTCAGGTGTATCGTCGGTTAGCTCTGGTACGCCGATGAGTACTAACGTGTATGGAGTGGCTTCTGGGGGCAGGTGGGCAGCTCGCCTATTAGCTGGTGTTTTGTTAAGCTTATTTTTAGGAGAAGGCTGGGGGACCGCTGGCTTTGGCTGAGGAGGTGCTGGTTTTTTTGTTAAGTGAGGTTTGCAAGATTTACTGGTCGCTGGTCCTGGTGTGTCTTGATTTGTCGAGCCTGCGCTAGATGATGGCTGTTCTAGTGCCACTATGTTTTTGCTTTGATGTGGTTGGAGCTCTACAGACTGTAAGTTATGGCTTGTGGTACTTTGTGTTTTATTTTTTGGGAGTGGAATGGTCAAATTTGGTTGTTTTATGGCTTTAGGTGGTTGTGGATGTGGATGATTTTTAGAGGACTGGGGGGCTTTTCGCTGACCTTTTATTTCTATACGTGTGTTTGTATCAAGTAGTGATGCCGAAAGAATGGTCATCTGGGCTTCCAGGTTTCTAATACTAAGTTGGATGGGTTTTAAGTACTGATACAGTAAATCTTTTACAGTTGTCAGGACTTGTGAAGTAACATTGCATGTTTTACAGAGGTTAGGAGTTGCCTCTTTCATAGTTACCTGGTGTGGAACATTGACTACCGGAAGAAGTGATATGCTTTGTTGGAGGGGTTGTACTTCAGGAGTTGAATGGACTGTGGCATGGTCGGGATTAGGAGCTGATTCTGACGCACTATCGGTTGGTTTTGTACTACCTTTTTTTGAGATAGCTCCTTCCCTTTCTCCTTGGGAAAGTAAGATAACGTTACACTGGGATTCTGACTGGGTTTGAATTTGGGTTTGACAGGCCGCTAAGTCGGGGGTTGCCTCGAGGTTGTCCAAGGATAGTGACAGGTCAGACTCTGTCTGAGTGACTGAGAGGTCTACTATGGATGGTACTGTGATAGTTTCAGAGGCTGACAATGGCACAGGTAAAGAACAGTTTTGGGAGGTGAGGTGGATCGGAGATGTAGCAGTTGCAATAGTTCCCAAGGACGATCGCTTCGCGTTCATAAGGTCCAGTGACACTCTCTTTTCAAGAAGGGAGATGCTCTGGTTTATTACCTCATGAGTGCGGGTGATGAACAAGTCAATAGGGCCGGTTATTTGTGCTACCTCCTGGGCATTTTTAGATTTGCTTTTGGTAGTACTCCTAGTTTTCGGAGGCATGTTTGTAGTCTGATAGTGGATTTCAGGTGTAAAGGGAATGGCCCGGTCCGGTCGCTACCGGTCACTAACGGGCAACAACGGGCCCGCCCTTGGCCCGGGCTTAGCTCCGCGCTCAGCCCCGCACGCGTCCCGCGTTGCGCGTCTCTAATGCTGCTAAAAGTACTCCCGGGTATAGAGGGGGCGTGGCACTGGGAGGGGGCGCGGCTCGCCAGGGAAGAGGACACAGCTGAGGATGTTAGAAGCTGCTCCTCGCAGTCCCGGGGCCGCGCCTCTCGCCTCCTCTGCGGCCTCGCGCTGGTAACTCCTTTCACCGGCTGGGAGCTCCAAGTGGAAACAGGTCACTGCTACTCCAGTAGCACAGGCAGGATTTGGGCAATACAAACAGACTCCTCTGAGCGAGGAGTAATGAACTCTTCGGTGGGGGCGGGCACTGGGTGGGGGCGCGGCTCGCCAGGGAAGAGGACACAGCTGAGGATGTTAGAAGCTGCTCCTCGCAGTCCCGGGGCCGCGCCTCTCGCCTCCTCTGCGGCCTCGCGCTGGTAACTCCTTTCACCGGCTGGGAGCTCCAAGTGGAAACAGGTCACTGCTACTCCAGTAGCACAGGCAGGATTTGGGCAATACAAACAGACTCCTCTGAGCGAGGAGTAATGAACTCTTCGGTGGGGGCGGGCACTGGGAGGGGGCGCGGCTCGCCAGGGAAGAGGACACAGCTGAGGATGTTAGAAGCTGCTCCTCGCAGTCCCGGGGCCGCGCCTCTCGCCTCCTCTGCGGCCTCGCGCTGGTAACTCCTTTCACCGGCTGGGAGCTCCAAGTGGAAACAGGTCACTGCTACTCCAGTAGCACAGGCAGGATTTGGGCAATACAAACAGACTCCTCTGAGCGAGGAGTAATGAACTCTTCGGTGGGGGCGGGCACTGGGAGGGGGCGCGGCTCGCCAGGGAAGAGGACACAGCTGAGGATGTTAGAAGCTGCTCCTCGCAGTCCCGGGGCCGCGCCTCTCGCCTCCTCTGCGGCCTCGCGCTGGTAACTCCTTTCACCGGCTGGGAGCTCCAAGTGGAAACAGGTCACTGCTACTCCAGTAGCACAGGCAGGATTCTGTTGTATTTGTTAAGGTTTCTATTTTATGTGTCTGCTTTTCGTTCCTGTAATGCCACATATAATAATGCTATTAATTTATATGCACGGGAATATCATTAATTGTTGCACGTTTTCTTACCCAGGTTTTATTAACTGTATAGTAAGAATTAAATCTGTTATATTAATTATACTCCAGGTAGATTCCTTTAGAAACATTCTGCTGTAAATGTATTGGAATACACATTGAGGAAACACTGTTGCATGTATGTTTCATTGATGTTAGACACCTGGGCCCAAATTATACATGAGATGCATCGTCCCTATTTGTGCCGCAACACGCACTTAACTAGGCTCGCAGGTGCAGATCGGGACAAGAGCCAGATTAAAGAAAAGTAGCTGTCCCCAGAGCAGGTTTGAAGCTATGCCTGCATTTGGGTCATTGCATCAGTGGATGGGGGCCACCTGTTTCGAACTGCAGGTGTGCCTTTCACCACAGGCGGTGGATCCAACCACCCTTTCAAGTGAGGTTTGGAATCACCCCACTGACATGTGTAGGATTGCAAATGCTACTTACCAGTATGCATCTGTTCTTGGCATGTAGGGCTGCTGACATTCATATCTGTGCATAGATCGCCGCCTAGTGTTGGGTCCGGATGATTGCACATTGTTGTCCTGGAAGAGTCTTCGAAGTATCACGAGATAGGTGGCTCCTCCCCTGGACTACAGTGCGCATGGGCAACGACTCCATCCCCAGATTGTTTTTAGCCATTGTGGCCGAGATGGAGTGAACTATGTGAATGATGACCATGCCATGAAATAATCTGTAAATACTGCAGCTGCTACAGGCACCGGGGAGGAGGGCGGGCGATATGAATGTCATCAGCCCTACATGCCAAGAACAGATGCATACTGGTAAGTAGCATTTGCAGTTCGAGGCATGTGGGCTGCTGAATTCATATCTGTGCATAGAATACATAGCAGTCCCTCCATTAGCGGCGGCCGCCCGTGCCAGCTGCAGCAGTTTGGAAAAGTGTCTTGAGAACAGCCTGACCTACAGCTGCCTGCTGTTTAGAGTGCACGTCTACACAGTAATGTTTAGTAAATGTATGTGTGGTAGACCATGTGGCTGCTCTACATATGTCCTCTAAGGGAATGTTTCCAAGGAAGGCCATAGAGGCCCCCAACTTTCTGGTGGAGTGGGCTCTCGGTGGAATTGTAAGAGTGCGTTTAGCTTTTGCATAACAGATCTGAATACATTTGACGATCCACCTAGCAATACCAGCCTTGGAAATAGCGTTACCTTTGTGGTGTGATGCAAAGGCAACGAAAAGCTGCTTAGTCTTTCTAAAATCCTTGGTCCTGTCAATGTAATACATTAGGGCCCTTTTAACGTCAAGGGTGTGGAGCATCCGCTCCGCCAGCGACTCAGGATTTTGAAAAAACACCGGCAACTCAATTGTTTGGTTTATGTGGAACTGAGACACAACCTTGGGTAAAAATTTAGGGTTAGTGCGGAGCACTACCCTGTTAGCATGAACTTGGAAGAAAGGCTCTTGGATTGTGAGGGCCTGCAGCTCACTAACCCTTCGTAGCGATGTAATTGCTACTAAGAAAGCCACTTTCCAAGTCAAGAACTGAAGTTCCCAAGAGTGTAGTGGCTCAAAAGGAGGACCCATCAGTCTGGTAAGAACCACATTGAGGTTCCATTCTGGAGCTGGTGGTGTCCGTGGTGGAATGACCCGTTTGAGTCCTTCCAGAAAAGCTTTGATAGCAGGCACTTTGAAAAGTGAAAGGTGTTGTCTATTCTGGAGGTATGCGGCCATCGCAGACAGGTGAATGCGGATGGAAGTATATGCCAAATTACACTGGTACAGATGGAACAGGTAACAGATGATTTTCTGAATGGAAGCATCTAGTGGGTTAATGTTGTGGTTTGCGCAATAAATGACAAACCGCTTCCATTTAGCCGCATAACATGCTCTAGTAGTGGGCTTTCTTGCCTCCCGAATGATGCTCATGCAATTGGGAGGAAGATTGAGGTAGCCAAACTCTAGGACCTCAGGAGCCAGATCGCCAGGTTGAGCTGTTGCGGATCTGGGTGCTGAATGTCGCCATGGCTCTGCGTCAGAAGGCTGGGTGTGAGATGAAGCCTTTGATGCGGTACCACGGAAAGTTCCAGAAACGTGGTGTACCATGGTTGGCGAGCCCACGTTGGAGCAACCAGGATGAGAGTCATCGAGTGCTGCCTGAGCTTGCGCGCCACCAGCGGTATCAGAGGTGCTGGGGGAAAAGCGTACGCAAATCTGCCTGACCAGTTCATCCATATCGCATTGCCCTGCGATTGCGGGTGTGGGAACCTGGCGGCGAAGCTTTGGCATTTTGCGTTCTCCCTTGTGGCGAACAGGTCTATCTCTGGATGACCCCACCTCTGGAAGTACGGTTGGAGTACTGATGGATGTATCTCCCACTCGTGCATTTGGTGGCTGTGCCTGCTGAGCAGGTCCGCCATCTGACTGTCCTTGCCCGGGAGATGTTCTGCCATGAGGAAAATGTTCCTCTGAATGGCCCACTTCCACATGCTCTGAGCCAGATGAGACAGCTGCGGAGAGTGTGTGCCCCCCTGTTTCTGAATGTAGTACATGGCCGTCATGTTGTCCGTCCGGATCAACATGACCTTGTTGCACAGATGTACTTTGAATGCCTTTAAGGCCATGAAGATTGCCATCAGTTCCAGTACATTGATGTGCATCTTCTTCTGCTGTAGTGTCCATAGTCCCTGCACTGTGTATTGGAGTACATGCGCTCCCCATCCCTGGAGAGAGGCGTCCGTCGTCAGGACAATCTGTGGCACAGGCTCCTGGAACGGTCGGCCCTTGCAAAGGTTTTGTGGATTCCACCAATGCAGAGAGTTGTATGCCCGACCGCTCACCAACACTAGGTCTTTCAGTTGCCCGTGAGCCTGAGTCCACTGACGTGCTAAGCACGCCTGAAGCGGACGCATATGTAGTCTCGCGTGCGGGACAATGGAGATGCAGGAGGCCATCATGCCTATCAACTGCATGAACACTCTCGCTGGAAGCGAGTGTTGAGGCCTGATTCTTTGGATCAGCGACTGAATTCTGGCGACTCTCACTGAATTTGGCTGCGCAGTGGCCGCCAGAGTGTTTATTGTCGCACCCAGATACTGCCGTATGTGGGCGGGCTGGAGATGGGATTTTGGGTAATTCAGTGAGAACCCCAGATCGTGCAGGAGGTGAATGGTGTGGGACACGTGGTCGGCGCACTGCCGTTCCGACTTTGCTTGAATGAGCCAGTCGTCCAGATAGGGGTAGACGTGGATGTTCTGACGTCTTAGATGCACCGCCACCGTCGCTAGGCACTTCGTGAAGACCCTGGGGGCTGTGGTGACCCCAAAAGGCAGAACCTTGAACTGGTAGTGCTGGTTTTGAATGGTGAACCTTAGATATTTTCGGTGTGAAGGATGCAGGGGAATGTGAAAGTATGCATCCTTGAGATCCAGAGTTGCCAGGAAGTCCCCTTGCCGAAGCAGTGGGAGAACCTGCTGCAACGTGAGCATATGGAAATGTTCTGACAGAATGTACAAGTTGAGGGGTCTGAGGTCTAGGATGGGCCTGAGGGATCCGTCCTTCTTTTGAATTAGAAAGTACAGAGAGTAAACCCCTGTACCCCTTTCTTGCAGTGGAACGAGCTCTATTGCCCCTTTTTGCAGCATGACGTTGACTTCCTGCTGCAACAAGTGCAAGTGCTCGCCGGACATAGGACGGCTTTTTGGTGGAATGTTGGGTGGAGTGGATGTGAGCTCCAGACAATAACCGTATTGGATAAGAGATCTGACCCACCTGTCCGTGGTGATGGACTTCCACACGGGCAGGAACTGCTGGAGTCTTCCCCCGACCGGTGTTGCGTGGTCGGGGGGCAGTGACAAGGCGTCACTGTTTGCTGGCTGTGGAGGACCCGGAGCTGTTATTTCCACGTCCTCTGCCTTTGACGTTGTTGCCACGGTATCCACCCCGACCCTTGTTGGTATATGAGGATTGGGTGTTACTCTTATAGAATTGCGTGGATTGAGACGCTTGACCCCTTGAGGTGCCCCTGTTATTGGAGCGGCGAAAGGAACCACCCCAAAACTGCTGGGACTGCAGGGCACCCATAGATTTAGCAGTGTCAGTGTCTTTCTTCATTTTTTCGAGGGTGGCATCCACTTCTGGGCCAAACAGGTGGTCTGGATTGACAGTTTGGTTTAGAATGGTAGTTTGAATGTCTGGTTTAAAGCCTGATATTCTGAGCCATGCATGTCGGCGCAGCAGAACGCTAGTGTTTATCGCTCGTGAGGCGGTATCAGCCACATCTAGAGCTCACTTAATTGAGGCGTTGGTGATAAGATTCCCCTCCTGAATCAACATTTCAGCTGCCTCTTTATACTGATCTGGTAAGTGCTGCAGAAGGGACTCTAGAGTGTCATAGTGTGCCCTGTCATAGCGTGCAAGTAGCGCCTGCGTGTTGGATATGTGCCACATATTGGCTGCCTGCGCAGCAATACGTTTCCCTGAAGCCTCAAACACTTTTGATTCTTTGTCTGGGAGAGGAGCATCACCCGTGGTCTGTGAGTTGGCTCGTTTACGTGCGTTGGAGACAACCAAAGAGTCAAGTGGCAACTGTCCTTTGATATACGTTGGATCAGTGGGCGCTGCCTTGTACTTCTTGTCAATACGAGGATTAATGACTCTAGCCCGGGTGGGCTCCTTGAAGACCTCTGGCGCATGTTTTAACACTCCTTTGAGCATTGGCAATGTCTTCACAGTTTTTTCAGCCACTGAAAAGGTGTCAAAAAGAAAATCGACGTCCACTGGTCTGCATGGAGGTCGACGTCATGGTTGGCTGCAGCTCTTTCAATTAGAGCGTTGAAGGCCGCAGAGTCTTCTGTTGGGGAAGTTTTTGCAGCAAAAAGCTGTGGCTCGTGTCCCGAATGAGGGTCCCCAGGGTCGCCCCCGGCAGACCATGGCTCAGTGACATCCTCTGGGTCTGAGTAAACTGGATAAGCATACTCATCCTCATCGTCTCCATCACCCTCCCCAGCATTAGAATGAGTGGGTGAGAGTTCCTGATCTTGTGGAGATGCAGGCTCCATAGGGGCAGACGTACCCGCAGAGTCCAACTTCTTTTTAAGTGGGATGTGGAAATGCTCCAACGCCGGCTCCGGGGTGATTTTCCGTTTAAGGAGAGAGAGCTTTCCTGTGTTGGCGTCGATGATCACCTCTCGACGCTCCTCCTCCGCTAGCGGTTGGTGGCGCGGGTTTGGAACCACCAACGATGCCTTCGGCGTTGAAGCCAAATGCAAGGGCACTCCGGCCCCAGGTTTCGCAGTGAAAGCCTTCGGCGCCGTCTTTGGCGGCAACGTGAAGAGAATTGGCGTCTGCGCCTTCGCCGGTTTCTGTAGAGGCTTGGGCGGCACAGTGTTCTTTGGCTTTTCCGCCGCTGCCCCTTCCCGAATACGCTGAAGGGACTCGACAACCTTCTTGGTGAACGAGGCGGAGGGACGGACCGGCTCGAGAGAGTCCTCTGAAGCCTGGTTGGGGTCGGCAACCAAGGCCGCAGTCTTCGGAGCCGACGCAGCTCCCCCCTTTGCCTTGTCAAGTGGAAGCGGTGCAGCCAGAGACTTGGGGTCGTCCTGCCGCTTCTTTGGGGCCTTCCTCTGGTCATCGAGCTTCTTGGCGTCGGCGCGACTCTTCAGAGCGTCGACCAACTTCGGCGCCGGCACCGCCGCGTCGGGTGTCTTCGCCTTCGGCTTCGACACCGTAGTCTTCGGGTCGGCCATTTTGGCGTGGCTCTTGAGCTCGACGGCCATTTTGGATTTCTTCGGCGCCGAGGCCTCCGAAGTCTTCGATCCAACCAGTGCGACTTGCACTTTCGGTTTCGATACGGGTGGCGTCGACACCGATGGTTTCACTTTCGGTTTCTGCACCGGGAGTGGCGTCGCACCAATGTCCGTGGCCGGGCCGGAAGGCGGAGCCGTGGGACGGGTATCGAGGTCTTGGGTAAGGCCCGAAGGCGATCCCTCGACCTGGGCCTTATAATGGTGGCTGGCCCCGGAGTCAGTGTGAGGAAGCTCCTCCTCCGAGCTATCCTCTACGGTGGCAATGGCTCAGTCGTCGTCCCCTACCTCTTTGACGACTTCCTCGAACTACTCGTCTTCCGCGTCGTAGTGTTCCTCGACCTCCGACGCCGGGTTAGAGTCCGAGACATTTTGGATGTTGTCGTCGTCAACATCCTCCTCGAAGATGTTCGCCGGAGGGGGTGCCGAACTCTGGGCCTGCAGTCTTGCGGCCCGGCGGAGCTTGAGAGTCTTCTTCGACCGCAACTTGGAGCAGGCCATACACTTGGCCTCGTCGTGGTCCGGTGACAAGCACTTATTGCACACTGGGTGCACGTCGAAGTGCGGGTACTTTGAGGCACACACTGGGCACCTCTTAAATGGACTTCGTTCCATGGTGAAGTAGTCTGGAGCGTCGTGTAGGCCCGTCCGCGCCGACAGCACGCGGAAGGGCAGCAATTGTTCGGAGCCGATGAACAAACAAACCCGAACGATAGACAATACCGACGCGAGTCCTAAAGACCTTTTGGTCTCAAGCAAAGAAAGTTAAACAACTATCGATTCCGACAGAGGGAACCGAAACACATCCGAACCCAATGGCGGAAAAAAACAATCTGGGGATGGAGTCGATGCCCATGCGCACTGTAGTCCAGGGGAGGAGCCACCTATCTCGTGATACTTCGAAGACTCTTCCAGGACAACAATGTGAAATCATCCGGACCCAGCACTAGGCGGCGATCTATGCACAGATATGAATTCATTAGCCCACATGCCTCGAACCTGACTACACCCGCCTTGGTAGGGGGGGAGAGGGGGTGAGTGGGGGCTACTATTTACCCTGGACCTCCGACCAGTAGTTTCAACCTTGATGGTGACTGTGCGCCACCTCAAATGTAGATCAGTCAGTGTTCCTCCGGGCACATTTTTCTCCTTGTGCTGTGTCTGTGATATGCTGCAGGTACAAAGTTCCTTCATCTACATGGCCCCAAGCAAATGAAGGAACAGCCCTTTGTTATTGCTCCAACACATCTTTGGTGCCTCAAGAGCCATAGCACTGAAGCGGCCGCACAAGCTACTTTGACCCTTCTGTAGTACAAGTGCCCTGAAGGACTTAAAAAGCAGGTACGAAGGTCCTTTGTACCACATGGAACCATGTATAACACTGCCTCTACTGTTTGAGTGGTGAAAAGAAAGACTTTCATGCATTTCTAATCTATGGTTTTAATGGTGTTGCTTTGCTTTATTGAATAGTATGAGAGACTTGGTAATCCAACAATAGCATTTGTTTTGGGGGTGCCACAGTAGAAGTTGTCGTGGGTGTATTTTGGTTGTCATCCCTTCCCTTTTCTAGAAAGGTTATTCAGGGTAATAAGAGGTCACTGCAGCTCAGAGGGGTTTTGGTTATCAAGGTTTGTATTGGTGGCCCCAGTTTGGCCTTTTCTGGAAATTCTTAACCTGTATAAAAAATAGAGCAGAGGCCTAAAACTTTTTCCAGGAGTCCTCTGCCAGCCTTGGGAAATGTTAAGGTAATCTTGATTCCAACACATGTCCCTTTTATACCACTGCTCTACACTGCCTGACTCTTTATCTCAATTTTGCAGATTATTTTTCATCCCTGCTTTCTCCCTGTGTCACTGTTTTCCTGTCTTTCTCTTACTTTTGTATTTTCCTCCCTTCTCTCGTTTTCTGTGGGTCAAAGACTGACCATGAAAAATAAGTCCTGGTTCCCAAAAAGGGATCTGTCCTCACTATCTATATTTTTTTATGAGTAGGAGCAAGTTATTTTTGGAAATTTGTAAGTAAGTCACCCCTCAAGCAGGAGTAAAAAGCTTAACAAATCCAGCTCTAAATGTAGCTGTGTATGTGTTATCGGAGGGCAGCGGACACGTAAAGGGTGTTTTGTAGCCCCGACTCCCTTCTCTTGTAAGATATCCGAGAGTCGCTACCAGCAGCCTCACAGCAGAGGAAGAGAAACAGTAGACATCAGAGCCTAGCTTCCCCGTCAGCCCCAGTCAGCAATCCTTTAGCCTGCTGTGAGCCACGCACTCTTACATTTACTGTTGGTCAACCAAGATCATTGGCGTTTAGCCAAGAGTCGTTAAACACTTTTATTTGTTTTCACAGGGTTACGCAAGCAGATATGATCCTGAGTTTCATGCAACCAAATCCTTGAACTTCTCGTCTGCCACTCTTCCCAACATGTTTCAAAGGAGCATTGAAAGTTACATCGATAAAAGAATGGGCACCACTTATGGTCCCCCGGCTGGGAAGAAAATGACGGTCTTCGTCGACGATATCAACATGCCTGTGATCAACGAATGGGGCGACCAGGTACCGCAACACTCAATATAATATTAATACCAAACCTTTTTTCCTCTTCTATCCTTCTGCTATCATTCCAAATCCAAGTAACTGACTAACCTATCCACCACTTAAAATGCACTTGCATGTTTCACTATACTAATTCAACACTAATCCTCTATGGGTCCCGGAGTAGCGTGCTACTCGCCGAAAAAGCGTTTTGACGCCTCGTCAGGGGTAGTAAGCGCTACTTAAATGCAATTGCAATACAATACAATACCATTGGAGAAACAATATCTCTTTTGGAGTGCTATGTTGTGGGATGGGATGCTGATTTATGGTAGTTTTTGGTATGTTGTGTGATGTTATTTCAGTGCTTTTAAATTGCCAACATGCCACTTGTGTGGGGTCACGGCTCCAAAGGGAAGAGCGTAGATGACTTTCAAGGCTCGGATGTAAAAGCTTGCAAGTTGCCCCATGTAACAGTTGCTAAGCACCCAGAGTCTGAGGTGTTTGCAGTCGTGAGCGTATTTCCATGGAGTCCTGAGCAAAGAGTCAGGTTAGCTTTGAATGCAGCCAGTGCCTAATTTAAGCCGGGGCTTTCCGGTGCTAAGCACAGGCACTTAATTGGTTTCCGGTGTTTGACACCAGGACCTAATTGTGAACACCATACTTAGAACAGTCCACCACATGGTGGCACTGCACGTCTAATTTAGAGATGAGCAGAACAACGGTAGTTTAGGAATACAATATAATATTAAAATTGCTAATACTTGCCTCCCCAGCCATTCTTTTAGCTCTGGGGACCTGGAATAATCTGAACTGTCACATTTATGTGCAAGTGAGATGATTGGTAGTTGTTTTGGCAGCGATGACAAGAGCGATGGGTGGTGCAAACTGCAGTAGCCTCCTGGTCAGAGCCCTGGCACTTAATATTTTTCAAATTAAGCACTGAATTGCTGCCTGTGGTCTATCGCATTCTTACAAACGCCTGGCCAACATGCACACGATATTATGAAGGTATGGCGCCTGTAGGCTTCCGTCCACCAAGGAAAAGCACCACATCTGTGGGACAATAGAAGAAGGACATGGTGTAATATTGCCAGGCTGGAGTGCCTGTTTGCATCTTATTTTGTCCTTTATATTTTTGACTAGAGGAAAAAAGAGTGCATTCGGAGACTGAAAAGCATCTTTCACGCTTTTGACTTCCAAAATCTACATTTCCAACTGCCTTAAAGGAACTAGTGGACACAGCAGAAAAGACGCATATGAGGATAAAAGTTAACACTTGCCAAGAGTGAGAGAGAATATGTACATGTGTGTCTGTGTTCAGGACATACCAAAAGCAGACAAGAAAAGGTCAAAGGTCATAGATGAAATGTGAGCGGCAGCCGGCCAGGATTAACCACACAGCCTGCTCATTGTAGCTCTGGGAATAAACAGGATGCAAAGTGCAGCAATTAGAAACCCATTTACTTTCGCCTTAATTTCGCATGCCTGCAAGAAGCATGATGCCCTGTATTGTATGTCAGCTCCGCTTCCGTGGATCAATGGTGCGGTGCACTGTCTGTGCCGCCCCTCTGAACAGATGAGGAGCGGAAATATACAGGAAATGAGGATATTACTACCTCCTGGGGACTTCTAAATCTTCTTCTGGAGGTGTTATATTTAGTGCACGGCTTGCAGCTCCCAGAGGAACGCGAGAACTTTCAGAGAATGTAAACATTCAGAGATTTAAAAATAGTGAAAGCTAGAAAATGTAGTAAATTCAAGCGCCAACAGCTTGCGCCATCCCTCCAAGGTGCAAGTAACACAAGCCCTTCTCACATTTCCCAAATATGAACAGGGTCCTCAAAGGTATATCTCCACAGAGATGCCTGGATGCATGCGCATGCTGTGGCTGTCAAGGTGAACCTAGAGACCAGTATGAGGACAACTGCCCTTGGAAAGAGGATCTGTTCATGCCTGTGACTAACAACCATGAGTTTCATCTCCTCATCTTTCATCACGCCATAAGTCCATGTTTCCGCTCAGGAAAACCGACATCACTTTAAGGGAATTGAGCTGGCAAAACAAACTTGGCTTGTCCCCAAAACATTTCCCAACCTGTAGACGACCAAATAGCATCCCATATCGAATAAACCTCAGGCGTTGCAATATGGTCTATCTATTGTCCCAGGTTACTAAGTCTATGGCAATTCTGTGTGTAGGAGAAAATTATTGCAGGCCCCTTGACTCTGTACTTCATCTATGTGGGTGGTAACAGGATGATCTGTGGAACATACAGGCAGCAATAAGGCAACCAATAGATGGCAATATCTACATACATAGTGTAGTTCCGGCACGCCTGGCTGTGTCTATAGCCTATACTTGTCGGCACTGCTTATGTTTATGTGTTCTGTAGATACGCAACACCACTGTTCCCAACCTCATGAGGTGCCCCTTGGCTTACCCTTACATAGGACAACCTGCAAACAAGACATTATATTATTCACCTGAGAGGTATCGAGGAAATCGAGCTCTGCCGCACTTCATGCATACTTATGAAGTGCTACTTAACCATACCTTCAGAGTAGCCACTTGCTCAGCTCTCAGGAGTGCTTTAAGCCTCGCAAGGAATATGGAAAGCACTATATAAAAAAAAGAGCACTACTATAACTATGCTTGTTTACACGCACTACACAAATGTGTGCACACACACACCACACAAATGTGTGCACACACACACACACACACTCCTACAGGCATATTTTCACGTTCATCTCACTCAACCCCAAATTTCAGGTTATAGATAGAAAACTATGATTTCAACTGAGAGAACACTCACTGTTTGGTTTAGGGTAATAGAGTGGGACCATCGCTTACATCATTGCCGACATCCACAAAAGCCATCTACGGGACGCTACTCCGGAATACAGCTAACCAAATGGATTCATTTTCCTTATTTTGCTGTAAAATCAATTAACCAGGAATATGCACTCTACTACTTGTCAGTATTCTGAAGATCTCCTCTAATTCTTTCACAGCATAGTAATAAAATATGATTCGAAAGTACCTTGACGAATCTAAAAGCCAAATCAAAGGCCGAGGGGGCCTCTTTCAAGTATGTAGGAACAAGTTAAAACATCTGACTTTCTAATGCCCTCTTGCTCTACAACTTTCCTAAATGATCACATAACGTCTAAATGGTCTCAAGAGATGATAAAGTCTCGTCACTAGCAAATGAAGTGAACATCGTGGGACCATGTTCAAATAATTTCTTTCCTTCATACCACACATCAGTGCCTTTTTGACAATGCAACTCCCCAAATAGTGATTGAATGAATTAATGCAAGTGCGATTGAATCACTGAAGGAATAAAGCTAGTCTTCTAAAGTACTCATACAGAGGTAGATGGTGCTATTTTTAGTGCTTTCCTAAAAAAGGGTGTGGTTGTCAACATCATTGATGAATATAGGAAGGACATTCCAGAGTTTTGGTGCCAAAACTGAGGAGCAACCATCCATATGGGAGTGCCTAAACTGACAGAAAAATTTAGAAGCTGATGGAAGTGTATGGAAGTGGCGAGGTGGAGTTTGTCTGCTAGAAAGGAGGGTCTTGCTAGTGCGCAAAGCAATGGGCTAGGCATAAAGCTCTAAATTCAATGGCCTTTGTAACCAAGAATATAGTAGAGTTGAATTTGTTCAGGCTTGAGACCAGCTTTACTGTCAAAATGTGCATGTGCTGGAGCTTTTAGGTGAGAGGCAGGTATGCCAAGGTAGAAGCCATTACATCTCAGATTAAGTTAGTACACTGTCCACCAGGCCGTGGATTACTGCTGAAATGGATGGGAAGATGTTTTTTAGAACTTGATGGTAAAAGAATCTGGAGGACACTAGTGTTGACCAGGTCCGACAAAGTGAGTTCCTTTGTCAAGCTTAACAATGATATTTCTGACAACCTAAGTGAGAGAATGCGATATACCCATTTCTAAGACCAGACCAAAAGAGCCCACACTGCTTAGCGGCTAGAGTTCAATCTTGTCAGCATTTAAGTTAAGTATGTTGTGCATCCTAAACTCACCAAAGAAGGCCATGACAGTTGAGGGATTCTTGTCAAACTACATTAACATTTGGGTGTCCTCTGTGCAACAGTATCCATTGAAACTGAAGGACTGCTTGAGTGTCTCTAGGCTAAATGTAAATATTAAACAAAAGTAGAAGTTAGTGTTGGAGCACTGGTTGACATTGCTCAAGGCTGGAAAAGGTGTATAGTGAAACCGGCGATGAGGAAGCCTGCATCATTTGATGAGAAGGGCTCAGAACAGAGTAAGAGTTGTGCCATTGACACCAATAAAGCATATAAGCTAATGAACCTCACATGTCCAAGTCAGCCACGTGTATTGATTTCGTCCCCCTCAGTGCTAACTCTTGCTAATACCAAGCCTGAGAAGACTATTTAGTCTAATTCAAACCGAATATCTTCTTTAAATGGTTCTTATTAGGATCCACACATCTGACTCCCCAAAAGAAACTCAGCATAAAACTGACTATCAACATTTAGCTCTGCGATCTTCTCACTGGCTTCCAGTAGAGGAAAGAATGAAGTTCCAAATCCTGATAGTCATGGAAGAATAAATAAATTACTTCCCATTGAACACTGTCACAACTTATCAATGGACACTTTCCAGCAAAGGAAACCCCCAGGTTTAAGAGCGAAAGTGGGATTTAGAAGAGAAAGAATTTGATGCTGGTCCTTAATGTGAGGGTTAGTTTCCCGCCACAAATAGGCAAGACAGGCATGCCAAATGTATATTCTGAAGGTGCAGAGATACACTAACCCCCCCCACCCCAGGTAGTCAGGTTCTTGAAGGATCTTTGCATAGATGTATTTAAATATCTCCCTTAATGTAGAATGTAAAGCCATATGAAATAGACCCTATCTTTTATAGGAACTCTATAAAGAGCACCCCCTGGATGCACTCATATTGCCCTGTTCCTGAAAGCTAAATGTCAGGTGAATCACAATATGCACAGAACATATAGGAGAAATATGTCTGATTATCTAAAGAAACTGGCTCAGGTCTTCTGCTATCCCAAGACCTTCTGCTTTATCAATTTTGATCTATCCTTTGAGCTAAATTCAGGCAGTTCAAACCTGAGGGGAAATCAGTCTAGATTCACAATGGTCACAGATCCTATATTCATGTGAGTGCTTCACAGACTTTCAACATTAAAGCTGAGTCGTTCTGTGGTTTCATGGACTATTGTAGGCCCAACTCCTTACGGCACTGTGCCCCATAATGTGTGACATTTGACACAATAATTGGTGATACACTCCACCATGCATTGCGTGCAACATCTGAATAACGGATGCAGATCTCCTGCTGAGAGATGTCTGGATTAAGGCAACATGCTGGTGCTATACCAAACACCTACATGGCTGAATAAATTCTCTTCTAGCTCCTGATGCTTCTTGCTCGTGGGTTAGCACCTGTCTTAGGAATTCTCTGGTCTTCATAGTCTTCCTTCCCCAGAGAGTGTGTATTCGGATTGTGTCTGTTTTAACGTGCAGTTTTACTAAGGGAGGTAACAGAATGTGGATTTAGCACTGTAAGCCATTTCCAAAAACATTCCAACAGTCCCTGGGTTTTCTATTGTTTGGAAAGCATTCTGAGGTACATGCACACACCTACAAACAATAACCTGAGCTTGTTTGATCAGCTTGGAAATCAAGGAGTAGACTGCCTCATAAGGCAGTGTATCTTTTGTGCTACGACAAGGGATAATGTCGAGCAAACGCAGTGCTCCACTAAACACAAGCATGTGGAGTCATTTAAAATTCTCAGCCAGCAAATGCACCTAAAATATACATTTGCTGCCTTCTCCAAAGGAAAAACCTTCAACCCTTGAGCATCAAACCCCAAGCATACATGTAAATGTGTCTCTATGCTGTGCTCAGCTCAGGTTTCACCTAATGAAAGGTCATAATTAAAGCATATTTAGTTATAAACATCTTTGCTTCAGTTTTGAGATCAAATACTCCCTTCCACTTTACATAAATGTTCTGATTTCATAACAATGCTAAGCTCCAGTCTTGGTCAACTTGCATTCTTGACCAGTTTTGTACATTGCCTCCGATTATGAAATACGTTGGTTAATCGCCTTCCAGCATCTCATTGATTAGTGCACGTGTGCAGTACTTCAGCTGGCCTCTGGTGCCATCCCTTTCTTGGATAAGGAAGAAAATGCAGACGGGGATCTGCCTTATTCCACACCTGGCATATAAAGTAAGATCAATATAATGCAGTTTCATCGAAACTACATAAGCATGGTGCAGAAATCTAAAACGGAGTAAGGTGAAACAGCCTTTTATTGATGTAGTGCTATTCTGATGAAAGAGCTCCACGTTATAAATTCTGCCAAAACTTACTCTCCCTTTGAATCATTGCCTGGGAGCAATAGACAAAGACCATCTGCCAGCTACACCTAGTCATGTGAGCCAGGATGCAGGCTTCTGTCACCAAATGTTTAGGACAAAAAAATGGAAACTTTCTAAAAGAGCTATTTTCATGTGAGAGAGACAGGCCTTGCAGTAGTGAAATACACATGTAGGAGTTTTTGACTGCCAAGACATGTAAAAGTTAAAAGTACATGTCCAAATATTTAAATACACTGCAAGATGCCCTATGTGCTGTTAAGGGCCTATTCTAGTGGTGCTTTATGTGTATTAAAAAGGAAAGTTCAAATCTAGCAACATTTTTGTTTGCCAGGTCAAAATAGAAGTTTACACTGCACTCACAGGTTGCAAAGGCAGGCCTGAGACATGTTTATAGAGCTAATTAAGTGGGTGGCACAATCACTGCTGCAGGGCTACTAGTAGCATTTAATTTACAGGCCCTTGGTTACAGGTAGTGGCACTTTACTAGGGACCTACAACTAAATGAAATGTGCCAAATGGGTGTAAGCTAATTGTTCCACCTTTATGGGATAAAACACCTTAGCACTGGTAGAACTGGTAGAAATAGTACACTGTACAGAAACCTAAAAGCCAACAAAAATAGGTTTAGAAATGGAGGACCTGGACCTGTTGGTTAACCACAGTAAATCGTTTGTAATGCAGGTGGGACCATGTACAGCTTAGCCCTATATTTTTAAGTTAGGAACCACGCCAATTCCTAAGACAAAATGCTTTTTCATCTCTGGGAGTCATGTTTATTGATGCCCTGATCAGTTGTCAGAAAGGGTACCTGGCTAGAGTGACCGCTGCTGTTTTCAATTTTGCTTCTAGAGTGGGTGGCGAACTGATTGGGACTCTTTTGCAGATCTATGAAGCCAAATATATCTCGAAGATCATTTATGGAAGCGAGATATGGGGTTATACTGGGCAGGAAGCACTGCAAATTGTCAAAAATACTTTCTTGAGACGGGTACTCTCTCTACCGCAGAGCATCCCATCTTATGTTGTGCATGAAGAATTGGGGATGGCCTTTCTCTAAGACTAGCTGGATTTCTGTCCCCTAGCTTTGGTGATGAAGATTTGGATTAAAAAAGACAATGCCCTTAGCAAGGACATTCTAAGGGAATGTCTTATCCTTGATTAGGTTAATCTTATTTGTTGGATAAAGTATGTTAGAGAATGTCTTTGCAGCTTAGGAAGGGCAGACCTATTTGGCAACCTACAAACGATCTGTAGGAGGGATCTAACTTGGCTGAAAGCGTGTTTCTATAAAAGGCGTACTTGAGATAGAGAGGAAGTTGAGTTGACAAAGCCCAGCGCATGCGGGTACATTGTATTGAAATCTGTGCCAACTATTGAACCCTATTTTTATGGGTCAAAAGTAATCATGATTGCTTTTTACTGACCAAATTTCGGCTTGATCTTTTTCATTACCGTTCGGTCAAACCGCGCTGCACTCACAGAGGGCAGTGTCTCACACCCTGTGGCTGCGACGAACAGTCTACACAGTGCACTATGTTTTGTAGTTGTTAATGAGGTTTCCAGTAAGTCTTTTAATATTCCCATTCTCAAAAAAGCATGTTTTAAGAGGGTCAAACCTGCTTTCATCTTTTTACAACTTCTTTGAAGTGATTCAGTATTGTACATGCTTAGTTTTCTAAGGGCCACTATCAGGCTTAGGTTCAGTTGTGATGAACCTTGACAGTGGGATTCACATTGTTAACTCTGTAATTATGGTCCCATAATGGTCTTATTGTACTCTCTGTTGCATATTTGTTGGAGTTTTTATTGATGTCTGTCTGACTTTTATAGTTTTAACTGTAAAAACCGAATAAAGTTTAATGATGATGATGAGATTCAGAAAACAGGAGGAAGAAGAAAAAATGTTTGGGAATGACCGTGCAGAAAGGGCCACGTCCAACACTTCTGCACTTTGTAAAACTGGGAATGTGTGTATAGCAATATTCAGAATCTTCATATAGAAACAATAACTAAATCTTGGGCCTGATTTGCATTGATTTTTAGGTTTGGCATTAGCTAAGACCTTTTGATTTAACAAATAGTATATGTATAATATATTAATCAAAGAGGATTTTAGCCAGCCTTCTTCATCTTTTCATCTGTTATTGTGTTATTCACATTTGTATTCCTCCCCCCCACAACAGCATACAGCTTGGGTTAGTGGTTTTGTCCACATTAGTCAGTAGCTAACCTCAATGCGAGTGACTGTTTTCTGTCCTTTCACAAGGAGCAAGTCAACACACAAAGTGGGCTGGGGATCGAAGTCCCAGGAACCACTATGCCAATGTATGCTTTTGAGACAAAAATGGTTTTTACTTTTAGCCAGTGTTTTTTGTAGATTGACAATTTGCCCAAAAATACAGTTTTGCAAAAAAAACAAAAAAACAATTGAGCACTGATCAACCCAAAAGGCTGGAGTCAATGCAGACCTATTATATTTGCCAGTGTTTGCTCTGTAGCTGATTTGATTAACTCATAAACATTTAGAAGTAGGCTGCCTCTACTCATGGGAAAAAAACATTGAGAACCAGAACTTATGTCCACTACTAGACATCATTCACAGAATGCATTTCTTTCTTCTAGATTACCAATGAGATTGTAAGACAGCTAATGGAGCAGAAAGGCTTCTATAACTTGGAGAAGCCTGGAGAATTCACCAACGTGGTTGACATCCAATTTGCAGCAGCCATGATTCATCCTGGTGGTGGACGAAATGATATTCCACAGCGATTGAAGAGACAGTTTACTGTGTTTAACTGCACTCTCCCTTCAAACTCCTCCATTGATAAGATCTTCAGGACAATAGCAGAAGGATACTTTTGTGAGCAAAGAGGTTTTCCAAGTGAGGTCTGCAAACTTGCCTCTGCATTGGTACCTTCCACTAGAAAGGTCTGGCAAGCAACTAAGATAAAGGTGAGTTAATGTGTCTTCTTTCAGATATGGTATTCAACATTTGTCTTTAGCTAATGTGCCAAAATGCATTTGTGTATTTATTTGGGTAGCACCTGGACAGTGTGAATTAATTATTTGACCGTTCATTGCCACTTATACCAGGGAGACGCACTAACAATCTTGAGGCCTTATTCAGAATTTGGCGGGCAGAATACTCTGTTACAAACGTGGTAATTGCCACATCCAAGCATTACAAATGCAGCATAGTCTATGGCCCTTGTAGTACAGTGGACGGGGTATCCCTCACTTTAAATGGAGCATTCTGTTAGCCAGACCCAATTTAAGGCCGCTGGTGACTGGTCATCAATGAGCATGAAAACCCAATTGTTGATTGATCTGTTTAATTACTCTATTGTGTAAGTATGAGAAGTTGGCCTGAGATGTGATGTCCACTATTCTAGTGGGCACCCTGTATTAGTCAAAACAACCCTTATGGTGATGGCTGTAAAGTCAACCTTATAGGCCAGCTATCCTAGTGGTAGCATGGACAAAGCAGTCTTAGGCTAAAGCTTCAGAGAACATGTGAAGCCAATTGTTTCACCAATAATAACCCCTTGAATAACAAATGAAAGGACACCACACAAGGTATATATAAAATATATATGTATTTATTACTAACACAACCCCTCTGCACTCTTTATGAGGTCAGAGTTTGAGATACAGCACAAGTTACTCAATAAGCATACTATAAGTTGCAAAAATACAATTCTGCCCTAGGGGCCTCACAAACCATATACTAAGTAAGTGGTATAAGAACCACTTCAGGAAAGGTGAGAAGGCCTAGGGCATATGAAATTGCTGGGGCTACACTGAACAGCCAAAGGTTAGGAAGTAGGAGTCCCACAGGATGTGTGTGCAGTGTCTAAACACACACGTGAGTTACCATGGACTTTCAATGGGAACGTAAAAGTTCCAAAGTAGTTGATTTCGGACACTTCCAGATGAACTACGGGAAAACCCAGTTAAACTAGGACACTTGGATAGTTGTTACCCATGGGAGCACCGGAGTACTCGAGTTACCTCACAGAGGGAAGCCGGGTGCATAGGTGTTCTTTCGTGTCGGGTTTCGTTGTCGAATCCTATGGAGAGCTACACAAAGATGCTGCAGGCGACCAGGAGGAAGATTTCCAGGTGGATCCAAGGGTGGATCCATGGGCGTCCGCAGGGGGGGCAAGGGGGGGCACTTGCCCCCCCCTGGAACACCAGTCCGTCACTATTGACAGCCCCCACAGTGGTGTTTGTCTGCAGGGCCGTCAATTTTAAAAGAGTGAGAAAGCGCTTGCAATGACGGTCCTGCTTGATGAGCGGGAAAACTGCTGCTGATGGGCAAAAAAGAAGGTCCGGGCCTGGCTGCTCCCACAGCTTGAAGCAGAGGCACACCTAGAGTCAAATTTCGGGGAGGGGGGCACATTTTTCAAGCTAAGGAAGAATGGAGCTGCAGCCAGGGGCCCTAGGAAGGGGTGAAAACCATCAAAGCCTCATTAACGCCGGCACCGAATTACACAATTCGCCCAGAGATGCAATGAGTGTGTCTGCCTGTTTTTTGCAAGATCAATTGGAAAGTCCTTCTGTGCACTCGTGATTTATTCGTACTCAAGCTATATTCCTTTCTTTTGTTGGTACTACTACATCCTGGTACCTACTCTTTAGGCGCCCTTTCGTATACCATATTGTGTGTGGTGCAGACACTTCTGTTCCGATGGATGTGTGCACTTTTCAGCAAACATTAAAGTTTCATCAATTTCTTTTCCATGGTAATAATCAGTTTTAACTCTTTTTCAGCTGTCAACAAAATATTTTAATTCATATTTTGGTTTCCTTTGTTAACTGTTGTTATACGTTTTTTAATATATCCATTATTTCTAAAATAAAATGAAGGGTATATTAAAAAACAGTTAACAATGGAAACCAAAATATGAATTAAAATATTTTGTTGACAACTGAAAAAGAGTTAAAACTGAACAGAAGTGTCTGCACTACACACAATATGCCTGTTTTTTGCACCATAAGCACTAGTATTACAGAAGGGTCTGCATATGAGATGGATTAAAGAGTTTACGCCTTGAGCTCCAAAGGGGCAGTCCCTCATGTTCATTGCAGCATGGAGTGTAGCCCCTGGCCACTGTCTGTACTCCTTGTCACCTGACATGATTCCCGAAGGGAAAGCTGTCCCACAGAGACAACTTTTCTTTTCTGAATCATGTACCAACTGCAGTTCAGTGTTGGCATCAGATCAATGGTTTGTGATTGCCATTGCGTTTGAAAACCATTGATACATGTCCTTGTAAATTGGAATTTGAAGATAGCGCCCTTTTCATTGCCCCTCCAAAGTCCAATATGGAGTAAGATGCAGAACCCCTTTTGTCAATCATGAAGCTTATACACAACTCCAAAAAGGGGTTTTGCAGCAGCAACCACTGTGATGCTGCAAATTGTAAGCTTTATGACCACAAAATCCCTTTGTATTTGAGGGCCCTAGTTATTTAGATAAAGCAGGAAGTGCAGTGAAAGGAATGACGCTACAAATGAGTAGTGCCTTTAATGCTCTGGAAATGCTAGGATCTCCAATCTACCTCTCTACCTCTCTCTCTCCACCTCTCTCTCTCCATCTCTCACTCTCTCTACCCTACCTCTCTCTACCTCTCTACCTCTCTCTATCTCTCTCTCTACGTCTCTCTCTCTCTATGTCTCTCTTTACCTCTACCTACCTCTCTACACCTCTCTCTACACCTCTCTACCTCTCGCTATCTCTCTCTCTCTCTCTCTCTCTACCTCTGTCTCTCTCTACCTCTCTCTCTCTCTACCTCTCTCTCTCTACCTCTCCCTCTCGCTACCTCTCCCTCTCTCTACCTCTCCCTCTCTATCTCCACCTTTCTCTCTCTCTACCTCTCTCTCTCTACCTCTCTCTCTCCACCTCTCTCTCGCTACCTCTCTACCACTACCTCTCTACCTCTCCCTCTCTCTATCTCTCCCTCTCTCTATCTCTCCCTCTCTACCTCTCTCTCTCCACCTTTCTCTCTCTCTACCTCTCTCTCTACCTCTCTCTCTCTACCTCTCTCTCTCTACCTCTCTCTCTCCACCTCTCTCTCTCTCTCTACCTCCATACCACTACCTCTCTACCTATACCTCTCTCTCTATCTCTCTCTACCTCTCTCTCTCTCTACCTCTACCTCTCTCTCTCTACCTCTCACTCCCTCTACCTCTCTCTCAACCTTTCTCTCTACCACTCTACCTCTCTCTCTACCTCTCGCTCTACCTCTCTCGCTACCTCTCCACCTCTCTCTCTCTACCTCTCTCTACCTCTCTCTCTACGTCTCTCTCTCTCTATGTCTCTCTTTACCTCTACCTCTACCTACCTCTCTACACCTCTCTCTACACCTCTCTACCTCTCTCTCTCTCTCTACCTCTACCTCTGTCTCTCTCTACCTCCGTCTCTCTCTACCTCTCTCTCTCTACCTCTACCTCTCTCTCTCTACCTCTCTCTCTCTCTACCTCTCCCTCTCTCTACCTCTCCCTCTCTACCTCTCTCTCTCTACCTCTCCCTCTCTACCTCTCTCTCTCTACCTCTCTCTCTCCACCTCTCCCTCTCTACCTTTCTCTCTCTCTACCTCTCTCTCTACCTCTCTCTCTCTACCTCTCTCTCTCCACCTCTCTACCTCTCTCTCTCCACCTCTCTCTCTCTACCTCTCTACCACTACCTCTCTACCTATACCTCTCTCTCTACCTCTCTCTCTCTACCTCTCTCTCTCTACCTCTCTCTCTCTCTACCTCTCACTCCCTCTACCTCTCTCTCAACCTCTCTCTCTACCACTCTACCTCTACCTCTCTCTCTACCTCTCTCTCTCCACCTCTCTCTCTCTACCTCTCCCTCTCTATCTCTCTCTACCTCTCTCTCTCTACCTCTCACTCCCTCTACCTCTCTCTCAACCTCTCTCTCTACCACTCTACCTCTACCTCTCTCTCTACCTCTCTCTCTCTCCACCTCTCTCTCCCTACCTCTCCCTCTCTATCTCTCTCTCTCTCTCTCTCTCTCTACCTCTCTCTCTCTCCACCTCTCTCTACCTCTCTCTCTCCACCTCTCTCTCTCTACCTCTCTACCACTACCTCTCTACCTCTACCTCTCTCTCTCTCTACCCCTCTCTCTCTCTACCTCTCTCTCTGCCTCTCTCTACCTCTCTCTCTATGTCTCTCTCTCTCTCTATGTATCTCTTTACCTCTACCTCTACCTACCTCTCTACACTTCTCTCTACACCTCTCTCTACACCTCTCTCTCTCTCCACCTCTCTCTCTCTCTCCCTCTCTACCACTACCTCTCTACCTCTCTCTCTCTACAGCTCTCTACCTCTACCTCTCTCTCTACCTCTCTCTCCCTCTACCTCTCTCTCTCTACCTCTCTACCTCTACCTCTCTCTCTACCTCTCGCTCTACCTCTCTCTCTCTACCTCTCTCTCCCTACCTCTCTCTCTCCCTACCTCTACCTCTAGCTCTCTCTCCCTACCTCTACCTCTCTCTCCCTACCTCTACCTCTCTCTCTTCTTCTCTCTACCTATCTCTCTCTACCTCTCTCTCTCTACCACTCCCTCTCGCTCTCTCTCTCTCGACCTCTACCTCTCTACCTCTCTCTCTCTCTCTCTCTACTGCTCTCTCTCTACCTCTACCTCTCTCTCTACCCCTCTCTACCCCTACCTCTCTACACCTCTCTCTACCTCTCTCTCTCTCTCCCTACCTCTACCTCTCTCACTCACTCTACCTCTCTCTCTACCTCTCTCTCTACCCCTCTCTCTACCTCTCTCTCTCTACCTCTCTCTCTACCGCTCTCTCTAACCCTCTCTCTACCTCTCTACCCCTCTCTACTTCTCTCTCTACCTCTCTCTCTCTTCCTCTCCCTCTTCCTCTCCCTCTCTACCTCTCTCTCTCTCTCTCTACCTCTCTCTCTCCCTCTCTACCTCTCCCTCTACCACTCTCTCTCTACCTCTACCTCTCTACCCCTACCTCTAACTCTCTCCCTCTCTCCCTCTACCTCTCTCTGTACCTCTATTACTCTACCTCTCTCTGTGCCTCTATTACTCTACCTCTCTCTCTCTACCTCTCTCTCTCTCTCTCTCTCTCTCTCTCTCTACCTGTACGTCTCTCTCTACCTCTCTCTCTCTCTCTCTCTACTGCTCCCTCTCTCTCTCTCTCTACCTCTCTCTCTCTCTCTCTCTCTCTCTACCCCTCTTTCTCTCTCTGCCTCTCTCTCTCCCTACCTCTACCTCTCTCTCTCTACCTCTCTCTCCGCCTCCCTCTACCTCTCACTCTACCTCTCTCTACACCTCTCTCTCTCTCCACCTCTCTCTCTCTCTCCCTCTCTACCACTACCTCTCTACCTCTACCTCTCTCTCTCTACCGCTCTCTACCTCTACCTCTCTCTCTACCTCTCTCTCCCTCTACCTCTCTCTCTCTACCTCTCTACCTCTACCTCTCTCTACCTCTCGCTCTACCTCTCTCTCTCTACCTCTCTCTCCCTACCTCGCTCTCTCCCTACCTCTAGCTCTCTCTCCCTACCTCTACCTCTCTCTCCCTACCTCTACCTCTCTCTCTTCTTCTCTCTACCTATCTCTCTCTACCTCTCTCTCTCTACCACTCCCTCTCGCTCTCTCTCTCTCGACCTCTACCTCTCTACCTCTCTCTCTCTCTCTCTCTACTGCTCTCTCTCTACCTCTACCTCTCTCTCTACCCCTCTCTACCCCTACCTCTCTACACCTCTCTCTACCTCTCTCTCTCTCTCCCTACCTCTACCTCTCTCACTCACTCTACCTCTCTCTCTACCTCTCTCTCTACCTCTCTCTCTACCTCTCTCTCTACCTCTCTCTCTCTACCTCTCTCTCTACCGCTCTCTCTAACCCCCTCTCTACCTCTCTACCCCTCTCTACTTCTCTCTCTACCTCTCTCTCTTCCTCTCCCTCTTCCTCTCCCTCTCTACCTCTCTCTCTCTCTCTCTCTCTACCTCTCTCTCTCCCTCTCTACCTCTCCCTTTACCACTCTCTCTCTACCTCTACCTCTCTACCTCTACCTCTAACTCTCTCCCTCTCTCCCTCTACCTCTCTCTGTACCTCTATTACTCTACCTCTCTCTCTGTGCCTCTATTACTCTACCTCTCTCTCTCTACCTCTCTCTCTCTCTCTCTCTCTCTCTCTACCTGTACGTCTCTCTCTACCTCTCTCTCTCTCTCTACTGCTCCCTCTCTCTCTCTCTACCTCTCTCTCTCTCTCTCTCTCTCTCTACCCCTCTTTCTCTCTCTGCCTCTCTCTCTCCCTACCTCTACCTCTCTCTCTCTACCTCTCTCTCCACCTCCCTCTACCTCTCACTCTACCCCTCTCTACCCCTCTCTACCCCTCGCTACCTCTCTCTACCTCTCTCTCTACCTCTCTCTACCTCTCTCTCTCTCTACCTCTCTCTCTCTACCTCTTTATCTCTTTACCTCTCTCACCCTCTCTACCTCTCCCACTCTCTACCTCTACCTCTCTCTCTACCGCTCTCCCTCTACCTCTCCCTCTCCCTCTTTCTCTACCTCTCCCTCTATCTCTATACCTCTCTCTCTCCCATTACACCTCTACCTCTCTCTCTCTCTCTCTCCCTACCTCTACCTCTTTCTACCTCTTTCTACCTCTTTACCTCTCTCTCTCTACCTTTCTCTCTACTTCTCTCTACCCCTGTCTCTTTACCTCTCTACACCTCTCTCTCTCTACCTCTCTACACCTGTCTACCTCTCAACCAGTTGAATTCCGGGAAGCCCAAACCATCAGTATTTAAAATCTGTGCATGAAGCGTGGGTAGGATGAGCCGTGCAGCTCAGAAAGGGATGTTCTTTTTACATCATTTGTATTTAATAGATTTAGGAAGCAGGAGAGCAGTCTCGCAGTTGAGATATGGGTTAACATACACTGGTGACAGCTTTTGAATTGGCTTTAAAACCATTCAAAGATGGCTGCAGCATCTACGTGGGATGTGGTGGACTAAGTGGCAGCCGTAGCCATATAGCACTGCTTGTCATTTAAAAAAAAACAGCATTGACATAGCCAATAGGTCTCCCCTTTGGTACCTTATAAGTGTTTAGTTATCCAGAACAATATCCTTGGTGCAACAACTTCAAGTGTTGCATGGCTAAACACTTATAAGGTCCCAAAGGCGAGACCCATTGGCTATGCCAATGCTTGTTTGTTTTTTCCTCTGTTTCATTGTGGTTGCCAGGTAATCTGCAGTGAAGCCTCACATGATTTTTCTCCCACTCCATGGGTTTCTTTGTTTATTTAAGCTCTTTGTCTTATTAGATTTTTTTATTTGTTTATTTAATACTTGTGCTCAATCATGTCGGAGGATGGTGATGAAGTAAAAATGTTGCCCCCCCCTGGAAAAATTTCTGCGGACGCCCATGGGTGGATCAGAGCAATGAAGAACCTGAAAGTAGAGGGGACAGAGTCTGGGTCACTAGCCAGTGAACAGGAAGGAACCAGGAAGGAACCAGGCGATGTCGAGTTGCATTCAGGTAAAGATGCAAAGCTTGTCTCTGCAGCCACGTCGACCAGGAGGCGTCGACGACAACCAGGAGCTGGATATGAACTGTACCACGAAGGATCTCGCTGTTGGCAGTGTCGGCTTCTGGATTGGAGTCAACAAGCCTTGGCAAAGGCAACCCACACAGAAAGAAGATCGGCTTCTTGTTCAGACCAGCAAGGTCTGAGGAGCATCCCCTTTACAGGAAAGCAGGAGCAAGCCCACAGCAACCAGGCAAGCAGCATTGATTCCAAAGGATGTCTTCAGGAGGGCCACTAGCCAAGGGGCTAGCAACCGCAAAGACGCATCGAGGAGAAATGCAGGCACAGGCCCCATGCGGCACTCATGGAGTGTGGAGGGCTGAGCTTCGGTGCACTTACGGGTCGGGGTTGGGGCTTCTTAAGTCCCAATGCACAACTTCGAGGACACCTCAGAAGCTGCACAGTTAGCAAAAAACATGTACTGCAAGTAGTCCGGTCCCCCGTCTCTTGTGTCCGCCACGGGTCTCAGCTCTGTTGTGGGTGTGGGTCGGAGTCAGCGAAGTCTGGAAGTCCAGAGGCTGCATCGCTAAGTCTTCGGGTTCCGGCGGGAGCATCGACAAATCAAACCGGCAAGTCACTGATGGTGCCTGTTTGCACAGGGTGGTTACTCCTTGACCACAAGGGAGATTCTTCAGTCTTCTAGTTGCAGTAGAATGTCGAAGGTCCAGAGAATCGCTTTAGAGTTTCAGTTCAGGATAATATAATGTCTCTAGACACAGATCCTAGCTTTATACTTATCTAAGGGGCTGGATTACCTGCTAGGTCCCTCCTATGGGTGGAACCTTGGAAGGGGTGGTTACACCCCTTTCCCTTTGTCCTGTTTCGTGCCAGAGCTGGGGCTGGAGTGCCCCAGCAACTGGTTCGAACCGGGCTATGCATGGAGCACCTTGTGTGCCCCAGGCAGTGTCTCATTTCTTTCAACCCACCCTGCCCCAATACACTATAGCCTGTCTGGGGAGGTGCTAGCACCTCCCAAGGCAGGAAGCCAAATGTCCAGGCCTCCCCTGCCGGAGTTTCGTCCAGCAGCAGGAGGTCAAATTTATATCTGTGGCAACAGCATCCATTTTGTGATGCTGAGGCTCTGTTTAACTTTAACTGGGTAAAGCTACAACTACATTTCTTCTCCCTCTAGAAGGGTGGAATGCTACCCCCGCCGCCAGGCCTGGCGGGCGGGGGGGGGGTAGTGTTCCAAAGCGTATGACACCTTCTTACACAACATGTTTTGATAAAGCCAAACCAAAGTTAGCATTAACCGCGAGGATTATAGTGCACTTAAGAGTATATGGTATGGCTATATCATAGAACAGCTATAAGGACATGGTTCTGAAAGCTGCAGACAGGCTCAGCTCATGCTAGAGCACCATCTCACATAAAACCAAGCACTCTGCCTTCAGGATTGTCAAGGCCTGCCACACTTATATGTGTCTATATGTAATGGTAGGTATAGGGATAATATACCTATGCAAGGGGTGATTACACAACCTTGCCCCAGCTGAGTGATTTGCCAGTTGTGTCAGTTTGGATGGCCAGCCAGGGGTGGCATAATACATGCTGCAGCCCCTGGTAGGCCTTGGATGCACCTATGCCCTGGGTACCTATGGTACTCTATACAGGGGCTCACAAGGTAACCCAACATCCAATTGGAGATGTACCTAAAGTACATGGAGTCCATTTTACAGAGAGTGCGGATAGCCTGGGGGCCTGATTAGCAGGATCCCAGGCCAACTAAGTCAAAAACCAGCTAAACACCAGGCAAAAAGTTGGGGTAACCATATAATCAGATATCCACCTTCCTACAGTAAGGATGTGTGGAAATATCCAGGAGTTAATATATGAAGAAAAGTTTGTGTAGTACTATGTTTGAAATCAATCTTTAATGATTCAGTGTCAGGATGTTGCAAATGCCACAAACAGGTGTCCCTTTCCCACCCCTGTGACATTTGGGCCACACCCATTCAACCAGCAACCTTTGCATACGTATGCACCCCAAGGCCATAAGGGGGCAGAAGGACAAGTTGTTTTTCAGTCAGGCCCTAAGGAATCCCTCAAACAGTCCCTCTCCCAAGGTTTAAGTAAGTCACATGGTTGGTGTAGCATCCTCCCTAGCCTGTGTACAGGCAAATTATCACACCATACACAGAGCTTGGTATCACACGTCTTTATTAATCAGCATGTAACCATTAACTGAATATTCTACATCGTGAATTCTATCACCCACACCCATGAACTTACTTTACTGTTCTACGGAGTTCATCAGGAACCACAAGGATCTCATCATCTTTAACTCACAAGACACTACAGTTGGAAGTGATCCTCCAAAGTGGTTTCCTACAAAACACATAGAAAACACAAGAGGGACAAGTTGTCATCTTTTTGCTCCAGGAAGAGACCGTATTTTTTGAAGCATCTAGAGAATGAGGGCACTGTTTCAAGATGCCACCCTCCAGTTATTCTTCCTCTGAGCTGGTTATGGTTCTGTATAAACTCTGAGTGACGTTTCAAGCTTCACCAACCAATCCCTCTCAGGAGGAAACATTTTGTCAAGCCACATTGAATCAATCTATGTCTGTCTCTCCTCCTTGTGACTCCCATCTAGCTCTCAAGGGTGTTCTAGATTGGTATGGAGATTCCATGTTTTCTCTGCACCTTCACTGCCAAAAAGCACGCCTACGCCTCCACCATTGTCCCAGTGAACCTGGCTCAGATGCCTATTTTGATGTAGTCTTCAGAGCAAGCAGCACTGCCTTTGGAGTCACATACATCCACGACCTGTTCAAGCAGCTCTCTGTGAATCAGAGGAGAACCTAATTTCTGCCAAAAATGCAGACAATCCATTGGTGGTTCCTCCTTCAGGGGCTCAAATATTCATCTACCGTGAATAGCTTTGGTCAATGTTTCTGGCACACTACACAAACTGAATACAGAATTTCAGTACACTGATGATGGTGATCTAGAGGTCAATTAACTCTTCTCCACTCGTATCAGGATGCTGAGCTTTTTATGGACCTGCAAAATGGCAGTTGCCTAGACATCTTTGATTTGGAAGTTTCCTTACCCTTTAAGGCCCCCTTCAGAGAAAGTTTATTCTTTGAAAGCTGTGCTGTGCAATGCTGCATAGATACGTGAGTTGGCCCTCCTACCTGCTGAATGCAAGACTAACCTCTTGGTAGAAAATGTACCCCAAACTTTCATAGCTCTGGAGACTCTTCAGCCTTTTTGAGTAGGCTTGCATGAACTCGTACTTGCTGCCTGGGAAAAACCCTTTTCATTTCCGGCAGTCCAAGGGCAGATTGTGCTTCGCTACAGGTCTGAACTTACTGATCAAAATATTTCTGCTGGCCCATCGTTTACTGGAAAAGCTGGTAGTTTGGGAATCCTCTGCAAAACTGAACCCCAGTGCTTTCCTTTCTACACTACCGATACTTGCACCAGGCAGCCACCTCCTGTGTATGACCAGTGCTACTTGTTTCTTTGGCAGATATAGCCATGTACTTTGGGACATGGCTATACTGACTACTATTAGAATGTCTGATGACATGATAGGGCCGTTTTCACTGGCTTGAGATACCCCGATGCATCCAAAATGAGCCTCAAATGTCCCCTGGATTCCCTTGTTACTAATTCATGCTCTTTGTCCTTGCCCATGTTATGCTATGCATGCCTGGATGCACTCTACAGGATTTTCTAGAGACATGCAGGATCACCTCATCAACATGCAAAACTATGGTGAAAGACTTTTTGAATTAAGCCAGACTCCTTGTAGAGCACTTCGGGATTTGTAGAGCTACAAAGCATTCCCTGAAGATGGCCTCGTCAGCTAGACAATTACACCAGCAATATTGTTTTTTTTATGAGTTCCACAAGTACTACATAATTCTAGTCAGAGACACTCAACTAGTGCCTCTGCCGCAGCAGTTCTTTCACTTATTTCAAGGAAGAAGCAGACACAAAAGTGGCATCAGCTGCAGTAGCAACAGTCCTTTTCAGCTTCTGCAGGTTCTGTGGCTGTTAAACTGCATGAGATTATCTTCTACCACCCATCATCTTTGATTCTGAGAAAGATATCTTCTTTTTTGGACCATTTGAGGATAGTTGCCATGTATCAGAGGATACTGGAACAAGCTCAAAGTCAGAAGTAATATGTAATACCCTTCTTGGCCACTGTCTGGATTGGCCTCCCTCTGATCATACTTGGTCTTCAAACCATGTCTCAATCCTGGAGGCAAAAGTGTCTTCTCCTGCTTCAGTGGAATTGATTTCCTTGACAAACAAGGGAATGGGATTCAAGTCCCATTACATTTTGTTACATTTTGTATTTGAGCCTCCTTAACCTTTCCTCATTCACAAAAAATATAAATTGTTGACTTTGAGCCACATCTTTTTGGCTCTGACCTAGCAGCCCTTGATGGCATCCCTAGATCCGCAGTAGACCACAATTTGATTTCTATGCACTACGGCTTACCGGTGTTACCTCTGGTTTCTTGTGGAGCATAGCTATTGTGCTAGGCGGTTTTTAGGCCTTCTGACAGCTCAGATGGTGCTCGCAAAGTTGTTGGTGGTAATGACCGCTTTTCTCAGGAGGTTGGGTGCCCAGGCATTTTCATACATTACTGTGCCAGTAAGTGAGCACAACTCCGTTGGTCTCTAACCACTTGGAACATATTCAGAAGCTAGGGTTGTCTGTGAATCTTAAGGATTTCCACTTCTCTACTTGTTAACGCCTCTTCATCGGATCTCGGGCACTGCCTGCATGCACGTCTTTTCACCATTTTTAAGATCATGGACATTTGGGAGATGATCCTTATGTTGTGTTTTCAAGTGATTCCACCACCTTTGAAGGGACTCTGTCTATTCGGTCTCATGACCTCATGTAGCTGCCACCTTCTTCTTGCACAGTGGGACATATCGCTCCTTTAGTTGTGCCTTATCAGCCAGTGTTTACAGCACCTGGGTGATCTCGCTGTTCCAATGAGAATATTCACCACAGTTCTCTTAGCTTTGGAATTTTGAATATGAGATTCCAGCCTTATGGAGGAAAAGCCCTTATGTTCCCCTTGATACAGGTGACTGTCATGACAGATGCCTATCATTTAGAAGGGGCAGTCACCTGCTTGAGATGACTGATGTTGGCTTTTAGATGCCCCTAGGATAGAATTCTATTAATCACTGTGGATCCTAGCCGGGCAAATCCGTTATAAACAACTAGCCACTGGTCTGGTTGACAGGCAGGCTCTGTATTCCATCTTCCCCGCCTGTCCCATGGTCTCACACCTGTATGGACTGGTTTCACACTTGAAAAAAAATTTTTTGCACTGTATATAATGACAATTGATGTTGTTCACTGAATTCTGTATTGTTTTGGTGTGTCCTACTCATTTGCCCTGTTTGATTTTTCTTTGCAAGTGTTGTAAATTTGTAAAATTTGTATATTTGTACATAGTGTTATCACCGAACTCACTGTTGTAACAGTTGTTTTGTCTGTGTCCGTGCATTTGAATTCCTAACAATTTGAGTTTAAAGAAAATAAATTTAATTTGGGATTCCTACCCGGTGGTCACGTGGTATATATTGACTACGTGACTTAAATTCATTTGATAATTTCCCTGTCCAGCCACCTTCTTCTGTTTTTCATATCATTTAGAAGGGGCAGTCACCTGCTTGAGATGACTGATGTTGGCTTTTAGTTGCTCCACCGCATATTGAGCTACCTCCAATGGTTGGCAGGTATATATCTGTAATACTGGTGAGATAACTTTGCTAAAAGACACTTTATGCAGCTTCAATAGTCCCCCTATCTGGTGGCCTAGTTTTAGTTTTCGTCTAGTGACATGCTGTCCTCTATCCATATCTCATCAAGAGTCATTCCTAAATAATCAAAAAGATGCACCCTTTTTAAGTGGGTACCATTAGGTATAGGATTTGATCATGATGAATGACAATCATTAAATGCCATGTATTTGTGTCTTTTTTTATATTAATTTCCAAGCTTCCTTAGGTGCAAAATCTATTAAACTCATTCAAGGTCTTTTGTATGCCCATTAGGGATTTTGCCCAAAAAAGTGTATCATCAGCGAACATGAAGGCCGAAACCCTCATGTTTGCCAGCTTAGGGACATCATTATCAACTAAATTAGGTGTTCAACCAAGCCATTTATATACAATGTAATCAAAGTGGGAGCCAATACACATCCATGTCTTACAGCCTTGCCCACAGGGAATCGAGCAGTCTTCTCTGCCAACTTCTCGCAACTTGCTGCAACCTTGTAAGTTTTTCCCTGCTACAAAGTTTTGGGTAGTTTCAATGAGGCTGATTGGCCGATAATTATCAGGGTGTAAAGGTGACCCCCTGTTTAAAGATTTAAATAATTTCAGCCCCAGCCTATGATTTGGGAATACTCATTCCATTTCGGATAGCATCATAAATTACTGTAAAATACGTGCTCCAGACGTCAATCCCGGATAGGTACAAATCACCTGCGATTTTATCAATTCCTAGGGTTTTATGAGGTACAGTCTTTCTTATGGCTGCTTCAATCTCTTTAGGATTGATAGGGTGGAATGCACAGCTCTCTGCATTGCTGGCTAAGCTAAGGCCCCCAAGACTTATAGAAACCACATCTTGCCCTGATCCTAATAAATATAGATGAAAAAAATGATCTGTTCATGCATCTTCTGCTATATTTTATATCAATTGTGATAGATCCCTCTGCATGCCCAGTTGCAGCCATGTTCCAGAATAGTGTTTTTTCATCTTTAGAGGATTTTAACAGTTGGTTCCACCTCCTGTTGTCCCAGTCCGTTTTAGCCCTGCTTGTTACCTTTTTATAATTAGCTCTACTCAATATTAAAAGTATGACGTATTGAAGCATGGCAATAAAAAATGTACTATTTCCACTGTAGGGAAAGCGTTAAAGTTCAGAGGGCTAAGATTTACTATTCCCACTCCAGTCAGTGCAACAGTGGGGACGGTTTTGATCTCGGAAGGAGCAAAATTGATTATTCCCACTCCAGTCTGTGCAACAGTATAGAAAGCTTTGGACTTCAAAGGGGTAACATTTACTGATCCCACTCCAGTCTGTGCAACAGTAGGAAAAGCGTTGGACTCTATAGGGGTAAAATGTACTATTCCCACTCCAGAGCATTCAGCTATACTCATAATTGGTAGGTTGGTATTGCACAGCTTATCATCCGTGAGGGTATCCATGCACTGTCCATGGGCACAGGGAGATTAAGTGATTTGGCCAGCATCACAGGACATTGAGCCGAGCCAAGTAGCATGCATCAGGCGTTAGACTGATGAATTTCAGTGTGGTTGTCTGCATCACTGCACTGAAATGCAAAATCCCAAATTATAGTGCTTCCTCCACAGTCAAGCCAGAGCACTACTATAACGCACCACACTGCAACTGTAAGATGCAATGGCAGCGCGCTGTTTCTGGCAGGCTTGAGGGCTGGGTCATGTGCTACAATATAACCAATAGGACCATGCGACATTACATTCACTGAAGCCAAACACAGTCTTTGGTATCTAGTTGTTCTGCTGCCTGAGGCGAAAGAGTGCGGCAGTTCATGAATAAAGTTTTGGCCGGTGCAGTGGGCAAAGGCAGCACAGCTCGCTGCTGGCACTGCGGCAGTAAATGTGATCCTGCAACATCACCGGACCTGAACCCACCTGCGCCGGCGGCTGACATCATGTCGTATACATGCTACTGGCAAAAGGGTAGAGCTTGCTGCTCGCACAGTGGCAGTATTGATCCAGTGACTGGAGCTCAACCCAACCCCACCCCACCCCACTGGGGCGGTGGCGGCCGTAGCCCAGAGCACTGTCATCAGTCCGCCAGTCATTGCGGGCCAGCCACACGGGGCCAGCCTGTAGCTGCATGGCCGGCTCACCTCGCTAAAGTAAGTGCTTGAGTGACAGAGGGTATATAATCTCCTAGTTGCTATGCTAATAAAAGTTGCTCTTTAGCTTGCAGTCATGATCAGATTTTCATCTGCTGAGCTGCTGTATAACTTATTTTGGGTCGAGGTGATGACTCGTGAGGGTTTATGGTACAACTGAACTTGCATGGACCCCGGGCCCGGTTGCTTGCCTGCCCAGCTTAGATTTGCCCAAAAATGTTGGGGAGATTAATCCTATTTGAATTAGTTCAGCCTGTCTGGCTGTGACCTTTGTGTGTATGCACCTCAGCCTCACTCTCCTGAGGATTGCCCGA
The DNA here is from genome assembly GCF_964263255.1 of Lissotriton vulgaris. NCBI lineage: Eukaryota > Metazoa > Chordata > Amphibia > Caudata > Salamandridae > Lissotriton > Lissotriton vulgaris. The sequence goes on along the minus strand of NC_141691.1, from coordinate 1,117,999,376 downwards.
TGCGGCGCTATCTGCGGCAGCTGGAGCCTGTGAGACACCAGACTGAGAAGACATCCGTGTTGGGGCCTAACATCCTGTTAGTACGATTCTTGTTGCTCAAATGGGTATCGTTTCTCATATTTATATGTTTCTTTTACTCATCTTTATTTCTTTATTTAGGCTGCCAGAAAGTGTCACTCATAGTCATTGAAAAGGCACTCATAATTACACTTAAGTTATGAAAAAGTTATACATAGCAATCTGAAGCCTTGGTAGCTATGTAGCACACACAGAGGCTCGAACCCGGACCCCTAGCTCCAGAGTCGGCACCTCTGGCCGCTGCGCCACACCCTCTCTCCAGCCTGTGCAACAGTAGAGAAAGCATTGGACTTTAGAGGCGTAACATTTACTTTTGCCACTCCAATCTGTGACACAGTAGGGAAAGTCATCTATTCTGAAGAGGTAAAATGTACTATTCCCACTCCAGTCTGTGCAACAGTAGTAAAAGGGTTGGACTCCGTAGGGATAAACGTTTACTATTCCCACTCCAGTTTGTGCAACAGTAGAGAAAATGTTGGACTCCAGAAGTGTAACATTCATTATTCTCAATCCAGCCTGTGCAACAGTAGGAAAATCATTGGACTTTGAAGGTGTTCAATTTACTATTCCCACTCCAGTCTGTGCAACACTAGGGAAAGTGTTGGACTCTGGAGGAGTAACATTAACTATTCCAGCTCCAGTCTGTGCAACAGTAGAGAAAGCGTTGGACTTCAAAAGGGTAACATTTACTATTCCCTCTCAAGTCTGTGCACCAGAAGGGAAAGTACTGAACTTCAGAAACTTAACATATAAGAAACATTACCCTATTAATTTACAATAAATATAAAACTCTTAATATTAAGTCCATTTATCAGCCCCCCAAAAAATGTAGATATAAAAATAAAAAACTATTAAACAATTAACATGATTATCAAACAATATTATGAATTATAAATTAAAACTGGTTGTGACAATGTATTACTTAATTAACTTACAACACTATATCCCCACAAACATAGCAGCCTAATCTTAAAATATAACTCAAATAAATAATTATAACATTAATTAATAATCATTAATATTTAAATAGTCATTAATACATCCATAAGTAATACAGAACAAATAATTAATTAACTAATAATTACTTGATTAACAATTAACTTCCGACCCTTGAACAATACCAACTCAGCAAGATTCACCAAATATATAACGTAAGAAATATAATTATTACACAATTTAGATACGTAATAATCTATGAAATAATTATTAGTAAATTGTTAAATAATTATTACCTTTTTTTTTTAACAAACTTTATTGAGGAACCGTTGCAATTTGACAGCATAAAGTTATCACAATACGGTAATTTTCTTTTTTTGATCCACATTATGTGCATATGGAAATAATACAGAGTAGGAAACCATGTTAAATAATTATTACTTAATTAACTTTCTACCCTATACCTCTACAAACCCAGCAGCCTTCGTATAATATATAACTTAAAAAATAGAATTAATCATCATGATAACTTTATTTCGATTATCAAAGATCATAAAAGTACAATAAATAAAGTTAAAAACCCATCATACCTGAAAAAACATACAAGTAAAAAAACATCAAAGCTAAGGCTTTGTACTATTGGGTCAGAATTTCTTTATGCAGAACATCATACCAAATTGTGCAATAAAATGCAAATTCTTCTTATATGCCACAAATGAACCCGAATTATCAACCCTTTTTACACCCTAATGACATGTTCAAAATAGCAATGAGTCTGTAAGCAATAAAGTGCAAGATTTTCATTTGGCTCCTTGATAAATGTCTAACACCACCAGATGCAATAAAGTGCCATTAAGATGGAAACATGACTATCAAAATGCTTAAAACATGAGTTGAGATACAATAACAAAGTCTGGGGTAAATGTGAAAGGAACACATAAATGGCTTTCTGCATGGGCTTACGGGAGCATTGGGTACAATAAAGGAATTGCCTCTGTCTAGCCCTGCCACATAATTGTACACAGAGTTTTAATGACTTGTATTCACCTGCTTGGATACACTTTGATCGCCATATCAACTCAAACATTAGGTATTTTGCTACAGCAAAGACTACCAGCCTGGAACTGTTGGCCCTTAAGATCCTAAGAGCCTCCAAATGCCTAATAGTGCCCAACTTCCTAAACAGGGGCAATAACCATGTTTTCCTCTGGTCGCCATCATCTGTGCATAAAAAAAGGAAATGGGGTACAGTCTCTGAGGACTTTCTACAAGCTGGACACTCAAAACCCCCATGGTGTGCGAGGGTCCACTTGATACAAAAGGTTGTAGTGGGGAGGGACTTATACCTAAATTGTAAATATAATTTGCGAGCCAGAGGGGACTAGATTTCATCAATTATCCTTTCATATGCAGGAAGCCATCTAAAATAAATACATTCTTTGGTTAAAATCCCTCTGCTTCCGCCAATGGTTTCAACACATACATGCTCCCAGTACAGTGATATAATATCCATTTTAGACATACAATCTGATTACTCCAGGCATTACAAAATCCCCTCCAGTCCCAGTTTCCTTTGTGCAGAACTAACTGCATTAGCCAAGGTATTTTTTGAGCATCTGAAGAGGCCTTGACATGCTTTAGGGGTTCTCCGTAGGCTCCTAAAGCAATCAAGGTCCAAAGTCTGTGCGAGTGTACTAATGGCATATACTCACCTTTCAAAGGGATTTTCCTAAAAGCCATGTTGAGATATAGGAGGATAAGATGCAAACTCCTTTCAAAGGAAAAAAGAGATCTGATCTATTTTCCACTAAAGTTAGTATATTGCAGTTTGCACATAGCCGAATCTCGGAGCCATACCTGAAGCTCCCAGTGCCTTCACATTAATAATCGCTATGGCCAGAGCAACTCTTTTTGAATGAGTTTCCTTAAAGATCTTTGATAGTCATAAGGTGTAATAAAACAAAGAGCAGTCAGATTGTGTACCTGCATTGTCCAGTCCAGATATGGTGTTAGTCTTAGACTCAAGTAGTCCAAGTTGAAAACCTGTTCTATAAGATCATTGCTGACATATAACTTACATTTTTGCTTTTTGCAGAGTTAAATACCATAACGTTTGTTTTTGAGCTATATCGTTTTAGCCCACGTTTGTTATAAAAAATTGTTGACATCATTCAGGAGCTGCTGTAGACCTTTGAGTGATTTTGAAATCAGCAGAGCATTGTTCACAAAAAGTAGAGCGTGTACTCTCTTCCTGCCACTTTAGGTGAGTCACCACCGTCCCTATCCAGCCAATCCACTACATCATTTATATATAGTGAAAACAGAAAAGGGCCAGGACACATCCCTGCCTCACCTCCGCATTTTAAAAATAGGATTGGTGAGTTGCCCCTGCTCTCCCCACCTGACCCTTGCATAGTTTTCTTTGTGCAGCTGGGCCAGAATTGCCAATCTTGCCTATGATTGACCAAAGCATTGCTCTTGGGACTAAATCAAAGGCAGTGCACAAGTCAACTCTTGTTGATTGCTACTGCCTTCCAAAAGATGCAGTTAAAGCTGGAAATCTTGTCAATGGTGGTGATGCCACTGCTGAACCCCGCCTGAAACTCAGACATTACAGTAATCTCCTTAATTAAGTCCAGAAGGTGCACTAGCACTTGCCTGCAGAAAATCTTCTGTGAAGCATCTATTAGGCTAATCAGCCAGTAACTGCTTGGAACACTGTGCTGGCCCTTCTTATAAATTGGGATAATCTTTGCTGTAAACCAAATGGTATGAATTTTCATACCCTTTAGGATAGAATTTGAGAGAATTAATAGGACCCCATATTTCCAAGTGTGACATAAAAGCTCATTTGGGATCCTGTTGTGACCTGGTGCTCTTTCTAGAAGACTGGACCTAATTGCCTCCACTGACTCCTTGACACAAAATTCCAAGGTGTTATGGATCTCTATCTATGCTGTCAGTAAGGGATCAATAACTACCCATGCTGGATCCCCGATATAGGAGTACAGGTTACTAAAGCTAGATACGCATCCTGGAGTTGTAGAAAGTATTCCACCATTACCTCTCAATGCCAGAGTATTTCAGAACCTTATATTGTCTTTGGTGCTCATGGTATGGAATAGCTCTTCCCAGAGCGCGTTTTCCAAATCTCTCTCCCAATTTCTCTTGGCTTTTGGCATTTCTCTTTTGCATTTTGCCCTGCAAAACACAAGTTGGGGCTTTTTTTTGCTTCGGCTGCTGACAAATGCCCAGTCTTGGCCAACCTGCAGTGTTTAGTGTACCACAAAGCTTCGTTCTGGAGCTTAGGAGAATTCTTGTAACCCTGCACCCAAACATCTCTTATCTTAGAGAAAAGCACCTCAAGGCCCTTTTCCAGAACCAGGCCACTTTCCTCTGGGGGTAGGCTATCCAATACTATTAGCTGCTCTTTGACTTTATTCACCACCATCACCAAATCCTCAGGGTGTTATTCAGCCCATCCCCACCTGATAGCTTTCCCACAGTTGAAAAGTGTAACATCCTCAACTTGTCCACAAACGTGAGTTTACGGGGCATGTGCTAGCGTACCGAGCTGTAAACAAACTGATGGCATTTAGGTTGCTGTTGTTTCATCCAATAACTACTGTATCATGCACAAATTATCAAACGAACAGATGATTATAAAGGAGGTGTTCCAACTAGAGTGATCTGGTCAGGTATACATGTGTCTGCCATTAGTATCCAACACAGTTCTCCCATTTGCTGCTCTAAGATCAAATGTTATGGTTACTGCAAACAGCTGTGCTGCCCTCTGGGACAATTTCACTGCTGGGAGATCTAGAGGAGGGTTTCTAAATTTTGCATCCGATTTGACTGATAACTGCAAATCAGTGGACACGAGTGGATCGAAGGTAGAGTTAAGGTCACCTGCTACTATAACCTTCCCATTACTCTTATACTTCTTTCATCCACCTGATTATACCCATTAATCAACACCAGTGAGTTCCCACCATAGAAGTCCACCCTAACGGACAGCACATCCAGAGATTTCACAGTTAGTAAGTACCCTAATTGAGCAATGCAGTCCTGTCCCTTCCCATATCGCTAAAGCCAGTGAAAATGCAATTATTACACAATTAACATGATTAATAATCAATAATAAATTAATAATCAATTATACTTCATTAACTTCCCAGCCTACACCCCATCAAACCTAGGAACCCAATACGAAAATAGAAATTTCTATTTGCAATTGAATCAAAAATTATAAATCACTTAAAATTACAAACTATAGATAAAAATATTATTAACAATTATACAAACACTATACTGAAACACATAGAAATAATAATAAAAAATCCATATTTTTGACAACTATAATATTAAAAACCATATTAATAACGATATTCTTGAAAACAAGATTACTTACCTTAAAAAAATCGATATTCTTGACGATAATTCTTCATCACGATATTGTTGCATCACAATATTTTTTTCCAATATTTCTGCAATTTTATATTTAAAACTCAATATTTTGTGCAAATACCCCACCCCCAGATCCTGAATTCATAGTTACATATTGTGTAGGCCCCAGTCCTATCATGACTGGATTAAGGTAACACTGATAGTAGGTATTCCCCAATTACACCTGGCTCCCATCAAAGTATTCTAGCATGCTGCCATCAAACCAGTACAGAAAATGTTAACATATCCCATTCTGGTCTCTTTAAAATTGCTTCCACTTGAAGCAAGAAATATCTTCTGACTAGCAGGTATCACTAACATGGCACTCCATGAGGGCAGAGTACATTTTTACACTCAGAAACTAAGGAAGTATTCCACTGAAATTTTACCCAGGAAGAAGATTGAGACACATCAGCAATTATTGTCAGGATGTCCTCCCAACATATGGAATTTAATCCTTTCTGATATCAGCGCAATTTCATCCTATGAAAGGTTGAAAAAGGAACTAAAAAAACAAAACTCTTATTCAAAATGCCACTTTCATTTTTGACTCGTTATAGGTCTCTGAAAACTCCCCAATTCCTAACTCCCCTCAGAGAGCTATGATAGCATAGCAGAGTCTGCACATGTGGCGAAGATTTCAAAGAATAGATAAGAGAGGCGAAGGTCTCCACAAATAGATTTGTGAAATGCATTTTGTAATCCATTTGTAGTAGTTTAGTAGTACTACTAAATTACTACATAATGCAGTTTTCAGCACGTAATATTTATTCTATTCTGTGACGCATGTGTCATAGTTGGGTCTAATGCTGATACACTCTTGATTTTAATATGAAATACCATGAAACATGAGGTCATTAATGATACATGGCCTCCAATATAATTACATTGGCCTTCTGATCTTCGGTGGTCTTGGAGGAAGCAGGGAATAGAGGTTAAGTATGTAAAGTGATGTTTGGAGACTTAAAACCAACAGAGAACATTTATGTAGCTCAGCTTGACTCAGGTGGCAGTAAGTCTGTGAAGAGTTGTGGCCTTGCATATGAGGCCCTTCATTTCTAGAAGTGGTCCGTGTGCTTGCTGGGATGGAGAGTATATATTTTGTTTGAGGTTAGATGGATCCCAGTCCACTGGTGATACTGAAGATCATAGCCGCATCTTGAGCTTACTTTTTCCTGAACCTGGAAACCACTGAACATTGGCATGACCCTCATGCAAGCTTAGACTTGGATATTCATGCTGGATTCATTGGTTTATTTGATTATCTCAATGTGTTGTATGTCTAGAGGCACATGTCTAGAGGGCCAAGGGTTTGGGAAAATACATTCTCCCACTAAACCCCTTTTTGGTAGATAACTGTGCCTGAAACCAAAGTTTTACAAAATTCGCAACCTCATGAAGTTGAGACATTGTAAACTTCAAGCAATTCCCTCTCTGCACAGGGAAGTGATTGTTCCAGTCAGAGACTCCGGCGAGTTTCGAAACATGCTAGTATGGGACCGATTAATACTTTAGAAGGCACATGTCTTCTTGGAACTAGCATGACTTAATTGCTTGCCAGTGAATAGAAAGATACAATGCATTACTTTAGCACGTCAATCTTTCCAGGGAAAGACCTTATTATTCTCGGGAATGGTCCTTCAGAGGGATTTTCTCTTGCACTTTGTTTAGAGCGCTATATTAATGCTGATTAGAACATTGCAATGTTGGGATCTCCATTGCAGACAATGGAGTGCTCCCTGCTTCGATGGGCCGGTAAAGGCCCGCAGAGCAGGATTCCAATGTTCTACAAAGGCTTCTCGAAGCTCGAGGGGATTTATATCCCCTCGAGCTTCGAGCTTATAGCCCTTCGTAGCAATTAAAGTCCCGCTGTCTCGTTAAAGTCCCTTGCCTTCGGCTCGGGCCTTTAACGATTCAGCGGGCCTTTAATAGCCGGAATAGCCCGCTACGGCGGGCTATAAGGCTATATTAAAGGCCCGAAGTGTGGAGCAAAACCTGCACACTGGCGCCTCTAGCACCAGACCTCTGGAATGAGTTGTCCCTATCCAAGGAGATAAGATATCCACCTAACATCCAGGAGGCTGTGAGAAACCTAGTTTTTCAGTATAACATCAATACAATGCTGTGGATGCATTTCTTAACACACAGCATGACAGCGCTCTATGTAAAGACTACCCTCACGGCACTTTAAAACAACCTTAGAAATGCATGCAACAGGGAGTTTATGAAACCCACTAAAACATCTGCAGCCCTTTAAGCCTTGTTTACTTGCTGAGCAGACGAGCTAATGTTTCTAAAGGGGGCTTACCAATGTCAGAACATTCTCATTGAAATTGTTTGATATGGCCAGAACATGCATTTCATCGCCTAGCACTGGCTTTATCAGGAGGATGCTGCTTTTTGATGCTTTTATTATAATCAGGCATATGTGCCAGAATATTTGTATCTAAAACAGAGTGCTGAAACATGCTGTGAGCGATCCAGGCAAGTTTCAAACTGACACCATTTTTTCTTTACCAGTTATTAGTTGTTTTTTATTAAAGAAGTAAGCCAGTCGTGAACTTTGCTGCAAAAGCTCACGCGAGACCTAAGGATCGTAACTGGCCTACTGTGATGCATCATATTGAAGCTGTTTGTAGATCTAGAATCATGGGATGCAGGAGCCTCCATCATACAGCAAGCGTTAGGTAATCCAATTCATCTTGAGTTTGCCTTTTTAGGTCGAGCCTGGGTAGCGCATGCTTTGCTCTGCGAAGCATGCTATATTTGAGTATGGCCTTAAAGCCCCGCCCATTCTTCACCCATATTTTTCATTGGCTTGTGTCTTGTCCTTTGTAAATGCTGGCATCTGATTCGCTAATAGGCTTGTTAGTCCCTTCTTTGTACGGCCTTGTCTTCATTTGTAAACTCCCATGAGGACTGGCCCTTTCACTTCTATTGTTACACGGTATGTCTTATTTTGTCTGGAAGCACTATTTTTTTAATGAGTTTCTCCTACTGCAGGCACCACATGCTTTCTTGAAACATTCAGCGCGCCATGTGCTCCTTCACTTTCCAAGCAGCCCTGGACAATGGCAACCACTTCTTTAAATGAAATAATTCTCACATTCACAAGCGTTTGAGCTATTGGCATTGTAAATAAGAATGCCTTTTATTTATGAGTTAATCATCAAAACAGATAGCTAAAAGGCATTGTTATTTAGAATGCCAAAAGCTTAAACTCTCCCAAATGCGAGACCTATTGCATTGCAAATGCTTGTTCAATATAGTAGTACACACAGAAATCTGATTCATAAAGGGACGAGCGTTTGTCTTTTTTGATGGTATTGACGAGCTGGATGACTAAACTTTTCCTGATCTATATCCATTGAATAATGGGCCCCCTATATGCCTAGGAGACAGGGGTCACAATGTATTACCCAAACATAAGGTCACGTTGGACTCATTTGAATGGAGAAACCTCATCTACGCGTTAGAGAAGTCCACTATCTAATTGGTGACAAATTATTATTCCAACTCAATTTCATCAGAAAACCTTCTTGGTTTCGGCCACAAATGTATTGGATCACTCCATGTGCAGGACAATATTCATACAGAGTGAAATATGTGAATAAAGTTCACGTGCAGATGACGCAGTGCTCAATGTGATCATTTTTGCAACATATAATTCAAAAGAGACTCTACAATTCCCAACTGTTATGCAAGTTGATACAAAGAAGTAAGGCTAGTTCAAGTGAATCAACAGTCCCTTTTTCGCTATTTGTCAATGTCAACCAAAAGGGAGGATTGTCGACGTTGCCAGCATTCACCATACAGTATAGGAACATTTTTAGTGACTGATTTGCATATTTATCTTTCATTCACAGATGCTACCAACCCCGGCCAAGTTCCATTATATCTTCAATTTGCGTGACTTGAGCCGCATCTGGCAGGGGATCTTGACAGTGACTGCAGAGGTCTGTCAGAGTCCTGCTATCATGGTGGCTCTCTTCCAGAATGAGTGTACTCGTGTCATTGCTGATAGGTTTGTCGATGAGAAAGACAAGGATTGGTTTGAAAGCATGATGAACAAGGTAAGTGACTGACTAACCATGCTCCCATGCTTCTCCTAACCATTATCTTGTGAAATAAAGATACATAGCAGAACAAATCTGCCTATTTTTGGAACCACTGAAATACTACTTTTCACAAATAGTAAACTTTAATGTGTATATTTAATAATGACGTATGAACATGATTGTAAGGGCAACTTTACATCTACTTTTTTGTCGAAATGTTAGTAGGATGCTTAGAATTACTGTGTGCAACAACGGAAATGGTTTACCTACTGTATTTCGGTTGGTGCAAATGAGAATCTCACTGGAGGAAGCTTCTTCTGCCCTCTTGACATCTAGTAAAGTAAGCTAAACAGATCAATTCTCCATGTGTGGACAGTTTAGCAAAACCAATCATATCAGAGCAGATGCCCACCGTTGTGACTCAATGCGCACTTCAGCTACACATGTAAAGCTGTTCTCTGGCGCATGGCGAATAATGGGTCATATAAGGAGGGATACTTTGGCCACAGGTAAATATTTACAGGTTACATGGGGCAGATACAATTATGCAAAGATTAAAATCAGATGATCCTAGTGCATTTTGGGCCTGTGATATTACATTTAAGAGTTTCTAGTTCATATATGGCAAAATCCCATTAATCAATTTAAGACTGGGGTGTGTGCACAATGTTATCCTATTGTTTGCAGGTTGACAGTCCTCAGAAATCTCGAGAACGCATCGTGACTCAGTTATTTACATTTGCCAATGTTTCTCAGTAACTAAAAGTGCCAGAGAGAATGTTACCCATTAAATAAAGTCCACCATGATATGGCTGATGTTTGTACAAGTTTGAAAGAGGCTCTGTGAACAAGGGATGGCAGCACTTTAGGTTTGAGTCAGTGAGGCTAAGTTTTTGGGTTGGCAAAATAAACTCTAACAAAGCCACAGCCCACCGAGAACATCGGAAACCATTAGGTTCAATGAATCCTATCAGTGAATAGGGAATATTTGGAATTAAGGCTAGGGTCCCAAGGCACTTTTTAAACTTCGACATATCTGGACCTCCTAGACAGGTGGATAAAATGGTGTCAGAATCAGGATGACAACACTCTGAAAGTGGAACCCCCCCCCCCCCCCCCAATGGCCTGTGGTGAAAAGAATCAGTCCTTGAGCTCTCATTGGCTTGAAATGGGGAACGAGCTGAGCTTCTTCTGAATGTGGAAGGTCAAGGCTGTGCATTATCACCACAGGGTACAGCTCTTCAATTGCTCCAGCATTTGCTTGACCCTTCTCAAATGCTTCTCTGACTCTAATCAGGCTATCCTGGTGACAAGAGCTTGAAGGAGGTCACCGTCTGTTGAGTCTTGTATTGGTTCACAGAATCAGGCAGCTGTTTTCTTTTTGAAGATAGTAAATCTTCAGCCTTTACATTTTGCCAAAACAGCAGGCCTTCTCCAGATCACAGGCTTTGGCCCAGCTTTTTTTTTGGACCCACAGGTAACAACATGGGATGTCCTGGTTATCATCAGATCTCCTATGTGCAGAGCTATATCTGGAATCTAGAAGAACACACAGAACTAGCACAAACAGATCAGTTATTACTCAGTTAAAATGGAAGCTGCAGGAAGCCTAGGGCAGTGTACTATTGTGCCAGGTTCAAATGCATACATCTAGTCATTGTAGTCTACCTTTTCCTTGGCACTTTGGTAATGAAGTTGAAAGAGTATGAACTAAATTGTCAACAATGTGTGTGTTCCAGGAGGGAGAGGTCTGACATCCTGTGCTAGTCTCTTGTTTCATAGAGCACAACAAAAGGGGAGGCCATAGTTAGCCTCATCGAAGTGCACTTCCGAAGGTACAATGTAACTAATACACGGTGACAGTGCTTAACTTTAAAAATAATTAAAGAAGGGCATGAGGACCAAAGGTTTTCTTAGGGGCTGCCGTCCACTTCGCCCACTGGTGAAACCCACTTCCATCACTGGGGATGTCCACTGCCTTCAAGAACAATGCCCATTGCTGATTTGCAGACCCTGAATTTGTGTTCCTCGAAGGGGTTCAGAGGATGGAGTCTGAGACCTTGCAAAAATATTGAAGAAACTGAGTCATTTAACAGCCTGATTTGATTTGATTTACATTTTTATAAAGCGCTCGAATGCCCAAGGGTGTCTTGACATTGCTTTCGGCAAAGAGAGGTCATACATGCACAATGACTAGATATTAAAGAGCCACTTTTTTGTGAGTTCCTGAAGGAGAGGAGATTTGGACTCTCTCGGAGTTCGGTGGGAAAGGAGATCCAACGTCTTCGCTGTTCCTGCAATGAAACTCCGTCCACCCCACTGAGCTCTTTTTGTCCTGGAGGCCGTAAGGAAATTGATGTAGTAAATGTTAATTGGCAACTGCTGCCACCCTGCTCCACTGGCATCAGATTCATACAGCCCATTTAATTCCTAATCAACCACTGGCGAAATCATCCCATCCGAAATTATTAATTAGGGCCAACTGTGGGCCACTTTCCCTCAGCTTTTCCCTCAAGAGAAAAAAAAAACAATCCAAGCAGCTGCCTTGACCTCAAAACTTGCTTTATTTGCTCTATGCCTCAGCCTTTCATGGTAAAGCATGGTCCTGAAACTATCAGTTGCCTTATTTTTCAAGTTGGGGTTATTTCTAAATACAACCATTTTTTTGCCTTTTTTATCTTTATCGAGTGGAGATCTCTCATAGATATTGGGAATCACTTACATCCATGGCGTTATAAAACAATCTGTTCCTGAGACTTGTAGCACTAGATGTTACTTTTCATAACCCGGAAAAGCATGCAGAAATAACAAAGCACTTTAGGGTTCCCCGATCCCCGAGAACTGGGGTATTCCCTGAAGTCTGCCAGGAGCAGGCAGATCTTTTTTCACGTTTTGTAAAACAATGTGTACATTTTGATGACCTGGGGCGTAGCTTCAGGAGGGGTCTATGAGGTGTTACAGCCCCTAATAAATGTCTTTTCTGGTAAGTAGTTGGGTACAGGTGCTTTTAGTCGGGTATAGTGAGGTGTCTGTCGGATATCACAAGGATTTATTACACACACACAGACAAAAACCCAAACACCCTCGCTACCTTTCTGTTTTGAAAGTCTCCAAAAATGTTGGTTATTTAAAAAAAATATTGTTTTCTCTCACCTAGTCCGTATTCTTCTCCTTTCTAATGCCCCTAACGCCCCTCTCATGAGCCCTGCTTGTCTATAATGTAGTATAGCTTTTTATCCAGAGTGATTGTTGGAAAATCCGAAGCACCGTTTGTAGGAGTCGTGAACCTAGTCATGTCGCCCTAAAGCAAAGTCCACTACTGGGATATGAGATAATATTCAGAAAAGATGTGTATGGGAAATAGCCATAATGAATCCCATGCCTTCGTCTAGTGCACCAGTGGGTTATTATTCACAGAGTCAAAAGAACAGCTTGTTTGATTAGAATATATGTTACCATAGAGACTACTGGGCTGATATTGTCCAGTAATCCAAGGATGCAAATATCAAACATGGTGGTGGGAAGAACCAAGAGGACACCGAAGGGAGAAGAACAATCTGGGCCAAGGGAGACCAACAAGTAGCCAACAATGTGGAGGAACCTATGTGGGCAATGGACAGCATCTCTAACAGAAGGCAGAGTTCCATAATCCATCTTAAGCAGCTCTGAAAAGTTTAAGCATTCAATCAGAAGAAATTAATAACTGTCCTCTGGAAAACTGTACAGGGGAATGAGGAGCAATCTGATGTAGATAAGGAACAGTTTTGGGGAAGAAGCACCAGACAAAGAGTAGTAACTTCTTGGGTGTTTTGCACAAGATGGAATTGTAGCAAGATGAACAGTAGAGAAGGTTGAGGTAAGCTATATGCGTACTTTGCATGAACAGTATGATTAAAACCGGGCTTTAATATTCACTGATGATGCCACCAAAATTCAGTCTGCTCAGCTATGCTTAATTTCTGCAAGTGTTTACGTTGATCAGCAGTGACACTTATTTCTAAACGTCAGAACGTATTTATGAGAGTTCACCACATGATGGAGCTTTGTTTTTAGCAGAGTTAATCAGTGGAGCGTTTAACCATTTGCTACACTTTTTTAAAACATGTTAAACCTGGCACTTTAAGGCCATCTCCATAGTTTGAGGTGACCTGAAGTAGTCCAAAATATCATGTTTGTTTGAATGTCATCTTTGGTTAGTAATGCTGGTGCTGGTATTCGGCAGTAGTGATAGGAGATGTGGGTGGAACCAGCTGCAGTGGACTTCATGAACTTGATTTTGTACAAATTAAGCACTGCTAGACAGCACAGTTTCAGTCTAAAACATGAAAATATCATATAAGCAATCTAAAAATCATAATTCGGTGAACCTTTCAGTCTTACATTATGTCGGTTTTAGTTCTCGACCTGAAAATAGTGATATTACAAAGTGAATTTTTGTCACCTCAGTTTCAACAAATGGGCTATTGTGAGGCGGCAACAGGTTGTCTCTACTAGCTTAGATACTTCATTTTAAGAGTGACATAAAGCTTTGCTTCAACATCTTTATCATGGCTCCGTGTATTTCTTTTCATTCAAGTGAACACATTTGCATATCAAAAACATGTAAAGCCTGGTAGTGTCTCTTACTTTCTCTTTTACGTATCCACAGATTGCGTCTGAAGACCATGGTCAGGAACTGCTGTTGAGTACTCCTAAAGAGTCCTACTTTGTAGACTTTTTACGTGATGCACCAGAGGCGACAGGGGATGAACCAGATGATGCTGACTTAGATGCACCCAAAGTTTATGAGCCGATTCCCTCCTTTGCGATACTGTCTGATAGGCTGGAAATGTTGATGCAGCAGTACAACGAAGCCATTAGAGGCTCGAGGATGGACTTGGTGTTCTTCAAGGTAATGTTTGGAGGCAAATCATTGTCATCTTATTCTAAGTTAATGAAACTGATGTCTTTACGTACATATTGGCTGCCATGTTCGTATATTAGATTTTATATGAAGCAATCCTGTAACAGAGATTGTGCAAGATAACTGGTGATTCATGTGAAACTAGTGTGGCGATTGGCACAGGCATGCTATCCCATCAACGCCACAGCGAGGTACAGCCATTGCTCGCATCCAGCTGGTGCTTGTGGGATCCCATATATACCTTGGGATGGTTGTTTGTCAGACTACCATTGTCAGAAAAATAGTCTGTCATCCTAAATATTGTTTGCAAAAATATTGTGCTATTGGGTATGGACTTTCCATTATTAACTACAATGAGGCAACATTTTTGTAAACAGTATTTAGGGCACATTCTTTATGTCAGGCAATATTCTGACAATGGTTCCTGCTACCATACCCATGGTAAAAAGCAATTGATGCTGATGTGATCCTAGAGGTCCATCTTGTGCTGCCTTGGCACCTAGGGAACTAAGGTCTGTGAAGATTACACTGAACTTGGACAACACTATATAGTTCTCCATGCAATTCACAAGATGATACCAACAGAGAAAGAGAATTATTGCATCTAGTGTTGATTTTGGTGCATTTCTTTCTCAACAGTCATATAAGATTGTCTTCTAGATTTTGTGATGATTGAAATATCACCAACATTTTCTTATTTATCTATGAAAAGTAATTTTTTTAACAATCTAGTCTCTGGTTGAAAAGTTTTTCCTACTGGTTTCTCAAAACAAACCATCACTGCAAGGTTTAAAAACCAGGCACCCACTCCCATTGGAAATGGTGAGTTAATATTGAATACTACTTCAATAAATGAGCTATACTTCCAACTCAACAGCAAAAGAAAACTCTGCACTTGTCATCATAATTATTACCCACAAAGAAAAGATAGGCTGCTTGAATGTGCTGTAAATTACTTACAAAATGTGTCATCTTGTATTCATTGAATGACATCATTTTACGCTTCAGGAGTAACATGCGTATCTCTTCACCCTGCCTTTGGCACAATCATTCCCAAATTTGTATTTTTGAACTGGTTAAAAACTGACAAGCAAAACCTCATTAATTGGTTGATTGTTATTCAGTGAAGATGTCTCTTCTGATCTCATTAACATGTGTAAAAACATTAGATTAATGCACACAATTTACACCAGCGCTCCAGGTCGCATACTTTAAGGGACAGACTTCGGGGGTGGGCAATTCCAAAGGGACAGAGAATTGATCTGCTCTCCCAGGTTTTCACCATCTACTGATAGCAGGTCAGAAGGAAGCACCCAGACAATGCATACGACGCAATCTTCGCTGCTATGTAAATCATGTCTAAGAAGGAGAGTGAAATGATTTGCCTCAACTGCTAAATGAATCGCCTTTACTTACGGACGCTTCGAAAAGGTTGTTCCCATAGCTTCAGGGAATAACATTACAAGTCTTTATCCTTCCACTTATGTCCCACCTGAGGGAGTCACGAAAATGATCACTATGAAAGCACATCAACACAAAATTTGGACTAAAGTCTAAAGATGAGAACAAGATTTGTAGATACCTGTAGACAGTCTTGGTCTGACTATACCATTCAACTACTAAAAACTGCAAATAGGCCGCTGTTTGGTTCATTTAAGAAACTTTCACCCCTTTACATACATTAATTCTGTGCTGCAACCACAGTAAATCCTGGACTACAAGACACAATAAAGAGTATAGAGCACACCTTAGGTAGTTTTAACTCACTATTTCACACCTTACCATACTTTCACATTCTTGCACTCAACAAAACGGCAAAAAGTAAAGATCTTCGACAAATAGTCCTCTAACTGGTTCCCGTGGGGCATTGCAGTGCCGGCACCACGAGTAGCAAAAGCCCAATGATGAAGCATGACACCCATTTGGGTTTGTGAGGGCTTTATCTTCCAAACGGATTCCCCTGAATCAGTTAATTTTCCAACCTTCCTTTCCCTGACATTTCCCTCTTCAGAAAAAGCCTCCCTTTATTGGTTTAAATACCAGACACATCCTCCAATATGTGCGCAGACCTTGTGCATAAACTTGGGGGACGCATTCCACTTCCCTTGGCAGCTGTTCCTCGTTCCCAAGGCATAGCTATAGGGCATAGAGGCAAACTTGTTACATCATTGTATGACGCATGTTATGTTAATTTCACCTTAGTGGCAGTTAGTGGGTCAAAGAGCACAAGAAAGGAATCATTTGCCAAGAAGTAATGCTGTTGCTGAATAAAACTAGTCTTGTGACAATAACTTGCAAAACACAACATTGTGAGCAGTTACTATATGTGTTACAGATATTGATATTTCAGACAGGGAAACCCACCAGAAGTATTTTGGTGCCATTAAAACCTTTTTTTCCTCTTTAGGATGCGATGATTCACCTGGTAAAGATCTCCCGCATTATCCGTACACCTCAAGGAAACGCCCTCTTGGTTGGTGTAGGTGGATCTGGCAAGCAGAGCCTTACAAGACTGGCCTCGTATATTGCTGGATATCAGAGCTTTCAGATTACACTGACAAGGTAAATACTTGCAAAATACTGTACAGACATAAGGTATCAAGCTTGTGTGTCTGCATACTGTGAGAACACCTAGATACACTTGTGCCCGCCCCCTCCACCACACACATCAAGGGGAATATGTATTAAAACATCGTTTTGCGAGTCCTTAATAGTGATTTTTTGCGAATCACTATTAAGGACTCGCAAAATTCAATGTATGTAGGAATCGCATTAATTTATTATTTATTTTTTTATTTTAAACATTTATATAGCGCAACTGATACCTTGCAGGCTTCCTGCCGCTGGAGAATACTCTACTGAAGAAGAGACCGAAAGTATATAAAGGCGGGGAAGTCTAAGGGAAAAGCCAGGTCTTGATGCGTTTCCTGAATGGGAGAAGTTGAGGGATCTGGCGTATGTCAATGGGCAGGCTGTTCCATAATTTGGCCGCTGCGACCCTGAAGGATCTACCCCCAGTTCTGGCTTTGTTGTATCTGGGCACCTTTACCAGATAAGCCGAGGATGATCGCAGATCTCTGGTAGGAGTACCACAGAAACAGAGCCTGCAGGGGCCTGAGCCCGAGTCCATGCAGAGCCTTGAATACAATGCAGAGGGACTTGAAGGCCACACGCTGCTTTAGGGGTAGCCAGTGCAGTTCGGCCAGTGCCGCTGTGGCTGAGGACCTTCTCGACCAGCCAAGAGCCAGCTTGGCCGCGGCTGATTGAATTTGTTGCAGCCGGTCCAGTAACGTGACTGGAGACTCAAGGAGCAGGGCGTTACAGTAATCAAGGCGACTGAGAATCGTACACCTGACTACCAACGCCCGGGCTTGTGCAGGGAGAAGTGGCATAATTTTTCGCAGGGAGCGTAGCAGAGCCGTGCAAATCCCCACTGTTTTTGCCACCTGGGTTTCCATACTCAGCTTGGTATTGAGCATGACTCCCAGGTTGCGGACCGAGGAGACAGGTTTAGGTTTCTCCCTTGTCTCAGGAGGCCAGAAGTCATTCGGGAACTGGCGAGATAGATTGGTGCCAGCACAAAACAGAACCTCTGTTTTGGAGGCGTTGAATTGGAGAGAGTTTCTATGGAGCCATCCAGCCGTCTCTCTAAGACAATCATGGAAGGAGGTCAAAGAGATGGAGTCTTCTCCTTCCCAGGAGAGAATGAGCTGGGTGTCGTCTGCGTAGTTAATTGTTTTTAACCTAAATGACTTAATTAATGTGATCAGCGGTTTAAGGTACACATTAAAAAGGATGGGACTGATGGAAGATGCCTGGGGAACTCCCTGTGGCACAGGTGAGAAGGCGGATTGGAATGGGGGGAGGGAGACAGCCTGTCTCCTGTCCTGCAGGTAAGAGTGAAACCAAAGCAAAGCTGTGCCTTCCACACCAGCTTCCCTGAGTCTCAGCAGCAGCGTCCTGTGGTTGACCGTATCGAATGCAGCAGACAAGTCCAGCAGTATTAGTGCTACTGGCTGGCCCCTGTCTGCACGCATGCGAAGATCCTCCATGGCTGTTAAAACCGCAGTTTCGGTGCTGTGGGCAGGGCGAAAACCGAACTGGAGATCGTCTAGAAGGTTGTTCTGCTCAAGATGAGTGGAAAGGCAGAAACTGACCCATCGTTCCACTACCTTCACAGGGAAAGGCAATAGGGAGATGGGACGATAGTTAGAGAGACAATCTGGGCTCAGGGAGGGTTTTTTCAAGAGCGGAGTGACAAGCGCCTGTTTCCACGGAGTTGGGACGTAGCCACATTGCAGAGACTGGTTGCATATTTGGCGCAGGATGCCAAAAAGTTCTGTTCTGTAATTACGATTCCTACATATTCCTTAATTGCAACTCGCAAATTACGAATCGCAATTAAGAAATACCTTCCCATTCATTCCTATGGGCCAAGAGGCCCGTAGGGATGAATGGGAAGACATTCGCAATTTGCGAGTACCCATTAGGTACTTGCAAATTGTGAATGCAATTTCAAGGGTGCAAGGGTGTCAAAAGGACACCCTGTTGCACCCCTGAAATATGTATCTGTGCACATGTGGCGCACATACATGCTCTAAGGGAATATATGTGCACCACATGGCACTTTGAGAAATACAAAAAAGTGCATTTTTCAAAGAAAACCCTGAAGTTGGTGGTAATTTGTGATTTCTTAAGTCAAAATCGCACAACTTGGGTGCTTCCTACATTGCATTTAAGGAATCGCAATGATTCCTTAAATGCATTCGCAAAATAGGGAAGTGAACATTTTCCGATTCCCATTTTGCAAGGGGCCTTTTGGGATGATACATCCCAAAAGGCTTTTTCCTGTTTGCAAACGTGTCGATTCTGAAAATCGGCCTGTTTGCGAACGGGAACTGGGCTTGATACATATGCCCCCAATTGCACTCACACTCAGACAAATGAGGTCATTATTTACTGTCTTATCTAAATAAATGAGCAACGTTTGATTCACATTCTAAAACTCAGTTCGTTTTCTTGCCCTTAGTCTCAACACAGAGAGAGGTCAGGTATTTTCGGAGTCTGGGTGATAATTATATGATCTTAAGGGTTGGCTTCTCAGGTTCGCCACCGCGTCTGCAACAGGAACAGAATATTACTTCAAAATATTCGAAGGCGTTATTGTTTCAGCGGTGGCGGAAGGCACGCCCGCTTCTGTTTATTTTATTTATTTATTTAAAGAGTTTTATATAGCGCTGGCTGGACCCGAAGGTATAAGAGCGCTTTACATGAGAATCAACAATCAACGATGTAACAGAACAAATTCACACATTACACAATACATCAAAAAATAGGCAATTCAATTAGGAGGGGAGAGAAAGGAGAGAGAAGTAGTGGAGGGGACAGAGGAGGTGAGAGAGGGAGGATAAGGGAAGGGACAATAAGGAGAGACGAAAAGAAGTCTGTCTAAAAACCGACTGGGTAGGTGATGACCAAGGAGGGAATTCATGGCCCATCTCCCTTATAGCTAAACCAAGTAGCTCCCTCGGGTATCAGACAAAATAGTTCAGTCTCAATACATTGAGAGAGGAGAGCAGGAGAGACATAAATAGACGGAGGATGAGGAAATAGAGGACAGGAGAGACGAAAGGAAGTGGAACAATGTGGTTCAACAGTATAACAGAAAAAGATCAACAATTACACATTACATCAGACAATCAGCAATACATTAGGAGAGGAGAGAAAAGAGAGAGAAAAGTAGTGGGGGGTAGGGAGAAAGTGCGAAAAAGGGAAGAGACAATATGGAGAGACCCAAAAAAGTCTGTCTAAAGACCGACTGGGTAGGTGACGACCAAGGAGGGAGTCCACGGCCCATCTCCCCTATAGCTAAACCAGGTAGCTCCATCAGGCATCAGACAAAATAGTTCAGTCTCAACACATTGGGAGAGGAGAGAAGAAGAGACATAACCAGAGGGAGGAGACGTCAGGAGAGACAAAGGGGAGTGGAACAATGTGGTTCAACAATATAACAGAAAAAGATCGACAATTACACATTACATCAAACAATCAGCAGTACATTAGGAGAGGAGCGAAAGGAGATAGTAAAGTAGTGGGGGGTAGGGGAGGTGAGAAAGTGAGGATAGGGGAAGAGACAATAAGGAGAGAAAGTCTTGTCTAAAGCCCGACTGGGTAGGTGACGACCAGGGAGGGAATCCACGGCCTATCTCCCCTATAGCTAAACCATGTAGCTCCATCGGGCATCAGACAAAATAGTTCAGTCTCAATGCATTGAGAGAGGAGAGAAGGAGAGACATTATTAGAGGGAGGATGCGGGAGGAGACGACAGGAGAGACGAAGGGAAGTGCAGCACTGTGGTTCAACAATGTAACAGAAAAAGATCGACAATTACTCATTACCTCAAACAATCAGCAAAACATTAGGAGAGGAGAGAGAAAAGTAGTGGGAGGTAGGGGAGGTGAGAGAGGGAGGATAAGGGAAGAGACTACCGTAGACACGAAAGGAAGTCGGTCTACAGACCGACTGGGTAGGTGACGACCAAGGAGGGAATCCACGGCCCATCTCCCCTATAGCTAAACCAAGTAGCTCCATCGGGTATCAGACAAAATAGTTCAGTCTCAATATATTGAGAGAGGAGAGCAGGAGAGACATAAATAGACGGAGGATGAGGGAATAGAGGACAGGAGAGACGAAAGGAAGTGGAACAATGTGGTTCAACAGTATAACAGAAAAAGATCAGCGATTACACATTACATCAGACAATCAGCAATACATTAGGAGAGGAGAGAAAGGAGAGTGAAAAGTAGTGGGGGGTAGGGGGAGTGAGAAAGTGCGAAAAGGGAAGAGACAATATGGAGAGACGCAAAAACGTCTGTCTAAAGACCGACTGGGTAGGTGACGACCAAGGAGGGAGTCCACGGCCCATCTCCCCTATAGCTAAACCAGGTAGCTCCATCGGGCATCAGACAAAATAGTTCAGTCTCAACACATTGGGAGAGGAGAGAAGGAGAGACATAACCAGAGGGAGGATGCGGGAGTAGAAGTCAGGAGATACGAAAGGGAGTGGAACAATGTGGTTCAACAATATAACAGAAAAAGATCGACAATTACACATTACATCAAACAATCAGCAGTACATTAGGAGAGGAGCGAAAGGAGATAGAAAAGTAGTGGGGGGTAGGGGAGGTGAGAAAGTGAGGATAGGGGAAGAGACAATAAGGAGAGACGAAAAGAAGTCTTGTCTAAAGCCCGACTGTGTAGGTGACGACCAAGGAGGGAATCCACGGCCTATCTCGGCTATAGCTAAACTATGTAGCTCCATCGGACATCAGACAAAATAGGTCAGTCTCAGTGCATTGAGAGAGGAGAGAAGGAGAGACATAATTAGAGGGAGGAGACGGCAGGAGAGATGAAGGGAAGTGCAGCACTGTGGTTCAACAATGTAACAGAAAAAGATCGACAATTACTCATTACCTTAAACAATCAGTAATAAATTAGGAGAGGAGAGAAAGGAGAGAGAAAAGTAGTGGGGGGTAGGGGAGGTGAGAAAGTGAGGATAAGGGAAGAGACTACCGTAGACACAAAAGGAAGTCTGTCTACAGACCGACTGGGTAGGTGACGACCAAGGAGTAAATCCATGGCCCATCTCCACTACAGCTAAACCAGGTAGCTACATCGGGCATCAGACAAAATAGTTCAGTCTCAAGTGTCGAGGGAAGAGGTTCACTGAGAAACAGTGTGGGGAAAAGGGGCAGGGGCAGGTGAAGGCAGAGGACAGAAGCTGGAAAGAGTAGGAGCGGAGAGGGGAGAGGGTTGGGGGAAGAGAGAGGGGGAAGATAAGATCAGGAGAGATAAGGGAGCGGTTGCCCGAAAGTCCGGCTGGGTAGGCGATAGTCAAAGGAGGGAGTCAAAAGTTACTCACCCCAATGGTTTGTGAGATAGTTCCTCGCGAATGTGGGGCTCTGCTTGCGTTGGTTGCTGAGGCAGAAGGTGCAGAACAGACTCATTAACTCTGCAACTTTATTCAGGTGGAGGTTCCTTTTGGATTTTGCATTGTACATTTAGGTGCGAGGAATAGAAAGGAATAACAACTCTGCACACTCTACGCAAACTATTGTCGGTCCCCCAATCCACCCCAACCTTTGCTGTACATCAAGAATTAGGGATGACCTACTTACCGGATAAACTAAAGTTAGCCCTAGTAATTTGCTGGTTAAAAATGTGGCTTAATCCACAACTTGACCTTAACCATAGAATCATAAGGGACTGTATGGCTCTGGATGGTGCAAACAAAATCACTTGGCTGTATTATATCAAGAATTCGTTAACAACAGTGGGCTGCCAGGATCTTTTTGACCACCCGGATAAGATCGTGAGTGCGGATCTGTTGCGGGTTAGAACACAGCTCTTGAATGTGTGGTCAAGTGAGCGAGAAGAGTTGGAGTTAAGAAAAACGACTGTTAGAACACACTATCTTTCAAAGACTGTGCCTTGGATGGAACCATATCTGGAAATTGTAAATAGGCTATTCCACCGTTTGCTTTTAACTAGGTTCCGATTTAACCTTATACACTTCTTTCTAGGTAATTCACAAGGGTGGTGTAAACAAAATGAGTTAGGGCCTTGTACCTGTGACAATTTTTCAGCTCAAGATACAATGCATTTCACCATGTTCTGTGAACACTATAACGAAATTAGAAAAAAGTTCCTATTTCCTATTTTAAAGAGAAAGGCATTTACTCAGGTTAAACCAGCCCTAATGTAGCTCCAACTCCTAAATGAGCCCTGTGAAATCTTTTACATAGCTAGTTTTTTGGTGGTGGTTGTTAGAATTAGAAAGCGACGCAACAGTTATTTTACATCTTTTATATATATTTATGTTTTTACAAGAGTAGTGTATATTTCTGCATTACAAGACAAATTTTATGAATTATTCTGGCTATATGTTTGTTTTGTAGGGGTCTATATTTGAATGTTCTGTACTTTTATGGTTTTATTTAACCGAATAAAGTGATTTGACTTGACTTGACTCTGCACACAAAACGGCTCCTAGCCAGTAATTCTTCTGAACTGTTCGTAAATTGCAGCTGTTTTTGACCTGCATTTTATCTGGTCATAATAATTGTTTGCACCTTCTGACATATGCCCAACATAAGTTAACCTCTGCAAGTGCTCATGTTTTTTATCTGCAAATCTTATGGAGTTTAGGGAAAACGTAATTTTTTAAAGTTTGGATTTTTTATATTTTTTCATAATTTGCTAAGTATAATTTTTCTAAACTGTCAAACAGCAAAACAAGGTTCAAAAGATGGCATTGTTGAAATCTAACTTTAATTCGAGCGGTAGGCTCATCAGATTACCCCATGGTATATAACGAGGAGAAAGGTTTCACACTAATCAGTTACTGCCTGCTGAGAATGTTCTGCCCATTATGTTTGGCAAAATGTATGGTATGCTCTGCTGCAAGTTTACTCCCCTGAGGAGCAAACTCCTCATCTCTGCTGGGTGGGACTTCAAGTGAAGTTGTGCATGAACCACGCAAACCTCGTTTCTCACTTCGCCTCCATCATGTTCTAATGCCAAGTTTATGGATTCAGCAGAAACAATAAAAACATTGCCTAGGGTAGACCACACATCACTAGTCTATGACGTTTTCAGAGGGGACTCCAATAATTTCCCTAGGTCGCCCGCGTTTATGGAGACCCTGTTCACCCCAGGGAATATGGGTCACTGATCCCTTTTTATGAGGCATGACACAGCCTCCCTCCCAGTAAGCATAGCTAATTCTGCTCACTGTCTGCTTTTGTCTGCCAATTGAACAAAATAGGATTTACATTGATAATGTCACTTCTCACACACTTACTGGTGTGAAACAAATACCACTATCTGCCCGAGTGTTCAGTGCATAACTTAGCTCCCTGTGCTTTTGGCAGAATTTGGAAGAGGTCAAAGGTTATAGCATTGTGTCATAGATCCTAGAGATTGAGAATAGCACTTTGAAGCTCTCCCAAACATATTTCACATTATAGTCTTGCTGCGAACCTCAGAATGATAAGAGCTCAACGTCTTTGAGTAAAACCTATTCTTTGGGAAAGGAAACTATGTAATTATTTCTCCCTTCAGGTGAATTAGGCCTCAATAGTGTGACACAAGTACAAAGAGCAAAACTGAGGGTCTTATTTATTGATAAGGCTGCTGCTAGTGTCTATTTGCAAGCTTCTGAAGAGCTTTAAGTAAAGAAAGAAGATAGGTCGATAGCTCTGTACTAGACAGTTTTAGGGTGGGTTGAGTGGTAACAGAACATCCGACTGTCTATGGGGAAATGTCTCAGCACATAGCAACATATTATCCACCCTCCTGTCAGAAGGATAGGTAAAGCTTTACTAGTGATTCTCGGTTGTCACACAACTTTAAACGAGGCCCCTTGTCTGTACCCTTTATATAAATTCACAAACACACCCATTCCAATATAGCACATGCAATCTGGAAATGTATTGCAGACTGTGAAACTGGGAGAACACTTTTTTCAGTTATAAAATGCACGTGACCGTTCATTTAAATGTGCACTACGTTTCTATTACCAGATGAGAGAAAATTCACTAGAGCTAATACTGCTAGTTTTACTTGGAGGAGAATTACAATATTTTTTTTCATGAGATTTGTATTTGGCCCTATTTACTAGAAGTTAGGAATCAAGCCAGCACCTCAAAATGCCTCTGTACACCTGCTTATCTAGGTCCTTGTTCTTCTGCAAGCCATAGATTCTAGAATAGTTCCTCTAAAGAGCCTTACTCTCTTCCCCTTACCTTGTGGGAGAGGACAAGAGGTCCTCTTATTCCTGAAACGTTCAGTAGGCAACGTTAGCTCAGAGTTCGGCTGCAGAGTTATTCTGGAGTCTCCTTTGCCCAGAGAGCGAGAGGGATGTTCGCATCCTTATCCCCCATTAGGGAATATCAGCAGGTAGCTGGGGTTTTTGGTTTTGCCCACTAGTATAATGGTAAAACTGGGCACATTATTCTCAATGCAACAACAGTTTTCTCTGAAATGATGGCGACTTTGGAATGTGACTTAGAGGTTTGGGTTTACCCTAACTGTGACAACTGTCCTTTCTAAGAGTCTCATGAATCTGAATCTTTTCCCACCTGTCCATCTAACAGACAACCCAGTCCATAAATGAAAGGTTCAGATTACATGGGAGGTTGACGTCAGCCCTGCAGCTTTCGTCAGGGGTGAAAGGCCAGATACCATGTTGATTATAGATTTCATCGCCCCTCATGCAAAGAGCCATCAGGGTAATCCTCTTCGCAAATATGTCAAGTTGGAGTGCTGGTGAGGGTGTAGCCTGTAGCTTTGTGTGTGCTTTCCAGTTAGTCCCATTGAGGCTGTACTTCTGTGTGTTACCAGGGGTGGCGGTCCGTGCAGTTAAGCGCGGTGGGAGGGTGGAGGAGGTCAACAGAAGACGGAAGAAGGAAAAATAAATGAATTCTATTCCATTGTCTGTTGACATGCTCTCCCGCCCTGCCCGCCCCACTGCGCTTACCTGCACAGACCGCTGCTGGTTACCAGTCCCACTACCTTTGCTGCAAGGGCACTACGGACCTGATTTAGATTTCGCCAGACAGTTTAGTCTGTCACAACGGTGATGGATATTCCGTCCATCGAAATATAAATGCCATAATATCCTATGGGATTTATATTGTGGCAGAGTGGGATATCCATCACCATTGTGACAGATTAATCTTCCTCCTAAATCTGAATCAGGTTCTAAGATGGTTACCCCCCCAGAGGATCATGGAGCCCACATGCCTAAGGGGGGTTTCTAAAGGGATTTTGAAGCAGCCCTCAGCATGGTGGTGGGTGGCCAGTGTGACTGTGAACAGTGGTACCCCTTTTTCCCTTATGTTGGGAGCCACATTGAAAAATATCACCTAGAAGCTAATGGGCACTACTTCTAGGCTATCATTCTAAAGTTCTAACGTGACAGCAGTGGTAGTATCTCTTCTTTACCGTCTCAAAGCTTTTACACCTCTTCAATTTCCACAGACACAATCCAGTGCATCTGTCATGGACAATGCAGGTTGACTGAGGACCCCCGATGCATTCATGAGGTTAGCCCCTCTGACAAAGTACAGACTGAGGATTTGGGTCTCAAATACGAAAGAATTTTGATTTTACACACATTTTGTCTTTCTGTTTGGGATTCCCCGCAGACTTCTGTACTTCTTAGTTACATATATGGTTGTTAGAATCCTGAGTTCACTTAAAATATGTCTCAAATTATAAAACCGTTAAGGAGATAAAAGATCAAATTGCATTTCAGCAAATGCTTTTTCAGCATAGTTCACATATACATTTCAAGTTTTGTTTTGGGTATGGTTTCTGTCATACATTACAGACCTAAAGTTGTATTAGATTTTACACATCTGGAACATGTCAAGCAGCAGGGACTGCTAGGGCAACATGTAATCTAACACCACAGCCACATTTTATAGGTAGATGTGACACTAAGCCCATCCCTCTTGATTCCCATAGCTGTGCTTCTTGCAACTGCTTGGGAGTGCTGACATGGACAGTTGCATTAACAAAGGGACCGTTTTGGCAATTTGAAAATGAAATAAGCATTTGCAATGCAATAGGTCTCGCATTGATTAAGTTTGAGCTATTAGCTTTGGGAAATATTGCAACACCAATAGCAACAGAAGTCTATAAATTGTAGGCCAAAAAAAGGTGTATTTATTTTTGTAGCAATGGTGACATGCTGCGCTTTAGATGAATATGCTTAAAAGTAAAGTGGGCCATACTGTGATTGCTCCAATAGTTAATTGTGGTGGTGTGTTTGCCTGGTGGCAAAGTGTGCACTGACGGCTGGTGGTGTGTGTGTCTGCAAGCGTGCACTGAAGGCTGGTGGTGTTTTTGCCTGGTGGAAAAGTGTGCACTGACATTTGTTGGTAAATGGATATGTAGACACAAACGATGGCCAATTGAGTCTCGAGGTAGGACATTTTATGAAGGAAACCGAGCTAAGGCTCCAATTAACATCAGTTGTGATGGTGCTTTCAGTGATGTGAACTTTGGTGTGCTGGTAACTGAGCTGAGACCAGTAGCTTATTCAGCACAGGACAGTGCACAGCAGTCTGTTTGGGAATGGCTTTGGGTTATGAACAATCCGAGTTTGGCTCCTTTTTCTTTAGGAACCCTTATAAAAAGTTGCAGCTAAGCCATGATTTGGGACACTCTGCCTCAGAGGTCATGTGCCAAACATCTTGTGATGTGAAGTAAAAAGAGCAGCAGCTGCATAGAAATATTTTGCTGCCACAAATTAAAAACAGCATTTCCTTGGTCACGGAAGATTTTACCTTACGCCAATAGTTCTAGCTTTTCGGACTTTCTAAGTATTTAGTTATGCAGTACAATATCCTTGGTGCAACAACATCAACTGTTGCGTGGCTAAACACTTATAAGGTGTCAAAGGCGAGACCTATTTGCCAGCCAATTATTGGTGTGGTTGTGTGTGTGGTTGTGTGTGTGTGAGGTTGTGTGCGTGTGAGGTTGTGTGTGTGTGTGGTTGTGTGCATGGTTGTGTGTAACTGTGGTTGTATATGTGGTTGTGTGTGTGGGTGTGTGTGGGTGTGGTTGTGTGTGGGTGTGGTTGTTGGTGTGGGTGTGGGTGTGGTTCTGGGTGTGTGTGTGGATGTGTGTTTGTGTGTGCTTGGTTGTGATTGTGTGTGTGGTTGTGTGTGTTTTGGGTGTGGTTGTGTGTGGTTGTTTGGTTGTGTGGTTGTTGGTTGTATGTGTGGTCTCGCCTTTGGAACCTTTTAAGTGCTTAGCTAAGCAGTTCATATATATATGGCATGGCCAATCGCAGACCAGAGAAAGGGCAGGCTTCCATGCTAATGGATGGTGAATTGTTCGTTAATATTGTAAAGTTATGAAACGTGTGGTAGTCACAGCGGCGCTGAAGACAAACGAATATTGTTTAACTGTAAAGGTTACAAAGCTTGCAAAAAAATACTCTGACAGCACAGATGGGTTTCCTGATTTTCCTACGTCTGTGACTCATTTGTAAATCTCATCTGTAGAAAGAGGACTTACCAAAATAATTTTTTTGTTGCGGCAAATAGTGGGGACCCTCCCTGCCCCCTGCACTAGCTAAACAAGAGGTGGAGCGCATTCAATCGACCTAAGAAGGATCAAGTGCTCAATTTGCCCCCACAACATTGCAAACCCTGAGCTTTACGTTGCATGCTTAGCTCTGCAGTACGTACATTAACCTAGTGGTCTGTATTATTGGATTCAGAAGGATTGAAGTCAGAGTGAGACGGTCTTTCAGTCTTTGAGACCGCACCCGTCATGCGAACTCTTTCTCTGATCTCAGCAGCAGGCACTGATAACGGTGATGAAAAATAGTATTTCCCGTTCCTTGATTTATCTCCAAACTGCCCCCAATACCCCAAATTCTCCCAGCAAACAATTTAGTTAATTTATGGCGCTGCTCCCTTTTGACTTCAGAGACAAAAACACATACTGGCAATGGTCACAATTGCAAAGAGAGATGGGCCAGGTTTAAGCCACTTTGCAGCAGTGAAATACAAGCCTCCATTGTAAAGGCACTCGATCTTATGATAGCACAAAACACAAACATAAGAAAGGCGTGATTAATTTCTTAACTTCTTTTGAATGTACAGTTCTGAAGCAGCACTGGTGGCATTAATGCTTGTTTCTCTGATAAGACATTGCCGCCTTCCAATGCTGTTAACTAGTCACAACTGCTGCAGGGGGCAATGCAAGGCCAGTAGCCGAAGGGATATGATAAACAAACATTTCCAGAAAATGCAGTACTAAGGATGTACATCTTTCCAAAATGGGAAAAGGAAACGACTCGTAAAATAAAACATTCAAAACAGGAAAAATCCGCTGGAAAACAAGCCCATATTTTTCAACAGTAAGGGTTGGGAGGTAAGCATAGCAGGTATGGGTGGGAAAGGTAAAGAGATGGGGAAAACAAGCAAATCAGCCAGTGACTGGTGTATGCTTAATCGCACAAACATCTCATCAATATGTAAGATTACATAATGGGATGGAGCCGGTCACAGAAAAACATGTCCGCCCTGGTGAATCCGCTATCGGAAAACATGCCAGCCCTTGTGAATCCGCTATCGGAGCCCCGAGTGCAGCAGGGGTTAAATACATATTTTTTTTTAACACAGTTTTCTGTGCAATGCTTACGCCAACGACATCAGTAATAAAACAAGCACTGACGACCAGCAGCCACGGCGCAAAGTAAACATTAAAAATTGGCCCAAGAAGGAAAACGGGATTTGCCTCCATCAAGCATATGATACCTGGTGAAACTTATTTGGATACACCTTGGGATGAAGAAATTGGGCAGATGGTCTCCTTGTTGTAGGCAATGTCCTTGGGTAATGGAATGTTACTTATTTGTTGAGGAGTTTTGTACTTTCTGACAAAAAAATGGGTCCTGACTCTAAGGTACATACAGCGTCCGTTCTGAGCATAGCGCATGATATAAGAATTCATTTTTCGTTGTTTAAACTCCTTACAGTGCTATTGGTAGCTCACAGCCATTTCAGAGCGCTAATGGCAGGACAACGCATACATACATTCACTTTACATATTGCGCATGCGTCCCCTGATAGACAAAAAAAAAAAAATACCTGAAATGCATCAAGCTTCCCCACCTGCCTGGTCCACCTGTGTCCTCACAAACGTAGCACTCCCAGAAAACACATGTGCACTCCCTGGTGACAGTCTGGTCACTCCTTTTAACTCCTCAGAGGTGCGCTGTGATGGACCATACCCTTTTGTTTCTTACATAACTGAAGCATCAGAGGGATGGGTTTTGAAGCAGGTAAGGGTGCTTCCAGTCAGTCAGTGCCAAGGGTCAAAGGAGTTCGACCAGAATGCCGGCAGTTGTGGTATTAATATGGCAGCCTTAAAATACAAGTTTTTAAATCCCCAATAAATTCCTCTTTTTGTAAACAAGACACCAAGGAAAAGGAATGCGCACCGGAACCTACGCCAAAACAGTAGCTGAATAACTAATAGAAAGGGTGCACCCACCAGGGGGCGGGGGCCATGGGACACAGGCCAGCTCACCACCAACTCCTGCAGCTCCGGGCCAGAAACACGACTCGACCCAACGATAACCACACGACGGAAGTTAACAGAATGCATTCTGGATATTTTAGTTCTCAGGTGGGCTCAGTGTGTGCCCGGGAAGCTGTCTCATCCGGGGCTG
This sequence comes from Lissotriton vulgaris, assembly GCF_964263255.1. NCBI lineage: Eukaryota > Metazoa > Chordata > Amphibia > Caudata > Salamandridae > Lissotriton > Lissotriton vulgaris. The sequence continues at coordinate 1,117,968,697 of NC_141691.1, read as the reverse complement.
CCACACATGAAGGGGGGGGCGGGGGGCAATGGGCGTTGCACGCTTGGGCTGGGGGGCTATAGGGAAGAAAGGGCAAGTGGCAGCCGCCCACCACAAAGTTAATGACGCTGGCAGCCAGGCTGACATTAGGAGCCATTTGTGACAATCGGCATTAGATTACATAGGGAGTACTGCCGAGGCCCTGCTGCTGTAGTGTTCATTGGTTGTTCGGACCTGGTCTCCCCTGCGGTAGAGGCAAAGACCGGGGGCTGGGGCAAAGGCGCAACTAGAGCCACATTTCGGAGGGGGGGAGCTACTAAAAATTTTGAGGTGGCTAATTCTTCTTCCACCGATAGTCAGTGGAGATGCTGGGGCTCTAGGGAGGTGTGAAAAAACAACAAAGCCTCGTTGACACGCAGATGGTCTTAAAGACCCGAGAAGTACTTGGGTGCGGATGTGTGTGTGCCCGGGAAGCTGCATCATCCCGGGCTTACACAGAGGAGGGGGTGATGTCAATGGGAGTTGCGCGCCTGAGCTGGAAGGCTATGGGGAACAAAGGGCAAGCGGCAGCCGCCCACCACAAAGTTCATGACGCTAGATGTAACGTGCAAAAGAAAATGCCCATTCATACTGCCCCTCTCGCCTGTCAGTTGCCTACATCCCTGGAACCCTTTGGTTTCAAAAGTTTTTCGCTCTGCCGAGCACAGTCCTGCAGCAATGAAAACAAGGCAAGGAGGGAGAAGAGGGGGGCCACGCCCCCAACCACAACCGGAGCTTACATGGCAGGGTCTCACACGTCAGTCAGGGAGGGGTAAACAACAGATGGCACACTGCAGGCAATTAAGTGCCATAAAGCGGAGGAAAACTGCAGTTAGGCGCCGCTGCCTCAGGACTACAAGGAAGTTACCATAGGAGCAACAGCCAACAGAAAGGAAGAAAACAGCAGCAATGACAGATTTAAACCAATCACAAGGGGTAGGACAAATTACACAAAGTTGAAGCAAACATACAGATTACTACAAGTCTCGTTGAGATAGCGCATGCAGCGCATGCAGCGCATGGTCTGCCAAACACGAGACCTAAAAAAGAAATAATTTTACCCAGAGCACATGTGGCGTAGTTTTATCGGTTAGCTAAAAAAACTTTTGCGAATCTGCACCCACTGTTAGGCCTCTTCATGTGTGAAAATGTACACATTTATCCTATTTTATAAACTGACTTAAAATGCGCCTGAAAAGTAGTGGCTCTCACAGTCTTCTGCGCACACCCTTAGGAGCCATGTGATCATCCTTTCTATTCTGCACTGTGGAAATCCAGTGTTTGCACAACACCTTAGTGACGCCTGTCACCCTGACACCCACGGAAAAGACACTATGGTGACATTTGTTTGTGTTGAGGCCATTCCCTGTCCAATGGCGAGGTAATTTGGTTCAGTCTTTATGTCACTTGTGGCCCCTGTTCTGAGTTGGCTTTGAACTCCCTTGTCTATTTGCAGTATGTCTACAAGGTATGAATACCCCCTGAGGTGATTAGCTAGCGTCTTCTTCCCTAGCGTTGAGTGGCCCTTCGAGGATGTTGTTGCCCCATGCTGTCTCCTTTACTTGGCCCACAGTGATTGGTGACTGACTCTACTGGTCGATTCCACAATGTGGCATGCTGCTCTATTGGCTGTTTAGAAATGGTGTTCCCTCTGCACTTCCACCTGCAGGGCAATTACCTAAGGTGCATATATTCCTATTTTATGGGTGACACCCGGAGTGTAGACTGGTGATCCATTTAAAACGCCGCATTAGGAAGAATACATAGCACATTCTTTATTGGTTGTCTGGTATCTACAATAAACTGAAGTTTTTTTCGCTCCATTGATATATATTTCTCTATAACTCTCAAACTATTACTGTACAGGTAAATATAGTCGCATTGCGTTTTTTTTTAAATATGTGACGGACTCCTTAATGCTTTATCTGGAATGCCATTCTTGCAGGCCTGGGAAATACGTTCCTTGCGATTAAAAGCTGTGCTCTGTTTTGTACAAAGAGGGACATTAAAAACAAGCAGTCCGATGCTCAACCAATCACATTTTCCACCTATAATTATCCTAAATATGTAAGTGATGGTCTCTTTCCAAACTATGGTTACATTTTCTTTTTGCTCTTAAAATGGACAGGGAGACGCGACAATCGTATATTCGATGTACCTTCCTGGCCACAGTGGCTACAGGGAGAACCAACAGCTCGAGAAATTACTAGCTTGGTGTATATTATAGCTGATGCACCACATTTATGTCACCAGTATTTAGTATATAATGACCCGGATGAGGGTACAAGGAGAAAAATCTACATTTGGGAATGACTGACTTATTTTTACTCTTAACCGATTGTACGACATGGTGGCAATCTGCAGTATTCTTCGCTATTGTGCTGCTCATTGCAAACGTGTCATACAGGGCACATGATCGCACAGTCATTCACCTTGTTAGGTGTTTCCTAAATTTAACATTCGTAGTGTGCTCTGCTGCTTTACTTTTAAATAACTCTATCCACAGAAGCAAGCACATACTCCTGTAATGGTGGTAAGGTGACACTGGAACGCTGCAGTTCCTGTAGTGTCGCACTAGGTGGGCGCGACCACGATGGCCCACACGTAGTACGACCGTAATTTCATGTGTTACCCCTAAAGCGCAGGTTCAATGGTTTAGCCCGATGTAGTTACGGATGGCACGTTCAAAAGCTAATAAAGGGCCCAGGACCCTGGGCGTGGCAGTCATTGTACTGACCACCAAAGTACACATGTGTGGTCTCCTTTTGTGTCTGCCTGTAGGCCTAATCACGACACGACATTGGCGACGAGGTGGTCTCGCCACCCCACCGCATGCCGCGCTCTGCCCCTCTGCACCGGGCGAGCCTGCCCCTGTGGCCCCTGCAGTGTGCCCCGCTCTGCAAGCTCAGCACGGCCCACCGGCGAAGCACTCCCGGCCACCCTGCACCCAGCTCCCTGCCTCGTCAAGCGGAGGCCCAGGCGCGCCGATCCGGCGCCCTGCCGCCCAACCTCGCCGCTGCCTCCAGTCTTCGAGCGGGTGAAGCCGCAGTCACAATACCTACCAGCGAGCGGCCCCGCCGCCTACACCAAGCGGAGTCGGCCTCGCGGCCTCAGGTGCGTGCCCTCTGCCTCTGTGCCCCAGCCGTACTCCGGCACACGCCTGCTTCCGGCCCCGGTACCGCGCCAGCCCGCCGAGCCTGCCGCGCACCTCCCGCGCAGTCCTTCACACATCCCGCGTGCACCGCTTTTGTCCCCTGCTTTCTCCCAATCATCTCGCGTGTGGTTGACCTGCCATATCACACGCATCTCGTGTGCAACGCTGCCGAGCCTCTACACTGCCACCTGAAATCGCCTGCAGGCGCCCCCAGTGTGCTCCTGGACTCCTGGCCCTCTAGTGACAGGGCACCTCTTGGCTGTCGAGTCCCCACCTTCCCCTATGGCCATGGCCGCCGTGCCGCCCCTTGGGCCCTTCACGGTCACAGGCACGCCTCCTTCCCAAGCTGCCCGGTGGAAGAAATGGGTGGAATGCCTGGAAAACTACTTTGTGGCGGCGGACATCGCAGTCGAGCGACGGCGAGCGATGCTTTTGCACTTGGGAGGGGAGGCTATACATGACATCTCGAAGGACGTGGTAGGTGGCCGCCCCGGAACTACACCACGCTGCGCGACACCATAACGGAATACTTCGAACCATTCGCCAGTGCGGATTGCGAAAGGTTCCTACTCCGTCAAGCCCGCCAGCTCCCAGAAGAATCAGTGGACGTCTTCAGTCAAGAGGTCTTTATTCGATTCACATCATAAAAGACAAATACATATATATTTAAAAAACGATTCATTTTGCATATAAGATAATAAATACATTACATTCAAAAGCAAGTTAAGAAAAGTATTAAATTTTTAAACATTGATGAACGAGAAGACCCCTTGCTACATAAAAACAGTGCTACTTTAAACTAATAGTTATAAAAACTATACAATAAAAACATCATTTGCCAAGGTTACGGGTTCGGATTGACCACGCCCAACTCACAAATTTTGCTGCACCAATAGCGATGGAGGGGGAAGTATCAGTTTTAAGTATCCTAAACGCTGCAAGAGCAGAGCTGGTGCCTAGTAACCGACAGACTGGTAAAAGCCAAACTTTCCTGGGTAACAAATACATAGGGGAGCAGAAAAAAAGATGTTCAATATTTTCCACTGCTGTTACACAGAAGGGACACTCATCACTACCACCAGTAGTCCAAGAGTGCGTAAGCCCCCGTACAGGTAACGAGCCTCCTCGTAGTTGGTGGTACAGTTTGCGATCCTTTGGCTTGGTGATTAAGTCCCAATAGGCTTCATATTTAGGGACATCTTTTACAACCAGAAATTCCAGTGTCATGGTAGGACCAACAACCATAGCGGATCTCCTCTCAGTGATCCAATGCCAGTAAATATCTTTGAGTGCCTTCTTTGAGGGAAAGGTCGCGCGTGCTGGATCAACCCATAATGCCTCCAAATTTAGATTTTTCAAGAGCCTCCTGAGGTGACTGAACCAGGGTACCCTGTAAGACCCTTCAAGACCCCTCACATTGTCAATGGCCTCAGCGAACAAGGATAATTCAGGTGTAGTCCACAGGCGCCGCCAAAACGCCAGTGGTCTATACCGTACCTCATCCTCTATGGATTTGACACCTAGGTCAAGCTGCAGGGGTAAGCAGGGTGCCGATTGTGAGAGACCAGTTGCCATTCTCAGGAACCTATTCTGAGCCACCCTCAAAGAGGATAAATCACTATACCCCCACAGTTTGGGACCATAGATAGTTGCAGGAATTACCTTGGAACCATAAATTTTAACCAACGGTGCCATGGGTTTGGTGAGAGATTTAGCATACTCCTTCAATAAGGCTCCCCCAAGTTGCGCGTGTATCAGGGTCATAAGATCCATTTGAGGTTTCCAGCTCAAATTCTCACTTAATGTGACACCCAGGTATGTAAAAACCTCCGTTTGATCCAAAATGGCGCCGCTCATTGACACCTTGGCCTTCACAGCCTTGGGGCCTCACAGAACCATGAATTTGGTCTTACTGACATTCACCTCTAACTCGTGCTCGCTGCAGAAACACTCAAAACGGGCCAGGGCGGACTGCAATCCCTGCCTCGTTTAAGAAATAATAAGCGTGTCGTCCGCGAACATGAGGAGGGGAATTTTCCTTCCAGCAAGGGTGGGCGCGTCCGTTGGGTAGTTAGAAAAATACTTGGTCACCCCATTAATAAACAAAGAAAAAAGGGTGGGGGCCAACACGCACCCTTGTCTAACCCCCTTAGCTACTTTAAAACTATCAGTGACTTCCCCTGGACCACCCCATCTTACTTTGGCATAGGTATTTGTGTGCAAATTGATCAGCAGCACCACCAGCTCTTTGGGCATGCCTAGATCCAGCAAAACTTCCCAGAGCTTGGTCCTGGGTACAAGGTCGAAGGCTGACCTGAGGTCCACGAATGCCGCAAACAACAGGCCTCCCCCAAGAAGGACCACCTTCCAATATATTAACATAAATCTAAAAACTTGCTCTAAGGTCCCCATATGTTGCCGAAAACCCGCCTGGAGAGGGCTTAAAACATCATGGTCAGAAATCCAGGTCTTGATCCTACCTAAAAGAAAGCGGGCCACAATCTTTTGTAGAGCATTAATGAGGCTTATGGGTCGGTAATTTGCCGTTACTGAACAGTCACCCTTCTTATAAATGGGGAGGATCTCAGCCCCAAGCCATGATTCAGGGACTTTCGCACCCCTTGCCAATGGAATGGCCAGGAGAACAATATATGGGACCCAAAGGTCCTGTTCCTGCTTAAACATGTCAGCTGGTATGCAGTCAGGACCTGGTGCTTTACCCCCCGGGATAACCCTTAGTACTGCCCTAACTTCAGTAGGCGTAAAAACCAAAGCTTCGTTGGTAGTAAAATGCGTCAAATTAGCGGGACTTGAAACATTCTCTTTGAATTGGTTCCGGTAATACTCAACCCATTCCCTTGGCTCTACACTATTTGTGGGGGATCTGTCCTGTGGGCGATTGCCCCATTTAAGCTGCCGCCAGAATTTGGTCATGTTATTACTCTGGCAAGCCTCCAACAATTCCTTCCAACGGATCTCGTCCCAATTCTTCTTGACAGTGGCCTGCACAACTTTATAAGTGGCCCTGCAGCTGCGAATTAGGGTCTGATCTCTTGATCTTAAGGCTGCATGTAGCGCCCTTTATGATTCCCTGCAGGCGCTATCATACCAAGTTAAGGGTTTCAGCTTATGCCTACTAGGGGCAATAGATTTAATAAAGAAGGTTTTGAGATTTAGAAAAAGATCACTATGTAGAGATGTAATATTATCCAGAAGGGCCGACTCCTGACTGAACCCACTGATTTGGGTCATTGTATCCCTCAACATGGTTCTAATCCTTAACAGAACCTCCTCATCCAGGGCTATTTTGGGCCAACTAACCCTTCTTTCATTGTTGGTCAATAGGACCTGTGGCAGGGATGCCTTAGCCACCGTAGGCACTGCAAAAGCTCGTTCTTTAATCGATAGAACCAAGGGATGATGGTCACTCTCGACTCTATTTACTACCACCATATCCAGCAAACTAGGACACATTTCCACATTCACCAAGATATAGTCAATGCGAGAGCCAGATCTTCCATTATCAAAAGTCATTGCCCCCATCCTATCGGACTTCAGACGCCCATTTACTGCACGCATTCCCTGGTTCAAACAAGGACCCTTCAAAAATATGGCTGATTGGGACCATTTCTTGATGGGTTGTAGTTCCAAACCCGGGATGCCCCACAAAGAATCCTCGTCCTCGGTGAGCATACCATCATCCAACCCCATAGCCCGCCAGCTCCCAGAAGAATCAGTGGACGTCTTCTATGCGAGGCTTAAGAAGCTAGCCAGCACATGTACCCTCCCGGACGCTGATGAAGAGATGCGCGCCCAAGTCATACAGGGCTGTGCGTCCTCAAAACTGCGCGAGAGAGTCCTAGAGACAGACAACATGCCCATGTGCGACATCCTGGCGCTAGGACGATCTAAGGAGCTATCGAAGGCCAGAGCTGCGCATATAGAACCGAAGCCCTCTGTCGCAGTCAAAGTTGAACCAGTGTGCGCCATCAAAACCAGTACCACCAACACGCGCACGAAACCACCCTGACGAGGACGGCCAGGCCCAGTTCATTCACCCCACGACCGCGCCTGTGTATGGTGCGGTGGAGCAACACCCCACAACGGAGCATGCCCTGCACAAGGAAAAATCTGCAGCGCCTGTGGAAAGGCCAACCATTTCGCGAGCGTATGCCTATCAACACAGAGGAAGAAGCCCAATGGTCCGGCCCGAAGAGTGAGACAGATAGAGCCACTGCCTAACACCGCCACCAACAGCGACATGGACGATGACGATGCGGACGCAGAATCTGTCCACGTAGTACGAATGCTCAACACCTTAGCCGCTACACCATCCGCAGAGCCGATGTGCACAGTAAACGTGCAAGGTCAAGCTGTAGCAGCCCTAATTGACACCGGAGCAACAATTAACCTTATGGCAGCCAGCGTATACCGGACTTTAGACACTCTACCGTTGCTCCATCCCACAAGAGTACAGGTATACGCCTATGGCACCAGTCGACCCCTACGCCTGTGCGGAGTCTTCCGGACAGCAGTATCACATGACTCCCATCAAATACATACCAAAATCTACGTGTCACAAGAGGGATCCGGGTTTCTGCTCGGCTGCAGAACCACCCAAGACTTAGGGCTGATCCACTTCGCACTTACAGTCCAAGCCCACAGCCTCGACCATCTCGTGCTGCAACACACTTCACTGTTTGAAGGGATTGGCTGTTTGAGAGGACCCGCCGTTCGCCTTCACATAGATCGCTCAGTTGCTCCAGTAGCCCTCAGACACCGACGCATAGCGTTCCACCTGCGACCCAAAGTAGAAGCTGAACTGCGAGTGCTTGAGAGGGCCGGAATCATAGAAAGGGTCAGCGGACCCACTCCATGGGTGTCACCCATTGTGGTAGCCAAGAAACCGAAGCAACCAGATGCCGTGCGGATCTGCGTGGACATGCGCATCCCCAACCTTGCGATCAAGAGAGAACGCCACCTGACGCCGACCATAGACGACATCATTGGCAAGCTGTCAGGGTCAAAGTGGTTCTCGAAGATGGACCTGAGGTCAGGCTACCACCAAATCCCTCTGCACCCGGACTCCCGCCCGATAACGACTTTCTCCACCCACGCAGGCCTGTGGAGGTATACCAGACTCAACTTCGGGATTTCAAGCGCAGCAGAAGTGTTTCAGAACATTATTCAGAACGTCCTGCAAGGCGTACTAAACGTGAGCGACGATATCTTGGTCCACGCAGCGACGCTGGACGAACACATCCAGCGCCTCCAAGCTGTTTTCGCCAGGCTACAGGAACGAGGTCTGACCCTTCACAGCGAAAAGTGCGAATTCCTACGAAAAGACATCAGCTTTTTTGGCTACAAATTCTCTGACCAGGGCGTAGGACCAGACCCCGACAAAGTCAAAGACATCCATGAAGCTCCTGCCCCGACGTCAGTGACTGCCGTCCACAGCTTTCTTGGGATGGTTACTTACTGCGGGCGCTTCATTAAAGACCTATCAGACCTCACTGGCCCTCTCCATGACCTCACGAAATCCACAGCCACCTGGGAGTGGGGGCCGGAACAGCAGAGAGCCTTCCAGAACACCAAGGCAGCACTCTCAGCCGACACGACTCTAGCCTACTTTAACCCGCTCCACGAATCACAACTCGTGGTGGATGCCAGCCCGACCGGCCTAGGCGCCGTCCTGACCCAACAACAACCGTGCAGAGAATGGGCCCCCGTCGCGTACGCAAGTAGGACCCTCACTGCGACGGAACAGCAATATTCGCAGATTGAAATAGAGGCCATTGCCATCCTATGGGGGTGCCGACACTTCCATATCTACTTATACGGACACCCGTTTGTGGTGATCACAGACCACAAACCACTTCTCCCGCTCTTCCAGGGATCATCTTCACGACCCCCCCCTCGCATAGAGAAGTGGGTGCTCCAGCTCCAGGAATACCAGTTCACGGTAGAGTATCGGCCAGGCTCCAGGAACCCCGCCGACTATCTATCGAGGCATGCCCGCCCAGTCACTGAGGCCGAAGCCGCAGAAGCAGACGCTACAGAAGAATATGTGAGAATGATTGTGGAACGTTCGAGACCCCTGCCAATCTCCCTAGGAGATGTAACGCAAGCCACTAAGGATGACGACTGCCTACAGATCGCCATGCAAGCTATCCAGTCAGGGAACTGGAAACCACTCCAGAGCCCAACATCATTCCGTACCCTAGAGGCCCAGGCGACACTAAGAGCACTCTACCAAGTCCGAAGCGAGTTGTCCATTTCACCGGAAGGATGTCTCCTGAGAGGTCCTCGCCTGGTTCTGCCTGACAGTCTCACACAGCAAGCGGTCCTGTTAGCCCATGGCACACACCAGGGCATTGGGAAATCAAAAAATCGCATCTGGAACAAGCTCTGGTTCCCAGGGCTCGACAAGAAAGTCGAGGAAGTCATCCAACGATGTCCTGTGTGCTTAGCGACCAGCCTGCCCAACCCCCCAGCGCCTGTAATCACAGAGGAAGGACCGTCAGCCCCATGGGTGCGGGCCAGCGCAGACTTTGGTAGCCTTCCCGGCGGAAAGTACATGTTTGTGGTGGTCGACGACTTCTCAAGATACCCCGAAATTGAGATCCTACCCTCCACTGCGGCCTCTGAGGTGATCCCTAAACTAGAAAAAATCATCGCAACCCATGGCCTCATGGATGAGCTACGCAGCGACAATGGGTCCCCCTTCAACGGCTGTGAACTAGACGAATACCTGCAATCACACCGCATCAAGCACCGGAAGATAACCCCAAGATGGCCTCAAGCCAATGGAGAAGTCGAGAGACTGATGAGAACTCTTAATAAGACAATCCAGATCGCAATGACAGATGGCCAAAACCTGGAACTTGCCCTATTCCAATTTTTAAGTGAATACCGGCTGACACCCCGCTGCACCACAGGGATTCCTCCAAGCCGCCTGTGTTTCAATAGGGCAGTTGTAGACACTCTCCCCCACCATCCCATGTGGGCATCAGCTCCGACTCCCAACAACCGGTCCTTGGAACAGCAAACAAAATCCAACAGAGAAGCATCGCGAAGAAGACGGGCGGCAGACAGCCCCATCCAAGTAGGTGACCACGTGCTGGTGAAAGATCGACATCCCGGAGGGAAATTCCGCCTCCCTTTCGAGTTAGACCCATGGACTGTCACCAACGTCAATGGAACTATGATCACGGCAATGAAAGGGAGAGAGAAAGTCACCAGAAATGTGTCGTTCTTCAAAAGAACCCTGAATGGAGATGATGATGGATTCCCTGACTCTGAAGAGCAATACACAAGACCGACCCAAAGTCCACGAGCAATGGAGAAAGAAGAAACCCCCCGTGAAGAAGTGGTCCCAGAAGCAGACTCAGCTGCGCCAGCCCGGAGTGACCAAGAGTCGCAGATGGCCCAAAGCCACCCTGGAACTGCGGAAGCCAAAGACTCTGATGAACTGGCTCCAACCCCGTCAGGTGAGTGCAGCCAGGGCAGGTACAACCTGCGCCCCTGTCCGAAGCCATCCCAGAAGTACTATGACTTTGTGGCCCGCTGCAGACGTTGAGAGAGGTTGAGATGCACTTCAGCCGACGAAAGGAAAAAAAAGTAAGACTGTTCCTTTTTGCATTTTTGCAATTCTCAGAGACTATGGTCGGAAGTGTTTGATATATATTATGTCATGTTTATTCTGTTTTCACTTCAGGGTAAAGGAGGAATGTAGTGTCGCACTAGGTGGGCGCGACCACGGTGGCCCACACGTAGTACGACCGTAATTTCATGTGTTACCCCTAAAGCGCAGGTTCAATGGTTTAGCCCGACGTAGTTACGGAGGGCACGTTCAAAAGCTGATAAAGGGCCCAGGACACTGGGCGTGGCAGGCATTGTACTGACCACCAAAGTACACACGTGTGGTCTCCTTTTGTGTCTGCATGTAGGCCTAATCACGACACAACAGTTCCTAGGTAAAGGGACATTTTGCCGTCATCTTCCATGGGTATGGGGTCATACTTAAAGGGTAGTAGGACACTATCAAGAATGATTTCACCATTACATTTTAATTTTTGCTGTGTGATATCGTACTTCATGCCTGCTCATTGGATTCTGCAGCTGCTTTACTGATCTTTTAAAATTGTGCCACACCTGCCGTGGCTATTGGCCCGTTGCTCATCACTGTGAAATGGCATGTTGAATATAACTGGTTGTGCATGCAGTGTGGCTATGGTCCTATTGACACTGCAGTCAACTTAAGAATTTCCTCAGGGGAAATTCGTATCTCTTCACAGTGTCTTTGTTTTTCCTGATGTCTCAGTGAATTCAATCAAATCATTACCATTTCATTTATTTCAGCGTTAAACACTAATATCATTTTTTTTCCTAAGCCTGGCTTGGGGTCATTCTTTTGGAATTCGACCCGTCTGTTGAGGACCCCACATCTTGGCGTGGCTAGTGGGCGGTGCTAGGGTGGGGCATGGGGCAAGGCTAGGGTGGGATATGATACAATGGCACTTCTTCCGTCTGATGTGTATTCATTTTGTACTTGCATCATCCTTGTTAGTAATCTCAAATTTCCCAAATGTGCAGATTCCCTCTGCACATGTAACATAACACATGCTTAGTAATTAATAACCACCCACTAAAACATGTATGCAGCCCATTGCACTTAGGTATCTTGACCTATTCAAAAAAATATTCTAAGTCACATGCCTGATAGGACGCACTGATACTGTTAAATGATATGCAATGGGAAATTCCCTAATAGCTTTGCCAATACTTGTTTACAGGGCCGGACTGGGAACCAAAACCGGACCAGGCAAAGTGCTCGGCCCACCCCCGGGGGTTGGGGGGTCGGCTGAGCTCTTTGCCAGGGCCGGTTTTCGACCGATTTTGTTACAGGGCTGATTTTGCAGCTATGCAGCAAAAACGGCCCTGTAACAAAAACGGCCCTCATGGGCCCAAAATTGACCCCCACCCTTGCGGCCCACTGGGGGATTGCCCAGTGCCCGCAACGGCCAGTCTGGCCCTGCTTGTTTATCTAGTGCAGCTTCTTGATGCCACACTGTTATTGTCAGGAAAGTGGAAGTATGAGATTTATTTTCACATAAATTATTGATCTGCCACATTTGCCACATCCTCTGCTGCATAATCTTCAGCTTTTAACAAAAACATTGTTTCTACCTCAAACAGTTAAAAAGTTAGTAAAATCGTACCAACATGTGCACCTGCGCAGTGGAAGGCCCTTTCCTAATGTTGACTTCTCACCTTCCTGTTGCTTATTGCAATGTTTACACTGAAGTGCAACCGATGCCCAGACAGTGTTAACAAGTACACAAATTACATAATAAATAAGTAATACAATCAGGAACTATTCTGCATTACGCAGCATAAGTTACCTTTTCTTGCTACATAATTTAATCAACCCTGACGCATAAATAGAGTGGCTCTGATTATTATCATTTATTTGCATTGGGCTTAGTACTCAAATTTGCATGTGCTGACACACTCACATAGGCACCATAGCATACATGCACATACCAAGCAGTCCACACACTTTCTTTAAAACACCTTGTTAGACTATCCAGGTTCTATATCTTCCTCTTTCCCTTACACCAAAAGGCACACACAAGCTGTTAAACACTCACAATCAGTCAAACACTCACACAAAAGGCTCACAGGATAAAAGACACTTTTAACTCCTTACCTCCCATGGCTTACTTAATTGCCACTCTCAGTGGGTCGCCTGGATTCCATGGTGTGCACAAATGCACACCATAGTGTAACTGTGATTGACAGAGCAGTGTCTGAATGATATGGACACTGCTTTGTCAAGCTCAGCGGGAACGTGAAGTTCTCAACACCTACACGTGAAAAACATATTGAAACTGAGATGCTGTTTAACTGTTCCAGTTCCGCACGGGCTCAGCAAAGGGTTACTTACATGGGCAGTTTGGCTGTCAGAGTATCATAGAGGCAGGCGCCACCCTGCCTCTGCAGAATTCGAAATGAACAACATGTCAGACAATAGTACCGGTACTCTCCTTGGAGGGGGGAGAAGTGCTGGTTCTTGAATGGATAAAAATAAGAAGTGCCGGTACTCAGTACCGGTGAGTACTGGCCCATTTAAAGCAATGAGGAGGAAATACTCACATACGGCCATTATTAACAGCAGTTGCCATTGAAGTTAACTAGCATTACATGCATGATAGGTGGCCTTCAGAGTCCCAGCAGAATGTTGACTCATACCACAAAAATGCAATAACAAGTAACAAGTTGAATAACAAGATAGAGGGACTGGGTCAGAGGCACTCACAGTGAGTATTGCAAGTACACATGCATGATAGGGAAGAGGGGAGATAGCAAAAGATGTTGGAGTGGCGCAATCAGTGATGAAGTGGGGCACTACTTTATCCCCGGTTTGAGGGAATTGCTGAGTCCCCCATGAAGAGAAGAGTCTACAAGAAGCTCAAGACTGTTATCCATCTCTAGCTGCACTGGCTTAAAAGTCAACTGTACCCTGATGATGATCATGATGAGGAGGAATATTTTTAAAGTGTGACAAACACCCAATGGAGTGTCTTGGCGCTAAATAAGAGAACAGGAAGAAATTAGAGCTGACTGAAGAGCCAACTTTTCAGTCCTGTGCAGAAAAAATCTCTACTCCACAAACTCCAGACCATACAGAACACTGCCACCAGACTTGTTCTCTGCATCCCTCGACATGAACACATCACCCAACACCTGTGGAACCTCCACTGTCTCCTCATTGAGAAGAGAATAGCGTTCAAGATACTCACCCACGCCTGCAAATGTCTCCACAACACCAGACCCAAATATCTCAACAGTAGGATCTCCTTCTACGTTCCAAAAAGAAACCTCCGATCCGCCAACCTCGTTCTTGCCGTACGCCCGCGCATCCGCAGAGCATGAACAGACGGAAGAACCTTCTCCTTCATTGCGGTCAAGTACTGGAACGAGCTCCCAATCAACATCAGACGCGCCCCTACCCTGCATATCTTCAGGAAGACCCTCAAGACGTGGCTCTTTGACTGACTGAAAGCTGCGCCACCAATCCCACCACTGCCCCCCCCCCCCCAGCGCCTTGAGGCCGACACTGGTCAGCAATGCACTTAACAAACCCTTGATTGATTGATTGATTGAAAATTCGATGGTTGGATTAAGTTTTCTGGTTGTTTCAAACCTTCGAGCCAGAAAAGCTGGTTGGAGAGCCCCATTCAGGCACAGAACCCTTCTGGGCAGCGCTCAGAATGCTGAAGGCTAAATTAATCTGGTTCTAACAGCCTGGAGGCAAAGCTCATACCTGCCAATTTAAAAAATATATTTACACCTTGTGAGGAGGGGCAGGGCCTAGTGCAGAGAACTAAGAGGTACTCTACTCTGCCCTTCACCAAGTACCCCCCACTCATTTCCCCCCCCCAAAAAAAAAAAAGAGTCATCAAGGCTGTGGCCGATGTCCCAGGGTGTTTTCACACCTTATATTGACATCGGCTAATTACAGCCTTTGAAAACAAGCTGAAAATCCTCTGTGAATTCGGCTCCTCACCAGGTGACCGTGTGAATAGAGGAGAAATCTTGTCACATGATGGGACCGTGTGAGTTGGCATTTCTGAAAGTGGGAAATGACTGGGATGATGACCTGTCAGAGATGCTAATCCATAGTGCTTATTCCGTTAAACTTCTAAATCCGGCCTGGTTTTTTATTGCGTCCTTTTTCACTATCCCTCACAAACTCAGATGACTATAGTTGTTTGTAGCAGTGGACACTGAAAACCTTCCCGGCAAGAACAGTGTTCTTTAGTAGATGCAAAGCTCTTTAACGTGGTTTATAAAATAACTTGGCGCCTTGAAAGCAATGGAAAACAGTTGCTTGCAAAATGTAAATAATGGTGGACTTTGAATGTAAATAAATCATAACCGTACTGGATAATATTTAGTTTTTAGTAAATCCTACCAGTCTAACTTTGTTGTACATCATAAACAGACCACACCGTATTTGAGGTTAATTTATATATAAACAGTGGCGTCACTAGGGGGGTGCGGGGGGGGGGGGGTGCGGACCGCACCGGGTGACACCAGTCACAAGGGGTGACACCGACGTGTGGGTGTTTCGTGTCAAGGCAGACTTTGTGGAGGTTAATTTTGCAGGGAGTTTCTATTGGTATTAATTATCACGCACAGCCTTTGTTTGCGCTGCTGCGATGTTTATGAAAATAACCCAAACAGGTTATGTAGTAAATGTGATAAATCTAGAGGACCCAACCATGGTGGGGGGGGGGGGGGGGGGGGGCGCGGCGGAGGGGAGACTCCTTTCTCTGTCAGCAGTGCGCTTAAAAGTCTCTTATAATTAATCACCATCTGAGATGCATTCTGTGTTTAAACAATATTTCACTGCGTTCTTACTCGTGCAGGTTCCTCTTTTTGAATCGTTTTCACAGTTTCTGTTCCCTTCTTTTGCTCCAGTGCAACATCATACACAGGGAATGGCTGTCTCCTGATAATAAGTGCAACGTGCGCAATGATATGCTTCATGCAAATAGTTGGCCCAATTCCTTCTGTGTTCTTTTATGGAGAAAAGATTCATGTTATGTCCGACGGTTTACTCTCTTCATTGCTGCCTGAAAGTATTTTTGTCTTGGTGGTTTTTGGTGTGATTCCCAAAGTATTGCATTGTTACTTGAAAGTAAAGTAATCCTTTGTACACTAAAGTAGCATTTAATTCAGCGTTAGCATTGATTTTAATACTAGATGGGAAGTTATTCTAGTTTTTGCAGTTTTATATAGCGCCAACTCGACCCGATGGTATTGGAGTGCTTTACATGAGCATCAGTTACATTATATAAGGGCACATTCATATTTTGTAGGCGCAGGGAGATTAAGTGATTGCCAAGAATCACATGATGTTGTGCTGAAGCCAAGACTTGATCCTCCTGGTTCCCTAGCTCCAAAGTCAGTAGCTCTGGACATTTATTTGACATCCAGGGGCCTATGTAGAAGAAAATGCCAGCGCGTGGTGCTACGTCAAATTTGGCAGAGCTGCGCTCCGACATTTTCTAACTGCAGGGATGCGCAGTATTTACAAAAATACGGAGCACCCCTGTGTTTCTCCTAGGGCTGGCGCAAAAAAAGCTGCCTAGCGCCAGTAAAGGCCCCTTGCAGCCAAGTTGCAAGGGTGCCTGTGCTGCAGGGGCTATTGTTTATGTGCAGGAAGGGACACTTTCCTGCACATAAACAATCAATAATGGCAATTTGCTGTTTCTATGTGGGCTGCAGCACACATAGAAAGAACAAACAATGAGGAGAAATTGATAATTTCTTGTTGTATCACCATTTTAAGACCAGGAATTACCTGGTCTTAGTTTTTGGTCTGCACCGGCTTTGTAAATCTGGGCAGCGTCAAAAAGCAATGGGTGTTGCAGTGGAACGCCCACAGCAACACCCATTGACCGCCCCTTGGCTGCTAAGGACTGTGGCAGAAAGGGGTATATTTACAAGGTGGAGTTAAGCCACATTAAGTGGCTTAGCACCATCTTGTAAATATGGGGAATGGAGCATGGGAACGTCACTGGAGTATCAAAAAAGTGACGCTACAGTGGCAAAAGGGGCTTGTAAATATGCCCCCCAGTGCGTTGTAATCAGGGATTTATAAAACATAGGACTTTATATATGTTTGACCTCACCCTTAGTCTACATAGGCAACAGATCTTCTATCCTATGCTTTTTTTAAACTACCTCTCCATCTTTTCTCTTCCACTTAGAGGCCAATTTCAAGCTGCACAGTACAAGGATCCCCTAAATTAATGGGCCCGACTCACTGATTCAGACTAGTAATAGCACTGTTGCACCACGCAAATACAATTTTTTTCAGTAAATAATCTTCAAACCTGAAAAAAGTGGGTAAAAAAGTGCATGATTTTCCCAATTCCAGGGAAATTATGCTCACATTTAGCATCTGCTTTGAGAAAAGTGATACATTTGAGCAGTGGGGAAAGGGCTGGGGTTCACATGCAGGTCACTGTGTGAGGGTCATGATGTGAGGAGGGTGTTGGAACGGCAGCCAAGTTCTATGGCTGCTGGGGGGTGTGGGTGTGCCCTCTGGATCTCAACCATGCCTGCAGGTGGTCTTACAATCCCCTGTGCGTCTGGTGGACCCAGCTCCATGAGGTAACACCAAGTGTGTGTGACAAAACCTTGTTAATGGCCAGGTCTGTGCCGGTGTTCTAACTAGATGATCTCCCCCGTCGGTTTGATCTCCCCCTACGTCAGAGGGGAGATTAAAAATACAGCTCGAAGCTAACTATCTCTTCTTCCCCGTCGGTTTGATCTCCCCCTGTCAGAGGGGAGATTACCATTACAGCCTTAAGATAACTAGCTCCGCTCCCGTAGTTTTGGTCTCCCCCTACGGGCCTCACAAATACAGATATAAGCTGCTTTTTTTCCCTGGTCCTATGTCCATGCCTCTTATGGCATGTGTAAAGTTGGCATATATTTACTAATTTATTTATTTTATGCGTTGTTTATTTTTTATAGCGCAGACTTTACCCGAAGGTGTCAGAGGGCTTCACAAAAGTAACAGATCTGATACATGAGGAGAACATTAGAGTGAACAAATTACAAAAGCAGACGTTAAGTTTCATGAGGCAAAAGTGACAATTGTGAGCAAACAAAATACAAGAGAAAGCAAAAGGTGCATTACATGAGGAAAAAGTGACGTGTGCTGGTTTTCAAAAGCGTACTAAGTACAAGTTTTGATATAATATTGCAATATATGGCAAACACAAGAACAAACGTTACGAAGGCAATGGTGGCACTTGTGCAAGTATCTAAAGCAAACAAAATGTAAGAGGTAGCAAACTGTGTTACAAGAGAAAAGTGACGTATGCTTGTTAGAAAATAGTACCAAACACAGGTAGAGGATAATACTGCAATGAATGGCAGACACTCCAACCACAAGAACACACTGGGAAGGCACTTCCAAAGTCATGGAGAAAAGGATTCTCTATAATGGAGGGTCTTCCTTCAGATAATATAGAGGGTGTGAATTACATTTGGAAGTGTCGTTAAAGGAGGAGAACTTTGAGGGCAGTTTTGAAGGCCTGGGGGGAGGTGGTGGTCCGAAGCTGCGGCGGAAGTGAGTTCCAGATTTCCACTGCATTGCCTGAAAAGGATTGGGCCATCGATCTTTCCTTCTTTGAAAATGGGAGGATCAAGCAGTACATTTTCCGCATTACATGATGGTCTAGAGCAGGGTTCTTCAAACTCCACTCCGATCTTCACTTTGTGCAGCGCGATGTAGAGACTCTCTGTGAGGGCGGGCGATTTCCGTCAGAGTGGGGCTGCAGGGGTCTAAGAGCTGAACAAAGCTCATTAGCATGTGAATGGTCTCTTAAAGAGGTGTGAAGTGCTCGGGTGCGGTTGCCTGGCTGAGTGTGTGTGTGTGCCCAGAAGCTGTGTCAGCCCGGGCACACACAGGCATGGTGAGATGAAGAGGGAGAGGGAGGGAGGAAGGAGACAGAGACAGACAGGCAGAGGGAGAGCGAGGGAGGGAGACAGGCAGACAGAGGGGGAGCGAGGGAGGGAGACAGAGGCTGACAGAGCGAGAGCGAGGGAGGCAGCTCGAGGGAGAGCGAGGGAGACTGAGGCAGACAGGGAGAGCGAGGGTGAGGGAGGGAGACATGCAGACAGAGGGAGAGCGAGGGAGGGAGACAGGCAGACAGAGGGAGAGCGAGGGAGGGAGACAGGCAGACAGAGGGAGAACGAGGGAGGCAGAGTGAGGGAGAGCGAGGGAGAGCGAGGGAGACAGAGTGAGAGAGAGCGAGGGAGACAGAGGGAGAGCGAGGGAGACAGAGGGAGAGCGAGGGAGGGAGACAGGCAGAAAGAGGGAGAGCGAGGGAGGCAGAGTGAGGGAGAGCGAGGGAGAGCGCGGGAGAGCGAGGGAGACAGAGTGAGAGAGAGCGAGGGAGACAGAGGGAGAGCAAGGGAGACAGAGGGAGAGCGAGGGAGACAGAAGGAAGGGCGAGGTAGGGAGACAGGCAGACAGAGGGAGAGCGAGGGAGGCAGAGTGAGGGAGAGCGAGGGAGAGCGAGGGAGACAGAGTGAGAGAGAGCAAGGGAGAGCGAGGGAGACAGAGGGAGAGCGAGGGAGACAGAGGGAGAGCGAGGGAGGCATAGCGAGGGAAACATAGGGAGAGCGAGGGAGACAGAGGCAGCTAGAGGGAGAGCGAGGGAGAGCGAGGGAGGGAGACAGGCAGACAGAGGGAGAGCGAGGGAGGGAGACAGAGGCAGTCAGATGGAGAGCGAGGGAGACAGAGGCAGACAGGGAGAGCGAGGGAGAGTGAGGGAGGGAGACATGCAGACAGAGGGAGAGCGAGGGAGGAAGACAGGCAGACAGAGGGAGAGTGAGGGAGGGAGACAGGCAGACCGAGGGAAAGTGAGGGAGGTAGAGTGAGGGAGAGCGAGGGAGACAGAGGGAGAGCGAGGGAGGCAGAGTGAGGGAGAGCGAGGGAGACATAGCGAGAGCGAGGCAGGCAGATTGAGAGAGAGCGAGGGAGAGCAAGGGAAATCGAGGGAGAGCGAGGGAGGCATAGCGAGGGAGACATAAGGAGAGCGAGGGAGACAGAGGCAGCTAGAGGGAGAGCAAGGGATGTCGGGTGGAGCCGGCCACCAGACGTCTGTTATGTTGCCATGTGGGTGAATAGATGTATGGGTGGAGTGGTGGATGTATGGGTGGAGTGATGGGTGGAATGGTGGATGTGTGGGTGACATGGTGGATGTATGGGTGGGGGGTGGATGGATGAGTGAGGGGATGGATGGATAGGTGAAGGGGTGGATGGATGGTGGGAGAGAGGATGGATGCATGAGTGGAGGGATGGATGAGAGTGGATGGATGTGTGTATGGTTGGAAGGGTAGATGGATGGGTGGAGGGATGGATGGATCAGTGAAATGGTGGATGGATCGATGGGGGGGTGGATGGTGGACGAGTCGGTGGGTGGATGAATGAGAGAGGTGATGGATGGATGTATTGATGGGTGAAGGGGTGAATGGATGGATGGATGAGTGAAGGGGTGGATGTGGGGATGGATGGGTGATTGAGGAGGGTGGATGGACGGGGGATGGATGGAGGAGTGAAGGGGTGGGTGAGAGGTCAATGGATGGATTCATGAGGGGATGAGTGGATGGATGAGTGGGTGGATGGGTGAAGGGTATATGGAGGGATGGGTGGCTGGGTGAGGGGGGAATGGAGAGAGAGGGGGAGGATGGATGGATGGATGAGTGAGGACATGGATGAATGATTGGCAGAGTGGATGGGCAGGTGTGTGCATAGATGGGTGAGGAGAGGAGCATGGAGATGGATGGGTCAGAGAGTGCATGCATGAGTGGGGGGAGGGTGGAGAGCGGGAGGGATGGATGGGTGGGTGGATGGATGAGTGGGGGGTTGAGTGGGTGGACGGATGAGTGACTGGGTGGATAGATGAATGGGTGGGGGGATGGCTGTATGGGTGAGAGGGTGGGTGGTTGGATGGATGAGTGAGTGAGTGGATGGGTGGAAGAGTGGATGGATGAATGGAGGAGTGGATGGATGGATGGATGAATGGAGGAGTGGATGGATGAATGAATGGAGGGGTGGATGGATGAGTGGGAGGATAGCTTGGGTGAAGGGGTGAGTGGTTGGATGGATGGGTGGAAGAGTGGATGGATTGGTGAGGGGATGGATTGGGTGAAGGGATGGATGTATGATGGATGGATGGGTGAGGGGGTGGATGGAGGGATGGATGGGTGAGATGATGGATGGAGGGATAGATGGTGGATGGGTTTGCAAGTGGTTGAAGGGGTTTGGATGTGGATGGGGCACAGATGGAGGGAAGGAATGAATGGTGGGGGAGTTGCTGGATGACAAGGTGTACATGATGGATGGGGAGGGTTGTGATGACTTTCTTTGCCTTGAAGGATTGTGTTTTGAGCTGTGTGGTACGCCTCTGTCGTTTCGCCACACCCACTCACAGGCCTGCAGTTTGCAAGGCACTTTTGTTGTGTTGAGCATTGTTTGCCGGATATGGCCCATGGTGTGCGCGTTGCAGTCGATCATGTGGTGTGCCGGATTCCCGAGGTTTCGGTCGGGTGGTGGGGGGCCCAACATCTGGGGGAATTAAGCTGGGGGGGCTCAACCTGGAAAAGTTTGAATACCTCTGGTCTAGAGCCTCCAGAGAGTTTCAGTTTATTCGCCAGCTAGCGAGGAGAGGAGGAGTTCAAGGCTTTGTGTGTGATACAGGCAGTCTTGTAGATAGATCATGCCTCGATGGGAAGCCAGCAGAGGGTGGATAGCATGAGAGTGATGTGGTCGTTTCTTTTGGCCCCATAAATGAAGCGAGCAGCTGAATGGAGAACAGATTTAAGGGGGAACAGGTGGGATTTGGGGAGGCCAGTGAGAAGAGAACTGCATTAGTCCAGTCTGGAGCGGACCAGCGATTGGACCAGGGTTTTGAGGTCTTGCTCCGTGAATAAGCGACAAATTCCCCAAAGAAAGCGCAGTTGGTATCAAGCAGACTTTGCAATGGAGTTGATGTGGGAGATTAGATTGAGTTTTTGTCAAGTATGACACCCAGGGATTTGCGCTGTCGACAATAATGGATGTATTGTTAAGTAGATTCATCTGATCCATCCATGATTGAACCGGGGGAGGAGAGAGTGGGGAGGAGAGGAGGGGGAATTCAGTTTGGGGGTATTCAGAACCAGTTTTGAATGGAGTCCAGAGTAGAGCTTAGGACAGAGAGATCATGAGTGGAGGCAACCTTGTGGTAGATTTCAGTGTCGTCTGCGTAGAGATGATAGTGGATCCCGGATTTGCTTAGGAGATCTTCCAGTGGTTCTAAATAGAGATTGAACAGTGTGGGTGCAAGTATAGAGCCTTGAGGAACACCTTGACCTACTGCCAAAGGAGATGATAGACTGTTGGCTATTTTGATCATTTGGGATCTATCAGAGAGGAAGGAAGCAAACCATTTAAGCACAGTGCCCTCCAAGCCCATTCTCTGTTGAAGAGTGATGAGGAGAGTGTTGTGATTGACAGTGTCAAAAGCTGCAGAAAGGTCAAGATATTTAGAAGACAATAATTGTGAATATATTTTCGTATGTAGCATATGCATACGGTAAAAGAACATTTTTGTTTTCACTAATTCTTTGGTTTCTAAAGAATTTTTAGATTTTGACAAAGTAGTCTTTTTTGTTAGAATACCAAAATGTTTTATACATATATTTATACCTACATATATATCACAATACTTATAACAATGAGAAAGATGAATCCAGCAAAGTACAATTAATATGCTATTTGTTGTTAAATTGTGTACTCCTACTTTTGCGCTCCACTGCCTTCAACCTATTTGCTCCAAAAACCTAAGGAGGGGGCTTTCAAACTATGCAACTACATGTCTGAATCATGGTTGCATCTTCTTTTTTGTTATCCCGCCCTTGACGCTGCCAGAAGACTTATTTTAAAACCCTTATATTTAAAAAGGGGCATCAGTACATCTTGGGAGGCATCTGCTCTCTGCTTTACTTCCCCAGATATTCAAGTGCTTGCATGGTCTGGAAAATATGTGAGACTCCTGGACAGTCTGCTTTCACCCTCTTCTGTCCGCACCATATAATTTCCCCTCCTCTCCCCAAAAACTCATCACCGACTTTATTTGCACTTTGCCATAGCGTCTCTGTACCAAACTATTTTATACTTGGTTTTGGAAACCAGTTACAAGATTACAATAGTAACCACAATACTGCTTCGTCACTAATATGTGTATCAATTTAAATATTGATGGTTTGCTTTGTTTATGCTTTTTAACGTTGTAACAGCGCTATGATGACATTTTATTGCATTAGTTTTAATCAACTGTGCTAATGTAATAAACTAGACTGCCATTCATTTGATCATTTGAATTTTTTTTTTAAAGCACTTATAAATCTAGCGTGAAGCACTATGTACAGATTGTAGCATTTGTATTTTAACGCCTTTGCTGCTCGGGCCTTTCCCGCAACCCCTTGCTCAGCTTTATTTTGTTTATTTGTGGTAGTTTGCACTTAGGCCCCTGTAACTTTTTGTCCACATAAGGTTTTTTTGGGATATTCAAGTTTATTGGTGTTTTTGAGAACAAATCACAAAAAATAATGGCAACACAAACAGACACGATGTAGAGATAAATTACATTGGGAAGAAGGACGACTGAGACTCGTACAACACTTTGGGAATGAATAAAGCACTTGCATGTAAACAATCTTATACAAGACGCATTTGCGCCCCTCAGGTCACCAAGTTGAACCACTTGCCCCATATCTTACCAAAAAGCTTGGGACGGCCCCGGGCCTCAAAGAGTGGTTCCTGCTGAGTTCCGCACCAATCCACTCCCTGTCTCCATGTCCGCATAGTAGGCGGCTTGGCCTGAGACCAAAGCACCGCTATATCGCATTTTGCCACCGCCACTGCCATTCCGAGGATGCGCTTATGTGTCTGAACACCATAGAGACCCTCTAACAAACTCAGGATGAGGCGTAGGGGTCATGGAGAACCTCCCATCCCAAGGTTTGTGTAAGCTCTAGCGCTACCACTGCCACCCATAATGGTGCAAGAGCGGGGCATTGCCATGTCATGTGGTAGAAGTCCGCAGGAGCGTGGTTGCATCGCGCGCAGGATGGGGACGGCCGAATACGGCCGCTGTATAGGCGCGCTGGGGTGAGGTATGCCATGTGGAGGTAGTAAAGTTGGACTAGACGCAGCTTGGAGGAGGTCTTCAGTGTCTTAAGAGCCATACGGGCATCCTTCCAGTCCACTTCCTCTAGGGGGCCCAGCCATCCATCCCAGCGGGCACGCATCAGGTCCAGGGATGCAGGGCCATTCCAGGAGGGAGGTGGGAGATGGAATGCATGTTTGGAGGGCATGCCTTAGCTGTAAATATTTGTAAAATTGGGAGGAGTGGAGGGTGTGGCGGTGTTGTAATTCTGCAAACAATCAAATGTAGTCCCCTACCCAGACATTTCCCAGCAACAAAATCCCGATGTGGTCCCATCAGCGGAAGTCTCGGAGTGACAAGACCTCCTCCAGCCAAACACCACTCCACAGAGGCGTCTGCCTGATGAGCTTCCGGTCCCATTTCGTGTGGCGTAAGGCCGTCCGCCAGGCCATAAGTACCGTTCGGGTGATGGGGGGGAGGGCTTGTGGCACGGGTGTCCCAAAAGGTAGGCTTGGAGCTGTGGGAAATCCATTGACTGGAGTTCCACCCGGTACGCCGGGTCGGACCAGTCGCCCGCGAACCAGTCATGGATCACAATGAGCTTCGTGGCCAGGTAGTAAATGTGAAGATTGTTTACCCCCATCTTAGGGAGGTATGCAGCACTGCACCAGAGACAATCGTGACCTCCCGCCACCCCACAGAGACCGGGTAAGGGCACTGTCTATTTCTCGGAACCAACTCCCTGGGAGATGAAGGGTGATATTCTGTAGAATGTATAACAAACGGGGTAGGACCATCATTTTAAAAAGGGCGCTCCTGCCAAGGGGAGGGATTGCCACTTCTTCAGGTCCGCCTTGGCTTTAATGACCAGGGGCTTGATGTTCAGGGCCCATTCGAGGTCTGGGAGGAGTGTGACCCACACCCCCAAGTACTTAAACGACTGCATACGCAGGGGGATGGCCGTTTGCCAGTCGAAGCACGCCCGGATGGATGTAGGGGAACCAATGTGGACTTCGTCGGTTTGAGCCGGATGTCGGAGACACGTTCAAAGGCTAGGAGGGCAATGTTGGTCTCTGGTGGGAAGGACCCCTTGTCTACTATATGTTTGAATAGCTCCACTAAATGTGGGACCAGTGTTTCACAGAAAGTTGCATACTATTCTTGCGGGTAACCGTCGGGCCCAGGCGTTTTGCCGGAGTGCAACAGTGTAATGGCCCCGTGGATCTCTTCTGGGGTGAGGGGGAGATCAAGCTTCTCCGAGACCGTTTGGGAACGACAGGGCAGGTGAGTCCCAGTCTCAAATAGCAAGTCAGCCAAGGTGGTCCTGGGAGGTCGGACCGCATAAAGGGCTGCATAATAGACCGCGAAAGTTCAGGCGATAGCTTGGGAGGTGGCGGGCAAGCCCCGGTTTCATCACAGATCTCAGGGATAATGCGGTTGGCTTTAGGGTAGGACACTAAAAGACAGATTTACAAGCCCCTTACGCCACTTTTTACATGTTAAAAGTGCAGCAAAAGTGGCGCAAGGGGCTTGTAAATATGCCCCTAATTTGTGAACTAGTTTGCCGTTTTATCGCCCCACCCATACACGCGTGCCACAGAGGAGCGCCAGAGCATTTTAGCGGACTCCAGTGAGATCTGGCAGATCTCTTCCCAGATCAATGTTAGCCGACAATCGGAGTTATCGCTGTCCACACCCGTCAGGGCCCACTCCAACTGTGCTGCCTGGGCCGCCAGCTGCATGAGTCAGGCGGTCTGCTCCGTGCGCTTCGCGTGGACCAAACCTCTAGCCACCCCTCGCATGGTGGCCTTGCTGGCCTCCCATAACGTCCCCGGCGAACTGACCGAGCCTGTATTAGTCTTAAAGTCATGCCTCAGTTCCTGACAGAGTGACGCAACGAATTCCGCGTCCTGCAGAAACCAGGCGTTCATCTGCCATGCTGTACGGGTACTATTAGGGGGTTCCCGAGACGCAGGGAGATGGCGAGATGCCTCTGGGCAAAACAGAGGTACCCGGACATCAGTTGACAGTCTGGGGCAGGTAGTAGAAACAGATCGATGCAAGAGTGAGAGTGGTGGGCCGTTGATCTCTGAATATATTGTTTTCTGCGAGGGTTCCACACCCTTCAAGCGTCGCAAAGACCCAAAGAAGAGGACCAGTCATACAAGCGCTTAGCGAAGGCAAGGCGGGATGCCGAAGGGGCACCTGTTGTGTTGTGCGAGGGTTGGAGGGTTGCAGAAAAGCATTGAAATCCCCTCCGATGACCGTCAGACCCTGAGTAAAGTAGGAGACCATGAGTGTGAGACGGCGAAGGGCAGAGGCCATGGTGGTGGGGGAATGTAAGTACACAGGAGATTAACTGGGTTTCCCTCGATCTTGCCCGTCAGGGCCACGTGATGGCCTTGTGAGTCCGTCTTGGCCTGCGCCAGGGAAGGCCCTTCTGGAGCAGCATGACAACCCCCCGGTAACCAAGCGTAAAACCGTAATAATAGACCCTGTTGAACCCATACCGGTCGAGAAAATTGCATTGGGTGCCCAGCAGGTTTGTTTCTTGTAGGAACAAGACATCTGGTGTATGTTGCTGGTCGCTACAAAGGACAGCATTGCCTTTTAAGATTTCTAGGAGGCCGTTGACGTTCCACGAGAGGATGTGGAGGGGTCTATGTAGGGTGGACGTCTTCGGGGTGTAAAGTGCGTGGAAGAGGTAATGCAAGCTCAGAACGGCCCGGTTCCCAAGGGAAGAAACGTGTCATGGCTGGGGTCTTTGGGTAAAAGTTGTGCGTTCTGGTAAGGCTCATGTCATCGTCAGTAGCATACATGCGTGGGTAGCTACCAAGGAAAACAAGGAACAGCGGCCCATAGGCGGCTAAAAACAACAAACAATCGAGAGACAACGGTCTACCCACTCTCCCTTGCCCCCCAACTCCCCCCACCCTACACTTCTGAAGACAAGGTATCTGTTGCCCTGAAAAGGAAAACATTCAAAAGAACAACCCACTAGTGAATCTTAAATGCTAAGTTAAAATGGTTAACTGAACATGAACGTGGCAGAGATGTACCCCCATGTAACAAGTGTCCCCACAGGGGGGTAAGAGGCGCACTCTTAATTTAAACTTACTTATTGCTATATATTCAACCTATTTTGACAAGGGTGCTACACTATGAACATGTGTTGGCTCCACATGTATAAACCAAATTTGACCCGGAACAGGATTAACCTGCTCTAGTGTGCACTGTTCCTAATGAACTGAATGTTCACCAGTTTCAAACAATAGTCAATATCAAATCATACTTATTATAATTATACCGCAGCATCAGTTTGTTTTGTACTGTTATTTACTACTTGATTCAAAACATAATCATATAACTCTTGTACATACAAATTCATAATCATTCGACATTCAAATGCTGTTTTCATTATTTACAGTGATTGTCCATATTATTTTTGCTCAAATAGATTCACTCAACGAATTATTCTATTAGCTACTGAACCATGATTAGTTTCAGGCCCAATGCATTTCGGAACAGAGGTTCCTTCCTCAGGGGCTGTGTTCTCAATATTATGAAACGAAAATTCTTCCTTATAATTGTGACCTCGAAGAATGTTCAACACTGGATGTATACATTCCCTGCAATATAGGGTTAACGGCTCAGCTCGTGGTTAATGCCCCACAGCAGCGCAATTGGAAAGGCGTGTCTTCCGAAATTGTTCCTCTTTACGTGTTGTAAACTGCCTCACAGTATAGAACAATCGTCTCGGCTCGTTATTAGTTCTCAGCAACGGTGCAGATAGAAAGGCGTGTCGTCAAGTTCTGCTCTTGTTTACTTTTTTAAACTGCCGCTTTTTTTCTCTATCTACTCCGGACCATCCGACCTTGACGAGAAGTCATTAGGAACAGTGCACACTAGAGCAGGTTAATCCTGTTCCGGGTCAAATTAGAGATGTACCCCCATCCATATAGCTGGATAAGAGATTCATCAACAGCTGTAATTACTTTTAAACTAATATGCATCGAGAAGTACACATAAGTTCAGGAACTGGAATAGGAATCAGTTCACCGAGCCGTGGTTACGATGAAGATGGATCGCACCTACTATAGAGGTTGGCAAACAGTCATAAGTGTAGGTGCCATATTGGAAACAAAGCAAGAGTTCCTGTTTAGTTAGCAGTTCAATCTCTCCCATCATCTCCGGATCCATGAAGCGCAGGGCTCCTAGACAGGCCTGAGTCAGAAAGGCCTTGGAGGGGTCCAGGACACGGCTCAAGTTAATCACAGAGTTAGTAGGGCTAGGAGTGGTGGACCTCTGAGTTGAAGCGTGTGAGGGAGGGCGCTGAGACGGTGCACCTGGTTAGCGGGATGCCTCCCCCGATGGTCGTTTTTCTTACGTGACCTAGTCCGGCGTCTTTGGGGCTTAGGCAAGGTTGGGTGGGGCTGCGCGGGGGCCAGCAAGGGTTGGAGAGGGGGTCGGCCGATTCAGGAGGGGCTGGTCTTCCGTGAGCCGGGTCCATGCCACCTGGGGGTTGTCAAACAAGAATGCCTTGTCTTGAAAGACCACCCTGAGCCGGGAAGAGAAGACCATATTGATGACCCAGGTTGCGGAGCTTCTGCTTCACCTCGTCATAGGTTTGACGCTGTGCTTGTACCTCAGGTTGATGGGTCTGGCAGGAGCCCCCGGTGGAGGCTTAGGGGCCAGGGAGCAATGTGCCCACTGAATGGGGAACCAGGGTGAAGAGGACTCCTTGGGCATCCCTGAACGCACCCATTCTTCCACGAACGTGTCCGTGTGACCATGCTCCGTTCCTTCGGGAAAGCCTATGAGTCTCAGATTGTTCCTTCTCGACCTGTGTTCGGCATCATCCACCCGTCGGTGGAGCTCTGAGGTCTGGGTCTGGAGACGGGCCTCCTGTGTCTTAAGTTGGCCAATGTCATCCTCCGCCGTAGAAATGCAGGATTCTGCTTCCATGATTCGTGCCGTGGCATTGCGCAGGTCTTGGTGGATAAGAGCCACATCCACCCTCACCTCGCCAATCTTATTCTCGGTGGAGGCCTGCGAGGCGCTTATCACCTGAAGGATGGTGGAGAGATCATCCACATAGGGGGCAGGGGCCTTGGATGCCCCACCTTCAGGATCCCGGTCCGACGTGGTAAATTGATCCATTGTGGTGTGGGCTGGAGGGGCAGTGTTCTGTAAGGTGCGAGTCCTTCCCATCGCCTCCAAGGATGGGATCTGACCTCGGCCTGGGCAGGGGGAGAGAACAGCGGTCCTGCAGATGAGGAGGGGGTCAGGTCCGGGCACCCAGGTCCACCCCCGAGCCCACTATGAGCAGCGAGATGCATTTAGTGCCCCAAGGCCGGGTCCGCACGGAGCACACCAGTGGAAGGCTGCTGGGCCGGGTCAATTAGTATCTACAAAGACAAATCCCACGCTCGGACCCCCTGTCCGGCAGAGATTGCCTCTCTCCCGAGAGGGTAGCTTGAAATGAATAGGGGTTAGGGAGGAGCCAAGTTCTGTGGTGGGTCCGCCGCCGACACCGGTCAGCCGGAACAGAAGGGCCCCAGCTGTTCTCAGGGAGGCACTCTCCGGTGAGGAGCATGGCGTATGAAGGAGGGAGAGTAGGCAATGAGGGAGCAGTAGAAGTGGCGGAGGCACCAACTGTAGCCCCCTGCGCCGCCACCCGACTTGGTGGCCGGTTCCCACTCCCCAACCCCACTCACTGGTGGCTCTCACCTGTCCCAGGGCCCAGTCGCCAGACAGCAATAGTGAAGCCGTTGTGTCCTCGTGGGGTTCGGAGGTGTTATGGTTCATGCCCAAAGCAGCCCAAGCATCGGCTACCAGGGGGAGCCCGCCAGAGGCCTCAAAGAAGGGGGGCCACAGCCCAATGCAACGCCTAACTCCAAGCGGTCCAGTAACTACAGGCCAGTGGCCGACAGTGAAGGGAACCTGGAGGAATAGGCCCAAACCGTGGGGGGAGTAAGGAGAATGATGGAGTTTGGTGGGGCGGGGCACCTAGCCACCCCTCCACCCTGCCACCCGACAAGATGGCTGGACACCCATCCCAGGCCCCACTCACCAGTAAAGCCACTCTGCTTGAAAGTCTCAGGCTCCCCCAAGTCAGGCTGCCACCGATCCCATATCGGCACAAGCTAGCGGGTAGGGCGGGACCCAGGATGACCAGGCCCAGGGCGGTCCACGCGTCCGGACCAGGAGAGGTGCCGCCAGAGGTCACAGCGTCGTGGGGCCCACCGCTCCCCAGGCAGCCCCAAGAAGGCCTATAAGTGGCACCCCTCCCCGGGTCCAGAGGGCGTCTGCTACTGGCTTGCAGAGAGGGGGGGAAACACACATGGGGAGGCCTGAAGACGACCCCCACGCCGCCGCTCGACAACGGCAGCCGAGGTCTGAGGTGCTCCGCAGCAACTCCAGGGGGGCCAGCAGATCAATTTAGCAGAGCAGTCTAGCCCCGATCTACGGAGCCCCACACGTAGGCGGAGGACCGGTCCGCACAGGGATATTGTCAGGCCCGGGATCGGGGCAACTCTGGGTCTGCCATTTCGTGGAGCTGAGTCTGCCGGCTTTCGAAGAGCCTCCCCAGGCTGCCGAAGCACCGAACCTCCCGGGAAAGGGACGGGAGCTGAGCCAGTGTACTAAGAATGCACCCTGGGAAAATAGAAGAGGTGAGTAGCGGCTGTTGGCGGTGGATGCGAGGCAGAAGATGGATGGGGTTTCCTGAGCACTCTTAGGGTGCGTTTGCTATCTTGACACCTCAGGCCACGCCCCCTCCATTCTCCACTTAAGGTTTTAATGTTAAATTTGTGCCCTTATTCCCAACACCCTGATGATTTTGAAGGTACCCAGGGTTTGTGTATTCCCCTGGAAAAGACCCAGAAATTTTCAAAAATACTTTAAGAAATTTGCCTTTTTCTAAAAACACTTGTTCTAAATTGCTGCAGTAGAAAGTGTCTGGTTTGTTTCTCATAAATGGCATCAACAAAGTGTTTGTGGTGATGAAATTACCATCATCTCAGATTTCTGGGGAAAGAAGACTTTTGACAGTAAACCAACATTTTCTATGCAGTTTTTATTTTTTACTGTGACATAGTCTATTGTTGCATTTATTTTTTCTTTCAGCCTCCTTCCAGTTAGTGTTAGAAATTGGTTTCAAAACAATAATGGATCCAAGAAAACTATACATTTTTAAAAACTAGACAAAAATTAGAATTCAGTAATAGGGGCATTTGTCTGTATCCTTTAACGAGTTCCTATACAAATGTACATTTGACTATAGTAAATATTGCAGTAAAGTATTAAAAAAATAGCAGTTTGTGTTAACGTTTTCACCTGTAATTTTTGTAATTTTGCCTAACAATATAACATTGAATCAGCATGATCCTTATTTTTTTGGAATATATAGGACTCATAGGTTCACCAAGAACCCGAGCAACCCAGATCCAAAAACTGAGCTGCGTCTTGCACTGGGTTTTCATTGTGTACTGTGTTTCTCACAATTCTTTTGGTAAATATAGGTACAAAGGAAAGCAATATATTTCTTAAACAAAATATAGAGTTTATAAGCAGTGCGTTTTGCATATCTCCAAAATTGTGGCTACCCATGCAAGCATGTAATTTAGATGCAATTTTTTTAAATTATTTCCCCTATTTTACATTAGGAAGGCTTAACTGCAAGGAAAGTTAATTGGTAATAACAGTTCTTCTACTAATCTGTTTTCCCCTAATTCTCCCTATAAAAATGCTACCTTACTTATGTGTGTAGGCCTAGTGCCCGCGATAGGAATTGGCCCAAAGCGCAAAGTGGACCCACCACATTTCTAAAATGAAAACTGCCCCTTTTTTTTGCCTCGCTATAGATTTTGAATCCTCGCTCTTCCGGCCCCAAGCAAAACCTTGCCAACCTATACATTTTTGAAAATTATACACTAAGGGACCCATGAGGATGGTGGGCGGACAACCCTAGCAGTGTTGTTACCATCTGCCAGCTAGGGGAGGTCCCACACTGCCAATTAGTAGCGACCACTACCGTGGCGGTCGTATCCTGCATCTTTGACTTTGCTTTGTGCGCTTCTGTTAGCAGCATCCGCCGCAAAGCCTAAGAGGCATGTCGTGCATTGCCATGGAACAAGTGGCAGGCACGGCGCAGTGCCTGCCACCTTCTGGATGGCAATGGGTGCAGCCCTCCACTCCTCCAAACCACTTGGGGGCTCGCAACAGGCCACCAAAGCAATTCCTGCCATCATTTCCATGGCAGCAAAGCCGCCATGGAAAGGCCTTCACATCACACCTTCCTAATATGGAGGGCGGTGCTTGGCACCGCCACCATACTAGTTCTGTCCGGATGGCAATCAGAATGATTGCCGGCTGAAAAGTGGCGAACGCAATTTGCGTCCGCTGTGAAACCCCTCGCCATTGTAATATGAAGGGGGGTTTTCAATCGTTACGATGTGGTGTGGTGAACATCACGACATCCTAATGAGCCCCCATGTGAACTCCAGTATGGGGTCACTTGTGTGGCTCTCTTCAGGTTCTGTGTTCCAGAATTCCTTGCAAACCTCAAACTTCAAAAAAAATCTACACATTTTCCTCTAATTTCTGTGATGGAAATCTGCCAGTATCTACAAAATTCTACCCACCCCGTATTACACAAGTCTCCTGATAAAATCGGTAGCTCACTTGTGTGGGTAGGCCAAGTGCCTGCAGCAGGAAAAGTCCCAAAATTTAACGAGGACCCAGCAAATTTTTACAGTGAAAACTGACCCTTGTTTTTCAAAGTACATAGCTTTGTATTTAGAATCCTAGCTCTGCTGGCACCTAGCGTAACCTAGCAAACATATACATTTTTGACAACACGACATCCAGGCAATTCCATGATGGGGTGACTTGTATGTCATTTACCATGTTCTGTTACCCAGAATCCCCTTTTAACCTCAAGCTTAAAAAAATAAAAAACTATTTCCATCACATTCCTGTGATGGAAAGTTCTGCAATCTGCGTTGTTCCACAAACTTCCACCCACCCCTCATTCTCCAAACTCTCATATTAAAAGTGCTACCTCACTCATGTGGGTGTGCCAATTAACCGTGTCATGCTGTCATGCAAAGGCCCAAAATTGTATAGAGGAAACATCAAAATGACCTATCACAAAATGGCCTGCTTTTTAAAGAGTGTCACCAGGGTTTTTGGCTCCTTGCTCAGTGGCCATCTATGGAAACCTACCAAACCTACACATTTCTGTAAACTAGACATCTTGGCCAGTACATGGAGGTCTGGCTTGCGTCTATCCCCCAAAAACTTTCCTACCCAGAATTCTGTGCAAACTTCATTTTTAGTTTTATAAATCACTTTTTCCGCATATTTTGTTTGTGATCCTACCACACACCATCCTCCTAAGTCTCCGGAAGAGAATGATCCTTCACTTTGTTCAGTGTCCAATACATATTTGGCTCAAACTTTTTTTTGCCGCCTCGAAGCCAGACGGAATGACCGTTTGAATTCCTTTACGACTGGTATCATGAAAATGAGACACTCGTAAAGTAATCTTGCAGGCATATTATGATGCCGCTGTAAATGCTCTGATGAAGGGTCGGAGACTTGTACAGCTGCATCTTAATATTCCCCTTAATAATCTTATATTTTAAAATATTATTATTTAATTTACAACTTCAACCTGAAATCAAGTTTTATACATAATATTTTTTTTATACATTACCTTTTTATATTTTCAATTATTTTTCCTACATTTTTGAACTGTTGTGTATTTCTTTTGTTACAAATAATCAACAGCAAATTAACCAAACTAGTTTGAATATATAGTTAAAAATGTGTGTATATTATAATATTAATTACTATATATTGTATAATTTCGTTAGACTATTTCACAATTTTTTTTAGAATTGAATATATTTTTGACACATATATTTTTAGAATAATATTGTGTTATAGTGACTTCAAAGGTACACATTATTTTTTCCAATTTTTATTTGGTGTCCAAGTAGATTTTTTCATCTAGCCCTGTTATTGTTTGGACGCTTTTGGGGAGAGAAGCTTGAATTTGTTAGCTACGGTTATCGGTTAAGGTAAGTTTATTTGAAAAAATTAATTTCAGTTGCTTTAACATTAGAGGGGAGTTAGTTAAGTTTTGTATATCATTTGTATTGTCTTTTTGATGATTTTGATATGTTGTGTAATAGATAGGTACAGCTATATATTTACTACCATGATAACCTTTAAGGCTTAGCAATATGTAGTATATTAGGTGCTCATTATGATATCCATCACATACAGATTTACCCACCGCCTTATTAGCATGGCAGAGGGTATTGTGGCGGATGCAAAGTTCATCCTCCACTTTTCCATTGGTGGCAATCGCACCTATTGCCTGGTGGACGGCAAAAGTCCACTAATATGTTGGCGGTGCCTAGCAAGCAGCGTCCGCCATATTAGTTTGTGTCCTGTAAGAAGCCTTTCCATGGTGGCGGTGCCGCCATGGAAAGGCTGTCGGGAATTGAACTTGGTGGCTAGTTGCGGGCCCCTCTTGTGGGGGGGTAGCTGTACTGGGGGCTACCCATGGTACCCCCCTGCATTTCCATGCACCGACTGTCAGGCATTTTGTGGTGCCTGCCATGTGGTGCAGGGTAATGCAGTGCAAGCACCTTTAACATTGGGGACGGCGCTTTAGCCCCCAGCACTGCCTATGTTAAAGGCCCAGGATGCGTGTGCCAGTTTGGCGGGCGCATCCTGATGGCAGTGGTGGGACCGCTGAATGTCTGGCGGCCGGTACCAATCACTGCTACAGTGGTGGGCGGACAAAGTCCATCCATCATCGTAATCAGCCACCTAAGTTATGTTCACATTAGTATATGTAGAATTATTTCATTTGTTTTAAGTCTAATATATAGGCCTTCATTATGATCTTTTTATGAAAGTCTCCGACCTTAGGTTGGAGGCTTTCTGACTCAAACCGTCCTTTTCACTTACGACTGGCTTATCATTATACTGCCGGTCTGAAGTGAAACTGGTCGGTTATTCACGCTGGCTTCCAACGGGCTCCAGGAAACTGCTGTCCAGTCTCAATTGGCATGTCATTTATATGTATGGCAATTTACGCTGTCTGGATTACGATGCACTATTTATGGTAGTGTTTTTTAATATCCTGCTTTCACACACGGAAAGCATGTTTAAAACATACTTCACCCTGCGGCCTACGGTTGGTGCCTAATGTGATACCTAGCATGCCCACTTGTTGATCCCTGCACCGTGTGGCAAACACCCTGAATTCCCTGGTACACGGTGCATGGATAAACTCCACCTCCTATTTCCCTATGTGAGTTTGAGCTAAGGCCAGTTTACGGCTGCAGAAGATGTTCCTATATTGGAATTTGAGAATGCGACTGCACCACACCATGCGTGTTCTTATTTTAATCAGTTGTTCTGGATCGCCGTTTGGAGGTTGGCCGGTCATGTTTCTGCTATGGTGCCGTACACCATAACAAGCCCTCTAATGTTATTAATATATTTATGTGGGGGAGGTATTTTATTTTCAACTGGTGTCATTTCTCCTGATCTTCAGTTCCAGCGACAATGTGGTTACCATTTTTTTAATTAAATGTGTTTTTTTTTATAAATTACTAAATATTTTACATTTTCTTGTATTTTCTGCTATCCTGAATGTTTTCTTTCAGTTGATCTATTTTTAATATTTTTTTTCTTTACACGCTATGGATGATTTGATATTTAGCTTTAAATTTTTCTCAGATGTATTTATCCTTTTCTTTTTGCAAATTACAAAATAAAACAGCGGAATCATTGGGAACCCCTGCCTTGTGCTACAAAGGAGAGCAAAAAAGGTGGATGAGAAGCACCCACTGGTCACTCAGGCCGTAGTAGCACTTTATATTCACTGTTCTTTAAGCAAAGCTTGTTGTTTGAATATCTTTATTCGGTAAAAAATTGCTCACCATAAAAGAGTACATATACACAATAAAAGTACATTTCCCCCGCTACAACAATGGTAAAATATAACAATATAATTAATATGGACCTTAGCCAAAACATCCTCAACAGTTCACAATGTTATAATAGGAGAACCATCAATTACATACAGTCAATCTATTGGTAGCCTAGAGTGCAGGTTCAGTATCCTTGAGCGCGTCAGCCATGCACTGCTCAAAGCACACGTCCCTTAGGTCCATGATCTCCATCATCCATAAAGGTATGTCCGCTTTACACGTTTGAACCCCTTCTTGCTTTCAAGAGAGACAACCACCTTCTTATCCTCATCGTTCTGCGTCTCTAACTGTAGATGGGAGTTTGTCCTAATATGATACGCTGAAGTGTGATCATGTATTAACCCTACCTTTGGTGGTTAAATAATTATGTAATATAGACCTTAAGTTTATTGTGTAAAACCTTCACCATGATCTTTATATCTGCATTTATGATCAATATTGGTTCGTATTTTGCTAATTGATGCGGGTCACAGCCAGGTTTGTTAAATTAAGGTGTTTTCAGACAGACGTATGTGTTTTTAAATGTCGCCCCACCGAAATATTTATTTCTAAATATCGTGACTCAGAAATCATGATGTTAAGAATATTGTGTTTAAGAATATCGGTTATAAAACAAGAAATATCATTTTAAATATTAGTTTTTTTTCTTAAATGAACTTGTTTTAAAAGTATCTTTTTGCCATTTCTATAATAATTTTTTACGTTTTCTAACATATGTGTTACATGTTTAGTAGATATGAATTGTTTTTTAAATACATTTTGCAATTTTATTTTCCATAGTGCCTAGTGGGTTTTTAGTTGACTAGTTTTGGAATTAATTTAATGATTATAAATTCATGATTATGTATTATTTCGTATTATTACTTAATTTAGATTTTCATAGTGCTTTTTGTAAATGTCTAAATTTTTTAGATGCATGATTGTGTGGTTTCTAGGGGGACAGTGTGTGAAGCAATTTATTTTTAATTCATTAATAATAAGTTCTTAATGAATATTCACTAATTAATTTCAAATTACATTTGTAAATTGTGTAAGTTTTTTTAGGCGTTGGTTGTGGTGTTTATATGGGCTCAAGTTTGGTAAGTATGTAAGTTTTTTAACATAATCTTTAGTTTATTTTTATTATTAATTAATTGATATTTATTTTGCGTTATCGTTTATATATTTGTTGTTTGCATATTACTTTTATAGGGGTAAAGGTTTTGAAGTATATGACTTTTGCTTACCTCACAATCACTATTTGAATTCTATTCGCTTAAATAT
This sequence comes from Lissotriton vulgaris, assembly GCF_964263255.1. NCBI lineage: Eukaryota > Metazoa > Chordata > Amphibia > Caudata > Salamandridae > Lissotriton > Lissotriton vulgaris. The sequence goes on along the minus strand of NC_141691.1, from coordinate 1,117,931,495 downwards.
TTACAATTATTTTTAATTCTGTTACTTTTTTTACATTTTAATTTTAGCTTAGATTTTTCGCATTTATAAGTGTGTAAAGTGTGGGAATTTTCATAATTTTTATAATTCTTTAATAATTTTGTAATTCATAATATTTCTTTAATTGTTAATTACCTATGTCATTTGGTAAGTACATCTTTTCTTTAATTTAGATGTAGGTTTTGAATTTCGTGGTGTTGTAGGGTAGGAAATACAAATAAGTACATTTACGTCATAATTAATGCATTTATTTTTTAAACAATTGGAAAGCAAAATTAACAAACAACATTTAATATATTTTTTGTAGTTATGGGTCATATGCATTTATCATTAGGATCTTTATTGTTCAATATATTATATTAAATATATTTTTAATTTAATTTGTATCATATTTTTTACATACTCTCTTTTTTAAATTCAGTTTCATGTTGTTAATATTTTGTAATTTTTTATTTTTGTACTGACTGTAGCGAGAATCTTAATTCTAATAATTGATTTAAGTTGGAATAGTATGTTTTTACCCTCTACTATCCAACACTTTCCCTACTGTTGCACTCACTGTAGTTGGAACAATCATTTTTTCTCCTCTGCTAACAAACACTTTTAGATCTTTTGCATTCATTTGAGTGGGAATATTCATTTTTACCTGTCCACTATCCAACACTTTCCCATCTGTTTCACTCTTTGGATTTGTAATATTAATTTTTAGCCCTCCGCTATACAACACTTTCCCTACCGTTACAATTACTGGAGTCGGAATAGTGCATTTTATCCCTAGCCTAGACAACATTTAAACTACGGTTGCACTCATTCTAGTGTTAAATTGTAAATTCTACTCCACCACTATCCAACACTTCCACCACTGTTGCACTAACTGTAGTGGGGAAAGTAATTTGTTCAATTCCAATATCCATCACTTTGCCAAATTTTGCACTCGTTGAATTGTGAATTGTTTTCTTTTTACCTGTACGCTATCCAATGCTTTCCCTACTGTTACACTTACTGGAGTGGGAACAGTAATTTTTATACCTAGGCTTTAGAACACTTTCACTATTTTTGCATTCACAGGAGTGGGAAAAGTAATTTTAACTCCATCGCTATTCAACATTTTACCTACTGTTGCACTGACTGGAGTACGAGATTTAAGTTAAAAAAAAATGTAAATCATTAAATTATCTTTTAGGTTATTGCTATATATAAATACATATATATAAATAGACATACACATATATGTGTGTGTTTATATTTTTTTAATCATTTTAAAAGTATAAAAGCAATCTTTTTTTTTTAAAGTATAGATCTATATATTTATTTATTATGTATGTTTGTTTAACTTTTTCATTAAGTTAATTTGGTATATTTATTTTAAGAATTGATTTTACACACACACACACACACACACACACACATATATATATTTTATTATATATATTTTGTATAACTCTCTTTTTAACTTTGATTACTTTTATTCTCAATTTTTTGGTACTGACCAGTTAAAGTATTGGTAATTATAATTTTTGCATTCAACATTTTTATAACTATATTATTTCCATATGTATTTTTTAAATCAATATTTTGACAGTCGTCAAAATAATGAAAATAAGCCCCCTACTGAATAACAAGAGAGGAGCTGTGATGCTGGATATGCACATATCAGTTAGATTAAATAAAGCCATTATCATGTTAAGTGATTTTGTTGAATTAAATTGGAAAACTGCACAGTTGTCATCTTGTAAATGACCTGTACAATTTATTGAATCACCTGTTTTGTGGAATAATGTTCCGGCATATTTAACCCATTGTCTGCTTATGACGAGCCCAGCTTGTCATGAGGCACAGTGGAGCTGTGCTCACGACGAGCTGGGCTCGTCATAACAGCCGTGGCACTCCCATGGTAATTGATTCCCCGCCTGTGCGGGAGAATCAATTAGTGGGCGGAGTCGTGACGAGCCCAGCTCATCATGAGAGCAGCTCACGAGCACCACGGTCCCCTCTCCCGCCCCATGCCATGGGGGAATTACCCCAGCCGCCAAGGGGTTAAGCAGGCAAGTGCCTTGTTAAAATGTCCATTATCCTGCAATATGTTGTGCTGGCCAGTGAGTGGCACATCACATGCGGATTTGATTGTCGTTATCATTGCATGTGACTGTGCCTAACGCAACTGCGCATCAAATCAGCAACCAGCCTTTATCTATTCTTTAACTGTCTTTGCTATAAGAAAAAAAACTGTTTCTCTTATTTCTCCTTGTAATAAGGGATTATATTGATCATGGTGAGGAAAAGTAATATATATGTGCGGGGTGTTGGTGAAGTGTTATGTGCATGAGTCAGGCAAATGATCATGCCCTTTAACCACTTGCATTGTTTCACCCCACAGTGCTTAAAGGCTGCTGATTTTCTCAGCAACGTTCCTCTCATGGATTAGTTTCTGTCTGTCCAGAGTACCTGTTCAGAGGAAACTGATACAGCATTCTCATACAAATTGCATTACAGTTAGTGGCACAACCGATGCTTCTCCTCAGGGACCTTGTACTGTGTTCTGTTCATAAGCCAGGGCTCCTGGTGGTGTTGCAGGAGACAGAGGTCAAGGTATAGCAACACGCTGACTTTGTCAGATGTATGCTTCAGGACAAACGGGGCAGTCAGTAGATCTTGTTTTTCAGAAAAAAAATTGTTATATTAAATACTGCCATCCATAAATATTGTGTATGAAATATTCTCACACAGATATAAAGTGTGCAACATTATCCGAATCACGAATATCGATTTTGATGTAAGTAATACAGTTGTTAGTATTAATGAATGTATTAATATATTTTACAGAAATATCACAGTTAAGAATATTCTAGTTAAATTGGTTCTTTCTTTTTAAATATGTTATCGTATTTTATTGGGTATAAAGGGGTCGATTTCGATTCGGGAAAAACCACTCCGACTAGCTGTACAGAGTGTTTTTCCCGTACACCTTTAAAATCCCCGTATGTACGATCAAGTACGATTCGTACCAAGAGCCGGACTCCGTACGAATCGTACAAAGACCGTACAACACGATCTCCACACAATTCACCATCGGGACCCGCTGTACGCGGCATCCGTACGGGTCAAAGCAGGGATTCCCGACCCAGCAAGTACGATTCGAGTCGGGTACGCACCGAAATCATCCGGAGATGCAGAGTTCCCCTCGAAACAGGTACGGAACGCCCCACCTCCGGGTACGGTGCGTACACAGCCGTACCCCATGTACGATGGGTGTACGAGCCATACCCCATCGTACATGGGGAACCACTCGTACACCCATCTTAATGAAAATGCATTGGTGCATTTTTAGCATTGTGGTGGGCGGTGCTGAGAGCACCGCCCGCCACAATGCTAAAAATGCAGGATGCACCCGTCACAGTGGCGGGCACATCTTTAAATATATTAATTGTAATATTTATCACCATCAGTACACAAGAGTTCATATACACTAGAGAATTGTACATATACAAACAATGCATTTTAATGAGTAAGGAATTTATACTCACCATTTAACATTTTTCAAGATAACAACACCAAGGGGGTCATTAACATGGCGGGTGGACTTTGTCCGCCCGCCATACCCCTGAGAAATGGGACTGCCCAAAATGCCTGCAGCAGTCCCACACATCCCATTAGGATACGTCCGCCACACTGACGGGCGCATCCCGCATTTCTAATATTGCGGCGGATGGGCTTGCCATCCGCCGGGGTCCCTGCGCCATGGTATTGTGGCGGGGGAAATTGATATGCGGTGGGGGAATATGTCGGGTAGAGCGCCACCACCATGCGGGCGTTGCAGATGGGCCCAACATACTAATGGGCCCCCAAGTATTGAAAGAAGGTGCAGGCACAACGTGGCGAGCACCATGACTGCACATGCATGCACATGTAGGGGGGTACCATAGGTACCCCCCATGCCCCAACATCCTGGGTGCCCGCAACGGGACCCCAACCTCGAAATCCGCATGCATTTCTGGGGCGGCAACGCCCTCACAGTAAGGCTCCCTTCCGTCTGCATCCTGATATGGATGGCGGTGTCTAGCAGACACCGCCACCATATGAAATCCTTTTTCTTGGATGGAAAAGCGGCGGA